>NC_054825.1:107254576-109754576 GCF_018345385.1 Vulpes lagopus | reverse complement strand
CTCCTATTTGTAAGGCTAAAACAATTCTGTATGCTTTGCAATTTCTTATCTGTCTTCATTTGTTTGGTTTTTATGTAAATTTTGCTGAAAGAAATCTGATGTAATTACTCTGGGTAGTCTAGAAGGAGGCAAATGTGTAAATGTAGGCAAAATGGAATTTTTTCTGTGTTAATATTTTTGGGAAACTATCTGTGATTTTTTTCCCCTATCAATATAGATGTAAATACAGCTCAATGATTTTGATAGAAATCTAACTCTTCAAAGCCCAAGTGCATTTAAAAATGGGATGACATGGAGCACCTGGGTGGCTCAGTGGTTGAGCATCTGCCTTTGGCTCAGGGTGTGGTCCTGGAGTGACAGGATCCAGTCCCACATCAGGCTCCCCTTGGGGAGCCTACTTCTCACTTTGCCTATGGCTCTGCTTCTCTCTGTGTGTCTCTCATGAATAAATAAATAAAATCTTTAAAAAAAATGAGATGACATGGTTGCTAAATTCCCATCCTGCCCTCTCAGCAACCTTGGGTAATCTTATAAGGAGCAGAAGTCTTATTCAAATTTTCAACCAAATCATAACACTTAGTCTGCAATGGAATGATGAAAGTGTACTCTCTGCTATGGTCCCTGGTCTTCCTGGCCTGCATCATTATCCTTTTGTGCTGTGCTCTCTAGGACATTTGAACTTCCTTTCACTTACACTGAATGTTTACTTATTATGAGAGGAAATCTATAAGAATGCACCATGTAATACATCACTTCTTCTGGGTGTTGAGACCAACTCAACATAATGGTGAGCGTTCATGGTGATTTTTTTTTTAAGATTTTATTTATTTACTCATGAGACACACACACACACACAGAGAGAGAGAGAGAGAGAGAGAGAGAGACAGGCAGAGGGAGAAGCAGGCTCCATGCAGGGAGCCAGATGTGGGACTCGATCCCAGGTCTCCAGGATCATGCCCTGGGCTGAAGGCAGCGCTAAACTGCTGAGCCACCCAGGCTGCCCTCATGGTGATTTTTTAAAAATTAAATAGTGTGGTTGTGGATCTTCATAAAGTTTTTTTTTTTTTTTTTTTTACAGATTTTTTTCACTATCCTTTATTGACATTGAAGAAGCTAATACATTGAAAGGCATATCAACAGATGCTTCTTTGGGTTTTTCCACAGCAGCTTTCATACATTCACCCTTAATGTAAACTTCAGCAACTGTATCATAACTGTCATAGACACAGGTGATAGAACATAAGCTGTAAGCAGCACATCTCAGAAAGAAGATAACTTTATTTTAAATTGGTTACTGGGTTCTGACCAAAGGAGATGAAATCTTCATTCTCTATAAAATTCTGAGTTTTAGAAACCAGTAGTCTTAGCATTCAAGAGCAACACATCTTATCAAGAGTTGAAGAGCTGACTGTTGAATTTTCAGGAATGTTGTAAGCCTGTTGCTTAACAGAAACATATTGATAATCAATCTCTGGGTGATCTCTGCATGATTCATCTCTGTGTAAGAATCTATCTCTGTGAGCAGCAGAGTCACGTTGGCAGGTTGACGTCAGCTATGATGAAAGAATTCACACCACAGAAATCAGCAAATGCTACAAGCTGGGGCTTGACTTGCTGTTTTGCTGATGGTCTGGACATAAGGACGTGGAAAAACATCAATAGAGCAGATTAAACTTGAAAGTTCTTCGTGTCTGTAGCTGTCACATTATCAATGGCACAAAAAAGAAATTAAGGGAAGATTGTTCCAGGATTCAAAACTATTTTTTGACTCAGAAAAGTAGTCTCTTATATTATTGATGAACTAGTAAAGTTGTTCATATATCTTTGTTGTGTCACGTACACCTCACTTATTAACATAAATGAAAATCTTAACCAATATTTATGTCATCACTACACGAGGTGGTCAGTTGCAACCATAGCTTGGCTATGGAAACAATTTTTTTAAAAAAAATCAGTGGAAGCATGCTGAGAAATTCAATTTCCTATATGAAATTAACAAGAGTATTATATTATTTGTAAATTACTTGCTACACATCTTGGTTATCAGTGAAATTTATAATAAACTTACATGTGTGAATAGATCCATATGTACACAAATTCTTTCTTTTCAGAGCTGTTTGCTAAACATTTACCTGCATACCACTGTCTATAGTAACCTGTGACTATAGGTTATAAGGTGAGACTGCTTATAAGGGCCTTTCCATGTGACAGCTTTGTTTTATAGGCTAAGATGTTTAGAATCTCACTTTTTTTTTCTAGTCAAAGCCATTCTAGGTGGTAAAATTGTGCGTGAGAATCTTTAGATATTTAATCAAGCTTCTACAACCGTGACATCCCTGGGTAGATATTAGGCCTATGTCAGGATAAATTCAGTGACGGCCCCTCTTCTTTCCACCTTACAATTTGTAGTCACTTAGAATAATTTTCTCAATATGCCTTCAAATTGTGTTTAGTCTCCAATATTCGTTACTTTCATGGAGTTTTTAATTTATATCTTTAATATACAAGAAAATGACTAAAACCATAAAGATACTTTGTTTTCATCAAAATCCCAAATGGGACACATATTTCTCACTTCCTCTGAGATATACCTGGATAATAATTTAAGTACTCAGACGTAGCTACACAAACTTGTATAATTTCCAGAATATCAACAAGCTTTGCAAAAACATTTCTCACTGCTTAGATGGGTCTTAATGTATTAAGTAATTGCAGTACTGCAGGGGGGAAGAGGATTGGCAGGGAGAGACCAGTAATACCCACCTGCTATGTGTTCCAGTATTTTTACTCAAGAATACAAAACTGAACAATAATGAGGTGGAAGCAGAACTAAAGCAGGTGGCACATGCCTCTAGATAGCTGATTTCCTTGGTCTGCATTCCCTGAGGAGTGCCTGTAACATCCTCCTGGTCCCTAGGTTTCTGCCAGACTTGAGAGAGAAACCAAATTCTTCCCCTGCCCTGCGCTTGCACACTCAGCTTATCTTCTGTACGAAATCTTCAAGACGCGCTCACCAGATAACTAGATCGGACGACATCACATACAGGTAGTACCAGAGGTCACTGCATTCAGTGTCTCTCATCCTCTCCTGCTGTTCTCTGTCTTCAGTGTTGTGAAATCCCAGCTTTTATAGGTTGAGGAGTGTGTGCTATGGTTGGTTCATCCTTAAGTCCAAGCAGATTTCCTGGCTTTTTTTTTTTTTTCCAATATAGACAATTCCCTGAGTTTGCAATGAGAATGGCCTCTGTTCGGGTGAATCGATTATGTTGACATTTGGTATTTAAAGAGAAAAAAGGTGTACAGAGAAAATACACAATATGGTGAAAGAAAAGCTACAAAATACAGCAATTGCTGAAGTGATCTTCATTTTCATGCAAAGACAGCATCATTGCTTTCAAGGGTTTGTGTAGTGAGGATGTAGACATCAGTGTGTCCTATGCTACTCAGAATCCCCTCCAAAACACACACATAGACACACACACAAATCCTGTTTTTACAATAATTTCACAGAGAAATTTAAAATGGAAATTTCTCATCCAAAGGAAATAGTGCTTTAAAAAATTCATTTTTATTTCTCCAAGCATATATTAGGCACAGATCACTAATATAAAATAAATACAGGGATCCCTGGGTGGCGCAGCGGTTTGGCGCCTGCCTTTGGCCCAGGGCGCGATCCTGGAGACCCGGGATCCAATCCCACGTCTGGCTTCCGGTGCATGGAGCCTGCTTCTCCCTCTGCCTATGTCTCTGCCTCTCTCTCTCTCTCTGTGTGTGTGACTATCATAAATAAATAAAAATTAAAAAAAAAAGAAAGCTGCAATAAATATTTTAAAAAAATAAATAAATACATACATAGGGGGGGGCAATTACCCAAGAATGTTCATTTTAAAACTTTAGAAAGAAATTCTAAATTCATTATTTAAAAAAATATTGCATCCTCTATTACATGACTCCCAACATAGTAATTCCCAGTAGATATTGCTACTGAGAACCCCAGAGTCCCTGACACTAGGAGCCTCTCAGTTTCTTTCCAATTGGAAGACCCTGGGATTTAGTGAATATCTGTATCACCTTCTTGCTTAGCCTAGAGTGTATCAGGGTTCCATTTTGTGAAAGGAATCAGTATTTTATCAAATCTGAATAATTCAGATTACTAGGCATGGAGTTCCCATCTGTCTTAGTTTCTGAACATTCAATATTCACTTTAATAAACCCAAGATCGAGGAACAGTGTGTGACATGTTTTGGTTGGCTTGCAAGGCAGAGCACAGTCTGCTCACAAGGATGGACCATGCCTCAATCTTCCGCCAAAGGAGAGTTGCCCAGAGGCCCCTACATTGGGCCATCAGAGCCAGGGCCTATCAGCAAGAACAATTTTAAGAGGGGGATGAAACTGTCTTCCCAATCAAACTGTTTCCTTGGAAGCAAAAGACACTGACAAAGGTGATTTTGTTCTTTTTTGCAATTGCAGTTACGAGCAGAAGATTGGTTTCATTTTCTGTCTTAATTTGAAAAGCATAACACAGGACAAATTTTGGTTTCCAATTTACAAGTAGGCCATTATAATGGAATTGAATTTGACAAAATTCTCAGATTTTTGGCATTCATTACAAATCCCCCAAATTCTAGAAGTGCTTTTTGGTCACCAGATCAGAGAAACAAGAGTCCTTCTTTATTGCTACTACCCAGATGTTTTCCTGTCCTGCAAATATATAAACCCTACAACTAAAGATCATCCATCTGGTGGAACAGCTGCTAAGTGCTCCTTCCAAAATCCAAAACTGGCCTGTGAGTTTGAGAACAGCAGCATAATTTAGGCAAGCAGGAGATCTTCCCAGGTAGGGAAAGGGCTGTGGATTATATTGCTAATGACGATGACGCTGAGGGTCTTTAGCATGGTAATGGAGAATAATAGCCTCCCTGAGGGCAGACCCAGAAGTGAAGACAACATCGCCCATTAAGATAATGTTACTGTGGTGTCATTTAAAGGGGTGTATGTGCCTCTGTGTGTGTGTACGTGTGTGTGTGTGTGTAATTTAATACTGGAAATTATGCATCGTCTATCTCAGTGTGGGTTAAACCTAATCT
Source organism: Vulpes lagopus (assembly GCF_018345385.1). Taxonomy (NCBI): domain Eukaryota; kingdom Metazoa; phylum Chordata; class Mammalia; order Carnivora; family Canidae; genus Vulpes; species Vulpes lagopus. The sequence continues at coordinate 109,749,489 of NC_054825.1, read as the reverse complement.
GTCTTTACACTGTCAGCAACAGGATATGTTTATATGATATTGATAACACAATATTCCCAAGCATCTAGCATCGAAAAATTGATTTGTGAGAGTCTTGGGGAATAAGCTTGAATTAATTTGCCCATATTTATTGTCTACAACCTTGGTGGGCATTAAGCCTGAATATGCATGACAATCATTTAGCATATGATGCATAAAACAGTTGGCATCTATTAAATATTTGGAGAAGAAATGTATGTGTCCACTATTGAGTGCTTTCCACTATGGAAAGGGAAAATGTGAACAGTGTGGGTTTTTCAAAGTACAGACAGAGCCAGCTCTGGTTCCCCCCACAGGCTAACCAAGACCATGAGTAATACCAACATTTGTGAACATTTTCTAGCCAACACTAATGGTAATTTTTCAGTTTACTGAAAAATTTTGCTAACTTTTTCTAAAATCTCTGGACAAGAAGCAAAAGGAAAAAATATTATTATTTTTTATTTTATTTTATTTTTTTTAGGAAAAAATATTAACCACTTCACGAGTTGATTACACTCCAAGATGATTTGCTTTAAAATCAGACCTATTATTCTGTAACATTTGTTTAAAAAAATGTAAACTAAGTTAATTATGTATACCTTATCTCATTACCATCTCATTTAATGCTTAAAAATTGAGAAAAGTGCTGTAGCTCCTTTTTTTTTTTTTTTCCAGGTTACAGACAGTGTAAAAGGCACAAAAAGTGGTTACTCTGGTCTGTGTGGTAGACCTAGATCCTGCAGGCCTAGATCCCAGCCTTGGAGCCTTGGAGCCTGATAGCACAGGAGTCTCCTGGAATAAGTCCTCCAGGCAGACATTCTGGAAACAGTATTTTGTGGTGCACGGAAACACAATACAGTGTGCCCTGAATATCTGATAAAGAGAAGAAATTTAAAATGTGAAAGAGATAATGCCTGTCAGTGACAAAGACAAATGAAACACTTTATTATAAAAGTTTAATGGGGTAAAAATGAAAAATTCACTTATTATTGCAGAGCTCAATAACCTTGTTACAAAATCTTGTTTGCTTACCAAGACCCTCTGGCACCCTGACTGGGAAGAAGCAGCAGGCAGGAGTGACATGGAAAGATGCCAAGTGGGGGGCACCTGGCTCAGCCTTCCTTTCTGACCCCTAGTGCTAAGCACGGCCTCAGGTGGTGTCAGAAGAACAATTAAATAATTCAAACTCATTGAAGCCAGAAAATCTGTGCACTCTCAAATCTTCAGGAGCTTCCAGGCTCTACAGAATCATCAAGGGCTTGACTTGTTTTCATCTGTAGAATGAAGGAAGTGTCTAAATAACTTTGTGGAGCCCTGTAGATTTTATGTGAAATAATCATTTTGTACACATGAGGGCTGGGTTCCCTATAGCTCTGGAGTCTTAGCCCCGGACCCCCCGGAGCTCCTCTGTTTGGGGCTCCTTGACCCTAATGGGAATGTAGCCGACGTAGCCCACCGCTAGGGTAATCTTCTTTGTTTTTTTGTTTTTTTTTTTGTTTATTTTTTTTGTTGTTGTTGTTTACTTATGATAGTCATACAGAGAGAGAGAGAGAGAGGCAAAGACACAGGCAGAGGGAGAAGCAGGCTCCATGCACCAGGAGCCCGACAAGGGATTCGATTCCGGGTCTCCAGGATCGCGCCCTGGGCCAAAGGCAGGCGCCAAACCACTGCGCCACCCAGGGATCCCGGTAATCTTCTTTGTAAAATGCAAGTCTTATCGTGCTGTCAATTTAAATCTTCCAGTATCTATCTGCCCATTATTGCCAAGATAAGGAAGACCAAATCCTTAGCTGATGTCATACGTGTCCTTCAGATTGCTCCTTGGACCCCAGCTGGAGCCATCACCAGCCCCTCCTCCACACCTTCGTGAACTGGTCATGATTGCCCTCTGGAATGGCCACCATGTAGTGGGTTCCAGCATCCTTTGTGTCCATGTGCCTGCTTCTGGGCCTGAGAGCATATCCTCCATGACCAGGGGCTAAGATCCTCAGCTTTGGGATGCCTTTAATCCTGTGATGAGAAGAGCGTTTGCAATATGTCTGTTTGATCTGGTATTTTTTTTTTAATTTTTATTTTTTATTTATGATAGAGAGAGAGAGAGAGAGGCAGAGACACAGGCAGAGGGAGAAGCAGGCTCCATGCACCGGGAGCCCGACATGGGATTCGATCCCGGGTCTCCAGGATCGCGCCCTGGGCTAAAGGCAGGCGCTAAACCGCTGCGCCACCCAGGGATCCTTGATCTGGTCTTAATCTCCAACTTCACCACTTACAAATGGGCACGCCAATGAATATCCCTAAACCCTAGCCCCTTGAAATTGTGGGTAATCCCACTTAATTCAAAGAGTTGTTATTGTAAATAAGTATTATGATGAGTACAAGGCCTCTGAGTCTGCCTGGCACATAGGAATCATTCAGTAAATACTAGATCGTGCATTTATTGTTATGTGAGACTCAACCCAAGCCTTCCCTCCTCTGGAGAGATCCCTCTCAATGTCTCGTCTCTCCTCACATAGCACCTTGACCCATCTCTGTGAAATAACCTATAATATGCACATGTTCAACAGCATCTGTGCTCAATTCCCACTACACTGAGAGAGTATTGAGGCATAGATGTATTTTATGCCCAAGTACCCCACCTAGAACATGATGCATACATTATGCTGAATACTTACTGTTGACATAGTGACTGAATATATAAGATTAAGAAAAAACAAGATTAAATAACGTATGCCCACACTGGCAGATAATATTCTCACAGTTCTTAAACATTTCATAGTATTTTAAGTGCATCTCTTAAAACATACTTTCTCCTCAAGTGTTTTGGGGTTTTTTGTTTTGTTTTTCTCTTAGTTTGCACTAAATTCTTAAGGTGAAGCCTCAGCAAAAAAGAAACCCCCCCAAAAGCCAAACCAAGACAGAAGACACATTCCCAGGACCTGGAATGAATATTAATTGTTCAATTTTCTGCCTTAAATCGGAGTTAGTTGCATTTATTACTTCTCCCTCACTTGCTTATAAATTTCCAGAGGACAGCAACTCAGTTTTTTTTATGACTCTATATTCTTCACAATTTTTTCCACATTATAATTCTCAGCTAAAATATTTAGGACATAACTGATTAAATAAAGGATAAATGATAAAAGTATTATATATTAGGAAAAAATAGAATATGTGTCTATAATTAGCTGCCAGGTAAGTAGTAGCATGTTCTCGGTTCCCTGATCTCATGCAAGAAGTGTTCTGGAAGTCGTAGAAAAAAGTGAAACTTACCACATACTTTTTTTTTCTGCCTACAAAACAAACAGCAAACTAGTATGTTCTTTTATCATGAAAAAAAAAAAATATACCCACAGTGTCATTGTGGAAATCGATGCTTTTGTCTTTCCACAGTAGCCAGTACATAGGTCACATGCTGAGGAATTATTTTTCTTGATTTTTATCATGGCTTCCTTGTTAGACACCAAGAGGAATCTTTATAGAAAAAGCATTTAGTGTTTTCTCTTTAAGAACAGGTCTATAGCAGTTATTCTTAGAAACCTTTGTGGGAAGCTGAGATCCACCTCTGTGGAGAGTGAGTCACCACCACTTCACTAATTATGCATTCTTCCTACTGTAGATTATGGGTCTAAATATCTACAAAACCAAATCCAAGGAACCTGGAGGCTAATTGGGCTGAAAACATCCCTTTTGCTCAAGCCCGAAGGCAGGAGATATGCAGTCAATTAAGCTCTAATGGGCAAACCCAGCAACCAACGCTCCCCTCTCCCCTCAACAGCCGGGCTCAACATGCCAGCTTTAAAACAGTGTATACTGATTGTATGCCCACTTAATTCCCAGAAGCAATTTCCTGGGATGCTCTGCTGCTCTATTGTTAGGATTTCTTTTGCAAAAAAATTATTTAATAGTGTTTCTTTCAAGAAATACTGTTTGTAAGGCACTGTGATGGCTCATAGGGTGACTAAGATGGAGCATTTGCCTCATGGAAACTTACCTTTTAATGGAGATTAAATAGGCATAGACAAATGTTAAAGAGCTTCTGACAAAGGATGGGAGACAAAGCGGATCGGGTTCAGGAGAGGCTGAGCCTTTGACTCCAAATTGGAAACCTGGGACTTAGGGTAAGAGCCTGCTTTGATTTCCATCTCATACTCTTACACAGGTCATAGAGCAATAGGAAACTTCAGACAGAGTGTTCTTTCCTGCCCCCTTTGCCCAAGACTCTGGGTAAGTCTAAAGGTATCAAGAAGCTATAGGATAGACGACGCACAGAACATTAACTTTACCTAATGGATATTTGAAACATTTTCATATAAAACCAATGGGTATATTCATTCTACCCATGTTTAAAGTGGCTGCTATGTTCCAGGAATTCTTCCAGCCAGTGAGGATTCAGAACTGAACTAAATCAACAAAGACCTTATTCTCATGGGGTAGCATTCATTGCAGGTGGGGGTGGGGGTGATTCACACCCAGGTAAGGAAGAAAATATACAATACTTCAGAAGGTGAGTGCCCCGGGACACAACAGAGGAAGATGCAGAATGTGAGTATGGTGAACAACCGTCTGGTTTTCCCAGGACTGAGGGAATCTAGGACTTTAAGCACTAAAACTAGGAAGTTCTGGCCAATTGGAGTGAGTTTTAGGCATGGGAGACATGGAGGAATCATAGGTGACTATAAGAATTTGGCTTTGAACAAAGTAAGAAGACACTTGCCATTTAACAAAAATGGAGAAGCCCAGAGAAAAATGAGGAAGTACTTTTGTCAGATGCTTGTTAAAAAACCCTGGCAGATATGTTCAGTTGGTAATTAAATACAAGAGTCTGAATTTCAGGAGATAAAATCAAGGTAGGAAATAAATTTGAGTGTCATTAGAACATAAACACATAGCATTTACTGAATGAAAGCCATTGGGCTGAATGGAATTACCAAGGGGGTATAGTTTACAAAAGGGATCTGAACTTTGAGCCCTAGGGCCCTCCAATGTGGAGAAGTGGGGAGATGGAACCAGATGGAGCATCAGTGAGCAAAAGGAAAATAATAAGTGAGAGGTCCCAGAACCCAAGTGGAGAGAGAGGGAGGGGAGAGAGAGAGAGAGAGAGAGAGAATGAGTTTTAGAAAGTTGGGGGGGCGGTTTCCTCACCTGCAGATGAATTAAGTAATCTGGAGATTGAGAACTAATCCACTAGAGGCATCACAGTGGTGATCACAAATAACTGAGTGCAGATTGCATCTTACTGAGACTCAGAGGAGACAAATTGGGGCAGTGAATTTGGACAATTTTCTGGAGTTTGTGATCACTTGGAGGTGGTAGTCAGAGAGAAATGTGAGGTCATAAGAAATTTGTTTTCTGGGCAGCCCGGGTGGCTCAGTAGTTTAGCACCAACTTCAGCCCAGGGCATGATCCTGGAGACCCGGGATCGAGTCCCATGTCGGGCTCCCTGCATGGAGCCTGCTTCTCCCTCTGCCTTGTGTCTCTGCCTCTCTCTCACTCTCTCTCTCTCTCTCTCTCATGAATAAATAAATAAAATCTTTAAAAAATATTTATTTTCTTTCTTTTTTCATGACGGTGATAAAGCATCAGTTTATAGGCTGATGGGAATGATCCAGAAGGGAAGAAAAAATGATGATGGAAAAAGATACTCTGGAATGCATGAGAAGGAATGGAAGGTAGTGCCCAAAAGGAAGGATGAGCCTAGAAAGAGAAAGGTTAGTTTATGCCTACTTAAAGGGGAGAGTGACAGTATTTGGCACAGATGGCTGTTCTCTGTTTTCTCAGTGAAGTAAAGATGTCACCAGGGAGTGAGGAGGTGTTGAAGGTTTGAAGTTTGAGAGAGAGTGATTGTGAGGAGACCCAAGGAGAGAGGACTGTGAATGGCCTATAGAGATGTAGGAAACCTGCTAAAAAACATGAAGTTGGGCACCTGGGTGGCACAGTCAGTTCAGCATCAGATTCTTAGTTTTGACTCAGGTCCAGATCTCAGGGTCCTGAGGTAGAAACAAGAGTTGGCTCTGTGCTCAGCATGGAGTCTGCTTGAGATTTTGTCCCTCCCTCTCCCTCTCCTACTCATCCTCTCTCTCTCTAAAATAAATAAATAAATAAATAAATAAATATATATATATATAAAAGTAATAATGTCAGTGATAATTGAAAATAAGACTGGCCAACATGGCTGTGTGTTTTATGCAGCTGCATTGGGCTGTATGGGTGCGAGCATGGGTTAGACGGAAGATCATATTTAATCGGGAGTGGTGTCTTCCCAGACTAGATTCTGATTCTTAAGTTTTTGGGAAAGTGATAGATTGTGGCACCTAAGACATTAAGGAGAGGGTCTCAGTTGTTAGACTCAGCATGAAAGAAGGGCACATGACTGGAAAGACAGGAATCTTTATTGGCAATGGAATAATTCCAGTTAAGATCGTAGAAAGGTAGAGCCACTGATAATGTAGGAGCCAAGGGCAAGCCAGCCAAGCTGGACCACCTTGGCATGAACATGTTTTGAACAATCAAAACTCAATAGATTCAGGAAAAGCTCATTAGCAATTCCTCAACTATCTGCGTGTATCAAGAAGAGAACTATTCACAGGGATTCTTCTTCACCTAAGAAACTTCTCTGCATAACAGGGCAACTTTTGCTTTCCAAATATCTCCTTCTCACCTTCCTGCTAATGGCCTTCTTCCCCTTTGTACCTTCAGACCCTCTCTCTCTCTCCTCAGCTCACAGAGGCTTTATGAGGCCTCACTGTCTTTAGAATTTCCTGTCTATGTGGATTCCTTGTATGGATGCTACTACATTTTATTTTCTCATGTTAATCTGTCTTATGTCTTGATTCCTAGTCCAGCTGAAAAGACCTTGAAGGGCCAGAGGAAATATTTGTCTGTAACAATAACTCTGAATTATAAGATCTGACCATGGAAGAGGAACATAAGATCTTTGGAAGGGAAAGACATTGAACCAAGTGACCAGAATGTTATAAATATCATCTGTGAGAGTGTTTTCCAATTTCAGTTTATAACCACTAGTGGGCTATGTTGTAAATTGAATGGGTATTGTCAAATCTGTTTTCATCTAGAAGAGAAAATAGAATAAGAATAGAATAGAATACAACAGAATAGAGTACAATAGAATAGAAAAGAAAATGAAGAGTCCATTGCACCTAATATGAATAAGAATTGTTTTCTGAAATGGGTGTGTGTGTATGTGTGTGCATGTACGTAGCTCAGTTGTTATATAACTAATATTACTGATGACTTGCCTGAATCTCTGTAGTGGTATTTGAGAGCCATTGCTCAATGTGATTATTAAAATAGTAATAACAATGATGAGTGCTAGAAAAAGCACCAATGAATTGGAAGTCAAAATCTTCAAGGAATGATGGAGGGTGACCTGGGCTCTATGGCTTACTGTGCCAGATAAAGTCTCTACACCATTGGCTGTGGAGACAGGAGAGAGTATGACCTGGAGTTGACCAAGAGTTCCCAGCTCAATGAGTGAGCAGATACTTTCCTCTACTCCAGCACAGTGATGAAATGCGGGAGAGAAATCAGCCTGCACTGGGGTAGGCTTCCACAGAATTCCCATCTTCAGGACAGAGCTGCTAGGATGCAGGGAGTTACAAAACACACAGAAGTTCTCAGTATAAGGATAGGAGATATCAAAGAATTTGTTACTTAAAGGTGGATAAATGTGTAGGTTCCCCTTTAGGTTGAGAAGGGCATGTGTTTGCTCTCCCTTACTCCTGGGGTACATTTCATACACCCTTGCACCCTTATGATTAGCACTCACCTAAGGAGAAGGAGACCCTAAGGAGGCTATGGGTCTCAAAACTCACTATGTTTTGAGTGCCCACTAAGTGCTTGATAGTCATTTTATTTTAAGGAAAGCAATCTCATTAAGTACCATTCCAGCTTTAGAGATAAGGAGACTGGAATCTTTTTAAGAAAGTATCATAAGCAGATGGCAGAGGTGCAATTAGAACAGAATGCACATCCGTGTGACCTCACAGCCCATGCTAATTTTACTAGCTTACCCTGAAGGTTTGCAATGTCTCCCGCATGCCCACCCACGGTGTGAGATGGAGCTGTGTGAGAGGTGGCTGCTTAACTGGTTTTGCCCCCGCTGAACATCCGACATCTTATTATTAATAGTTACATGGTGTTCATCCAGGTCAAGTATTAATATACCACAATATATTTAATTGTTATCTATCTGGACTTGGAGAAGGCTAAATGATTCATCAAGGATGACAGAGTAAGAACAGCATGCTTTTTATTGTACATATTGATAAACTGCCTATAAAGGCTCTGGAGTGGGCGCTCATGCCTATCTCCAGTCCACTTAATACAGAACTGATGATAGCTGGTGACGAATTTCATTTCTCTGGGCAAAGAAGAGGAGGCACTGAAGAAGCTGGCTGGGCCCCATGTCATGTTACAGGATCTCAAATAGGTATCAGGAGCATCCCTTCTACTTTGTTCTCTGTGTAAATTTCAGACTTCTAGTGTCCCCATCCTAGCTGTAATGCCCAATAAATGGGGACTAAGAAGGGAACAGATAATCACCTAGCTTAGAACTCAAAACCAATTCTGCAACAATGTAAGAGATGCACAGTCATTGGAAGCTCAGATTCTCTCTCTCTTTTTCTCTCTTTTCTTCACTGTGGCTCATTTTAACCTTTTACATATAAGACACATTCTTCCTCTACACGATATCATTTTTTTTGTGGCACATATTTCTCCCAAACTCCTTCATAGCATTCCCTCAACTGACAAAGTAGAGGGACTTAGATGTGTGTCTTCTGTCCTAGTAAGAATATTGGTCTGATTGTAATGCAAATGCAATCAAGAGGAGGTCTCAATTCCAGGAAGTCCAGGAAAGAGACTGACACAGCACAGAAGGAAGAGGTCTGAACCCTTCTGGGGTTGGGTCCCCACTGGATTCTTGGTAGTTTTGCCTCTGTGATTACAAATAAACAAAACATCCCACTGCAGTGTCTCTTTGCCTTCTTCTCAAGGTCAATGACCTCCACCATTTTCCTAAATTCACTTCTCCTGTAAACCTTCTTGCCTTTTCCTTTCTCCATTTCATAACTCATCCTATTAATACTTCCCAGTGGACAAAAGCCATTCATTAGTGTTGAAAATTGAGTCATGCTCTAGATGGTCTTCCTGCTTGATCTGAGGACCTGCTTTTTGTGTCTTGTTGAATCATTCCATGCTGAGAAGACACATATGTCCACTTCCTGCTCCAAGGTTCTTATTACTAAAGACTTGGTAAAGCTTCTACTCTTACTCAAAGAACAATCTTGAAGTGCTAAATGCTTGTCAATGAATTGATTGTGTGGCAGGCTTATTTTTCCTAAATATTTGTTGCAAATGCTGGTCGCCTTTTGTATTAGTTTCCTGGGACTGTCATAACAAATCACCACCAACATAGTGTCTTAAAACAACAGAAATTCATTCTTTTGCAATTCTAGAGGCAAGAAGTACAAAATCATGATGCCAGTAGGGCCATGTTTCCTCCCAAGACTGTAGGGAAGGCTTGCTCCGTTCTTCTTCCAGCATCTGGTAACTGTAGGCCATCCTTGGTGTCTTTGGCTTATGGCAGCATCAGGCCAGGCTCTGCCTCCATTTTCACATGGGAAGTGTGAAACCAGGCTCTGCATCCCTGTCTCTGTGTCTTCTTTTCTGTCCCTTATAATGGATATTCATCACTGGACTTACAGCCTACCCTATTCCAGGGTGATCTCATCTCAAGATTTTTACCTTAATATCTACAGACCCTTGCTCCAAATAAGATCACATTCTGAGGTTTCAGGTGAACATATCTTTTGAGGGTCTACTATTCAAACTACTCCATCTGTGTGAGTAGCTGATGGAAAGTCATGTGATGCCACAACTTATTTTGTAACTGTCTGTGCTTCTCTGCGCTTAGTTTCTCAATTGTGTTCTGTGTTCTTTTTTGGCCTGACGTGCTATGACTGCTGGAAGGAACTTGAATTTCTTTTAACAGGAAAAAAAATCATTCTTTGCTTCAGGTCCAAGCTGATAAGGGCAAGAATAGAAATGTATGCACATTTGTGTGTGTGCATATGTGTGCATGCATGTGTGTGTATGCTTTTGTGTATCTATGTGTGCATATTTGTGTGTGTGCATATTCATGTGTGTGTATATATACTTACACCCACATATGTATGTATAAAGGTCAAGAATAGACAGATTCTATTCCTTCAGTGCAAATCCATTCAACATTTACCAGGAAGCAGAAGCTGGGGAAACAGCTCAGGGTGTTGCTCTATAATCACTGCATTTTTGAAGCGTTCCGACAACACACTTCAAATCTGAAGTGCATAGAAACCAAATTAATGGTGGCAAGGGTGATGGAGGAAGGTTTCAGTAATTCACTGGTTTTGGTCTTCCACACTAATTGAATTACTGGGTGTGCAACACTGACAACACCTTTATTTCTCACACCTGCCTCTTCCTTGTTCTGCTAATAATTGTAATCTATGATCATAAGAATCTAGTCAAATTTAATCTTATCATGAGTACCTGGATACCTCAATGAAAATTGAAGAAAGGGAGGTAATAAGGAGACTTTAGGATTATTAAAATAATTTGGTTCCTTTACAGTATACTTACTTAATTTTTTAATAGAAATGATTTGCATGACCAGAGTCAGGTATCTGTAATAGCTAATATAAGACCACCTGTGTTATAATTTACCATAGCCTGTTTCTCTTCAATGGGCATGAATTTTTTTTAAGATCAGGGATTAAATATCATTGTATTATCAGTGGCTGCTACAGTTCCTGGTACAAAAGATATCTCCAGAATGAATGAATGAATTTGAGATTCATCAGAAAATATGTGATAATATAAACACCAAAGAACAGGCAGTGAGGTTATTCTTAGATATGACTCTTCACCTTTTTTCCAACATTATAAAAGAAACAGAGGAAGATTACATACAGGTGAGGAGATGGTTAAGGTGGTTTGAAGTTAAGAGATTCAGTGTTATCTCTATTTTTTTGTGAAGTAAGAAGTGAGGTTATCTATGAAGCAAGTAGGATAGGAAGAACAAAAATAGAGACATGGGGAATAATTTTCCTTAGTGTTTTAATTTCCTCAACAGTATCCAATTAAGAAGATTGTTCATTATGTTGCTGAGTAGTAAAAAAAAAAAAAAAAAAGTAGATATTAACCAAGGGTTGAAGATTTACCAATGGGTATGAAAGTCGAAGATGAAATTTAAAAAAGTGATTGAAATAAAGCATCATCAATCTAAGGTTAGATGGAAAAGAAAGTTAATATGGTGAGAGATATAGTAGTAAGTGGCTGCTCAAGAACCTTTACATATTTGACAAAGGGAACTTGAAGATAGCAGTGTATTAATGACGTAGCAGGTGATGGGAAAGAGAATCTGGTTGTACTGAAAGGCATGACAATGATTAAAGTATTTGAGAATGAAGACACATGTAGGATTCTGTTTGTAACCATTTGAAGAGCAAAGGTTAAAGAAACCTTTCCTGGAGCATCCTACATCTGTACACATGGCTGACATGTAGACAAGTAAAAATTTTTTCAGGAATCAGACACTTAAAGAAAATTGAAATCATAGAGGTAAGAGACTGCCACAATTTGTTCTAGTGGATTTGCCAATCCCTGTTGACTTAGGATATGAGTTTTAACAAACCCTTACAACAGTTGGTGGAGTAGGACATCTGTTCAGAAACACTTGCTTAATGCCAGGACTCTCAAAAGGAGGACCTCGTTGGATAAATTAGCAAAATGTGTTACATAAGACAGACGAGGACAAATGAATCTTCTCACCATAACCATGCACAGGAAGGGCAGTGATCCAGGAGTTCCTGAAGAACACTGTCTTAGACAACCACCCATGGACAAGAGAGCCTTTGCGGAAATCCAGGTTTGCAGAGGAGAGGTTCCAGCACACTACTGGAGAAAAAAATTATATATATATATTTGGATGCATTGGTCATGGGCAAGAGGAATAGTGTAACTTTACCACCATCACCCTTCTCCCAAGGTGGCACATCTTAAGGCCAAGACAGATCTCTTCAGCATGTGGTCTCTCAGGGGAAAGTGAGTGAGACCATATGAGTGAACACCTAGTTCCCCAGTTGTGTGGGAGCCTGTCAGAAAGGCCCATTTCTTGCTGGCCCCCTTCAGAGCAATGAATCATGAGCCACATGTCTGGGGGTTGGGAAAATATGGGAGAGCAACAGAAAGGATTCATGGAGGGCTTAAAGGGACTTGGGTCTTCTTAACTATGTCATGGAACCTTTCAAAAGACAATTCAACAAAATTAAAAAATATATATAGGAAAAAATGAGAAGTTTAACAAAGAGATAGAAATCAAATAAAGAAGCCAAACAAAACCTATGGAGCTGAAGAATAGATGAATGAGGTAAAAATATGCAAATCAAGAGCATGAAGAACAAGCTGGAGCAAGCAGAAGAAAGAATCTGGTGCTAGAAGAAAGAAAGTTTGAAATCATCCAGTCAGAAGAGAAAAATAAAAAAATAAATAACTGAAAAAGAATAAGAAACACTGACATGATTTATGGGATATCATCAAAAGAATCAATTTATGAATTATTAGAGTTTCAGAAGGAGAAAAGAGGGAGAAGACTTATTTAAAGAAATAATGGCTGATAACTTCCCAAATATGGGGGCAGATTTGGATATCCAAGTTCATGAAGCTCATAGGTCACCAAATAAACTCAACTTAAAGAGATGTGCTCCAAGATACATTAAAATAAAACTGTCAAAAATCAAATACAAACAGAGAATCTTAAAAGCAGCAAGAGTAAAGAAGCTTATAACTTAAGGGAATCTCCATGAGGAAATTTGTCAACAGAAAACGTACAGGCCAGGAGAGAGTAAAAGGGTATATTCAAAATGTTGAAAGAAAAAAAACAAACAAACCAAACAAACAAAAATACCAAACAAGAATATTCTATCTAGCAGTTATCCTTCAGAAATGAAGAAGAGATAAAGACTTTACCAGAAAACAAAACTGAATCCGTTATCACTAGACCTATCTTATGAGAAATTTTGAAAGATTTTTTTCAAGTTGAAATGAAAGGATGCTATTTGGTAGTGTGCAAACATGAAAACATACAATACAAAGTTCAAGGTAAGTATATAGTCAAGTTCAGAATACTTTAATATTGTTATACAGTGGTGTGTTAACCACTTAACTCTAGTATAAAAGTTAAAGAAAGTATTAAAAAATAGCTATAGTACAATAATTTGTTGAATACACAATATAAAAAGAGGCAAATTGTAACATCAAAAATATAAAAAGAGAGGAGCAAAGGGGAAGAGTCTTTGTCATCAAAGTTCAGTTGCTATCACTGTAAAATAGACTGTTACATTTGTATTATGGTTTAGGTAAGCCTCATGGCAACCACAAAGCAAAAACCTACAATATATTCACAAAAGATAAAGGAATCAAAGCACACCACTACAAAAAAAAAAAAAATCAATTCAAAATGAAGGCAGCAAGAGAGGAAAAAAGGAGGAAATAAACACAAAACAGCCAGAAAACAATTAATAAGAGGGCATTAGTAAGTCCTTACCTATTAATAATTAGATGGATTAAATTTCTCCATCAAAAAACATGGAATGGCTGAATGGATGAAAAAAATAATAACAAAAAAATCCTCCATAAATAAGACCTAACTACTTGTTGCCTATAGTAGACTCATTCCACTTCTAAATAAATCAACTTTTATGCCTCAAATTCCCACTCAAGATTATTATACCAGTTGTTCCCAAAAGGCCTACATAGGTCCAGGATATTTTCATCAATATGTGGCACACCTCTTAGAAAAAGCCCTGTATTCCTCATGTTGATGATTACAACCCACACATTACACAGTCCCTGGTGTAGTGGTCATCTAATTGCAAGCACCAGAAGTCTCTTTTCCCACATTTCTCGATGAAGAGATATGAGATTTTTAGGGAAAAAGTAACTACAAGAATGAGGGCCTTGATTTGTGTCAACTTACTTGGAGTTTATGTGCTGAATTCTGTGAATAGCATTAAGAATATTACTTCAATTGTCATCATTATACCTACGTGAATCAATTTTCTAAAATGACTGTGATAAATATATTACTGGAAAAAATTGAACATTCAAGCTCCATTTCACATTGTGCTGTTGAATTTAGGGCCCCAAATTGAAAACAGAATGACAAACTTATATCAAGAAACAAATTACTTATTATAAAATGTCAAGGTACTTTTAAGGTAAAAAATTGCATTTGAATTTTAAAATATAAAGACCTGTCTTTCCTTACTCTCTTTTGAGATCATACACTTTCAGGGTTTTTTGATATTATAATAGCCTTTACTTTATGAAATGATGGTAGTAACCAGTAGTTTTTTAAGGATTTTTTTGACAAGGTAAATAATGGCAGCTTTGTATTATATTATACTTTTAATTTTATGAGTTACTGAAACCAAAAATCTGGGATCCAAAAGTCTATATTTTTAATGATAACATTTATTACAATTGATCCTAATAATTTAATTATTTGTCTCCTCTATGAGTTATGGAACCCCTAGGGATGCAAATTGTGATCTGTTCATACAAGATCTTAGTGGATGCTTGTGCACCAGGAATGCAAAGTTAGGAACTTTTGAAAGTAATGATACCACAACTTTTCTCCTGTTGGCTTATTTAGGGAATTATAATCCATCTAATGGAGGACACTGGGTCATTAGGGAAAGGGTGTATTATTTATAACGTACTATGGTAAAGAGTTCTCTGTTGGCTTGAATAATTCAGTGTCACTGAGTGGCTAAGACACTGTACTTGAGACTCAAAAGCAGAATCAATTCTTAGGTAAACAGTGAAGTATGTTCCTTCTGTCCTGTTTGAAAGCCCACGTCCCCAGACTGTCTGGAGTGTACCTCCTGAGATACTGCCACTTATCGAGAGCCTCCTTACATCTTTCTCCAAGGAAGACTCACTCTTTTAGCAGTTGGGGTTGCGTAACTAATTAAACCATGGAGGCAGTGAGCTGATGTCCTGTGGAGTTCATGTTCGTGTCTCAGGGAACTTCCACATTTATGACCTTCCTCATAGCAGATTCCTGGTCCTCAGGGAAATAAATCCTACAGGAGCAAATTTTGAAAATGAGGATGAAATATCCTTCAGACACCTTCTCTTATAGGCAGTAAGAGCCAGCAAGGTAATCCTGCTTCAGCTACCTATCCATACCCTACTATTCTCCAAATCCTGCCTATAGATATCCTACTCATTCTACATCCATGATCAGATGCTGTGGGGAGCATTTGCATGTGAAGTGACATCGGTGTTCCATTCTCTGTGGTAAAGATGCCTCCGATTTACTGGGGTCAATAAGAAACATATTTATTGCAAAAATAAAAAAAACTATGAAAATACACCTGTTTTGCTTATGTATATTTCACAGATTGTATGAAGTGAGATATTTACTCTATAAACTTCTGCCTCTTCTTTGAGCAAAGAGAAGCAGGTTTCCTATAATGACATCAGTTCTGGTACATTTTCGCCTACACTTTGCTCACAGTCTTCAAGTCTGCAGCTCCTGACGGGGCTCCCAGATGGCCTCATCCACTCCTACGCTGCCTGTGGGATGAGAGGGCCCTGAGCCAGATGGGTCTACAGCACGTCTAGAAGTCATGTTTCTTACCTTCTGTCTAGATTGGTGGCATTCTATCATTTTCCTCTTCTTTAACTTATTTTTTTTCTGAATAGGTAATTCCATTCACATTGTTAGAATATCAGAAGTATATGAAGATATATAGTGAAATTCCTCTTCTGTCTCATCTAGTGTGTGTTAATTCCCAGAACTCTTCCATAGGTAACCATGGTGACTAGTTCTTTTAATGCACGTGACAAGAAAGTACAAATGTATATTTCCCCTTCTCTTTAGGCAAATAGTGACACAATCCTGTGCACCTTGGTTTTTTTTTTCTTTTTTCATGTAATGATATGTAAATGAGATGATCAGAGAGGCAAAGCGTCCAGCAAGGTACCTTCAGAATAATGGGTATAGCTCAAAGCAGCTGCTCAGCCAGAAGCTGCACTGTATAGCCTTTGTTGGATCTACATATGGCCACAAGACTAGCTCTTTGAGATGGAATGTGAGAAGTTGTACTCCCTTTCAGATCAGGACTTTTAAGAAGCAGATGCACGTCCACCATGTCCTGTGCCAGTCCATTGTTGGGATGCAGACAATATGAGGTTTTAGAAAGGGTAGTGGAGCCAGGTAAGAAAAAAAAACATAGTAGTTTTTGTGTAATCTCAGTGAAAGTTAATAAAAATGATCCTTTAGAATTAAGGCCCCAGCATCATTTTGTAGAAGATTGCTGCCTGCCAACCGGAAGAGTGAGAAATACCTTGATCATGTTGATAGACTGTGGGCCTAGTTTCTACAACGTGCTAGCCTACGTTCTCCAACATAGAAGTCATACCATATTGATACATAAAGGACTCTCCTTGCTTTTGTTTCTGTTTATTTTCCTATCTGTTTTCTATTCCCTCACAAAAACAAACTGTGGTTGCTTCAGACTGTCCCTCATCTTGGATATTTAAGTAGTTTCTCGCCATTTGCCATTACAGACTATGCTACCACGGATGGAGATAACACATTGATCATTTCACATGTGAAAAATCCTTCACAGAAATATTACATCTTGAAGTTGAAAATATTATTTTAGTATCTAATTTCAATATATATGCCAAATAAGGCCCATGCACTACTAAAACTAATACAAAGTATATATATATATTATTATATATTATCACAAATATGCATGTATATATACATATATACAAATATATTATTACCTGTTACAAATAACACATATATTATATACATATATAGATACATTCAGATATATATACATACCTGTATATATATTCCGTTCTCTTTCAGAAGGGATTACACCAACAGCCAAAAAACTGAGAGGCAACGGCTGTCTGGGTGGCTCAGTGGTTTAGCACCGCCTTCAGCCCAGGGCGTGGTCCTAGGGTCCCGGGATTGAGTCCCACCTCGGGCTCCCTCCATGGAACCTGCTTCTCTCTCTGCTTGTGTCTCTGCCTCTCTCTCTCTCTCTCTCCTCTCTGTGTATTCTCATGAATAAATATATAAATAAAAATCTTTAAAACAAATAAAAAACTGAGAGGCAATATTTATGCAGCCCCATTTTGATTCTTCGGAGGCCACTTAGCCAGCAGTCTCAAGTCTTTGGATACACACACACACACACACACACACACACACACACACAAATCTGGTTAGGAGATAGGATAGTTCTCTGATCTTTCGATATAGATCCCTTGGAGTCATGGGTTTATGATCCATTAGTTCATCCATGCTCACACAGGAACCTTATTTACTCTTATTTTATGCACATTCTGAAAATAATTGGTCATGTGACACCCTGAAAATTGAAAGGGGGAGAAAAGGAAGCAAGGGGGATTTCTTTGAGTAGGAAGAGACTGGAGGTGGAGAGAGCCCATAAAACGATAAAAATCAGCACAATTTTTCAAAGACCACTACAAGTCAGGGCCTCATGGCACCGGCGTATGAGGGCAAAAGAACTGATACTCAAAGTTAGGACCCTGAGCTATGAAGGAATTATTAAATACCCTATATTTTATAGGCCTATTTCGAAGCAAAAAAAAAAAAAAAAAGATGAAATAATTTAATTAACATTACCCCCAGGCAGTAAGCTCTGATGGCTCCTTGGAAAGTATGTCCCGATAAAACAATTCATTTCCTACCAATTCTAAGTAAATAAAGTGTGGACCAGAAGATCTCAGGTGCTGGTAACTCAGAGTTCTAAAATGTGTGTATGGCCAGAGGTGAGCTCTGAAACGTATCAGGAAAGGAGGTTTGAAAAAAAAAAAATCACTTTTAATGGAAGAAGAGTGTGAATTTTCTAGTGAAAAGGCAAATGGCTTTCTGACATTTGTATTCTTCCACGGGCCTTGTTGTTGTGTGACCTGTGTAATATCCTTAAACACGCCCTTCTGACTCCCATCTGAAATAAATGATGTCCCCAGTGCCGGACTGTCCTGGCTCATTCATCAAGACCAGTATTTAATCGGAACTTGAAGCCCAACAGAGAAGGCTCGTTAATGTAACAGCAGGATGAAAACTCAGGCTGAGAGCGTGGCCTTATCCATAGGCTGCCCTGTCCTTTGACTTGCCAATTATTTTCCTACACCTCCGACCTGCCGGCTCCAGCACTGAGCACGGATTAAGCTTGTTCACTTCTGGGAGACCAGACCTTGAAGGGAGGTCCTCCAGTGCTGCTGATAATCAGGGGCAGGTGCTCATCCTTCGGGGTCATTGCAGAATCATCATCCAGCATGGCAACCCCAGACAGCTGGGGGGAAAGGAAAAAAAAACTGCTTGGATTTGAGACATAGTCATGGTCCCCTAGCCATTCTTTACACAAGTAAGGGATTAATTTCAGTCCTGCTTCTTTTGAGGCAACTGTGTGCTTTATTTCCTCTACACTCTTCTGTGGATGTGATATTCTTCTCCACTTTGGATTTCAAATTGTTCTTTAATATTGCATGGGAAGCAGCTGCCACATGTCTCTCTCCCCCCACTAAGTGGGTTATGGAGACCCTCGCTCCCTGCAGTGAAGTGGGAAGACTTTTGGGTGAGCGGTGCTCCATAAAGGACAAAATTATTAAAATGGCAATAAACACTGAGTTCTGTTCTCACTGAGACTGTAATAGGTCTTCAAATTTTGCAAAGAAACAGATGGGCTACAACTCCTTCCTTGATCTGGAATTAACAAATTCAACTTTCTGATTATGCTAATCTGAGGAGAGTTTAGCATAGAGCATATGTGTTTGGATTCAGGATATTTCTTATTTACAAGCAAAACTAAATCTAATTTCTCCTTCCCACTTTCTGAGGCCATTTTTGCAGATTTAAAAAACTTGTTTGGGGACCTTGAGAAAACATTTAGCTCTGTCTCAGATACCAGGATCAGGCCCACATTTGTTTCACACCATTATCAAGTTGGCATAAACACATTTATTGAAGTCATTCCTTTAAGAATTATACTAGGGAATCAAGTTTCCTGCCCCCAACCACCACCTTTAGTCTTCAGTCTCAGACCTGCAAAATATTTTGTCAAACACCACCCTCAACGTGAAAACATAGTCTTATGTTTGCATGATGCCGAATGGGTTATGAAACATTTTCTTTTCTTTTTAAAAGATCTTAATTTTTTAGAGCAGATTTAGGTTCACAACAAAATTGAGAGGAAGAGATTTCTCACATGCCTCCTGCGCCCACACATGCACAGCTTCCCCCACTACCAGCATCACTCAGCAGAATGGCACATTTTTTTTTTTTTACCAAGAATGAACCTGCATTGACACATCATACCCCAAATCCACAGTTTACCTTAGGCTTCACTCTTATTGTTGTACATTCCATGGACTTGCACAAAAGTATAACATATATCCATCACCATATACAAGCATCACACAGAGTATTTTCACTGCCATAAAACTCTCCGGTGCTTTACCTAATCATTCATCCCTCCTCTCAACCCTTGACAACC
The DNA here is from genome assembly GCF_018345385.1 of Vulpes lagopus. NCBI lineage: Eukaryota > Metazoa > Chordata > Mammalia > Carnivora > Canidae > Vulpes > Vulpes lagopus. The sequence continues at coordinate 109,729,852 of NC_054825.1, read as the reverse complement.
ATGGATATTTTTATTGTCTCCATCTTTTTTTTTTTTTTTCCAGAATAGCATACACTTGAAAACATGTAATATGTAGCCTTTTCAGATAGGCTTCTTTCACTTAGTAGTATGCAATAAAATTTTCTTGATATTTTTTCATGATTTGATGGATCATTTCTGTTTAGTACTAAACAATATTCTAATTTCTGAATATACCATAGTTTATGTATTCATTCACCCGCTGAAAGACATCTTGGTTGCTTTCAAGATTTGGAAACTATGGGTAAAGCTACTATATACATCCATGTTCTGTGTTTTGTGTGGACATACGTTTTCAATTTTGGGGGGTAAATACCAAGAGACATGATTGCTGGATCATATGATAATGGTATTTTTAGTTTTATAAGAAACCACCAAGCCATCTTCCAAAGTGGCTGTACTACTTTGTTATTCCCACTGGCAATGAATGAGAGTTTCTATTATTTCCTTGCTGGCACTTGGTATTGTTAGAGTTCCAGATTTTGGCCATTCTAATAGGTGAATAGTGGCATTTCATTGTTGTTTTTGTTTGCATTTCCCTGATGACACATGCCATGGGGAATCTCTTCATATGCTTATTTGTCATCTGTATATCTTCTCTGGTAAGGAATCTATTAAGGTTATTGACCCTTAAAAAAAAACATATTTACCTATTGAGAGATTGAGAGAGAGAGAGCAGGGAAAGGTGCTGGGGGAGAAAGAATAATCAAGTAGATGTCCACTGAGCACAGAGCCTGATGCAGGGCTCAATCTTACAAACCATGAAATCAGGACCTGAGCTAAAACCAAGAATCAGTTGCTTAACTGACTGAGCCACACAGGCATCCCATTAGCCCATTTTTAAAAAATCAGATTGTTTTCTTATTGCTGACTTTTAATAGTCTTTTGTATATTTTGGATAACAGTTCTTTATCAGATGTGTCTTTTGCGCATATTTTCTCCCAGTCTGCAATTTGTCTTCTCATTGTCTTGAGGTTGTCTTTCACAGAACAGAAGTTTTCAATTTGAATGAAGTTCAGGTTATCAGTGATTTCTCTCATGGATCATGTCTTTTGAGTTATGTCCAAAAAGCTATCACCATGACCAAGGTCATCTAGGTTTTCTCCTATGTTTTAGGAGTTTAGCTTGGATTTTACGTTTGGATTTGGATGCATTTTGAGTTCATTTTTGTGAAGGGTGTGAGGTCTGTATCTCAATTCTTCTCCTTCTTCTGCATGTGAAAAAGACCACTTTGTCAAAGATTATAGTGCCTTTACTCCTTCATCAAAAGTTAACTCTATTTATGAGGATCTATTTCTGGGCTATCTCTATTCTATCACTGATCTATTTGTCTATTCTTTTGCCAGTATCATAGGGTCTTGACTTCTGTAGCTTTATAGTAAGTCAGGTAATGAAGTCAGGTAATGTCAGTCTTCCAACTTTGTTTTTCTCCTTCAATATTGTCTTGGCTATTATGGGTCTTGTGTCTGTCCATATAACCTTTAGAATCAGTTTGTTGATATTCATGAAATAACTTATTGGGATTTTGATAGCGATTGTACAAATTGGGAATTACTGACATCTGGACAATATTATCTCCCTACCTGTAAAAATGGAATAGCTCTTCATTTGTCTTTTTATTTTAGTTCATCAAAATGTTTTAGTTTTCCTAATATAGAGTTTGTACATACTTTGATTGCACTTAAATATTTCACTTTGTGGTACTAATATAAATGATATAGTGTTTTTAATTCCTGATTCCATTTGTTCATTGCTGGTATATAGAAAAGCAATTGATTTTTGCATATTAACTTTGTACCCTGCAGCCTTTCCATAATCTCTTAGTTGCAGGAGGCTTTTTTTGTGAAATCTTAAAAACTTTTTACATAGATGATAATGTTATCCGCAAAGAGAGAGAGAGAGAGATTTTCATATCTTTTTACCAGTCTGTATGTCTTTTATTGTATTTCTTATCTAACTGCATAAACAAGAACTTACAGCACAAAGTGGAAAAGGAGTGGTGAGAGGGGGCATCCTTCCCTTGTACTTGATCTTAGTGGAAAAGCTTTGAATTCCTCACCATTAAATATGACATTAGCAGCAGTTTTTTTTTTAAGATTTATTTATTTATTTATGATAGACAGACAGAGAGAGAGAGAGAGACGTGGAGACACAGGCAGAGGGAGAAGCAGTCTCCATGCCGGGAGCCCGACGCGGGACTCGATCCTGAGACTCCAGGATCGCACCCTGGGCCAAAGGCAGGCGCGAAACCGCTGAGCCACCCAGGGATCCCCCAGTTTTTTTTTTAAATGAAGTTTATTAAGTTAAAGAAGTTCTCCTCTATTCCAAGTTTACTGAGAGTTTTTATCATGAATGGGTACTGGGTTTTGTCAAATGCTTTTACCGCATCGGTTGATATGATCATGAAATTTTTGTCTTTTAGTCTACTGATGTGATGGATTACATCATTTGATATTTGATTGTTGAACCAGTTATATATATCCTGGATAAATCCCACTTGGTTATGGGGTTTAATTATTTTTATTTATGTATTTATTCAATTTGCTAAAATTTTCTTGAGGATTTTGCACACATGGTCACAAAAGATATCGGTTTGTATTTTTCTTTTCTTGTACTGTCTTTGTCTGATTTGGGCATTAGGGTGATGCCAGCCTCATAGAATTAGTTAAGAAGTATTCCCTCTGCTTTTATCTTTTTTTAAAGATTTTATTTATTTATTCATGAGAGACACAGAGAGGGGGCAGAGACACAAGCGAGGGAGAAGCAGGCTCCATGCAGGGAGTCCAATGGGGGACTCGATCTTGCGTCTCCAGGATCAGGCCCTGGGCTGAAGGTGGTGCTAAACCACTAAGCCACTGGGGCTGCCCTGCTTCTATCTTTTGAAATATATCCTAGAAAATTGTTATAATTTTTCTTATGTGTTTATAGCAGTTGCCAGTGAATTCCACTAGCCTGTTGCTTTCTGTCTTGGGAAGTTATTAATTTCTGTTTTGCTTTTTTAAATAAATAATGGTTATTTATGTCATCTACTTTTTTGTGTGTGAGCTTTGGCTGATTCTGTTTTTCAAGCAACTGGTCCATTTCCCTGTAGGTTAGTAGATTTGTGAACATAGAGTTGTTTACAGTATTCCTTGATTATCTCTTTAGTGTCCATGGAATCTGTAGTGATATCTCCTCTCTAATTTCTGATACTAGTAATATGCATCCTTTTTCTTTCTTCTTTATTTAGCTGTGCCAAAGGCTTATAAATTCTACTGAATAAAGCATTTTCTCATACATAATTTTATTCTAGTATTTATTTACTCACATAAATGATCTTGAACAGTGTTTTTGCCTCATAAATCCAGGGTCAGTTTTATCGTGTAGCAAATGTCCAAAGATCCTTAGGCTGTTACAGTCAATACAAAATATTAATTCCCCTGAGAAATGTCTTCAGTTTGATTCCAAGAATCACCTGCATCAGGATCACCTGATGAGTTAAGGGTGAGATTCTCAGTTAAAGTGTTTGGTTCTCGTTGCACCCAGGTATCAGAGATCAGAATCTCTTTCATGTAGTCAGGGACTCTATATTCTGGGCCTTCTCTAAAGTGACTTTTGACTCAATAACCTTGCATTATCAATTCCTCATAACTATAATGTTTCTGAATTAAATCCTCCTCACTTCTGCCCTTTAATCACTCAATTGGGTTCCCAAAATACTATGGAAAATACAGCAATAGTTCCTGTAACCTTCCGGTATAATTACATAAGATGAAAAGTTTATTAAAATTTAAAGATAACTTTACTAAGCCACCAAGTGTAGAGTGTAGTAGAGAAAATAAGTGTTTTAGGATATCTTGTCCCCATCTTCATGTTCAAAAAGATTTTGGTTACAACAATGAAGTTAGTTAACACCTCTAACACCTTACATAGTCATCTTTTGTGTGTGTGGTGAGAATTTTTAAGAGTTACTCTCTCAGCACCTCCCAAGGATACAACACAGTACTGTTAATTATAGTTACCATGCTGTACATTAGATCCCCACATTTTATAATCTTATAAACTGCAAGTTTGAACCTTTGACCACCATCACCCATTTTCCCCATTCCCCGGGTTGCTTTTTATTATAACCAAAAGTGTGCAATTCTAAACTTTAATAAATCTAATTTCTAATAACCTGCCTGTAAGCCTTAAAGGAGTATTTTTAAAATCACTTATGCTTACTATATGCTGCATTCTACATAATAGTTATTTCAAAGAACTCCGCTACATGTGTCCATTGGGAAGGTGAGTTTGCAAAGTTTGGGGATCATATGAGCTCACTTTGGGCAGAGTTAATGTTTCCATATCCTATGGTAGTGCATGTACCTGCACTTAAACCATGGATTTGGAATAGAAAATTATAGCACAATTCTTGTGGGAAAAAATGAAGCAACAAAATTCAAATTACACCAGCTCAGTTATTCTGGGACCACCTTTAGATTTCATTGCAGGTGAAATGTAAAAAAGGGAAACAGTACAAATTGTGAGAAGTTAATATTTTTCTTTTATAAGTGCAAACTTTATTAAATACGTGAAATAGTTGAAAAATATGGCATTATTGAATGAAATTTAATATATTAGTTTTGAACACGGTACAGTGAGACTATTTTTTTAGATTTTTAAAGGTTCAGTGTACTGAAATTACAGAGAAAGCAATTAATTATAGCCACAATAAAATATAAAATGGACATACATAGTAAAAAACAGAATCAAATGTTGAAGAATACCAAAAGGAATGACCACAGTTGTTGGTCTTAATGGCCAGAAAAAATTAAACAATCAATGCTTGAATACCTTTATTGTTTTCAGCAAGAAGCAGACATTCACTATAAGGCAGTAAATAAAATACTGGCAATGTTTGCTTTCATTTCATTATTTGCTCTTGTTTTTGGAGAAAAAGTCAAGTTTTAAGTTTTTGACAAAAAATAATAGTAATTTATAATATATTTTCTGGTAAAGTTATTTAATGAGTTTTGTTTTGTTTTCTACAGAGACATTTAAAAGCTTCAAGAATTAAACCTGAAGAAGTAAAGACACTGATAGTATTTTCATTTCTGGAATTTTTTTTAAATATTTATTTGACAGAGAGAGTACAAATAGGAGGATTAGCAGAGGGAGAGGGAGAAGAAGGCTCTTCACTGAGCAGGGAGCCTGACATGCAGCTCAATACCAGGACCCCAGGATCATGACCTGAGCCAAAGGCAGACAGTAAACCAACTGAGCAAACCAGGCACCCCCATTTCTGGAATTTTTTTTGGAATGGAGTCTTTATGAATCTCCCCCAAATGTATTATCCTAAAGAATTTTGCTATGTGCCTTACTTCATGTGAAAGAAACTTTGAAATTAAAGTCAATAGAGTATTCTTTGTTTGGCTATTAATGAAGATAAATGAACGACTCTGGCTGTACTCTGTTGAACATGAACAGGCAAAGAAGAGCATTTGATAGTCATTGATAAATTGGCAGAAGTTAGTGTTCAAAAACAGAAATTGTAATTTTATTCTTTTCTGTAACAAAGCAGTATAATTTTTTATGCATTATGCCGCATATGCATATCCCAGAACAATATACATTATTGTCTTGTATATTTTAAAGCTTTCTATAACTTGCATCACTCCATATATATTCTTCTGCAGCTATGCTTGTTCATTCAATGTTGTGTTTGTGAGTCATCTACTGTTGATATAAGTAGTGTTAGTTCATTTAGTTTCACTGTTGTATCATGTTCCATGGCATACATACAGTATATTTTTTTTTTACACAACCCCCTGTGGATGAATACTTTTTGTTGTTTCCAAATTGTTGCAGCTGTGAACATTCTTGCTTGGGTCTCCCTAGTATCATTCCTATATACCTATGAGTAGAGTGACTCAATTAGAGGATATGCATTTCTTACACTTTACTAAATATGCATATTGTTCTTCACAATACTTAACACAGATCTATAATCCCACATGTAATGAATCAAAGTTCCTGTTGTAATCCTCAACGATAATCGTTCCCTTTCAGAGTTTTGAATTTTTTCAAATATGAGTGCAGAATGCTTCATCACTATGGTTTGGTTTTCAGCTTCCTGATTATGTGAGGTTGAATATCATCTCATGCTTTTGGTGAATTCAGCTTTTTAAGCCTTTGTTCTATACATCTCACTGCTGTTTCTCCACAGCCCCTAGCAACCATTCTATGCTTGATACTGTAAAAACTGTACAGTATTTACAAACTGATATTTATTTGTTTGGTGGTTGTTCTGCAATCAGTGACCAATAACACTTAAAAATATGGATAATTCTTTCAGGGTTAATTATATATTAATCTGGAGGTTATTATTTTTATAATTGGCTATATAGATATTTGCCATGATTTAATATACATTTTTATTATTTTCCTTTATTTAGAGTGACTCAGTATGCTATAATTTCTCATTAAGGCAAAATTATTGAGAAATATCCAGTGTTGCCATTTTCTTCAGTGATACAGAGAGAACTAATATCCTGGTGCATAAAATAACAACAAAATATCTAAACAATTTAAACATATGTGAGAATTTGTGAAAAATACAAATCCACATACCAATCTGTGTTTTGTGTTCTACAAAATCCTAAGTTCTGATCCTGAATCAGGTCTTCCTTTCTGGACCCTATTTCCTTCCAAGCTCCTTTCCTCCCTTGGAGGAAGCAGTCTGAGTGTCTCTCTCTTTAGAACTACCCAGCGCATACATGTATGCCCCCATGGGACTCCAGATACTCCACTGGGGCTCCTTCTTCCTGAAGTCCTCACCTGGCAATTCTTCAGTCAAGTTAACCCCAAAGTGACAAATCTCTATCACATTTGTGTCATTCTCTTCATAGTGCTTTTTCATCATCTGGTACTGTCACTTTTTACCTTTTTTATTTTCTGCGTCACCATAGAGGACACAGTCCAGGAGATCAGGGTTCCTGTGTACCCCTGGTGCCTAGAACAGCACCTAGTATGCTGCACACAGTAAATGTACTTACTAGTTCAAGGTCATATTAGAGAGCATGCATTTATGTTAGTTAAAACCGTACTGAGCTAGGAAAGCGTACCAGTGATGATCACAGTATTGTCATTGTTGGCTTCCATGACAAACAATGCAATTCACTTCCTCTATTTGGAGTGCCAGGCTGGTTCTTAAATTGAAGAATGATTCTATGGGACTTGACTTATTGAAGGGCATTTGAATCACAGACACATGACTGTGGTCTTTGTGTGTGGTAAAGAATCATGTGTGTGAAGATAAGTCTGTCAGAACCCATTATCAGCAGACTAGATCTTTCAGTGGTCTCCTTATCTGATAATGATGCTTCAGTGGTAGCCGCTCAGGTGCTGCCTGCAGGAAAGACAGCCCAAAGTCACAATCATTAGACAAATAATATTCAATTAATTATTCTAGCTCAGTCTAGAATGCCAGGATGCTACAGATATTCTGAGAACAAAATCATCCCCAAGGTGGTTTTCTGTTCATATTGTTAAAGAAACCGTTCAATAGAGAGGCTTGGGAGATTGTCAGTGGATTGAGACTTGGCAGGTAGTTTTTGAGTGATAAAAATAAAAATAAATTAAAGTAAAATTACCATCAGGTATTGATTGTTCATTTGAATGCTGTTAGAATATGAAAGTGACTCTTGTTTTAAATGGTACACATTAATGCATTACTTATATGAATGTAACTTGCTATAAAATCAAACACATTTTTTAGATCTACTAATTTGAAAAAAAAACTTCATAATTCAGAGAACTGTGTGTTGACTCTTATCTTTGCAAACACTTTATTCCAGATGTGACTAATTAGAGTATAAACAAGTTTGCTCAGGGAATGTTTATATTACTCAGAAAAAAATCATAATTAGGAAAGAAGCTACAAAGGAAGTGTCTCCGGGAAAAGTTGTAGATTTAGGTGATTAGCATCTTATTCTGAACATCCCCTAAAGACCTTTTGTGGGGATTATCTATTATAATTATTATTATTTTTGCATCCTTAGTGTTAATATACAAGCATTTCTTGTATTTATCCCCCTGTGTGTGTGTATATACATGTATATACATGACACATGATGTTTCTTTCATGTCACCAATAACACTACACATTTATGAACACATTCACTGAGCCTCTGAGAAGTTAAATAACTCAAAAAGGGTCAGTTTTCTATTAAACTAACTAGCTAGAAGTCATGACTTGGAACTCCAAAACATGAAATATTTTTATGTACATTTTTAAGGTCTTTGCCCACAGGTAGATTTTGTTGTCCATCTAAACTCATAAGAAATTGGAATCTCTCAGCATTTTGATTATTATTATAACAAGAAAGCATAAAATTAATAGTTTAATCATGCCCAACACTGCTAATGTTAGTTAGTATAGGGATACTTTCAGTCTATGTCTATTTAAGGAATTATTCAGACCAAGTGGTTGATCTCTAGTTGACAGCATCTCATTTATATTTTGGAAGCCTCCCTAAATACAATCAATTTTGTAATCATAAAATTGGTGGTAAGAATCTATTAGAGCAAAGCCCATCTATAAGTATAATGTAGGTAGATGTTTAGTCTCTGCAACTAAATTCATTAGTGCTTTCCTTTAATGCATGAGTCAGATAGTTCAGCCCATGAATTGTAACTGATGGAGAAGTTAAAGGAATGAATGGACAAAACATTGATCATTCACCAAAGAAACTATTGTTGTCCAAATGTTCGATGGAGAACAAGCTTAGGTGTATAATTAAGTAAGGCAAACTTCTTTTAATTAAAAGGTAATCTGTATTTTGGATTATGCATGAAAATGACTAAAACAAAAATGAAAACCCCTTCATCATATCTTACATAGCCCTCCCCAAAGACAAGCATATCCCACGTGTCATCCTCATCTTTAGCCAAACCTGCAGAGTTTGTTGTTTGTTTTGTTCAGTTCAAAGCCACTTTCATTTTGCATACTAAGAATGTGGTAAAATTCTGAACATGTTTCCTATTATTCCAAAATTTCAAACTGATAAACTGAAGCCACTTAATATGTTGTTTCAGCCAATTGTGTTTTTGAAGAAAAGAAAAACAAAGCCACCACATGAAGACAATTACAGTAAGATTAAGGGAGACAGATATTATATTATTTAAATGTGCAGTTAAAACTACATATTGAAAGTTACAGCCCATTAATGTAAATTATTTTGCAGTGGAAATATCTAATTATCTTTTCCAGATAACAGAGATAAATGAAAATGTTTCAACCTTATCATAATAATCTGCCATGAGAGAAGCTGCATGATTGGAAATCCAGAATGTGCCCCAATGTCTAATTGTCTGTGAAATTTACCCTCAGCATCTCTTGTGTACTGTTTCTGGGTTCCTCTTCTATATAACAAGGAAAGAAAGATGTATTTTATCTTTTGTGTGTTGAAATTTTTTTATAAAAACAACTATTTGGTGTGATTAATGATAGTAGTATTTTTTTTTACCTTCCAACTATCATGGTTCTCAGTAAAATGCATCCCCCAAACTGAATATATACCACTTAGTTTCAAGGATTTTTTCATTCACTGATTTCATGTCAGAATTGATGACCTTCGTACAGTCAAAGGCAAACAGAGCATTTCAAGATTTGGATCTAAAATATATACTGAATAAGATAATTTCATAATACAAATAAGAATTGAACATTGTTTAAAGGTTGTGACTTGCCCCTCTTCATTCATAGACATTTCAGACTAGGTTTATTTATTTTTGTGTATTTGTTTTGCTATATTTATTTTTCTCCTTAGACATGTCTAAATTCTATTGTCAACATCACAGCAGTAAAACTGACCACCAAGAAGTCAGGGAGCTGTGATCTCAAGAGCAATGTTTGACTGTTACCAAGTGAGGAACCTGAAAACTAAGGATTTCAATTATAATGAGAATAGAAAAACCTCCTCCATAAGTGGAAGAAATTGATTATTTTATTTGCCCTCCTTTGTTCTCATTTTAGGATGCACTCCTTGGTTTAATTTATTGAAAAATATAGAGTTAACATGTATTTTTCAATACTGTGCTTCAGAATTTTTTCAACGTCTTCATGTTAACATGAAGACTAAGGATTGACACGTGCCAGACACTTAAACTATTTTAATTCCTCAGGCAGCAAGACACAGGGGCCTTCTAGGAGAACCAAAAGAAATGAGGTCATTGTAAAGATTAATGAGGAATAAACAATAACTTCATCTGTACAGCTGAGCTAGTAGGAAAGGCATATCTCTTGTTCTCTTGAACACCAGAATATCATCAGGAGAATTACATGTGGCTCAAGACAAGCATAGCTTTAGTAACTACACTTTTGTTACTCTTGGCTCTGTTTTCTACACTATGATAATTTAACTATTCCCTCTTTTCTTACTATTCCTTCTGCTACTTAGTGATTGATTCTCCCTCTGGAGTACTAATCTGACAGGTATGCCAAGTGATCATCCTGCATGGAGGTCTCCTTGAGATAGAGGTTTTGTCCGAGCTTGTCTTCAGATTAGAAACCCATCTTATTTCCCTTTGGCTGTGGCCAATGGGATCACAACTGGGATCAGAGCATGTGGATCCATGGACCATAATTCTTCAGAACAGGGCTGTACAAAATCTTCCCCAAATAGTATTGAATTTTAAAGTATTCATATTTTTGGCATGCTTAGACTTTCCCCAAAATTACTCAACATCAGAATACTCCACAGCTCATTATAATTAAACTCAACACCTCTGGTGTTTTAACTTGCCATATAACCACCCACAGGTTCCCTACAATATTGAAATAATTTTGAAAGGTACCTGAAGGTACCATGTTTTTTTATAGCTCTGTTTTTACCTATCTGCCATCTTTGCCTGGAATGGTTTTCATTAATCCTTCTATTGGCTAACCTCTACTCATCTGTCAAGATCCAGATCAAGCACTAGAACAAGTATATCAACTTTCCTTTCTATTTAACACGTCTTCCTCCTTCTTTTGGTAGTTATCCCTTGGGGAACCACCTTTCCCTTACATCCAGCCTGCACTGCTCAAATGAAGCTTACTCCATGCTTTGCCATCACTGTTGGGAGGATGATGCCAATCAAGCAGTACTTTTTAATTTCTTGGCCATGTGTTCAGTGACCCAAGCAAGGCCAAGAACTCTGAATCATCTGGGGCCATTTTATGGGATTATTAGGAAAGGAGTTTTGTTTATTTGTTTTTATAAAATTAATTAACCAGTATATCGTAAGCCTGGATTTTCTAATGTCAGTACTTGTCGTCATCTGGGAAAGGCCAGTTATGGGAAAGCCAACACAAATATCACAAAAATCAGACAACATTCTCAGAGTGCTTGGTCAAACCATAACTGGATATGAACTGTTCCTAAAACGTTCTTTTATGTATGACAGTGAGTTTCCTCTACCTGACCTTCCCATCTTGGCTCAAATGAGATTGATCTGAGTTTTCTACTCCCTGCTGTATAAGGAGACTTAACTAATAGAAACCCAGAAGCTTCTCATAGCACCTGCCACACTGTGTTATATATCTTCTCTTGTCTTTTCCTGCCTTGGACTAAGCTCAGGGAAGGCTGCAACTATGTCTCATCTTTGTAGGGCGGTGCCCAATGAGTTGTGTGTTATATTGCTGACATCTATTAAATATTTACTGAACAAATGAAAGCAAGATGGATCTTTTTTAGCTGTTTACTAGCGATATTTTCTGAATTGCCAAATGTGTTCAGAAATCAAATTCCCATGATAACTAGCAAAAGTTTGTTTCATAATCAAACCTAAGGTTTTTCTCACGTTATGTTTTTCTTTAAAACAATCAAACAAATTTAGCAGTGTTTTCTCAGTAGAATATAAGTATCAGTTTTAAACCTTCAGTCTATAGACCCCATTTCGGTGGTTCAACAGCAGTGAACAATTTAATAGAGAGAGAAGTGAGGTTGATGAGGGAATCAAGGTCCGGATCATGGCGGGTCTCAATTTCTATGCTAAGTAGTTTGGATTTTATTGTGTAGGCAATTTGGAGCCACTGAGGAGTAACCATGCAAAATTCACATTTTTAGAAAGATCATCTTGGCAGGTCCAGGATGGGAGGAAAAGAGCCAAGAGATGCCCTGGTCTAGAGAAGACACTGAGCCCTGCTGAGTATACTTGTCAAACCAGAGCAGTAGTGCTGAGACCCAGGAGAGATGGAGGCTGGAATTAGGGGTGAGAAATAGGGGACAGGAAGAAAGGTCAAAAGTGATTCCAGTTTTCTGGCGTGGATGATGGCTGTTCATTAAGATTCATAAATAAATAAACAGACAAACAAACAAATCAAACAAGTAGATCTAGAAAAGAAACTAATTTAATTTTGGACATACCAATTTTTTTTAAAGGAAAATCGCTTGTCAAAAAATGTCTGTGGGCTTTTTTAATCTTTATCTTTTCTGACAGGAGCTCTTTGTTGGGCATCTGGCACAGAGCAGCTGGCTTTTCTGCTTTGTGCATCTTGCCTGCTCAGTCCCATTGTGTCCTGGCCGGAAGGCAGGGGTCACCTGGCCCCCTTGGGCTTACAGCACTCCTCTGAGCAGGATGCTCATCACAAACTTCTGAAAGGTTCTCTTATGCATGAGCTTTAATGAAGCTCTTATTTGGCATATGTGGATTGCAAAAATCGGGCCTTGGAAAACCACATTCCACTATTCTGGTATGGGTTTTTAAAAGAATGTTGAAAAGTATTTTATTTATGGGCCTCAATGCTGAAATTTCCTTCATTCCCAATGAGCATCACTCATTGCAACATCTTTCCCTTCTCTGTTTAGGTATGAAGGTATGGACAGGTGAAAAGCACCTGTTCTACAGGGATAGGCATAGGCTAGGGGTGGGGTGGGGAGACCCCCATGGCATTTGATTGCTTGTATCTGATTTCTTCCCCTTTCACCGATAGATGTCCCTGTAGCAAATGAAAGCATTTTGAAAAGAGTCCAGGGGTGTAATTAAGTGAGACAATACAGATGCCAGAATTTAAACACTGCCAGTTTTATGTAATTTAATTAATACTGTGGAGAGGAAAAAATGCTTGCCTGTGCAGTATTTCGTGAAGTGAGGAGCTGCTGATGGAAGGGAGTGATTTTGTCAGAAGGCACAGAAATAAGAAACTGCTCCATAGATGGCTCTCTTTGATTAGAAAGAAAAACCCCATCCAGAGTCCTGTTTATTATTTTATGTCTGACATTTTACAAGTCCGTGTAAGGTAATTATCTATAGAAATTCCAACAGCATGCCCATTGTGCTTTACAGGTGTACCTGTCTCTTCAGACAACCTTCCTAGACGTCGATGGCTAACAGCACCTGTTTCCTTTGTGGGCGGCAGGGCACTGTGAGGGGGCTTCCCCACACATGGGAACTGCTGGGGGAAATTTTGCAGGGAAAGGATGATTTTCTTCCTTAAAAACTCCAATATGTCGGTTTTGTTATCGTTAGCTTTTACTTAATCTTTTATTCAGCCAGAACATTTTGATAAATATATATTCCCTCTTCCTCAGAGAGCTAGCAGGTAATGCTTCAGATGCGGACTCAAAATCAATTTTGGTAATAACTGTGGGTAGAACTCACAGCTCCCTCAATGAAAATCAGGCAATGTGGACAGAGAAAGAAAGTCTCTGATCAGCAACACAGTCAGATAAGATCCTGATATCTCAAGTGGCTCCTCATTTACAGCTTATGGGTTTTGGCTAAGGGAAAACTATTTGAAATTTCAGAGTTGGGTGTTTGAAATTTGTCTTTGTTTAGAATGTTTTTTTTCCCTCTTTGTACCTTGTAGCTCTTCTTAAAACTTCTGTTTGCAGCACATGGTAAACACTGTGTTCTGTAAATGAAAAATGGGATGATGCGTAAAAAGAAAGAGAAATGGGATACTGATGCAGGCCAGAGCCCTGCCTCCTATGACATGAACCACGTTTCTGCCCTCTGGACACAGCCAGCCTAAGATTGCTTCTTGTTGGCTATTTGTCTACTTTCATAACATAGGTTCAGAGTTAAGTGTTATAGTCAGATTAATGGATTTTGTTACAATACAGATTCAATAGAACCAAGATAACAGATGGGGAAAATGGATCAGTTCTTGATATTTCAATATATGTATGCCAAAGAATTCAAGTTTAATTACATTAAAACATGTTTCCTCTAGTTTAATTAAGCATGTTTAAAATGTACCCTTTGATCATGTTCAGCAAGCTGAAAGTTTCAGAAAATCTAATCACCTAACAGGGGCCATGACCAAGGTGTGAGCAAAGCCTACTAGAGCTTGTCTTGTCTCAGTGGCTCTTTGATTGAGCCACTCTAACAAAATACTAAAACTTCACGACTTCCCCTTCTATACATCAGGATTCAGGTAAGACTCAGCCTGCCATTTCTTCTGCTCTGTGAGATGCTGGTTGGGATCACAGAATTGCAGTCAGAGGGCTTCACTCGCATGTGTCACCTTGGAGGGGGCACTGCAAGGTGGGGACTTCTCTCTTCTCCACTCAGCCAGCTTGGGCTCTGGGAGGAGGGACAGCAGAAGCTTCAGATGATGGCCTTGTTGCAAATGTTGCACAGCATCCTTCTACTCCCTTCTCTCAGCCTGGCCAGATTCAAAAGGAGGAAAATAGAGCCCATTTCTCAATCACAGGAGTAGCAAGAATTTTCAGCAGTCTGTCATATAACAGAAACCCTCCCCCTGGCCACAGATTATTTATCTTCTCTGACATGCAAAATATGCTTACCCCTTCCAGGACCCCAAAGCTCTCATCCCATTATGGCATCAGGCGCTATTGCAAAGGCCACAGTCTTGTCATGTGTGTCAGACATGGGTGTCAATAAGACTTCTTCCACAGGACTCCCCAGGGAGGGAGACCCATGATTACAAAGACAAGTCATCGAGAAGACACAACATGTATAAGGTGACAGGGACAGAGTAACTACAATAGACACTGCAAATTGAAAAGAGGGAAGTAGAAAGTGTGTTCACAGTGATTCTGAAATCCTGCAATGTGTATCATCAATTTCCCTTGCTTATTGAAGAGGACCTATATCTCATGGGGAATATTTCTATTTCACTTTCTTCTTCTCCCTTTGAACTAGGGGCTTCTCCCTCTGAAAACACTTCCTTTTCTATAGGAAATGTACTATGCTTGCAACAGAATGGCTTTATGTCTGCCTTCAGAATACAAGGGGGAGAGGGCAAGTCTTTCCACCTTGTACTTGTCCCTTTGGCCCAAACTGATACAGCTACCAAAGCAATTTGGTGGGATTCCAGTGTATAAAATTATTAATCCAATCCATTTGCCAAACATTGTGCCCACATCTTTTTTTTTTTTTGAGACTGGGCACTCCTTACATGGGTTGTGAGTTGGGAAACTATAGAGGAAACTCCTTAGGTTTCTTAGAAGAAATTTGTCCAGCTCAGAGGGAGAAACAAGCACCTATTAAAATTTTCTGAGATCTTAACAACAGATTCTACATTCATATCTTTGACTTGACCTTAACCAGGAGGCTGTGTGTTCCTGGCAATATCCGTCTTTGACCTTTGCCTGATTCACCTTTTACCTTGAGAAACATTTGCCTACAAGACAAGTTAGAAATGAGAAATTATTTTCTTTTGCAACCTTGCAAGACTGCAGTTGGAATATTTCCTGTGAATTCTGTGTAAAAACTGAACATTTTCCTTTCAAATCCCTCTTTCCCCACATGCTATTATGGAGGGCTAAAGGAGGCTGCCATTATTTCCAACATTTTGCCTGGACCTCTCATGTTCTACTTCCTCTGTTTCTGCAAATACAAGTTTGCCAAAAACTCTGAAAAGCAGAGAGCACAGGTCATCACTTCTCCAGGCTTGAATGGCAGTTTTCTCACTGCCTTTCCAGTCTACACCAACAAACTTTTCAATACTCTTCAGGTTTCTACCCACCAAAGCCCACGACATCTGTTTTAGGTTTCTGTTACTGAAGAGAATATCTAAAGAGAAACTGCTAATATTATATTCTGTTTCAATGTTTCTATTGCTGTTTGACAAAGCACAGCAAAATGCAATTGCTCAAACAATATTAGTTTAAGCTACAATTCTCTGTGTAATCAAAGAGTTCTGATTAAGGTGGTGTCACCGGGAGTTATAGGATGGCATAAGTTTCCAGAACATCCTCACTCACATGGCTGATAACTCACATTGATCTCTGGCCTCAGTTCAGCAAATACTGTGGGCTGGGGCTTTGGTGCTCTTCCATGAGGGCTTTTCCCTGTGGCAACTTGAGCTTCATTGTTTCAGGGACGCTGGGTTCCAGTAAAGGCCATCTAGGAGGCCTAGAAAACAGAAGCTCTAGATCTTATAAGACTCAGCCTCAGAAGTTATAAAGCATCATTCCCACCACGGTCTCTTGATTGGAACAGGTTGAGAGCAGCCCAGGGTCAAAGGAGTTAAGCTAGAGTCCACCTCTTAATGCAGACATGACAAGGGCAAATTACAAAATCATGCACAATGGAAGGTACAGTGAGGCCTTTTATTTATTTATTTATTTGTTTGTTTGTTTGTTTGTTTATTTATTTATTTATGGTGAGGCCTTCTTTCATGACACACAGGGATGTTCGGGGGGGGGGTGGTGGGGTTGACATATTTTACATGTAAAAAGACATGAACCTCAAGGAGCAAAGTGTTATGTGTTGAATTGTGTCCCTCCCCAAAATCGTAACCTTCAGTAACTCAGAATGTGGCCCTATTTGTGAATAGGGTCATTGCAGATATAATTAGCTAAGACAAAGTCATATTGAGGTAGAGTGGTCTCTGTCCTTGTAAAAAGGAGGAACCTAAACACAGACATGCTCGCGGGGAGAATGCCATGTTCAGATGGAAGCAGACATCAGAGTGAAGCAGCAGAGGCCAAGTAATGCCAAAGATGTCCAGCAAATCACCTGAGGATGAGAGAGAGGCCCAGGACAGATTGTCCCTCGCAGCCTCAGAAGGAACCAATCTTGCTGACATCTTGATCTTGGACTTCTGGCATCCAGAACTGTAAGAATGCATTCCTGTTCAAGCCAGCCAGTCTGGAGTACTTTTCCTGGCAGCCCCAGAAAACTAACACAGACAGCTCTGGGCCTTTAGCTGAGCATCTATTCTGGTAGGTAAAACAAGACTAGCAAAATTCCCTTCAGTTGGAATCCTTTGAATTCTTCAAGGATCCAGGTTAGAAGCAGAAGTGTTTGCACAGAAAGGCAAATCCTCAAATGCTTTCTTTTTTGAGGCAGTTTCTGTTACTTTTTATTCCAAAATTTCATGTAGTATTATCAGGAACCAGGCATGTGTACCTATGTGTGTACAGGTATTTTCCCTCCAGATCACAAAACATAGCCATTCCCAGTGGACAGATTTTTTTTTTTCCTTGACACTACAGGTATTTTTATTTTAATGCTGGGTAGAGAGTAATCAACTTCCCCTTCTATAGAGAAAACTCCAGAAAGCCAGGATTAGCCAGGTAGATGCCATTCATGCCCAAATCTCTAGGTGCACAGGTAACTGTGGTCACTGTCAGTTTTGCAAAGGACAGAAATTCCTGGACTGTTTTATTCTGGTTTCCCAGGTAGCTGCTTTGTTAGTTTACCAAAGAAGAAGTAATGCTACTACCTCACACCAGTACAGCAGCTCAGATTCCAGTATAGATGCTGGAATGCATATGAGGAGATGACAAAGATTGATCTGTCTATGGAGGATTGAAATGTGAGCATCTGCTCTAATGGCACTAAAAAGAATTAGACTCATCAACTATAGTGATTCATAATGATGGCTGTGTTTGCTCTTAGAATATTAAGGGAATCAACCATCCACTTAATTGCCAAAAAAGACTCTCTTTTTTTTAACCATACAATATCTCTCTTTCATTCTCTCAATATATAGATTTTTATATAGATAGATATATCCCCAAATGGTCTCACTGGCTCAAACATAAATGTAGCAAAGAAAAATTAAAATGAGCTAATATCTTTGATTAATGCTAGTTTCTCTGTCTGAACCTAGGAGCATAAATATCTCTTTATAAGTAATACTGTCTGCAAATAAGATCAAATTAAATTTCAAGGCACTTTGTTAATGAAAAGTATCGATTTTTATAGCATTTGGGCCAAACCATTGCCAATTTTCAATCTCCTTGATATCCTTTTTAGCAAGGAGAGCTTTGTCCTTGAATACACAGATGCCTCCTCTTCCTCTTCTGCTGGCTTCACTCCTCTCTCGCTCTGGGCCTCTTCTCTTTTCCCTTTCCATTCTCTTCCCTCTTGATCTAATTCATTCTTACAACTGCAGTCATCACTTCGAGGCAGATGACTCCTAAATCACCCTGATTTCGTTGAGGGCTCCTTTTCCAAAGTCCTTGCTCAGACAACCTACCTTTTCTAATCAAACTGCTTCCAGAATGCTTTTTTCGCTTTTTTCTCCCTTTCTGTTCTGACAGTTTGCAGCCTCCCCTCCCCTAGCAAATGTTACTGTCTTTAATTGAGCAGAAGACTCAGGTCATCCTTCCGGAATCCTCCTGGTCCATTCTGACTCACAGGCTTTTTTCCTTTTGCACACCAGAACACGTCTACTGCTTGTACATGCTGGCCCTGTTCTGTCCTGGGCTGAAGAGTTCAGTGACTGGATGTGATATTTTGAGACAGTGCATGAGGTAAGGCAGGGTAAGTGAGGTAGTTGGAAGGGAAGCAGATACGACCCCCACCCCCAAGTATGACCCATCAAATCAGCTCTAGCATTGATTGGGGTGACACACGTCACTGAAAGATCACACATCTGCCTTAGACTTAGCTTTGCTCTTCCATTAAATACGAATCATACACCACTATGTGATACCTCATATTTTGTTGAAGATTTCTATTTAAATCGAATGTTCTTACTTAGCTTCTGCGGTCCTTCCAGCTAGACTATAACTTCCTTTTATTTTTTAAAGTTTTTATTTATTTATTCTTGAGAGACATGGAGAGAGAGACAGAGAGACATAGGTAGAGAGGGAGAAGCAGGCTACCTGCAGGGAACCTGATGTGGGAGCGCGATCCCAAGATCCCAGGATTACAACTTGAGCCAAAGACATATGCTCAACCACTGAGCCCACCAGGTGCCCCTAAATCTAGTGTTCTTACATAACTTTTGTGTTTATATTTGGTCCTTCCAGCTAGACTATACATTTCTAATGATAAGATATTAAAATTTCCTAAATACCCCTGAGAGGGTGTAGATCCGTGGCACCAGTGAAACAATAAAAATTCACCCAGGAGATATTCTAAACAGTTGCTGCTCTGATTTCATCAACCACTAGAACCTCTTAATTGATTTGCAGTCATAACTGAAACAGAAATAGTACCTTAGACTAAATGAGTAATGGAGGTGAGCAAAAAAAGAATGAACTGGAAAAATGATCATTTGTGGCTTTGGGGCCCAAGAGTTAAATGAGTGTGCCGAAACCAGGAACTTTTTTATGGTCATAATAGGGAAAAGAAAAAGATGTCTAGAAATAGCTCAGAATTTCCCCTTGAGGTACCCCTTAAGGAAATGCCCTTGGCAACATGTGACAAAGATATTGATTTAACCTCATTCCCCAAGTAGAACATGATTTCTAAAGAAAGCACCTTCAAAATTGTAATTTGTATTTGAAAATAAAGCATAGAAGTAACTTGCTTGACAAATAACAGAGTCCTTGTGTGCTAGGGCAGCTGATGTCCAGACACAAAGAAACAACAAAGTTATTAATCAGCTCAAAACAGAGGCATTGCATCCTGTGGAAAAATCCTTCCTATAGAGACCTCTGGACTAGGTTACACCTTGCATTGCTCTTCCAGACGATAGGGAGCCTTTGAAAAGCAGAGATTAGAGGGAATTTCACCTTTTCTGCATATTCACTTTTCCCATTTTGTTATAACTTGTTTGGTTAAACTGACTACACCACCTCTATCTGGTGTGATCATTTAACCAAACGAGTTATATTATAAAGTTAGCATGAAAATAGCCTCCTTGAAAAAATGAGTGGGAAATATCAGAAAGGGAGACAAAACATGAAAGACTCCTAACTCTGGGAAACGAACTAGGGGTGGTGGAAGGGGAGGTGGGCAGAGGGTGGGGGTGATTGGTTGATGGGCACTGAGGTGGGCACTTGACGGGTGCACTGGGTGTTATTGTATGTTGGCAAATTGAACACCAATAAAAAATAAATTTAAATTAAAAAAAGAAAAGAAAATAGTCTCTTTGAAATTAACTATATTTGTTATATTGTTAATACATATGATATTATCAGTATCAATAATATTGATCTGCTTTGGCTGAATAAGAAGAAACAGGTGCCCACTAAGTAAAAGTGACTAAAACCAAAGCCTTTTCAAGAAACAGCACAGCAGTGAATGGGATGTGGTAACCAAATCAATGTCACTGGGATAGGTTTCTAGAACTTAGAGCTGAGAACTGTCCTGCTTCTCTTTCTTCCCTGCTGGCCTCCTGGAACACTGGATGGAATAGTCCAGTCTGGGGCCGGGGAGCCACGCCCCTGACACCTCACTCAGCACAGATACTGTCAATACAGCTGCCAGCACTTCTTAGGTCATTTCCTGTTTTCGTTGCTTGAGAACATGAATGATTGAATAATTATGCAATAAACACATACAACTTGGCTCTTTGAAAAAAATTTTTTTTTTTTTACTTTGACCATCTGTTGGGCTGGGATTCCCGCTGTAATCACAGGTGCTGTGGGCGGGGCCACAGCTTGGATAGGTCACCCCCCCCCCCCACCTTCTCGAAGGCTCCCTGCATTATCAGGGAAGCCTGCCTGGAGGTGAACCCCACAGACCTGCCTGTCTGCTGCCTGCAGCTCAGGGACCCCATCTTCCATTTTAAGTCACATAAAATGTGTTTGGGACCTAGACAGTTTGGATGCATAAATCTCTGGCACTGAAAGTTCGATCTTATTCTCATGACCCTGGAGTTATTTCAGGCCATATGCTGCTGCTAATATTTCCAGGAAAACAGATGATGTGAGTGAGGGGGAAAGGAGGGGAGGATGGCAGCGAGTTCACATGCATGAAAGAATTGTATTTCTACCTTAAGTTGCTATGTTTTCACCTCACGGGTTAATTACTCTAACAACCAAAGAACATGCCAAGAGACAGAAACCACAACCTCAGTGGATCATGAAGTCATCGCTGGAAACAACCAATGCTGGAGCCCTTGCCATGCCAGCACTTGGGGCTCTTGCTGTTTGAACCTCTGCTGGAAAACCTCCAAAATTAGGAACTCACCACTTCCCAGGCGAGTTCATTCCCACCGAAGACAACACTCCACCTTATAAAACAGTTCTTCTTGTGTGGAAACAAAACCTCTCCCTCTTCAAATTTCACTCCTCCACGAGTTAGGAATAAATTCTTAAAGAGAACATGGAATTTTCTCGAAAGCACAAAAATAAGATTTGGTGATAAGAGAATGAGTAAATGGTTAAAGCAAAGAAACTCAAAAACTTGCTGTTTTAACTGGAAATATCATTCTCAATGAACACGAACATCTCCTAATGAGGATTTATCATTTATTCAACAGACTGGTGTCAGAAATAAAGGTGGGTGAAGGAAGCATCTCATAGCACGCATGGTTTAGGGAAGACTTCAGTGCCCATGCTCACGTATCAGTGCTCATGTATCATACCCACAAATTTAGGAATAGTGGATTAGGAGATTTTGACTCTTTCACACAGGGCTTATTAGCTAGTCCCTGCAGAAATTACTTTCCTTGATTTACATATTAGAATAATCTTGTTTCAAACCTTGAAATTCACCCCAAAACGTGGTCTCCCTCTTGACTCCTTGAAAATGTCCATCTTCATTCTCCTGGCGAAGTATCTATAAAAACATCCTCAGCAACCCCCCTCCTATACAAATTCTCACAAAAACCAACTGAGAAGGGAATAAAGACAAGAAGTAGGGGCTAGCAAATTTCTTTTACTCCAGCTGTCCAATTTTCATGAGTTCTGCCAAGATTCCAGCTAAGTGTTGTCCCTTTATGGCCACTGCACATGTTCAGAACTCTGCGAAAGTATCATCTGAATGAACTCTGGTTGCCCTCCTTCTAAGAACATCCTGTGCTTAATGGTTCTGTCTCTTAAACATATCCCAAAGAGCATTATCTTAGCTTCACAATTACAAAGGTGGGAAACAGGTTTGTAAGTCAGTGGGGTTACTGTAAGCCGGTAGCCCCCAGCAGCAGCAGCACATGGGGATGTGGGAGAGATGCAGGATCCAAGAACCTACTCTAGACCCCTCCAGTCAGAACTGGGTGGAGCCCCACTTGTCTGAGCTTTAGCAGACCTCCCCCCCCCCAACACCGAGATTCTCATACACCCCCTCTGCGCAACATGGAAATTGCAAAAAAGGCTTTTCGAAGGAGGAGACGGAACTACCCTTTCCCCAAAAGGTAGGAGTCGTGAAACTCACAAAAAGCACAGGATTCTCAATTACAAGTTGCAAACCTCACTGCTGATCGCCAAACTTAAAATTTAAATTCTCAATCTTAACTTCATGATAACAAAGCTTGCTGTCGTGGGAATAATAGGATGTAGTTAAATGCCCTCAGTGACAATACTTCATCCAGGCTTGATGGGGCAATTTGAAAATATCATTAAAGAGACAAGTTGCACAATAGAGATGGTGAAAGTGTGATTATCTTTGGAGATTAAATCCCCAAACACCGTGTGGCTTCTAAATGTGTGTCTCTTATTGATTTAAAACTCTTGACTAATAGCTGAGTCTCCCAAATACTGTTTCGGATACACTGTTATGTGTATTTTCACACATACTCCGTAAAGGGTATTAAAGGCATCTTAAAATCTTGAATACTCTTAAAAACACGTTGTCTGATTCACTTATCTTCCAAATTGAATACAGTTCTTTTCCTAAATCACTTTGATACAAACAGCAGTCGCAAAAGAAACAGAAAACAGAGAACGAGAAGAAGAGACAAGAGGAGGAGAAGGAGAAAAGCCAAGAATGAAGTAGTCTAAAAAAATTAGAGTACAAAGAAGGTAAAATTTACCTTCCCATAGTTTAGAGAAAAGCACTATTTCTTGTTTTCACAGCTTCCACACAGGGAGCTCGATGAATAAATTAGTGGTAAATGAGTAACACAGCAAGTGTTCAAAATTGGAGTCATCCTATACATGCTGTTCTCGAATCTGCTTTTGCTTTTCAATACATGTCAGAGACATCCTTCAAGTTAATAACTGTGTATCGACATTATCATTTTTAATTGCTACCCAGTGCTCCATTTTCTACATATGGCATATATGGCACCACGTCTTTACTAAATTCTGTTATAGTTTTGCTGATATAAACAATATTTCCACGACTGTGCCTGGCCACTCCAGTGTACCTCTGCGCTGTCCTTGGGAAATGTCACTAGAAATTTGACTTTTAGATCAAATAACGTATGTTAACTTTAAACTTCAATATATATTATCAAACATCTTTTCAGAAAGGCATACAATATCCATTCCTTCCAAAAATACAAAAACATGCCCATTCTTCTAAACCCTCAGTTACATTTGGTTCTGTCAATGTTTCAAATTTTTAGCAATCAAATGAGAGAAGTCATCTACTTTCTTGTTTTTTGAATGATTACTAATGCAATAGAAAATATTTTCCCTCTTTTGTATTCAAGTGTTCATTCTTTAGTCATTCATTTGTAAAACCTCTTCGTTCATTAAGGCAATTATTCTTTGTTACACGTCTGAAATATTATGATGGTAGTTGTCTGTTAACTTAGTTTATGCTATATTTTCTATTAGAAAAATTTAAAATATTTATGTATATTTCTAATATTATTTTCACTTTATGGTTTCAGACTTCTATGGGGTTTTATTGTTTTGTTTTTTCCTACTTCACTTTTTCTTTCTTTTCTTTTTTTTTTATTAAATCTAAAGCTTTCACCACCTATGGTACAGTTTTATTATAATGATGCTGTGGGCTTCTAGCTTTAAACAATAAAATTTACTCTGTTGTGCCAATACCATTTGTCAGATAATCTGTCCCTCCCCCTATAACTTGAAATAATATGAGTATGGTCATCTTCTTTATCTACATAGAGACTAATGAAACGGTATCCAGAAATCCACCTATCAGTTCCTATGTGAGAACTACACAGTTTTAAATACTTTGTATGTCTTAAATAACTGCAGAATATATTTTATATATCCCCAGATTCCCACTCACTATTGAAACAGCCAAGTTTTATTGAGTTGCTTCATCAAGTAACAAAAAATACCAACTGATCTTTTGATTTGGATTAAATTGAATGTGCTACCATAGAGCTTAGTTATCAGAGTGGTATTACATAATTTTATTTCAAAATACTCCCATGTTCTCAGGTTTTCTTTTTAAAGATGTACTTATAAATAGGGTATTTTCTTCCATAATGTTCTATAGCTGGTAATATGTATATAGGAAAGCTGTTGTATTTTTTAATATTAATTTTCTAACTATCTTACTGAAATTCTTACTCCTTCTTTCTGGTAGTTTGTCTGTTGATTTCTTATTTTCCAGCTACACAATCATATAACCTACAAGTAAAGATAAAGAAACCTACAGCTTCTGGCATCTGTGCCTCTTAGTTTTATTTTTCCTCTAATTGCCTTAGTTACTTTCCTTATTCTTGCGAATGCTGCTAAGGCTTTACAACTCTGTGTGATGCTGCCTTTCAATTCAGATGTGCGGTTTTTATCATATGCTATCATCGACTTCTTTTATCATTAGAAAAAGATGATTGTTTTAAAACATGGAATATATTTTTGAAAAACATGGGATACAGAATTTCATCAAATATTATTTAGCACTTATTAGAATGAGCATATGACTTCTAAAGTCAATTTTATAAAGGTGAATTATAATAGTGAAAGAGCCATACTTTCTTCCAGTGACTCATATTTGATCATCCATTTATGACCAATTTTTAAAAAATATTAACTAGGGATTTTATTTCAAATTTTATGTGAAATTGTTATTTTTCTTTGGGGTACTGATTTTGTAAAGATTTCAAGTTTGATATTTTCTCCAATTTATAAAAAATGAGATATTTTCTTTCTGTAAATGCTTATAGGAGATATTTATTACTTGTAAATTTGAAAAAAAAATCACTTGTGAAACCACCTGAACATGGTACATTTTTTTGGAATGTAGGCTCCTGGGAAGCGTTTTTAATTTCTTGGATCCATTTTGACTTATTTGGATTTTGCATTTCTTTTTAAGTCAATTTTGATCATTTGTATTTTCTGATAAAGTTTTAAGTTTTATCGATTTTAGCTTAGAATCTTACAGAACTTTTTCTCTGCCCTCCCCCCATTTTCTCTAGGTATCTTATCATTTAGTATTTTTTGTTGTTTTGTTTCCCCTGAAGCAAACTTTATATGTGTGTATCCATTTTTCTATCCTTCTACGTTTTAACTTATCGATTTCCCCTTTTATCATTATAAATCACTTGTTTCTCTACTGAGGTCCCCTGAGTACAGCTGTGAGGATGGTCACTAACTTTTATATTTATTTTTTCTCACTATAATTATTTTTTACATAATCTGTTATTGCAGTCGTATTTTCTTTTCTGACTTAAGTGTGTTTTTGTTCTTGTTTTGTCTGAGGGGGAGAATTTCAACATGTTCAAAGAGTTGAGGGCATTTTATTTCTCCTTTCAGTAATTATTTACAGAGTTATGACACTGCAGTCTGTGCCCTACACCTTGCCCAGGTCCCAGAGAGCCTGTTACTCCTCCTGATTCCATGTGGTAAGTCCACCACCTCCACGATGTCAATCAAGCCTCCTGCTCCCGGGTCCCTGGCCAAGAAGGGGCCCTGGGCACAGCAGACAAGCTGCCTCTCTGCCTCCAGGACTGGACCCGGATCTGGGAGTGTCGAGGGTCCCTGACAAGAAGTGGGAACAGCTTCAGCCCACCTGGGGAATTCCGAGGCAATTGGCTTGAGTCCGCCCATGGTCCTGAGCCCCGCCCACAGCCCCGAACCCCGCCCACAGCCCTAAACCCCACCCACTGCCCTGAACCCCGCCCACACTCCTGAGCCCCACCTATAGTCTTGAGCCCCGCCCACAGCCCTGAATCTCCACCCACTGCTCTGAGCCCCGCCCACAGCCCTGAATCTCCACCCACTGCTCTGAGCCCCGCCCACAGCCATGAGCCCCGCCCACAGCCCTGAATCTCCACCCACTGGTCTGAGCCCCGCCCACAGCCCTGAGCCCCGCCCAGAGCCCTGAATCTCCACCCACTGCTCTGAGCCCTGCCCATAGCCCTGAATCTCCACCCACTGCTCTGAGCCCCGCCCACAGCCCTGAGCCCCGCCCAGAGCCCTGAATCTCCACCCACTGCTCTGAGCCCTGCCCATAGCCCTGAATCTCCACCCACTGCTCTGAGCCCCGCCACAGCTCTGAGCCCCGCCCACAGCCCTGAATCTCCACCCACTGCTCTGAGCCCCGCCCACAGACCTAAACCCCACCCACAGCCCTGACCCGCCCACAGCCCTGAATCTCCACCCACTGCTCTGAGCTCCGCCCACAGACCTAAGCCCCACCCACAGCCCTGACCCGCCCACAGACCTGAATCTCCGCCCACTGTTCTGAGCCCCGCCCACAGCCCTGAATCTCTACCCACTGCTCTGAGCCCCGCCCACAGCCCTGAATCTCCACCCACTGCTCTGAGCCCCGCCCACAGCCCTGAGCCCCGCCCACAGCCCTGAATCTCCACCCACTGCTCTGAGCCCTGCCCACAGCCATGAGCCCCGCCCACAGCCATGAGCCCCACCCACAGCCCTGACCCGCCCACAGACCTGAATCTCCGCCCACTGCTCTGAGCCCCGCCTACAGCCCTGAGCCCCGCCCACAGCCCTGAGCCCTCCCACAGCCCTGAGCCCCACCCATAGTCTTGAGCCCCGCCCACAGCTCCAAGCCCCGCCCATACTCCTGACCCCTGTCCTCAACCCTGAGCCCCACCCACAGCCCTGGGCCCCCCACACCCACCCTCGAGCTCCTCTGGCTTCTATCTCACAAAGGCCATCACCTCCTCCCAGGAAGCTGCTCCATGCCTCGTGCTCCTCACCCATTTCTGTCTCCTCATTCATGCTTCGCACCTCCAGCTGGACCGTTGTACGAAGTACTCCACCAAAATGGCTTGTCTGTTTTTTGCCTGGTATGTCTTTCCCTATTTGTTTCTAATTTTCAAAATATCTAAGTTATTGTGACTCAGATTATTGATGGGGGTTCGGTGGGAGATGATAAAGTTACATCTTTTTTACTCTTAAATCTGTAGATATTTCTCATTCATTTTATTTTTTTTTTCTCTCATTCATTTTAGAATTTAAATTTGTTCAGAAGTTTCTGATTAGGCTATTTTTTTTTTTAAACATTTGTAACTAACCTGCGTATTTTGGGAGCTTTTGGAATTCTTTCCGTAATCTTCAAATTCAAAGCTTCCCAGAGATATTCTTGGTATTTAAGAACTTTCTCATAGTGTTTGGGAACGTGATAAGTCCCTTTGTCATATAAATGTTCATGTCTCTATTTCAGAAGAATTTGTTTTCTAATATATGTAGGAGTCCTCTCATTGGTGAATTTAATTATTGATCCCTGGATCAATGTTTAAATCCATATTGTCTATTTTCTAGGGGAACGTGGGTGGCTCAGTCATAAGATCAGGCTCTGTACCCAGTGGAGAGTGTACTTGAGATTCTCCTTCTGTGCCCCCCCAACCTTTGCTCACTCTTTCTCTAAAATAAGTAAATAAACCTTTTAAAAAGTGTCTACTATCTATATTCTAATGATCATCCTTATTTGCATCTCCTGTGATTTTATCAGGAGAACTCTCCTCCACCAATTTAGTTTTCTCTTGGTTTCACTATTTGCCATTTGTCATTCATTTTTAAATCCCACAATATTGTTATTTTTCTGCATAATTTCTTAACTCAGTTATGCCAGACTTTATAAAAATATTATCCTGTTTTCATCTAAACTCTTCAAGAATCTGTTATAAATGTTTTTCTTGTTTCCTTGAAAAGGCATTTCTTCAGCTCTCATTTTCAGATCTTATTCATTTGTGTCTTTTTTTTAAAGATTTTATTTATTCATGAGCAAGAGAAAAAGAGAAAGAGAGAGAGGCAGAGACACAGGCAGAGGGAGAAGCAGGCTCCATGCAGGGAGCCGGATGTGGAACTCGATCCCGGGTCTCCAGGATCATGCCCTGGGCTGAAGGCGGCGCTAAACTGCTGAGCCACCTGGGCTGCCCCATTTGTGTCTTTTTAACGTTGATTTTTTTAACCTATCCCATACTGTTTTATTTATTTGTTTATTTTGTTTTGCTTACTCACCTTTGTTGGGGAAGCTCCACCAGTCCTGCTATTTACCTAAACAAGATATTAACTAAAAACTTCCTGGATCCTACTCCTGCTTTACACCAAGCACCATGTGGGTCTTCCTCTAAGCTGTGGATGAGGAGGACTAGTCACCGGTGTTGGTAGTTTTCTCTCCAGTGCACCTGCCTGAGGCCACTGGAGAGCAGGAGGGCCAAGGGACAACTGGGAAATCAGAGGCTTTGTTTTGCAGGTTTTCTCAGAGTCATTAGAAACCCTGCTCCATAGGTCAGCTCCCAGGTGAGAGGAGTGGTCTCTCCATGGAAAGTGGACCCCCTGCATATGAATGAGTGGCCCTACTTCTATGATGGGAATGATGGGCTCTACATCACTGACAAGCTGATGACAATGAAACAAATCATGGTGATGCCCAAACCTGTAGGCGTTTTCGGCTCTGAGTCAGCGTGCCCTGTCTCTAGGCCCTTTGCCTGAGGACCTAACCCCTTCATTGGGGGTTCCAAGTCAGGAAACACACTCTGTGCTACTTGGCTTGGTGTTTTCTTCCTCCTCTGTCTTTGCTGCCAAAGTGTACAGGACATTGGTGGTGCCCTTTGCCTGAGGACCTAACCCCTTCATTGGGGGTTCCAAGTCAGGAAACAGTCTGTGCTACTTGGCTGTGGTGTTTTCTTCCTCCTCTGTCTTTGCTGCCAATGTGTACAGGACATTGGTGGTGCCAGGCGCCCACATCCCATGATCCACACATCTCTCCATCCTAGCCACGGACCCGGCAGGTTCTTTAGACTCATGCTGCGATCCCCACCTGTGTGTCCAGAACACTCCCCATGTCATCCAGATTTTATGCTCTAGAAGTTTTCAGTTTGAGAGTAAAGAATTTTGCTCTATTCTTACTTCTTTGTATTAATTTCTGAGGACATTATTTTCGTGGGCTGCAGAGAAGAGCCAGAGGAGTTTGTAAACATATAATTTAGCTGACATCTTTCCCAGAAGTTCTTGTCATATTCATTTAAATTAACTTAGGGTAAGCAGATTCGACTCCCTAATATGCAATTTGAATATATGCATGACCATACTAATGACATATCTCCAGGGTCCTTTAACATAAATATAGGACAACTTCTCTAAAGTCATTTTAGAAAGGACTGGAGAAGAAATTCATTTGGCTGAAAGTCTATGATTTAACAGGTGAAAACAAATGTTGCTTACTTTTTCATAATCATGCAGTCACAGACATTACTCTCATGTTTATCAAATAATGTCTAACAATTATATTCAGATAATTGAATTTTCTTTCAGCATTTGGGTAGAAGATTTGAAACATGTGCCTATGAAAGTTGGAATTTTTAATGCAGGATTTAGCCCTAATTATGTACATATATTTACATTGGCCTTATTATTACAAATAACATAGGATCCTTTCACATCTACCTGTGTACAAAGATGCAGAAAAAAGAAGAGAAGATTTGTGCATGATTTTTCACTCTCTGTGCTTCAAGGCAGAGCTACCAACTTAATAGGCGATAGGTAGCTTATGTTCAATATCATCCTTTCTACTCGTTATTTTGATATATACCTGTGCTTCAAACATGTAGAATAAGTATCCAATTGCACAGAGCACCAAAGAGATATATTTGGCTGGTTTGGGCAAATTGTTAAATGCTTTCCCAAGACCCAGTCTACTTTCCACATCTTCTCTCCAAGTGTCTTCTATACCCCTCATGTATGACAAATTCAAGAAAATGAACAAACTGATGGCTTAATCTCTGTCTCTAAATGTTGGGATTGAAATGAGCAGACTTTAGTAGCAGCATTAGTTTGTTGTGCTCTGGGAGGGTAAAGCAAGTGCACCTGCTTTATGAGGACCATGGCAATTAGGTAAAGGGCGTGTGAATAGCATGGTCCAGGTGAGAATGATGCTCAGGAGAGTGGCCTGCCATCATTCCCCCAGTGACAGCAGCCAGCAGATGCTGTTCTCACCCTGGTCTGGAATTCATAGAGCAGACCAACGCTCCAGCCTGTGCGCAGGCTTCTCAAATGTGGAGGGGATACCACTTCCTTCATGGGAATGATTGGACTATCAATTATATGAGCTCTAGAGAATATGTTTAAAGTCTTGGATTAAAGCAAAACCTAGAAAGGAGGGAAATGGTGTTTGAATGCTGCCCTCGTGTACGCATCACATCAAGGCCAGAAGCAGTTCTGTGTAAAAGCTGCTACTTTGACATGCTGGACGCTCAGGTCTCCACCAGGCGATGTAAGCAATATAAGGAATTGAAATCCACGAAACTGTGTACAAACACTTCTCCTTTCTCTTCTGAGCCCTCCATTGGGTTTTGAAATCAGTGGGTTCTGCACGCGCTGGGAATATCAATGAATGCAGAAGCTGACACTTTCGTCTAACTTCCTGAGTGGGCGCATCAAGACGAAAACAGATTTCCAACACAAAAACAAAACCGTACATGTAGCTCTTCTAAGGAAGTTTGTCGGCCGAACCAAGATGTTTTATAGTGTCTGAAATACTATAATGTGCTGTGCCACACCTGTGTGTGGGCACCTCATGACTCCATCTGGGGCTGGGTGGGGCTGGCATCCTTGGTCCGATGCACAGAAGAGGCAAAGGACACCAATACTTCCTGGCTAAGGACATGGGGAACTGCAGAAGACCTGAGGTTCTCTGGATGCAACTTTATGCCTCATTCCATCAAACCTCATGGTCTTTCTGGGCCTGAGCGCCCACGTCTATAAATGCTCCCCAAAGAGCTTCTCAGCACTGAGGGAAAATATAATCTATACTCTCTCTTTTGATCTCATGTAATACTCTCCTTTAAATACCAAGGTATTAGCATATAAACCATGTGGAAATGGGTAAGTAGATGAGTTGCTTTTCGTACTGCATTACACGATGGATTGGAATGGATTAAAATTTCATCATTCGTCTCCTTGGCCCCCAAACTCCAGTGTTATTTTTACCATTTTAAGCCAAGTGGATATGCTTACACGACTTACGCTCTTCGGCTATGAAATCCATTTGTTTTATCCATTATACTTTCAGAATGATTGATGCAGTGCAAATACATAATAAAAACTAGTAATTACACAGAAAAAAAAAAATCCCTGGGCTAGTTACAGCTAACTTGAAGTGGAATTTGGGGCTCACATTTTAATAGCCTTACTCATATGTTCTTTGATTAATATGTTAGAGTCTTGAGGGCTTTTCCAAGACTGACGTGTGATCTGATTGGTTGACTGAATTGCATGCTCACCCTTGAACAAGGCCATCTGTGCCCATGCTGAGCTCCACACTGACTTTTCTCCCTCGGGTTTTCATTGAATAAATAATGTGTTGGAGGATGGGTGGGATGGAGTATCCTTAGAAGTCCTTTAGGCAAAATGACTTCTCCAACATATCAAAGTGAAACTGTGATAACTGTGGACAGTTACCTCTGATACCTTTAGAATAAAGACAGTATGAAGAAATCAATGAATATCACACTGCTGAATATATGTGCGGTTTTTTTTTTTAGATTTTTCAGAAATCATCTTCAGTTTGGAAGTGGAGAGAAAACAGGTGTTGCTTTTTATCTTTCAGTGTTTTCTTTTAAAATAACCCCCAAAGACTAATGACTCATGCAAGTGAAAGTAATTTTTTTCTAAGACAGAATAAAAGTGGAGGGTAGCAAATGGTATTTCTGATTTATACTGATGAGAAAATAATCTTAAGTAAACTCCATTTTGCATGTAGACAGGAATTCAACCAAATGTAGATGCAAGCGTAGGGAATGACTGTGACTCATGTTTGGGCACAAGTCTCTCCCTCTGTGTCACACAAGCCATACTGCAGCAAGAAGAACAGAAAAATAAACAAAATTTAGCATCACCATTATTATCACCTAATGTCATTTAGACTTGAAGGTTTCCTGGCTTCTGAAGCCTGTCAATTAATAGTTCCCAGACTGGAAGTAGTATTCCCAGAAATTCTCCATGCAACTCCAAAGCAGTTCTACAATCCCTACCCCCTTTCTGTTTCCTAGGTCTATTCTGTATACATTAACTGCTTCTCCAGTTCTTGGAGAATATCCTAAATTTCTGAGGGGAAATTTCAAAACTCCCATACGGATGTATTTTAGACCCCAAGTCCACCCTTAGTAACTGCTCTCCTAGAGGCAGGGATGATGCAGACTTTGGAGTCACAGTGCTAAGAAAGGAGATAGAAAAGTCTCTCTTGCTTTGACTATTCTTTCCCTCCAAATTCACTTGCATTTAGGCATTCCTAAATGCCTTGAAAAAATTACTTCCAATTTCTAAAATTCTTGAGAAACCACTCCCAAGGTAAAAAAAAAAAAAAAAAAAAAAGGCTTTCTTCTTTCCTAACTGCAATTTGCTTTCAAGTAGTTCATAGTTTGGTAGACTTTTTCACTCTGCAATTTGTCTTTTTTATAAATGTTAATTTCAGGTATTTGCAAAAGTTGTGTATTTGGGGAAGCGCTCATACATTTTTAAAGCAGCTGACAAGAGAAGGAAATCACCTGTGTATATAAATATAGCTTCTATTGCTGTCACAGTTTCAGCAACAAAAAAGAAGAAGAAAATTCCTTTTTATTCCTGCCGGAAGAGTTGCCAGGCTTGAGCATTTCTTTATGAACGTTATAATGACTTGCAGTTGCTGTCCTTGCACCCAAACATTGGGTCTCCATGGCACCTGGGAATTCAGGCACCCATCCACGGCCCTCCAAAAGTACCCAAAGGTCTACTTTGAGTTCGTTGTGAGAAAGAGCTCCACTATGTCTTTCTTTCTCTTACCCTCAACACTGGGGAGGTGGAGGGATTGAAGACAGGACATGGTTAATTGGTAGAAACCAAGATCCCAAGTACCATCTCCTTTGCTATAGTTAAAATATAAGAAGTGGAGTTATGTGCTCACAAAAGCATTAGCCTCCGGCCTTGAATTTGCAAAGGCACTAAAAAGAGAAGTTACTATTTTACTGCCATTGATCCAGTGCACTGCTGAGATTCAGAGTTATTGCCAGATTTATTATAAGGGGTAAACTCACTAGTAGCTAAATTGAGAGAGCTCTCTTGCACTAATTTAGCATTTATGACCTGTCACAAATATACTTTGTTCCTCTCTTAATGCTTCACCCAGAAATATAACTTCTCATTAAACAATTTACTCATCTCACTGCATAGTAAGATAGCTGAAACAGAACAAATATGAAGTATGTATAAAATGCCAGGGAGCTGTCTCCTATGAAATACCCCTGACATTACTATTGTTTTCCAAGTCAGCTGTCTCTGCCATTAAGTAGGTTTGCTGGGGCTGCTTTTAAGGATGACTACTTTCTTGCCCTGGTAACCTTATCATTTGATTCATCGATCTTTAGACTCTGATAAAATAAATACTACCACATATTAAGTGTGGGGGGCACAGGATGAGGTAGGAGGTCTCTTTATACTTGAAAACCAAAGAAAATATCACTGCTGGTTCCCCTATCAATGTCTATAAAACTGCAAAAAGTAAAGCCAGTCCTCAATAGCAAGTAAATATAACTATTTTGCAGCTACTTAAAAATGAGTATAATGAAATTGCTGTCAGTTAACATCAGGAATTTTTTAAAGATAGTATCATCTTTTGGGTGAGAAAGTGGAGCTGCTGGGAAGGAGATGTGGTGCATCCCATTTTGGCAGGGCATGGGTCCTCACCTCGGGGTCGAATGTGCCTTTGTGCACCTGTGTGTGAGGAGGTGAGCAGGTGCATGAGCAGAGACAAGCAGTGTCTGTGGGTTCACTGGAGTGGATGCTCTGGGCAGGGAGCTGAGTGAGAAGAACAAAGAACACGTAGAAACTGCTCAGAAAGAAGGTACGAAGGACAAAGGGACATGCAAGATGAGCATTATTTGTGTTAAAGTCTATATTTATGCACATTTGCATAAAAAGATGTATGATAATGTATTTGCCAAAATTGTAATTGTAGCTATCTTAAGGTGATAAATACTCAGGTGATATTCTTTCTTTTTATGTGTTTCTATATTTTTTACATGAATGCCTATTATATTTTCAAACTAAGGTCTTTTCACCATTCTAAAAATAATCACTGTAAAAAATATTCCTTTTTAAAAAACAAAATCCTGTTGATTAAGCATCTTTATAGAAGTAATACATGATCAAATACATGAAAATAGAATATGGTTCTATAGTTCTAAACATTCACATCTTTAGCAAAAATATGCAGAAGTCTTCAAACTGTTACAGCACAAGGGCTTCTCCTTACAATGTACCTAGGGGCACCTGGGTGGCTCAGTGGGTTAAGCATCTGCCTTTGGCTCAAGTCATGATCTCGGGGTCCTGGGATAGAATCCATCCCCCCATAGGCTCCCTGATTAGTAGGGAATCTGCTTCTCCTTCTGCTCATCCCTTGTGTTTTCTCTCTCTCTCTCAAATAAATAAATAAATCTTTTTAAAAATGTTCCTAAAGTATATAGTTAATGTCTGATTATTTTGGCATTAAGAGAAGGCCAAACTGTTGCTTAAGCAAAATAAAAAATATGTAAGGTAGAACAGGTGTTTGTGCATATACATGTTTTTTGTAAAAGAAGCAACAAAATACACACATGCACAGACATGCATACACACGTGCATTCATACATGTGTGCATAAAAAGATTGTCACAAATGCATACATACACAGGCAGGTGTGTATGCATGCATATTCAGGGATGCACATACAAACACAGGCACTTATACATACGTGCAGATGTACTTGCACACAGGGACGTGTCTAGACACACTTACATATGTACTTGAATGTACACAGTCATTTGTGCAAACATATAAGCATGCACACACACAGGCATATACACCTGTAGGCATATGTATGTGCACGCATACTTGTGTGTATGCATGAAAAACATTGATCCAAAAACTAGAGCCACTGGATTCTGTGTCTTCATATCTCAGATGTATTTCTGAGCTTTTGTAGGCCTGAATTGTCTGATCTATAAACTCGCAGGTGAGACCAAGGTCAATGACTTTCAAACCCAGCAGTTTCATACAGGTGCTTAAGGAGTTTTAAAAATGTCTCATCTGAAGAAAGTTTGAGTATTTTCAAAAATGGAAATAATAAAAATGATATATACAGAAAGTTTTATTTCCTATAATTTATCCTGCTGAAGGATGCTAATACATTAATTTGTACTGATCAATCAGTTCTTACAGGGATCAGAAACAGTTTTCCAAATATTTTCCTGTAAATATATCTGAAGTTCCTGTAATTATATCCTTGTTAGGAAGCCTAGAGCCTCACACTAGTCCTTTTTCCATCTCTGTTATTACAGCCTTCAAACAAAAATGTATAAGAGTGCATTATGTGCCCCATGGACTCAGGCGCTGAGGGATGGTGGGTGCTAGTCCACGTTCACTATGAAATAGCAAAGGATTGTGTAATAACCATCAAATGCAATATATGCACCATATTTGGAATTTTAAAACTTAGAATAAAAGTAGATACTTGAAATACAAATTTTAATGAACTAAATTGCATACACTCGATTTATTAAATTATTAGCACACTTGGAAATTCAGCTCAAGTATTAATAATGAAACTAAAACTTGCCTAATACATACAATAAATGTGAATGATTTAAAGTTTCAACGACTATTACAAAATAAGCACTAATGTATCTGTGATTTTTTAAAAAGGAACACTAAACGTCTCCAAATGTTGTAAAATACTTTGAAAGCTTTTTTCTGCCAAGTAATACAAATATTTTAACTGGTTAGAGAAAGTGGCCATCAACTTGGTGCAATGTGAATTCTTTACAGTTAAGAAATGCAAAAATAATTTTCAGATACTGTGTGTGTTACTCTAAGGTCCACTTCTATTTTTCACACTTAAAGATCTTTGTCACCAAGCTATGCCTCACCCGTGATGGCAGGAGGACATAGCTGTCAGCCTGACGTGAATTGTGACAACTTCCATTGCCTGACTGTGCTGCACATGGGTTTGCTGGTGAGCATCTCACTGGTGCTCACCAATATTTCAAAGAATTCCACTCAACCCCTCCTTGGAAGGTAATAGTGGCCGTGAGACTTATTCTGTCCAGTGGGATAGAAAAGAAGTGGCATATGTCTGTTTCAAGCAGAAGCACATATTCATGCTTTTATAGCACAAATTTCAGTTGCTCAGTGGCCAGCATCAGGTAAGCAGAGGAAGTCCACAGTGTTTGGGTGACTTTGAAGAGGGAATGACTTCATTTGATAACCAAATCCCCAAATTCACTCTCTATAAATGGTTAATATATTGGACATATATTTTAAAAATTAGTTAATTGTACTGCCTTATTAAAATCAATAACAAGACAAAATATGACTGTCTTGGAAAGAGAGAGGTGAAAAGAAGGAGGGGATAATGACAGACACAGTTTATCAAGGTGAACTTGGATACTGATGGCCTGTCATAGCGTTTTCCTGGATAAAGTGCCGTTTCAGATTCAGCAAGTATATTTTTGAAGTTCCTGCTATGTACCTGGCCCTGGATCGGAATACAGTGGTAAGAGAGATAAACAGTGGATTTCCCTACTGAGTAGAGAGAGCTCATTGTCTGCTGGATAAGAGGTGCAGTGGAGTGAGTCCTGGGGGATGTGGCAGTTAAGACCTGTGGGAAGAGTGCTCTGCCATGAAAGAGGAATAGATTATTTCCCTCAGCAGGAACTGGACATATGACTGCCCAGGGAAAAGAGAGTATGGCACATTTAGGAAAAGGCTGTGGGAGCCCTGAGTGTAGGGGGGATGGGGAGGGAGAGTGTTCAGTGGTGAAGAGATGAATCTGGTTTAGATGCAAATGACTCAGATGTATTTATGCTACACTTTCTAAAACTACCCTTGAGCTTCAGATTTCAAAAGGAAAACTTTGTGAACCACAGCTTAAAAGAAGAAAAATGTATCTCTTTAGGGAATTTCTCAAAGAGTGGTGAGCAGGTAAGCATTAAAGTTTCTTATAACCCACAAAGAATGAAAGTATATCATTTCCAAAGCTGGAGTTGATGGTAGGGTTTTTTAATAACTCGCAATCAAAGGTAAGGCATGCTGAAACAGCATCTATCTGCCTACCTTAATGCCAATTATCTTAAATTTCAGAAGCAGTTGCACACCATAATTCTGGGAAACTTTTAAATGATAAGATGTAGCCACAGAGTAGTGGAACCATATTTTCTAAAACTAATTGAAAACAACTGCAACTGCTATGATTCCAAACTGCTTCATGGATAGTCGTGAGTTAACTGTTGCAGATGCATCTCTCTCTCACAGGAGTCCATGAGTAAGCCAGAACCTGGACAGCATCACCTAAAAATTAAAAAGGAGACTTCTTCTCTATGTCTTTTGTGTTGCTATCAAAATGTCCTTAAAATCATTAACTATCAGAAAGTGTGAACCAACTCAACATAATTCCTTTTGTAGATTTTGACATGCTATTAAACACCTAATGATTAATTTTGAGAACAGATGATGAAATTAAATGCTAAAATCATAACAAATCTGAGGAAAATCTACTCAAAATAAGCTGCATTCATCAAATAATAACAAGTGTAAAAGGGATCAACACATGTGTGGAGAGCTGGGTAATAAAATAAGTAGCAAGTGATATTGACAATTGTCAGTTTCAAACTTCCTACTGACAGATATTCCATAGGATGGATATCAGCTCAACAACATTCAACAGAACTCAAACTGCTTTATTTAGTTTTACCTATATTTGTATTTTAAAGGAGATCATATCTATTGTGTAATGCAATCAGATAGATTGAGGGGTCTCAAAAGCAGAAGTCCATATGAAAAACACAGATTAAAAAGAAAAAGCAAACATTAAAACATTTCAAATAGATATGAATATCAATTAATGGGCCACAAATTTGGGGTATCATCTAGTCATTACAAGTAGCCAAGCTCAAACGGCGAAAGAACAGAGGTCTTGTCATGGGTCTTCCCAGAGGAACCCCAGAGAAACCCCAAGTTCAGACAGAGCCAACAATATAAGAGGGAGGTGGACTGTCAGGTAATCATATCTCCATGAAGAAACTCCATTCCCTCATGTATCCTCTCTTCTTAGGTAAAACGAACAGCTGATGTCAGGAGCTTTTGACACAAGTCCCAAAAATGACTCCATAAAGAAGGTTATCTCTGTCTGAGGAGCGCTTCCAAGGCCAGAGAGGGGTGAAAGGTAGCATTTGAAGCAGAATAATGCTCCATTTCTGAAGTAAAGCTTCCTTGAATAGGTTCGTTTGGGAATTTAGGGATGAGATTCCATCCAGAGCAACAGAGTTTTCAAACCAAAGTTTAAGTCTTGCAACCAGTATAAAGGAAAGACAATACACCAAATACTGAAGACCACCTAAAGTAGAATTCATGGAACAGACACGTCAAGAATTTAAAATAAGATAATAAATATCCTCAAAGGCATAAGGGAAGACAATAGTATTATAAAGCAGAAATAAGAGACCATGTGGGAAAATAATTGGTATGAAAAAATATAATAATTTAGATAGAGAGGGCATTGATGTGGAAAGCAGCAGATGGATAGAACCAAGAATGAGCTGGCGCACTGGAAAACCAGATGGAGAAATTGTCCCAGGATGCAGTAGGATAGACTAGAGCAGACGCCATGGAGAAAAGCTAAGGCATGTGGGGCATGGAAATAGATTTGCCACATCAAGATAATAAGAGCTCGAGAAGGAGAGAAAAATAGGGGAAGAAAATATATGAAAGAATTGTGGCAAAAGCTTTTCTCAGATTTTGAAATGAAATTTCAGATCTCAAGACTCCTTAAATTCCAAATAAGATGGATAAATCTCAGTGAAGTTTAGAGCAGTAGGATTTTAAAAACTCCAAGGCTGTCCATGAGAAAGGAGACAGGTGAATAGAAGATAGATGATAGACACATGATGATAGATAAACAGAGATAGTAGATGATCGACAGGTGGATAGACAAAATCTGTACATACATGCATGCATGCATACATAAACTTACAAACAACGGAAGCATCTTTGGCCCTCTTTGACCTCAAACTGCTCTCAATCACACTGGATGCAAGAAGCCAATAAAGAGGTAATTTCAAAAAATTGCAAAAAAAAAATTGAAACAATTTTGAGCAAAGTGAGGACACATGTTCCCAATCAAAGTCTTGCTTCCTCCATCACCCTTACATTCAATATCCAACCCCTTGTCACATCTCCTGATTCTACCTCCAGGAAATTGCTCAAACATAATTCCCTGTACTATTGCCAGTGCTTGCACCCTATTTTATACCCAGATAACGAATCATCTAACCAATCAATTGCAAAAGCCTCCTAGCTCATTATCCTGCATCCAGCTTCCCACGCGTCTGATATGTTGTTCTCAGAATTATCTCTCTCCTCAACAATTCTAAGAGGCTTCCTTATTATCCTTCAGTGTACTAAATAGCCCCTCTTCCCCACTCTAAGGGGTCTCCCACAGCACTGTAGCAATTTATCTCTTCCTCTCAGTGAGCTTTCTACTTGGGGTTAATACTGAGCATAATTGACCTTGTATTATAATACTTGATTCCCAACTAGATTGTGAACCCCAAATGGGCAATATGAAGGTTCATTCATTTTGGATTTACTAAAGTGAATGAATCCCGTCTGTATTATAGCACAGTTGGTTCTCAATAAATTTATGGAAATGATGTTGAATGGCAACACATCCAAGAAAGACGCCAGGATTTTCCCATTCGGGCACCCATCTCCATTAAGTCCTGTGCAAAGATAAGAGTGCTTCTGTAATAAACAAGGCCCAATGCGCTTGAAACAGGAAGATCTACTGGGGTGGTCACTCATTTGCATGCAGAGGACATGAGAACATGGCAAAGGAGCTGCTGTAAATCACCCGAGAGCTCAGTGACGGGGCCTCTCAGAATGCCTGGCTCAGAATTATTAATTAAAGCTTCCTCAAGGCTGGTTTGTTTGCACATCAGTTGAGCTAAGCCACACTGGTATCCCTGTAAATAATAAGACAGCCCGATTAGGCCTAGTCATTAATTAAGTGTCTTTGCTGTGGATAAACAGTGAAATCTTTCAGTCTGAGAAGGCCTATGGCACAGTGATAAATATGCAGCTGTTGACACTCGTGGAGCACAGTCTGACATCTTCATCAGTTAACGGAGCTCCCTCCCCAGGGACACAAGGCTCATGTCACAGGGAAGATGACACATGCTGCACTTGGCCCCTAAAGTTATATCACATGCAAGTTTAAAAATAATCTGAAACAGGAATAAGCAAAAGGGGGATGGATTCCACCCTTAACTATGACCCTTAGCTGTCACATTTAATCATCTGAGTCTTGGGCATGCTTGTGGTACACAAATTTGAACAGAAATAATCTAATGCTTTTACTTGTATGAAAAGCTTGTATGTTCTATATTAAAAAAGAGAAATCAAAACCTCACTTGGGGTTAAAGCTCTTCCAAAATTGTTGTTTTTTTTATAGTTCAGCAAATGTCCTCAAACTGATGAAGAAGGGAAGTAATGTGTATCATGCTTATACCCTTTGAAAAAATAGTCCTCTACAACAAATGCTTGTAGACTTCCTTCTGTTCTTCTGTCTGCGGCAGTGCTTTGTAAACTGTGAAATGCAGACTACACAAAGGGAATTGACTCTTTTTCATTCTAATTTCCTCATGAAGCTCTAATTTGTAAGAGGGGTTAGATTATAGTTTTGACGAATCTAGCTAGCCTTCGAGAACTGAGGAATTCTCAAATTCTGCCATAATCGCCTGTGATTATAATAATCTCAAGATTGCCAAGTAAGTTATGAGCAGGACCCAATATGATGCATGATAGGCAGAGTTGCATTAATACTTACTCAGTGGGCTGTTGCTCCAAGTGGACCCATGGAAAGTGTTTGCTAGGGCAGTGGGCCTCACTTGCAAGGACCATATGGCCTTCTCCTCCCCAGTCTCCAGAACCTAAATCTCAAAGTCTCTGGGCTTCAGTATGGAGAAATTGGGCAGAGGCAAATGGGAGGTACAAAGTCCACATGCTCTATTTTTTGACAAAGAAGTAGATGGAGAAATGAGAAGATGACCAATCATCCAGGCCTCTGAGGGTTTGTCTACCAGAAGTTCAAGGACAGAAGATATGAACCTTTCTGACTCTCTCATTCTTGGACTTGGCACAGTCTGCCTGAGCAGATTAGCAACTTTTCCTGGCTTGGGAAGGAGTCTATTATGGGTAGGTAAGCTGGGCTTGATATGACTGGCTTTGCCGAGGGCAATTTGCATGAATCTCTTCTCACCATGACCAAACTCTAAGTTCCCTGAGGACAAACCATGTCCTATTCACACTGTATCCCTTGTGGATCCTTCTACGGGCTTTGCCCATCATGATGTT
Organism: Vulpes lagopus; assembly: GCF_018345385.1. Taxonomy (NCBI): domain Eukaryota; kingdom Metazoa; phylum Chordata; class Mammalia; order Carnivora; family Canidae; genus Vulpes; species Vulpes lagopus. Next base: position 109,688,043 of record NC_054825.1, on the reverse strand, counting down.
CAGTGCACGCTATGAGTGGATGAAGTCAGATCAGGTATATGGTATTCTTTGTGGGGACACTGGCCATTAGGACAACTGAAGGGAACTTCCTCAGGGTCACCAAACACTGTCTTTGAGGCTCACCTACTATACTATGATGGAGAATTCCTGTTTCTAACTGAAGACACAGATTTAGTAAGTAAAAGGAAAGCATATTGGACCAGGAGACTTTGTTTATTACTGAACAGTTGTCTGGCTTTGGGAGAGGCTGTTTCTGCCCTGGAGAAGAACTCAGGGCAATGAAGAGCCCCAACCAGGAACTCAGCTAGTCCTTCAAATTCAACCATAGCACAGGCTTCCACTCTCAAGGGCATCTACAGGTTAGCCAGGGAAAGACTTCTATGATACAGGAGGACCCAAATTCATCGCAGAGCATGTACGGGGACAATTAGGAAAAGAGACAGCATGGTTTTTTTGACTGAAGTGGCCTGAGATGTTTGTGGTGTTACTTGTTGGAAATTTAAAGATTCTATCATTCTGAGAAGATGGGATGGAATTCTAACTGGAGTCAGGAGTAATGTAAGTAGTGAATAGAATGCGGATGTCGCATTAGGGAAAGAGAAAGAGAGAAAAAAAATGCCAGCCTTGCTTAGTACAGAATAAAGGATCAGATCAAGGGGGTCTGAGGGACAGGGCCTCAAACACCAGGCTAAGGTGTTTGGATTCACAAATCAGTAAAGCATCATCACTGATGGGTTTACCAGAGATGGGGGTGATACAATTAAAATTAGTAGTGGTGTGTAAAACGAAGCAGAAGGGAGAAAGACTGGCACTAAAGAGATGAAAACAAGTCACTGAAATGACCTAAGTGTGACTTGATTACAGCAGAAACCAAGTTCATGGCAACAGAATTTAAAGGAAATTATGAAGTCAGAGCTATTAGGAAGAAAGCATCCAGGGCTGGGAGAGTGAGGAGCAAAGCCTAGATGGAGGGGCTCATGTCAGCTGGCTGATGAGGGGAAGAGCAGTGGGGTCAAGGGCAGTGCACTCAGAGTCTGCTCTGCTCAAGCGACATCTGAGCAGCGCGACAGAGTGCCCTGCAGACACTCGTTTGGAGGGTGTAGGGATGGTTCAGGAATTTCCATTCTAACAAAAATTCCCGAGCGATTGGCACTTGGACTTCCCTTTGAGAAATTTTACCTTAACTTGTGAGTAATAAACAAGTAAATTACATCCTCAAGAATCCTAAGACTGTATCTGGTTGATACACAGTGCCCACAGGCAGTGCTGCTGACTCCAGACATTTCTGTCCCCTCTATCTAACTAAATTCAGCACCTCTGTATCATCCTCATCATGGCCATCCCTGCCCTGCTTTCAAAGTAGGAACCCAGAGGTTAGTCTCTTCTGACAAGCATTGCGCTCTAGCCCCTCCTGAAGAACCCCATGCACTGTCTTGCCTTTCCCTCTCCACTTCGCTGAGACATCCTTATCTTTATAGACAAGGATCCTGAAGAATAGAAAAGGCTTTTCACTTCAGATTCCTTACACTTGCCTCCTGAATGTATTAGTGAGAGGAGCAATCATCTGGACAGAGCCTTTCTGACCTTGGGGTGCTGCCCTGATGGTGGCAGAGAGGAGAGGTGCGAGGAGCCCTGTGGCACCCTTCCTTTGGCCATCCTGTGGGGCCCAGGAGGCCATCATGCTTGAGCTGTTGGACGCGAGTGTGGCTCCCTGCAAATATCTAAAGCAAAGAGAGTAGCTGGGAGAGCTCAGTTTTCAAGGCTCCACTTTGACTGAAATTCTGAGTGAAAATACATGAATGAACAAACAGCACAGAAAAAGAGACAGCCTCCAAGCACGGTGGACTAAAGAGGCTGGTCATGTGGAGAATGGATGACCTCTCACCTTCTCCCACCTGCTCTCTCAAGATCTCCCTTCAAAACCTTATTTTTAACCCCAAACCACAATCTCATCCTACAGAATATTGGCTGGAGCCTATACACGCTTTGGTTAGATTAAGAACATCCTGTCCTTCCCCCAAAAAAGAACATTCGCCCCTTTATTCTAGCGATCAATAAAAATGATAGTAGCTCTTATTTATTGAGCATGTAATATTGTCCAGGTAATTTGCTAAGCACGTGCAGTCCCTGTGTGTGTGTGTGTGTGGCAGGGGTGAGGTTGGGAACGGCAAAGGCGAGGTTGGTAGTTTATCCTTTTTATAAGAGAATAAACTCAGAGAGGTTACAGCTGTTCCTTAATTTCAAGAGCAGGATTTGAGTCCAGGCTGCGTGATTGCACAGCTTGTCTGCTTACACATCACACATTACACCCAAGCTGAACAAGTTGAATGACTTTATTTTAATTTCTTGAACAATAGAAATGAATTAGAAGCAGGCATGCTTGACATTTGATTTTGAGTTTGAATTTTGGATTCCACCCAAAAATGGAATGGTAATTCAATTGCATATGGAAGCTTTGTTCATACTTTCTTTTTTTTTTTTGTCAATAATTCTTTATAATGACTTGATATCTTATTGTAATTAGTGGAACTGAATGCAAAAAAAAAATTAGCTTATGTGCTGTGTCACATTCTGCTGCAATGACAATTGCTCTTTGAATCAAGGCAGCTGGCATGAGCTTTCGCCCCAGGTGCAAGAGGGCACATCAGGAAGGACATAGCTCCCTGATCTCATGAACCTGGTATCCTTTCTTTGATAAATACTTCAGGAAAGCTGCCCTTCATTTTTGCCATAAAATCTTCTCATTGATAGGATTATGGAGTGCAAGACTAAATGTTCAGTTACCATTATAGACCTGGGGTAGTCTACCACTGAATATACCTCTCTGCTGGTTCTTCTCTGTCCCACTGGGGCTGCTCTACCCTCTTTGTATTTTCCTTCCCTGTGGTTAGATAAGGGCATCTCAGGACTCTTATACAGGGAGCTAAAAAACTAGGGGTTTTCATGGTGGTAAACCCATATGAGGGGGTAACATTCCTTTTCCAAAGCAGAACGTCTCAGATTCCTGAGGTCTCCATCTAAAGATGTGACCTGATGTTTCAAGCACCGTGTCAGATTAGCACAAAAAATTTCACCAAGTTTTTTTCTTTATTTTTGCCATGTTAGATGTCCATTCTCTTCTGGACAAATGTCTGTGTGTGTATGCACTGCCTGTGTACCAGGGGCTTAAAGTGGAAGCTCCAACCAGTAAAAACCTTATAAGGAAAGTCTACATACTTCTAGAGGAAAACAGAGACTGTCCCCCAAGTGCTCTCATTGGTTTGTACTAATAGGATTCTCCTTTGCATGCCACTCTGATGGCCAGTATCCCCAGACACTAAAATATCTCCGCTTCCTAAACACTGAGATTCCCAGATTTTATTCTTCATGCAGCATCCTAGCCATGTACCACCAGTATGTTACCGTCTGCAATATTTAATCTGCAGATTTTTCCATTTACAGGATGGATATTGGAAGAAATTGAATCTCACAGTGAAGTCAGACAGTTTATGAACTCTTCTTTTTAAGACACAATTTCTTCCTGTAGAACCTATAAAGAATAGAATAGGAGCTGGGCTTCTTTTACCATTTAGTTTGGGTTCACATTTCACATCTCAAAATGTAGGAAGAAAGGGGTTCCAATGTTATTTGACCCAATCCTTACTTCAATTCTCCTGGCATTTATCTCTCTTGTGTATGAAAAGCTTCTTTTGAAGTCAGAACTCCAGGCATGGAGGAAGGAGAAATTCGTCAAGAGAATTGAACTCGGAAAGATTAAAATGTAGTTTTAATATAGCTGTAGCTGACACATGTCAAAGAGATAAAAGGAAGATTTTGAATTCTCAGAACAGTGCCAGGACTATGAAACACTGCTTTAAAAATACATATTATTTTGATTGAAATTTGTAGGGAAAAAAATCAATATAATCAACCACTCTGGCAAATGGATGCATTGAGAAAATGTACTCGTCCCTACAGTGTTCATTTTTTAAATGGAAAAAAAAAAAGGCAAGCTTTCACTGAACACATTTCTGATATGTTTTCTAACAGGCAATATTTCTAAGTGTACTCAACCTAGAGAATCTTCTCTTTCCAATTTTATCTGGAGCTACTCCCACACAAACAACTTTATTAACTCTAAATGAAAGTTAATAAATTATACCCATATCCTAACACAGTTGCAATAGGATATCAGAGTCTATTTGAAAATGATCAGCTAATCTCTCTTCAGAAAAGGGCAATTATACTAAAAATTCACCCTTATATTGAAAAAAAGACGAAATTCTGAGAGATTCAACATTTACCCCTTCTCATTAGTTTTGTCTCTCACACTCAGTTTTGTAAACCACAGAATACGTTTGTTTGACTTTTGCCATCAAATGAAAATTCCCTTATGGGGATTCTAGAAAATGATTGCCAATAACACAGGTCAGTCTGTGTCTCCCATATTCTAAGATAACCCCACAGTGTTTCATGACAGTGTTGCCCTAAATTTTCTGATTCTGTATATATCAGGGAGGATAAAATTCTAGAAAGAAAAATTGTTGCTTTGCAAGTGAAATGTTTGTTATGACTATTGCTAACTATGAAAGAGCTGTTGGAAGTGTATTTTAGTTGTTTCATCAGCTCCCAGGTTCATAAATTATGATTGCCAAATAAAACCTGAAGGTTGATATTTTGCTTGATTTATACTCAGGAAAAAAAAAAAAACAACAAGAACAACAGAGATTTAAGGCACTCCATTCTTTGCTCATTATATCTGTATGCAAAGGACACCACGGGAGAAATGATTTAGCAAAGAAATGATGGATTCTCTTTTGCCAGACAGAGTTTGGGATGACTCTAATGAATTCAAGTAGATACAGGCACTTGTTGATCTGCAAGTCTGATTGGAAGCTCCAAGGGGCAATGCAGTGTAGGTGTGTGAACTCAGGAGTCCTGGGCACTGAAACCATAAGAATACATAGGATTGCCCAGCAAATAGGTACAAATAGGGAAAACACGAGGACCCAAGCAATAACATCATGATTGAGAGAGGAGAAGCCAGAAAAGGAGAATGAAGGGGAAGCAGCTGTGCCACAGTGTCAGGGAAAAGGAGGTGTCAAATAGGAAAGAATATCTCATTGTGTCGAAAGCTCCTGGGAAGTGAAATAAAACCAAAGTTAAGATTGACCACTGAAATCAGGAAAAGATCATTTGTGGCAAATTATTTGGTGAAAGCAGAGCCAAATTCTCTGGTGTAGGTAGAAATTGGGAAGAGAGAAACTGGAAACGAGAAGTATAAATAACTCTTTTGAGATTTTGGGGTATGAAGAGGAAGAGCTAGAGCAGGTGTTTAAGGGTATGTGGTGACCAAGGAAACTCTAAGATTGTTTGCTATAAAGATTAAGGGTCATAAGGATGATTCAGAGACAGATCTTTTGGGAAGACAAAAGAGATGGGATCCAAAGGTGGAGGGTCTGGCCATGCAATTTGCAAAATAAGAGTGTACTTACTATCTCTACTTTACAGGAAAAACTAACAAATAACAGCAAAAGAATCTGATGCTTCAGAGCTAGTCAAACCACATGCAATTCCTAATTCTATCTCCCACTATCTCTGGATAAGTTTCTGCTTGTAAAGCACAATAATTATATCTACTGTAAAGAGATGGGGTGAGACATGTATTGGGGAAGTATAAAGTGCCAATAGCACAATGCCTCCCACACAGTGAGCACTGTGGAGCTTGCCATAGTACTGATGGGACAGTGGCTTGGGCTGTGTGGTTGTGATCATTGTGGTTGTGGGTAGAACTGTAGAGTTAGTAAGTAAGTCAAAGAGCCAACCTTTATACCTATGTCATGATTCCAGATTCAGAATTTGATACCACACTGTATTCCAGAGAAATGAAAAACTATTTTGAAGTAAGTGAAAATGAAATTATCATGTCAAAATTTGTGGGATGCAGCAAACACAGGGCTTAGAGAGACACTAATAGCATTGCATGCACATATTGGAAAAAAAAAAAGATCTAGATTCAATAATATGTCTGTTTTAGGAAATCGAAGAAAAAAGAGCAAATTAAATCTGAAGTAAGCAAAAGAAAATAAATTGTAAACATTTTATTATGGAAATGAAAGTGGAAATCAATAAAATTGAACACAGGAAAATAATAGAGAAAATCAATAAAATCAATGAAATTGAAAGGTATTTCTTAAAAAAGATCAATAAAATTATAAGCTTCTACCCAGGTTAACAAGGGGAAAAAGAGAGAATATAAAAATTAGTATTCTCAGAAATGAAAGATGAGACATCACTACAGACCCAATGAACATTAAAAGAATAATGAAGGAATATTAAGAACATCTCTATAGCTACAGATTTTATAACTTAGATGAAATAGACTAATATTTTGAAAGATGCCACACTACAACTTATACAGTGATACCATAGTTGTATCTGTTCCTTTGTGTCTTTGTTGTTGTTGTTTTTTCATCTCAGGGCTGAATCCCCTTCCTTACCCTATGTTTAAGAAATTCAGATTTTTTTTTAAAGATTTTATTTATTTATTCATGAGAGACACAGAAAGAGAGAGAGAGAGAGAGGCAGAAGGAGAAGCAGGCTCCATGCAGGGAGCCTGACATGGGACTCGATCTTGGGTCTCCAGGATCACACCCTGGGCTGAAGGCAGCACTAAAGGGCTGAGCCACCTGGCCTGACCTTCAGATTTTTCTTTTTTTTTTTTTTTTCCTTCAGATTTTTCTAATACTAAGTTGAGCACTTACCACTTAGGAGGTTTGTTTATGTTTCTCCAATGAATGAGTTTCCCCAAGTTTCCATCCTCAGTCCTTACCTTTTCTCTTTGAAATTGACCCTCACTTATTCACTATCAGAATTTTAACTACCAGCTCTATGGAAAGAATGTGTCTTCATATATCTATGTCTTCAATAACCAAAACTTCAGGTTCTTATTTCCTAATTGCCTGAAAGATACCTCTACCAAAATATCCACAGTGATATCAGTTTAAGAGTCAATAAACTGAACTTATTAACTTTCTTTCCTTCAGTTATTGGGAACATCAATTTGGACATCCAAATTCTCTTAATGTGCTGGTGTTCTTATCATGAAAGCCTAACATTTCACATAATACCACTCTTTTTTTTCTCATGATTTTAAGTCCTGGACATTGTTAGTTTCTAATGATCCTTGACTCCATCTCACTTTGTTTCTATTGCTCCTGGCTCAGGATTTTTTCTCTTCTTGGACTAACTCAACAGTCTACTAAGACATCTTCCTGTTCTGCGGTTCTCCTTGCATGAATTCATCCAGCACATAAATCTCAGAGTGAGAGAGGAGTTTTCAGAAATTGTAGTTAGTTTGGTATGGCTGGATTATGTCATTCAGTCCTCTTTTTTTCTAGGTTATGCTTGTATCCTGATATCTGCTTTCTGACATCCTTTTTTTTTTTTTTTTTTTTTTTTTAACCCAGAAAAAGCTTTAGAATTTACCTTTGAATGTCCAGTTTTCTACGGCTCTCCTGTGTAGTGAAAGTTGGTGACAGGCTATTTTCTCTCAAATGAACTGATTTTAGTTGGAGAAATGCATTACAATTCTAGTGATATATCCATTAACATTAAAATTGGTACATCCCACTGACTCTAATGCATTAATGCCTTTGGCTCCAGTGACCAAACATTCAGTTAATTTCATCTTCACTTTGAGCTCTTTGTTTTCTCTTCTCATGTGAAAGTATTGCCTAGAGAGTTTTATGTGTGCCCAATGAATTCCATTTATCTTTTCCTCCACCATAACCTTGAAGGGCCAGGGCATGTTTATTTTCTTGAAAGTCACAAGGAGAAGTTTAATATTATTTTTTGCCAACTGAATTCCAAATTATATCTGTGCCTTTGGCTTACACTGGGGTCCAGTCAGTGAGCTTTATCGGCTAGGGGTCTGTTGGAGGGAAGAGAGAGAGGTTAGGCTATTTAGTCTTCTGGCTCCTTACAGAGTGACAGTGCTGCTTGTGGTCTGGCTGTGTTTCTCTTCTGAAGAAGACAGTTCGTCTTAGGGCACCTACCTCTCTCAAAATCTCCATCTTCCATCTCCATCTTCCATCTTAACATCATCACCCTTCTCCAGCTTCTAGTAACCACTCACTCCCTCTGCTTCTCCATTCCAGGGTGATCATGGTTTTCCCCACTATTACTAGTCCTGGGGAACTACACTGTCCTCTGTGATTTTCTGACACACTCTCCACACCTTTGAAGAGTCATTTTATTAAACATTCCTCAGATACCAACTTTGACTATATGCTTCCTGTGGGGACCCAGATGAACTCAACTACTTACTATGTGACCTATGCTCTTATTGGACTTCTATCCTCAAGCTCCTCGGTGGTAGAATAAGAATATGTTGCATATATTTCAGAATTTTTATGAAAAATAAGAAGTAACAATCCTTTCTAAAAGCAAGAAGCTCAAATGTTATGCAATAAAATATGATAAGTATAATATCATGGAAGTAAAATTTTGCATAGATTGAATGGAAAAGATAAAAGACAAATTGGAGAACCTGCTTGCCATATACAATTAACAAATTTTAAAATATATAATGAGCTCTTATAAGTCAATGTAAAAAACTGGGAAATTAATCCAATAGATAAATAGTTAAATGTAGTCCGTAAAAGGGAGAAAAATACAAATGGGTTTAACATTTTTAGAAGGTGTTCAACCACACATCTAATAAAAAGAAATGCAAATTAAAACCACAATGAGATTTTTTTTCAGCTATCAAAATGAAAAAGATCAAAAAGCAGGATAATACATTCCATTGATGAGGATGTCAGGAAATCTGAACCCTTATACATCATTGACAGGAATGTAAATTGGTACAACCTCTTTGGAGTGAAATTTAACAATATCTAATAAAATAAAAAATGCACACATGCTCTGTGCCAGCAATTCCACTTTCAGAAATTAATTCTCTAGCTGTGCTTACACAAGTGAACAAAAATGCAAGTACAGAGCTATTCATTACAGCATGATTTACAGACTCAAAAGATGGGAAATAGCCTCACTTTCCTTCAGTGTGGGAGTAGTCTAGAGCTTTGACCTCAGAATCCAGTGAGGCTGTAACTTAGTTTTCCTGATTCCTACCCTTTTAAGTTTCTAGATTAGGGCTCACCAAGAGAAATGTGTAAGTTAAGTAGAGCAGAAGCACAGCTCCTGCTGCATTTCCTCTTGCAGATTCTCTGCATCCTGGCCAGGTGTAAGTTCAACTCTGTGGTAGAGGGTACCAGCTACCTTGCAAAAACAGAGGTGGTGAGACACACGGTTCCACTTTACCCTTATAGTTCCAGTTTGTCCAGGGTCCCCCACTTGATGCCCAACTGCCCACTCTAATGACTTCAGACTGAGTACCATTTATGGAGTCCACAGACATACTCAGGCCGCTCAACCAGTCCCCAGACTGTGGAAGGTCTAATTCTTCTTGATCATTCAGAAAGTCCCTGTTTTCCTGATCAAACAACAAATGATACAATTAGTTAAATGAATCATGAGGATTCTATAGCCATCAGAAATAATGAAGTGGTTCTATATGTGAGCATAAAGCAATGTCCAAGACAATATGATTAAGTGAAAAGACTGAGATTCAGAAAACTGTATATCGTATGTTACCTTTGTTTTTGTTTTGTTTTGTTTTTTAAAGTGGAGGAATGCCCACACCTGTCCTCCACACTAACAGGTCCATCAGCTTGTCAGTCACAGGAAGGGCACATACAAAATAACAACCATCCCCTGGGGAAAAGAGTTGGGGGTGGTGGGATGACATTCTGTTGTACATCTTTTGTACTGCTCATTTTTTTCTCATGAACTTGTATCAGTCTTTTAAATAATAATACTTTTTAAATGAAATGATTCACTGAAATCTTGCTACATGAACCTCCTGAGCATAAGGGCATCAGGGAGCAAATTTTTCTGTCCCCTTCAAGGTCCTTCTAGCTGGACTAAGAATCAAGCTGACATGAGACTGATTAACAGAAGAAAATCAAATTTAATGGTGTATATACAGGGAATCCACACAGATGTGGAAATTTCAGAGACCAGCAAAATGAGGGGTGTGTGTTATTCTGAACTAAGGAGAAGGGGGCAGGGTCTGGGACTTCCCGGAAAGGAATGCCATTCACAGGGTGATAAGAAGAGAAGAGGTTTAGGAATTAGATGTTTCCCCTGCCATACAGATGGGTCACTCACTGTCTCAATTGCCTTCAGCTCAAAATAATGTGCATACCAAAGTGGCACCTTCCAGAGAAAATTCCTGAAGTCCTTCAAAGGGTGCTCAACAGATATCAAGTTATTTCCCCTTAAGACGCACCTCATACACCAGCAGCTCTGTATTTCATTCATGTCTCTCCTCTCTGCAAGACCGGATTGTGCTATGAGCCATGCTATAGGCACAATGGATGGAACAGACCAGGAAATAAGGCGGTGTTCATTTCTTCTGCTCTACCTGAGAGCCAGTGACACCCCTATTTCTATCAGGGCATTACGGTACAGGACTCTAATTTCTAGAATAGGAAAGAAGGAGATAATCAACAGCTTGTTGTTGAAACAGGAAAGAAGGGGAAGGCCTCAAAAATGTAACAAAAGGTGCATGGTGGAGAGAGTCACTACCTATGGCAGGTAGCTAGCTTTCTCTATTTTACTTAAGTCTCCCTGAAAAGAGGAAGTATGGACTCACTATGTGAAAAATGTGAAATACCTCTAATACAATGTCTCAAGTGCTGATTTCTGCTTTATTTGTAGCTAAAAAGTTTAAGCATTAAATATGTATGTGTAGTATTGTGTATGTGTGTTTACATTTGCGAGCCTTAGGAATATATATATATATGCATATATATATATATATTTTAATAAACTATATATATATTTAATTTACAAAAATTAAGTTTCCTGTGAAGTCATAGTGAGGAGGACATGCAATATGGCTGAACGTCTACTGTCAAAATATATTTACGGCATATTATAAATTTTATGAAATAGTCACACACAAATATAAAAGACTCTGGTAAAAACGTAACTCAACAAAACTCATTCTCTTAAATGAGGAATATTTTTGGCTACCTGGTTGTGGGAATAAAAGTCACATGTTATGAGCTGTAGGCAAATGGAGCTCAGCTATGCTCTGTTTCACCTCCATGGGGTTGGAATGTGTCTGTTCCTTTCATCACTTCACTTCCTCAGAATTACTCCCATGGGACGTCAGCAGTGGGACCTCACATACCACGGCCATTCCCCCTGCCTTGGAAGGCTCATACCTAGCAAAGAGTGGAGTTTTATTTGAAGGAAAACAATAAATAGGTAGATGGACTACAAACATTATACCAGAGAGAAGGAGGGACAGATTTAACAATTGGCATATTACCAGAGATCACCAAAGCCCGCTGCATTGTGTTCCTATATGCTTTCCAGGCCTGCATGTCAGCCTGGCTTTGACCCACAGCTACACAAGGAAGAAAAGTGACAAACAGTGAAGAGTGTTGTTTCAGAAACGAAATCCTTTAAAATATCTGTAACAAGGAGGGGGCGGGGCAAGATGGCAGAAGAGTAGGGTCCCCAAGTCAGCTGTCCCCACCAACTTGCCACAATATCTGTCACGTGACTGTACTCCGTAAAACCAAAGTGCACAATGGGCTTTTTTTTGAACATCTAAACAGAACTGTATGTCACTTTTAGGGTGGAATCAACACACACTCCAAACTCACTTCCACAGCCATTAGAACAAGTAACTAATTTAAAACAATTAAATCTCACAGATGCATAATTATAACAGAATTGTAATCCCTTTCAGATCGATGTGGTTTTCCTTTGCTGATTAGTCCGGCAAATCAGACATCAAGCTTTTTAGAGGGAGTCTTCCTTTTTAAATATCAGCTGGTCAGAGAGCATCCGAGAAAAGGAAAAAGCATCTGTGAGTAGGCAGCATTTGCCCTGCTGTGATGCCTACTTATCTTTCATCACTCATAAGCATCACAATCATTATTATTACCAGGCATTTATAGACCACCTTTCCTCCCCAATCAGCTTATAAATGGTTTTACAAATGGATTAGAAACAGCATAGATATGGATCACTTCACACAGCACAAAGTACAGTCTCCTCAAGGGGAAATGCAGGAACTTCTATATAAATCAGGATAACATTAGGTGAAGGTTTAAGACCAACCATGAAGAATGGCTTATTTGCTTGAAGCCATAGGGGATATTAGGTAAGCAAAGGGCATTTCCTTCCCCTGGTTACAAGGGCAATGTGGCTTCATCGGCTGAGGTTGGAGGTTAATGGATCTAGCTTCCAGATGGTCGTGCTTCCAAGGACTAGTGCACCATGCTTTTATCTTCTGGAGAGAGACTAATCAGGTCACAGCAAGAGCTTTCCAGTGTCTCTGAGTCTTGCCAGCAATGCAGCCCTCGCCTGGGAAAAGGGGTCCTGAGCTCAGATGACACAGTTAAATGACCTTCTGATGCTCACAAATCCATTGGGGCCCAGGAGTCTGCATTCTGTGTCCTCTTTTGTAAAGACAACGTTGGTATTGTCCTACAAAATCCAACAACACAAACCATTTTGTTTTCTCACAGAACCTTGTCACACTCATCAGCTGGAGCTGCTTCACATGGGTGCTCACCAGCAGTAACGTGGAGGCGGTTTGTGATTCTTATCAAAACTGCCTCTTTGGATGTTGTCAGGAGATGCACTCCTGAGCATCCCCCGCCCCCATTCCCTGTGAGTCTCGCCAAGCCCCCAAAAGCTGCACTGCACCCCGTCAGTGTTTTGTGGAGACAGAGGATCCATCATCTACTCTATCTGGTCCATGGCTATTAGAAGTGAATTTCCTCAGGGCACTTATGAGAGATGCCAATTTTTAATGAGACATGTACTTACTATTTACTATATTTAGATGTAGACCTTTTCTCCATGTGATTTGGTGAGGTTTGCTAGCAAACTTCAGTTATCCCCAACATGTCTGTAATGATAAGTATAGGAAATGGCACCCACATGTGAAGTAAACAGGTACTTTAAAAATATTTTGGAGGTTCTAAAGGTCCCCGGGTTCTTACCCAGATGCCTGTGAAGGGGGACTCACGGACTGTCATATTTAACATGTGGAGCCTTCCACTATCCTGCAGCTTCTGACTCATGTATCTGGGGTAAGGCCCAATGTTCTGCATGCCTACTAAGCATACAGGCCCTGCCTGCTGCAGACTGGTAGACCACCCTGATGTGGCAGAGAGCTAGGTCACTTGCACCTTTCAAGCCCCAAATTCGAACTTTCCCAAGCTAGCATGCTTGCATGAAAGTTCTTTGTGCAAGAACTCCTTACAGTTCATGATCAGATGTGATCAGAGAAGAACTCCTCCATGACAGCCCCACTACAGTGAAAGGTTTTCACTAGAGACGTAAAATTTGTGAGAAAAAAAAAATTGTCATGCAGCCAGGGGCCTATGTGGCCTTCCCTCCACACTCCTGCATTCTGCATGGCTCACTTGGCCTGGCTCCCAACAGAATGTGAAGTTAGAATCTATTGTAAAACCCAAAAGCTAATTCCCCCAATTTTAGAGATAACTAAGAAGCAAAAGCCAGAGGAGCCAGGCTTCTTGAAGAAGGCCCAGGTGGGCTCCACAGAGAGCATTGGCATGAGGAGCCCATGCACGGAGTTGGACTAGGCTCTGGGGTCCAGAGACTTCCACCTGGGAGTATGTACAGACTAGGTACAGGTGTTCACAGTCTTCCAGGGAGAGGGAGGGGTAGAGGGATGCCAGTAGGAAAGGGCAGGCAACTGCTAGTCCACATGAGAAATCGGCTGAGTGACCCAGCTCTGGCTTTCAGTGGCAAACATATGCCAAAGTAGCAGTAAATCAGGTTTGGTATTGAAAGAGCAGAAAGAAAAACAGAAGCAACTACAAAGTTGAGCCCTTCAGAAGATCCAACAGAGTGGTGTGTGGTCTTTTATTCTGTAGTTTGTTCACTGCTCACCATTGCTGGCCTACAGCCTGTGTTGGCAGAAGAAAGAATGTTGTCGTCCTGTCTGGAATAAGCCATGTCAGCTCTGATCAAGGTATTCAGGTGGGGTGTGGAGTTCTCAAGGAGTGCACCAGAAATGTGCACTTGAAAGAGAGATCTAGGTCCGGAGTGCAGAAATGAGTGAAGATGGTTAGTGCATTCCTTCACTTGATACAGTCTACATACCTTCCAGGACAGGAGACACTGTGTGCAATGCTGAGAGAGAAATCAAGGTAGGGACTCTTTATAGATGGCTATGTGACTTTTCTTTCTGTTTTTCCGTGTGTAGCAGAGTCTGTAGAACACAGTGGGATAAAAAAACATTCACCAAATGAAAAAATAGTAGTTAACATGAATAGTAGTTTACTAAGTGCCAGGTGTTACACTAAAGTACTTTGCATGCGTTATCCAAGGACAAAAACACATAAAAGAGAAAGAAAAGAAAAAAAGAAAAGAAAAGAAGAAGAGAAGAGAAAAAAGAATAAAAGAAAGAAAAGAAAAAAGAAAAGAGAAAAGAAAAGAAGAAAAGAAAAAAGAAAAGAAAATAAAGAAAAAAAAAGAAAAGAAAAGAAAGAAAAGAAAAGAAAAAAGAAAAGAAAAGAAAAGAAAGAAAAGAAAAGAAAAGAAAAGAAAAGAAAAGAAAAGAAAAGAAAAGAAAAGAAAAGAAAAGAAAGAAAAGAAAAGAAAGGAAAAGAAATTAGTATAGACGATACAGCTATTCTTCCTGGGGGCATTATTAATGGCCTGCAATAATTTCTTCAGCAATCAGGAAATACACAGGATAAGTTTCCAGACAGGGATGAACCAAATTTCCAAATAGATCTGATGTTTCCAGAACATTCTCACAAGACGATTTGCCTCAGTTCCTGCTCTGGGTGGTATTGATTGGATGTTTGTTTTGGGGTGTGAGCATCACATCCCCCTTGAAACCAATCTAATGCTTGCTTTTACTTGAAGACATTCCACTTTCTCATTATGACACAACCAGGTTTGAGATGGAAGGAACAAAACATGCATAGCTCACATTTCTAATAAGGTAGGTCTGTGGGTCTTGGGAGGTCACAGTGCCTTCCTCTCCATAAAAATGCATGTATGTTCAAGCTTGTAAGTGAAGAACATTTAAACCAGAGGCCAACTCTTGAGAATGGAATCCAGAAATAATGCCTACAATTAGTTGTTTTTCCCTGAAGCCATAGCATTGGGGTTGAGCTCATTCCCATGTTTCTCCTTGGCTCTCAGGTCCCATCGTGGGATCCTTTTACTGAAGTGTGCACTCCAAGAGCAGAGAAAGTCTCCTTTACTGCTTCATAGGCTCTTCACACCACCTTAGTCCAAGATCTCAAAGAGAGAGCTAAACAGCCATGTAGTTTATGTGTAAGAATGAAATTACCCTCAACTATTTCCTTAATGGGGAGGAAATGGAAGCTAAACCTCTTTCCTGCTGTAGCAAACCCAAGTGTGGGATGAGAAACAGCCTTTTTTGCCACAATTTACTTTGCTTAAATTCAAAGTTGTTTTGTTACAGCCCAACATTCCCCCAGAGGAATTCTGTAGTTTTGCAGCAAATAGCATTTGCATTTGCTCATTGAATCACTCTCAAGTTTCCTGTAGGAGAGCTTCAAAAGATCCTTGCATGGTGCAGGAGCTAATGACTACACTCCCCAGGAGTCTGCTCAGAAAAAAAACGATTTCCCTACAATGACTTGCAAAACTCACAGCCTACCTCTTGGAAAAGTCTCAAATGAGATAATTAGAGCAATAGGCATTTTCATATGAGAGGAGGTGTATCTCAGTGATGGGTGTTCCAAATTCTTGGATTTCAGCAGGCAAAATACAATGCAGTTGTGGGAAAACACTTCTCTTCATAATCCAAGGCCAAAGTGGAATTTAAGACCGGGGGATAGAATAGGGTCCTAGAGTACCCATACCAGGTTTCGAACTCGGGTCTTTTAGGCTCATTACATTTTGGTGGAGGAGCACAACACAAAGGAACAATGTTTTCTATTGCAATTAGAGATCAGAGTTTAAACTTGCCCTGCACCCTCTTGTTTTCCAGCACTGAATCCATGCAAACATCATGCAACCTCTCTTAATCTCTGTGACTTCACCTGTGAAGTGGGGTTCATGATATCAACAATACCTATTTTGTTGAGAGGGTGAAATGAAATATAAAATATAAAATATAAAATAAAAGTTTTGTAAGTGGTGTAGTCAGTCACAGGACATTCCCTTTGGTCCCCACTACTGGACCTCTCCATAACCATTTCCTAAAAATATTTTATTTATTTATCCATGAGGGAGAGAGAGAGAGAGAGAGAGAGAGAGAGATAAAGAGAAAGAGAAAGAGGCGCAGAGACCTAGGCAGAGGGAGAAGAAGGCTTCCCATGGCGGGCCCGATGCAAGACTTGATACCCAGATCCCGGATCACACCCTGAGCCAAAGGCAGACATCAACCCCTGAGCCACCCAGGCGTCCTATCATAATCATTTTTTTTTTAATTCTAAAAAACAAGACGGCGAGGGAGAAAAATGAAGTAATATGTTATTAATCTAGAGGCAATGGACACATGAGAGAGAGAAAAACAATCTGCCTTTGCCTTGTGAAGTAAATGATGAGAAATCAAAAAACCGATGGGACTGTCTTGGAGAGTTTAAGGTATGTTTGTTTGTTTTGTTAACGATAAACTGAGGTGTATTAAAAATGTTAAGACTTTACCTGAGCAAAATTTAATTTGAGGGACAGGAGCCTGGGATAAGGAAAAGATACAAAAGAAGGAAATTGTTACATTGACTACAACTTAATGGCCAGTTGGCTGTTTGTGTGGATTGTCCTTAGAGTTGTGATTTTGTGATCTTGGGGCAATTACTGGCTTAGATTTTGGTTTGCTTGGGGTGGGCTGCCAGGGAATGAGGGCTACGTCAGTCCAATGCCCTCTGTGTTTAATTAATTTAACAGTTTGCGTGCTTATTTTGGTTTGGTTTTACTCTGTAGAGCTGGAAATTACATAGCGATGATTTAGCATAAATGTCTCATCTTACTTATTAAAAAAAATTTGTGTAAATTCAATTAATTAACCTATAATGTATTATTGGTTTCAGAGGTAGAGTTTAATTATTCATCAGTTGCATATAACACCTATTGCTCATTATGTCACATCTCCTTAATGCCCATCCCCTAGTCACCCCATCTCCCCCACTCCCTCCCCTCCAATAACTCTCAGTTTGTTTCCTGTGATTAAGAGTCTCTTATGGTTTGTCTCCCTCTCTGATTTCATCCTATTTTATTTTTCCTCTCTTTCCCTATGATCCTTTGTTTCATTTCTTAAATTCCACATATGAGTGAGATCATATGATAATTGTCTTTCTCTGACTTATTTCAGCGTCTGCCATGGGCAGCTTTTCCTAAGCTAACACAAGGTCTGGTTTGGGATTAATTTAAGGGCCTGGACTACCTGAGAAGAAACTGATGAGAAAGCAGATCCAGAGACATCAAGAAAATCATCAAAGTGACACTACAATGTCAAGAGATATGCCCCAAGCTTTGTGGGAATCACAGGATCAGGTGCTCCCCATGCTGTGTCCTGGGGGGTCTCTGTCCTTACTGCACCACTACACTGTAGTGACTTTGTCATTTTCTTGATGTCTCTGGATCAACTTTCTCTTTAGTTTCCTCTCAGGTCATCCAGGCCCTTAAATTAATCCCAAACGAGGCCTTGTGTTAGCTTAAGAAAAGCTGCCCACGGCAGACACTGATGCCCCATCATAGCACAACCTGGTTGACATCATACTTGACCTCAGATTCTTTCAACCCAGAGCTCCACAGACTCTATCAGTAACGACTAGGGAGAAAGAAACCTATTTGCCATCCATAGATTAAATGAACTCAAATTCTCAAATGATATGATTTACTTCTATGGCCGATATTGAAGAATGAATGAATGGCTCCTAGTTTTCCATTCCTTATTAGCTATTCCCAATCATGGTTTCCCTCTAGGGCCACCCCCATATGGATGGCTGTGACCCAATTAATGTGGTAATGGAGTATTCTAGAAAAGTGCCACGGAAGAGTTTTGAAAAAGAAGGGCTCTCTCTGGGGTTGGTGATGGGGAGCACAGTGGAACTGGGAAGGGAAATCAGACACAACCACACCACCAATCAATGCGTGAAACAGAGTCAAATTGTATTGAGCAGGGTTCTAGAACACTGCTGTGCCTCAAGAGGCCTGAAGCCCAGGTCAGCAGCTCCTCCTTCCCAGTTGAGTTAGACTTTATCAGATGAAGGCTACAATAGAGGCATGCCACAAACACAAGGAAGATGACTTGCAATCCCCAAGTTCCAGACTTTGGATCTGGTGTTACCAGACAAAAGCCGCCACAACTGTGATGGCCATCTATCACACTGCAGGGAAGCTCCTGCTCCTTCCTCAGAGACATGGCTCCTGGCCCCTCTGCTCTCCTGATGCTGTTCCTACTGTGGTTCTTGGTGACATCAATTTTTACCAAGAAAAAACTTCCACTAGCCTGACCTGTTCCTTGACCTCTTCTCTGATGATCATCATTTCTACACTCCAGACACCTTGTTCCCTTTGCCAAGCCCCAGATATTTTCATGACAGCCATGGCAACCATTCTACAATCTGAATTTCAAGCATCCTGCTCTCCAGTCCCCACCACCTCATTTTCTAGATCAATGTCTCCACTAGAAGGCATACTAGGTAACGTGTTAGTTTTTGCCAACCAGGACCTACAGTCTGCCAATCCTGCCTTTCTTGGGTCTCTCAATTGCCTTGTCTCCTTTTTTTCTTTGACAGCTTTAACTCCAATAGCAATTATTGCAATCACTCCCTTGAATTTTCTCTCAATCGTGTTCCACTCCAGGTGAAGTAAAAACCATGGTTAAGCCCAACTTGTCCCCTAGTGTCCCCATACACCTGCAATTGAACACAGCAGGAAAAAGCACATCTCGGTGTAGACTGAAATTTGAAGCCTTGAGCTTTAACCTCAGGTGGGTCCTTGATAATGGCTGGCCATAAAATTGTGCTCCCTATCCATCCTCTCTCCCAGTCTTCCAGACAAATATCTCATACCTTACTCTCTTTCCTCAAACCTTGTGCACCTCCTCTTCCTTCCTCTGGTCCAGAAGCCTCAACTCCTATTTCAGCTCCAGTAGGAGCCCCTAGAGGAAGATCTCACTGCTTCCACAGTCAGTGGTTCTCCCCTCTGTCCATGTATGCATGCCATAGACTTACGCCCAACTGCCTGTTCCAGCACCATCTCCACTGGATGCAGGATTACGTACACAGTCTGCGCCTAGCTTCTCATTTGTAAAATAGGGACAATAACTTGTCTATGGTTTCCAGTAGTTTTGGTCATGAAGCCCATAAGTAGCATCTGGCCCAGGGCACACACCACATGGATTGTATTTTTCTATGCACATATACTCTGTCTCCTCCACTATTCTTGTGGATGAATGACCACCTTCCTCCTAGCAAAGGGCAACCCCTCCAGCTGGGCACTGGTCTCATTCCTTCTCACCTAAGCAAGGACGACACTCCAGCAAGCTATCCTCCCCTTCAAAACAATATATAAACTACATAGGATGCTATTTCTCCTGTCTCTAAGAACCTGTCTTGACTCCTACATATCCAGCTATTGCACTGTTTTTTCCTTCTCACAGCCAAATTACCTACAAGAGTTGCCTCTCTTTCATCTTCAACTTTTCTGCCCACCCCAAGCAGATTTAGCCCTTACCATGCCACCCAAACTGCTTCATCAAGGGTATCAAGGTCCCTTGAAGTGATTTCTTTATTTGGCTTCTAGAATGCCACAATTGTTCATAACTTCTCCTAACATTTTGTTTGCTTTCCTTTGGACTCCTTTTCTAGCTCACCCCCATTTCCCCACACTGGAAATGTGGTAGCCCTGGGGCTTGGTGCCTAGCTCCCTTCTCTGTACCTAAGTCTCTTGCTGAACTTTCCAGTCTTATGGTTTTCAGTGCCACCTATGGGGCATTCCCCTATGCTTACAGCTTCATTGTGGACTTCTTTCCAGTCTTCTAAATTCCACTGGCCCACTGCCCTACAGCTCCCTTCAAGTGTAACCAGTGCTGGACACAGCTCCTCACTGTCCCCTTCAAACCCACATTCCTGCCAATCATGGCACCTCAGCCCCTGGCAATTCTTTCTTTCAGGTTCTCGGGTTGAAAACATAAAGCCAACCCGGCTCCCCTACTTTCTCTTATATCCCTTGTCTTACTTATCAGAAAATGCTGTCAGTTTTACATTCAAACTACCCTCAAAATCTGGCCAGCTCTCAGCCCCTTCACTTCTTCCTTCTTAGTTCAAGCTCTGAGAATCCCTTGCCTGGGGATTGCAAAGGCTACCTCCCTGGGCTCTGGGCCCCTGAGGCCTCCTGTCTATTTTCAGCAGAGTTCTAAAGGGATCATGAGCCATTCCAGTTTGGAATGTGTCACTGGTGATGTCCCTATTAGTGGCCAGTGACACTGGAACCCAAGGCCCCACAACATCTGCTCCCACACATACCCCACTCCTTCCATGGACTCATTTTCCCTGGCACTGACCCTCTCTCTCACTTCTGGTATTTGCTCAGACTCTTTCTTGTTAAAACCTGTCTTGGGCACCAGATCTAGAATGTCCCCTGTCACTGCTTCCTTGCTCTCCTCTCCTTGGTCTGCTTTTCCCCCTCTCACTCTAATGTATCCTGATTTTACATTATCCTTTTCCTATTTGATTTAGCCACTGTGTATCTTCTCTCCAGAATACAAACCACATGTGGGCTGGGACTTTGATTTGTTTGCTGTTGTCTCCTTAGCTGTGTGGTGAGGACTCTGACCAAAGAGAGGTCTGGCCTTCCTCCCTGGCTTGTTGGAAGTAACCTCTAAACCTACCTAATTTCTCCAGTGATGGGAGTGTCTTGGTCATTCTTGGTGGGTCCATTGGACTATATCTGATAGCTTATGCTAATGAGGTGACTGATAGTGGTGTCTTGGCCTACCTCCAGGGAAAGGGACATGCTAGAGATTGCATTTAACATTGCAGGAAATCAATCAACCAATCAGGCATGCCTACATGCTGAAGCCCCATTGAAATCCCTGGACACCAAAGCTCAGATGATCTTCCCAGTTGGCAATAGCTCATGTTTGTTGTCATGTGTCTGGGCCAGAAGGGATGCACATTCAGAAGTCAGCAGAAGTTTTACATCTGAAGCTTCCCTGACTCTGCCCCACATGTGCCTTCTTCTAGCTGAATCCAGTCATCCTTTCCCTGTAATAGATGTGACCTTGAGTAGACCAAGTTCTAGTGGCTTCTGTGAATCTTTCTAGTGAATCATTCAATCTGAAGGTGGTTTGGAGAAACCACGAATAAGTCCTGGGTGCAGAAGTGAAGGTGGCTTTCTGGGAATTCTTCCCTTTGACTTTGCAGCTGAACTGTAAATGCAAACTGGGATTAGAAACCCTGGGTGGGCTTGGCTTTCTGGGGGCTGTGTCCTTCACCTTGCCTGTTGGCTAACTCTGGGTACCAACCCTGAGATCTGTACATGGCACCCCAAGGGCATCCCTAAGTAGGTCTTGGATGAAAAAAAATTAATGAGTGAGCAAGAAGATGAGCTCTAACCCAGGTTTACATTTGGAAACATTCAAAACAGCAATTACTAAGCTCAGCTGATATTCAGCATATTTTTTCTGAGTTCTATTTGCTTCTGACCTTTGAAGAACTTGCAGGACATGTGAGGCCAAGGACTAACCTTAGCCTTCATAGGAGCCACTCCTGAACTTAACCTCAAAGGCCTTCTGTGAACATTTCATATGCAAAACTAACAGTGACATCCTTTTTATTCAAAATTGTCAAGTTGTAATTGGCAAATTTTGGAGTAAGCAGTCTCAGCCAGAAAACTATTGATATGTGCTGAGCGTAAACAGAATAAACCTAAGGAACATAACAGTGTTTTATTCTGTAAGAGAAATATATAACAAAACAAATGTGTGAGTCATCTAAGACACTACTAATACTAATGTTAAAATACCTTTTTTAAGTTATAATTTTTAATTTTCTTTTTAAATCCAAACTATTTTAATCCATTCAAATGAAAATTTCCATTTATCATTTTTAAAACCACTGCATTTAAATTTTATCTGCTAGGACATTATACTCTTAGAAAATAGTAAACCCTAACCTCGAACAGAGGGGAATGCAAAAGGATGACAATTAAAACTAATAATAATACCCTCTGCTTTTGTGTGGAAAGGCTGAAGAAATTACCTAAGACCTTTCGTTGAGAAGACACCCTTTGCCATTTTAAAAATGCTACTAAATGCTTATCTGAAATGAAAGGAAGAAAATCAGATAATATAATTTCCTTTTGAATTAATGGTAACTAAAGGCTTCATACTTTCACAGAGATCTGACTTCTTCCTGAAAATCCCTAACAAACTAGCAAGGAAACAAGTTGGTAGGAGTTATGGATGACCCAATTTGATAGTCAGTGGAATTCAGGGTTTGCGGGAATTTCTGGAAGAACCAGAAACACCATTTATCCCATGGGACGTAGGCACACATATCACAGGAAACATAATGTCAGTAATTGACATGGAAATATTAAATTATGGCTTAGGGCTGAACAGGGAGGGACTCTTTATCAATTTTATTACTTTGGAAAATGTATACACACACACATTAATATTTTCCAGGTCTTTTTCCAAAACTGCCTAGGAATGAGAAGTAAATGAGATCAAAAATAACTTTGACATGGGATATTTTTGCAACAGAATCAACCAAATTTTTTCTAACCTGCCATTACGGTCTGGGTCATTCGCCTACTAGAAAGATAAGCTTGGATAATGAGACCTTCTTACAATGAGATGTGAACTGAGTAAATCTCATTCAAGATGTAATTTGAATTTAATGCCTTATCCGTAAAATAAACAAAGTATCATAAAAAGTTTAATGGTATGCAGTGAATCAAGAAAATGCAAAAAGGGCCAAAAAAAAAAAACTGTGTTATCCCAACACCAGTGCTCCTCTATTTATTGCAACACATTGTCAGAAGAGCTGAGCTTATCATATTTTCATGGATCATCACAGCACCAACTATTCTCTGAACTCCTGAGCCGCTTGTGATTGTTCTTCTTGTCAGCTTTTAAATCATTTTTCCAAGTATCCAAGCTTCAAAGTCAATGCTTCCATGTTTATTAGGAATTTATGCTCTCTGGGCACAAAACCTGGGATTTCGAAAGAAGGGAGCTTATTGCCCCGGACAAATTCCCAAAGAATAGCTCTCGTGCCACCATTTGGATAGAAAAAAAATCCTTTCTCCTCCTGTTTGCTCACGTGAACCATGTGGCCTGCTGTATCACTTAATCGTTGTCCAGAAGTCGGGCTCTTGTGCCAAGCTAGAGATGCATCTTCTTTTATTTTGCAGCATCATCAGTTAAAATACATCATGGGCTTTTGTTCCTGCCATCATGGATCTCTACTACCCCTTGCAGAAACAAGCCCTGCAAATACTGGGTATCAATGAGTTACAGGAATTTTCAGTATAAGTACAGTATGTTGAGTAAGGGGACACACTTTGGAATCTTAGGGTTTCAATCTCAGAACCCCCACTTATTATATGAACATAGATAGGGCTTATTAGCTATAAGGACTTCCATTTTCTTACCTATAAACTGAGTATTATATGCTTGCCTCCTAAGAATGCTATACAGATAAAAGGAGATAATGCATTTAAAGGTGCTAACACTGTGCCTAAAATATAATTGTCAATAAATGGCTAATAATAATAATTATTAAAACATGCATAAAGTATATTACATATTTCCAATCATAATTGGAGGCCAAGTGTTTAATTTTTAAAATTTTTTTTTAAGATTTTATTTATTTATTCATGACAGACGAGAGAGGGGAGAGAGAGAAAGGCAGAGGGAGTAGCAGGTTCCATGCAGCGAGCCTGACTTGATCCTGGGTCTCCAGGATCACACCCTGGGCTGAAGGCGGCGCTAAACCTCTGGGCCACCAGGGCTGTCCGGAGACCAAGTGTTTTTATATATATACATACACACAGGTATACACGTGCCTGTATACATATATATATATATTTTTTTAACAGCTCATCTTTCAGAATTCAGATCATAAAAAATGTCAATGGATATTTCTATCTTGTCAAGGGAGAGATGTGTGCCCGTTCCCTTTCCTAAGTGGAAAACTTGAAGCATGAAAAAGTGACTTCTCTAGTATCACAAAAGAAAGTATTTTCCTAAAAGTTCTGCCAATAAAATGAAGTTCAAGGTTGAAGTCAGAGAAGCTGGAACTTGCAAGACAACAGAGCAAATGCCCTTGGGACACTGCTGCTGCTGCTGCTGCTGCTGCTGCTGCTGCTTAGTTCTAAAGAGACCCCGACCTCTCTTTTGATGATGGGGCCTGTAGAGGTGCTGAGACCCAGAACCAGTCAAGCAGGCTCCTTGGCTCCTGCTGGAGAGGAAGCACAGCTCTGAGCTCCAGATGGTGAAGATGGGAAAATGCCCTGGAGCCACCCGAGCTGGCTGCATGACGTTACCCACCGTGAAGATGCCCACCGTGAGCCTCGGGCAGGGAAGCGGAGCTCCTCCTCTGGAGGAAATGACTGTGGCTGCGTAATCACAGGCTCCTGTGTCAATGCAAGTGGCCTCAGGGAATGTCTTCAGTGTTGGCAGTAAAGACTTGTTCTTTCTCGCAGCTTCTTTCCTGGCTGGACAGCCTGGGACACTGAAAGGGGCGTCCTGGCTGCGTCCCACCTCCCCTCCCCCCAGCGTCCAAGCTTCTGCTGAAATCCCTCTATTTAAAGGTGAGATAATCAGCTTTTGTTCCATTGGCTTGGATCAAAGACAATCTCTGAGCGGGGGAAACAAAGGCGCCCTGCGCTGGGGGCAGCCGGCCTCTGTCCTCTGCTAGCAAAGAAAAGGACGGGGTGTTTTATTCCTTTTCCAGGATTGGAAATTCTCATGCCCTGGAAACCCCAGCAGCAGGACTGAAGTGTTTCCCAAAGACAAACATCCCTATTATGAAGGGGACAGGACTTTGGCAGCCATCTCCACACTGTGGTGGGCAATTTGGCAGCGGCCGCCCTGCCTCGTAGGGGGAGAGCAAACAATCCCTTTGTCTGCTGTCCATGGTGCCGGGAGTGGGCGCCACAGCCAGGAAGTTCTCTCTGCGGCCCCAGCCCTCCATCAAAGCCTGCTTTCTCCATTTAGCGCTCTCCTAATTGTATTATCTGACTCCCCTGGAGAAGTAGCCTGCCTTCCCTGTCAACTGTGACTCTGCCCACCTCGAAGGACTGCTTTTAGACTCACAAACAGAAGGGCAGACCCCTGAATGGGATCGCCCCTCCTCGAGGGGTGGGTTGAGAAGGCCTCCTTGGCTGGAAGCCACTAGTACTAAACACGGGGACCTGAGTGTAAGAGTTATTGGTTCTAATTTAAAGAGAGAGAGAGAGAGAGAGAGAGACTTCACTCTCCACAAAGTTCCTGCAAATGTCGTAAGTATAAAATCTCTGGAGTTTTTACGCATTCCCTAAAAATGTCAAATGGGAGGCCTAGTGACTGGATTCAGGATTCTAGGCCTCAGGCTTTCCAGATCATCTCTGTTTTTTTCTTTCTGTTGCTAAATGAGAACAGCATTTCACTCTTCCTTTCCAGTGAAAGGGACCCCCTGGAAGCCCCTTTTGTTTTCCTAGAGGGTGACCTCAAGAGATACCTGGTCACCAGGCCTACCAGGGACCCTGCCCCTCCCCTGGAAAGAGTGCTCAGAAATGCACAGAGCTGGTTTTCTCCATTTCTTCTCCTGTCAAAGTGAAAGAGGGAGGAAAGTCTATACGATTTCGATTTCTTTCTTTTTCTTTTTCTTTTTCTTTTTCTTTTTCTTTTTCTTTTTCTTTCTTTCTTTTTCTTTCTTTCTTTCTTCTTTCTTTTTCTTTTCCTTTCTTTCTTTCTTTTTCTCTTTATTTCTTTCCTTCCTTCTTTTTTAAATTTCATTTATTTATTCAGGAAAGACACACAGAGAGAGGCAGAGACATAGGCAGAGGGAGAAGCAGGCTCCCTACAGAGAGCCCGATGTTGGACTTGATCTCAGGGCCCTGGGATCACCATCTGAGTCAAAAGCAGACTCTCAACCACTGAGCCACCCAGGCATCCCTATACAATTTCTTAAGGAAAGGAGCATGTCAGTATTTTCATGTCATAAACAGTATTTCACAAGTCAACTCACTGCTGATTAGCACCTGAGGTGGGATGTTCTAAAATCATTTTTGTCACCAGGTCCTCCTTATCAAGGGAAGCCTGGAACTGCTGATTGCCAAACCAACTAAAGACCATGATTAAGCCCCCCTCCCAGGCAAGACTCACTGGCCCCCCTAAGCCCCCTGATGGTCGCCACCCCTCCTCTGCCACTGCACTCACCCTCAGCCTTTATTTTCCCCAAGGAAACAAATGCCCCATTCTGTGCAGTGCCTCATTTAAAAATAAGATTTACAGGCTTCCTCTTCCGCTCAGCCTTGCACACCTCATTCAGCCTCCCTGGCATCTGCTTCTCAGTCCAAACTGAGAGTACAAAGATCTCCTTAGCTCTCTTCAAATCCTTGAACACTTTCCAGCTCTGCTGAAACCCCCCAACATATACATCAGTTATATGTGTCTATGCACATAGACACAGAGAGAGGGAAGGACCGAGAGAGCCCAGTGACATGGGGTACGTTTCTATAGAAAATAATGACCTTGATAGCTTAACCTTCCTGTTTTGCCAAATGATTAATACAGTTACCAAGAAATCATAGCAGCTATATGTAATTAAATCTACACAATAGGATCACAGGCTATTGAGTAATTGTCCTATGGCCTCAAGTTTTTAAAATTAAAACAAATCAATTTATTAAAATACCCTTTTAAAGCCATATAATGCAGACCCATTAGAATTTTACATCCTAAACTTCATAGGGAGAGTTCTAAGATTTCTCCTCATTAATTTCTGTATTTATTTAGTTCTGTAAGTATTAATTAATTAATTAATTAATTTATTTTTTTGTCAAAGCAGATGACAAACCATGCTTCACCAGGGTCATTAAGTTAAGATGAATATTTTGGAAGAAACTTTTAGCAGTTTGTAAAAGACTCTTATGAGCTCTTCCAATGCCCAAAGTGATATATGGTTAGTAAATCAATACAGATCTTTTGATTTTACTGCCTTCCTTCCCCTTATACCAAACACAGGCCCTGGTTTCTTGCTGCAGTTGAAATTGGTTTACATTTGTTAAAATTTCACCAGAGCACATATACTTTTGGTCATTGTTCTGCATCATTTAGATGAATGACACCATCATTGCCTGGCACTATGCGAAACCAGCATAACCTGAGGACAAGTCACACTCCCCTCTTGGGATGATACCAGTCATTTAGTCCAAAATAAATATTCAGATAGATAAGCTATGCACCTCTTTACCTAACCTTTTTTTTTCTTTTTTTTTTTTAATTAATTTTTATTGGTGTTCAATTTACCAACATACAGAAAAACACCCAGTGCTCATCCCGTCAAGTGTCCACCTCAGTGCCCGTCACCCATTCCCCTCCAACACCCGCCCTCCTCCCCTTCCACCACCCCTAGTTCGTTTCCCCAAGTTAGGAGTCTTTATGTTCTGTCTCCCTTCCTGATATTTCCCAACATTTCTTTTCCCTTCCTTTATATTCCCTTTCACTATTATTTATATTCCCCAAATGAATGAGAACATACACTGTTTGTCCTTCTCGGATTGACTTATTTCACTCAGCATAATACCCTCCAGTTCCATCCACGTTGAAGCAAATGGGTATTTGTCGTTTCTAATTGCTGAGTAATATTCCATTGTATACATAAACCACATCCTCTTTATCCATTCATCTTTCGATGGACACCGAGGCTCCGTCCACAGTTTGGCTATTGTGGCCATTGCTGATAGAAACATCGGGGTGCAGGTGTCCCGACGTTTCATTGCATCTGAATCTTTGGGGTAAATCCCCAGCAGTGCAATTACTGGGTCGTAGGGCAGGTCTATTTTTAACTCTTTGAGGAACCTCCACACAGTTTTCCAGAGTGGCTGCACCAGTTCACATTCCCAGCAACAGTGTAAGCGGGTTCCCTTTTCTCCGCATCCTCTCCAACATTTGTGGTTTCCTGCCTTGTTAATTTTCCCCATTCTCACTGGTGTGAGGTGGTATCTCATTGTGGTTTTGATTTGTATTTCCCTGATGGCAAGTGATGCGGAGCATTTTCTCATGTGCATGTTGGCCATGTCCATGTCTTCCTCTGTGAGATTTCTCTTCATGTCTTTTGCCCATTTCATGATTGGATTCTTTGTTTCTTTGCTGTTGAGTTTCATAAGTTCTTTATAGATTTTGGAAACTAGCCCTTTATCTGATATGTCATTTGCAAATATCTTCTCCCATTCTGTAGGTTGTCTTTTGGTTTTGTTGACTGTATCCTTTGCTGTGCAAAAGCTTCTTATCTTGATGAAGTCCCAATAGTTCAGTTTTGCTTTTGTTTCTTTTGCCTTCGTGGATGTATCTTGCAAGAAGTTACTGTGGCCGAGTTCAAAAAGGGTGTTGCCTGTGTTCTCCTCTAGGATTTTGATGGACTCTTGACTCACATTTAGATCTCTCATCCATTTTGAGTTTATCTTTGTGTATGGTGAAAGAGAGTGGTCCAGATTCATTCTCCTGCATGTGGATGTCCAATTTTCCCAACACCATTTATTGAAGAGACTGTCTTTCTTCCAATGGATAGTCTTTCCTCCTTTATCGAATATTAGATGACCATACATTTCAGGGTCCACTTCTGGGTTCTCTATTCTGTTCCATAGAATGTTTTTGTGTCTGTTTTTGTGCCAGTACCACACTGTCTTGATGACCACAGCTTTGTAGTACAACCTGAATTCTGGCATTGTGCTGCGCCCAGTTATGGTTTTCTTTTTTAAAATTCCCCTGGCTATTCGGGGTCTTTTCTGATTCCACACAAATCTTAAAATAATTTGTTCTAACTTTCTGAAGAAAGTCCATGGTATTTTGATAGGGATTGCATTAAACGTGTAAATTGCCCTGGGTAACATTGACATTTTTACAATATTAATTCTGCCAATCCATGAGCATGGAATATTTTTCCATCTCTTTGTGTCTTCCTCAATTTCTTTCAGAAGTGTTCTATAGTTTTTAGGGTATAGATCCTTCACCTCTTTGGTTAGGTTTATTCCTAGGTATCTTATGCTTTTGGGTGCAATTGTAAATGGGATTGACTCCTTAATTTCTCTTTCTTCAGTCTCATTGTTAGTGTATAGAAATGCCACTGATTTCTGGGCATTGATTTTGTATCCTGCCATGCTACCAAATTGCTGTATGAGTTCTAGCAATCTTGGGGTGGAGGCTTTTGGGTTTTCTATGTAGAGTATCATGTCATCGGCGAAGAGGGAGAGTTTGACTTCTTCTTTGCCAATTTGAATGCCTTTAATGTCTTTTTGTTGTCTGATTGCTGAGGCGAGGACTTCCAGAACTATGTTGAACAGCAGTGGTGAGAGTGGACATCCCCGTCTTGTTCCTGATCTTAGGGGAAAGGCTCCCAGTGCTTCCCCATTGAGAATGATATTTGCTGTGGGCTTTTCGTAAATGGCTTTTAAGATGTCGAGGAAAGTTCCCTCTATCCCAACACTCTGAAGTGTTTTGATCAGGAATGGATGCTGTATTTTGTCAAATGCTTTCTCTGCATCTAATGAGAGGATCATATGGTTCTTGGTTTTTCTCTTGCTGATATGATGAATCACATTGATGGTTTTACAAGTGTTGAACCAGCCTTGTGTCCCGGAGATAAATCCTACTTGGTCATGGTGAATAATTTTCTTAATGTGTTGTTGGATCCTATGGGCTAGTATCTTGTTGAGAATTTTTGCATCCATGTTCATCAGGGATATTGGTCTGTAATTCTCCTTTTTTGGTGGGGTCTTTGTCTGGTTTCGAATTAAGGTGATGCTGGCCTCATAGAATGAATTTGAAAGTACTCCATCTCTTTCTATGTTTCCAAACAGCTTTAGTAGAATAGGTATGATTTCTTCTTTAAACGTTTGATAGAATTCCCCTGGGAAGCCATCTGGCCCTGGACTCTTGTGTCTCGGGAGGTTTTGATGACTGCTTCAATTTCCTCCCTGGTTATTGGCCTGTTCAGGTTTTCTATTTCTTCCTGCTCCAGTTTTGGTAGTTTGTGGGTTTCCAGGAATGCGTCCATTTCTTCTAGATTTCCTAATTTATTGGCGTACAGATGTTCATAATAGGTTTTTAAAATCGTTTGTATTTCCTTGGTGTTGGTAGTGATCTCTCCTTTCTCATTCATGATTTTATTAATTTGAGTCTTCTCTCTCTTCTTTTTAATAAGGTTGGCTAATGGTTTATCTATCTTATTAATTCTTTCAAAGAACCAACTCCTGGTTCTGTTGATCTGTTCCACAGTTCTTTTGGTCTCGATATCATTTAGTTCTGCTCAAATTTTAATTAACTGTCTTCTTCTGCTGGGGGTGGGGTCTATTTGTTGCTTTTTCTCTAGTTCCTTTATGTGTAAGGTGAGCTTTTGAATTTGAGTTCTTTCCAGTTTTTGAATGGATGCTTGTATTGCGATGTATTTCCCCCTCAGGACTGCTTTTGCTGCATCCCAAAGATTTTGAACGGTTGTATCTTCATTCTCATTAGTTTCCATGAATCTTCTCAATTCTTCCTTAATTTCCTGGTTGACCCTTTTCATCTTTTAGCAGGATGGTCCTTAACCTCCACGTGTTTGTGGTCCTTCCAAACTTCTTGTTGTGATTAAGTTCTAATTTCAAGGCATTATGGTCTGAGAATATACAGGGGACTATCCCGATCTTTTGGTATCGATTCAGACCCGATTTGTGACCCAGTATGTGGTCTATTCTGGAGAAAGTTCCATGTGCACTTGAGAAGAATGTGTATTCAGTTGAGTTTGGATGTAAAGTTCTGTAGATATCTGTGAAATCCATCTGGTCCAGTGTATCATTTAAAGCTCTCGTTTCTTTGGATATGTTGTGCTTAGAAGACCTATCTAGTATAGAAAGAGCTAGATTGAAGTCACCAAGTATAAGTGTATTATTATCAAAGTATTTCTTCAGTTTGGTTATTAATTGGTTTAAATATTTGGCAGCTCCCACATTCGGGGCATATATATTGAGGATTGTTAAGTCCTCTTGTTGGATAGATCCTTTGAGTATGAGATAGTGTCCCTCTTCATCTCTCACTATAGTCTTCGGGGTAAATTTTAATTTATCTGATATAAGGATGGCAACCCCTGCTTTCTTTTGAGGACCATTTGAATGGTAAATGGTTCTCCAACCTTTTCTTTTCAAGTTGTATGTGTCCTTCTATCTACAATGAGTCTCTTGTAGACAGCAAATAGATGGGTCCTGCTTTTTTATCCATTCTGAAACCCTGCGCCTTTTGATGGGGTCATTAAGCCCGTTCACGTTCAGAGTTACTATTGAGAGATATGAGTTTAGTGTCCTCATATCTATTCAGTCCTTGTTTTTGTGGATTGTTCCACTGAACTTCTTCTTAAAGGGGAATTTTGAGAGTCCCCCTTAAAATTTCTTGCAGAGCTGGTTTGGAGGTTACATATTCTTTCAGTTCCTGCCTGTCTTGGAAGCTCTTTATCTCTCCTTCCATTTTGAATGAAAGCATTGCTGGATAAAGTATTCTTGGTTGCATGTTTTTTTCATTCAGGACCCTGAATATATCCTGCCAGCCCTTTCTGGCCTGCCAGGTCTCTGTGGAGAGGTCTGCTGTTACCCTAATATTCCTCCCCATAAAAGTCAGGGACTTTTTTTCTCTTGCTGCTTTAGGAATCTTCTCCTTATCTTTGGAATTTGCAAGCTTCACTATTAAATGTCGAGGTGTTGAACAGTTTTTGTTGATTTTAGGGGGGGATCTCTCTATTTCCTGGATCTGAATGCCTGTTTCCCTTCCCAGATTCGGAAAGTTTTCAGCTAGGATTTGTTCAAATACGTATTCTGGCCCTCTGTCCCTTTCGGCGCCCTCGGGAACCCCAATTAAACGTAGGATTTTCTTCCTCAGGCTGTCATTTATTTCCCTTAATCTAGCCTCATGGTCTTTTCATTGCCTGTCACTTTTTTCCTCAGTTTCCCTCTTTGCCATCAACTTTTCTTCTATGTCACTCACTCGTGCTTTCACCTCGTTAAGCCTCGTCGTTAGGACTCTAGCTTGGATTGCATTTAATTGATTTTTAATTTCTGCCTGATTGGATCTAAATTCTGCAGTCATGAAGTCTCTTGAGTCCTTTATGCTTTTTTCTAGAGCCACCAGTAGCTGTATAATAGTGCTTCTGAATTGGCTTTCTGACATTGAATTGTAATCCAGATTTTGTAACTCTGTGGGAGAGAGGGCTGTTTCTGATTCTTTTTTTTTTTTTTTTTTTTTTGAGGTGAGGTTTTCCTTCTAGTCATTTTGCTCAGTGCAGAGTGGCCAAAAACAAGTTGTATTGGGAAAAGGAGAAAAAGAGAGAGAAGGAAAGAAAAGAGAAAAAGAAAAAAAGAGAAAGAAGAATAAAAAAGGGGGGGAAAGAGAAGAAAAAGAGAAAGAAAAAGAAAGGAGAAAAAAAGGGGGTGGGTGGGGGAAGCAATCAGAAATCAAGAAGAAAGAAAGAAAAAAAAAGCACAAAACAAAACAAAAACAAAAAACCAAAAACAAAAAAACAAACAAACAAAAAAACCACGGGGGAGTATCTTCCGATTCTGTATACTTTAAGTCCCTTGACTTCCCCTGGAACTGGTCCGTGTCGCTGGTCTTCTGGGGGAGGGGCCTGCTGTGCTGATTCTCAGGTGTTAGCACTTGGGGGAGCTGCTCTGCCCCTGCCTGGTGCAGGGCTCAGTGGGGGGTGTTCACCCCGTGAGGCCCCGGGAGGAAGCCACAGTGGCGGGGGCAGCTCTGGGACCCTGGAGTCAGCCCCCACAGTAACTAGGGGGCTCTCCGTCTGCAGGGCCTGGGGGCTCCCGGGCGGGGCCGCTGATCTGCTCAGCTGGGGCAGGAGCGTCCTTGCTGTCCTGGGCCCTCCCGGCCTCTGCCTGTTCCCGGGGGGAGGCCGGATCCCGGGCTGTGTCCCCGCGCCCTGTGCTCCGGGGCCTGCGCTGTTGGATTCGCGCTCCCGGCGGTCCAGCCCCCTCCGCGGAGCCGCCGCCCGAGCCTCCCCGAGCTGTTCCCGGAGCCGCGCCGCCCCCTCCGCGGAGCTTCTTCCTCCGCCGGAGCCGCCGCCGCTGAGCTGTTCCCGGAGCCCCGCAGCCCCCTCCGCGGAGCCGCCGCCCGAGCCCCTCCGAGCTGCTCCGGGTCCCGCCGAGCGCTGCAGCCCTTAGGGAGCTCGGCGCATCTCCGGGGCGCAGTTCCTCTGTTACTGTCCCAGGGAGCCCGAGGGCGTCCCCGCCTTTCTGGGGCTCCTGCTCCAATTCCCGGGGAGCCCCTTTCCGCGGGGAAGGTCGGTGCAGCTCCTGCTCCTCCGGGCCGGGGCTCTCCTGTCCTGGGGACACTCGCCCCGGCCTCAGCCCGGCTCCTCGCAGGGCCCCTCCCCCTTGGAGGCCTTTTGTTCCTTTATTTCTTTTTCCCCGTCTTCCTACCTTGATAGAAGCGCGAACTCTTCTCACTGTAGCGTTCCAGCTGGTCTCTCTTTAAATCTCAGGCCGAATTCGTAGATTTTCAGGATGATTTGAATGTTTTCTAGGTAATTTGTTGAGGACAGGTGAGTTGGGGACCCTGCTCTGCCGCCATCTTGCCCCTCCCCCCTCCTAACCTTTTTTTCTTTTTGCCATCCCGACCTTATCACCAGAGTCTCGGGAGTTAAAATTTTAGCAACTTTCCTTAAAATTATTTTTTTCCATTTCCTCACAATATACAAAGCATCACCAATAGAATATGAATTAAATTCCATTCTTTCTCAATTCCAGAAAATTCCTCTTTCTCCACAACCTAGTATATGCATGATGAATGGAGGGACAACAAAGGGATATCCATGCTTATTTGGAAAGACCAGGATAGACAAATCGATCAATGGAACGGACAAGAGTTTAGAAACAGATGCCAGGCACAGGTGTCAAACAAAGGCACCTCTATAGTGCCACGAAGAGAGGGATGTTGTTCCCAACAAATAGTGCTGGGTTAGTGGTCTTTCCACGTGGGAGACAAAATGTATTTGAACACCATACACAAAAGTCAATTCCTGATAGATCACAGATCTAACTGGCAAAGGTAAACAATAAAGATTTTAGAGGAAAATAAGAGAGACAAGTTTTCATGACCTTGAACCAAGAGAAGATTTCTTAAACTGTACACAAGTAAGCACTTAACAGTACAGGAAAAATTTGATAAATCATTCTATGTGAAAATTAAGAAGCTTTGTCAAAAGACACCATGAAGACAGTGAAAAGACAAGGTGTGTTCAAGATCCATATGTCTGACAAAGGACTCACATCCAGAATACATAAAGAACTACTTCAAATCAATTTTTAAAAATAAAAATACAGGCAGCCCCAAAGAAAAATGCTCAAGAATTGAGAAAATTCTTCGCAAAAGAGGATATCCAAATGACCAATAAGCAAATGAAAGGTCTTCAACTTTAATAGTCAACATGAAATGCAGATTAATGCCAAAATGCCATACCACTGTACATACACAGAATAGTTAACATGAAAAAGACGAAGATGCCAGCGTCAGGGAAGGTGTGAAGTGACTAGAACCCTCAGGTGGCACTTGTGAGAAAAACCCTCTAGCACTTCCATGCACAGTGAGCTCACAACAACACGATCACTCGTCAAGTCCATTCTCAGGTGTCTAGACTCAGCAGAGATCCACGCATACAACCACTGAGTCATAAACTAGCAGGTACATAGCAACACCTCTCTCAGGATCGCCCCAGATTGGCAATAACCCAAATGGTTATCAAGCCTAGAAGAGGCAAAGAAATTGTGATTTATACACTTATTGGAACATCATGCAGAATGGGAGATAAACAAT
Source organism: Vulpes lagopus (assembly GCF_018345385.1). Lineage (NCBI taxonomy): Eukaryota > Metazoa > Chordata > Mammalia > Carnivora > Canidae > Vulpes > Vulpes lagopus. The sequence continues at coordinate 109,652,951 of NC_054825.1, read as the reverse complement.
ATTCAGCTGCTTGGAACTGTATAAATAAAGCATAGCGTTAGACAAAGACTAGACACAAAAGAGTGCATACTGTATTGACTATTTACATGAAGTGATAACTCAGACATGACTAATCTCTTCTCATAAAAGTAAGAATTGAGCTAGCTGCCCTCGGTGGGGAGGGTAGCTAGAGTCTGGAAGGCAGGATGGAGAAGTTTTTGGAATGCAGTTAGTGGTCACTTTCCTTATTTGGATATTAGTTACTTTTCCTTATGCATATGATATTTTATCAAATAATAAACAAACAAACAAAATGTAAAATGTGCTTGGTGGAAAATACAGTAGAGAGTAACTTAGTCACAACATCAGTAATGAAGCCTATTACCTTCAGAGTTAAATAGAGTTATAACCATATTTTCTTATTTTAAAAAATCTTTTACAATACAATTGTGTAAAGGGACAGTGTTTCCAGAGACATATTTTGTGGGCTCCATTGGAGGAGCCCACATGGTCTCTTTTCCATGACAGTTGCAGCAGACAACATCCTGTCACTCACCTTTCCCAGGTCAGGGCATGCAGCATGCACTCACCTTGCCAGCAGCATGGATACTATTCTGCAAGAGCCTCTGTCTGATGCTGAAGTCATTATGCCCATCTCCAGGATGGACCAAAGTGCCCGAGCACTAGCCTGCCTGGGGAGCAGGCTCGTTTGCCCCTCGTGTGATGCTCAGGGGCCCACAGGACTTCCTGCCCTACTTCACCACCCTGGAAGTGGGCACCTCACTCACAAATCCATGTCTAGTACACCAATCCTGTCCTCAGGATCTGCTTCTGGAGTGAGCTCAAATTAATACAAATGTGATTGAAAACAAAAAGTTAATTTATTAATACTCAAAGCCTAACCTAATGTCAAAACAGGAGGGAATCATACCTGAGATGAAGTAGGAGATAGATAAGAAATGAAAGTGCTAACTACAGTCCAGATACAAGGCAGTTGGGAGCAATAGAGACTTTGGAAAAGCCAGCTGACTTTCAGGGCAGGAGAGAAAGGAGATTCCCTTTATGGATTAGAAGTTTTCCCAAGGAATTCAGAGTGACCTGGACAAGAGCAATAATTACAAAAATTGTGAAAAAAATGGTTTGGAGTTGGAGAAAAATGTGTGAGAAATGGAGATAGAGTTCAGTCTTGGTCTGAACAGAGAGCTGTTTCTTCTCATTCTGGTGTATTTTTTGATTTATAAGGACAAATGAAAAATAATCTTACAAAGACCCAGGAAAAAAACGAAAAGTAAACAAACCAAAAAATGAGTTTCCCTCCAAACAGGAAAGAAAAAGATTGGCATCATACTTCTTTAGAAGATGAAATGCAATGAGATGGTAAGACATGTTGTACAAGAAGTGAAGGAGGGCTTGTTACCTACTCAAGTTACCAAATGTGTGAGAAGGGGATGGAAAACTTTCCTCTGCTTTAGATGGAGTCAGAAATATTCAATCAATATGCCATTCCTGGATAATCCATTGAAGATAAACTCCAGATAACCAAGTGAAAAATGTAGACACTGAGAACACAAATCGGAGAAGTCATGGGATGAAAGGGATGGCTGACTTTCCTTTGACGTATCAATGCATAATGAGAAAATTATCATGCACATTACAGAGTAGAAATCCCCTCTAAACCAGGAAACTGCAGGTAGATGGGTGGGATCCCGTGGTGCTGGCATCTGGATAGACTTTGAGTGTAAATCCTCTATCTGGGGAAAAGGCGTGTGGCTGCCCCACGGAGCTGCTCTCCTGAGCCATGCAGGGAGTTAACAAGTGGAGGACTGACATTAGCAGGACACTCATAAACTAAAAGCTAGCCCTACTGCTTCCAACTCCCAGGCCTTTGGAAAACAAATCACTGAAACATTCTAAGCTTCAGGATTTTTTTTAATCCACAAAATGGGAATGATAATTGCAGCAGTATGGCAGTACTGTTATAAGCATGACCTGAGATAATTCAATTAAAATATCTAGTTACTCTTATTAGAGTGTCAGCCTTTCAGGTTGCTGGTTCGTGCTGATAAGCCTTTTCTGCTGGATGTGTGCCTGGAAGAAAGACGAGGCTCTCTGGATTTGCCCTAAGTACTGGTGCACCAGTCAGCCAGGGATAACATGCCTCGGTGGGGTGTGGGCAGCGTGGCACCTGCGGGGAACCCTCCCCGGTTCTGGCAGCACGTGGACTGTGTGTCTCCGTTTCGCTGCTGCTGTGAGTTTTCCCTGTGTTTTCATAGAGAGCTTCCCAGGTAAGTCACAGGCTGCCAGACACCACTTTAAACCTTCACAGCCGAAGTATCGAACAGAATTAGAAAACTAGAAACAAAGTAGAATCACAGAAAAGGAGGGAAATCCGTGGGAATGCAGATCACTAAGATAGGCACCTACCAATTGTGGAAATTGCTTTCAAGGGATAATTAGTGTGAAGAAAACCAAAATATTATGCTTGACATAGAATCGCTGATATTATCTCGGTGACATTCTCTGAAACATCAAAGGAACAGGATAAAATCCTGTTTCGGAAGCAAATGCCAAACAGCACATCCTCTGAAATTAAAATATATTGCTTAAAAAAAAGGGAAAATCTGTGGAAAATAAAATACTTATCAGAAAAAGATGTGCCAAATTAATAGCAATCACATGAATCAATTCCAATACAGATATCCCAATATTTTCTGTAAGTCTATTATTCATGATATATCCTCACCCAATTAAGCATATTATATATTGGGACCATTTGTGCTGTGAAATATATAATAAATCCTAAAATGATGTTCAATTAAATAGTAACATGAATAACCTTTATGAAATCTGGTATTTTATTATCTGGTGTGTTACTTATTTATTACGTTATTTATTTACCTGGTGTATTACATTTTATATAATATCATTTCTCCTCAATACATTAATATTTAAGTCACTGTTGTACATGCTTGGAATTAGTTATTTCAAAGTGTCTTTTAATATTTTGTGAGGCTTTAGAAATATGATTCCTGGGGCATCTGGGTGGCTCAGTCAGTGAAGCAATAGACTCTTGATTTGGGCTCAGATCATGATCTCAGGGTCTCGAGATCCAGCCTCACATGGGGCTCCAAGATCAGCCTGGCATTCTTTCATTCTGCCCCACACCCTCTCTCTTGGGCATGCACACTTTCTCTTTCTCTCTCCCTCTCTCTCTAAAAATTAAATGAATAAATTTTTTTAAAAAACATTCAACTCTTAAATGAAAGGTTTCATTCATGATTTTTTTCTAATGATTTTATTTATTTATTCATGAAAGACACACAGAGAGAGGCAGAGACACAGGCAGAGGGAGAAGCAAGGTCCCTGCAGGGAATCTGATGTGGGACTCGATCCTGGGGCCCTGGGATCATGACGTGAGCCAAAGGCAGACACTCAATCACTGAGCCACCCAAGTGGCCCTCATTCATGATTTTTAACAATGGTTATGTTGGGAAAAAATTGGAATTAAACTAGTTTTGAGTGTTTAAATATATTGTTTTACAATTATTCTTGGAATGTGGTTATAGAATATAAAGAGTTCACTTTCATCGTCATAAGCATCCTCTGAGGAACTTAGCAATTAAGAAAGACCCAGGCAAGACTGCTGAATTTAAGGGCACTGCAGATAATTCGGCACCACTTAAGGTCACAGAGTTACGAGGGTTCCAAGTGAAAGCTGCTTTGTGACGTTCTTGTCAGGAAGGGCTGCTTATCTGAGCACCCGTATTGACACTCTACATTTGGAGACAAAGAAATATTCATTTATTCATTCATATATATTTATGTTCAGTGTTATTGTATGCCAAGATATATCTTTACCAAATATTGTGTTAATGCTGGGAAATGGAGATAAATTTGAAGAGGCAGAGAGAAATGATAGAAATTTGGGGCGGGGGCCCCAGATAAGGTCTAAAATGAACCTTGAAATGCTTTAAAAAAAATAAGCAAATGCTAGGTTTTTAAGAAATTATTAATGAACCTATATCAGCAAGATCCAAAAGAATCAAGAATTGGTTGAAAGATCTCACATGAAACACAGTCTAATGAGAGAAGAAGCACTTCATTCTCACTGACCCCACACCCTGTCCTCAGTGTCACCCTGCCCCTCCCCTCCGCTCCCCTATCAAGCCACCACTAGACAGTCCTTGCAAACAACAGCAAACAACTTTGTCTTCAGGGCACTCCCACTTTCCTTTGTAGGGTTTTTGGTTGGTTATGGTTTTTTTTTTTTAATTTTTATTTATTTATGATAGTCACAGAGAGAGAGAGAGAGAGGCAGAGACACAGGCAGAGGGAGAAGCAGGCTCCATGCACCGGGAGCCCGACGTGGGATTCGATTCCGGGTCTCCAGGATCGCGCCCTGGGCCAAAGGCAGGCGCCAAACCGCTGCGCCACCCAGGGATCCCTTGTTATGGTTTTTAAGCCAAAGGAGACTCTTAGAGCTTTAAAGCACCTGCTGGACCAGGAACAGTGAAAAATATTACAGACATTATCTCACTTACTCTGACAATACCACTATGGGGCTGGGTTGTTATCAATGATGATTTATCCAACCTTCTCCCATCAGATGAAGCTTTGCTCCTTCTGATCACATCTGTGGTCTTACACCGTGGCACTTTGGAAAGACACTAGGGTAGTCGCTTCTGTGCTCTGGTGGCATGTCCCTACACTTCCTCTAAGCACCATCAGATGACAAAATTTTGATCCTTGGCAGCATAAACCCATGCCAGCCTTCACATTTGGATCTGTGTATCTAAAGAAAATTAATTCTTTATTGTTTAAATTTGATTCCTATGACTAATTCTCAATCATTACCAAGACTTAAAATATAATTCAGAGGCATTTTTTGAAATATCCTTAAATACCAATCTCAAATAGGAGCAGTTGGTTTTATAACACTTTAATACGCTTTCTGAGCGTCTGTCAGAGAATAACTTTGACTTAAAATAAAATTGCTTTTCTTATCTGAAGCCTTCTGTGAAGCTTGAACACAGTATGGCAGGGTCTACTTCTACCTGTAATGAAGACTTTGCAGTTTGCCTCGGCATCAGCCCCATATCAAACCTCATAGCCTCTCTTGTCATGGAATTCACTTATAAGGTCTCTGAATGGAGCTACCCTGTCTGCTGCAATCATTGATGTTTCTGATCTTTAACTACACAACTCACTTACTAGTCATATTACCCACCATCCTCAAACCCATAATAGGATTTATATCATCCAGTTTGGGGAAGAATTAAATAAGTAATACACATAAAACTCTTTTTAAAAGATTTTTATTTATTTATTTGAGGGAGAGAACACAAGCAGGGGAGAGGGAGAAACCCCAACTCCGGGCTCGATCCCAGGACCCAGGATCATGACCTGAATCAAAGGCAGACACTTAACCTACTGAGCCATCCAGGCTCCCATCCCCACATGTAAAACTCTTAACCTGCATATAGTAAGCTCTCAATAACCTCCTATTATAAATATTAGTGTTTTATTGCTCTATGCGTTATATAATCCCATGCCAAGAGATGGAAGGATTCTCTTTTTATTAATCTCATAATAATAAAATGGAATTTAGGCAAAGATAAGATTTGTAAGTTGACTTTAGCAATAAAATAATAAAATATCAATTTCATATTGTTTTAAGTTTCTACAAAACCTTTTGTTTCTCTGTCCCACCCCTTTACAGATAGGAAGAGAAAATTGTCATAACAAATATAGCCTAATGAACCCTCATTTTAGCATTTGATAGATGCTCAATGATTGGAAATAATTGTTTCAATTTTAAGAAGCTGGGAATTTTTCTTTGTCCTTCAAAGTATATACCAGCTCTGTTTGCATTTTGCTGCAGGGACTCCCATTTTGTCTTCCTTCTGTAGCTTCCTCCATCATACCCAGGCTGCCATACTCTTCTTCTTAGCGCACCAAAGAAACAAGCAACAGTGTAGAAAATTTCAAATTCTATCTATATCTAATTTGAGATTTTCCAAAAGTTATTTTTTATCACTTTAAATAATAGTCAAAATATCTCTGTAGCATTCATCAGCCTGCCAAGATGTGAAGACAGTCTACCAGCTGAGTGTGAAGGATGAGCAGTAGGTCATGGCCAGTGGGGCTTCATCATAACCCAGGCTCCTGGCGGTATCAAAAGGAACACTCTTTTGGCAGAACAAAGTCCAGTTTCAGATGTCATAATGAAAGACTGTGCCTTTGTCTATTTTGCATTTAACTTAAGCCCAGATAATTTCATTCAATTTAGGTTGATTTTGTGCTTGTCTGTTCTCCTTGACAGTATAAAAGTTAGGGTTCTGCTTATTTTAAAGTTTTTATTTATTTTTTAAAAGATTTTATTTATTCATGAGAGACACAGAGGCAGAGATACAGGCAAAGGGAGAAGCAGGCTTCCTGCGGGGAGCCCAATGCAGGATTCAATCCCAGGACCCTGGAATCATGACCTGAGTCAAAGGTAGATGCTCAACCACTGAGCCACCGAGGTGCCCCCAAAGTAAGGTTTTTAAAATAATGAAATAGAGACTGAGTAGTCATCCAGCAGAGGAGGCATTTTCTGTCAAGCAGATTCCTTAAGGCAATATGCTAAAACCAAAACCCTTGAATATAGGACCTTGTTTTTGTGTATGGTAAAAGATGTTAAAAATTCCTATCAAGAGGCAGAACCAGGACATGGTGGTTAAAAATGCAGAACTTAGCACCAGCCTGATCAATTCACTAAGGAGTAACCTTGTATGAGTGATAAAAACTTTGTGCCTCAGTTTCCTCCCCCACGAAATGACAGTAGCATTATTACCTACTTCATGGGTTCAGGGGAGGTTTAAATGAATTAATAAGTACCTTTAATAAAAGATACTTAGAAGAGTACTGTGTCAACAACTGATGTTGACATAAAATGAATCTTACCTCTGAGTGTGTTACAATGAATAAGCAAGCATAAAAACACCTCAATCTAAGTAATATTATTTAACTCTGGAAATTTGGTAACTCCATGCTTCTGTTCATGACACAGAACTCTAGTACCTATATAGATGTCTTCTTAGAGGCAAATTTATTTTTTTAATAAAATGTTAGTCCTCCTCCAAGCTACCTAGTGGCACACCTCTAGGTGAAGTGAAGATTGACTTCCATTTGAGTTGTATATGTGTTTTGGAGAAAGCCAGGATCTACAGATCTATCTATGGAAGTGATAACAATATTGGATCTTCAAATACATGAATGTGGCATAGTTTGTCACTCTTGTCCTTCATTCTTCTTAATTCTTTGATTCCTTCTTAGTTCTCCCAATACTATTTTGTAACTTACTGTGTAGAACTCGTACATATCTCTCATTAGATATATCCATTTCATTTTTTAAGATTTTAATAATGTTAATTATAGATAATGTCATTTAAAATTTTTAGTGTTGCTGGTATATACACAAAATGATTTTTGTATACTATGGCATTTAGCATCTATCAATCTTATTAAGTTCATTTATTAATTACAGGTAATTCATTTCTCGCCATTTTTTATAATTTTTGTTTTTGTTTTCTTACCTTATTCCAATGTCTAGGATCTCAATGCTTTTGAGAATACAAATGCTCCTCTCTTTACAGGAGATCTTAAATTATATATTCAACTGAATTCAGTCTTGCTGAGTTATTTTCCTAGAAATTGGTTCATTTTATTTAAATTTTCAAGTGTACTGAAAAACTTTATTATATTCTCTTAACACCTTTTGAAATCTGAAGTATCTATAGTGCTATACCAGACTCATTCTAGACATTGGTAATTTGTATATTTACTCACTCATTCTATTATTTAAAAAATATTTTATTTATTTATTCATGAGAGACAGAGACATAGGTAGAGGGAGAAGCAGTCTCCTTCTGGGGAGCCTGATGCGGGACTCGATCCCAGGACTCTGGGATTATGACCTGAGCCAAAGGCAGGTGCTCAACCATGAAGTTATCCAGGCACCCCCAATTTTTTTTACTAGATGCTTGTTCATTGTTTTAGTCCTTTAAAAGAACCAATTATTGGTTTGTTGATTTTTCTCTATTATGTTTATATTTTTCATTTTTAAAATTCTTCTTATTATTTTCTTCTTTCTATCTTATTTGGTGTTACTTGCTACCTTTTCTAATTTTTGAGAATAAATATGTACATCATAAATATTCAGACTTTTTTCTTTTCTTTTTTTTTCTAATACATGTTTTTAAGAATATAAAAATCTCTCAGAGGCATTAGCTGCATTCCACAAGTTTTATATGTAGTATATTTTTTAGCATTTCTTTCAAAATTCTTCGAAATTTCCATTGTGCATTTTGCCCATCTCTTATGTAGCAGTTTATTGTTTAATTTCAAGATTTTAGGGGCACCTAGGTGTCCCAGTGGATTAAGCCTCTGCTTTTGGCTCAGATCATGATCCCAGGGTCCTGGAATCGAGCCCTATGTAGGGCTTCCTGCCCAGTGGGGAGTCTGCTTCTCCTTCTCCCTCTGCCCCTCCTCACCTCCCCCACTTGTGATCTCTTTCTGTGTGTCTCAAATAAATAAAATCTTTAAAAAATAATAATTTCAGGATGTTAATTAGAAATTTTATCTTTTTATACTATCATTTCCCAGCTTAATTCCACTTTAAAGAGAATATATTCTGAATGATTTTAATACTTAGAGGTGTTGAACCGTGCTTTATGGCCCAATAATAAGTCTTAATAATAATAATAATAATAATAATAATTTTGATAAAGCTCTTTTTTTAAAATTGTTCTCATTTGGGGGCTTGGCATTATATACATGTCCCTTTGTAGTTTGTTAATTTGTTGAGCAGTTCTCCTGTAACCTTACTGATCTTTTGTCATATGTATTACCTGCTATGGAGGATATGTGATAAACCTCTCCATTGTGATTATGGCTTTATCTATCTTCCCTCTTGGTTCCATACATTTTTGCTCTATGTATTTTAAAACTCTATTTTGGGAATCATAGGGATTTAAAATGCATACCTTTTCCTGATAGATTGACTCCACTGTGATTTATGATCATAATTCTTGACACAGATTTCCTTATCATGTTCTTCTCTGGTATAGCTAAACCATTCTTATTTTGATGAATTTTGAATGCTAGTTGCTTCCAAACACTTCATTGAAACTTCTGCTTGTATATTTTAATTTTGTATCTTATAAATAGGATATAGAGAATTGTGTCTAGAATCTTAGTTCATTTGTTTATTGAAATTACTGATGTATTTAGCTTGAAATTTGCCATTTTCTTATGTATTTTAATTATGCTATTTTTATTTGTTCCTTTTCATCTCTGGTCTTCCTTTACATCTATTAAGGATTTTGTTTTTATTGTATTTTTAACTCTATTAGTGCATTCATTGTTTGTACTATTATACATTATTACTGTTCTTCTAGTTGTCACTGTAGACATTACTGTACTAATATAGTTCAATGGACTTTATCCTTTTATCATTTTCCAGACAATAATAGGGACTTGAAACATTTTATTTATTCTTAATCCTAATTTTAAAAATTCATTCAATTTAAATATACATATGCATATATTATAAAAGATAAACAAATATAATACTTGTTTAGTTTCATTAGTATTTTTTATATTTAGTCACTTATTTACCCTTTGCTCTTTGCTCATTTCTGGATTTGTTTCTTTCTGAGATCATTTTTCTTTCTGAAGAATTCCTTAAGCTTTTCATTTGTTGGTATTTTAATGATATTTTTAAAGAAATTTTGATTTTCCAATTATTTGTTTGTTTATAAATCATTTAATTTCGGGTGCGAATAGAATTACAAGTTGTTAGTGATTGTCTTCCAACAATGTAAAGATGCCTTTTAATTTTCTATCACTTCTATTATTCTTTTTTTTTTAAGATTTATTTATTTTAGAGAAAGAGAGAAGGAGAATACAGGCAGGTGGAGGGGCCAAGGAAAAGGAGAGAATCTCAAGCAGACTCTCCACTGAGCCAGAGCCCGACAATGTAGGGCTCAATCTCATGACCCTGAGATCATGACCCTGAGCTAGAACCAAGAGTCAGATGCTCAACTAACTGAGCCACTTAGATGACCCTCACTTCCATTATTCATATCAAAAGGCTAACTATCAATCTTTGCTTCTTTGGGGATAATATATGCCCTTTTCTCCCTTTTGGGTACATTTAAAATCTCTCTCTCTCTCTCTCTCTCTCTGTTTTTCATCAATCTTTATTATTTTCCAGGTTGAGATATATAGAGCTTCTTGAATCTGTGACTTGTTTGGCTATGGAAAATTCTCAGTCATTGTAATTTTAAATATTGCTCTGCCCATTTTCTCTACACTGCTTTTGGTACTCACCATTACATGGATATTAGACTTTTCTCCACTATGTTTCATATGTTTTTTATTCTCTTATCTGTATTGTGAATTGTTTTGTATATATCTCCGTAATTAATATGCACATTTTCTTTTGACCTGTCCTGCAGTCTGCTCTCCCTGACCTCTGCTGGTTTATTTTGCATATTTCAAAGTTATTTTTCTCTTACTGACATTCCATATACTTTTCATTAGGTTGATATTTTCTGGTAAAATAGTATGTATTTTTATATATCTTCTTCATCTTTCTCCTTCAGTTTATTAAATAAATTACTCATGGCTATTTTGAAGTTACTGACTGCTGAGTTCTAAAATATGGATCACCTATACATGTGTTGCTGCTTCCTTGATTTTTAAAAAATTAGCCTTATTTCTTGGCATGGCTGCTAATATTTGATTGTCCTTGTGACAGTGTAATAAAAGATATAATAGCACATAGTTACATCTTCCTCCATTTAGCTTCCACCTTTCCCTCTGGTCAAAGAGAATAGGGGGCTAATGACTTTGATCCAATCAAGAACAAAGTGAATGAGAATAGACTGACATTTCTGCAAGGCTCTTGCCACTCTCATTTTCTGCCTCCAGTTCCAGGCATAGCCTTCAGAAAGTTCCTGAGATCAGGAACCATGGCTCCTCTCCACTGGGGATCTTCTTACTAATCTGTATCTTCTGGGAACTGGGAGACTGTGGCAAACTCTGTTCCAGATTTGATAAATGTTCTTCTGAATCCTCAGTCCCTGCCAGGTGTGGCTTTGGTTGTTGGAAAACTGGTTAAGTGTCAGGTGTGGTTCGTGGATCCTTTAGTCAGAGTGGGATTTTGGAAGCTTTTATCTTCATTAATTTTTTTTTCCCTCTTGAACACAACAAAATTGTCACAAACGCTGCTGATTACTTTATGTCTTATTTGTTACCTTCTGCCAAAGCAGCCTAGAATCTCAGAAACATCCCTGGCACTATGGATGACAAATTCGTCAAGGAAGAACTGTAGTTGTAAAATGCTGGCTTACATCCTAGTGGTAACCTTTCAAGTCCTGGCTGATGCATAAACCACAATACCTTCAAACAGAGGGGTTTGTGCTTTATTTGATTTTTTTACTTGTCAGTGGAAAATGTGGTCTGCTGCAAGCCGCCCATCTGAGTCAGAAGCAGAAATTCCAACTCTTGATTTGGAGGGGCGGAGAAATCTGGAATTTATGTGATGAAATTGAGAGAATAATATCATCTCTAAATTAGACTATCAAATTCATTTTAAGAAAAAATATCCTTTTGTGCTTAGCCACTCATATTTTTCAAAGTTTTTGTTAAATGTTACAATACAGGGATGCCTGGGTGGCTCAGAGGTTAAGTACGTCTGCCTTTGGCTCAAGGCGTGATCCAGGAGTCCTGGAATCAAGTCCCACATTGGGCTCCCTGCATGGAGCCTGCTTATCCCTCTGCTTATGTCTCTGCCTCTCTCTTTCTGTGTCTCTCATGAATAAATAAATAGAGAGAGAGAGGCAGAGACACAGGCAGAGGGAGAAGCAGGCTCTATGCAGGGAGCCCGATGTGGGACTTGATCCGGGAACTCCAGGATCACAACCTGGGCTGAAGGCAGGCGCTAAACCGCTGAGCCACCCAGGGATCCCCACAATGTATCTAATTTGAACAATGTTTCAAGCAGCTTATCATCAACTCATCAAAAAATAAAGACTGGATGAATTCAATACTGAAGAACACCTATGCACAAAGTTCAGGTTTTTTTCCCCAAGATGCTACCCTGACTCTAAGAAATTGCATACAAGAAGCTGTGGCCTTTGGAGAACATCTACAAAGAGAATTTTATTAATAAACATAGTACACAGCAATATGTAGCTAATTTTTTAATGTGCTATAATTAGAAATTATGGTTACACTCTGCTCATTCCATTAGGAAACAGAACTTTCTTTTGTCCCTGCTTAGGCAATCTCTCCTGACCAGGAGGCCTACACACCAGCGCAGGAGACTTTCAATTAAAACTACAGGTTGTAGTAATTGTGAATTGAAATATCACCAGAATTAAACTCCATGAATTTCTGGAGCATGTCCACTTTTAATAAATGTAAACAGTCATTCCATACCCAGGATAAAGCTACACAAGCAATGTTATTCACCCTGGCCATGGCTGCCAATCACAGATGAGACTATTGTCTGGGATGGACCTTCCAAGCTCAGGAACACCATCAGCATCATGAAATACTGAATTCACAGCACAGTGATAATCAATTTTCTGGGCAGCAGATATTTACCTGGATGAGGAAAGACCCAGCAGTCCCTTGGGAGGAATGCAGAAGAAACAGGGCTCAAGTTTCTAGAAATTCTTAAGAAGCAGTGTCCCTTTGAAATGCAATGTGAGGCACTAATGTAAGTTTAAATTTTTAGTACCCACATTGAAAAGTTAAAAACAAAAAAGCAAAACTAATATTAATAATATATTTTATTTAACCCAATCTGTCAAAAATGTTTTCATTTCAACATGTAATCAACATAAAAATTGATGTATTTTGCATTATTTTTTATAAGTTTTGGTTTTTTAAAAGATTTTATTCATTTATTCATGAGAGACACAGAGAAAGAGAGAGAGGCAGGGACACAACCAGAGGGACAAGCAGGCTTTCTGTGGGGAGCCCAATGCGGGACTTGATCTCAGGACCCTAGGATCATGACCAAAGCCGAAGGCAGACGCTCAACCACTGAGCCACCCAGGTGTCCCGATACTAAATTTTTCAACTTGATTTGTATTTTACGTGGAGAGAACATCTCAGTTTGGACTAGTCAAATTTCAGGTACCCAGTAGCCACAGGTGGTGAATATCTACCATGCCGGATAGCATATGTCTAAAGCCACAGAGTTTCTTTTAAGAATTATAAATGTCTACACTTTGCAACCTTTGGAAAAACAGCTAATGCTGTAACCAGTAAACATAATTAACAAATTAATGAATTACCCTATTTTTACAGATTCAACGGGCATGTTCCATTCCCTATTATTAATAGCTTTAATGCACAAAGTTCTGTTAATACTCAAATATACAAAATAACAAAATATGCTGTTGATAGCTAATATGATTTAATTAGAATATGAAAATATGGACGTGAAGAATATATACACAAATATTAAGCCAGAGTTTGTTCTAAGAAAAGAGGGAAGCAGATATTATGTGTGGGGCATAAAAAGGTACTTGTTTGTAAAACCTTCAAAGAATCTTTTTTCAAAAGAAACTATGTTCTATTTCACATTTCTTAATGTTATAGGTTGTTCATTAGAGTCTAAGTAGCAGACTTTGTTTTACCTTTTCCTTACGGAAAAATATCTCTTATTGATGCATAAGGTAAAACATCAGAACATTTACACTGATTTTAGTGCCTTAGAATATGAAAAACTGAGTTTCAAAAGAAAGAATCCACACATTCCATTCTTTCTGATGGCTGAATATATGCATTTTCTCAACAGGAACTATGGAGAATTCAAATATGCTGAATGAAGGAGAAAAGCAAATTTGCCCAAGGCTCACCACCCAATTGCAATGAAAGCATCACAATGCTGTACAAATCACGGAGATTTGCCCCTGTCACTCGTCATCACAGATCCTGAATCATTTTCTGCATCAGGACCCAAACACACTCTTGGTGACCCCAGGAGATTTTGGTAGTCTGCGGTAATTTTAATTAGTCGTATTTTCAAATTTGTTGGTGTGCTCCCTTATGGAAAATTTATTCTTTGAGCAAAATAGACTGTAATAAGGCAGAGGTGCTTCTTGCCAGAAGCACCTGTTACCAGGTTGTTGTTAGGTGGCTGAAAAATTACAGATAATGAAAGGAAGACTTGGGGGGATCACAGCATTTCAGAGTGTGTGAAAAAATAACCTTAATATCCATTTCCTCCACTCTTATTCACAGAAACAGAGTGCACGTACCTAAATTGCCTTTGCAAATAACAATGTTGGCAAACACCTTCTCTATATTGTCAGGGATGCCTGAGTAGACATTATTCATGTTTCCTTTTAAAAAATTAGTGCCAATACCTGGACTCTCTTTTTTTCCCACCACAACTTAAAACACAGGGTATCTTCTTTTTCCTTAAAAAGATTTTATTTATTTATTCATGAGACACACACACACACACACAGAGAAAAAGAGAGAGAGATAGAGTCAGAGACACAGGCAGAGGGAGAAGCTAACTCCATGCAAGGAGCCCGATGTGGGACTCCATCCTGGATCCAGGGATCATGCCTCGAGCCAAAGGCAGATGCTCAACTGCGAGCCACTCAGGTGTCCCAAAACACAGAGTATCTTCAATGCCTTCAATATTTAACAACCACATAAAAATAATCCTGAAAATAAGGTAGAGATGGGGGGGTGTTGGCATTAACTATAATTAGGGACTAAATAAACCCCAAGTAATTTGGGCATTTATTTACTGATACTCAAACATAATGTGCAGTTTTTCTGCCAAATGATTCAATTACAGTAATTGTAGTTTTCATAAATGGAGAAAGTGATTTCCTGCATCTCAGGTCTTTTCACACCATGGACGATCTTTCTTAGTAACAATGTATTAAATAAAGTATTTCTGTGCTGTCTCTCCTCATTAAGACCATTCATCAGGGGGTGAGAGGCTGAACATCTGAAGAGGAATATAATGGCACAGGGTACAAAAGACACACATGTCAAAATGGCAGGCAAGAGGCAGCGCTCTGATTTGCTGGAGTAGAGGGACCACAGTCTCTCCTCACGTCTTACCTGGAAAGATTACAACTTATTTCATGGCATCAGCTTGGATTACTACATGCAACTTCCACTCCACAAAGAGAAAACTCTCATATTTCCTTGCTTCTGAATTGACTGAGCCTCCTTCAGGTGGCCTAAATAAATGCCTTCATTCACCACAAAGAGCAAGGGGCTCCCCCATCTCTCTCCACAGAAGCCCTGATTTGCAAATACATACTAATTCTAAATTAATTCCAAAGTGGAAGAAAGAGAGCAGACCGGGTGGCTCAGCGGTTTAGCTCCGCCTTCAGTCCAGGGCCTGATCCTGAAGACCTGGGATAGAGTCCCCCCTCGGGCTCCCTGCATGGAGCCTGCTTCTCCCTCTGCTTGTGTTTCTGCCTCTCTCTCTCTCTCCTCGTGTGTGTCTCTCAAGAATGGATAAATAAAATCTTAAAAAAAAAAAAAGTGGAAGAAAGAAAAAAAATCGGTATCACATCAAAGCAACCCTTTTCTTGGGGTATCTGTTGAACATAGGGATTGGATTAAACAAGACTAAGTATAGGTGGAACTCACCGAGCCAAGCCAGACAGCAACTCACAGCTCACCAGTAAGTAGCACCCCTGTCCCAGACCTCAGAATGGACAGGAGGAGGGCGTCTGCGTGGCTCAGTGGTTGAACGTCTGCCTTTGGCTCAGGTCGTGATCCCGGGGCCCTGGAATCAAGCCCCACATTGGGGTCCCTGCAGGAAGCCTGCCTCTCCCTTTGTCTGTGTCTCTCCTTCTCTCTGTGTCTCTCATGAATAAATAAATAAAATCTTTAAAAATGGACAGGAGGAGAATCACAGGACATGGAAACAAGACATTTGAGATTTGTACTGGGAATAGAATCGAGTTCATCGGAAAGTAGTTTTCCAGGGAATAAATAGAGACCTTCCTTCCATGGACCTGAGGCATTGGTAATTTCAAAACTAGACAGCGGCGGGGAAAATTGAAAGGCTGCTCCATTCTCCCCTCTGGTCTTGCTTCCCTGAATCTGCATTGTAGGACTGAGCCAATCCACCCTGATATATTTTATAACCCAAGGCTAAATGTCGCCACTCTCCCTGGCCAATTTTTCTATCAGTGAGTTTCTTTCCCTCTGTTTGAGAACACTTACTGTGCAAACGGCCGACTTAAGAATGACCTCCCATCTGGCGTTAGACCCCTTTTATCCACGTTACTGTAGACCAAGTGAATGGGAAGCAATGTTTCTCTCATTTTTTTTTATTGCATTCAAAATGTGCTTTTCAATTAAGAAGATGGGATGGCGGGCCAGGTTTTCTTTTTGATGGGAGGTCAGTTAATGCTCTTATTTCAGAAGATTGTGCAGTATTTTAAAAGAAAGCAAAGCCAGTATCATTAGTAATAAGCTAGAAAACAATTAACTGGTGCCCTAACAAACTGATAGTCACAGTAAGCTACTTTTGTAGAAAAATCATGGGAATAATTGATTTAAGGAAATGCAACTGTCAACAAGTAAAACTGTGATTATTTTGTCTGGACTTCCAGCTGAGGAACAATTTACATCAACAAACTAATTATTCTTTTTCTTGTGTTCCTAACAAGTTTATCTATTAATTTATGGGTGTGCTAAAAACCACTAAATGGAAACCTGTGTGAAGCGTAAATATTGGTCTCTGTTTCAAAGGCAGCAAGTACACTCTGGGGACTGAGGATGAAGACGGTTCACAGGCGACTGGTCAGGACCTTTCTGAGGTCACAATGAAGATCACCGCTCAGGGCCACCCTGGTTGTGATCACAGCTCAGCCATCACTTAGATACTGCTAGGATACTCGTCCTCTTTCAAAATTGTAGGGCTTAAAAAAAGCCCAACTCCCTCTTCCAAGATTAGTCTCTTGGAAGGAAAAAGAGAAGACAGAGGAGTTCTCTTTGGGATGCATCTGTTGTGAGACAAGCTGATTGAAGTCTTGCTGAAGTCTGAGGCATGACATGTTTGTGTGGGCACTGCACTGAATTAAGGACTTCTGAATGGGGACACCTGGGTGGCTCAGCAGTTGAGCGTCTGCCTCCGGTTCAAGGCATGATCCCGGGATCTGGGATCGGGTCCCACATCGGTCCCCCTGTGAGGAGCCTCCTTCTCCCTCTGCTATCTCTGCCTCTGTCTCTGGGTCTCTCATGAATAAATAAAAAAAATCTTTTTTTAAAGCACTTCTGAATGTAATGATTATATAATCAATGAGTAGAACAAAATAATCTCCATGTCCCCTCCAACATTTTGGAAAGGTAGTGGTGGGCAATGGAAACTTGAGAAATTCTAGGTAGAAGGAGCTTGGGAGTAGCGATCTGGTCCTATGAGACCAGAACAGAATTTTTCTTGACAGCACATTTGCACAGTAAGTATACTGCGTTTGCCCAGATTATCTGTTTAGGGTGGCTCGGGGTAGGGAGGTACTTGATCAGAAAGAGTTTCGTGTGTCAGCCACCTCCAGAATGCTAAAACTGGCTCTCTTAGAATAATAACCTTTATAACCTAACCTCAACTTACAGATGGGAAAGTTCCCCACAGGTATGGCCAAGGTCCCAAGACCAAGCCAACTAGAAGCAGTTGGGTCCTGACTCAGGTGTCCTGTCCTATCCCTCTTCCCATGGCTCTTTACTTTCACCTCTCAATCTAACATTTGTTCCCTCTGCAGGTGTATTAGAGCAAAGTTACAGAGGGAGCACATGTAGACATCGGATGGGCCAACTTTGTGTGACTCATAACTTGCCTTCCCAGGGAGCAGTCAGTGTCCCCCCAGGAGTGGCTACACAACTGATAAGACCCAGTGCAAAGTGGAATGTGAAACTCTGGTTCAAAATTGACATAAAAGTTTGTCCTTTCCTCAGTGGTCCTTCTCTGCAATAGCCATGACATCTATTTGACTGATTTTTAACGACATGATAAGAAAACATATGTTTTAATTATCAACACAAAGTTCACCATTCATCTTTATATCCAGAAGTGTCAGGTTTCAATGAAAGTATGAGCTCCTTTAACTGGTCAGAGGAATTGCTGAAATGCGTATTCCTATTTCCCAGCACGTACATGCCTATGTACATTGTTCTTATCAGAACAGTAGAAACCTTGCACAAAACCAGAAATACTGATCAAAACCAATCCAACTGTACTTATTTCACTTCTTGCTCTGTGCACACTCTATTAACACCGTGAACATTCTACCAACACACTTTAATAGTAAGGAAGGACAAAAAGGGATGGAAACGACACATTACCCGATCTTTTCTCTTCCATGTCATGATTTGCAGTTTAACTGGTTGGTTAATACCGGAAATTAACACTAGTTACAAAGGATGGAAGAGTTCTTGGCTGCTCTACTTCTTAAAATGGCATTGCCTTCTTTCTGCTTTTGAAGAAAGCCCTCGTTCAAAAGGGAAGCATGGTCCCTGGGAGCTATCAGTGACCCTTTACACATTAGACATCACTGATATACCTTCTATTGCTTTGGGTCTCTTGTACTCTCACCCATTGTGGGGCCCCAGGAATTCCAATGGCACATTACAAATGCTACATACAAATGTGTACATACATATTCGTGTACCTCCTCTGCTCATGTACAAAAAACAAATTCAAAGGTAAAATTTTTAAGAACTGTGGACAGCAACTACAGAGTGTTAAAGCAAATGTGGTGCCCTTCTGCATGGCGAGTTGAGGGAGGGGTCTATGATATTGCACGTACCTCACATCTCTGAAGCTCCAATCACTCTAAAGAATGCTTGGCTAAGCTGTATCTAAAGTTCGAAGCACAGCTTAGAAATCCCTGTGTCTTCAATGGTAAATCAAACCCAGTATATGTGAAATCAAAAAATGTCTATATCCTGTGGAATCAATATGCGGAAATCAAGCTATTAGATAGAACATTCTACTGCCCGACCAAGGCATACATGTGAGTATTTCCTATCACATCAAAATGTTAAAGTATGGGGATCCCTGGGTGGCTCAGCGGTTTAGCACCTACCCTCGGCCCAGGACATGATTCTGGAGTCCCGGGATTGAGTCCCACATCATCGAGTCTGCTTCTCCCTCTGCCTGTGTCTCTCATGAATAAATAAATAAAATCTTTAAAAAAATGTTAAAGTATAATGATTTATGTTCCTGACCTGATAGTCACAGAATCACATACATCTAGGGCAAAGAAATCCTAAAGATGAAAGAAAAGCCTACTGTTTTGACAGACTGGGGAAACCAGGGTGATCAAAAGCTTTGCCCAAGACCATGGATCTAGTAGTGATAAATAAAAGAAGATTCTTCCAGTGGCCTTGTCCACACCTCATTTCCTACTTTAGGGAATTCCTTTATTCATTTACTGATGGATTGTGGATACTCACAATGTGATTTAAAGTGTGACTAAGAAATGATCTTTTGCCTTTAGTTCTGTGAAAATTAAAGTTTTACAGGAAACTGTGTAAACCATCCAATTTGGAAATAAAGTCACTCTCTTAGAATTCATGGGGATGAGCATAAAGCAATGTAGCCATCTTAAACAAAAATATGTGAATTCTTTGGCATTTCTTGTTATTATAGTCTTTTAACATCCCATCTTCCTATGATTAAGTTTGATGTTTGCATCATTCTAAATTTTAAAAGAAAGTACAGAGGGCTGACATATTAAAATGTTTTTATAGAAAATAATTGGGCAATGACTACTGAAAGGAAGTTTCTAGTTTTTTGCTAATATAATTCTTTGTGTGGGTAGGAGGAGGGGAGTCCAAATAAATAAGAATCCTAGGCTGGATGAACTAAACAAACACTCAACCTACCAACCAACCCATGTGTATCTAAATATATACGGATAGTTTGAAACTCATAGGATACTGATTAAAAACTAAACATGAGCCAGAAGAAAATTTAGAACCTCAACCCTTAACAATGCAAAAAAAAGAGTTTAGGGAAAGAACATTAGAAAAAAAGTCCAATATCTCCTTTTATTCTTTGTGTACAATGCAACTGGATCAAGTGTTCTAAAACAAAGCAACTATTAATTGTTACCTTGAGCTGTGGGAATAGCCCAGTGAAATCTAAAATGCAGTAGGCTGAGGCAGAAAGTTGATCCTACAATATATTGCCAGGACACAAGGAATTTTTGAACTAGAAAAAGTTTGCATGATTTCAATTTTTTTTTCCCCAGGTAGAGACGCGGATTCTCCAACCATTTAATCCCACCCAATGCTACTGCAAAGCAATGCTCTTAGACCTTTCCAGTTGCTGAGAGATCTTCTTGCCAGGGCACATGTGTATCCTGAGCCACTTCTGCGATCTCCACGCAGTGAAGAAGGATGAGTCTCAGCACATTTGTAGACCATAGAGAGAAATCTGCCTTCTGGATTACCCGTGGGGAGTGTGTGAGCAGTGGTGAATAGAGAGCTCCTGCTTACAGCAGGCAGAAGGTGAGCTGATAAGGCTCTTCCATGGGTGATGCCATGTGCTTATTTGAATGATAAGTCAGAGTTTGCAAGTGTCATTTGGTCCCATTGGTATTCATCACAGGAGTTCTTAGCATCCCTACACAACCTGTGCCCAGTTGGTGCGCCACACCCCCTCCTTCAAGATCATACCCTACCTCAATCTCCTTCCCCAGTGGTGTCTGGGAGAAAAGGGTCTGCATGACCTAATAGAGAAGGAGAATATGGACAGTTTTCAGGTCCCCAGGAGGCCGGAAGCTTCTTCTGTCCCATTGGTCTTTCCAAGGATCTTCCTTCCCTGCCTGTGGTTAATCCCTCAGAGCATCAGCAGGGAAGTCAGTGTCTGGTCAACTCTGATTCTTTGCAAGAAGCCTCAGTCAAGATGCTGTGATGCTACAGAGGCTCTGACTGGTGGCTCTGACACCCTGAGGTTGGATCCTAATTTCCTCCCACCTTGGCTGGGCAATGACTTGAAGCACAACTGAGCTCCCCATCAGGAAACCTCACCGGCAGGCTCCCACCGATTCTCAGATAACCTCTCTCTTGCCTAAGGACACTTCCAATTTCATTGGCAGTTTCCAGAGACTCATAGCAAGCTTGGATCCTTGAGGCAAAGGACCGTCCCTTCCCTGGGGCATGAGGTCTGGGGGAAACTCAAGTTCAGAGGTGGATGGCTGCAAGGGGCTCCCACGTAGGGCAGGGGTTGAAAGTATCAAGTTAATTATCCCACTTTAGATACCCAGTACCCTCCTGATATTTCAATTATTTTATATTTTAAAATCCAACTACCCACCTGTCTAGTCACGGTTTTGCTTTTTATCACCCATATCTTTTATTCGGTAAATATAGCCAGCCCGTGCCTTGGATGTGCTGCAGCCACTTCAGCTTTGAAAAACCAAGTGATGCCCTTGGGATAACAGAATACATAATTTTGATTTGAGAACCTCCTGGCTCAGTGTTGCTCACGTGGACTGTGCTTGGCAGCACGAGATCCAGACCCTGGCAGGAAAAGGAATGGAGACAACCTCAGCAAGGACCCTGATCCTTGTCCTATCACTTATTCTCAGGAGAAGGCAGGAGGTAAAGAATTGACGGGCTTGGCTGCAGAGCACTCCTGGTTCAGGGGAGCAGGGGAACATCGGAGCCTGGAAGGCTTCTTCAGTGAGTGGGAACTTGTCATTGCTGGGTGAGGAGGACTTGAACAAGGTTACAGGGTGTGGAGGTGATGCCAGGGGAGGGGGTGAAAGTCTAGGAGAAATAGGATTAAATCCAGGTAAGACCTTGCAGAGCATGAGACAGAGCTGGCTCTAAAACCAGGGCTGAGAAATTGGTCTCGAATGAAGAGCCATGTGTGGAGGTGAAGATAAGATGAGAAGGTGAAGGTGATGAATTTGTTGATGCTGGGCAGCTCGGTGAGGGCAGGTGCCTAGAGATTTGTGCCCACCACCCTCAGCAGGTGGGGATCTGTGCAGAACCAGGCTGCCCGAGGGCCGCTCCGCACTTTGTTTCAT
This sequence comes from Vulpes lagopus, assembly GCF_018345385.1. Taxonomy (NCBI): domain Eukaryota; kingdom Metazoa; phylum Chordata; class Mammalia; order Carnivora; family Canidae; genus Vulpes; species Vulpes lagopus. Next base: position 109,630,884 of record NC_054825.1, on the reverse strand, counting down.
GCTGTCACTGTCTTAAAATCCTTAATCATTTGATCTTTGAACTTGTGACATGTCAGTGAAGTCTCAGGGGTGATGGGGCATGTGTGTGAGCAGAGGTGATGCATGCAACATGCATGTCCGTCCTCAGCAGCCCTGCCACTCCACTGGAGAGAGTGCCCTTGGTGATCATGAGTAAGAACCTGTGCACCAGGCAGGGTAAGCTGTTACATCTGTAGTGGGAAACAGGGGGTACCAGCAACCCCCAGAGGCCACCACACTTTTCTCTCAAACCAGATCTTACTTAGAACAAGGAAAGAAGGCAACTGCATCCTAAGAAACAGAACGAGTGAGACTGCTAGTGTCTCTTTTCTTACACCACCTGCCCTTCCCTGTGTTAGCCTGTGTATTTGGGAGGGGTGGTCAGGAAGGCATCTCAGGAAGGTGACACGCGAGCTCTGAGCAGAATGAACTGAGGAGACAGCCGAGTGCTATCTGGGGAGGCCACTCCAGGCAGAGGGAGAAGCTCTGTGGCCAAAGCGAGCTTGGAGAATGTGAGGAACAGCCGGGGGCCGGTCCAGCAGGTGTGCCATGGGAGGCAGGGAGAGGGAGAGCCTCAGGTCCTGTAGGAGGCCAGTCGAGGAATTCACGGGCAGCATCTTCCCACGTGTGCTGTGGATGCTGGTTGCCTGGCTGACAACAATGGTGTTTTCAATAGATACGAGCCGACTTCGCATGAGTACCACCAGACGTGTGCAGAAATAGATACACGAAGCATATATAAACCTTGCAGACAGATTAAGAAGGCTCTGCGGTGAGAGTTTCTGTTTGTGATGATGAAAACATTTTGAAAACAAACAGTAGTGCCGGCTGCCCAGCATTATGATGTAGTCGGTGCCACAAAGTCCCACAGACTGGGTGGCTTCACAACAGAAATTTATTATCTGTCCGTTCTGGAGGCTGGAGTCAAACCCAAGGGGTCAGCGTGGCTGGTTCCTTCTGAGGCCGTTGATCTGTTCCAGGGCCCTCTCCCTGGCCCATGGATGGCAGTCTTCATATTCACGTGGGCAATCTCCAAATCTCCCCTTACAAGACACCAGTCTTTTTGAGTTAGAGCCCATGGCAATGACCTCATTTTAGCTTGCTTAGTCCTATAGAAACCCTGTCTCCAAATAAACCCACATTCTGAGGGACTCAGTTCGAGCTTCAACATATAATTTTGAGGGGATACTATTCTAGTTGCAACAACTGCTAAAACACACAAAACTGCACATACCTTGGCCCTACATCATCACCAAAAAATACACAGTGTGGAGAGAGATGGTGCAACACATGCTTGGGATTGCAGTGCGGTGTGGCCCCAGTCAGGTGGCTCCACCTCTCTAACCTGCATCCCATATGTTTAAGTGGGACCAGACCCACCTCAGGGGTTGGTTGTGAGGAGGAAGCAAGCTACCACCTGCGGAGTGCCACACGCAGCCCTGGGCCCTGTGGACAGCTCCTTGTCCTTCCCAGGGCCCCTGCCTCCAACCTTCCCTACCAGAACCTTCTCTGCCATTTGTGCTGCTGTGCACGTGCACGTATACCCATGCCTCTGTCTTTGTTCAGCTCAGGGTCACACACATACATATTACACAGATTATTGGAAGGCGTGGGTTACTTACTTTTTTACTTAGGCCCGGAGCAGCAGTGCCACTGACCGATGTGAAGAGGACAATGAAGAGACTCAGATTTGAGTCCATTCTCCACCTCCACCCAGCCATGATCTGTTTCCTAAGGAAAGTGAGATATTCTCCAAATTCCTTTCTATCATTAGCATCCTACGATCCTAAACATTTAGGAACTTTAGAATCATTCTTGTCCTAGGAACAGCTAGTGGAGTGAGGATCAGGGGGAGGAGAGGTTTATTTTTGATTAGTGATAAACACACAATTCTAAATTGGAACAGACAACTTCACATTTGGTTACTTGTTATAATGTTTTAATCATGTCTTTTTCCACTTTGCAAACCACATCACTTTCTCTATAACTGATGCATCAGTGTATGTGAGTGGTAATTTCTTATTTTTTCAGAACTGACAAAAAAAAAAAAAAGAATCAATATCACTGTTTCTAGGAGCCTTGGAAATATTTATTAGATTCTCTCCTCCACCTTCAATCCCACCCATGAACACCATAATCCAGGGTTTCCATGTCATGGGATGTGGAGTGGCTTGTTCTAGAAATCACATATTCTCATGGAAGTACATCCTGCACCTTCCCAATTTCAGGCCATCTGCTTGTGCCATTTGATCATCCCCAGGATTCTCTGCCACCCCAGATTCTACAGATCCCAGGTCACTGCTCACATCTCCCCCAAGTCTCTTCCACTACTGTCCCCCTCCCTCCTCCTTTCAACCCTCCTGCAGACATCTCTATTTTATTTGAAATTCCTCCACATGTAAGTGTAAGTGTAAAGGATGTATTCTGAGGACAAAATGATACAATCCTTGAAGTGAAAATTCCCTTCAGTCTGGAATCAAACCTTGGCCTGGCGTCTAAATCAATTTACAAAATCCCAGATACACTCATTCATTCACTTATTTAGATTCAACTCAACATATTATCTGGGAGACCATTCTTTCATTTTTTTTAATATTCCTTGAATGATTATTGTGGCCCAGTGTGTGAGAATATGAAAGAAAATGCAAAACTACTACCCTCAGGACAATTATAATCTGGTAGTGGAGGTGTGTGAGTCCACAGATAATTCCAGGACAAGAGGCTAAGGTATAAGTTAGGAAGTTCACATCATTTCCAATCTGGCTACCTGCTTTTACCAACAGAAAGAAGAACTTAACAGTAACTCCATTTTTTTTCAAGGTGTCAACACACCTATAGAGGTTGGTGTCTTTTCGTGGCAACAACTCCACACAATTATCCATAAATCAACAAAAGCAACTTCATTTCTGAAATTAAGAAAGAAATATCTAAAGGGCAATATGAAAGCCTGTCATATAATGTAAAAAAGATGTTAACATAAAATCATATAGTGGGCATCATGGTTCAAGGTTATGTTTAATTTTATTTTTTTAAGATTTTATTTATTTATTTGAGAGAGGGTGAGCTAGAGAGAGAGAGGGCACCAGCAGGGGGAGGAGCAGAGGGAGAGGAAGAAGCAGACCTCCCGCTGAGTGGGAAGCCCAACATGGGGCTCCATTCCAGGACCCTGTGATCATGACCTAAGTGGAAGACAGACACTTAACTGACTGGGCCACCCCCATGCCCCTATATTGTTTAATTTCTTGAAAAGGGATTAAAAATGAAATTGAGCACATGAGCACTTCCTGCTAATTACATTTTCTCTAACCAACCATAGTGAGGACACCCATTCAATTACTGGATCTGCTCTAAATGGGTAACATCCTTCTTCCATATAATGAATTAAAATCAGTTCTCTGTGATCTTCCCACTGATATCAGTCCTGCCCCATGGACCTCAGAAGGGCTCCAACCCTCTTCTACATGGTGGTCCTTGATGTGTTTTAGGGCAGCTCAGTCTTTCCTCGTCCAACTCACATCTGAGCCATCAGAACCATTCCTGAACATCCTCAGCTTTTAGTTCCTTGATCACATGGGAGCTTATTTCTGAAAATGCTCAGTCCTTGAAATGCTGTTTTGCCCTCTCTGGAAGCACAACCTCACACTCCTGGATGTTTCTAGCAAGCATTGGGCCGGCTTTCAGAGCTCTTTTTTTTGTCCTGCTGTTTAGCTTTGTCTCTTCTCTTCAGTATTTTCTTATAGTTGGATTTTTTAGGCTTTCTAAAAATTTAATTTAATTTTATTTAAATATAATTAATTTCCATATACTGTATTATTAGTTTCAGAGGTAGAGGTCAGTGATTCATCAGTTGTGTATAACACCTAGTACTCATCACATCATGTGCCCACAGTTGGATTTTTTTTTAGCATAAAGATACAGCTTTACATTTATCTTATTATAAATTTTTGTATTTAGTACAATTTCTAAATTTGTTCAGTTTGGAGTTCCCAATTCTGATAGCTGATATATTTGTGCTGGACTCACAGTGTCCATGCTTTTGCTAAGAACTAGTTCTAAGTCTTTACCTGAGTAATTGAACTTTGTAAATAAGGTATGAAGTTAGGTCAGAAATCCTTCTCAAGGCCTCTAGGATACAGAGTAGAGACCTGCATGGGTAAGCTCATCCTCTACTGTCATCAGAGCACCAGAGGACCCATCTGTATGCTCACCTTCACTCCCTGTGCTTCTCCTCTACAGCTTCCTACTCCTGCCAGCCCGCCCTGGACCTGGCACATGCCTGAAAGGATCACTGGCTCTCTGCTAGACATGCAGGTTGCACCAATATATAAGGCAATGAAGGACATGCTCTGGAGCTAGAAATATCCCAGCTCAAATTCTAGCTTGGCATCCCCTTAATGGGGTACGCCATCTGACTCTCTCAGTCTGTTGGGGTTGGAGAGCTTGTGTATAAAGCCAAATGCATAGAGAGTTATGAGACATGAACAGTTGACTGTGGTAGGAGCAGCAGTTGAAGCTGCCATCATTCTATTGAATGGTCATGCTCCAAAAGCCAACACATCTTGGTTCTCTAGCTCTATACACACCTCACACCCATAGTTTGTCCAGAATTCCCCCTGTCCAGTACTAGGTCTACATTATGAGACAGAACTACTACTTACTTTATTTTTTTAAAAAAGATTTTATTTATTTATTCATGAGAAACACGCACACACACACACACACAGAGAGACAGAGACAGAGAAAGAGAGAGACAGAGACACAGGCAGAGGGAGAAGCAGGCTCCATGCAGGGAGCCCGATGTGGGACTCGATCTAGGGTCTCCAGGATCACGCCCTGGGCCAAAGGCAGGTGTTAAACCACTGAGCCACCCAGGGATCCGCCAGTACTACTTACTTTAAATTGTCCCAATATGTTAGCTGTTTCATGAGTTCACCTCCCACTACAGTGGACTTAATAGTCATGCCCCCCGCTCAAATTCATATGTTGGAATCCTAACACCCAAGGTCATGGTATTAGGAGACAGGCCTTTGGGAGGTGACTAGGTCTGGAAGGTAGAGCCCTCATGATGGGATGAAGGGACCCCGGGGAGAGAGCTCTCTTGCTTTCTTTCCACCATGTAAAGATACAACCAGATTCTGGCCACACTGGCAACATAGTCTTGGACTCCCAGGTTCTAGAAACATGAGAATAAAATACTGTTGTTTATAAGCCATATAGTCTATTGTGCTTTGTTATAGCAACCTGAACAGACTAAGAATCTTTTGACACCAAAAACATTTTTAAAAACAGCATAGTCAGGACTAAAATCTCCTCAAGTCGCAACTAAATTTTTTTTTAAAGGTGTGTTTGCCCCATTTTGTCTGACTGCTTCAGGTTATATTAACCAGGTTATGTTAACTGTGTTAACCTGCTATAACCCATTCTGTTCTTTCAAATTAGTCACAGAAGGAGAGAAGTTCTGAACAGAGAAGGAAAATTTGATAAAGAAAATGTAGGGAATCAATAAAAAATGCATGATCCCAACTTGGATAAGAGCTTTGAGCATTATGGTTCCCGATACTCCAATAATATGAATATATACATGATCAGTGAACAACTTGTAGTTTCTAAGATGGAAAAAAGTGGAATTTCTGAGAAAAATCATTCTTCAGGGATAGGTGAAAGAATGATGTTGGCAAATGGACTTGGGATTTTTATACATTTGAGATTTTCTTGTGATGGGAGAAAGGAGACAGTTGCCTGAAGTGAGAAAGAAGTGGGGAAGAAGGCTAATTCTCAAAGGAGAAGTTGGAAACCAAGAGGGAAAAAGCAGATTTAAAGGACAGGGGAGGGGTGCCTGGGTGGCTCAGTTGGTTGAGCATATGAACCTTGACTTCAGTTCAGGTCATAATCTTGAGGTCATGGGATCAATCCCGCATTAGGCTCCTCGTTTAGTGCAGTCTGCTTGTCCCTCTCTTGCTCCTCTCTGCCAAATGTGTGATCTCTCTCAAATAAACAAACAAATAAGTAAAATCTTAAAAAAATTAAATAAAAGACAGGAGATTGAGTTGGAAGGGAAGCCCCACGCTGCAGGTCTAAACCCCAGCTGCCAGAGTAGAGAGAAAAGAGGCCCCTGGAGAGAAATTTTCCCACCTTTATCTTTCTCTGACACAATAAATTGTGAGTCGGACAGCCAGAGAACTTAACCAAGAATTTCTGAGGTAAAAAACCAAGAATATTTGACCATTTAGCTTGTTTTTCTGGCCTAGGGAAAAAAAAATAACATTCTCACAAGTTAAAATGTAGGCAAATATCTCTCCAGACACCAATGCAAACAGTAAAATAACAGAAAAGCTCCGAGCTTCACCAGACTTCATGGAAAAACTAAAGTATGTATAAATCAAATGTGATACGTTTCACCCATGTCTCCCTAATTTTAGGAGACTCTGTAGCATAATATCTTTACTTTGCAAGAATCAAAGACACGAAATAGGCTATTAATGGGTGCCTTGGGGACTTTACATGATTTTAAATCCTCCTTTCAACTTCCAGCTAAACACAAAATCGCTTGTCACTGACTCTCTTTTTTTCTAAATTGTATCCATCCCTACAATTTGATGCTTTCCACAAATTCCACTCAACAGTTCATCTTTTGTTGACACACAAACCAGTGTAACCTTAAATTCATTGATAATGAGGGAATTTAATCAGTAGTTCAGAAAATACTGCAACTGGATCAGCCATAGGACACCCCATTGTATTTTCTAGACAAGCCCCTAAGTGAGAACTTGCAAAATATCAGAGCTCAAAAGACTCTCAAAATTTAAAAACGAAGGTTAAAAAGAAAATTGAGCTCTTGGCCATGTTAGCACTTCCAGGTAATTACAGACCATCAAGTGGTCTTCCCGCATCTTAAGTGGAGGTGGAACTCAGAGCTGAGACCATTACAATTACACAAACTTTATTTAAGAGATTACCTGCTACATGCGAAGTCCCACAGTAGGCAAGGGCTGGGGGGGTGGGGTGGGGAGGAGGGTGTGGCAGGGTTGAGATTCTCCCCTCATGGGGACTGAGCACCAATTTCTGGTACCTGGATTTGGAGGGTAGGTGCAAATGCAATTCGCAAACACCCACTGGGGGCTCATCACATACAGGTCATGGAAGAAGGACCTTCAGTACATAAGATAAAGAGCAAAGGGTGGTCCTCATCTTGGGGGGATGGTTGGGTTTGTGAGCAGATGTGAGGCAGACAATGGAATGATAGTTGAAGTAGGGTAGAGAAATGTAGCAGGACATCTAATTGCTATCACATTTTTAAAAACCTCTACATATCTTGAAGGGGGATCAAAAGACCATCAACAGCTCAGGATTCCTTTCAGAAGAAAACGATCATTTATGCTGTTTGCATTTGAAGAAAGGGCTCCAACAGACAGATATAAGGAAAAGAGAGTCACAAGAATGCTGCTCTTTCCTCTGCAGCTGGAGGATATAGTTCTTATTTCCTGGCATTGGAGAGACAAAATTTTTTAGAAAGTGTATCTTTGTAGAGCTCTGCCAGACTGGAGTATTTCATACTTTTTTTTATATGTTTTTTTTTTTCCAATTTCATACTTTTCCATTTTCCATTTCCATTGTCCTAGTAACACATTCTGAATTAAACCTTCCTCATTCTGAAGAGATATTTAGTACCTAATAACAAACAGACAATTGGGAAAAAGGGAGAGAAAAAAAAGTCCTGGAAGATAGATGCTTTCCTGGTCGGGCACCATACTGATAAATAAAAATGACATTTTAAAGTTAAAAGCTTAGAGCAAAAAGGCTCAGAGAATAATTCACCCTGTGGCCTGCAAACTTGTTGACCCGCAAATAAAAGAAATAGATTTCATTGTGATCGTGTCCAGATGTAGACAAACAAGCGTGGTCTAATCCAGAAGCTGAAGCAATGCACATATGTAAGTCAGATCGGGACATAATTGAGAGGAATATTCCAGGGTGTTTTGGTGAGGAGACTGCTATGGTAAACCCACCGCCCCCGCAGACTGCCGTAGATTTCATGCTTTTTAGAAATGAGATGCTCTTCAAGAAGAGATGCGGCGTCCTTGCTTACCTGGAGGAGCAGCTGCATCAGGTCATCGTGGGTGAGAGAGCCTCGTGGTGACCGGGTCTGTGACACGAAACTCAGCTCTCCGTGCTGAAGCAAAGTTAGTTCCAACAGACTTTCTGTCCCATGGGGACAGCCTGCAGATGGGCACACAGATCTCCTCCCTCCGTCCCTCCCTCCACCTCCCACCAAGCAGGGACCATTTCCACATCTACCTGGGCTCTGCCCTCCTCCACCTGCCTCCTGCAGCCTGTCCTCCCAGGGAGAAGCCAGCGGGTCACTGCAGGCACTGGTCAGCCTCCTCCCTCCTCTGGTCATCCCAAGTCCTTCTGTGCTCACTCAGGGGTGGCTGCTGGAGCCCTCCACGGCTTGTCCCCTCCAGTCCATCTCCACGGCTCCTCCCTGAGCTGCAGCCACCGTGGGCTCCTGCACACCTGTGCCCACCTCTGGCCTCCTGGGTTCTTGTTCTGGCTGCTGGAAGGCTCACCCCTGAAATACCCTGGAAGCTCACTCTCTCCATCACTTCCTGTCTCTGCTCAGGGGTCACCTTGGGGAGGCCCTCAGGGACCCACCTCTTCCCCATCCCACCACCTCATCCCCTTGCCCAGCTCTTACCACCATTTGGTTTTCTGCTTGTTTAGCCTCTCTTCCCCAGTCTAAGCTCCATGAAGCCAGGGATTGCTTTGTTTTGTTTTGGGGTTCTCCTTGCCCGGCGCACTGGGGCTCAGTAGTCTTGGTTGCCTAAAGAATCTTTCCAGTTCTACAGAAGGCCGCCAGCTTCCAATCCTCTTTATAGAGGCTACATTTGAATCTCAAGACAGAATAATAGTGGACACGAACTAAGTAATGTGTTTAATGCACATAAATGTATTAGGTGGCGGTAGATGCCAAACACAGGAGTAGATGCTGAAGTTAGAGCTCACGAGAGGTCCATAATGTGGGCGGGAAAGGTATGGGGGGAAGCACCCCAACTGCCATTTATTGCTTCAGGTAATCTGTGTAAAACAGTGTTTTACATTTTTCCTCCTGGGTCACTGGAATAGCTTCTTTACTGATCTCTTGTCTTCCTACCCAGAAACCAGAGTGAATTCCTCAGAGCGCAGATCCAATCTTGACGTGCCTCTTCTTAAAACCTTCCATTGGCAGAGAAGAAAATCCACACAAGCTTCAGCCACGAAGCTTGTCTGAAGTGTGTCTACACCATCTGATGTGCCTATCTCATACTTCTGCCCTTGGACCTCGCTTTGGGTACCTTCCCCAGGCTGCCCCTTCCTGCTGTATCTGTGACAAGCCAGACTCCTTATCCCATCAGGGTCATTGTTAGAATTCAGATCTGCTCAGAATCTAGTTCAAACGTCTCTGGTCAGAGAGGTCGGGTTCTCTGACCACGTCACCAAAGCAGTCCTCTGTCCAGGGCCAGTGTCAAGGGCATGGAACCCATGCAGATTCCCAGGCATCGAGCCTAGAAGGGCTCTGTGCATGGCTTAATGCTCTCTGGTGGCTGTCTTGAAATCCTTTATACTTTTGGAACAAGGCCCCTACATTTTATTTTATTTTATTTATTTTATTTTATTTTATTTTATTTTATTTTATTTTATTTTATTTTATTTTATTTTATTTTATTTTATTTTATTTTATTTTATTTTATTTTATTTTATTTTATTTTTTTATACCAAGTCCTGCAAATGATGTAGCCAGCTCTTCCCCCCTCGTTTCCTCCATTTCACATCATTCCATTTGGTTTTCCCCATGGCACTTCCCCTAAGTCAGAGTGATCCCTTTTGTTAATCTGTTTACTGACCTTTCCCCTCTCTAAGACATGAGCGCCAGGAGAGCAGGAACCTCGGCAGCCTGGCTCTCCACTGTGTCTCCAGCCCCTGGAGCGTGGCCAGACCCAGGCTGAGTGCTCAGCAAGCACATGGTGAATTAATGACGAAGGCAGAGCACTAAAAATACAGCCGGGAGTCCGAAAAATACAGAGGGCAGTTGATGTAAGCTGGGCTTCCTGCCACAGCTTCAGACTCACTTCCCCCACTCCAGTCATCTCACTGATGTGACATACTGATTAATAAAATGTGCACACGTCATCCCAGTGTAAATTCATCCGCACAAGTGAAAAACCAAAACAAAAGGTCTGCCACGCGCCATGCCAGGATTCTCCCCAGGGGATGGCATCCTCTCCTCTGGCTTCCTTGTGACATCCCAGGGGTCTTTGGGGATCTCTCCTCCTCCTGAGTGTGCTCCTTCTGGTGCTGAGCTCAGTCCTGCTCCAGTGAAGGATTAGCCTTAGGACCAGGCCAGCCAACCGCAGGATTCGTAAGATGAAATGTTGGGACAAGGGCAAGCTCAAATGGGTAATCTGGAGAGAGTTCTTTTCAGCTGTTCCAGAAAAGCTTCTACAAGCAACACTGTTCTGTCTCTGAACATTCCCTGCCCCAAAAAGGTCCCAGAACTACTCAATCTTAGCTCGAGAGTAAGTTACCAGCTTGAGAATAAAAGGGAGGCAAACCTAAAAGCGTTTGCCATTGGAGCTGGAGCCATTGACTGAGTAAATATCTGTCCAAACCCTCAAAGTGGGGATGACCAATTGATTTTCTGTTTAAGCCAGTTTTATTGGTTCTCTGTTACTTGGAGGCAGTAGCACCCTAACTGGTACATAATGATAATTTATCTACTAAAAGAGAATATCAGAGAGAAAAAGAGAGAGAGAGATCTTAATTTGCATTTGTTATATATCTTCTCCAACAGTGAATGGTATGCCATGTTTTGAAATAAAATAAACTTGGGTGGCATCTGACTCTTGGTTTTGGTTCAGGTCATGGTCTTCGGGTCATGAGATCGAGCTCCCTGTTGGACTCCATGCTCAGCCGGGATGCTGCTTGAGATTCTCTCCCCTCTCCCTCCCCTGCCTTCCCCCAACTGATTTTTCTGTCTCTCTCAAATAAAAAATCTTAAAAAATAAAATAAACTGTGCTTTCCCAAATATTTCATTATACTCACATTTGAAAACAGAGAATTAAAATAACCCTTTATCATCATAGGCATTCATATGACCATCAAGAAGGAACTGATATGGCAGGGTTTCCTCTTTGAAGACCCTGGGCCGATAGTGAGAAACAATCGTGATTGGCATCACAGCCTCAGCCCCAACTTCCTCACATAGAACCAGGACCAAAGTGGGACTCTCTAGCCTTCTGCAGTTGTATGGTGGAGGTAAGAGTAGTAACACAGACTCTGCAAAGTTATAGTGACAATTAGGCAAACTGAGGCTTGGTAAACAGGTAAACAGGTTGAGCTTGGTAAATAGTCCACAGTTGTGAGCTAGAATTGCTGAGGTTGATGTCACTATTAACCAAGGAGGAAAAGGTGAGGAAAAAGGTAAAAGCTTGACCCTACCCACAGAGCTAATCTGCTTGGGGAGGGAGTTCAGAGTCATTTATAAGATATAAGATACACAATAGCATGAATTGGGGGTGCTACGGGATTTAGGAGAGGAAGTTTCCACAAGGAGTGAAGGCAGAGACCTTGTGGGTGAAGACGGGGAGGCAAGGTGGGCCAGGAGGAGGGTGTAGACCCCCCAGCAGGGCCTGGTGTCCACAGAGAAGCCAGCCAGGGGAGGAGGCAGGAGGGTGCCAGGCCACTACTTGGTCCTCAGAGGCCAGGTCCTCGTAGCAAATGGTTTAGCAAAGTGGAGGCAGATATCCCCACACACGGGCAGGATGTAGTGGTTTATGATGGGCTCACCCCTTGGACTCCATCCAGAGGGCAGCTCTTAACACTCTGAACAAAGTAAGGAGGAAAAAACAGACAGTTTTAAGAAATTTAGTTTAATTTTGAGACACATGCATAAATAAGGATGAGGGGTGACAATCCTGAAGCTGAGGAGACCTTTGTGGAAGTGTGTTCAGTGTCCGGATGTGAGGGACTGAGCATGGCCTGACCTGGGGCTTTAACACATGAGGGTGATAGTGAAACTCTCCCTACCCATCTTCAAACAACAGCAAATGCTTTTCACTCCAAGGACTAAAGGAGCACACAAAAAATGAGAAAATGCTTAATAATGTTGTGAATGAAAGAAAGAAAGAAAGAAAGAAAGAAAGAAAGAAAGAAAGAAAGAAAGAAAAAGAAAGAAAGAAAGAGACAATGGTATACCTGGATGGCTCAGTGGTTGAGCGTCTGCCTTTGGCTCAGGTCATGATCCTGGGGTCCTGGGATCGAGTCCCACATGGGACTCCGCACAGGGAATCTGCTTCTCCCTCTGCTTATGTCTCTGCCTCTTTCTCATGAATAAATAAATAAAATCTTTAAAAAAAGAGAAAGAAAAAGATCAAGAGAAGTGTGTGCCAAGTCCTTCAGGCCACAAGAGGGCGCCTCCGGAGCTGGGCTCAGAGCAGGGGACATGCCCAGGTCCCCAGGGGGACAGCACAGGCGCTGCCAGAGGTCCTGCCTGCAAGGGGCCACCAGGTGCTCACCAGGCAGAGAAGGCTTGCGGCGCTCACCTGGGCCCTGCGTCACCCACAGGATCCCAAGATCAAGAGAGCCCTGGGGCTCTCATCACACCTAAGTCCCCGAACACTCCCTAGTAGCAGTTTGGGATCTGGCCCTGGTTGCAAGTGGGCAGTCAGCATGGGGCAAACAAGCTTGCCCGACTCCAGGCTGGGACGCAGGATGCTTTCCTCAGGCTCGCTCCCCTCAGGAGGGGATGCTTCTCACCAGCTCCCTGCTGCACAGTCAACACGAAACCCCGGTTCCCCACGGGGCCAATAGACTACGAGAAGGCCAGGCTACCCGAGATTAAAAATAGGATGTTGCTGCCCGGGCCTGGGGCCGGCTGGCAGATGACACAGGAACCTCGGGAGGGCCTGGACGGGGGCCAGGCGGCCGTCCTTGCCCTCTGTCACCCCCGGGAGGAGGAGGACAGTGGCGGGTTTACAGGGAGTCCTGCCAGGAAAGGGCTGGGAGGGAGGGGCAGGGCGGAGAGATCGTTTTCCTGTGAGTCAAGGGACGACAGCTGTCACCGCGGAGGGGAGAAGAGGTGGAAAACTGGGTCCAAGCCTTCACGAACGCGGTGGCAGCTGAGTCAAAACAAGCAGTCAGAAACATGAGGCCCTTAAAAATACAGTAATTCATACTACATCAAAGCAGTGATTAGCACAGCTTCCTGGCCCTGTCTTTCTGCTTATTTATGGTACATTACACATCTTAATGCTATTTTCATAAGGTGTTTCAGCTGCCACCGTCCCATATCTGGGAGACAGAAGCGCCTGAGGAATACTGCAATTATCGGGCACCCACCCCCGGCCCAACACAAACCCGGTGTCAACTGCAGTGACAACCCCCTCCCGAAAGGGGAAGCGCAAGAGGAAGTGTCCCCGAGGCCCCTGCTGGCAGCCCGCACCCAGACCCTCTGGGGGAAGGAGACGCAGGGGTGAGGGGACAGGGGGCAAGGCCAAGTTCATATCGGTCAGCTTTGCGTGGGGGTCAGAGGTCACTCTGAAGCCTCTGTTGACGTCCTTCTTTCATCACGGCCCAAAGCTCAGCCCCAATGAGGACTTCATGCCTTAAACTCCAGGGTGCACCAGGCCTCCCCTACCCCCAAGGGCTTTATTTGAAATATATTTGAGTCCATATCCACGCCACAGACAGGGGTAAGCAAAAGTAAGAACTCACCGGGCAATTCCTCGTTCCTCTCAGAGAATTTCTTGTTTTTTTTTTTTTTTGTTTTTTGTTTAAAAAAAAAAAAAAAAAAAAAAGGTGAGGGATGATCATGAGGATCACTCCAGAAAACGGTGCCTTTCCGTCTCCTACCAGAGAGACAAGATGCATTCCCCACACACACACCCTGCCCACCCCCAACCTCCCCAGATAAGTTTAGTAACCATTTCCTCCGAGTCCGGCTACTCGGTACAATTAGTCACCTTGAAAGGGACAAGTGGGTTTATTTATGCCATGGGAAAAATATGTAATCTCAGCATGCAGAGATAAAGCAGGTGGGAGCAAGCAAGAGGTCAGGACAGGCAAAGGGAAAACCACGGCGCTGGCTGGCCTGAGCTGAGGACGCGGGGAAGCTGCAACGTCACAGCCTTGTCACAGGAAGACCTGTGGTTCAAGAGGCTTGCTTGGATGGATCCCGTGCGCCCCCACAGCACTGAAGTCAGGGTCGCCGTGTCTATCGAAAGCATCAACGCCCTCCCTCCTGTCCCAATGCTGCCAATGTCATTCACTTAGGCGTGGGGACGCCTTAGAACCATCAATGTCTGTTTTTTCTGCTTCGAGACTCATGGTCGGTTTCCTTGCTTTTATGTCTGAGACCACTGCCAGTGGGCTCTTCTGGGGCTGGGATATCTTTAGGGCCGTTGGATTGATTGATCTGAGCCCTGGTCTCCCCACCCAACTTTCCAAGACCGGTGCCAACATTCTTGGATGGACACCTGTCCAGTAGGAACTGGGCTTGAGGCCGAAATGCGCCTCATGCAGCCACTTAAAAGCCATCCCAAGATAACTCAGGTCAGAATTTAACCAGCCGCCTACAAATAAAGAACATCCCATGACTCCACTCTGAAGGCATCCAATTCTCCAAAGCCTCTTCTTTCCAACAGTTGCATCAGCTGTAAACATATACTGCAAGCTGGCACTGCTCGAGGAAGGTCTCAGCAGAGAGCATTGCCTTTTTCTTAAATTTATAAAACTAAATTAGTTTGACTTTGGCAAAATCCTGAAGCATAAACATGTCAGGACAAAAGCTCATAGAGGGGTATGATTTGGGTGCTCTCCTGGTTCTAATAACAACAGCTGAGATCTACTGAGTGATGGGCACTGTCCTTATGGGTCTCCAAGGATCATCTGGGTTGATCCTCATCCAGGCTCCCAGGGAGGTTCACTGTGTGGGTAGAAGCACAGAGGGACAGTCTAGTAACTTCCTGAAGAGTGAGTGTCCCATCAAAGGTGGGGACAGACATGAGCCTGGGGGGACAGCCCAGTACCCACACTCAGCCACCCGTGCCTCCTTGTGCCCGGCCTCGTCTCCTGGTGTACGTCCTGCTGCTCACATCTGAGGAGTGCAAGCACATCCCCATCCCCTTGATAAGAGAAAGAGAATTCAAGAGAAAAAGTGAAAAATAAGTCATTCTTAATTCTCAGCTGAAGTGAGGTGTCTCAGGAGCCCAATAGTCCTTGTTTGGTTCTGGGGTTGCTGTCATGTGTTTTTGGCTGGTTTCATTGACGTTGGCAGTGCTCCTTATGGTTGTGGGAGAACTCTGTGGGTTAACCTATGTGGAAAAAATTTCATAACATCCATGTACGATTCAAACCAAGATGTCAGGGACGTCTGGGGAGGGCACAGGTACTGATCCTGGTGTAGGAGGTGTCTGTGTCCCAGCATCCTGTGGCCAAGAAATCCCAGCTGCATTCTGGAAAGTGAGAGATCAGTGTAGGTTGGAGGGCAGGAAATGTGACTTATGGGCAGGAGTAGAAGGCATTTTCTCCAAAGTACTTGGGCTCCCAGGAAGCCCCTGGTGCCTGTGCTGTCAGGATGGAGGGTGCCAGGGCATAGTAGGTCCCCTTCCGGGCCCCAGGACTGTGAAGGGATGCCAGGAGAGACAGTCGGATCAAGGATCCTCAGCACACTCTTCCCTGAGGTGAGTACAGCTCTGGATGGGGTCCCACAGGCCACTAGAGGGAGCCGGGGCCATGTGTGTCCACATGTTCTTAGGGTCACCAGACCTGGGAGAATTATTAACTGCCTTGCGGCTCTTGTCACATGTTCACAAATCCACATACAGCAAAGCCAACTCTGTGTCATCTTTACGTGTAGTGAGGGAGTGAGGAAGATGTGCCCGTGGGGGGTGCGGCTCCTTCTTGACCTGGCAGCCTGGCACAGTGCACAGGGCCTCCAGGACGGGGCCACAGAGGCCGGCCTGGTGCCATGGAGGGGCCTGGCTGCCAGACCCACGAGGGCTCCTCTCAAAGAATGGGGAACTGTGGCTCTGAGTGACAGCCAAAGTGGTGCCCACAGAGCTGTGTGTGATTTCCAGCTCAATAGTGTAGCCACAACTGGGTCTCTCAGGACTGGGAGCTCTGAACCTCTGGGCCTGTCTGAGACACAGGGAGCGCTAAAGCACAGGCACCTGAGCGCACCCCAACCAGCAGTGCTGTGGTGGGAGCGGAGTCCAGCGTGGCAGCATTAACGTCCCAGAAAGTTGCACAAAACGGGCTCAGAGGTCACACAGTTCAGCCCCTCAGGCCACTCGCCTCCACTCACACTTTGTCTGAGGGAAAAGTGCTGACACCATCTCCTAAGCTTTAATTATACATTATACTCAACTCTTTAGTGAAAGGAAAGCTGAGTGTAAACCCCAAACCATATTGACAGTATTGACCCATTAGGGCCCCAAAAGAGTTATAGTCCTGCCTGCCAATGTGATAACCCCCCCACCCCCCCAAGAGAAAGACACCAATTCTTTGTGTCCTTGACAGACAGCATCAATTTCCGGAGCAGCAGATTCTTCCCAAACAGATTTAGGAAACCGAAGAGAGCTACAACCCCTGATAATACCTACTGGGGGTGGGGTGGGGGCGTGAGGGATCCCTACACTTGCTGGGATTTTCATAGCAGAGTATGGGTGCAAGGCCGCTCTGAATGCAACAATCTGACATGTTCTCAGTACAGGTCTGTGTGTACATATAGATTAGCACACAACAGAAAAACAAGCTGGCCGTCCGTCCCTTCCCCTCCCTCTGTAGGAATTTGGCTTGAGATGAAGGTTTGATCTTTTAGTAATAACATTCTCAGTGTCCAACTGAGTGCAGCCAAGGGAAATAAACACGTCGGCTTCTGAACCTGGTTTTGCCGTAGATTGACATGGGCGCTGACAAAGGATTAACCTCTTGTTGCCTCCGGGCCCTAGTCTCCAAAAGATGACCCATATTTTCGAACCCAAACAACTTCAATACATTAATACTTAATGGCCACGGAGCACAGCATAACGATGTGAATGTTTAACCAAGGTTACGCTCTTTCACAATCGCTGCTATTTTGGTCCTAAGCGTGCTTCCAGCCTTCACAGTTATATGGAAATTAAATACCCTTTAAAGGGGAAGGAAAAGAATGATGTGTGCACAGAAGAAATCCAGTTTCACACATCATGCCTTTGAGGGCTTTGCCAAGACTAAGGGGGCACATATCCTGAGTCTTTGTTCAAGAAAAGTCCTGGTTTCTGGCTCCTCACTCTAGTCCAATAGTGCAGTGCCCATCTTAGTACCACCCAGGGTCACTTTTATTGCCTTTGGCTTCAAAGTCTTATTAGCAAAAATAACGTAGGATTGAGTATCCCCAGCACTGCTCAAGAACGCTATGCTCCCCCGAAAACAACAGCGTGGAACACAAGTGGAAATTGGAACTGGTTGCCTGCTTAATTATACCTTCTACTTAGCTGTTTGAGAAGGTTTAGCTAAGACAGGTGAGGACAGGCGCTCTTAACTAGAGTTAAAACAAAACAGATTCATAACCACTCATCCTAAGGGAAATCATTGTCTGAGAAAATAAATTTCTAGAATTCCTATGTAATCCATAAATTCCAGAAATAATCCAGATTTACTCAGAATCAATACACTTTACATTTGGGATAAAATGTAGTGGATATGTTATAGTCACGCCAGCTGCTGCAGAAAAAAACAAATTCATCCTCAAATTATACCGACGCAATACCGGCCTACGTATTGGTCCAGCGTATGTGCTCTTGGTCTTTGGGTCACCTTCATGGTCCTGGGCTTCTCCCCCATTCTGAGATCTTTGAGCAGCATCTCAAAGTCTTCAGTACCCAGACTGTGGGTGGAGGAAGAAAGGGCAGAGAGGACTCTTGGCTTCCTAACCGTTACAGTGTAGAAATGGCAGCCATCACTCTGCTCACATGCCAGTGGTCAGAACTCATAGCAAGACCCCAACTATATACAAAAGAGTCTAAGCTGGGCTGCAGTTCTCAGAGATAAGCCTTTACCTTGAACTTGTGGATGAGTCTAGGGCTCTCCCAGATAGCTGGCATACATTGAGGTTGCCCCATGCAGGGACCTTTCAGTAGCAGACCTGACAATGCCATCAATCAGTATCTCTGGAGCCCTGCCAGAGACCAAGAGCTCCCTACCTTGCCGGAAAATCTATTTAATTTTTAGGAAAGAACTAATTGTAAGAAAGTTCTTATATTGAGTTATTGTATTTTGTCATGCAATTTCCATCTGTTGATCTTTGTTAGAGCCTTCTAGAATCACACAGAGTAAGTCTACTTCATCTTCCACTTGACAGACAGTCAAAAGATTGAAGGTCTACTGTGTTTCTCGTAAGTGATTAATTTTCTAAGTATCCCCCGCTTATTGATTTTCATTCCACTTATTATACTGGTCATCTTTCTTGGGATATTCACATGACTATTCTTGGCCTTCCCAAAATGGTTAGCTCAGAAATGAAACATTTAGGTGAGCAGAAGGGAGTGTAATGGAAGGATAGGAGAAAGACTCGGTGCATCTTCTGAAAGCTGTTCCTATGGAAAGACATTCTTGAGGTATTCTTCCTATTTCTCGTCAGCTGGCTGGTGGCTTCAGGCTCCTGGTTATGGGTCCTGGGAGAACCGAAGCCCTGCTGCTTGGGAGCATTCCCTGCTGCAGCGTTCTCGCAGTGAGACAGTTTCACTGTGAGGGCTTGTTTCAGATCAATGCTTTTTAAAGCTTAAAAAGAAAAATATGGCTGAACTAAAATGATAATAAAGAGAGCTCAAGATAATACAGCCTTTTATGCGGGCCTTATATCACATAAGCCATGCTTTAGAGCAGTCCTGGAGGTGAGCATAAATTAGACACAGAATCCTTTATTTTTTAAAAAAATTAATAAAGTTTAGATTAAATATTAACGAGAAAAGCTGCAGTCCATTGCTCCTGCATGAAGGCTGAGAAAGATGAGGTTTGTTACTCTTCTTCCCTTGAGGCTGGCGTGGGAAAATAGTCTCTATAAAAATATTTTAAATTTTTAAAAAAATATTTTAAAATTAATTTTTACAATGAGAACTTGTATCCTGTGAAAGCATATATTTACATTGACGGTGCCATTTTGTCAAAATGATCCAGGAAAGCAATTCGTCACTATTATATTTTATTTTACTCTATTTTGATGGGAGGAAGGATGGACTCATGAGCCACCTTTGAATATAGTTTAGAAACTTGATGTGGAAAGGGCACTAATATTGTAATTACCAGTTTTCCGTTATCAGGCGCAGCTCTCTTTGTTGCTCCTGCTATTTCAAGTTACTGTTCACATACTGTGGCTAATTCCCTTTGTTACATTTCACAGCAAATGCCGCTTCCTGAATATTTGTTATTGCAGTGCCATGGACGTACGCTTCTCAGATAAAGGAAAAACTGGGTGCATCCATCTGTGGGCAAATTAAAAATGAAATTAACCCCCTGGCTTCCATGACAGTATCCCCTCAGGCAAAATGTGCCCTGTGCTTTTGACTGACAAGGTATTACATCGTGGTCACATGTATGTTATATTTCTTCAATGGTATTTGGTAGAATCTCAAAAAAAAAACTTTTGTGATTTGACCTTGTATTTATGCCAAGAGAGGACTCATGGTGCAGGGGCTAGAGTGGAGGCGTATGGAGTCTGGAGAACAAGGGAAAAACAGTATAAGACTTTGACTCTGGAAGGAAAAGATCTATTTTCATTATTCAAGGTGCAGTCCCTGACAAGTTGATATTTTTCTTAACTGGATTAAAGTTTTTTTGTTTTGTTTTTTTAGATTTTATATATTTATTCATGAGAGACATAGAGAGAGAGAGGCAGAGACACAGGCAGAGGGAGAAGCAGGCTCCATGCAGGGAGCCCAACATGGGACTCAATCCCTGGTCTCCAGGATCAGGCCCTGGGCTGAAGGCAGCGCTAAACCACTGAGCCACCCCGGCTGCCCAAGATTAGAGTTTTTGAAGGTTGGTTATGCCGGGTCCTTAGAGATGGGAAGAGAGAAAAGTCAGAAAGAAAGCTAGAGCACCTTGAGTAAGGAAGGCTTGTGGACCCAGCAGGAAGAGAGAATCTCTTCTTATCGCCCAACCAGAACCCATGGGGACAACAGAAATGGAAGCTCTATTTTTTTTGGAAGAATTATTGTCTACTTCTCTCCTTTCAATAGTAGTACCACTAACATGAGTCTGTCCTTACGGGGAGAGAGTATGCACATAACGGCTCCTCTTATCTATTCCTCCCATTACTATTTTCAATGAAACAGAGAGAAAATAAGAAAAGAATTGACATTTCTTTCTGTCTCTCTCAATCTAATTTTGAAAAGAAAGGAAAAGGAAAAGTCTACCACATGAAGGAACAAATTTTGCTGTGTACTGGGGCTTATGACATTATTTGATTCATTCAACAAATATTCGTTGAACACCCTGCCATGCACCTGCCTCTGTTCTAGGCCTGGAACAGATGAGTGAACAAGTCAGAGAAGAACTCTGATTTTAAGGAGCAAGAGTCTGGTGAGGGAAGACAACGAGTAAGAATAACACATAGAAAGGAGGCGAGACAGGGCAAAGAGAGACAATTGTAAGATCACGTCTGCGAGGCTGGCCAGGGACGTCAGAGTGACATTTGATTGGAGTCCTGAGTGATGTGAGGGATCAACCATGTGAAGAACATTCGTGTCCTAGGTTTATGGAAGAACAAGTACAAATTTCCTGGGTCAAGAGAATTCTGCACATGTTGGAGGGACCCAAAGAAGTGAATATGGTTAGACCTGGGGCCCACGAAGAGCCTGGAGATGAGGATGGAGAAGTTGGCAGGATAGATCAAGCCAAGCATTCTGGGGCCTTGGATTGTATTCAAAGTGCATGATAAGTCATGGAGGGCTTTATTTATCTATTTTTTGTTTTAAGAATATAGATGGTTTTAGGGGAGTCTGAGTGGTTCAGTCAGTTAAGCATCTGACTCTTGATTTCAGCTCAGGTCATGATCTCAGAGTTGTGAGATCAAGCCCGTAATGGGCTCCCCAGTGGCCGTGAAGCCTGCTTAAGATTCTCTCTCTCTCTCTCTCTCTCTTCTCTCTCTCCTCACTTCTCCCATAAAAAAAAAGAATATAAATTATTTTAAACATACTCAAAGTGTAGAGAGGAGCATCACGAATCTCCTAATAGGCATCAGCCAGCTTCAACAAGTCATGCCATCTTTATTCTATCAAGGCTCAATCATGCTTCCCCATCCTGACCAGATATTAATTCAGATTCCAGCTATTATTGAATTTCTCCCATAAACGATTCAGCATGTATCACATCTGTACATTGAAGAGCATCAAATAAATATTAGCAAATATTGTGCCGGTATTTTAGAATTGTATGTGTGTGTAATTTTTTTGTTAGCGTGTTTGAATCAGGATCCAAATAAAGTTCCTATACAGCAACTGGTTAGTGTCTCACTTAAATCTCTTTTAACTCATGGGTTTCTTCTCATGGTGGGGGGCGGGGAGCGTGCCAACAAGGGAATATCACCATTTGTCAATTTTTAAAAGACCACTCAGCTTCATGTGGAGACCAGATAGCAGAAGGGGAAGGGGAAGGAAGGCTATCCCAATGGGCCAATGCGATAAGATGGTGGTCTGCAGGACAGGGGTCAATGGGATAGAAAGAATTGGGTGAATATAGGATTTGTTTATTTACTATCTCATTTTCTTGTTAGAGCTTACCAGACTTACTTTTTAGATATAGATATAAACAAATTTGCAGATAGACTTACTTTTTAGATATAGATATAAACAAATTTGCAGATTATGAACATACATATGTATAAATGATAGACATACATATATGAATCAACCTATACAATTAGTGCACACATGGAAACATTTGTGTATTAGAAACATACAGTTGTGTGCAGCATTCTCGCGCAACTGATAGAGGAATCTGAGGAGTCCCCAATTCACAAAAAAAAAATAATGCCTTTTGTTTATATTACTCCCCACACTCCTTAAAAGGAGGTTAATCATATTTACCCATTTTTATTTTCTAATTTGTTGACTACACCTGAAATTCTCACAAATTATTTTAAAGTAACAGTGCAACCTAGTAGGAATTCATTAGCCTTCCCAGAAGAATAGTAAAACACATGGGTTGAGAATAGAATTCTGTGGCATAAGAAGATTGAATCGATTATCTGAGCATATAGGAAAGACCCTAAGAGCTCCCCCAACCCCAGTGTGCTTCCTCTGCTGGAGCAGAGGTGTTGGGGGAGAAAAGGAGGGTGCCCTGCACTTCTGACAGGTGCTGCCTGCGCCACCCATCAGCCCCAGCTGCCTCCTAGCTCTTAATTGTCTTGCACCTGCTCTGGCCAAAATCTTTTTCCTGCTTTCCTTTCATGTGCATGATGGTTCCTAGCCTTCCTGTAGAGTCTCAGCGTGATACTGAGAAATATTACTCTCTCATTCTGTTCTTTCCCCACAGGTAACTTTCTTTTTATATTCAGCGTCCATTTGAACGGAGCACTTTGCAGTATCTGGGCGCTCCACTTCTAAAAACCCTCAGGTTAAGACTCAAGCAGATCACCCTAGTGAACCCCAAGACTGCAGGTTGCTTCTATCACTTAGCATTTTGAAAGTGGGGAAGGGGAAAAGAGGAAAAGAGGGAAAGCAAAATAGAGGGGATAGGGAGCTGTCACAACTTCCGTTTCATTGCTACTATTATTTAGCATTAAATGTCAAACAGCTGTGAAGGGCTGGTCTGACACAGACCAGCACTTGGTTACTATATTCCTTATGTACATATTGTCCTTCACCCTCCTAGGTGACATTAGAGTTCTTGTTTCACATCAGCTGTCCTTGCTTGTGGTGTTGTGGAGGGTGTGAACGTGGCTGAAGATGAATGTGTGTGATGGATGTGGGCCCTTCGGGGCGTATCCTCTAGCTACCATGGCCTCATGAGGACTGGGGAGTCCACAGCTGTGTCTCTGGACTGACTCGATGCGCATCCCCTTGAACTGACCCTAGGATCAGGGTTGTGGTCACAGATACTAGACAGCACACACCAGTCTCTGTCCCAAGCTGTTTGTGTAGTTTTCCCTCTGATGAGGAGCTTGGAGACTCTGTCTACGCATGCCAAACATCTACATGCAAGTAGAAAAAGCAAATTTAAAATTCCGAACATTTCTTTTTTTAAAATTTTTTTAAAAATTTTTATTTATTTATGATAGAGAGAGAGAGAGAGGCAGAGACATAGGCAGAGGGAGAAGCAGGCTCCATGCACCGGGAGCCCGATGTGGGATTCGATCCTGGGTCTCCAGGATCGCGCCCTGGGCCAAAGGCAGACGCCAAACCGCTGGGCCACCCAGGGATCCCAAAATTCCGAACATTTCTGATGTAAAGTCTGATGTTTCTTACATCTGGATAAGTGGAGAGAGGGGAAAACTTTTACCTTAGCTGGATCAGTGGCATCTTGTTCTATATGGAAGGTGCTAAAAATACACTCAGTTGAATAATACTGTTTATTGATAAGCTCCTTTGCACTCCCCAGTGTACTGGGCACTGTGCGGATTAGTAGTTCAACACGGACTCTGTTCCCTATGGCTTTCTCTAGAGCCTTGCCTCAAATAACATGACCTTTTATATACTTGGGATGAATTTTTCATAGACTTAAAGCATCGTTACTTCCTATTGGAACAATAGGGTAAGGTTTAAAGGACTTGCCCAGAGCTACTCAGTGAGTTTCAGAAGCCCAGTTCACACACAGCCTATATTCTGACATTACACTAACTATACTATTCTATTGTCTTCTGGAAAATTAGACCCACTTGAGTCCTGGTTTTATGTGTTTGTCACAAAAGCTGCATGTGTTTTGACTTCCCAAAGACCCCCGTGTGAGTATGAGTGTGTGTGTGTGTGTGTGTGTGTGTGTGTGTGTGCCAGGTGATTATTATTTGGGTGGGTTCATTTTCTTTTGTTCAATTTCCAGCTGATATGCATAATAGCATTTCCTTATTCTGGAAGGAAGTGGAAGCTCTGAAAGAAACGGAGGACAGCTCCTCTGCAGTGTTTCCTGTTGAGGGAAACAGGAAGTGCTGGAGTATCAGGAGGAAGCCTGCCAGCAAGAGATTTCTAGAGTTGAAAGGATAGAACCATGGGGCCCAGCATGAAGCTCAGAGCTTAGGCTTAGAAGTTGGTAGGAAATAGATGCCTAAAATTTGGGTTTCCCTTTCCTACAGTCATATCAACAGAAACTCTTGGCAAATATATGAATGGCTGAATTTTAGAGAAAAACCATGCTGCTAAATGGTGCAGAGTCATTCCTTATCATCCTTGAGCAAAAGGCCACCTCACAGCTGATCCACAGAGCTGTGGAAAAGGGTCAAGAATGAGTCAAAGGTATTCACCATTGTTCCTAGACTTCCAGAGTGGTATTCATTGAGAGGGTTTTTTCTTTTTTTCCTTTTTTAATGAAGTCATTGACCCCAAGGGACCAAATGGTGGTTTGAGTTAGTAAAGCTATGTTTGCCCAGAAACAGAAGGCAAGATGGAGAATAATACAGAATAACATGCAAATAAAGTAGAAACGGAACATTTATATAGGAAATATAAGATCTGCAAATGAAGTTAAAATCCAACTTGCAGGAACTTGTTCTGGTGAGTGAATGATGACCTTCCCTTATTTGCGGAGCAGCCTGCTGGAGTTCTGGCAAATGAATAGGAGACTGGAGAGCACTCCTCAGAACCCCCTTATCTAGAACAGACCTGGATGTTTCAATATTGGCCAGTGTGGACCAAGCCAGAGTTACTACAACGTATCAACCTCTAGCCTCCCTGAACCCAGACCCTCAGATTTCTGCCCCCCTGAAGGAGTCTATGACAAGATCACCAGTGACTTCTGAGTTCTTAAAGGGACCACTTCCAGGCATTGAGGCCTTGGCCCTTCTGAAACATTTTACACTGTTGAATATTCCTGTATTCGTAGGATGTTCTTCTTCTCTGGTTTTCCTAAACACCCTACTCTCTTGGTTTTCCCCTACTTTTCTAGTCACACCGTCATCCACAAGATTTTTTTTCCACCATCCATTTATTATATTTTTCTGGGGAGAGGGAGGCTGAGTTCCATTTGAGCCTTTTCTTTTCTCACTTTTGGAGATGCATGCAGTCTTCTGGATTTAACCAGTATTTGTTCACAATTGCTATTTATAGAGTTTCAGCTTTATGTAAATGCCTTCTAGAATTTTCCACTAAAAAATCCCACCAGCATCTCACACTGGGCCAGCTCAAAATGAAACTTCTTGATGCCTCTGCTCTACCAACATCCATTTGATGTGTAGCATCACCATCCACCCATTTCTCAAGTGATGATCAGAGTCATCCTCAAGGCTTCCTCCTCCCTCATTTCTGCATCCAATAAATTATCAAGCACTCTCTTTGCTTCTTTTTAGATAGCTAGCTAAAGTCTGGGGATGCCTGGGTGGCTCAGCAGTTTGATGCCTGCCTTCCGCCCAAGGTGTGATCCTGGAGTCCTGGGACTGAGTCCCACATCAGGATCCCTGCATGGAACCTGCTTCTCTCCCTGCCTGTGTCTCTGCCCTTCTCTCTCTCTCTCTCTCTCTCTCTCTCTCTCTGTGGTCTCATGAAAAAATAAAAATAAAACCTTAAAAAAATAAAAAATAAAAATAAAAAAATAGCCAAAGTCTGTCACCTCTTCCAAGCCATCTATCAAGAAGTGCTGTTGAGTAACCTTATTTGGTGAATGGGTGGACATGTGACTGAAATCAGGTCATGGCACATCATGAACTCCAGCTCAATGCACAATGGGGTCACACTGTCCTGGGCTCCCTGAGGCCATGGCCAAGTCTCTCCACGGCCTTGTGCCCTGACAATGCCACTTTCAGAACAGATGATGTGTTATTTCCTGATGTACTAAAACTCTACCAAGGCTGAGTTTATCCCAACTACTGGAAGAGCATAAAAATAACAAATAGTCATGTAAATGTATATCAGTTAGAATAATGTGTGGTTTTTCTGTATTTCTCTATTTCACACTTTCTCATTCTCTGACTCCATCTCATAGACCTTGGCTCTGTCAACTCCTGAGGACAAGATTTCCATTATATGACATCTCAGGTCTCCTGTCCAATTCTGTTCTTCATTCTTCAAAAAAATCTATTGGCCATTTGACTACTAATGCCTGGTACTATCTTGAAGATGCTAAGAGAATGAATGTGTGCATGTGTGTATGTATACAATTTTCTGAGGAAGAAAGCAGAATTGAATCTGCTAACCTTGTTTCTGACTAGCATGGATATTATTAATAGCTCAGTTTCTATGACTGGATTCCAAGGCAGAAAGATAAACAGCACAAAGAGAAATCTGCCAAGCTATTAAAAAAAAAAAAAAGAAAACTAGAAAGATAGGAAATCTTGAAAACAGATGGAGAAAGGGAGCAAGAAAGAACATTCATAACAGGAGGCAAAACTCTAGGATATCCAGGGGCAAAATGGATAAAGACAACAAGAGCTAGGGTAGTATTACCTTTGGGCACAAACAAGTGCATTTTAGTTTTTTCCTTTAAAAAGTCCTCCCACAAGAAACACAAAACAAGATGTGTTTCTTGGCAGAGTTTATGAATTCTACATTTTTTTTCATTATATTCTGAAGAACTTTCCTCATTGTGATAAAGTTAATGGACATAGTACATTTATATTCGTATAAGCATTCTCCAAGACAAGGATATCCAATAATCTTCATTAGCCTTAAAACAAAAATTAACAATAATGAAACTATGAGCATATTCTGGAGAATTAAGAGATTTGCATTGGTGTGACTGTGTGGCATGCAATGTGTGAAACGTCATCAATGTTATTTTATATTCATGGCTGGGGTTTCAAAATTAGAATCACTTAGCTCTCTGTAAGGTATGTTTAGAAACAGAAATTCTGAAGAAAGAGCTAACAAAGAGAAAGATCTGACCTTAGGTCTGACCATGTTTTGGCTGGCCCATAAACCTATATTGTCTCTGTGTCCTTGACCTGGTGCCATGAATATTCATGTGCCATTTTTACAAATTCACCAGTTAAGGACCTCAACATACGGCAAGATAGAGTGTGGGTGTGCATGGCAAGGTAATTTATGGAGGGCAAAATAAAAGGATTCCTCCTAAGTTTGAACATTATTCATTGTCTTTCTATTTTCACAAGAGGGAAATGAGTCCATTAATTCTATTATTCTGAAGGGATGTCAAAGTTTAACATGGCTTTAGTTTCGAACAGTGACAATCTTCTCTAAAATTCTATAGTGAGTTTGAAGAGCTACTCTGCTAATAGTTCCACAATTACGTGGATTTCCCAAGTTGATTTAACTATTAAAGAAGATATTTAGGAAGATATTTCTTGATTAATTCAGTTATTCTGAAAGCACTTCTCCCAGACACAGCTATTTAAATTCTAACCCTTTTTTCTGTACAGAATTCTAGTTCTACACTAAGAGTGAAGGAGGTGTTTGTCTCAGAATCTCTCAACTCTTTGAGATCAGGCTGGTCCTGAAAAGAAGCATTTGACACCTCTTTTTTGTACTCCAATGATGTAGGCATGAAGTTTTGGTCGATACTAAGTATTTAGGAACAATCTATTCTAATATTTTAGAAAATAGAGGATGGACATTTTTACTTCCAAAATTCCAAGATTCTAAAAATGTATCAACCAACCAAGGCTTTCAATTCCAAGTGAATTAGGATCAATAAAAGATATGGCATCAATGCACTTCTTAAGGCAGCAGATAGAAAGGCTGACAGAGCAGCTCTGATTCCAGGCAAGAGACTTAACTCAGTAATTTCGGGTCAATTTATAATACTGCTGGATTCCTTTGGTAGCAAAGTCCTCACCAGTGCAAGAAGCCCAGCATCTGGACAGGAGTACTATTCCATGCCTGTTTGTAGATAAAAAGGAAGAAAACAATGCTGTCAAAGTTCATCCCCAAACATTTATTATGAGTGAAGAGAAAATTATATATAAAACTGCAGTTCACACACACATATCCCCTTACCCCTGAGGTCAGGGGCCCCTGGGGAAGCAGTGTGATAGATGATTTGCAAGGAGAGGACATGTTACTTCACTTCACTCCTCACGTTTGCCAAATGTGAATTGGGGGAAGAGGCCAAACTTATAACTTAGTGTTTTCATCAGTAAATCCTAAAGAGGTAAGTGGAGAGGGATCCCAAATAGATGATAAAGCTATGTAACAAAATATAAAAATAATATAGTCACACTGTTCCCCATTCTATTGCCAATATTTTGTCTGCTGTCATAGACTTTGGAGTCTCTTTCCTGCTCACTATATATTAGATGGCTAGTGATCTTGAATTGGTTCTAACCTCTTCAACACTCCATCCCCACATCTGAAATATGAAGATAAAAATCTCACCTTGCAGTGCAGGTGGGAAAATCAGTTAAGACACAACATGTAAATC
Organism: Vulpes lagopus; assembly: GCF_018345385.1. Taxonomy (NCBI): domain Eukaryota; kingdom Metazoa; phylum Chordata; class Mammalia; order Carnivora; family Canidae; genus Vulpes; species Vulpes lagopus. The sequence continues at coordinate 109,602,329 of NC_054825.1, read as the reverse complement.
CACTAAGTAAACTGAAAAATGTCCTACACCCTTTGGGGATTGTTATTCAATTGAAATTCTCAGATATTTTTAATCCACTCTCTTATAAACCTGTAACTCCAAGCAGATACACCCTCAAAGGATGGAAAGTACCAGTATGTGCCTATGTGTACCTGGTCCCGTCAGCAGCAAGACACCAAAACAGACTTGGTTCATAAGTAGCCTTGTCTCCATCTTCCAGAAGCTCTAGAAAAAAACTCTGGGATCATCTATCTATCTATTATTAACCTAGTCTCATGGATTTTTAAAAATTTATTCGTGAGAGACACACAGAGAGAGGCAGAGACATAGGCAGAGGGAAAAGCTGGCTTCCTGTGGGGAGCCTGACATGGAACTTGATCCCAGGACCCCAGCATCATGACCTGAGCCAAAGGCAGACACCCATCCACTGAGCCACCCAGGTGTCCCATGGATTTTTTTTCCCCAATGTTTATAATTCAGTACTGTCCTTAAATAGTGTAGTACTCAAACTGTACATATTGATCAATGAGACCCCTGGAAACTGTGTCTTTTTGACAAGTTATCCATCACTTTTGAATCTTTATTTTCTGAGGCAATAAAATAGTCCAGGTTCATCTTGTACCCTCCTTGACCTAGCGCTAGAATCAGCCTTGGTTCCATTCAAAAGAGGATGGAACCAGAAACCAAGATTTGCATTCTAAGTGTACTCCTTGTTTGGGGGTGTCTCTGCTTCTGTACCCTTTCAATGGACAGAACCGGGGGGGGGATATATAAACACACCCACAGTACAATGCATATATACATACACATATATAACACATATGCATGCATTTACATAGTTTTATTTTAGAAACCATGAGTGTATACCAATTTTCCAAATTCTAAGCCAATTCTAATTCTCCCCATTCATATATTTATAGAGATAGATATTTTAAATATATATAACACATACATTTACATATATTATATATACTATATATACATATCTTCATTCTCTATATCTCTTTATTATCTTCATATTATATGTACACACATTCTTTCACAGTAAGAACCTGGTTTCCAAGATCAATACATTTACTTGGCAATATTATAATAGTATGGTCACAGAGTTGACTCAGACATTCAGAATGGAAAGTAAAGTACTGGATGAAGAGCTGAGGATTTGTTGGTACTTAGTTCCCGACTCCACCCGACCCCAACCCACTCCCCAAGACTGAGGCTCCCTAGTCAACTCTGTTCCTAAGTTACTTGTCTATCTTTTCTCTCCCCCTCAAAGTGGTTTTATTAATTCATTTTATTTTTTAAAAAATATTTATTTATTTATTTATTTATTTATTTATTTATTTATTTGCAAGAGAGACAAAGAGAGAGAGAGCATGTACGTGTTGAGGGAGGGGCACAGGGAGAGAATCTTTAAGCAGACTCCTGTTGAGTGGGGACCCTGACACAGGCTTGAACCCACCACCCGTGAAATCATGATCTCAGCTGATACCAAGTATCAGTTCACCAAATGAGCCACCCAGGTACCTCTGTTATTCATTTTAATACAGTTGTGTTCATTTGTTTCACCTTACTTTCAGATCTATTTCTTTGCCATGCTTTTTTTTTTTAAATTTTATTTTGTTTAATACTAACATGCTTTGAGATCTTTAAACTATATGGAAAGGTAATCTCAGGAGTTTCTTTTTCATTTTTTTAAATTTTTGTTTTTCTCATTATTGAAGTTCTATCTCCTGGGTAAGTTTCGAGAAGTGAGATTTCTGAGTTGAAGAATAAATATATGTGTAGTTGTGTAGTTGTAGACATTGACATTGACAAATTCTCCCCTGTAAGAACTGTACCATGCTCATCCCCACCAACATTGCATGTTTCCAGACAGCCTGGCCAATCAACTGAATTGCCCAGCTTTTTGTATAAATAGATGGGTGAGAAATGGTATCTCAATGTAGTTTTAATTTACATTTTTCTAATTATGAGTATAATTGAACATCTATTGCATATAAGTTATTGTTTTAATATTTTTTGTTAATTTTCTGCTCATGAATGACTTGTATTCAACTTTCTATACAGTATTTCCTCCCTTTTCCTCAACATATAAAATTTCCTAATATATTAGATGTATTTTTTCCCATTTGTCACTTGTCCTTTGACCTTATATATGTGGCTTTTTGCCATAGAAAGAGGGGTTTGGAGGGGACAGGGGATAATGTAGGCAAACGTATCAATCTTTTCATTTATGGCATCTGGATTTCACATTGTTTTTTAAAATATTTTTTTATATTCAGACTATAGAAGAATTTACCTTTTTTTTTAGATCTCATAAATTGCATTTTTTACATTTAGATCTCTAATTCATGAAGAGTTTATTCTTGAAGGTGTATATGGCCGGGCTGTGGGGAGAATGGTAATGTTGAAACATCCTTATCTCCTTTTGGGTCTTTCTGGCATATTTCATAGGCTTTTTTTTTTTCCAGATGGGTTTGAATAATTATTTTAAAATTTACCTTCAGGGATCCCTGGGTGGCGCAGCGGTTTGGCGCCTGCCTTTGGCCCAGGGCGCGATCCTGGAGACCCGGGATCGAATCCCACATCGAGCTCCCGGTGCATGGAGCCTGCTTCTCCCTCTGCCTGTGTCTCTGCCTCTCTCTCTCTCTCACTGTGTGCCTATCATAAATAAATAAAAATTAAAAAAAATATTTAAAAAAAAAAAATAAAATTTACCTTCACTTCTTTATGTCTTACTGCTATTACAGTTAGGACTTCTTCATTTATTATATCCTGTAGCTGCCCATCATCCAAGTATATAAAGTGTATTGGTTTTTGTATATTAATTTTGTGTCCTGTTTCTTTACTAATTTTAAGATAGCTTTATCGTCAGTCTTGAATTTTCATGGTATACTATCATTTACTATCATATTACCTGCAAGTAGAGTTTATTTTTTTCCCCAATTCTTTCACTTTTGATTGTTTTTTCTGCTTTAGTGACATTGGTCCAAGTTTCTAGAAGAATGCTAAATAGTAACAGAAATAGTGGGACCTCTTGCCTTGTTCCTGAACTTAACAGGAATGTCCCTAATGTTCCCAATTAAGAAATATTTTAGAATTAGGATTGAGCATGTATTTATATTTAATATATGTGTGTGGATTTAATATATGAGCATGCATTTTATATTTATGTGCATACATATATATGTGTGTATAATTTCTTCAGACCTGTGGAACCAATGGGATATACATAGATTTCTTCTAAGGAAATGTGGAGTTGGCAACTCCAAATTCTATAACATAGACCAATAGGTGGGAAACAAGCAGAAGCTGCTAACGCTTTTTTCTTTTTTTTTTCTTTAGAGAGAGAGAGAGTATATGTGTGCACCCAAAAGAGTTGAACGCTAACCCACTGAGGCATCCAGGAGCCCCTGTGGCTGCATTCTTCAGTCAGAATTTCTCCTTTCACAGAAAGCTTCAGTTTTTGCTCTTCAGGCCTTCAGCTGATCAGACAAGACCCACCCACATGATTCAGAATAATCTCTTTTACTTAAAGTCCGTTTATTGTAGATGTTAGCCACATCTGAAAAATACAAGCCATCACAGCAACACCCAGATTGGCTGGGCGGTATGGCTCAGTTGAGCTAAAAAGTTATACTGAACACGCATATGCTTGCCTCTTATTTCTCTATCTTTTCAATGATTGTCTTTCTCAGTTTTTTTTCTTTTGTGCTGGACCTTGATTTTATTCTCTTGGTTGTTTTCCTTAACATTGTATCTACTGGCTTTTATTAAGTTTTGAGTTAAATCTATTCTTTGAGAGCCTTGTCATTTTGCTCCCATTTCTTGTATGATTGTGTCATTTCTACTGTTTCTTCTCTGAGTCCCATTAATTCTTGTTTTCTGACTTTTTGTATGTTCTTTGTTTCTGTTTTTATTTTTTTTTATTTAAGGTGCCTTCCTTATATCTTTGAATGCTTATTTAAGCATATTTAATTCAGTTTCAATTGTTGTTTTACAGTGCTCTTCTGCCTCATGGTTGATTTTGTTTTGCAGAGAATTTTCATCAGCTCTTTATGTTGACTCATATTTTCAATTTTCTTACAATAGTTTTATATGAATGTGACCTGAATTTTCTATACCAGTGCCTCTCCAGGGAAGGATTTTAAGTTTGAGAGTGTATTTTTGTGTGTCTGTTCTCTTCTGCACAGTGTCCTCAAATGGACAATGCTGACTGTGGTGATGGGGAAAGGGATGGTTGGGGGTATCCGTCACTTGTATCTGTAGATTCCTTCATTCCCACCTAGTTTCTTTCCATTCTTCACTGTGTTGTTTCCAGCAGTTGCCCATGCTTTTTTCATATTCTAGTTCTTCTCCAGAAGTAGCCCACCTCTGCAGCTGCTTCCATGGAGCAGGTGCTGGGAACCCCATATCCTGAACTCTAATCAGCATTTGAGCATTTAGTGATGGGTTTTCCCTTGAGAAGTGATATTTTCTTTGCTTTCCCTGGGCTGTCTCTGTCTGGTCTCTTTTTGTCACAAAGTCACTTTCAACCTCACCAACCCCACAACACTCACCCATAAGCTTGCGGTGGTGAGTGGCAAGTTCGGCTGAAATGTGGTTAGTTTCTCTACTATGGGATAATTTTGTAGATTATGGTATTCCCTACCTTCTAATAATGCTGAGTGTGTGGCTCACATATGGTTTTATTTCGATTATTTTTGTGGGGAGGATTTATAAGGAGATAAAAAAGTCAAGCACTTGCTATTATCCTTCCTACACAGAAGATCCGCATTCTCTTTTCACTCATTTATCCTTATGCTTCTCCAACAAGAAGCTAAGATCATGAGAAACCTGAAAAGGAGTTTAGTAATGGAAGAAGTGGAGGTGAGTTACAAGCGCAGTAACCGTTGTGTATGCATATTCAAAATGGGATAATATTGCTATTCTGTTGGGGTTGTTAAAAAGATTAAGGCCATAAACATGAAAGCATCTGCCATCACCGTAACCAATCATTCAAAACTGTCCTTCAAGTCTCCCAGCAGGTGAATGGCTTTGACCCTCTTCATGGGCACTTTTTGGGATACGCCCTCAGAAGCTAGGGAGTTAACAATTACTTCAGGTTTTCACTTAGCTAAGAACTGTTTTTCAAGGAAAGTATTTAAATATCTGGGATATAGAGGCATAAGACCAGACACATGGGGATCTGCCTACAAATTCAGAAAGAAACCAAATAGTGTCATGCTACTTCTGAGCCTGTCATCAGCCACAGTTGCTGATCATTCTGCCAGAAAGGAGACAAGAGAGGCAGCATTTGAAACACGGAAAATTTCCTAAAATAATCCCCCAGGTGTAGTAATTTATGGGTCAGAGTGAGACTTTCCTTTCCCTTCCCTCCTCTAAATCAATGCAGAGTCTCATGGTGAAACTCAAAGCCTTCAAGCTAATTCACAAGCCATGTTCTTTCTTCCCTTCCCTGAGTTTCATCCCCCATCTTCACCTCACTCACCGCAGCCTCCCCAATCCCAACACCTCTCTCCTCAGGACCTGCCCCCCCGTTCTCAATAGCAGCCCTGACCGTGTCTTAATGAAAAAAGATGGATAAAATATTACCATAACCTCAGAGGCATGAGCAAAGCCCTTATTAGAATCCGGACCTACAGCTGGAACTTCCAGCATGGGGCAGGAGATAAAGTTCACCATTGTTAGCTCACAAGTGGCTCAGACTTCCTGGCAACTGCAGAGAATTACTCAGTCATTTATGCAGGTCTTCAGAAACAGTCCACTGTTTCCCAACAAAAAAGGCATTCAGGCCGAGAGCGATGGCTCCCCGGGCCCTGGCGAGCCGGCCTCAGGACCGTGAATGGACGCTGCCTCCCGAGTCAATGGCCTCTGTGGGAAAGACAATGATGTCACCGCGAATGCATTTTCAGGGTTTTGCCCTGCTTTTTCCTTCTCTCTCCCCTTCTTAGGACGATGCCCTGTTTTATTTTTTTCCTCTTTTTTCTCTCCTGCCATCTCCCTCCTGCTTCTTTGAGGCCATTATTATTTTTTTTTTCAAAGTTTAGAACTCAAATCCACTGAAGGCGCGCAGCAACATCACTGCCATGGCAACACCGGGGCTGCTACACTTCGGGTCTTGCATAAAAAGTAGAAAATGCTTGAAAGGGAGGGCAAGAGTGGAAGCCAGACAGAGCCAGTGTGGCCCCATTGGAGTTGGTGTGGAGCGGGTGAGCTCAGAAGCAGGGTGGGGAAGAAAGCCGGGTGGCCCGCAGGAAGAAGTGCAGCACTAGGAGAAATGAGTGTGTGATCCTTTGCGTTCAGACTTCAAACACCCCTAGATGCTTCTGAGGGGTGACAGCCAAGGAAGAAAAACACAGTTTTCACAAGAAAGAACGTTTCACTTTTGAAGATGTACCCAATTACATACAGTTTACAGGAAGCCTCCCAAACTTGGTCTAGCTTTCTCAAAAAGAAATGAAAAGGAGAGGAAAAGTCTCATGAGGACTTGTGACCTGGGTGGAGAGGGAGCAGAAAACAAGTTGACATGTTTTTGAGAATGCCCGAGGTTCTGGAGGTCCTCATTGTCAAGGGGCTGCCATCAAAAAGTCTAAGGTGCCATCTGTGTCAAATCAAGTCAGAATCATCGCCGGCAAAGAAAGAGACACTCATTGCTCTGCTTGCCTATCCTGGGGAATACAGTTAGCTTCAACTCCTGAGAGGATGCAAGTAAACCATTATTCTGATATGCTTTATAGTCATTCTATCAAAAAAACAGATATTAAACAATCTGGCAAAAGCAGATCCTGGAATTCCCAAACAACCAGTCTCATGAAAACCAGGGCCAGCTGGTTGGCCAGCTGGTTGTCCTACAGATCTGGATTCACCCTCTCTCCTCTGTCACTCAAGGCAGGGCTCCTCCTCGGTTTTATCTCCCACCTGACCTGTATGAGCCTGCATCCAGTTCCTGGGTCCTTGGTCACTGCTTCTAATTCTTTCTTCTACCTACTTCCCACAGATTAATCAGCTGTGGAAAACCCAAATCTACTGGATTCAGAGTCCTTAGAAACTGAAACACTAGTCAAGGAAGACAGCCCTCACAAAGGAAGGAATGATTTGTGGTGTCTGATAACAACAGGAGATGACCTCTGCTCAGGGACCCCACCCATGGCCGGGTCGAGATTTCCTCCCCACTGCCCTCAGTGTGAAGCTCTTCATATCTAGACCTCCATCTCTTCCCATCTCCTTGGTGAAGCCTTAGAACTTACCCCCATCTGAGGGTACCCCTGACTGTTCTTATCCTCTTTCTCTTTGCTCTTCTTGCTTGGGTTAAATTGTGTCTACCTAAGTCATAGGTTGACCTTCTAACCCCCAGGACCTCAACAGAAGTAATCAAGCTAAGATGAGGTCATTAAGGTAGGTCCCAATCCAATATGGTAGGTGTCTCTAGAGAAATAGGAAATTTGGAGACAGTCTCACATGGAGAAAGGCCATGTAAAGAGATGACAAAGGTCTATAGACCAGGGATGTAGGCCTAGAACAGATGCTCAGAAGGCAACAAATTTGCCAGTATTTTGATTTTGAACTTCTGGGCTCTAGAGCTATGAGACAATAAATTTTTATTGTTTATGCCTCCCAACCCATAGAACTTTATTAAGATAGCCCCAGAAAACTACTACGGATGACTAATTCTTTTATGAAATCTGCTTCTTAGAAGGCTTGAACTGGCCCAGGTGGGTATCCAGATGACCTGAAACAACAGGTGGTAAGTGGAGGTTTGGGGAGCGGGTGTCATTACACCTGGCTGCCAAATAAAACCCTGTCCTGAGTAGAATGTGTGGCATGCCTGGTCCCTAGCACAAGGTGGCAGCTCAGCTGCTGATTATTTCACTGGTAGGGACCTGAGGAAAATGTCCTAGCAAGGGGAAAGGCCCTTGGTGCTGTGTGTTTCACACACTTGAAGGCTACAGAGGAGAGAGTACTTATGAGGACAGCAGAGTTGGCTGGTTTTCATGAAGTTGCAATGATGCCTAGAGATGGGGGTGAGTAAATGAGGGGACTTAACACTTCAAGCCTAAGTGTGAGAGTCAGCAGGCCTGGCTGGTCATTCACTAAGAGGCTCTGCAGTAGAAGGGAAGATGTGGCTGAAAAGAAGACTCAGGGCTTACTAGCTGGAATTGAGAGCTCTATAGATGTTTAAATACTCAGACAAGTCATGTCTGACTTGCCAGGAAGATGAGGCCTGGTGAGGAAAAGTTACAGGATCCTGAAATATGTGATTGGAACATCTGGGTGTGTAGCCTCAACTACATTAGCTCTTCAGAAACCCTAAAATCTCAGAGCTCGCAGGTTTTGTGCTCTCTCCCTTGTAGGAGCTAGCCTGATCCCATGCAAGAAGACTGTGCCAAGGAGGCTCCTCCTTGCAAAGCTTCAGGTGTTCAGATCCCATTCAAGCTGCCCTACCACCTGTCCCGGCTGCTCAGTCTGTAACAGCAAAACCTGTCTTGAAATTATTCATCTGGAACAACCCAGGCAGAAGCAGTGGGCATGAGTGAGCTCTGTATGCCTATTTGGGCATGAGTCTGCCTTTCTTGTCCAAAGCCTAAGCCAGCACCAGTAGCCACTGACTTGCTTTGACCACAGGACCCTCTTCACATCAAAGTGGGTGTGGGAGTGGGCCCATGACCATGGAATCCATTGGTTGTATCATAAACCACATGGTCCAGAAGTGGTCACCTTCATGGGGTGCTTGAACAGCCTACTGCAGACAGGGTGTAGAGCCAGCTTGAAGGCCATACCCTGCAAGGATGAGATGCCAAACAGGACCCCATACGTGCACTACTCAGGGCTCTCCAGATGGTAGGGCATCTTCAATGGGAAGGATACATAGAAGGAATGGAAGTAGAAGCAGCCATAGACCCATTTAGTATCATTCCACATGACCCACTGAAGGAGTCCACACTTCCACCTGCGCAACTCTAGATCCTGCAAGGTGGGAAGACCCTACTCATCTTCACCAGGGGTCATAGAAGACGTTCCATTGAACCACAAGCTGTGGCAGCTGTCTGGACACATGAACTTCTTTTTAAGATTTTTTATTTATTAGAGACAGAGAGAGAGAGACAGGCAGAGGAAAAAGCAGAATCCATGCTGGGAGCCCGATGTGGGACTCGATCCCGGGTCTCCAGGATCACACCCTGGGCTAAAGGTGGCACTAAACTGCTAAGCCACCGGGGCTGCCCTGAACACATGAACTTTTAATGTCAAGGGACCAGAGGGGAGAAGAGGGGTCACTATCCTGACAAGGGAATTTTTCCTACTCAGCAAGGGAAGGTAGGGCTGCTCTTCTACACTGGGGTTAGGGACAACACATGCAGAACCCAAAAGAGCCTCAGGGCTGTCTCTTGTCCTGTTATAACTGTGCATGGGAACATGTGACAACCCTGGCCAGAGAAGGGGGCGATTACCAGGGCCTCACCCCTCAGGCATGGGGGTGTCTGTCGTCCCACCAGGCAAGCCACAGATGAGTATTGAATGGTGTCCCCCAGAAAGATGTATTAGAGTCTGAACCCCGATTCCCAAGGATGTGACCTTACTTGGAAGTAATGCTTCTGCAGATGCAAGTCAAGATAAGGACTCATTGAATTTGGGTGGACCTAATTCCATTAAGATTGGTGTCCTTGTAAGAACAGATGTGAGCCGCAGTAACATGTGAGAGCAGAGGCAGCAGGTCCTGGAAGGACGTGACCACAAGCCAAGGAACACCCAGGCTTCCAGAAGCAGGAAGAGGCAGGACAGATCCTCCTCTGGAAGCTTCCAAGGAGCAAGGCCCTGCGGACACCTTGATTGAGGCTTCTGACTTCCACAGCCTGAGCGAATTTCAGGTGCTCCAAGGCTCCCGAGCTTGTGGTGCTCCCTCACAGCAGCCATTGGAAATGAACACAGCCTCCCGGGTGCCAGAAGTGCCATCTCAGGGTAGGGGCATAATGCACGAGGGAGGACAAACTGCCGTCCCCAGACCAGTGGCAGTTTGCCACAGGAACCCCTCTTCCATCTCCCTTCAGGAAGGCCAGCTCAGGAGGAGGACAGGAGGTGCTCCCTGGAACACAGGAAAAGCAGAGCTGTGCAGTGCAAGGAAGGTCCACACAGACACTGAGGGGCGCTGCTTGGGTCCCCCTGCAAGAGTGCCAGTGGCTGGGAGTACAGGTGACATGTCACCTCCAGCTGTTGCACATTCAGATCTGCATGGTGACTGTGCCAAGGTCACTGTGCATTCCCGGGCTCTCCCGGACAGTGAGGGAGCATGGCCGGGCACAGGGTGATGACCTTTCTGCCACTGTGAGCATCCTCATGCCCTTTCTTTAGCTGTGCTGTGTCTGAAACGCTTCCACCACTTTTCTCCCTCCTTCCCTCTAACAGATGCTGGAGCTGCCTCGCTGTCTGAGGCTCCCCCGGCGTCCCCACCTGTCCCCCACCCCCAACAGATGCTCCCATATAGATCTGCCTGTGGGATGCTCTCTTGGTACTCGCTTCTCAGAGGACCGGAATTCACACGGGGAATGCTCCTGTCATGCTGTCACTCACCAAAACATCTCATTGTACATCAAATCCCCGCCAGCTCCTAGAGGCTGATCTTCTCTCTTCATTTACTCACTCAAGAATACACAAAAATAGCTAACACTCCAGGGCTTAGAACATTAAGAAACGAGCACAAGCAGATTAATGAACTGTGCCCACCTTCTGAGTTCCCTTGATTAGTTCAGACTATTACCCGGCTGCACGTTATAATGCACCGCTTCCAGCTGGGGCTGAAACCGGAGATTCCTCAGGAACCGTGGTCACTGCCTTCTAGGATTCCTTATGATCCGAGCCTAGTGCGCATCCACTCAGGAAAGTAAAAACAAACAAAAAACAAGAGAGGGATGGTGCTCGGTGTGCAGTTTTTAAATTAGCTAGAATGTCTCCTGCCAAGGCCAAGCACCATACCTCCTGCCACAGGCCAGGTGAATCGACTCAGGAATGTCCACAGCCAACTCTCTGGTTTGTTGTTTCCCGGTAAGATGTCACTCTGCGTGATGAAAATTATAGCAGTGCAGCATTCCATTTCCCTCTCTGGTCTTTTAAATCTCACCAAGGGAAGATTATTGTATGTTAGGAAGGTGTGTGCTACCTTCTTACTCTAAATTTGGAAACACCACTTGCAAACCTGGAAAACTCTCTTTTGGGGCTGGGGAGCCAGAAAACAATAGTAGTAAATTATGGTGCAGAAAAAGACAAAGCAAAATAAGAAAAGGACAAGAAAAGAAAGAGAAAAGGCTGACTATCATAGTCCTTATTACCATTATGAAGGATGAATGTTGAGTACACACTTTTCCACTAGAGACAAAGGCCTTCGTGGGCTCCTCACCTGGTCAGGGGAATCTGGCACAGCCGATCCAAGGACATGAGAATTCATGAGTCAGAATTCTGAAGTGGAAGAGATCTCAGGCTTGGATCCACGCAAGTACCAGACAGAGGGTTTTCACCTAAGCCTTCACCAAAGAGTAGCGATTTGACAGCCGAACAAGAGAGGAGACCATTTCTAAATCCAGGTGGGACGCTTGCTAAGGCCAGCGAAAAAAAGGAGGCCTGTCAGTTACAAGGAGGTTCATGTAGGGACATTCAACTGTCAAGCAAAAGAGGTGGAAGAAAATCGAGAGAAGTGCACACTTGAGACTTTATTAAAATAGTCTTTCTAAAGGAAGTGATGTGATCAAAATAGATGTAGCATTTTGGGATGATCAAATTTTAAAATGCCCATTTACTTATTTGTTTATGTATTTGTGTTTTTAGTTATTTGCTTGTTTGTTTTTATGTCTGTGGTGGTGTGCTCCAGAGGTATTTGGTCAGCTTGCCAGGCCAGCTACCTGGAAGTCACCAGTCCCCGGCTAAGCTGATGCTTCTCTCAATCTAGACATCAACTCACAACAAGTAAAGATCCCACGACCAGGAACAACAAAGGCGTTTTGTCTGTCTTATCTTGTTCTTTCCATATATATAGAAAGGAACTCTATAAACATACTCATTTTACCAAAAGGCCTTGTGCTATGAGACCTACATCTACTTCTATACTTCTATTCTCTACATCCTTCCATACTACAACTCTCATTTCCTTACAATCTCAATTCACTTCTAATTATTTTAACTTAATCATTTTTGTGTATATGCGTATATCAAGATTTGTATCTATTTTCTCTTTGGGAGAAATTTGCATGTTTAAAATCAAATGTGTTAACTTTCTGCTAAAGCTATTCTTCTTTGAGTACTTACAAAGTCTGATGATGGTTTCACTATTTACCCATTTGTTCCAGCAAGAAACCTTAGAAGCCTCACCCTTAGTTCTATCACTACCCCATGTCCTTATTCTGTTGCTCATACAAGCAATGAGTCTTCACTTTCATACATCGCTCTACTTTTTTCCTTTCCACTGTACTTCCTGCTACCACCTCAATTGTGTCTCATCAGCTCCCACTAGGACCATTGCAGTAGTCTCCTAATTGTGTTCCTTGCTGTGTCTGCACAGCCCCCATCACCAGTCTGCCTTCCTCATTGCTAATGGAAAGGTCTTTACAAAACATGTCTGATGATGCCATTCTTCTGCTTAAATTTCTCCAGTGGCTCTCAAAACTGAGATGATGGTTGAAACCTTTCACATTATGTCATAATGTTCTAACTTCTTAACCTATGTCACAAACTTCTAATCATGCTACCTCCTCTCTTTTCCCAAGTGCTCTCCACCCTTCGCCATGCCACCTCTGAGGCTAGGATGCCCTACTCTGCCCTCTCATTCCCAACAACACCCTCTCTGCTTGTCTCAATTCTCCTCATCCATTAAGGGTTAGCTCCAATGATACCTTCCCTGTGAAGCTCAACTTGGAACCAAAATAATGTTATCTTCTGCTGAACTTCCAAATGACTAAACACTACCCCTTTGATTATTACTAAATCTCTGGCTTATCTGGTGTGTAGTTGTGTATATGCCATATCATGACTACTGCACCATAAGTTCCTACCATGACCACACATGCCCCCACACATTCTTCTACAATGGAAGTGCCAGGAGAGCACAGCCTTTTCTTTTATCTTTTTGTTTTTTTTTAAGATTATTTATTTATTTATTTATTTATTTATTTATTTATTTATTTATTATGATAGACACAGAGAGAGAGGCAGAGACACAGGAGGAAGGAGAAGCAGGCTCCATGCTAGGAGCCCAACGTGGGACTCGATCCCAGGACTCCAGGATCGATCCTGTGCCAAAGGCAAGCACCAAACCGCTGAGCCACCCAGGGATCCCCAAGAACAGCCTTTTCTACTTGGAATGTCCACTGTAGGGCCTGGCACACTAGGGGCTCAATCATGCTTTTGCTGCATGAATGCCTAAATGAAGAAAATAACAAAGAAAGGTTGATCTATAGCTCCTTCAACTTTGCAATCCTCACAGAAAGCAATACAATTTTGTTGAATTCAACAAATCAATAATTCTTGCATTAATAAATTATTTAATAAAAATACACTACATTAAAACTAAAACAAAGAATACGTTATTTAGAATTTCCCAATGATCTATTTTTTTCTGTTGTCACCACTGAATGATCAGTCTGGCCAATGATTAAAACATGTTCTACATATCCCAGAATGGAAAATATTCTCTCTAATGCAGTGTCAGAGACTTCCCTCTGAATTTATTAGACACAGGTCACCAGCTGCCTGGATGAGTCTGGTGCCTGATGGCAGTGAGAGATAGGTTATAAAAGAAAGATGTGTGATAGAATCATCTTCTGCTTAGCAGTTAGAAAATGTCCTTTTCCCAACAAATTTGTTCTAATTTAAAAGATAGATTATGACTGTAATCACATACTTCTTAGACCATTATTTTGCAACCTGGCTTGATATTTAAAATTACCAAAGCAAACAAATAAACAAAAGGACATGAAAAAATACAAATTCAATAAATCCAATTCAGCAACATGTGAAAAGAATTATATATGATGACCAAGCGACATTTATTTCAGGTATGCAAGACTGGTTCAACATTCAAAAATCAATAAATGCAATTCACCACATCAATAGAATAAAGAAGAAAAATCATATGTTCATACCAATTGACGCAGAAAAGCATTTGACAAAAATCTACCAGGAAAGTCTATTATCAATTTTTTTCATGCTAAAAACTCTTAGAAAACTACGGACAGAGGGAAACTCTCTTAACTGGGTAAAGATCATTTACATAAAAACATCCAATAAATATCATCATTAATGGCAAAGATTGAATAATCTCCCTTTATGATTAAGAGCAAGACCGGGGTATTTGCTCTCACCTGGTTTATTTGACATAGTCTTGGAAGTGCTGAGCAGTGCAAATTTTTTGAAAAATAAATTTTAAAAATTCATATTTTTAAAAATTTAAGTTGTGCTGGGGTTCCTGGATGGCTCAGTGGTTGAAAGTCTGCCTTCAGCTTGGGTCGTGATCTTAAGGTCCTGGGATTAAGTTCCATATCAAGCTCCCTGCAGGGAACCTGCTTCTCCCTCTGCCTATGTCTCTGCCTCTCTCCCTGTGTCTCTCATGAATAAATAAGATATTTTTAAAAATAGATTTAAATTGTACTCATTTGCAGATGACATGATTGTTTATATAGAAACTGCAGGGGATATACCAAAAAAAAAAAAAACCCTCAGAGAAATAGTAAGTGAGCTCAGGAAGTTCAAAGAGAAAAAAAAATCAACCCACAAAATCACATTTCTATACTAACAATAAACAGGTAGACACCAAAAATAAAACACAATAAAATTTATAATTTCTGTGAAGAAAATGAAATACATGGGTATAAACTTAAAAAAACATGTACAGGTTCTAACACAATGAAAACAAATGCTGATGAAAGAAATTAAAGAAGACACAAATATGTCATGTCCATGGATTGGAAGACTCCATGTAATATGTCTCTTCTCTCTGAACTGACCTATAGGTTTGATGTAGTTCTTATCAGTATCCCACCAAGTTCTGCTGCAAACAAACATGGCAATTCTAAAATTTGTATGGAAAGGCAAATTTTGCAAAAGGAAAATAAAGTGGAAGGAATCAATCTACTGGATTTCAAGAGTTACTATACAGCTACCGTAGTCAGGACAATGTGGTATGGCAGGGAGGTAAACACAGCCATTAACAAAGGAGAATAAAGAACCCAGAAAGAGACTCACACAGTTATGTCCAGCTGTTGATTTTTTCCTAGTGTACAGAAGCAATAGAGGAAGAGTAGTTTTGTCACTAACTGGTGCTGAAAAAATAACAATTTCAACTTAAACCTCACATCTTATGCAAAAACTAATTCAAATACCTCAAAGAGGATTGTGAACCTAAATGTAAGATGGAAAACTACAAAACTTGTTAAAATATGAAAATATCCTCAAGATCTAAGGCTGGATGAAGAGTCATTAGCCTCGACATCAAAAGCACATGCTATAAAAGAAAAACATGATAAGTTGCACCTGTTCAAAATTAAAACTTTTGATCTTCTTCTTAAGAAGATTAAAAGACACATTATTGATCAGAAAAAAAAATGCAAACCACGTACATGACAGGACTATTAGAATACACAGAGATCTCTTAAAACTCAACAGTAAACAGATATTCTAGTCGGAACATGGGCCAAAAACATGAACAGACATTCAACAGAAGAAGAAATGCAAGTGTCAAATGAGCACATGAAAAGATGTTCAGTATCATTAGTCATTAGGTAAAAGCAAATTAAAGTGAAAATGAGCTATCTCAATGCACCTACCAGGATGGCTAAAATACAAAAACTAGTAGAAATACCAATGGTTCACAGCAGCTTTATTTATAGCAGTCCCAAACTAGAAATGGTCCAGATGTCCAACAGGTGCATGGCTAAGCACACTGTGATCCATCCATACAATGAGATGCTACTCAGCAATAAAAAGGAACGCACTATTCATACAGGCAATGACTTGGATGAACCTCCATGGAATTGTGCTGGGTGAGGAAAAAGACAATCCGAAACTATCATAGAGTGTATGAGTCCATTCGGAAAACATTTGTGAAATGACAGAAGTTTCAAGATGGAGAACAGGATAATGACTGCAGAGGTTGGGGACATGGCAATGAATAAAGGTAAATGTGGTTGTTTAGAGCATCAGGAGAGAGCCTTGCGGTGATGGAATAATTGTGCATCTTGACAGGTCCTCCTGACCCAACTATATTTAATATTCCTCTCCCACACATCACCACACAGTCTGATATTCAAAGGTTACCCCCTCTCCCTCAGGAATCCTCTAAAGTGGTTAAGTTGTAGCCCTCAAATTTACAATGTGTATTTTTCTAGGAGAGTAAAGTAATCTTTACAAACGAATTTAGTCCGCATGGTATAAGGTGTCCCAGCACATCTGCCTTCTGTTCCTTTTAGAAGGAAAATAAAAGTAAGGAAAAAAAGAAAAAAAAATCTGTGGTTGCACAGATCCACACATGTGATGAAATTGCATAGAAGTAAATACACACACACACACACACACACACACATATACACACATGCATGTATCCTGGTTGTGAAACTGTACTATAATTATGCAAGATGCCACCACTGGGAGAAACTGGGTGAAGGATAAACAGGACCCTTCTGTACTATTTCTCATAACTGCATGTGAATTTACAATCATCTCCGAAGAGAAAGTTTTAAAAACACAGACTCACTGGTCCATTCCTTGCCTATTCAGATGTAATAGGTCTAGACAGGGGTCTAGGTATATGTACTTATTAGAAAGTCTTTAGACGTTTTATTTTTTATTTAAATTCACTTAATTAACAATATAACATATTATTGGTTTCAGAGGTAGAGGTCAGTGATTCATCAGTCTCATATAATACCCAGTGCTCATCACATCCTGTGCCCTCCTTCATGCCCATTACCCAGTTACCCCATCCCTCCACCCCTCACCCCTCCTGTGACCCTCAGTGACCCTCAGTTTGTTTTCTATGATTAAAATTCTCTTATGGTTTGTCTCCCTCTCTGATTTTGTCTTGTTCTATTTTTTCCTCTCTTCCCCTATGAGCTTCTGTTTTCTTAAATTTCACATATGAGTGAGATAATATAATAGGCTTTCTCTGAATTATTTTGCTTAGCATAATACCCTCTAGTTCCATCCACATCATTGCAAATGACAAGTTGTCATTTTTTGTTGACGCCTGAGTAGTATTCCATTGTATATGTAGACCACATTTCTTTACCCATTCTTCTGTCCATGGACATCTGGATCTTTCCATAGTCTGGCTATTGTGGACATTGCTGCTATAAACACTAAGGTGCAAGTGCCTCTTAGGAAAATTAACAAGTGAGGAAACAATAGATGTTGGTGAAGATGTGGAGAAAAGTGAACCCCCTTCCACTGTTGGTGGGAATGCAAGCTGGTGCAGCCACCCTGGAAAACAATGTGGAAGTTCCTCAAAAGATTGAAAATAGAGCTACCCTAAGACCCGACAATTGTACTACTGAGTATTTACCCCAAAGATGTAAATGTAGTTCCATGTATTTTTAACAAGCGCTCTGGACGATCCCAATGGTCAGACAAACTCTGGAGCATTGCTCCAGGCTCTCCTAGGTCCTCATTTTGAAATTTCTGGCAGGGCTGCTCAATTTGACTAAGACACTGAGTCTGTGGGTTATGACAGAAGGATTCTCCACAGGGTCATTTGTACCCCATAAACAAGCATGTCAACTTCATCCCAATAAAAGAAAGTGCTAGCGCTGAGTCTTGTCTCACAGCCCAGATCCAACAAAAGAACAAAGTTGTTCTTTTATCTAACTGAAAAGTCTTTTCCCCACTAAAACTTTAGAAACAATACCATGTTACAGGTTTATTGTTATAGTATATTGCAGTATGTGGTAGAAAGCTTCCACAAATTTTCTTGAGTTCTACTGGTGATTGAAAGTTACCAATCTCCCCTTGGAGGTCTATACCTTGGAGTTTAGGAGAAAAGTCTGCCTTTCAAAACACAGCCTAGACATTTAAATTTTAGGAACTATCTTTCACTCATCTAAGCTCCGTAATGCAAAGGAACTGTTATAGTATTCAGGACATCCACACACTGCATTTCATTCAGATCAGGACCTTGTGGGACAGGTTAATTCAGTTGATAGGAGCACAAGGCTAATGAGGCAGCAACAAGAGCAGAGTCCCTGCAGAACTCAGAGAGCTTTTCTCAAGGAAGGACCAGGGCCTGGAGTCCTGACCCAGCCTATGCCACTTAGACTTTGGGAGCAAGTTTAACCATTTGCTTGCTCTCTCCTCTCTCCCACTGGATTGTGAGCTCCTTGAAGGCAGGGGCTGGTGATGTTCCCCTCCCCATCCTGACTCCTAAAACAGAATGTAGCACAGGGAAAATTTTCCTTTATGACTGGTGTTCTCTGTTCTAATCATGAAAACAGTCTTACTCACATGCTTAAATATTGCCTATTATTTCATTTTTCACATAGAAGCATAAAGCAAGGTTCAACAACCATTAAACATGATCTCAAGAATTAATGTGAAATTGCACCAATATGAGTTTTAAGAGAAAAATGACAATAGACTTGACAATTTACAATTTTATTTGCATACAGCGAAAAGTCTAAATTCAACTTAGAGTCACTCTCCACTTTTACATTTTAATGAGTACACCATTTTAAAAAGGCACCAAGAAGGTGAAATGAAAGTCTATTTATAACCAGGAGGTATGTTTCTAATTCTGAGACATGAGTTTTCAAGACATGGGTTTTCATAGAAAAATACTTTCCCTCCATACCAATTTTAAATTGATATATTCACCCAATTTCTTGGTTCAAAAATTTATCCCAGGGAAAAACTAATTTTTAGCATCTAGTTTTCCAGAAATTAAAAAAATTAATAAAAATCCCAAAGAAAGGTTATTTAAAAATTTTCCCCTAAGTTTGAATATGAAATATATATATTTATAAATATATTTATAAGATTATATTCTTATAAACTTTTTCCTCCTGCTCTCCATTTTTGTTCACTATGACTATATGAGGGGAACATGGTCACTTTCTAAATATCAACTCCATGGTGGTGAGTGCTGATGAGATGTCTGTCACTACTTCCTGGCCAAATTAAGCTAATTATTTAAAAATCAGGTATCAGTTTTGATTCTTACCTGGGTACAAAAACAAAACAAAACAAACAAAACAAACAAACAAAAAAACACCAAGCAGTTTGTTGGTGATTTCTTCCTGCTTCTAAGGACAAATCAAATTACTCCAAATAGAGTTCCAATCCTTGTAGTCCTTGGGTGAAAAGCCCTGCAACCAGTGAAGGGTTACTCACCCAGAACAAAGAAATTAAAAAGCTTTAATAATTGCATTGGAACCATTTTATTTTAAACCGTGCAATCAAGGGCTCTGGGCACGCTGGTGCACACATTGCTGAAGCTAGTCGCTGGCACATCAGTGGTGCACCAGCCACCTGAGTGCGCCGGGACGCTCCATCCCAGACACAGAAGTTCATCTGTGCTAACCCATGAGCCACTGTCCCCCGTCCTGTGCCCTCCGCCCCGACAGAAACAGCACGGCATTCCTTTTGCAGATGATTGGGAGATTTCATGCAGATGAACAAAAAGGAAAGGAATTTCTGATGTGTTGGCATCCACAGTCTTACTACTAAACCATTTGGGAAGAAGCTGGCCCGAGGCCCCCGGAGGCCCCCCGAGGCCCCCTAATGCCCGGCAGTCCGCGCGTGGCCAGGAGCTGCAGGTTCCTGGTGGAAACCACGGAGGGCCGGGCAGGGAGCCAGGGAGTGACATCATGGGGTCAGGCTTGCACAATGATTTAAGGCCTGCATTACACACGCCGGATGAAGTCACCAGGATGCTTGGGATCAGAGAAAGCTGAGGTCAGAGAAAGGGACCCTTGGCCAGGGCGTGTGGTGTCCCATAGAAGGAAGCGAAGAGAGGAGTGGGGTCCACTGTCCCCGTGCTGGCCCTCGGGGCTGGAAATGAAGCGGCCTCAAAGCCTGTGGTCACTGGGGTTGGTGTCTGCCGGGCTCTTCCTGGCCCAGCCGCAGCAAACCTCTCCAACCCCCCATCCAAGATGCAGGAACCGGAGAAAAGGAGCCTGATGCACAGGCCTTTTAAAGTTCTGTTTATGGTAAAGGAATTCTACAGCTTTAGCATCAGCACTTTTAGAAAAAGGGAATTAGGAAAAGCTACTTCTCCCAGGCCTTTACTCATGGAAAGATTTTCCTATACTTCTCAAAAGATGAATATTTACTTAACTCGGTTTTCATAAATTGGAAATAGGATGCCTGATAATGAAGAAAAGGAATTATATGTAATAATTCATACACACAAAAGGAGTCAGAACAGGGAGTGAATGAATGCTGCATGGGCTGTGATTTTTACCCTGAAACCCTCCAGTGCCTATTGATTAGGAATAGGGAAATCTTGCATAACCCTGGCATAGTTATCCACTTTAGTCAATTAACCCTGATGCAACACTTTTATCTAATCTACCATCTATATTCCAATTGTGCAATTGACCCGGCGGTGTCCTTTATACCTTCTGTTCCCTCTACAGGATCCGGGCGAGGGTCAGGGATTGCATTTGGTTGTCCTGGGTCTGCAGATCCCTTTCATGTAAAACATTTCCACAGCCATTTTTTTTTTAATGACCTTGACATTTTTCAAGAGTACAGGGCCTCTCCTCCCTTTTTAAACAGAACATTCTTTATGTCCTGCTAGATGTTTCCTCATGATTGGATTTGGGATATGCATTATGGGCCAGAACACTGCAGATGAGATGTTGTGTCCTTCTCAGGGCAGTGCAGCCAGAAGCACACGGCATCCATCTGTCCCTCATCAGTGATGTTCACTGTCAACACTTGATCAAAGTATTGTCCAGTTTCCCCATTGCATCATTACATTTTTTTTTTATTTTTTTTAATTTTTATTTATTTATGATAGGCACACAGTGAGAGAGAGAGAGGCAGAGACACAGGCAGAGGGAGAAGCAGGCTCCATGCACCGGGAGCCCGACGTGGGATTCGATCCCGGGTCTCCAGGATCGCGCCCTGGGCCAAAGGCAGGCGCCAAACCGCTGCGCCACCCAGGGATCCCCATCATTACATTTTTTAATGAATAAAAAGGTTATGGGCAAATATATGGGTGCTTATTTTCAAAATTTCCCCCCCAAATTTCCCATCCATTGGTAATTCTTGCCTGATCCAATTTTTACTTTGATGTTTGCAAAATGCTAACTTTCCAACTCCAGCACTGACTCACATCTCCTAGTTGGCATGTGACATTCTACTGCAAGGAAGAGGTAGTCCATCCTTCTTATTTACTTTTTTATCTGTTTATTACTGGTACACACTCATAATTTTGGTGCTCAAGTTTATTTTGGGCTCTGAAATAAATTTATCATATCTTTGTGCCTAAAGTTTTATAAAATAATTAAATTACATATGTACACACAGATATCTAAATAAAGTAGTATGTGTGTGCACATATGTACCTGTGTACATGTCAACTCAAGAACAACGAAGGAACACAAAAGAAACATGTATCATATTGGCAGCATGTTAAAAAATTTAATAAGAGGGGCACCTGAGTGGCTCAGTGAGCATCTGCCTTTGGCTCAGGTCGTGATCCTGGGATCCTGGGATCGAGTCCTGCATTGGATTCCCTGCAAGGAGCCTGCTTCTCCCTTTGCCTATGTCTCTGCCTCTCTCTGTGTGTCCCTCATGAAAAAATAAATAAAATATTTTAAAAATCTTTTAAATTTAATAAGAGCCCACTGGGTCTTATGATGGCATTTGACCAATTTTAAAAATATATGTTGGCATAAGCAAAAAAATTTAAAAAAAGCAAAAAAATAAATAAATAAACTTAGGTCATTATCAACCTAGACAATTTCTAGGCTGCCCAAAAGAAACAGGACTGTGGTAAAATCAAATGGCCTCTGGTCCATCTCGTACAGTGACCCATGGAGGATGCTTCTGAGAAAGACATTAAAATCCCCATAATTATTATTTAGCATTTATTTGGCACCATAAACGTATACAGAGTAGTGTGATAGATAAAACTGTGCCTAGCTAATAACACTCTGCCCCGAGGAGCACAGAGTCATGAAGGAATATGCCTAATTGGGCAGCGTTAGGCTGTGGCGAGAAATCTCTTCTTGACAGGGTGTGTTGCTTGCATGAAATATTTAGGAGACCATGGATGAATTTAGCCTTTTACAAATGATAAATTAGCCTAATTGTTGAAATAACATAAATTAAAAAAAAGGATTTGCCAACACGGTCTAGTGAGAAAGTTAACCTGTGTTATGAAGTAACCCTCAGCAGTTTGGATTGCCCAGCCAGGCCCTGTCTGGCTCTTGGGCCCCGAGGGCAGGGCTGAGGCAGCCTCGGGATTGATGCACCTAGTGCCCTGGTTGGCCAGACCCCTGCTTTCCTCTCTGCCACTGCTGATGAACAGAGAGAGAGCAGTGAATTGGAAATCAAGAATTCAAACACAGCAACCACCGAGTTAGCAGTGAGCCTCACGGATCCCTTCTTGCAACACTTCCAAGGGCTCTTTACCATACTCTGTGTCAAAACTTGTTTTATGTGAATTTCTCAAGTCAGCCGCCCCATTTAATATGAAGAGTGCGCAGACTTCATCAAGCTTCGGGCATTTCATCCCAAACTTCATTCCACAACTTTCCAATTCAAGTGCTACACATTTTGGTAATGCTTGGCTTTCATCTTATAGACTTTGAAATAAGGTGCAGAAAGCCACCAGCTAATGTCCCTCTCAGTATCATCTATTTTTCCTGAAAAACAAGAGAAAAGCTACCATACATACTTTATGTTTGTCTCGTTTGTTTAAATATTTAAGATAAGGGTGAACCAACAAGGCGAGAAATCCTGGAGATATTTGAGCACAGAGGGTTTGGGCCGCTCCAACCTTTTAAGGCCACCTTTTCTTAAATATCCAGATGCTGCCTGCGTTTTCAATGTTCATGACCCTCTTTCTCAGACCTGACACTCCCTCCAAACCCAAATTTCTGTATTCCTGCTGAAGTCAAAGCAGAGAAGTGTGGCTCTTCGCCTTTCCTCCAAACAAAATTCCAAGTCTTTCTGCTAAAGATGGACTCTATTATAGGTGGTTACCCTTGAAACTGTGATATACCAGCAGACATCACAAATTACAATGTTCCCTTTGATGTGAATAATTGTTTAGGTCGCCCATCTGTCTTCAGTGTGACTTTTTAAAGAAAAGGAAGGTGGTATAAACAAAACATAAAAACAATCCATGTTATCCTAACTATATGGTAACACACAAGAATGGGTTTCTTTTTTCCTCTACTTCTCATTTTACCCTTATTTTACTTTATGCTTACTTATGGGGTGTCTACTAGAAGTGTTTTAGCAAGGGATGCAGAGAAGTTCAGAGCAGTGTCCTTGGTGCTAAACAAACTAAAAACAATAACAACAACAACAACAACAACAACAACACTGTGATAGATGTAGCTATACCATCAAATTGCATTTGCCTTCTGAATCTCCTTCTTACAAAAATAAATAAATAAATAAATAAACAAACAAACAAATAAAAAAACCTCTCCCTTCAGTTTGTCTTTTTCCAAGAAGAATGCTTCTGTTATAAAGTGGATCAACTTCCTAGACTTGTTTCTTCAGAAAATTCCTTTAGAATTTACTCCTTTCTCATCAAATAGCATGGTTAAGTGCTTAGTGGATATTACCAGAAAAATGTCAGTGCTTAAAGTTATAATGTTTACGTAGATGTTTAAAAAGTATAGTTTACTTACAGTTATAGAACAAAATCCAGAGAGAAATAATATAAATAAAAGCTATTTTTATCCCCCCCAATTCTACCTCTTAAGAGATATTATTATAGAACAACTTCTCTATAAATTACATCTAGAATCCAAATCTAAATCCTAGAGTTAAGCCTCCAAAAATAACTTTAAAAAGATATTATAAGATGTAGAAATATAAAATATAATAATATAGTTTCTAGACTTTAAATAATAAAATATGAGTATTAAGAACAGAAATATACACTTCAATGTGAATTTCAGACCAATATTCAAAATTACGACTCTTTTATATTAAAATTATTTTATTAAATTGTTCAATGGGACTTCCATTCTTTAAGACTAGATGCCCTGAGTGAGTGTGATCTTCTTTATTCAAACAATTAAAGTACTGGAAGAGAAATATGTAGATGGTACTATGTGCCTCACTTTGGAGTTGGCACAGAAGAAGGAAGCTACAGAGCTTTAAATAAAAATGAAAGCAGAAACCTGGGAAATAAGCGAGAAGTGGAAGAAGCAAAGTTGGTTTTGCCTGGGGATTTTACTGGAAACTGGAGGCCTTGAGCTTCTGCTTTGATGCGAAAACTTAGACCTGCTCAATGTGAAGAATCTCATAGGACACCTTCCCTCATAAAACTGAGATCCTAAAGGAATAAAGCCACTGTCCAGAAAGGAAATTGATGCATCTCAATTTTGGTACTGTCTGGGATGGGGGAAATCTCTCTGAAGAATTTGTATCCTTACACAATTTACAGTCCAAAATCACAGCATTTGTATGGGAGGAAGGAAGGAAGCAAGGAAGGAAGGAAGAAATGATTTTAACTTAAAAGTTGTCCCCGGTTGGTGGGGTACCAGGCCACTGGCAGAAGCAGATCCAAATCCTAGCTGGGTGCAACCAGGTATGAAATATCCTGGTATTTAAGTTTAGGGAAAATAACTAGTTGATATTTTAAAAAGCATAAAACTCAGAAAGAAATAATGTACCATATACAAGAGCCAGCTATAATAGTAGACAGCACAAGGAAATCCACAAGGACTCAAAATGAGAATTATCAGAATCAAAATTGTATTTTACTTGTTTCAAGAAATAGGAGTTTGGCACTATGAGACGGTTGCAAGAGTTTATTTAAAACTGTGGAAATCTGAAAAAGAATGACATCACAATTTTGCTATCTACAAAGGAAATTAAAATTAAATTAGTGTATTAAACAGCAGATTGGAGAAAGTTCGAAAAAAGGATTAGTGCACTGGCAGACAGAACTGAAAAAATCATCCTGAAAGGAGCAACAAAGGAAAAAAAAGAAAAGCTGAGAAATACGACAGAGGGGTTGAGCACAGAAAAGAAAGTGAAAAGCTCTGTCTCACTAGAGTTTCAGAAGGAGAAAATAAAATCAAGAGTAAGAATCAATATTCAAGACAGTGACAATGGCTGAAGGGTCTCCCATATTGTTGTAACAAAGTGATTCTTACACCAGGAAGCCCAGCGAATTCCAACCAATGGAAATGAAAATCACGCTTTTTGTGAGTTTGCAGAACAGCCAGAAGCCAAGCGGGAGAGACAGGTCACCACAGAGAAGTGGCATCCAGACTGGTGAGGGATTTTTCAACAGTCGAACAGAAGCCATGAGGCCCTCTAATTAATATCTTCCAAGGGCTGAGAGAAGATAATTGTCAATCTAAATTTCCATAGCTTTCAAGAATGAGGGCACAATAAAGATACATTCAGCAAGTCAAAATTGAGTTTGTCACCAGCAGACTCACACTGGTGAGGCAGAAGGAAAGAGAACTCGGCTGGAGTGTGTGAGAGGCACAGTGATGGTCATGTGACAGGACACCAGGACTTGCTGCCCAGAATCACAGGCACCCCCACGGGACCCCTGGTCTCTGAGAGCTGCTCTGAGTGTCAAATGGCTCAAGAGTTTGAGGAGCTTCATGGTCTCTGGCACCTGGATGCCCTATCTGTGTATTAGCAGGAGGACCAGAAGGAGTTTCTTAAACCTGATTACAGCATCCACAGTGTCCAGACTTGACCCATCTACCTTTCTTATTAGTATGTATCCCATGACACTTACCTCCTCTAGGATACCGCATAATTTAGTTATTATTATGCTTATTGGTTATTCTCCATCATCACTGCTACCTTTGCTAAAATGTAAGCTTCATAATGCCTAGGATTCTGTTGGCTTTTGTTGGCTCCATTTGCTGGCAAATGCTAAGCCACGTGTGAATACGTGTGGGCTGAATGAAAAGTTACAAGTATTTCCTTTAAGATCAAGATCAAAATAAGTAAACACAGTAAAAGAGACCCAGAAATTACAAGTAAAACTCAATATAATAAACCAAGTCGTCTGTATTTTTAGAAAGCATAATCATCTACAGAAGTCTCATAAAACTACAGGTAAATTGTTACAATTAATAAGAATATTTGCTGTGCAGTATGCAAAATCAATATGTAAAGGTATAATTATGTCTATTCTACACAAAGTTATTTAAATAATTAAGAAGATAATTAATAATAAAATGGTATTTTAAATAGAAAGGGAAAATATATAGGACCTGAGAATAAACTTAAACATTTTAAGCATTCTACAGCAATACTGTCTTATCAAAGATGTATAAGGCATTTAAAAACAGCTATCAGGGGCACCTGGGTGGCTCAGAAGTTGAGCATCTGTGTTTGGATCAGGTCGTGATCCCAACTGAAGTCCTGGAATCGAATCCCACATCGGATCTCTGCAGAGACCCAGCTTCTCCCTCTGCCTGTGTCCCTGCCTCTCTCTCTCTGTGTGTCTCTCATGAATAAATAAATAAAATCTTTAAAAATAATAAAATAAAATAAAATAAAAAATAAACAAAAACAGCTATCAATGAATATGTAAATAAGGAGAGAGAGATGCCAAAATTTTAATAAAAACTTAATGTTCAACATGTATCGGTGCTATGCAAATTGATCTATGAGTTTGTTGCAATTTCAATAAATGTCCCAATGGACATTTTCACAAATTTCATAAGCTATTTCTAAAATTTAGTTTGAAGAACAAACGGCCAAGAAGCACAAGTGCCCTTTTGAAAAGGAACAAGGTAGAAACGATTGCCCTACTAGACATCAAGCCTTGTTATAAAGTAAAAGTAATTAAGTATCAAGTACTTAATATAGTAATAGCAATCAAGATGTGTTGTGAAGTAGGAGTAATTAAACGCTGTGGCATGAAGCACAGGTAAACATAAAGAACCTAGAAATAGATCCACAACCGTGGGAAGGATCTAAGACTGGGAGTAGAGCAGGGGATTGGGGAAAGAATGGAGTCTACAATAATGGTTATTCATATTTAACAAGAATGCAGGGACGCCTGAGTGACACAGCAGTTGAGCATCTGCCTTCAGTTCAGAGAGTGATTCCAGGGTCCGGGATTGAGTCCCGCATTGGGTTCCTTGTGGGGAACCTGCTTCTCCTTCTGCCTGTGTCTCTGCCTCTTTCCCTCTCTCCTCTGTCTCTCATGAATAAATAAATAAAATCTTTAAAACAAAAAAAAGAAGAATGCAGTTTGTACTGAACCTTTTAGAAAAAAATAATCTGAGAGAATTCTTTGATCCCTAGGTAGGAAAAGATTTTTTAAAAGATTTTATTAAAAAATTAAATAAAATAAAAAATATTTTATTTATTTGAGAGAGAGAGAGTGCACAGAGGGAGAGAGAGAGTGGTAAGCAGACTCCCCACCAAGCAGGGAGCATGTGGGGCTCAATCCCAGGACTCCAGGGTCATGACCTGAGCCAAAGGCAGATGCTTAACTGACTAAACTACTCAGGTGCCCCACAAGGAAAAGATTTCTTAGAGAAGATCCCAAAAAAGCAGAAAAGATAGATAATTTTGACCACAGTAAAAGGAAAAAGCTTGTATGCATTGAAAGATACCATATCAAGTGGAATGGCAAGCCACAAACTGAGAGGATGTTTTCAGCACTGAAAATGGATAAAGGATTAGCAATGGAAAAATCAACCAAGAAGAAACAAAAGAACATATGAGTAAGTATTCACAGAAGTGGAAAGATGAGTGGCCACAAATAGATGAAATGAGACTCGATCACAGTATTAATCAGGAAAATGAAAACCAAATTTGCAATTTAAATCTATTTCACTACCACAAAATTGGCAAAAATTGAAGTCTGATAATATCAAGTGCTGGAGAAGATGTATAAGAGGAGAATACATACCTACTGGTGGGAATCTAAGTACAACACTTTGGAATAAGGGTTGGTATTAATCTTGTAAAGCTGGACATAGAAGTGCCTTATGACTAAACAGATCTCCCCAAGAAAATACTGCTCATGCGCACCTGTATTTATCATATACATGTGTGCACCCCAGCATTGTTCATAACAGAAGGAAGTAAAGAATTGTAATGCAATCAATAGTAGAATTGACAAGTCAATTGCAAAAAAATCCTTTTCAGTGG
This sequence comes from Vulpes lagopus, assembly GCF_018345385.1. Classification (NCBI taxonomy): domain Eukaryota; kingdom Metazoa; phylum Chordata; class Mammalia; order Carnivora; family Canidae; genus Vulpes; species Vulpes lagopus. The sequence continues at coordinate 109,574,021 of NC_054825.1, read as the reverse complement.
AATACTCCAAAGAAGTGAAAATGAATTAACTAATAAATTAACTAGAGCTACCTGTGTCATTATGGAGGATTCTCTAAAGCATAATGTTGAGAAAAAGAAATAAGCCGGAGAATACTTGTAGTATGATTCCATCTCCATGAACTTAAAAACAGATATATTGGAACAATTAATTGTCCGAGGAAAGATACACCGATAGTAAAACTATAAAGAAAAAAGAAGAGGAAGCATAAAACTCAGAAAAATAGATAACTTGTAGGTGGGGTGTAGAATCAAGGAGGAACGTAAAAGAAATAGGTAAAGTATGAATAATAATCTATTTTTTAAAGCTGGATGCTTAGTACAAGAATGTTTTTTAAACTCTGCACGATTAAAAAAATAATCTCTGCATGATCTATTTATGCCTTCTTTTTTGTGTCTCACAATATACATGTTTTTAAAACTCAATGGCATCATAATTAGTAATAATTAGTTAAATGATAATGCAGTTATATGCTTTTAGATATATAAAAGTGGCATAGACTAAGCTTGTGTTCTCACGGGTTTCTACTTGATTCTGTGCTTCTCGTTAGAAAGTCAAAATAACATACTAATCTCAGCATATGTCCATAAATTAAATACAAATGGAGATATCCATTCAGATGTCTTCATTTGGGTTTTGGGGGTTTTTTTAAGGTTTTTTTTTTTTGGAGTATTTACTAAAATAAGTTTCATGTGACATGAGAATAGTTCCTGGATTCTAATCTGAAAAATAAATAAACAAAGAAAATAAAAACAAGCAAAAAATAAAACCCAACCCTGTTGGAAGCAAACTAGTCAACAAGATAAACATGCTGAGCAGTGTTCTACAGAATATGTCAGCCTTCTGATCTCAACTACAAGCAGTCAGTGCTGTTGGGTGAATCTGATTCATGTAAACTGGGCAGTAATTAAAATTGAACTTCTGTTTCTTAATTCCACATATGAGTGAAGTCATATGGTATTTGTCATTCCCTGACTGATGTATTTCACTTAGCATAATACACTCTAGCTCCATCCACATTGTGGCAAATGGCAAGATTTCATTCTTTTTGATGACTGAGATATCTCTCTCTCATATATATATATATATAAGGTGGGCATGTAGCCCTTAGAATCCATATTGTTGTATCCTTGGGGTAAATACCTAGCAGTGCAATTGCTGAATTGTAGGGTAATTCTATTTTTAACTTTTTGAGGAACCTCCATACTGTTCACCAGTTTGCATTCCCACAAACAGTGTAAGAGAGTTCCCCTTTCTCCACATCCTCATCAACACCTATTGTTTCTTGTGTTGTTAATTTGTGAATTCTGATACGTGTGAGGTGACATTTCAACGTAGTTTTGATTTGTATTTCCAAGATGATGAATAATGATGAGGATCTTTTAATGTGTCTGTTAACCATCTGTATGTCTTCTTTGGACAAATGTCTCTCCATGTCTTCTGCTCATTTCTTAACTGGATTATTTATTTTTTGGTCATTGAGTTTGATAAATTCTTTATAGATTTTGGTTACTAACCTTTTATTAGATATGTCATTTGCAAATATCTTCTCCCATTCTGTTGGTTGCCTTTTTGTCTTGTTGATCGTTTCTTTCACTATGCAGAAGCTTTTCATCTTGATGAAGTCCCAGTATTTCATTTTTGCTCTTGTTTCCCTTGCCTCTGGCAACGTATCTGGCAAGAAGCTGCAACAATCAAGGTCAAAGAGGTTGCTATGTTCTCCTCTAGGATTTTGATGGTACTCCTCTAGGACTTTGATGGTTTCCTGTCTCACATTTAGGTCTTTCACCCACTTGGAATTTATTTTTATAGATGGTATAGGCAAATGGTCCAGTTTCATTCTTCTGCATGTAGCTGTCCAACTTTCCCAAAATCTTTTGTTGAGGAGATGATCTTTTTTCCATTGGATATTTTTTTTTTTTTTAATTTAAATTCATAGTGGAAGGGGTAAAAAGAAAGGGTGGCAAACCATAAGAGATTTAACTATAGAGAACAAACTGAGGGTTCCCGGAGAGGAGGTAGGAGGGGGATGGGCTAAATGGGTGATGGATATTAAGGAGGGCACTTGCGATGAGCACTGGTTATTGTATGTAAGGGATGAATCACTTCTTGAAAACAATATTACACTATATGTTAACTAACTGGTATTTAAATAAAAACATAGAAAATAAATAAATAAATAAATAAATAAATAAATAAATAAATAAATAAATAAAATTGCACATTTGCAAATTCAAATGCTTATTCTCAAGTGTGAACAGAAAAAGGTCAAAAAGATTAAAACATGAATATACAACGTGGTAGCATATTTAAATTCATAGAATGAAAATATATTCTGATATAGACCATATGCAAGAATGCTTTTGCTGAAGTTATATGTGCTTTTTCTAGAAACTAAAAATTAAGTTATAGGATACAACCATTAACAAGTCTACAATTTTTTAAAACCAATGACCAAAATTCTTCTTCACCATTAATTTATAATAAGATCTATAAGGAATGTCAGCACTCAGGAGTCTAGTCTCTAAAACAACACTGGACTTTTACAAGTCACGTAAAATGCACTAATATTAATTCTATGAAATATTTTACTTGCAAATCAATTTGCCCATGTTCTCCTAGAGCAAGTGGCATAATGCAGTTGCAAATTGTATTACAAGTAGATTTGCTCCAAATAATCACTCTCAGCACTATGCCTCCAACTAAATAATCCTGAGATGTTTGCATTCGATTATTTGGAAAATAATAATTATAACAATTATAATATTTCCTGAGGGACCAATAATCCAGCAAATTAAATCCAATGAAATATAAATATGTCACCATTATCTTTTAATATTGGTGAACTAGATCTGGAAAAACAGAAGCTATTATTCAATAAATAAATAATTAAGTGCGGCCTTATTGTTAGCACTCAACAATAACCATATAGATGTGTCCAGGGCTGTTTAACAAGATTCCTTATAATTCCAAAGCCGAGAATTAATGAGGAGATTTGTATTATACATGATCAGACCCTGAATAAAACAATCTAATTTCCAGCTTCCACATAAACAATGGAGTGCTGTCTAAATATGCTCTTAGAGTCACTAAACTTTGTTGTCATTGCTCAGACTCAAATGAAAGCAGAGGGAGGGAGTGTGATTTTTAAAACCATGACAACAAAGTGAAGTCTTTCTGGTCCCAGAAGTCAAGGCTTTGAATGTGTCCTCTCCAAGTCTACATCAAGTTAAATTGAAAAGTTAGTAGTTCACGTGGCCACAAACCAAATGGAAAAATCTCCCAAATCTCTGGAATATACCAAATCTAGATGATTTTGAGATGATCTCATAGGACCAGGGGTGAACTTCACTCAACCTCAACATTTCTTGGTTGTCAAAAGTAATGAATATTGAGCTGGTCAGTCATGTCAGGACCATGGCCCATCCCAGGGCAGAAAATGAGCAGGCACATGAGAAGAGGGGTGTTCTCTGTGAATGTAGACAACCAGTGAGATATTGAACCAGGATCTGATGCAAGAGTGATCTGGAGTGGCTCTGGGGGTACAAGCAAGACTTTTTTCGGCTCTGGCATTGCAACCACAAATTGGCAACAAGATGAATTCTGGTCTCAATGGAACAGGGATAAAAGCACCAACAGTGGGGTCAGAATCCAGAGCAGCAGCACCCAGGGCATGGATGTCTTGAAATCTCTCGTTTGGAAGCATGAGGAAAGTTCACCAGCCAAATCCACCATGCCCACCCCAGCAGAATAACCAGCACATGCAGCAAAGGCAACAGCTTGACACCAAGACAGGATGGCTAGAGGTGGAGTGAATAAAAGTGCAGAGAACTGATTGAGAGTACTGCTCTTTCCCTGGGAATCTCAGAAATGTTTGAGAGGCACATTTTGGCAGAGTGCTTATAAAGTTGGAATCTGAAAAAGAAACCAGAGGGACTTCACGCATTAGTAAGCTGACCTAAAAAAAGGAAATGTAAACTCTACTTTCTACTTACATTAACTAGGTGGGTTGGGGTTACACGGGGAACAATATTATTTACCCTACAGGCTTCAGGCAAAGAGCAGATAAGATAAAATTTAAGGCAATGGTGTCTACCAGGTTTTCAAAGAATTTTCTCGCTTCTCGCCCTCACTTCATTCCTCCCTTAATGCAATTACACATTTTCATAACTTTCAAGAAAGGAGGAAATGACTATTTCTGTTTCATTCCAGATAAGACTTTGATTAGGCCTAGGTCAGTAAGCTGCCTGATAAAACTGTCCTCACCAAGACTCAAAGATATTTGTAGTACTTTGAGTAGAAGCTGAAACCTTGTCATTCAATACCGTGAGTGCTGACCGGTGTTCATCTTTGTATTATCTGTCTATTAGGTATCTTTATATGTTACTATTAACTGCTTGAATGTCACCTAGGGAGCAATATTTCATGTACATTAGCATAGGGCCAAATCTAAGATGGAAATCTTGTAAAAATTGAGGTATTAGTTAACAAAAAGAATAGAATTTGCTGGATGATTATGATTGAACTTTTCTTGGTGGGAAAGGAGAGGGAGATTAATCCCCTTAAATAAGCCAGGCATATATGGAACTACTCATGACATGAAAAAGGGTGGTCAAATTACAGTCCTCTCCCTCATGTACTCTTTACCTGGCTTCCCCCAATGGTGACATCTTGCATATAGCCACATTGACACAGTCAAGATACAGAACATTTCCATCACCACAAGGATCTCTTCTTTTATTATTATTTTTTTAAGATTTTATTTATTTATTCATGAGACAGAGAGGGAGAGAGGCAGAGACTAGGCAGAGGGAGAAGCAGGCTCCAGGCAGGGATCCCGATATGGGACTTGATCCCTGGACTCCAGGGTCACTCTCTGGGCCAAAGACAGATGCTTAACCCTGAGCCACCCAGACGTCCCACAAGAATCCCTTCTATTGTCAGCCCTCTCTCCACCATCCTTAGCTCCTGGTACCCACAGATGTCTTCTGTTCCCGTAGTTTTATTGTTTCAAGAATGTTATATAAATGGAGTCACAGTATGTAACCATTTGAAAGTGACTTGATTTACCCAACACAATTCTCTGGAAGTTTCATCAAAGTTGTTACATCTTTCAATACATTAATATGCATCTGCTAATAGTCTTTTTTATTGCTTAGGCATATTCCATGTTTTGGATCTAACAAAGTCTGTTTAAACATTTACCCATTGAAAAACATCTCAGTTGTTTCCAGTTTGAGGCCATTCTGAGTAAATCTGCAATGGAGATTTGCATTCTGGTTTTAGTGTGAACATACCTCTTCATTTCTCTGGGACAGTCCCTGGGTCATAAGGCGCTTGCATGTTTACTTATTTAAGAAACTGCCAAACTCTTTTCTAAAGTGGTTGTGACATTTTACATACATTTCCACTAGGAATGTATGAGTGAATCCAATTTCTCCAGGTCCTTGCAAGCATTTAGTATTGTCTCTATGTTTTATTTTAGACATTCTCATAGGTATGTCGTATATCTTTTGGTTTTAATTCACATTTCCTTAACAGCTAGCTGCTGCACATCTTTTCCAACAATTAGTTGGCATCTACACTTCCTCTTTGATGAAATGTTTTTATGTGACCTTCTCACTGGTTCTAACTGGACCATTTCGTTTGTTTTGCTTTGCTCTTGAGTTTTAAGAGTTCTTTATATATATATTCTAGATATTAGTTCTTTATTGGATTTTCGGTCTGCAAACATTTTCTCCCCATTTGTAATATTTGTTTTCTTCCTTTTGACAGGCTTTTTTGAAGACCAAAAGTTCTTTACTTAGTGATGTCCAATTTATCGATTCTTCCTCTTATGGATCTTGCTTTTGGTGTTGTCTAAAAATACTTGCCCTTGCTTTACACTCAGATTTTCATCTACATTTATTTCTAAATGCTTTGTAGTTTTCCATTTTATATTAAAGTCCATAATTTGAGTTAATATTTGCATAAGGCATGTGGTGTAGGTCAGTAGTCTTTTTTTTTTTTTTTTTTTTTTGCCTAGGAAGTCTAATTGCTCCAGTATCATTTATTAAAATAGCTGTCGTTCTTCCATTGAATTGCTTTTGCACTTCTGTAAAAAATTAATTGGACATATTCTGTGGATTTATTTGGGGGTTTCTATTCAGTTCCATTGTAGCATGTGTCTATCCCTCTCCAAGACCATACAATCTTATTAATGTAGGTGTAAAATAAATCTGGAATCAGGTAGACTGATTCTCAGAATTTTATTCTTTTTTTCCCCCCAAATTCTTTTAGCTTATTCTATATACTTTGGTTTATATATAAATCTTACAAAGATCTTCTCTATACCTACAAAATACCAAGGTTTTGATAGGAATTGTGTAAAAACTACTTACTAAGGTTCAGAGAATTGACATCTTTACTATATTGAGTCTTCTAATCCATGAACATGATAGATCTCTCCATTTGTTTAGAGTTTTTAATCCTTTCATCAGTGTTTTATAGTTTTTAGCATATCAAGTGCTATACACATCTTGTTAGATATATACCAAAGCATTTCATATTTATGAGGCAATACAAGTGTTATTGCATTTTTAATTTTTGTATTCACATTTCCTTTGCTAATACAAAGAAATACAGTTGATTCTTGGATGTTTACCTTGGATCCTGTGAAACTGGTAACTTCATTCCAGGAAAGTTCGAGGGTTTTGTTGTTGTTTTTGTTGTTGTTGTTGTTGTTTGTGGTAGATTCTTTGGGATAATCTATGTAAACCATCATGTCATCTGGAAATAAGGACAATCTTCTTTCTTCCCTTCCAATCTTGACGTCCTTTATTTCCTTTTCTGCAGCATTGCACTAGCAAGACCTTCTAATACTATATTAGATAAAATAACACATATCCTTATCATGATCTTAGGGGGAAAGCATTTACTTTTCCATTACTAAGTATAATGTTAGCTGTAGGTATTTTGTAGATTTCTTTTCAAATTTCAAAATGGACAATTTCCCTCTATCTGCAGATTTCAATGAGTTGTTTGTTTTTTTCATGAATGGGTATTGAATTTTGTCAAATGCTGTTTTTACATCAATTGATATAACCATGCCATTTTTCTTCTTTATCCTGTTGATATTATGGCTTACGCTAACTGAATTTCAAATATTGGACCAGTCTTGTATCCCTGCAGTAAATACCACTTTCTTTTGGTATATAATTCTTCTTATTGCTTAAGTATACTTACCAATAATTTGTTAAGAAATGCTAAATCTGGGACACCTGGGTTGCTCAGCTGGTTAAGCGTTGGACACTTGGTTTCAGCTTTGGTCATGATCTCAGGGTGGTGAGATCAAGTGAAAATCTAGCTCCATGGTCAGCATAGTCTGCTGGAGATTCTCTGTCTCTATCCCTCTCCTTTCCCCTCTGCCGCTCCCCCTCTGCCTGTCCTCTCTACCCTTCCTCCCATTCTCTTGCCTAACCTCCTGCCTGGGTTCTTGCTCTGTGCTTTCTTTCCAAATAAATAACAAATAAAATCTTTTAAAAAAGAAATATTACATCTATATTTATGTGGGTTATTGCTCTGTGGTTTCTTTTTTTAATTGATTTTATTTGTTTTTGGTGTTGGGGTGATAATCTAAGTTCATAAAATTACTAAAGAAGTATTATCTCTTCTTCAGTTTTCTAGAAGAGATTATATGTAATCTTTTAATTCTTCCTTAAACATTTGACAGAATTCTCAAGTGAATCCAATAAAGTGTACAGATCTCTTTCTTGGGGAGATTTCTAATTATGAATTCAATTTCCTTAATAATTATAGGATCACTCATATTACATATTTCATGAGTTGCATTGTCGTAGTTTGTGTTCTTTCAAGAAATTGATTCATCTCATCTAAGTTGTCAAACTTATACGTATAGAGAACTGGATTCCAATATTATCATTTGGCTATCTGCAGAGTTGCTAGTGATATCTGCTGTTTTATTTCTCATATAAGTAAGTTATGTCTTCTCTTTTTTCCTTTCTAAGTCTTACCAGAGATTTGTCAATAATATAGATATTTACAAAGAACAGCTTTCTGTTTCATTAATTTTTTTTTGTTCTCATTTTCACTGAGTTTCACTCTTACCATTACATTTCTTTCCTTCTGATTGCATTGGGTTTATTTCTTTTCTCATTTTAGGTTCTTAGGGTGGGATCATAGATCACTGAATTAAGATTTTACTTTTTTCCCCTAATGTAAACATTTATTGCTATGAACTTTCTTCTCAGCACTGCTTTGGCTGTGTCTCACAAATTTTGATATGTTGTATTTCATATCATTCGGTTCTATGTATTTGTCCCCTTGAGATTTTCTCTTTGGTCAGTGAATTATTTAGAAATGTATTACTCAGTTTCCAAGTGTTTGGAGAGTTATTGTTATTTTTCTGTTTGGATTATAGTTTCATTCTGTTGTGATAGTTCCAGTTACAGCTCTGACATGTAAAGAGCCTAGAAGTCATCACTCTCACCCTTACAATAAAAATTTTGGGAGGTAGACCAGGTGACTCAGTGGTTTAGCACCACCTTCAGCCCAGGGTGTGATCCTGGAGACCCGGGATCGAGTCCCACATCAGGCTCCCTGCATGGAGCCTGCTTCTCCCTCTGCCTGTGTCTCTGCCTCTCTCTCTCTCTCTCTCTCTCTCTCTCTCTTTCTGTGTCTCCCATGAATAAATACAATCTTTAATAAAATAAAATAAAATAAATTTTAAAAAGAGCTGAACTGAATATCAGTGGATTTTCTTGGACACACCAGAAAAGTGAGTCCACAAGGCAATCTGCCACCCAAAAACCTGAAGAGGCAGACAAATCCAGAGATTTATAGACAAGATCTAATATGAAGCAGAAACTGCTAGAGTCATAAGCTAGTAGAAACATTGAAATAGTAATTCTGATGAATTTCTGAAGGCTGAATGCAATGTACTGTGAGAAGAAGAAGCTCTGAAGGGTGCCTTTTTGAAGGCAGGACATGCATTCATGGGTTTCATCTTCAGGAAGCCCACCCCGTCCTAGAGGTGAAGAATACAACAGGACTGCTCCAGGCTTTGGCAGGGGGAAGGGAAACACAATCATTGAGGAAGACATTCAGAACATTCTCCTCAAAAAAGACTGACCATCCAGCATAAAAGTCTTTCCCGGCACCTCGTTCACCCTTGAGGAAGGTATTTCTCAATTCTAACCTTTTAGTCTTCCTGTATGACCTACAGGGGAAAGAAAAGTGAAGAGACATTTATGAGGGTCACAACCTAAGGGCAGAGCTCCACTACAAGACTTAGATTTAGTTATAAGATCTTAGCATACATCCACCACTCACCTCACCTCACCTCACCCCTGCATAGAAGGGCTCCAGCACAGTAGCAGTGAATTACAGCTGGGAGGGCTGTAAATACTCAGGAAAGGAAGAGTTCTTAGGAAAGCCTTAAAACCATAGTGGAGACAAAAACAAGGGCATGAGAGGAGCTTGAAGCATCCTAAAATACTCTTTAGTCATGTTACCGCTAAGCTAATGGAGTACCTTCCCCCCTTCACCTGACTAGTTTTTCCTGATCATTCAGGATTAAGGTAAATCACATCTTGAAGAAATGCATGTGAATACAAGCCTTCCCCAATTGCTCCACAAAATTTCATAAATCCCTGATCTCCAAGGCAGAACAAGTTTCCTCCTTGTGGTCTCTCTTAGTGTCTAGTACCTACCTCTGATACACATTTTAATGCTCTTGATTGCCTCCTTACGTGACATCCTTTGTCTCTAACCATAAGTTAATTAATATCAGGGACTCACTCAGTTCTCCTGTGTGTTAGTTCCTACCACTCACAGTTCCTGGCACTTAATAGGGTCTTGATAAATATACTGAATCCAAAAAGGACTGAGCTGATCTGCATGAAGAGGAAGAAATGAGATATGCTGGGATATACTCACCGCTGTGTCCTTACTCTCATATTACAAGGTACTGGACTCAGAACTGTCCTGGACTATGTAGCTCTTCCTTGGGACACATTGTTATCCTCTCAATAGATAACTTCCCTCATTTTCTTCCCGAAACTAACTCCAGTTGGGTTTTAGAAATGCTTCTCTTTGGGTAGTATAGAGAATGGACTAGGATGTTCTCTTTCCTCCAGATGAACAGACTAGAAGAAGCATGGCCTCCTGTAACTCTGAAAAATGTTAGGAAAGGGGGCTTCAGGTTCCATACCTGCTAGAAAAGGCTCAGGGAAGCTGCCAATTAGGGTCATTTTAGGCCACATAACAGTTCCTGAGCTAATTACTGTGATCAAAGATGGGGCAGAGGCAGGGATTGAGATTGGGATAGAAGTACAGATATAGGACAGTTCTCACACAAGAAGGGGGAAGAGAGACCAAAGAGGCAAGGGGGATCCCAGAGAGACCAACTAGTAATTCTTCCTACAGTTGGCCTCACCCCTTAGACCCTACCTCAATTCCTAATAACTTACGGCTTTTTCATGTTTGGGATAAGGATGGACATTCGACCACATACAATAATTGAAATGATACAAATATTTAAGGTCTTCAGCCATTCCCTAAGCAGCCCAGTCCAAAGTGTCCCTCATGCAGGAATCACCTTTAGCTTCTCTCTGACTTCCACCCAGTTTCTCTGTGTATAATTTCAGTGATCAGAAATTCATTGCTTTGCAAACAAGCAAAAAAACAAGACCATTCCATTATTGGACCATTACAATTATGAGGGATATTCATCTTGCGATAAATCTAAATTTGCTCTCTCATTATCACTATCTATTGCTCTTTATTTTACCCTCTGCAGTATTATAGAGTAAATCTGTTTCATCTTCCACATGTTCCATTTGACAATTTGAAGCCAGACACCTTGTGTCCTCAACGTCCTCCATTGTTCAGGTTAAATCCCCCCCTGTGTTATTAGTATGGAATGATACAAAAAGTCTATGATTAGAAAACAACTTTATAGTCTTGACACCACCACACATATTTTAAAATCCCATTTGTACATAAGGTTATTCATGAGTCACTTTGAAAGTCATGCCACGCACTAATTTATAATTTTTACAGGATGATTTTATTTGAATTGCAAAAGCCCATCCTTTGACCAATGAGTACCCCCAAACTTCTGGCTATCACATGCATAGAAGGACAGGTGTATATCTCATATTGTATTTGGGAATTTGGAAACTAAGGTATTTCCAGAACTATCCCTTAACACTCTTTAAATGCCTATTCTACATGTATACTAAATGTGTTACAGTTTAATTTTGTTTGAGTAAAAGGTTGATCATTGTTCATACTCCTGGTGCTTGTATTGGTTCACACATCACATCAACCCTGGAAAAGTAATTACCCTTCCTTAGGCCAACAAAACTTGATAAATGGTAAAAGCCTTCCAGTGGAAGTCTTCCCATCACCTAGTGGCAGTAATAAATCAACTAGGCAATCCCATCTAGAAGTCACTTCATTACGGAGTATGTACTGAGAAAATGACTTTCTATATTAGCATTGCTTACTTAGGAGGTAACAGATATTATAGTAACAAGAAAAACGTGACCTTAGAATATTATTGCCTCCTTTGATGTGTAATTGGCATTTTAAAAAATAATTTTTAAACATACATTTGGATCATTTTTTAATTCAGTATAGATGCTGATAAAAACATTTTTTTCTGTCATCTGTGATTATAACGCTGATGCATGACTCCTTGCATGGAGTCTATAGCTGTGGAAAGACTTCCCTGCATGTGGAGGCTCCTATAATATTGTTCCTCTGCACTATCCTGCTCCTAGCTCCTGTGACCCAGAACACCTGGCTCCCTGACCTCCCTCTCTATCTCTTATGCTCCTTCAAAAATCTCAACTTGGTTTAACTTGAATGCCTTGATGTTGATTTTCAAACAAGACTCAGAATCATTACTGTGATCTCAAAGACCCTGTGTGATCTCTAACTTTACCTTTGTCTTTGAGGCAACTCTTTGAATAGAGTACTACTGAGACAAAATGTTCATCTCATTGCAACATCTCAGAGAGCAAATGATAGCAATGCAACTTAGAACAGTGAGTAGACCTCCTTTATCACTTGGTTAAGGTGGGATCTGACAGGTTCTACACTTTCTTTTTTACCCTTTGCATTCTTTATTCCTTGGAGATAAGCCACTAAGTCCAACCCACACACAAGGGAAAAAGAATTAAGTCCAATCCCCCAGGAGGGGGAGTATCTACACAACATGGTTTGTAATTATTTTATAAGGAATATTTGTCTTTTCTAATTTATTTTTTGTAATTTTTTTCTTATATCAGTATGGACTCATGATATTTGTTTTATTCTTTGAGTATAATCCAAGACTTTTTAAATTTTTTTTTGTTTCAACTTATGCTGGATTTGGCCATTGAAAGCTTTTTTTAGTAGTTTTTGCCTATTTTAGTTAGTTTATCTGTCTTTCCTTATAAGTCTTTCATTGGGCATATGCATTGTAAATATGTTCTCCTGTTGCTAGTATTTTTTACACTGTTATTGATACATTTAATCAACAAAAGTCCTTAATTTTCATTAGCCAAACATATCCACTTATTTTTTTTTTGACTCAGTAAACTGGGAATAGAAGGAAACTTCTCTAATCTACTAAAGAAGATCTACAAAGAGAACAATATTGATTTCAGACTTAATGGTTAAATATTAAAGCCTTCTGCCAGAATCAGGTACAAGAAAAACATGTACGCTAACACCACTTACCTTTATAGTGCAACCTGGTCAGGAGAAAAAGAAAAAAGGAAAAAAAAAAAGATCATAGTTGGAAAATAAATTGACCTGTCATTATTCAAAGATGACAGTTTTATGCATATAAAAAATATACAATTCAATGAAAGTAATAAGTAGATACAATATATGCTGATGAATAGAAGGTCCATATATAAATATAAACTTTATTTTTCATACTAATGATAAACATGTGGAAAATAAATTTTTAAACTGCATTTGCAAAAGAATAAACAATAATTAAAAAAGAAGCATATACTGAACACTAAAATATTATAACAGAGAAATAAACTACATAAGTGGAGGGACATATCATGTTCACGAATTGGATAGGTCAATATTGTTAAAAAGTTAATTCTCCCAATATTGCTGCAAAGATTCAATGCAATCCCAGTCAGAATTCCAGAAGGTTTATTTAGTAGCAAGCTTATTTTAAAATGTGTGTATAAATAGGAAAGAATTAGAATAGCCAAGTTAATAAAGAAAAAAGCTAGGAAGCATATAATGTTGATATCAATGCAGTGTGGTGCTGGGCAAGGAGAGATTCATAGACCATTGTAATAGACCATCATAATAGACTAGAGCATCCAAAGGAGTCCCAAACCCATATAGTCACATTTATGACAAAGGTCCCATTGCAATTCATTAGGGAAGGGATGAGCTTTTCAATAAATAGTAATCCATTTATTATATATTTAATTTTTTTAGTCTCCATACCTTATATACCATACACAAAAATTTAAGAAAAATCATGATCTAAATAGAAAAGCTAAAAGAAATAATGTTCCCAAAGGAAAAGAAAAGCAAATATCATTATGACTTAAGGAAAGGAAAATATGATGATTCATGCATCTTTCTTTTTTCCTTCTTTCTTAAAAGTCTCTGTTGTTAATTTTGTTAACTTGTTTACAACTTAACTTATAGGCCAGTGCATGGGCAACGATTTCTTGTCTGAAAAGTGCTCTCCTAGGCTGGAAATGCCATCCCTATGTTGAATGTACATTGCTGAGTCTATCTGCCTTGAGAACTTTATTCCAAAAGGTGCTAGGTAGATGATGGCATTAATGGTCCTTATTTGAGCTGAGTGGCTCTTGATTCTTCTAGATAGTTTACATTTTATTATTGTGTCAAACAAGCATATCAGTATTTCAACTGAATATCATTAACTCATTGTTGACTTGTTATTATCAAATGATATTTTGCTGTCATGCCATTGACATGAATTAGTGAGTCTTAAAAGAAATTCTGGAACACTATATTTGCATTTGTTGTGCAAATATTTTTGAGGGTGTGGGTCAATAAATTCCAAAAATCTTATTTAGGAGGGTCTAAAATTTAAACTTCTTTACCATCCCAGTATCAGAAAAAAAAAAAAAAAAGCTGTGTCTATTTCAAGCATCTGTGTCTACGTTCTTTGTACGCTAGTCAAATCTTCTATCCTCTACTAATTACTGTGAAGGAACTTAAAACATGCATTCATTGGCTTTGCTTTTTTCCCTACTCATGTTTTTCCTTTATCCTAATCTATGTTTATTTTTAAAACCTTGCCATGATTTATGTAATAATGTGAATCACTTCAAACCATTTTTGTAATAGTCTGGCATTAAAATAAGCGTGTATCCTGTTGAGAACTCATAAACCCTTTTGTCTTCTCATTTCCACCTTCACATGCTTAGTTATTATTATCAGGCATTCCTAAGGAGAGGAACAAGTTTCCCTGATGTTGGCAATACAGTTTCTTACATCCAGATGGTACATATCTAAAAACACGGCCTTTCACACTCCTCCATGCAGCTGAGAGAAAGGGAAGGGGAATTTATTGAGAGTCACAGTGTCAATCCACAGAGCCCAAACTATTGGTGTCATCAAGTAGCGCACAGCCTACAACTCTCCGGGGGCCCCAGGAGTTTGGCCTGGTGCCACCATGAACCATCCGTTATCCTAGGGGAAATGAAGTGCGTCTGACAAAATTTCCCATCCTAGTTCATTTGCTCATGGTCTTACTGTGACAGGGATCCAGGCCTGGAGCCAAGATTACGTACCCCACATTTTAGCCCCAGTTCTTGATGGAGTTCAAAGGTTTCATGTTTTCCATCTGCAAGCATCCTCACAGTATCACATACAATCATTCAAAGTGTCATCAGCATATTATGGTTAATATTTTGTAAAGAAAACTTTTTTGGATCATCAGCTATTGCAAGGCCAGCTGAAGCATGAGCCCAAGGGCTTTCCATTTCAACGTGGCCTGCTGGCTTTTATGCTCTATTTCCCAGCAGTTTCAAAATCATAAAGGTGGCCAACAGTGGCAGATGGGACTTGATATTTGAAATAGGGGAGTTCTCCTCCAGAAGAAGAAGAAATGAATGGAATAAACCAGGCACATTCCCAAGAGAGCAGAAGTCTGGGCCAGTGGGAATGAGAGTGTGATGGGTAGGAGTTAGAACTGTTGATACTGTAAACACCCAGATTAGAGATTTCTGCCAGATGCTGTCCTAACAGAACTCTTAAATAAAATCCTGAATCAAGTGGAGAGATGGGCCCTGGTTAACGGAGTATTTGCCAGCATCCATTTGCTGGCAGTCACCTCAATGATTGCATTATAGGCAGTGGTGGGGCTATGGTCATAAGAAAAGAGCCACATGAGCTCAGAGGATATGCAGCTGTAGGATCATCTCCCAAAGGAGAAGGCAACTGTTTTTGTTTGTTTGTTTGTTTGTTTGTTTGTTTGTTTGTTTATTTGTTTGTTTTTTAAGGTAACTGTTTTTAAGGCCATGTGTGAAATTATCACTGAAAGGGGAAAACGGTGCCCTGACCCTACTCATTCAAAACTGTGTTCTTGCATTGATGTGTATAGCCCGGTTCTCTGAGAATCAGAAACAGAGTCGGGGAGAGCTCTGCTAGGTGAGTGTATAAGGTAATGATTTGGGGAGGTCCCTGGGTCACATGGAGGGGTTGGGTCAATTAGAGGCCCTGGGCTTCGTGTTTCCAAGTAAGAGCTTGCAAGATGGTTATGTGTATGGAGGGGTGAGGAGTGAACTTGGTGAACTTGGTGAACTTGGACTTAACCTTCTACCGAATCTGGATGATTTCAGTAAGATGTGGTAGCCTGGGCCTGACAACACAGAATGAAATAACTCTGGAGTCTGACAGGGGAAGAAAGTAATTGTATTCGTATTTCAGAGAGTTGAGAACGTAAGGACCCCCTAGGCAGGCTATTTCATCTTCTAAGTAAAATAAAAAGAATGATCTGAATGTTATTGGGCACAGACCTTTTAAAAAATACACTTGGAGATAAATATTTGTGTCCCACACAACATGTAGTGTTGAACTGCTACAAAGGAACTTTTCTATTTAACCAACTCACCAGAACCTCTCAGTTGCCACCAGAAGACACCTGACCAATGTCTGCAGTGTATGCAGATGCTCATGTCTCTGTTATCTTCTCTCTAGTTGAGTTGTTTATTCCAAAGTGTTCATTGTGTTTGTTCCCAAACCCGATTGATTACACTAGTTGAACTTGCAATTGCAATCACTTGAATCAATATTACAAAAATTAATAATATATGAATTCAAAAAGAAAGACCTTTCTATGAAAACTAAATTGAATGATCTGGAAACTACTACAAAGCTGACTTGCAAAAAAATAATTGTTCTTAAAGTATAGGAGAGGTAGGTAGGTAGGAAATATCAGGGGCAGCACAGTTAAAATCTTGAAGGCTTCTGTGCTCAGATGAGATGGCAAACATCTTGAATTTCTAACTCCTATTTAAGGATATTAAAGTAGAAATTGTTAACAACACACTACAGTTGTTTTAAGCAAAAAAAAAAAAAAAGAAAGAAAGGTGCTGCATGTGGGGGAGCCCTGGGATACATGGGCTGGTGGCCACCTCTTTTTGGAGCTGTTATTTTTTTTTAATTTCTTTTTATTGGAGTTCAATTTGCCAACATTTAGCCTAACACCCAGCGCTCATCCCACAAAGTGCCCCCCTCAGTGCCCATCACCCAGTCACCCCAGCTCCTGCCCACTTCCCCTTCCACTACCCCTTGTTCCTTTCCCAGAGTTAGGAGTCTCTCATGTTTTGTCACCCTCAGTGATATTTTCACTCCTTTCCCTTTATTCCCTTTCACTAATTTTTATATTCCCCAAATGAATGAGACCATATAATGTTTGTCCTTTTCCGATTGATTTATTTCACTCAGCATTATACCCTCCAGGTCCCTCCAAGTCAAAGTAAATGGTGGGTATTTGTCATTTCTAATGGCTGAGTAATATTCCATTGTATACAGAGACCACATCTTCTTTATCCATTCATCTTTCGATGGACACTGAGGCTCCTTCCACAGTGTGGCTATTGTGGACATTGCTGCTAGAAACATCGGGGTGCAGGTGTCCTGGCGTTTCATTGCATCTGAATCTTTGGGATAAATCCCCAACAGTGCAATTGCTGGGTCATAGGGCAGGTCTATTTTTAACTCTTTGAGGAACCTCCACACAGTTTTCCAGAGTGGCTGCACCAGTTCACATTCCCACCAACAGTGCAAGAGCGCTCCCCTTTCTCCACATCCTCTCCAATATTTGTTGTTTCCTATCTTGTTTATTTTCCCCATTCTCACTGGTGTGAGGTGGTATCTCATTGTGGTTTTGGTTTGTATTTCCTGATGGCCAATGATGCGGAGCATTTTCTCATGTGCATGTTGGCCATGTGTATGTCTTCCTCTGTGAGATTTCTGTTCATGTCTTTTGCCCATTTCATGATTGGATTGTTTGTTTCTTTGCTGTTGAGTTTAATAAGTTCTTTATAGATCTTGGATACTAGCCCTTTATCTGATAGGTCATTTGCAAATATCTTTCTGTATTCTGTAGGTTGTCTTTTAGCTTTGCTGACTGTTTCTTTTGCTGTGCAGAAGCTTTTAATCTTGATTAAGTCCCAATAATTCATTTTTGCTTTTGTTTCTCTTGCCTTCATGGATGTATCTTGCAAGAAGTTGCTGTGGCCAAGTTCAAAAAGGGTGTTGCCTGTGTTCTCCTCTAGGATTTTGATGGAATCTTGTCTCACATTTAGATCTTTCATCCATTTTGAGTTTATCTTTGTGTATGGTGTAAGAGAATGGTCTAGTTTCATTTTTCTGCATGTGGCTGTCCAATTTTCCCAGCACTATTTTTGAAGAGACTGTCTTTTCTCCAGTGGATAGTCTTTTCTGCTTTGTCAAATATTAGTTGACCATAAAGTTGAGGGTCCACTTCTGGATTCTCTATTCGGTTCCATTGATCTGTCTGTTTTTGTGCCAGTACCACACTGTCTTGATGACCACAGCTTTGTAGTACAGCCTGAAATCTGGCATTGTGATGCCCCCAGTTATGGTTTTCTTTTTTTTTAATATTCCCCTGGCTATTCGGGGTCTTTTCTGATTCCACACACATCTTAAGATGATTTGTTCCAACTCTCTGAAGAAAGTCCATGGTATTTTGATAGGGATTACATTAAATGTGTAAATTGCCCTGGGTAACATTGACATTTTTGCAATATTAATTCTTTCAATCCATGAGCATGGAATATTTTTCCATCTCTTTGTGTCTTCCTCAATTTCTTTCAAAAGTGTTCTATAGATTTTAGGGTATAGATCCTTTACCTCTATGGTTAGGTTTATTCCTAGCTATCTTATGCTTTTCGGTGTGGAGCTGTTCTGTCCAACAACTGCATTACCCCTGGCTGCATGCCCACAGACCTGAACACCCAGATAGGTACTCCCAACAGCAAACTTTGTCAGTAAATTGGTACAAAACAAAACTATGTGTGGACATCACCATAATTTACATCAGGAAATTAACAGAATTCTTTTAAACATTTAGAATCCATGTCCTTGAAAATTAATGCAACCTTGCAAAGCAAGCATTCACAGGCTTAGAAATAGATATTAAATTTAAAAAGCATTGCATCCTATGGAGACAAATGCTATTTTCATAGGAAGCTTCAGATAAGCCAGTTATTAATAAGGAAGACAAATTTTTCTTTCTTGTAATTGAAGCTATAGTAATAAAATGCATAAATAGCATTTTGAATTATATACAAATAATAACGCCATTTTGGATTTCTTGTACAACTTGTACAAATTTCAGAAAATGTCAGAGAAATTATTAAAATGGCATTTTATAAACTTACACTTAACATTAAATTCAGATTTGCACAAACTGACTTGTATTAGAGTTAAATCTTTCTTAGAAAAATCGTTCAGTGGAAATCATCAATTCTAAATGCACTAAAATTTACATTTTTGAATGATTTATCAGAAATGTTTCCCAGAGTTGTCATGGCTAATGAACCCTTCTGCAAAGTTACAGTACAGTTGCAACCACAGAAAGATTCCTCTCAATTTAAAAAGCATGAAAAATTATTTGCGATCTGGCATTTGCCATGAGCAACTGATGTCGCTTTCAATTATATCAAAAGAAAATGAAGTTACAGTGACCTAATAAGTGAGTTTCCACTAAAACGAGCTAGAAAAGTCATGTGATCAATCAATATGTCACATTAGTAAAGTATTATTTATCTTATTACATAAAATTATGACACCAAAAGTACTATTTTCTTTTTAATTTGTAAGACTTTGCTGTTAGTCATGTATCACTGTTACCCTGTTATATTTATAAGTAATAAAATACCTTTACAGAAAAATTTATATCTTATTATTTTTCATGGTACTTTTCCCTCTGTTTTTTGAACAAAGGACTTTCATCCTCATTTTTTTCCTTTTTTTTAAAATATTTTATTTATTTATTTGAGACAGGGAGCAAAAGAGAGAGAGAGAGAAGAAGCAGGGCAGGGGCAGAGGGAGAAGCCGACTCCCCGCTGAGCAGGGAGCCCAACATGGGGCTTGATCCTGGGATGCTTGGATCATGACCCAAGCCCAAGCTCAACCACCTGAGCCACCTGCATCCTCATTTTTCACTAGGTCTCATAATTTATATACCTGGACCTACTCACAGAAATTTGCTTTTTAGTATTTCTTAATACCAATGGGGCTCTTCTGACCACAATTTGTCTTAATTAATTAATTAGTTAATTAATTAAGTAGCTCATTAGTAATGTTTTATCAGATTTATTAGAAAGGAATGTCAGCACTTTAAGTATCCCTCTTCAGAAACTGAGCGCCGTTTTTAAAGTAATGGACTTCCTTCATAAGATCCTTATTTCTTAAAGACCGTGAACCTTTCTCTGGAGATGATCCGTCCTCCACCATCCTCGACAATCATGTCATGAAAGCATGTACTGGATAAATTGAGGCAAGTCCCTGTGTAAAACTGATAGGAAGACTCTGGGAAATAAATCTTTTTAAAAATTTTGTGTCCTGAAAGAATTCCTCAGATTCCCACAGCAAAAAGAAATTTAGTCAAGTTGCCTTGTTGATTCCACAAGAATTTTCCCAAGTGTTGAGCCTTTATCTGTATCTTAACTGCTTCACTCAGTACAAAAAGAAAATTGTTAACCTGATAGAGAATCTAAAGATGCTAATCTCTGTTGGCTTCCCCAGAGACTATGAAAAAAAATGGTTATTGGCAGGGTGAAGAACTAACTTTATATGGAAAAATCAGAAACATACACCATCGTGCCTCTTGCTGGGGCTCTCAGACCAGGGAAGCATGGTTCCATGGCTTGCTTCAGGCCTCCTTGGACTGCACTCAGGTGGCCAGACTGGACCTTCTTCCTACACTTTTCAGGGAGGATGCTGTTTCTTGAGTGCTGGCTGTTGGAACGATATCCCCACATGATGAATAATTGGCTGCTTCCCTCACCCGTTCATGTACACTGGTCAAAAGATTGTCATACTCCATTCTCATTGCATAAAGAGGTAGAGTTCTAGATCTTCCACTTATGCTAAAGTTATTGCAAGGAAATACTGGCTGAATAATAATAATAATAATAATAATAATAATAATATCCCTGGTTTACCTGTGCAACCTTAATTGCTTTTCCTACAGCAGGTCAACTTCATTCTTAATCTAGATTTTTGCTCTTTTTTTTCTTTCAGCCTACCTTTTCTTTCTTTCTTTTTGCTCTTAAAGGAATAAAACCTTTTGCAAAAGTCTATGGAAAGGTTTTACCCTACAAACTCATTTCTGAGATTTAAAGTTCAGCAGCTAGCAGTGAACCCATCATATCACGTGTTTAGTAGATGTATGTTCTCATCAGGTCTGCTGCAGAGTCTTCTCACTCCACCATATTCAAAGCAACTTCCAGATTTCCTATTCTTTTGTCATTAAATATTGTTGTTTTAGAGTTTATTACTTAACACATACCGTGTTCTGGGTATTAGATAGAGAATCCCATTTCCTGTGATGTTAAATCTGAAAGCCATCTTTTAGCACAAAAAGTCCATTATCTGAGTTCTTGTGCTTTGTGAATTTATATCTAAAAGCATTTTTAGAAACCAAGTCCAATAATGTGGCCCTTCGGCAGCTTCTGTCTCCCCATCTCAGCCTTGCAGGATGCAGTTTTGTGATGAAGTAAAAGGAATTCTTTGGTAGAGATAGTTTCAGGCTTTTACCAGGAAAGAAAGAAATGTGATATTTACTGTCACATAATAATTTAATTTTATACTATTATCAAATGAATGTTTTTAGCTCCACAGTAAGATGAACAAATGGAGGCAAGGAGAAATTGTATAATTTGCTTCAAATCACAGAGTAAGC
The DNA here is from genome assembly GCF_018345385.1 of Vulpes lagopus. Lineage (NCBI taxonomy): Eukaryota > Metazoa > Chordata > Mammalia > Carnivora > Canidae > Vulpes > Vulpes lagopus. The sequence goes on along the minus strand of NC_054825.1, from coordinate 109,552,560 downwards.
AAAAGAGTCAGAATTTGAAATGCCCCTGCATCACTGCATGTGCACTGTCTGGATAATAATAAGCACGTTATATAATAATATACCCTGATTAACAGGAGCGACTGATCTTCATACGGAAAATGATAATAATAGATTAATATAAATAGAAGCTGTTTATTTATATCATACAAGCAGATTAATTAACGAGCAGGAGTGGGAATACGGATTTCAAGTACTCCAGGGCTTTTACATCCTATATACTACTTTCTAAAATAAGAAAGTGAACTTTCTCTTTCTGTAGAAAGAAAGTGAAATATCTGACATTAGAACATAAGATGACTTGAGAACCACATAAAATACTCAAAGGGAACAATGTCCAGTTGAAACTCCTGGCATTTCTCAAACTTGAGAATCACTTAGGAAGTTTTTCAATAATTCCCATTTTCCATTCTCACTTCTGAGGTAAGCGTGCAGCTTTTAAAAGTCCCAGAAGACTGTTTCAGTGAAGATGGTCCATGGAACACACTTTGAGAAATACCAATCTGGAAATTAAATCAGAGATATGGGATAGAACAAAAATGAGAATGAAAATATGGTGGCAAAGGAGCTCCCAATGTTCAGATGCCCACATAGAGGCCAGTCTCAAATCCCCACTGTGGGCCACAGGCTATAGGGATTGATAATTGCAATCTTCTTTTGAATTACACATAAATATGAATAACAAATAGGCTCATTTTTAAGGTTCTGATATCTGTCCATAATGGAATGACATAAACCTTCTGTAACTAATAATGTCAGATTATTTACCTTAATGAATTTCTCCTATTCATTAAAACTCCTATTAAAGCTCCTCTCACGTGAAGTCAGGAGAAAATGATCCCAATTTTATCTGTTGTTTGTCTGTTAGCAACTATGGCGGTGTCATTTATTGAACACTATTAGGTGGCAGGCTGTAGTCTCCACATTTGAAGCACATTCTCTTATTAAACCTTCTCAATCACCATTCAATTTGTCACTATTAGTTTTCCTAATTTGTGGATGAAAAACAACTGAAGTGCAGTGAGGTTAAATATATCACCCAAGACTGCAATCAAGTTTTACAGATACCATGTCAGTGCTTTTAACTATAAAACTCAAAAGGAATGCCAAATATTTCTGTTCACTATTTTGTCCAAGATCGCTTGGGCATCTCTCTCCTGACAGCACCCAGAAATAACTCTCTCTGACACCCACAAAGAGGTGATCCCTACTGCTGATCTGCTGCTGCCTCATCAGATTCTCACCACTCTCTCTGTGTTCTGTAATTCCACTAGGAGGATACACGACATGCAGAGTATCATCAAAGCAAGAATTTAGTTCAGGAAGAAACCTCTTTACTTGTTCAAAAATTTTACATTGTGAAATTCAGGCCACTGTTGGCCCTAATGTACAGTACACTTTTTAGCATCAGGTTTATTCTGTTTTCCCACAGCCATATGACATCCTCCCAGCGGGTCAATTTTACTCCTGCTTCATATAGACTTTTCCTCACATGGTGTCCAGAGATACTCTTTAAAATAAATTGAATCATATTTCTTTCATTCTGTAAATCTTCCAGTGGCTTTCTACTACCATCAGACCAACCAAATCCAAGTCTTCCCTATGATCTATAAGACTTCCTGTGCATCAGCCCTTTGCATCCACTTTGACATAATTTCCTACCCCTTTCTCCTGATCCATGGAATTCCATTTGGGAACATGCCAGGTGCCTTCCTTTACAGGACATGTACACTCACTGGTCCCTCCTTGGAAGGCTTCACATACTTGTATAACGTGTGCCTTCACCTCATTTGGGGCTCAGTTTCTCAGAGAGGCATTTTCTGAGCACCTCCCACTAGCTCTGTATCTCCCAAACTGTCTTTTCCTTTCCTCCTATAACCTACCACTGCCTGAGATTATATTAAATTGTCTTTGATAATTTACTCTCTGTCTCTCCAACTACAAAATAAGCTCCATAAAGGCAATATTCCAATTCTGAGTATATTTAAAAGCTCCCAAGATATTTCAAATACACAATCAAGTTTGAGAATCATTTCTCTAAAGAGAAGTAGGGAATTCAATCTTGCTTTGAGTAGCTATTCCCACCATAACTTATTCACAGGCAAGAAAAACCAGAGGTCCCCAGAAGCAGGTGGTCCTCGTAGCTAAAAGGCTCTTAAAATTGAGATTCTGTGTGATTGGTCCACCTAGAACTGGGCCCACATTAACAGAGACACAATAAATAAGGCCCAGGCTGCCAAAAGGTGGGGCTGGGAGGCAAGAGTGAGGCAGCGTGCCCACACCTTGGTCAAGGGGACTAATATGAAGGAGGCCAATGATGAAAAATGGGTCAATAAACCAGGATGAAGGGCAAGTTTGCATCTGACAGGACTGTGGTGTATAAGGGTAGACAAAGTGTCTCTGGAAATGAAACTAGCTTCCCTCTACCCTTCTCTGCCCTGTGGCCTCCTGATAGAACCTCCCTCACTCACCAGGGCTCCCAAGGGCAGCAGAGCTGCCAGCAACATTGAAGCCAGCCTGCTCACAAGGGGGCAGCAAGGAGGTGGGAGCCTTTGTTACCCTCTTGGCTCCACCCAGAGCCATTCCACATGACCCAAGCTCAGGCGGTGGTACTTCTGGGGTGAAAAATGTTAATTTGTTTCATTTAAAAAACAAGTTTTTCTCTGCAAAGTGAGATGAACATGGCTATGTGTTGACAGGAGGCAGAGGGGTTCTCCCTCCAACATCTGTGGGGCTCATGCTCAGCTCCTGTGCTATCCCATGAGTACTGCTAGGAGATCTGACTCCTACATATTTGTAAGGATCACAGTCTTTTTCAGGACACAAGAGATAAACCCCTTGGAGTCCTTTATACCCTCCGTTTTCCTATTATTTCCTTGTTATCTAGGGATTGCAGTCTTTGGATTGTCATTACTAAATTCAGCTTGGGATTTCACCTGATTTTCATCTTAAATTCCTCAAACAGCCTTATCTGTACAGTGAGATTGTATAAAATGATATGAAAGATGTCAAGATCACTTGCTGATCAAGGAGATAATTTGCCAAAAGTGGATTTCTGAAATATAGTTCTATCTGTTCATGGTTTAAGAAAACCCCTTGGCTTTTCTTTGTGAACAAAAGCTACCAACATTCATCAAAAGGCAATTCATTTTCAGGGTGTGATCATTTCTGAACCATAACACCAGTAGTTTTCTTCCTGAAAATTGTGTCTCTGCAAAGCCTGTGTCCTGTCCTGTGTAAAGTGGCCTCAAGGGAGGTAGACCAGAAGGCCTTGCAGTCACCTATGAGATACATGAGGAAGCACGTCAAGTTTGACCTAGTTCTTAGAAGAACAGTGTATTGGATTCAGTTTCCTCACTTGTAGCCACACAGGTAAAAAACACATTTCAATCTGAAACTCCATTGTAATTAGTAATTGCTCTCTAACAATGCCTTTATTAAAAATCAATAAATAGATCATTAATAGTCACATAGGCAGGGCATCTGTCCAGGGCTTAGCACACAGTAAGTGCTTAGATAATGTGCATTTCCCTTCTTTTTTCTTATAATTTGTATCAATTCTATTTGATGTATCTATTTGATATATTCCTGCCAGAGAGGAATTTAGCTTCCTGTTTTGTGGTTTCAATCACCCAATTCTGAGGAAAGCAAGAATAGACACAAATTTGTCAGCTACTGTGATTATCATTATCATCATCACGTTCATGTGAATAATGGACTCTAAAACACTTCTCGATGGAAACTGGAACTTCTCCCCCAGAGCTTCCTGTCCTTTTCATAAAGCCTTGGGTAGAGTTTTTAATCAATACCAAAAATGAAATCTCAGCTTTCTGCAAGGCTTGATATTTTGGGAGTCTTTGACAAACTCACCACATTCCTAGTGATTGTTCTCCTCCCCGACATTATGCAGAAATGCCAATTAGTTTCCTCTGAAATCCAGCTGTCTGATAGAAACTTGTGAATATCTTAGTTTCCCTGACGATGCCTATGGATTTCTCGGCATCACACAAGGAGATTAAATGAGGCCTCCAGAGAATTCACGCTACCTCTAGCTTTTGGTCAACCAAGATGTCCTCCTGGGACCCCATGAAAAGATCCTCAGTGCTAAAGTCCAGAGCTCAGCTGCCTAACAAATGGCAGTTAAAGTTCCTGGCCCACCTAGTTCCTTCCCTGTAATCTGAATTCTATCCTATGCATAGTGGCGTTTGTCCTGAAATGTCATCTCATCACTGCCCTCCCACTTCCAGGAGGGCCTATATTTGCCTTCAGCATCTCTTTGGACCAATTTAAAGGCTGACATCATGACTCTTCTCTTTGTCTCTTCAAGTAACAATTTTCAAAACCACTTATTTTATTTTGTATTTTATATGAAAGGAAAAGCAAGTGCTATTTTAAAAAAACCTGTCGGACAGGCAGTGAAATCTGTGATTCATTAAATCCGTACATGGCTTTCCGAGGCTTTCCCACGTCTAAACAGTTATGTGCAGCAAAACAGCTTGACTGTCTTTAGCCACCCTTGAATGTTGTCTAATGGTGCGAGGTCCCCTTCCATCTCCCTGATTACATTATGCAGAAAGATTGCTCCAAATGCATCCTATATCTGTGGACACCTGGAAACCTCTAAAATGGTGGCACTTTTGATCATGTGAAAAGAACTTGCATCTTGTGTGTTAGCCACAAAACAGCCTGGATAATTACAAAGTGCTCATCACAAGCAGGCAGGGACTGAAGATGCCTTCCTTCCGGCCACTGGGGCTTTGGAAATACAGGTCTGCTTCCCTAGCCTTGTACTTAATCTCTTCTCACAATTTTCATGACTTGTAGTAAGTCGCCACGGCACAGCTTCACACCATGGTGAGTATTCTTTCTTGTTTTTGTCACTATTTCAGTGTAAGCAGTGAGAAGTAAGTATCTACAGTTTCAAAGACTAGACATGCATGACTATTAGAAAGTCTGGCCTTTGAGGACAATTCTTGTTGCTTCCTTGGTGCCATCAGAGTGGATCTCTGAAAGAAATAGCTTATTTGTCCCAGCCTGGGATCTTTTTCCCTACTTCCTCTAAACAAATTGATTTATTTTTTCCTAACTTGAATTTATACCCCTTCAGGGTATACCCCAAGAAACCTATTTTCGCTCTCATGTGAAACTGCTCTTCCCTCTTGGTACCTCCTTGTTCACAGCATTTTAGAAATCTCATATCATATGGTACCTAACAAATGCTCTGTAGGTATTTGATGAATGAGCAAGGACCTATAGGTCCATCAAAAATCAGGCATACGCATAAGAAAGAGCGAGTTAGTCATATACCTTGAGGAAGCAAAATTCTCCTTTTGTGCAAGACACAGAGACTCATTTAACAGTAATTCTAAATGATCAAATATTTGGAGAAGGGAAGGATCAAAGGTAACTGGAGAACTCTAGAAAGATTTTGTAAAAAGGAACAGGTTTCAGCAGAAGTTGAGCACATCTGGATGGGTGCAAAGGAGATAAGATTTCAAAGGGAGAACAATTTAAGAATCCCAGAGAAGCAAAACATAGTGTGAAGAGTAAGTAGTTCTATAAATTACTAGGGGCCTAACTTGGGGAACAAGACCCATTACCCTCATCTTCCTCATCTCTTAAATGAAAACAGAAACACTCGTGTCGTCAATAGTTGTGAGTAGTTAGTAAGATAAAGCTAAATTAGCACAGTGCTTGTTAACAGTAATACAGAGTTAACTATTACTGCGATTGTTTTTATCTGCAATGATACTATTATTAAGACAATGAACAAAAATCAGCTGGATGGATTAAATGTCTCAAATGGAGCACAAGAGAAATAAAATATGTGAACTAATGTGAATGCAAAGGTACTTGGATGTGATTGCGAATGCAGGAAGTTGATTCTGTAAACAAGGACTTACTGTATGTTCCTGAAAAAGAAGTAAATATTGATTTGCCTTATTGTTTGTTTTTAAAGAAGTGAACTTTAAAGGGGACTGAATAAAGGGAAAGAATCTCACACTATCTGACTGCCTGCTGAGTGAGTGGCGCTCTGTCTGACACATATGAGCATTTTCTTGTGAGGTGGTAACTAGAATAGGAGCTAGAATTAAAATCCACACATGCATGATCCTAAACCCAAGTTTTTTCTAACATTCAGTGCTGTCTCCCTAACTGAAGGGCATTTGTGAGATTCAAATTTGTGCCAGGTCATAATACTCTAGAACAGGGATCAGCAAACTGCAGTCCATTGACTAAATCTCATTTTTATTGGATCAGCCACACTTACTTTTCCAATATTATCTGTGTTCACTTCTGCGCTACAACCCTTGGGTTGAATAATTGCAGCAGAGTCATAGACCTGTGTGAAACCTTCACTAGCAGACTCTTTGCAGCAAAAAGTTTGCATACTCTTGAGATGAAGTACAGTCATACCTTTCTAAACCATCTCTCTCCTCTTCTACTCTTTCTCTTACATAATCCAAACACTTTTGAGTTTGGTTCATATCATTTCATTGCATGACTCCTTGAGAGTTCTGCAAGGGGCATCAATGTAGAGCCTGACCTACCTTGTGGAGTTTCGGGGACTGTCCTGACTTCTCTACACTAGGATTTCCCAGCCTTCTTCCCCGTCACCTTCTCGAAACGACCACCCCACCTGCAGGCTTAGCTCTAACTGTATGGTCCCACGCTGTCCTCCGCCATTTCTTCCTGGTGCCATTCTAGCCACCCTTCCAAGCTCAGATCAAACATCAACTCCTCATGGCAACCCCCCACCCCACCTCTTCTCTAGTTGGTAATGACCTTCCCTTCTGTCCAGCTCCACTGTCTTTGTGTTACACTGATTTCCACATGCCTCATGTTCCCCTACTTTAAGACTATGAGTTATTGGATGGCAGATTGTGTGTCACGATTCTTTACCACTCAGTACTATGAAGCATATTATGAGTACATAATACATTTTTCTAAAATACACAAGAATTCACCCGGATTTAATAGCAAATAATCTAAGTATATTTTGATTTCACATAATTAATACAAAGTCATATTTACATGAACATAAAGATAAAATACAAGGATTAAATAAAGATAAAATATAAAGATACAATATAAACATTCCTCAACTTTTTCCCCATTTCAACTACATAAGTACTAAAGAAAATTTAAATCTAGTCTCTTGGTGCATTTTACCTTGCCTAGAATATTCCCCATCATCTTAATGAGTGAAGATGTATCCTTAAAATTACTCATTATACTGTACCAGGCATCCTGTTGTTCTTCCCAAATAACAGTAAAGATGATAAGCTTCAGGACATAAATCATGGTAAAGATTTTCTCTGTGGATCCGTAATAATTGTCCATCCTTGATAACAGCTCATTCTTTACTAGCATCTAAAGCCAATTATTTTTCATGGTGTTTTACTTAACACTGTGCTAATTGTATTCTATTTAAGACCTTAGTGCTAATTGTATTCTATTTAAGACCTTAGTTTCTTGGATCTTAGATTTCTAAAATTTCATTTAATTTTAAAGATTTTGCTGTTTACAACTACTAAAAACCAAATATGGCATACTCATTCAGATTCCCAAAGGTTTGCTTATACATTAGAAAACATTGTGAAAAAATACTTATTTTTAGTAAAAATCTATACATCTAAGTACTCAGAAAAGTAGAATCATAAAATTAGTTTGCAAGAAAATCTGCTAATCTCTTCTAGTTCTGCTGGCAAGTAAATAGAAATACATTTGACCCTTGAACAATATGTTGGTTAGGGGTGCCAACTTCCTGAGCAGTTAAAAATCTGCATATGACTTTTAACTCTTTAGAAACTCAACTACTAATTGCCTAGTGTTGACCAGAAAGTGTATCAATTATATGAATAGTTGATTAACACATATTTTGTATGCTATATGTATTATATCCTGCTTCTCAGATCTTCAAACTCATCCTGGAATCTGGGTCATCAATTCTTGGTTTTCAGGTGTTCAAACCACAGCTTTGGCCTTCCTGGGTCTCTAGCTTGCAGATGGTACTTCATGAGACTTCTCAGTCTCCATAATGATATGAGCTAATACTTTATTATAAATCTTGCTTTAGACAGATAGGTAAATAGATGATAGATAGATAGATAGATAGATAGATAGATAGATAGATAGATAGATCCTATTAGCGCCTTTTAAACTATTATTTAAGTAGGCTCCCTTGCCAGTGTGTAACCCAACGCAGGCTTGAACTCACAATCCTGAGATCAAAACCTGAACTGAGATCGAGAGTCAGATGCTTAATGAACTCAGTCACCCAGGTGCTCCAAAATATCCTATTATTTCTGCTTCTCTGGAGAATCCTGACTAATGCACCCATAATTTCCAGGATTGCTGGAAAGATGTAGGTCTATGTTAATAAAGGAACAATAAAGTTACTGGGAGCCTCTGACTCCTCTTTTGAAGCTGAACCTTGTCAGAACATCTCTGCTGACATACTACCAGACGTTCCCAAGGAAAAATGTAGCCATGGAGGTAGATTGAGGAGCTGTGGACTCTTGAGAAGTTGTGGGTCCAGGAGAAAGACTCACCCTACAGGTGGGATGTAGTCAATTGCTTGCCATTCAGCTGAGACCGAGACCCCTCCACATGTGGACACCCTGAAATCTGGACACGCCTCAGGGAGATAATTAGAAGTACATTAAGGGTCTGCAGTAATAGGTGCTTAGGCCAGCGGAGAAGCCAAGTGGATCCTGTCCATTCCACATCCTCCTAGTTAAACCTGCACATGGAGAAGCCACTGCCTGACCTAGAAGACAGCATGCTCAGTCTCCCCACAGTGACAGTGTGGCCACAAGAATGGCCAGGTCATTTCTAACTCAATGGTAGCAGAAATTTTAAGTGAAGAAAACTGAGTCAGCTTTCTGGTTTTCTCTGCTCTGGGCATTAGCTACTCAGTTCCGACACCGAGTACCTGAAAAGGGGAAGAGAGAATAAGGGAGGAGGGAAAGGATGGAGAGAAGGAGAACACCAAAGGGAAGAAAGTCAGCATCGCAGTAGATGAGATGGACTCCAGGAATTGTTTCATTTAAATATTCGAGGAAGCTGAATGTACTCATAAACACCCAAAGTGAGGTGTGTCTTTTCTAAAATTAAGTATTTAGGAACCTGTAGTGAAAAAAAAGGTAATTTTTTTAAATTTTTGCTGCTTTCACACAAAGCAGCAACTATAGTGGTGAACTTCTAGGAGGTGCTATTTGGGAATTCCCAAGAATTTCTCACAGCTTAGTGGAGTACTACACCCACCCTTCTGAATTTGTACAGTCAGGTCCGTCTAGCACTTTTAACTATTATCCCTATTTTAATTAGCATTTGGTGATTTATAGACTTTCAAATAACATGTAATCTCACTTTATCTCCTCAAACACCCCAGTGAGAATATATTTTTATCCCATCACATAGGTGAATAAGCTAAGGCTCCTTCTTCTGGGGTCAGTTCCACAAATGTGAGATCCTGGATCCAACTCCCATAATTGAGTTTGAAATTAGCCTGAAGGATAGAAGAGCAGATTGGTTCCCATTCTGGAAGAAATCTTTATTTTTTTTCCCCCTTTTTGACAGCTAGACAACCAAATTCTAAGTAAGCAAGTAAGTAAAATAATAGATAGATAGATACATAGATACAAAGAATAGATGGATGGATAAATAAATAGATGATAGATAGATAGATAGATAGATAGATAGATAGATAGATAAATGTGAAGCAATTAGTAAACTTCAGATTTCCATTTAGGCCTAAGGAGCTTCCTTTATTTCGACCAATCTCTCCATTTTTATCTGTCAGCATTAAGAAAAGAGTAAGATTATCCATTCAAAGGCAGCTGCCATCTGATTAACACTTGACTCCAAGTAATAAATCATATCACAGGTTTTATTGACAACCTGTAGGACATTATCTTTCTAATGACACATGGCATGACCTTTCACTCCAAATGGTATAAAAGAGGTTCGAGCACAGCAGTTCAGAAGCTGCCACATTCTCTGAGCAGGACACATCCTGACTGATGCAGAGAATGCCGAGCACAATACGGAAAGGGCATGCTTTGCTTGAAATACAATTACGTTGATTAAGTACCATCCGACGTCACACGCATACACAATCTATTTTTAACATGCATATTTAAAATCCAATTGAACTGAGTTTTCTTTCTCAAGAGTTCATTGTTGCTACTTTTTTTCTCACAGAAAAATCAAATGTTCTATAATGCATTTTGTGTAGAACACTGTTCTAACACCACAGAAAATTCCGTTAAATGTCAGAAGAATTTAAAGCCTTGTTGTTGAAAATCACAGGCTCAGGATGTTACCAGTATTTAGATCTTTGGAAACTTTAATAACCAATGAGTGTGAAAATCTTTTAGAAGTCCCTATTTGGCTGTAGAATATGATATGATCACTAGTTTATTAAAAGAAACCAGTAATTATGCATATGAAACAAGGGAAAGATTTGCAATGCTTTTAACTTTGGTGCCAAATAAGCATTTATTCCTATACATTCTCATATATCTCAAAATATAAGCATTCATTTTCATTCATTCATTCATTCATTCATTCATTCACTATACTAAACAGTAATGGCTGTTTAGTGGCAAAAGTAATTTGCCATTTTCCTTCATCTTGTGAGTAATTAAGATATTGAAAGAGAAGCAGAGGCAGAATTTAACCTAGATGTGGAGACTGCAGGAGACATCAGAAGGGGTCCAACACAACACAGGTTAAACATATGCCCACGCACATGTTCAAACACATACACACGTGCACTCGGACACACACATGCACGAACATGTGCACACACAGACAACACACCATAAAGTCATCTAATGTTGAAAATAGAAATGTAGGAAGACATTTTTCCTTCTGGTTAAACACTAGATTATTTTGGAAACCATTCCTACCCTAACAAATATTTCTGTTTATTAAGGATTCTTTTTTTTAAGATTTTATTTATTTATTCATGAGAGAGAGAGAGAGAGAGAGAGAGTCAGAGACACACAGGCAGAGGGAGAAGCAGGCTCCACACAGGGAGGCCGACGTGGGACTCAATTCCGGGTCTCCAAGATCAGGCCCTGGGCTGAAGGCAGCGCTAAACCACGGAGCCACCCAGGCGGCCCATTAATGATTCTTTTTAAGAACAAGTTAAACCCCACTAACCACTGCCTTTACCCCTTACATGGGTGAAGCCCTGTGCTGTAGATAGTACAATATTGAACAAAAATCTATTGCGGAGATGGGTAATTAATCTCAAAATTAGTAAAACAAAAATAGTAGAATAGAATATGAGAAAGAAGTTTGAATGCCATGCAGAAGATGCTACCAAAACTGACAAAGATGATGACATAACCCAACTTGATGTCCACACTGACTCATGGCATTTAAATACATACATGCGCTGAGCAAGTCTGCCTCTTGTCAGGCCCTCAGCTGGACATTAAGGATACAGAAATGAACATGAATATTCCACCTCGTGATCTAGTGGACACGTAAAACATTAAACTACTAAACACAACACAAAAATAGCCCCGATGCAAACCTTAGCCAACAATTTAAACTATTCTGCATCATATATTTATTATGTATTATATATGTAAATTAAACAATAGAATTAATCTGGGAAGCCTTCATAAAGGTGGTGAATTTTAACTCCCATTGTGAAGAAAAAAAAAAGGACAAGTTTTGGTGGGTAAAACTGAGGTAGGCAGATCCGGAAAAATCTATAACTTGAAATATTAGGGAGGCAAGAAAATTGAAGTTGTGGGCAAATGGTAGATACTTAAAAAATATTTCTTGAGTCGAATATATAAGAAAACTTTTAAAAGAAGATGGTAAAAGGAATAAAAACTCAACTTGTAAGAGGACTCTTGCTTAATGAATCCGAAATCTCTGTCCCTATTTCCTGAATAAATATTGATATATTTGACATAAGTATATAAGTTTTAAAGTTACAGAGGAAGGACATAGCTTTAAAGTTAGTTTAGTAAATATGACCTTGGAGAAGTAATTGTACCTCCTCCTCCCAGATCTGAAAAAATAGACAAACAACTCTGACTACAATACAGCTTTGAGGATTAGGTAGGGTAAAGTACGTAAAGAACGGAGGATAATACTTGATACCAATAACACACTGAACAAATGTTAGTTCATTTATTTCCCTAAATATTATTACCCTGAGCACTTTGGAACAGGAAATTCTTTTAGTCTGATCTTACTAGCATATCATAAAGCACTAGAATATAATGATATTAGAAGACATGACTTTTATGTTTGACTCACAGTACTCTAATAAAAGAAAATTCTCTCTAAGTTATGATTTTATAAATCTGCTTTGCGATTGTCCTCATAGAAAGTACACAAAGCAAATCTTACATGGTTCCATCCGGACCAAATCCATGCTCCTCTTGGACCATGAGCACACGTTCAGTGATTGTGCATCACTTAAACACGCACTCACTGCACTTTGCTGGTCTAGCAAGTATTTCTATAGTTAGCTGTCAGGTACAAATGAAGGTCCTCATACACTTAGAAAAAAAATTCTGCTTCTTTTCGGTACTGTGCCTATTTTTCCCTCCTGTTGCCCATATGGTCCTGCCTGGTGCTTAAGTATAACAGCCACTTGATGACGAGTTATAATGAGTGTTTCCTCAATTTCGAGAAAAGGGAAGCGAGCTACTGTGTACCCTGGTATCATCTCCTGACATGGGCCAGCCACTCTAGTGTCAAAATGAGAAGGATGTGGACTTCTTGCTTCTTCCCTGAAGCCAGGCATGCCCCTCCTTTCTGTGGCAGTCAGCAGCCCCATTTGCCAGACAGCTCCACACCTTGCCTCCACTCTGCCCCTGAGGCAAGGGAGGTGGAGCAGTGATGTGTCTAAGCCAAGGTCATCTCCAGGTGTAGGCTGGGCTCCATCACACACACAAGGGAAAACCACGCAATGAGGGTCTGCCCACACTTCCTCCCCAGAAAGCAGCACAGTGCTTCTTGTGCAAATGTGCAGGATTTTAATGAGACACTTGCTATCAAAATGTCTGCTCTTAAGCACAGGTGGTTGACCTCTCCAAAAATGGGGGTGTCCTTCCATGAGGAAAGAAAGCCTCTCGCCTCAGCTAACAGCACATCACCACCACCATAATGAGTTAGAAACTGGAGTTTCACATTCAGGGACTTCATAGTAGGAGAGGATAATTTATGGGCAGGAACTACAAGATAATGAAATAATTCAGACCTGCTTTGGTTTTACCAGCACTCATGAATAGGCAATAAGAACACCCCAAACTGTGGAGCTTAAACTAAAAAACATAGCGATTTCAATAAGGCATGTCAAATACAATTCAACAAACATTTTTAAACAAAACATTATCGAGTATCTAGTGTGTGATTTTTTTCTACTTAATTTATCTATTACCAGTACAGTCCCTGACTTAATACTTCCTTTGGCCTTGTAACAAGCATTCACACTACTGATCTCTGCTTAATTCGTCTGTCTTTTCCCACTTGCGATTAAAATGCTGCTAGGAAATCAGTGTTTCCCCACAATGAAGGTGACCCTGTAGAAGAAAGGTCTCTCATCATGAAGTGACTACTTCACAGATACCAGCTTCAGCTACACAGGCAATCAAATCCTTTACTGAAACACAGTATCTTTTGGAAACAGAGATGTCTACTTCCCCAAACCCCAGACACTTCCACCAGCCTTTTTTTTTTTTTTTTTTAATTCCCAGGCTGACTCATTAGAAGATTCACTAAGGCTCATTTCTTTCATTTACTCATTCATTCATTCAACCAATATTGATTATTGATTATGGGACAGGCTCTTAGCTGGAAAAGCTGGAATCAGAGGGGATCAATCAACACAGGGTCTGACGCATGGAGTTGACGGTCTGTGGTTCTGTCTGGTAAACAGGAAGGTTGTGTGAGGCTCTACAATGCTGGCAGCCAGACAGGGTGGCGGTGGGCAGAGCAGTAGAGTGTACACACCGAGAAGCCAGAACAGGTGCTCAAATAGTCTACCACAGTCTTGAGAACTGAGGAGGGGTTGTTTAACATTCTGATCCTTAGTTACCTCATGGATAATTATAGAACCTTCAGAGGGTTGGTGTAGGAGAAAGGAAATCATTCCAGGGAAGCATCCGGCACTAGGCCTGCAAATGCTCTGTGAATGTCAGCTACTACAGAGGCGCCTGGCTGGTTCCTTCAGAAGAGCATGTGACTCTTGATCTCAGCATTCTGAGTTCGAGCCCCACATTGGGTGTAGACATTACCAAAATTGTTAACTACCATTATTTTGTCTAGGATTTTTTTTTTCAGCTGAGGGTTTGATTTTCTTTTTTAGATCCAGCCTTCAGCCAGCTGCCGCTGCTCATAGCAAGCAGACATGCCTTACTTCTTCTATGCTATAGCACTGATTAAAAATAGATTTTCATTCCCCCCAAGGACAAAGCAAAATCTGTGCACCTGTGCTTTCTCATTTCCCTAGGTAAACCCTGTCAGCCCACTGACAATATGCTCTTCAAACAGGTTTTGGTCTCCACCCAGGCTCACCCATGTCTGCAAGACTAAAGAAATTCGGGAATCATTCCCTGTAGAGAAGGGAAACTTGCTCATTAGACAAGAATTCTTAAGTCACTTTTGCCACAATTGTCATAAACCTATTTTTATTAGCTCTAGAAAATCAATTGCAACTTTTAAAAAGCCTCCGATGAATAATAAGAGACACTGCCTGATATTAAAGTTTTACTCAATACAAACTCTGGTGGAGCAGAGGGGGGGAGTGGGCCCACGCCCATCGGCTCCTACAGAGGACATTCCAACCTCACCCTGCTGGACACTAGATTCTTTAATCTAAAATTATTAGGTCCTTGGCATTTCTGGGCATTTAATGCCTGTGCTATATCTCTCTCCTGTGAATTCTGGGTGTGTTTATCTTCATTTACAGAGACAATTTAAACATCTTCACATGTAATAGTTTTGTCCGCCTCAGCCTAATGATTAGCAGTGTGGAGAAATATTTCAAGGATATTTCTATGGTTCATTAGCAGTCAAATATTCCAAACTCCCCAACTTGATTCCAAATGCCCTGAGAATGAATCAAGTCTTTTCCACTTTCCACCCCATGGAAACATGCACGTCACCTGTGAATATACAGTAATGAATGGAAAAAAGCACAGCAAAGTCATGTTGGGGCTGGGAGAAACCTGGCTGTGTGGCGCTGTGGCTCTCACTGCTCTCTGGTCCCAAAGCAGCTGATTCCCCAGTGCACCCTGAGCAGGTGCACAGTCTGAACAGGTGCAGGTGGGCGCTCTGAGTGCAGGTGGCAGGACCCTGTGCGGCAGCAAATGCAGCCAGTGTCGGCTCATATCTGATCCTTAATCACAGGAGGCATCGGGAAAGAGCATAAGAAGACTGGACGTCAGGGATCCCTGGGTGACGCAGCGGTTTGGCGCCTGCCTTTGGCCCAGGGCGCGATCCTGAAGACCCAGGATCGAATCCCACATCGGGCTCCCGGTGCATGGAGCCTGTTTCTCTCTCTGCCTGTGTCTTTGCCCCTCTCTCTCTCTGTGTGTGTGGCTATCATAAATAAATTTTAAAAAGTTATTTAAAAAAAAAAAGAAGAAGACTGGACGTCAGGCCAAGAAAGACACATCTATACTCTTTTCCGCCAGGACTGCCCCGCGCCTCTCCCTCCTCCCCAAACCCCGCCTCCTCCCCCAGGGGCTCCCTCCTTTTCTAAACCCCACCCCCTTTATCCACACCCATCCCAGGTCCCATTAGCTCCAGGCCCCTCCCCTTCTTCCCACTGCCCTGGATGCGAATCCATTTCCTTCAAAGCCTCACAAGAAACCATTAATATGGACATTCTGCAAATCTCCATCCTCTCCCTCTTGCTTCTTTTCCTCTTCCTTTCTCTCGGAAATCCCTTTTTCTCCCACAAATTCAACCTCCATTATAATGTCATGATTAATAGTAGATGTTCTGGTACCAGATGCTCTACCATTTTCAGCCACGGGACGGTAGACACATTATGTAGAATCCCTGCCTTAGTTTCCTCTTCTGTAAAATAGGAATAACAATACCTCAGCATGTGTCAGTTATTGTGAGGATTAAAGGCGTTGATCTATATATGCACAGTTTTAACAAATACTCCTGTTTAAGTCTCAGCCCCTTGAAAAGCATCAGAATCGGGGCACCTGGGTGGCTCAGTGGTTGAGTGATCACTCAGGTGGTGATCCTGGGGTCCTGGGGTCCTGGGATCAAGTCCCGCATCTGGCTCCCAGCAGGGAGCCTGCTTCTCCCTCTGCCTGTGTCTCTGCTTCTCTGTGTCTGTGTGTCTCTCATGGATAAATAAAAATCTTTTAAAAAGAGAGAGAAGTATTATTACTGCTATTTCTGAATGCAGATGCTGCTCTCAACCTAGTGACACTAAGAAATCCCACATTCATCTCCAAATCCAAATGTCCAAATCTGCACTCATGAGACCGGCATATCCCCAACCTGTTCTGTAAATCTTCCCGACTCCACTGTGACGTCCTCATTTCCCCATTACCCTGCCCAGAAGCTTGAAGAGGGCGCTTCCGTGGCCACTGCCCTTCCCCCCCATTCCCGATCAAGGAATCAGGGCTAAGGACTAACTTTCCTTGAGCTCCTCCCTTCTGCCCAGACCTGTGCTCTAGGGCCCCCACTGGGGCCCCCATCCAGCCTTCACCACTTCCCCAAAAAAATCTGATGTGCAATGTGACCCACCTTCTTGGTCTTTGCACAGACCACCACACACAGGGATTGTTAGGCATTTGTGTAATGAATGGGGGTGGGGGTTGGCAGGGGAGCCACGTGAGAAGTACACACTGCCGGCCGTGGCCAGAGAAGGGTCCCCCTGGTCACTCGCTGTCCCATGCACCATGTGCTGTGGAAATCAGCACTTACCAGCCTTGGAGATGGGCCACTCACTCCCACCCAATACCCCAAGGGCAAGCAAGGTGGCTTTTGCACAGCCTGGCACGGCAGACACAGGAAGCATGCCCTGAACAAATCAGCTTTAAAATCTCTGCAGGGCCTCTACACCCCTCGGCTGAACCCCTTCTGGGGCTGCTTCCAGGCCTCTGTCTCCTCCCATCCTGTGCTCATGTGTATGGGTGCATGTGTGCATGCACATGGGTGGGTGGGCACCTGCACGTGCTTGTGTGTGTGTGTGTGTGGTCTACTTCAGCACACCCTGGAAGGCCCCTGTTCTGCCCCAAATGCCTTATCACAGTGGGTCCTCCTGAAGGCATGACCTGGTGGACCTGGTGGATACACTGTCTTCATCTTGATGGAGTACTTCATCTCCCCCTGACACTTTTGGGATGGGATACCAGTATAATATTGTAATATTGTGGGGCTACGTCTTAAGAGGACTGGGGAAGGCAACTTCTTCTACAGGGGCCCAAATCTTGCAATGCTTCTCCATTGGTGTTGAGCTCTTCCCTCCTATGTGTTCCTGGCTCTGTCTGGAAGCTCTCCCTCCCTCTTTTTCACCTGGTCAATTCCTATTCATTCTACCATTTCCTTCCCTGCCATGTGAGCTCCTCTCCATTGTACCTCTAGAAGAATCTTTATTCTTCTCTGGATTACCACATATAGTCCCCTAAGTTGTTCACTGTGCAACTCCAGTGGGTGCTGTTTTCATAGCTGTTTCACATTGGAATACATATGAGCAGTGTCCTCCTGGGGTTGTGCAAGGCACCTATATGACATAATGCTGTTTCTTTTGTTCTTCTTCTGCAAAGTAAAATCTTGTTTTTGTGAAATTTCTTCTCATCTGCTACTGAACTCTTCATCTGAGGAGCAAGTTTTTCCTTCAGTCTAGGGCAACCTCTAGCACATTCCAGTGACAGGTGGCTCTCTCTAAATATATAAATATATGATCCAAATGATTGGTTAATTCTAGTGAGTTGACAATTCTCCACTAGCTCTTCAACCACACTTCTAACTTAATGAAAATTTGGGAGCTATCCTGGTGCATACTGTAAGTATCTTGGGGAGGTGGGGTGCTTAAATAAAAACCCAGGAAAAGAAGGTGTGGAATAAAACTGTGTGGACATGGGGAAAACAAAGTCTCAAGCACTCTGCACGATTCTGATCAAATGCTGTGTTCCCACGGGATTGCCCACCTGCATGCATACAGAGCTCAGAGTGTTCAAAGAGAAGCAAACAAGTAAACAAACTGACAAAAAGGAGATCTCTATGCTTTGGGAGGAAACGTTGACATTCCTTGTCTTTGCCCTGGAAAAGGTCAAAGGAATCTCTCAGTGGAGGCATTGAAACAAGAATGCAAGGCCCCTTACGTGCAAAGGGAGAGCTGCTGACTACAGTGTCCACCCAGACAGGGTGTGGGCTCCTGGAATGGGGACGGATGCACTCTCACCTTGTCGGATTTGAACCTCTCTCCATCCCTCTCCAGTGCAGGGGGCCGCTGTCAGGAATTAGCGAATTATGGACCAAGGTATTTTGGTAAAAAATGTTACCCTGAAAGATTAGACCTCCATTTTCAATAGACTTTGAGTTAATGTAATGAAGATAAGCTAAACTCCGCTTAACTGTCCCAAATTACAATCCCTCAAACATTGCAGCAGGATGTGCTGCAGATCACTCCAAGGATCGGGCCCCCTCAAAATGAATAGTGCCTCCGCAGCTTGTGCTTAGGGGTCATTCTGCCTTGTTTGAATGTATTGTTTTGATTCAAATTATTTCTGGAAGCAAGACAATTGTGTCTGGGCTACAAAATTCCCCGAATTCTCCCAAGACACTGTTGTTGGAAGGATGGGATTTGGGGGGGAAGGCAGTTATTAGCAGCTCCAGACACATGCCTGCACTCCCTCCCCTGGGCCTCTCTTGCTCCCTGGGAATAGAGACCAGCTTTTCAGTGTCCACCCCAGAGAATTCTTTTCCATTTTAGGGGGAGACAGGAGGAAAACTTCAACATATTTACAATAGTCATAAATAGCACAGTAGGTGAAAAAAAAAAATTCTAGAGAGAGAATAGACAGGATCCTGAAAGATCTATTTGTAGAAAGTCTTGCTAACAAGCCAGAAGCCAGAGCTTTAAGATCACTCATGTAAATACCTCCCAGGATGTCTTCCCTGATTAAGGATGTGTGAGGGTTATTGAGTTTTGAATTAGATGCACTTTAATAAAACAGTAGAATGTTCTTATCTGATTGCACCTGTATTGATTGTGTTAAAGAGGTCTATCCTTGGATCAGGGTCAATGATTTTACATAAACTTACTAGGACTCAGACTGGGGATTCATTTTTGGATTCTTGCAGGCTATCCAATTTGTTAGATTTCAGTAATCTAAGGAATTTAAGAGCATGCCTCTCGTTGAAGAATTTTTTTTTTTTGCTTGTGTTATATTTTGCTTGACCTCCCCAATTACATACGCCACTGAATTATCTTTTAATGACTTGCATTAAATAACATGATTTGTTTCAATTGTTTTTAAAGTTGAAGAAGTGTTTTTTACAAATGTTAAATGCATAGTTAAGTATCACGTATGGAAGTTAGCTAGACATCTACACAAAGTGGCATGCACAATTCAAAATGAAAATGCATAATGTGTTCAAATGTTCAATCAATATACATTCAACAATAGTAAACTTCAGATTACTAGTTATGTTGTTTCTGATGCCTTCTAGAAAACCAATATGTACAAGTAAACTCATGGGTAACCTCCTACTTATTAGTACTGTAAACCTCAATTCTGCAAGGAAAGACACTAACTGAGCTGAAGTTTGGCACATTTTCAATTGCCAAATGTATAACATTGTATAATGCTATAATATAATTTAATAAATAAAATATGTAAAATGAAGGCATTAACAAAGACATCTTTGAATATTTTCCTGAATTGCAGAGATATTTTTGACATACTTTTTAGATTTTACAAATAAAACAAAACCAACACCTCATATTAGAATTAATTCTTTCATTCAACATTTTTTTTTCTAGATACTACTATGCTCTGTCACTGTTGTAGGAATTGGGATCATGATGGTGAATGAGAGAGATGGAATCTTTATGGAGCCAATGAGTAAGTGCAGATGACAGATAAGAATAAGTAAACAAAGAGAAATGTACAACTTTAGACAAGAGGGGGACACCTATGCCCAGCAGGGTCATGGAAAGATGGAGGCAAGAGGGGATTTCTGGATGGTAAGAGTGCGGTCATCCTCTTGGAGGAACTAAGAGATTAACAGCAACATAGCTGAAGAGAAGGAAAGGAAAATGTGAAAACGTGTGGGAGAAAAATCAGCAAGGATGGATACCAGGTGTATACATGGGTTTACTATGTCTTAGAAACATCATGGCTAAGAAGGAGTGAATGAAGAAAGCCCAGAGCATAAAACACCACAAAGGACACACTGAGGACCTTTGATTTTATTTAAGAGTGTTGGAAATCGAATTTGTTATTTAAGTAGGGGACTAATGTGTTCTCATTTGTGATTTAAGATATCACACTGGCTGCTGTATGGAGAATGAATTGGTAAGTGCATGAGAAGAAGCAGCAAGATACAATACAAATACAATACAATACAAAGCATGTCAAGCACTGCTAATACTTACTCACACCTCTTCCCCTTTACATACTTAATAAAAGAATTCAGCATTGCTTCTGGGCAACAGTGTGACCACCTTGGCAACTATGTTTACCTGTCCTCTCCCAGGTGGGAGTTGCTGGTGATGTGTAAACAGAAGCTGTCATGAATTTTCTGGACATGGAGATAAGCATGTGGTATGCATCCTACATCCTTCTTGGTTCTTGCTGGGTGTGGTCAGCGATGTGACTCTGATGGCAGGTGGGAATGAGGCATGTGGCTTGGACCACAGGGTACCTCTAGAATGGCAGAGCAAGAAGCCAGAGGATGCCTGCTTTTGGAATTCTGTGTGAAAGCATGAGCTCCCACTTCCCCTGGGTTTATAGTGGGTAGATCAAATTCTGACCAATTCAGTGGATGACAATGGTTCCATGAGACACGAGGATACTTGGATTGGGAACAGTGCAGAAGGTGGGGATAGATGGACGTCAGAGTTTATTTTGAAGGTAGAATCATGAATGATTAGCCAATCTGAATCTCTGGGACGAATATGGACTGTGAGAGAAAGGTGAACTGTGATAGCTTCTAGAACTTTGGCCTGAATTACTGGTTGGATTGTAGGCATGGATTGACCAAACCAGTTCTGTGCATATAATTACCAAGGGACAGCTTTGTGATGAAAGTATGAGTAACTTACCTATAAATCACTTCCATTTTTTTTTTTCAGTAAAAACAGGGTCCTCAGCTGAGAGTGAGATGCTGGTGGCATCGGACCCTTGAGGAGAGAGGGCAGGTGCAGAGCAGACATCTGGGAGCAGAGGTGAGTGAATGGAACTGGGGATGTGTACTGACATAATCTTCCCACCACCAGCTGAATCATGAGATATTTTTCCCAGGCCGCATTCAATTCATCTGAGCACAGAGTTAACAGAGTTGGATCTAACCAAAATGGTGGTTTTACTTAGAGAGTGCAATGGAAGGTTGGAGGCGCCAGGGCCCCAAGGATGTATTGGGGAGTTACCACAGTGATGGACCACACCACCTAAACTGGCTGGGTGGGTGAAGGAGAGGAAGTGGGATGGTTGCCGGGAAGGGTGGCATACATGCATGAGGGGGTTCAGTTTAGATGAAATCATATTGGCATCGAAGTACCCGAGTAAGTGAGCTGGAAAGATGAGAGCTTGGGTCAGAGATGCTTTAATTAAAGATTTGGTAGGGAGTGTGGCTACTGGTAATAATAAGTACAAGAAACGGTGGCAGAAATGGATGGCAGCAGTAGGAGGAGGAGACTATATTGGAGGTGAGGGGATTGAGGGGAAGTGTGTATTTGATGGTATTTAACCTGGATGTGAAAGTCACCAGAGATGATGAACAATGCATTGCTGGTGTGGGGGGAGAGAGGGAGAGAAGCAGGAATGGGGGGAGGGGGAAGGTGTGGGCACTGAACTAGGCCGGGGAGGAAGACAGATGATGCATGTCAACAAGGACAGGTAGCACTTGGCATAATGTAATGACGTGTCCTTCAGGCACCCTGGTGGGCTACTCTGCTTGGTTTTTCTTGTTTGTTTTATGGAAGAGACAGGAAGTGATCAGGAAAGAGAAAGGAGGACACCACTTCATCTCGAGGCCCTATAGTCTACATCACATGGGAGGCAGCCATCACCTGAGAGAGTTGCAGGAAGAACTCTGGGTTCAGGGGGAAGTTAGATCTGTGTCAGAGCAGGAAGGTGATACGTGGATAACTAGATTCCACACAGAGAATACCATGGAGGCCAACACCTGGACTATTCTTCAGACCAGAACATATGGAAAGCATCTTTATTGTGGAGGGTGGGATCAGGGCGTGAGGGAAGGAGAGAATGCTCCCTATTGTTGCTTCATTAGTAGGTACACCTGATGCCAAAGCTCTGAGGATCGTCCAGTTCCCATTTCCTCTCAGAGAACATATGTGAAAGTCAAAATTGGACAAGTTTGGTCAGGCGATCTGTTGAACTAGCCCTACCCTAAACCTTCCCTATGGTTGAGAGGAAAGGTCAGTGATTGTCACACATGGACATTGTAGTGTTTTCTCTTAGGAAATGTCCAGATGCAGAGTGGTATGTCCTTTTAGCTTTCATTCCTAAAGCATGACACTGGATATGCTTGATGTTCTTACCAAATCTAGAAATCCATAACTTCAAGCTATTCTTGGAGTATAAGACATCAAAATGAGGTTTTGGGGACAGAAATTCTAAGACCCAAAAATGTGGACACCAACCCTCCTTGAGCTGTGCCTCTCCTTCACACACACACACACACACACACACACACACACACACACACACACATTCTCCCCCTGCCTACTTTATGTGGGTCATTAAAACCTCATTGAACCCTCTCTTTTGTGCTCTATGGGTGCCCTCCATGCTCATTCCTATTAGGTAGTTACAAGATTGTGTCATCTGTATTCTTGTCTTTTTACGAGATGTGAAGTTTGCTATCCTTTCTCTTTGTGTCTCCAGGACTCAACAATTGGTAAGCTCTTGGGAAATGCTTCTTGCGTAAAGTAGAATAAATAAGTGAATGCCTTGAGATACATCACACAAGTAGGAGACATGGTTCTGTTTTCAGGAGCCCAGACATAGCCACAAGGACAGAGTTTCTGCCATTCTCCATACGGCCAACTGTATTTGCCTTCTTCTTCTCCACACAAGCCAAGCTTGGTGGAGGCCAAGGAAATGGATGGCCATTGCCATGGCTGGGACAGTATTTTTCATACCAGCTGTCATTTACCCAGGCAAGGGGGACCATGGGAGCATCCATCCATCACATGCAGAGAAACATCATGCAAGAAACTCGCAGACATTTCTTGATCCACTTAGTCATTGGTGACCTCTTCACTCTGCCTGCCTCAAAGAATCAAAGGATGAAAAATAAGCATATTTCAGTGATGCCACTTACACATTTCAAGAATGTTCTCCAATAGGCTCTTCAAAAGACAAAGGAGCACCTAAGTGTATCATTGAAGCTAAAGAGCACAGAACAGCATCACCAGTCAAGGCCGCCCGCAGGGACATTCCTCCGCAGTACCTGTGCAAGCAAGGGCCACACACAGACCCGAATCATCCTGCAAGGGGAGGCGACCTTCAGGGATCTTGGCCTCCATAGATAATGACTCAATGTAGTCAACGGCACTTTGTCCCAAGGCCAGAATCCCCTGAATCAGGGAACTAAGGAAAAATTTGAAGATACAATTAAAACAAACCACAAAGAATTAAGAAAAAAAGGTTTGCCTGTGAGCAAGACAAAGAGGGGGTTTTGTTTCATAGTTTCGTGGCTGTCAGAAGGAGACCACAGAGCGTCTGCCCACATCTGAGTATAGGCACATGTCACACTCCAAAGCCACGTGCAGATGGCAACCCAAATCCCACAGCCACAAACCTGCTGAGGAAAGGCAGTGGCGCTGGCTGGTGTGATTCTTGTGCCAACTGTGCGTTTGGGAGCTACTGTGGGAAGAAGCTCTAGATTCAGCGCTGGCTTAGCATTTACAGATGGGGGTCCTGGGAGCTGTGACAGACCCCCACCATGCCTTGGACCGCCTCGGCTTGGACCCAGGGCCAGCAAACATGCCAGCAGGAGAGGGCGACCTGCTTCCAAGATTCAGTGGTAACGTGAACACACAGAAGTGTTTCCAGGGAAATGGGCGAAGGAGGAAGAGAGGCTCATTTGTCCGTGGGGGGGGGGGGGGGGGGACAGAGTCCTTGGGGCCTGAATAGTTGCTGTTGGCTGTGAATAGTGACCATTGACAGGCTGAGGAAACACAAGATCCTTCTTGCATCTCAATTTTGGGTCCTGATTCCAGACACAAAAACTGTTTGGGGAACCACTACTGATCCTTGCCAAAATTTTTATTGGTTTGTGGTGAGATCAGAAATAAATGACAGTGTAGAGTTTTGGTTGCTTTTTTTTTTTGAAAAGCCAAATAGATTCATAATTTCATCTTATTTTCTCTAATTAACCTTCTTTCCCTTTTTAATGTTAAGATGTTTTTTCTCTTTCATGATTTTAATGATATATATGAGGTGAAAGCCACATCCATCTGGTCTGACTTAGAATGTTCTTGTTGGCACATTGTGAGCTGGGCAGCCCTTCCAAACCTCTGCTTGCTTTGGAGGTTGGAGCTGGGCAGGAGACCACCCCTGGAGAAGAGCAGCCGCCGCTCCAGAGGGCAGTCTTGACTCTTGCGTTGAAAACTTTAGCACAAAGGATGAATACCTACCATTTGCTTCGATGTGGGGGAACTAGAGGGTATTATGCTGAGTGAAATAAGTCAAATAGAGAAAGACAATATCATATGGTTTCACTCATAGAATATAAGAAATAGTGAAAGTGACCATAAGGGAAGGAGGGGAAAGCGAGTGGGGAAAAATTAGAGAAGGAGACAAACCATGAGAAACTCCTAACTCTGGGAAACAAAGGGTTGCAGAAGGGGATGAGGGTGGGGGATGGGGTAACTGGGTGATGGGCATTGAGGAGGGCATGTGATGGGATGACAACTGGATGTTTTGCTATATGTTGGCAAAATGAATTTAAATAAAGTATTTTTTTCAAAAAAAAGAAAACTTTCAGTAGAATCTGGAATTACAGTAACATTGTGTGTCGATGATACTTTAATTTAAAGAAAAAAAAAGATGGAATAAAAACTTTCAGCAAAAATTCCAACAATACCCAAGAGCCTGGAAGGAAGTTCTGTTGTGCAACTTGCCCTGCTGTGTGAGTGAGCAAGTGTCCCAGACCCTCTCTTTCACCTCCTCCCACCCTGGAGGCATTTCATAAATCAGCAGAACTCCAAGGGTTCCTCCAAACATACCCCAGGGAGCCCAGAGGCTCCGCTATCAGGGCAGGGCACTGGCATCCCTAAGTGGAATGAAAACCTCAAGGTCAGAGAGGCAGGTTTGCCTCCTTTATCCTTCCCAGAATATAAGTCATCCCAAGATACAGTTCTAAGAACAGAACAGAAGATACATCTGCTCGTTACTCATAAAAGCAGGGCATTATGAATGACTCATGATTAGTGTCTTTTTTTTTTTTTTTTTTTTCAGAAAATGGTCTCCCGAAGACTCCCTCTCTCTGGAAGTCTCTTTGCAGGCATCCTTCTGCTTCAGATTTTTAGAACATCTTGCCCTTCATCCACCCCTGCTTTTTCTTGTTTTCTTTCCTTTTTTAACCTTGCTAACCCTAGACACCTTCCTTCTCCAATTGGAAGCACTGGTGGTAGAGAAATTTACTGAAAAGCTGCGTGATGGAGTCCAGAGAGCCACAATCTGGTCCTCACAATAGATTCTTTGATCTTAGTCATTTTGGGGGCTTACTCTCTGCTGAAATGATCTCTAGTAATTCTTTCAGCTCTACGCATCTGACCGAGGATGGGTCCAAGGCAAATGTGTTTTCTTTGTCCGTGATCACCGGAATGCTCCCAGAATCTGGCTGGAGCTAGTGTGTGCCTGGATGGGATTCCGTTCAGCCATTTATTCATTCACTTATCCCTTCACATTCACTCGGTCAACTGCTTATTTATCAAATATTATTGAACAACTACCCCCTGTGCATAACAACATACAAAACTGGAATGGGAATTGTTGCCTTCTCTGCACACAGGCTGGCTTTCTCCTCTCCTCTGTCGAGTCTTCATTCACTTTTTCCAAAGTTTTCCCAACCGTGCTTTGTTCAGACTTCAGTTGTGAGATTTATGATGCTGTTATTTTTAATCGTTTCCAAGTCTCCCTCCCTGACTATAACATGAGCTCCTGAGGTAGGGACTGGGTCTTAGCATTCCCCATGCCAACAGTTAACTTTAAGTCATGCTTACTAAGTTCTAGGTGTTATGCTAGCCAGTTTACATAATATGAAGTCATTTAAACCTGGCAGTTAACCCACCATTTATTTATTATTGTCATCCTCACCATATAGATAAAAAATTGAGGCTCAAAGAGTTTAAGTAATTTACCCAAGTCTACATAGATAGTAAGTGATAGAGACAGGATTCAAACCCAGTAGAGTGGTCCTTAATTCCACACAGTAAGCATTATTTATTGGGCCTGTATGCAGCCTTACCATTTATTGAACAAATTGAAGAAGTGACAATACCCATTGGCCTCATAAGAATGTTGAGGTGACATAATATGCAACAATTATGCCCAATATATAATACACCCAAAAAGCAGAAAATTTGTGGCGATCTTCAGATTCTGAAATCCTATTTTCTTGCATAAGCTTAATAGTGTATATCTATATTTATTGTATAATATCTCACATTATATTAATTACATAACTCTTTGGGAACATTCCATGATAAACTCTTCCACTGAACTGAACATATTTCTTATCTCCTGAGCCCTGCTCTAATTCTCCTTCCAAATCAGTCTGCTAAGTTTAACTTGTAAATACATTTACTTTCTTCGTCCAGGTTTTAGTCAGAGGGAAAAAAAATTGCAATTAGGTTGAAAATTTGTGATTTTAGAAATGAGAAATAAATCTCAAGGTGTAGACTTGATTGAAAATATTTCAATGAATAAGTGGACAAATTAAAAACTGTGCTTTCAGCCTTTATTATTCACTGAATATTGACCAAATAAATGTTGAACCGTGGGCTGTTCACAGATTAATTTGCCAGTTCAATGTGCAAGGTCCTTTGAGGTTTTCTCAAGCTGGACTCAGTCCTCAGTTAATTTCATTACAGTTTGAAGAGACCAGATAAAAAGGAAGATGAATGATATGTGAAATTAGTATTTTCCCCCTCCAGGGCTAATCTACAAATCAGATATTATCAATTTTTTATCCCATTCCCAAATCAAATAATTTCAGAGACTCCATACTGGCTGAGTTTGAAACAGAAATCCCCAGTGACCTGAGACTCACAGCTGTGGTTGACTTGCTCCTTCCTCAAGTTAGAAGCAGATTCATTAATTGGGACTTAGACTCCAGCCCGGCTCCCAGGCGAGGGGAGGGGTGGCCTGGGAGCCTGGCAACTGCCCACAGGCCTGGAAGAGCTAGATCCAAATACATCAGTACTTCTTTTTAAAAGATACAATAGGAACTTGTGAAGATTCCTTTTTTATTGGTCATTTAATTCTCCTCTCTTTCAAGACATTCTTTAGTAATGTGGTCCTCTTAGCATCTTAAATCCCTCGCAGGCTGTGACAAAGACACCATTCAGGGTTCTGCTGAGCCAAGCTCTGTGATATCACAAACACAGGAACTGGGAAGCCACAGCATGTTCCCAAGGAAAGACTCACAGCCACAGAGTTGGCAGAGGGCAGCTACCGTTTCAAGAAGAGAAGCTGGCATGAATATATTTGAAACAAAAGGCCGAGTGAGGCCGGGCCCATTTTCCACGGAGAATAGAAAGCTATAATCAACAAAACCACCTAGTTCTGTTTTCTTCCACTCCTCTTTCCTCTCATCTTCCCGCCAGCATTACTGAATTAGCCCTGCCACTGTCTGTGGTACAAATCCTGTGAGTCACAGAAATGTGACGTTCCTGGGAAATGCGAAGCGTGACTCAATGGGTCATCCACCATAGTTGCTGCTTTGACTGGCAAGCTAACCGAGAAGGCAAATATGCATTTTGTCTACTGAAAAACTGATTTTTATATGCAGATGACGTATCCTTGAGACCCAAAGTATTGTATCGTTCAACAGCGATAACATCATTACAGTACTATGGGCTGTCTACATCCTTCCCCCTCAAAACAAAGCAAACAAAAATGTGAGGAAGGCTGAATGAGCTGTAATGATCCCCCCAAATCAAGAAACTTTAAGAAATAATTTGCTTCATCTCCATTATCAGTGAATGAACCCAGAAGTCCTCGATGATCAATAAACCACTCTGCTATTTAAATCATTTTACCAAGAGAATATAACAAAATCTGCCTCCCAATATCTAGAACAAAGATATTTGGAGGCCTAATACCCTTCGGTATTACATTTTTGTTTAGTGTATATTGCGTATTGTTACCAGATAATACAACTGTTATGTAGCATTGTTACAGTAACTCAAACTGGGCCTCTTCAATTATACTTGTTCAACAATGAAGAATCCTTAGCATCTCTCCCACAGGATAAAAGCAAATTGTAGAAATTCTTTTCCTCTAATGGCAATATTCAACAAAAGGCCATTGCTTTTGAAAGTCCAATTTAATTAAGGTCTTTGAGAAGCGGTGGACATTTTGCAATTTCACTTAAAGCCCAAAACCGTGGCAGAGTATTTGACTTATGAACAATGTTAACAAAGCCCAGAAAGCTGGCATTAAGGTCTCCAAATTTTCTTTTGCTCATTTAAAGCGAAGTTCTGGGGAAGCAAGGCGGTGGTTCTCTCCTCCCTCGGTCAGCGAGCCCACAGGCCTCCCTCATCAGGTCGTTGAGTTTGTGGCTTTTATAAAATCCCTCCCTGAAGCTATTTCCAACCAGGCTGTTCTCTCTAAAGATGTCTACGGCTTTCCCTGAAGAGCACCCATGGGAGGAAATTGGCACTGTGGTTGGCTGTTGTCCCTCCTAGAGACAGTGGGCATTAGTTCTGTCCAGCTGCTCCATCGAGTCCTAAAACTCCTGACTGAGGTGGTTATTCTGAGGTTGAGTTATTCTGGCCCCAACAGGTCACCCTTACCACCTGCCTCCAATTGTCCCTCACCTGCTCGTGTGCTAACTCCCAGCAGAATGATATGCCGTGTTACAAAAGATCGACAGGAAAAGTTCTGTTATCCTGTTCTTTCTCTGTGTGTGACCCCAGGAAGGAGCATTAATCTCTCTGATTTTCAGTGTCTCATTCCTTTAAGGGCTACAACAGAACCCACTCCCCTCATCATAGGGGCATCTTGAGGCTTAAAGGAGATCATGCTTGTTAAGCACTCAACCGAGCACCTTGCACAGAAAGAGATGTTAGCATAGCTGTTATTTTGGAGACTCAAGATACAAGAATAAAAACCTCGGGAAAGCAACAAGAAGAGAAAAATGATGAGTGAGCTACAGGACGGAAATAGATGAAAACCCACAATTACAAAAAGGTTTGTCATCAACTAGTCATCCCGCTCTGTGAAAAGCTATGCAGAAAGGATGCTCGCCCTCATTACCGCTGCAGTCCGTGTTCCAAGACGGCACCTTCAATTCATTTAGAATAACATGGAGTGTAAATAAAGAAATGTTGGATGTCGAGAATGTGTCTATAATCTGGGAGGAAGAGTCATTTGTCGGTCTGCTCTCCCTGCTAGGTGTGTTTTGCATACATTTTCATAATCGTGACAAAATGTGGTCAGTCCCAGCTTGAGGCAGGTGCCCAGAGATAATGAATGCCCGACTGAGCATTGCACAACGTGCTTGGCAGCAGCCCTGCCCAGCCTCGTGTGCACCCACAATTCGAGGAGGACAACAGTGGCAGAGACAGACAGCCACCGGAAGACATGAAGCTCTGAGTTGGCATGAGGTTGACAAGCCATGTATGTGATGGGAAGATTTCAATGTCAATGTATTTCATGCAGTGGTGAGCTTATAACTGAAGGCCAAAGGGCTAGATATTCAGACTCAGGAAAAAAGGAGAAAGAGGAGACTAGCATTTTCTGATGAGCCCAGAGTCCTCTGTGAGGATGATTCCCCACAGTGAGTGCTAGGGAAAGGATAAGGTGTGGCTCAGGGTTCAACCTCCCCTCACTCCTGCTCCAGAGGAACTGCAAAGACAGTGCTGTCAAAGGGATCAAGAGTGAGTCTGTGGCATGACTGGCGTGTTGGTGTTTACCAGTCCTGCCTTCTCCACTGGGCTTGAGCCAGCTATGATGGGAAATTAATGGGAACAAGATGGACCCATTTAAAAGACTCTACAGGAAAGAAAAAAGTGGCCACGGACCTCAGGAAATTTGAGCACAATTGATCAAGCCATCACTCTAACACCTAAATTTTCCACTAAAACATCCTCATCTGGGAACCATACCTGATAGTGAACTATCTGGGGCTGGTCGTCAAGAGTCAATATACATAGGGAGCTCAGAACCCTCTGCAAGTACTATGATGTTCTGGGGGATCTCTGCTTCCCCAGCAGCCCTATTAGGCAAGAGATCCCACTGATAGTCACACAACTGCCCAGGAAATAGTCCTCACTCTGGCATCCATCCTCTTGACCCACATATTTGGAAGAGCATTATGGCTTCTGGAAGTTTCTACTCTTTCAGCAGCAGTGGGGTGTTCACGGTCTTTCCAAGACTCAGTGAGCCAAGGGCTGCCTTTGTCTGCATTAGACTGGAGAAGCTTTTCAGGACTCCACCCTCTCCCATAAACAGCACTGGGGAGGAGGAACCCCACATAAATGGTGAAGCCGCAAGAGCAAGTTTCTTGACTAGACCTTGGCTCGACGGCTTGATGTCTACTCATTCATTCTCTGTTTAGCTGATTTTTAACCGAGATTTTGGAGGTAATATTAATAGCTAATTTAGCCAGTGTCCTGAAGTATTGAAGGACTTTGGTATGGAATAAAGAATATTTAGCTTTGGGATAAATGCATCACCTGGTACATAACATATATGACATCATTACTCATTAGCTGTTGACAAGAGGTTTTTTTTAAAAAAAAACATTCTTTTTTTATATAAACTTTATTTATAATAAACATGAGAGACACACAGAGAGAGGCAGAGACACAGAAACAGGCCATGCACAAGAAGCCCAATGTGAGCCTTAATCCCCAATCCCGGGATCACGCCCTGAGCCAAAGGCAGACTCACAAACGCTGAGACACCCCAGGCATCCCTGTCGACAACAGTTTTAAACTTTTAATAATTCAACTGTATCATCTTGGCAACAGGTGAGGACTAAAACACATTTATTATAATAATATACTACTGTTTCAGATTATTTATAGTCAGAATTGTGAATACATTGACTGGTGACAACCCTTGTCCTCACATAGAGTCCAAAAATGGAGACAGACAAGCTAACAGCCAGGTCCATATGATAAACACTTTTCAGAGATATGAGCAAAAAGTTGTGAGGGCACAGGAAATGGAGAATCCAGTAAGTCTGACCCAAGAACCAGCACCTGAGCTGGATAGGGAAGGATGGTAAGAGTTTGCCCAGTGGAGGAAGTTACTAATGTGGCCAAGACAAGGACTAGACAGGATGATTCCACCTGTCACCACCTTCCAATGCTAAGGGTGGTGGTTCTGACTGACTCTGCACATGCCTCACCTCACTCTGCTGGCGCCCTGTCACTCATCACCTTGTTTTGTTTCTTTGGTTCCAGACTTGGGTTCTTGCAACAGTCTTCTTGCCACCTGGTTGACTGGAAACTCTGACACTCAGAAGGCTGGCATTTGCCCTCCTCCCACCACCACCAAAATGCAGAGAGGTAAATACTAATCTGGGGAAAGAGGTGTAAATCAAATCTGGTTTTTGTGTCTAGCAATGGCCAGCAAACAGGAGTGTTACAGCTGAAATCTCTGTTCTCCACTGTGTAGTAAAGGAGTTTTTTTTTAGCACAAGATGGAGAGGGCATCTTCCAAGCATAAAATATATGTTCAAAGCAAAGGGACCACCAGTGATAGAATCTATGGTTTAACTGGAGCAAGTACTTCTTTTTACTTAAAGCTGCCTAACCTTCATTGATGAGCATTTGACTTTGATGACACACTGAAGAAATGAGAATTTTCTACTGGGGAGGGTTTCACCACATTTTAAAAGCAAAGAAATTCACGAGGCCATTTCTTTTGAGAATCCAACTTAATCCACAGCACATGTGCTTAATCCACAGCACATGACAGCCTCAGAGAGCAAAGTATGTCATACATTAAAAATGCACAAATAAGTACCCCTCTCTTCGCAAACACCTGTCACAGAAAGCCACCATTCCCAGTGACCCCGAGACTGCATGAGGGATAGCATGCGGTCCACATGCTTATGAAAATTTTCTCTAATAATTGGGCTTTTTTGTCTTGTTGTTTGTATTTTCTTGGTCCTATGACAAGTGTCTTGCTGTGCTGATGTTTTTACAAGGGCCTCTTATCTCCATTGCTTGCTTCAGCGTTTCAGAGTATTGATACCAAGATGAACACCAGCTGCGCAGGTGCTGCTGGCAGTGGGTCAGGGATTCCTCGTGCCCACCCTACACCTCTGTCCAGACTCTCCACCTGGAACAGCATCCTCCCCAGGATGCCCTGTGAAAGTGTGCCTCTGCCCATCGTGGCCTCCCCAGCGTGCGCTCTGATGGGACCCCTCTGTCTCCTTCTCTCTCAGCCTGGCCCATGTGGATTTGTACTCTGCTCGGAGCACACTTTGGGTTGCCAGCTCTCTGTCCGTTTTTGGCTACCACACATTAGGGTCCACCTAGACCCCTGCCCTCACTCGGTCCTGTGACACATTTGCCACTCATGGCAAACATGATATGGAGATTTCGGCCTGAAGAGTTCCAGTCTGTGCCTGCTGCTCAGGTTGTGCTAAGCACACTGCATATGCTTCTGTATTTCATTTTCATTATGGCTTTGCTGCGGGGACCTCCCTGGCCCCAATGCACAGCCCAGGAAGCAGGGGCTCAGACAGGCTAAGTGACAAGCCCCCAGGTATCAGGAGAGTGGAAGCTGGCCCTGAACAAGGGGGCCACTCCTGCAGGTCATGGCTGTTACCCCAGCTGTTACCCCAGGACCTTACGCTCCGTCATCATCACTATGCTCTCTCTCTGTGCCAAGCAAGAGAAAAATTTCTTTGGATCCTGCCACTCCTCTTTTCTTTTTTTCTTTCAAGGCTGAACACATTTGAAAAGTGGTAGAACTATCCCCCACCCCTCCACTGTCCCAGCACTTGCTGGCTTCCTTTTTAACACTTCCCTGAAAAGACTATCTCAAAAATCCCTGGTGACCTTATACTGACCTGACCCTCAGTCCCTGTGGCTTCGTCTGTGGCTCCCCTCTCTTCGACTTCCCTAAGCACACCTGCCTCGGACCCCTCTGCTCGCTCAGCCCCTCACTTACCAAGGTCTTCAAAATTAATTTTCACAGTTTTGCTGCACTTGGCTGCCTTCCTTCCCCCAGTCCCACTGCTGTTACCATGGGCTCTCCTCGGGCCTCCCCCTGGGGCCACACCAGCAGGTTTTCACTTGTCCCTGCAACTCTGTCTGTTTCCTCTAGAGACCCCAACACTGGTGCTACATGGTTCTGCTCATGCCCCAAGGCCCTCTTTCCCTCCTTGATGCCCACCCACCCCACCTTCACAAAGCTCTCAGTGCTGAACTTGAGAGGAGAGCACCCCTTCTTCCTCCCCAGCCCAATCCCGGAGCTCAAGCAGAACTCCACTGCCAAAGCCCCGTGGGAAGTCTCCCTGCACCAAGTCCAGGGTAGAAACTCCCTCACTTGGACAATTGTACTCACATTCATGCCACCTGGACTCGTTAAGAATGTGAGATGTTTGAAGTCTGGAAAATCCTGACATACATGGATGAGGTAAGTCATTCATCCATCCAACAATCTCTGTGCTAACATAATAGAATTAGCAGACACTCTTATTTGAAGCTTGAAAGGACGACTTAGGTCAAATTAAACACTGCTTTTACAAACCTGATAGCTGAAGAATTAGAAATTTTGAAATGGTTTTGAAAGGGTCAGGAAAGAGTTGCATAAATGCATAATATAAATCTCTAGTGGAGAAGTAGGTGTGATGAGCCCCTAAAGTCTATGCTGCCCACTTGGCCTGGCCGTTCCCACTCTTCTTCAAGCTCCTGGTTCTGAGTTCGCAAAGGACTGAGAGATCAGTGCATATAGGTTACGGCTCAAATACGTATTATCTTGAAATGTTTGACGTTATACCATGGATGTCCATTCTATGACTCCAGCTAGATTATAAGCTCCTTGAGTTCAGAGCCACATCTGCTTTTTTTTTTCTGTATCCCCCCAAATCCTATTATTGTAGCCATTGAGATATTTTGGAACAAATCATTGTAATTAATCTTCAAAAATTTGAGATTTACATCATCTTAGTCAACTATATTTTTTACATGTAAAAGAATGTTGGTATCCCTCTCTAGGCTGAACAGTGGGGTGCATGGGTTGCTGATCTGACCAACTACAGTATTTCTTGTGTGTGTGGGTGTGTACCTGTGTGCAGTAAACTAGAATTCATTCTCCTAGAACTGACCCATTTACAGCCACAAGTTAACAGTTCAAGCCAAGCACAAACACAGACAGACAAAATCGTGCTTAAAATGTCTTAATACTCACTACCAAGATAAATTTTTGATGATAATTTTTAATATTAAGACTATACAACCAGGGGCACCTAGCTGGCTTCCTTGGAAGAGCATGTGACTCTTGATCTTGGTGTAGGAGGTTTGAGCCCTACATTGGGTATGCAGATTACTAAAAATAAAATAAATAAGACTATTTAAAAAATGGCCACATAACAACGTGCAATATTAAATCTGAATATATTGTTTCCCCTAAAATAGAGACCAAGTCTTCAATAAGAAAAATAATCACTTATTTATTTTTTTTAATATCATGCATTCTCTCTAACCTAACCCATAATTTGTAAGTACTTAGAGGCCACTTCAGTTGTTGCCTTTTAAGGATCATAGGAGTTTGTGAATTCTCCATTGCAACAAGACTTATGGGAAATACATACTTCCTGACATCACTAAAACTTGTGAACCCTAAGGAAACGGAAAAGAATCTGCAGGGACTCTTGTCCATTGCCCATAAAATTTCTAAATACTCGTACGCTAACACTCAAGTTCATCAGTTGTATTTCTCACTCTACTGACCTCATTATACTGTGTAAAATTATAAATGGCAAGTTTGAGAGGCCTGTTATCATTTTGGATTAAGCACAATCCACCGTCTCCCAATTTGGCTACACTGAATCCTTCCAGACATCAGTGAAATGAATTCTGGGTTCATGAAACCATATTTATTTGACAGAAGAGAAAACCACAGAAATCGGGATAAGATGTTGGCATTGTATCGATGTTCTCCCCATGGAGATGACCCATTTCCTTCAGAAAAGATTCTTTCTCAGGAATAATTTTGAGGTTATTTTGTAGACAGGAAAACTCAGGACAACAACATCGGACTTGCAGTGAGGAAGTAGCCACTGACCACCACAGAGCCCTGATCCTCAGAATGTAACTCCTGGTCAGCAAAGGGTAAAAATTGCAAACAATTGCTCAGTCTTTTTTCTTTAAGATTTATTTATTTGGCAGAGACAGAACATGAGTGGGGACAGAGGGAGAGGGAGAAGCAGACTCCCCACGGAGCAGGGAGCCCAATGAAGGGATCAATCTCTGGACCCTGAGATCATGACCTGAGCTGAAGGCAGATGCTTAACCAACTGAGCCACCCAAGTGCCCTAACAATTGCTCAGTCTTAAACTAATAGAATTATCATCATATCTCCTAAAAATCTGCATGCTTAAAATACCAAAAGCCTAAAAAGTATGAAATGTCTGGATTCTACAACAACCCCTGCTTGTTTTCTTCTTTCTCTTTTTTCACTGTGAAAAAAAATAAAAACTTGAAGTTTAGAGAAGAAATAGTAAATACTAATCTAAGTGCTTGAAAAATTCATTTAAACTAGAATCTACTCATACTTCCCTTAGTTTACCTAAAATGGAGCTATTCCCTTCATTCGCATCTTTTCTCTCCTCCTTTACGTCTCCGCTTTGAAGAACTAAGAGCTTTACAGAAGGTCTGATTGATTCAAAGAACCAAATGTAGAAGATGCTCTCCCAGCAAAGCCATCTGCTAAGCAGCCAGATTCCCCCTGGCATCTGCTTGTAGCAAATACGACATAACACCTCCAGGCAAATTGCATGACCCAGATGCCTGTAGATTCGCTGTTCTTGAACCATTTCTGTGTGATGAGGATTTTAATCTTGGCAATCGTAAACATGGCTTCGGGTTTATTTCAATATAGGGCAAATTTTTTTGGTCAAATACTAGGGGTCACATTCTTTTGATAAATTCACATTCTCCATCTGAAAAGCTATACCATGCCCTACCTTATCATGACCTTTCTTTGCTCTTTGCTTATATACAGTACAAAATATCTTGACAGGCACTTCAAGAATTTCCTTAACCTAGTATAGAAATACATCTAGAGAGATGTATGAAAAAATAAAATAAAACAACCTCTAGTTTCTGAGCACCCCTGCGTTCATCTTAAACTAAAATTCAAGAACAATATAACTATAAGCCATACTAAGCTGCTGCTAGGGAAAATGTTATTTTACGGAGCATCAGTCATCTGGCTATTCCGTATTAATGAATGCCTCCTGTATGTTTCCTTAGATAAAGCTATGATTCACCCAGCAGATGCGCATGAAAGTAGCCCAAAGGTCAGAAAATGACAAGGAAAAACGTTCAAAAATACAAATGCAGATTGATTATTCCTAAACTCCTTATTCCCGCCTCTTCCATCCCTCTCAACCATGTGGAGCAAAATAACTCCTTGCATTTTTCTGACCGAAGCAGTTCCATTTGAAAAGCTTGCCAGCCAGGATGTTTTAAAATGTTGCTGAATGATTAAACACAAATCCTTAAACGGAGAGAGCTGGTTTGTATTAAATATCCTAGAGCAACGCTGTCTGCCCACACTTGTGCCCATGTCTGGCTGCTGGCTGATAAATGTTGCGGCTTTAAGATATTACTTATTAGCATGCCTGTATATTTCTACCTCACACAGTCACCCAGGGGTGATTACTATCTGTTAATTGAATTCTGTGCCAGCAACTGTGTCTTTGTGTGCTTGCCATTATAATTTCAAGGATTGTAACTTCATTTCCTATTTACAAATAATAGTGATAAAAATATAAAGTGAGGTATTTATGTATTCCTGAGTGGGATGTGTGCGCATGTGCATATAAAGATATATATATATATTTACGTATATGTATAAATATATATATTTTAAAGGAGAGTGACTTAAAGTCACAATATGTTACAAAAAGACACAATTTATTAAACTAAACATTTCTATACAGAAGCACGCATATCCAACCACTTGACAGTTTGCAGCTACTGAGCCCGGCTGGCAAGTCTACAAAATAGAGGCAGGCATTTTTATTTTTTACACAATAATCAAAACTGACATGGTGGGCAGAATAATCAGTGAACAGTTATGAAACTGTTCATTTATAAACCTGTCTTTTTTTCTGGGGAGTATAAGAATAAGCCGCAGTGATTTGGTTAGCCCTCTTTGGATTTTCAGAATGTCTGCGTCTGAATCAGGCATTGCATGTAATGAACCTCCAGTGAAGAAGAAACCCGAATCCGGGATCAAAATGACACTTCGTCAGCTGTGATGAGTAAGGTGAGGAGGCGGGGGGTCTGTGGATATTTTAGAGTCAAGGATCTCAACTATCCTGATGCCAAACTGACCTCAATTTCCTCCCATAGAAAGTGATTCATTTGCTCCCATTTTCTGAGACTCAGCCAATTTCCTAAAGCACAGTAAAAGTTTTGAGTCCTGGAGCTAAATAATATGTCTGATAATATGTTTGGTTAATCACCGGTAAGAGAGAAAGGTAACTGACCAACTGACGTAACTAATCCAGAAAAAGTGTTCCAGACAATAATAACAACCGGAATGACTTCACCAAATTATACAGCAGATATTTCCCAGTTTGGAGAAGACAGAAAGAATGACTTAGACTTTTTTTTTTATTTTTTAGAAGATTTTATTTATTTATGCATGAGAGACACACAGAGAGGCAGAGACACAGGCAGAGAGAGAAGCAGGCCCCATGCAGGAAGCCCGATGTGGGACTTGATCCCAGGACCCCAGGATCACGCCCTGAGCCAAAAAGGCAGATGCTCAACAACTGAGCTACTTTTTAGGGATAAGTGGTTGAATCAGGGCTATTCTAATCACTACTTGTGGCGGGACCCCTTGTTATGTACCCATGACCCCTGGTTCTAGGTGAAACTCTCTCCTTCAGAAATACTGAGGAAAATGAGAAGTTCTGGCATTTTTCCTTCTTTAAAAATATCCTGAGCTTAGGCTTTTCATGGGATTTCTGGCATCTCAGAATATCTGGATTAAAATCACAATGCCTCTTTACCTCTAGGCTGAGAGTGGCAAAATTGCAATAAATGAAAAATGATTAATCAAATGAACGGACACAGATTTCTAAGGAACCCAATCTGATCAGAAGATAGTTTCTAATTATAGAAACTGGTGCCCCCATCCCTGGGTTGAGCTGAGCACTGGATGGCATCTCAGGTCCCAGAGAGACATGGCACAGGGGATGAAGAGTTGCCTCCTGCACCCACCAAGTTCTGGCATTCTCTTGCCCAACGCTGAGGATCCCTGACACTTTGTACAGACCTGAGGCAGTGCCCAGCTGCCTGCTGAAGCGAAGTGCCCCAGACACAGCACCACTCACTTACCGGGTTTAGTATCTTCCCTACAATGCCCAAAAAATTAAAATTCCATTCTAGTACTGCAGGTGATGCATGTAGGTATTGGGAAAGATATAATTTATTTTTTTCAACTCAGTTCAAATAGAAATTGAGACTCTACCTTGTCATGTACTGATTTCCTAACCTCAGAAAAGACAAAAACGAAACAAGATCCCCCCCCCCAAAAAAAAATGAGCTTACAATCAGATTGATAAGTATGTTTGGGGAGGGTGAGTGGGAGTGACAGAGAAACAGGAAGAAGACAAGAATACAAAACAAAATGAGTATTGTAAAAAGAAAAGGAAGATTGAAAGGTGTTGGGAGGAGGAAAAAACACAGCACACTTGGTGGTAAAAGGATAGCAATGTATGGGGAGATGGCATCAATAATTTATCTTGAAATTAATTTAAGATTTTTTAAGGCATTTTTTATTTCATTTATTTATTCATAAGAGACAGAGAGAGAGAGAGAGAGAGAGAGAGAGAGAGGCAGAGACATCGGCAGAGGGAGAAGCAGGCTCCATGCAGGGAGCCCAATGTGGGACTCCATCCCGGGTCTCCAGGACAATGACCTGGGCCGAAGGCAGCGCTAAACCACTGAGCCACCCGGGCTGCCCAAAACTTTAAAATGTGACAACGTGGGCAGACAACCCAAGACAACGAAGCCACATAAGGAAAGATGGATGGAAACAGAAGCAGAAGCTCTGGGTATGTCACGGCATGCCAGCACTGGGTTGTAGCACACGGAGCGAACTGAACTCTGAAGTAGAAGACACAAAACAAGGGTTTTGAGAGATACTTTCAGTAAAATGAATGTGAAAGACAGGCAACAAAGGGTTAATATGGACCATGCTCCGAAAAAGCTTGATATTTGATACATATGGCAAGAAAGACCCAATGGTGGACCCAGAGAGGGCAGGAAGTAGTAACCAAGGGACATTTTCAAATTTTTGCACAATTTTTAAAAATCTGATGAAATCTTTGCATTTGAAGAAGACGCAGTTCTTTACTTAACTGTTGAAGTGGGGAGACTGGAGAGAAGCATTCTAGTACTTTCCTTGCTTCATGACCATGCTGCCTTTTCACACATTCAATCTCACCCTTTCACCAATTTACAGCCAACTGATAAGGGTTGGAGATTTGGCTGGTTTTCCAAAGTCATCCAAATCCTAATCAAACATTAATGTTCATTTTCTATTTCCTTGGGGTTGAAAATTCTTCTGATTTTGTTATTCTGTGCTAGTAGTCAAACATAGTCCATATCCTTGGAGGCACCAGCTCCTACCTACTTCCCACCTGGAGTTAAGAGCAATCTTTCTCCTGACACTTGCATGATGCGGGTACACAAATAAGTTGCCATAGATTGTGAGGGTGATTCGAGTTGATGGCTCTCCACTATTTTTTTTAAGATTTTATTTATTTATTTTAGAGAGAGAAAGAGGGAGAGCACTAACAGGAAAAGAGGAAAGGAGGAGGGAGAAGGAAAGGGCAAGAATTCCAAGCAGACTCTACACTGAGCATGGAGCCTGATCAGTCCCATGACCCTGATATCATGACCTGAGCTGAAACCAAGAGTCTGATGCTTAACCGACTAAGGCACCCCTCAACTATGTTTGAATTTTGGGGCTGCTGAATTATGCTCACCAAGACATGGGAGAGTTAAAGCATAGCATATGATTTTATTAAACATTAAATATCATTTTAAAACATAGATATCAAATATACCTGTTTAATAAGACATGAACATTTTCTGTAGAGATATCAGTTATTAACAGGAACATCTACCTGAGAAGCCAGACTGGAGGAATGTGTGTGTGTGTGTGTGTGTGTGTGTGTGTGTGTGTGAAGGAGACCCTTGCCACATCTCCACAATAGCAATGGTAATCAGAGCTATCATTTTGCAGCATTTGCCATGTGGGTGCCTTACATAGGTCATCTCACTCAAGTTGTTTACCTTTCTGATAAAAACTCAGTGTTTTTGAATCTGCAGAGCAAAATGCTCATCTTGTCTGCACACTTTGGCACATATTCGGTCCCTCACTCTCCCTTCCATGTGTTTCTTTCCAATAAGTCTTTTTTAAAGTTGACATAGAATGGCTGTTTCCATTTCTACCACACTCTGTGGGGTTTTTTTTTGGCATAATTACAGTTTACCCAAAAGTTTTAAAATCAGAGAATATTAGAATGCAAAAGAACTCAGGAGGCCTCTACCCCTTGCCTTTTTCTGTTGATTAGAGAAACAAAGCTCACAGAGGCTGAGTTGTGGGCTTATAGGGCTCATTACTGGACAGGAACTCCAGCTTCCTGGATCTAAGTCCAGTACTTGTCACATGACACAGTTCTAATGCCCACTTGATCTGCCACTTGTCCAGACCCCATCTGATCCTTGGGTTAGTGGTGGGACTTCCCAAAGCCAATGTCCTTCTGCAACCAGTCTGCGGTATGGAAGTAAATCCAACACAAAGTTAGGTGATTCTCAAAGAGTGAGCAAGAGAAACCTCACTTGCTGAGGTATAGGATTAGTAGCCATCTGCAAACCAAGTCACTGGCCTTCATTCACCAGGGCTGTGGCTGGCCTTTGGGAGGTTAAGTAGG
Organism: Vulpes lagopus; assembly: GCF_018345385.1. Classification (NCBI taxonomy): domain Eukaryota; kingdom Metazoa; phylum Chordata; class Mammalia; order Carnivora; family Canidae; genus Vulpes; species Vulpes lagopus. The sequence goes on along the minus strand of NC_054825.1, from coordinate 109,510,956 downwards.
TCAATCCTAAATGCATTAAATGCACTAAAATGCCCTGAGACACAAACACATTGCATAGTCCATAAACACAACAATTAACTCTTTTGCTGCCAAAAGTTCCACTGCCAGATGGAACATGGGAGCTTTCCCAGCCAGAAGACAGGAAAAGCCAAAGCTGGTTACCTAGGAATCTATCACTGCAATTCTTCTGGTCCAGTAGGTTCTACTAATTATATATTTTCAAAATATGAACATTACTTTTTTTTTACTTTCAAAAGTTAAGTGTGATTTGATTTCAATTTTATATTTATGTATTCTTTACTGAACATGCAATATAGCAGTCAACATTAAGGTATCATCTTACTTCAGTGACTGAGTGGAAGTTTCCATGAAAATAAAAATCCACCTATTTCCTAAATATTTACATAATGAGCTATTTAAATGCAAGGGATTCTAATGTATGTAAACAATTGCAAATAGCATATTTGGGAAAATCCAAAACAAAAATGTCCACCGTTACTTGTAATATGTGATTCATAACTTAGTCAAAGCATATTTCTGAGTTCTTATGCCATGAAGAACTGTATGCTATAGTCAGAGGCATAATATATTTTCAAGGCAATTAGAAACCAATAAAGTGAAGGAGTGAAAATGTAGCATGACAGGGTTGAAAAGTTACTAAGTGTCAATTATAAATTTTTCCCTTGAATTATGTCTGTGCAACACCCCGAGGAATATATTTTAAATTATCGGGATCAATTAATCACAACAAAGCCCATGGGAAGTGATTTTACCCTTTCTCATGAATTCTGACAAATCATATAGTGTATAGTTTTTGTTCAAAAATATTCAGGGATCCCTGGGTGGCGCAGTGGTTTGGCGCTTGTCTTTGGCCCAGGGCGCGATCCTGGAGACCCGGGATCGAATCCCACATCGGGCTCCCGGTGCATGGAGCCTGCTTCTCCCTCTGCCTATGTCTCTGCCTCTCTCTCTCTCTCTCTGTGACTATCATAAATAAATAAAAATTAAAAAAAAATTAAAAAAAAAATATTCAAACTCAAAATTCAATTCTCAGTGGTGGTGAAGTTTTTTCAATCAACCAATCAAAATAAGCACTCTCAAAATATTCATTAAATCCTGTTTAGAGAACCAGCTCAGTGGCCCCGACTACACTGAATTAGCTCATCCTACTTACATGTATTCCAACTTCACTTCCATCTTCCCTTTTGACTGGAAGAGAAAATGGGAGATAGAGAGGTGAATGTGGTGGGGGTGAATGTTTTCTGCTTTTGAGAAGGAGCAAGACTCTACCCACTGAGGAGAGACCCAGGATAGGCTGTGTTTTGTATCTGCCCATACTAATTACTGCCCTACAAAACCTCTTTTCACACACACAGAGCTGAGACCAGTCAGTTCAGAGCTAATGAGTGACACTGTCACTGTTGTTGATTGCAAGGACGTGGTAAAGGCTTGAGCTGACAAAAGTATCTTATCTATGGCTAGAGTCCTTGCCTTCCTCATTTTTCTCAATCACGATAACCTGAAATAACTAACCTACTGAATAGAATGCAGCAACATAGTTTTTCCCATCTGCTCTGGTCACCAGAATGCAGCAGCATCTTCAAAGCCAAAAGCAAATCAAAATTATAACCAGCCTTGGATTTTTTCATTACTTCCCCATGCTCACCTTATTCAAGGGTGTGAGTATTTTGCAAACTGATTTCTATAAAGAACCTAAGAGCCATGGTAGTGAGTTTGAACCAATAGAAAACAGTGGGGTGTCACCTATTACATAGTCTGGAGCATGTCCTGTGGTGCTGATGTCACATTAGGGAAGATGGTGCCTCTCTTTGTAGGTGAGGGGTGAGCCTGGAAAAACAGCTGCATTCGTTAAGGACAAATCTGGTCAGTCAGGATTTTAGGATGTTTTCCACTTAAAAAGTAGCAGACCTATAAAATTCCAATATTTTTATATTTTTATTAGATTCATTTATTTTAGAGAGGGGGAAGGGGCAAAGGGAGAGAAAGAGAGAGAAACTCAACCAGATTCTACTCTGAACATGGACCTGAGGCTTAGTCTCAGGACTCTGAGATCATGACCTGTGCTGAAACCAAGAGTTGGGTGCTTAGCTGACTGAGCAACTCAGGCACCCCCAAATTCCAACATTTTTAAATCAGAAATACACACACACACATACACATATGCAAATATATGCATCTGAGTAGGAGGGGTTCCATTTGCTGTTTACAACTCCCAACAATACAATGAATACGATGAATTACAGTTCCCTCCCACAGTGGAACCCAAAGAGCATCTTTTCTGCAGTTACATGAAGAGAAGTTCACCCCATTAACAGGGTCCACTCTTCTATAATGGATTTAGCCACATCAGTTATTTAACTGATTAAGACAGATGCAAACAGAGCTTTTCTCGGACATACACAATGGGTTTTTGTTCTGTAAAATAACAATGACCTATCACTTTCCCTGTTAACTTTCTCAAGTACAATTCAAATTGACAAAGGCAAAATACAAAAGAAGCACACAAAGAGTTCAAAAGTTATGAAAGATTTTTTTAAAATTATGAAAACAAACAATAAAAAAAGTGGCTGCAAGAACCTCATCTTCCAGCATGTACAATATTTTCACAGCAAGGTTTTTTTGTTTGTTTGTTTGTTTTGTAGGAAGCTACACGTTTCGACAGGTTCATTTTCCCTAGTCTCTGTCCAAGTAAGTCATTTGTCACATCTGAGTGCATATATTTTGTTCTGGACCCATAAACCCTAGGGAAGGTTCACTTTCTTTTTCATTGAAATTCTTCCCCAATGGATTTTTTCTTTTCTTGCGAAGTAATTTTATACTGCCGGTGGTGTTGGCAATAATATATTGAAAGTTAAATTTATGTCAACATCCCCAGATCAACTATCAGATGTTGCTATTAACATTGACATCAAAATCACTAAGAAATTTCCATCATGTAAATTAATTATCAGAATTATATTGGCATGAATACATAATGACATTATTCATGCAAATAATTAAAAATATGCCTCCTGAAAACAAATTATAATAATAGAATAAAATGTCATTATTGTGGCTTCTCAACAATCCATTAGGCTTGGTTTAGGCACTCAAGACTTCCAGATTATCATAAAGAAGAGTAAAATAATGAAGGCACATTATTTAATGCCAAAATGGCAAGTCTGAGGATGACACAGCAGTAGGCCAGGTCATGGTGGTGACCAGGCAAACTTTTCACGGCACCTCTTCACTGTACAATTATCTCCACCATTATTGTTGAAAAGAATATTATTGTTATTTTATTATAGCCAATTTTTAGTCTTGAGGGACCTCTCCTACAAAAAGGTTGCAGTTATGAAAACACTGGTGTTATTCTAGAACGCAGCAGGGAAAAAAATAATTAACCTGCATGCTCACAGGTTATCTCTCACTACCCCCACAAAAATGTAATTACTACCCCTCAGTGAGCACAGGGAGAGCTAGTTACAGAGTTCACCGATGTCTGCAAACTTTCCCAATAAGAGAGACATGGCAATAATGGGATTCAGGCTCCTCTAGGGAAAAAATGTCTAACCCCATTGAATTAACACGCTAATAATGTATATAGAAGAACACTTAGTTCAGTGGTGGTTGCTATTAATAAATAATATTTAAAACAGTGATAACATTAGCTGTGAGGCTAAGTGAGCAGTAAGCAATGAAACCATCACCACACAGAACCTATTTGTACCTCTCCCTCACAGCCAAATTCCCTCAAAAATCTTTTGTCTACAGAAGAATTAGAACCTTGTCCAAATCCGCTTAAAATTTGGAACTCTAAAATTCTAAGGAGAGAAGCAAAACTTCACAAGCAGGAGTTCCAATGAAATCATATAAAATGGAAGCTATAACCATAGAAAACACATAGTAGTGGTGTTATCAACAGAATCAGTTGCAATGGTGGATGGAGAAAAGGGACGTTGTATCAGTTCTCAAGAAAGTTGCTTTGCTAGATAACAGGGAGCTAATGCTTGATGGCGTTTGCTTAATGAGGCATCAAAGCTTCCACCCCTGCTTGGAAATGCAGGTCCCCCGGCTGTTAATTTGAAAACAGATCAAACCTGTACCCTTAACTTTAAACTATATTAATAAAATCATGTCTTGTGGCATCTCAGTGGTAGCATGTGATATCATGTAAGCACCATGTTTTTGCAAAACCATCACTTGTACGTAATTCACATGAAGCACAGCAATTTAAGAATAACATACTTTAAAAAGCAAAACCAAGAGTAATTTAAATAAATACTTTTCCTATTTTATCTTTTGGAGGGCTCATCTATAAACTTACAATTGGGATTTGTCATGTCAATCAAACATGAATCAAAGAAAGACTCAGAATCTGTCCTTAGAGAGGGAAGACATAGACCCTGCCTGTCTGGAATGATGAGAGAACTGTTTGCCATGCTCTCAAAAGGGATAGTCTCCTGAAATGAGGAATATTTAAATTTCCCAAATGCTTAATAAAGAACTGTAAATTGAATCTTGTTCAGAAGTCAAAGGCCTAGTCTTACAGCACAGAAACTCCCAAGAGTCAGAAGAATAAATCTCTGGAAACCTTGGAAAAGTTGGAAAATTAATTATGGTGGCACACTCTAACTTGGACATAAGGGTGGCTTCCCCCAAGAAGTTACTCCAAACTAAAATTCTCATACATCAGAACTTCCTCAAAAACATGAATATTCCCTGTAAGACTGTCTCCCCCCACTACTTACTACTAACTGCCCTGTGCATTTTGAGATAACCAGTCATGACCAACAACAACATAACACATATATCTTTCTTTTCAGTAGGCTTCTTTTTTTTTTTTAGTTTTTTTTTTTTTTTTTTTTTTTTTTTTTTTTTTTTTTTTAGTTTTAGCAAGAAAAGTAAATGACTTACTCTTACATCATGACCCTAAGCCCCAGTAAAAGTCATCAGCCCTTGGTACTATTCCAGTTTAGGGGCTATCCTCGAAGAAAAGGAATAACTCTTACTCCTTCTGTCTCCATATGGTCTGCTGTCTATCTGCTGAGTTACACTGACAGCATCTGTGATGCCTGGGACCCCCGAATTGGCTTTGTCATGATTGCTTGCTGATAAGTTGGAGAATGGAGTTAGGCTGTGTGACTTGTTGGGCAGGAAGAGAACGATGATGAGAACCACACAAGAGAGCGGACAAAGAGTCCAAGAGACCAAGTCCCACTGGCACACAACAAAAGCATTCATGTTTAAGGAGTCCAGAGAAAGCAAGTCCATGGACGGGATCCAGTTCCGTTGGCACCAAGTGGGGAGAACAGGACTCCCCAGGCCTGAGCCAAGTCATACCGGAAAGTCCACTCGAGCAAGAGAGGGAAGAGCAGAACATGCCAGTTCCCCAGGGATTGGGACAGGCAGAAATACAGCAGGGAGCTGCCCCCCATTCAAGTGGGGTCACAGGACTGTGCCATGGGGCCAAGGCCCCAGTGGGGGATGGAGAGGCTCTGGGCAGTCATAAGACTCAGGTAGAAAGGTATGGGCAGCACTTGGCTATCATGGATGTAAAAAAGCAATGCCAGTGAGAAGGCGGTCTTGAATCTCTAAAGCATGCACACACAGGCCCAAGGCCAAGTCCACTCACCATAAAATCTGCTGGGAAGTAGAGAGACAGGAGCACTGCTGTCCTGCCGGCCTCTAATTAGTCAGGGCAAAGGAGCATAGAAGCCCACAGTTAGCCTCCATCTATGCCTGCTCTGTGAATGGGGTCCGAAAAGTGCATGAACTGATACAGTTGGGTTTGTGTGGTACCATGACTCCGGCCAGTTAATTAAGCCTGGACCATTTGCCTGGGAACAGGGTGTCGTCATTCTGAGAATAGTGGTTCCTGCTAATCAGTATGCCCTCTCAGGGCAATGCCCCCCCAGAGTGCAGTAGCTCCTAAGAAGCAGAATGTGCCCTATCTCAACCACCACTTTCTCTCCTGTAAACCTATAACCCCTTTAGGAAATAGCAATAAATATTTACTGTGATCCCTGATTGAATGTACACTGAGACAGTCTTTTTTCAAGTGTACAAAACTGAATTTTATTCACTCCCAGCTTCTCTACTTCTTCCAAAAGTATAGTTGGCCCTGAGTTTGGGTGCAGACCCTGAATTGAGCAAATGCAGATTCTTCCTTAACATCACCAAATCCCTTGGATATAAATAATTTTTCAGAAGTTACAAATACAGTGAGAATCGCTCAACTTCCCACCCAATTGAATTAATAAATATTATATTGTCTGAATTACTTGTAGACTTTTTCTCTTATATGTGTGCTTTGAAAAAAAATGAGTAATAGATTCACATAGTGTCTTCTTCCAAATGAAGACAACATTTCAGATGAAGGGAAATCCCTTGTCACTGCCCCCATCTCATCCATTTACCTAGTTACAGAGGAAAGCGCCATATGCCCTAACAACGGGACTTTCCAGATTATCTGCACACCATTGACTTTTGACAAACGCAAACCCAAACTTGGTCAGATCATAGCCAAACTGCTACACACTTCTCACCTTGCCTCTCTCTGCCCCAACCTCTTATGTCCTCCTAAAATTATCATTCCTTCTTGTCTTGTTGACCAGTCAAGTTCTTTTAATTCTTCCTACAAGAGCACAATGTGGCGATACCCCAGGTAAAATGATTCACATTGTTTCTCTACATTACCCTTGCCATCATCAATCAATCTTCCGAGACTTCCTCAACATGGTATGAACTTCCATTGTCTACTCAAAAAGCAAAACACTTGTCAGAATGAGTGTTTTATAAGAAGCAAGGCCCATGTCCTTTATGGCTCCCATCCTAGCATGAGAGGCATTTCGTAGGGTTGTCGTGCTACAAGATTGAAGGACCATATAGCTCACAGGAGGAAAGGAATCACATAGGTGAGGACATCTTGAAATAGGCATTCACCAATTCATACTGTCATTCATTAAATATCTAGAAATTTTTGAAGTCACAGAAGATAGACACTCACTTTTGAGGTGTGATATTAAGGACATATTCACCACCAAACTATTTCTTCTGCTAATCCAGGACTAGGGCTGTGGCAGGCTTGAATTCCTCATCATTCATCACTCAAAGACTGATCTTGGTGTAAAATATGTTGTCTGGGCAGATAGCAATTAGATTGTGAAGATAACCACATATCAGTGTTAGGTGTGATTGTCTGCAATTGCAGACAGAAAGACTGGTTGTGCTCAGAGGAAAGTGAGGCCAGTGGCCTGTGGGGCCACTCTGGGAGGGAGACCAAACGTCTGGGAGCCACACGGAGTAGAGAGGTGGCTGGCACAGGGGAGTGGGCTCCAGGGCCTGTACTGAGGAGAGTGAGCAACACGGGGAAGGCTCTTGAATTAAAGAGTGAATGTCCGCAGGTAGAAAGACGAGCATAGCAGGATGGTGGCTAAGTGCACCACAATCTCTCCCCGAGATCCCCAAATAAGATGTCTCCATGGCTTTGTCATAAGCCAGTGGAGACCCTCTGTCCATCCAATATGCCTGGAGAATGGCAATTAATGATGCAAACCACCAGTCTTCTTTTCTTCTTTTGATAGCACACTTTTTGCCATCAGAAACTGTACGTGTTGCAACATTGCAAGTGATGAGAAAGGCACTTCAGATTGGTTTAAGACAGAAAAGAAATTCACTAGAAGTGGCCTAAGAGCAGATGTGGTTCACTCATGTATCTGTACGGACATCAGGAGAATGATATAAAATGACCAATATCCAGGATGCCTGAGTGGCTCAGTCAGTGAAGTATGTGCCTTCAGCTTAGGTCATGATCCCAGGGTCCTGGGATGGAGTCCTGTGTCAGGATCCCTGCTCAGTGGGGAGTCTGCCTCTCCCTCTCCCTCTGCCCCTCCCCGCTCCACTCTTATTCTCTCTCACTCACTCTGCTCTCTCTCTCAAATAAATAAATAAATAAAATCTTTAATAAATAAATAGATAAAACAGCCAATATTCGATCATTTTCCCTTTTAAAAATGGTATTTCCAAAAACAAAAGATAATCCCATAAACTGCAGTACACAGAGTTTTTCTTCTCTCCCTGCTCCCTCTGCCCCTGCTGCCTCTCTTGAGGATCATAGTATCTCAGTGTAAGAGAAAACATACACAGTATAGAATAGCCACAGCCAAGTTCCAGAATTCTGAATTCCCAGGAAAGGCAATCCTACTGGCACAGCTTGGACTCACTGGTAAGGGGTTGGGGTTACAGATGACCAACATGGCAGCCAGTGTGACTTTTTTTTTTGAGTGAAGTGTGTGTGTTTGTTAGTGTACATGTACATGTATGCACACAGTGTGTGTGGGTGTATGTGTGCATGTGTGTGCATAGGGGTGGAGAGACCAACAAGGTCAGTGGTCTAAGAAAAATTACCTCAGTCAGCATGCATGGCCAGGGTAAATTTTCATGCACTTACTACTTCTACCAAATACCCAAACCCTGACAGGAACCTAATAAAAACAAAATCAATGATGAGGATAATGTTTCAGTTCAGTTATTAAGCCACTGAACCATTTGATGGCCGCATGTAGCCTTATATGTAGTCATTACCAACCAAATACCTCCCAGGAAGATCCATGTTTGCAGGACAAAGTCCAAACTCCCACGCAGCCTCTATGTGAGGCCTCATTCGACCTGACTCCACTCCTACCTAAGTTAGTAACCTCATCTCCCATCACCCCCAAATCCTGCTCTTCTGTTTTTTTTTTTAATTTTTTATTTATTTATGATAGTCACACAGAGATAGAGAGAGAGGCAGAGACACAGGCAGAGGGAGAAGCAGGCTCCATGCACCGGGAGCCCGACGTGGGATTCGATCCCGGGTCTCCAGGATCGCGCCCTGGGCCAAAGGCAGGCGCCAAACCACTGCGCCACCCAGGGATCCCCTGCTCTTCTGTTTGATCTCATTTTGCTCCCACCACATCTCCCTGAACCTCAGGGCCAAGTCTTCCTGACACGTCCACCATTTTCCCCAGGAAATACCTTCCTTCTCCTCACCAGCTCTTCACATTTTACTTCTTCCAAATTCTACTCAATCCCAGGCTCCTCCCTGAGGACCCTTCTCTGTACAGCAAGACAACATTGCCTACTTCACGTAGTGGCAGTGGGCACCCATCACGGGAATATATAACCAAAGTACAGGACCTCACACTTGGTACCTGGTCAGTGATAACTGCACTGGTATGATTATCTCTATTATCAATACTCTCTGATACTAGCATCTAATATTAGTGTCTCATTGCTGCATTTCCCACACTTTGCTTCATTTTCCAGACTCTTCAAGCTCTCCATGTCTTTGATCCCACTGTATACTGCCTGGCATTGGTGCCCAGCTGCTTCACACCTGTGAATCCTGTCTTCTCCAAAGCTTGTACTCTTGAAGAGCAAGACCATGCATTGTGTTTCCCCTCCCCTAACACACTGCTAGTTGGCACAGGTGCTCAGTGGGTATCTAGTAAATTGTTTGAAGAATGGGTGGGGAAGGGGGTAAAGAGTGAATAAATAATTTTAGAAAACCGGATTTTGTACCTTTTATTTGAAGAAGACCTTAAATGTTAAAGAAGATAAATTTCTAATGGTAGGAAGAGAATACACATAAATAGTAGCAGAAGCTGAGAACATTGCGATTTATTTTCATGTAGCATCTTTTATTCAAAGCATTACCAGACATTTGCTGAAAACAGTTAGTTGTACCAAGGGCAGACAACTCAATGAAATATTTTAGTCACATTTTATAATGGGGGTAAGGCTCTCTCCTGAGACGTCTTTTGCCAAGCTGAGACCCAGCAAATGATCAGTAGGCAAGAAACCAGTGGTGCGGGAAATTTGGAATATAAAACAAGCCTCAGAGTTTAAGCAGACATGATCAATGCAAGGCTGAGGCAAGCTTCTTGAAATGCAATGTCCTGATGGTGAAGGGATGGTAACGTGAGACGCCAGGGAGCAGCCTCGGTCGCCCAGGGCTGTTCCCTGGATACACACCTTCTTTCCAGGGTACCAGGAAGTGATATTGATTTAAGTCCTACAGGTATGGTGCCGCAAGGAGCCTAAGCGGCAAATTCATTTTGGAAAAATCCCCAGATAGGCAGCATCTACACATGTCACTAACAAAGGAGACATTGGTGCATTTATCTGGGGAAATACTAAAGATTGAAATATTTTTGTTACTATCTTAAAAGACTGAGTTACTTATTCAGGTCTGAGTTCCCTGCCCCTGAAAGAGAGCAGTACCAAGAGATTCATTTTCTAACCACCAATGTCCCCTCCTCATCTTTCTGGAAATATTAGTTAACAAAGCTACCAGGAGCGGGAGAAACAGAGAAGAGAAACAAGGAACTTTCCTGAATATTTGTATTCAACAGACTGAGATTTATGCATGAGATGCAAATTACTATGTGTTATTTACACATCTGAGGAAAAACAAATCTTGAATGTAAATGTTTAGAGGGCATATTATTTTTAAATATGAAAGTGGTAAAAAATTATTAGAGCATTTGCAACTCCTACTCTGTTAAAGAGAACATTCAAATGAGTTTGAAAGCAACTTTTGTCAAAATTAAAGAAACTATACCAAACAAGTATCTGGCTGTTTTCACTTCTGCAAATCCTTTAGAATAATAGTTGCATTTTCAAGTGATTTTAGGAACTGTCCTTTCTCTATAAACACTTTGCAATTGACTAAATATCAATCATGCAACATTCACCCATTTATTTTCAGGCTCTCCATTGTTTCTGTTGAAATTCAGATAAATAGAGTATTGTATTATTTAGCTTCCTTGATCTGATCTCTTCTATATACTCCATTCTTTTTTAAAAAGGGTTATACAGGTCAGGAAAATGGAGATAGAATTCCTTAAATCGCTAGTAGTTTATTTGGGAAATTATGCTAAATATGAAACTATGTGCTGGGCACAGTTCATTCCAGACAAAAGGTTAAAGCAAAAGGATCATCGCCACTTCGTATTATGCACAGCCTCAGTTCTAACGATTGTTACAGGTGCTATATAGACAAGAAAACTGAGGCTCTGGAAGTTAATCAGATTTCTGAGATGGCACAGCTGGTCTGTGGTACCTCCAGGTCTGATGCAAACACTCTGCCACACTGAAGAGCAAGGCCTACAGTTGAGATTTAAGGGGTGTGTTTAAAATGCTGTCACGTACCTAGGACAGAAAGGCACATCCATGCATTTCTACAAGTGACTCCATAAGCACAAATGACAGGTGCTGCGCTAGGCACCCTTCATATGACTCTCATTGAACCTTCCAAAGAGCCCAGTGGAGCCAATTTAGGACGTGAGGATCCTGGACTGCTTCAAGGTCACAGAGTTAGAGGTTGAGGGAGCAGGATCAAACACAAGTCCCCTCACACCAACCCATGTTTTTAACTAGAATCCCGTCTCTTCTTTTAGAATAAGGCAAAGAGCTCCAACTTACGGATGAGAGACCAGCTGGCAAAAATAGATGAATCCATGCACATCTGCAAAAAAGCAGTGTCTCTAGTGTGAATAAATGCTGACCTACTCATATTGATAATGCTCCTTGACAGAAACATCTTTTTTGTCACTTCTTTTTAGACAACTTTATTGGGGTATAATTAATAAGCAATAAACTGTACATATTTCAAGTTTCTCTCTTGATAAGTTTTTTATTTTATTGAAGTTCAATTTGCCGACATATAGTATAACACATAGTGCTCATCCCATCAAGTGCCCCCACTCAGTGCCCATCACCCAGTCACCCCATCTCCCCACCTGCCCCCCTTACACTACCTCTTGTTCATTCCCCAGAGTTAGGAGTCTCTCGTGTTTTGTCACCCTCTCTAATTTTTCCCACTCATTTTCTCTCCTTTTCCTTATAATCCCTTCCACTATTTCTTATATTCCCTGTATGAGTGAAACCATATGATGATTGTTCTTCTCTGATTGACTTACTTCACTCCGCATAATACCCTTCAGTTCCATCCACATCAAAGCACATGGTGGGTATTCGTCTTTTCTAATGGCTGAATAATATTCCATTTTATGTATCCATCCTCAGAATGTCCTCATATTGCCATGGTGAAACTCTGTCCCCAGTGAACACTAATTCTGTGTCTCCCTTACCTAGCCTCTGGCACCCATTCTTCTTCTTTAAGGCTCTGTGAACTTGACTACCCCAGGTATCTCACAGAAGTGAAACCATACAATATCTGTTCTTGGTGACTGGCTTATTTGCACTCAGGAGAATAGCCTTAAGGTTCATTCATGCTGTAGCATGTGTCAGAATTCCCTTTCCTTTTAAGGATCAACAATAAGCAGTTGGATTGATACAACATGTTCTGCTTATCCATTCATCCGTGGATGCCTTATATCCTTTGAAATCTCTTTCTCTCATCCTTCCCTTGTCCTCATTCTGTCTCCAGGCCTCTGATCTGCTTTCTCTCCGCAAGAGATTAGTTTGCATTTTCTAGAATCTTATACACGAACAGAGTCACGATTTTGTGGTTGACTTCTTTTGCTCAGCACAATTATGTTGAGATTCAACTATGTTATGGTATACGTGATCGTCCATTCCTTTTCACTGCTGAGAACTACTCCATTGTGTGGATGTACCACAACTGGGTTCCCAGGTTTGCACAATTGCAAATAAATCAGCTATGATTATTTGTGTTCAAGTCTTTGTATGGGTGTAAGTTTTTATTTCTCTTAGACAAATACCCAGGAGTGAAATGGCTGGATGATACAGTTAATGTGGTCTAATGTTTTAAGAAACTGCCAAATTGCTTCCAAAGTAGTTGTATCTTTTTGCATTCCTACCAGCTGACTGGAGAGATCCAGCTCCTCTACAGTTTCAGCAACATTTGGTAAAGTCAGTCCTCTTCACTTTAGCTATTTTCACTAGATGTATAGTGATATCCCATTCTATGTTTTTCCTTAAGAACTGATGATGTTGCGTTTCATTTCATGTGCTTACCTGACATGTCTCTATTTTCTTTGGTGAAGTTCCATTCAAAATTTTGCTCATTTTTGGAATCAGGCTGTTGGTTTTCTTGTTTTTTAGTCTGAAGAGTTTTTAATAAATTATAGGTATAAATCTTTTAGCAGACATAAACCTTGCAAATAATTCCCCTGAGCCTATGGCTTGTTGATTCACAGTGTCTTTTGAAGGTCAAGCATGGGCTCACCTCTGTTGTGTCCGACTCTCAGAAATTGCTGTCCCCTGTCACCTGATGTCCAGTGTTTCCAAAACTATTGTTCCATATATTTTGTCTGATTTTATTGGTTGTTTCTAATGACAAGACAAATTCAGTGCTTATTACTTGGAAACTAGAGTTTGATATATAGTTATAAAAATATAATGTTGAGATTACCAAAATACACATTTGTCTAAAAGTGGTAGATTTTTGATAGTATGGAGTTTTTTTACCCAACTAATACTTGAAGAATACTATCAGCATTTGGGAATCCCAAAACCTTTTTTTGAGGTTGACAGAGAATTTTCAGTTTTGTAAGACAAAAATTTAAAATACGTGTTATTTCAAAGAGTTTTTCTCACCTGAAAAAGTAAGGAAACATCAGGATTAAGAGAGTTAGCCTGGATGTGAGGAACCCTGAAAGAAATCATACTTTAAGAAACTGATACTAGGAGTGAATTAGCTGATGAGAGATTTTTTTAAGTCATTTAAAAAACCCTAAAAAAATTAAAAAAAAAAGATGTTCAGAAATCAGAGGTGACAAACTGGTAACCTTGGGACAGATCCTGTCCTCAGATATCTCTTGGTTGTCACCTACACAGGGCATTGATGAAATTATTGTCAGTGGTTATAAATCAAGAGACTTCATAGAAAAATCCAGATTACTGGTTTTTCTTGAAAACTCTGGTCACAGAGCACCCGTTCATTGTGGTCATCTCTGTGCCAACTTCCTGTTTACTCCCAGAGACCAAGTAAGATGGACCATTATTTTCATGTGTGCAACAAGGTGTCATTAAAATTCTCCTGCTCCTTCCTTGACACACCCACCCCACCCTCCCCTTTGGAGAGCCTAGGTTGAGAGTCTGGAGGATTTGCTAGGGCTAAAAGAGTGCTGGATGTGCCAGGGAGGGAAAGGCAGGAGAGGAAGAAGGTCTGGAAAGTCCAGGTGGTGCTCACCTGACATCTGACTGGATGGCCTTGGTAACCAGACCCAGATGGAAGGGAGGTGCAGAGGGAGAGCCAGAAGGCTGCTCCCTGAAAAACATCAAAGCATCAGCAAGCACCCTCCTGACACAGGAGGCGAGCTTACCCCTAGAAGCAGGAAAAATGGGTATAAAATTTCTGAAGATTTCTTCTAGGTCTATAGCTGGCTCTTCATGTGTCCTCCACCTTCCATCCTCTTGATTAAGAATTGAGTAAATTGGGGTGCCTGAGTGGCTCAGTCAGTTAAGTGTCTGCCTTTGGCTCAGCTCATGATTCCAGGGTCATGGGATTGAGCCCCATGTCGGGCTCCCTGCTCAGTGGGGAGTCTGCTTCTCCCTCTCCCTCTGACCCCCCCACTTGTGCTCACTCTCTCTCTTTCTGTCTCTCAAATAAATAAATAAAATCTTTTTTAAAAAAAGCAAGAGTTGAGTGAATTGAGGCCAGATCAAATGACTTGTCTTTGTAAATGGGCAAGTGGGCAAAACAATTTAATCTCAGGGATTCCCAGGAAGTCAAAGAGATATATGTGGGTATACATATACACACACATACACAGAAATGTATATGTGCACGTGTGCATGAATAAATATATACATACACATGTACACAGATACCTTTACTTTTAGAAATATGCCTAAAATATAAGTATATACTTAATTAATGCAAGGGTCTAATAGAACCAACATTATATAAGATTTTATCGTGTTTATTTTTAATTTGCATTTTTAAATATATATGTTACTCTGTACAGCAATATACTACCCAAAAAAGAACATAAAGATGTGACTGTGTCAACCCCCATCTCCTTCACTCCAGAGAACAGGACACTTGCCTTTCAGCCACTTCACTCAAGGACATGATTCTGATGCAGCCCTGGATGGTGTCTGTACTCTGCAGCCTGGGCCTCAGAATCTGTAGTGCTCCATTCTCGCTTCTGTATTATGTGTGCCCTGGTGCCGTGTTCTTCTTTCTCTGGGCCCCATGTCTTCTCCATCAGCATTCTTTGTTTCACTTCCAGATACAGATACCCGATGTTAACAACCTGGTGGGTGTCCTTCCATACCTTTTCCATCTTTGTAGCATATGTATGTATGTATGCAGGATAATAGTGTATACAAGTAACGTATTAGTCTTTGTTTCTTTATTAGTGTTTCTAGGGCTGCAGTAACAAATCACCACCAAATGGGTAGCTTAAAAACAGAAATGTATTCTCTTACAGTTCAGGAATCTGGAAGTCTGAAACCAAGATTTTGGCAGGGTTTCCTCCTTATGGAGGATCTGAGGGGGAAGTCATTCTATGTTTCTCTCCTAGCTTCTACTGTTTGCAGGCAGTCCTTGGAGTTCCTTACTTTCTTTATTTTTTTTTAAGATTTATTTATTTATTTGAGAGAGAAAGAGAGGATGAGAGAGAAAGAAAGAGAGAGCATGGGAAAAAGGTAGACGGACAGGGAGAGAGAATCTTAAGCAGATTGCTGAGCATGGAGCCCAACCAGGGGGATGGGGCTTAATCCCAGGGCTCTAAGATCATGACCTGAGCCAAAATTGAGAGTCAGACAACCCAAAGAACCACCTAGGCACCGCCTCCCTCTCCTTTCTTTTATAAAGACACTCAGAAATTGGATTTGTGCCCTATTCTAAATTCAGGATAACCTCTTCTTCAGAACATTAACCTAATTTCATCTGCAAAGACCCTGTTTCCAAATAAGGCCACATTCACAGGTAAGGAGGCTGGGACTTAGAGATAACTTTTGGGGGCCATATGTAATTCAACTCACATTGTTTCATTAAAAAATGTATTGTGTGTTATTAAACTTCTCTGTCTTGATTTTCTCACTCAATAGCACAGAGAAATATTTCCTCCACATTGCTGGATAAAAATCGATCATTATTTTAAGTAACTACAAAATAGTTCATTGCATAAATGTACTGTATTTTACTGAATGATTTTCATATTAATTGGCACTTATTTGGAATTTGATCTCATTAAGTATGAACATTAAGGGATGCAATGAACATTCTTATAAAGAGTCATACAGTCTATTTTATTTCTGTGGAATAGGTTCCTACACCTGGCATTGCTCTGTCAAAAATACATATGAGTAGTTTAAATGTTAATAAAAGTTTCCAGATTGCCTTCCAAGAAGGATGAAACAATTCACATTTCCACCAAAAATTTGTGAGAGTGCAGTTTTTCCACATCCCAGCCAGTTTTTTGTTGTGTGGTTTTTGGTTTTCTTTCTTTCTTTCTTTCTTTCTTTCTTTCTTTCTTTCTTTCTTTCTTTCTTTCTTCTTTCTTTCTTTCTTCTTTCTTTTCTTAATTTTACAATCTGGTGAGAGCAAGTACTTAGATTTGAATTTCTCTGACTCCAAGAGAGGTTGAGCATCCTGTTATGGCTCTATGAGCTGCAAGGATTTGCTGGGCTATGGTTTATTGCTATTTTTTGTATATTGTCTCTTGGATTATATGAATTATTGTTATCAATTTGTAAATACTCTGTAAATTTTAACCCTTTATCTCCTTTTGAACTTAACCCTTTAATTCCCTTGGAGTGCAATGTTTTTCCTCCCTCTTTCATTTGTGAGTTAACTGTGTGTGTGGTATCCTTACTTTACAAAAAAAACATTTATTTTTTTTCTTTTTATTTTTTATTTTTTTTTTTATCTATTTATGATAGTCACACAGAGAGAGAGAGAGAGAGAGAGAGAGAGAGACAGAGACAGAGACACAGGCAGAGGGAGAAGCAGGCTCCATGCACCGGGAGCCCGACGTGGGACTCGATCCCAGGTCTCCAGGATCGCGCCCTGGGCCAAAGGCAGGCGCCAAACCGCTGCACCACCCAGGGATCCCAAAAAACATTTATTTTTAAGTAGCACAATAGGTTTATTTGTTTTATGGCTTTTGGATTTATTTACTACTGTGTTTATTAAAACCCTGTCATCATTAAGTCCAACACCTCACCAAGCTAGTTTTGTTTTACAATTTTCACCTTTAAATTTCTACATGTAAGTTTTCAATCCATATAGTATTTTGCATATCATGAGAAATAGATTCCAAGATGATTTTATTTTAGACAGAAAGTCAGTTGTAGCCATGACATTCTCCTTTTCTTACCGAACTGACTCCTTTTCAACTTTCCATAACGTACTGGGATCCATTTTTAGGATTTTAATATTGCTCCACTTTTCCATATTTGAGTATCTTGGGTTTTGTAGATATGCACTCATATCCTCAGCAAGAAGGATCATTTTAGCTCTTTTTTTCCAAGTATCTTAAAGATGATGTCTTTCTCTTATTAGATTTCCTAGAAACATCAAAAATACAAAATAATAGTGGTAGTAGTAAACATCCCTAACTTGCTCCCACTTTTAGTATAAATCAGTTTAGCATTTCACCATTTAGAATAATAGCTGCTATTGGTATTTTTACAAATTGCCTCTTTCAAATTTAAATTATTTCCTCCTCATTGACTTGCTTAGATATTTTATTAAGGATATCTGCAAAATTTTATTAAATGTCTTTTTAGGGTGTATTGATCATAGTCTTTCTCCTTAAAGAGGGTGATGTAGTGAGTTGTGTAAAGAGATGCCCTGATGGTGGATCATTCCTATATTTCTCAAATAATGTCTATTTAAATATACGTAATCTGCGGAACACTATTAGATTTTGGTGGCCAATTTTTAATTTAGAAATTTTTGCATCTAGGGACACCTGGGTAACTGAGTGGTTGAGCGTCTGCCTTTGCCTCAGGTTGTGATTCCGAGGTCCTGGGATGGAGTCCACATCAGGTTCCCTGGAGGGAGCCTGAATCTCCCTCTGCCTGTGTCTCTGCCTCTCTCTCAGAGTTTCTCATGAATAAATAAAAAAATTTTTTTAAATAATTTTTGCATCTATAGTTTGCAAAATTTGGATTTTGCTGGTCCATTTATCAGCATCTCCTGCTTAAGTAATTCATAAAGTAGATCTGTGAGCCACTTGGTGTGGCATGTAGGTCTGTGCTCACATCCTGCTTTCCCTCAGACAGCCCTGTGTGGTTGATGGTTGAGAGGGAGGCTGCCCTTTCCTGTAGCCCTCATGCCAATGCTCCCACGTACCCCTAATTTCTGCAGACATCACAGTCCCCACATTGATACACACAGACAAGGCCTTTTTGTATCAGATGACATCATGATGATGAATGCGTCAGGAAGTGGCTTCAACACTGTGGCCCTGAAATATACTGTGGGGATAACAGAATAGAACCTAATCCAGGAAAAAAAAAGTGCAAACATTGACCACTAAACCTGTCTCTTCAATGTATTTTCTAAAGAAACTCCAAGGGGTACTGTAAATTACTCTATTGAATCTGTGAAATTAATTTTGCCATTTTACAGATGAAAAGAAAAAGAGGCTCATTTTAAATTCTTATAGCTCACTGGCGGGCTTTGTCCTGAAGAGCAGGCGCGTGAGAACCTAACAGAGAGGAGTTGGAGGTTTATCTCTTCATCCGACATTCCGGAGCCTATCCACAAATCCACTTCGCAGTCGGTAAGAAGCAGTTCAGCCATCAACAAAAATTCCTAAATACCTTTTGTCCCCAGGAGGCTGGAGCATGCTGACCACACCAAGCCCAGAGAGACTGGCCTGACTCCCCTTTGTAAGCCCAGAGGCCACTTCTGATCAGCCTTGACCTTTGCTACGGGGGCTGCTTGTTTGTTTTATTGAATGGCCTGAGGTGATCCTTCAGCAATGCAAACATGCCAGGCTCTCTGGCTCTCTGAAAAAGAGCCTTCTCCTGAGCCTGGAATGTGGAAGACAAACACTGTCCCATCTTTCCCAGCTAATGAGGACTTCTGGAATGTGTGAGCTATGGCAACTTGCCGCCAAGAACTATGTTTGGGGGAGCCCCCACAATTAAGTGGAATCGAAGATCATTAGAAGACAGAGTTATGACAGCCCCTTCAAAAAAAAAAGCAAGAGAATGGCATAAAGCAAGGCCGGTTAAATGGATGTGATGTTCGCTTTCCAAAGTTAGAAAATTACTTACAAAGATTTAGTTGCATAAAATTGGTTAAAAATGACAAAAGTGCTCCATATTTCACCACGGTGATTTGTCAGGCTGGTTGTTCTGAAATCATAGAGCTCTTTTGAAGGTGAAGATTGCCACTGTGTAAAGAAATAAATTGTTACAAGAACCCCAAGTGTGCATTGTCAAAGCACCCTCGAGCATCCCTCATGCACCCGCTGCCATCTGCACAGTATTCTTGCTTGTAACTTCCTTCTTCGTAAGGAATGAGTGGAATACGTGTGTACCATATGTGGATCCATCTGTCCCTAGGCCATGCTCCTCTGGGAAGTGACCTAAGACCCAGTGACAGGGTGTCACTGGCATTTTGTGCCTTTCGCCTCATGGCCCTGGGACCTGCTCATCTGGGCATCAGAAGGTGGCAGCGTGAGCTTTTGCTTCTAGCTCAGATTCGTCACTAGGGGGCTGTGATAAATGGTCACAATTTTTTTTAAATTTCAGCAATATCCAATGATGTGAACAATGCTAACACACAGGAGGATGTCTCAGGTGAGTTGAAGCCAGAGTAAGTGTGATTAGAAAGTGCTCTGGGATTGATGTGAGTTTGGGGATTGCAGCTTTGACAGGACCCACTGGAGCTGAGTTCCAAATTACCCACCACACCTTGGTTGCAAAGAAATGGTGAAAACACCCTTTCTGAACAGATTATAGCTTCATGTTATTTAAACACATAACACACTAGTTTGCCTTACTATGTTTAATTAAAAATAACATTCATTGTGTTTTCATTACTTTGGCAATGCATGTTTGAGGAAATAAAGATAAGCAAAATTTCTTCAAAAAATTAAAAAGCATCCATTATCTCATTGCACGGAGATAGCTACTGTGAATGCTCTGTGTACATTGAGTTCCAAATGGCTCTCTCCCTAGACAGAGTCATCTATTTTTCACAAAAATAGACTCGTGTTGTCACATCCCTTTGTAACTCTCTTATTCACTTAATAATATTTCACAAACCAATTCCCATGTCATAAAAAATTCTTGTAGAATATCATTTGAACAATCATTTATTTTGCTTTTATTCAATGGCAATGTAGCTTTATTTCATTCCTTTTCTATTACAAAGTTAAGTTTCGTTTTTAATTTCAATAAGCTGCCGCTTATTTTTTCAAGTAAGTATTTCAATTCTGTGTATTCAATGTATTTATCGGGGGATGGGTAGGAACTGGACCCAAGGCCAACGCTGCCCAGGAGAGGCACAGCTGCCAGATGATACCCGGTCTGAAGGAAGAGGCCTGTATTAGGCAAGCATTTACAAAGTTACCTCCAAACTAAAGACAAAATTATAAATGCTTATAAGTATCTTGGAGGAAAGGAAGAACAAGCATGATGCAAGGGTAACAGTTTTTGATAGAAGCTTCCATGAAGCAACTGCATCAACAGGGAGGGGACATTCAAGTGGGGACAGTGTATTTCAAGGCACGAGGAGGTCCATGGAGGGAGAAGCAGAAGCTCAGACACGGAAGAAACAGGTGCATGGAAGAGAGAAGCACAGCCAAGCCACATGGAGAGCAGCTCTCAGGGTGGGTGCAGCTAAGGCAACCTGACCACATTCACCCAAGAGTCAAGGCCTGAGGGATGGCTTTGGCAATCTGCGTGAGGCAGGGATGACAGTGACACAGGGAGCATTAAGAAGTGTCAGCAGTTATCTGCCTGAGGATGCTGTGGTTTGGCCTGGAGTGGGCAAAGAAGTCAGGTTTTCTGTGGTTCGTGTCCCTGTCCGGGCTTACCCATGGGGGACACGTCCCAAGACCCCCAGCAGATGCCTACAACCATGGGAAGTTGAAGTTACGTGTTAGGCCCAGTGAGAGATAGACAATGACGGATATGAAAATAGAGCAATTATAACATCATGGTGTAACAAAGTCATGGGAATATGTGCTCACGCTCTCTCTCTCTCTCTCTCTCTCTCTCTCTCTCTCCCTCTCTGGAAATATCTTCCTCACCCTTCTTTCTATTGTGATAATGTGAGATGATAAAATGCCTCTGTGTGGAGACAAGCGGGTGAATGGCCAAGCATGGTAGCATGGTGAGATGCACGAGGCTGGCTACTCTTGACCTTCCGACAGTTAAGTCAGGAGAGCATCTGCTTCCTGACCACATCTGACAGCAGGGAGCTGAAACCACCAAAGCAAAGTAGTAGATAAGGAGCGACTGGAGAGCTATGTGATATTTGCCAAACATTCGGAAAATACCAAAAAAGATAAAGAAAAGCAAAACATCACCTATACTTCCACCATCTGATAATAATCTCTGTTAGGATATCTTTGGGTATAGCTTCCCAGAGTTTTTTACACATGCGTTTGCACATAAATATAATTTGCTTGTTTTTATACTGAAGTCATACTATGTATTATATATTGTTTTCTGCTTACTAAATCATCAATGGCTTTTCGTATTGATAAATATAGAAATAATAATCTAGAAATGTCCATATTGCTAAGTGTATTAATTTAATGCATAGCAATAAAGAATATGGACATAAAAATTTACTTAAGTAGACCACAGTTAATGAGTAGTTAAGATGTTTTCTTTTTTGTACAATGTTACTCTTGTAACCACCACTTAGATCAAGAAAAAGAACATTACCAGATTCCAGAGTCTCCTCTTGACCTGTTTCCACTGCTATCCCCATCTTCCTCTCCAATAACTGCCATCCTGACCTCTAACACTCTGAATTCATTTTGACTGCTTTTGATCTTGATGAAACAAACACTGATGTTTAAATTATAATAGTAACATTATATAATAATGTAATATTTTTATCATCATCAAATGCATTTGATTATGTTAATCATTACATTTATATAATTATATTTAATTATAATATATTTTCATTATATGGATTGTGTCCTCTTTTGCCTGGTTTCCCTTGCCAAGTTATGATTCTGAGAGTCATCTGTTATCCATGTAACTACAATTTTGTCATTTATATTATGGTATAGGATTCTATTGCATAAATGCACCTTTTCCTGTATCAGTGATTATTTATTTTCTTAGCAAAATATTGAAGAAATGGAATTGATAGGCCAAACATCAAATGTTAAGGCATTTGACAGATATTTTTCTAGTTGCTCTCCAGGAAAGGAGCACTAACTGTGCACAGTGCATGCTTGCGTCTAATTATAACCTTTGGCCAACATGGGGTATTGATTTTATTTTTTAATATTTGCCATACTATGAGACAAGTAAAACATTTATTGTTTTATAATTTTTTAAAAGGTATACTTTTCTAAGAATTTGCACATGAGCAATATATATTTAGAAAAGCTCTTCCATAGCCTTTCCCATTACAATAAGTCATGAACATTTTCCTTTGCCCCTAAATCCACAGTACACGGTCATCTTTAATTAATGAATCATACTCTGTAGTAGAGCTATGCCAAATTGACTTCCTGAGAGTTCACTATGTAAAAAGTATTGTTTACAGTTTGTGTTTTTAAAATGAATTTATCGTGTCATAAGATTCCTTAAACCTCATGG
Organism: Vulpes lagopus; assembly: GCF_018345385.1. NCBI lineage: Eukaryota > Metazoa > Chordata > Mammalia > Carnivora > Canidae > Vulpes > Vulpes lagopus. The sequence goes on along the minus strand of NC_054825.1, from coordinate 109,488,219 downwards.
CAATCCTTCGCCTTGGGATCTACCATTACGCACATTTTAGCAACAAGGAAACTAGGGCACAAAGTGATTGTGTAATATATTTGCCTAAGATTGATTGACTAAACAGTAAGATTTGGAACCAAAATGTGAAGCTAGCGAGTTCTGGTATCAGCAGCCCTGATTTTAATACCCTCAAAAGACTGATTCTTTTAAGTAATTCATTATCACATTTAAGTCTCCTTCAGAACAAAAGGCATGGTTTATTCCCACTGCACTTTTGTGGCCTCTTGCAGATTGTAAGTGCCCAATAAATGCAAATTCATTAGAGAAATACAATGTAAACGAGTGGGGGGAAAAAAGGTTAATCGCTGTTTGATTTCAAAAAGTAATGTTTCTGTTTCTAATAATATTCACACTGATAACTTGTTTTCTAGAAACAAATTTATGAAATCACTGTCCTTTTATTTCTCAAGCTTTATAGCATCAATCTTTATGGGTTCAAAGAACAGAAACTCTGATACATTTTCAGATGTCAGCTTCCATACAGGACAAATTTCCTCAGCTTAGTTGTGATTTGTTACCAACTTCATTCGCAAACAGTGCTCTGGTTTGCTGCTTCTCCTGCTATATAAAACTGGTTATGGAGTTGCCGGGTCCACATGATCAAGGGAAAGAGTTTAGGCATCATCCAGATAATTTGAGAACAACTTCTTGGTAGTTTTTTCCAGAACTACAAGTTAACTGACCAATTCCTCAACATATTTCTGGTTCTCGAATGGCATTGGGATAAGAGATAACAGAAGGGATCAATTACTTCATTAGGCTTCCTGAAAATTCAAGATATGTGAAAAGATGTCTGGAAAAAAATGACCGACACAATTTCACTGTTAACTACGGGTTAAAAACAGAGTGTTCAGCCAACCTCTTTCAACACAGTAGTAACCTAAATTGCTGCTTTCAAAAGCCAGTGCCTTTCCCTGCTAAACCCAATAGCTGTCACATGATTAATGTGCTGGTGTCTTATTAACTGCTCTGTTACAGAAGCTGTACAATTCACAGCCACCCTCACTGCAGAGACCTTTTTGTAAAAACCTAGTTGAAATCATGCTGTTCTGACTGCAGGCTACTGCACCTTCCACCAAAACATCATAAAGAGCAGAGAATTACTGTTTCCAGTAATCCAGGCCATAAATCAACCCGCTCTGAGGGTGGAAAAACATCACGAGTGTTCCCTGCATTCATATTCCAAAGCCGATCTGGAGAATGGCATATTCAGGAAGACTTCCGAGGAGGGGGTGTGTGTGTGTGTGTGTGTGTGTGTGTGTGTGTGTGTGTGTGTGTTTGTGTGGAGGGGAGCTGCGGGGGGAGAGTGCTGGCCAGGGCGGACAAAAGGCATCTCAGTACCAGTGAAATCATTCCAAATGCCTGGATCTCAGCACGCCCTTCCTTGCTGTAACAAGATTTTAAGATTGTTAAAAATTGCCACCTTATCTGTTTGCTGGTATCACCCACTGCTTAACTTATCTGGGCCCAGCTGTTTGAGAAGAATGCAACACGGCGTGACCTTGATTTCTTAGCGCCTGACCTTAATATCTAATCAGTCACATGTCTTAGTGAAGCCATCCAGAGATGTCACCTCACCCCCTCCACCCCGGCATCCATGATTCCAAAGACGATGCTTCATTTATTCTTGAAGAGACCTGCCGGCCCTACTCTGCAACCCACTCTGCCCACCTGGGCACAGGGCCCTCAGAGGGTTACGGGTATTTTAAAATCTCAGTTGCCCCCTTCTGTTCAACATAATTTGGATGCCTTTAGGTCAGCTGTAAAAAATGATCTGAGTTTATCTGGAGACTTCTGAAGAGAAACCTCAATTGGGATATAGAAAAACGTTAGCCACTCATGGCTGCACATGTGTTCATGGAACACATACCCTTCCCTTCCCACAACAGCTAGTTTGGAAGTCCTATAATACATAGTAGTGAATGTACACACACACATGAACACACACACGTGTGTACACATGAATGCACATGCATACACACACGTGTGCGCATGTGTGCTGTGCATCTACACAACGTGCAAATACACACAGTTGTGCATGCATATTCACAGGAATATATACATATATGAATGCATGTGCACACATTCACACATGCATGTGCACATGCATTATACATGCACACTCATACACACATGTGTATACATGAACTTCATGTTAATTTTAAAGAGGGATTTTGGGGTGTTTTCTTCCGGTAACATTCAAATATGGTCTAGTAGTCCTTGCCTGAAGTGAACTCCTGAAATCCTGGAATGATATAAAGAGATGTCAGGGGCACCTGGGTGGCTCAGGCTTTGGCTCAGGTGACGATTTCGGGGTCCTGCGATGGCCCCACATCGGGCTCTCTGATCAGCGGAGAGTCTGCCTCTCCCTTTGCCTCTGTTCTCTTTCTCTTTCTTTCTCTCTCTTTCGGATAAGTAAATGAATAAAATCTTTAAAAAAATAAAAATAAAATAACGAGATGTCAGTGTTATTAAAGGACCATCATATTTGAAGTGACATTAAAGGATCTGGATTTTTTTCTCTTTCTCGGCAACTTTGGAATCAAATTTGCTCCGTTGACAAAGCAATAGTTTCCTGCCAGCCTGGCGGGCTCAACCTGGAACCTGGAAATCAAGCTGTTTTCTTTCTGGTTCTGACACTGTCACCAAGAATAAACACACTGTCATCACGACTCCTCTGCAGCCTGCAGCTCAGACCCAGGCAAGGAGCAGCAGCCCCGGCTGTTTCCCCTTCCCGCTGCTGTTAGGGTGAGTTGACGTGGCCCTGCTGTAACTCCGATGGGACCCTCATGGATGGATCTTTGAGAATGGCCATTTCCTACGTAATTAGCTGAGATATTGCCTCTAAACTTGGAAGCTAAGTCAAGAAAGAGCTGATGACCGGCCCCTCGGCCTTTCTCACCTCCTTGATTCCCATGAAGATGAAATTAGGGAAAAGTAATACCAGCATGGGGGCCTGATGCTCTATGGAAAAATGACAGTCTTAGTAAAAGGGTCTTTGGATCTCCCACTCCAACCACGAAGCTCTTCCCAGGTCTCTAAGTGAGGGCATCCATGAGAAACAAATCAGTGGTTGGAATGCTGTCATCTGTTGCTGGGTTTGGGACAGAGTCCCTGACCCTCTGCCCTGCATGAAGACAGCCTGGCCCATGGGCAGAACCTGGGCTTCTGCGGGGGGGGGGGGGGGGGGCTTCGGGGGACGGGGCTCCCAGGGCGTGGAGCTATGGCTTCTGGAAGCTGCACACTCAGCTCCTGCTCTGCCCATGGGGCAGCCCGGTCGCCTGCTTCCATTCTCCACGTGGTGTGCTGCTGGCTCTGAAAAGCCTTGAGCACATTCCCATCAGCCCTGCGTTTGGCTTCCCGGCCCAGCTCATGCAGGAGGCTCCCCGACCATGACCTTAAAGGCCACACGGAGCACAAGCCCGTGGCTCTGGGTGCTCGGCGTCAGCAGTGGGGGAGAAAAGCCCACCGATGACAGATCCCATCAAACATCTTGGCTTTATGGAAGCTTCCTGTTGTTGCCCAAAACCTGAGGAAGCCTGTCCCACTCTTGAAAATCAAACCCTTACATTTATAATCCAACTTGGGGGGCCCCTGAGTGGCTCAGTGGTTGAGCGTCTGCCTTCAGCTCAGGTTGTGATCCCGGGGTCTGGGATCGTGTCCCACATTGGGCTCCCCACAGAGAGCCTGCTTCTCCCTCTGCCTATGTCTCTGCCTCTCTCTGTGTCTCTCATGAGTAAGTAAATAAAATATTTTTTTAAAAAATCCAACTTAGTTCTCCATCCAACAAAGGAATTCATGGGCATGTGTCCCTTGCTTGATGTTGGACATCATTCTACACGACTGCAGTTTGAGGTTTGTTTTAACGCCATTATCCTTACCTCTTCTGTAAACTCATGGTACCCTGTGTGACGAGACAAAGACCAGGCTGGGCGGGAGGCTTGTTCTCCTGGTGACGTGGTAGCAGAGGATTTTTCATCTGTTCACAGGCTGATCTTCAAACATCTTCAAATGCATGACAAGGCCTCTCTCCACATTAGGGGAGAAAGCTGACTGTGCCACCACTTGCCTCTTCCTTCGGGCACACACTCGGGCTATGCCTTTTGGGGGCCCCTGTCCTGATGACCTGGTGTGGGTCCCCAGGTGAAGCACAGCTGCAGGAGGCCACATGACAAGTGCTCTCCCCAGGCCTGGGGACTCACAGGCGGCATCCCTTATCGTGGTAGAGATAACACGTCCAGGAGAATGGCCAAGTGTGCCCTCCCAGACTGACTCTGTCTTCCCAGAGGGGGCTCCCAACACCTTCTTCCAGAGGAGTAGGACACAGAATGAAAGGGGACATTGTTGAAAGAAGGAAACCCTCCAAACAGATGCTGACCCCGAGGCTGAGAATGTCAGGTTGCTGAAGGAGCCCTGCACAGGCCTGTGGGAAGAGAGTAGAGCTGCCCCTCCCGTGGGAACCATACCAGGTAACACGGACGCCTGCCCCACACGCTAAAGCAGTGAGCAATGTATCGAAATACTAGCATCAAATCCTCGAGGACCGTCTTTGTGGTACGTGAAATGCTTTAGGGAGCAAGCTGTCCTGCTGTGACTTTATGTTAATCTCTGGCTTCTGGCTGGTCACGGGGTGTCGCATGCACTATAATTAGATTTTGGAAATGTGTACAGGGAGAAGGAAATGGTGTACTTAAGGTAACCTATCAGATGCCAACCTCACCCTTTAGAAAGGAGCCCGAGACACAAACCACCCAGGTCCCACATGCCGCCCTTCAAGGGCAGAGGCGTCAGGCATGGTCCTTGCAAGAACTCCAAAGCTCCTCCCAACGCATCGCTCTTTAAGGGAACCTATTTTCCACAGCAGAATCAATCTGACAAGGTTGTTCGTTTAGAGCACGCATCTGGACACGTGCCGCTCCTTAGGGATAGGGAAGGATGGAGCACTTGGAAACTTGGACTCTTCATCTGAGCCACAGAATCCTGTCTTCAGGATTGAGAGCTACAGGGAGCTTACGTGGAAAGGAACATTTGTCTCAAAATTTGAGCTGTGGGGGGTGCGTGAGGAGTGTCTCTTAAATAGTCCAACCAGCAGGTGATACACGGGCCCTGGAAGCTGATCCGGCCAGGGTGAGCCACAGGAAAGCAAGGATCTGAGCCGTTTCAGCACATCTCAAGTGAGAATTTGCTTTTCATACCAGGGAGCTAACTTTTAACTCCCACTTCTAAGAGCAAGGAGAAGAGGAATGGAGTCAAGAAACCAGAGGTCTAACCTAAGTTGTCAGAGTCAAAGTGCTGTCTGAGCTCTGGCCCCTTGGGACTGAGGCCTCAACCATTATGTGGGTGTCTGGGTTGAAACCCCAGGTCCTCCTCACGTGAGCTGTGTTACTACAGCCCAGTTACTTAACCTTTCTGAGGTAGGTTATGGTGGTCATGCCCCCACCCACCCACAACTGACTCATGCCCTCAGTTTTCTACCTCCCTGACTAGTGCCATCTCCCACTGATTCTGGGTTCAGCCAGTGGATGGCTTTCCCCAATGGGACAATAGCCAGAGTGACACAGCAGAGACTTGAGAAGTTCTTGCTCACTGGGATGTGCTCTCTCTGGCTGCCCTGGGAACCCTCCTGCCACCCTGCTGGAAGATGTGGTCAAGGCCTGGTCACCTTTGTCACCCATCCGTGTCCTGGACAAGTGCAGGTGGTGATCCTGTCTAGTGGACCAGAGAACCATGCACTCCATCCAAGGTTTAGCTGCTTGAAGCCACTAAATTTGGGGGGCATTTGCTATACAGCAATCCATAACTGGCATATTCTCTAAGCCTCAATATCTTCATTGCTAAAACGGGAACAATGAAAGCACTTACCTCAGAGAGCGCTTTGAGGATTAAGGGAGGTAATGCCTGGCGTGCTGACGCAGGGCAAACCTTCACCGTCAGCTATTGCAGATAACGCGCATTGCATCTAGTACAGTTTTAAAAAGCAAGTGTAACTCACCCTCTCTCTAAATCACTAAGTTTTAAAAACAACCGATTGGCACTTAAGAAATACCAACCGTGACATTTAAGCATTTTTTTCAGACCAAAGGAAGTACCTCAGTTCTCCCTTCCTCTCTGTCATCTCCACTGACAACAAAGGGACTTAGCATCCAAGGTGACCACTTCAGGTACCCAAGACACAAGCTCTCCTCAAGCATGCTGTCAGTGTCTCACCTCTATCGCCAACTTCCCAGCCCCGCGTGGGTTAGGGAAACCAATGATGCCATGGCCTCAGACCAAGCCTGGCCTGCAGGGTGAGGGAGAAGCCATGATGCAAGGGGGGTAGTGGGAGGGAAAGAGGCCAATAATCCATAGAAAGTCCCCCAGGTCCTGGGCCTAATTAATGGCCAACACCTGAGGGGCAGAAGTGTGCCCTCTCCAGGAAGAGCAGCCCTGCAGACAGATGCTGCTCCTGTGTTAGGAGATGGGCTGGGCCCCTTGACTCACCCATCAGACACCATCCACGCTGTATTGCAAGGAAATATGGGGGAGCAGCAAGGAGGGGGAACAGGCCTGGCATCTCTAAGGGCCTGAGCACCCACTGGCTGCCATGAGAGGGATGCTGAGGGCAATTCTAGGTGACGAAGGAACATGAGCCTGGGTTTGAACCCAGCCTTTTTGGCTCCCAAGTCAGAATCCTTTCTCCTCTTCCATGCTAGTTGGAAACTAGGAACTATAAAGCGTTATGATTAAGTGGTGGGGAAGCAGTAGCAAACCCAGGGCATCCTGAGGGAAGTCTTCAATTCTCACAGAGAGAGAGAGAGAGAGAGAGGTAATTTGGACATAGGAGAAGTAAGATACCCAATTCCGTCCCTGGCATTCAGAGAGAATTTAAGAAACAGAAATCTAAAACAGAACAACAAAAGACTAGCATAATTGTCACGATGAAGAGCAGGCTACAGGGATTATCTTCCTGGTATTAAAAGAAGCTGATAACTACCCCCCCCCATAAGGATTATTACAAGAGCCATTGGTAAGATCTGTTATTTTACAGAGAAACGGGTTTTTGAACATGTTAGTCAGATTGTAGGGCTAAATCTCCTGAGTGCATGACTAGAACGTCTGTTGGAATGACATTTTTATTCATTCAGGAAGCATTTATTAAACACTTGCTAAGAATAGCGCACAATGGGGAGGGGATGCCAGACAACTCAGAACTCCAGGACTTTGCCGTGTTAGGGAGATCAGATGCATAGGAGGAGCCCGTCACAGCACAGAGTGAGCGCCACTGAATGCGGACGTGAGAGGAGCCAGCCTGGATTCATCCAGAGAGAACCGGAGAGGGTTGCAGGGGCTGGTGCACAGTGGGGCCTGAGGAGGTGGGACAGAGGGGGAGGAGACCTTGTGTTCCAGAACAAGATGTCTTGTGTGTGTGTGGGGGGGGGGGGGGTCGGCCAGGTGTGGCCTCCGCAGATGTGGCCTGGCCACGGAGATCCTAGCTTCAGGGGGAAGCCTTGAGGGACACTGAAGCCTTCTTATAGCTCTGCAGAGAGAGTCCAGGTGAAAACATCCAGATCAGTTCACATTTCAGGAACACTGGGGAACAACTGTGTAGTGGAAGCATGTCTAAGCGTTGCCAGGGCGTTCCGTATGGTGTCCGGGACCCTCCTTGGAAGGAGCGGGGAGGAGCTAGACACCCCCCCAAGACTGGTGGGATTAGCCGCCTTTCACTCACAGGAGAGCAGAGCACAAAAGGGCCAGCAGTGCCTTGGTGGGCACAGCAGCTGTGTGCGTCAAGAGAACTTTCCATTCTTTTTAACATCCATCATATTAAGAGTGACCAGAAGCTTTCTATTCGGAGGAATCAAATGCACTTTCAGGGTAAAGAGTATTTCTGTAATGGGAAAAAGCAATTATCTAATAAATGTTTTGTGGATTTGATTCAAATCAAATTCTGTATATTGTGTTTTCTTAAAGAAGAAACACACAGAAGGGAAGCTTTCTGAAGATCAGGGCTCTGAGGCCTGGAGAAGGTTAAGGGAAGTGATTGAGAAGTCCCGGCAGCCACCCTCTGGAAGCTTCGGGTGGAGTCCTCCAGGGCACAGGACAGATTGCCTGCTCCTCCCCTGCCTCGGATATTCAGAGGAGGAAGCAGGAGCCCCAAGTCATCTGACCCGAATCAGCAGGGTTGATGTAGAATTTACAGGCAACTTCAGAATGCAAAACTGAGATGGAAGATTTAGGGTCAGAGAATTAATTGTCTTTTCCTCCTGAGTAAAGCAGCTCTCCTCCTAAAGCCAAGAGTCTTTACAAAATGAATGTACCCAAAGGAAGCAAGCCAGTAAGCACTGCATGACCCTGATAATTCCCATCATTTTGTGCCACATTTTGCAGTGGCCTAAATTAAGAGAATCCGCATGACATAGTGCTCCTGAGAACAAAGCTGAAACTCTGCCAGTGGAACCTCATTCCCCGGGGGGAGACGCAGGGCGGTCTCCTCTAGAACCTAAGAAGGATAGCACACCACTTGGTTTGTGGATGGTCGGAGAACTGTTTCTTGGGTTTAAGTGGTTTTGGGTGAGACAGTAACTAGCAACCAGCAATAGAGAAATCATATACGGATTAGACAAGAATTCTTCTTTATTAAAATGCAATCTAAACAATTAGAACCTTGTGGCTGTTTCAAATGGAAAATCTAGCAAAATGTCAATTTTCTCATAAGATTTATGTGTTTTCAAGTACCTATTCCCCTTGCTTGGTCATACTTACAAAATGATATCTATCTGCATATGATCCCAGAAGTATATTTCTAAAGCAGGAAATTTTAAGAGAAAACAAGTGTCAATAGTAATAAGAATTAGATACCTGTCTTTTCTTCTCTTTTTTAAATATTTCATCTATCCATCCATGAGAGACACAGAGAGAGAGAGGCAGAGACACAGGCAGAGGGAGAAGCAGACTCCATGCAGGGAGCCCAATGTGGGACTTGATCTCTGGTCTCCAAGATCAGGCCCTGGGCTGAAGGCAACGCGAAACCACTGAGCCACCGGGCTGCCCAATACCTTTCTTTTCAAACATACTTTGATTTTATGAGAAGGGTAACATAACATGTTATGTTCATAACACCTGTATGAGCTCAGTTCACTTTTTTGTACACAGAATCAATATTTTATTTTCCTATAAATCAAAGATGAGAACAATTCTTCAGCCTTATTTTCAAGCACTTGCAAATTGTTAAAACAAAGCATGTCCATAGACACGAAGGAAAAATAATCTTTATAAAATATAAAATATGAATGAACCTAGGTCTAAACAAAGATATTGATAAGGCTGGCACAAACATTGAACAAAGACATAGGCTAGAGATGAATTTAAAAAGTCACTAAGTGCAAAGTGTTCTGTCCCCTGCATTTAAAAACAACAAAAAAAGAAGGAAGGAAGGAAGAAAGGAAGGAAGGAAGGAAGGAAGGAAGGAAGGAAGGAAGGAAGGAAGGGAGGGAGGAAGGAAGGAAGGAGGGAAGGAGGGAAGGAAGGAAGGAAGGAAGGAAGGAAGGAAGGAAGGAAGGAAAGAAGAAAGAAAGAAAGAAAGAAAGAAAGAAAGAAAGAAAGAAAGAAAGAAAGAAAGAGAAAAGAAAGAAAGAAAAGAAAAGAAAAGAAAAAAGAAAAGAAAAGAAAAGGAAAGGAAAGGAAAGGAAAGGAAAGGAAAGGAAAGGAAAGAAAGAAAGGAAGGAAGAAAGAAAGAAGGAAGAAATCATCAGAGGAGAGCAAAAAAAAATTCTCAAAAATATTAATAAGTAATAGGCTTCAGTTTTATGTACTCTAGTAAAATTAGAGTTTAAGTACAATGAAATAGTCTTCCAGACAAAACTCTTAGAAAAAAAATGAGAAAGGAATGACAGTGGATTTCCTACACTGATATTCAATGAATTGTTTCAAAAACATTAATAAATGTGCTCAGAATAAATACCCACAGTCAAACAAGTTTAGGGAAAACAATATGCGTTGTTTGAAATTCTCTTCGTATTAAAGGCTCTGAGAAGTTCTGCAATGAGGAGTCATGTTTAATTTACCATTTTCAAGACTTACTGGAGAACAGGACATCTTTTCTTCTTGCACACCTATCAATAACCTGAAGAACACGTTCTCGGGAAATACTAATTTGATAAACAGTGATTTAAATAGATCAGTCTCTGCCTTTATTACCCAAACTTTCAAAGGAAATGAAGCACTATTGAAGAAATCCTTTGAGATTATATTGACTGTTGCTGTCAGTCAAAAGCCAGCCATTCCTGTTCCCAGGGCCTTGGTTATCTTCCAGCCTCCTGGTCTCCCAGCTCTCAGTGGGGGGACCCTCTGATTTGCATTGGAAATCTGATCCCCAGAACCCCCAGCAGGGGGCTCTGTTCACTAGCCCTGACTGTGAAGCACTTGAAGTCCTGTCAAGGTTAAGATGGCTCAACGAGTAACACGCCAGGAATGTCATCTGGCCCATTAGGACACAGCATTATAAAAAAAATGTAATCATGGTTCAAGAATGTTGCATGAGAGAAATCTGTGCTCAGAATTTTATTATTAGGTTTTATCATGTGTGCATTTTCAAATATAGCTAAGAGATCCCAAAGGGGGTGGGGGCGGAATAGAAACCAAGGAATATTTTTTATAAAATAGTTATCAAACTGTAAAACTTACATTGGAAAATTTAAAAGGACTTAAAAGCTTCCCTACATGGTTGACAATTCAAGTATGCCAATTTTCTATCATAAATAGTGCAGAAAAACAAAAATGTGAAAGTACAGCCTAAAATAAGTGGAAATAAATGACTTTCAGGGAGGTGAGGAACAGATACCTCTCTCTCAAAAACAATCTCCATCAACCGACGAAAGCACGTCGGTTTGGCAAAGTTGTACTTGGGTGAAGTTCACATCCGTAATCTGGATGATTTTTCCTTAAACCGTTTCTCCCGTATCGCACTCAACACACACCTATCCCCAAAGGGACCAAAACAAAACAGAGTGTTTTAAAATATGTACAAATTGGGTTGTACAGAGAGAAAAAGTATTTGTTTTGTTTTTTTTTTTTTTTTTTTTTGAGAAAAAGTATTTGGTTCAAAGTGAAAGTAGTGCCACTTCAAACCAAAATAGCTAGAAGGAGGACAAATAAAGTGGCCAGACAAGAAGATCAAGAATGCAAAATAGACTTCACTGGCGCACACAACATTGGGCTCTTGCTTTAGTCACAGCAGACGGCGCCTCTCAGGAGGGGCGCCTGTCCCCACTGGCCAAGATATGTGTAGCATGACAGGTGCAAGATGCCAGTAATGGTGGCATCTGCAAGAATGGGACGACTCAGTCCACCCCCAAGCCTTAGGAGAGCTTATGTGTGGTTCATACACGCACACACACGCACGCAAACATCTCACCAATGAAACAGCCAAACCTTGGCCATTGCCTCATCCAAAAGCCAAAGCACCCTTTATAAATAAAGTATAAATAACTCAAGTGGTCTGGCATCTAGTTTTTCCCAAAAGCATGTGCAGATGAGCCTGAGAATGTGAATATTTTCATCCTCCATTTCGATCTCATAATAAAAAAATCAATGTTAGGTCAAGGGTTGCAAGTGGGGCAGTGGGTTAAGTAAAAGGCTGACTCTTGGTTACGGCTCAGGTCCTGATCTCAGGGCTCTGGGATCGAGCCCCTGGTTGGGCTCTGTGCTCAGTGGGGAGTCTGCTTGATGTTCTCTCCCTCTGCTCCTCCCCACACTGTGAGTACACGCGCGCTCTCTCTTTCTCTGTCTCTCTCAAATAAATAAACATATCTTTAAAAAAAATCAGTGTCTGTAAAGATGTTATTCCCACATACTCTATGCTGTCTTGTACTTTCTATTTTGCCCCAGGCAGAACGGTGACTCTGGAATGTGTGGGAGGTGTACACTGTAAACTGTGTGCAGGGGGGCAGATGTGGGGAAAACACAGTGTAGGACAGATAAATAACACCAAGTGTTTTCCTACAAAGGGGATATTCATGGAGGTGGTTCTCAGCCATCTTTGGACTGGGAAGTGTGACTCCAGGGGAGACAATCACATTCCTCAGGTCATTTCTCACCCTGTGGGGCTCTGCAGACCACAGGATGGCTATTTCTAGCAGCCAATGGTGAGGACCAGGCTGGAATAACATGTCCCTGATGAAAGGGAGGAAATCCAACCCAGCACTCACGAGAAGCCCATGCCTGCCACTCCCAGGTCCCTTAGCCAGTCACATGTGGCACAAGGGGGTTTGGAGACTAGACAGGATTCTCTGTAGTTCATGTCCCAAAGAAAGGGGCAACTGAGAGCTAAAAACAAACTATTCCACAGGACCACATCATCACAGAGCTGTCAAACAGAAAGTGCCCTAAATAGCAGGCTAGAAACAGAAGTATGCTGCCAAATATTTAAAAATGAACACAAATCAGGGGAAAATCAGGGAATAAAGCCCTGATTTGTACCACTTGCCCATGTCTGTGATGTAAAGACTCCCACGTGGCCAATTTCTAGCCACCAAAGTGAGGTCATTGGATGAAGAATCGGGAAGAAAGATGTATAATTGGCCCGTGGGAATGGGTCTTGACCCAGCACTAAGCTCAGGTGGCCCAGAGCGGGGGACACAGGTTTCCGAGCAAGTTCCAGACTCCAACTCCAGGGAACCAAGTTAAAACACAAAAATTATTTGGTTTCGGAATTTGGGGCCCCATGCTAAAATGACTTTTCTTTCTTATAAGTTAGGATTTGTTTAAAACAGATATCAAAATAGTATTCTGATGTTTATCAAATCCTATAGGCAAACTTATTTTGTATTCTAAAAAGTGGTTTTAGCTATCTAAAAAATAATTTTTCGGAAGAAAACCACAACTCTCATTCAGTAACAGAATGTGCAAAAGAACATCCATACATTTATTTCCGTGCATTATTTTGACATAATTTGGGTCATGTGACCTCAACAAATTTTCAACTCAATTTTTTTTGCCACCTCTTCTGCTTTACTAGAGCTACCTCAAATTTAGCTTCACCTTTTCTCCTTCAATTTGTTGTACAGCATTATTATTATCTCTTGTTCAGAATCTCTATGGTCTATGGGACTTGGAGGCATGGGTGCTGAGGTGGATGGTGCAGGAAGCGCAGAAAAAAACAGCAAGAAGCACCAGAAGCGTTTGCTGAGCCCTTGGCCCACATACCAAAAACAAGGAGTTGGTCTAAGTTATCTCCATATGTTTCCATGAGTCTTCTATCCTCTCGCCTCTTCCTGCCAAGTAAAAACGAAATTTCTTCTCATGCCCAAAAGCCATAAAGCTTGGATATGGACGTATGAACTTCAAAGCATTTACATTTCCTATGGATCTTCTGTGATAAAATATGCAGCCTGCTGAATATCGACTAGGAAGCTAAAGAAAGAGGCAGCGTTGAGAAAGAAACTCACGATGGCTCTCACGTATGACAGAAAACAATTGGTTTGGACCAGTAAGAACCTTGACACTGTACTTTGTGTTTGTTTGTTCTAATCAAGAGCCACCAAGGACGTGGACATTTACACTAAGCCACCCCCAAATGATGGAGTGTCTTAGATGAGTAAAGTTGGAAGTTTTTCAAACTCCCAACTCATCATTTTATTCTTTGTGTTATTTCTGGGTGTTTTTTTTTTTTTTCATTATTTCTAACTGCAGAGTCCATGGAAATCATTCAGGTGTTTTCATCTTTGTCCCTTGGAAACATCCCAGTGCTCTTAAACACTTTCTTTGCTTGGAAAAAAAAAAAAATTTAGGGTTGCAAATACTCTGAACATGCCAGGGTGATAGGTCCTCTTTTCAGTTTGACTATAAGGTACTGATATAGACCAGTTCTGTGAATTTTAACAATGTCATTTAGAATAAAGTATAAATGTGATAGAGTTCAAAGGGTTTTGCATATTCAAAGTGCTATACTCAATAACTCCAAGAAAATGGAAAATTAGTCATAAAAAAGAGCAAGAGGGATTCTATAAAACCACAAAAATATAGTATGTAACAATCTGAGCACTGTGAAATTAATGAAGGTAATTAAATATCAAGAACATTTTCAAAGGAAACAGAGAAGCAAATCAGAGCCTAAAATAACCAGACACGCGTTTAAAGAGAGAACATCACAATTAGATAATTAGATGAGTTTATTCGGGAAACGTTATTGTTTTGTTCATTATTTATTTTAACTGAAATTTGAAACAACAGAAAAATGCAAATAAAAAATACAAATGAAAGGTGATCCGTGGGAGTCCAACTATACCAACTTAGCTAAAGAGTTTTCCAATAGTGTGCAACGATATTAAGGAAAAAATCAATTAAAAAAATACCTAGAGACAAGCACTCACTGTGTTGCCTCACCTGGGAGCAACCATCACTGATGGCATCAGCCATAAAGACGACACAGCTCCTCTCAGAATTTACATGGTTAAAAATAAATCTAACACGAGGGGCTTTGTCCAGTGCCTTTTCTCTCTCCCTCTTTTTGAAGTACGTAAAGTAATTGCACATCTTTGAAGACTCATTAGGAGAGGGACAAATCCCGACAAAGGGAGTATCACTGACCACCTGTGTTGGAAAGAAGCTGGAAGCTGCAGTCCTAGCTTCTGTTTTGTTAAACATTTCTAAAAGCTCGACAGTTTTATGTAAATGCAATTTGTGAAACATGGTTCTAAACGGGGAAAAAAAACCCATGCTGTCAACTCATGGTGGATGATGCTTTTCTGTTGTTTAACACTGCAAACCAACCACAGTATCTTGAAAATTCAAAGAAACCCGAAACAGAACTAAAGGATAACTGCTAATAACATCTGTTTCGTGTGTGCGGAGAGGGCAGGTTGGACGTAGAAGGGTCGGTGGAGCAATCAGAGAGACCACTGCACAACCAGGGTGAAATTTAGTATGGGTTCAGCTCGTCCAACTAAAATTTTGAGAAGAGTGGATATGTGTCCTCATGACAGCAAGTGAATCAGCAAAGGCAGAAGAGTCTGCCTGTATTGTAGGATGTCAGAGTAATGTCCAGATAGGACTCTTCCAACCCCACATTGTGGGAAATCACAGATAATGGCTGGTTTTGTTTTATATGCTGGCAGAAGGGACTGTGTAGTGCCCTGGAGAGGGGCATGTGGCCGATTTGGTGGAGTGTGTGGCTACTTCTATAAGGATCGGATCTCATAAGGTCGGTTTGGCACCCTATACGATATTTTCTGGTATTATCATGGTGATAGGGTGTCAGAAAACAATGGCCTCCAAACTGGCCATGTAGGCCCAACATGATTCCCCTCCAACCCCCTTCCACTCTGCCAAAACAGACATATTTCTGAAATAGCTACTCTGATCATGCTTTCTTATACAAATACCTCCAATCGTTAGTGTCCAGTCCATAGGCATAAATATGATGATAAATGTATCTTACCCGATGTCCCCAATCTACCATCAAGTAGTTGATACTATGCCCCTTCCCCCACCTCAACCCTGGCTCATTCCGTCTCTTTAGAAAGTTCTCGACACAGCTAAGTAATCATCTTTCATTGGTTACTTCCAAGTGCCACCCCCTCACCCCCTCAGGTTACTGACACAGGTAGAATTAATTCTCATTATTCCTTGCTCCAAGAGCATCTCACTTGTATAGAAAGACTGTACAGAGTTTGGGAGGTATCACACTGTATTAAAGTTTAGAATGGATTACATCTGTATTATTGTTAATACGTGTCTGTCTCCAGTTAGACTGAAGTCCCTTGATAAGGATAAGTTTTTTGCTCTGTATCCAGCAGCCTGCCCTCAACAAGCACCTAGTTGGCAACTATTAGTTAAAAAAAAATGGGTTTTATAAGATTACAAGTTTGATTATTTAGGATCAGTGATTTTCCATTTTTCGGACTCAAAAATACAGACACAAAGCTTAGGCTCACCCAGTGAGTTAGCAGCCATTCTATTAAATGATAGATACACAAGAAGACTTACAGATATCTAGATTCAGATCGACCCAGATGTTATATATTTTTTCAAAGGTTCCTGAACTCTCAACTTCCTTTCCATAAGCAAGGTGATACATCAACAAGGTTTGCGTTAGAAAAACTTCTATTTGCAAAGTTCATAGCATAGACATTGTTATTGGGCTCATTTTTTACATGAGAAAACATTAGCACACAAAAGCTAGATGAATTTACAGGGCTTTCTCGGTGAATTAACAACAGAGCCACAGCTAAGAGCCAAGATTTACTGAACCTCCAAGCTAATCTTAATCCATTGAGCCACTCTGTGGCTAACGAAAAAGGATGGGATTGAAACAGCACTCCTTCTGTTACCAGCCACTGACAGTAGGAGATGGCTACAATCTACCTCATTCCTGTAGGGTAATGAGTCAACAATAACCATATATCTCCTACTGCTTTGAAGCAAGCACATGACAACCATTCGTGGCACTATTTGGGGCATAAAACTGGGTGAAGCCAACAGATATAGCATTAAACCCATTGAGGTCTAACACCTTTTGTAAAACTCTACTTAGCGCCAATGCATGAGGATCTTTCCTGAGCACTAGATGCCTTGAAAATTATATTTTACAGGGGAAAAAATAAAACTTGCCAAGTTATGCATTGAATGTGACAACCTTCAGTACATTTGGATGTTTCTAAGAAATGTTTCCTAAATTACATTTGGATTTTCTGCATGCTAAGGGAAACAATTTGCATGTCATCAACAGATACATGAAAATTCCAAGCTGTGTTAGAAAAACTTTATAAACATAAACATTTGGTATGCCAAATTTTATGCCTAAGTATCAAAGGAAAAGTAGCTTGCTCATGGTTCTCTATTTACAGTGTCGACTGGGTCAAATAAACGATGGGTATGATACTTTAATTAAAAAGAAGGATGAAAATGGTAGGCAGATTTTGGAATGCATAAATAATCATATGAGACAAAAATGGGGAAAAGTGTATGAGGATATCTTAATCAACATGAAAAATTTCTCTTTTTAGTGTAATGTTCATAGAAAAGCAGTGTCAAGTAAATACACACACACATACACACACACACACACAACCCTGGCATGAAGTCCTACCTCAGAAATGTTGCAACTATGTGACCTTGGGCCAGTCACAGATTTGGAGCCTGGCTTCTAATGTACAAAATGAGAATGGTTATGTCTTTTCTTCCTTACAGGACTATTGCACATATTAGATAAGGACTTGAAAATACATTATAACTGTGAAAAGCTATTTTATAAAGAG
This sequence comes from Vulpes lagopus, assembly GCF_018345385.1. NCBI lineage: Eukaryota > Metazoa > Chordata > Mammalia > Carnivora > Canidae > Vulpes > Vulpes lagopus. The sequence continues at coordinate 109,470,943 of NC_054825.1, read as the reverse complement.
ATGTTAGAGAAAGCAACAAAATTGATACAACAAATTTCAAAATGTGAAAACCTGTAAGATGCAGACAAGCGTAAGGTGTCCATGATCCATCTTGAGTGTAATGCTTTTTAAGTATGACATAATTGTTTGTAGTTCTTGAATTAAGAATTCATTTCCAGAAAGAAAACTAGATTATTGTTGTTTATAATAAAATGAGCTTCTTAAGGCAGGCTTGCTTACTCAATACCTGTTCTCCTAGAGCAAGCTCCCTTTGGGTCTCCGACCATTTTACACCTATCATTCCTGCAGCGGCCTCACCCTGCACCTGTTGGTCTGCCAGTGGGAGCTGTGGGGAGCTGTGATGACCAAGGACCACAAGAAAGACACCACCTCACCCCTGGTGGGAGCAACACTCAAAGAAAGATCTTCTGAAAGGGTCGTTCGGTTTGTCATTCTCTATGACCATTGACAGTATTATCTCACTTTCCTATTTTCTTGTTGTTTCTGCCATTTTTACTTTTATATTCCATTTTTGGGTGAACTTACTGTATCATTTCTGTGGGTATCTCTCCTGCCGCCATGGTTGCTTTCCTTTCCCTAGAATCTTTTACTACGTCTTCCCCCTTTGGCTGTGTTCTTCTCTTCCTCTTCCTCCCTTTCTTTTCTTCCAGGGTGACATGGACATGGCACCAAGAACTCGATGCTTTGAGGAGCCCATGAAATGCTTTAATTTCTTTTAGAATCAGAAGTAAGCGTGAATGTTTAGGTCAAATAAAATGTGTCCATAAACAACATTGTCTTTATAGAGTCATAAACTATAATTGTTAATATGTTGCTTTTATGGAAGAAAGAACATCCAGACCATGATCCCTAGACCCATAAAAGTCATAATGCCACCCTGTCTTCTCCCACCACTAAACCTGCCAACACTGTCACTTTACTTTTACAGTAAAACCCACTTCTTCATTTTTAAAGTTTTCCCAACAACAAAGTCAATAGTTAACTTTTCTGTACTGCTATGGTGGTTTGAATATATATACACATTACTGCAATGATTATATTACCATCAATCATCATTGGGCCTTGGTGGACTGTGAGCATTTTGCAAGCTTAAACCTATAGTATTTATTTTTTTCAGGGGATTGAGTTCTGTTTCATATACTTACCAATCAGCACATGAATCAATGAAAAACCAATGACTTACACCATGCCCACTGGTGCTTCTAGTCACTGGAATGTACACACGCCACCCACCAGCCAAATCTACACCTGAAAAAAGGCTCTGGTGGGAGGCAGTGTGGCCCAGCCATGGCAGAAATCCAAGGGTCAATGGCAGAACCATCAGCCTTGTCACCCACTGGTGGAAGGTGATGATTTCAAAGACCTACCTGCTGCAGTCGATGTGGCAACTGGAATTGTGAGCATCTTTGGTGGGTTAGGTCTACTCACCCTACATATCCTATTGGCCAATGGAAACTTCCACTGACAGATGCTAAGTAGCTGGCTGCACGCACATGAATATGTATTTGTGGACACAACAAACCAACCCATTATCCACACTCACTGAAGCCTGGTCAACAAAGATGACAGAATTCCCAGGGGGGAATTAAAAGGCCCTGGAATTACAAAGTAGTCACACCATCTCAGCATTCCCAGAAAAGCACCCCTGGATCAGAAGGAAGGATATTGAAAATTGAAGGAAGGAAGGGAGGGCAAAAGTTAGAGGAGACAGACCCATGTTTCCAACACTTCTGTGATTCCTGCAAGCCTCATCATCAAGGCAAGAGCAATAGTTCCTCGTTTCTCATCACTGCAGCTTGATGTGGTCTAAAAGCACCACACGCACTTTTGAATTGGATAAGGCACAGAGAAAGTGTGTGTGGTGTTACTGCAGGAAAGAATTCTAAATGAGGATTTGGGGCTCTGGAAGTCAGACAACTGTCTTGACAGGTGGGTGATTCAAAACCTCCCCAGGAAAGAACTAGGGCATCGCTAAATCAGAGCTTGTGTACTCTTGTCTGCTGGAGAACACAGTTGCGACTTTAAAAACTTGACTTGGATAAAAAGAAAGTGCTGTTTTCCCTCTAGAACTTTCGGTTCTCACAGCATCTTTTGTTGCTGTAAAATTATATTCATTAACAAAGCCCCTGGGAAAGCTGCCTTCGCTGAGCGGCAGCTGGAAGTAATGCTGCGGAATGAGAGTACAATTGATCCAAAGGTTTGCACAATCCCAAGGCCTCAAAAGGCTGAGAAATGAAGCAGCAGGCTGGTTGGGCTACCGGCCTTGGGCCTTGGCGTGGAGACCTTCCTGCGCTGCTGCCGGCACCTCCCCCGGTAGCCAGGCCTGCCTGCCCAGGGCCTCTTACTTTCCTCACTGTGACCCAGGCTCCAAACAGAGTAGGGCTCTACGCTGACGAAGGTTCAAAGACAAAATAAGGAAATGTGCAAGTGAACGAAGAGCCTACTTTTGCTCTTCAGCTGAAAAGCTGAAAGCAGAACGTTCTTTTATTTGGCAAACGTCGTGGATCCCGTGGGTCTGGCACTGCGATTTGTGGTTGGAAGAAAACACACATAGGCAAATCGTGAGGATGGGCTCCATCCTTTGGAGGCTTATGCAGGTAACAGGGCCTAACTCCTGGGGCCTGACAGCAGGTGAATCTGTAGCTTAGAGACCATTAGTGACAGGATCCCATTCCCAGGCTGGAAGTGGGTGATAAAATTGAAACTCTGTGAGCTCTTCTTTCCGAACCCTCTTCTGTGCATCCCTGTCTCACCTAGCTGCTTCCTCACTATGACCCAGCCTCCTGGCCCACCGCATCAGAGGGGTTGGACAAGACCATCTGACTCGGAGCACCTGGGTAGCTCAGTGGTTGAGCATCTGCCTTTGGCTCAGGTCGTGATCCAGAGGTCCTGGGATCAAGTCCCGCACCGGACTCCCTGCGCGGAGCTTGCTTCTCCCTCTGCCTGTGTCTCTGCTTCTCTCTGTGTCTCTCATAAATAAATAAATTAAATCTTTAAAAAAAATCTGACTTGTTCTGCTGGTCTCAGGTCACTCAGTAACTCATATGCTTACAGCTCCTCCCAGAGCCTCATCTCTGCTCAGATGCATCCGTCCCCTGTAACAACACATCGCTTAAATGTAAATGGAAGTTGATTCAGTGCCCCCAAGTGTGTCTATTGACGAGACTAAACATTCACATTGGGAGGTTGAATTTTTCCCTCTCTTAAACCATTGATTTTCATAGGCTGAGCCAAGAGAACGCCCAGCGGCCTGCCTGGGAGAAGCTAACACCAATGTGCCATCAGAGGGCCCGCTGAAAAAGTTCCTTAAATAACTAATGTCTTCTTTTAGCTTTCTTCTTCTTCCCGGAAATGTTTTTAAAACTTGCCAAAGTCGCTTTTTTATGACTGGTATAGAAATAAAACCTGACCTGTGCAATTTAATTAGTTCCAATGGCTTTTGTCTTGTTCCGTTTTGTTTGGCTCTGAACAAGAAACTTCCCTGGGTTTTTTGCAGTAATAATACACTGCATTAATGTATAACGACCAAAAACTCTCTCGATATATAAAACTCAAAAATATTATAAAAAGAAAAGACTTCTCACTCTGTAACAACAGCATAGGACTTTTGCCAAACAGAATTCTGGTAAGAAAATTGTGGGCCACATTTTTCACACTTACCAAGAAATACAACGGACCTGCTCCTAACAAGTAGCATAAAATGTCTTGTCCCTCAAGAATGGATCTGTTTCATCTGTGTTTCTTGGACTCTCCCTGATGGCTTCTGGCAGGATGCCCGATACCCACCAACACCTAATAAATATTCACTGATGGTGACAATTTATATCTGCTCTGGAGACTGGTCAATATCCCTGCCTGTCTGATGGCACTGGCATTGTGCCACCCAAATCACAAATGCAAGCAGCAGGTGGTTTGGGGAGCCACAAAATGGGTGTGTGAGGCCATGGTGTGGGACCCCAGGCTTTCCAAAACCACCACAGCCAGCTAGCTCGTGGTGAACCCCATGAAGGAAGACTCTCCACCAGCTTTTACCCCAGATGATAGCATTTTGATCTGCTAGGGCATTTGATTAGAATTTCAGAGGCAGGGAAATTACTTACGATATTTCACAATGCAAGGTTGGAAACCTAGAATCTTTTATATTTACCACATTTTATTGGGGACTTTTGATAAGTGCATATAATCTCTGATTTTTCAGATATTTCAGATATGAGATAAGTGTCAAATAAATTCAGCAGTTCTCACAGAAAGCTAAACTTTTCTTTTTTTTTTATAAGCAGATTATTTTGTTAGAGACTATTATAGTAATTTACTTTCCTTTTAGAAAGCTCCCCTGTTTATGGATGTTAGCTAAGCTCCATTAGCACAAAAGGTTGCCTGTCTTTTTTCTAGAAAAGGTAAAAACATCCTGCTAATAGTTTTAAACTCTTTAACAACACAACAACAAAGCCCTAAACCTCTCTCTTCAACGGTGTCCTAATGAAATCGAACTGGAAAATGCTAAAGCTATAGAAATCCCAGGCTTTGAGGTTTTTTTTTTTTTTTTTTTTAATTGCCATTTCCCCCTTGCACTGAGGCATTAATCTTTCAAGAATAGAGAGCAGACTTGCCAATAACCCAGCAGAGAAGGGGCATGGGAGTAAGAGAAGGAAGGAAGCTCATAAGTGCAGGAGTGCTCCCACCCCCCTGGCTCCCCCCAGAAGCCACTCCGGAATCCTCTGAGAGGGTAGCCCTGCCTCCCGCCCTGCAACTGGAAGCCAGCCCAGAGCAGCATTGGTATTCAAATTAGGCTGCCAATCTCAGGCTGGCACAGCTCTTGGTGGCCTGTCAGTACAAGGCTTGAAGAAAAGGTACCAGATCTCAGATCCGGGGAGATCCAGCCAGATTTCAAACCCGCCTGGAATATATGTCATCAGTCTGTAAAGCAAGATGCCCTGAAGTGGGGGAGCATTTTCTTCTCTACAGTCTTTGTTTTTATTAAACCGAAAATAACCAGAAGACAATGCATCTCCAACAGAGATTAAAAAAGAAAGAGGAAGGGGCTCTGTGGAGTCAAGCTACTCATTCAGCTAAACACTGGTTTCTATGGGAACAGGAGCTGCTTTGTGTGGCTGCAGCAACTTCCCACTCCCTCCGCCCAATGGACTGGGGCCACTGTCCCGCTATTGTCTTTGTGTGGCCAACTTTTCTTCTGTTTCATTCACTCTCCCCGGCCCCCGTCGGTCCCGGGCAACAACACCCATTGCCACCAAAGAGAAAAGAAAAGGAGAACTCCTAGCATCTGGGCTGAATTAAATCACGAAGCACAAAAGTGTCCGGGCGATTGGGAGCCAGCATTCTGTGCAAAGGACCACAACCATCATGTTTCTGGTCTCACTTCGTATCGCTTCCTCAGGCAGGTCATGACCATTTCTGAACTCATTTCATGCATAACACACACATGACGCATCGGTTTAGAATTAAGTCCTCACGTGCATAAAATGTTGTGTGCACACTGGAGAGTACAGGGACATGGTAACCGTGGTCATGACCTTCATGGGAAATGGTTAGAGAAGCATGATTTAAAACAAACTTAACTCAGGAGCTTTTTGGAAATGTTGATATATTCTGTGTGAGTGCATAAGGAGGGGGGGGGGGGGTTGTGGAGAGAAACTTTTACAAGGTCATCTCTGCCCACCTCCAATGAGGCAGGTGGTACAGGGCTCAGAGACCCTGAGGCCAGGTAACACCCAAAGTTCATCTTCTCTACCTGACTGGGTGTCTTTAATTTGGCACCTTTTCCTAATTCATTTGAACTTTAAATTAAAAACGGGGAATATTTATGAATCTGTTACTCAGAAGCTGCCATGCAAAAACATTTTAGCGCATAAATCCTCATCATTTTAGTAAGTGGCAGGACTTTTTTTTTTTTATTAAAGAAAGGCATATTTCTTAACATTGTTCATAAATCACCACTAAGTTATTTAGTGCTACAAGTTCCTCTGGCTTTCAAAGACACTCTTCTCTTTAAAAAGCTTTACAGAATGCTTCAAAGTCTACCCCTGGCACGGCCCCAATGTTATTCACAGGAAAGCTTTCAGATTCTAAGCCGTTTGCATTTTGTTTGTAAGTATTTATTTAGGAGATCTGCAATTCATTTTCTTTTGCAAAGATGAAATGCCAATTTTCATCATTTACATTCAAACTTGTAAAAAAAAAAAGTTTAACCTATTTATGTATAACCCAGTTGCAATCTTAAAGTTTAGAAAGGTACCTTGAGATATATGGCATGAAAGGAGTTATTAAAGATTGAGGGCTACTTCAAGCCTTACTGAATCAGAAATATGATTTGTTCATAAAGGCCAGACCCATCTTTAAATCCATCTTTTCCCCCACTCGCCCTCCTCGTGGATGTAATATCTCTTTATCACAAAGATGTTAGGACAGCGGCAATCTGTACAGATTTTACATCCACACAGCTGGCCCGTTCTGTTCTCTCCCACAGAACCTCGTGGGATCCTCTGAAAACATTATTTCTCAAAGTGTTAAGCAGACTGAAAGTCCTGAGCAGGCCTCTTTACTTTCTGGGGTCACATAAACTAGTCTGCTCCTTCTTTTTTTCTATCCTAATCTTTCCTTCTCTTTTCTGTTTTTTTTTTCCTTTTCTTTTCTTGCTTATCCTTTCCCACCACCCCCCTCTTCTGTTTTCTCTTCTCTTCTTTTCTTCCAAGAACCTTCCCAGAATGAAGCATTCAGGATGCCCTGAAGTTCAGACTTCTTTCTCAATAATTAGAGCATTTGCTTTTCTCTCACATCCCTGGGAAATTAATAATCATGTCCATTATTCTTCAAACCCCAGTATTTTTCTTTTCTTTTTTTTTTAAAGGTTTTATTTATTTATTCATATGAGACACACAGAGAGAGGCAGAGACATAGGCAGAGGAAGAAGCAGGCTCTCTATAGGGAACCCAAGGCTGGACCCGATCCCAGGACCCCGGGATCATGACCTGAGACAAAGGCAGACACTCAACCACTGAGCCACCCACACATCCCAAACCCCAGTATTTTTCATGTCCCCAGTCAATAATGCAGAAGGCAATGTCACCCACAGGCTGGGCCCACCTCAGGCTCACTTGACTTTGTTCCTATACACAACGGTCAATGAGAAGACCAGGCATGGCCCATGTGCCTGAATGGAGATCCCATTCTAGTGTGGGGGCGGGGAGGGGAAGTTGACAAATAATTAAAGGGGCATTTGGTAAAGCACGGGAGTGTGAGGTCAGTGTTTTTCTCCAGGGGCCAGGGGAAGGGTGCCAAGGAAAAAAGCCTCTCCAGGTTAGACTCCTGTTTTTCAACTTCCCTCCTTTCCTTCCTCCTCAGGCCCACCCTTCCCTACTCTGGAGCTCCTGACACTTCTTTTAACTTTTTAAGATGTATTTATTTACTAGAGAGAGATGGGGGGGTGGGGGCGTAAGAGGGAGAGAATCCTTGATCAAACTCCCTGTGCAGCCCAAAGGTGGGGAAGGCGGTGTACTTCATCTCATGACCCACAGCATCATGACCTGAGCAGAAACCCATGCTCAACCAACGGAGCCACCCCTGGGTGGTGCTCCTCCTGCCACTACTTTGCACTGGCTCTGTTGCCTCTGCCTTGAAACATGGGTGGGTCTCCAAAAATCTTGAAATGTTTCTACCAAGCTTGATAGATTGCATCCTCTGTTCTCCTTCTCTGGTTGCACACCATAAAATCACCCCACAGAAAGGTCGAGGCCACCGGGCAATGGCACACTGGCAGGATCTCCACACTGGAAGGGACTTGGTAATATCCCTGTTTTCCTTGGTGCCTGCAGTTCCTCTGACCATCCCTCCTTTCTGTCTCCAGCCTCTGAGGTCCAGCTCCCATTCCCTCTCATGCAGTAAACCCACTTTGTGGAAGGCTCCACAGGCAGAGTTGTTTTTGCTTCTTTATTCTGCTGTTCCCCTCTTTCTACCCTCAAAGCACTGCTTTCATGTTTCCACACCACTGATGAGTCCTCTGGCTTCTCCTACCTGTTTGGCCCCATCCTGTTTTCTTTTCCTAAATCCAGATCCTCTTTCTCCTTCCTTCTTGTTTTCCCTCTGCCCTCACTTCTCTTCATTTAAATTCACCTCCAACTGTGAACAGTTAACATGTCTAACCTTTTCTTAAGCATCTTCAACTTCCCTTCCGTGACATGCCAGTTGCTGCTTCTGTGCATCCAATACTCGTCACCCCATACCTGGATTACTAAAATGAACAGATGAATTCTGAATCCAAAGGTTCAGTTGAGCTCCAAGTAAGAAACAAACTGGAAAACCACAAGAATATATGGTCCTTGAGCTTAGGGACTATCTAATTCAACTTTGAATTTCCAGTAATGCCTAACTCATGATAGATCCATAAGAAATCCATGGAGAACCTAGGTTTGGTTGACTCCAAAAGACAGCCATCCATTCACTCAACACATCCATCATATCACTACTAAGCAGCAGAGACACAGTGATAAACTACATACAAGAAGGTCTCTGTATTGCTGGAACTTTCATCTAGTGGAGACAAAGAAGTTGAGGCAATAACCATTAAAGTGATTAACTACAATTAAAACATAAGGAAAAAGCACAGAGCGCTGTGAAAATGAAGAACAGCACGCCCACCTGGGGTGGTAGAGCATAAGAAAGCTGCTGCCTTGGGAAGACTGAGAAGAACTTGGAATGTCCTGAAGGAAGATGGGGTGGATGGGAGCACTGGGCAGCACTTGTAGGCCTGGGAAGCAGGAAATGAGGAACTGAAGTTGGCTGGTAAGGCTGAAGCAGCCTGAGAAAGAGAAGCAGTGGTACAAGGCAGGAAGGGACATAGGTCCCTCAGGGCCATGATGTCCACACCAAGAATACTGGGCTTTGTCTAGAACAAAGAGATGCCATTAGACACAAATCACAGATGTTGCTTTTAGAGCTTCTTCCCATCCACACTGGGCAGGTCACACAATGTCTCTATACCCCTTCATCGCCTCGTTAAAATATTTGGAATAAGTGTAGTTAACGTTAAGGATAGATAATTGGGATACAAGTGGTTGACATAAGAAACCATTTTACCTCCTCTTGGTGGAACAGGCATGTTAACAGGACAAGTTAAAGTCACTATGGAAGATGGTTACTCAGTGCCTGGGGGAGAAGGGAGAGAGGACTAGTATTCCACATGTCACCACATGACAAGACATAAATAGCCAAAGATGACAAGATCGTCTGTCTTTGGAAAAGTTCAGCTCCAGCAGCTTCAGGCATGTGGTGGGACAGGATGACCTTAGCCCTGAGAGAATCTTGTCCTGTAGGACCTTGGGGAAATTGGCCTTTCAAGGGAGGGCTTCTTAAAACTTTGTAAACATTTTCTAATCGGTATGGCAGTGAAACTTCTTGAGCAAGTAGCCCCCAGAGCTTTCTGACAATACATTATATCCAGTGAACTCCAGGAGATGAGCCTAGAACTTTTTGGAGTGCAGCCACCATCTTGTGACCATGACCTCAAAAACACATGCAAATCACAAAGAAAAGGAGCTATCTTTTATATCTAACTTCTGCATTCACCAACCACAAATGGGTAAATAAAAAATGGCAAGATTTTATTTTGTCCTCTTCACTGGAATGATGTGAGGTTATTTTATTTTTATAAACTCCCAAAGTGGAGCTACTGCTCTTCTTATTGGTTCTTACTGATCAAATGTAACCTTACCCATTCCTCATATCACCAAAACTTCCTCTCTTTCTGACATCCTCTTCGGGTCTGATTGTCCCCAGGTAGGTGCTTCATCATTTAATCAACCTGAATGAGGAAGTTAAGTGTAGTCATTAAAAATCATGTTTATTCATAGTAATGTAACAAAAAGAGGATTTCTGATAAGTCTGACTTCCAGGTTGTCAAGTTAAGTGAGCATGTACCATTACGCTAATTGTTGAGGACTTTAAAGCTTCAAAACTATTTGCAACTCTCTTTGCTTGCTTTATTTGACCCACGACTCATTTATTCAGCTGGCCTGCCTGACCTGTATTCTGAGATCGTTTGTAAATTTCAACTATTATTACTCCATTTTAATTTAATTGAGATAATGTTCGAAAAGTTATCAATGTACACGCTTATTAGGGTATGAGTTTAGAGACTATTACAGGAACCAAAAATAACAGCACCTAAATTAGATGGAAATGTATTTCTCTCTCATAAAATTGTGGTGTGAAAATGACCAGGTTGGTATTATGCTGAGTGAAATGAGTCAATCGGAGAAGGACAAACATTATATGTTCTCATTCATTTGGGGAATATAAATAGTAGTGAAAGAGAATAGAAGGGAAGGAAGAAGAAATGGGTAGGGAATATCAGAAAGGGAGACAGAACATAAAGAAACTAACTAACTAACTCTGGGAAATGAACTAGGGGTGGTGGAAGGGGAGGAGGGCGGGGAGTGAGGGTAACTGGTTGGCGGGCACTGAGGGGGGCACTTGACGGGATGAGCACTGGGTGTTATTCTGTATGTTGGCAAATTGAACACCATAAAAACTAAATTTATTATTTAAAAAAAATAAAAAATAAATAAAGAAAATGACCAGGTTGGAAGACCCGCTCATTCTTCTGTGGCGTTTCTCTGTCCTTGAGATGTTCTGCTTAGTTACATGTCTCATGTCAAGTGGGCTGACACCATGTCTGTGTTTCAGGATACAGAATGGAAGAAGAGTGAAAGAAAGGCAAAACCCATCCATTCTTTTAGGTGCACAGTCTGGAAGTTTTACACGTCACTCTGTGTCCTCTGTTAGCCAGGACTTAGCCTTATGGCCAAAATTAGCTACAAAGGAATCTTGGAAATGTGCTCTAGCTCGCAGCAATGTGCCTGGCTAAAACTTCTATCACTGATGCAAGAAAAGAAGGTTGGATTTGGAGGGTAGAAACAGTCATCTGTACATTTTTTTTTTCTGTGTAGCTTTTTAATTTCTGACAGCAAAATAAGATTTTGCAGCGAGCTAATAAACTCAAGAGCCAAATATTGTTGAGAAAGAAAGAATATACTTTATCTCCTTCTTGAGCAGATCAAGAACTGGGCCTGGAGAACTTACATTACATCAGTCTTTCCTAGAGTAGAGGGCAGGTTACCCTTTCAGTGAGGAAGATAAGACCTGTCCTTCTACACTAGTAGAAAATCATATAAGGCAAGAAAAAGAAAAGACTGATACTTTTTCTGTGTAGGACATGGTGAGGGATACAGAGGGTACAGAATGAAAGCTATGAATGTCCAGGCTGTCCCCTGAAAGAAGGAAAAGCTTCAGGAAATGGTGGGTAACACAAGGAGCAGGAGAAAGCTCATGCTAACACCCCCATGACCCGACTTGCCCCCTTGGGGTTCTGGGAAAAGATTTTCTTATAGACTTTTGCATTTCAGCCTGATTTTGTTGGTGCAATATGATTTCAGAGAGGAGCCTTGAGTTAAGCTCTATGGGTTACCCTTAGCTACTTTATGTTATGAGTGCTGAATTGAGAGTCAGCAGATATGCCATGTGGCCAGCCAAGCCTGGGCCAGGTGACCCACACAGTATCTGGGGGGCACAGGCTGGGCCAAGGGAAGGAAATAGCCAAGACACAGGAAGCCAAGTTGAGGCTGAGTAAACCAGCTCTGTCCCTGCCAAAAGAAAGACCACCAGAGTGTATTTATATTCTTTTGAAATCTCATGGAAAGAAAATATAATTAGAATTTTCCCCCAGACCTTCTCCCAGCCATGCAAGAGAAAAGAGATTTTAAAACAAACAAACAAATAAATGAAACCCTTGTTCTCAAGAAAGGTTCACTGTAGCTTCCTATAACACATTATACAAGCTGAACCTGAACACTTGCCAGACGTTTATGAAGAAAGAGACAGGAAAGATTCCACCCCTCTTCTGGTCAAACTCTTTCCTTGCCTGACCAAAAAGAAACAGAAAACCAGGAGAAGGAGTCTTCAAGCAGATGCAGTTATAAACAATACATTTTTCAAGTGGGACTGGCCCTCTGATCATAATTAGTAAGCACTTGCATGCCCTCTCTCATCTCTTTCCGCCAAGGTCCCTAACTTTCCAGCACAAATAAATTCCAGCTGAAAGTATGTACAACACCCTTGGTTGTCTTTTCTGCAGTAGCAATGAAATTTTACAGGTAAGGAATCCACTCCGTCACTTTCTTCTGACCTGACTACATCTTGGTTCTCCCTCCTTCTCTGCAAACAGGTCAAGTCTTGTGCCTCCAGAAGAAAACCATCTTTCCCTTGATCCTGCCACATCCAGTAGGTGATAACTTATCTTCCTTTTTCCTCTCATACCCTGGCTTATTGAATAGTCTACCCTGGCTTTGTGAGGCTGTCACCTTTTTCAGATCACTGCTCCATGTTTGTATCCCATCTCAACACACATGAGTTAATCCCTTGGGGTACAGTCCTCATCTCTCTACTTAAAGCTCTTTGAAGATTTCCTTGATGACTTCCCAACAAACAACACTAACAGCCCCTTAGAAGATGTCATCCTCCTTAAAGTTAGTAGCATTGAATTCAGCTAACTAATTCTCTTTCTGGAGATTCGCTGTCTTTGACAGAACCTCTGTTCTCTTAGCTCTTCTCCAGGCCTTCCAGATGTTTCTTCCTCATGCTCCTTCCTTCCTCCATAGAGGTTCTGCAAGGACCCATCTTTCATGCTTGTTTTCTATCTCTCTGTACCCTGTTGCTTCTATGACTCATCGAGTACACATACAAGTCTCCCTAGGTCCTAGACCCTATGGTATGTACCCAGAAAGTCATTGTAGATCACAAGGTATGGATGTATTCAGTATTGCTACTTTTGCTGAATTGCCCTCCAAAGTGGTGCAACCATTGACCTTTTCTCCTCTACCTCTGCATTTGTACCTTACACCGGCCATGGTCTGGGTGGGGGTATCGAATCACATCTCATTGTCACTTTTATCTGTAGAAAATCAAACAATTGAACATTCTTCCATATTTTATTGACCGCTTAGGGTTTCTCTTTGTAAATTTCCTGTTTGTAGAGTTCACTAATTTTTACTTATTTCATTTGTCTTTTTTGTCAAATTGTTGAATTTCATAATATATTCTGGATAATAGTCCTCTGTAGAATCTATGCATTTGCAAATATCTTCCTCTAGTCTTTCCAATCGTTTAAAATCCTCTCTCATTATAGAGAAGTCTTAGTGTTAATATTGCCCATTTATCAGTCTTTTCCTGTAAGTCTGTGCTTTGCATACCATGGTTAGGAAATTGTTTTCTACCATAAGATCAGGAATATATTCTTATATGATCTAAAAGTTTTGTTGTTCACTTGTTGGTCTCTAACTCAGCACCTTTAATTGATTTTTGGTGCAGAGAGGGAGGTACAAACGTAACCTTGACTTCTGAAATTTACTAGCACCGACAATAATGACTACGGATTGTTCATGATTAGTGAGCTATGTCCCTGCTGATTTATCATACCATTTCTCAATTTTTGCTTGTGTGTATGTCTGCTTCTGGGCCTCTCACTCTACCCCATTCTACTATTCTATCCCTTCCCCCGACATCACACCCTCTCTCTGAGAACTGCTCATACTAAAGTCTTTCCTTTATGTGCATGTCTTCAGCAGGATTCCATCTAAGGTACTTTTCTGTGACCTTGGATGAGAGTCTATAACTACAGATTTCTTGTGCTTACTTTTACAAATGCCCTATAAAATACTGTGAGCCTAGGATTGCTTTTTAAATCATTGTTTGGCTTGTGGGCTCCTGTACCATATAGATACAATACATTTCAACACCAAAAGTAGTATGAAGTCACAGCTGTGCTAATAAAATCTTGGAGGAGATTTTTTTTTTTCTATGCAGAACTCACAATAAGAAACTTAAGCTCCCTAGTAGTCCTCTCCCCTGTAGGCACATTTTTAAAACTGGAATCTCTCACAAACGGTAGACATTTGAGCATCCCAGTCTTACAGGAATGGTCCTGTTTCATCGATAGCAACTTAGTGCATTGTGAGCCCAACTCTACAATCAAAATAGTTTTTGTATTTTATATGTAATCAAGATTGCCTTGGTGTTCCTTGAAGGAAGAATTTTGGACTACTTTTTCCAAAATATCACTGATATGAAAACAATGAAGTGCATGAGTGGCCACTAAGTCACACACAATTTGTGCATCTAACCAGTGTGACGCATAAGTAGCTCGAAGTCAATGGAACTTCTCATTTCTTTCCAAAATAAAGTTCTGTTAACGACATCACTATCTTTTTATACCCATAGATTCAAAACATCAGTCTTGGTGCATGTTATTGTATGTAACTTATACTTGGAGAAAGTGCAAAAAAAATCACAATCTTTGTGTCTTCTGTCCTTGCTCCAAAACCAATAAATTGTGAAATTATGTTCAACTGATACTGAAATGCACGATTTCATTGCCTCTTCTCCAGCTGCAGAGCAATGACTCTGAGTCTCTGTGCCTCTGTCCAGGATACTGTCACAGGAGCCCCTGCAAGGCATGCCCATCTTCTAGCCATCTCCGACTCTCTGCCAGGTTTGTCTTCCTGATGTGGAGGTTAGCTTCTGCCCTTATTCTACCCTCAAAACATGAAATGTCTCTGTGGTTTGTGGAATAAAATTCAGACCTAGCAAGCTAGGAGGTAAAGCTTTCCACAGTCTGATTCCAACCTGACTCTCTGAGTCTAATGTCCTGAAGTCTCCTTCTCATGGTGACAGCCTCTACACACAAAATAAACTTCCCACATCCATTCTTCCCATGGCAGGGAGAGCAGAAGATGAACTCTGGAGTATGAGATTTGGGATTCAAATTCTGGGTCATTCTTGACCCTTAATTTGGACAAGAAATCTTTCTATCTAAGCCTCATTGGGACATATTTGAAGATATGTCAGATATGATTCGCTGATGGATCAAACATGGAGTAAAAAGAAAAAAAGGAGTCAAAAATAATGCCAAGGATTATGGACTGAGCTGGGGGAAGGACCAGGTCACCACTGAGTGACATGAGGAGCACTGTGGGGGCAGGAGGAAGGGCGAGGTTAGGAGTTTGGTTCCAAACAAGTGAAATCTCAATGTCTTTTGATGCACATTGTTCAAGACACAGCTTAGATATGATCACTTTTGGGTAGTTTTCACAAATTCGGCCTTCAATCATGGCCCTCGGGGCATCTGGGTGGCTCAGTGGTTGAGCATCTGCCTTTAGCTCAGGTCATGATCCTGGGGTCCTGGGATCAAGTACCGCATCAGGCTCCTCGCAGGGAGGCTGCTTCTCCCTCTGCCTGTGTCTCTGCCTCTCTCTGTGTCTCTCATGAATAAATAAATAAAATTTAAAAAAAAAAACAATAAACCATGGCCCTCATCTCTCTTTTCCCTGGCACTTCTGTCTCTCTCTCTCCCTCCCACACATCACCTTGCTAATCAGAAGAGTCACGTCTGAATCACCTCTGTCCCCACTCCCAACTCACAGGAGACTTTACACATGGTGGGAGCTCAAAAACATTTCTGAATAAAAATGGAAATGTATATGGAACTGCTCATTTTATTTATCTCACAAATTTCAATAAAGCACTTCAAACCAGTGAGAAAAGCCATCCTCACAGACCTCTACAGTTCAGTAATGAGCAGAGCCTCTTTATCAGACAGGCTCTTAAAAGTTCCTTCCAGAGAGAGCTCCTCTAAACCTGCTTACCATTTTCCATTATCTCATATAAGAATCTCTGATTATAGACAGCTGTAGGTCACCAATCCATTTCCGAACTTGGTGCTAAATACCCATTCATAGAAGCCCGTATCTGCTCTTCATTCGTATGACAGAGACAACACATTTACCAAGCAATTAAAGATAAGAGAATGAATTGGAAAAAGAAAAATCACTACAGAGATCTAAGCGTGGCCTTTCTAGCAGCATGTAACTGTGTGACGGGTCTAGGGAAATATTGGGCACCCCGTGCAGAAATCTTCAATCCATCATCTCAAACTCCTGTACCACATCCACACTTCTGCCGAAAAATATTTCATTAGTGAAAAGTCTGGCATTCCCTTTCCAAGCTCCTGTGAATCTTTGTATTGACTGACACTCTCGGAAAGAAAAAAAAATTGAATAGGCAAGAGACAAGGGTCCCTGAATTGAGCATCTCATCTTGTGGCTGAGGGCAGCTAGGTGGGGGTTCCATGGCAAATGAAGAACCTGTCTCACATAGCTGACTCCAGGCTGGAAGAGGGCGTGCCCACTCCAGCTCCTCTCAGACATGAGGGGCATGTGTTCATTGTTATCTGTTCACTTAATTGATTGATTGATTGATTGATTGATTATTTAAAGTTTTGTGGAAAATGGCAAGAACAGAACTATAGTTCTGTTATCATCTCAGCTGCCTTTGGGAGGCCCTGGGGACATTCCAGAAAGTGCAGGTGTCTCTGGGCCCCACCTCAGACCTCCTAACCTGGAGTCACTGTGAGGAGGAGCCAGGAATGGCATTGAAGCAGCCCTGCAGATGCATGAAAGGTCCTCTCTGGGGAGGTCCCCGCTAAGACTTCATGTCTGTGGGCCTACATCCGAATCCAGCTCCACCGCTCGTAGCCAGCTGGCTTACCACAGGGCACTGAGCCGCTCAGAATCAACTTTTTCATCTGCACCACAAGGATTATAATGTCTAAAAGGCTGTCCTAGAGATGAGAAATAATGCACAAGAGTTCCAGTATTGCACAAGACAGTCGCTGCTCAACATTGGTAGCACTATATAAAGCTTTTATCATAGCTTTAATTATTGATCATCTGCAAATCTATTTTTATGACAGAGCCCTACATGAACAACTTCTGCCCATCTTTTGATCCTTTTCCATATCTCCCTCTGCCTTGGCCCAAGCTCTCCAGCTGCGCTGGCCTGTCTTCTTCAGCTCGAACACAGCAAACTAGTTCCCTCCCGAGGTCTTAGCTGCAGCTCTCTCCTGTTCTCGCTGCAGCCTGCTGCTTGTTATTTGCTTTCACATTTCATGCATCCTCTCTTTCCTGTGCCCCACAGATGAAAGTGGCCACCAAAGCACCATCTACTGCATCCCAGACACCTTGCATTCTCTTACACCTTCTCTGATGGCTTAATATCTGCATTCTATTGATTTATTTCTTTACTGATTTCTTTACTCTTTCCCCACTGGTCCCCTGTCGGTCTTATTCTCTGCTCACTTGATCCCTAATGCAAGAGTAGAATATATATTCAATGAACACCTGATAAGAGTAACCTGAAAAATCAAATCTTACTCAGCTATCATCAATTCATTGAATGTGTTCTTAGACTCATCCCTCAAATTTTGATCATAAAACAAGACCCCTATTAGAAACTTCAAGCACGGGGAATCCCATTGTAGATATAAAGAGAAATACAGGCACGGTCCACAACACACTGAACCCCCACTGCCAACAGCAGTAGGCACGAGTTCCAGAAAGGGTAACAGCCATAAAAGGAAGACGTGCAAGGATAAAGCTTCCTTAATTTTCTTCCTTCCTCTTTAGTTTCCTCGTAACATATTTCTTCTCCCACTGCCATCAATTTTTTTTTATAAAATAGAGCAATGCTGAAAGGTCCAAAAATAACTGAATGGTGCCACCACCATACTGACAGTGACCAAGAACAGAGGAAGGGACTAGGGTGCTGTGGGACCTCCCATGCCCATTGTCACCTAGCTGTCAGCTGCTTGTGGCCTGGCTCAGGAAACCACAGCTCATGGTGATAGGAGCTAATGGCAGTATGGTCAGTTGCTTGGAGAGAGCTGGAGCCCTTAAACACAGCAGCTCCCCACAGCTCCAGGAGAAAGCCAGGAAGCCAGAAACTTTGACTCTCCATAATATTCTTGACTCTTGATGAGTGCCCTCAAGATTCAAACTGCACTCTGTCTAGTGGAGCCAGGGATGAAAGAATAAGGATTGCCTTCAGAAAATAACCTTTCCCTCCCATTTTCTTAGCTGTACGTGGACATTTTGAGGAGATCAGATAAGCACTGAAGCCCCTTACCTTCCAAAATCACTTTTCTACCCGAGCACTGGGCAACCCAGCAGTGCTTGGAAGCCCTGGACTTTATAGTAGGTTGGTTTTTGGTTCAAAGGAGGTTTTTGGTATCAACAGAAAAAAACTTCAGCTCTGCATTGTGTTTAATATAAAGCAACTTTATGCTTTCATTGTTTTAGGGTTTCTTTTTTTAATTGGCTTTTTGTCGGCTTAATTCTTTAGACACGATTTTTTTCTTAGTAGAAGTCAACCTTTCCTAATGGATTCTTTTTCTTCATTGATTGCCTTTTCTGGAAAGATTTCCTGCCTTTTCAACATGCTGTTTACCTATTTTTTTTCTTTCATATTTTTTCTTTTATGTTTTTTTTCTGGTTTATTATAAAATTTTCTTTTCTCTTAAATGGCTTTGTTAGTGTCTGGTTTTGAAGCATTTCTGGGGCTTCTGAGAGAATAGACTTGACCATCACAAAGAATTTTGTATTTAATTATATACTTGTAGCAAGTGAGTGCATGAAAAATGTGGATTGAGGATCTTCCAGAAAGAGGAAAAATATCCAAAGTTAGGCCATATGCATTACCTATTTCAGTTGCAAATGAGCTTTCTATGTGATTCTGCTTTGAAGGCTACAGAGAAAGCTTACAGGATCTTGAGTTCTAACATGGAAAAATGTCCCTTTTTGGGTAGTTTCTCGGAGAGAATGGGTTGGAGAAGAAGTACCAGAGGGAAGACCAAAGGACACGTGGACCCCTGGCCCTGGCATATGTATATAACTGATCCTTGGAGCCCCTGCGTGGCTCAGATTGAGAGAGTGGTTGCGATTCTGAGTCTTGATTTCGGCTCAGGTCATGATCTCAGGGTCTTGGGATCAGAGCCCCGCGACCGCGACCGGCTCTGTGCTCAGCAGGGAGTCTGCTTGTCTCCCTCTCCCTCTGCTTGCTCTTTCTGTGTCTCTCTCTCAAAAAAATAAATCTTAAAAAAAATAATAACTGATCTTCATACTCTGGAGTATACCCAACTCCAAAAGCAAACAAAGAAGCCACTCACTGCTAAACAAATCACAGCAGAAGGAAAATGATCACAGAAGAAAATCCCCAAACCCCTTCCACTTAAGTGCCCGCTGTTGAAGATTCTTTACAGTCTTGGTAGATAAAGGAGTAGTTTTCAAATTGCTTCAAAAGAAGGATAAACAGAGTAAGCAGTTACCTTCTAGAGCTTACCAAGACTTTTTAAAAATGGAAGCCGAGCCAAATCATTCCATGACCCTGGAGAGGCCGATCTGGCCCCTGGACAGAGGAAGTCTCTTCCTTGCTAGCAAAGTCAGCTGCCACTGGCACCAAGTGGTTCAGCTGTTGTGGAAACTGCCAAGCAGGCAAGCTCTAAAGCTGTGTGTCCTACCAGCCCACAGGGACCTAGGGAGCTGGACAGAGGCAACCACAGGCCCAGAGCACCCTGCTTAGTGCTCAAGGCATCCTCTCCCCATTTTTAAGAGAACACCCCCATGCACTCACGGCATACCCTTTGTCAACCTTGCACTCGCCCCCCTCACAATCTAGCCACAGCTAAGGAGAAGGCCCTAGGGTTCCCCTTCTGGAAGCACAGAAGAGTCCATTTCCTTTTTAAAAAATTGTTATTTATTTATTCCTGAGAAAGGCAGAGACATAGGCAGAGGGAGAAGCAAGCTCCCTGTGGGGAGCCTGATGTGGGATTCAGATCCCAGGATCTGAGCCAAAGGCAGACGCTCAACCACTGAGCCACCCAGGCTCAGTCCTGAGTCTGTTTCCTTTTAAGAGACAACTGCAGCATGTCAAATCTGCATGGCTCACTGTATCGAATCTCATTTCCAAAAGTAAAATACCCTCTACATGCACTTTCTAGAGTTAATGAAAGCTAATATATTTGGGCTACAAGGACAACTCATGGAATGTTTCTTAAAAGACATACAATTATGTTAAAATGAAACTGCGGCTCCCCCAAATTAAGCTAAACTGGGTCCTTGCCACTGCAGATCATCTGGGCTTCTAAAAGAATTTCTTATAGGAATAAAATGGGGAAGCTTTCTAAAATGCAATATGAAACATTATTTCTAGGGAAAAGATATTAAGTTTTCCATTTTTCACTTTGGTGTTAATTGGCAATAGCTTGTGTCAAAGTCAAATAAAGCAAATTAAGCATTTAATTCAAATCAATTCAGCAAACGACTCTTGAGCACCTACTTTATCTCAGGTCCTGGGATAGGCAGTTTATACTCATTATCAAATCTTCCACAGATCAAGATTGTGAGCACTGGCCTGATTGTGCACATAAAAGGGCAGAGGCTCAGAGAGGCCAATAATTTGCCCCAAAGTCACACAGCCATTACGTGGATCAGCTGTGAATTGGCTGTGGGTCTCCCATAGCCTATGCTGTTGGTGCCCTTAACCATGTTGGTTCTGAGACATTATCCTTCACCCCAAGAACTCACAAAGGGCAAAAAGAGGACAGAAAACTCTTTAAGTGAATAAAATGATGACTGTAAATTCAATGATAGAAATCCACATCCAGTGATGTGAAAGCACAAGGAGGGGATGAATTAATATAAAAAACAATCTAGTTATTACAATCAGAAACACTGAGCATACCCTCGGGAAGGATGTTGTTTCTTTGCTGTTGTTATTGGCATTTGGTTTTTACTTCTCTTTGTGTTTTGGAAAGGGAAAGAAACATAGCTCATGCAATGGATTAGCTGAGGCCACCTGAAAGGCATTTGAAGGCAGCCTAACTTCATGCAATCCATGCCTCCATGGGGCCATTTGAGAGTTTTAACTGCCACATAAATGTACATAATTCACCAGTGGGAAAGAAGAGTCATAATGAAGCATTCAGAGAACCTTCACTATAAACGCATAAAATTATCCAGCTGCTCAGGACTCCGAGATGCCTAAGCTCCGTTTTTAAAAATAAAAGAGTGGTGCAAAGTTTGTTTTGAAATAATGTTGAGCCTCTTACCATCAAACTATTAATGACATTATTTCTTTTTTTTTTTTTTTTAATACCTTACAGGAACAGCTCCCAAAGTAGTCAATTGTCTGACAATAAAGCGTGATGGGGCATGTAACAATTATGTAACAGCTGCATAGACATAACAGATATAATTTAGTATCTCCTACTACCCTAGGATATAATAAAAGTAACATTTAAATATATATCAATAAAGCTGATAGAGCAACACCAGAACAGGTAAGTTTCAAGGTCTTTTTCACCATCATGCCCCTAATGAGCACTAAGAGAAGAGGAGGAACAGAGGGCTGTTTGTTCCATGGAGGCAGGAAACCAGCAAGAGCACACACCAGGCTAGCACCGAACTCCCTCGAGACGTAGGCAGGGGTATGGGGTGGGCTCATCCCACCTTGGCATGTGCACTTGAGAATTTCTGGGCTTCTTGGTCCATTTGGTCTCACAATTTACACCTGTAGATAACTCTAATTCCGGCTCTTTGTTTTCTTTCCCAAATGAAGGCTCATTTTTCTGCTTCGCCCCATCTCCATTTGAGACCTACTTTATTCCCTTTCTTTCATTTTCTCTGCAGTAATCAGACTCCCTCGCTCAGACCCACCTCTTTTATCTAAGCAACCTGACTTTCTTTTCTCTCGGACTTGTTGTGATCAAGGCTGGAAGGCAAGATGTTGCATATAATGTACAAGCTGATATTTTAGCCAGCTTTTACCAAGCTGCTGAAAATCAATGTTGTACAAAAATCCCTCTTATAAATGAAGGCAAGACGAGCTCAACCTGGCCTACTCTTGTTTACGTTACACAAAGAAGAAGGGAGAGAGACAGAGAGAGAAATGCTCTGTTTTTACTGATGTTTTTTACTGATTTGTTATCATCTACTGAGCCTTTCCTTAGCCCCTTTTAAAGATTATTTAGATAAATCATAAGATGCCAAGGAGCACAGAGCGCCTGAAAGAAGGAACATCTCTGAGTCATACTTTTACTTCAACTAAAAATGTAACTAGTTCAGAGGTTTTCATACCTCAGTGGCCTATGAACCACCAGGTCTTTGACTTGTCATCTCATTCAGATCCAAACCTAGGAACCAGAGAGGGTCCTGAAGCTAGGGAGTCAGCATATTTATTAAGGCAAACCACGGTTTGCATCTGAATGAGCCTAAGAGAGGCTGGAAGTCATCCGTTTAGGGAGAAGTCAGTTTGAATGAGTTTTGTTATTTGTTACCTGTAACAGCAGGAGTTTGAGGCCCCTTGAGGCAGAGGTGGGGGGGGGGGGGGTGAGGCTGCAGGGCAGAAGGGACCTCAGTGGTTGGCTCTAGAATGAAAAGGAAGACCATCAGAGGACCCCGGGGCTTGGTCAGGAGGAAAAAAAAAATGCTTTCTATTCCCTAAGAAACGTGTGAATAAAAAGAGAGGCAGTTTCCTGTGTCTGGTGATTTTTGAAGTGAGAAAACAGTCTAAAACCTCCAGAAAGCTGGTTGGAATCGATTTGTGTTCAGATGCAATGCCGCTGAGCCCACTTTGGGTGGTAGCCCTACGCTAGAGATACAGTGAAAGACTTTTTTTTTTTTTTTTTTTTTTTTTTTTCAGATGCTGGGAGCTGTTTCAGAGGTTTTGTTTTTGGAGTTCAATATCCCACTGACCCAGTCCTCCGAAACAGAGCTCTTTAGCAGCTCGTGCTGGAGGCGTCAGTGTGTACAACTGGCCAGCTGAAAGCTGGATGCTACCCATTTACTTGTTTGCAGTTAGCACCTCGCAGTCAGCCAGGGGACAGTGGGAGAAATGGTCCAGTAGTTAGAAATACAGGTAACAGACACCGAATACAGCCGCCGAAACGCAGGAGGGTGCACTCAGCACAACCTAGGCGCCCATGGGTGGGCAGCCCATGCCGTGAGAGCCCCACTAACTCTGGGGCCACTGTCTCTTGCTCCATCCCCATCAAGGGGTGGCTCCCACCAGAGCTGCATTATGCCTTTAGCTGGCCCTGAGCACTTCTGCTTTCACAGATCCTTCAAAAAAAGTATTAAAAATTATCTTTTATGACTACATTGGTAGAAAGACAGATACATAAACACTATAGGAAAATATTTTCTTCAATTTTTTTCTTGAAAAAGTTTCTTTTTCTTCCTTCTGCTTTTAAAAGGAATGAAAATCTTTTTCATGGGTCCCTGAAGTATGGTGGACAATAGGCACCGCACCTACTGTGCTCACAGATCTCAGGCCTGAGTCCAGACATCACACCTGTATTCCATACATGAAAGAAAACAGACAAGGACCAAGGAGGAACACCTCCCTGCTGAGATCCCATTAGGCACCTTTTTTCTGGAAGACCCAAACCGATTGGCTAGAGCAGAGTCATATGACCACCCAAAGTGGCAAAGGCCTCTTGAAAATGTAAGCTCCCAGGGCCCAGAGTTAGACAACTAGCAGAACCTGCCAAAATTGTCAAAGTAAACAGATGACTCTCTTAAAAGGACAGAAGTGGCACCTACCAAAGAATGAATAATAAAAGCTTACACTGCTGGACATATAGTCAAGATTTATTTTAAAGCAGCCTACACGGAAAAACAAAACAAAACAAAACAAAAATCCTCTTATTTGCTTACGTCTAAAACATATGGACAGGAACTCTATTTTAGCCCAAGCTGCAGTGCACATTATTTTCCCTCATCATCAACATTCCTTCTCCATGCCTCAATTCTGATACTTGTAGTACTCTTTCCCCCAATATCAAAGCTCAATTCAAATATTTTCTTCTAGAAAAGCTTTTTCTAACTGCTCTTTACAGCCTCTGCTCAGCCTCGTAAGTGAACTGCTCCTCCTTGCTCCTCACCAAGCACTATGCAAGCAACCTCTAGTGAGATTCTGGTCTTCAAAGATGTACTAAACATTAATAGACAGTTGCTGAATGAATACATAAGTGGCATATTTTTTAAAAGATTTTATTTATTTATTCATGAGAGACACACAGAGAGAGGCAGAGACACAGGCAGAGGAAGAAGCAAGCTCCATGCAGGGAGTCCCACATGGGACTCGATCCCAGGCCTTCAGGATTACACCCTAGGCTGAAGGTGGCACTAAACCGCTGAGCCACCAGGGCTGCCCATAAGTGGGATATTTTAATGAATTATGTGTTTGTCACATAAGGATTATTCTCAGATAAATCTATATATATATCTACAGCATCTAAGAGTACTGAGCACATAGTAGGTACTTAGCAGATGGCTACTAAAAGGAAAAAAAATAAAATGGATTGTTAATTAATAATTTGTTCTGCTGAAATAAATGATAGGCCAAAATGCCATTGTTCCTTTTCAGCTTTCAAATTCACGCTACCGAAAGAGGGACCCCTGGATGGCTCCGTGGTTGAGCATCTGCCTTTGGCTCAGGGTGTAATCCAGGGGTCCTGGGAGCGTACAGGGAGCCTGCTTCTCCCTCTGCCTATGTCTCCGCCTGTCTCTCTGTGTCTCTCATGAATAAATAAATAAAATCTTAAATAAAAAAAATTCTTGCCACCAAAAGAATTCAGCATTCCAGCATTCTTTTGCTGGGTGGATGTGCTCCCCCTAGGGCACAAGCCAACCTGTGGAAGCCAGCACTCATGATGTGTGCGCATTGCCTGGTCATACAAGGAACCTGACCACTTGACACAGCCTCCAGGAATTCAAGACTCTCTGAGAAAAAGGTGAAATAAATATGAAAATAATGAATTGAGGATTTTATAGTACTCAAAGGTAAAATTATCATCTTCTTTAAAATTTATGTTTGTACTTGTTTCTCTGGACATCCTTTAGAAAGGCCTCTACTGTCACTCTACAGAGGACAGCAACTCCATGTTTATCAAAATGGAGATAAGCCAACTCCATGTTTACCAAAATGGATTTTCAACCAAGATAAATTAAGTACCTAGCACAGTGCCCAAACACATGCATACACAAATTACTTGAATGAATAAATGGTAATTAACCAATCCGTAAAGTAATTTGTCACTTTTTCAAGATAACTCACAATTAGATGCTTTCATCAGACCACTTTAGTATAATTGATTTAATTTATAAAAAATCCAATTTACACTTATTTTTTCAAAAGAAGGCCTACTTCTTAAAGCCAGTTATGACTTTAGCTGTATCAGTGAATTTAAATTTATGATTCATAGCACTAATTATCCTCCCATGCCAGGATGATGCCCTGAAGGATGGCAGTTTTGACAGTTCCAAAATCCAGGTGGTGTGTGGGGAGGCAGACAGGTAGAGCCATGTGGGGAGTGAGGGTTGGCAACAGGTAGCATGTGCATTAAAACTAAGAGGTAGAGGGGATCCCTGGGTAGCGCAGCGGTTTGGCGCCTGCCTTTGGCCCAGGGCACGATCCTGGAGACCCGGGATCGAATCCCACGTCGGGCTCCCGGTGCATGGAGCCTGCTTCTCCTTCTGCCTGTGTTTGTGCTTCTCTCTCTCTCTGTGTGTGTGACTATCATAAGTAAATTTTTAAAAAAATAAAAAAAAAAACTAAGAGGTAGAAAATCAGAAATGGAAAGTAGAAGAAACCTTAGAAGATTTCATTTAAGCCACAGGGTTCAAAATAAGTCAGCCCCTAATCAGTTTATAAGGGAAGACCTCATTAAGCTACTACAAACATTAGATAAATGTAACATTAAAAAAAAAAAAAAAACTTCCTTATTAGCAATAGGCTAGAGCAGGTCAAGCCATTGTTTACAATACAAATGAAACCTGTTTTAACATGAAAAAAGCATTTATTCTCATTAATGGAGGCAAAACTCCTCTTCTTTGAATCTAGAATGTCCTTCGCTCCTTGCAAACTGCTGTTGTGTATGGAACACCCAAATTCCTGGGCTGAAGTCAGTGAGAAGGTTCTGGATCTACAGTCACTCCTTAAATGTGCTTTATATTTCAAGCTCTTATTTTACAAGGATGGGGGTAATTTTTGTTTAAAATGGTCAATTCCATGGGGATCTCTGGGTGGCTCAGCTTTGGCGCCTGCCTTTGGCCCAGGGCGCGATCCTGGAGTCCCGGAATCGAGTCCCGTGTCGGGCTCCCGCATGGAGCCTGCTTCTCCCTCTGCCTGTATCTCTGCCTCTCTCTCTCTCTCTCTCTCTCTCTCTATCATGAATAAATAAATAATTTTTTTTAAATGGTCAATTCCACAAAATTCAACCACTTGGCAGTTTAAACAAGTCTCTTGTGTATGAATAGTCAACTCAAAACCCTCTCATCTCTCGCTGTCACTCCCACCATCTTCCATCCCACTTTTTGGGGTTTCAGAGGTGGCCCTCACACCCGGACAGACTTCCTGGTCCCTGTGACCTCTCTATGGCTCCCCTCCACCTCCCACTGACTGCCACACAAGCTGCTAACGTTGAACTTGATGAAGTTCAGTTTGACCCTCTTGGCCCCTGGGTGTTCTGCTCTGGTACCTTCTCCAGCCTCTCCATCCTTGTCTTGACCCCAGGCAACTCCCATCTGTGGGATTTCTCAGTACCATTTTCATCCTCTTTGGAGAAGGGATGTTCACAACTGCCAGATGCATTCCTTGGGCCATGCCGGGGACAGCAGACCATCGCCCCTACCACCAGTGGGGCCAGTTAGAAAGCTCACTCAACAAGTGCTCATTTGCTGTCTGGATCAGACACTCCATCATTCAGGGCCGTTCTGAATGTGTAGTTTCTCTATAAGAATGTGAGTCTTCCTTGGCACTAGCCTGGAAAGTGAGGTGTGACCTTTGGGCTCTTGTTTCCAACCCCCAAAGTATCTGCTAAGGCTCTGTCCCCAGGGTTAGTGGATAATGAGTGAGCAGTGAAGACTTTCTTGGGCTCCCCGTGTTTCAGACACTGTTCCTCCGACACCCCCACATTAGCCTACTTCTGAATCGTATCTCCTTTAGGGGAGGAAAATGATTACATTATAGCCCTCCTTTAAAGCATTTCTTAGGGACACCTGGGTGGCTCAGTGGTTGAGCATCTGCCTTCAGCTCAGGTTGTGATCCTGGGGTCCTGGGATGGAGTCCCTCACTGGGCTCCCTGCAGGGAGCCTGCTTCTCCCTCTGCCTATGCCTCTGCCTCTCTCTGTATGTCTCTCATGAATAAATAAATAAAATCTTTAAAAATAAAAAATAAAGCATTTCTTAAATATTCCTTGTATATTGTTCTAAGCTTGACCTTTGATATTCAAATCCAACTTTTTTAATGCTCCCAAATCTTTACTAACTTCTCAGCAACCCTAGTTCTTATAAGTCAAAGTCAGCTTGGCTTTCTAGCTATTGTTTCTGTTACCTGTCTAAGAAATCCATTCAAAAATTAAATTTCCCTCTTTGTTCTAGGCTGACCTTCCCTCTGAGACTAGTGCATTTCATTGTCGCTTGAAACCAGGGAAATATGGGAGCTGAAAAGAATGGAAAAACTAATAATATCAAATCAATGTCACAAATTAAATATGGAAGTTTAGGAGCCAACTAACATTATCCAATTCATATGCTCTTGTTCAGGTGATAGCTGCATCACCTATGCAGAGAGGATAAATATAATTGGCTTGCCTTGTGAATCATTATGGGAATGTTTGCTATTTAATAAATTTATTATATTTTAAGATGCTTTGCCAAATTCATCCTTCCCCAAATAACGTTAAGTTTGCAGCTCCTTTAAGGCAAAGATCATGCCTCATATTTATTTTATGCATCATAGCAACTATCACAGGGCTAAGAGCTCACTAAACACTCACTGCTCTGCCCCCAGCTAATGAAATGTATCCCTGCTCATTGTTTCCTATCTAAACAGAGAATCACACAAGGGAAATTGGGGTTAATCAGTTGAGAGGAGATGAGGAAGGAGAATGTTCCTATTATTCAATATCCAATGAATATTTTGTGTTAAGGAACTCTGTGAGCAAGTGAAGCAATACAAGAAAGCCATCACCAGGAGAATGAGTTAGGATCACTGTATTAGGTGAGATGACCCTGTCATTTATTGTTCAGAGTTTAAAAAATTTGAAAGCAAAAGGGAGCAGTATTAATAATTGGCTTATCTAACACACAGTAGTATGCAAGGTCACCCCAGGGCTGGGAGAACTTACAAAACAGTAGAGTCATAGAATATTAAAGATGAGAAGTTCTTAGAAAATCACAGAGTTCAATATGGAGGGACAAAATCTGTTCCCTGGAATGAGATTTCTGAGAAATTGATTTTGTTGACACTGAGAAACACCCTTCCCCCAAAAAGTATTTTGCAGCAGATAAATTTGGTGCATACTCTTAGAGATTCATAGTTCGTGTGAACACAGTCAAGGGTAACTCTTCCACTAGCAAACTTTTTAAAAATCACACCCCTGACATATACATATACCAATCTCCTCCACTTTACTTTTGGGACCACGGCTATTGCCCCCTTGCAGGCAGAAGCATGTATCTACTTCTAATTTTACAGGGGACAAGAACATCCCAGTAGGTTAAATACTGTGTCAAAGGTCATATAGTTCTTCAATGGCAGCACTGAGATAGTGGTGCCATGGTAATTGTAGCAGCAGTGACAGGGCAATGACATAGATGCCAGCAGTAATTGTAGCATCAGTGGTGGTAGCAGAAGCAGAGTCGTCATTGATAGTAGCAATAGCCATAGTGAGAGTAGAAGCAGAAGTAATAACAGTAGCACTTATAGTAGCAACACCAGAAGTTATAGCAACCGTGGTAGTAGTAGCAGCAGCCCTGGGGTAGCAGCAGTGGTGGTAGTAGTAGTAGCAGCAGCCCTGGGGTGGTGGCAGTAGTAGTAGTAGCAGCAGCAGCAGCCCTGGGGTTGGCTTCGATTTCTGGGCACCTTCTACCAGGCGCACTGTCAGAGTTCAAACCTGTATTTGTTATCAGCCTCCCCAGCCAGCAGGTAAGCTCATTGAGGGCAACTCTTAGCATTGTATTCTCACTACTTCACCCTGGTGTCTGACTAAAGCAGGAATGTCATACATATTTATCAACTGTAGAATGAATAAGTGCTTGCAAATAGTCAATTTCAAGCCTCAAAAAGAACTGCTCCAAAGTGCCAGAGTATTCTTTATTATCATGAATTGACAAATCTCTCTTTTTAGGTTTTTTTGCCCCCCTCTTCCCTTAAGGGTCGAAATGCACAGTGTAGTTCGTGTTTAGAACAGCTCTAAGAAAGCTCCTGAATTTCAGGAAACAGAATTATGAATGACAGTTCCTCATATAAATGAGCGAAGATGCATTACAATGGTTCTACAAATTACCTTGAAATATGAACAACACACACAAAAGGAAAATTCGAGCAGCACTTCGCTTTTCACCAGGACCACACGCTTAAAAGATCCCCACTGCCAAATTATTCTGTTAACAATAATCCAAAAAAGGTAACAGCAGGTGTAGGCAGGCAGGCGGGAAACTGGTCTACAGAATGAGGGGCATTACCTGTAATAAAGGAAGTTAAGGATTTTAATGAGCCTACTGGGAGCTACTTGGTAATCACTGTTTAATAAGAGGAAAAATAAACAAAGGGGGAAATGATGGATGATACCGAACAAAAAAAAAAATGTCCTCAAATTGCTCATCTTTGTTTTTAGTGCATTCTTTGGCTGCAGTGGTTTTTGTTTTGTTTTGTTTTTTAATCAACTTAAAGATATTTGTTCCAAAAAGGTTAGTTTTTCTGTCCAGTCTAAAGGAACAGTTGGGAAGACATAGTGACAAGATGTCGTCTCAGGTACTCGAAAGAAAAGGGAGGAAGTGCCCTGATACCTGGTCCTTCCAAGGGGCAGAGCAAAGACCCATGGGTGGAGGAAGCAATGGGGAACCACATCTCATGAATATAGATCAGGGTTTTCTCTTAATTAGAGCTGACCAATAATGGGCTGGTTTGCCTTGAAAAATACAGGATGGAATTTCCTGCCACTAGAAGTGTCTGGGCAAAGTTGAGGCCACTGTCTATCAGGAGAAAGTTGACATCTAAGTGTCCTTTAGCTCCTGGGATGCTCCAGCTCTTTGTGGAATGTGGGAGATTTTCTTTTCCTTGTCACTTCAACACTACTGCAGAACATTTGGTAAATGTTGCCAACCATGCCAAGTTTCAGGAGGTTATTGGTCTTGAGGTAATTGTTGGGACAGTAGTAACTGAGCACTCAGGTGAACATTAACCTGCTCCCACATGTTTAGGCAAGCAGAGAAGGCAAGAAGTGAGCATCCCATGGAGACTATTCTTTCTTATCTAATCTGGGCCTGGTCCTACCAGGGAACACACCCAAAGTAGTAAAAATATGTTTAACCTGCCATCCTGTAGAGTTTCCAGGGAACACTCAAGAACAATGAAGAGCTCCGGGCAAGTTCTAACTTGTAGCTACACTAAATCCCTTACACTGTGTACATCCATAAACATTATATAAAGAACAAACCGTAAGAGACTCTTAACTCTAGGAAACAAATTGAGGGTTGCTGGAGGGAAGGGGGGGCAGGGGGATGGGGTATCTGGGTGATGGACATTAAAGAGGGCAAGTGATGTAATAAGCACTGGGTGTTACATGCAACTGATAAATCACTAAACTCTACCTCTGAAACTAATAATACACTATAGGTTAATTGATTTTAAATTCAAAAAAAAAAAAATAACTCTTACAAACTAGTAAGAAAAAGACAGGTAACCAAAAAGAAAAACAGACAAAAGCCTTCTCAAAATAAGATATCCAATTGGTCCATAAATACATGAAATGTCCTTAGCCACTTAGTTGTCAAAGAAATGCAGATTAAAAGTATAAACGTTGCTACAACATAACTAGCAAAAAACTTAAAATTAAAAAGACTGCCAATAGCAAGAGTTGGAAAGATGTAGAGCAATTAGAACATGTACATTGTTGGTATGAGTGTGTATTTATTTATGTATCATTTGAGAAACTATCAAGCAATATCTACTAAGATTGAACATATGGCTACCCTAAGACTCAGATATATTGCTGAGTAGAGAAAGAAATGTGTACTTTTGTGCACTCAAAGACCCATACAAGAATGTCCATAGCAATATTCTTTATGATAACCAAAAATCAGAATCCTCCCACGAGAGAATGAGTAAATAAGTCTGTAAAATGAAATGAGAACTATGTGTGCTATTCTGAACAGTGAACCAAAGCCCCATTTCATACATATGTGTGTTTAGATATCTATATGCATACCTCTATCTATCTATTTACCTATGTCTCTATCTCTACATCTATTATTATCTCTATCTATCTATCTATCTATCTATCTATCTATCTATCTATCATCTATCTATCTATAATGGTTCTTGTATAAATGTCAAATCCCCACTGACCAGAGACTTGATGAAACCTGTAGTGTACATGCTAAGGGAAATTTCTGACCAAGACTGGTCTAATTTCAAACTTCTTCCAGGACTGGCTGTGCCTCACCCTGTCATGTCCCATGCCACCTTCATGGGCATGCATGGGTTTCGTCTTTGTGTAGAGAGAATTATCAGCTTTCCTGGCCATAACTGCTCAAAGATCACACCTTTCCTGCACATTTTAGGAAATTTGCTTTCCTGGAATATTGGCCCTCTGGAGACTACTGTGCTCTGTCTTCAATTCTGAACATTTATCCTACTCCCATCTACCAGCTCTGAAATTTTCCATGCTGTGTAAAGTGAAATAGAACTTTGTAATTGAGTATTTCTTATAAAGAGTTCCATATTGTGCAGAAATTGTAATTCTTCTATTATTTTCTGTTTCAAACATTTACCTACTTGTCTTTCTACTTTCCCCCCAAGAATTTAGCTATCTGGAATTTTGCTATTTAACTATTGGCAACTTTCATTTAAACCAGCCCACAGTGCATATGCTATTTCAGGGGTAAAAGAAAGTCTTAAACAAGAATTAGGACCCAGTCCTTTCTGTTCTCTAGCTTTGTTGACCTTCATAACTTAGGATATATCTTCCTGGTTTTTTCAGGGTTTTCAGTTTCTTGATAACAGTCTTCTACATCTGAGTCATCTTAAATATTCGTCCAAGAAAATTTGCATGTTTTTATAAATTATCTGTCTAGTAAATTTAAAAAAATTTGCATGAGTAAATACTTTAAATACTTCAACACTTAGCATTTTAAGACCCAATTTCAGGGCACCTGGGTGGCTCAGTTGGTTAGGCATCTATCTTTGGCTCAGGTCATGATCTGGAGTCCTGGGATCAAGCCCTGAGTCAGGCTCCCTACTCAGTGGGGAGCCTGCTTTCCCTCTTCCTCTGCCACTCCTCCTGCTTATTCTCTCTCTCTCTCTCTCTCTCTCTTTCTCAAACAAATAAATAAAATCTTTTTTAAAAAAGACCCTATTTTTAAAAATGCCAGATCAGTCAGTTTGCATCCCAGCTCCTCTCCACTCTAAGACTTGACTTCTGTTAGTTCTGTGTATAAAACAAGTCACATTATTAACACTGACCAATCACCAACATATCTAGGCAATTTACAGAATCATTCATAGTCATCAAAACTTAACAAAAAGGAAGCAATGGAGGATTTGCATGGTCAGATTACCCTGTTGCAGAAAAAAGTTAGAAAATATGGAGTTTTGGGGGCACCTGGATGGCTTAGTGGTTGAGCATCTGTCTGCCTTTGGCTCAGGGCATGATCCCAAGGTCCTAGGATTGAGTCCTGCATCAGGATTCCTGTGGGGAGCCTGCTTCTTCCTCTGCCTATGTCTCTGACTTTCTCTCTGTGTCTCTCATGAATAAAATCTTTTTAAAAAAAGAAAATATGGACAGTTTTTAAAAGACCAATTTTAGGTTTATGTGTCATTTAAGTTTTTAAATGACCAACAAAGGGCAGTTACTGGAATGGAGTCTACCCTGAAAAGATGAAAAGACCAATAAGAAGATTTGCTTGTTTGCCACTCCTTGACCAAGGATACACCCCACTCCATGCATCTCGTGCAGCAGGAAGCTCTCCCTGCAAACAGTGTTGGAGCATGGATGGAGAAGACAGATGGCAGAGCAGCTGCAAGTAGGAGAGGAAATTGTGGGAGGGAAAGAGATGCAGAGGGCTGAACTCTGACTCCCAAACTATGTGTGCACAGAAAACTCAGTGATCCCCCTAAGAAAACAGCAGCTGAAACCTTAAATAATAAAGCAAGAATTTTAGCTTCTGCCCTCTATGGGGAGACAGAATTTGGAGTTTGAATCCAGACAAGTTAATTGCTACAAGAATGAAAATCAATACTCTTCAGAGGAATAGAACAGAACCCATGCTCTCTGTAACAGTCTTATGTCTGAAATTCAATTAAAAATCAGTGGACATATGAAGAAATAGGAAAACTGACCAAAATTAAAGAGAAAAATCAGTAAAACAATCACCCCCAGATGACCTAGATGTAGCAATTAGCAGACAAAATTTTAAAGCAATTATCACAGAAGTATTCAGGGATGCAAAGGGAAGTACTTTTATTTTTTTTTTTAAACTTTTATTTACTTATGATAGTCACAGAGAGAGAGAGAGAGAGAGGCAGAGACACAGGCAGAGGGAGAAGCAGGCTCCATGCACGGGGAGCCCGATGTGGGATTCGATCCCGGGTCTCCAGGATCGCGCCCTGGGCCAAAGGCAGGCGCCAAACCGCTGCGCCACCCAGGGACCCCAGGGAAGTACTTTTATTATAAATTAATAAATGAGTAATTTCAGGAGATAAATAGAACTGTAAAAATGTAAATTCCACCAAAAAACCTGCACACAAGTGCTTATAATAGCTTTTTCCATCATTGCCAAGATTTAGAAGCAAGCAAAGTGTCCTTTAGTAAGTGAGTGAGAAATAAACTGTGGTCCTGACAAAGAAATAATCAAGCCATGAAAAGACATGGAGGACAGTTAAATTGGTATTATTAAGTGAAAGAAGCCAGACTGGAAAGACTATATATTGTATGATTCCAACTCTATGAGACTCTGGAAAAGATAAAACTATGACAGATACTGGTCACTAAAGGGGGTAGGGGAGGGATGTATAGGTAGGTCACAGAGGACAGTGAAAATGCTCCATATGACACCAGAATGATGAACACGTGCCATTATACATTTGTTCAAACCCATAGAATGTGCAGCACTAAGAGTGAATTGTATGCTATGGGGGATGTTGGTAAGGGGACAGGCGTGCATGTTTGTAGGGAAAACGGGCATATGACAAATCATTCTGTCTTCCCCTCAATTTTGCTGTGAATCTAAAACTACTTTTAAAACAACAAGCTCTTAAAAATGCAAATTCTAGAGCTGAAAACACAACTAAGTTGAAATTTTTCTGGGCATGGCTTAATAATGTTAGAAGTAGCAGAAGACTCAGTGAACTTGATGATAGATAAATAGAAATTTCTCACTCAGAAGAAATGGGAAAAATAATTGAAAGAACATGAACAGACCCTCAGAAATTATTGGACAATAGCACAAATAAATACTATACATACAAGAATCACAGGAGAGGAGAGAGAATGGGGCAGGAGTAAATAATGGAAAAAAATAATGACCAAAAAAATCTCCAAATTTGGTAAAAAGTTTAATGAAAGGGCCCATGCCTATTTAACAAAACATTTGTAGTAATGCAAATATCAAGTTATTAATGCTTGTCACAAATCCACAAAAAATTTGAGACATTTGGGCCTTATAGGCAAAATAACTGTTTTTTTCTTAAATTCGAAGTTGATTTCTTCTTCTTTATGTGAAGTCAGAATTACAGTTGACCCTTGAACTGTCTGAGTTTGAACTGCATGGGTCCACTTATGTGAATCTTTTTTCAAGAAATACAATACTATAAATATATTTTCTGTTTCTTATTACTTTCTTGATGACATTTCCTCTTAACTAGCTTACTTTATTATAAAAATACAGTATGTAAAACTTATACAAAATATGTGTTAATTGACTATGTTTTTGGTAGGGCCTCTTGCCAACAGTAGGCTGTGAGTGAAGTTTGGGGGTCCAAAGTTATGTGTGGATTTTCACCTGTGTGGGGGTCAGTGCCTCCAACCCTCACATCATTCAAGGTCTACTATACTTTTTAAACTTTTAAATTACACATTGTACCCATATAAAAAAAAATTGATGTTTCTGTAAGTGAGCAAAAAGCATAAAGTATGTAAATACTGTTTGTTTGTGGCATTATTTTGCCATACATGGGTATCTCGGTTCAGACATGTATTTTTCTGGGCCAGCCAATCAAGACTTTCCCAGATCTACTGTCTTTAGTACTAATCTTTAGAAAGTAGCTTTCCCATGTTCCATTCTGTACTATTAACTTCTTTACCACCTCTTTAACAGTGGAATATTACATTTTACTGTGTTTTTCCTACCCAGAGAATAGTTATTTATGTCTTAATAAACCAGTACAGTGTGTTTTCTCCATGATTATTTAAGACTCAGGTGAGACATAAAATTGATAAGAAAAAGAATTAAAAATCCACTCTCAGGAGTCAACTGGCTGAATTGGAGGAAATGACTCTTCTCTTTAAATTTTCAACATCATTTTTCTTAATATATGATTTTATATTTTTCAGGTCAATATCTACATGAACATTGTCATAATATAAAGCAAACAGTTACTATACATTGAAATGAAATTATGTGCAAACAAAAACCAAAAAAAGAGTGCTCTAAAGTTAAAATAAATAAAAATTTGAACATCATTCACTTTAATTCAATAAACATTGGGAGCCTACAATGTGCTAGTATTGTTGTTCCAGTTATTATAAGATGTTTACAACTAGTATGTGAGTCAATGCAGTATGATTTTATTTACATGTGTTTTTAAATGTTATCCAAGCAGACTAATGAACAGACTGCAAGATTCAAAAGAATATCTCAAGAAGAAAATAGGCAATAACCTAGTAATATTTTCAAAAATTAAAGACATGAAACCTCACTGCTTCAAATGCCAGCGTAAGTTATAAATGTGATTCATGGAGTTCTTCACCTACCAGCCACGAGTAGGCAATAGAATTGGCATTGATAAATGAGCTGTCAGCTTTACTAGCAATCTTTTCTTAAATTATTTTTCATTTTCTCCCCAAATTCCAGGGTCATATCCCTTGTAATTCATGCAATTAAACAACAACAAAAAATCTTAAGAGGAAAGTTGTGGGAATCAAAGTTGTGGGCATGTCACAAAAGGATAAACTGTTATGTATAGCAGAGCAATTAAATGCTGGGTTAAGTACTCACTTGCTTTGGTAGAAATCTGTCTAATTAAGCAAGGAGAAGATTGGGGAGTGTGAAAGGTGTACAATCAGCCAAAAAGACCATGTGAGGATTGTCTAGGAACATGATGAAGGTCTCTGGGGAATGCATTATCTTTACCCATGGAAAGATTATAACAGGAGGACTTCCCCATCAGATTTATGTCATTTATCTTATTTATTAACAAAACACATCAAACATGGCCAAACCTCAGTATATCTCTTGAGCATTTCAGCCCATAGGATAATTTTTTTCCCATCTTTCTTTGGATACCCCTTTTCTAGGTCATTCTACCTCTATTTAAGTGATAGCCAGGTGAGCACATTAAAAAGAACAGCTAACTCAATTTTGGAGCATCAGAGAAGTTTTTTGAAGGAAAGGGAATCTAAGATGAGAAAGAAAATGTTGAGTGGGAATTCCCTATGCCAGTGGAGGAAGGAATATTCCAGGAAAAAGGAACTGCATGTACAAAAATAAGAGAAAGCGTGCCCTATCCTAGAAGTAAATAAAATTTCCTTCCTGAAGTGTTGTGTCCAGGGTCCTAGAGTCCTGAGGGATGAGGCTGAAGAGTAAGCAGATGTAGAGCATACCGACAGAATAAGTTCTGTCAGAAACTGGGGGCAAGAGGTACAGAAACAGCTGACTTGATGTAATCAGGCCAGTGCCCTGAGCACGTTGGCACTTTTACCAGACTGCTCTGGCTACACCCCTCCGTATGTTATGAAGGGAGAAAGACCGATACAGAACAGCAGTTACAGGGTCCTAACTTAGGAAACTTTCCATAGTCTCACTGAGGCATGATGCAAGCAGGAATGACAGTGACAGCAATGGAGACGGGGAAGGATGGGCATATTTAGGACATTTAGAAACAACAGATGCTGCAACTGACTGTGAGGAAAAATAGAATGAAATCAGAGACCTCGGTGGGAATTTTTGGCAAGGACAAATGGTAAAAAGGAGCTCCATCCATTGACTGAAGGAGGAGGACCAGGTTTGTAGGGGAAAAACATGGGTTGAGTTTGGGCTTGGTACAAAGCACATGTGGGATGGTAAAGCAGAGACACCCAACCTCAGCTGGGTCTGAAAGTCATGAACTGCCATTTTGAAAGACTCAAAGTGAATCCATGGGAACAGATGGTCTCTCAATGAGGAGAGATAAAGATGCCCAAGAAAGAATTTTGAGAACCTGGGTTATCTCTAAAGAACAGGCAAAAGGATAAAGAATCCATAGAAGAAATTGACAAAAAGCCAGTGGCCAAAATAACAAGGGTCCTCCAAGAGGAGAGATATCCAAGGGGGAGGGAGTATGGAAAGTGCCAACTCCTACAGCCACCAGAGACCAGGCATACCCTCTGGTATTTCCTCCAAGCTATTGATTAAAGTGTTGAAAACAACAGGTATGCTTGGGTGGCTCAGTTGGTTAAGCATCCGACTCCTGACTTCAGCTCAGGTCACAATCTCAGGGCCATGAGATGGAACCCTGGGACAGGCTCTGAGCTCAGCAGGGAGCCTGCTTGAGATTCTGTCTCTCTACCTCTGCTTCTTTCCCGGCTTGTACTCTCTTTCTCAAATAAATAAATAAAATCTTTTCAAAAAGTTTTGAAAACAACAAATCATTAAGAATAAACTGCCCCCAATATTTCACTCTGTTCATCAATATCTCTTCAGTCTATTAATCAATTTCAGTTACAGTCCAATTATAGAAAGTTCTAGAAGTCATCACCAATCTACTTCTTCATGTATCTGCAAGGTTATTCTAGGAATATGGTTCTAGTTATATGGTGTTTCTGTCATTTCTCAGTTTGGCCTCTATATCTGGTAATACTACCTCCTTTCCCAAGATGAATGGAGCTAATTTGACATGACTCGTCCTGATTGACCCCACCCTGGATCCTGGTGAGCATTCTGTTCTTGTCTGGTCATCTGGAAGTCTAGGGATCATTTCATCATAAGTAACACAAGGCTCCCCAAACCTGCCCAGCCCACAGTCCTCTGACCCCATCAACACAGAAGGATTACCATACACAAGTCCATGCCTGTGGGAGATTTGTGATGTTGCCCTTCTTACAGTGTATACATCAACAAAGCCTTGTGTGGGAGGGAAACACGGATTTCAGAGCCAGAGGTGAGTTAAAAACCTGGTCCTGCCTCAAAGTGTGACCCAGGGTGAGCTATGGATCTTTAAAGCATCAATTTCCTCATTTATTCAGTGGAAATAAAAATATATATGCCATAGAGGTATGATGAGGGTGAGAGGATACAATGTGTGCACACAGCTTCTCACCGTGCTGGCACTGAGCGCAGGGCAAGTGCCCTGGGCTAAGCTCCTTCACCCAGCCTGCCCCATCCTGGAGGGCAGGTAGATGCTTCTTGGCTCTATCCATCCCATGCTCTTACTAGATGATGAAACTCATGTATTTATCTCAAATGCACTAATTTAGGACTGACTAGCCTGAGGCCATTTTACTGTTAGGGAATATGGGCAGGGTGATGAACGGAACACATTTGGGCCATGGAACTCCCATGCTCAGCAAAGGACAGGGTTTCATATTGGTTGTGTCAGCAGGACCCCGGACAGCACCATGGTGAGTGTGACAAGGATAGCAAGTGCCAGATGTTCAGACGGAGGTAGACACCAGAGACATAAGTGAAATCACGTCTGTGAGTGAAAAGGGCAGCATGCAAGGCAGCATGGGAGAGAAGGGCTGGGGGCTTCTAGAGCATTAGCAAGCTATTCAGCTTCTCCAGATTGGCAACAATGGAGGGAGCACAAAATATTTGTGGAGAATCTGTAATGTGGAGTTCAAAGGCTTGTAAGGGAAGGGCCCTGCTACCCAGAAGCTTACAAGTAGAGCTAGACCAATAGGTGCACCCACAAATATAACTAAGCAGCCTGTGACGTGCATCATGGGAGGGCAGAGCCAGGGCAGGTGTCGGCACTGGGCAACTTGGTGGGAGCCGGGCCTGTGCTGGCCCAACCAGGGATGAAAGGAGTTACTGAATCTCTCTGGTCCTCAAGTTCTCTGTAATTGAGTAAGGATATTGAGATAATTCACTGTGATGCTTTCACCACTTGGCCAGGCATATAGAAAAGTAGTCAATAAGTGGCAGCTGTTCTTGTCATTATTGGTGGCTTTGGGTAATTCACTTCATCCCTGAACTTTAGTTCCCTCCTCTATAGTGCCGGAAGATTGGACAAAGATAGCTAAAGCCCCCATCGATCCTAAAAATCTATGAATGATACAAATGAGAAGAAATCTAATTCCAAGCAGGAAGTGTTCCCTCGGGTGGCATTCCAACAAAGACTTCTTGGCAGACACAGGCTTTGCTCTCGGTCTAGGCCATGCGATGTGCCCTGGTAAATGCATCACTTTAGAGGCCATGAGTGATCCAGAGACAGAGCTGGGAGATAAGGCTGGAGGGCGAGATGGTGGTTAACTAAGAAACACTGTAAGTGTTACGTAATGCACTGAGAATTTATCCTGTAGGAAATAAGAAGCCATTGAAAATTTTAGACAGGGAAGTAATGGGGTTGATTTGACTTTCCAGCCTTCTTCTGGCTGTGGTATGCAGAAAAGATTGCTCAGAGAGACAGATTCTAAAGAAAATGAATAAGGAGTCGACTATAATCCTTCAGACCCAAAAGAATAGAGCTCTGAACTAAGGCAGGGGCAACTAGCAGTCCTGGGAAGGAAAGGAGAATGCAAACACCCAAACCTGCATTGTCATCACGGTGCTTGAGCAAGGGCCCTCCAACCCCATCCAGCAGGGCAAGGGACCCCAGCCCGAGCATCCTTGAGCACAGCATGCTCCTCTGCGTGTCTGGACAAGGCTGCGCAGGCTCGAATTTTACTAATGGATGACAATAGGCATGTCTTTACTCTGCTTCTTTTCTTGTCTTAAAATAAACCACAATTCACCAGTCACGACTACACTTGCACAAAGAAAGGAGTCTCAGACTTCAAAGGAAAACAGCCGAGAAGGGAAAAGACAAACAAAATCACAAGATCTGAGATTTCATCTGGCGTGAGAATGGTTTTTTAAGACCATTTCTTACACTAAAATGTTTCCTGTCTCCTTTAAAGGCATCCCCAGTGAACTGCTGAGTCTCAGGCAGGGGGAAGGTGCTGTGCAGGGAGGGCCTCGCCCTCCAGACAGTCACTTCCCCTCCCCCAATCCCCCTCCTAGTGGCAAAAGCAAACACCCATGCCATTACGTATTTGTTAAAAAAAAAAAAAAAAAAAAAAAAAAAAACATTGGGGGAAAAGTGCAATAATTTGTGGAAAAGTTGAAGATTTAGCTGCTTGAAGGTCAGGGGCTTTATGGAGAAAGTCACAGGATGCTACTTTTCAAAGGTCAACAGGAAAGATAGAAGATTCTCCTCCTGCCCTACTCTGGCTATAGAGTAATTAGATGCCGCAAACATCGATAAATTCTTGGGACAGCTCTCTACACAGAATATAAACCTTCATCCTACCTGGTATTTGGGTTGTACAAACTCGAGCAAGCTGTGGAACCTCTGATCCCTGGCAAGGAACCAGAGCTGTAGATCTCACTGGTACCGCACACTTCGGCCCACCGGACGTTCTCTTGGTTCAGTAGTGGAGACATGAATTGCAATTTGGATTTTTTAAACTCCTAAGGTGAAAGAGGGAGACAAGTGATGGTAGTCAGATGGGGGTCGGCTGAGAAAAACTGGCTAGAACTATGGGCAGGATCCCTTTTTGAAGAATTGCCTCTGACGGGAGGCCTTGGGTGGTGGGCATGGGCTGCCCTGGAGAGCATTCTCCAGACAAACATGGCCTTCCTTCTCCAGACAAATATGTGCCTCCCTCACATGTTCATCCAGTAGGCCACTGAGCCAAGTATCCCAGCTTCCATGATCAAAAACCTATTGATGAAGACCCATCAACTCAACTTCCAGCTAATACCTTTTCTTGTGGAACAAGCCTCCCCGCTGTGAAGGCTTCTACACACCCAGTCTCCTTCCTCCAAACCCTTCCATCACATGTGCTTGGTACTCATTATGAATTGTCTCCTGGCATCTCATTTGTTGTTTTGTTGCTTAACTCCTAAAACCTCAGAGTTAAAAGAGACATCTCGAAGATTCAGGCCAGCCCTGCCTTTTATATTTGAATGTGTGGCCAAGAGCTTGGTTGACCAGCTTACCAATATGAGAAGAGCCCCCCCACTAGAGGCGGACATCTCACTACCTGCAGAAGTAGTCCTTCAAACTTAGGATGGATGGGGCCCTTGGGAAATCAGAAGCTTCTGAACCCACCCATCTGTTCCTGATGGGGGTATAAATTTTGATCTTTCTGTAGGATAGCTTGACAAGAACAGATAAAAATTTTCTCCAGTGTTCATACCTTTGACCCAGAAATTCCACTTTCAGGGATTCACGCTAAAATGTTAGATCCCAGTCGAGCTGGAGCCAACTCATGGGGGCTTGAGTGAACCGTCCGCTCATCCCTCACATCTTCCAGCAGCACGTTCAAGGCCAGCACACCTGTAGCTTGAAGCTGGTCCAGGTCGGGGAGCGGCAGGCACAACACACCTCAGCACATCCACAAGCGCTATGGTCAGGGCTTTTATTCCTCCTACAGCTTCAGAAAGCATTTTCAGTACCTCAGTGGGTGTGTCTGAATAAATAACTTTATTGCAGAATTTTATAGATGAAATAGAGAAAAAAAATTGGACACAACTTAAATATCCATGTGTGGACATCACTTAAATGAATTAAAGTACACCCACATTATGGAATACTATGCAACCTTCAAGAAATATTAAATAAACACATCGAAATATGTGTATATCCTCAGTGAAAAATAAAAGCATGTTGCAGGGATGCCTGGGGGGGCTCAGTGGTTGAGCATCTGCCTTCCTGTAGGCAGGATGTGCCTCCACTCAGGTTCTGATCCTGGGGTCCTAGGATCAGCTTCCACATCAGGATCCCCGCAGGGAACCTCATTCTCCCTCTGCCTATGTCTCTGCCTCTGTGTGTCTCTTGTGAATAAATAAATAAAATCATTTTTAAAAAATCAGGTTGCAAAATAGCCATGATAAAATCCCATTTTTGTTGGAAGGGGCAGAGGAAGAGAAAAAAATCAACAGGGACATTTAATTGGATGGTGGGATGGTGCGGTTTTGTTGTTGTTGTTACTTAACATGGCTAACTGTACTGTGATAACCATACTCTACTTCTGTAACATTAAAACACTAAGGATGCATTTTCAAGGCACACAGGTGTATATTCCCCATTGGTGCCTATACTTAACTATACAGTTTTGTTGTTTGATACATTTTTTTTTTTTAAGATGAATCACTAAGAGAATGTGTTGTCGAGAGGGCGGTGCCGGGAAGACCCAGCATAAAACGAAGATGTATGAGTGCAGCATCCAGGAGCCCTCTCCTGTCTCATGAAGTTCTTCATTTCATGCTCATTTAAATTTACACAAATCCTGGGAATAATCTATGTAACACAAGACCAACAAATAGTCTAATCAAAGCTACTGAGTTTCCTGATTTTTTTTTCACTTTAATAAATTGTCTTTATTTCATTGAGAAGCACCAGTGCTGCAAAGTTGAAAATCTGCCTCCTCCCCTCTTTATCTGGCCTTTGCTTTCTGTTTGGAGCATAGTTCCTTTGCACTTCTGCCAGAGAATCGGGGCACTGGGGCTTCCCCCAAGGAACCAGCAAGCCCAGCACAGGTGCCTCTGGCCCTGGAGGTCACTACCGCCATGGAGAGGTCCTCCCAGATCCGACTGAAAAAGAACTGCAACGAATAGGAATGTTCTTTGGAATGCCCAAGGAAGGTAGACCTGGGACAGAAGATCCATTGCTGGAAATGTGGGGAAAAGCCTAAGAATGTTTACTTAGGACTCTCCTCTTAAAGGTGATGCATGCAAAGCATGCTCCCCAAGCCCCCCAAGCTCCTCGGTTGCTTTGACACTGTCCAGCTCTGGGTAAGAGCCTGGGCATTGCATAAAGTGGACTCACCGCACCCAAGGGAGCCCTTGGCCACCCACTCCATCATTGTTCTAGGCAGCTGCTTCCCGCAGGTTTGAGATGCAAAGGGGAAAGAGCAGGGCAGCTGGTGCGGATGGACAGAAGGGATGATTAAGCCTTGCACTTCCCTCCAGAGTTCTCTCCCCGCAACGGGGCCCAGAATGAGCGTGAGCTGCGTGCTAGAATCACTTAAGAAGCTCTCAAAGTCTGTGGTTCCTCGCCCCCAAATCAGGAGTTCTGATTTAGTTGGCCAGGTGAGGAGGGCCCTAGGTGCTGGTATTTGCCCGCATTTCCTCAGCTGGTGCTAATGTGCAGCCAGAGTTGAGAGGAAGCTTCTCATGCTCTCAACGAGTGTTGCTGAGGGCAGATGAGCCTGCTACTCTACCACAAGTATTTATCCCAGACACCAGCCATCAGAGCGTTAATATTTACTCCAGCCTCAGGAGGTGGGGTATTAGCAATGCCCCACGGTGCATCTCGAATTATCCAAAGATCATCTTCTGGCTGTTGAAGGATTTCCAACCCCTCCTCCCAACATCATCACCAACCTTTTTCTTTCAAAAGAGACTAGTAAAAGCATCTGTATTTGCTTCAAAGCGAACAAACTCCACAGCCAACACATGACACCATTACGGAATTCAAAAGGTCCTGGGAAGAGGCAAAACCACAGATTTGAAGGGGAATTTCTCATGAGGTGAAATCTTAGAGGCATGTGGTGAAATCTTCTGATGTGAACTCTTCAAAAGATTAAAGTGTTCAATCTCCCCCTGGCAGGGTGAGATGAGCTGCCAGAAACCCAGAGAGAGGAAAAAAATGTTCTTTGTGATAGAGAAACTGTTTGATAAATTACCAGATATAATGGGCCCAATTCTTCTGCCCTTAGATCAGGAAAATAAAAATCCTAATGCTGTTAATGCAACACTGGCCAACAGGGGTGGAGTAAAAATGTGGGGGCAAGAGACACCAAATGGGAAATTCATGTTCATGTGAAATGTACTTCTTGTGAAAGCTTTGCAGGACGAATTCCGCACCCGCCCCCCGCCCCACAGCGATGGGGTAAAAGGTTAAAAACACGGCACCTACAGAGTTACACTAAAAGATTTCCATTAACACTATTCATAAATTTTAATGCTTCCAATGAGGACAAAGTAAGG
This sequence comes from Vulpes lagopus, assembly GCF_018345385.1. Classification (NCBI taxonomy): domain Eukaryota; kingdom Metazoa; phylum Chordata; class Mammalia; order Carnivora; family Canidae; genus Vulpes; species Vulpes lagopus. The sequence goes on along the minus strand of NC_054825.1, from coordinate 109,426,582 downwards.
TTATCAAAAAAAATGGTTACTATGGCTATTTCCAGTGTACATTTTGTGCCATAAAAAATGAAAAAGAATAACGTGTACTCACCAAAGCTGCCTTCACTTTCTGTTTGATTCTGGGGAAACAAGCAAGCATAATTATAATTCCTTTAGCAATTCCAACACATTGTTGCCTTGACACACAAAGTAATTGTATTTTCCCTTCAGGACTCTGCTATGGGTTCAGATGCACATGCTATGTCTGAATGTGCAGTCCATCTCACCTCACCAGAGAGGGAACAATCTGCGGAGAACATGCTGCCTATATCACTCTAGGCCATAGTCATCGAGCAGGAGCCTACGAGGAGTGAAAATTGGGGAAAATGAAGTTATGTGTAAGGGCAGAGAAAGCGTGGATTTTAGCCCTGTCTTGCATGGTATCCTTGAAATCTCCGTCCCCTAAATATTTATTTATTTATTTATTTATTTATTTATTTATTTATTTGAGAGAGAGAGAACATGAGAGCTGGGAGAGGCAGAGGGAGAAACAGACTCTCCGCTAAGTGAGGAGCCCAACATGGGGCTAGATCCTGGGACTCTGGGATCATGACACGAGCTGAAGGCAGATACTCAGCCACCTGAGCCACTTAGGCGCCCCATCTCTATCGCCTAAATCTAAACAGGAATAGCTGTGCCTCCTATATTGGAAGCGTATTGGAAACCTATGAAAATACTGGAAAGTTGCCTGAATGTTGGTCATTAATGTTAGCCACTGATACCTGTGACCCAGAAACATTTTGCCAATTCTCTTGTTGAGTAAGGAAGTTGGGCACTCAAAACTTCTGCTAGGCAATTAGGTGCCTCTATTTCAGATGAGTTTAGTCCTGTCTCTGCCATTTACTGATAATATCATCTCAGGCAGGTTATAAAACCTTGCTACACCTCAATTTTCTCCTCTATAAAGTGGGGATAATCATTACGATGCATCGGGAGATGAGAGACTGAGTGTTATTTGTGCACTCTTGTATTTCTTGTGCCGAAAAAAAGAGGAAAAACAGGCTAAAACTACGTGTTGTATGAATGACAAATTCTGATAAGGATTAACTTTCAGAAGGACAGTGAATTCCTTAGTGCACTACTCATCCATAGTAGTCACTTGGTTAATGTTGGATATGACAGTTATTACCTAAGTTAGACAATGAAAGACTGAAGGTATATCTTCATTCTTCACAGGATAGGCATTTTAGATTCCTGAAAGGAGCTACTTTCACTCACAGAGCAATTTCGGCAACCTTACACTGGCTGCCAACTATCTGGAATTATTACTACCTGCTGGGACAGCATAGAGCCGCGGGGCTAAATGTGATCATCCGGGGGTTCTTTTGGGGCCTCAATAAACATGGCTGTGATTCTCATCCACTCTTGTTATTATGTTCATCTGAGGTTGGAGCTTGGAGGGTGTGCAGAGATCACTGGGTTTAACTCTCTTCCTTTGGCAGATGAGGCAAGGTGTGCAGAGTTGCTAAGAACTTCACCATCCATCCCTGACACGTGCTCTGGAGCTTCCGGCACCTTCAATCCTACTCCAGCAGATGTGACTTATGTGCTATTTGTCAGATATACATCCCAAAGGTTGCTATGGGGCAGATTTAAGATCACAAGGTCCTAAGATGTCATAAAGAGAAAGAATATTAAACATGACTAGTCAAGAACCTTCCATTTCCATTGGTAATGGTGACAATAGGAGCTCCAGTGATGGTTCAGGGTTCCACACTGAACCCTATGCCTAGTCCCCGATGTCTGAGTCTATCTGGCAATCATCTGGATTTATAAAAGTTGCTGTACATAACCACTACTGATAGCTTGCACTCAAGAGGGCCAGTATTGAGAGCACAAAAACATCAGAAAATCCACAGACTAAGAGGGCAGTGTATCTACATGGGAGGATACAGCAAGTACAACTTTGGAATACATAAACAAATTTCCATTGCAGTAATCCAGCTCAGGAATTATAGGGCTTTAAGTGAGGTCTTTATGCTTGGCCTGTAACGGGATCAATAGGAGGGAATCGAAGAAATAGAATCAATGAGATTGTATCATTTTCCTAGGGCTGCTGTAACAAAGTACCTCAAACTGGGTAGCTAAAATTATCAAAACTTATGCTGTCACAGTTATGGAGACCAGAAGTCCAAAGTCAAAGTGTCAGCAAGGCCATGCTCACTCTGAAGGCTCTCAGAGAAGAATCCTCCCCTGTCTCTTCCAATTGGTGGTGGTGGCTGGCAATCCTTGGTATTCCTGAGCATATGGCAGGGTCACTCCAATCCCTGCCTCTGTCATCACATGGTCTTCTTCCCTCCATGTGTTTCTGTGTTCTAAATATCTCTTATAAGGACACCAGTCATGGGATTAGAGCCCACCCTGATACAGGATAAACTCATCTTAATTTAACCAACTCTTTGGCAAAGACCTTATTTCCAAATAAGGCCATATTTTGAAGTTCCAAGTAGACATGAATAGAAGTGGTGGAGGAGTGAGGGGAAGAGACATTATTGACCTCAGAACAGGGATTTATTGACTATCTACTGGCATGCAGAGAATGAGGAAGATATAATCTGAATTGACTCCTGGTGTGAAAAATAGGTCGGCTGGAGAAGACATGAGGATTGAAGATACTTCTATTAAATTAGTTTATTTTGAGCTGGAAGCAGCTATGAGCCATCCAATAGTCAGTCAAAATCAAGCCCAGGGAGGAGTTCAGGGGTGCAGACTAGCCTTGGGCTGGTGAAAGATGTGCCTCCTAGGTCTCAGGAAAGAAGGAAAGCATGGGCTCATATAACCATCCCATTTCTAGTCTAGAGATCTTGATTCATAGTCATTTGAATGATTGAGAGTGTTTTCTTACTTTAGCTTTAAAAAAAAAAATATATATATATATATATATATGGCAGAAAACACTGCCTCTTTGTGGTGTCATCCCCAACCTGTAGTGCACTGAGGAAGACAGGTACCAGGAGGTAGTTTGCAATCTTCCATTCCTCTCCTACCACCTGAAACTCATTCTCATGGGGAGCTTGGGCCACACAAGGTATTCACAAGTGCTGAGCAAGCCCACAGCCAGAGTGAAGATTTAACAAGAGACAGTCTGTACAACCTAGGTTCTAAGTAGTTCAAATAGTTAAAATGAAAGTTTGTACAGAGGAAACATTGAAAACACATGAAAGATTAAAAAGGCTATTTTGGAAGATGGAAAGCAGATAAAAGAGTGATAACCAATTCAGCAGAGTAGAGAAAATAAAAGGCTGGATGCCTGGGGAGAAGGAAACCATCAGTAAACAAGCTACAAGTACAACAGAAAATGTAGACACCAAGCAAGGGAAGGAGGAAGTGAGGCCTGAGGCTGGAAAGAGCCGGTGGAACAGAAGCCTATGTGAGGAGTGGTTAGACCCCCAGACCCTCTCTCCAATGCCATTTTTCTAGGCAACTTTTGTTCCTTTTCCCTCCTCCCTAGCAGAAGACAAGACATGTACTCTTGGAGAAGTTAGGCTGGAGGGATGTCTGGGTAGCTCAGCAGTTGAGCATTTACCTTCAGCTCAGGGCATGATCCTGGAGACCCAGGATCAAGTCTCACATTGGGCTCCCTGCCTGGAGCCTGCTTCTCCCTCTGCCATGTCTCTGCCTCTCTCTGTGTGTGCCTTCTCATGAATAAATAAATAAAATATTTTTTAAAAGTTTTAAAAAAGAAGTTAGGCTGGGGCTAGAGGTCTTCTGGACTAAAGATGTTAGATACAGAGACAATTGAGAAGTAATTTTACTGGACTGAAAATGAGAGACTTGCATGAAATTCATTGTACTGGATGGTGAGGCTCCCAGCTTTATGTGTCCTCAGAACCCATGATCATCCAGGTTTATACTGGCGGTCTGAATAGCAGAAAATTCTTCTTCGGGGAAAGTAACTAGCCCTGGAGAAATTCCTCAAGATAATGGCATTTGGCCATCCACAACAAAATAGCCAAGTCCTGTCTAATCACCCCATAGTGATGCCCACCAGATAACAACTTCACCCAAGTAGACACAGCTCTTAATATACTTTTTACAGGTATGTTCCTACATGTGACAGATAGCTAAAGATCACCAGCCACTGGAGGAAAAAATTTAACAATAAAGAGAATAAAAAGAAACAGATCAAGAAAAGAAACTGGAGAAAAGGAGACAAGATAGGAAGTAGGAGAAAATTCAAAATATATGTATATGCTCAGAGAGACAAAAACAATACTATATATCACTGAAATAAAAATAGGCTGCTTTAGAAAAAAGAAATTTCAAGAATAAAAAATAGCTCTTAGGAATTAAAATTATTATATATTTTTAAAATTTATTAAATGTAAGTAAGATGAGTTGAAGCAATTCCTATAAAGTAAAACTGAAAGAAAAGGTGAAAGGAAATAGGACAAAAATATATAAAACAATTAGACAATCAGAGAGGTCTATACAAGAAATTTAAAAATGAAAAATATAAATTATTAAAAATTAATTAATTAAAAAGAAAAAAACCCAGAGAGGTCCAACATCTACATAATAGGAGAGCCAAAAGAGAGAGGCTAAAGAAAATGGTGGAAAATTGGCAAAGAAAAATACAAAGACATTTCTCACAATGGAAGGATGAGAATTTCCAGATTGAATGATTCCATCAAGTGTCTAGCACAAATAATTTAAAATTTTTTTAAAAGTACCTCATATCATCATGAGCTAAACCAAGATTCTAAAGGCTTCTAGAGATTATAATAATATAAAACCCCAAAATCATTATGAATCAAAATAATGTTATGCTTCTCAACAACAACACTGAAGCATGTAGACAATGGAGCAATTTCTTCAAATTCTGAAGAAAAAAATACTTTCAAATTGAAATTTCAGTTGAGGTAAAGCATCAGTCAGGGACAGATAAAATACAATTTCAGATCTGCAGTTCTCAAAAAGATTGTTTCCCACACAGATTTTTCTCAAAGACAAAGTTCAATGAGTTATACCAACACCAGAGAGTAAACTAAGAAAAAGATCCAAGAGGCAAAAGGTCAAGTTTGGATAAGAAGTAAGTAGAATTCTCCAAGCGCTGGAAGAGGGGAGTCCAGTATGGCAGCAGTGCTTCACACCTGCAGGACCAAGATGCCACTGAGCTCCAAGATGATAAATTCCAGAACTGATGCATCCAAGAAAAATATGCAACTCACATCTTTAATTATAGAAAGGAATTTTATTGACTGGAAAAAGTGGAGGGGAGTCAGTGATGGGGAAATAGTGAAGAAAGTCAATACTGAAAACAAATGTACAAGAAAGGAATCATAATCATCTGTGAACAAGTTATAGTAACATAAACATTGAATGTTCAAAAATCACGATATAAACTTAGTAAAAGTCTAGGAAGGAGTACCTGGGTGGCTTAGTAGCTGAGCATCTGCCTTCAACTCAGGTGATGATCCCAGGGTCCTGGGGTCAATTTCCGCATCAGGCTCCCTGCAGGGAGCCTGCTTCTCCTTCTGCCTATGTCTCTGCCTCTCTCTGTGTGTCTCTCATGAATAAATAAATAATTTTTTTTAAGTCTGGGAAGAAGGGGAAATAGAGAAGGTCAGGAAGATGTCTAAAAGACCTGAATGTTTATCTCTTGTTTTTTAAAAAGGACTCCATATACAGTGGATTTTAAATTTTTTAAAATTATATATAATATTATTTAGAATGTGGAGGTAAATACTGAAAGCAGTATCAAAAATAGCAGAAGTAGAAGCTAGACTCCTGGGGAAGGAGAAGGTCAGGTGGATGCTTGCTTTTACATTTTAAATCTTTTAGTGATATTTGACTTTCAAAACCACGTACGGTTGTTATTTTTAAAAATTTAAATTAAAAAAAAAGGGAGAAAATTCCATCTTCGGGCCCAAGAAGGGAAGAGAAGTTAACTGTAGATTCAGAGGAGCAAATCCTTAAGGCATGTCTAAGGTGCACCTGCCTACTCTGTGGGTATCAGGATAGGTGCTCCAGGCATGGATTTCTCATCTGAGGTTTGACATGAGGTTGTGGGTACTGACCCCTGAGAGGTGAGTGATCCCATGATTTCCGCCTGCCACAGTTTCTGAGGATGGCTCATCTGTATCTGACTCGTTTTGATGTAACTTCACACAGCCATGCCGTGGGTTCATAGCAAGTAGTTTGAAGGGAAAGAGATGATGTTTTCATGACTTCATGATAGTGCCTAAACCAAATGCAGTTTGCTTGGAGACAATTAGGCTCACCTTAGCTTTGTAAAAAGATTGCCTCCAAGAAGGAAAAACTCAAGATAAATAGAAATTTAGGAGGAATAGGGGTAGCATTTACTGCCTATAAATTACAGAAAAAGGGGGGGTGCATATCTCCATAAAGCCAAGATCATGTTTTGAAGAGTAGGGTTAAGTATCCTCTATCTGTCACCTACACTGGATGTATGCCAAGGACTGCCAGGCACTTTTTACTCATTATCTCACCTATCACAACAATCCAGGGAGATTCATGTTTTCATTACTGTTTTGTAGATGAGAAAAGTAAGGCTCAGAAATTAAGTGGAGAACTAAAGCAAGCACGTACTCTTATAGGCTTCACTCCAGAATTAGTAAAGTTAAGTCTCCAGCTACAGGATGCAGGAATTTGCGATTTTACACAGCTCCCTAGGTTAATCTGGAGGTGTGGCCAGCCTTGAAACCACAGCTTAGGCCACATTATTAAACTAGGTATAAATTAATTATTGAGATCAGCCAACTGAAAGCACCATTCTACAATGCAAATCATTCCGTTTTTCTTGGATATGTTCTTTTTAACTGTGCTTTTATGTGTAGTATTGGTTTTATCTTTAAAAATAAAAAATCTTATAAAGGAACATTCAGATAACAGGAAAGAGCCTTTGAGAATTAAAATTGTGATATTATATAAATGAAACAGGCTTGTCTATAAAAAATATCTTAACTGTTTTTCCTGAGACTAAAATGAGAAATTGCCCGCAAGGAAGCTGGCACATGGAAGCCCAGTAAGTGGTTGGGAAGCAGTATGGTATCTTGGAAAGAGTGTGGGCTTTGAAATCCGACAGACCTCAATTCAAATTCTGCTTCTACAACTTAGGCAATCGTGACTGTTGGGGATATTATCTGCCTTGCAAGATGTGTTCTGAGAATTGAAATGAAAAATATATCCATAGCCCCTCGTACAGTCTTTGGAGCCTAACTGTGCTCAAAATCATGTTAACTTCCTCTCTTGTAACCTCAACAATCTACTATATTGTGTTCATTCCTCTCTTCTCTTTACTTAGACCATCTTCCCATTGAGCAAAGTACCATCCTCCCTTCTGTGAATACGTCCTTTACCAATATGTTTGGTAAGATAAAACTTTTGTTTTCCAATCTCACAGCCTTTCTATCCTGAGGAGGAAAAAGAGTATTTCTTTAAAAGTATCCATATTTCCAGGGGATCCCTGGGTGGCTTGGTGGTTTGGCGCCTGCCTTTGGCCCTGGAGTCCCGGGATCGAGTCCCGCGTCGGGCTCCCACATGGGGCCTGCTTCTCCCTCTGCCTGTGTCTCTGCCTCTCTCTCTCTCTCTCTCTGTCTATCATGAATTAAAAAAAAGTCTCCATATTTCCTATAGATTCTTTACATAGATTAAATCCCTTTGGGTTGTTTTCCCTCTAATGAAAAGTATGTGGTTTGACTTTCCTAAAATAAGGTATCTTTTTTTTTTTTGAGATTTTCTTTATTTATTCATGAGAGACCTACAGAGAGAGAGGCAGAGACATAGGCAGAGGGAGAAGCAGGCTTTCCTCAGGAAGTCCGATGTGGAACTCAATCCCAGGACCTGAGATCACAGCCTGAGCCAAAGTCAGACACTCAACCACTGAGTCACCCAGATGTCCCTAAAATAAGGTATCTATGAGACAATTTGCTTTAGTCCTTTTTTGACTGTACTATCAAACTGAATCTTATGATAATTATTACATAGTTCATGCATGAATATATGCCACACTGATTACCTTCCATTACTAAATTCAATGGTGATATTATGTTCTGAATTTGCCAAGTTAATATTGGGTAATTTGAATTTGATATTACACCTTTATATGATTTTTCATCTAAATCATTCATCTGCTTTTTGTGTCAAGAAACTGTACTGTATTTATAATATATTAATTCATTCATGTTAAAGCCTTTTTAAAAAGTTTTATTTTTTTTTGTCTTTTTTATTGGAGTTCGATTTACCAACATATAGTATAACGCCCAGTGATCATCCTATCAAGTGCCCCCCTCAGTGCCCGTCACCCAGTCACCCCATCTACCCACCCACCTCCCCTTCCACTACCCCTTGTTAATTTCCCAGAGTTAGGAGTGTCTCATATTCTGTCTCCCTCACTGATATTTCCCACTCATTTTCTCTCCTTTCCCCTTTAATCCCTTTCTCTATTTTTTATATTCCCCAAATGAATGAGACCATATAATGTTTGTCCTTCTTGGATTGACTTACTTCACTCAGCATAATACCCTCCAGTTCTATCCACATTGAAGCAAATGGTGGGTATTCGTAATTTCTAATGACTGAGTAATATTCCATTGTATACATAGACCATATATTCTTTATCCATTCATCTTTTGATGGACACCAAGGCTCCTTCTACAGTGTGGCTATTGTGGATATTGCTGCTTTAAACATTGGGGTGCAGGTGTTCCGGCATTTCACTGCATCTCTGTCTTTGGGGTAAATCTCCAGTGGTGCAATTGCTGGGTCATAGGGTAGCTCTATTTTTAACTCTTTGAGGAACCTCCACACAGTTTTACAGAGTGGCTGTACCAGTTCATATTCCCACTAACAGTGCAAGAGGGTTCCCCTTTCTCCACAACCTCTCAAACATTTGTTCCTTCCTGTCTTGTTAATTTTCACCATTCTCACTGGTGTGAGATGGTATCTCATTGTGGTTTTGATTTGTGTTTCCCTGATGGCAAGTGATGTGGAGCATTTTCTCATGTGCTTGTTGGCCATGTGTATGTATTCTTTGGTGAAATTTCTGTTCATGTCTTTTGCCTATTTCAGGATTGGATTGTTTGTTTCTTTGCTGTTGAGTTTAATAAGTTCTTTATAGATCTTGGATACTAGCCCTTTATCTGATATGTCATTTGTAAATATTTTCTCCCATTCTGTAGGTTGTCTTTTAGGTTGTTGACTGTTTCTTTGCTGTGCAGAAGCTTTTTATCTTGATTAAGTCTCAATAGTTCATTTTTGCTTTTGTTTCCCTTGCCTTTATAGATGTATCTTGCAGGAAGTTGCTGTGGCCAAGTTCAAAAAGGGTGTTGCCTGAGTTCTTCTCTAGGATTTTGATGGAATCTTGTCTCACATTTAGATCTTTCATCCATTTTGAGTTTATCTTTGTGTATGGTGTAAGAGAATGGTCTAGTTTCATTTTTCTGCATGTGGCTATCCAATTTTCCCAGCACCATTTATTGAAGAGACTGTCATTTTTCCAGTGGTAGTCTTTCCTGCTTTGTCGAATATTAGTTGACCACAGAGTTGAGAGCCCATTTCTGGGTTCTCTATTCTGTTCCATTGATCTATGTGTCTGTTTTTGTGCCAATACCACACTGTCTTGATGATCACAGCTTTGTACTACAACCTGAAATCTGGCATTGTGATGCCCCGTCTCTGGTTTTTTAATATTCCCCTGGCTATTCAGGGTAAAAATAAAGTCTTAAAGCAGTATAAAATTAGGTAATTAGTATGTGATATGTCTTAATTGAAATGAAAAATGATAAAATTACTATAAAATTTGAACTGTGTTGTAAAATCTGGGACATATGATCACAATAAATAGTTTCCTTCCATTGGTTACTAGGAAATAGTCGTCACAATGGTCTCACATGAGTTAAAGAAACCTACTAGAAGCAAAATTATAGAATAACTGCATTGTGAGGAGTAAATCCCTCAATTTGACAACTGGAAGATGTTAACAAAAAATATTTAGCATTGATGGCATAAGAATTTAAATTGGTGAATCCAATGCAGACTACTCGGTGTTCATAAGACCAACAAGAAGGACATCAGTATCTACTCATCACTTTTGTTGTTCATGTTGGTGCTGTATGTACCAAAAATTATCTACAAGACTATAAACAAGTAGAAATAAATTACAAAATGGAAAGGCCTCTTGTGCTAATATATTTAAAGGACTAGTTTTATGGTCTGGCATCCAAGTCAATAAAGACTCTCATAGAAACTTAACTCACATCATCCAATATCTCAATTGACTGGTGTCCTCTCTGCCAAGATTTAACAACAGTTAAATCTTTGGAACAGTTAGCACATTTTCTCTTATAATAAGGATATGTTAAAAAAAAATAAGGATATGTTAAATGCAGTTTCATAAGCAAGACCATTCCTTATCAACCCACACAAGCAAATGATGCCCCTAGAGCTGTTTATCCAGGAAAGCACCACCCCGTTGTTATCTTGGGGCTAATTACCACTATCAGGTGCTGTTTTCGTGCCTTACATTCAGTTCCATAGGGCAGAAGGAAGATGCTTACCTGCCAACCTCTGTGATGTAAATCCTTCCACCATTACCAATTTCAAGCTACCATATTGGTAGATTGACTTTTGCCCCTCAAAATCAGCACAAGATGATTCTAGTGTGTGACTTAAATGATTTACTTACCAGTGAGACAACCAGACAGGTAACTTTTATCAACCTCATGTTATAGATGAAGATGTGGAAGCTTGGAGAAGAGAGCTAAGCTGTCTCTAAGATCCCACAGCTGATAAGAGGCCAAGTTGGGATTTGAGCGTGGGTCTGCCCCAACCCATAATCTATTCGTTCAACAAATAAATTTAAGAGCAAAGTACGATTTTATACAGAAAAAGACAAACAAAAATCTTTTAAATCTGCCCATGCTCCTAAACATCTCCTTCTTCTCCCTACAAGAACAGATCACCCCAGGAATGTGCGACAAGACAAGCCAAGAGACCCTCCAAAAGACAATGGTCCTACATTCAACTGCCATCAGGCAAAGTTTGTTCTATTTTTTCCTCTCTGTGGTTCCTCTGTTTCGTGGTACCTCTTCAGCACAGCAAAGGTCATGAGAAACTGTTTATAAGAAAGTGTGAGGCACCCTTGAGCTGCTCAGGACACACCGACCAGAAAGTTATGGCTAAACCATCATGTCTTAACTAGCAGATTCTCCACAATTTCCACATACTTGTCTCTCAGGCCAATCAGGACACCATCTGAGTGTGATATTTCTGGGTCATCCTTCTTGGCACTTGGGGTGAGCATCCCTTGCTATCTCGACAGGCACCTGAGCACTGATGTGGGGATTCCAGTCCTTGCCTGGATTACTCTCATTACTTATTTCAAGAGTATCATCACCAACCCTGAGTTTATCTATTTAAACAGATTACTCTCAGGGCCTATTCCTTGCTCTCAAGCCCTTTGTAGGGAATTCTCTCTAGCTTCCATCAAATTGTCTTGTGCTATCCAGTTCCTCTAGGCATTTATTAAATAGTCTTGTCACATCAAGGAGCTGGCTGCACTTCTAGCCTCAGGAAAAAATATTAACAAGTGTAAAAAAAATCCACATGGTTTGTGGATTGCTGAACTATGGACTTCATGGAAAAAACATGAGACTTAAACTCATATTTACTCAATTTCCTCATCTGTGAAATGGAAGCTTTTAAAACATGGACCTTTCAAGATTGTTAGCTGTCTCACAAAATGCTTATTTTCTTAAGATTTTGTTTATTTATTCATGAGAGATACAGAGGGAGAGAGAGAGAGAGAGAGAGGCGGGGACATAGACAGAGAGAGAAGCAAGCTCCATATAGGGAGCCTGACGTGGGACTCAATCCCGGGACTCCAGGATCATGCCCTGGGCCGAAAGCAGGCGCTAAACCATGGAATCACCTAGGGATCCCCAACAAAATGCTTATTTTAAAGTAGTGTAGTATCATTATTTACATTTAATAATACAGCCTAATAAGGAATAAGCTGTGATGATCCAAAGTTGACTGAGCCATGCTCCCTGCCTCTGCAGGACTTACTCTCTAGTGGCGCTGGTGGTGTGCACAGAAAACTCTTACTCTGCAGTTAGAAAAACAGCTATGGTGTTATAGGCACCAGGGCATTGAAACCAAACCAGTGGTTGTGGAGGTTCCCCTGCTCTGAGTTTTGAAGGAAGGGTGAGCCTCAGGATTCTCAATGTGGGGCGATCATCATAATCACTGTGGAGCCTTGTCAAACCACATGTGCTAAAATGTGACCCAAATATTTTGGTTTGAAATATCTTGGGTCAGGCTGAATATTTGAATATTAATCATCCCCACAGGTGATTTTATATGAGGGTAACAATGACCTATATGTCCTTTATCAGAAAATTAGAAACCACATTTATTATATCCATCAGAAGAATTGCAGCGAGTCCTTGGTATTTGTCAGTATTTGCTGACATCTACACACAAGGAATGATGCTGCCACTATTGACTCAGGCCAGATTTCTACTCAATGTCTTCATTTGTAGTTTTAGAGCTCCCTTCAAAATTAGTCAAGCTCAATTTTTTATTACCTTAGCACTGTTTAATCATGTCCTATTTTTCCATATATCATAAACTCAAGCGCACAATTTAGGCAGGTCACATAGTCCTGGGCACTGAAAATTTAGAAATACTCTAAGTTTCCCTCTTTGTCAGTGTAGATAGTATAAGCCATAGAAAATTGTTCCAGTCAAAATATCATCTAATAAACAACTCACTGGAGACTGTGAAAGCTCCCCACAGAATTCCATCATAACAATGGCCATAAAGATAACATTGCATCCCCAGATCCTGCTATGTGTTTATTCAGCCAACAAAATACTGAATGTTATCTGAAATGGCAGCATCTGGCAACTCCTATATATTGATGTATCTCCCCTCATTTAGTCTGTGACAGTTTGAGAAATGGAATAAAATGCTAGATACTAGAGGTACCAAAAAGGGACCTATTGCCTTCATAGAATCTCAGAAATCCTGTTCCTCTCATTCTACCAATGAGGAAACTGAAAGGAAGGGAGGGGATTGAGTTATCTGACACACGTTGAGTAGGGCAAAGCCAACACCAGGCTTCACTCTTTCTGTCCAAAACCCTTCCACTAGCCCAGAGAACCGTGGTGGATAATTCAGTCACATTTTTATGATGAAATACACTGTGATTTCCTTATGCATGATTATAGTTTCTGGCCAGAAATAAATCACTTTTGTCCAAAAAAATTACAGAAAAAAAGTAACTCATATAACCTATGTAAACAGTTATATACGCCCTGGTTTCTACATAAGCAATTATCTGGAGATAAATAGAAATTATTTTTATTTAAATTCAAAATCAAGTGAAAATTTAAAAGCTACTACAGACTATTGTCAATACTTTGAGATTATAAGGAATTACTTCTACCCCTGAGTTCAGATCTGAAGAAAGAAAGAAAGAAAGAAAGAAAGAAAGAAAGAAAGAAAGAAAGAAAACAATTCCCTCCCTATGAGCTTTAAACTAAAAATATCAACATGGAATAAACCAGAACAAAGCAATGGAAAAAATACTGGCAAAGAAGACAAAGAAGAGGGCAAAGTCAAGATGAAGGGGAATGAGGAGACAGGGAAAGGGGAAAGAGAGAGGAAAGGAGAAGAGAGGAAAGAAGGAAGGAAGGAAGGAAGGAAGGAAGGAAGGAAGGAAGGAAGGAAGGAAGGAAGGAAGGAAGGAAAGAAGGAAGGAAGGAAGGAAGGAAGGAAGGAAGGAAGGAAGGAAGGAAGGAAGGAAGGAAAGAGGAGGGGGAGAGAGAGGGAAGGAAAGAAGGAGAGAAAGGTCAACTAGATCTGCAAAATTGTGCCCCTGTGTCATGGAATATATTAAAATATCTGAAGCTGTAAATACATAAACATGTAAACTGACAGTAAATATCATGAGGCTCAATCCCTATAGCAACACTTTCCCTGATGCCGTGTTTTCTTAGAATAATGCCGTTGAACATGTGATTCGTTCCCCTGGCTGACTTTTGCTCTGAAGCCGTGTTCACCAAGCTGTTCTCTGGTTATCAGAGTGTGCCTTGCCATGAATGTGCCCGGGAGGGAGGGCAGACTGGTCATTGAGCTCAGGTATTCTGAAAGCTGTAATGGAAAAACTGTTTAATATTTTTTATTATGAGATGCTAAAATTATTAAAAATGTATAGATAACAGCATTACAAACTCATATACTCAACACTTAACTTTCTCAAATCACCGTGTTGGTGTTACCTTCAGATTTCTTTTTAGATAATAAGATATTACAGTTGGAGTTAATTCTTTGTCTTCCACCAAGAAATCTCTTTCTCTTTCTCTGAAAGTCATACTTATTCTGACTTTGACGTTTGTTATTCCCTACCTACACGTGGATGGTGTCGATCCATAAAACCTTATTTTAAGCTTTATAGACATAGTGTTATATGGCACGCATTCTAGTACAAATAGCTTTTTTCTACCAATATAGTTTTTGATATTTCTCCATGTTAATACACATAGCTCTAAAATTCATGTATAAGGGCACCTAGGTTGGTCAGTGGTTAAGTGTCTCCCTTCGGCTCAGGTCATGATCTCAGGATCCTGAGATCAAGTCCTGCATCGGGCTCCCTGTGTGGAACCTACTTTTCCCTTTTCCTAGGTCTCTGCCTCTGTCTGTGTCTCTCAGAAAAAAATAAATAAAATCTTTAAAAAATAAAAAAAAGTAAAAATAAAATAAAATTCATGTATAAAGGCATCTACGTTTATTGTCTATTGAGCATGTTTTATGTCTTTGTTAGTGTGTTAGCTATAACCTTTGGTTTTGTTACCTATTTGCTGCTCTAGTGTGGGCATCTACATGTAATTATATTCTGTCTTTTTTTTTAAGATTTTATTTATTTATTCATGACAGAATGACAAAGAGAGAGAGAGAGAGAGAGAGAGGCAGAGGGAGAGAAGCAGGCTCCATGCCTCCATGCAGGGGGCCCAACCTGGGACTCGATCCCCGGTCTCCAGGGTCACACCCGGGGCCAAAGGTGGCGCCAAACTGCTGGGCCACCAGGGCTGCCCCATAGTCTGTCTTTAAGTGCTGTTATATCATTTCATGTTTAGCATAAGAGCTTTACAAATAGTACCCTTACCTTTCTCCCTTCCCAATCTTTGTTCTATTTTTTTGTATATATTACTTACGCACATTTTATAAACCCAGTTTACCATTTCATGAAAGTCAGTCATGTGCATCCATTCTCAAATCCATCTTCAGTTTGATCACTTATGATCAGCTGAGCAGGAACATGTGCACTGTAGAAATAGGCAACTGGTACACATGAAAGTTTTCTGTTTTTGTTTTTTTGAAGACTGAGCATTTACCAGCACATCATTTTATAAAACTAAGTACATATTGTTACCATGTTTGCTTTAAGCATTTAATTATCTGTTAAAGAAACAATTTCCAGTTTTATTGAGATATAATTGACATACAGTACTATGTAAATTTAAAGTGTACAGCATAATTGACTTATACATATTGTAAAATGATTACCACAATAAGTTTAGTTAATATTCAGTATTAAAAAGAGATTTTTTAGGGGCACCTGATTGGCTCAGTCACTAGAGCATGTGACTCCTGATTTTGAGGTTGTGAGTTCGAGCCCCAAGTTAGGTGTGAAGATTACTTAAAAATAAAATTTTGAAAAAACAGATTTTTTTCATAGCAATTAAAAGAAACGTGTTTTATATTCACCCAAATGTTTACCATTTCTGGTGGTCTTTCTTTCTGTAGATCTTTGTGTAGATTTCCATAAGCTAACATTTTCCCTTTGCTTAAAGATATTTCTTAAAGTTTTTTATAATGTAAGCCTGATGCTCATTAATTCTTTCAGTTTTTGACTAACCTCAAAAGTCTTTCTTGTGCCTTTATTTTTGGAACAACATGCAAGATTTACAGAGGTTTTTCTCTCCTTTTGGTAATTTAAATATACTCTTACCGTCTTCTGTCTTGCGCTGTTTCTGACAAGAAATCTCTTGTCATTCTCTCCATATTCCTCTTACATAATGTATCTTTTGTTTTCCTCTGGCTGCTTTTAAGATTTTCTCCTTATTATTGGTTTTGAGCAATTTGATTAAAATGTCTCACTTTTTTTCTTTTGGAATTTGTTGAGATTCTTGGATACATGGGTTGACAGGTTTATTTAAATTTTAAAGTTCTCAGCCCATATTTCTTCAAGTATTTCCTGCCCTCCCCCCAAGCCTCATCTGAGGATACCAATCAAACTGCACCTAATTGGGCCACTTCAAATTGTCTCTCAGCTGACTGATGCTCATTTATTTTTTCCTTTTTCTGTTTCATCTTGGATACCTTCTATTGCTATGTCTTCAAATTCACCAATCTTTTTTTCTGTGGTGTCTACTCTGAAGTTAATTCTTCCCAAAGTAGTTCCATCCCCATTATTGTTTCAACTCCATCAAAAAGTTCAAGTTGAGTCTTCTTCTATCTTCTATATCTCTGCTTAACATTCTTCATCTTTCCTGAGTCTAATTAAATGCATATAATATAGTTATAATAATCATTTTATTTTCCTTGTCTCCTCATTCTAGTCTATTAACTGATTTTTCTCCCCATGTGTGTTGTATTTTCCTTATTCTTTGCATATTTGGAACTTCTTTACTGGATACCAGAAGACTGAATTTTACTTTATTGGGTGCTTATATATATTTTTTGTATACCTATAAATATCTTAACCTTTATACAAAGATACAAACTACTCAAAAATAGTTTGATCCTTTTAAGACTTGCTTTTAAGCTCTGTTAGGCAGGAACAGAGCAGTCTTCAGCCAGCTTTTCTGAGTACTCTATGTGCTCTGTGAATCCAAGCCTTTTTTCAGTCTTGCCTGGGTAAATGTCACTGCTCTGGATGCTGTGTGAGCCTGGGGATTGTTCCTTATCCTCCTTTCAGGTGATTCTGACTTCAGGCTGGGACAGTTTCCTCACATGTGTACTGATCAGCCTTAGCATACGACTGAGAAGGAGCTTCTGTTCATCTCTGCAGGTCTTTCTGTGGGCAACTTTCTGCTCCCAGCACTTTACCTGTGAACCCCCAGTTGCCTTGGTTAACCTGGGCTCCTAACTCCATCCCCTCAATGCAGGGAGTCCTTCCTGCTCCACATGGCTTCTTCTCCCTGTGCAGTGGCCTGGAAGTTCCCTCTGTGGTAAGCTGGGCACATTCAAAGGACTACTGTGTTTGTTGCTCCTCCTTCAGGGATTACTAGTTTGTGCTCTCTGATATCCAATATCTGAAAAAGTATTGTTTCATTTATTTTCTATTGTTTTTATTTTCAATCTGGTCCCTGTCACTCCATCTTGGCCAAATGTGGAAGTATCTATGTTACCTTTGGACATTTTCATTCTTTATTTTAAGCTGGACTTCAAATTTTATACCTGGCCTCATGGCTTGGTGAGTGTGACTCTGCCCCTGAAATATGAACTACTGTTTGTGTACCAGCATATCAGGTTTCTGAGCCTCTCTGCCCAGGGTCTGTCCCAAGCCACACCAGCATTAGGGTGACATGCAAAGGTCTTAGGGAGAGACAAACCCTTTGAGTGATATGATAATGATTGAGCTCAAGTCTGAATCCTTTCTCAAATTTCTTCACAGGATGAATTACTCATGTACATGATTTAAAAATAAAATAGCTACATGAACATATGTAGCTTACAGACTGTTGTGTGTAACCAAATCCTGTGATTTAAAATGCTAAAAATATGTGCTTACTCATCATAATTTTCAGATAGAAAATGTATCTATCCATATCTTAGTAGTGCCATTAAAAATAACTCTATATACTGAAAACAATATTCCATGCTGTTATTAATAAAAAGTAAAATATTTTATTGTCTAGGAGGTGTGTACTTGTGCTCAAAATTACTCTTTATTTATAATCAGTCTATATTCCAGTCCTCAAATGACAACTACAGACTTTTGAAAAGGTAACTATATTGAGAGCTTTACATCACGTCCATACATTCTGGTCTTTAGTTGCTATCATCCTACTCAGGAACTTCTCCTTAGGTAACTAACTACCTGTATAGGTCACCAAGGTGCAGAGTTCATCTGAGAGGAGATGGAGTATTCAAAAACAAACCTATCTGACCTCGTGAAAACTTGCCAAAAGTCCCAACTTGATTTAATCAGCTTGAGGGGGACACCTGGGTGGCTCTGTGGTTTAGTGCCTGCCTTTGGCCCAGGCTGTGATCCTGGAGTCCTGGGATCGAGTCCCACATCGAGCTCCCTGCATGGAGCCTGCTTCTCCCTCTGCCTATGTCTCTGCCTATGTCTCTGCCTCTCTCTCTCTCTCTCTCTCTCTGAGTCAGTCCTCAAATTAATTAGGAAAATAGTAATGTCCCTTATGTCCATGTTCCTTCTCTCAGGATATTACTTTTCAATCCTTTTACTAAATGTTTTGATACTCACTTCAGTATGTCTAAACTATGTTTATATTCTTATGTCTTCATGATATATTTTAGGCAATGTCAGTGACTTTTTGCCATAAAATATGGATGGATAACTCTCTTTTCCTAGGGCCCTTGCACTTACAGCATGCACGACTCTAGAAAAGCCCCATTCTCACTGCACTCTCAGTGAAAGGATCCTCCTGGTCAATCTGGGGAATCCTCCTACCACATAAATGGTCCCACCAGGACTTACATGACCCAATGACCCTGCTTGATCCCCTCCTCACCTCTCTCCCCTTTCATTCCCATCCTCCCAATGTAGACATACTAATTTTGGTTAGATCATTATTAAGTAGTATATCAATTAACATTTACATAAGCATTGGCCATACAGTACATGGCTTTTTGTGCAATTTTTTAAATTTTACCTATATTAATACTTTTCTTGCTTTTGTTGTTATTTGCCTACTTTTTCATGTACTTGTCAACATTTCAACCCCAGACATACCACCTTATCAAAATCTGTTTCTAATATACCCAGATGTACCAGGTCTTCTATCGATTTCATCTTGAAATGTTCTCTCCCTCTCACGCTCCAGTTTGGACCTCACGCCAGCTACACAGATGTCGTTTGAGATCACCCATGCCTTCATCCCAGGGACGCGCTTTGCCTTTGTTTCATTTATCTCTTAACTCTGCTCGCCTCTTGGTTTTTCTGTCTCACTGTGATGGGGAAGATCCTCCCATGATCTCTCAAGATGGGTTGTGTGGAAGATAAACCTTCTGGAAGTTTAATGCCTGAAAATGTCTTTCTTCTGTACTCACACTTGATTAAGAGTTGATCTGAGCACAATATTCTAAGTTAGAAAGCGTTTGCTATTGTCTTTAAACCTCTGATGTAGGTCGTAAATCCAAAGTTCTATTCCTGATCATGTGGATGACACATTTATTTCTGTCTCAGAGGCTGAAAGAATCTTCTCTTTGTCCCATGTTCCAAAGTATCATGATGGTGCTCAGCATGTATCTATTTTCATACACTGTGCTAAGCCCTTTAATTGGCCTTGCAATATAGAAATTCCTCACTTTAGGTTCTGGGATGTCTTATTTTCTTGATTTACTTCAGTGATGATTTCTGTGCTCCATTCTCTCTGTCCTTTCTCCCAGAACCTCTATTATTAGGATATTTCTTTTCCCAGATTGATCTAATTATTTTGTGGGGTTTTTTTTTCCTCTTACTTCCATCACTTTTTGTTGTAGTTTCTGTGGTATTTCCTCTAGTTTATCTTCCATCCTCTCCATTAACTTTTTATTGTTACTATCATGTTTTAATTTCCAGGAGAACTTGTAATTCCCTCAGATTACCTCTTGTACAGCACAGCACATTCTTCTTCCTGGGTAGGTGTAATTTTTTTCATCACACTGAGGATATTAATGAAGGTTGTCTGAAGTTTTTTTTTGAAAGCATTTTCTTCCTCAGAATTTATGTGTGCTTAAATTGTGTGTGTTTGCTTGTTTACCTTGGTCTCTCCCTTTCACGTGACAAGCGTTCTTAAGATGTCTAGTGATCCTTAACTGTCTGTTTATATTTAACAGTGAGCTCTCAAAACTGAGGGGTAGCCCTGAGGGTTTACATGGTTAGACTTGTTCATGGAAGAAACTTTGCCGTCAGTATTTTTCAATCTTTTCTTATGGGAAGATCAGATTCTCCACTGAAGAATTTTCTGTACTGGAGGTTATCATTCTAGAAGCCAACTGGGTAGAAAGGCCTGCAGCTCTGCACATGGAATGGGATCACTCATATTTAACATGCTGTTTTGAACAGCATCAAAACCCTCTCCTGTAACACCTTCCTGGGAGCCCAAATATTATGTTTATATTTTATTTTATATTATATATGGTATATATAATAAAATAAATAAAATATTTAACAAAAAATAAAACATTTTTAATAAATAAAAAATATATTTACTATATATAATTTATATTATATATGGTATATATAACAAAAAATATATACCATATATATTATATATGGTATTTAATAAAAATATAAAATAAAATGAATATATAATAATAATAATTGCATATATATAATGTTTATGTAATATACATACTATAACCTTTCAGAGAACATGCTTCCTCTCCCAAACTCCTCAGGGGTTGGGAGTCTGGGAATCCTATCACTTCCCAAATCAATCCTCCTGATTTTTCTCCTACCTTCCCTCTATTTTCAGAGGTCTCTGATGTCTCTAATCCCTAAGAATTTTCCCCTATTGATGGCTTAGGAATCAGTTTTTTCCATCTGTGCTTCCATTTAGCCATTTGTTTCCAGCTTCCAAGAATTATTACTTCCTCCCTCTTTCTTTATTTGTCCTTCTGGCTCTATGCTTTGTCATCTTAGTGGGGATTCAGGAAGGAGCAAAAGTAAATGTATGCATGCAGCCTATCATTTTTACCTTGATATCTGCATATTTTAAAGGTTTCTATGTTAAATTACACAAATCTTTTCCTTTTCCTTTTATCTTTGCTCTTTTAATGGTGACTGCAGTTCCCATTAACAGCAAGTGAAGTTTATTGCTCTCCTTTCAAATCAAGCCTGGTCCTATGACTTGTTTGGCTAGTAAATGCAGCAGATATGGCAACTCAGGCATTCCCAGACTAGGCCTTCACATGCCTTATACGGCTCCACCCACTGTCTCTGAAGCCAGTCCAGCCACATGCCAACAAGAAGCTCACCTGCTGGAAAATGAGAAGTCCCCAAAAGAAGATGAACCATTTCATCTGAAGCCATCCTAGACCAGCGCCCCAACTGATCTCAAAATTGCAAGTGAGGAGTGACCCAGCTGGAACCAGAAAAACAGCCTTGCTGAGCTTTGCATGAATTTCTAACCCACTGAATCATGAGCTAAACAGTTGTTTTAAGCCACTAAGTTTAAGGGTGGATTGTTACACAGCGAAGGCTCACCAGCCCAGTTTCTGAAGAATGAGATTTCAAAGATTCATGCAGCTCAACTTAAAAAAAAAATCTAAAAAGGTCCTCACAGAGTCAGAAATGGAACAATCTATCAAAATAGTTCATTTAAACTTGTTGTTGATCATGCATTTGAACAACACCTGCATAAATAATAGATGTGCTGGTTTTGAACTTTATATTGTTCTTATTATAAAACTATGCGCCCCAAAAGATAGCAAATCAATTTCATAGTCGGTGCTCACGCAGCAGTAGACAATTTATCCTGACACTTGATACCTGCTGGCTACCGTTCCCAATTACGCCAGATGCTGAAGAGCACGTCTGTGGAAAGAACGAATCAACAGTGTGAGATCAGCCTCGTTAAGATTCCAGGAGTGTGTCGGCCTCAGTTCAGTGCACCACTGAATCCCTACCATAAGCAAAATAGTGACATCTCCTACTTTTGTGTCTGTTAACCTCTTACCAGAACTAAAGTACAAAATTAATTTACTATAAAGGGCTTTTGGAGATATGACTAGCTTTGCCCACAGCAAAAAAAAAAAAAAAGAAAGAAAGAAAGAAAGAAAGAAAGAAAGAAAGAAAGAAAGAAAAAGAAAAGCAAAAGACTGGAGGAAGTGTGAATGAAGAAAACATCACAAAACAAAGCAAGCAAGGCGAGCGCGTATGATAAGACAATCACACCAGGCCTTAGGATGATGCAACAGGTCTACTGGTCCAACTTTCTCTAGAGCCAAGAGATTTGGGGATCAGGGAACAACTCACTCAGCTTTGTTCCAGAACAGACTCATGCAGCCTGCTAGCGAGACATAACCACTGTGGACACAATGGAGAGCCAAGCAGCAAGGCTGGTCATCTAATAGGGGAGAGCGTCAACTCTAGCTAGAGGAGAAAAGGAAAGAGGTGAAAAGAAAAATTGAGCCATGAAATTGCAACTTACTCATTTCCCAAAGCTTAGAAAATTTTAGTTATCTTGCGAGATAACTAGATTTTAAAAACTGATACCAAAATCTGATTATCTAATCCTTTACACATGGATTCTTTTAATTTTTAAGACACACGTAATTATATTCCCTAGTGAAGTTGGAAACAGTGCATTATTTAGATGTCATTAACAATTAATATCTGGATGTCTCTAAAAATACTGTGACAAGTGATCCTTCTATTTCCTGTTGTCCTTTAGGTAAGCCCATCACTGAGTTCCCATCAAACTGGCTTAAAGGTTTTGATGGGATCATCGATATAAATTATTGGTGGGGAGAGGAAGGAGATTTCACTGAAATACAAAAAGCAAAGAAAACATTAACTGCATGCTAGAAATCAGCAGAATGACCTCAAAAAATTAAAATACTCACAGCATCTACATCTTAGCTGGATCTGCTCCATAACTCTGATACTTTCAAATGTCAGAAATTAAGAAGTGCTAATAGCACATATTAAATAATGACTTGTGATGATATATTCTTAGCTATATGTGCATTTAGCACACTGTCGAGGAAAACGATTATTAAGTAACACTGTGTTGTGGATTTGAGTGGAAAGATGGACACATAAGTTTACAAACCAGTGAGGGATATGAATAAAGTGACAGAGGGCCATATGAGCAAGAGGAAAGGCAGTTAGTGTGGCTCAACGGGGGCTGGAAGGATATGGAAGGTGAAAGTGAATTTTTTTTGCAAATGTTTCATTAATGGAAGGATATGGACACTGACATGCGAAGAATGAGTGGGAAGGAGCCAGGAAACAAGTGGCTTTCTAGGAGTAAAAGTGGTTCTAGTTATTTAAAGAATTAATGTTAACTAAGATAAAAAGACTTTGGAAGTAATCAAGAAATAGACCAGACAAATATTTATAAACAATGTTAAAGAATTTGAACTTAATCCTGATCACAACAAAGGAAATTCTCTTCTATCACTCATCTGCCTAGCGCCTACTACTACCTATTACCTATCCATCTACTTATCTATGAACGATCTATCTATTGATCATCTATTTATCCACCTGTCTATCCCTGTATCCATAAATTCTGAGAGAGCTTAGACATTGTCTTTTGGATTCACAATGATATCCGCAAGAGTTAGAGCAGTGCCTGCCACACAAGTAAACTTTTGATAATGCTCAAAGAACTTTTGCAGAATGGGGGGGGGGCTCTTGCATATTTAGCTGTGGAATGGTCCGACTAGATTTGTTTCAGGAAAACAGTGCAGCTGAGTGTGGGAAGCATGAGCAGAGACAGGGACACCAATCTGGAATCTCATCCACATGTAGATAAGGGATGACAAGGCATGTAGGCAGGACATGACAAATCCACAAGCATGGTGGAAGATGTTAGCACATCCTTTTCAATACTTAACAGGAAAAGCGGGCTGAGAAACCAGTACACTAATAGACCCAAACGCTACAATTACCAAACTGACCTACTGGATATATATCCATTATTGGATTCAACAATAGCAGAATGCACATTCTTTTCGAGGATTAACAAAACTTTTGCAAAAAAAATTCACTATAACCTACCTTATAAAGCAGATCCCAAAAATTCATAGTATTAAAATCATACAGACCTGCTCTCATGACAAGATAATTAAGTTAGAGGCCAGGAGCAAAAAGACAGTAAGAAAATCCCCTGACTTTCATAAATTTAGAAAAACCTCTAAATAACTCATTTGTTAACAAAATTAAAATGGAAATTAATAGATTCAACTGAATGATAACGAAAACATTATGTACCCAAACTTGAGAGATGCAAAGCTATGCAACCGTAGAAACAAGTGACCATCAGGTACAGACATCAGAAGAAGGAGAAAGGCTGCAAAATGTCAAGGACGAAGCACTCATTTCAAGTTGCTCAGAGAAACACAAAACAGACACAAACCATGCAGAAGAAAGAAAATAACACAATGGGTGCTGTGACGATGAAGAGCCAGGGTTTCGGGTAATGTTCAATTTCTGGGCCTGGGTTCTGCTTAAAAATACACTCAACTTTGCGATAATTTATTTGGCTCCACGCTTCTGTTTCTTCTATGCTTCTTCATACATAAGTTATGTTTTCACCATAAAAATGGTTTAAACATTAGTAACCACAAGGAAACAGAGATAGTGCTTATGTAAACCAGCATAGGGAAGAGAGAGCAGTAAGCAGAATTAATAGATGTTACAGAATTAAGATGGATTGGACTGCCAGAAGATGGAACCCCAGACTCTGGTGCTTTATTTTGGGAGGAGACTGGGGAGGAGTGGTTTGGGACCTAGTGGAATGGGAAATGTGCTGGCTTTTCTCCAGTGGAGACATCCACTCGGCAGTCAGGGGCCTGTGTCTTGCCCAGAGCCGAGAGACTTCAGAGTCGGGAGCATCTTGTAAAGGGTCTTTGAGGCATGGGACTCAGGGAGACGAATGAACAGAAGGTAAGATGGGACCTGGAGGCCCACTTGCAGTCAGAAGAGAGGCAGAAAAAAAAAAAAATGAAGACTCCGAAAGTTCTTCCAGATGCGTAGGAAGAAAACCAGGAAGAGCCGACGTTAGGAAGTGACTCAAGAGTTAAAAATGATCAACAGAGTTTAATGCTGCAAAGATGAAAAAGGAAATCAGGATGGAGAAGCATCCTTTGCATGAGGAGGAAGGGGGCCTGGAGAGAGACATCTCTTCCATTGTTTGGAAATGAGAGAGCAGGGGGTGATGAGGGAGCAGGTAAGTTTGTCCATAACGTAGCAAGAAGGGGAGGTGATAAGTTCTTTATAGATCTTGGATACCAGCCCTTTATCTGATGTGTCGTTTGCAGATATCTTCTCCCTAAAGGTTGCCTTTTAGTTTTGTTGGCAGTTTCCTTTGCTGTGCAGAAGCTTTTTATCTTGATGAAGCCCCAATAGTTCATTTTCACTTTTGTTTCCCTTGCCTTTCTTGCAATGATGTGCTATATGTTGGCAAATTGAATTTAAATTAAAAAAAAAAAAAAGAAGGGGAGATTGATTCTCATGGCGTCTGTTCTCTGTGAAGCAGGAGATAATGCTACTAAGGGTAAGGAGGCGGGAAGGGTGAAGCGCTGAAGGTTTAAGAGCATGAAGAAAATCACAGGAAAGGACAGATGAAACAGCTGGTGGAGAAAATGGGCTTCCCATGCACTAGGCTCTGGACCAACTGGTGCTTTGGGGTATTTCACTAAGGGAGTTCCATTTCAGAGACTGTTGTGTGAAGTTACTACATTTTTATCTTTAATTTTCTTAAGACATCATTTCTGAGTCCAAATTCCTTCTTTTCATGTGTCTGAATCAGATGCTTGTTTTCATCTTACGACAGAGTCTTTGATTGTGGATGCCACCCAGGACCGTGAGAATAATGGAATGTGCAAGACTTCTCACAGCAACATGGTGATGCTTATTTGTGTGGGGAGTGATGGCAGCAAAAATATAAGGATAAAAAACGTTGCATTGCAGCTGATATGCCATTCTTATGCACATAAAACAACTTTCCTGGAGAGCACCCAGGCTTGACAGCCAGTTATAAGACCTAGCTTCAAGTCCAATAGTGGTTGTATAAGAGCAGCTCCTACTCCCTAAAAGTGGAGAAATCCTATCTCTCTTTCAAAGTATGTGTGAAAAATAAACATAATATAAAGTCTTGGACAATGATCAGTATGTGGCAATAGTGCACCCAGTGCTTAATAAATAGTCATTTATATCTTCATCATCACCGCCACCACTCCTGGGAACCAATTCCCATGCTGGAAATCTCGGTCTTAGTGCCAATTGTATAAATAACTAGCTGTGTGACTCCTGGGCCAATTCTGTGACCTCTTTGGGTCTTTTAAATTTATGCAGCACAAACAGAGCTGGTTTGAGAAGAAAAACTGTAAGGACTGCCAAGGATAGGAAATTTGGTACCGATTTCTAACCAGAATTCTCTAACATGTCATCATTTACTACTAGATTTGACACTTCAAATATAAACATGGAATTTTAGCTACCAGCCAACATAAATTTCTCTTTAACACCATTTTCCAAACTTATAATATGATAATTTCTAGGTCAACCTCTGTCTTGTTTTGTTTTTAGTATCAATTTCTGTGACTCTTAAAAGCAGAAAAAAAAAATACTTCATAACAGTCTAGCTCTCTCATCAACACAGACATAAACGTGAGAAAAAAAAATGCTTTCTTAAACCTGTAGTGCAAAGTGCACACTTTTACAGATTACTTTTGAGAAGTTGACATATATTTAAACCGAAGAAATGGTCCTACCTATGAGGCACTTGTGTGTTTAGATCTGTTTAACAGGTTATCAGGGGAGGTGAGCAAACTGTTCAACATCAGGGTGATCACAATTAACACCATATACCTGCTGCTGTCAAAGACTGGAATCTTCCAGAAGCCATGATGTCTTCATTAGAAATTTCAATGAAATAAAAATACCCAAATATGTCCTTATACATTCTAATATTATGAATGTCCATAATATATCACTTGGGGGAAAACATAAGTCGCAGAACCACATATATCCTATAATTCATACACACGTGTCACTACATCACATACACACACACGGGCACACAAACACATGGCATATGTTTTAGTTTGTTCAAGCATATTCAGAAGCTTTCACCTTAACTACATATATTGCTATGTCTGAAATATGGAAAGAGAAGGGGACAAGAATTGAAAGGAACTGTCACTTTTTACTTCACAGGTTTTATATGTATAAATTTACACTTTAAAATGTACTGTTTTATAATTTTAATTAAGGGACAAATCTATATAAACAATTCCATGCCAACTTAAAGTGATTTATTAGAAAGATATAAAAAGAATAAACAGTTAATGAATTATTTTACTACTCTAAAAGGCATTCCCATTCATTAGGATTCTAAGAGTTGTCCAGTTGTATCAAAATTTATCTATTATTCATGTCATTACAAAATATGAGGCAGGGATCCCTGCGTGGCGCAGCGGTTTAGTGCCTGCCTTTGGCCCAGGGGGCGATCCTGGAGACCCGGGATCGAATCCCAAGTCGGGCTCCCAGTGCATGGAGCCTGCTTCTCCCTCTGCCTGTGTCTCTGCCCCTCTCTCTCTCTCTCTCTCTCTCTCTCTCTCTCTGTGTGTGACTATCATAAATAAATAAAAAATTTAAAAAAATATGAGGTGCTTTGCTAAGGACCTATATTCATGAAAACATTCAACCCTCATACTAAATCTGTGAGATTGGCATGATTAGCTCCATTTTCACAGGAGGAAACTAAAGCCCAGGGAGATTAAGTGTCTTGCCAAAGTCACGTCATTAGAAGAGAGTGCACTTGGGATCTGAATCGTGTTCTTAACCTTTCCGTCCCCCGGACCTACCTCTCTTGCTTCACACTTTACATTTGAGAAAGAAAATGTGTTTTACACCCGAAAATGTCAGAAAGTGTTGAGAGCTCAAAGAATGAAATGATATCACTGCGATCAATTATCCTACAGGGACGTTAAATGCTGATTAGCCACTCACTCTAACGCGTTATCACAAATTGTTACTTTATGCCAACAAGCACTTTATGCGCCTAAACCTTGCCAAAAGCAATCACTGGAGACAGCAGGATGGATGCAGAAAATGGAAAGAAGCATAAAGTCTTCATCTCCATAAAGCTAGTGGAGAAGACAAAGTGATTAACAGATTGTTGGACCAAAGTGTTTATATCAATCCCAATAGTTTAGACTGCAACCCCCAAGGACAAGAACCAGAGGTTTTATCATTACTGCTTATATGCTACAAGACCCCATGAAATGCTGTGTTCAATCATTCCATAACCAATGTTGTTGGAGCTACAATTTGAATGATGTAGTCTTCCGGGGAGGCACATGGTAGAAAATCCGATCCAAAATTACTTACACGTATGTATGTGGCTTAAACATATGCATGTATGTTTATACACATAAACATATTTTCTGCATGTTTGTGAACATATACTTACATACTTTTTATGTAAGTGGAAAGCTCAGAGGAAGGTAAGTGTGGGTACAACTTGACCCAGAGCCTTGAATGTAGTAGCACTGTGACTCGTTTTCACACTCTATGGGAACCTTTCTCTGATGGTAACTCCTCTGTGAAGAGGGGAAGCTTCTATGGCTTCTCACATCTTCTCAGGTTCATGTCCAGGGGTGAAAGCTGGGGACAGGGAGAGCCACTGTCTGTGTGATTGTGGGAACTCAAGTCCTGAGATTCACTATTATCGAGTCAGCTTAGATTATGTGCCCGCTGAGCCGGTTAACATGGTAGAAAGACGTGCTCTGCGGGTCGCCTGAACCTTATGGAAACAGAGTCAACTGAGTGCACATGGATGAGACGTGGGGAGCTGCTGACCCGCACATGGAAGTCAGGCCCTGGTGTCCAAAGACCGTGGAAGGGATAGTCTGAGGACAAGCACAGACCCGGTGGGTCCCAAGCACAGATCACTTCCCAATGGTGATGTGTGGGTTCTCCTCCCAACTATGGCCTCATGACAGCATTTACAAGGAGTGACCCCCACCATGGTCACTCTATGAAAGGTTTGTTCAGAATGGCCTCTCTGTGTCATCTCCTGGCCTGTCTCCCAGCAGCCTTTAGATGGCAATACCAGGCCATGAGATGAGTGTTATGACAGGGACCTCCAGTCCACTCCAGGGATCATAATTAGGTAATGTCACTCTGCAGGCTTCAGATGATGTCCAGAATCCCTAGGAGGTTGGGAAGAAGGGAAAAGAGAAGTATTATTTTCATTCAAAAGCCTTCTGAGGCCAGGCTCTCAAACTTTCCCCTTCAGGGAAGATCAGAGCTAATGTAGGAAGTGGAGATCAGGGGATCACCAAAGTGGCAATTTTGTGCTAAAGAAGACAAATAAAAAAAAAAAAAGACAAATATCAATGAAGCTAATTAATTCTATCTTCTGTAAACCTCCAGAGATGAGCAAGTCATAGGTAATGACGAAATGGCTCCTGACCCAAAAGCCCGATAGGTCAGTTCCTCATTGCCAATCTTCAATCTCCAATTAACGATGAGAAACATCTGATTATTTCTCCACTTGCTGTTTGCACCAACTTTTAAACATTTCAGGATGCCCCGTCCCTCTAAAGCTGGATTTCTTTTTTTTTTAAGATTTTATTTATTCATGAGAGACACACAGAGAGAGAGAGAGAGAGGCAGAGGGAGAAGCAGGCTCCCCACAAGGAGCCCGATGTGGGACTCGATCCCAGACCTCAGGATCATGCCCTGGGCGGAAGGCAGACGCTCAACCGCTGAGCCACCCAGGTGTCCCTAAAGCTGGATTTCTTCAAGAAGAAAAACACCTCCGTCCATCCTACCAAATGCAACCTGGTAAATTGTATTTGAGAAAATTTACTTTGTTTTATTATTAATAACTTTTATACAAATATGAACACGAGCTTACCCTTTTTCCAAGTAGTTATTTTCTTTGCATGGAAATGGAAAGCAAACAAAATGCAGGAGATGTTTGCTTAAAATGATGAACGAAGAAAACCATAGAAGCCCCTCCAGCTCTCTACATTTCCAGATTTAGTGGCTGAATGTATCCGGTCCCACAGACATACATCGGAACCTGAAACCACCGTTCATTCCAGAAATAGTGTAACATAGAAAGATCAATGCCAAGACATCATTGCCAGAATTACTCATCGGTGGGTAGGTTGAATGTGATACCATATAATTTTGTTTTCTCAAAAAGGAAATCTCAAACAAGAAAATGGCAAAAGGCAGAGTTTATGCGAAGAAACTATACATTTTGTTTCTTCCTGAAACAGAAACACTTTCTTGGGTAATTTTAATCAACACTGCTTTTGAAATGTGCAAGTATTCAGATACGAGAATCAACCAGATTTGCCAAACCATAAATATAATATTTCACTTTGAGCATCAGTTCTGGGTGAAGTGCTCATGTGCGTCTCCCGAAAGACACTTTCTTTTCGGTTTCACAAATCACACAAGAGGAGAGTCCCCTCCTTTTTACCTAAATAAGTCCTGCTCCCAACTATTGGTGGCTTCGGTGCCTCTGAGAATGAGGCAGGATCCTGGCCCCAGCCTCCCCCAGTCTGCAGGCTCCTCCGGGCATCTCATGGGCCCTCTTCCCACTCCTGCTGGCCCACCACCCGGGCACCTGCCTTCCCACCCACACAGGCAGCCTTGGCTTCAAAGGAAACAGGGGTGAGGCTTCTTTTTAGGATAAGTCTGTGTAGGAGTGCCATGCATTTCTGGGTAGGAACCGGGTTTTACATTTCCCAGCAAAGTGATCCACAGCTCTTTCACTGGAGCTCGGTATTTATAAATGTGAGACCAAGATACATGTCTTTGGTACCAAGGCACAGCAAGTAAAGCAATATAACTGTCAAGTGTCCCCATCTGACAGATCTGTCACGGGAGCTCTTGGGAGTCTATATATTAATAGCAATAGAGGTTATGGATATTAATACCTCCAGGGTGTCCGAACCCTTGTTTCCTCAGACTGCCCTCCTGATCCAGTCAAGAGCCCTGCCTGCTTCTATTTTACTTGAGGAAGGTTCAAAGGCAGCACCGCAGGGGAGCGCTTCTCTGCCAGATGGGCTCCTGTCTCTGGCCCTGCAAACTCCCGAGCCTCTGGTGAAGGCACAGGTCACTGGAAGGCTGACCAGTGAGCATTCCTGGAGTGGTGAGATCTCCAGCTGCCTCTTCCCCATCACCAGGTTCTGGGCACTTCCCTCTTGTCTTCTCCCCTTCTCTCAAAGAGCCGTGTCCAGGGGAGGGTCCTCCTCTCACCCGTCCCTTGGGTGCAAAGCCTTTCTTCAGCTCCCAGCTAGATCGCTGGGGTTTTACTGATTAGTCTCTACTATTACAGATTTTCTTCTTTCTTGTTCTGTCATCTGGAAACTTCTGACACCCCAGTCCTAAGTCTCATTAAACAACTTCTTCATCCAGAAAGATGCTTCATCAGTCTAGCACTCTGCTGTGTCCAAAACAGAGGGACAGAGTCAAGGTGTGTGGTGGTAGTTCTCTTGCCATACCAAGTGCCACGTCATGCAATCTCTTGCTCAAGTCTCAGAAGGACGGAGTGAGTTTGGTGTAATCATTCCACTGTTTTCAGGCAGTAATAAAAATAATAGCAGGGTGCCTGGGGACCTTAGTTGGTTGAGTGTCCAACTCTTGATCTCAGCTCAGATGTTGATCTCAGGGTTGTCAGTTAAAGCCCCATGTTGGGCTTAGTGCTGGATGTGGAGCCTACCTAAAATAACAACAGCAACAACAACAACAACAACTACAAAATAATAGCTAACATTTCCTGGGTGCTCAACATTCTTTTAAGCACTTTATATGAATAAATTCATTTAATCTTCATAGGAAGTTACATTATTACCTCCACTTTACAGATGAGGATGGGGGCACCTGGGTGGTTCAGTTGATTAAGCGTCAGATTCTTGACTCCAGCTCAGGTCATGATCCCAAGTTTGTGGGATCGATCCTTGCTCTGCGCTCACGGTGGAGTCTACTTGAGACTTTCCATCTCCCTGGTCCCTCCCCCAACTTGTGCTCTCTCTCTCTCTCAAATAAATAAATAAAATCTTTACATTTTACAGATAAAGAAACTGAGTTATGAAGCTATGAGTAACTCACCCATGTGTATACACTGGCAGGTACAAAACCAGAATTTGAATCTAGGGTAGCCTTATGCCCGTGTAGGCTCACCTGCCACACTAATGCCAACAGCAGAAAATGCAGCCACCTGGGGGACAAGGGGCTCATCCAGGGGAACACAGCCAGGAAAAATAGGGCTGAACTTCACACTCGAGTCATGTCACTTTTTTCCTACTACCTGCTGCTTTCTGTAGGATTCTCTGTCATATTTCCCTCATGGAAGCTGTGTATCCTGCTTATCTTTATAGTCTGGTGGCTTCTGCTGTCAGTGGCATTTTGCACAACAGAGGATATTCAGAAGTGCGTTCTATGAACATGGCCAGGTTCAGATGAAAAAATAGGAAAGTGCAAAAATAAGAAATTACAATAACTCACCATTGCAAAGCATGAGGGTTCATGAGCATTAGGTGGAATGACACTGATTTTTAACAAGTTTTGACTTTTGGTTTTATATGGTTCAAATGGAGAGGTGGGTGCTCAACCAAGGGAGCAGGTTTGGAGGAGGGTACCAAAGGGGTCAGCAGAATCTTCAGAGCCCAGAACAAAGGCAGCATCAGTGCACATGGGAAATGGCTCAGGGAGGTAACACCTTTCCTGAAAACTTGCCATGAGGACAGGCTGCAGGAGATTTGCAAAAGCCTCTTAGGCCTCACTGCCATGAGGAGGAAAGAAAACCACCCAGCCTTCCACAAAAGGCGCCTGAAGAAGAGCCAGGCAGCCTCTGCTGCACCCCCACTGTGTGTGTATAATAAGGACAAGGAATTCCCTCTGATGTGGGAATCACTTTTTCCAAATGCCTGCTTCTCTGCTCTGTGGTCCCTCAGCACATAATGAGCACAACATGCCACAGCTGATCGAGACACAACCATATCAAGTTTGCCAGCATTTGAGGCTAAAACAGCATGAGAAACACTGTTTTCTGGTCAAAACTAGAACTGCAGAAGTGAACCTCACTCAGCAGTCTGATGGATTAATGGGTGACATGAATTGTGGTTCAGCTTTAGGAGAATCAGTAGTTAACAAATGTCAACATTTATTGATGGGAATGAAATTATGGGGACAGGATGTAAGATGGGATCGGAAAGAAGAATTTAGTGTGAAACAGAAACTTAAACAGTGCCAGTAAATCAAAGAAATAAACCAAGAAGAAGCATCACAAAAAGTTCAAGCAACCCCATTAATAGGGAATGAAGTACCAGAAGCCAGAGTAATTGAGTTATCCCAGTGAGGAAATCACACGTAAGGATGAATTTACAGCACTGTCTCGCCTGATCGAATGAAAGGCACAAGGAAACTTCTAAGTAGATGGAAAATATGGAGAGACAGCGAATGCAACAGGAGAGTGGACGTTCCCACAGCACATCTCCCTGAGCAAAGACGTCCACTCATCAGAGTGATTTTAAGAAAACAGCCCCCTATCAGTGAGATTGACAGAACGGAAATCAATTAACCAAGAAACCACACTTCGACAAATAAGTAATAATGTCCACTCAGTGGCTTCTTTGGGGAGCAAAGATAAATGCACATAAAAATAGTAGGGAAAAAGAGGAGGAAGAAGAAGGTAGTAAGAAAACTAGCTTCCCGGGGCCCTCTTGGCACAATCTGTGGATAAGTTCCAGGACGGTGGCTGGAACCGGGATGCACAGGACGTGCATCACAGACGGTCCTGCAGAGAAGCCACACGCTGAGATGTGAGGACTTGGGGTGGGGGGGAGAGTTTAAAATAACCCAATCGTATGTTTCATATTGATGGAGGGTATAAAAGACAATATTTTGGATATGTTCAGTTAAGTAAAATATATTAAAACTAACTTCACCTATTTCCTTTTACTCTTTCATGGGGCTAGTAGAAAAGTTAAAATGAGGGAGGTGGCTCACAGCCTATCTCCATCGACCACTTTCAGGTTGCAGGAGAAAGGGGCAGCTACTGGCAGCAGAAACAGCATCTCAGGGTGCTTCTGGGGGTCCTCCACTCCCAAGGAGCCCTGAACGCAGAACACTGTGCTGAGGAGGCCACGTGAGAGCAGCGGCAGGTTGGTTTCCCACCTGGAGAGTGGCAGAGAGAAGCATCTCTACTGGGGGCCAGGAGGATCCCGTTCACCTGTTCAGGTACTCTCCCAGAATCCCCAAATCCAGGTGAGGACATGAGCCCTGGAAACACTGTTCTATTCCTGTGACTGTGGCACAGGCCCATCTTCCAGGGGCTATGGAGTGGACAAGAGGGGTTATTAAGAACTAGAAGCCCTCACTTAGTGACCTATTCAGGAAAGAACACTGAGTACCAGCAAACTCAGAGAAGAAAGGTATCCAACTTTGCTAGGGCTGCCCTAATAAATATCATCAACTGAGTGACCCAAACAATAGAAATTTATTCTCTCCCAGGTCTGGCTGGAGACCAGAAGTCTGAAATCAAGGTGTTGGCAGGGTGGATTCCTTCCAAGACTGTGAGAGACAGACTGTTCTGTCTGAATTTCCTCTGCATCAAAATTTTTCCCTTTTCCTAAGGACAAGAGCCTTAATCATTAGCACTTTGTTTTAACATGATTACTTCTATAAAAACTCTCTACATGAGGTCACATTGTGAGGTCATAGGGGTCGTTCTCCAACATATCACTTTTGGGGACACAATACAACCCATAGCAAGAAGAGAGGAGCCCATTTGAAAAGCAACAACTTTGCTACAAGATTCTTTAACAGTTCCATATACTAATCTAAAACAGCTTAACTTCTGTTAAAATGTTTAAAGATTAGCCAATCCAGTAAGCCACAGTCTTCCCCTGTGTCTACATGTCAAGGACTCCCTGATGCAAAGGGCTTATATTTCTGTGTTCTGTGAGTGGAGAATTAGAATTTGATCCTTAATGTCTAAGCGTCCATCCTCTCAGTCATCGTCTTGTCATTGATTCACTGTTCTGACCCAGGATGCTTCTTCGACCTAATTCCTCTAAGTCTGTAGGGTTTTCACGGAGGGTTTCGGCTTTGGGAACTCAAAAGGCAAGAGAAAGCAGGACCACTGCTGGGTGTCCACATCCTCCTGCTGAGTTTAGTAGTCTGGGTTGGCCATCCATCCCCTGGCAGAGGGTGGAGAAGGGGACTAAGAAGAAAAAAACCATGTTAAACCACAAGAGGAGAAGAAAGCACTGGTCGGAATCTCAGAAAGTATACTCCTGACCCACTGTGTACAAATCAGAGACAAATATACACTCTATTTTTATTAAAATACATCTCAGTTATGGAATAAGAAAACATTAAAATTCATAACGTGGGTGCCTAAACGTGGCATATGTTTATTACTAACTCAGTGAAACCTCACTAATTTGAACTTGAAAAATGCTATTTCACAGCTTCTACATAATTTTTTTTTAATGACATAGTTTAAAAAAGTATTTACCGGCAGAATTTCCTGTGGGTTTTGTTACCTGAACGGATACTGCCTAAACACTTTTAAGCATTTTCTGCCCTTAGTAGTGTAAACATTCCCCCAGGAAACCTAGAGTTATCCCGCCAGTGAATCCTTTCATTACAGATCATGGAAAGGCAAACGTGGCCCTGACCATTTGGGACATCTGATTTCACACATAACCCAAATTACCAAAGTCTAATTGAATCAAATTGTGTCTGTTTGTCTCCTTGTTTTACTGCTCCTTTAATTACAGATTTCTGGAGCGGATAGAAGCGCCAGCAATTCTGAAGTCGTTCTGGCGATGGCACATGTGACACTGAGTCCCCAGGCAAAAACCACTCTCTGTACCAGAAAGGAGGATTTTACAGGGTGATGGTGGGTGAGCCCCAGAGCTTTCAGCACCAAGTGAGGGGTGTCTGATAAGAGTGTTTAGCAGGGGCACTGGGAGCAGCTGCCTTTGCTCAGGTCCTGATCTCAGGGTCCCAGGATCGAGTCCCACATCGGGCTCCCCACAGGGAGCCTGCTTCTCCCTCTGCCTATGTCTCTGCCTCTCTCTCCGTGTCTCTAATAAATAAATAAAATCTCAAAATAATAAAAATAATAGGTTTTTTTAAAGAATGCTTAGCAAACCAGAGAAGATTACAGTGATGAAATGTGCAGGAGCTGCCCACGGGAGGCAGGAGGGCTCCCCAGATAACCAGGTATCTTCTCCAGGCATCACAGTAGCCAGATTTGCACCAGCAGCCTCCCAGCCCCATGCAGGGGAGGGGACAGGGACCCCAGGCGGGCTCCTCTCCAGGTCTCAGGGCCCGGCCAGAGCAGCCAGGCTCCCTGTGTAACCCTGTATCACCCTGTATCACCCTGTGTCACCCTGTATCACCCTGTGTCACCCTGTGTCACCCTGTATCACCAATGAGGCTGCGGCTCCCTGTCGCCCATCTTGTTCTGTGCAGAGCAGATAGGGGCCTGCTCACCGGGGACCACGGCCATATCATTAGGTGTCAGAGCCTTTCCACGTTAAATCCCTCAGCTCGGGAATGACCGCGCACACCAGGTTCACGGACCGTCAATTACGGAAAAACTTGGAGTTGAGATTAGAGGCGCATTTGGTTATTGGTTCCCTTTCTGTTCCCCAATTGCAATGACTCTCTTTTGGGCATCATTTGGCAGTTCACTGTTTGGTTCAACGTTTCTTAATGGGAAAGGACTTTCAAAAATAAATATATATTTAAAAAAAACATAAATAGGTGGAGGAAGCTATCATTTTCATCCAGGCATGAATCAGTTGGAAATTTCTTTATAAGTGTGCATGAGATACTTGTAAATATACCTGTAAATACTACAAACTGTAGATGGAAGTTGTAAAAAAATTATTAATTAATACTGATGGTGACAGCAAAGAGACTCTTGGTTTTGAACAGAAGTCCTAGCACGCAGGCCAAGGAGATGCCCAGCGAAAGGAGCCCAACACACAGCCCTTTGTCAGCCTCGTCGAAAGCAGGTTGCTTGCCTTTTAAATCCCTGCATGCTAATCCTCACAGCTCCGTGTGTGCCTCATAAACCCGTTCTATAATGAGCATTTTATTTAAGCCATTTTTAGAGATTAGAACGGAGTTCATTTCCTTCTACTTTTCATTTACGTTCCTTTTAATCCCTTCATTCTATAAACTTAATTGCTATTTTGCTAGTCCCCAAGCAGCTAACCTAAGCCTTCCTTAAGCATTTCTTAGTAATTCTCCTTTAGTTATTTACTACATTTTCTCTTTAGTCAGCTAAATGAAACTTTCAGGATATTTCTTGGGTGAATAAAACTTTTCAGATGAGGCATTTGCTTTTTTGTCACAACTAAACCCTTTTTATTTTGCATTGTTTCCCTCTGCTAGGGGGTTTCACATAGATGACAGAATGATTGATAGCAGCCATTAGTAATGATTTTTTTTTTAATCTTGTGTAAAACACTCAACATTACATTTGGTACAAACACAAATGAGCATTCTATGAAATTACCACCATTCTTCCCCATCGTGATGGGTTTGGATTTCGATCAGGACATCTCAATATCCTCTTCTGTAGTTTGAAGTCCACACTCAGGCCGCTATATGCTTTATCTGCTTGGCCAGCTGTAATTTTACTATTTCACACACACACACACACACACACACACACACACACACACACATCATAACAGCAGCAGCGTTATAAAATAAATAAGTCAGTAAATAAGCCTATGAGAACCCACTGAGGATATGCCTTGTCTAGGTAATATAATTTCATCCAAGGAAAAGACTTCAGAGAATAGTTCAATTATTTACTTATTTATCATCTTTGATAAAAATAGTAGCAAATATGACAACTGAGCCAACTTTTGTCTCAGGGAGCCTGTGAGGTAAGCATATAGACGAGTAGTGATAGCTTTTAAATCAGTTGCCATGGTGAATGGGCATATATTTGTGAATATTTGTATAACTATAAGAATATAATACTTTGCATGCAGTGGTTCAAAATAAAAAAGGAAAAGAAATTAATTTGACCAGGTGAAAATAGTGGCTCGCTTATCACGGGGGAGTCAAGTATAAACACAAGCAACAAAAGTAATTAATACATTTAACCCCATGAGATCACCAGAGCACCAACTCCACTTCTATATTCGTATCTCCTGGTAATGTCTCTTAGCTCGGCCACCAGCCTGGCCGTGTCCCTGCCCAAGCAAATAGCAGTTTACATTCCTCTAAAGTCTCACGTTGCAGGAGAATTTCAAGTGTATTTCCACGTTTACTCCTGCCACCCACTACCACAAAGGTTTCTGATATCCAGGCTGGTCATTATTTTCCTATTTCACAGAGAAGACAATGGGGTCTTCAAGAGATAATATGACTTACCCAATGTCACCCAGCTAGCACCAAGATACGAAGACTTGAGCTTAAAATTTTTATTCCAAATCTAATCTCCCATCAATGGCACTGTAGCCACAGCACGTATTTCTAAGTCTTCATTCCTAAAAAAGCCAAAACAAAAAACCCCCACAAACACACACCCACAAACTCTAAAAAAAAACAAAATAAAAACAAAAACAAACCTAAACCACCAAACAGTAGAAATTTTTTTGTGTGTTCCAACTTAAGACCCAAAGTTAAGTTTACTTCCTCCCTGTTTTGACAGTAGTGAATTGCAAGGACCCTAATATGCCAACAAAGAATCTCTATCAAAGACCTAATAAGGACAGAGAAAAACATACTCAGTCTGCAGCGTTGAAACTAGTCCAGTTAAGATATCATACTGTCTACTCACCACGATCAGCCCTTAAGAACGTGGTGCAGGAAAAGGACACAGCTTGTGTCATTTAAATTAGCCACCATGCCGTTACTCTATGTGATTCTATGTGGTCACGAGGATTTGAAACCTCAATGAAGTTCATCAATGCCTCTTTACAAGCTGAGATGGAAATTAGTAACCATGATAACACTGCAAAATGACAAAGGGCAACACCAGCTAATCTTTTGTTTATTTTTTAACCAGAAATGCAAAGCTAGCCACTCAAGCTACTGCTACTACTACTGAAAATAATAATCTCTTGAGAATACCTGCCTCAACTACCACAAGAGTTGTAAGTTTCCCAATCAATATGAGATAATAAGCCTGTGAACGTGCCTGGTAAAGAGTGAAGTTCCATAAACCCATGAATGGCAATTCTCCTCTCATCATTATTACATTATGTTGTAGATAGAACAGTACAGGGTGGTTATGGTAATAATGTAGCATATTGAATGTCAGGAACTGCCTATAGGGTTAGTCAAGCTTCCAGTGTAAAAAAAGTCTATAATGAAATCTAAGCCACCTATAGCCGGGGAATGAGTGTGTTCAGTGCAGAGGCACAGATGTACATTCCTTAGAGACCTCATCGTCCAAGCCACCCCTTTCTCTCTACCTCTTCATTACAGGGTCTGGCTGAAAGAAAAGGAAACACAGGGGTAGGGCATGGGGGGAAAGAGCCCGGTATAAGGGGAGCTAGAGAACCCCATCCGTGCCTCCCATAGCCATCAAACTCCTTATCTTAAACCCCATAGCAACTGTGCTCAGCACTTCAAAATGTGTGGTTCTTCGCATTCATCAGATGTTTTCTCCTCCTTGAAATCTTACAGAAAATGTTAGTAATTTAACCAAAGGCACAGCCAAACAGCATACAGAGCAACAAAGGGAAAACATGGGATCTGTTCGGTTCTTCAAGACCATGTTAAAAAACCCAAGGCCTCTATTTCCAGAAAATGGAGGATATAGCCTAAAGGTCTGGGTCTTATCCCTTCACGTACATGGGGATCTTTGCTTTGATAAATACAAGTCTTTACCGTGATTGCAATTATAGTTGCTACTGTATACATAAGAACATAGACTTGATACCAACTTCGTAGATGGGAAAATTAAGGTCCAAGCAAAGTGTGTGAGCCACAGTGAGTTCTGGAGCTGACCCTGCACTCAGGTCCTCTGAACACCACAGACTACAGGTCTCAGTAGAACGGGCTGTTTCTTCAAGAAAGTAACAATGGCAAGAGGGCCATCAGTTCCAATTTAATAATTTTATACACATTTCACCTTGAAAATTCCTTAAAAATATATGTATATTTAATATGGACATAAAAATCAATGTTTCAGCCTCAGCCCTATTCACACCTTGATGTAGTTTATAATGGAGAAGGCAGCAGTAAAATTAAAAATGTTGTTAACTTCCCAACGATGATTTTGTTGTTTCACGTCTGACATAACTGACCAAATGGGACATACTCACTTTTAATGTGGTTTTATTTATTTTTCTTACACTATTTCTTTAGCACTTTTTCTTCGCACATGACATATTAATACATAATTCAGAGCTTTTATGCCTCCCTACACTGTCGGTATGATTTCTTGTGCTATTGAACTGCTCTATTTATGACCAAATAGCCAAATGCCTTTGATTATTCATTTTGGGGGGCATTTTTTAAAAACTGCTGGAAATTTTAACCCCCTAAGTCCCAAACTGCTTTTCTGAGTTGCAAAGGTTTGTATAAACTCTGGCTCTGGCCAATCACACTCCATCTCCTGCTAGAGCATCCGGTACCCTGAAAACTGACCAATACCGACTGTGTCTGTCCTGGGGACCGGAGGGGAGTAGGAGCCCATGACGGGGAGATAGACCCCACAGTGTGTACAGAGCCCAGAGTTTTTGCATCATTCATTTGAAGTCTTCACAGCCATGTTCTTAGTTTGTTCGCTGGCATTTGTTTCCGTGTTTTTATTGCTGTCTTCTGTCATTTGAGAGTGTGGCATCTCCCTGACGGGGCTGCCGAAATGTTCCTGAAGAATCCCAGGGAAGCCCAAGCCCAAGCCCAAGCCCCCATCCCAGCCCTTGGCATCCTGTGTCCCCTCTATGGCTTTCAGGGGCTCCACCAGTGCCTGCTTCTGAACTCTGGGAATGAGAAAAACCTGTCAGCAGAAGAGTAAAATTAGGTAAAATAATTATAAGAGCTAGAGGCCAGAGGAAGACCTTGAAGATATCATGGATCTCCCTCCTTTCCCTGTCCTCACCTCCCTCTCTCCTGCCCTCCCTCTCTCTATTACTCCCTCCTTCTCTTCCTGTCTTCCCTCTTTCCTTCCTTATATCCTTCCTTTCTTCTTTTTTTTTCTGTGTTTCTTTTCCTTTTTGTCAAAAAAGAAGCAGCCAATGATCCTTAGTATCTTACAGGATCTTTCACGAAAAGAAGAGAAGTCACTCAGCCACCATTCATTCACTTTTCATTCATCAAACACTTGCTACGTGTCTACAGGTTCTGGTCTGGATGCCATGGCTACAGAGGATCCTAGAGCCAGCTCCCACCTCTTATCTGGGCACTTGAATAGTTCCTGCCAGCTCTCTGAGGCCGGTCCTACCTGGTATATCTGAAAATGTGCAGATGTGCACGGGGACACTTATCCATTAAAGTCACCCTCTAGTCATGCTGTGTTGACCCCCCTACTGGACAGGAGGGCCAACAGCCAGAGAATGACACACTCACCTGCCAAGGAATGGAGCAGCGCCATGGGCCCCCCACCCAAGGATTCTGTGGGTGTCATCTACTAAGACAGTGCCCAGGAAAAGCACGTGAATGTATCCAACATTTCCCAACGTTTGCTTGCTGTCTTAATTAAGGATGTGGTTGCTTCTTTGAAGACATGATTTTCTAATAAAAACGCAGCTAACAATGATTAAGCACTTACCTGTGCCAGACACTGTTCTAAGCCTTTCTTGTGCATCAACCCACTTTAACCTCCCACCAGTTCTATGAAATAAATATCTAATCTCCCCTCTTATGGACTGAATGATTTATCACTGAAATACATCTGTGGAAGCCTCAACCCCCAATGTGACTGTATTTGGAGACAGGGACTTCAGGGAGTAATTAAGGTTAACTAAGGCCCTAATATGACAGTACTAGTTTCCTTCTAAGAAAAGAGAGAGAGCCCAGAGCTCTCAGGACTTATACATAGGAAAAGCCACATGAGAATATGAAGAGAAGGTGGTCGCCTACAAGCCAGAAAGAAAGGCCTCAGTGGGAATGGACCAGTATGGCACCTTGATGGGGGACTTCCTGCCTCCAGGACGGTGAGGAAATATGTCTGTTGTCTATGCCGCCCAGTGCGCGGTGTTACATTATGATAGCTTCAGCAACAAGACCCATTTTATAAATCAGGAAAGTAAGGCTAGTAAGTAGGAGCCTGAGTTTCCTCACAGACAGGGCCTATGTTCTTACACACCAGGCTGTGGTGGAGGCCTCTGTTAACGAGTCCACATTCTCACCAAAGGGCTGTTCAAAACACCTTCTGGTGTTTTAACACCACTTAAATACAGTCAGATACAGCTCTGGTCAATCGTTTTCAGACTTCAGGAGCCAAGTTTCCTAGAGCTGCTTTGAGATTCTGCAAATATTTTTTTTAAGATTTTATTTATTTATTCATGAGAGACAGAGAGAGAGAGAGAGGCAGAGACACAGGCAGAGGGAGAAGCAGGCTCCATGCAGGGAGCCTGACATGGGACTCGATCCGGGTCTCCAGGATCATGCCCTAGGCCTGAGGCAGTGCTAAACCGATGAGCCACCAGGGCTGCCCAAGATTCTGCAAATATTTGATTCGACTTTTAAACCTTTCTGACAATGAGAATAAATACATAAAATAACACAAATACTCCAACATGTTATAAATCAAATTTAACAACTCAGGCAACATCAAACTAACTAGAATTGTCATTGATATGATAGTTGATGCTATCATAAGTAAATGCCATAAAGTTTACTTATAAAACATTTAACTAAAAAAATAATAATAAAAATAGAACATTTAACTATGATATGCATGATATACAACTATATGATAGGATCCTTGTCATATATAATAAACTTTATGTAATATGATATAAAATTATGTATAATAAGTACCATTCTAACCTGTTTTATGTATAGGGGTGTGTATTAGTCTTCTTGAGCTGCTGTAACAAAATACCATAGACTGGAAGTCTTAAATAACAGACATTTATTTCTCCCAGTTCTGGAGGGTGCCAGCAGGGTTGGTTTCTGCTGTGGGCTTTCCTCCTGGCTTGCATATAGCCACCTTTCTCATATGTTGTGTCTTCACATGGCAGAGAGAGAGAGAGAGAGAGAGAGAGAGAGAGAGAGAGAGAGAAACTCTCTTGTGTCTCTTCTTAAAACAGCACTAATCCCTTGCCAAACTACTAAGGTGAACATCTGAAACTAGTGTCACATTGGGCATCAACTATATACTTCAATTTAAAAAAAATAAAAGGGAGGGGCACTAATCCCTTCATGAGTGTTTCTACCCTTGTGACCTCTCCTAAAGCTAATCACTTCCCAAAGGCCCCATCTCCCAAAGCCATTACACTGGGAGGTTAGAGCTCCAACATATGACATTGGTTTGTGTTGGTGGGAAAGGGGGGAAATCACTGTTCAGTTCTTAGCAGGATTCCACAGACATTTTATTCAAAAACAGAATTTCATTACTTAAATTTTTTGAAAATCCTCTCTGAGCCATGTTCTTTTAGTAATTAAGAAGTTTATTTGTCTTCACTGTCAAGATAGAATTACAGATTGCTTGTCAATCCCTATTTGCATGTTCGTGTCACAACTGGGGGAAAATGTTTTACTTCTATTTATTTCCTGGTACAGGAAGTTCACTATAGTAATATACACAAAAATCTTTCATTAGCATGCCTTTCAACATCACTAACTTTTGACCACCATAGAATACAAGACAAGTAGGGCTG
This sequence comes from Vulpes lagopus, assembly GCF_018345385.1. Lineage (NCBI taxonomy): Eukaryota > Metazoa > Chordata > Mammalia > Carnivora > Canidae > Vulpes > Vulpes lagopus. Next base: position 109,382,830 of record NC_054825.1, on the reverse strand, counting down.
CCTTTGATAACACCATCAAAACAGGTTTAGTTTTTAAGAAAAGTGACACTGAAAAGAAGGAACTCAGGTGACTGCCCAAAGTTGTCTCTTTAAGAAGTTGAGAATTCTAAGACTTTATAAAATTGCTGCATCACACCTTGGATTTTTAACCACTTAGGGGCCTCTTTTTTCATCATGGGTTGGGGGGAAGCAATCTTCATTTAGTTTTAACACTCGTGACCAACAAGAGCGTCTCCCCATTTTGTCTTATTCAGCACTAAGTGTCTAGCTCCACTGAGATTAAGGTGCAACCCATGGAGGTGAAATCAGGAGATATAGTTATGCCTTTAAGTGTTCAAAAATACAATTAACACTTATTCTGTAACTAACATTGCATGCCCTCTATACATGGGTTTCAGCTATGTGACTATTTCTAGTGTGGTCTCAGATTATGCACCATCATATACATGACAACTTTCTCCTCTCTGGTCACCCCCACCCCACAACCTCCTTTAGGAGCCCCTGTACTGCAATAATTGAGATTTAGGAAATATCTCCATTAAAAGTTCAACTGCCAAGGGTTTATAACCATGTCATAAAACTTTTCCTGCAACTAAAGGAAGCAAGAGCTCATTTGTACATGGTACAAAACTGAGAACAGTTTAAGAAAATGCATTCCATTGCTTTGAATGATGCATATCTACTGGTAGCATCAGCCTCACCCTACAACTTGCAGATCAGCATCCAGGATAACAGAAATTCTCCGTGGGTTTCCTGTGAGGGATTATTTACCAAACATGCCTCAGTGGGGCAGAAATGAGGAACAACTTATGTGGAAGTCCCAAAGCAAAGCAGAGCCCAATTTGAAACAGAACTGCAGAGAATTTCCTAACAGAGATATGAAAAAGAATCTCAGCACCTGGAATATATCTTCAAATAGGCTTCATTCCAACTTCATCTCTGATTTTCTCATGTATGTAACTTAGACAACTTGCTCGAGAACACAGGTGTCAAGCACAATCCTGAAACACATAAATAAAAAGGAGGGGTGAGATACAAAGAAAACCAAAGAGCAATTACAACAGAAACACATCCTCTACCGTTAGCATCATGAAGGGGCAGTCCTCACAACTAATTGAAATAGATACTTTCCTTTCCAAATTACTCACTTCCTATCTTCAAGGAATTGGCTCAAACCCAAAAGATCCTATGAAAACTACACACGGGGTGATTGTAGAAAGGCACACACACACACACACACACACACACACACACACAAGCCTTCTCCCTTTTTATTAATTTTATTGCTTGCTGTAGTCCTTCTAAACACACAAAAACGCAAGAATAAACTTCCATGTAGAGAATCCCAGCCTCCCAGACATCTGATAAAAGTTAAATCAGTATCATAATGGCATTGAGTCTCTCAGCTCAAAAGCTGATATTGTTTAAGTGTAGGGCACTTTGTACTCAAGCACCCAGGGGAAAGGATATAGAATCAAGGTGGTGAAGACTTACCCTAAAATACAGTCATCAAGACAGTGTGGTATTGGTGAGAGAGGAGACAAGTAGATTGGATCAGTGGAACAGAATTGAGAGCCCAGAAATAAATCCACATAAATACTGTTGATTGATCTTCCATTAAGTAGCAAAGACAATACAGTGGGAGCAAAGATAGTCTCTTCAACAAATGATGTTAGAACAATTGGACGTCCACATGCAAAAAATAAATCTAGACAGAGACCTTAAACCCTTCACAAAAATTAACTCAAAATGTATCATAGACCTAAATATAAAATAAAATTCCTATAAGACAATGTGAGAGAAAACTTACATGACCTTGTGTATCATGATGACTTATTGGACACAACGCCAAAGACACAATGCATGCAAGAAATAATTGATAAGCTGGACTTCATTAAAATTAACAACTTCTGTTCTGCAAAAGACATTGTCAGAAAAGTGAGAAGACAAGCCACACAGTGGAAGAGAATATTTGCAAAAGACACAACTGACAAAGGACGGTTATCCAAAATACACAAAGATCTCTTATAACTCAACAATAAGAAAACAAACAACCCAATCACAAAATGAGCCTAAGACCTAAACAGACACCTCACCAAAAAAGACAAAGGATGGCCAATAAGCATATGAAAGGATGTTCCACATCATAAGTCCTCAGAGAAACGCAAATTAAAATAGTGAGATACCACTATACAGCTATGGGAATGGTCACAATCTGGAACACTGACAACACAAATGTTGGTGAAGATGGGAGGTGAAAGGAACTCTCATTCACTACTGATGGGAATACAAAATGGCGCAGCCACTTTGGAAGACAGTTGGACACCTTCTTATAAAACCAAACATACTTTCACCAGATGATCCAGTAATTGTTCTCCTTGGTACCTACCTAAAGGAGCTGAAACCTTAATCTCCATGCAAAAACAGATGTCTATAGAAGCTTTATCCATAATCGCCAAGGCTCAGAAACAAGCCAGATATCCTTCAATAGGTGAATGGATAAATAAACTGTGGCCCATCCAGACAATGGGAATGTTATTCAGCACTAAAAATAAATGAGCCATCAAACCATGAAAAGACATGTAGGGAATTTAAATATATATTACTAAGTGACAAAGGGCAGTTTAATAAAGCTACATACTGTACGATTCCAACTGTATGATATGGCAAAAATATGATTGCAGTGAAAAGGGAAGTGATTTCCAGGGATTGAGGGATGGGGGGAATGAGTGGGTAGAGCACAGAGGACTTTCAAGTCAATGAAAATACTCTCTATGATCCCATAATGCTGTATACAGATCATTATACATTTGTCCAAACCCATAGAATGTGCACTGCCTCAAGTGAACCCCAATGTGAACTGAGGACTCTGGGTGATAATGAGGTGTCGGGTAGGTTCATTAGCTGGTAAGTGATGCTGACAATGGCCAAGCAGTGCACATGAGGGGAGCAGTTGCATGCGGAGAATCTGTGCCATCTTCTCAGCTTTGTTGTGAACCTCAAAGTACTCTTAAATTATGAATTTCTCTTCTTAAAAAAGGTAAAAATATTCAACGCAGTGAGCAAACATTGAAAATCCACATTGCACAGAACACTATTCCAAGCTTTGAGAGGCAGGGAGGGGAGGAAGTGAAGAGAGGGAAGGAGGCAGAGAAGGGGGAAAAAAGATAACACACAAAAGAAAAGGAAAACAAAAACAAAAACAGAAAAAGACTGTGCCGTGAACCATGATAAAATCTAAGGGAAAGGAGAGAGATGGTGATAGAAAGACAATGTTAGCCATTTTAGCAAAAGTGTAACTTGGTGAAGACTAGAAATGATGAAGCCTGGCTTGAGGTGGCGGAGGACATGCACCCCACTGAGCGTGCACCACCATTTGGGTTGTCCAGGGGCGATGAAAATGGTTAGCTCCCAATTATTGGCACTTAATTTTTCTTCTCTTTAGCTCGAAGATTCCTTCCTAGGTTGATCGCACCCTTTGCTGAGAAACTCCTGGTTATTAACACGCCCTCAGACCCAGCAGGCAGTAGGAGGAGAGAGAGACAGAGCCCTACTCGGTGTTCCGTTAGGAACAGAGGGAAGGGTGACACTCACTGCAACCAGGGAGCATCTGTTTACTGAGCAGCTACTATACCCTGAGCAGAGACCATAAGCCCCACTGTCCCTCTGCACCAGGGCACTGGGCAAGGTCCTTAGTTCCAATCCTGACTGGGGATCAGGATCAGGTGGCTGCAAGGACTGGGGGCACCACAGGGGAACATCAGGCAGATAGTGAGGTGTGTTCCCACTTTTGACAAGATTGCAGTTGGGTAGAAAGAAACAGGGATAGGGCTTCCCAAGGGGCCACACCGCGTCTGTCTGTCCTGCCTGGGAGGGTGGGCTGCAGGCTGGGGGCGGGTGGGGGCCGCTGCTTCTCAGGTTGGGGGGATGAGTTTGCCTTTCCCTCCAGCTAAGCTGTCGGACTGGGCGTCTTTCCAGATGAGTCTGGCTGTTCCAAAGACAGCCCAGCTTCTCCGCAGTCAGGAACAGAGGTGCTTTCTGTGCCAGAACCCCACAGAACAGGTTAGAGAGTGAGAATTCCAGCTAAAAAGTGCAACTAGGACTTGGGAAAACTGGTTAAACAGCAATCACTGGGGCTGCCCCTCTTAGCAGAGGCCTTGAAATGGTGGGACACCTAGAGAGTAGCCACTTGTGACAAAACCAGACAATGCAGCTCGGAGTAACAGGAGCACGTTTTGGCTATCTGTTTAACTGTAATGACATTGGGAAATAAGAAGTTGGATTCATTGGGATTCAGATGTCCACTTGAGAACACAGGGTACCTATGTTTTACCCTATGGAGGTGAACCCTCCCTTTCTTGCCTGAGTGGCGGTGCTGCATAGATGCTGCATTATCCTATACTGGATAGTCCCTATTGGGGCAGCCCAGTCCTTTCTGTGGGAAGCCAGCCTACTTCCATCCTAACCAGTCAGGGGAGCTGCCACTCACAGCTGAAGGGAGGCCACCGAGGCTGGCCATCTCATCTCTCTCTTTCACTGCCCAGCAAAGTGCCACCAAGAGGTCGACCCGTGGCCCCCAGCAGAGCTGGACTCTTTGCCTGGCCTTCATCGGTAAGCACACAGGTCATTCGTTCCCCTTCCCGCTCAGATTGCCAAGCGTGGCCATGGTGGCCGGGCTGTGTTCGAGAGCTCATTTTTGCAGAATGGAACCTACGGTGGAGGAGCCATCAGAGTCAAGGGCTCTGTGGAAGTGGAGGCTTCTGCTTCTCAACTCAGTTCTGGTTGCTGAGGCTCAGGACTCTTCCTTCATTCCTGGGACTGACTCAGCTTTATTTCCTGCCCAGAAAATCAGTGGGTCCCCTCTACCACTGCTGAAGTTCCCCTGGACCTCAAGTCTCTCCAGCTGCTCGCTGCGCTTTCCCTTCCTTCCAGAAGCCACTCAACTGAACTAAGGGGTTAGAATATAAGTGGGGAAGGAAGCAGAGGACACATTAGTCATTGGTAGAATGTGATCAAAGCGCTCATTTATGAAACAGAGAGTCAAAGCCTCCATAGGATAAACTTAACAGGAGTTCGGTTGCATGAAAAATCCTGGATATGAGAGAAGTGCGGGTGATGATTACCACAGCCCAGGGGCGAGGCTGGGACTTGGCTACAGCAGATGAGGAATGAATACATACAGCATTATAAAGGTAGGATTAGCAGAATTTGATGCCCATTGGGGGCTTTTTCCTTGTTATTTGATTTTTCTCTGCTGGTGAGACAGATTTCGTATAATAAGAACTGCAGAGAGCAATCTTCTTGGAACCAATCTCTGATTGCACTTGAAAAATGTAGGCAGCTCTACTCAGGCCCTTGGGAGAGAAGTTCCTGATCATATCTCCTCATATTCTTCCAGAGTGTTCCTCACTTGAGGACCATTATGCCCTGACAGCAAAGTTGCTATAAATGTAAATAAGTTGGAAACGAGACCCTGGTACAGAAACAATCAAATTATAGTTGTGCCACCATGGAGAGGACTATGATAATTGACAGATCCAGAACATGGACTGGCAGTCCACTGTCCACGCCAATGACATGGACCCGTTTCCAGGAGTATCCTCACAAGTTAGTGTGAAAGTGGCTCCAAGGTTTCTGAAGCCACCCAGGCTCCCCTGGGTCCTGAAACCAGATGACAGTGGACGCTGCAGATGCACAGTTGCAAAAACCCAACACATGTAGCATGCTGATGGCTTAGAGAAGAAGGGTATTGCTCGCATGTGAAACAATTTTTTCTAATAAAAACTTCAGCCAGTGAACAATGTTACAACTTCCAACTTGCTTGACAAGCAATCATAACAGGCCCTATGGAGAGTCAAATCTTTCCATGGGAAACTACCACTTCAGATCAAGTTCTTCTAAGGCATCTAAAATGACATCATACCGCCACCAAACCCTAGCCCCACTCATAACTCAGCTACTCACTCAGGCTGTGGAGAAGCACCTCTGTATTTATTTTTAATATTAGAAACTTGTTCTGTTTTAAAGAGTTTTATCGGGGGATCCCTGGTGGCTCAGCGGTTGAGCGCCTGCCTTCGGCTTAGTGTATGATCCTGGAGTCCCCGGATCGAGTCCCACATCAGGCTCCCTACATGGAGCCTGCTTTTCAAACCTCTGCCTGTGTCTCTGCCTCTGTGTGTGTGTGTGTCTCTCATAAATAAATAAAATCTTAAAAAAAAAAAAGGGTTTTATCATGTTAATCTAAGAAAGAGACTTTCCTTCTATAAAATCTAAAAGTATATTTAGAGACAGGCACCTGGGTGGCTCAGTCGGTGAAGCATCTGCCTTCGGGTCAGGTCATGATCTTGGGGTCCTGGGATCCAGCCCCGCATCAGTCTCCCTGCTTGTCAAGGAGCCTGCTTCTTCCTCTGCCCCTCCCTCCCCTTGCTTGTATTCTCTCTCTCTCAAATAAGTAAAATTTTTGAGAAATAAAATAATAATAATAATAATAATGTTTTTAATTTAAGTATATTGGAAGAATATATAACATCTTACTGTATTAAAAGTTTAGAAAAGCTAAATTGGTAGGGTCATCCTGGATAATCTATGCTTGTGCTGATTCGAAATTTGGAAATTTAGAGCTGTGGCCTCCCAGCCACGTGCCCGTCTGTTCACCTGCTGGTCTGAACCCAAGCTGCAGCTGGAGGCTGTGCAGTAACAGTCTCTGAGAAACTAGTCTTGTGAAATGAACCCTATCAGATGACTCTCAACACCTAGGTCTGGTTGTCCTTGGGCCAGCAACAATGACAACACCTGAGAACTTGTTAGAAATGCAGACTTCCCAAACCCCCTCCTGGAATCGGATCTCCCTGCTGCCGATGTGTATGGATGTCAGAGTTAGAGAAGCACTGGACTTTCGGGAAAGCAGATCTACTGTCCTATACCCAAATCCGCCAGCATGGATAGTACCCTGTAGTCGGGCCGTGTCACTGTCTTGTCCAATGATGGCTGCAACAAAAAGCCATTTGCCAAAAGATAATCTAGATTAATGTGCTAAGAAGGCTTGCTTTCACAGACTCTCCACAAGCACTTGATTGTAGAGACCATGGATTGTGATTGACTCAGCAGCATGTTTGGTGATCCCAGTCTTAAGAGCAGGAAGGAATTCTATTTAAACAAGGGATGTCAAAGGTGACGGGAGGAGACCGGGCTAATTCTTACTTATACCACTGAAACCCAAGCTAAGTAATCACCTATTAATTCTGATAGCAACAATAAAACACAACATTTATATAATGCCTTTTTCTTGGCAAAGCACTTTCAAAGTGCATTATCTTTAATGACTGGCAACTAGGGGACCATTCGAAAATGACATATAATTACTTATTCTAATCTTTATCAGTAACTGGATTTTCTGTGTCCCTCCAATCATCATGGTTTCTCACTCGACTCCCCAAGCTGGTGATTTACCCTCGAGGTACCGCTTAGACTGGATTTTGAGCTCAAAACGGAATGCATCATCCGTCCTCCAGTAGTGCCTTGGCTCATGTGCACCCCACATCCCTGGTGAATAGGAGGGAGGCACCAAAGCTCCAGCGGGAGACAGACTACAAATTCCTGGCAATGTGGTTATACTAACTCTCATTTCAACAATGCCAATTCAAATATCCATTTGCCTTCCTGAAGTTTAACCTTGAGAAGAAATGGATTCGGAGAAGTAAAAATATCTATTGTTCATAGTCATGGTGATTTTCTTTTCCTCCACATTATGGAGAGCTACTTTCAGCAGTTCATTAGAACTCCATCTTCTGACTGTTCTTCGAATATTAATGCAGTTGCCTTTTCTGTAAATTGTGCAACTCAGTAGGCAATTTTCCTGAATGAAGATAAGCAAAATTTCTCTAGGATTTATATCTTTCTCTCTCATCTACTTCTGTGTCCATGTACCTAGCTTAATGTTTGCCTTTAAAGAGGGAGAGCACATGCAGGCCTGCTACAAATATCTGTTTCAGCCCAAGTGAAAGGCTGGCACATTCTGTCATTTTCTCCCCTGTACGGAGTCTACATTCGTCTTTCTAGAAAAGGGGGAGCTCCACGTATTTGAGACAAATTTTGCTGCACTCTGAATGATATGTGTGCTTTTTATGTTTATGAAACTACCATCCAGCGAAAAATAGCAGCCTAATATTTTGACATGAAGGTCATTTGAAAGTTTTACTGCCTGCAAGTGTGATCCATTTTGTTGACAAAAAGCTCTCCCAGGGCTCTTTAAGATGCCCCAGCCTGCTCAACGTTTCTCTGAGTCTGGCATTTTTGCCCCCCTCCCTCTTCACCACCTCCCACCAGACTAATTATCAGCTCATTAAGGCTGTCCTAATGAATTATGTTACCGCATTAAGAGAGGGTTTAGGACAAATGTCAGTGTCAGTGCTGGGGCAGCGGGAAGGATGAACCGGATGGGAGCAAGGAGGGGGTGTGTGTCACAAACTCCATCCATGGGGCCACCGAAGCTTCTGTGATCCGGCCAGGCTCAGCACACACACCAGGAACTCATAAATATTTCAGCTGCCGTGAAGTTTACATGGATGTAAGCTTGCTCTTGGGAGAAGCTGGCTCCCCGCTCACTCCTCGCCTTTGCAGACCAGAAATCCTCCCGCAGGTGACGTGGCCCACGCGTGTCTGGGTGGACACCCACGCGGAGTTGGAGAGGCTGTCAGGAGGAGGGGGGTGCTCGGTGGGCCAGAAGCATGTGGCTTTTTGCTCCAAGGATGGAACACTGGCGGGCGGGGTGGGGGGAGGCATTGCCAGCACAGTCTGGCTCCGTCTCTTTAAAAAAGACACATATGATTACACTTTTACTACTTGCTTGTTTTATTCTCTTGGCTGTTCCAGAGAACAGAGTAAGGTGCCCCTGTTTCTCTTCAACCTTCAGGACACTCGCTGCCCTGAGCACAGAGATGGCCTTTTATGCTCCACTTGTCCCCAGCATAGTATCACGATAACAAAATGATGCAGACGGCAGCTCCAAACCAGATCAGATCCTACAACCACGTTGGAAACTGAATTAGAGAACAAAGTGCAGCAATACATTTTAAAATGCCAAATGTATTTTAAAGGGCTCGGCTTTTTTTTTTTTTTCTGCAGAGTTATGTCAGGGAGATCGATCATAAGGGTATTATTTTCTTATTTCAATAATAGCCCACATCTTAAGCCTTCTATTTACTAAGTTTTTCAAGAAACATCAAGCTTATGAAGGTACGTCACAAGCATCTGACTTCTTTTTTTTTCTTCGGGGGGTGGGTTGTGTTTTTTTTTTTTATATTTTGTTTTGTTTTGTTTTTTGAGGTTTGTTTTTTTTTACTTATCATTATACTGATGTTCTTCTTTACAGAGCTTTCCAAAGCACCATCCAGCTGAGCCAGCTAAGCAGCCACACATAGGGGCCACTTTAGCCTCTAATGAGAGGCAATCACCCTGGAGCTGGAAGTACGGAGCTAATTAATTATCATATTTGGCAAAGAATCCCTCGTAGCTAAACAGATAATAGAGATGATGAATATTGCTCATCTATAGACTTCTAAAACTATTTTTTGGGGGTGTTAAATGATGCTTTTCTCAGACAACACAATAGCAAAAATTCACATTAGGGAAAAAATGGTTAATCTCACCAGTAATGTTTATCTTAACAAATTCATTACCTCCAAGCAAGTGTAAATCTATGCCAGGCTCTGAGCTGACATTTCCTTCCAGATCCCCAAACCTTTTAAGCAGTGGATCATTTTAATCGTGTCTTGAAAAAAGGGGCCACGCTCAGCTGAGAAGGAGAAAGCTCTGCAGATCCCAGGCAGTTGGCTTCGGGACACCACTGCCAAGACCAGCCTTCCTCTGCTGTACCCCATGCACCGGCTCCCCAGAACATGTCACTTCTTCACTCTCTATTTATTTTTCTTTTATAACAGCCTATATAATGCAAGCATTTATTGATCGATGGTAGAGGAAACATACTTTAAACATGGGGAGAGAAGTCTCCAAATGTGAGACCAAGAGAGGACAGGGAACGTAAAAATAGACCAAAGTAAGAATTCATTACTTTCGCTATACATTAATTCATCCATATGGTGTTGGAAGAACTTCTTTTCCTGGAAATATCCAAATGATGAGGAGACATTCAACGACACACTTAAAATAGTTTTGGTGTAGCCCTTCTTAAGAAGATGGACTAGATAATGATACCCTAAACATACTGAGAAACTACTACGCGCCAGGCACCAGGCAGAGATGATTCACTTAATTCTCACAAGAGCTAAAAATATGGGCATTGTTTCTACTTTGTAGATGGAGAAATTGAAGCCCAGGAAGGCTGAGTTACTGCCTGAGGTTGCAACAGTAAGTGACAGCAGGAAGTTTTAAACAAAGCATGCCTGGTGCTAGAGGCTCTGCTATTATTTTTATTTATTTTATTTTATTTTATTTTATTTTATTTTATTTTATTTTATTTTATTTTATTTTATTTTATTTTTATTATTATTATTGGTAAGAACACTTAACATAAGATCTAGCTTCTTAAATTTTTAAATGTACAACACATTAGTGTTGACTATAGGCACAACGTTTTACAGCAGCTCTCTAGAGCTTCTTCATTTTTCACGACTGAAACATTCGGCTGGTGAATTGGCACTCCCCGTGGCTCCTCTACCCCAGCCCCTGGCAACCACAGTCCGCTCTTTGCTTCTATGGTTTTCCTATTTTAAATACCTCATATCAATGGAATCGTGCAGCACGTGTCATTCTGTGACTAGCTTAATTCACTGAGTATAATGTCCTCAAGTTTCGTCTGTGTTGTTACATATCATAGAATCAACTTCTTTAAGTGTGAGTAGTACTCTGTTGGGTGTATATCGCACACTTCCTTTATCTGCTTCTGCACTGATGGGCACTTGGGTCGCCTCCCTACCTTGGCCACTGTGCATGATATTGCAGCGATCACAGGAGAGTGAATTGAGAAGATTTCAATTCTTTTGGATAAGTATTCAGAAGCAGGATGTAGGGTAGTTCTATTTTGAAGATTCTGAGGGACCCCCATATTGTCTTCCGCAGTGGTTGTTGTGTGTCCCTGCGGACAGTGTGCAACAATTCCCTTTACTCAACACCTCAACAGCACTTGTCATCGGGGGGGGGTCTCAATGGTTGTCATCCTAACCAGTCATGGGGTGGCCTCTCAATTTCCCTGGTGTGGTACAACCTCAGACAACGCCGCTGCCCAGTAGACGTGTCCTCCAGGCTCAGATCACGCCAGATGCCCAGTAGAGGTGTCCTGATCACCTCCGATCCCAGGAAGGGTGTAAGCTCAAGGTCGGTGTGTGCTGGGCATCGAGTTAGGCAGGCGTGTTTGCAGGCATGGAGCCGGGGAGAGGGCAGACTTTGTAAAGCAACCTCAAAACCTGGCACCAACTGAACACATTGGGGGAGCTTCCTGCGACCGTCTGGAGGGTAGACACAAGAGCTGCGTGCAGCCAGACAGCTCCTGCCTGGGGCCAGGGCGTAAGGACAGACTCCAGAGAAGAGTGCCTGCTCGAAATGAAAAAATGCAAGCTCTCTTTCCTGTGTCTGTCTATCCCTCTGTGGAGCCCGGTGGCCTCCAGCAAGGCCTCTGTTGGTTTGGGAGTGGGTGGCAGATTTGGTGGGGGGGGGCGGGTTCTGTTTGTCTCCTCGAGCCCACGGAGCAACAAAGAGCGTGTCTGGGGCGCTGGGAAGGGCCACGGCGCATCTTCCCTGGGAGAGCCAGGGAGGCCGGCTGCGGAGTGACAGGCCACCGCGCCCGAGAGGTGGCCCGTATCTGCCGGGGCCATCACACAGCCCGCACCAGCAGCGGCGCCTGGCAGCTGGGGAGATACATTCAGATAAAGCAGCCGGCAATCCCCGATAACAAGCCCCTCAAATGTCAGGCGGCACAAAGGACAGCATTGATTGCTGCCACCGCCCGCCTTTTCCTTTCTGCGGCCCTCGGCTCCTTTCTCCCTCCTTTTGCACACAGCAAAGCCGCCGCCTGGGATAATCTGCCCATGGAAAAGGCCATTGTGCCCGGACACGTATTGTGTTATTTGCTGGATGGAACTGAGCCACATGTCTCCCCTGTCGGCCCCTTCCCGCTGACCCGACTGGGGCCGATGGCCCTCCCACCGCGGAGCGGCTCCTGGAGGCCCCTCTGCCGGTGGAGGCTGGGGCCTCCTGGCTGGCCCGGAGGATGCCCTGCAGCAGAGCAGTGGGGGGCACGGGGCAGGTAGAGGCCTGGGAGCCAGCGGGAGGAAACAAGACGGAAGCCAGGAGACACCTGCTGCACGCTGCTGGGTGTCAAGTGTCAGAGGGATGCTTCATGCCTAGAAGCCGCTCCTCCTTCCCACTGAGCAGGGTACCTTTCCTGTGGCAGGAACTGTCTTTTGACTCCGTTTGAGGAGATATGAAAGGACAGAGAAAGGAAAGAATGGCCTTGAACACCAACGGCAGGGCCAGCCCTCACATATGACCCATCAGAGCCCTCACACCCTCTTCAACTCATCAGAGCCATCCTTCGAAATGGCTAAGGATGTGGATGACTATGCAAATGCAGGCACACCAAGAAGGGGCTCTGTGTCAGAGAGTAACAAGTCCAGCAACGTGGGAATTTTTTTCATTTTCGTTTTTGTCTTTGTCCTTTTGAGCATCCTACAGAGTGCAGAGAATTAATATGGCATCATTCCAGAAGTGCTTTGCAGAAATAAATGCCTCGTAGATAGAATGTTTGCTCATCCATTGGTGGCTCAGATTGGCTACCAAATGAGACATATTTTCAAGTGACATGATCATCTCCAAAAGGGGAAAAATGGTAATATGTGTTATTATTCGGCTTTTAATAGTTACTGGTAAATAATAGCACACTATCTCTATGCTGGTTCACTGTGCTTAGAATAGTTGCTTTGGAACCAAAACAGGAGTTAGATGTCAAAAAACTACTTTGGAGATTCCTATATTTAGAGGAGTTCACTCCATAAACAAACAAACAAAAAAAAGACAGAGCAGTACACCAAGTATATCAGAATGTAAAGGGTTCAAATATTTTAATAACAATAAAGAGAAGAAGGTATGACATGCAAAACAATGGCCCCCAAAGATATCTATATCTTACTGCCCCAAACCCATGAATATGTTAGAGTACTTGACAAGAGGAATTATGGTGGCAGATGGAATTAAGGTGACTTTAATGTGGGGGCATGATTCTGGAGTACCTAGGCATGCCAGTGTAGTCAAAGGGTCTTCAGAAGTGGCAGATGGAGGTGGAAGAGTGGGCTGGAGCCATGAACTGTGGCATGAGAAGGACCCTACCTACTGTCACTGGCTTTGAAGATGGAGGAAGGGTCCATAAGCCAAGGGATATTGGCACTTCTGGAAACTGGAAAAGGTAGGTAGTCTCCAGAAGGAACCAGCCCTGTCAAATCTTGATTTTAGCCTCTTGAAACTGTTAGATTTCCAACTCATGGGACCATAGGATAATAAGTCTGCTTATTAGAGCAGCAATAGGATGCTAATATAGAAGAAGGAGGATGAGAAGAGCTATGTGCATTGAGCATTTACAATGTGCCCATCCTGGGCTAGGTATCTTGCTTGCATTACCTCACTCGGTCCTCGTGGCCCTCCTATGACCCTGGCACTGTTGTATTCACACTGATGAGTACACTGAGGTGTAAAAGGTCACAAGGTCTGATTTCTAATTTTCAGCTCCTGCCCACTTATGCTTAGCATGAATACCCCTCTGTGTTACTGATACAAAAAAGAATAAAATATTTAAGGCACTAGTAGAATTATGGCACATAATTCTACATTTAACCAGAGCCATCAAGCATTGTTTAGAGATTCAAATTTACAAAGGAAATCAATAGGCTGGTGAGACATCCCTGAGTTTCTGAAAAGCCATTATCAATCGCCTCCACCATACAATACTGGAGACTTCCTAGATGAGTTTGTGGGATTACCTTGCATGCAACATTCACAGTGAATTCTTTCAACCGTACTTTCTGACTGAACCAAATTTGACATTTATAATGGCCCAAGAAAAGCACCTCCCTAATGATACCACATCACTAGATGTCACAGGAATCAAAGGTGACATTTCTAATAGAATTGCTGTCTCTAACGGGAAGGCAGGTGACTCCTTCCCAGAGTCAATGGAGCACAAGAAGGCAAGGAAGTAAGACCCTGCAGAGGCGATGGAGGGTCACACCCATGAAAGCTGCCTTTCTGGAAGAAGGCAGACTCTTGGAGAAGAAGCAACTTTTCAAGAATGTATGCTCTTCATAATCCTTCAGAAAAAAAATCCCAAGCACATGTCATTAGGAGATCTTGATTCTCTAATGATAAAAAACCAAGAGAAGTATATTCTTCTGTGGCAGACAGCCCACAGTCCAAGAAGGATGTGTGCTCCCTTCGGTTCAGATATTCGTCTTGTGTCTAGAAGGAACCATGATACTAGTTCTTACTAATAGAGATCATAAGTAGAAGCAATGTGCATCTTTTCTGGGCTGAATTAGGAAGCTAATGTGCTTTTACATTCTTCTGTTCCCTTCCCACAGTGAACCTGGAAGCCACATGCGGAAAATGTTGGCACCATGAGGGGGAGGGAGCATGTATTCCTGAACCACTGTGTGTGGAGAACCATCCACAGAACACTTGTTGGACTATTACAGAAGCAATAAATTCCACTGGGCTAAGCCACTAAAATTTCAGGGTGTATCCTGTTAAACCTGTTGCAGCTAGTAGCATTATCATAATTAAAAAATGTACTCAAAAGGTCAAGAGGAGCATATCTTATGGTTTTGGGCAGCAATACTGATAAGTCTCTGAGAGAGCAAGTTGGAAGTCATTTCCAGCTGCAGTGTGCAGCAATAGAGAATCCTCTGCAGTAGTTTCTTCCAAGACCTTTTGCCAAAGTTATTAAGGTCACCAATCTTTAAAGCTCAAAGTTGCATCTGTTGGTCTGGAATTGATTCTGATAGAGAAAAACCTAGTAAGGTGCATATCATATGCTTTACCCTTAGAATCAATGTTGATTTTGCAGAACCTTTTCAAGGGAACATCTTGCTTTTAGAAAGTATCTTCTAAACATGCCTCAAAATGCTCCTGAGTCCAACATAGAAATATGCCACAAGAAAACAAAGCTTTGTGTTTATTATTCACAATGTATAGACCGGGGAAAAAGAGGACAATTCTTCAATGGATCTTCACAGATATTAAATGAGCTTTAGAATATTGTTTGGGGGTATAAATTGTTTTAAGAGCTAACCAATGTACCCTCAAGCAAGTAGTGGGGCTTAAAGATAATGTGGATAATCAGGATGCCCTAAAGTTACTTGTTGAAGGAAATTGAGCAGTGGCCTTCAAAGTCTAAAGTGAGCAAGAGTAAGGGAGGGAGACTGAGTCTTCCACAAATAAATACTCCATCACACACCCCCACTGTGAGGCTGCCTGCTTTCACCTTAGAGGAAATGTTTCCACCTTGTCTCTGCTCCAGTCGTGGCTTTTGAGAGACTGTCAGGCTCAGTGGAGGATGGGGTTGACCAAGTCTACTCAAAACTTCCTCAGAGGCTCTCAGGTCCTGCCTTGCACCACCCAGGACATGCAGGGGAACTAAGGAACTGGGAAACTCTTCCACAAAGGACCCTATAGACAATTCTAGCCCACCTCAGTTCTTGGGGCCAGGTGTCCACAGATCACTGCTAGAAGGTGGTTGTTGTTACTATGCTTATACGGCACAGTTATAATAACCTATTACTATTAGGTTGATTTATATGAAATTTTCACTTTTGTGGATTAGAAAAGGGGAAACAAACCATTCATATGATTCAACTTAATGTGATACAAGATACTTAGAAACCAAGAAGGCAAATAGAACACCAACGTTATCATGGTTCTGGCTCAGAAAGCTCCTACCACATCACGGCACTCTTCAATGTGCCACCCACACATGTCCATCCTCCTTCACCAAATGCCCTGCTTCTCTCCTTAACAGTAAACATCTAGTCCCAAAGGTACCACGTATATGTCGAAAAGGATGCAAAGTACATATTGTATATATCACAAATTTTTCTCTTTAAAAACTAATAAATCCTCAATATAAAAACAGAAAATATGGATGAATAAAATGCAGTCTTGATCTGTCTAAGAAATGGCACAAGTTCAAATAATGCCACGTCTGAGGCATCCACCCTGCCAGACACTCACTCAGCCACCTGCTTGCTCTTATGCGCAACCCAAGGCCAATTTCTTATTGTCACAATGAACTGCTATTCCCAGCACCCCACGCGATTTCTGGCAGCTTCACAATCTTGATGAACAAAAATGAATTACAATTCTTTCTTTGAGTCTTAAAATATTAAAGCTCATAACTTCTGAACATATGCTCTACCTAAAATGTAACTGTGAAATTAAAGATGTGTGTTGTAGTCTCATCCCCATCTCAGTAAATAAGGCTTTTTTTTTTTTTTTTTTTTTTTTTTTTTTGCTTGCCAAGCTCAGTTTACCTTGTCTCAATGCCATTTCAGGCATTTTTTTTTTTATCCTTCAACTTCTGCTGGTGAACATCGTCAGTAAAGAATCTTAGGAAACCAGACAAGAACAAAGGAAGCACTTGCCATAAGCAGTGTGAATTGGGGACAAGCCCATTGGTCCATGTCAAGAATGCTAAATCCTACTAATACTTCCCCCATCTATCTCTGCAGCTACCCTTGTGTGGGTTTGAATTCTTAAATTTGTAAAATTAAGAGGGAAAGCCCATTATCTTCCTCACCAGTAATTCCTAGGTTTAAGAAGTGAATGATGCATTCTACTTTGAAAAGAACTTTGCTCTTTCAGGAAAAACATTTTGATTATCCTTTTTAATAGCAGAAGCCCATTGGTCTGTCCATATTCAAAGTTCAAGAGCGAGAAAGAGACAATCCTTGAATTTCTCTCCACGGTTTCTTTAAGCACACCCAATCCCCCTGGAGAACCTCATGGTGAATTCTGCTGGTTGCCAATCCCTATTGCTGTGCCCCTGGTCTCACTGTAACCTGGTCAGGGCCTTGGGAAACCAGAGCCTCCCCACAGCTGCCCTTCCTTATTCCATTAAAAAGTCCTTCCCAGGAATTGAGTCAGGTGGTTTGAAGAAAGGAACATAAGTCTTTTTCCCACATGAGGACATCGGCCAGATATCACCATCATCCCGGTATTAGCAATACATTATTGACTGAGGATGGTCAAAGCAGTGACTGTGCTAATAAGGGCCCTGAGAACAGACGTCTACTTAGAACAAGGCCGGTGTGCAGGAAGTCCATCTGCTTGGAGACTTTGCCCTTTGTCCAGAGGGAGAAGAAAGGAGAAAAGTAGGTATTATTCAGTCTTGGTCACAATCAATTTTTATCATTGGGTGAAAAGAACAAAAGCCAAAGATCTATTCAAGTCTACTTAGTGGGAGAAAACTTGTAATTAGTATTGGGTGAGTCAGTTCTTAGAACGAGGCAGCAATGGTAGGATAATACCCCTCCAGCCCATAGCGTACCACTTCCAACCCCAAATCCCAGCCCCCGGGAGCTTTCTTTCACCAGGGCAGGCATCTGGACCATGCTTGGAATCTGAAGTTAGTACAGACAGACCCTGCCAAGGAGGGAATTTGTTTCCTTTCAAAGCAAAACACCTGTCTCATGTCTGGTCGCCTCTGGGTAATGTGTTCATGTCACTGTCCACATAGCACCCTGGCCTCATGCCCTGTGGGGACTTCTCTGTCTCTGCCCAGCTCTCCAGGGGCCTCCTGACAGCTTCCTGCTTGGAGCAGGAACCACAGAAATCACTGCCATGAGGCTCTTCCCTCAGCCACCTGCTCCCTCCCTGGGCCTCACATCTGAAGACAGAAGGAAGCTTCAGTCAAAAGCAAGCAGGAAGCCCAGCACGGTGGGTCTGGCACAGGGAGGCTCACGGCTGCACATCTCAGCTCTGCTCTGGCACATACACAACACTGAGCGGCCTCTTTACAGGCGATCCCAAGTTTGCATCCGAGGATTATCTCAGTGTTAAATGGAGCATCATGTAGGCTGCATGAAATCACTTTGAAGAAGATGAGCATGTTATATAATGGAGAAATATTTTGTGATCTGCCACATGATAGCTTGATGATCTTGAAATCGGTATTGAAAACTTTTGAGCTTTGTTTAAACTTTGGCAAAAAAAATAATACCTCACGATCAGGCTCCACTACTTGTAAATTAAGTGATTTGGACAAATTATTTGCCTTCACTAAAGAGCCCCATTTTTACCTAGAAGATGTAACTAGCAATATAATCACAATTCTTACAGAGTTGTTATGGGAATTGAGAAAGCTTATGTAAAATTCTTAGCATAATACTTGGAAGATAGTAGGCATTCATAAATGTTAGACAATATTTATGTGTTCGTTATTCATCTGTTGACTTATTCATTCAACCAAGGTATGGCAACTAAGTAAGAAAAGATGTGTAGAATGCCTAGCTAAATGCACAACACACAGTAGGTACTTGACGCAATT
Organism: Vulpes lagopus; assembly: GCF_018345385.1. Taxonomy (NCBI): domain Eukaryota; kingdom Metazoa; phylum Chordata; class Mammalia; order Carnivora; family Canidae; genus Vulpes; species Vulpes lagopus. Next base: position 109,364,286 of record NC_054825.1, on the reverse strand, counting down.
AATTTTATTTCTCTTCTCCTTTTCACAAGTGGAGAAACTGAGATAGAGGGACACAAAGTCCTTCCTACCCTATTTAATGTTACTGTTAAGATCTCTGTGTACCCAGCAAGTCCCCTGCAGGAAGAAATTGAAAGTGGGAAGAAGACAGAGAGAAGCCTAAGACTCTTGTATCTGCTTTAATTGATTTACTTCAGGTCAATCTCAAGGAGTGAGGACACAAGTGGAAGTCCATTTAGCTAACTTGAAAGCTCTGCTCTTGACTTCTGAGGACTGGGAGGTCTTTGAACTCATCTGAGTTTCTAAGTCTTCGGCCAGAAAGGAAAATTTCTCAGCTGCTTTTTCATGCTTTCAGAATGAATTAATTTTCTAAATGGAAAATTGAAGTAATTAGGTTATAGATTGAGTGACATTTACTAAGGTGCAAAGCAAGGAAATTTTTATATCCTTTATTAAACAGTTATTAGATGTATTAAGCAATATGGAGTAATTACTTTTATTTCCCCAAATGTGATTATTCTTTTCATGCCAAGGCAAGCTCAAACTCACAGAGACCCAACAGACCATGACTGCTTAGAATAGAAGCAGGTCACATCTTCAGTGTTCTTCCCAGAACCACCTGGCTCCCTGGCCAGGCTGGTAGAAAAGCACCCAAAGAGAAAGGCATAGGATCTGGTTCTTAAGACAGAGCTCAGCTTCCTTCACACACTTTGGCACAATATTTCTAGGCACCTTAACTTTCATTTTAGCCCACCAACCTATCCAGCAAGGGAATGTACTCATCAATTCAATACCTACTACGTTGCCAGACACTGTTTTAAGGTATCCAGCAGTGAGGACAACAATGTGTTCACCTCTGTAGAATTTGCATTCTAAAAAGGGAAGCCAGATAGTAGGGAAGTAAGTGGAACCCACAGTAAGTCAGAAGATCGTTGCCCTGAAAGAATAGGAAGGTCCCCAGTAATAGCAGTAGGGTGCTATTTGCATGAACAGTTGAAGGAGAGAACTCCTTGCTAGCCAGCCAGCTGAAGAAGGGTGTTGTAACTGAATGAGTCCTCATGTGCAATGGCCCCAACATAACCTGGGGGGTCCAGGAACCCCACACTGAGTACCCAGAGTGACTGAGTCAGGAGTCACTTGGTAGGAGGCAATCCAAAAGGTTGGGGAGGACAGGCATTGTGAAGATTTTTTGAAGATTTTATTTATTTATTCATGAGAGACACAGAGAGAGAGGCAGAGACACAGGCAGAGGGAGAAGCAGGCTCCATGCAGGGAGCCTGACGTGGGACTCAATCCTGGGTCCCCAGGATCATGCCCTGGGCTGAAGGCAGTGCTAAACTGCTGAGCCACCGGGGCTTTCCCATTGTGAAGATTTTGAATCTAATTCTGAGGTGACAAGGCATTGGGGTTAAGAGCCAGGAGTTCCAGTCAAGAAAACACACAGCTATCCCTAAAAGAGTAATGGAAGTAGCTTCACAAATTGTTTTCCCTTCCGTGAGCCTTGCCTCCTATCTCTGTCTCCTAGATGACAAATGACACCTTTGTCTTAAATGTACAGTTCCCCACTCTCTCAGCTTGTTTTGAGATCTTAACAAGGCAAGGGGGGATGAGACTTGCACCTGGCAGGTCTGTTTTAATAATAATAAAATAATAATAATAATAATAATAAAAGTAGGTCTGTTTTAATAATATTGATTGATTGGGAGCCCAGAGAGAAACACATGTGTCTATTGATACGAGTCTGTACCTTTACCGGGTCTCTGTGTCTCTGAGCCTCAGTCTTCATGTTTGTGAAATGGGTGGATGAGGTAATGCATTTAAAATGTTGACATAAACTCAGTACTCAATAAATGGTAGTTATTTTTATTTAAAGAATGACCTCTTATTTCTAAGTACAATTCCATCCGTAATTCTTTCTTCCTGCCTGAAGAAGACCCCTGGGCTCCCCCTTGGCACCCACGTGCCACCCCTACTCCCTTGCTAGGTTCCACTTACTGCCACTGATTTCCTCAAATTGTCCCTTTAACTCTCTTTCAATCAGGAATTCTCACCAGGGTCTAACTGGTGCCCCAGAGGGCATTTAGCAAGATCTGGAGGCAATTTTATTCATCATAACTGGGATATACCACTAGCTTGTAGTGGGGGGAGCCTGGGGATGCTGCTGAGCATTCTATAGTGCACAGGACAGCCTCACAGCAGAGACTCACCTGGCCTCAAATGGCATTAGTGCTGCAGTTGAGAAACTCTGCTCCAAATACAACAAATGTGGTGTTGCACTTTCCTTCGCATACACATGTGAAAAATATATATATATACATAATATAGACAACTGCTTCTTCCTTATGGGCTCCCTCTGGCCACTTTATCCCCAACCTCTCTGGCACAGTTCCTGACTTGTACTACGTACAGTTACTGAGTTGAGTGAGCATTTCCAAAACAGAATTTTATGGAAGCAATTTCATCATGTAACTCCTACTGAAATTCTGCTGACCGAAGTGCCAGAGATCTGAACTCCAAGTAAAAATCTCCATATCATGCTCCTTAAATTTCCATATATAGTTCAAAAGGCAGTTGCAGTCAAAGTGGATGAAACAAGATAAAATTAATCAGTACAACCTCTTGTAAGTATTTCAAACACAGTATTAAAGGCTTAATGGAGAAGAAAAATATGACATATTTAATCTAATCAACATCTCCAGTGAAGGGACACAGAATGCTGCCCAAGATGGCGGCCTTGTTGAAATGGAGCTGGGATCACTCAACTGGAGGAAGCCCTGGGAGCCAGTACAGGGCATAGTCTGCATTAATGTCTGCAATCCCTGCTTCCCTGAGCTGCCACGGTCAAGGCTGCATGTAGCACATAGCATCTCTTTGTGAGACTTAAGTCTATACAGCTTCTTTGCCTGTGTTGGGAAGATGCAGGAGCCAGACCAGGAAGTTGATGTCAAGGACCACATGCTCCACAGCTGGTGCCTCTTTGGAGTACATGAAAGTCACAACCATTTGTGGTAGCCCTGCTCTTTTCTTTCACCTCACTCCAAATCTTTAATATCCCCTTTCTCCAGAGAAACGTATCATTACCACACAAGGGGAAAGTTAAGAGAGAGATTTGGGAGACCGAAACTCAAATAATCAACCTGTAATGGGTAAAGTTGACCATAGGAGGAGGAGCCAGCCCTAAGTGATGGTTTATAAGTGAGTAGGAGGAGACATTGCAACATGCCAGTCTAGTCAACACAGCCAGCGTTTCATTTCAAGGAAACATGTTGGAATACAGAAGAAGATGGGAATCTAGACTACTGAATCTTGACTGGGAAAAGAGTGTGTTAGCAGAAGAGGATGTTCATGTAAAGTCTAGAGAAAGGGAAGTCATTGCCATTGACCTTTCCTACAAACCTTTTCTTGAAGCTTCCATATCACAGCTTTCTCCTGGTTAGCTGCTTCTTCAGCCAGCAACTTTGTCACCTCCTTCACTCACTGCTCTTCCTCTATGAATCTTAGCTTCCCCCTCTGTCAAATGGAAGAAATAGCATCTACCTCACCACACACACCTGGGTACATCATAAGTAGGTGCTTGATCAATGTTCACTTGGCTTCTTTGTGTTTGAAAATCTCCTTTCGAAGCACCTGAGTGGCTCAGTGGTTGAGTATTTGCCTTTAGCTCAGGGCATGATCCCAGAGTCTTAGGATGGAGTGCTGCTTTGGGGGCTCCCTGCAAGGAACTTTCTTCCCCTCTACCTATGTCTCTGCCTCTCTCTGTGTCTCTCATGAATAAATAAATAAAATATTAAAAAAAATTAAGTCTCCTTTTGCCTCTGCCCAAATAAAACTGCCATTTTCTTGGTGCAGTTAATCTTAACTGTGAGAAAGAGAGCCTGTTAAACAAACTTCAGTAATGTGTTCCCAACTTCAAAAGGCATTTGGTATTTTTTAGGGAACTCATAGACAACTCAAAAGATTCAATACTTTGTAAGTTTATTGATTTCAAACAGTATGACACAATAAACTTGAAAAAATTTGGGCTGATATTGGCCAGGAATAAGCCTCCAAAGACGGTATCAGCTGCTGTAGGATCTTAGCATGTCCCAACTGCATTTTCTTCTCCTGAAACCAAAGATTCTCTGAGGGTTACACGTATGACTTTCAGGAACTGTTGGCCAACTTTGCTCATGTTAGCCCTGTTCTAATCTGGCCACGTGGCATCTTCTGCCGGCCACTCTTCCCCACACAAGCACATTATTACAGACACAGAGAGCTAAGCACTCTGCAGTGTACTTGTCCTGAGGGGACCTGGGATGGTTGACGAGTGGTCACACGCATTGGTATGTTGGACTAGTAGGATGTAGCGGCAAAAACAGCTGCCTGAAGTGTCTGAAGGCTCCTTGTGCCATACGGAGTTAATCTAATTCTATCAAATAGCCCAGAGAACCATATTTGTCTCCCACAATGCCAAAGGTACAACAAAACCAGAATTATCCTTTAATTCCTTGACCTAAGACACTTGTGACCATACATTTGGATGGACTTTCTAATCAGACAGACCTGGATTTGAATTTCAGATCCATCATTTGACACCTTTGCCATTTTGTACAAGTTATCCGATCCTTCAAATTTTAAATGGGCTAAGATGGCAACTATCTCCTTGGAAGGTAAACTGAGATCAGACAGGTAACAATTGAACTCAAGCATCAACACACATGAGCTGAGTTAGTCCTCCTTGTTCATGTTGTTACCACCACTTCCAGGTGAAACAGGACCTCTGGGGTGGGGAGGAAGAAAGGAACAGGACTTCTGAGTTTTATTCAAGCTCCAAGCACCCTTGGGTGGCCCTGGCCAGAACTGGGTAAACAGGCTTCTGCTCCTCTATCCACCACCCATCAACATACATGGTCAGATGTCCTCAGTCACTCAATAATGAATGGATGCATTTCTTTAATATTCTCAGTAAACTGCCCATCCCCTTGAGTGTGATGGTTTTCCTAAAAGAGACAAAAAGAGAGAAACAAGTGTTTCTAAAGGGTGAAGATTCTAATAGAATGGAAGCAAAATTTGTATTTTCTCATTCTCATGAAAATTTGTTTCAGTAAGATTAATCAGTCATTGCCCACCATCTTCAAATTCCAGGAGCGCCAATCCCCCTTCTGCCCACCTCTGTCCCCCTGGCACCTAAAGTTATGACTCTCCACCACAACATGAAGGGCCAACCCCTCCACGGACCCAAGGATTGGCTGGGTCTCATCTCTGCTCCTTTAAAAAATGTGCTGTAAGTGAAAAGCTCAAGGCATTAAGAAGTGCAAAATCAATCCTACAACATGTTTAAGCAGAGTAAATTCTATAGGAAGCCCTAAAATAATGACTGTGTCAAAGAAAATGGTTTTATCCTTGGCATCTTGGTAGCAGATAAAATTATAGTATTGGAAACTTGACAATGGAGTAATACAAAGGAAATTAGGAGAAGGGGGAAAAAACGTTTCTAAATCTGTGCTTTCTGCAAAGAATGTACTTAGGATCAGCTGCCCTGGGGAGAATGTGATACAAGGGAGATAAAAGTCAGTTTGTGAGTTGAAAGATGACTTTTGGCAGCAAAGCCAAAGTTCTGGTAAAGTCCAAGTGCCAGATGGCCGCAATAAAGCCGGTTCCGGGCAGGGCGTGGTCCCTGATGGCCTGTTGCATAGGGAGGCTTTAAAGAACACTGGAAATTGTTAGAGCCTCTCCTCTCCTTCCCTAACTGCCCAGCTGTCTCTTCTCTTCACCCCAAGATGCACTGTGACCTGTAGGTTGGCCTTCTGAGTTACCTGCAGCCATTCCCTTCCTCATCCCTTCAAGCAAGAGGAAGAGGCTGAGCGGAGTGTCAGCCTTGTCATTTGGACAGAGCGCAGACGCCCTGCAGTGATGCCACTAGCCATGGCAGTTCAGCCACCAGCAGCCCAATTCATCAGGAAACCAGAAATGTGACAGTCTTTGGAGACACATCAAGAGACAAGCACAGCCAACGTGGGTTGTCAAATTGAGAAAAATAGAGGCTGGAGGACTGTTTCCACAGATATTCTAATGAGTTTTGAGTTTGGGTGAAGGAGTAGCCCTGATTTAGATAGACTGGCTTCCACATGTTCCCAGATCGAATCCGTAGTATACTCCTGACTACCCTGCCCCCTGTTTCCTACCTCATTCCAACTCAGAATCTATAAAGTTCTAACTGATAGCAAGGTTAGGATATTTTTCTTGAGAATGGGAGCTAGATCAGAGCATATTTCATGAAGTATTTTTATTAGCCCCAGAATGCTGCACAAGTCAATGACAGCAAAAGCAGGTTGAATTAAGCAAATGTCCATAGAGCATCCACTCAGTGTGTGATGTCACATTGGGTGCTTTGGAAGAAATAGTTGAGAAACATGTCATTCACGTCATTAAGACTTTCTGAAATTCTACTGGACTTCATAAGAGACATAAAAGTCTATGACATACACAGCGAGGACTAGATGTCTGTGAGAAGCCTGGAAGCTGCAGGGCTCGAAGAAGAAAGACAGCATCAGGCCAACGGAACTGAGAAAGGCTTTCTGCATCAGCCATGGAGGATAAAAGTTTAGAAATGTCTCAAAAAAGAATGAAGAGATTAGTGAATTCCAGCCTGAGAGAACCACATAAACGAAGGCATGGCATCAGAAAGGGCAGCTTAAAAAGAATTGATCCACTCGTTCATTAGTTAATTCAACATTTATCAAGGGCCTGTGTATATGCCAGGCACTGCTCTAGACATTGGAAGCGGACTCTCCTAGAGCTTAGAAATAGGTCATATCCAGTAATTTAAAAATATTCCAGAGTAATGAGTGGCCATCAGAACAGGGTGATAGCATAGAGCTCGATGTTCAGACAGATCTGCAGATTGTGGAGCCCACCACAGGAAGGGACAATTCCTGGAGAAAGGATGAGCTGGCATAGGACCCCGAGGTGGGAATGATCTTGACTGTTTGCAGAAGGCCATTGTGGCTGGAACAGAATCAAGAGCATCAATAGTGAACTCCGTGAGTCAGGGTAGGAAGTGTGGATTTTGTCTCAGGTGAGTTAGAAGGCATGTAGAGCAGACTAAGCAGACAGACATGATCTGATTCACATTTTTGAAAGATGATGCTGGGTGCTAGGTGGTGATGCTGAGATAGAAGTGGAGACTCCCAAGAAGAAGCAAGGGTGGACACTGGGAGGCAGTGGTGGGAACAGAGGAAAGCAAGTAGTTGAGGAAGGTCTTCAAGTTCCAGCTGACAGCAATGGCTGATGGCCTTGGTTTGAGCCTTGAAAAGAAGAATGAAGGCAGCACCGGTGGCTCAGTGGTTTAGTGCCTGCCTTCAGCCCACGGTGTGATCCTGGAGACCTGGGATTGAGTCCCACATCAGGCTCCCCTCATGGAGCCTTCTTCTCTCTCTGCCTGCGTCTCTGCCCTCTCTCTCTGTGTTCTCTCGTGAATAAATAAATAAAATCTTTAAAAAAAGAAAAGAAGAATGAAAGAAAACTTCAAGACTTTTGCCTTAAGGAACTGGGAGTCTAGTGTCTAAGATGGGGATGCCTGCGTGAGGGCATATTTTGGAGGAAATTCTATTTTGAACAGATTAAATTTGAGATTGCTGTAATTATTCATGGTAAGATATCAATAAGTTTTGAAAGAGAAATATGAAAATAAGGCAGTAACTGCAATAGGATATGGAATAAGCCTTTTTGTCTTAAGATCAACTGGAACATTTTTCTATACTTTTCTCCATCCAAATGCAGTGGATAAACCAAAACTACAGGTGACGATTCATAGCTATTTATTTATTTGTTTGTTTAAAGATTTTATTTATTTGAGAGAAAGAGAGAGAGAGAGATCACGAGCTGGTAGAAAGGTCAGAGGGAGAAGCTGAGCAGGGAGCTCGACTCAGGGCTAGATCCCAAGACCCTGGGATCATAACCTGAGCCAAATGTAAATGCTTAATTGACTGAGTCACAGTGGCTCCCTCAATAGTCATTTCTGACAAAAAAAAAAAAAAAGGAAATCAAACAATTAATTGTTAGAAACTCCAAAAATGCAAATTAAAACAAGAATGAGATAATATTTTTTACACAAGAGCACAAAAAATTTAAAATATCAGTAACACCTAATGTTGATGCAGATATGGGAAAATGGGCATTCTCTTTGACAGAAGTGTAAAATGGTGCAACATTTTTGGAAGTCAGTTTGGAGATAGCTTTTAAAAAGAATTGGAGCAATTGCACTCGAAATGTATGTTGCAGAAATGTGCACATAAATGATCAAAGATGAATAAGCACATTCATTACCTCAATGAATAAGTCATCTTACATCTACAGAACGAAATACTCTTTAAACATACTGACATAGAAAGATATCTATTTTAAGTGGAAAAATGGTAAATTGAATGATAATATGTAGCCGACATAGAATGTTTTATTATAAATATTTCTATTTGCCTATGCAAACATGACAAAGAGTTATCACTTCTTCACTGAAGCTGTCTTGGGGAGTTAGAATAAGGAGTGAGGGATTTCCTTTCCACTTCCTGTATTTGAGTCTAATCTGAACCTATATAATGAGAAATACCACTGTTGTTAAAGAACAACATTAGAAATTAAAGATAAGTCTTAGAAATTTAGACAAGACTGAACGAACAGAGAAGAAGTACCTTCTCGGTGCTGGTGAGCGTGTGGGAAATGGTCATCTTCACACACTGATAGTGGGAAATTGGACGGGCAGATTTTTTGAGGACAACCTCAGCCACACATACTAATCCCTTTGAAGTATTTATATACTTAGATACACTAAATACATGTCTAGGAACCTATCTAGGGGCCAATCTGTAGCGCACACAAAGATTTATGGAAAGGATCTTCATTGCCACAATACTGATCATAGTGAAAAACTTAAAAGAAACTTATTGATACTGATGACTTTCTAAGTCGGACTCAAATATGCAATGGAAATGTAAGGAAGCATTGAAAACCATGTTTTTTAAATTAGCAAATGAAACGGAGAAAGGTTTACAATATGCATTAAGTATAAAAAAGAAAGATGCAAGTTTCTTCTCGTTGCATAATCCTTGTTTACACACCCATAAATGTATACACACCTCTTTAAAAAATAATATTAAAAGAAACTCATCTAATAATATTAGAATAAAAATAATATCAGATGAATCTGTTTATTCTTTTCATAATTCTAGTTTTTCCTCAATATTCTTCCATGAGCATCCCTTTCTTTTACAATCAGAATGTGTTACCAAGGGAAGAAATAATGAGTTAGTATATTTGTTTGTCCCAAAGCATATTGGATTTTATTTTGTCTTTTTGCTCAACTTGAAAAGTTGCCACAGATAACTAAAGGGAAAATGGCCCCTATAAAGCAGCTGCATTTCACACACTCCTTTCTGCCCATTTTTTACACAACGCCACTCATCTTACCCATGTCGTGATGCATTTACATTCGGGGTGCAGGCCGCACACCTCCCTGGTACCTGGAGATATATGAGCCCACGCTCTGGGCAGCATCTGTTAGTACAACAGAAGGTCATTCCTCAGCAGAAATTGAAATGGATGCTATTTACTCTCGTGAACACTGATTGCATTACAGACTCAATAAATCACATGCCTACGTGTGGAACTAAGGGTCCAAGCAGTGGCAAGCCAGGGTCCCATGTATATGACATCTTGTCCATCTTTACCCAAAGTCCCAAAACAAGTCTAGTTCCAGCCAAAGTCAGATCATTCCGGGTATAACCCATACTGATTGACACCCAATTCCCCCTAGCCACCAGAATTTCATGTAGCCGAGTGTCCTTTGAGATGTCGCAGACACTTCACATGGTGCAAGATATGCTGCAGATCGTTTCAGCCTAAGTGGGGACCCCACAGTGGCCACTTACAGCAAGTCACTTATACAAGTCAGCAAGTCTATACACACCCTCCTCGGGAAGCTCCCTGCTGGAGTTGGCAGTACCAGAATTACAGAAGCTCCCTCCTCTCTATATTCATATTCTTAAACTCAGCAAGTCATGTTCTTAGTCCCTGTGAAAAAGTTACTGAATATCAGGTAGGAAGCTAAGCACATAACATTCATTATACAATCTCATCATGGTAACAGTCCTATGATAAAGGAGCTTCTACTATCCCCATTTTATAGATGAGGATCTGGGACTCGAGAGGAGAAATGTGCCCAAAGTCACAGCCCATAGTTGGCGGAGCTGGGACTGGGATCCAGCCAATCTGGCTCTGAGTGCCCAAGCTTACCTGCTCCGCAAGCTAATATACCACAGGGGCTTTGATGCTTCCAGGGTCATAGGGCTACTGTCCCAATGATGCATAGCGAGGGGGTTTCTCATGTCCCTTAGTACACTAAGCTTTTGGTGATTTTGATTGTTGTTAAACCTCCCTATGAGACTTCCAGGAGAGGGAAAGAAGAGCAAAACTTCCTGGGACTTGTGTTGCTGTAATGTTTCAGTTCTACCATCATGTTTCCCTTGGTGCAAGGTTGTATCTGAACCACCATGCATCTTCATGCATCCTCAAGCTCTGCTGGCTCCAGAGAAGGAGGGATCCAGAGGGTCTGAGCAGATGTACAAGGTGACCCTCTGGCCTGGGGCAGCCTCTCTGGACTGCTTGAGCAGGATAATGATTCTTGCCCTTATGGTCTTCACATGCTAATCAGAATTAATTGGTGAAAATCATTTTAAACTCTGGGTGCTTCATGTATTAGTGCTTAATTACAATATATCATTTGCTCAGAACAAGTACTTGGACTCTGGAGATGAATTCTCTGTCCTTATCCCTTTAACAAGGATTCAGTCCTAGACTTCCGTTCAATCAACTCCTTCCTGATATACAAGAAACAGAACAAATGGTGATTTTTACCTCGCTCTCGTTTCTTAGTTAAATGGATTAACTAGAAAGATAAAGAGCCATTTTTAAATCATAAACCTTTTTTCCCCTTTGCAGGCGTTATACAATCACTCCTTTCACAGAGCAGTTCTTGCTATTTGGTGTGGTCACATAAACTGAAGCTACAGAACATTCTAGTGCCCTTATGAGTGTCATTTGAAGGCTTGCTTGTAAACTTGCTGCATGTCATGGAAGCCAGTCACTGCCAATGATCTCCAATCATGTGCCACAGGACAAAGGTCCATCTGCCTGTCCCCACCCTTCCCATCAGAAGTGACGTTTCCGAAGAGCCCCTTCTTCGATAGACTTCCAGCATTCGCATTCAAAATATTAAACACAACCACAGTTACAACTGCAGGAAGACACTCCTGACAAGCAACCAGGACTTGGCATAAAGAAATCCAGTCATGCTCTGCTTGGTGGATCTCGAATACCTGAGCATGCGTACCTGGATTTCTGTCACTGGTGAGGCCCACCCCCAAATCCTTTCCTGTCCGCCCACGTTTCACTAAGTCAAAGGAAACGATTACCCTATAAAAGCTTCAAAGTGTCTATGTCCTCAGCGTCTCTAACCCATTACAAAACTTATGCAACTAATGACTTGGCATATGTCCCAGATCCTAAACTTGGGAGGTGTTTCAGGCCTTCTGGGCGTAGCCTGATGAACACGCCCTCACCTCTGCAATGACCCCAGACGGCCACTAAGCTCTTGACCCCTCCGCTTCCTCCCATGCCTGGGCTGGCCAGCCCAGGGTCACTCTTCCAAATGCAGCCTCCCAGAAGTTGCTGAAGGATAGATCCCAGCAGAAAACCCCAGACTCAAGGATGCTTGAAGGTTAGAGCATTAACATGTAGTCACATTTTACAGATGGAAGAGTAATGCAGAAATAATAAGAATCGTCCTCGGATAACGGGATGAGTCAGAGGAGGTTCCAGGAATAGACAGCAGATTTCCGTCTCCTATTACCAGCGGCATTACCAGGAGAAGGCTGCGAGGGCACAGTGACCTCACACATGTTCTCAGCCCAAAAATATTTATCTTGAGTCCTTTTCCAACTCCTCACAAGCTGTAATAAACTCAACTTTACATCTTTTTTTCTTAAAGTCGACAATAGAAAATCAGTGTGAAAATCCTACTTAGGAATGTGTGTTTATGAGTTTGTAACTTTCTTTGGGGCTACTGGTCATAAATCCAGAGTACAACGGGCCCTGCTCTCTGGCCGGCTTTATGAGAATGCCAGAAGCAGTCTGGAAACTTCCGTGTTAGGTTGGCAGATAGGCAAGTGCTGCTGAAGAGCCATCAGCTATTATATTTGACACGGACACAAGGAGTTCCCTAGGGCCTGTAAATGGCCAAACTTAGGTTCGATGAATAAAGGAAGGAGGGGGAGTAGGCAGATGATAGAGAGGTAAGGAAAGAAGGAGGGAGGAGGAAAACCTCATTAGTAGTAATTACAGACCAGTCAATAAAAGTTTGATGTTGATTAAATATTACAATTTATTCCAGGAGCATCTGGGTGGCACAGTGGTTGAGTGTCTGTCTTTGGCTCAGGGCATGATCCTGGGGTCCCGGGATCAAGTTCCACATCAGGGTCTCCATAGAGAGCCTGTTTCTCCCTCTGCCTGTGTCTCTGCCTCTCTCTGTGTGTCTCTCATGAATAAATAAATAAAATATTTAAAAAAATAATTTATTCCAAATAAGGGTTCCTTTGGAAATGCAGGCTGGGAATAGTGAATGTGATGGAGAAAATCCTGTCAGATCCCTTCTAGCTCCTTCTCTGACAATGATGCACAACATAGAGAAGGGTAAGTAATGGGCATGGTCTATTAGGGCTTCAGGAAGAATGTGGATTTTGGAAACAACACAGAAAGCTGATTGTCTAGGAGTCTCAGGAAGGCTTTCCTGAGCCTGTGGGGACATGGAAAAGTCACGGTGGCCCACGGAGCACCAGGATGGGGCACTCATAGCTCTCACCCTGTCCTCCCATCAGGATGGGGGTCAGGATCAGGAACTGACCAACATTTGTCTGAACAGCAAGCTCACACATGTGGACACAAGAAGGGATCCAAAGAGACCTTGATGAATGACAAATCAGCCTTAAAACTACAATGAGGGATGCCTGGGTGGCTCAGTGGTTGAGCATCTGCCTTTGGCCCAGGTTATGATCCTGGAGTCCCAGGATCAAGTCCCGCATCAGGCTCCCTGCATGGAGCCTGCTTCTCCCTCTGCCTGTGTCTCTGCCTTTCTCTCTGTGTCTCTCATGAGTAAATAGATAAAATATTGTTTTGAAAACTCACACACAATGAAATTTAATTCTGACACAACTCGGTGTAAAAGCCAACACTCAGGGAGCTCTATCACTAGTTCTGGCTGGTGTCCTGATTTTAAATGCAGAAGGAAATTAAGATAATGCAGTGCCGCCAGGAAGGGGTCCAGGTGGTCTTTTCTTCATTTTATTTTTTATTTTTATTCAGGCGGGCTTCTTAGATGTCCCTGGCACAGTGACACTTTTAAGTAAATACATGGGTGCTTCCAAAGTGCCACAAGGTATTTTCAAAACTCCATTTGCTTAAAATTAAGCATTCACCCTGATGTTTGTTTTGCCAAATTGATATCCCAGCAAACTGCATTGTTATATGTGATGGAAAGATAAACATCAGACTAGTCCCAATGAATTACTTGAAATTCCTAATTAACGTCACCTGAATCAATGAGTCCCCTTTATACAGAGAGAGGGTACATCAGCCTTCCCCAAAAGAATGCTCTAGTGGAACTAGTCCTAAGAAATTCTATGAAAAAAGGGCTCTAACACAAATGTAATGACAATAATATCAGCAACAACAACAACAGCAACGGCTACAACAACTCACACATGCATATTTTATACCCAGCACTGTTCTGAGAACCAATGTCTCCAGGAAGCTCAGCAAACCCCAACCCACTCTTATCTACACCCAGTGCACGTTGACATTTTACACTCAGATCCTGCACAAAGGGAACCTATTCAACTTTGTTTTATCTGATATATCCTAAGTTAATTTGACAAGGGAACCGTATTTCTGTATAACATCCATTAACAGCAGTTGTGAAATGCTGAGGTATATTCATTAATCCATTCCACAAATATCCATTGAATGCCATTTTTTGCCAAGCCCTGAACTAAAGCCAAGTATTAGAGAGAGAAACTGGTAGAGAACTAAAGATGCAAGTAAGACACATCTTGGAAGAGTAAACTAGTAGAGCATATAACACAGTCTTATTTTATAAGAACCTGGAGGGTAAGGCACAAATATGCTTTGCAAAGATCATCAAACCATACGCCGCCCTGGCCAGCCTGAGTCTGGATGGCATTTGCAGTCTGGTGAGTTTGCCCACAGACAGGCTGAAGAATTTTGAGAACCTCTACCTCTCACAATAAAATTTATTTTAATTATCTTTCAGTAAAGCCCTCGAATAATGTAAATCCACATCGAGTACAAAGGAAATTTGTTCAACTTTGATGAAAATTCCCTGTCCCCATGATTAAGTGCCAGCACAGGCTACCACAAGAACTCAGTCCTTGAACTCCCCACTAATAGAATTTATTGCCATCTTTATTATGTGGCTTGCCAGCGTTGCTTGAGGCAGGTGCTTGAACTAGTATATCTCTGGAACTTCATTCCAGACCTTTATCTGTGCCTGAAGAATAATGATAAAAAAGCATGTGTATGCCCGTGCATCTGTGTCTGTGTGTGTATGTGTGCACATGTCTGTATAGAAGGCAAGCAAATGATGAGTGGGAAATATCAGAAAGGGAGACAGAACATGAAAGACTCCTAACTCTGGGAAACGAACAAGGGGTGGTGGAAGGGGAGGTGGGCGTGGGGTGGAGGTGATGGGCACTGAGGTGGACACTTGATGGGGTGAGCACTGGGTGTTATTCTATATGTTGGCAAATTGAACACCAATAAAAAATAAATTTAAATAAAAATAAATAAATAAACTTTAAAAAAAGAAGGGAAGCAAATGGACTGCAAAGATCACCCTCATATTAAATATCAAAGCCAAAAGCAACTTCCCACCCTTATTTAGAGAATGCAGAGAATACAAAAAAAAAAAAAAAATGAGGCCATAGTTCATAGTTACCATAAACCTCGGTTTATAAATTGGGCAACATTTGCACACTTTGCTGTATCCATTACCCCCAACTACAGTAATTTCCATTTCCCCCAAGCAATAATTGAGAAAGTTAAATCTAGAGTAAGAACCAAAATGTCAGCATCCCCATTCTCTTAAATGGTGTCAGAGCTCTTGGCGCTTTCATTTAAAATCCTTTCTCTTGTTAAATTCCAACAATTAAGGACAACCGTTTAAGTTGCCCCTCTGGTGTAAATGCCATGCTCCAGAGTCCACCCTGCTCTTGAGATTTGACTCCATGAAAACCTCAAGAAGACAAGATGGTAAGTATTGATGAAAAAGAGATGACAACGAATGTGACATCCCACGTCCCTATTAATGCTAACCCTGGTGCAAAATGCATGAGGTCAGTTACTCTGGGTCTTGAGCTTGGGGGAGGACACACTGCTCAGGGTAGAGCTAGCATGACAACAAGCAAATCAACAAGTCTCTAGAGTTTTTTGTGTGTGAGAGAGAACATGCACACATACATGCACACATGCATGTACACACAATCATCATATAAACTCCTCTGCTAGCTTTAAAGACTGAGCCTCCCTGGTGGTTTAGTTCCCAAAGTGTCCTCACTACCTCCAAGCTCTAATGCACAGACACACACACACACATTCCCAGACTCCACTGGATGTCTGTCGCTGTCAGATTTTGCCATTTGCCATCTGCATCAAAAACATGAGCACCCCCTGCCATTTGCCCAGATCCTATAGTGTCTGTACACAAATAATTCCTCTTCACACCAGTGTAGGGAAACACAGGCCTTGCTATATCATCGATATTATCTGCTGCTTTTTCTACAGTCATGTTGGACTCAGAAAGAATATTATTGGAGTAAATCTCAACTCATGTAGCTGTTAACTATTTAGATGATCTGTATGTTCCAAAAAAGTTGGACTGGTTCGTAGCTCTAATGAAGACTGCACTTTAGAACATTTATAGCCGTGACGTACCATCCTTAGAATAATTTAGAAAATTTCAGTCTTAGCTGCCAACACTCCCCAAGCTAGGCTCAGAGAATCAGTCCTCTGTTTATAAAAGAAGTGCTGCTAAGTCTCCTGCAGTCTGGGGATGAGTTTTCATTTTGCTACTTTGTCTTCCTGGCATTTGTTCCCTGCAGAGAATGAGGGACAGGAACCCTATCCCACAGCCCAGCCCCTCCCCTGGCCTGCCAGAAACACAAACTCCCGCTCAGTCTGGCCCTTGTTTGGTACCTTGCAAGAGAGAGACAATACTTTGTATGAAAAGAAGTGAATTTCCAGAACATTCCTTGTTAGGTAACATGTCCTCTCCTGCTCCATCCGTCAGTATCCCCAGGTCAGACCTTCTCTGGCGCTTGCCTTCAAATCAGACAACGAGAAGAATTAGAACTCACTATCCTTCATTGTTATTGAGCACACAATTTCCAACCCACCAGCCTGGAAAGTCACTAAGCGACCCTCGGGTCTGAGACTCTGGAGGACTTTTTCTCCTTGCTGCCTGAAAACCTAAAGTCCTAAAATAATTGTCTCCAGTTTTCATGCCTCTGTTCTGACGGTGGGCAGTAGTTCCAACCTTCCATATCACTTTTTGTCTTCACGACGCATCTGTCCCTCCTTCCAAACCTGAGCCTCCCAGCAGGATAAGGTCCCAATTCAAGTGCCTTTTAACATAAACATGTAACTTAATTGTTATATCAGGTGAACTCAATGTATAAAATCTGATTTGCACACCCTTTCCAGAAGCTATGATGCCTGGCTGTCATTTCTGAGACACTGGAAAATCTTCATAAAAATCCAAGGAATCTCAGTGACTTCTAACTGGTATATGAATTTTAGGAAAAAGGGTGTTTCGGAAGACAGGAAGCTTGGAGCTGGGTTATCTTGAGAAGGGGGCAACGAGATACCAAGATATACTTGAATGTCACATAGTGTGGACTATGTAAGTGCCAACCACTCACATGAATATTTGTATTCGTGCCCCATCCTTCCTCTCTCTTGAGCACTCTTTTGTGTAGCACAGCCCTACGGAGTAAAGGAGAACCAGAGTCTGCATTTCTTTTATGTCAAATAGAGTAAATTTCATTTCTAAATGTTCCTGGGCCACTTTATAGAGCTCACACTGCTTTTCCTCTTATTGGCTTGGATCTTCTGGATAATTTATTTAAAAGACTTAACTGGTCCCTTATGGCTAGACTCTATTTTAATTTCTAAATTGACCACTCTTCTCAATTGAATTTAAAAATGAAGAGGCTAGATGTTTCAGGCTGGAGTAGTGACCTCATCCACTAATGTTGGCTGGTGGGTCTTGACAAAGCCTGGTGCGTAGGCAGCATCAGGACCCTGGTCCTCAGGATCAGTCCCACAGAGAACATCTCACAGATACCCTGAGCCTTCGTGCTTAGTCCTGATACCGGTGAGGCATCGGCCAGGTAACCCAATCATCCAGAATGGCATCACAGAGATGTCAATGCAGAATAGCATTGACTATGTGTGAAGCAGTTGCTAGCAATTCCAGAGAAAACAGGAAGAACTCAGCGTGACCCCTGCCCTCGGATTGTCTATAGCATATTAAGGGAACCAGAATCACCAAATTAATGTAACATATCAAAGCATGATGAGTTCTAGAATGAAAGAATAAATAAAATCCATACACATGCAAAGAAGAATAATTCCAGCAGAGAGGATGAAAGAGGTATAGTTGAGATGAGGCTTTGGGGCTCAGAACATGGGGTGTCCTGCCTGCTTCACCGGGTGACCCAGACTGTAGACGCTGAGGGTCACTGGACTTTGGGACACCATAGCCATTCCATGCTGACCCTGAATGAAGTTGTACAGCATGGGTCTGGGTGATTTCTAACACACACTCAAGGAGGGGTGCCGAAGCTTACCAACTATGAAAGGTAAATTCAGCCCATCGAGACAAGTAAAATGTGGTCCACCCCAGATTCTGATACTTTTTAATCTTTCTATCACAAGAGTCTTGCAAATAATCACTCATCTAGTTCCCAAATATCAAGATGGGTCAGATAAGCTTAGCAAAAAGTATTGAAATCTCTGCTGTGTTAAATTATGAAAGACTCTATTACAGGAATCATGTCTGTTTGTAATGTCATTTTATTCTTCATCTTTAAAAATTCTTTTGGGATATAGTCTTCTAATTATAAATATAATATAGTCTAACATGTAATATTAATAAAATACAGTAAAAGTATAACAAAAGAAATAAAATCATCTGTAATCCCTCCACCCAGAAATTACCATCCTTTTACATTGCAAGGTATTTTTTTCTAGCCCTTACTTATAAGAAGTTAATTTTGATATCACATGACTGGTTCCATACAATGGCTGCTGGAGGTTAACATTTAGTAATGGTTTTAAACTAGAAAATGTAGCAAGATACACATGTCCACAGGGGGGAAAAAAATAATATGGAGTAGGTAAAATGAAATGTAGAAAAATATTTGTGTCACATGGCATTCGTATGGGCAAAGATGTGATAAAAAGTAATTATTAAGATATTAAAAATGAAGTGGTTCTTAAGTGATAACTAGAAAATGGGTGGGATGCAGGGGTGAATTTATTTAAGGATAACCATCTCTTGCTAATCAAACCCAAGAGTTCTCCCTAACTAGGCTCTGCACTAAAGCAAATGTCACAGAAGAATGGAGGCTTTGCCCAAGGACAGAGCCTCAGCCAGCCCTCCTCTGGCAGTTGGCCTCTTGCTCTCTTATTAAGACTTTGAGGTGAGCCATCAGGAAACTCCCACAGGACATTAGAGCAAAAGCCAATGAGCCACCCCTGATTTGTTAGTCCTAGGGTGGCCTGGGGTGCAAGTTGCCTCCAAGAACGACTTCCTGGAGAGTTGGGACTCACTCTGCACACTCCAGGGACTTTCTCACAGAGCCCCACGAGCTCAGAGAGCCTGCGGAAAGGTAATGTGCCGAGAAGGGCTTCCACCTAACGTCTGTTAACAAATGGTCTGCAGAGCACCAGGGAGAAGTGGCTGGAACAGAATGGTCCCTCCTCTTCCCAAGAACTGTCCCCCCACCCCCGCCATGTCTGACTTTCCAACTAACCCATCAAGGCAGAGCTTCTTCTGGGCCAGTCATCTGGAGCCTGGGCTGCTCTCACACAGTCTTCACTGGGTGGACAGTCAATGATATGTGTCAACTTCTCTAGGCCACGGCACCCAAATGTTTGGTCAAACACTGGTCTAGATGTTGCTGTGAAAGCAGCTTTAGATGACATTAACACCCAAATTGGTATACTTTTGAGTAAAGCAGATTGACTCTCTGTGGTGTGGGTGGGCCTCATCAAAACAGTTGAAGGTCTGAAAAGCAAAGACTGACCTCCCACAGGAAGGAAACTGTCCCCAGATGGTCTGTGGACTCTGATGGCAACATCAACTCTTCCCTGGTTTCCAGCCTGCTGGCCTACACTGCAAATTTCAGATTTGCCAGGCCTGCAATCATATGAGCCAATTCCTAAAAATAAATTTTTCTCACTCTATCCCCCCAAATGTGTGTGTGTGTGTGTGTGTGTGTATTTCAAATTTAAAGCCATGAGCTATAAAATTGCTAAATGTAAACTTCCAGCAATACTTTTGTAGAACCATTTATGTGACATCAAAGTTAATTTTTCATAAGTAAAGGCTAAAAGAAAATACACCACAATATAAAAAGATGATAATTTCTAAGTGAGGGATTTGCAGGTGATTTTATTTTCCTGTTTTTCTACTGTATTTTACTGATATCATACATTAGTGGGTATTACATTTATAATCAAAAGAATATATTAATAAGAGTAATTTTTAAGACAAAGAGTATATCCTAACAGTTCTGTTTTTCTACAGAACCCTGACTAATAAAGCCCACTGGTGTGAGCATTTCTTGCCACTCATTTGTCCTTCCTTAACCAGCCCAGCACACTCCCCACTGCTCCCGGCACAGCCCGTGGAAGTGGGGACCCCCTTTGCATAAACAGCACCAATGCTATCATTTCCTTGTCACTGATGAAAAAAAAAATGGGTTTATTGCAGTTTGGATGGCTTCCTCCAGGTCCCAGATGCAGGGCTAGAGAGAGTGACCTCACCTAGACCATAGTTCCCCTATAATGCATATGAGGCCTTCACCCTGGCACTCCTACACCCACCAGGCCCAGGAACTGGAAGGCAGGCTCCCTCTGCAGCTTGCCCTGGGGGGGGGGGGGTGCACTTCCTGAGGCCTCTGCTGTCCTGACTCTGGGGACCCCAAAGGGAAGAAATGTTGTTCTTGAAAATGCCTTCAATGGTTCTGAAACAGTTCACAAGGACCATTAATACTTCACGGAATTTCTTTTCTTTCTTATTTTTTTGCCTGGAAGGAAGAGGATGCTGGGCATCTAGAAAAACTCTGTTCATGTGCTCCAGGGAGGTATAGCTAAGTTTTTAATTTCTCCACCTCATTCCTTGCGTCTATCCCCAGGCATATTACCTCAGTCTAATTCCAGAGTGGAAATAAAACTTGTACAGAAAGTCTGAGCAAAGTCACTTGCAAAGGCAAAAAAAACCCCCACGAATATCCTTGTTCCCACAGATTCAATCTTTAGTGCAAGACCTAAGGAGCTTCAGAAATTTAAATCAGACCACACAATTAATGACCAGAAACTCCAATTTCATGTTAATTAGTTTTAATTAAAAATTTTCCCTCTGCTTATCTACAAGGGCTTATAGTCAGCATCCCAGCAATCTAATCTTTGAATTCCCTGCATCATACGCTTTACCTTTGCAGCTGAACAATAAAACAAGTCTCTGAACAGCACCTGAGTGGCCTATTAGGGCAAGGAGAAAGCAGGTAATAAGGCAAGAAGAGGGACACAAAAATACACACTGTAATCTGCACAGGAAGACGATACCCAAATGGCAGGAAAGTCCTTTCAGATAATCCAGGGGTTAGCCAAATTTTCCATTCTGACGCAACAGAAGACACTCACCCAGACTTCCCAAGGTGACCACAGCACGGTGATGGGAGCGTCAGAAATCAAGGAACAGGAAGGTTATAAAGGAAACTGCTTCTGCCATCTATCAAGCTCTACTGTCCTGACCTCTGAGGCAATAAGGGAGGGGAAGCATCTGGGCATCTGGGTAGCAGAGAGCTGCCGGCAACGTAAAAGGATGAGGGGGATCGGCCTGTTTGGGGATAAGAAGCAATTCTTAACATGAAAGGGAATTGGTCACTGCATCCATGAGCATTTCACAAAAGACCGCAAACAGGCCAAAGATGCTAATTCACTTCTCCAAACAACCCGCTATCCTCTCTGCCACAGGTCTATTTTATAAGCATCATCATTTGTGGAAATTTCACTCATATCCATTTTGTGGGAGGGCAACGAGAAACATCCATTTTAAGGCTCTCGAACAATCAAGAATGTTAGCAGCCAAGACTGTCAACCACACAACTGCGCCTGCCTTCAGTGAACAGACCTGTCTTGCTTCCAATCAAAGCTCTCTCTCTCTCAGGGTTTATATGCATCCACTTCATTTTATCGTAGTTTTGAGTGTTTCCGTCAACTCAGCCTTACCAGTGGAATTAGTTTTCCCCTGAGCACTCAAGTCATGATTCTTAGAAGGTAACAGCTGTGGGCCGATGGATCCTATATATTTCTTTGGAAACTACAGTTGTTTGGAAGGTCAGCCATCAAATGGGGCTCATTTTTCACCAGAGACAAAGGCAGTGCCAAGGTCTTTTCAATTTGTATGGAATTAGGCTAGTTTTATACAAGTGATAACATGAACACCGGAGCAGTTTCCTGTTTAAAAAAAAAAAAATACGCTAGAAGATTTATATCTTTAAAAACGATGAAACGTTGATCAAGTAGTCAAGTGCTAATGACATTTGTGAAACAAACGATAAAGCAAAAGTAATGGTTGTTTAAAAAAAAAGATCCTTATTAAGACGATCTTGTTATTCCAAGATTTATTATTTACACTAGAATTCTTATAATTACGGAGATAATAGGCTGCTAAGGTTAGAAAGAGAGGTAACAGTGAGTGTAATAAAATAATACTTTTTACTGTGTGTTTGTTAATTCAGGAAAATTCAAGGAAACTTGACAATAGTTTAAAGCCTTTTTTTAAGCACAGAAAAGGGCTCATAATGCAATTGCTGCTTTCATTATGGACACTTTTCTTCTTCCTTAGATAGGTCTGCTTGCTTGCTTGTTTTTTGCTTTACCCTCACCTCCCACCCTCCTCTTCCAGTCTGGTCTGTCACTTTCCTCGGACAACCAGTGTTCACCAACTGACATAACATTTCTACCTGTAGCTTTCTGCTGGGTCACATCATCACAGCACAAGCATATAGATCTAGTCATCTAAAAGGCTGTTTTATTTAATCAGTGCTTTATAAAATGTAAGACTTTGCTCTGCGTTTGGCTTCTCCCACCTACCCACTATGTCCTGGAAATCCTATGTTCTCTGATTTAGAACTTCTTCTGTTCTGGAACTGCAGAGTATTCCATGGTATTGAAACGCTATCAAATTCTGGCTCCTTACAATGTCACCAAACCAACCTGTTGATCAGCCAAAGCTGAGTTTATTGCTTAGTGGGGCAGGCACCTGCTCAGCAGAGCCATGGCAACGTCTCAGAAAAGGAAGAGCAAGGTAAAGATATTTGCTGAGATTTTAAAGTTGGGCTTAAGGAGAATCTTATGGTTTGGAGGCTTGGTTAGGTTGGGTGAGAATCATTCATAATAATTTTCTATTTCTGGTTTTTGTAAAGTAGCTTAACCCTTTAGAAGCTGTGTTGGAGTATAAATGACATACAATAAACTACACTTACTTAAGTTAGACAATTTTATAAGTTTTGACATATGTATACATGCATGGAACCACCATCACAGTCCAGAGAGTGAACATATCCGCCACCCCCAAAAGTTTCCTTGTGCGTTTATGTAATCCTTCCTTCCCACCCCTGGCCATTACTCTACCCCAGGCCACCACTGATCTGCTTTCGTCACTGTGGGTTCTAGTACCCTAAGTGGAATCATACCATTTGTACTCTTTTCATCTGGTATCTTTCACTTAGCACTAGTACTTTGAGATGTATTTGTGCTGCATGCATCGATAATTCATTCCCCTTAGAGTTGTAAAGTATTCCATTGTCTGTACCTGACACAGTGTGTTTATCCATGCATCTATACAAGGTCATTTTGGTTGTTTACAATTTCCAACTTTTACAAATAAAGCTGCATTAAACATTTGTGTACAAGCCTCCATAAGGACATATGCTTTCATTTCTGTTGGATAAATATCCTGGAGTGGAATGATTGGATAATATGGTTGATATTTACCTTTCTTAAGAAACTGCCCAAGAAAATAAAAGAAAGAAAGAAAGAAAGAAAGAAAGAAAGAAAGAAAGAAAGAAAGAAGAAAGAAAGAAAGAAACTGCCCAAGAAGACGTACAGACGGCCAACAGACAAATGAAAAGATGCTCGACATTAGGGATTAACATCAGATGCTAATCGTCAAGGAAATGCAAATCCAAACCAAACCACAATGAGCTATCACCTCACACCAATCAAAATGTCTAGGGTCCAGAAGACTAGAAATGGTAAGTGTTGGTGAGGGTGTGAAGAAGAGGGACCTTGAGCCTATTGGTGGAAATGTAAATTGGTGCTACCAGTACGGAAAATAGTATAGACAGTCCGTAAAAAAATTGAGAAGAATTACTATATGATCCAACAATTCCACTTCTGAATATTTACTCAAAGAAAATGAAAATACTAATTTGAAAAGATATATGCACACCATGTTCACTGCAGCATTATTGACAACAGGCAAGGCATGGAAGCAACCCAAGCATCCATCTGTCAATGAATGGATAGAGAAGATGTGGCATATATGCACACACAATGAAATATTACTTGACCACAAAAAGAATTAAATCTTGCCATTTGCAACAATATGGATGGACCTAGAGGGTATTACTATGCAAAGCGAAATAAGTCACACAAAAAAGACAAATACCATACAATTTCTCTTGTATGTGGAATCTAAAAAAACAAAATCAGTGAACAAACAGAAACAGAATCATAAAATAAAATGATGGTTTCCAGAGAAGAGGGGTTGGTGGGACGGGCAAAATAGGTGGAGAGGATTAAAAGATACAACTTTCCAGTTACAAAAATACAGAAGTCATGGAGATGAAAAGTACAGCCCAGGGAGTATATTGTAAAAACATTGTATGGTGACAAATGATGACTATACTCACCATGGTGACCGTTGGGTAATATATAGAAGAATTGTCAAACAATTGTGCTGTACAACCAAAACTAATATAGCACTGGATGTCACTAACAATAAAGAGAACAAAACTGCCCAAGTTTTTTCCAAAACTGTATCATTTTATATTCCCACCCCCATGGTATACAGAATTTCATTTTTCCACATCCTCACCAAAGCTTGGTAGGGTCAATCTTCTTAATCTGAGACATTCTAATAGGTGTGTAGTGACATCTTATTGTGGTACTAATTTCATTTCCTCAATAGCTAATAATATTGAACATTATGCTGTCATAGAGCAGAATGTTCTGTGTTAATCAGGTCCTGATGATTGATAGTGCTGTTTGTCTATAATTTCTTTGTTGACTTTCTGTCTCCTTCTTCCACTAACTTTGAGTAGTGGCTACGGAAATTTTCCACTATAATTGTGGATTTGCTATTTCTTCTTGAAGTTCTTTCCATTTCCAGTTCATATATTCTGAAGCTCTGTTATTAAGGTCATAAATATTTACAGGTTGGGGGCCCTTTTGACTAATTATCCCCTTTAAAATAACAGGAAGAAGAAATGACTTTCTCTATTTCTGATAATATTCTTTGGTATCCTTGGTATTAATATAGACACTGCAGCTTTCCTTGGACTGGCCTTTTAGCATGGGATAGCTTCTTCCATACTTGCATACTTAATCTATTTGTGCCTTAAATTTAAAGTGTGTTTCTTGTGAACAACTTATAATTGGGCTTTGCTTTTCATCCAATTTGACAGTTTCTGCCTTTGAAATTGGGTGTTTAAGTCATTTGCATTTAATGGGATTGTTGATATGATTAGGGTTTAATCTATCATTTTGCTCACATCTGTTCTTTCTTGTCTTGTCCCTCTTTTTCTGTATTTTGGGCTAATTGAATCTCTTTTATGATTCCATTTTATCTCTTTTTTTTTAGCTCATCAGTTGTTACTCTGCTCTGTTATTTTGGGTTGCTTTAAGATTTACAGTATACATCTTTAATTTATTACAGTCTACTTTCAAGCGATATTATACCATTTCATGTATAATTTAAGACACTTATAAACCATATACGTCAATTTCTGCCCTGCCTGATTTTAAGTTATTGCTTTAATACATTTTACTTTTTCATATTATAAGCCCAATAATACATTGTTATTATTTTTGTTTAAGCACTTGAATATCTTTTAAAAAATTAATAATCAAAAATCTTTTATAAGGGTGTTTGGCTGGCTTAGTCAGATCTCAAGGTTGTAAGTTCAAGCCCCACGTTGGGTGTAGAGATCACTTTAAAATAAAATCTCAAAAGGGGCATTTGGGTGGCTCTGTCAGTTAAGCATCTGACTCTTGATTTCAGCTCAGGTCATGATCTCAGGGTCCTGAGGAAAAAAATATGTGAAGGAAAATGATTACTCATGATGAAAACTATAAACGTACAAATTCAAGAATCACAACAAACCCCAAGCACAACATGAAGAAAACTATATCAAAGCACAGCATAAGTGAATTGCTTAAATCCAATGCTAAAAGCCAAACCTTAGAAGTAACCAGAATAAAAAGTCCCAATGTCTACAGAAGAACAGATAGAAAGAATAACAGCAGATTTTTCACTGCAAATGACAAAACAGAGGAGCAACGTCTTTAGCTTTGAGGATCCCAGTTCAGTGCTTATTATATCACTTGAAGTTTACTCACAGATCACTGATGCTCTTTTCATTTAAATATTTCCCTATGTATTGTTCTGTGTAGTTCCTATTACTATGTCTTCAAGTACACTAATCTTTACTTCCACCATGTCTAATCTGGTGTTAATCTCATTCACTGTGTTTTCACTACAAACATTATAGTTTCTATCTGTATCATTTCAATTTGAGTCCCTTTCCATATCTCCAAGTCTCCACTTAATTTTTCTTTTTTTTTTTTTTAAGATTTTTTTTTTATTTTATTTTTATTTTATGATAGTCACAGAGAGAGAGAGAGAGGCAGAGACACAGGCAGAGGGAGAAGCAGGCTCCATGCACCGGGAGCCTGATGTGGGATTCGATCCCGGGTCTCCAGGATCGCGCCCTGGGCCAAAGGCAGGCGCCAAACCGCTGCGCCACCCAGGGATCCCCTTAATTTTTCTTTTAAATATGGCATAGTATGGGGCACCGGGGTGGCTCAGTCAGTCAGTTGAAAGCCTGCCTTCGACTCAGCAGGGTCCTGGGATTGAGCCGCACATCAGGCTCCCTGCTCAGTGGAGAGTCTGCATCTCCCCCCCCTACTCCACTCGTTCTCCCTCTCTCTCTCTCTCTCTCTCTGCCTCCTCTGAAATAAATAAATATTTTTTTAAAAAGGAAAATATGGCATATTGATATAATAACTTTTTAATGTATTTTTCCTGTAAATTTGAACATCTGGATCAGCTCTGGGTCTGTTTTAATTACTCATGTATTCTCCCACTGTGGGTCATGTTTTCCTGTTTCTTCTTATGCCTGACATTGCAAATTTTATCTTTTTGAGTGTAGGACATTTTTGTATTTCTACAAAGATTCTTGAGTTTTGTTCTGTAATGCAATTAAATTCCTTATAAACACTTTGATCCTTTCAGATCTTGCATATTAATCATTTGTTAGGCATGCCTGGAGCAGTGCTCTGTCTAGAGCTAATTGTTCCCTGCTACAGAGACGTGACCTTCAGAGTACTGTCTCCAGTGCCCCATGAGTTGAGTTTGCCAGTGTGGCTGGTGGAAACAGGCTAATGTCCCAGCCCTTTATAAGCATTCACTGTCTCCTACAGTCCTTTCAAATGGCCCTTCTTCTGCCTTCGACCAGTTTCTCCACATGCCTATGGTGATCTGCATTCTGATGAATAATTAAAGGAGCCTCTCCATAGGCCTTTGAGGATCTTTTACTATGCTCTGTACTCTAGCTACTTTGCCTTCCCAGACTCCCTGAACTATCTTCTTGACTCAGAGAGGCTATGCATTCATCCTCTCTGGGCTGCAACCTACAAATTCTCTCTCAAGGTAACAAGTTTACCAGCTATAAGGTACATCTTGTTTTATAACCATCTCTCAAGGATCACTGTCCTATCCAGGGTGTGTTTGGATTGGTTTGGTTTGGCTGTTTCAGGCAGGAGGGTCAATATGATTCCTGTTGTTCCTGAAGAAAAGTGCTCTGTGTAATAGTTTAAAATTGATGGCCACAGAAGGCAATGATTTTGAAGCAAGAGGTTCAATGAGTAAATTGTAGTTTGATACTCTCTACTAAATATTATTTGACATCTTTCTGAAAGTTATTTGCAAACTTGGACAAAGATCCCTGAAATAATAAAAATATGTTAATAAGAACATTATAATAGTAAAGTTATGCTAAGGTGGGTAGTATGTGATGTGGTTATAGAGATGCTTCTATTTCTCAGTATCTACCTTACTGTCATTCTTCAGCCTGCACTAAGGAGAGACCATTAATGAAATCTGCCTATTTCTGTGAAAGTTCAGCTACTAAAACTAGTTCCCACAAAAGTTCCCCAAATATTGTTTTGGTGGAGACATTAATTTCCTTTTCCAGATATGCAAGATAAAATTTTTCAATATTTCTAGCTGTTGTGGTGCTTGCCAAATCAAAAGTCACCTATTGGTTGAGTCCAGGTACCCAGGAAATCAACTGATTAATTAATTAATTTTATAACTCCATTACAAAAAAAAAAAAAAATGGAACAAAGGGAAGCTAAGTAGCTCCAAAGGAAAATGTGTAAAATCCCACCAGTTAGTTTGATTGTATTCTGTAACAAGTAAATTGTAGCAGGATAGTGGGCCCATGTCACAGAATGACTAAGAATGCCAAAAAAAAAAAAAAAAAAAACAAAAAACAATATTAAGAATCAAGTGTTATAAGTAACATAGGTCAAAGTAGCCTTAACCTGACTGGAAAGGAAAGAAGATCTCTAGAAAAATTAATTAACATAAGAATGCAGATTCAAGCATAACAGTCTGTGGTCTGGTTCTGTGGATCTCACGTGAAAGATGTCTGTATTTCATGCAATCATCAACCTGGTTCAAAGTTCTGAGGAGAAGCTGTTTCATTCTAAAGATCATCTACTTCTAGTGGTTTCTCAGAACCTTTGCTTTGAAGTCTCCAACAGAAAGTTTTCTGTCAGTTGGGGATAAGTTTTGCCTCTTTAATTGAGATATAAAACCCAAGAATCATGCCGTTGGAATTTTTTGTTTTAGTTGTTAATAGTGCTTAATAACATCCTTTCCTTTGGGGTTTAGGATGTTTCTTTGGTGTCTCCTCCAGAAGACCAGGTATCTCTAGGTTTTAGATGGTGTAAATTGTCTAGGACAATGTTATAGAAAGGCTGCTTGCACCTGATGATACAGTTGGGCATATTGCGTAAGTCCCTGCAATATTTGACCATGTCTACTTACAATAGTGTGGAACCTAGAATTGGAAATGATATTCACTAATATATGGGCCTGTCTCTTAGTAATTAATGAGCAGAAAGTCAATGAGTCCTAGAGTCATTTGACCTTGTCACTAAAGCCAATGGTAGTACCTTAAGTCATCGAGGTGCTAGAACACTTGCAAGTTTTGCTGATTTGAATTTTAGAATTCTCTTTTTCATTTATTTCTTTCCTAGAGTTTCTGAGCAAGTGGCAGGGCTTTGCAAAACTCTTTAATAATAGTCCCAATAAAATGGAATTCCCTGTCACTTGAGAAATAAGTAGTAATTCTCAAAGTTGTAAACACAAAATTAAATAATTATTTTCCCATAATGAAAATTGGAGAATTTTAGAAAGGAAAGACTTCAGTCCATCCTAAAAATAATCATGCAGTGTTCAAAAGACATATTCTAACCCACTTCAGAGGGCAGTTGTATAAAATCCATTCAGAGTTGAGTGAAGTGCTCGTGAGGTTTGGGCTCTTGCCTATGTCCCACCTTTACTCGCCTTTACAATTTCATCAGATTTTTGCTAGTGACAATGAGATATGTGCCAAAGACCTCCCCCACTTTCAACCTTAACAATTTTAGTAAAATTTCCCTATTGGTGTTAATTTAGTGCATTGGCCATTTTTCCTTTTGTGTTGGGGAATTTTATATAAATTTTTTTACAAGCTTCTATTAGGGATTTTTCTTACTTTGGAGTTGATCTCTTGCATCCTATAATAGCCTCCTTGAGTCCCTCCAAAGATTCAGTCTCTTGGTGTATTACGAGGGTTAGAATCTCTGTGGGGGCTGCCTGTCTGACATAATAATCAGCCAGGACATTTCTTTTAACCTCCATGTTACTCCCTTATATTTGAGCATCTACTTTTATAACAGCTTTAGGGAACTCTTTGTCATTTGTTGATATCCTGGCCATTAATTGAATTCCTACTAAGGTCAAGAACTCTGTTTACAGAGCGTTCAACAATCATGCACTATCTTCAAAGCACAGCTCTTCCAGAATGTATACTAACCTCCCATCTCCATTCTGCCCTTTGGACAGATTTTGCATCCGTTAAGGGGTCTTTTTCTACAGATGAGGTGAGATTTGTTTCAGCTTAACTCGTCTGGTATTTTCCTGTTTCAGTCCTAAGATAAGACCCATCAACAACCAAGAGTAAGTCCACAGTTTCTAAAGGGGTATGGATAAATCTATCAGGGGTATGGATAGTTCGCAAACAGAGATTAGGGAATCAAGAGTTTTCCTTTCTTCAAGGTAATGAAAGAAAAGTAGCAGAATTCAAAGGATTAATGAATGGAAACATGTGAGCAAATGGAAAAAGTAATAGGATTTCATGGGACCTAAGCCTACTAGCTAAGAAGTATTGTGCATTCTTAGTGTGCAGCAAAGATTGTATGCCATGACAGACCAACAAAATTAAAGGAGACTCCAAAGTCAAGTCAGCAAAGCCTCCATTCGCCCAGCCACTGTGGTCATTGTTCAGAGACTATGTGGTTAGGATTTTGCAGAGTCAAGAAAAACAGTGGAGAAAGCTCTTGGATACTGATGATTCCCATGAAGCTGAATCAGAACATGAAGGGTTTGTCTCCTATGTAAAAATATATAGAAATGATTAGGTAGGCACAGAGTGGGAAGTTAATTAAGAGCTAATTTTAATTTACAGAACTGAGAGAGATCTGGTTACCAAGGACTTGGTTAAGTCATATCATGGCATGACAATTTCAGAAAGGTTAGGGGCCCACTCTCTGTAGTAACAAGTGAGACCCAGAAAACTTCTTACTTGTGTCTTAGTTACTGGCCTGGAGGAGCTCTCAAGGTTCTGTTGCCTGTGATAAGAGATTTACCTCCTTAGGATAAAGTATGTGCTAGGTAATGAAGGTTACTACAGTAAAACTGTAGCTTCTCTTTAGAAACCTTCTGCCCTTTCTGAGCCAAAATAGTAGGTAGATAGATGGAATGAATCTGTCTTAAAGCTTACAAACTTACCACATCTTTCAAATACAACAAAAAGCCATCTACACATTAGGCAAGAATAGAATCAAAGGGAAATTTAAGGTCCTTAAGAATGTAGCTGAGGAAAAGCAGGTAATGCCTCAGTAAATCCTTGGGGCATAGCAGTGTAGTTTTTCCCAAGAGAAGCAAACAAATATTTACTATGTTGGTATAAGGAAACATGAAAGAAAACAAACACAATGTACACCTATAAAATATAAATCCTCAGTAGGCATCAAAGACAAACTAGTATTTGGGTTTGGTACTACAGTGAAAGAGGGAATGACTATTCTACTTTTGGTTCTGAGATCCTGAACAAGTCTACATCCCTGCACAGTATTGATTTTTGCTTGTTCATCTGTATTTGGTTTGGTTTCTGCTCTTTGTTGCTGTTGTTGCCTGTGCCATTTTAGTAGGAGGGCCAGGGTGTTATGAGAACTATACAAGACAGGATGAGTCTTTTCTCTATTGAACTGTCTATTGGCTTCAGTCCTTCTTTGGCTTCTGATGTAAGAGGGCATTATATTTGCATAATCACTCCAACTTACTCCTTTTCTTTCCTTAGCTCTTACAGGTCTATTCTTTGGCCAATGTCCTGTTTATATCTACAAACATCTTTAATAAGTCTCATTCCTTCTGGCTTCTTTTTTTAAAATGAGATATAATTCACATATTATAAAACCCATCATCTTAAAGTATGAAAATGATGTTTTTATTAATATACTCACTATGTTCTGCAACCATCACTACTATCTGATTCCACGACTTTTCCAAAAAGAAATCCCACATCTATCAGCAGTTAATTCCAAGTCCCCTCTCCATCCATCTCCTGGCAAACACTAATCTGCTTTCTGTCTTCTATAGAATCACCTGTGCTGGACATTTCATATAAATGGAACCATACAATATGTGGCCATTTGTTTCTGTCTTTGCTCATGCAACTTAATGTTTTCAAATTTCCTCCGTGTTATTGAATATTTTGCTGCAGGACAGCATAGATGCTGTTTATGGCTGAATACTATTCCACTGTATGGACATACCACTTCTGTTCATCCATTCATCAGTCGATGGACATTTGGTTTTGTTTCCAATTTTTTGTTATCATAAGTAATGTTGCTAATGAACATTTATGGAGTGATCATAAATAAGAATATTTTGGTACACATTTTTGTATGAATATGTTTTCAAATCTCTTGGGTATATATCTAGGAGAGGAATTTCTGTGTTATATAGTAATCCTATGTTTAACTTTTTTAAGGAACAGCTAAACTTTTCCCCAATGCCTACATCATTTTACATTCCCACAGGAATGTGTGAGGGTTCCAGGCATCGCCACATCCTCATCAACACTTGTTCTTGTTCAATGATGATGATAGCCACGATAGCCATCATAGTGAGTGTGAAGTGCTATCTCATTGTGGCCTTGGTTTTAATTTTCCTAATGACTCATAAGGCTGAATTTATTGTTTCTTGAATTTACTTTCCATTTGCATATCATCTTTGGAGAAATATTTTATTCAATCCCTTTGCCCACCTTTTTAATTAGGTGGTCTCATTATTTCTTTTTGTTGTTAACAAGAATATTTTTATATGTTCTGAATAATTAGATCCTTATAGATGTATGATTTACAAGTATTTTCTCATTCTGTTTATTTTTTCACTTCCTTTCCCAACAAATTCACATGTAAAAAAAGACATCCATTGTCTGTATGTCTTCCCCATGATGTAAGTTTATTTAAGTCTCCAGAAATTTTAGAAGCTTAGTTCTTTGTAGAATATTATTATACTATTCATTAGTCAAAATAATAGCAATTTTCTATGTGAAATGTCTACTCTTATCCAAACATTAGTGCTAAAAGAAAGGTTAAAAGAGGTGAGGTTTTTTTTTTTTTAAGAGGTGAGGTTTTTAATAAATAATAATTTTGCATGTCAAAGAAATAAATGGAGTATTATTAGACCATCTAACTAAACAAATACCACAGACTCATAGTTCAGTTCATTGAACAGCCATACGATAGGCTAAAGCATTCTAATAATTTCCCCTTATGTTAAATGAAAATTTCAAGAAGCAATTATTCTTTTTTTAAGATTTTATTTATTTATTTGATAGAGAGTGAGAGTCAGAGAGATCACAGAGGGAGAGGCAGAGGGAGAAGCAGATTCACCGCTGAGCAGAGAGCCCAATGAGGGGCTCAGTCCCAGGACCCTGAGATCATGAGCCAAAGGCAGATACTTAACCAACTGAGCCACCCAGGCGCCCCAAGAAGTGATTATTCTTATGACTAATGAGTAACACCATGAAACCAACCAAGCCTTAGGCCACGTACTAAACTCATCCCATGGTTAGTCTGAGCTAAGAACTCTAACACCTCCAAATTAAGTTGAATGACTTACCTCTGAGATCAGAATGGAGGACACTTAGACATCTGGGAAAAAAATATGGAAACTTGCCTCTGAAAAATGAAAGTGTACTTCCTTTTATACAACAGTTTTGCTCCCTAAAAGTCATGTGTAAATTGTGCTGTTCTCTAATCTATTTTATATGTACCAGAAGTCTCATTATTTAAAGATATATTTTGGTGATCCTTTTAAAAATAAAGAACTCTTTTAAAATAATATAAAAATTTTTTAAAAGGAGGGGAGGTGCCTGGATGGGTCAGTTGGTTGAGGGTCCAACGCTTGATTTTTGGCTCAGGTAATGATCTCTAGGTCATGAGATAGAGCCCCATGTGGGGCTCCACACTTAGTGTGAAGCCTGCTTAAGATTCTGTCTCTCAAAAAAGATTCTCTCCCTCTGCCCACCTTCCCACCCCCCGGTCATAGGCACCCTTTCTCTCAAATAAATACATACATACATACATACATACATACATACATATATATACACACTTACACATAAAATAACTCTTTGTGAATAATAGTTGCTCTCTAGTTAATCTGTACTGCAAATCTGGATTTTTAAATACTGCATTTTCTTAAAATAGGGCACACCCTGCTATGAGATGATGGCTGAACAATACAGATTATTCTACAAAGATGGAAAACAGAGATCAGCATGTTCTAGGGTGTGGCTTTGGTTCCTGCATTTTGAGGAATGTGTTAGGTCTGGAAAGGATCCAGAGACGAGCAGCCACAATGATTAAGTTAATGGAAACTAAGACCCTTGAGAAAACATTAGCAGATTCAAGCTTATTTAACTTGGAACAGAGGAAACTAAAGTCCCACCTATTCACTATCTTCAAGAATATACAATGTAGAGAAAAGCTTACAGTAAAATATGAAGTGAACAAATAGAATATAAAATATGACTATGATATGTAAAGATAAAAATAAATATGAAAAAAACAAAAATAAATATGAACAAAAAGCACAAAAAATGATGAAAGCAAATACATTGATGAGATTATAGATAAAATGTGTCTCTAACACTTTCTTTAATGATGTTATAATATTACATTGCAATGTGTAATATCATAATTATGTGATAATGCATATAGTAATAATATAACAATGTTATATGAAATACATAAAATTTAGTGGGACAGTTTAGATAAGTGTGCATGGCAGCCATGGACAAGACAGAGGAGAGAGAAGACAGAGCAAGATCCTCTCCACTTCTCAGATCACCTCCTGCCTGACTCCTCCATTGCTGCTTCCAACCTGTTAACCTCAAGGATCCCAACACTGCCTCCCGCGGGTTTGCTAGGGACATTATGCATTCTCATTTTTTGATTGGTCGATCCAACAAAGATTAGCTGACCACCCCCTGTATACCAGACTGGGGATGAACTGGGACAAAAATGCCACATCCTTACCCTCACTGAACTTACTGCATTTAAAGAAATGATTACAACAGAGCACAGTAAGTACAGAGAGAGCAGCCAAGGGGGATGCAATGGTGACTTTAGAAGGGGCGCTGGCCTATATGTGTCGGGTTAAGGAAGGATTCCCAGTAGAAATTTCACGAGGATGTGTGAGGGGATGTGTTGGGAGCGAGGCACCCTAAAAGGTGCAAGAAGGAGTTTTCAAGAACTGAAGTTGAAAAAAGAGAGACAAGCGACATACCCAGAGAAGGGGGCAACTGCCAGGAGTGCAGGGCATTATCCGCCATAACAATGGGCTCAAGGTTTGTCCTTTACAAGCTCCTGGAGGGCTCTGAGCAGGAGAATTACCTGGTGAAGCCGCCTCTCAGGGAGAGGAGTATGGTGGCTTAGCCCAGGACAGATTGGAGGAAAGAGCCGCAGGGGATGGGGAGGTAGGTTCAAAGGACATTCCAACACATGTAGTAGAAATGATCTCAGCAGTGGGGCTGAAAAGCAGGGGACAGACTGAGGAGTCACCTAAGAGGTGGAGACTGAGTCTGGGGAATGGTTGGTTGTGCAGGGGAAGAGGGTAGGGATCCAGGAATGTCACACATTTTTATGAAACATGCAAAGAATTGGAAAGGAAATATAGGTGTTCCTTAAGGTCAAGAAGAGTCCACCGCATCAAGTTTCTGGGGGGGCAGGTGAGAAGGTGTCTTGGTGAACTTGGAGATGCTGAATCAGGAAATGTGAGCTCAGGAAGAAGGGAGGTAGGAATTGGGCTGTGTGGGAGCCAGCAGCAAGGAACTGAATTCAAGTTCTGCCTCGGTGACTAACTGCAGACCTGTAGTCGGGGGACACTATAGTGGAACTCCTGTCCCTAAGGAGTCCCTGATCTCTGAAGGAGCTCAGACAAACAGGGCAACAATAGTACGGTGTGTATCACCAAGGTTAGCACAGGACAGGATCAGATGCCAGTGCAGGTGCCGGAGATAGAAATGCCCAAGCTCAGTCTTCAAGGGCAGGCTTGACAAGTTGCACATACAAAAGGGAAAAGAGTTTCTAAGAAAAGATGCACATGATGCAGAGCTGGAGGCAAGAGAACTAAAAGTAAGAAGGGAAATGGGAGCACAGATCCCCCCTCCAAAAGTTGGAGCAGGAAGGAGCAGGAAGTGCTGGCAGAGGAGATCAGAGAGCTAAGCAAAGGGTAGAGCATGAAAATCCTTGAATTTTGGAACATGTTGCTAGAACTTTATTCTATGTAAGGGAAAAAGGAGAAGGAAGGTTTTTTTTAAGGGTTTTTGTTATTATTTATTTATCTGAGAGCAAGAGTGCATGAGCACAAGCAGGTGGGAGGAGCAAAGAGAGAGAGAGAGGGAGAGGGAGAAGCAGACTCCCCTCTGAGCAAGGAACCCCACACGGGGCTCAATCCCAGAACACCGAGACCATGATAAAAGGAAGGAGTGTAAGGCAATGCAATAATCTGTCCACACGTGCATCTCTCAGAGGTTGCTGGCAGTTTTTCTATTTCTACAGATGGTCAAACATAAAGAGACCGGTTAAAATCGTAGCATGTTTTTAAAATATGACAAAGACCTTCTTAGTTCTAGAAGTAATGATTAAGAGATACAGTGCTATGAAATAGCTTTCCCTAGAACTTCATTTTGTCATTATAGTCAGTGCATAGTATGTGCACAGGCTTCCACTCTGAAGGTACAAGGTCAAAGTCAAGGAAAACTGAGTCTTCCCTCTACGCCCAGACCCCAGTTCCTTGTGAATCATCTCAGATAGAAAGTCAGACTTTCCCTCCTTCTCTCTCAACCTTCCTCCCTCTCTCCCTTCCTCCCTCTCTCCCTCCTTCTCTCTCTCTTTTCCCTCTCTCCCTTCACACCCTCCCTACTTTTCTTTATCTCTTTCGCACGCACGTGCGCACACACACACACACACACACACACACATTTCTTACACAGATGGTAACATTCCAAATATGTTGCCCTGTCACCTCTTCCGTATAACATTTCTTGGAGATCATTCCCTATCTGTATGAATCGAGCTGCTTCTTTCTTTTTAACAGATGCTTTATTTCCTCTTATGTAGTTGTATCATTAGTTATTTAACCAGTTTCCTATTTTCCTACGGATGACTTCTAGACTGATGACACTCCTTTGCTACCTTAAAAAAAGTGCTACAGGGACACCTGGGTGGCTCAGTGGTTGAGCATCTGCCTTAGGCTCAGGTGGTGATCTCAGGGTCCTGGGATCAAGTTCTGCATTGGGCTTCCTGCAGGGAGCCTGCTTCTCCCTCTGCCTATCTCTGTGTCTGTTATGAATAAATAAATAAAATCTTTATTTAAAAAGTGCTACAATAAATAGCATCACATGTGGCTCATTTTGCGCAAGTATGAGAACGTGTGTAGGATAAATTCCTAGAAACTGGAACTGCTGAACTATTGGTTCCTAGAAGGGGATTCATATTTCTCATGTGAACAGAGGTTGTCTGTTTGTCCTTCATGATGGCTGTACAACTGTGTACCCCCCAAACAGTCAGTACTGTCTCTCTACATGGTTGCAGAATCCCTGTGATATCAAACCTCTAAGTTGTTGTCAATTTGATAGGTGAAAAATGTTACTTTAGTTTAAATTTAATTTGACTACACCTTACAAGTGAAGTTGAACATCTTTTCCTATGTCTAAAAGCCACTTGAGTTTTTTCACTGCAGCAGATCATATCCTTGGCCCACTTTTCCAATGGATCGTTGATAAATTCAATAGATTTGTAAGAGCTCTTTATGTCTTAAACTAAGCTCTTTGTAAAATGAGTTCCAGCGGGTTTTTTTTTTAATTTTTCTTTTATTTGTGATCCTTTTGCCATGTATAATTTTCTTTAGTTTTACATAACCAGGTATGTCAGGCCTTTATTAAATAAATAACTTATGGATTTGGGGTTATATTTCTAGAGCTTGTCTGTGCCAAGATTTTTTTTAAAAGATTTTATTTATTTATTCCTGAGAGACACAGAGAGAGAGAGAGAGAGAGAGAGAGAGGCAGAGACACAGGCAGAGGGAGAAGCAGGCTCCATGCAGGGAGCCTGACGTGGGACTCGATCCCAGGTCTCCAGGATCACGCCCTGGACTGAAAGTGGCGCTAAACTGCTGAGCCACGCGGGCCACCCCAAGATTATTTTTTAAAGATTATTCCACGTTATCTAAACATTTCTCTAATTTTATTATTATACATATAAATATTTTTCATCAAGAAATTACTTGGATATAAAATAGGAAATCCAATTTTAGTTTTTTCCAGATGTTGGGTATCATTGCTTCAAAGCCATATTTATTTTCCCCGTTGATTTGAAATCCTACCTTTACAGTATACAAAATAATTAGAGTGGGCCTATTTTGGTTGCATTGACCTATCTCTTTATACAGTAAACCATACTATTTTAAATATAAGTTGTACAACCCTCATGAAGTATGCCCCTCTTTATTCCTTTATTTCAAAACTTCCTGGCTAAATGAATATGTTTATTTTTCCACAGAAACTTTAAAGTCAGCTTATCTGACTCCCAAAGAAAACACTCTTCAGTAATTTTATTTAAATCTCATTAAATTTATAGATTAACCTACAAAGAACTAAAGCGTTATGATATTCAGTTTTTCTATTCAAAATATAACAAACTTTTATTTGTACGAAACTGATTTTGTGTCTTTCAGTACAGCTTTAATGTGTTTTTCATGTGCAACTGTTATTAACATTATATCCATGCATCAGTCTTTTTGGTCACTATTTTAATGAAGCCCTTTCTTCTACCATTTTTCTACTGGTTTTTGTTTATATGCACAGAGACTGCATAGGGGTAATATATGTATGTGTGATCTGTGCATGTAAATCTACCTGGCACCTTACCTATGGTTTTTCCAATGGCTTTCCTGGATGTTTCAGTTAACAGTCATATCATGTGCAAATAAAGATAATTTTATCTCTTTTTTGCAATGGTTATATCCCTTAGTTCTCTCTCTCTCTCTCTCTTTCTCTCTCTCATCATATACCTTTGGCTAGCATTTTTGAAACAATGCTAAATAACAATCATGATAAGCAGGTACACTTTCTGATTATTTTTCACTTTACTAGGATATATGTCTACTAAGTGTGTTGCTGCCTTTGGGGCTGACACGTATGAGCTCTTATAAATATTTATCCCTTATGCCTCTTTTAATCAAGAATGCGTAATGAATATTAGCAAAAGTCTTCTCAGCACATTTGGAAATGATCTCACCATTTTTCTCTAAATCTGAATTTGAATTTGAACTCCTGAAACAACTCCTCTGTATTTATTTTATTCTTTTATAGTGCTGCTCGATTGTATTTGTAATATTGCTCACCTATGAAGATGATTGCATCTGTAGCTTTCTTCTGGTATCCTATCTGTATTAAGGTTGACGAGATAATGCCAAATACATTAAAAGAATTTAGAAGTTGCTCTTTTTTTTTTCCTTTTTATATACTCTACAATACCTTAGTAATGTTGGTATTATATATTTCTTAAATGTTTGGTAGAATTTCCCTATGAAATAATCTGGGCCTGATTCTTCTTTTTCAAAAAGTAGCTCTTGAAAGTTTTTTGTATTTCGTCTGCAATAACTGATCTCTTTAAATGTTTCCCTTTTGGAGGGTTAGTTCTGACAAATCATCTACTTAAGTGTGAAATTACTTATGTAGAAATAAGGAAAGTAACTTGCTATTATTCTTTAATTTTTGCTTACTTGTAATTATTACCTATTATTTTATGCATTTGTGCTTTCCCACTGTTTGTCTTAACTGGATTTGCCAACAACGCATCTATATTTTTGCTTCTTTTTTTTTTTTTTTAATGTATGATAGTCACAGAGAGAGAGAGAGAGAGGCAGAGACACAGGCAGAGGGAGAAGCAGGCTCCATGCACCGGGAGCCCGATGTGGGATTCGATCTCGGGTCTCCAGGATCGCGCCCTGGGCCAAAGGCAGGCGCCAAACCGCTGCGCAACCCAGGGATCCCTGCTTCTTTTTTTATTTCAAAGATCTAGATTTCATTTTTTTAAGATTGTTTATTTATTCATGAGAGACACAGAGACAGGCGGGAACATAGGCAGAGGGAGAAGCAGGCTGGCCGCGGGGAGCCTGATGCGGGACTCGATCCCACGACCCCGGGATCATGACCTGAGCCAATGGCAGACGCTCAACCACTGAGCCACCCAGCAGCCCCCAAAGATCTAGCTTTTAAATTTATTTATCACTTCTATCAGTTTTTGTTATTTTCCTTATTTTTCAGATATCCTTCCGTTTCCATATTTATTTTTTCATTTCTTCAGTGGCAGCTTACAAAGCATTTATTTTGTCATTATCATCATGGTTTTTATTGCTGTTGTATTCTTCATTTACCAAGGATAGTGATTTCTCTTTTTTAATTTCTTGTTTGTTTTATGATCAGGGAATGTTATGTACACAATTTTTATTCTTTGGAAATTAGTGTATTGGGTTTTTCTGATGAAATTTTTTTGAGAATTTTAATGACACCGGAAAAGATATATTCTATTTATGGATAGACTTTTGATTGATTTCAATTAGATATCCTTTATTAAATGTTACTTTTTGTCTGCTTGATCTATGAATAACTAAGAGAATGAATCAAAGTATCCTTCTACCCATAAGTCTACCCATTTGTCTGCTTCTCCTGGCATTTCTGCTTACATGTATGTTTATTTACCTT
Source organism: Vulpes lagopus (assembly GCF_018345385.1). NCBI lineage: Eukaryota > Metazoa > Chordata > Mammalia > Carnivora > Canidae > Vulpes > Vulpes lagopus. The sequence continues at coordinate 109,323,991 of NC_054825.1, read as the reverse complement.
TTAAATAATTCTGCTATTTTCTTCCATACAGGAGTTCTGTGATTGTCTTCCTTGTCAACTGTACTCTTTACTGTTTCAAGTGCCTACATTTATCTTATTAGCGCTGTTTAAAGTCTGAAATAAAACCATGACCTCTGGATTTATTTCTGTCTACATTTCATAGAAATTTACTTATTCTTTTACTGTAAACATTTTTTTTGTTTTCTTCATTTTGCCTATGTCTCCTGAATGCATTATTCCCTGTGATTCCCTATGTGGAACTGAATGTTGCTATAAAGTCCAAGACTAGTATGAATGCTTTATTCTTAGGGGGATTTTTGCTTAATAATTTTTGCCAAAAAAATATTTCCTTTTTTTTTTTGATCCAATAAACTTACTAGGATATCTCTAGTATATCAATTTGTGTCAATTTCTCCTGGAACTCTACTTTTCCTTTCAATCAGTAGATTTTATTTAGTTTTTGAAATGGGGTATCTTCTTATATCCTTAAATATTTTTTCTATTGTATTATTTTGATTTAATCTTTTAGGGACCCCAGTTTTTTATATCTTGAATATCATGTGTCTTCCAATCCTATCTTTCTTATCTCTTACTGTAATTTTTTAGCAGTGTGTATTATCTCTGTGCTGCTTCCAATAAAATATTCATTGATGATAGTTTTATTTTTCTTTTCATTTCTTCCCTACAGCTCTCACAATGCATGTTTATCTTCTTTCATGTCATGATTTTTGCCCTCAGCTCTCATATCTCTGCTGTCTGCTCCAGCTTTATAGAGGCCATTGCTTAGATTATTTCATCCTTGTTCCTTTCTTTTGTTTTTACATCTGTGGACATTTTTGGTCACAATTCTATTTTTTTAATCTTTTTAAGTTTTTTTTAAAGCTTTTATTTATTTATTTGAGAGAGAGGAAGCACAAGCAGGGAAAGGGGCAGAGGGAGAGGGAGAAGCAGGCTCCCTGCTGAGCAGGGAGCCCAACTTGGAGCTCAGTCCAAAAACCCCAAGATCATAACCTGAGCTGAAGTCAGACGCTTAACCAACTGGGCCACCCAGGCACTCCAGTCACAATGTTAATCTGCTTTATGATATTTTATCTTGTATCTGCCATTAGTTTTTCCTTTTTCCTTTATCCTTTTTTTCTTATAATGGTTTTACAAGGAATGTGTTATATTCTAATCTGCTGATGCCCCTAACCCCAGACCAGTTCATTATAGAAGGGTCATGAGGCAGAGTTGTCTTACAGGCTGGTTGGAATTCTCTTTATTACACATCATGAGTTTTTTGGGTGTTTTGTTTGTTTGTTTGTTTGGTTTGGCTTTGTTGTTTTGTTTTGTTTTTTGGTTTTTTTTTTTTTTTTTTTTTGGCTTTGGGTTCTCTCTATACAACTGAGATCTATAACAAATGATCTGAAAATATGGCCAAACTTTGCCATATTTTCATTCATTTTCATCTTCCTTGATTTTTTTAAGCAAATAATTTGAGGAAGCTCCTTTCTCCTGAGATAAGACTTTTCAATTCACCTCTCCATGTGCTCCTAATGCCTTGGGAAAGCGTGCTGTGCCAGCAATCTGCACATATCCTTGCTCCACATATTACTGAATCTATCCTTGACCTTCAGTGCATTCTTTTATATATTGTGGCTTCAGTCATATTTCACAGTTTCACCAAAGTTGGTAAGTGTGTATGTGTGTGTGTGTTTTCCTTGTTCTCCCTTTTGCCTTTATGTGACTTCTTTTTTTTTTAAGATTTTATTTATTTATTTATTTATGAGAGACACACACACACAAAGAGAGAGAGAGAGAGAGAGAGAGAGAGAGAGAAGCAGAGACAGAAGCAGAGGGAGAAGCAGGCTCCATGGTAGGGAGCCCAATGTGGGATTTGATCCCGGGACTGAAGGCAGGTGCTAAACAACTGAGCCACCCAGGGATCCCTTTATGTGACTTCTTAAAGCAAAGGAAACTACACCTTTACTTTGTCATCTGATGTAGGGAAGTACCCTTCCCACTCCACACAGATCTTCTGAAAAAATAGTTTTCTGGCATAGATAATTATTCTTTCACTTAACAAACACATGTGGTTAGAGCTTATGGAATATTAGGTGTTGTGCAGGTGCTACGGATATGACCCGCCTGGATATGAGAGCTAGTCTTTCAGTAGCTCAGATGGGTCTATGGGATTATTGGGTGTGCTCTGCCTTTAGCTGGTAAAGCCTGAAATGACAACAGACCTGTGGACTGGTGACGAAAGTCATATCCCATAGAAACAACAGCTGAATTTCAACAAATCCATATATGATCAAACTCCTGTCCTGGAGCCAGCAATTTACTTTGGTTTGAAATCTAAACCCCAGGCAACAGCTGTTTCTGACCCTCACCCTAGCATGGAGTCTTTCTCACAAATGGCCTTCACAGCTGGGAGTTTCAAACAGTCTCTTCTTTCAAACCAGTTGTTCCCTAAAGCATTTGTCCCCGTCTGCCCAGGATTTTCCAGAGTCGGGACTGGTATTGCTGGAGTCGGGCTGTTGTTCCATACTGAGGCACAGGCCAGCTGCCAGCCCAGGGCCAGCCGCGGATCTGAGGCCTGGCCCAAATGTATCGACTTACTTGCAGCTGTGCTTACCAGAGCCCAATGGGACCTCAGCACAATTCCCCTATGTGTTTAGAACAAAGCTTCCTCTGATACGGTGGGAGCACACACTAGGCTATCTGCAACTCTGAGAGCAGGGAAATACACTCACGTCCAAATAGACTCAGTGAAATCGATTTCTCATTAAGGTAAAAAAAGATTAAAATGAGACAAGAAAATACTATGCTTTTACAAAATATGTGTTTATTTAAGGATGTGGAAGGGCTTTCCAAACATTTTCAAATATTCTATCTTACAATCCCCCATAGCAGTTAAATCACTAGAAGTTACAAATATTCTCATTTAAAAAGCAAACAGGGTGATTGATTACCTCAGGTGGGAAAAGAGTAATGCAAAGGATATTATGCAAGTGTTTTTGGACAATCAGCTATTTCAACACAAAGGGAGAGAGAGGTTCCTGATTAGGCAAGCCCTGATAATTAAGGGTGACCTTCACAGAGGGAAATGTATTCAATTTATCCAAGAGTTAATAATGGAAAGTCATCTCACCTGAGAAGGATGCATGGTAAGCAAAATGAGGCTCTTCAAGGAATCTGTTTAAATTGGAAACTCTATTCTGACTCAAGTTTAGTTTGATGAGACCCATGTAGTGATAAGCATTTTTTTCTTGATATCCACGTGATTTTTTTCAGACTCTTAGAAAATATTACTTTTAGACTATTACTCAATCTCTAAACCCCTTAAACTTTAACCTAATGTAAAGAAGACTCCCAATGTTCCAATGCCTCTTTTCAGTTAAAAAAAAAAAATCTTTGGGGCACCTGGGTGGCTCAGTGGTTGAGCATCTGCCTTTGGCTCAGGTTGTGATTCCCAGGGTCCCGGGATCCAGTCCTGCATCAGGTTCCCTTCAGGGAGTCTGCTTCTCCCTCTGCCTAGGTCTCTGCCTCTTTGTGTCTCTCATGAATAAATAAATAAAATCTTAAAAAAAAAATATCCCAAACCATTTGAATGAGTCACTAGAACACATGAATATGCTTGCAGATGAAACAAAACAAATGTGAATGTGAGCAATGGAAAGACAAAAGGTTCTTAAAATTCTTTCTAAAACTAATAGGGCACATGATTTGATGAAAAGTATTCTTACCGACATCTACTCAGTTCTGGAGTTTTGAGAAGACCAGGCGTGTTCAGGGTCCTATGGCCATAGACAGTCCAGGACTTTAGGAACAGAGTTAGGGGGCCCACTCCATACAAAAACTACTAATTATTTTTGAAAGAGCAAGTATAGCATATGCAAATGGCACCGCCTGTTGTGATTCAACATCTTTTGTTCAGTTTCTGGAAGGAAAGTAAAAAGCATCTTCTTGATAATAGCATGTTCAGGAACCATCAACAAGGACACCATCTTTCTTTGTGTAAAATCCTAAGAACTGTTTTCTCCCCCTATGTGCAAAAGCATATGACAATGCTTTGCATTTGATCTGACTTTCACATGGTAACTCACATTTCTAAGGCAGCGATGTGGGAGAGGGACTCTGATTCACTTGGGCTTTGTACATAGTAGGACCTTAATACATGGTTGTTGGGGGAGCCTTGAATGTTGATAATGAAATAGATCAGCTTCAAGCTCTGCTGGGAAGCACAAGACAAAAGCCTTTACATTGGAAACATATGGCCCTAGGGGTCCCCACCTTCCAGTGCCCTCACCCTTGTGTCATGCTCTCCCTTTGGATGTGGATGGAAACTGCTGGCTCGCTTCTAACCAACAGGACATAGCAGAAGGGATCAGATGACCCTTCTGAGATCAGAGACAGTGGCTTCCCCTTCCCCTTGCCTTCTGTTGGGTGGCTCATGCATGGGGAAGCCACTGCCATGTTGGGAGGCAGCCCTTCAGGGAGGTCCAACTGAGTAAGTTTGGAAGTAGGTCCTGCGTCTGTGTGGAAGCCTGAGATGGAGGTAGCCCTAGGCATCACATTGATGGAAACATCCTGAAACTCCCAGGTTCCTGAGCCACAGAAACTGTGAGATAATACATGTGCATTCCAGCAGCTAACCTATAGTGTAATTTTTTAGTAGCAATAGAAAACAAACACATATACCTTTAAGCAAAATATTTCCAGTTATTCCAGGATGGCTAATAAAGAACAGCACATTCTGATGCTTCAAGATACTTAGAAATCTTATTTTAGAAGAAGATTGTTTCACCCTTCCTGACATGGTATCAAATTCCAAAGTATGTTCTCAGGACCTCCGGAACCAATTGAAATGTGGGGAAGACTAGCCTTTGAGTGACATTTGAAGCACCATTAAAAGACTTTCAAAGTAATTCACAGAAGCAGCTCAGACCTTCCCCTCCACACCATAGAGATCACCAACCTTCCGGTCACCCACCTGGTCACACTCAGTCACCAGTCTGGTCCCTCTAATTCCCCTCCCCACTCCTCACCCCATGAGATCAGCCATAAACCTCCAGGGTTTATGTGTCAGGGTTGGCTCTACCTTTCAGGTCTGTGCTTGCCACGTTCTTGTAACCTCCATCAGCAGTTGCCACAAAGACTTCCTAGCATTTCCTGTCAAGCTTCACCCTGCAAGGCATCATCAGACAGCCTCTCACTAACATCATACACCCTATTAAACCTGAAAATAACTCCATTCTATTCCTTTTATTGTCTCAAACCTGGTCTGACCCATGCAAGTCCCCATGCATTCCTCGTCCTTTTTCCTTGTATGAAATGCCCTATGTGATCTTCTTCCTACTAATTCACATTCATCTTCAAAGCCCAAATCCAAACAGAATCCCTCTGAGAAATGTCCCTGCTCTACTAGTACACTTGGTATCTCCTGGGAGTCTGGAAGCGTAGACAAATGGAATGTGTTAGTATGCATGATTTTGTTCTCTTCTCCTTTCAACTAAACTGAAAACTTGCTGGTACCAGCCCTTAGCCTTCTTCTATTCCCACCACATTTCCTAACAAAAACTGCACACTCTGGATGCTAAAGGAAAAGAATAGAAGATGCATATGATTACCAGGGTACCTGTTGTGCGCCAGATGATGGGTAAGTGTAACTTCTTTAATCCATACAGTGGTCCCCTGAGATGCATATTTGTGTCTGCGTTTAACAAACAGGAAAATAAAATTGGGTAAGTTGTCCTACTTTACCCTTCTGGTAGAGTAGGAATATGGATGTAGGGCTGGAGATTGTTAGGTCTGTCATTACATTTGCCACATCACCCAGTACAAAGCTGAGGATTGAAATGCACTTAAATCAGTGTACTTTGCCATGATGAAATGCTGGGCAGGGGGCACAATGATTAGGAGCAGACCTGGTGGGGACTACCTACCTGCATCCAAATTTTACCTTTACCCCTTCCCCAAGCAAGCCAATTAGCTTCCCCAGGATAGAACTCACCTCTTTCCAGGGGGTGCAGAGCAGCAGCAAGTCCCAGGGCAGGCACAAGAATTAAAGGAGCTAATGCAGACGCAGTGCTTAGCACTTAAGAAATGGCAGATTTCTCTTCTTGTCTCGGCTCTGCCTTCCTTCCTCTCCCCAGAGCTTTACCCAAAGGCGTGCATTCTATGACTTTCAAAGTATAATTTTTTAAAACATGCCCAAAGTTATATTGGCTTTTATTTGTGACTTGCTTGAATTATTTTCCCCTGCTTACTGTATTTACTCTGTACAATGAAGTAGAAAACAGAACTCATCCAATCAGAATTTTCCCAACCACGAAGCCGTGTGGACTGATTCAAACTTTTAAGGGCAAGAGACATTTTCGAATCACAGGGAAAAATGCATCTCATTCCTGCTAAGGCAAAACAAGCAATGGCAGTATTTTTTAAAGATAGATGGTAGAGAATGGATAGATGAGAGAGAGAAATGATTATATATATATATATCATAGTGAGAGAGATAATAGATGATAGATAGATAGATAAATGATAGATAGATTCAAAGAGATGAGAGACATGAGCCACCATCAGTGAAATGCGGATATGATTCAGACAGACATAAAGCAGTAGCATTTTTGGAGGTAGAAGCATCCCTAGATTTCATCAAGTCTCTGCTCCATCCCAACTGACCCAATATTATAGATCAGAAAGATGAGCTTCAGGAAATTGTCGCATTCACAGAGATGGTGACAGATGGGACCTGAGACCCATTCTCTCCCCCCGCAGCACCGACTTTCCCACGGCACTCTCGTGGACACACTGAGGTCTCAAGTTAGCTATTTTTATATCCTCGTCTTGCAATACCACAGCCCTACTTACTTCTAACTCCTCCAGTGAAACAAAGTCATCTCACTCTTCCCAAACGTTCACTCTTCCACCCACAAAAGTAGCATTTAGACGTTGATCTCACTGGCACCTCCCAGTAGCCCATTATTCTTTGCCGGCCACACATCCTTGTTCCTCAGCCTGGGTGGGGGTTTCTGGCTCCAGCTGACTGTTATCCCATTCCAGAAGTCTCTTAGAATAGAAGGGAACTAGATAACAGAACAGCATTTGAAAGTCTGTCTGTCTTTACACAAACACCTCCCGTCCTGTCCTGTCCAGCCATGCATTGTTCCCCTGCTTCTTTTCCAGCCAACCCGGCTCCTCGTAGCCCTGCAACACCTACCACTCCTCCCTCCCTTGTATCCTATTATTCTGCAGGGTCTAAGGGATGCCAGGAAATTATGATAGGAAAGATTTTGAGATTTCTTGCCATGCTCCAACGGTTTCTCTTAAATTTAACTATATTCTCTTTTGATCCTTTTTTTCCTTACTTTCTCTACATGTGGTCTCATGTCTCTCTGCATATTATCACACCTAGCTCCACGTGTTGTTCTGCTCCTGTTCTGTCACTTGCACATAGCAACATCATTTGGTTCCAGGAACGGCTGGACAAGGTAGCCTGTGATCTGGTTCTTAAAGTAGCTTGTATGGACTCACCCTCATGGCTTAGTAGATATAGCAAAACTACTTGAGAACAAGGTGTCACAAAAGCTTCTGAAAAAAATATTGATCAAAACTCCTGATAAAATGCTGTTCTGAAAATGCTTATTTTTTCAACATTGCAATCTGGGAAAAAGTAGGCAATAATTCTATCACCTGATTTGAAAATTTAGGAGATTGAGGAAGGAAGTTCCTATTTCCACAGAGACCTTGCCCACATTACATGCTGAATAATGGAGCTGTGACCAAAAGTCCAGCCCTTCTAACTTTCAAAACCACGAGCCAGTAAACTTTACACATAAAGGCCCAGAGAGTAAATACGGTTGGCTTTGTGGGCCACAGGTTTGTGTAACTACTCGGTTCTGTGTTGGAGGAGGAGGCAGGCTTCCCTAGCATGTAAGCAAATGGCCAGCCATTCCAAACAATTTGATTTACAGAAACAGGCAGGAGTTCAGATTTAGCCTGTGGGCTGTAGATTCAGACCTCTGCTCTGAGCCAGCACCATATCATAATCAGTGGGAGCAACGCCTCAGGGGGGAAGGGGTGGGCAGCAGACCCCTGGCATGCAGTCTTGATAGGCACGCGGAACGCATTTGCCCACAAGCTTAGATAGAGTTTTGGTCTCAAGGATGAGACCCCATTAAAGTTATTGGAGATTCAGTTCATAAAATATGAAAAAAGAGCAGTGGAGAAAATACCCAACTACAGAGACAGAGGTAGAAGTGCTACACCAACCACCGTGTCAATAGCCTGCTTGACTCAGATCAGAGAAGAGGCCAGGAGGAGGTCACTGGTACCTACTAAAGGAGACACAGATATGGAAGCTCGCCCTCCACAGAGAAAGATCTGGATAGTTTAAAACAAATGAGATAAATGGATGCCTAGTGACATTTAATTCACCTCTGTGGAGCTGCTTCTCCAGGTCACAGGACTTTGGAAAGCCATCTCTCATTATCATGCTCATTGCTATCGTACTCAGTTTCCTCCTCATCCTCCTCCACCTCTTCCTTCTCATCCTCCTCATCCTCCTCATCATCAGTATTTATAAAAGTCACCCCTTGTTAAAACATTACACTCTCCACTTTACAGGAGGTATTTAATTACTCCCCAAACACTCTTAGAAATAGGGATTTAAGTGTCATTCAGGTTCTGCAGACAACGAACATGAGACTCAGTGGTTAATAACTTGACAGCAGTCATATCACTAGAACGTCGCAAAGCCCAGATTCAAATCCAAGCCTCCACCATCCAAAGCCCATTCTATAAACTAGAAAAGCTAAACCACAATGTTGCTCCTTTACTTTGCAATATGGCACATGAATCCTGCTCAAAGATGCTCATGACTAAAATCCTTTATCACCATCTGGGCCCATCATGAGCATATTGATACCACAAATAGCTGTAGATTCAAAAGAACACCAGTAGTTCACCCTTGCCAATCCCCCTCTGCAGAGGTGAAGGGTTAACAAGCTCACCCGTGGTGCCCGGAGCGGAAGCATTTAGTGAACAGCTGGGAAGACCTACTGCCCTTACACTTTAATGCATATGTATAGCATCGCCCTCACTAGCCCTCCTGCATTTGTTTGCAGTGGGTTTTTTTCTCCACAAGGAGACTGTGGAAGAAGCCAGCTGGAGGGCACACAGGCTCCAGCCCGAACTGTCTCTCTTCTTGGAAATAACCCTGGTACAAAACAGAATCTGCTCCTAAGGGGATCGTAAAGACTGAGTTCTTCATAAACTACCAGAAATAAAATTCAATTTAAAACAAAAATTGAGAAAAGACTCCCCATTACCTGGAACTGACAGTGGGCTGGGTTTCCTCAATTAAGCAAAACTGTTTTAGGTGCCATTGATCTTCTGAGCAGCTACTGGCAGTTACAAATGGACCCTGGTGGGAAACAGACCAGAAATACACCTTCATTTGCCATAAAGGGGGCTTTTATTCCAGTGTGCAATGCGTTTTGGGATTAGCAGGAGCCTGGCTACATTTCAAAGACAAATTAAGGTCTTCTTGCCCAGCTGGACTTACCACCCTGGGGGTACCTGTCCTAGAGTTGGTTCTCTCAAGTTTGCCAATATTCAAAATGGCACTTTTAGGACATAAGTAGGTTTGGCAGTGAAATAAAAGGGCAACCTTGTATATAAGGTAGTGTTTGCTTTGACACAGACCATCCCTTCTCTACATGACAGCTTTATTTTCATGAAGGCATCATACTAAAGAGAGAGAAAGGCCACACAAAAAAAAGATTTTCTGGGAAAGCAAATGTAAAAGGAAGACCAATTCAGATGAAACTGCATCAATAATTTGATATAGTCTGTTATTTTCCTGCACTATCAGGAAAATGAACGCAACCAGGCCCACCTCTCTTGAGTTTTGAGTGTAAATTGCCTCACTGTATGTGAATTGTTCAACATGGTCCAAATTTGCAAATATTTGACTCTAAAAATTATGTTCAGGAAAAAAAGAATTAGACTTATGACTTGAAATATAAAGATTTGGAAGTACGGAATGATTGAAGGTTTGGATTTACAGAAGGTGGCTTCTGAGTTTCAGAAGACTTTTTACAGGAATTTTGTCATTAGAAAGAGAGGATTACCATCTACATATGATGAAAACAGTGTTCTGATGGATCTAAACCACAACAGAGTTTTGCACATCTTATGAATTAGAGCTTGAAATAATATACTATAGCCTCAATGATAGCAGATCTGTTTTTCTGCTCCCCCTTTTATCACCAAGACCTAGCCCAGTGTCTGCTCCTGGCAGAGTTTAGTATTTTTTAAAATAGGTGCATGAAGAAAGGAAATAAAAAAGAGAAAGAGAGAAAGAAGAAAAGAAAGAAGAAAGAACATCTCACACTAGTAGGTTGAAATTATCATATGCTCAAACAATCAACGTGTATAAGTAACTATATGGTGTCCGACACACAAATGCACAATATGTCTGTCATGTGCTTCATAAGAAAAGAAAGGAAGGCATGGGTAGAAAAAATTCTTAGATCGAAACTTGGTAATTGAGGGCAGAACTACAATGTCAAAACAGAGAAAGCAAAAAATCCAATATGTTCAGAAATATGTGCCTTCCCCCACTGCCCTCCCCACCCACAGGCCAGCCTCCATGTGGAAGAATCATGACATTATGATCTGGTTCAGCCTAATGAGAACCAGAAAAGAACACGGAAGAATAATGTATCCACCGAAAAGTCTCAAGAAAACCTGCTTTAGGCTTCCCAAATGGAGGTACTTGGGCCTTTTTGATTTACCTTTCTATTATGGGAATATAGACAGAATAGTATAATGAATCCTCATGTACTCTTCTTGCCCAGCCTGAATTGAACAATGATCAATTCACGGATAATCTTACTTCTGCTCTAACCTTGCCCACTCTCCCTAATTTAGTACTATGGCATATCACAAAGATGTGCTCTTTCTTCCTCTATATCCACACCCCTATGGTGTGGTTCCCTAGCACTGTGTCATTAAGCTCTGGGCTTGCTTTGACCAATGGGATGCTAGCAAATGGGACACAAGCAGAGATTTGCCTGAAATTGCTTGTGCCATCAGGGTCACCCCTACTTTGGCACTTTACCCTCATCATGAAAACATGTCTAAGCCTGCTGAAGGAGAGAAATGCAGTCAACCAGAATTGTCCCCTCCAAGGCCATCTTAGATTAGCTGACAGCTAGCTGATGCCCACATAAGTGATTCAAGCAGAACTGAGAATTGCTCAGTTGGTACCCCCCAGCCAAATGTCCCAGACTTGCAAACAATAAAACTCTCAAACTTATATGCCATTGATGCTTTGTGGTCATCCTTATTATAGGTAATGGATACAAGTGTGAATCTCAAAAATGTAACCATTATCACAAAGCATTGCAAAGATCTCGCTTGACTACCACAACTTTTGAAGGAATGGATACATGGTTTTATTTCCATCTAGACTAAAAAACAAAAAAAACAAAAAAAAACAAAAAAACAGTGATAGCCAATGAGATCGATTCATCAAAGTTCACACAGGGACAGAATTGAGACCTAAAGCCAAGAATACTGTTTCCTGGGTTCTTTCCACCATATTGTCTTTAAGAAGATTTTTTTTAAGTGTTCATTAAATTAACCTAGACAGGAAAGATTCTTTTGTCCTTTAAATCGCTGAGTAAAAAAAGTAGCATTCAAAAAAAGTAACAGAATGTTAAAGAAAAATATAATTACCTACACATAATGAAAACTCCAAACCAAACTTGACAAGAATAGGAATCATAAGTGGATGTTGCCGTCACCTTTTATTAATACTCTAATGAAAAGCAAAGCTGAATCTGAGACTGAGACTGGGAAGGATGAGGTTTATTCAAGCACAATATTAAAATATTTATAAATCAGCAAGTTTGACGGCATCCCTAGCCTTGGAACTCCATTTATTGGCTCTACTGTTAAATATGGTGAAAAGCTAATAGATAATACACCTACAAAAAAAAAAAAATACACCTACAAAAAGATGTCAGTCATTATGATACTGATAATGATCAGAGGGTCCCAAACTCTGAATGGCATATCTACTCAAGAGATTCTACTCAATTCTATGACATTTGTTTCCCTCACCATCCCAAATCCTAGGCCTGAGGGCCCTGCTATGTATGTTCTAGTTCCCCCTGAATAAATAATATTTAGCCAGCCCAGGGCCTACTCTCTCATTGCCCTACTCATCACCAAGGACTAGACAAAATTTCCTAACAACACTTCCTCAGCACCATCTGGAGCCTCTAAATAACTCTGAAGATCAGGGAACTTATCTATATCTTGGTATGCTTGATATCCAACCAAGCTCACCATAGACTTTGTCTCATGAACAACAGACAAGGATCATCATAATGCCATTTTTACACATGTGCAAACATGGGCACACACACACGCGCACACACACACCCTTAACTAACCGTTAGGTCCACTGAGGGGAATGGAAGTGACCAGCAATGAAACACAGTACAGCATAATACTCTACTATTCAGCTTCCCTCGTTAGATGGAGTCCTAGTCTCGGGAAATTAGAATTTACATTAGTGAAAGAATCTGGCTTACATATTAAGTTGAGAGCTTGAGGGGCCCCTGGGAGAACTGTCTGACAACTTCCATCTGAAGAATACCATCCTCAGATACAAGGGGTAGAAAAAACAAAGACTTCCCTGAGGTCACAGAGTGAGTCACAGGAACCACTGGACCAGAACCTAACCCAATAAACACTGGCACCCAATTCAGAATCGCTTAGAGACAGAGAAAAGAATATTTAGAATCTGCTGGTACCATCGTTTAAGTTTTGAGCTATATTCTAAGCTACTTTTTAGATCCCTAGGACTCCTGAATTTTAAAGGCACCCCCACTATAAACTCATGAAAATATACTGAATAAGCTTTGTTAAATATTCTGCATATACCTAGTGATGGATAACACATTAAAACCTCACTACAAAGTACAAAATACATTGTAACATTAAAAAAAGTAGAAAAATATATATTAATGAATTTCTTTTTTTTTTTTTTTTGAATTTCTAATCTACTTTGTGGTCTATAAATGTACTATTAATAAAGGAAGGTTCAAAATTGAATTATCAGCTGTCCAGGAACTTATGTGTGGCTCATAACTATACATGTCCAGTGGGCTTCAGCCTGGTGACATTTGTGCAATGGCAAAATTAAACACGGCAGAAATGCAATGGTGCACAGATATCCAACTACCAGTGCAAATCTGTATTTGTTCCAAGAATGTCCCCAAAGTCATGCGTTTTTCCATGTGTAAATTAGAGACTCTGTTTTGATAATTTGGCTTGGTGTCTTTGCAAATTGTTCCTTCTTTGTCATTCATAATGTCACAGCTGTTCTTGTCAGAAGGAGGACAAAGAGTAGAGAGATAGTCCATTTAGTCTTTATTGCTTGCTCTTCTGTTTAAAAAAGGATGAAAAAAAAAGAAAAGAAGAAAAGGGAACCCTTTTTTCTTGAGGTTTCTTGACATGCTCTTGTCCTTGACAGAATATGTTCTCGTATCAGCCCAGCTCTTGACACCCAGGAAGCCACACTGAGTGACCTAACCCCCCTTTGAGGTCTGCCCCAACCCTTGAGCAGAGAAAGACGTGGGCCCTTTCCCCTTGAAGGGATCCCCCGTGGCAGGCTGGCGGAGTGGATCACAGGCTGCTTGGAGTGTGATTGTGCTTTTGCTCTGAGTGGCTGGATGTGAACAAGCCTGTTAGAAATGAAACATGATTGCTTTTACCAAACCCTTCCAGATCTGCACTTTGGTGCAAGAGTTCATCTTGGCTTCCATCTTCATTATGCTCCCTGCCTCACTCCCTCCGGAGTACCCATTCTGGCCCGATTTCCTTAAGGAACTGCCGGCTGATGAGAGAGACTTCAGAACTCCTTGAACAACTAAACAATTGCATCCCACCCTTCCTGAAGCCAATAAGGATGTTTGCAGAAACCCAAACAGCCTGGGGAGGTGTCAGGAAGTGAACCAAGGAAGGCATGCTGTTTATAGGCCAGAAAAATTGCAGAGATTTTTATTCTGGTTTGGTTGTTTGGATTGTAAAGAGAATACAGCCCCTCCCGGGGAAATGCTGGCAGTGAACAGGCTATCATTCAGAGAGACTACCTCCCTAACGTCTGGCCGCAAGCCTCAGGGGGCCACGGAGGGAGACAAATGATGAAAGGATGGGAAAAATCATTGCTCACCTAGTATGGGGGGGGGGGAGTGAAACAAGGAAAAATTTAGAACACACTTCACAATCTCTTAAATATTGGGACTTGCCAAGTGCTTTGCCTACTCAGATATTGGAGCCTTACTTATTTTGGAAATGCTGTAAAGCTTTCATTGCCTTAAAACTAAGGAAAACAAGGAAATATGCTATAGAAAACAATCCTGGCAGCATTTGGCAGACTATAAGAGACACAGAACCCCAGAAATAGTCCAACACTGAAGTTCCTTCGATCGAAGTATGGATCAAAGAATTATATTGTCTGTGGGATAAAATGGAGAAGTACTTATGTTATGGAGATGAGACATGGGATTTTGAACAAGATGATGCCTTAAACATCATCTAGGTGGACTCTCAGGCTTTCTGTGTTTATTATGCGCTGGAAACAGATCATCCCATTTAAGCAACTCCATACTCGAGGATTAGATTCAATGAGATTGAGGAAATGAGGAGGCAGGAGAAAAGATAATACATGGATAATAACTAAAGCTGTAGACAGAGGGCGATCCATCAGGTATCAGTGGAAAGAAGGAGCGTGGAGCCAGAGACTCACAGCGTTGCATAGGTCTTACAAAGATTCATTGAATGTGAGTGTTCTTTTAGAGTCCTTTACTTTTACTAAAGCTATTTATCATTAAATCATTACAGAAAAGCTTAAAGTAACTTTAAAATCCCCACAACTGGGCTAACGTGACTATTAGTTTTAAAAGGAAAGACTGTCTACCAGAACCAAAGATCACTTGCAACAGCATTAAAAGATTACAAGGCTTTTGTCTGGAGAAATAATTCTTTTGAAAATAGATTTTTTTTAAAAAAAGATTTATTTATTTTAGAGAGAAGGAAAGAGAGGAAGAGTGGGAAAGACAGAGGAAATGGATAAAGAAGATGTGGTCTATGTATACAATGGAATATTACTCAGCAATTAGAAACGACAAATACCCACCATTTGCTTCAACGTGGATGGAACTAGAGGGTATTATGCTGAGTGAAGTAAGTCAATCGGAGAAGGACAAACAGTGTATGTTCTCATTCATTTGGGGAATATAAATAATAGTGAAAGGGAATATAAAGGAAGGGAAATGTTGGGAAATATCAGGAAGAGAGACAGAACATAAAGACTCCTAACTCGGGGAAACGAACTAGGGGTGGTGGAAGGGGAGGAGGGTGGGTATTGGAGGGGAATGGGTGACGGGCACTGAGGCGGACACTTGACAAGATGAGCACTGGGTGTTTTTCTGTATGTTGGTAAATTGAACACCAATAAAAATTAATTTAAAAAAAAAAAGAAAAGAGAGAGAGAGAACATCTTAAGCAGACCCCATGCTGAAAATGGAGCTGTATACAGGGCTGAATCTCACAACCCTGAGATCATGACTTGAGCCAAAACCAAGAGTGAGGTGCTCAACCAACTGAGCCAACCCAGGTGTCTCATCATTTTAAGTAGACAAGAATTCAAATTGTACTTTCCAGGGCCCAAGAAAATCCAAGGACACACATGTGCTCATCACTGCCCTCAGCTATGGGCTTCTGCTTCACAGGAGACCCAAGCTCTCCCTTCAAGCTCCCACTTCCTGGCCTTGAGAGCAGCATCTTGTGCTCACAATTGTCTTCTATCTTAGTGCCTTTCATCATATTACTGGAGCATGCTGAACTCTAAGATTAAAGATCTTCCCATGAAAGTGAGATTATTGGATAAAGAGAGACAGAACTGCATTATTATCCATACCTTGGCCTTCACTCTGGTCCAAACCTGCTGACAAAGGAATAAAAGAAGACGTGTTCATATTCAACCTCGGCCATCACACCTGCGACACTCTGCTTTTCATAACAATTTGAGCTCCTGGGGTTCCAGTTTTTGCTTTCAAAGAGGAAAGGAGCAGCAGAAAATATCCAACCCAAAATAGCTGATACCACTGTGAAATAGCACTCTACGCTCTATAGGAATAAAATAGCTTGAGGACTTTTTTTTAATATCCAATAGGTTCTTACAAAGATGGTGTCAAACAATCCTTGGACATATTGAGGCCACAGCACTTTTAAACACTCTGGCCTTAGAATAAACTGTAGACTAAAATATTTCCTCCTTAAACATTGGATTAGTTCCTCTACTTTAAATTGAGTTCAGAGAATGGTGGTTTTTTTTTTTTCTCCATTGAGCATTATTAGTTTTCCTCTCAAGTCATGCTCACAACAGTCAACACACACACACACACACACAAACACACAATAAATCATTACAAGTTCTATTTTCTGAGTTGACTTTTATGAGCTGGTAATGCATCATTGGCTCATCATCAAATCATGACCAAAGCGAACATTAATGAGCTTTACTTGCCACAGCTTCCAAAGACAGCACACACGGACAGTAATTTCCAGTTCCCAGGGATGTGAGTTAAATTTGCACTGGCATTATTGAACTTCTGTAGAGCCTTCTGCATTAAAAACAATGAATTTCCTCACACATCAAAAATGTCCACACATCACCAAGTTGACAAAGTATATTCATACCTTATAGTTGCAAATGGATAAATGGTGTTCCCCCCAAATTCATATGTTGAAGCCCTACCCCAGTTCCTTGGAATGGAACTGTAGTTGAAGATAGGATCTTTAAAAGGGTGATTAAGTTAATTCAAGGCCATTAGGATAAGCCCTACAGTATGACTTGTGTCCTTAATGAAGAGGAGATGAAGATACAGACAGACAATTGTGCACAGAGGGACAACCACATTAAGAAGCAGAAACAGGGTAGCTGTCTGCAAACCAAGGAGAGAGGCCTCCAAGGAAACCAACCCTGCCAGCACCTTGATCTTAGACTTCCAGCCTCCAGAACTATAAGGAAGTCAATTTGTGTTGGTTATGTGGCCCAGACTATGGTATTTTGTTATATAGCCCTAGCAGACTAATACACTAGTCATCTTCTGTAAGAGGAATGCTTGTAAAATCTTGTCCATCAAATTCAATGGGACAGCTGGCCCACATTAGTCCATATTTTATTTTGTCAGATTGCTTCATGGTTATTTTTAAAGGATCATAGATCTCCTAACTAGATTCCTAGTCCAGCCTGGAAATATAGAAAAGGGGACAGTAAAGGCAGAAAGCTTGTTTACCTTCTCAACTCAAAGAAAAATTAGAGTGATAGAAATTGAGCCCCAGAGCATTTCACTCATCTTGCTTCCCTTGTCTCTTTTCCTTTCTTCCTCCATGGCATCATCTGGAAAGGAAGGACTATACAATCTAGTTCAAAGTGGCTATAAGGATGGAGTGAATTAATATAATGGAGTGCTTCTCAAATGACAGTGGAGAATAATATGTGGTGGGCTAGTGTCCAAGAGAAAGAAGAGGGAAAGAAGAAAGCTCTTACTACGTGTCAAATACTGTCCCAAATTATTTACCTAGGCTATCTGTCTAAAACAACATGATAATCCGGTGGGGGTAGATAGAATCATTAATTTCATCTTACAAATGCACTTACTAACATCAGAAGGGTTAATCTGCTGTCTAATTTATACTGCTAATAAATAATAAATCTTGGGAAGGAAGAACTCTGGGATTCAAGTTCTAAACCACCACAGTCCTCCCAAAGTTTGAATTTTTTATTCTTGCTCATAAATCCATGCTAATTTTGCATAGTAATTTGATATATATGTAGTATACACATGACTATATATATATGTGTATATATATATATATATATATATATATATATATATAATCTCTTCTATTAGAAAGACAAACAACAACTGGTAAGAGGAAAGAAAACAAACAAAAGAGGGGAAGACAGCAGAAAACAGAACCCAGCCACCTGAGTGAAGCAACATGTTGGCAAGTATCAGATGGTATAGAATTTTTAGGGATCAGGGGTGAAAAATTAAAAGAGACAAGAGTTTCACCGAGCTGTTACTGTCTGTGTGAAGGACACAGAGTGTTGGAAATGGAGAGGAAGAAGTTTAAAAGATATTTCTGTGCATTGAAAATGTATTCTTTACCTTGTCCCTTTCTCCCACCAATATTTCCTTGATGAATGGAATTAAATATTGTAATTGCCATAAGTTTCTTTTTTATTCTAAGTTGTGTTTATTTGAGCTGACAATGAGAAAAGATTGACCACATAGTCCCCAGTTATTCTTGGGTAATGCTTTCCACACCATTTTCTAGGCTTGCTGCTCTAAAGTCAAGTTGGAGTCCATAGCTTGTTTTCTATTTATTACCCAATACGTGACCAAGAGTGTGTTTTGAATATGAGCACAAGAAGTGTGCTGAGTCCAAGGCATTTGATCCTCAGAAAAATATCCCAAAAATGGAAGGATGTTCTACCGACCAGGATAGCTTGGATTATGCTCTACAGCAAATTGCACCAAATTTTCGGTGTCTAACAAAACAGAACTGTTTCTCACACGAAGCCTGATGTATTCTCATGGATGATAACACTCCTACAAGAGGTAGCAAAGAATTCCAGATTTCTTTGATCTGTGGCACCTCCATCACAACATAAGCCTTCAGGGTTAGCCAAGACAGGAGAAGAAAACATGGTGAATCACACACTGTTCTTCCACTTAAATGCAAAGGGAGCTCAGAAAGGTAATCTTCCTGTTTCTAGAAAAAGGAGGAGAACTGTAAATATTGTTGGAAACCAGTAATGTCTGCCATAAACATAGTAGAGATCACAAAGAGATTCATTTTATAATTTGAAAGAACACACACTGATTGGGACTCAATGCACAGTATCAGACATATGTGGTGATATGTAAGTCCACTTAACAGAAAAGTCTAAAACCTTCCACACAGTACAGCAAACCAGACGTTATTCTTTACCCCAACTTCCATGGACACTCATGTTCTTAGTTCCCCATGGAAGGCAAAAGAAGAGTGGCAGCAGACATACTGGGGCTCATTTCGGGCCTGGACAGACCCACCTATCAGGTTCCTTGAGAGCTGGCAGCTGCTGGAAGACTTGACATCAGGCCAGTTATGAACTGTTTCAACAGCTTGATTTCAACTATAAACTTGAGAAAGTCACAGGACACGCCAAGACATGGACCAGAGACAAACATATTTCTGAGTCATGGTTGGCGCTTGCCACAGGAACTGTGCAGGGATGGAAAGCTCTGAAGCCAAGAAATCCTGCTGCCTACGAGGGTTGATAAAATCTCTTATTCAGGCTCATCCATGAACTCAGCAAAACCTGATTTCTGTAGTGGAATACCTCACTGTGTTAGAGTAAAGAACTCAGTGGAGAGTCCTTGGCATCTGTTAGTCAAATTCTAAAACCCACATCAACTCAAGCCAAAGGACTGGAGTTCAGGGACTCAGAGAAGCTAAGGCAGACACTGGAGGGCCGAGCTGCTGCCTGTGGAAGACAGAGTGACCAGAGACATGGCATCTTTTCTGTCTTTACAATGGAATAGGATTGTGCTTCTCCCCTTGTTGTTTCCTCAAGAGACTGGAAAAACACATTGATTGCTTTTCAATGTTTTTTTGGATTTGATTTGACATTTTTGATTGACCAAGCACAGACTAAGCCATGTAGAGCTCTAGCATAGCTGGTGTGCAAACATTTCCTTCTCTTTAATGAATTTCCAAGGTGTAAAATTACCACCATCAGAAGACATGTTCTTTTTTTTTTAATCCCTACTGTTTTATTTTTATTTTTTAATAAATTTATTTTTTATTGGTGTTCAATTTACCAACATACAGAATAACACCCAGTGCTCATCCCCTCAAGTGCCCCCCTCAGTGTCCGTCACCCATTCACCCCCACTCCCCGCCTCCTCCCCTTCCACCACCCCTAGTTCGTTTCCCAGAGTTAGGAGTCTTTATGTTCTGTCTCCCTTTCTGATATTTCCCACACATTTCTTCTCCCTTCTCTTATATTCCCTTTCACTATTATTTATATTCCCCAAATGAATGAGAACATACACTGTTTGTCCTTCTCCGATTGACTTACTTCACTCAGCATAATACCCTCCAGTTCCATCCACGTTGAAGCAAATGGTGAGTATTTGTCATTTCTAATGGCTGAGTAATATTCCATTGTATACATAAACCACATCTTCTTTATCCATTCGTCTTTCAATGGACACCGAGGCTCCTTCCACAGTTTAGCTATTGTGGACGTTGCTGCTATAAACATCAAGGTGCAGGTGTCCCGGCGTTTCATTGTTCTATTGGTCTGCTTGGGTCACCATCACAGAATATCATAGCTTGAGCAGCTTCAACAACAGAAATGTATCTCCTCACTGCTCTGGAAGCTAAGTCTGAGATGAAGGTGCCAGCATGGCTGGGCCTTGGAGAGAGCCCTCCTGCTCACTTGTAGGTGGCTACACCCTTGCTGTGCCCTCATGTGGTGGAGAAAGCAAAGACAAGCAAGACAAGCTCTCTGGTGTCTCTTGTTACAAGGGCACTAATCCCATTATTGAGGCCTCACCCTCATGACCTCATCTAAGCCTAACTTAGCTTCCTGAAGGGCCCATCTCCAAATACCACCACATTGGGGGTTAGGGCTTCAACATATGAATTTGGGGGTGGGGGCACAGTTCAGTTCATGGCACATAGTATGTTCACCTGCGGCTTTAGGTGTCCCCAGCATACTGCTAAGCACTATAGGGAAGCACAATTTTGTCTGGGGTTTTTGTTGTTGTTGTCGTTGTTGTTGTTGTTGTTGTTGTTGTTGTTTTAGACAGGGAGAGAGAGACAGAGAAAGAGAGAGACAGACAGGAGGAGGGGCAGAAGAAGAAAGAATCTTAAGCAGGCTCTGTGCACAGGTTCAATCACACAACCCTGAGATCATGAGCTGAGCCAAAATCAGGAGTTGGACACTTAACCAACTGAGCCACCCAGGAGTCCCTAGGGAACCACAGTTTGTCCTCCCTCCATGCCAGGGGCCTTTTTCATCCTGTACTCTCAGCTCTCATTTCAACAAATGCCTCTATTTATCTAAAACTTGCTCAATTAAGAGTCAAAGCCTGCTTTTGCTTTTACTTTCTACAAACTATAATTATCCTGTCATTTAAATTCTTGTGATGGAATTAAATGCCCACCTAAAAACATTTTCATTATCAAACAAATATTTATTATGCAACAGCCTTGTGCCAGGTGTTCTTTTGGATGCCAAGGGTTTGACGTTCACTAGAAAAGCTGCCCTGTCCTCATGGAGCTCACAGTCCAGCAGAGGGAGCAATGGCTGAGAAGCAGGCAGAGACATGAATAATAATGCATTTACAGGCTGTGATAGGTGACCGTGAAAATCATAACGATTGATGCCACACATGACAAAGGATAGCAGGAAGGCTGCTCCCTCAAATATGTAAATCACAGAAGGTCTCACAGCAGAGGTGACATTTCCGTTTCGACCAGAAGAACTAAGGCCACCTACAAGCTGAGAGGGGAGCTTCCCAGGCCAGCAAGTTCAAAGTCACGATATCTGGAGGAACCCACGTGGGCTGGCAGCAGTGGGAAAGGGGGGAGCACATGGAGACAGTGAAGCCAATGCCAGATGTCACAGCGTTGGTGAGGAATTTGGATCTGACTCCCAATGCCTTGAGAGAGTTAGTATTTCTGGAAAACTAAATATGAATATAACTTCAAATATGTAACTTTCTTGCTAGAGTACTTTAGTGTATATTTATAGAACATGCTGGTTAAAAAAGGAAATTTATTCCACAAAAAAAAGGAAATTTATAAGATAACACCTTTCAAATACATAAAGGGCTAAGAAATTAGTGTATGGCTCAACATGAAGACACTGGGTAAAAGGATAATTAACATTTTGCGGCCATCTGCAGAAAGTTAGAAAGGTACCTCCTATTGTCGGTGGTCTTGGCCCCCACCCTAACTGTGCCTGTTTCTATTTATTTGCATGAGTCACTGAACCTCTGGAATATACTTTTAGAAATATGCAAAATTAAGATAAATGTTTACCAGGGAGCATGTTGGGTTTTTTCCTTCAATCAATCATTTATGTAACAAATATTTACTCAGCACCTGCGGTGTGCCAGGCACTCTGCTGGATCCTCAGCATATAGTGGTGAGCAGAACATACCTAAGAGCCTACAGTCCTTGATTATAAAGTCCAGTGAGGAGAGAGATGATAAACTAGTGAGTGCTGTCAAAGAAAACTACAGTGAATTTCAATAAACATGGAGAATCACTGCAAGGACAGACCATCAGCTGAAAGGATCAGATAAGTGTTATTTAAAAAACCAGCATCTTCCCTGATCTATTGGGAGGGATGCTGAGGGGTAACTAGGAAAAGAAAAGTGAGAAATTAAGGCAAAAAAAAAAAAAAGAGCCAAATCAGTCCCAGAATTTTAACGTCAACAGGACCTAGAGGTGGTATAATGCCCCTGGGTCCCTCACCCCAACTATTAGGGGCAGAACTGTGTCACCTAGAGATTCATATGTTGAAGTCTTAACTCCTTGTGCATCAGAACATAATTATATTTGGAGACAGGGCTTTTAAAGTGGTGACTAAGTTAAAATGAGGACTTTAGTGTAGCCCCTAATTCCACAGGACTGGTGTCCTTATAAGAAGGAGAACTTGGAGGCAGATAAGAACTGAGGGAAGACCACATGAGGACACAGCAAGAAGGAGGCTCTCTGAAATCCAAGTAGGAACCCACTCAGCCAACACCCTGATCCCAGATTTCCAGCCTCCAGAACCATGAGAAAGTAACTTCCTGTCATTCAAGTCCCCAGTGTGTGGCATTGGTTACTACAGCCCTAGCAAACCAATAGAAAATCTAATTCTTCTTCACAGCAAAACTCAGGAGAACTCTCTCCACTTACTCACCTCGCATTCTGTCCTCAATTCACTCCAGACATTTCCCAGTCCTCACTATTCTGCACATTTTAGTATCATTTCATCTCTTCCTCCTTCCTGAAGCACTTCTCCACTAACTTCAGGTTCTTTCTTTTTCCTGGTCTTCCTCCTGTCCTCCTGGCCTTGATTTTTCCCACTCTGCAGACTTCCATAGTGGAGTTCTCAAGGGTTCAATCCTCTGTCCCCTTCTGCTCTCCTCTACACTTCCACCCTGTGGGAGAAGAAATTACTGGATGCTACTCTTATAACAAAGGAAGCCCATAAAAGATTTTAGAGAATGGATAGAGACACTCCATAACATATATTTCAAAAACATCACTGTGCATGCAGTATATAAATAGAAAAGTCAATATGGGAGCTGAGTTAGAAGGCAGTAATAAGAGTTACACACATGTGGTAGCAAGGAGGATGAATATAAGCAGGCAAAAGCAGATATATATGTAAGAGTTACTTAATATATTTAAGGGTTGAAATCCCCAAGATTCAGAAGGAAAGGAGGAAATGTTAGAATTCTGAGGTTTCTCAGGACGAGATAGATAATGGTGACTTTTCTGATAGGAAATCCAGGTGGAAGAATGACTTCTGGGGACAGATCACAGGTTCAGCTTTGAAATGGTGAAGCACCCTTAACATATGCAAGTGGAAATGTCAAGTGGGCAATTAGACAATATGCATCTGGAATTCAGAGAAGCCGGTTGATCTAGAAATTTAAATTTAAAAGCCATTAGAATATAAATGGTGCTTGTAGACTGCAACAGCCATAAGTAAGGATGAGCTCTCCCTGCAAAAGTAGAGTGGGAGGGAAAGGAAACCTGACCAAAAAAACCTGCACAGGAAGCAAAAGCATGGTAGAAGAGGATAAGCCAGAAAAGTGGACTGAAAAGGAGCATCCAGAAGATGGGGAAAGTATAAATATCTGGTGTAGAGGAAGCCAGTGGTAGGAAAGAAGGTAGCGATGCATCACACAAAATGCTGCAGAGAGAATGCTAAAACTGGACAAAGTACTATAGACGTTTCTCCAAAGAACACATACAAATAACCAATAAGCAAATGAAAAGATGCTCAACATTGCTAATCAGGGAAATGCTAATCAAAATTACAATAAGATACTACCTCACACCCATTAGGATGTCTACTATGAATAACAACAAGAACAAATCATAAAGTAACAAGTGTTGATAAAGATGTGGACAAAATGGAATTCTTGCGCACTATTGGCAGGAAAGTAAACTGGTGCAGCCACTGTGGAAAACAGTGTGGTGGTTTCTCAAAAAATTAAAAATAGAGCTACCCTATGAAGTGATACCACTACTGAGTGTACACCCAAAAGAATGGGAAGTCAAGTCTGGAAGAGGTGTTGGTATACCATGTTCATAGATGCATTATTCACAATAGCAAAAGGGTGGAAGTAGCACAAGCATACTTTGGCAGATGAATGAATTTTTTAAATGTGGTCTATACATACCAGAGAATATTATTCAACCTTAAAAATAATGAATATTCAGACACATGTTAATGTATTTGAACTTTGAGGAAACCTTGAGGGAACCTTGAGGGTGTTATGCTAAATGAAATAAGCTAGCACAAAATAGGAAAATAATGCATGATTTATATGAGGTACCTAGAATAATCAAATTCATAGAGACAGAAAGTAGAATGGTGATTGCCAGGAGCTGAAGAGAGGGGAGAAGGAGGGCAATTGTTTCATAAGTATAGAATTTTAGTTTTGTGAGATGAAAGTTCTGGAGACTGGTTACACAGAACTGTGAATATACTTAACACTACTGAACTCTACACCTAAAAATGGTTAAAGGGGTACATTTTATGTTATGGGTATTTTACAACAATTAAAAAATAAAAACTCAGCTATGTAAATGTAATCCTCATATATGGATAGTATAAAATAAATTATATGTTTCTGTAGCTAAAAAATCATCTAGTAATTACACACACTTTTTCAAGAAATTTGGTTGTGGAAGAGAAAAGAGATAAAGAAGAAACTAAATGACAAATGCCAGATCAAAAGAGATGCATTTCTTCTCTAAAGATAGTAGATGCTCAAGCATATTTAAATAGTAATAAGAATATTATAGAAGAGAGAATTAAAGCTAGAAAGAATAATAGATACTGAGACATTTCTCAAAGATGGGAATAGATGCAATGTGGAATGTAGACAGAATGGAAGCGTCCAACAGTAGAATAAGCACCTCCTCCAAGTACAGAGGAGGGAATGAGAACAGGAGTGAACAGGATGGGCAGGTGCATTGGTTTGGTAGCAGAAAGTTGATGAGCCGGCCACTGGGTGGCTCAAGGGTTTAGTGCCACTTTCAGCCCAGGGCGTGATTCTGGAGTCCTGGGATGGAGTCCCACATCGGGCTCCCTGCATGGAATCTGCTTCTCCCTCTGCCTGTGTCTCTGCCTCTCTTTCTCTCTCTCTCTCTCTCATAAATAAATAATTTTTTTAAAAAAGAAAGTTGATGATGAGCTTGAATCGAAATACTTTCATTTTCCCTGAAAAGAATCAGGGTTCACTTCTGAGAGGGAGGATATTGTTGAAGCTTTAGACTTTCTGGAAGAGGGAAGAAAGTTTGAAACAGTCGTTAAGGATTACTGGGAAAGGTGGAAATCCACTCAAGCCTGGTGTTCATGAATTTATCAGGATTCCTGTGTGCCTGATGGTGTGAATTTCTCAGCCTTCCTGAGATGCTCAAGTAGGCACCTCAAAAATGTATTGTTGGGTTCATCTAGAGCTGGAGTTATGACTAAAAAAGCTACAAGACAGGGAATTTGTTAGTTAAGTGACAATTTGATGGACCAACAAATCTAAGGTGGATATGGAAAGAAGTAAAGAGAGACGTTAATGGATAATGAGAAGGTTAAGAGTGAATAAATGGATTGATGGGTCAGACAGCTTAATGGGAGCAGCTACTGAGTCAGAGATGGACATGTATGCCAGCAGTGCTGCAGTGACACTGTCATCAGATGAGAGGGTGGTCATCATGAAGTGGGAGCTATTGGGACTAGGAGAGTCAACACTCTGGGAGGGCGGGCCACCAAGTGTACACTGTGGTTGCCCAGCTGTAAGGCAGAACAGGGTGAAGAGGAAAACAGCAAAACAAGTGACAAAAGTCTTCATTTGTCAAGAAAAAAGGAAGGGCCACTTTTTAAAGCTTTATCCATCACATTTACTTTATGTGTTATGTATTATGTGCTGACTTGTGGCCCCCACCAATGTTGAAGTCCTAGACCCCAGGACTTTGGAAATGACCTTATTTGGAGATAGTGTCTGTGCAGATATAACTAGTTAAGGCAATGATGGTGGACACAGACATGCACACAAGGAGAAGGCTGTGTGAAGATGAAGGTAGAGATCAGGGCTGTGCTTCCACAAGCCAAGGAGCACGGAAGGCCAGCAGATCCCTGGAAGCAGGGGGAGAGGTGTAGAGGGGATCTCCCTAGTGGCCTCAGAAAGAACCCATGTGGGCCACACTTGGATCATGGACCTGTAGCCACCAGAAATAAGATACAATGAATCTCTGTTGTTCAACTCACCCAGCTGGTGGGACTTCTTTACAGCAGCCCTAGCAAACTAATGCATTTGCTTTAATGTATCCCCATCCTCATCTGCAAAAGCTATTTTTGGAAGGACACCTTGGGTCCAGGTTTCCTGTCTGGCCAGACATCCTCACCAAGTCCAAGGAACAGAAAGTCCTTGAGAAAGTTTTTGTCTTCTGGGTAGACCATCACAGGTAGAACATTCCAGTACTAAGTAATGTCTATTATTTACACTTTTCTTGCTGCTACTGTCAAGTTTATATACATCATCGTATGATCTTATATCATCTTCATAAACACCATGCAAAATAAGCATTATTGTCCTCATTTTGCAAATAAGAAAACCAGAGAACAGAGAAATTAAGGATTTCCCTCAGGAGCAACCAAATATCAAATCTGGAATTTGAATCAAGGCCATCTGACTTGAAAGCTTATATTTCTTCCATGTTCTGGTGTTAACTGAAGTTAACCCAGAGGCAGGGCCCCCCTTTCGCCCCCAGGGGATGCCCATTCCCCCAGCGGGGATGCTGAAGTGGCTCAGCAGTCACTTCCTCAATCTCTTATCAAAAGTCCTTGACTTTGGGGTCAGTTCTCTCCTTCTCTGTCCCCTCAACTTCATGCCTCTACTTGTCCTCTTCGTCTAACAACTGTTTTGGACTCTGATTCACTCCATGGGTCCTCCAGGATCTGGTTCCTGCCTAGCCCTCCAGCTGCTTCTCTCTTCATTTGCCACTCTGTTCTCCACACACAGGCCTCTCTGTCAAACCCCCTGGCCTTTGCAGATGCTGAGCCCTCCACCCTGCTTCATTCTCAACTTAGCTGGAGAAATCTCTCCTGCTCTTCTGACTGTGTTTAGATGTCCATCTGAAGGAAGAGCCTTGTCCATTTTTCCTTCTCCCTTCCCATTCATTCAACATTCATAAAGTGTGTGTCAGTCACCTGGCTCAGGCTCTAGTGTGGGGCAGTGGGTAAGACAAAGTTCCTGCCCCAGGGAGCCTGAGTTCTGGTGAGGATAAAGAGGCATAGTCACTCCAGTGTCTGCTACAGAGTGGGAGATTAACACGTACCAGGGCATATGTGTTGAGTTCAGTGAATTCTGTTCTTGGTGTGATATTTGACTCTATGGAGAAGGAATCTAGATTCTTTTCTAAAGTTGGCTTTCTCATTTTTGAAAAAACTATTGCCAAGGAACTATTCATTATGAGAAGTGTTCAAAGGTTACCCCTGACTTTCAGGTATGCACTGAAACAGGCCTCAATCAAATATGTACTGTGTGCAAGCTTATCGTCTAAATTCCAGACAAAGGTAGCAGGCAGATGGTAGCCTCCGGCATTACCAAATGCAGGGCAGGAGCTGGAAGCTTGAATGCCAAGAGGGATAGGTCAGGCCTACGAATAAGTGAAGGATGTCTTCTGGGGAGCGTGGCATATCCAGAGTCAGCCCCACTGTAGGCCAGCAAGCTCATTTCCACAGGGAAACACAGGCCCGTGTTGGCAGATAGACTGGCCTTTACAGAGTAATCAGAAATCTGAATTTTTAAATGATATCTCCAGACACTATTTTAATCCTGACAACAAATCCCTGACAACAGGGTATAATTCTGGCCCCACTTTGGCCCACGGACTCTCAGCCAACCTTCGTTTGGTAGA
Source organism: Vulpes lagopus (assembly GCF_018345385.1). NCBI lineage: Eukaryota > Metazoa > Chordata > Mammalia > Carnivora > Canidae > Vulpes > Vulpes lagopus. Next base: position 109,295,710 of record NC_054825.1, on the reverse strand, counting down.
TTATCATTGCTTCTGTTTTGTTTAACAACTGGACTTTCTCTCTTGCCTTCCAGGGAAGGCTCCATGGTACAGATTGTTGATTAAGTTAATTTTATCATGAGGTGATCCCAACATGTGAGTCCATTGGAAACATTCAGAAAAACAGAAAGAAGGGAGCTGGACGTCACTGGTGTCCACAGCGAGCAAGACCTATTGTATGTTCCTCATCAGGCTAGCGCCAGGGAGAACTTCCTGGAAGAGAAGGGGGAGGGCAGAGGGAGGTGGCAGGGAGGCAGAGAAGCGCTGCTGCTGTTTGGGGTGCACAGTTTCCATCTGAGGTGACCGCAGCCAAGTAGCAACATGTTAAATGAGGTTGACAATGTGTGAAGTGGAAAATGTCACCAGCAGAAGAGAGACACAGTGAACTTTAGTTCTGATTTAAATTAATGGAAACTCAAGGAGAGAAAATCCTTCCAGTGCTCCAAGAAAAGTCACAAGGTTGCAAGCTCAGACCCGCCTGAGCAGGTGTCTGCCCTGGCGTAATAGAGTCACTTCTGCGCATTTTGTGTTTATTTGCGGACAACACTGAACTATTTAGACCCATAAATACTTCAATTACCGAGATGTCATCTGGCGACCACACTTTGGGTTCCACTCTAACAAACTCTTTTTTTTTTCTTTTGTCCTTTCCATTCTTTCCCATCAGGGCCTGGAGGAGCCCAGGAGGCTAAGACAATCACAGCAATGATCGAGCAGCCATGGGAAGGCGAGGGATCTGGGCATGAGACTCTTGGTAGCAGTGGAAAATGAGCCAACAGTTTCTTTGAAATGTCTTAACATGCAAAACATACGTGAAGAGAGGGGAAAGCCTCAGACAACAGTTAAGGAAAGGACTTACTTCCCAGAGAAATCAACCACGGCTTCTTAGGAGCAGGTGCATGGCCAGCCACTGGGAAGTCAGACCCCTGACCTTGGTCATGTGATCAGAAAGGCAGCCCAGAGGAAGGAATCAGTGGCCCGACCTCTTGGGTTTTCCACAGGTCTCCTCTCTCACGGAGGCACCGTGCACTCTACATGACCTCACTACAGCCCCAAGAGGACACATGTAAATGTGGGTGGCAGGTGCTCGGGAGAGATCAAGCTTCTAGTTCCCTTCCCATGTTTATTATTCCCCAAACCAGGCTCCAAAAATACCCAGCACTGATAACTTGGGAGTGAATGCTTGGAAAGGCAAGAGAGCAGGAGAATCTGGACATCAACGAGTTCTCCAATGAGAAGTCCAGATTGGAGAGAAAGGAATGGATGTGACGAATGACAGCAGGTTGGAAGGGTTGCCACTACCGCAGGAAGGAACCTTCGCGTGACATTTGGGATGCCGAGGCAGCTGTTAAGAGGGCTGATTAGCATCGCCTTCAGGATCCAGAGGAATGAAGAGGCGGTGCAGAGCTGCTTGGAGAATTAGCATCCTTAAGTAAGAGACATAAGTGTAATGGGAACAGAGACGATCCTTAGTGGCTCATCCCAGGCTACTGTGCAATAATGTGAGGTTAAACACACACCAAGGAAGCGGGGGACGGCCAGGGGCAAAGGTATAGGTGAAACTCACCTGTTATTAGAAATAGACGTTTGCTGGGCGTTTATATGCAGCTAACCCTCAGACTTGCTTTGAATCAGACAAATGAGAATATCTTTTAAAGGTAACATATTAGGGATGCCTCTGTGGCTCAGTGGTTGAGCATCTGCCTTTGGCTCAGGGCATGATCCTGGGGTCCTGGGATTGAGTCCCACATCCGGGTCTACATAGGGAGCCTGCTTCTCCCTCTGCCTGTGTCTCTGCCTCTCTCTGTGTCTTTCATGAATAAATTAATTTTTTTTAAAAAAAGGTAATGTATTAAAGCTCATTGCAACCGCATGCAAATTCTGGGGATGGCTCCTCTGTGCACACGTGGTAGGGATCACACCCCTTCCTCTTGCCAGGGGAAGCCTGCAACAGTGAGCACCGCTCCTCTCTAGTAAGGCTGCCTCCTCCAGGGTGCCAACTATCTCTGAATTTCAAAGCTAAGAAGAGTTGCCCTTTGCATGTGTAGTGTTCACCTTCCCAACCAGAGAGCAAGTTTTTAAGACTGAGAACAATCCTGTAGCTCTCAACGTGCTCCCACCTCCTCGCTAACGAAACCACTCTAGAATTTGCCGGTGGATTGCTCTGGGAGCCCAGGGCTTTGTCACGGCCATGGTAACGCACCACGCCAATCCCTTTCCAGGCCTGACTGTCAAGAAGAAACCATTTCGACGTTTGTGAGTTATCAGGAGGACAAGTATTTCTAATCAGTGACAAAAACATACAAGTACATGTTTTTGAAAGGCGAAGAGTATTTTGACAACTGGATTTTAATGACACCTGGCATGTGAGCCAGGCTTCCCAAGGCCAGTCCAGGCGGGTTCTGTAAGAGAACTTTCTATTAGGAGAAGTCATGACAATGTATTTTTTCTTTCTCTCTCCCTTTCCTGTGATTGCAAGACTTCCACCCTCCACCTGAAATCCTCCTGAGTCTGTGGTGGGGACAGATTCATAAAACTCTGTCAGTGCCATGAGGCATCACTATCTGCCCCATCTCCCTTCCTGGCCTTTTCTGGGGTGTTCTGGTGTTGTGACACCCCTTGACTCTCCATTCCACCTCTACCACTGGTAACTCCAAGAATGTCAGCCCTGCTTCCCTCTACAGGCTGCACACACTCATGCCAAGGGCATTGCTTTTTGCTGATCGTATCACGGCTGGCCAGGGTCTCAGCGCCACACACAGCGTGGGAGCCACGGTGGGTGGTGCTGCCAATGGGGATGGGCTGCCAGCCATGCCGATGCCCCCTTGAGCTGGGAGCCAGCTTGGACAAGGCCACTTGTCCAAAGGGCAAAGATATTGGGTTGCCCCACCCCCCCACAGACATTTCAAGAGGTGGTTCTTGGCTCTCTCTGTCTCCCCTCCACCTGCGCCACAGGAGGGCGAGTGGAGAAGGCAGGCATGGGCAAAGATCATTAACAAGCCTCCATTCATAATTCCCTTCTTCTGTTCCTCTGTTAGCATTTCTCATTTCTCACTTTTTTTTTTTTGCCTTAGGATGAGTTTGTTTCCAGGGTGTTCTGCAGGTCCTCCTGCCCCCAAAGCCCCAGGGAACACCCTCAAGCTGGGTCTGAGCCTTTTAAGTCAATAGTACTTGGGTTCAAAATGAGGCCTCCTGTTGCCACAGCATCCCTGAGACACAGAACAGCGTAGGAGGCACTTTGTACATCCCCCACCTCCCTCAGTTCTGGAAACCAGTGGTGCCATTTAGTAAACTGAGAACCAGAGAAGTTAAGCAGCCTGCCCAGGCTTGCACAGCTTTAAGTGATGAGATGAACACTTAAGTTGGGGTCTGGTTTCAGATCAGGGGCTCTTCATATCTCAGATTTTTACTGACTTTTGATCTCTGATGGAAAGGGGCAAAATTGGTGTGAACATTTGCAGAACAAGGATCAGAGAAGTCATCCGGTATAATTTTCATGCCTCTTTTCTTTCAAGGGCAATATGAGCACAATTCTGACAGACTCTCCAGAGCCAAAATGAATTTGTAACATGAAGGGGTTTGTAACTCATGGAGCCACCTAAAGCTGACACAGTAGATGGTCTCCAGGTGCCGGGTCTTGAAGCCACTCCCCTCCTCTCTTTTCCCTACTTCCTTCTTGCAGCTCAGCATCCCCAAACAGGTGAGGATTTCCACGTCAAGGTGGCATCTGACCAGCCTGGGTTTGGCCTCTGGGAAAAAGCCTAAGGGACTTTTGGAGAGGACATCGCTGTCCCCATATTTTCGTTTCAAAGCTCCCCAAAAGTACAGAATGGGATGGACAGCTCTTCATACCTTTTTTTTAAAAGACTTTATTTATTTATTTATTTGAGAGAGAGTGTGTGTGCAAGCATGAGTAGGGGGAAACGCAGAGGGAGAGGGACAAGCAGACTCTGTGCTGACCATGGAGCCCGATGCAGGGCTTGATCTCATGACCCTGATTTCATGACCTGAGCCAAAATCAAGAGTCAGATGCTCAACGAGCTGAGCCACTCAGGCGCCCCTCCTCATACCTTTAAAACAACCACCTTCATGGAATAGTTTTAATCCCTGGACTCTAAAAACAAAAACTTCACACTTTGTTTCTTCAGAAGTATTAAGATCAAAGGTTAAGGATATGCATTACTTTGGGTTTTGTTTTCTTAAGTGTGCTCAGGAATCACAAGACTCACTCATTCCACTCGGAAATTTTCCAGGCTTCTTAGAAAACTATTCTTATTTGCAAACCCACTCTATGAAGATAGCATCCATCCCATGGAATAAGGCAGCTGCTCCTGCAGCTGCATCTGACAACCGCCTTCTGGGTGGGAGTCACCTGAGAGATGGCACAAGTGGCCAGGAACTAGAACTGCAGCTCAGGGCTCCGGAGGCTCTCCAACAGGACAACCAAGAAAGTTCTTTTCACTGAAGACCAAGTTGGATAACATTCAGCTTATTAATTTCCAATGTATCATCCAGATCTAACTGGCAACGACTTTCCTAATGCAACATGCATATACTATAGGACTCATACAGACTTTTAGAACAAGAAGAGATTTAGTCTTACAGATGGCCTTCTCTGTACCCCATTTACAGAGAATCTCAGATGACCCATGGCAAGCATAGGAGTAAGCCCCCAGCCCCCCACTAACTCCTGAGTGGGATTCCCCACAGTGCCAGGCAGGCTATCCTGTGGAGAGAGAGCCCACAACCTCAGGACATGAGAAGTAGAAAAGGAAGCAAAATAGAAATAAATCCAAATTAAATGGATGGTGATAACAACTATCATTTATTAAACACCCTCTGGGTGCCAGACATGGGTTTGGGGATTTATATACATTAAATAATGAAATCTTCACACTAAATTATTTACTTTACCTACATCTTACAAATGAGAACACTGAGGCTAAAGAGGTTATATGAAGTGGGGTGCTGTGGGAACAGGTGACAAAGCCAAGACACCAGCCTGGTTCTTTGGGAGACGTCACTTAGCCTTCCTCAAGGTGGGAAGCCCAAACCCAGGCAAGTGATAGGATGCGCGTGTTGTCTCAGATTCCTTTCCTTTCATCCCCTCTAGGCGCATATGCAATGTAATCAGAAAAGACAACATTCTTGCCTAATGAGAGCTTGCTGGAATGAAAACAGGGGCAGACAGAGCAGACCTAGGAGTGTTCCTGTGGCTGAGGATAGCATGCGTGGCTCTGCATACAGATCACCACACGAGCTGTCATAACTGGTCCTCGTGATGGTGCCTCCAGCAATGGGCAGGGCTCATCCCCTGGGCAGCCCAGCACCCCAGATGGCCCTGGTCCCTGCAAACCTGCTCCAGCAAAAGGAGGTTTGTTTGGCAACCAAAGAAAAGGAAATGCCTTCTAAAGTGTAAGCCCAAAGTTCTGGGGCTCCACTACCAAAGCTCCCATTTTTAAATTAGGGACAATGAAATGCCTGCATAATGCAGCTCATTTAAAAAGCAGTGTTTAGTCACACCACTTTTAAATGAGTCTCTTTGTGTCCAGTGTTGATTGAAGTCAAATATGGCTGATTTAAATCCTGCCTATAGCCATGATTGGTAAAACCTTATTAATGCCTACTCTATTCATTCGGACATTGTTGGTGTATGGTACATACACGATTTGGGCAGATCCAGGTTGACATTTGCCTTTGAACCATCTTTAAAAAATGAATTTGCTAAGCATGCGGTATAATTAGTATTATGCAGAAAATGCTCACTGTAAATACTCATATTCAATCATTCTCATTTGTGAATTAGCGAGTTGCCTGAAGACATCTGCCTCTTACTCTTTTGTTGCTTTGGTATTGAAATACCATGTATTCTTTGATGCAACACAAAATTTAATTTCTTCATAAAATTTTGAATGCAGGTCCTCTCCCCGCCCCCTCCACTGGCTGTTTCTGCTTTTAACATGTAATAGAGGGTTTGCAAAGGAAGCTTCAGCAGCAGAGAGACAGGGCGGTGCTGGCCAAGCAAAGCAGCCAGGCGGCAGGGCGCGATGGAGAGCCGGCCCTGAGCAGGTGAGGGGGCAGGTGGACAGAGGCGCAGCTTCGGCCTCGCCGGCCCTGCTCCTGGAGCCCCGAGGGCAGCTGGCAGCTCGCAGTGCGGGTAAGGATACAGTCCCTGTTTGTTCTAGACTGGCTGCTGGGAAATGCCCACTGAGCTTCCACCAGCTGCTCCGAGCGCCTTTCCAGGCTGTGGGTTGGATGACATTTTCCCTAACCTTTTTAACAAACATAGGGTGAGGACCACACTGTTTGGCTGAAAGACTACATTTCACAGGGAAAAAAAAGGGGGGGGGGAGGGGAATTGTTTCAGAGCTTTCAGCAAACGGCACTAATCACCATAATCCCACAGCGTGGCCACCACAAGCAGAACCCGGGTGTCTGGGGCGGCCTCTGAGCCCTACACGTCCCCAGGCCATGGGCTGCACCGCCAAGCCCCCAGGTGAGCACTCTGCTGGGGCCAGATGGGATTCCTTTGCTAATCCACCTCCCTTGTGGGGAAGGGAGGCAACGGCTGGAGCTGTCAGGAGGGCCCTGCCCAAGGTGCGAGGAAGGGGGATCCTCGCAGGCTTCCAAGGGGAAAAGGAAACCGTCTACAGCTGGTCCCTGAAAACAGTCAGGAGCAGAGGCACCTGCTTGCCTATAGCCACGGGGCACATCCCTCCTCGCTCCCAGCGGCTCCTCCTCCTGGTCCTGCTGCTGTGTTCAGAGGAGCCCCAGCCAGCCTCCCCATCAGGGTTGAGTGTGTCTCCCCCAAATCCGGATGCAGAAGTCCTAACCTCCCCATCTGGTACCTCAGAGTGTGACCTTATCTGGAGATGGGGTCCGTAAAGAGGTGATTATGTTAAGATGAGGTCATTAGGGGAACCTGGGTGCCTCAGTGGTTGAGCATCTGCCTTTGGCTCAGGTTGTGATCCAGGAGCCCCTGGATCAAGTCCGCATGGGGCTCCCTGCAGGGAACCTGCTTCTCCTTCTGCCTGTGTCTCTGCCTCTCTCTGTGTGTCTCTCATGAATAAATAAATCTTTTTTTTTAAGGAGGTAATTAAGGTGAGTGCTACTCCAACGTGACTAATGTCCTCATCAGAAGAAATTATAAGAGGGGGGAGCACAAGAGAAGGTGGCCTGTGGGCCAAGGGTCTCAGGAGAGACCTGCCAGCACCTTGACCACAGACTCCCAGCCTCTGGAACTATGAAAAAATAAATTTCTGTTGATCAAGACTCACAGCCTTTGGCACTTTTTATAGCAGCCCCCAGCAAACTCACATAGCCTTCTTCTGAGATTTTCACCTCAGATTCTCAGCAATTGGCACAGGCTGTCTGTTTCCACATTCAAGAGAGATGAGCCTGATGGCTCCAGTTCACCTGCAAAGTCCGGCCCCCCAGACACAGGCCACTGCTGGCGAGGCCATGATCCGTCTTTGGGTAAGAGTCTCCTTGAGCTCGGTCAGCTCAGGCTGAGGAGGACAGGGTCACAAAGCAGACCTGGCTCAGTGCAGGGTCTGTGGGGACCCAAGGTTCCAGAGGACAGGCAGTGGCCTGCAAGTTCCATGACGGGACACCCCAACACTCAGCACCACACATCACTACAAATGATGGCCCGCTTCCCAAGGATGGGCAGTTCCGAGTTAGATGGGTACATTGTCGCTATAGCTGTACCATTTCAAGCAGGATTAAATTGCGGTATTTGTACCACCTTAAAAGAAAGCACTGTATGAAAGCAGACACTGGGTGCCAGGGGCTGGGACAGGAGGAAATGGGGAGTTAGTGTTTAATGGAGACAGAGCTTCCATTTGGGATGATGAAAAGTTCTAGAGCTGGGCGATGATGATGTTGCCCAACAGTGTGACTGTCTTTTACGTCACTGAAGTGTGCGCTTAAAAATGGTTGAAGTGCTAAATTTCATGCTATGTGTATTTTATAATAATAAAACACTTGAAGGAGTATGCAGTCTAATGGAGATGAAACTTTGTGCCCTAATGGAGTCACATTTCCCAATTGTGTTGGAAAAAATCTGTCCATAGTCCTTGTGAGAAAGTATTAAACCCAGAGAGGAAACAGTCTTGAGTATCATCTGCTGAATGAAGAGCTACAAACCAATTACAAGAAGCTCCAGGCTCCCAAGGGATATTACAAAGGACACATGCAGGGTCACCTTCAGGAACGAAAAAAATACCCAAGAGTGGCTGCCAAGTGACCATCCACCCACCCCCATCCTGGCCCAGAAGCATTGATTCTGAATCAGTCAGAAGCAAAGGCTGGATACATAGTTTCATTCTCCTCCTGGAGCTCAGGATACCAAGGCAATAATTTTCACTTATGAAAGTTATATATTTCTCATTAATATCCTCCTCAACTCCTTTTCTGGTTTGGGATTCTAAGAATTTCCCCCAATGGGAAATTGCAATGGGACAGTTAAAATAGAGAAGTTGCCAAATGCATGGCTCATTTAGAATCACAGAGATGAAATAGCCGAGTTTCCTCCTTCAGACCCTTAGCAGGTGGAGCTTTGGAAGAAACGTCAAACGTGCCCTGTGCACAGATATGTAGAAATAAAGAAGGGAGAAAAATCAATATGCTTTCTTCTCAGCCCAGTGCTGTGATGGAGACATGAGAAGAGGAAGAAGTGAGGAATGGAGGGAATGTAGTGAATCTGGAATTCAAAGGCTAAGTGAACACTGCCCCAGATGCTCAGGCATGATGTGGGGAGAAAGGATTGCTGCACGGTCAGAGACCTGGGGGCAGAATTATCCAGGACTAAGGGAGGTCCACCTCCCCAGTGTGCTCGGGTGCATACCACAGCTCAAGGGGAAAAGCATTCCTGCAAGGGACAGTATTTTAAACGAAACGGTTGAATGCAGGTGGAAGGAGACAGAATTTTCCATCCCAGGCCTCACTGGGTCTCATTCACTTGTATAAATACGTTTGTGTGTGCATGCACTATGTGTAACTGTATTGTGCATGCACTGTCCACATAACATGGAGACACGCATGTGTATGATTTGATCAGTTTGGATTCATTTCCAGAAGTTGGTGCTGCTCTGTCTTATTTAGAAAAGCATTTCTGGGATGCTTGGGTGGCTCAGCGGTTGAGCGCCTGCCTTCAGCCCAGGGCGTGACCCCCAAGTCCCGTGATCAAGTCCCACATCGGGCTCCCTGCATGGAGCCTGCTTCTCTCTCTCTGTGTCTCTGCCTCTGTGTGTGTGTGTGTGTGTGTGTGTGTCTCATGAATAAAGAAAGAAAGAAAAAAGAAAAGCAATTCTCATTTACAATGACAGAGACAGAGCTCTCCTCTCAGCAGGCCCTTTTGGGGGAGCTCTGTTAACCCTCTACTCTTGACGGCTGAGTGGCAGTGTGAGCATCATTCTGCAGATCCCAGAGCAGGGATTACACGCACCAGATTCCTCCCTGTGGTCCGAGTCCCAGGCCTTGGGAAGGGGCTTTAGAAGGCTCGTCCACAAGAGTATCTGGGGGGAAGAGTCATGGCCCATCCTCTGTCTCTCCTTCTTATTCCCTGCAGCTCTGTTTCGAATATAATCCATCAAACCCACCAAGAAGGGAACCTGTCACAGAAGACCTGATGAGCAGATGAGCCTTCTGGCATTTGAGGAGACTGGAGCTTCTTATCTGGGCCCCAGAAACAGAGCTGTATGGCAAGCAGCCCATGGGGTGTAGGAGAAGACATGATCCATCAAAATTGCCAGTGAATGCCCAGGCAGTACCACTGCTCACCCCAGCTCAGGGATGAGTGTGCAGGGTGTAGGGCCTGGCCAGGCTAACTCTTCCAGGATCTGCTCTTCAAGGTGTGCCTGCACACAGGCAAGTCAGGTGCCCTCCAAGTGAGGGCAAGGGTGTGGGAAACTCCGTGGTGACTGTCTCCAACCCTCCCCAACCCAAACTTCCCTTAAAAGTGTTCATAGTCTGGGCTCTGGCCAGCTCATGTCTTTGCATTTCTTTATACTTTGTCAGAACTGCTAAGAAAGAAGGATGAGTGGTAGGAGTCAAGCAATAAACTCCACCCTGAATATCATATATATATTTTTTTACATATAATGTAAAAATCCTTATTTTAAAATTTCTTGAACATATTTATTTATATTCTTAAAAATATTCTTGTATATATATACTCTTAAAATATATACTCAAGAATTTTTAAAATAAGGATTTTGACTAAATAATGTTTAAATATACCATTTGTATACCAGGGGACAGTAGTGTTTCTGAAGAAAGAAATCTGGAAAGCATCTTTTAGTCAGCCCAGCAGGTTTCCAGAACATCTGAGTGCTGCTGACAAATAGCCTTTTAGCGAATTAAGTGTAAATGAATCAGAAGCTTATGGATCATGTTTTAGCTGAAACAAACAAAAGATCCAAAATTTATAAGAAAAGGTGCTTGGCAAACTCATTATAGTTTGTTGAACCCAAGCATTTGAAAAATAGTTTGATTAATTTTGCCAACTCAAAACCCTGCCAATTTTCTACTGTCCCTAAGTATTTACTAGCATTTTTCCAGATTGAATTTCCTATCCATATTTCTAAATGTTCTTGGCTGCTCTGCTGATAATTATTTGGAATACTTTATATGCACTGGGATAGAATGCCTCATTCTTTGAAAATTAATCCAAGGTCATACTAACTTTGGACAGTTTTACAGTTTACAAAATTCTTCCAAGATTGTTACACCATTTACATCTCTCAACATTACCCTGTGAGACATACATATTCCTTCCCTTCCTCAGATAAAGAGACCAAGGCTCTCAGAGGTTTCATGACTTCATCGAAGCTACTTAGTCAAAAAAAATGCAGAATGAGGACTAAAATCCAGGACTCCTGACCTCAAATCTATGTGATGGGTATAAAGAGCGCATTAGGTTCTCCACCTGCTCTAAACTTGCTAGAGGAACAGTTTAGCATAAGGAACAGAAGAGGCCTCACCAAGGGCCAGGATAGACACCTCCATCTTCAGACATTTGAGGTGAGCAGTCTTAACTAGCATATGTCATTCTCTGTCCCTGCTACTGTTTGTACCCTCACCCTTTCAAAAAAATATGTTCCCCCTACCTGGGTTCTTAATATACAAATAGGATGACTCATCATACTGAAATGAACAGAAATAGAAAGGTTTCCAGTCTAAGAATATGCACGTGAAGAAAGCCAACCAAAATGCCAGCGACAAATTGAGCAAATAGTGTTGTCAACAAAGATATGTTCCACTTTTAATCAGGAGATCCACTGAATTGTGCAATTCTGTACACTGAGTAAATGATAAAGTGATTAGTCTGTCTTTTGCAACACCTCCCAATTTAGTATTCAGGCACTTAATTAATGTTCTGTTTACACCCCACTTCCACATCATTAATAAAGATGTTTAATAGAACTGAATTTAACACCAATCTGTATGCACAACACCCAGCAGAGTTTTTTCCCTTTGATATGGCCCTGCCCTTCCCTGCCAACAGTTTCACAATATAAGGATCCAAGATAGCTTCCGAGGGTGTAAGTGTCACCATTTATTTAAAACCCCAGGAATAGCCTATTCTGTGCCCTTATACTAAAAATGCAACATGCTGAGGACTCTGGGGCACTGGCAAACCTGGCCTGATGCTGGGAGTAATTTTGCTGAAAAGACCATGGAGTTTCCTAGAAGTGACAAAATTAACAGACCCTTCCTTGGAAGGAAGGGGCAGTTAGAGGTATAACCCAGGAGCTCTGAACTCTATCTTGTCCCATCCCTGAATTCCTGTAGAAAAGCCTTAATTTTTTTAAATTTTTATTTATTTATAACAGTCACAGAGAGAGAGAGAGAGAGAGAGGCAGAGACACAGGCAGAGGGAGAAGCAGGCTCCATGCACCGGGAGCCTGACGTGGGATTTGATCCCGGGTCTCCAGGATTGCACCCCGGGCCAAAGACAGGCACTAAACCACTGCGCCACCCAGGGATCCCCTGTAGAAAAGTCTTAGGTCAAGGGAAAATATAAGCAGGCTTCTGGTTCAATATGACAGCATAGAAAGCTCCTAAATTCACCTCTTCCTGTGGACAAACCAAATCTACAACTATATATGTAACAATTCCCTCTGAAAAGCCCTGAAACTATAGAGTGGCCCCTTCACATTGGGCAAACCAAAGGGAAACTGCATCAAAATGAACAGGAAATCTGAGATGCAACCTCACCATTAAACCCACCCATGGTTCAATGACCCATGATGAAGGAACTCAAAACCTTCTCTTTGAGGGATGATTCATACTCCACATCAAGCCCTCCAGTTTTTCATACTAGTACCTGAAAGATAAACTGCTCCCCCCAAACATCTGGCTTGAAGACCAATGAAGCCTCTGCCTTCAAGACCCACGGGGCTGTGGTGAACTGAGGAATGATAAGGGCCAACTCATTTGCCACAGGGCCAGCACAAAAGCAGCCTTTTGAAAAGTACCCAGGCATTTCCTAACTCTAAAGTGTTGGCCTGAGGGGTAGGGGCTTGCTGGACAGAGACTGGTGGGTACCATCTTCCTTCCTGTCCTCCCTCTGCGTTGCTAGAACTGGCAAGCACTATTGTCATCCTTGTGCGTGTGTGTGTTTCTTTTTCTTCTTTTTTGTCATTTTTTCCTGTTTTCCTTTTCCTTTTTCTTTTTGTTGTTTTTTTCTTTTATTGGAGGTGCCATCTTACACTCCCCTTCTGCTTTACTCCAGCCAGTGGGTGTCATTTTCACACTCTTCTTCTGCCATATGCCAGGGCTTCAGTTTCTTCCAAAGAGGAGCTTCCTCACACATCTGGTGCTCCAGTTTTTACATCTGGTGACCCAGTTTCTGAGGCTTCAACTCAAGGGACACCACTTGATCACTTGGCTTTGGAGGCCTGAGTATTTGCATTCCTGGGTTCATGGGACTGTAACAATCAGAGAGATAGTTATTGGCAGATTACCACTCATAGGGCAGTAAATATATAGCAGATTGAAACATATCCCCAGTCTTTCTGAGAAAGAGGCATATTTGCTTGTCCAAGAGCTTTGGCCTGAGGGACAGACTTCTGGCTTAGCTCACTTATATGGGCCTATAAAAGTATTCTCAGGGAATGGGGACCAGTGATTACAATATTTTTTTCTCTCTCTCTGCCTTACTCTGGCTCATCACTATCTTAAAGAAAATAGTTTATGCATTTCTCTGGTGCTGATATTGGTCAGTGCTGACAGGGGATACTTCTTACATCATGGCTTTGGTGGCCAGCAGGGATTATACTTGAAGCCCCAGAGGACTATATATATTTACATTCTCTAAAAGCTACTGCAAAAGGGTTTGGCTTCCAATCAGCCTAAACCTGGGTTCTACTTGAGATCCCTTCCCCTTTGGGACACTGACTGGTCTTGCCACACCCTCAACTACTGGAAGCTATTAAAAATGAAACAGTCTGCTTGGATGATAACCAAGGTTCGAGAGACAACCACCAATAGTTAAGGTAGGGTTGAATGATAAGGTTCATTTCCTACACAATGCCAACACTTCAAGATTGGGAGAAATGGCTATTTCATCTAAGACATAGAAACTAATACAAAGAGTCAAGCAAAATGAAGAAACAGAGGAATATGCTCCAAACAAAAGAACAAGATAAAATCCCAGAACAGAAATATTAATGAAATGGAGATGAGTAACTTATCCAATAAAGAGTTCAAAGTAATGATCATAAAGATGCTCAGCAAATGCAGAACAATGGATAAACAAGTGAGAACTTTAACAGAGAGATGGAAAATATAAGAAAATAAATAAGAAAATAGAAGAAAGTTCCAAGCAGAAGTCACAACTGAATAATGCAATACAATAATACAATAATTTAACTAAAAAGACATTAAATCTGTTTAAGAGCAGACTGGATGAAGAGGAAGAAAAGGATCAGTGAGCTCACCCAATCTGAAGAGCAAAAAGCAAAAAGAATGAATAAAAGTTAAGGTAGCTTAGGGGACTCATAGGACAATCTCAAACACACTAAAAGTCACATTATAATAGAAGTCCCAAAAGGAAAAAGAGAGAAAGGGACAGAAATTATTTGAAGACATATTAGCTGAAGCTTCCCTAACCAGAGAAAAGAAATAGACATATAAATCCAGGAATTCCAGAGAGTTCCAAAAAAAGATGAAACCAAAGAGAAACACACCAAGTCATATTATACTTCAATGTCAAAAGTTAAAAGACAAAGAGAAAATCTTTAAAGAGGCAAGAGAAAAAAAATTTGTTATGTACAAGGGAATCATCATAGGCCTGTTAGCAGACATTTTGCAGAAACTTTGCAGGCCAGAAGACATGGCACAGTATATTCCAAGTGCTGAAAGAAAACAATTTCAACCAAAGATACTTTACCCCGCAAAGTCATCATCCAGAATTGAGGAAAAGATAGAGTTTCCCAAGAGAACAAAAGCTAATGGAGTTCATCACCAATAAACTTATCTTACAAGAAATATTAAAGGTACCTCTTTAAGCTGAAAAGAAAGGATACTAAACAGAAACAAAAAAAAAATGTATGAAAGATTAAATCTCACTGGAAAGGTAAATTTATAGTAAAGGTAGTAGATTAATCACTTATAAAGCTAGTTTGAAGGTTAAAAGATGAAATAGTAAAAATAATTGTGACTGTAATAATTAAGATACCCAAGATGAAAGGATATAAAAGTGACATCAAAAACATAAGACTTGGAGGGAGAAATCATACTGAGCTACAATGGGATCATAAAATGGGATGATGTGCAGAGAAAGGATTTAGAAAGCATTAGAAACTCAAGTTGTGGGGATCCCTGGGTGGCTCAGCAGTTTAGTGCCTGGCTTTGGCCCAGGGCATGATCCTAGAGTCCCGGGATCAAGTCCTGCATCAGGGAGCATGGAGCCTGCTCCTCCCTCTGCCTGTGTCTCTGCCTCTCTCTCTCTCTCTCTCTCTCTCATGAAAAAATAAATAAAATCTTAAAAAAAAAAGAAACTCATATTGTTATCATCTTCAAGTAGATTGTTGTAAACATAAATTTTTATATGTGAGCCTCATGGCAAACACCAAACAAAACCTATAATAGATCCACAAAAGATAGTGAGAAAGAAATCTGATCATACCTCAAAAGAAAGTCATCAAACACACAGGAAGAGAGCAAGAGAAGAAAGGAACAGAGGAAATACCTGGCAGCCAGAAAACAATTCACAAAATGGCAGCAAGTACCTATCTATCAATAATGATTTTAAATGTAGATGTACTAAATTCCCCCAATTAAAAGACATACAGTGGCTGAATGGGTGTAAAAAAACAAGACCCTTCCATATGCTGCCTACAAGAGATTCACTTCAGATTTAAGAACATACAGAGACTGGAAATGAAGGTATGGGAAAAAATTCCAAGCAAATTAAAACCTAAAGAAAGCTGGGGTAGCCATATCACCGAAAATGGAAGTTAAACGAAGACTGTAATAAGAGACAAAGAAGTGCATTACATAATGATAAAGGGGTCGATCCAACAAGAAGACATAACATTTGCAAATATTTATGCACCCAACCTAAGAGCACCTAAATATATAAGGTAAATATTAAGAGATCTAAAGGGAGAAATAGATGGCAATAAAATAAGAGTTGGGGACTTTAGTACCCCACTTACATCACGGGATAGATAATCCAGACAGAAAATCAATAAGGAAACATCAGTCTTAAACAATATATTACACCAGTTAGACTTTATAGATATATACAGAACATTCTGTCCAAAAGCAACAGAACACCTTCTCATGTGCACATGGAACTATTTCCAGAATGCATCATATGTTAGGCTACAAGTCTTAAAATTTTTAAGGAAATTGAAATCATATCTAGCATCTTTTTCAATCACAATAGTATGAAACTAGAAATCAATCACAAGAAGAAAACTAAGAAAGTCCCAAGTATGTGAAGATTAAACACCATGCTCCTGAACAATCAATGAATCAATAAAGAAATCATAAGTGAAATAAAAAAAAACACCTTGAGGAAAATGAAAATGAAAACACAGCACATCAACATTATGAAAGTCACCAAGAGCAATCCTGAGAGGGACACTCATAGTGATAAATGCCTACCTCAAGAAACAAACAAACAAAAAAAATCTCAAATAAACCAAACTTTACACCACAGAACAAGGAAAAAAAAAAAAAAATGAAGCTCAGTTAGTAAAAGGAAGGAAATAACAATGACTCAGAGCAGAAATACATGACTGAGAGACTACAAAAGCAATAGGAAAAATCAATGAAATCAAGTGCTGGTTTGGAAAATAGGAAAAACTTTAACAAACTTTTAGCTAGACTCACCAAGATAAAAGAGAGAGGAGTCAAATAAATAAAACAGAAATGAAAGAGAAGCTACAACTGGTATCACTGAAATAAAAGGCTCGCAAAAGGCTACTATGAAAAATTATATGCCAACAACTTGGACAGGCTAGTAGAAATGGATAAATTCCTAGAAACATACAACCTTCCAAGACTGAATCATGAGGAAATAGAAAATCAGAACACATCAGTTACTAGTAAGGAGATTGAATCAGTCATTTTAAAACTCCGACAAACAAAAGTTCAGGACCAGACAGCTTGACTGGTGAATTCTACTTAACATTAAAAGAAGAATTAACACTAATCCTTCTCAAGCTCTTCCAAAAAATAGAAGGAAACGCTTCCAAACTTGTTTTACTGGGCCAGCATTGCCCTGATACCAAAACCAGACAAGGACACTGCAAAAAAAGAGAAGTACAGGCCAATATCCCTGATAAGCATAGGTGCAAAAATCCTCAACAAAATATTAGCAAACTGAATTCAACAATATATTAAATGGATCATACGTCATAATTGAGTAGGATTTATTCCATGGATGCAAGGATGGTTCAACACCCACAAATCAGTCAATGTGATATACTCCATTAACAAAATGAAAGATAAAAATCATATGACCATCTTAATGACCATCTGCATCAAGATGCAGGAAAAGCACTTGGCAAAATTCAACATCTATTTATGCCCCCCAAAAATTGTCACATAGAAGACGCCTTGCATTGAAGTACTCACTGGTCTGGTGGCTCAGTCGGCATCTGGTGCTGTGGGGCAAGAGGTGGCCCTAGAAGATCCAAGGTCCTAGAGAGGCCACATCTTCATAAGGAACTCATGTTTCTCTCTGTCATCCTCATACCCACATTTCAGATAAGGACAATGAAATTCAGTAAAAGTAAAATAACTCATCCAGGCCCCAGTGTTTAACTCCTTTGCCTTCGTACATGAAATTAAACACAATACCAGAAACCATAGGTATGTAAGATGTATGGATAGTATAACCATCTAATTTCTGCCCTAGAGATAAGGTGAGTAAATAGTGGATCAATGAAAAGCTCACAGGCAAGGTGTTTGCTTTCAAGACAACTTAATTGAACGGATAATTATAGAACTTCAACTACAGGGTGGATATTAGGCTGAGACCTGGGGATTGAAAAGAGGACAACACCTGCCATCAAAGAGTTTGCAGAGTGGGACTGGGGGAAGAAAAATAATACTTGTTACTGCCTTGAAGGCTGCCACACTGCTCACACGATTCTTTCTACAGCTAGCCTCAGAAAGGACATGGGTCCTCTCACAGGTGGGAACTACAAAAGCCTGTAACTAGAATCCAGAGAGTCTCAACTGTGGAAAATTTTGCCTAAAAGGTAAGTTAAGATCCTTGGAAGAGACCTAAATAGAATCCTTCCAAAATCTTGGATTTTACTGCTTATAAGCAAGCTTATTTATCCCCCTTACTTCTAGCTTAAAATTGCAATTCTTTTGCCTATTTCCACTGATATCAGACATATGTACACATTACATTTGCTTAAAAAGCCAAGATGCAGAGCAATGAGAGACTGGAGCATGCAAGGGGGGAAGATGGACAACACCCCTGATTCATGTCTCGGAATCACAGAATCCAAACTAAAATTGATGCAGAACTTCAAGTGCCCTGAAATATCACCCCTGAGGAAATCTAAGGGATCAGAAGCAGCCTGTCTTCAAAGACAAGCCTTGGGGATCCAGCTGTTCATGTAGGGACTTCACGAGGGCAGCATGGTATGAGCTAGTGCAGCCCATGCCACACGGGGTGGCCAGAACTCATTTTAGGTCATTTGGCAGTGCTGCCCTTCCTTGGTCCACATCAAGGCACGCATGACACATGGGCTCATGGCACATGGGTGTGTGGCACAAGGCACATGGCCCCAGGCACACGGCAGCTCCCGAGGGCTGAGGTTTCCTGTCCTTAAGGCCATGTTCTGCAAGCACTTTGTCTCACCTACATTCCTTTTTTTTTAAATAAATTTATTTTTTATTGGTGTTCAATTTTCTCACCTACATTCCTTTGTCCGTATCTCCCCCCACCAATATCATCCTTGGGCCCCAGCCCCAGGGGCTGCCCTTAGCCCTTCCTGATAGATCCTTTCTGCAGAGAAGAGGCCCCCCTTCTCAGCTGCCCTGACTCTCCTCCACCCTGAACAACATACTCCAATTTCTGAGCCCAAAGGCCTCCAAACATCTTCTTTTCTCACCTCATCTGGCCATGGTCCTGGTCCACAGCCCTCAGGAGTGTGGAGAATGTCATCCTTCCACGTCTATGCATCCCCATCCTCCCCTTTCCCCAGTGAATCCACTCCAACATGAGCACCATGCTAGTTCTTATGTTCACGCCAACGAGGCTCTCAGTCCACCTGCTAAGAACACGTGGACACCCACTCAACACCACTGTGAGTGGATGGTCCTGCCCGCTGCTCAGGGGCTGAAATGCTGTGTCCTTCAGTCACATATCCAGCTCAGACTCACAGGCAGCTCCCGGAAAGACCATACCTGAGAAAACCCGTGGAAATACAGATAAATCAATCACAGTGATGACCCACCCCCCAGCATCCATCTAATCCTTCCTCAAGCAGCCAATGTCTCTGAGTCACTGCCTCAGCCCTGCACAAACAACAAGATGGATAAAACAGCACACAGACCTGCACACCTGTCTGCACACCAGAAGGCCCTCCACAGAGATGACGATACTAACGCTCCCTCGTGTCTTGTGCTCCATCAGCACTGGTGACAGCACCAGAGCCAAACTGGTCAGAAATTTAGTAGTCAGGGTTATAACTCTCCACTAAAATCCTCTCTCAAAATAGTCTTCAGACTTCTTTTCAGTAAAAAGAAGCACATGACACTAAAGAAAGAAAAGGCGAAGAAGTTCTCCAGTCTAGGTTCCTTTAAGGCCTAGGTGTTTTTAGTAAATATTTGCTTCCTCCCAATTTCCGTAGGAGTACAAATCAATACAGCTAGCTTCTACAGAGGACTTCTTCCCCCAGCCGTGGGGGAGTCTAGTTCCCTTTCAGAAAAGCCATGCTCATGCCAGGGTTTGCACTGACAGAGGCCCAGTGACCACATGGACTTATTTTGAAGGGAAACATGCAGAGGAACGATGGAATAAGAGTCCACAAGGCAGGAAAATAGGCCAGGTCCCTCATTTGTGTTTCTTGGGTTTTAGGATATGAACTAAAATTTATACTAAGCCTGTTAGCAAAGGCTTCCCCACACCAGATGTTCAAAAACACAAGAAACTTTCTTTTGGATATTTTGAGCTCAGGAAAAGGTGAATGTCACCAGACCCCCATTGAGAGTTTTGGATCTTGAGATACCTTGTTCCTCCTCCATGTGGGGCCTTCCTAGCAGGCCTGGTAGTACAGGATTTCGTCTGCAAATCCCGCCTGATCAGAGATCTCTCTTGTGGATGAGTGGGCCAGATGCTCAGCACCAAGGATAACTGCTCCATGAAACCTCAGTCAGCCTGGGAAATTAGTGAGCTGTAAGTCTTCCTTGCTAACAGAAGAAAACTCAGGCCCAAGCAGCCTCCTGATTGTTGACTGAAGCTAATGGGAATTGATAAATTGCTTCCTGTCCCACTGGGCAAGGCATCTACCAAATTTTAGATTTCAATTGTATGAGAAATTACTTCTGCAATTCAGCCAGCAAGAGCACATCTAACTGTGTTTTCTTAATCTTATCAGAGTGTGACAAAAATCAGAAAATTCATAGCTTTGTGGCAGCAACATATGAATGCGCAAGTTAGAAGAAGTCCTGTTTAGAGAATTTTAATGTATGAATGCAACCCGCATATTTGCTGGGCTCATCCAAGAGTATAGGATCCTCAAATCGCTGTAGGGTAACTTATAAAATCCCATTAATTCCCTGCCTTAAGGAACACAGAGCAATATTCCTCTGCAGACAGCACAGGCCCATTCCCCAGAGCAGTCAGGTGGGCCCTTCCTTTGGGTTCTCATCTTTCAAAGTTGTTCTGAGGCTCAGTGTCTAGGAGAGGGGTCCTTTCAGGTCAGAGTCCAGAATGGAGACCTTCCATCAATAGCTTTGCAAAAATATGCACGCCTGCCCTCTCTGGGAGTCCCTGCCATTCCAATAGGACTCAACATTGTGTAGAAGCTTAAGGGGACACAGAATCAACTTCACCAGCTTCCAGATCATCATGCCTTTCCCCTAGAAGCTACCACCAGACACACTTTGAACAGCATAGGCTGAGTGCCTGAGGGCATCTTGTATTTCTGGAGATGGACAACCCAGTTAGGTGGTAAAGAACAAAGGAGGATAGTGACAGGCAACATTTATCGAGTACTTACATATGGCAGGCACCGCACCATGCTCTTTACCTGAATTAAGTCAATTAACCATATCACAACCCTTTGAGGTAGATAATGTCACCATTCCCATTTTACAGATTAGAAGCTGAGGCAGGAGGGGGCTGGGAGGCACCTGAAGTCAATAGCTGGTGAGAAGCAGAGCCGGGTTAGGAGCCCATGCTCCCAACCTGCACACCCACCTCACACAGCAGGGTCAGATGAATGTGCTTCTTGTCCAGCGTGTTTAGCTTCTCTCTTTCTCTTCTGGTCACTCTCTGGTTCATATCTGGGATCAGCTGCTGATGAATGGTCACACTCAGCCCCCGAGAAGGAGGACAGCAACCAAAAAGTCTGCTCAGGCCTGCAGAGAACTGTGTACTGAGTGTGACTCACTCCTCCCAGCACTGGCACTGAGAAGAGAGGTGTCTTTCTTTTTTTAAAGATATATTTCTTCATTGGGGAGGGTGGGGAGAGGCAGAGGAAGAGAGAGAACAGAGATTCTCTGTGCTCAGATCCCCACTGAGCACAGACCCTGACCCAGGGCTCAATCTCACAACCTTGAGATCACTCCCCTGAGCTGAAACCAGGAGTCAGTCACTTAATTGACTGTGCCACCCAGGTGCCCCTGGAGGTGTCTCTTACTGTGGCACAGCCTCGCCTATGCTGTGGTGCCTGGGACCCCCTTTTGCCTAAGGTGAGGGAGGGATTTTGTTCTGCAAATCCCCGTAGCTCCTGGATATCTCAGGGGATGCCCCATGGCCCAGGCAGGACTGTAGTCCACACAGACACCGAACATCTCCAAGTGCCTCCATGTCTCCTGACCCGCGACTCTGCTCTGGAATGTTCATGCAAATGAGGTCTTTCATGTTGTCTCAGAGTTGGTAAGAAATCAAGTAGAAGATTATTTTTCTTCCATGGTTCAGAGCTTGAAAATTAAACAAACTCGGAAGCTGATAAACTCAAATAACAAGAGGAAAATGTTCAAGAAGGGAAAGTCAGACTGAAAATGTTAAAGAATGTTACAGTTGATAGAATTATAAAGTTTTCAAATTCAGAAGGGACCATAGAGAATATTAATCCGACTTCCTCATTTTATAGGTCAGGACACCTAGGTCCAACATATAAAGTGGAATCTCTTGGCTGGAAGCAGCAAAGCCCATCTCTGACCTCAGGGCTTCTCCTGCAAGTTCAAGGCCATTTCCACCCAACCACATGCCTCTCAAAGGAAATGTAGCCTTTGAGATCAGGATTTATATTTTCTGAGGCATTGCTGTTTTCTTTAAGGAATAACATTTATTAACAGCTCTATATTGAGGGGCACCTGGGTGGCTCAGTGGTGGAGTTAAAGTTTCACCTGAGCCTTTGGTTCAGGTCATGATCCTGGGGTCCTGGGATCAAGTCCTGCATCGGGCTCCCCACAGGGAGCCTGCTTCTCCCTCTGCCTATGTCTCTGTCTCTCTCTGTGTGTCTCTCATGAATAAATAAATAAAATCTTTTTTAAAAAATCTCTATGTTGAATATTTATTAAGCAATTATGATGTGCCCAGTGGCCCAAGGCATGATGAGGATGACATAATTATGACAAGTATAAAAATGTTACATATGAGATTTATCACATGTTTATTTATGTAATAACCACAGTCAAGAAAGAGAACAATTTATCCCAAGGATCCTGTGTGCTGCCTGGTGATGGAACTACATATACATATGTGTACACACTCCTGCCGGGGTATGAAACCAGACAGATCTGAGTAAGGCTGGTGGATTGTATCCATATCAGTTTCCTGTGTGGAATATGGTTACACAGGAGGCTGTAAGTGTATAACACTGGGAGGAATAGGTGAAAGGTATACATGGTATACCTTTATACAAAGGTATATATGGATAGATATATCCATATAATTTCTTAAAAATGCATGAGAATCTACAATTATCTCAAAATAAAAAGTTTTAAAATAATCAAAATCCAGGACACTGATAACACAAAATACTGGTGAGGATGCAGAGCCACAGGACCCCTCATTCACTACTGGGGGGGAATGCAACAAGGTAACACCACTTTGGAAGAGAGTTTACAAGTTTCTTACAAAACTAAACATACTCTCACCATGTGATTTGGTGACCACTCTGCTTGCCACTTACCCCCAGGAGTTGAAAATTTATGTCTACACAAAATCTGTACACAAATGCTTACAGCACCTTTTTCATAACTGCCCAAACTTGGAAGCAACCAAGATGTCCTTCAGTTGGTGACTGGATAAATAAACAGCCGTCCATCCAGATGACAGTTAAGCCATGAAAGCATATGAAGTAACATGGAAGAAACTTAAATGTGTGTTACTAAGGGAAAGAAGCCAGTCTGTAAAGGCTACAGCCTCTATGATTGCATCTGCATGACATTCTGAAAAAGGCAAAACTATGGAGGCAGCAAAAGATCTATGGTTTTCAGGAAGGAGGGGAGCAAGGGAAGGATGAATAGATACAACACAGGATTCTTAGGACAGTGAAAATACTCTGCATGATACCCTAATACATGTCATCATGCATTTGTCCAAACCCATGGAGTGTACACCAAGAGCAAACCCCAAACAGAAACTGTGACTTTGGGAGACAATGATGTGTCAATGAAGGTTCATCAGTTGTAACACATGTCCCACTCTGGTGAGGGACGTTGATTATGGGGAGGCTGTACACATGGGGCCAGCAGCTGTACTGCTGAACCCAATGCTGCTCTAAACAAAGTCTTTAAAAATATACTACTTAAGTGTCAGGATTGGTCAAGATTGTAATGATTGTAGAGATTTCAGGTCAGCCGTCTCAATTTATAGGTAAAACAGCTTTATCCTACAGGTGGGGCAGCGGCTAATCCCAGGAGCAGCAGCGTGTACCATGTACCACAAGTACTTCAGGAAGGCCAGGTGTGAACAGTCCCATGGGGGTTCGCAGGCATGGGAAGGAGGCATGGGAAAAGCTGGACCCCGAGGACAGATAGGCCTGAGGCCCAGATAACGTCCTGGCCGGAGATGCACGAGCAGATGTGGGGCAGGAAGGAGCTCAGGGCCTGGACGACGAGGAGGAAACTGCTGTGCGCTATGAAGCACCTGGAGGGAAGCCTGGAGGGAAGTGAGGAGGGGGGATACACGCAAGGTTGAGAGTTTTAGCTAAAGTCTAAGGGAAATAAAAATAAAGGTCCATTGATGTGAGGGGCAGCTGCTTTCAGACTGTTAAAAGCAAAACCCCGATTTCACGGAAAACCTTCCCAGGAGCCTGCTAAACCGACACGTAGCAGTGGCACCTCTCTGGGTGAATGCAGAGGTCCCTCCCCAGGGATGCGTCCCCAGCTGAAGTCCCCTGGGTCCCCATGCACAGGCCTCGGGGGGCCTCAGAACTTCCAAACTCCACGTGGTGAAGGAGCAGAGGGTCGGGAGGCAGGCCCAGGGCTCCTCTGCTCGGTCACCAGTGCTCGCTGAGAAGGTGTGCAAACTCGCCAGACCTCAGTTTCCCCCTTTCATAGAGGAGGAAGAACTCTATGAGTCTCTGGGAACAGAACAGGGGCCCTGGAGCCGAGAAGCACCGTGAGGACACCTGGCGACACACAACTCTGGTTGCCATTGGTCAGGCTGGGGACAGGATTGCAGGAGAAGGGACCCAACCCGGAGCTTAGGGATGGAAATCCCCCAAGACATCAGGAGCACAGACGCTTGGTCTGTGACTGCCATACTGAGAGAACCAAAAGGGAGGGGGAGAGATTGCTCAGCTCCGCTGCTTCATGCTGCAGATGAGAAGGCCACGGTCAAAAGGTCAGAGAGAAAGAAGAGAAATAGAAAAAGATCTGGATGTCCCCAATCTTGTCAGTAAACTGGCAGCTCTGGTCGCCGTTCCTCCTCATGTGATATTCCCTCATATAAATTTAAACACGTGCCAGGTGAGAGAAACATTATTCACTGGCAACAAAATAAGAGAAAGGAGACCTCAAAATCACCAAACATTCCCGTCCTTCTATTCTTCCTGATATACGTTGCTGAGGCCGTGGGACACAGAACTGATTTGTTGAGTTTGTATTTAACTTTATATGCGTGTTCTTTCTACCTCTGCAGAAGAATTTGAGGCCACCAAAAAAGCTCGGGCACTCAAGTCAGAGTAATGAGAACAAAGCAAAATCAGAAGGAGGAGGGAGGGGATTAAATCACATGGACAATTGAGGTGCAGATGGCTTCAGCTCCCATGCACAGATGTATGTCCGAGCTTCCCAGTAGCCCAGGCAAGCAGGGCAACAGCAGGATTCTCGTAGTGCAGTTCCAGTAGTGGGAAAACACTGGTTTGGTGCACTAGAGCTGAGATCTTCTAGAAATTAACTCAGCAAGTGCTCCGAGGCAAAGAAATAGAAGGTGACTCCCAAACCGAGCACCCCCTCCGCGCCGAGCCCCATGCTGGCAGCATCAGCCTCTCACGGATATTTAGTTGAATTCTGACAACAGCAAGGCTGTGACATTAGGTGCTTAGGACAGACTTGCGGACAGGAGTGGATGCACAGTAGTGGACCTAGGGTTTGAAACCTGGGCTTCGTGTGAGAGGCTTAACAGAAAATCCAGGGCTTGCTGGCTACTTTATGGGGAAGGAAGGAAATTAATTCACTCGTACACCCTCATGCATAAATAAAATCATAAATAAATAATATTAAAAACCCTTGCTCTGGAGCTCTTGGCATTTGGGTTTGCTTGGAAGGCAGTGGATGCTCTGGCGGAGGGCCAGGGGCAGTGGAGGGATCTCAGCTCACGTTCCCCACTGCCTACATCTAATTGATAAGCAAACCTGCCAGCACTTCTTGTGTGATTCCTCACCTCTACTTCACCTCCCCACTGCTTCTGCCTTGGCTTAGTCTTTCATCTGTCTGCCATGCAGCGTCCTTAAGGAGGGAGCCTGGCCAGTGGACCTTCACAGGCCCCAGGTCCGACTGCCTAGGCCAGCCGTGGTCACGAGTGCGTGACCTTGAACTAATGGCCTGACCTCTCTGGGCTTTTTGTGGCCTAACCATGGGGCCGGTGGTGGTGATTACTGCCTCACGGGGGCTGCAGACTCTAGTGCACACAAAGCTTAGATGCTTACACAGGAAACGCACTCCATGCGTGTCAGCGGGGATGGCCTGCAGCCTCACACCCTTCATGCTAACAGGACAAATTATGAAAGCACAAACCTGAGCCTTGTAGGTCCTTGCCAGACCTGGATGAGGCTCCATGCCTTCCAAGACAAAGTCCAGAGGTCTAGGAAGGTGGTCCAGGCCCCCCTGGCCCGGCCTCCAAAGGCCCTCTGTCTAGGCCCACACAGCCCTTCCTGCCCCAGGCCCCCAGCTCTGGTTCCCCAGCCTTCCTAGCACCACCTGCTGGCCTGGAATGCTTCTCCCCACTGGGACTCCAAATTCCTCTGGGAGACAGAGCCAGACCATGCCCAGCCCCAGATGCCAGCCAGTGCCCGCTGTCCCTCTGAGACCCCAGGACAGTGAGTGCCTGGGACACCTCACCGCACAGGTCTGTCCACTTGGCCCACCTCAGATCATGAGCCCCTGGCTGGCAGGGACTATGCCACATTCAGGCCCACACAGTGACTGGCACATAGTAGGTGCTCAGCATGTGATTGAGGAGTGACTAGAATGAGCAATCAAAGTACCCACACCAGACTCATTTGTGACCGAAGGCCTACTCTGCTCCAACCACCTCTACAGGTGCTTGGGACACACAAGCAGCAAGAGGGACGACCGTCTTCTCGGAGCTGGTGCTAGCGGGGATGCAGGCAAGCAGACCTGGGAGCGTGGGGCCCAGGAGGTGGCATGTGGGATGGAGACAGAGCAGTGCCCCGGTACCCTGCCTGCTCCAACAAATTACCACAAATGCAGTGGCTTAAAACCACACACGTGTGATTACCTTGGGATGCTGAGTCAGGAGTCCGACCTGATCTCACTGAGCCAAAACCAGGGTGTCACAGGACTGCCTTCCTCCCGGAGGCTCCAGGAGAACAACCATCCCTATTTTTCCCAGCTTCCAGATGCTCCCACATTCCTTGGCTCAAGGGTCCCTTTCCCCAAATCATTGCCCCCACCCCTGCTTCCACCCCAGATCGTCTCTGACTCTGACCCCCCACCTCTCTCTTGTAAGGCCTTGTGAGTACGTTGGATAAACCAGGACAATCCCTCCATCACCAGCCCATAGCTTGATCACACCTGCAAAGACACTTTACCCCCTGAGGGGACATAGTCTAGGTTCTGGGGATTAGAACGTGCACATCTCTAGGGGCTACTCTTCTGCCCATGATGAACAGAAAGGGAGAGATGACGTGGGGGGGGGTGGGGAGAAGTCACTGTCTTGTAAGATGTCACAGGGCAGGCCTCCCTGAGAAGCCGTCGCCAGAGAAAAGCCCTGTGGCCCAGGAGGGAATGGGCCAGGCAGACACTGGTGGGGGGGGGGGGCAGGGGGGCCCTACCCCATGACATCTACCCTCACCATGCACAGGGAACAAGCAGGAGCAGGTGCCAAAAGGTGGGCCTGGCCAGGTGCGGTGAAGGCAGGAACACCAGACCTCATTTCATCTCTGTAATCTGCCCAGGAATGAAAACTCTAACCCTCAAGTTACACGGTCAGCGGCGGGCTCGGCCAGCATTCTCCAGCTGACGCCCTCGGAGCTGGGCTGGGGGAAACAGCATGAATCGGGATGCGTTGTGCTATTCTATAACTTGCAAACCATCACAGAGTGCCAGCATCTTCTCGTGCTCATGTTGGACTTGCAGAACCCCACAAACCCCACCAAGGCCCTCCCCTGTCATCCAAGGATCCAGAGGCCCACAGAGTGGCCGGAGCAGGTTGCCGTGGCTCTTGCAAAGCCGCGGGCGCTATCTTGGGCCTGCTCGTCTGCCTGCTTGGTCCACCGAGTCCCTGAGGATAATTAGTCCTGCACTCTGGGAACAGATTTATCTTAAACGGGGAATAGTCCAGCAAATGCATCTTCCCATGGAACTCATTTAGGAGGGCAAGAACAGACCCAAAGGACAATTAACACGTTTTCCTTCTTGGAGTAATTTCCAGCAGATGCACAGCCAAAGGCACAGATCCACCCTCCCTGCAGCTGGGAGGGGGCCCGTCGGTCCCGGTCAGTGACACATTTTGAAAGGGAATACCACATCCTGCAGCTAATGCATCCCTGGAAAACACATTTTATCTTTCCAGTTCTGTCTAACCTTCCCACCTGAAGCCTGGGTACCGCCTGGCATGTTCTGCGTCGACATCTATTGTGCAAAAGAAAAGCTTACTCCACATCATTATAAACAAAGCCAGATAAGCACCAAGGGACTTGGTCTGGCTTTGGGGGATGTAATCAGCGCCAACCACCTTAGCGCGTTTCAAACAGACAGTCTGACCCCCCCCACCCCCCACCCCAGTACTCATAAAAATCACCTCTGATAAGGGAAATTATGGGAGGAAGAGAGAATTGAAGAAGAAGAAGAAATTTTTTCTGCTTCAGGAGCAGAAAAGCCCCCAGTTGTTCCTCCCAAAAGCTGGAGAAGAGAAAAGAACCTTTGGGAATTTGGCTAATACCTTCTCTTTGGTTCTGGCACCTGGACCCAAAGCTCTCCACGGAGACTTCTTCACAGCCCTGTGAAGACGAGAGCCTGAGGGTGGATCTCCCTTGTGCTTCCAGGACAGTCAAGAACACAGCCTGGTTTGTCTGCTGTCACTGCCACTCCCTCCCAGGAGGGCTCTCATCCTCTTCTGCCCCCATCAAGGTCCCCAGCTGTCCTGCTTCAGAGGAGACCCTAACTAGAATCTGAGGGCCACCACTCCTTATGTCCATCTGACTCTTGGGGAGAAGGTCAAAGGTACATTAAAGCACCTAAAATGAGTGCTGTTCTTGCTAAACCCATCCATGCAGGACCCCAGCACACCTGACCATGTGCAGGCACTGTGTCCACAAGCCACTGTGGGCCTTGGGGCTGGCCACCTGCTGATGCGGTGACAGGGGACCCTTGCCTCCCACCTGTGGACCTTAGTCCTGCCTCTCCCCCCATCACCCCACCAACTAAGCACATGCAGAGTAAATGAGGCCTTAAGAGAACAGGAACACCACACCCTGGGCAAAGACACATGCCATCAGAGCCTTGCTTGTCATAGTGGACTGGAAAGCATGTGGCAGCCCATCAACAGGGCCCTGGTTAGAAAACAAAATCACATACAGTGACATTTGATGAAACCATTTAAAAAATGGAACAGATCTGAATGTGCAGATACGGAAGGGGCCCAAGACCAATTTGTTAAAAGAGAAAACCAAGACACGGTAGCATTCATGGTACACTTCCACTTCTACCAAATTAAAAATTAAAGTGCATGGATGTGCCGAGAAGCTTCCTGAGAAGAGACAAAAGAGACTGATGGCTGTGGTTGCTTTTGGAAGGCCTGGGAGTTTTCAGTAGAAAAGAGATCACTTCCATTGTGTGTGCCCATTCATATCCTGCATATTTTACCATATGCATGCATACTTTTTCAATAAAATAAAATATAGTTAGTTTAAAAATATATGTGTGTTCATATGCATACAAACATATACACACGCCCACACTGGACCTTACATTTCTAAAGATAGGGAGAGTAATCTTGGTCAAAGAATAAACTGCTAAGGCTCCCCCTTACAATTTTTTCTTGGTTGTTATACTCATTCGAATCATTGTACAGAACAAAGTATGCCTACGAAACAGGAAACTGATCCAAACCATCCTTAAAAGGAAAATGCTACAAGGTGACCCAGGAAAAGGCAATTTTGCTTAAAGAAGTTGGCAACCAAGCTCAGTTGGCACAGCCCTGAGGTCTCTTGCCTTTAAATTTAATGTTCTTTTTAAGTCCTTTGTGCATACTAATTCTTGATAAACAAAGTTGAAACAGTTGGTGAGTTTTTATGTGATTATTATATTATCATGAACACTTATTCAGGATTAACACACAATGACACAATAAACTAGGGAATCTGCTCCCTTCATTGACAAGGGGAGCAATCGCTACCAAGCCCACACGCGCTCTGTGCTGGAGCTGGGTCTGACAAGAAGAGGCAGGAGAAGATTAGCAGATCACACAATTGACAAGCCTGAAGGGTACAGCCGTCAGTTTATTTGTTTTTAGTCCAAGGACTAACACCATTTTGTAACTAGCAGCAATCTTGCCGGATTTGATTTTAGCTTCTTCCAAAGAATCGAGATAGAAATCTCTGAGTATATCCACAAATTCCCATTTTCTGAGCCCAGCCACTACCTCTCAAGCTGGTGCCAAATCGATGGGTCAGAGGCCAAGAAGATAAAGAATTATTAACAAAAAGTAAGAAGGAGAGGACAAACAGGCAAGCATATTTCTAAAGCCATAATTTCTCACGTTTTTAGATAAGCTTCTAAGTATAACTTAACATTAGAAGAAATCACTAAATTTCAACAAAAAAATCAACTTTTTTAACATTGAAGCAATATATTGTAAAGTGTCCTTAAAGGTCTTCAGAGCAGAAAATTATTATGTATTTTGAAAAAGAAAGGCCTCTGCTTTGGAGATGTGTGTTTGGTTTGGGTTCATGCCCCGCTACCAGCACCTAATAATGGGAGACCGGGTCGTCTGCCTTGGGCAGTAAGTTTCGTCAAAGAGAACCAGAATGTTGGCAATGAAATAGATTGGCTGATTAATAGAACATTTCCTGGTTTCCATTTCTGTGCACAGACATTTAATCTCAGGAACTATTTCCCACGATGTAGTTTTAAAAAGAATTATTCTCTATGTGATGTGCCTATATGCTCAGAAACCCCAAACACAAAGCAAGAGCTTCACTCTGAAGCACTAGAGGCTGGGTGTATGCACAGTCCTTTCATCCAACTTCAGAACAGAGCATCATTATCACTGTCTTTCAGACGAAGAAACTGAGGTTCCAAATAGCTCACCCAAAGTCATGCGGTGCAGAAGCAGCTGAGATGAGGCCTCGGTCCGGGACTGTGGGTCCGAGGACACCTGAGCATTCACAGTGAGGGCACATGGTCTGAGCATCAAGCCCAGCATGCAGCTATGGCCACGGCCACAGCATGAGGCCTTAGTGAGAGAGAGGTGGGGTGTCCTGTCCTGGCAACCTGGGGGCTCTGGAGCCTAGAGGCCATTCAGTCTCTCAGCACCGTGTTCGACCGTCATTCCGAACTTCCTTGCCTTCCCTGGTAGTATTGTTTTGGCAAGAAGAAAGCTGAGGCAAGAAGAAAAAATCCCACCCAATATAGTTCTGGTCGGGCTTACTCTTCAGATCCTCAGGTGGAGCCCGCTGCCAAGGCCCAGGCAAGATGAGCCTTTTCCAACTGTGGCCAGTGACATCCTACATCCCAGGATGACCCAATGGTTTTCCCCCAATCTTCCACTCACAGGAGAAGTGTGATGACCCCAGAGCTGCACCCCATCACAACAGCAAAGACCAGTGGGGCTCGGAATGTGTCCAGGGGGAGGGCCCCCAGTTATTTTCCTGCAATTACACTGTAGCCTCTTTTCCCCATGTCAGGAAAAATGAGGCCATTTAGAAAGTCGGTTGAACAAACTGATGAGCCCAATGGGCCGGAACCACAAAACAGATCGCACGTTGGCATAAGTCTTCCCCAGAGGGAAAGGCAGGAGAAATATGTTGAACACGGTACTATCTCGCTTTGGTCTGTGAAGAAAACTCTCCTACAGAAAAGGGGAACAAGGAAAACTAAAGCCAGCCTCATCCTTTACATTTCCCATTTGCTAGCACCCCTCATGGCAGGACCCATCAATTTAACTTTTGGATGCCTGGAGTCCAGCCAAGAAGCGCACGGCTTCCATATGCTCAGCAAAGTGCAGAACAGCAACTCTGGAGAGCTGCTGGCAAGCACGGGGGTAAATCACGGCAGACTTCTTTGCAGACCCAATTTCTCCAATTTATTACTTGATTTTGAGAAATCTCCTCCCTGCTCTTGCCGTCTGATCCCGGTCTTGCAAGAGTCAGCGGGGCTCACTGCCCACCCTGAATAATTGTTTTTCTTGGTTCACTTAGCCCTCACCTGGCCAGATTTCCACCCATCATATCTATCACATTCGAGCTGTCAAAGCAAGAAGCCAAACAACTCAGTCACAAGCCTTCCGGGGCCTGTGTTCCTCCCAGGCCTCGCACGGAGCCAAGGAGAAGTAATAACGGACAGAAGGCAGGACCGCGGTCACTCCCAGGACCACGGTCACTGGGCAGAGGTAGATGTGGCCTTGTCTCTCCCCTCCCTGCCACTGCCATCTTTCCCTGCCTGAATGCATCCAAGTACACACACACATACACAACACACATAACACACACACCACACACCACATGCACATACAAACACACATGTACACATGGGCACCCACATTTGCACATGATTCACAGGCCATGTACTCAGGCACAAATATATGCACACATATGCATATATATGTGCACCCATATGCACATGCCATGCACCCATGCATACATACACATATTCACATATGTACTCACATATACACATGGGCACATGCACATATGTATACACACATGTACACACACACCACACACTTTTTTGCTGCTTCCTATTCTAAATCAGACCTGGCAAGTCTACACATTGTTCCATCCTAAGATTGGCCCTACACTGGGCCCCCTGGCTAACCAACTTTGTCCAGGTGGGCTCCTAGAAGTGTCCCCGCGTACACAAAAGTCCAGTGTCTATAGCCCAGTGAGCATCAGGCATGACTGGGCCTTCTTCCAAGCATGGAGGATTGCTTGATTTTTTTCCCCGTGAAGGTTAGAATGTGTTGAATAAATGAATTGATCTAGTTGCACAAACTTTGACAAGTCGTTTAACCTCTCCATCTGCAAACAGGGGAGGGACACCCACCTCGCAGGGCTGCCCTGTGATGAAAGGAGCATAGTCAGCAAACATTCGCTAAAACTTGTGTCTGCTGCTGAACTCATGGCTCTCCAAGGAGGCCTCACTATTTGACAAGCTCTTTATCGACAGTGCGGTGCCAGATGCTAC
The DNA here is from genome assembly GCF_018345385.1 of Vulpes lagopus. Taxonomy (NCBI): domain Eukaryota; kingdom Metazoa; phylum Chordata; class Mammalia; order Carnivora; family Canidae; genus Vulpes; species Vulpes lagopus. The sequence goes on along the minus strand of NC_054825.1, from coordinate 109,262,941 downwards.
AAGAAACAAAAGAAATGAAGATGTGAGGTCAAAACACCTTCCCATAAGTAGTGATTAGCCATTATAACAAAGGGTGGGCAACAAGCGCACAATAGGAAGTCCAGCTGCCCTTCTGCCCATGAACGTCTGTCCCCGTGTGCCGGCTGCAACAGCACATGCACATCTTTCTCAGGCCCCAGGAGGCTGACTGCCTCTCCTCTGTCTGCACAACCTCTCAGACTCGCCTTTCAGTGAACCCATCCCTCCTTGGAGGCTGCAATCACTCAGGGGTGTGGACTGAAGAAAGGAGAAAAAGTCATGAGCAGAAGGAACTAATTCAAGAGACCCCACCCGGCCAAACCCTCAGCAAACAGTCTAAGCAGGAACCCGTCCAGATTTGGTGGGGTCTGAATTTTACACAATTTGGAGTCGGGAGGGAGGTGTTGGGGGGTGGGCAGTGCTCTTTAAGGAAAAAAAGCACAAAATGACAAATATAAAACTCGGGATGACTATGCATATGTATTTATAATGAGAAGAGAAATAAAAACAAATTGCTGGAGCTCGGAGTACCTCTGTTCCGAGCCAGTTGGCCCTTCCTGCTCACACAGAGAGGCTTCCTAATTGTGAACCGGCTTCCATCTCCATCCCCAGCACCAGCCAACACTTGCAGGACAAGGCCTTCATGGTTGCCTCTTACATTGGTGTCTTCATGGCAAATCCACCTCTACGCACGCGTCTTTCAGGGGCTAACGTGCTCTCTGCCTACACGTGTAAAGAACGATGGCAATTTGTCAACAGTTGAAATTATCCAATGATTTTTCTGTCCACCTGCTGGCTTGAGGGGAAAATGAAGTTGAGACTCATCTGACTAGTTCTTTATTAAGTGAACCAGATCATGTAAATAATCCCACAAGAGCCTTTCTGGATTCTGGAAAGCACGTGAAATAATTGCTGGATTAGCATTTAATATTTATTCCAATTACCATATTGGTTTTCAATAGCTTATGCTTGCCATGCCGTAGAACAGACCCTTCAGGGAGACGATGCTCACCCCTCCGCTCTGCCTGTCGACACCTGCTCTTCCACCTTCCAGCGCCTTCCTCCCCCTCCGCCTATAGCCCCCCCATCCTGCGAGAACCACTCTGTTTCCCCGCAGCTCTCCATCCACCTGCTCTTATAAGCTGCCTCACTTTACTTGGGTGACAGTAGGCTTGTCCACAACTGTCACTGCAGAGGGCTCCATAAATCTGTGCCATAGGTCTCCTTCCATTTCCCCAAGACTACAGCACAGTGGGTAAAAATGCCCCACTCGTCGCCCAAAATTCAAGGCTCACAGCCCCTTGGACACTCACCTGTGTCCCCCTCTCTGTGCCACAGTCATTCCTGCATCTGCTCTTCAACAGCGCCTGTGATGATGATAACCTGGGGAGCCAAGGCCTGATGGGAAGCAAGATTTCTGGGAGGGGCCGTTCTGGTTCAGACTGGACAATCAGTGCCCTGCTCACAGCTGGGGGAGCCACACTGGGCCCACCTTCACACACAGCCCCCACTGCTGCCAGCGGGCCTACTCCAGAGCTGTCTAAATAGGAATCACATTCTACAAACCTACCATGCCTCTTGTCCCTTGTCTATCCTTCAATAGCAGTCAAGCCTGAACCTCCAGGGAAGTGCTATTCCATGGGACTCTCCCTGAGGACGATCAGAAGTTCAAATCCAGTTTCAACCTCCTGACACTCAAATCTCCTGTAAATCAATAAACGAACTTGTTGGTGCAATAGCAGGGCTGTGTCTGGTCTTTGTGTACATTCCCTCCAATTAGAACGACCTGTCAGGCAGCTCACTTTGTTTCTGCAGACTGCAAGGTAACCAGCCCGAGGATGTGATCGAGTATATTTTTAAGGGTAAAATAAGAGGTTCCTGGCCTACAAGGCCCAAGACAATAATTCACTCCTCTTAAGTCTGTGCAGAGACAACATAGTGTGGCTTTCCTCTACCGAATACAGAGGTACAGCACATGTATTGGACCCCCTGCCTCAGTCACATGCCCCAGCCCACCCCCTCCCTCCCATCCACCCTTCCTAAATCTACCACTTATTTTCAGAAACTCTTAACTGGTGGGTTTTGGTGAAAAAAATACTAAAGTAGAACTGAACTTGTATATCCAAAGCCTTACAGGTGCAAATAACTACCACGTGTCATTTTGTTAGGTCATCAGTTTAAGTTGTCTGATTTTCTAAATTACTTGGCAATTCCATAAGAAGAGCATTGATGGGGCGCCTGGGTGGCTAAGTGGGTTATGTTAAGTGTCTGCCTTTGGCTCAGGTCATGATCCTGGGATTGAGCCCCACACTGGGCTCCCTGCCCAGCAGGGAGTCTGTTTCTCCCTCTGCTGTTCCCCCTGCTTGTGCTCTCTCTTGCTCACACTATCTCTCTCTCTTTTTAAAAAGAGCATTGATAACGAAATGACAAATTTGGAGCAAGCAAAAGATATCTTTGGTATTCAGCATTTAGAGAGTCACATGCTGGTCATTGATCTCTGCATAAATCAAGATAATAATAATGACACCAATTGGCACATGAAAGTGGAAAGAAAACCACAGTGACCACATCTCACAGCTCAAGATGGTTTTCAGATTCTCTGTGTCTCCGTTGGTTTCAAACCTGCTAAGTCAATGTTTCAAACCCAAAAGCATGTATCAATCTTGGGGGAAAAATGTTAGTCTAAGACTATTTTCCTATTTTGTGTCTTCATTTTGATACACCTAAAAAATAATGCATTGTCTGAAGGACACATGTCCCTGAAGTCCTGGGGTGCTGTTTCAGAGCTTGAGCTCGTGTCTGTGTTTGTAAGCCCGGCAATCACCTCACCCTGTTGAGACTGTAATGCTGGTGCACACCCCAGGCTGCCTCCAGGTCACACAGTCCTCACGTCAAAACCCCATAATCTTCCAGCTGAACGCACGTCAAGTCTTCTTTTTTTTTTTAAGCCAGTTTTTAAAGATTTTATTTACTTATTTATGAAAGAGAGAGAGAGAGAGAGGCAGAGGTAGAAGCAGGCTCCTGTGGGGACTGCAATGCGGGACTTGATCCCAGGACCCTGGGATCACTCCCTGAACTGAAGGCAGATGCTTAACCACTGAGCCACCCAGGTGCCCCTTTATTAACCAGTTTCAAAGTAAAATTTTGGTTTGGAAGTGACCATTTACAGTCAAGAAGCATTTTTTCAAATACTAAAAGTTTGGTCTCTCAGATGATTTAGATTTCATTTGACACCAGGAAATCCATCAGCACAGCATCTCAGAGAGAGAGCAGGGGACAGCGGCTGGGACTGCAGTGCCTGGGTTTGATGCCTCATGCTGCCATGTATTTCCTGTGGGGTCTTGGGTAAGTGATTTAACCTGTCTTTGCCACAGTTTTCTTGACTATAAAATGGGTGTGATCTACTTGTGGCAAACATTACTTTCAGCACTATTTCTAGTTCTCCTCTACTGCCTGCCAGCTACCTGTCCCCTGGAAGTTAGGTATGGCCACAGGAAATGCTTTGGCCAATGGACTATCAGTGGGAGTAACGTGGGTGACTTTGGGGAGCACTAACGGAGAGCTGGTGCCCTTCTCCGAATGTTCTTACCTCCGAGATACCATCACAGAAACCCAAGTTGATTCAGAGGTGACCTCAAAGGGAAACTGAGCCTTCAAAAAATAACTTGACATGCACAAGAAATAGGCATTGGCTGAGTTAAACCACTGAGATATGGTGCTGCTTGTTCTCATCGAATAAGCTAGACTATTCCAGCTGACACGTTCCCCCACAGGATGTTGTGAGATAAATGAATTCGTGTACATCAACACAAAACATGCATCATACATAAAAGCTATACAAACATTTGCTAAAATTACTCTATTGCATTTATTCTCACATGCATCATTTTCACATTTTCACATCATATAATTGATTGCATTTCCTATTTTAACTGGAAGCAGTGTGTCTGTCTCTTTTTTTTAAGGTTTTATTTATTTATTTGGGGGGCGGAGGGACAGAGAAAGAGAGAATCTCAAGTAGACTCCCCAGTCAGCATGGAGCCTGATACAGGGCTGGATCCCAAGACCCCAAGGCGATGACCTGAGCAGAAATCCAGAGTCAGTCGCTTGACTGCCACCCGGGCACCCTTGGAAACTATATCTTTCTTAATGATCACAAAATAGTGGTGCATCTTAGATGCACCAATGAGAGAAACTTATATTATAATGATGATTTTAGGGGCAAGTGAGTAAAGAACAGAGCCAGCAGTGTTAATACATGAACACTGCATTCCCACCCCATGGTACAAAGGTTTTGCAATAGTTGGAGAGGAGGACAGTGAAGGAAAGTAAAACACAGTAGTCACACATGGTGAATTTACACTGTGACCACATTTGTATCTGGAGCTGATGTATTATCTATCTTCAATCTTTGCACACACCAGCTGCTGGTAGTTCATTAGTAGTGAGCTTGACAGTAAAAATGCAAGAAAGGACTTTTGGTAAAAAGCTTTTAGAAACTTGTTCAGTATTACTTTGGGGAAATACTCATAAGTTAATTTACCTCTCCGAGTAAGAGATTGTCAGTTAAAAACAAATTCAATGGGTATTTTTCCAGCAAGACATCACCACAATAAATTAATGCTAATCTGAGTTTTGTTTGTTTTTATAATTTTCTCTGCATTGAATTTGTAAATTAGTTTTAGTTGTGTACACTAGAAGTATACGATTTTTCTTGGTTTTGTACTTGTATGTATTAAGTAGTAGAATAACAAGCATAATGAAGTCAAAACTGGTCTTTTAAGAGGGGTTTATAAATTGCTTAGTTTGGAGAAACATTGGCTCAAACCACCCAGCCATACAGTTGTCTTAGTTTGCCTGGCACCACTCCTAAAATATTCTCTGTAAAAGACGGCCTCACGGGCGTGCCAACCAGACAGAGAGACTGATTTGACAGCCACGGTGCAGGCTGTGTCTGCATCCTCCGGTCTCCATCCTCAACATCCCCAGGTGGCCCTGGAGCTCCACTCGTCTCAGGGGCGCCAAAGCCCAGCCACAGAGGGCCACTCTTGCAACCATGGGGTGTCCAGAGAACAGGCCCTCGGCCACAGGGAGGGACAGAGACGGTGCAGGATTAGCAATTGCACACATGCCTCACTGAGTGTCACAGGCCCTGTGCTGTGGAGACAGCTTCCATCTGCTGCCTCTACTGCCCAGCGCCCAGGCTTGTTCTCACACCCACTCCGAGGCCCCATCCTGCCGATACTCCTGTCGGGGCTCCTGCTGAGGCTGCTGGTGCAGCCAGGGGCTGGTATGGCTGTTGTCACAACCAGGAACAGCTGGCCCCATACCCACAGCATCTGTGTCGCTTTGCTCGCCACTGGCACCAGCATTTCCCTCGACCGAGGCACGCTGCACACTTCGCTTGGCTGGTTTTATAACGGAGAGCAAAGAAATTCATGTTCTTTTTGCAACTTGATTGGCATTTGGACCTCGACTGAGTTCCTTAATTAATTAATTAATGATTTGGAAACCCAGATTAGAAACCAAGTCATTTTGGATTCTTGGAGAAAAATATATTGTCAAAGGTGAAGACCTGAAAAACCACTCACATTTGATTGCCTGACTCTCGGAACCAACATAGGAGTTAAAACAACAACACTCGAAAACAATGAGTTTTAGGAATGGGCTTGTTTTCGCCCAGGCCTGCTGACCTTGAACTTCTGGAGCTGGAACTCACCTGTGCACATTCTGCTTCTCCCCCAGGTGTCACAGAAGACCCAGAGTGGCAGGGCCACTTTCCCAGGGCCACACAGCTAATAAGCAGCCAGTGTGACAGACGCCAGAGCTCCTCACCCAGGGGAGCCATCCTTCCTGACTTGCAGAAAATATAATACCACATTTCATGTTGTTCCCCTCCCCAGATGGTGGCTCTCAACCACCGCACCTGTACATGATGACTAGGCCACGTGTGTGGCCCCAGATTCCGGCCAGGGACATCCACGCACGCACACTGCCCAGCAGTCAAATGAGCCCGAGCTGAACAGCTGTGGGTCTCTGGGGAACAAGGCTATGATTCAGGGCACGCAATCAGGGCCTGAACCAAGAAAAATAGTGGGCACATTGCAAACCACCTCGTGAATATGCACGACTGGGGTTAGGGTGTTGGTGAAGGATGAGCTGTGTACTCCAAGAGGTATATTGAAGTTCTGAGCCTCAGTACCTATGCAGGTGACCTCATTGGAAAACAGACTTTGCAGATGTAACCAAGACAGGCCCTTGGGGTGGGTCCTAACCCCACATGACTGCTGTCCACCTGACAAGGGGAAGGAGGCAGAGCAAAGCCATGTGAAGACACACAGGGAGAAGCCGTGTGAGGACAGAGCAGAAGGGAGGGGAGCGTCTACATGCCAAGGAACACTACGGAGCACTGGTAACCCCCAGAAACCAGAAGAAGCAAGGAGGGACCCTCCCTGCAGGCTTCAGAGGGAGCACCGTCCCGCGGACACCTTGATGTTGTCCTGCAAATCGTGGGAAAATACATGCCTGTGGTTTTAGGCCGCACGGTCGGCGCTGCTTGGCTTCTGCTGCCCTGGGAAGCAAGCGCAGGTGCAACACAGTTTTACTCCAGCTACACGGTCCGCACTTGTTTCTTGGTGATTTGGAACGCTTAAGCTCTTCCAGGGCACCGCCAAAAATCTCTGGAATTTGAAAGTCTCCTGCAAACATAAAGTGATAGAGAACAGCTGCCCAGAGGCTCTCATTTCCTTCGGCTGTCCACAGTCCTCCTCATCAGGAGGGACGCCCTCCCTAGCCCCTCCCACTGCTTCTGTTCCTCCACCAGGAGGCTGGGTCTCTCCCAGTTCCCTCCACACTGAGCACCTGATGCAGGCAGGTGACAATGGCAGCTTACTGTGCCCTGAGCCCGCCGCCTACTTCGGTTACAACTACACTTGGGTCACACATTCATTGTTGATGAGTCCCGAGCACCTGCCTCTGGCCGACAGGGAGAGGACCTAGGGTACTGCAATGAACCACAGTACAAGAGATGAGAGACAGGGAGAGGAGATAACAGAGAGATAGATGATGGATAGATGGCAGAGCTTGATAGACAATGATGACAAAGATGGATAGACAGCAACAGGTAGGGACACAAATGGGAAAAACAGTGGGTACTGATGAATACCAGGCAAACCAAGGTAAAGGAAGGGATTTGGAAGGTGGTTATTTTATTTTTGTTTGGTCAAGAGAGTCACTGAGGGGTGACTCCTGAGCTGAGACATGGACGCAAAAGCGGCTCTAGACACACGCAGAGTGGAGACAGTGTCCGGGGCAGAGGACATAGCTGGTGCAGAGACCAGCAGGTGCAGGGGTGTGGGCTGCAGTCCCTCCACCATGTCCCCACTCCCACAGGCCCAGACGCTCTATGTGGAGCTAGCCATGGCCGAGCCACTCGCTTTGAGTACTAGTGCACGATTTGCCATGTCCCCTTCTTTTTTTTTTTATTTTATTTATTTATTCATGAGAGACACAGAGAGAGAGAGAGAGAGAGAGAGAGAGAGGCAGAGACACAGGCAGAGGGAGAAGCAGGCTCCATGCACGGAGCCCGACGCAGGACTTGATTCCGGGTCTCCAGGATCACGCCCTGGGCCGAAGGTGGTGCTAAACCGCTGAGCCACTCAGGGATCCCTGTCCCCTTCTTATTTCCGTCTGGGCCATGGGAGCCAAGTAGAGCCGCTAGGTCCCAGTGTCTATTACACACAGAGCCTTCAGGCTGCCAGCAGCTAAGACACCTGGGTTCTCTGTAGAAAACGATTTAAAGGGGATTTAAAGGGGATTGTTTCTGATGTATCCTTGCCAGGCAAAGGTGTCTACAGGACAGAGAAGGATGGTGTGGGAATGTCTGGAGGGTAGCACCGAGGAGGCAAGGAGCCACGTGGCAGGAGCCAGGTTGGAGAGCCCGTGAGGGTCAGCCAAGGGGATCGGGCTTTCTTTTACATGCTCTGTGAGCATAAGCAAGTTTCCAGCAGGAGATTGGCCCAAGAGGGAGAGGGTAAGCAGCTAACAGGGAGGAAGTCCCCACATGGTGGCCTCAGAGCAGGACCCCACGGGCTCCATGTCAGGTCCGATCATCTTTATAACAAGGAGAATAAAATTGCCAAGGAGAATAAAATTGTGAGGATTAAATGAATTAATTCATTCAAAGTGCCAAGCACACGGCAAGTGCTAAACAAGAGGTGAGTGATCATTGTCACTCTTACCATAGAGATCAGCCATCTGCTCCGAGCCCAGTGCCCCAGCTGACTGCCAGGGCTCACCCCTAATGTCTGCTCCCTACCTCTGAACTCTGCCCAAATGTGTTTCCAAGGGTAAGGAGTGCATGTGGGGAATAAGCCTTTTTAAAAAATCAGCATTAAATTGAAGAGGACTCGGGAGCCCCGTTTGGAGCAGTGATGATGGAGAAAAGGTAGCCATGGCTCTAGTAAACTGAGCCAACAGGCAGGGGCCAGCAGGCAGGAACCCTGAAGGATGAATAGAAATCCACATGGACAAAACATAAGTCGGAAGTTCATGAAATGTCCCCCTGAAGATCAAAAAGTGAAGGAATGCTGCCCAAAAGGGCTTTTGACACCAGCCTATCCCGAAGCTCCTATTTTAAATCTTTGCGGTGTCCATCTGTCCCAGAGAAAAGATTCAAACCTGCTGAGAAGTCGCCTGATTACGTGGCCACGCAAGGGCAGGCTGGCGGGAGAGACGGGGTCTGCAAGCACATCGATCACCTGGTAAATTAATGACTATTGTGCATTGGCTTCTAAGCTCTGTTCTCAGTGTTAGAGCAGCGTCATTAGACATCACGTGGCCTCGGATCAGGCTGCTCTAGAGCCCACAGCCACCCCGGGCTTATCTACTCAGTAAGCTGCAAACCAAAGATGCACCTGACGTTTGTAAACCAAACTCTCTGGAGTGGCATCACACGCCAGGGTGACCTTCATCCTCCGACTTTGGGGGCTTCAGGAGCTGAGCCCTGTACACAGAGCTTCATGGTCCCTAAATGTAACTGCAGTCACTTAGCAAGCGGTGGGTCTGCTGACAAGGGCACTGCTCTGCTGGGCACCCGTGATGCCCACTCTCACATCTCCTGGGACCCCTGAAACTCAGAGGGCCTGTGGCACACCCAGGCCAGTGCAGAAGTGAGGGCGCTGCTCAGCCTCACTTCAGCTGCTCCAGCCTCCACACCACCTGCCCCAAGGGACAAGGAGTCCTTGCAGAAGGATTCTGACTTGGCCCCTGCATCCGTGCCTCAGCCTCCCTCCCTCTGCACCTGCCCCTTGCACAGCCCCTGTGGCCCTCCTCCAACCTGGCCTCAGAGGGGTCCTTCCTCCAGAGCCCTTCCATCTCCAAATCCACAGACGTACGTCCATTCCTTTCCCCTGCATCTCTCTGCTCACCTCCAGAGGTTAGACATCTCCTTAAGGGAAGCCAGGTGAGACTGAGGACGACATGAGGCCTTGCCTTCCTCCTGCATGCAGCCCTGACCCTCCTACGGACAAGCTGCATCTCTGGGAGAAGGGGTGGGGTGAGGTGGGAGAGTGAGGAGGAAGGGGGAGAAAATGTAGGAAAAGGGGAGGGGGGGAGAGAGCGGGAAGGGAGGGGGGATGGGAATCACAGCAACCAAATGGGAAGGAGGGGGAGGGCTCGAGGGGGTTAGGAGGAAGGGAGAAGGGGGAGAGGGATGGGGAGAAGGGAGGAGAGGATGGGGAAGAGGGAGAGGAGGAGTGGGGAGAAGGAAGAGGAAGAGTGGGAAAGAGGAAGGGCAGTGGGGGTGGGGGACACAGAGACCCAGATCTGTGTGTCTGTGTCAAAGCTGCCCTCTCGCCAGTTGCAGAAGCCAGCGGGGACCTGAGAATGGAGAAATCGGGGTCTCTCCCAGCTGAGCTATGAAACGAAGGGGTGGGAGGGACAATAGTCCCTGAGGGAATGTCATTGGGGGCTCCAGAGAGCCTCCTGGGGAGGAGGACAGCCTGGACAGGTGTGCGGGAGGGGGGCTCAAGGGAAAACGGACTAATGGGCAATGGGTGGGTGCGTTCCACACTGAGGCGCTGTCCACAGGGATGGGGGATGGCGGTGACCTCGGTACCGCCTGCCCCAGGGTCCCACATGCCCCTCCAGAGTTCCCCCGTGTGCGGATGGCCCTCAAGAGGCGGTGCTAGGAGAAATGAAAGACTGAACCTTGTCACTGGACTGCGGGCTCCTTGGATCTGATGATGACCCAAATCCCCTTCCCCAAGCCTGGGGCTGCCACATGCTTCCAAGACACAGCAGCCACGGTGGGGGGGTGGGCAGGGATCAGCAGATGCTCATCTGTCCCAAATCCAGTCCCCAGGCCCCAACAGCTGTCGGCAAGAAAGAGAGATCACGGAGAGGGCCCGGGGATTGGAAATACCCACACAAGCCCCTGTGCCTTTTGTCCTCCCGAAACACAGAGGCCGGAGGTGGCTCTCCCTCTCCTCGGGGGCGCTTGCTGAGTGTCCCCCACACGACCTGCTTCCATGTGTCTGCCACTGCACAGTCCATCCTCTGGAGGCAAGGGGTCTGGCCCGTGTTTGGTTCTCGCCCCACCGTAGCCGATTCCCTGCACACGGTAGGAGCCCGGGACCCGTGGAACTGGGCACAGCCAATTGAGTGGCACTCAGGCACCTTCTAGTCCTAATGCCCCCTGGGTGCTGAACACCCCGGTGCTAGGCCCCCTCCCCGGCCAGCCCGAGACTTTTCCAGGGACTCCGCTCTCGGGGGGGATGTGAGGCCGGGCGGCACAGAGGCCAGAGCGCCCTGGGATGAGAGCACCCTCCAAGTATCTACATTTGTCCCCAGCTGAAGAGATAAATGAAGCACCGGCCCGGCTCTCAGCGGCAGGGCAGCCGGAGCCACCAGGGAGGATGTGGACAGCAAGCAGCTGCTTGCCCGGGTCGGGTGCTAAGGATGGCTCCTCGGAACGTGGAGATCCGTCCCCAGCAGCAGGCTCTCCTGCCAGTTCTACAAAGCACTTTTTTTTTTTAATTTTTCCTTTTCAATTCTAAGCATCACTTCCCTGCCAAAAACTGAGTTGTGTTTGCTTCAAAAATACTACAAAACTCAGAATTGGCGAGCGTAAATGGCTCTAAATTTAGCCAATATTGTTCACCCAACCAATGTGCAGTCTTTCTCTCCCCACCCTCGTCCGGCCCTGCTTTGGCCATGAAGTCAAAGTGAAAGCCATTCTCTTTCAGCCTGGCCGGGCAGCTGCTCAGAGGGGTGCCCCCACGCCCCCCCACTCCACCGACACATGTGGCCCAGCTGCCCCCAGCCCCGCCCACACAGAACTGGGTCTTGATCCTCTCGCTTGGCAAACAACAGTCGTGCCGTGGGTGGAGATGAGAAAAACATCTGCCTTCCTCATCTGGCGCTCATCATGCCGAGTTCCCTGAAAGGCTCTGCAGAGGAGAACAGAGAGTTCCAAGCGGCTGGAAACTCCTGCGCAAAGGGACCGTTTGGAAAGCTGATTTCATCCTGGGGTGATGGGCGGGGAGGGCACCGCTGCCTGGTCAGCGGGCCCAGGACCTTGCTCCCGACCGCTTCCAATCCCAGACTGCTGTTTTTGTCCTCGGTGTGGACACCGTATCAGAGGCCACCCAGGGACACGTGTTTCTGTGCAGCAGGTTGACGGTTTCTAAGAGAACACACAGATGCATGTGAGGCAGGCTTGCATGACTCCGGGAGGAGCGGGTGGCGGGGGCCTTCCTCCCCACATTGCCTGCTACATGAAGACTTTGAAGCCTGGCAAGGACTCCTGTTCCCCCACCACATGCTGGCCCCCCCTTCAGATGACAACTCGTCTGTGTCACCACTCGTGCATCTGACCTCTGCTTACTGTCGGCCTCCTCCAAGTGCTCCGACACTGCCCTCCAGGCCACACATGTCACCAGGGTGCTGAGGGCTCTCTAGGACCCTTCTGCTTTGCATGAAGCTGGTAAATGTTAGGAGCCGAGGGCAGCCAGGCCTGGTACACACGGTACCCCGACCTGCCTCTAACTTGCTGCTGTGACTGGCTGGCTTCTCACACTCATACACGTTTCTCCTCCAAGGAGTTTAAAAAAAAAAAAAACTGCACAGGAGAAAGAGGAATTGCTTTTCTGGAGCCAATCGAAATTTTAATTTTTACAAAAGTTACAGCTAGGCTTTGATGGAAGCAGGAAGTGGACAGGAAATCCAAGAAAATCACCAGACTGAGAGATAAAGAAGTAAAAAATCCAGAAGCACCCTCTCGGCTACAGCCAGGACCCAGGACCTCTCTGGTGGTTCCCATCTCCAGTCCTGCCCTGTACTGAGGACCCCGGATGGCACACTTACCAACTGCACGTGGGACTGGTTAGACGTATGGATCGCGGGGCTGAGAGTCTCTGATGCCCCGGGTCCGAGGGCAGCCCAGCATTCCCCCTGCCTGTCCCCTGACCCAGATGCACAGCCAGCTTTAGACTCCTCTCCAAAACTCAGACTTGCTGATTTTTCTCCCTGTATCCACGAAATGCAAACATTGGGCTTTTGTGATAAAAAAGGATCGAAAAATTATTATAAATTACAAGGGAAAAAAATACTGGGCTATTTAAATGCAAGGTTTATTATGAGTTCTGGCTTGGCGTTTATTTTACATGCCATACTAGTTTACAGACATTCTACAAGGTTTTAATAAGGCATTTTATATTCGTAATCAAATCTTGAAAGAAGAGCCCCCCCCCACCAGCTAATTTGTCTTGAAATCAGCTTTATTTATTAGTAGAAAGTGGTGTTTAGGAACCACTCGTTTACACTATCCTCCAGAATGCTACTAACTTCCAACAACCTGTGAAATACCAAGCCTCCCCTAACCTCTGAGGAGTGTGTGTTTGTGTGGTGTGTTGAAAAGCCATAAACACCTGCAGCTTGGAGGAGAGATGACGGGCAGCCCTCCAATGCCCATGCTTCACACATGATGAAGAGAATTCCCTTTGCACTCTGTGATGTCAGCATGATGGGACCCTGGGAACCTGGTAGCACTGGACTCTGAGTACTGACCCCGCTGCCCAGACCGAGCCCAAGAGCCTACAGTTGGCAGGGGGAAGGGGAGAAGGGGGGGGAATCATTTGCCAAGCCAATTGTGTATTCCCTCCTGCCTTTCCTCCAGCCTGGTCACTGTCAGAGCCAAATGGGAATGAATCACACCAAAGAGTGGACATCACCATCTCCCATGCCTTGCTGGGGGCTGCCACCCTGAGCTCCCTCCTCTCTTAGGGAAGAGGGCTGATGTAGTCATCATGAAGGATGTGCCCTGGGGATGTAAATGGGGGGCGGTAGCTGTAACACTGGGGACAGCAAATCAGACCAAAAGTTTCCTTTGGAGGTGCCTATTTAGTAAACAAAAGTTTACTTTGAAAAATCAAAGGCTGGACCTCCAAACTGGCTGGCCTCCCTGGGTATCCCCAGGGCCTGGGGAAGGAGAGGGCAGTCAGTTAATCAGTCTGACACAGCAAGTCTCTCCCCTCTGTCAGCCATCCCTGCTCTCTTTCTCTCTATCTCAGAGTCTCCAACTTGGGGTCAGTTGTAGAGAACACTTACTTCCAGGGACCACCCCTCCTTTGCCATCGGCTGATGGCATGCACATCCCCTGGAGTCATCTTGCTAGAGCGGAGAGCAGAACCGAGGCTGCCATCGTGTGTAGGCAATGCTCCCAGGACATGGTAAGCTTAGCACTGAGCAGGAGGGAAGTCATGTGCAAACTGCCGGTCAGGTCTTCCTTCCCCCGATGATGGGGTAGATGGTGTGGTGGTAATGACGGCTCATATACGCACAGCGTTGTTGCCCGCGCTCTTCTATTATGACTTCTCAATAAGAGTACCCATCCTGTCTGACAATGATGCGTGTCAAATGTCATGAAGACCAGAAATAACTTTAACTATAGTTATCCACCAGTAAAATAAGCTGATTTTTGAGACAAATTAGCTACAGAGGGCCCTCTCCTTTCAAGACATAATTATGAAGGTTAAAATGTCATGTTAAAATCCTATAGAATATTTGTAAACTAGGAGGGCATATAAAATCAGTCTCAAAGTAATACTCTGTAAACACTGTATTTAAATAGCATGGACATTTTTTCCTTCTATCTCATTATTTTTTTTCAACCCCTATTATATGGAAAGCCCACACCCCATCTTATAGATTCAAAGCAAATTCAGCAAGTCTGAGTTGAATGAGAAGGAGAAACCTGGTTCATAATCCTAGTCCAGTCAACTCCCAGTATAGAATAGGGGCTAGAGTGCCCAGCAGACACACCCACAGGGCACCTGTGCCCGCCACACCCTTGCCTGCACCTGGCTGAGAGAGAGAGAGAGAGAGAGAAAGCACATAGTAGAAAGGTCTTAGAAGCATTGCATGTTCTCCGTCCCCCATCACATAAAGAAACTTTAGCTTTCTGAACAGAGCCCTCAAACCACAGAGACTAACCCCCCAAATAAAAATAAAACAGATGTCAGCTGGGAAACCAAAGTAATTCATCACCTTATCTCCCCAACCTACCTCCTCCCCTTGCTTCTCACATCCTCAGCCTCTTGCCAGCATTCTAGGGTAAAGAAAAACCTGCCGTGGCCAATTATGGGAACTGGTTCCAGTCGAAGCTGCCTTGTCTTGAGAAGTTGTTCGTGATAAGGGACATTTAGCTTGTGGGGCAGAGGAAGGGCCCTTTCTGTTTCTGTGATAATGTTTCTATGAAATGCAATAGGTTTTCTATCACTAGAATAATCTAGACAGCAGGTTGTCATAATTTCTGCAAAGCGCTTTATGCCAGTCACATTCACTCTTGCAGCTTTAAAGAAAGAGCTAGGGTCTGTGTGTGAGACTGTCCCTCCTGACCCTGGGACATCTCCATTCCTCAGCTGACCATCACAGTGACGCGGCCGGAGAAAGTGACTAGTTTACACCACGCCTCAATGCAAGTCCTGAGTCTCAGATGTAATAACCATTGCGTTTTCTACCCAAGGGCCTCTTGTTGTGCTAAGTGAGAACCTCCTAGAAATGAAAGAGGGAAAGCTAAGGGAGACAATGGAAATTCTCAGGGAAATTCTTAAAAATAAAAAATTCTCAGTGTGGAAGAGTTATTATACATCTTTCTGAAATGCAATCACTGGTGACTGGTCCACATTACAGCCTGGTGGCTCGGAACCCCACGTGTTTGACAAACAGCCCAGGTCATTTGCCAAATCGAAGCATAACTGGGTTTACCTACAGTGTGCCTGGTCACGAGCTAGCTCCTTATCTCTCCCTGACGTTAGGCTCAATTCCCTCATCCTCTTCTTTGCCTTTGTGTCTGGAAAGACTAGGAGCGAGGTCGGTTTGTTGTTTTGCCTCTTCTGTCCTATTTTCCAGAGAAATTGTTCTGTAATCCCTCCCGGGAACCACCCTCCTCCCCTCTGCCCCACCTGGAGGCCAGCCTCTGCCCAACAGCCCTGATTCTGTGCTTAGGTGAGATGTGGCCCATGCCTCTCGGCAACCACAGGTGTGTGCCTTCAGCTCAGAGATGAAAACCCTCTTTGCTTGGAGATGGCACTTGCCACAGAGAAACACCGTCTCCTCCCTCCGCCCTACTTCCAGCCTCTGCAGGCACTTCCCCAAGTCGCCACCCACATCACAAACGGCTGCTTTTACTTCTCTCCCCGCTCGTTCACAGCATGTCTTAAGTGCTCTGGTTTAAATTTATCACAGGGCCGCACCGGGGCTGAGGATGTATGATGCTCACTCTCCCACGTTGGGGCTTACGGATGGCTTCTGATGTGCCCGAATTCCAGAGTTATGGGAGAGCAGAGCAAATAAACTAAAGGATGTGGCTAAACCAATTTATAGGAAGAGGGGGAGGAAATGCAGCCCAAGCAGAAGAAAACAGCATTCTTTTCCCATTGAATGTCAAGTGAACGTGGAACTCCTGCAAGCATCTCAGAATTTATACCTATACCTATGCATTTATATCCCAATTACTCTTCACCATGGGAACCAGGTATTTTTGACTGACACATTAAATATAATAAAGACACAAAAGGAAGAAAAAACTGCCAAGATACAGATTTTGTCTGGGTGTAGGTGTTTTTCTGGGTGGTGATTAGATGAATTTAAGTTTTCAAGGAATGTTTTATGCTCATTGTTTCCTCCATCCCAACACCAGAACTTAGCTTAGTGGTTCTTAAACTGGTAGGGGCACCGGGATCACCAGGAGGCCTGTGAGAACCCCGGTCTCAGGGCCCCATCCCAGGCTTTCCCATTCAGGGAGTGCAGGACAGGGGCCAAGAACAGGCATTCCTACCAGGTGCGGCCGAGGCTGCAGGCCTGGGGACCACGCTCAGAGTGGTGGCTTCACTCGGTGCTTGAAGATTTCACAAAGAGAAGGATGGCTGGGGATGAGACCCCTGCTACTAGCGGCCACACTAAGCCACTTCTGTTGGCTTTACCTGCAAAGTCCTGCCTTCGTGTTTTTCTGCTTGTCCGTATTCAAAACTCTGGCGTCCAAGCTAACGATACGGCGTTTCAGCCAAGGAAAATGTTGTCCTGACAACGTTCTAAGTGGTCTCAAGTAGATGCACTACAAATTTAATTTAGGTTTAACAAGAAAGTTTCACACGTTAATTAAACATCAACTGATCACTCACGGCACACCCACTGAGGATTACCTGTGTGATAGACGCGGACGGAGGACTTTACTGCTAAATCCTGTCCTTAACAAGAGGTAACAAGCTGTCTCATTAGAGAGCAACCACGTGGCTGTGGGAGAAACAGTGCTTGAGTGTATTTCTCCTTTTATCATTCGGATGCATGGCAATGAGCAGACTTGGTTTGGGGTGGAATCTTCAAACATTTGTCCTTTCCCTGCCCCGTTTATGAAGGTGCTCGCACCCCAATGGGATGACTCACTTGTCCTGACTCATACACAGAAATCCTGACATGAGGTGCACACACAACTAACCCCGGTTTCCAGGCTCAGAGTGTAAAAGGGTAGCAACTACAACAGCAAAACTTCTAGAACCATCAATCTGGTCTACTATGCTTCACATGCTACGCAAGATTGGGATTGTAACAGCCATTTTCTGATGAACGGAATCAGGGCTCGGATGGATTAGAGCAATGACCAAGGCCCCAGGGGAGATCTCATGGCAGAGCTTAGGCGAAACCCAGTTGTCTACCCCCAAAGCTCTCAGGCTTTATCACTAAAACTATCTTGAACATCAAACAATCTAGAGTTTATAAAATCTTAAGGATTTTTATGTGGTACATAATACAATGATCTTATGTGGCATGTGGGAGAATATCATTTACATTTTGCAAGTACAAGGACTGGGGTTCAGTGAGGTGGAGAGATTTACCCAAGTTCATGGAGCAAGTCCATAGAAACTAAGACTCTACCTCTACTGTAAAGGCTCCTCCATACTCTATCATTTATTTGGGGTGGCAGATTAGTATTCAGTAAGTTAAGAGGTATTGACTTTTAACGCTCTGTGCTAAATGTTAATAAAACATATTTGCTGATAATTTTTAGGATTGGTCAACTTGAATGATGAGTTATGGTGGAAGATTAAGGATAGGCATATATTCTTTGGCACTCTTCTCTTTGAGAAAAGAGGACTATTTCACCACCACTTCCCTTCGCCCCCAGGCTCTGGGCTAGTCTATAACTGTTTTAACTAGTAGGGTAAGGAGGAAATAACAGTAGGCCAATCTACCAACAGTAGACCAACAGTAGACCAGTAACCGCTCAAAGCTTTCAAAAGAACTGGCAGCTCCTGCCCTGGTCTCGTAGAGACCTGAACTGCCATGTACGAAGTCCAACAGTCCTGCCTTAGACAGCTTATGGGGAGGCCCTGAGGTGACATGAGCAGGAGAGGGGCCCAGCTAAACCCATCCTTCTATTTATCCCTGCCAGGGTGCTAGGCTTCTGAGGAAAGCCTTCCTAAGACTCCAGGCTACCCTAGCTAGCAGCTAAATATCAGATAATCCCAGCCAATGCAACATGAAATGGAAGAGTTATCCACCTAAGTCTTCCTCAAATTCTTCACTCCCCATACTATGAAATGTAACAAAATTGTTTACGTTTTAAGTCACCACATATTGTGTTAGCTTGTTACAGCAGCCATAGTTTACTGGGAAGAAAACAAAGGAACACTTGTTACCCATAAGTGGCACGCTGCTGTGACAAAAGTTACAACATGCAGGGTCAGATAGAGAAAGGTCTGAAGGCTTCCCAGCATCTGTTAGTGGAAAGGAAGGATAATGAGAAAGTGTTCCTGGAGGCTAGGGGAAAGATGACCCATGATCCAGAAGGGGGAAGCTGTTTGAAGAAACCATCTCTTGTAGTAATGTGGAAAATGGAAGGTATATCCATAAATTCATGGGTTTGGCCGAGGACATTTCCTGGAAGCATATAGAACTCTTCTTTAGGTTGCCAACAGTAAAATTCAAGAAGACAAAGATGAACCAAAGGGGAAACTGTTCATGTTTTTAGCAGAACGTAAAGAAAATATGAAGGAGCCAGGGCTTGCTAGGTTTGAAAATAAAACTCTTTCTTATCCTTAGCCTCTCACAGCAAAAGATTCGCAAAGGAAAAAAATGGCTTCAGGGCAAAGATCACAGCCAGGGTGTTAGTGCAAGACTCTTTGTTAAGACCACAGAAGATCTAAGGTGGTGTCTCGTAGATCATTTCAAACAGACAAACATCTGGCTAAGGATGTCTGAGGCTGACCTCACAGAAATTCTCTATTAAAAAAGATGGCTTCCAAGAATCTTGAAGGCATATTTCCATGGCAGCCTCTGACAGCACTAATGATAAAGAAAGGCCTTCATGACTCAAGGACATCTGTGAATGTTGAGAAGGAGAGGGGCTGACGAGTGTGCTCACCCTTCCAGCGGACTGCTCTAGATCTCGTGCACCTGAGCAAAGCCAGCTCACCTACTCCTCAGACTAGCCTACTTGCCGCTCATGACCCCCAGCTCCAGTCAACTCTACATGAAACAAAAGAAGTGCTGAGCCAAGGCTTACCCAGACTCCCAATCCAAATAGCTGTGAGATATAATTAAAAGGTGGATATTTCAAGCCCCTAATTCTGGAGGTCAGTTGTTATGCATCAAAGGATAATAATCATTATGACATGAACTTTCGTGGTAAATGAGAGAAGCCTTCCAAAAATCAAACAGTAATCTTTATCAAATTGTATGTACTCATAAGGGCAACAGGTTCCACCAAGATGTGACTTGCTACTTCAAAACACCTAATAACCAGATGCAAGAGTTTCTTTCACTCTCTGCAGCAATAGACACAGTTGGTTTCATCCTTCATGAAGCTCTCAACTATCATGGCACACTGGACTTGTAATTCTCTTAACTATGGTAAGTAGATATCATTTGTCCTTTCCTATTTTCACCCCTCCCACCCTAGTTGGAGCCATACTACCTCTTACTTGGGCTGTCGGGATTGCTTTCTAAATAGTATCTCTACCTCCAGGATGCTCTAAATCTCATGCCATATTAATCTTCCCAGAGTGAAATCCGGCCCTATCCAGCCTTACCTTCCCAGTGGATGCAAACTATTCACCAGCCAAAATATACTATTCTCCATTCCCCTTGATCTTTGTACACACCATTTCTTTCTCATAGAATAATAGCTTTTCCTCAGCCAAAATCCATCCTGACTTGGAAAATCAGCAACATTCAGATCTAATCCTTAAGCCATAACTATGCTGCTATTCATCCCTTTGAGGGGTATAGACTCAACCCCCAGTCTAAAGCTATTCTCCCAAACTCCATGGTTTTGAGAGATGGGTCTTTGGACACATCTACCCAATAGCCAAGTGATTCATTCATAGATTTGTCCTCTACCAGACTCCATGCTTCTCAAGATTGGGAACTATATCCCCCCACAAGACATTCAAAATATTAGCTGAATACATTGGGAAAGATGGACTTTGCCTCAAAAAATTTTATACTAAAAAAAAAAAAAAAAGACTAACACAGTGAACACTTAGAGAACAAATAGATGTAGTTAACTTCCAAATTTCATGGTTCAGATTTGAAGTGCTTAGTCATTTGTGCAAGGAGAGCTGAAACCATCAAGCAAAACTTTGTGGGTAAATAGGATCTAAGCTTGTAACATAAGGTTGGGAAGAGAGAAGTGGAGAGAAGAAAGCCACTGTGAACCAAGAGATCAACATGAGCAAGGAGAGGTGAGAATAAACAGGACATACTGGCAGGAGAATGCAGAAGTGGGCTTCAGTTCCTTCTCCACGGCCAGGCACCTCTCCTAAGATAAGAAATCCTGATTGTTCTCCTCACCAGAGTCTTAAGATCTTTGGCTACAAAATCATAAAAATATTTCCTGGGCCAAAAACTGGGACATGTAAGTGTGAAACGTTTGAATCTGGTACTGCTTAGGAAAATCAAGAAAATGTTATTACCCTGTACACCAATGTTTCAAGCAAGTATTTCCCCAATTTGTAAAAATCACATATAGGAGGGACGCCTGGGTGGCTCAGTGGTTGAGCGTCTGCCTTTGGCTCAGGTCGTGATCCTGGAGTCCTGGGATCGAGTCCCTCATCGGGCTCCCCAGAGGGAGCCTGCTTTTCCCTCTGCCTATGTCTCTGTCTCTCTCATGAATAAAAAAAATAGAGTTTTTTTTTTTAAATCACGTATAGAAGACATGACCACCCCCACAGTGAGATTCACTGCAATGAATGCTGAGCCAAAAGCCCTCAGCTCCCCCAATCTCTTCTCAGCTTGAAAACCCAATGTCATATAAATGAACAGGAGGGCTCCTAGAAGAAAAGGGTAAGTGCTTGATGAGGTAGAGACCCACACACTCATCCATATTAAGCTCTATTTCCCTGGCCACACAGGAAGATTGCACTCAGCTGGCACTCCTGCAGTAGGGCCGGACTTGGGGCCAGCTCTTCAGTTTCAGAACATCCCCTATAATCTCTGCCATGGACCATAGAAGCAGTTGGATGGAGGTGCCTCAGAACTGAATGAAGTACCCTATATCCCAGAGCCACTTCGTGGACGACAGCTGCCCTGAGAGTGGCTGAGAACCATAGACGAGTGTGGGACAGAAGTCACCGTGTATGTCAAGCCATGAGATGTGGCTGCAGCATGACCTCGCCTAGCCTGACTCATTCAGTAAGTATTTAGTTATGTTTCCTAATCAATGTCTTCTCATTTTAGAGATAGGGGATCTATGACTCAAAGAGGTTTGAGTAAATTGCCCGGGGTCCCCATTGCCTAGGAGACAGAACTAGCTCTCTGACTCTGAACCCTGGGGGTTTTTCACCTGTGTTGGACTTTCTCCCAAGAAAATGAAATCTTCCACAGGTCATGGATATTATCCAGAAAAATAGGCTCACAACGGAAATAGACCTCATCATGTGTATTCAACAACAGGATGTCCGTTAGGGGAGGGATCCCTCTCCCTACCTCCCTGCCAACCCACAAAATAAGAACTTCCACCAACACATCCAGAAGCAACACATCTCTGCTCGTGAGAGAGCTTCTTCTATCCTAACTTTCTTCCAGACCCTGTGTCCCCTCAGACTGTGAAGTCACCATAGCAGGTGTTATCCATCTGCTGGCCCTGTGAACCCAGCCAATAAGTTCCATTTGGGAGGAAAAGAGTAAGAAGCTGATTTTGGGCTCACATATGAGCCCTGTTCTATCCAGTTTTTCCAGAAATGAGCAAATTTGACCCCTATCTGAATTCTATATATCCTTCTCTACGAGTCCAGAATTCAGACGGGATAAGTCAACTCCCTCAAAACCCACCAACACCATTTTTCTGAAAGAAAAAAAAAAAAGAGTGCTTCATGTGAAACAGCCCATCTAGCTCAGAGTACAGAAACACAGGACGTGCCAACAGTTACTCATGTGAAATTCCTTAACTTCCTCTAACTGGGACTCTGCATCTCCAGCCCCACCCCAAATGAATAAAGCTCCAGACCTGACGTTGGTCAACTTGTTTCACTGTGTTCTGGGGCCTCTCCTTTGTCCTCTCCCTTCTTTTCCTTCACTTCTCTGCATGTTCAGGGGAACTGGCTTCCCACAGGGACCCCCAAGGGTGTTCCCATTGTCACCAGAGCTGACATCAGCCCTGGACATGGCACTGACTGCTTATTCCTGGCTTCTGAAACAAGCGCCAGAGTTTCCGTGCCTTTGAGGAGCCAGATGGCAGTGGTATGTTTTCATAGTTGCCTTAAAACTAAGACAACAATGAAACAGATCTAGAGCCACCGAGAAGGAAAAAAGAGCAGCCCCTTTGAGTCTGCAGCCTGTCCAGCTCCATCTGCTCTTCATTCTGGTTGCTGGTCGCCCCCCTGGGCTGACATCTCTATCCTGGGCTGCCAGTCCTCCTTCTTCTAGGTCAGCTCTTCAATCTTGAGCCAGACCCCATGGCTCCTCCCACCCATCCCCCCGCCCCGGACCTGGCTCCATCCATTGTCCCTCTTCACTTTTGCCTTATGGACTGGCTCCACTCTTCCAGCCTATAAACTTTCCCCCAGTTACTCCCATCCTGGAAAAAGGGTGAGGAAACACCTACCTGCCTTCCCTATGAGCTGCCACTACTTTCCTGTCTTGCTGGTCAACTGCTTCAGAGAGCTACCCAAATACCCTGATTCCTCCTCCCCTTCCATGCAATGCCATCTGCAGGTCCCCCAACCCTCCCTGAAACTGTTGCTTCTCCAACCATCTCTGAGGATGACTGGTGCTGGATTCCACATGGAACCTGTGAAGGGAACCTAATTAGGATGGGGTCTGATCTAATATGACTGGTGTCCTTGTAAGAAGAGGCATGGAGAGACACACAGGGAGAATGCCATGTGGCAGACATTGGAGTGATGTGTCTCTAAGTCAAAGGAACACCAAAGATTGGCCACCACCAGTCCAGATGCCACCACCAGATGCCAGAAGAGGCAAGCAAGGATTCTTCCCTAGAACTCTTAGAGGGAGCAGGGCCCTGCTAATGCCTTGACTTTGGACTTCTGGTCTCCATGCCTGTGAGGGAATAAATTTCTGTTGTTTCAGGCCATCTAGCTTGTGGCACTTTATTAACAGCAACCATAGGGAACTAATGCATGCTCTCTTTCCCATCCTTACCCTAGCCATTCTTTGCATAATTTGGCACTTCTAACAATTGAATCTTTGCTGAAATTTTCTTCATTGGTAATTTCTTCAAGATGACTCTCTAGGGCAGCCCTGGTGGCCCAGTGGTTTAGCGCCGCCTCTAACCCAGGGTGTCTCTCTCTCTCTCTCTCTCTCTCTCTCTCTGTGTGTGTGTGTGTGTGTGTGTGTGTCTGTCTGTCATGAATAAATAAATAAATCTTTAAAAAAAAAAGGATGACTCTCTGGTTCTCCTGTGATCATCCCTTGCCTTTTTCAATGTCAGCTTCACTCAGAATTCTGTCCTTACCCACCTTTTCTTTTTACTCTACCCTTCTTTACAAGGTGAGATATTTACTTTCTGTACATGACTCCAATATTTATACCTTACTTGTCTCCAGATCTCCATTTTCACATCCTGAGCAAGCACTTTCACCACATACACCCATATGATGCTACCAATCTAGAATTAAACTTATTATTTGTTTTACTGATTCTTTCTGAAACAAAATAGAATATTACATGCACACACACGCACACACACACACACACACACACACACACTATAGATAAACATATCTCACTGCCCCGTCACCACACTACCCCAATCTATTCCTTCTTTGATATACTCTATCAACCAACATCATCAATAGCCATCAAATATTGCCCATTCTTCTTTCTAAATCATCTTTCATTCTCTCCTCTTTTCTCCATCCCATTGCATTGCCCAGTAGCATGTCTTTATCCTCTCTTGAGGAGATTATAGTCTTAATTCCTGTTCCATCTACCTTTGCTACTTAACAAACCATCCCAAAGTCAGTGGTGTAAAATATCAACCATGCACCATGATCACAGACTCTATGGGGACTCAGGTAGAAAGACCATACTGGAGTAACAAGAGACTGGGGGCTGTGACAATCTGATGGCTCATTGACTCTTGTGTCCAAGGGTTGATCCTGGCTGCCAGCTGAATGTCTACATCTGGTCTTTTCTATGGCTACTTGGGCTTCCTCACAGCATGGTGGCCAGATTCTAAGCTTGAGCACCTTAAAGAACAGTAGGAAGAACCTATAGAAACTTTCCTTCCCTAGTCTCATAAGTCACAAATCATCACTTCTTTCACAATCCCAAGCCCAGCCAATTCAAGAAGATTGAGTATAGATGCCCTTTTGCAATTGGAGAAGTGGCAAAGTCATTTGGAAAAAGAGCTTGTGGGATGGGAGATATGTTGTGTGCTGGAAAAAGCAATCTGCCACAATTTCCTGACTTTCATCCCTACTTTAGGGCTTCAATTCTCAACTAATTTGGCCTCTGTACGTATAGCAAGATTAGTCTCACCCTTGTCTTAAAACTTTTGAAAAATTCTATTTCTGGAAAGACATTTTAAAGCTACTATTACCTGTGGGTTGGTTGCTTTGCTATTGGTTCTCAGCTCCAAATCCAGTCTTTTCAACTCTTGTATGATGCTGTATTTTGACTCTGTATCCCATCTTTTTAGAATCCTTCACCAGCTGCCTACTATTAGACTCTGCCAACTGTCTAGAAGACACTAGAAAGAAACTACAAGACAAGCAGGCGGGAGAGAAGGAACTTTCTGCCTCCTATCTGCTTTCTGTCAGCACCACACAGTGGTGTCAGTGTGGTCCAGTGCTCCCAGAAACAGCCCAACTGTGTGCCCAGGGGTCCTAAAAGCAGCTCAATGGCTTCCTCAGAAGCCTGAACCTTACCTCCGTAAGACCCTTTCTCTCAACCTCTAGGCTCTGAAAGCCTCTGGGCTCTCAGCATCTCTTCCCTCACTCTCTCAAGCTATAGGGTGGCACCTGCTTCCTGAAGTTGTATGTCAGGGTTACCTCAGGATTCCCCTTTAACCTTTTCACATCCATACCTCTGAGACCACGCCTCTATATTAAACTCCCTTTTTTGGAATACCCGGTGTGGTTCCTTTTTTCCTGACTACACCCTGACAGTTAGAATGTGTGAGACCTTCCATTAACAGCCACAACCTGTCCTTCAAAAGTTATATCCCAAGATTCTCCACCACAAAGCCCTCTGCATTCTAGGCTTTCCTCTGACACTACATTTGTTTTCATGTTTCCATGACTGTGTAGATGCTATATTATAAACTTCATGAGGGAAGGATTTATGTCTGACTCATTTTTATCTCTTTCCTTCATACTTCCCCTTTTCTTACCAGTGCCTTGCACAGTGTCTGAGATATCACAAATGTCACCTGAATGAACACATAAAGTTATTGATCCATACATTATATACTGGAGGGGTGATTTATTGGTTGAATTTCTGGCATTGGGCACAGACATGTAAGAAAGACATTGAGGGATGGGTCTCACCTAAACCTCACAAACCACATCACCAAGCTGCCTCTAATTTGTCCTATAGGTTAAGGGAGGTGTGAATATTACCTTAACATATTTTATATATTAACTAGGGAAGCTCAGGAGATGAAGGCATAAATCAGGGCCACAAGAGCTTTAAAATGCTAATCGTAGTTTTGGCATCTGATTATGTATGACACACATCCAACGGCAGCTCTACGTCAAGTACAGCAGGGGAAATTACTGTGAATGGTGTAATGGGTGGTCTAAATTATAGCATTATGATAACACTGAGAATTAATCTTGTCCCTCTTGCTATGGATCCCAGATGCCCCACTAGATTTAGCATCAGAACCCTGTAAAAAGCCCTGATCAACAGTCCTCAGACATGATGTCTAGGACAGCAAGCTTGGGTGAGCTCCTCAGCCCCATCAGAAGCCTAGATGAGGTACCAGGAATGCCTTAGCCTTGAGGATATTTGAAGAATGGAAGGTTTTGAAACATTTTGAATTCAATCATCTTACAAATGAGTCATCTTACAAAACCAGCTTTGCCTTTCATTTAGGTCTCCGGCAAAAATAAACAAGCAAACAAAACCTCAAATAATGTTTAATGCCTTGAAGTTTTTGCTTTTCATTCCTTCCCCAAACAGATGGAAAAGTTCCTTTCCTTTAGGATGCTCCAGTTCATCTGGTTGCCTGAGACAAAAATCTCTCTAGATAGGGCAGATAAGGAGGTGTTTATGTGAGAAGTGATGAGGGACCACTCATGGAACTCAGAATCAATGCCATAACTGGACTCTGGCTGGAGGAAGGAAGGGACCCCCCACCCCCACCCCACCACCAGCAGGTGTGTATGGATCTTTATTCTAGCACTCCATCATCCACAGTCACAGAAACTCCCATGTCTCTTTCTCTTGGTACTAATAATACTTACTTTATTTCTAATTTAAGTTCTCAGGAAATAAGGAATTTGATCAGACCAGCCCATCATTCTTGTGGCTGCAGATCCATGACCAGCCTCTGGGTGTGGACTGGCTGCCCTGAAGTGTTGGGTGTTCACACAATATCAGTTAGGTGTGAATGTTGGAGGTTTGTGTGTGTTTTAGAGGGTGGGACATGGCCAACCAGGCTGAAGGAATTGTAGGCATGTACCTAAAAAGCATCATGGATATTAGGGAATAAATATTTTTTTCAACTAGAATACACATTTTATTATTTTAGATCAACTTACTTTGTATTTTTCCCATATTCAAATTATAAGATAGTTTATCTTATAACTCTGTAAGGCATTACTTGTATGTCATTACTTAAAGGCAACAAGCCATCTTGAAGCTTATTTGTATGCACCTACGAAGTCATTTAGTCATAGAAATATAAGGCCATTGCTTTAGAGGATCTTTTATCGCCTAACAACGCCTATGCTAATAGGTGTTTCGATCCAAACCTCAATTTTAAAATCTAATCATACCTATTAACACTTTTTGGCAAATTTTGGAATTATTTTAACACCACATTTACTTTTATGAATTAAGCCATGTTTTCTTTTCTTCGGCTTGTTGAGATTTAGTTGACAATAAAACGTGTATATATTTAAGGTGTTCAGCATGATATTTTTATACACATGTGAAATGACTATCACAATCAAAGCTAATTAACACACACATCACTTCACATAGTTGTGTGTTTGTGTGTGTGGTTAGAACACTTAAAATCTAGTCTCTTAGCAAATTTCAAGTACACAATATAGTATCATTAACTATAATCACCATGCTATACAGTAGAGCTCTGGAACTTATTCACCCTGTGTAACTGAAATTTTGTACCCTTTGACCAACATCTCCCCATTTCCCCTCCCCCCAGTCCCTGGCAACTACCATTCTCCCTGTCTGCTTTTTTAGATTCTACATATAAGTGAGACCACGTAGTATTTATTTGTCTTTCTGTGTCTTATTTCACTTAGCATATGTCTTACAAGTTTGTTCATTTTGTCACAAATGACAAGGTTGCCTTCTTTTTTATGACTAAACAATATTTGTAAAATATATAAATATGTAAATTTATAACAGAACATATATATTATGTCTATAATATTACATATTGTATATGTATAACATATTTTATATATTTAATACATATAAGACATGTTATATGTTACAAAATGTATATAATATATATTATTTACATATATATATATATATACACACACACACACAATATTTGAAGATTTCTTTACTCATTCATTCATTCAGACATTTAGGTTATTTCCATGTCCTGGCTATTGTTTTTTGGGGGGTTTTGTATATTTTTTTATTGGAGTTCGATTTGCCAACATATAGTATAACACCCAGTGCTCATCCCGTCAAGTACCCCCCTCACTGCCCGTCACCCAGCCACACCCCATATCCTGGTTATTGTAAATAATATTGCTATGGTCATGAGAGTGCAGATATGGCTTCAACATACTGATTTCATTTTCTTTGAATGTATACCCAGAGGCAGGATTGCTAGATCATATAGTAATTATATTTTTAATTTTTTGAGGAACCTCCACACTTCTTCACAGTGGCTGCACCAGTTTGCACTCCCACCAGCAGTTTGCAAGGGTTCCCATTTTCTACATCCTCCCCAACGCTTGCTATTTCTTGTCTTTTTGATTCTAGCCACTCTAACAGGTATGAGATGACACCTTATTGTGGTTTTGATTTGCATTTTCCTGATAATGATGCTGGGCATCTTTTTATACAGTTGGCCATTTGTATGTCTTTTTTTCAGAAATGACTACTTGGGTCTTTTGCTTATTTTTTAACCAGGTTATTTTTTTTCTATTGAGTTGTTTGGATGCTTTCTATATTTTGGATATTACCCTCTTAGCAGGTAGATGGTTTACAAATACTATCTCCCATTCCACAGATTTTCTCTTCATTCTGCTGATTATTTATTTTGTTGTCTAGAGCTTTTTAGTTTGATGTAATACCATTTGTCTTTGTTTTTTGTTGTCTATACTTTTAGGGTTCTCTAGAAATAAATCCATGCACTTATGGTCAACTGATCTTTAGCAAGTGCTAAAAACACACAATGGGAAAGAATAATCTCATCAATATTGTTGAGAAAACTGGATATCCATATGCAAGAGAATGAAATTGGATCCTTATCTCACACCTTATACAAAAATCAACTCAATTAGATTGAAGTCCTAAATGTAAAATCTACAACCATAGAACTGCTAGGAGGAAAAGCTTCATGACATCAACAGATCATGATTTTTTTTGGACATATTTATTTTTAATGTTATCTACTTAACTTTTGATATGCAATTTATGTACTTGATATTATTAAACCAGAGACTTAATCCACCTAAGCAGAAATCGGTTGGCCAACATGGACTGAATGACTCTGTATCACTATTGGCAATGAGACTGCAAATGCTACAAAGGACCTATGACTTAAGAAATACAAGTGCATTTAAAGACTTGTGGGACCAAACCGTTGCCCACAGCACCATCCTGAAACTCCAACATATATGATTACAGCAAACATCACAACCTATTCAGCTGACTAAGGATCTGCAAACAAAGCAATGCAATAGTGGGGATTTGTGGTTTTGTTTTGTTTTGTTTTTCATTAAGAAGTAAATATCACAGTTCACTGTTACAAGGATATATTTATTGAGAAGGGATTGTTTACAGTCGTGTACAATGTTACTTGAGAGCACATGGATAAATTATAGATGTAACACTACTACTAAAGCTTTTCACTGCAAGCCTAAAAAAACTTCTCTTAAATTTACTTTATTATAGTCCATCAAATTTAGATAAACATACAACAGTAGCAACTCTTTTTATAATTCCAAGTAAACCTAAGTAGATGCAAAATTCAGTGACAATTTTAGTGTGTTTGGTGACTCCACAGGTATGCAGCTAGGTTAATCCAGCTGGCTCATGTTTATAAATATGTTCTTCAGGAGGCAAACGTGCTACAAGTCTACTTGTATACTTTTCTTTAAAATATTTAAGCTGTACAAAGAAAATTTCAAAGTTCATAATGCATAAGCCTTACACAAAACCTCACATTTCTGGTTGGCAGAGTATTTCCAGAATAGTAGGTATCAACTCACCTCTTGCTCATGTCCTCTCTTGAGAGAATGACAAGACGAGGCATGATTTTTAAAAACATCCAGCATCGACTCATAAAAGGGATTCAATGATAAAAATGTTCAAGACCTCTTTAAGAAACTTTAATAAATATGGGAGTCCCCGGGTGGCTCAGCAGTTGAGCTCCTACCTTCGGCCCAGAGTATGGTCCTGGAGTCCCAGGATTGAGTCCCACATCAGGCTCCCTACATAGCCTGCTTCTCCCTCTGCCTGTGTCTCTGCCTCTCTCTCTCTCTCTCTCTCTCTCTCTCTCTCTCCCTCTCTCTCTCTCTCTCTGTCCCTCATGAATAAGTAAATAAAATCTTAAAAAACAAAGAAACTTTAATAAACATGTAATAAGGATCAGTCTTTTGCTGCTATGGTTATCAGAGCTAATCTTGCCTCAGTGTTTCACAAAAGTTTACCAAAATGAAATACACTAGGATCTCTCAACCTTGGCACTATTGACAGTTTGGACAAGATAACTTTTTATTGTGAGGACTACCCTATGCATCCTTGGCCTAATCACTAGATGCCAGTAGCACCTCCTCTTTCACTTGTGACAGTCGCAAATATCTTGGGGTGCCTGAGTGGCTCAGTTGGTTAAGCGTCTGCCTTCGTCTCAGGTCATGATCTCACGGTCCTGGGATCGAGTCCCACATCAGGCTCCCTGCTCTTTGGAGAGTCTGCTTCTCCCTCTGTGATCTCTCTCACTCTTGCTGTCCCTGAAATAAATAAAATCTTAAAAGAAAATATCTCTAGACATTTCAAATGTCTAATGGGAACAAAATGGCCCTTGTTGAAAACCACTGGTTTACGCTTATCTGGGGCACAGAGGTAAAACACTTTGTATTTTCATTCAATTCAGTTCAGTCGATATTTCCCATATCTGCATACGCTATGGTAGGCATGGCAATTTCTGTCTATCAGGAGGGTTTACCAAGTAAAAGAGGGCGTTAGACCATGGGCCCAGAATGTAATTATCTGGGTTTAAATTCAAACCACCCCACTTACCAGCTGCCTATCACCTTGAACAATTCATTTCCTTTCTGTAAGCCTTGGTTAATTCATCTGGGAAATTAGAGTAATAACACCACCTGCCTCATACAGTGGTTGTGAGAATTAGCTGAGAAAATAAATATAAGGCATTTAACACAGTACCAGCACACAAAGTGTCCAATAAATGTTGGAAGAAGCATGGGAAGAAGCCCACAAGAGGACAATGGTAACTGTTTCATCTGTCTCCAAAGTCAACTAGAAATAGTGAAAAGGAATTCATTCTCTAGCCCCAGTTACTGGAAGAAAAAATTCATTTGAGATACATGTGTGCCCCTTTATGTGCCAACATTAAGGCGTATGGATGTGTAATTTTTAAAAGATGCAATTCATAACATCTATGTTTTATTAAGATGTCAAGTGCAGGGGTAGGTTACCTATAATAAGCTGAACTCAGTTGAATTCGTCTTTAACCTCCTTAGAAAGGTCATCATTATTCACTGAACTTCAAAGCTGAGGTCATATCAATGTTGTTTTAGGAGCCTAGGTTAATATTATGTGGCTTTGTTTTTTAGTAGATTTTACTTTCTAAAGATTATTCAGTAAAGATGGGAGGGTAGACAGTACTGGCCAGGGTACACGGCTTGGCCAGGAAAGAGAGGATAATTGACCCATGCACCTGCTCAGAGGAGCCATGATGCCACAGTACCATTGCTTCTCTAAGGCCTCTTGTACCCTTTGTTGTGACCTTAAGGTGCCACCATGGCCAAAAGAAAAGAGTTCAGTCCCAGGCTCTGGCTCTATAGCACAGAGTACTTAGATATCAACTGAGCAGAAGAGACAACTGATACCCTGGTCACTTCACATTAAGGAGAACCAGGTGAGTATTAAGGCTGGCCTGAGTCAGTGTGGTCGCCTCTTGAACATAAGCAAAATATTCCTCTTCCTAACACCCTCACGTTCCCCATCTCTCCCTGGCAAATCTGCATATATCTTTTAAAACTCAATTCAAGGGGCAACCTGGGTGGCTCAGTGGTTTAGCGCTGCTTTCAGCCCAGGGTCTGATCCTGGAGACCCGGGATCAAGTCCCACATCAGGCTCCCTGCATGGAGCCTGCTTCTCCCTCTGCCTGTGTTTCTACCCCTTTCTCTCTCTCTCTCTCTCTCTCTCTCTCTCTCTCTCTTGTAAAATAAATAAAATCTTAAAAAAAAAAAAAAAGAAGGCAGAGAGGAGTCTACTTTCTCTGCTTTTTAAAACTCAACTCAAAAGTAGCTTAACGCTTGAAGACTCTCCTAGCTCCCTTTCTGCCACCTAATTCTGAGGTCACATGGTCCAAGCAACCATGTGAATTTGTAGTTATTTGTTGGGGAGCCTACTTCCCCCCACTGAAGGGCGAGTGATTCATGGCACTCTTAATAGGCAAAACAAGTAAATGATTTGATTGACATTTTATGGAACTGATCATAGCTTTTCATTTTAAAGGACAGATTAACACCACACTAGGTTCAACTATTATTTTGTTTCCAGTGAAATCCTTGAAGCCTTCTGAGCAATTTAATGTTTTCCCAACAGAATCACCTAAATATGAAAATAGCCACTGTCCATCAGAACAGAGCAATTCTCCCTTGGTGACCAGTGGTGAAGCTTTCATGTAGATGTGTTTCTGGTTCTCTTGGCAGATGAGGATCATATTTACTAAATGCCTGCTGTCTGTCAGGTTCCGGGGGGTGGGGATCAGACACCTGCCAGACACAATGACGAGGGAGGCGCTGGGAGGCTAGTGGCCTGCCCAGTCACACAGAGCTGGCAGGTGGCCAAGCTGAGCCTTCGTGCCACAACCCACCGACCATGCCCTCACCAAGTAAACACTCCTTCCTTGGTGCCTCCCTTCAGGCAAGACTGTAAATGTGCTCAAGAAACTATCTCTGTTACATCTGTTACATGTTCCTGTTTGAAATTCAATCATCGGGATGGACCCCCGATTAGCCTTGCTTATGACTTTGGAACCTCTCAATGATTCCAGTTTGCTGCATCGTGAGCTTCCATCCTATTCTGGTACATTGCCATTTTCCTTAGGCTCTTTCATCTGGAGCTTTCTGAGGGCTTCACGAATTGCTGTGAATGTTCTTTCCTAACAGCTGTGTCTGGGAGTGGTCCCATCCTACCTTCGAACAATGCAGTGAAAAAGGTGCATGATTCATTTCTTTTCCACTCTCAGTGCCAAAAACACACTTCCTGGGCCCTGTGTTACCTTCCTATCCAGGAACCAGAAACAGGGTTTTTAAAGGTAGGTTCTGGCGGGAGAACTAGAGGAACCCCGTTAGAGCAGAAGCAACCAGACTTTCGATTCATTGCATTCATCAAGTTGGTCTGCCCTCACCCAGGAGGGAGGGAGTGCTCCTGGGGTCCCAGATCCCCCTGTAACAGTGGATGCTCCGACACAAAGACAGAAGCAAGGGAGCTTTGCCCCAACTTTCTTCATCCTCCTTACCCTGGGCCACCAATTTTGAAAAGGAAAATAAATAATTTTCTTTCTCAAAGTTTTCATTCCCTTCTGTAGCTCAAACTTAGTCTCTAGGATCCCATTGGCCCTCAAATCGGACAGGGGCATTTTTGTATAAAATAGTTTGAGCAGAAAACCTTAAAGAGAGCACGAAGGAGCAGAGAGAGCATATTTACAAACCGCTCTCTTTCATCTCTGCATTTAGAACCCTATTAGAACATTACTAAGGAAGCCTTTATTTCCCCAGGGGTTAAAAAAGTAGAGGGTATCCCTAGGAAAGATGAAAATGAGTTAGGCTTAGAAATGACAAGAATTGGTTTCCAAATGGTCCTATGTGAATATATGCCTAGTAAGCAGAATAGGAAGTATTTGATTTTTTTCTACTTTACAATAAAAGCACAGAATTGAAATTAAAATCGGATTTCACTGACCCCATCCTCTCCCCCAGACTCCAAGCTCTTTTGTGCTCAGCCCCTTCGGAGCACTCCCAGTAGTGACCAGTCCCACAGGAGCACTCCCAGTAGCCACCAGTCCTTCCGGAGCACTCCCAGTAG
Source organism: Vulpes lagopus (assembly GCF_018345385.1). Taxonomy (NCBI): domain Eukaryota; kingdom Metazoa; phylum Chordata; class Mammalia; order Carnivora; family Canidae; genus Vulpes; species Vulpes lagopus. The sequence continues at coordinate 109,229,242 of NC_054825.1, read as the reverse complement.
CAACCATTACCTCTGGAAGGACTGAACGAGCTCCCCGCATGCTGAGTGCATGGGCCATAGTGAATGTCAGGCACTGCCTGGAGCTGCATGGTCTTCAGTCACCGCTCACATAGGTATTTGCCCCAAAACTGTACAGTGTCCCGATCTGTCCTCCTCTGCCGCGAGGCTTCATTTCTCTCCTGCCTGGTTGGGCTCACTGCTCTGTGAGTGTCCTCTTGCTGCCACCTGCTACTTCAGAGAGCAGGGATTCCAACCCGGCAACACCTTGCTGCGCTTTGCAGTGTATTCCAGGCATTTCCAGGAAGTCCTTTTTGTTTGTTTGCTAGCTTGCTTGCTTGCTTGTTTCTTTGTTTGCCAAAGGGGAAAAAAGACCGAACTAAGACAGGAAATTAAAACATTACCCTAATAATATTTCAGTTAATTTGGGCCTGGATATTCTGGAGAAGATATTCCTACAAACGAACAATAATGCCTGGTTACCTGGAATGGATGTGTATTCATACAAGTGTAGGTTTCTAGTGGATGACTGTTCCTTGGTAATACACACACACACACACACACACACACACACACACACACCTCATTTTTTTCTGAAACTTGTGGATATACAGCAAATTTTAATTTAGGAGGAAAAGATTGAGGCATTGCAGTTAAGGGAGTAAAATCTTTAAAGTTAATGATGATTATGAATATTACCAGTTGGTTACCATGATCCTAATGTTTCTAGCTGTGTTGTCTCCCAGATTTAGAAGCACTTAGCAAGGGGCATCTGGGTGGCTCAGTTGGTTAAGCGTCTGCCTTCGGCTCAGGTCATGATCTCAGGGTCCCAGGATCGAATTCTGCATCAGGCCCCCTGTTCAGTGGGGAGTCTGCTTCTCCCTCTCCCACTGCCTCTCCCTTCTGCTCATGCTCTCTGTCTCTCAAATAAATAAATAAAATGTTTTTTAAAAAGAAGTATTTAGCAAGTAGCCCACTTAAAAAAGCAGATTTCTTGACCACCAAAGGCAGAAGGTAATCCCTTTCGACTTGGCCCAAGGAAATCTTAATCCTTCACATCCACAGAGTGCTCTGGATGAGCTGGGATTGCCCTCCACTCTGATGATAGATCTGAAAAAAAGAGCCACTACCCTCAAACAGTTCCCGGTCCACAGTGAAGGGTTTGGAATTGCCTATTGTAGGAAGAAGAGTGTTCTAAGTGCTGGGAAGTATGGGCTATATCCAAAGGGCACTGGGATCCAGGAGGGAAAGCACTGGTTCTGTCTGCTGTGGCCTCAGCCAGAACCAGAGCTTGTGGGGAGGGAAGGTTTTCATAAGCAGACACTAGAGATGCCAGAGAGCTTCTAAAGGGAGCAGCATGTTCTGGGCAGGAGGGCTCCAGACAGCTGTAGATAAATTAGAGCACGAAGGATGTGTCATGGTATGGTTCAGTTAGGGTCCCAGCAGGGAAGCAGAACCAGTATGGGACACATGCACGAAGAGATTGGTTACAAGGAATTGGCTCCTGAGACTGTCAGGCTGGCTAAGCAAGTCTGAAACCCATGGGGCCAGGGAGTCAGTAAGAGAAGGTCACAAGCAGGAGGGAGCTTCATGCCCAGACACACAGTGCTTCTCTTCTTTCTGGGGAGTCTCAGTATTGCTGTCAAACCAAGTGATCAACTCAGGACTTGGATCCTCAAGATCATCTCTACTTAAAATCAACTGAGTAGGGTCTTTATAGCTCAAAATCCCTCTACACCAACAGCTAGATTAGTTTTGATTGAACAACTAGGATTATACCCTCATGGAATTAACACATCAGAAAGCCATCATGTGGGGTTATTATTACTGTTGAGGCCAATAGACTGAGGTGCCAGACTACATGGGTCTGAACTCCGGCTGTCTCCTTCTGCTAGGGCTGAGTCCTTGGGCAAGTTACTCAACTAACTGCTTAGCATCTCACTTTCTCGGGATGATAAAATGATGACAAACAGTATCTACTTCACAGATGTATTATAAGGATTAAACCTATAAGGTTTTAAGCTATGAGGATTAGCTAACACGTGTAAACTGCTTAGAAAAATATTGAAACATGATAAGTACTCAGTAAGGTGTCTATGTATGTGACACATATGCATGTGGCCAGTACGCCAAAAGTTTCTTCAACAAGTTGGTGGCAGAGCCAGGTCTAGCGCTGAGGGTCCCAGAATCCAACACTTTGGTAGCTGTTTAATTACCACCTGTTACACTCAGTAGTGTGAGGATGTTTTTAAAAGTATAAATAGAATTCCTATCTTTGTTAAAATTACATTCTAGGTGAAAATCTGAGACAGACAGTATCAAACAATGCATGTACATGTCATGGGAATAGAAAGGGAATAGAAAGTACACTTGAAGAGCCCAAATGAGGAAAGATCACTTCCCCTTGGGCCAGTCTGGGGAGACAGCCTAGGAAGGGGTGAAATCTGCTCTGGGGCTTAAGGACAGGGAAGGACTGGAGAAGTAGGGAAGAGAACAAGCTGGAGGGGACAGCAGCAGGGAGCTGCATGAGCAGAAAGCACAAAAGTCAGACACGTGATCGTGGCACCTGGTCAATAAGAAACCCCAAAAGGCCAGTCTTCACCTCTAGATACCAGATAATGTGGCTTCACTTAGGAAAGAATTAGCTTACCATCTTCAGTCTTTGTATTTGCATAGAAATCCCAAAGCACAGTCCCACAAGCTTAATATCACACTCAGAGATTCAAAGCACCTCCGTCCATGACTTTTTTTCCCCATGGGTTAGGTTTCTCCTGGTTCTTCTTCATTGATAGGCTTTAACTGAAGTAATAGATATGGCAGCTGATACCCTATATTTTTTAAAAAAATAGCTTCACCAGGTTGGCACGACTAAAGGATTTTATTTTACAAAATCTATAACTAGAAAACATTGGCTTTGCCTTTTGTACTAGAGATATGATGGAATTAAAGGATTCAAGATTGCAAAGCCTTCATGAATAATTCAGAATCCTCGGCCCCCAGCAAATTCTTGATTTACTTTCTGTGTGCCCATGTCAGGCTCTGACATTTGAAGAAGGTTTAATGGTGCTGAGTGCTCCTTAATTCAGGACCATCTTCAACCACATGCACATGCACATGATCCTCTTAGCTGCTCTATGTCACCTTATGTCTAAAATCTCAGAATTCATTCACTTTCAGTATGATGGAGTCTATACAATTAGCCTTAACAAACACTTAATTGACATTTACTAAGCACATCCCAAATAATAACTCCTTTTTGTCCTTATAACAAACCTACTGAGTAAGAACCATAGGTACCATAAATACATTCCTTTTTTAAATGAGGCAGCAGAAAAACAGGGAGTTTGAGCCACTTCTCCAAGCTACACCTCCCAGGAGAGGTGGCACTGGGATTCAGATGCAGGCTCTCTGGCACATGAGTCTACACCCTTAACCACCATGCTGCCTATCATATTAGTCATTAAAAGAGTAATAGAGGAATCCAAAAGGTACTGTAACTTTTCTGCCACATGTTCAGGAAGTTGATTGAGACATTGGGTGGATCTCTGCCCAGTTAGGGAAATCAGTTCTCAGCCTGAATCCCAACTAGCAGTTACTTCTCCCAGCAACTTATAACCAAGAGACAATATTCTCTATTACATGGCAACAAGACACAAGAAGCAGACACTGCTGTCTGATTAGACCTATATCCCCATGAAGAGAAAAGGGGCTAAAAGTAAGCAGTGAGACAATTTATACACCTCATATTAGAGGAACAATCTCAAGAACACCATCAAGAGATATTTAACACTCTAGATAAGTGCTGAATATTATTCCTACATATTGAATTTTCTCCAAAAAATCATAAAGGTCCTTGGACAAAAGAGTGACCCTCTGAGTGCAGATCTGCATGGATCACAGAATAAAAGGATCACTCTAGTCTGGACCACATAGGAAAAGAAAAGGAATCCATACCACAAGGCATATTCTCTCACCCAGCTTGGCTACAGGCTTTCACCAGTTCCCTGCTATGAAAGATTCAGAAGTTTATACCAAACTTAGGCTATATGTGATTTGTTACACAGGAGGCCTTGTTATCATTAAGTTGGTACAGAAAGAAAAGCTGGCTTAATGAATCCACTTAAAACAGAAACCTATATTTCACAGTGATAAAAACCAGTTCACTCAGGTTTATTTTGAACTGAAAATCATAAAAACAAATTTCTTCTGTTTATATTTAACTGTATTTTAGGTTCTTATTAAACAAACAACACATCAACTATTAATGGGGGAGATGTCACAATATGACATCCTACATTTTATATTCAGTTTCCTTGATACAGTCAAAAGAGGTTCAGTTTTGCAAAAAAGTATCAGAGTACTTCCTCAATGCTTCCAAGTGTCCCTCATGATATTTTAAAACACTTATCATGTTACTGTTTCTGTCAACTTTCTACTCTTATTAACTGGAAAATCCCTCTCAGATGTTCATTTTTCAAGGGCTGTGCCCAAGATTTGAGCAGTTCTCCAATACCAATTACCTGCCTATACTGCAAGACCCACAAATTCACTCTGCAAATATTTTGTATACATTTGCATAGTAATGTCTGATGTAATAAAGACAAGGACAAGAATGAGATGGAGTTTCCATGAGGACTGGTCATTCTTCTGTTGATTAGTGGCTATTTCTATGTTATGATGACATTTATTTTCTCTAAGCAACTTCTAACTGAGAAGATCAAGTTAATAAGAACAGATAACAGAGATCTCCTGTAGTGACAGTCTCCTATGGGATCCTTTCTATTGTCCTCATGTCTTAAGATAGAGAAGCTCTAGAAAAGTGACAGTCTAGGTATCTGGACCAGGTAAGCCTAAGCCCAGTAGCTCTCCAACAGCTTCCATTTTCATTAAGATAACCAAAAGCATATACTCATAAAACTTCCAAATACAGAACTACTAAAATCTATATGCTACTAAAAATTATATATAATATTCATTTTAAATCTTTTCCTAGCTATCCTGGCATGACTTTAAAGGAAATTCTCACATACCAAAAATGATGACAAATCCTGAATTGATATTGATAAGCAAACACTAAGGCTGAAAGATGCAGCAATCTGCCAATCTCTGGAGGGTGTATGGGGAAAACAGAAGACCAAAGCTAGGACCTTTGTAAGGCATTGAGTCAGACCAAGCTGCCACATAATAAATACCAAAATCCTTGGAAAGCAATAACGACAATAAAGAGACAGAATGAAGACTACTCCTACGGAAGGGAAAATTCTACCCTGAGGATTTCAAACCACATTCTGGCCCTCACTACATTTAGTACCAGAATCACAATACCTGTGCAGCCACCATGACCCCTAGTGCTTCTGTCCATAGGCACAGTGCAACAACCTTAAAACTAGATCCCAAAGTGTTCCTAAGCATAAATTTCTAAGTAAAATATTTCACAGTTCAAAATCAGGCAATATATACAAGGATATAAGCCACTGTGAATAAGAACCAACAAAACCAATAAATACCAAAAGCAAAACCACAAAGAAACAGAATTATCAAATACCAAAAGCAAAACCACGAAGAAACAGAATTATCAAATGCAAACAAAAAACATACATATCCCGTGTTTGAAGAAATTAAATAAGATATCAAATTCATAAAGAAAAACTGCCAAAAATTATTAATATTTGAAAAAGAACCCAATAAATCTTCTAAAATTGACAAGTGTTAAAAAATTAAATAATATAACAAATTTTTTAAAATAGAGTTAGAATGCAAAAGATGGATTGAACATAAAGATTAGACATCTTTGAAGAGAGAATAGCAAACTGGAAGATAAATTTGAAGAAATATCTCAGCATGAATCATAGACACATAAAGAGTGAAAAGGAGATATTAATTCATAACTGTGAAGGATGGTAACAAAGTTTATCATACATATAATTGATGTTTATGAAAAGAGGTAATACAGTGGGGAAAAAGAAATATTTGAGGAGATAATGGTTGAGAATTTTTCCAAATTAATGATAGATATAAATCTTCAGATTAAAGGACTATAAGAAATTCCAACTTGGAAAATAAAAACTGAAATACTAGAAAACAATAGTATTATTAGCTAGCAGGGGCATGATTGGAATTAAGGCAGTCTAAGATTCCTGGGTTTTTTATGAGGAAAATAAATATATTAGTTGACTTTAGATTTTGTTAACTTGAATACATTTTAATTTCTTAAGGGAAGCCACTACAAGGTAATAGTAGAGGGGAAATATAATAAGAGAAAAGGAATAAAATCCCAGTCAACCCAAAAGTAAGCAAACAATAAGAAGAAAATTAGCAAGAAAAAGCAGAACAAATAGCACAAAAATAAGATATTAAAAAAATAAAATACATCATTAATTGTAATGAATACAAATTGATTAAACTCATCAGTTAAAAGACACAGATTGTCAGACTGGATCCTTTTTAAAAACAATAGAGTATGTTAGGTTTACTGGAATTGAAATTTTAAAAATAATATACAGTATACTAGAGACACACTTTAGACAGAAAGACTCAGAAAAGTTGAAAATTAAAAGATATACATATAAAACACTAACTAAAAGACAGTTGGCATTAATAATAGGAAAAATGGTCTTCAAAGCAATAAACATTCCAGAGATACAGGGAGTCACTATACCATAATAAAATGATCAATATGATTATTTCTGTCAGGAAGACAAAAATAACTTAAACTTGTATGTGTTAATATAACTTCAAAATATTTTTAAGTAGCAACATGTCAAGAGAAGTTGACAAACCTACTAATACAGAAGAGTTTTAACATTCCTCTCTAAATAATTGATAGACCAAGCAATAAAAAAATCTGAAAAAATAGAGAATATTTGAACAATGCAATAAAAAATATCTGAAAAAATAGAGAATATTTGAACAATACTATTAAGTATCTTGATGTGCTTCCTAAAACACAAAATTCTCTTAAAGCAAACATGCAAAATTTATAAAAATTGACCATTACTTAGACCATAAAATTGACTATAGCTTTAACATATGTCTAAAAATTGTTTATAGACAAATCACATTCTATAGCCCAATGCAAGTAAGTTAGAAATCAATAAAAAACAATCCTTCAGCCCTCCCTACATGTATAAATCTTATTAAAAATTCTTGTTAAATAGTCTTGGTTTATAGAAATAAAACATGCATGATTGAAAATAAAAAGTACTCTGAACTAAACCATCATAAATATATATTATATATCAAAACTCATGTTTTGCAGCCATACACTCCTTAAAGAGAAATTTATGGAATTGAATACTTATTTTAGGAGAAATAAGGACCTTAAAAAGGCTGGAAATTAATGAACTAAATATACAACATAAGTAATTATAAAAAGAATAATAGAATACATTTTTTTAAACTGTAGAAGGGAAAAAACAAAGGTAAGAACAGAAATTAATGAATCAGAAAATAAAGCAAGAAGGAAATTAAGAAGATGAAAGCTCTTTTTCCACAAAGGCTTAAGACGTGGGTAATTCTCTTGCAAGATTGTTCAAAAAGAGAACTTGAATAAATAAGAAATACTCAGTGTTTAGGCAAACCCAGGCACATGCACCAAGATTCAGTAGCACTCAGTAAGGGTATTTTAAGCTGTAAAGGCTTTAACAAAAGGAATTAGAGGCCTAGATATAGCTGAAGGTTCTGAAAGAGACTCTCCAGTTTGAACTTATGAATGTGATTCCATTAAAAATTTAGAAATATCCCAAGGGGAAGCTACTCTGTCTAAAGCTGCCACTGGTGCTTCAAGTTCAGGAACACTCTCCCAGAGCTGTCATCAAAAGAACAGGAAGCTGATGTCACGACCACCACCACCACCACATGGCCTCCTGTAACCCAGAAGCTTGGGCACAGTCACTGGAGCACTCTGCATAAAATCACTCAAACAGCCAAAAGTGGGAAGGAAAATAGTTTCACTAACACCTTCCAAATTTTACACCAGTGTGTCTAATTAGTGAAAACTAACGTGTTTCTGTAAATAGAATGGAGAAGCATTGAGAGGGCCAATCTAGGCACAAATCCCTCCACTGATGCATCCTTCAGCATTTATTTCCATCGAGTTATGGACTGCTTCTCACACGCAAACACTGACAATGCCTAAAATTAAAAGAGATTTTCCCAAACTTCATAGGAATTAAGATAGAATCATTTGTTTAAACTCCATTTTTCCATCTGTCAAGTAAGATGAGCTACACAAGAATGATCTTCATTATCATCAGCTGGAACAATACTGAAAATGCAAATGAAGAAATACATATGAAGAATTATTGACATTTTTTAGGCAAGTGGCATTTTTTAGAAAGGTGATAGAATCTTTTTGAAGCCCCTTTTAAGGCTGCTGTGTGTGCCAATTTATTCACTGAAGTCTGAAGAAGTCAATAAAGCTGCCGAGGAGTTCCTATAATTTAAGCAAAGCAAAGCAAATCTCTTCTCCCCAAAACTTCATTTGGTTCAAGATCCTACATACAAAATGATATTTTAACATGAAAGGGAACATAGATCACACGCCAGAATCAGCATGAGCTGCTGTGTTATATCACACACTGGATATATTGCACTGAAATATAAAATAGCACCCAGGAATATTTGCAGTGGCCTTTGTATTAATTTTCTATGAATGTATAACAATAAACCACAAATTTAATAATGTAAAAAAAAGACACTATCTTGTAGTTTTAGTGGGTCAAGAATCCAAATACAGCTTAGCTGAATTCTCTACGTGGAATCTTACCAGCCTGGGATACAAGTATTGGCCAGGGCTGGAGTCTCATCTGAGCCTTTGGTTCTCTGGCAAATTCACCTGGTTGTTGACAGAATCGATTCTGTTGCAGATGTAGAACTCAAGTTAGCTTGCTCCTTCAAGGCCAGCAGGGAGTCTCAGACTTACTCAGTCTCTGACCTCTAGAATTTCTTTTAAAAAGTTCAGCTGAGTAGGTTAACCCACACAGAATAACGTCCCTTTTGATTAACTTAGAGATGACTGATTAGGGACCTTAATTACATCTGCAAAATCTTTTACTTTGCCAGATTTCATTGGTTGGAAGCAAAATAAATGTCCCTGCCACCCACAAGAGGAGAACTATACAAGGGTGTATAGAATTCTGCTGTATGTGGGAAAAAGTACTGAGGAAGCCTCTGCACACATTCCATGCTGGTTTTCTGTCTAATGTTGTATTGCAATATTGAAATAAGCAGCAAGTCTCTTGGAGAGTATTGCTTGTTGCTGTTCTATCTTATGGTTTTGGTTATTCATTTAAAAACCATTTTCCTCCTGGCTACAGCCTACTAACCTCTGTGCTAAGTACTGGTGTACAAAATCAGTAAGTGACAATCCATGTCTATGAGGACACACAACCATTACCACTTTATCCCATCTGCTGCACAACAGCAGAGTCAGGTCGAGTTTTTTGTCACCCCCTAAGTCAATCCCATTTGGCTGCATTACTTGATGTTTTTCTGAAAATAAAATAAAACAAAACAAAGAAACACTTCCTCTAGTATGACTACAGAGGTGGCTATTAAACCTATTCTATTCTGACTGTGAACATTAAGCCTGAGTCCAATGCCTCAAAGAAGATGATCCAGGAAATCCTTCTTAACCGGATTCTTATTTGTGAGAAGAATAATCTGTTTCAAACCAACTATGCAAGTGAAGATTCATAGCCTTTCCCTTCAAAAAATCGAGGATAAAAGGAAACCTGCTTCCACAGAAGACTATTTGTGACCACACTGGGGAAAAATGTGAATTTTCTTACCCAGTGTTAGACCAAAAGCTACTGTACAACGCTGATAAACCAGCATTCTGGATTCATTCCCCATAACTAGGCATCCACTGAGCATCTATTTCTGAAGTTAGCCAGCTGGGATTCAGAAGCTCAACTGGATGGCCATTTGCCCAGTAATTCTCAATTAATGTAACTGAATTTGAATCTCATGCCACCACACATATCTCATGAGGCAGGCATGTGTGATCTCTGCATCCAGAACCAGCTCACTGGTCCCAGAGCCTGGCTCCCCCATAAGACAACGTGGAGAGGTTATGGGGGATTTTTTTCAAAAATAACCTCAATCACTTTGATGCTGCTCAACTTTACATGCAATATAAGTAAATAAATTGCTTGATAATAATTATTGTCACAAAAGAAAGTGGTATGTTTATATTTTATCTAAGTGTTCCATTACCATAGAGAGGTGGCAAAGGATCAGAGCTGTCAGTTGCCAGGTAGATGAATGGTTTGAAGCTGCTGTCACATTTTCAGCCCAGCCTTATGATTTTATATATAACAAATAACCTATACGATGAGAAGAAAAGAAAGCAAGAAAACAGAGAAAGTTGGCCAGCCTATTTAAATACCTAAATGTCCTGGTCTTTGGATCATAATTTTCTTCATTTGCTTTGCTGACACCCACCCTAAGAATATATTCTGACCTGCACCTGGGTGGCTCAGTCGGTTAAGTGTCTGCTTTCAGCTCAGGTCATGATCCTGGGGTCCTGGGATCGAGACCCAGCATCCAGCTCCTTGCTCACTGGGGACTCTGCTACTCCATCTCCCTTTGCCCTCCACTCATGCTTGCTCTCTCACTTTCTTTATCTCAAATAAATAAAAAAAATATATTATTAAATAATAGATTCTGATCAATTATTTTAACTAATCTATTGTAGCATCCATAAGGAAAACATCAATTTAAAAAAAGAAAGAAAACAAAGACCGAACGAACGAACAAATGAACAGAAAACTCTTACTTATCTACTTGGAATTCTGCTGCCAGGCTATGATGCTAAACTCATTCAAAGACATCTTCCATTATAAGCTTTCCTCATTTCCTGCATTTGAAGACCACTTCCATTTTGTATGACATTAACATAACTCCATTCTCCAATGAGCACAAAATGCTCTGTTAGCTCAACATCACATTCCCATCCCATTCAACAGCACAATCACACTTCAATATCACGCACGGTTGCCTGTAACAACCGCCAGGTTCAATCCGGGGAGGAAATAGAGAACTTGAAGACCTAATTCCTCTGTAGATCCCAGCTTCCTCTCCTCTCCCTCCTTTCCCCACTTTCTCTCCACCACAGACCTTCCTCCTCCTCCTCCCCAGTAGTGCTCAACCACACAGACACTGGCACCCTCACACACACCACGTCCCTTTCCAGGTTCCAGTAGGAATCAGTGACAGGTGTGGTGTGTTTGAGGTGCACACCTGTAAGTTCCAGGGACTGGAGGCTCACCTGGAGATCATGAGTAAAAAAACGTCGTTCAAGTGATAACATGAGATTTTGCAAGGCTACAGATACAATATTAATTATTTACCCCCCAAAAATGAGTTGCACCTGCATTCATATGTAACCATATCATAAAATTTATAGCATGCAGATGATTTCAGCTCCTTCATCACATGTTTGTTTCTTAAAACAATTATGTTGCAAGAGACTCCCTCAGGTAATAAATCCTTATGTTTAACTTAACTTCCATTTTCCATCCTAACCAGGCTCCTCTGTAATAAAACTAAAACTCATCTGACATGTTTGTAGAGCACTTTATCCAAAGAGTCCCAAAGGCTTTACAGATTTCATTCTATCAGAGGGAAGGGAGTAAATCATTCACTTTACAGAGAGTGTGAATAACATTTCCTAGCTGCTTCCATCAACTACTTCTAACAGTGGGAAAGTACATCAGGCTCCTCCAACCAACAGCCAACATGGTTCAAGCCAACACCAACTTTCCGGGGACTTAGACTAAACCTATTCTCCCATGCCATGTGTCCATCTGTCTTTTCTGTCTCCAATCACAAACTATCTTTCTCCTCTTCACTCTGATTTTGATTTACCAAGTCAAAGCATGGAAACAAAAAATAAGAACTGATGTCAAGAATGATCAGTCCCCCATTACTCTGAAATGTTAATGTGACTTCTAAGAACAAACCTCCATTCCATCTTAAAAGCCTCCTTTTGTCAGCCATCCCCAAACTAAAATCTGCATACCACCAGAGCCACAAAGGGAAGCAAAACTGAAAGAAGGAGTAGGATTGGTCAAAATAAAATAGTATCTAAAGGCAGGTTATATATATATATATATATATATATATATATATATATATATATATATATTATACACACATTGTAGCAGCCATGAGAAAATCATCAATGAAACACCAAAGAAGAAGAAGAACCGTAGGAGATCTCTAGCAAGGACCCAGTGAAATAGCTCTTACACACTTTTGTTGAGTGAACACCGCTTCTTCTCAAGGAGGCAACCAGAATCATCCCATTTTTGCTCAAGAAAAATAGAGGTGGAGGAACTGCATCATTTAACAGTCTTATTTGCTGGAAAATTCAACAAAAATCTCTAGATTCTTTCAATCAACCAACATTAGTAGCACTGTGCTAGGCTTGATAAGGGTATAAAAACGTAGAGTCCCTGCATAGATGGCAATCCATTGTGCATAGCTTTACGTTTTCTCTCATCTTCCTAGACTTATCTGGGCAGTGCCTTGAAAAAGCTAAACATGATATTTTTAATTTATTACTAGGAACACACACACATACACACACACACACACACACACACACCAAATATTCCTTTTAATGTTAACATTACTTACACCATAGTAATAAATATATGCAGAACTGCAAATAAACATCTTTAAGAATCAATGCACTAAATGTTTCAGCTTCACTGTAGTATCTAATCAATCCAAGAGCAGCTTATTGCTGTGTCTATGCCAAATCAATAAAAAATAAACCTTAAAAATACCTATAAAATAGAAAGCTATAGAACAGATACTGTGGGACTACAAGAAGCAATTACACTGCACAATTATATAGCATAATACCAATAGCAAATAGTTATCTAACTGCCCATGAAAAATTATGGGATGTTTGATGCTAACTTTCTTCCCATTACATCTTTCTCAAACAAAATCCAATATCAAGAAGTTTATTTATAGTACTTTATTCACATATTCTGGCACTGTCACCAAAATTGAGATTTTCAGCACTGAATAGAACTAATGGAATCATTTAAGAATTGTATTCAAAGCTTAAGCTCTTTTTGGTCCCAAGTAGGACACAGCTTGAGGCTGCAGAAAGACGATGTTCCATGCTTAAAGAAGTGGTCTGCACTCCTAGGCTCATACAGTTGTATCCTTTCCTGGGACCCTAGGACCTCCTGGGGTCCTGCTTTGGCACAGACGAGAGGAAAGCACTCTTTCACTACTGTTGCATATACTATTCACCTGGTGCTTTCTTAGTCTCCAGAATTTCTATAGTTGGAGATTCCCAGTGTAGCCTGACTTCCCCTTAGCATCTGACGCAGCACCCGTGTCTGAACAATAGCCTATATGGCCAAAAGACAGGAATGGGACAAGAGGGGAAAACAAAGGAAAGAAAACTAGAGACAGCCAAGAACAGATATCCATTCAATGAGCAGAAGAGAAGCTTGCCATTCGGAGGAGAAAGAACATGGTGACATCTATGGCTCCCTCTATGCGCCAGCCTGTTGGGGAAGATAGTATCATGTCTCATGAGCACTAAAGGCAATAGAATATCAGACAGAGAAAATATCCTGTCTGCTCTAAAAAGAACATTCCAGAACTGAACAGCAGCTAGCTGCTGTAAAAAAAAAAAAAAAAAGAAAAAAATCAGACCAGGGGAATCCAAGGAATTGTATCCTTATTAGGCATAATGAACAGCAAAGTGATGTCCACCCCATGGAGCAGCACACAACTCAAGACTGCTGAAAATAGCTGAGAATAATCTAAGAAGGAAATAGCCAAGCCAGAGTTGCCATAGTAGAGGGAGATTTTTTTTTAAAGAAATTTTTTATATACATTCTCCTTTTTTTATTTAGGTTTTGGGTTTTTTTGTGTTTTGTTTTTACACTATATTGAAGCTAAATTAGATGTTTTACATTTTACCATGATTAAATAACAATTTCATGTGAACACAGCCCTAGGATTTCACTGGCTTTGTCTGAGTTTTGTTTTCACACCGTGCCTAAAGTGTTAGCATGGTAACACTGCCCAGAAAAGTGACTCCAGTGACAGGAGTAAGAAGAGTCTGCAGGTGAAAATTACAAGTCTTTTTGGGTTCAGGGCCCCAAACTGCACACCTGATGGGAGCTGGCAGTTTCTCAGACCTCCCCCCAATGACTTCAATGGTTCAACGATTTGCACTCATGTATTTTATTCTGTTCCCTCCTTACCCCAACGGGGCCTAACCATGATGTAGATGTCACCCTCACACATGCACCCAGCTCTGCTAAGCATGATTTGACAGGACAGGCCCTGGAGGTCATGCTGTAATTGCCATAGACATTTCCCTTTGCTCATCCTACACAGGACAGCTGTGGGCACTCCACCGGGGATCCAGGTTCAGCCACCAACTGGAACATGGCCAGTCACAGAGGCAAAGGGGCAGATGCCATGAGGATCACTGAAGCTCCCACAGGAAGTTACAAACTTGGCTCCCTCTTGCGTGTCATTGGTAGGAGCAAGATCTGTGGTCACACGTGACTTCAAGGGGCAGAGACAATGATCCCACTGGGAGCCCAAAATAGAGGGAGCAGTCTCTGTGAGCACCCCAAGACAGAGAGATTCTGACCTTAGCCCAAAATCTGTATGAAGCTAAGCACTCCTCTTTAGGTAAGACGTGGATATCCTAGAATGACCACCAGGAATGGAATCCTGATGCTGACCAGGGTGCAGGAGGGGCTAGATCAGGGCTTTTCAACAGTCATCTGGAGTCCATTAAAGAACAGCCATCACCCAGCCCCCAGTGAGGTTCACTGACTGAATCTTGCATTGTGGTTTCTGGAGGAACCACTGAGCCAATGGCCTCCTAAGACACTTTCCCATCGCACCTCCCACAAGTCTTTCTAATACTGTTATTTGGATTTAAAAATGACCTTCTGGACAAAATCTCCTCATATTCAAACCTTCAGGGCTGAGTCCCTTTAACTAATATCACATCACTGCCTCCTGAATATTTATAACTCTACAGCAGCCGAGGCTTCCCAATGCCTGTGACTTCTTATGTGCGGTGGCAGTTCATGCAACAAACATCTTAAAGGAAACCATCCAAATGAGACATCTTCCTCATTAGGGTCTATCATTTACTGAGAAAAGAAAGAAGTATGTAAAGCACCATTATTTTTTTTCCCTGAAGGTGGCTGGAATTTCGATTCTTCTCCTAATAAACATGGACCCATTAGGTTGCTTCATAAATGAATGGTTTGTCTTTGTCATTCTTGCTACAGCAAATTCTCCTTTTCATTTCTCTTTTCTGAGGATCCCTAGAGAAAGTAGTTTGGGGAACTCCATCCTTATTAGATGCACATCAAGCAGATCCTGTTCACTCGATTTCAGCTTTTCTTTCATGGTATCAGGGGCAGGATATTATTTGCAAGCAGCCAAGGTAATTACCATCCAGCAGGGTCCAATTGTTTTCAATTAAAAGCTTTACTGCAGTCTTTAGTTTTTAATACCATTGTGGCCATCTGCTTTCACTGAAGATCTACCAGCCAGAAGCCCAGGCCACGTCTTACTGCCATTAACTCCTAAGAACTGTTTTCCTCCAAAATGAAAAAACTCAATAGTCCAGGGAAAATATGGGACTAGCCCAGCACATCTTTGGTGACCTCAGGAAAGATAGATTATAGAGCTCTAGAAGGTCACTTCTCAGAAAGAAAGCACTTCTTCTTCCTGCCTGAAGTACTAGGTAATTGACTTAATTCTCTGCTTCACTTCAAAAGGGGATGCTCAGCTCTAACTACTCCAGTTCCCATTTCCCACCCAGTTCAAGCTTCCATAGCTCTAGTATAAAAAGTCTTCAAACTGCAATTTCATCAGACATATTGTTTTGGTAGCAATAGATTCCATTTTTGATATCTGATATCAGTCCAATGCTGCATAGA
The DNA here is from genome assembly GCF_018345385.1 of Vulpes lagopus. NCBI lineage: Eukaryota > Metazoa > Chordata > Mammalia > Carnivora > Canidae > Vulpes > Vulpes lagopus. The sequence goes on along the minus strand of NC_054825.1, from coordinate 109,213,289 downwards.
TCACTATCACCCAAAATCTAGGTGGGGTAATTGTAAAGAGCCATTCGGGTTACCTAATGGATGCTGTGATAGAAGGTATTTTAACTCTTTTCATAACTCAGAGCCTGGACTCCATTTCTAAAGTCACGTTGTCAGAAATTAATGGAGGTGTTTTATAAACATAGAAGGTGTGATAGCCCAAGGGCTAGATTTAGAGTTTCCAGCACAAATGTAGCCTGCTCCTGCTAGTTTATGCTGTAAATTGGCTCCATAAAAACCATTTGCACAGCTTGATTCCCCTTACCTCCTCTACAGCAGTTCTTCTGCAGCTCCAGGTGGTCATGGTTCAAGTCCCAGAGAGGAATACCTTCCCCAACAAATAAAGGCAAAGCCTTGCAAAGAAAAATCATTGGGCCTTCCCAATCCCTTTCCCCTTGTCTTTTCTCTGCATGTTTCTTAGACTGGGAGTCTGAAGGAGCAGCTGCCATCTTGTGACCATGAGTCAGCAAGCATGAGGACAAAGGCACACATACTAAGGATGGTTGAGCAGAAATTCAGAAGGAATCTGAATCTTGAATGCCACAGGGCCAGCCTTAGACTGCTGGCACCCAGACTTCTGAAATGCGAGGCATAAAAATCACAAGCTGCTTTCAGACCCATCGATAAGATTTGCTATTATTTAGGAGAAAATGCATTCCTAACTAACAGAGTAATCAAATCAAGAAAACAGTCACAAAAGGATCAGAGGAAACCAGAGTTACCCTCCCTCCTGGGTCTGGACAAGAAAGTGTTTTCATTATGAAGCAGCAAATCTAATCTCTTAATTCTCAAAATTACAAGGAAAAAAGTCTTGAAGGAATTAGCCACACTGAAAGAATTTTGAATGCAAAATCAAAAATCCATGTATAATAGTTGTTCCTATCCTCCAAATATTTCTGACTTTCCTCCTTTCAGGACCATGATAAGTTTATGCTTCTGTGCCTCTTTTGACATGAGGCAAAACCATACGATTTTTTTAAATTTTTTTATTTTTGGCCAATGAAATGAGAACCCAAATGAAGGGTCATTCCCCAGCTGCAGCTTCAAGATCATTGTTCACTTTGCCAGGTACTCTTTCTCTAATTGAGGTGATGGGAAGCCCAGGTCAAAATGAAGCATCTTGTCAACCCCAAAGGTCCACCACAAGAAATGTCTCCTGCTGACCCACACTGGGCAACACTGCTTGAAGTGAAGACTAAATCTAGGTCAGAGAAGTCAGAGTTGTTTGTTACAGCAACATACCCATTCTAGGGACTGCTGCCTCACCCTAACAAACAACCTCTAGATAATGTAGGAGTATCAAGTTGGAGAAAAGGACCTATGAAAAGACCGGAATTCTTGCGAAGGAATTTTTAAGCAGATATGCCAATGAATGTCTTGAAAAGTGAAGGATAAGAGCAGTAGTTCCCAAACAATGCTACATGTTACATTCACTTGGGGAGCTTGTAATAACCCAATGCCTAATGGGTTATTACAACACCCTCAACACCCTCATACAAATTAAATCAGAATGACTGAGGGCAGGGACCATGTATCAGCAATTATAAAGATGTCCAAAGAATTCCAATGTACAAGAAATTTTGGGAACCATTCAAAGTCCTTTCTCTAATTAAAACAACAACAACAAAAAAAAACATTTTTTTAGTAAATATGAAAGTGTTTATTTCAAGGAATGACTGGCCATTGAGAAGGAAGCAATCAAGCCAAAGAGCTTTCTGGAAGAGCAAATCACAGTCTATCCACATGGTCCAGAGTAGAAAGGGAGAGAGGCCCCCTCCCCACACCTGCTGTAACGCCAGCTTAGTACATCTCTAAAGGGACCCCACTGCGTGACTCCGATTACCTAGCATCATCTCAGAGTCAACTTTTCAACAAAATACCACAGCCTCTTTCTCAAGGACTCACATATTGCCCATGAGCCCTGGGATCACTTTTATCAGTGAGCTTCCCAAACGCACACACACATCTCCTCCGGTGCTTTATCATCTGAGAGTCCCAGTGCTTTCCACACAGTGCTGGGTCTCAATCTGGGCCTCAGGAGAGACCAGAGCAAGCCACGCTCTGCAGTCAGTAGTTGGCCCTGGATACAAAGAGCTGCCCCAGTCTGCAGTTTGCCTCTGCCTTCATGCAGAAATGACACACTAGAAATCTCATTGTATTGAATTGTTCTTTCTAGACAAGAACAAAGTAATAAAGTAGGTATTAAGTTCTTCACACACAGTTTGCCCCCAAAATACCCCCAAACTATTTTTTATAAAGCTTATGGCAAACCCGAGGAAAGCCAGCTCAACCTGGAAAAGTCAGGGCAACCCAAGCAAAACAAGCCCCAGGAGCCCTTGAGATGCCTGTTTCTCATGAACCTAAATACGAAGCCCCAAGCATGCCAGTCCTCTGTCCTCCATCTATCTGCCTTCCCACCCCCATGCCCAGCAGGCTTTCCTATTAGGCCTTTGGAGTTATTTAGGACGCTGTGCACGTAGCATAGCAATCAGATGCTTTCTCCTCAGATGGCTTGGCTAATGGCCACTTCCTGTGGTTGTCAAATGAAAAAAGAAAAACTAGCATATCCCCAGTGACTTATTGTATCACTTCCCGTATCTGACTATCTGGTAGCCGGTATAATTTAACATCACTCGTAAATTAAGAGCCTCTTGCAAGGGTGCCACAGCTGAGCCCTCCACCCCGTTTTGCTGATTATAAAGAAACCTTGCCAGGACTTCCATTATGAATAGTCATTTCCTAAAATGTAACTCCAACAACACTGACATCTAATCATATATTAAATGAATGAATAGATGTTATATATCCATCCTGTATACCTCTGAGCTCATTCTGAAGATTAAAATGACTGCCTCTAATGTTTTGCCAGCCCACGCTGTGCCCATGATGTCAGCTCTCACCATGACCCCCCTTGAGGCCTTCTTTTTCACACCATGCCAGGCCTCCAGCCTCTGGGCCATCGCCCACACTGCTTCTTATCTCTTGGCTTGCCTGGTTTCCCCTTGCCTCACTGCCCAGCCTGTGAGAAGTCACAGTGAGCTCAAATTCTTGCACATCACCTGACTTCTCCAGTGCCCCATGGTGCTGGAGCTGGACAACTCCATGAGTGCCCCTTCAGTCTCCCCAGGGCAGGTGCACAGGTAGGACAGGCTCCCTAGGGCAGGTGAACAAGTAGGGTAGGCCACATAGCTTTGTGCTACAAGCTCATCATCACCGCATTAATGCTAGTGGAGATTCCCTTCCTAGCACTACTGATACTTGGGGAAAGGACTCTCACTGCGGTAAGTAGTTTTATGTTTGTTTCTGTCTTGTTTTGTTTGGTTATTTTGTCTCCTCAGTGTAGAATCATGAATGGACACCACATTTGGAGTTCAATGGTCCAATTTTCATGCCAGCTTTGTTTCGTGCAGTGTGACCCCAGAGTCCTTGTGGGAAGTGAGCTGGGTTTTGGCAAATCCCAATCTCTCTGACCCTCATTTTCTCCATCTGTAAAATGGGAACAATACCAAAACCTATACTAACAGGATCATAGTGAGGATCAGTGAGATATATATATGAAAAAGCCTTACAAAATGAAAATATATTTCTGTCATTTCTGCTAGAAATAGTGAGAGTGGACTAACCAACCCAGTTTCAATCATGACTTCACTATTTATGAGCCACTTTTCTCCAACAAGGTACTCCACACCTCAGGGTCTTCACCCAACTCATGGCTCATTGCCATTTTTTGTGCAGATTAAAATGAGATGATACAAAATACACACAACAATACTTGGCAAAAAAGTAAAAGCTCAGCAAACAATTGCTTTTATTTTTATTATATTATTATTATTATTATTATTATTATTATTATTATTATTATTATTTAAATAGGACAAGCAGCTCAAAGACTTGTCCGAGAAGAATAAATGAGGTGCTACTTTTTGGATTTTATGAGTCTCAGAAAGAAAAGATCAGCGAAGCAGGATTTTCACATTTCTAAAATGACTTTGATTCAGAAATAAAGACCAATGCTTGATAGTTCCAGAATATCGTCTAACGAATTTGGGAACTCTGAAAAAAAAAAATATGAGAACAGCTGACACACTACAGCTTAAATGTAATCAGCCATTGAAATTGCTCTGCAATTTGTTTCAGTGTTTTTCTGTGGATTGCTTTTTTTAACCATACATGTGTCCTAAATATATAATTATATGGCAGGATATAATAGCTCGTTTAGAGTTATTGAGGTCTATTATATAATCCAATAGGACCGTGGGGCGGGGCTTGGAGAAGAGCAGTAGTGATTAACTCGAATGAGTATCAACCATGAGCACGGCTAGATGTTAATAGATGGTCTTAGTTTGGATTTTCTTCTTGCCTTTGCCAGTTTCCCCCAAGACAGATTGCTTTTGTGCCCAAAACTGCATTGTTTTAAATCAACGTTATGTATTTGTTCAAAAGATCAAAGAAGACTGTAGGTAAAATTTCTTCAGGGCAGAATATAAGTGTATGTCTCTATGTGTGTGTGTGTCAATGTGTGTGCATGTCTGTGTGTCTGTCTGAAGCATATGTGTTCCAAAATGTGTGTCTTGGACATAGCAGACATTCTATTTTTTGAGGAATAAATAAATAACCCAAATTACCCACTCCCCGTCCCCTCCCCTCCACCCCCCATCACCACCACCAGACACCTTTTCTCTTGCACCACTCCATGAAATGTGCGCATGTGTGATCACTAGACCAGACAGGAAAACATCCTTTTTCTACCACCCTGACTTGGGTTTTAAATAGAATTGGTCAGAGCCATGATCCTCTAGTAGAGTTAATCACCTTGTCAATATATCCCTGTTGATTAACTGATGGATTCAATGCAGGTTCTTTGTCAATTTCCATTTCCATTGGATAGTTTCTCTCCCTTCAAGACAAATTAGTCAGGGCATTAGAGACCATATACTCAAAATCCACTGCTTAATTTGTTTTTAATCCCAAGAAAAAACAGGACTAATGAAGACTCCCGTATGCCTTAAACAACTGACTCCTAATGGTCATGGTCACGGCCAGAAGTACTTGAAGCCATCATTCTCCTGGGCTTCTCTGAGTGCTCTCAGGTTCAGTCATTGGCAAGGCAGCTAGTCTGCTAATCCAAGCCAATTCAAACTGATCTGGTTGATCTTTAACTTCCTGCAACTTAAAGTTTGTGAAAAAACACATTTCATCCAAAATACATTCATCTACCTAAGGGACGGCCCCATTACTTCAACAGAAAAGCATCACCCGCAGAGGCCAGTGGAGCTCATGGATGGACACTTGTGTTTGGGTCAAAATGTGGCATTGGCTGCTCCAGAAGATCTGTATTTGCTGCCACTGAGAGAACTTTCTCATCAGGCCCAGTTCTCACTTTCCAAAGATTCAAATCTCCCCAAGACTTTACGTCTGTCTTCTCTATGAAATTTATAGGAATCTTCTGGCCCTCCCAGGTATCTGTGACCAACCAAAGGCTAGAGCAACCACTACAGGATGTCATGTTGGGTTTTGTACTCTAAGTAATGTCAGCCTAACATGTAATTTTCAAGATTCCTTATTCAGGGTACAATGCAGGGCCAGTCCTGGCCCAATACTCCTGGCCACTTAGCACCCATTGTCCCCCAGAAACCTGGGCAACCACTGCATGGTCTACTGGTCAGGGATTTCAGCTTTTTTCTTGTCCTTGGAAAGGAGCCAACCCACTACCAAGAAGAGGTATGGGGGTCTAAGTCTGGTGGAAGCAACCAGGAACAATGAGGGACAGAGGGCACTGTGTGGGGCCACATGTATGGGAGACAATGTTTGTTTCCACTGTAGAGGAAACAGTAAAGTAGGAGAGGATGTCTGTGTCAAACCAGTAGTAGGGGTCTCGGGGTACAAAGGGGCTGAGATGGACTCATATGAGAGTTCAGCAAAGGGAGCAAGTTCAAAGGAGCAAGGGAACATGGAAGGAAAATGTTCTGGTGAAAAAGACTGTTGAGCCTTCAAAGTCTTTTAATGTTGCTCTCAAAATACCCCAAGGTTGATTTGACTCCAATTGGCATTCAGCTGTCACCCTATCCCCATGGTGGCACTTCGACAAAACCCTCCATCCCCTCCTCCAACCATTTCTTGCTTTACTCATGCACTCAATGTCCCTCACTTCTCTCCAAAATAAACCCTCTGCTCCAGCCAGAGCTGGCTGCTTCTCTCTGACAGCTGAACTCTGCTCATGCTCCCACGAGTCAGTAGGGTTGGCAGGACAAGCTGCTGCAGCCTTTTTATGATTCGTCTTCATGACCCATCCAGACCAGCTTGTCACCCAAGAAGAACTAACCATCAGAGCTGGGTGACCAAACAGTTTTGGGTGCCACCACACAAACCCTTACTCCCCACAACAAGCCTCCTTGACTTTGTTTTGCAGTTTCTCTGCCAGGAGCACCCTCCCCTTCTTTCCTCCACTAGACAAAAATCTTACCATCTCCCAAGCCCCAGCTCAGATCCCACCTCCTCCGGGAAGCCTTCTCTGCTCAGCCCAACCAGATGGGATTGCTCATTCCCATGAATTCCTACAAGCCCTACTGATTAGGAAAAGGGAACTTTCAGCTTAGCCAATAATACCAGAGCCCCTACTGTGAGATGGATGCTCTTCTAAGTGCTTTGCAGTAGAACTAATTTAATCCTCAGTGTCAGTACTGCTAATCCCTTCCATTCACAGTTGAGGAAAGTGAGGCACAAACAGGACAGTTAACATGTCCAAGGTCACACCAATAAGTAGCCAAGCTGGGATCAAATCCCAGCACAGTGGCCCTTGAGTTTGCATTCTGTATCCCCATCTGCACCGCCTCTGAGACTGCTCTCCTGTTTCCCTCTTTCAGTGGACACTCAGCCAGCATAGCTCTGCTTCAGCTCTGGGTTCTGCTGCTTTATGTGCCCTTGGCATCACTCCAACAGACTGCCAGGTCCCTGAGGGCGGCCACCATGACTCAGACTTCACAGAATGGACAGACAAGAATCCGTGCCCTCCCGTGGGGGACAGCTGGGGGTGCTGCTCAGGCCCTCACTGTTTCACTTTAAATCCACAGCATAACCAATATTTCTGATTAGGTTTTCCTCACACGTGTGCCTCCTGAGGCCAGGAGCTCCAGTGAAATGGCCCAGGAGCATGAGATCTGTATCTTATAGCAAGGGAACAGTGTGAGCTGCTAGTGGACAGTGGATTTCAACCCTTTGCCCACATATTTTCTTCCTGGCTCACAGGCCGTCCACCTGAACCAATGAAAGAATTTCTGGGTTGGGAGACATTTCCATTCTGAGAGGAAAGTCAATCTGCACAAGAATACAGACTCAGCCACGTCTGGTATTATTGGCTAATCAGACTCAGCCATGTACAGGCTAAAGCCCATCAGCCAGGGCCGAGGCCCAAAGTAAGTGGTGGAACCCCTGTACCCCGACGTCTCTGAGGTCTGTGGATGCACAACGTTGGGTTGTTGGCATCAGGGCCTAGTCCCTGAGCAGGACTGAGCAGCTCTGGGAACCCTAGTTGTCCACACACAACAGCAGGGGAATCACAGTGCATGGGCTTGTGAACCCAAGAGACGAGCCAGGTGGGACACACAGCAAGGCCACAGTGAGGCGGCACAGCCCCTCTGTGAGCACTCAGGGTTAGGGAATTTTGTCCCGCAACTGATTCTACCAAATTTACCAATTACCTCCACTTACCAAATTTCATTTGATCCCATCAGAAACATAGCAAGAAATAGGCATTATGAATCAAAGACCATTCCCCTTCTTGCCCCCCACAGGCCAGACTTCTCCTTTGACCTCTACTTGACATTTGCTTCATGATTTAATTTACTTTTTCCTATTCACCTTTCTCTGTCTTGTTTACCTGGATCCCAATTGGATTGAGCAGCTGAATTTTCATTACTCAAGTCAGAGGTCTAAGGAAAGTATATGAGCTTTGAATTCCTGCCAGCAGGGCCATATCTGTTCCAGTTCATTCGCCATAAAATCATGAATCAGCCTGACCCACACTGACTTGCTCCAGTTACAACAGGCATTAGCAATGGGGAGAAGATTCAGAGATATGGAAAGGAGCTAATTTTCCTGGCTCAGCTTCATTCACCTTCAAGGACAAATGCAGATCTGCATCCAGTTTCTCTTGGCCCAAACCCCGTTAGAACCAGAACCAAGGAGTCCTCTCATACCCTCATTGAGACCCAGAGAGAAAGTGCTAGTGGAACTGCAGCTAGACCAGTATGTCCCTTTATCTCTAATGACTCTTCTCAAACCCCCTCAATCTGCTCTGCCCCTGTATGTTGAATACAGTTTCAACATACATCCCCACTGAAGCACCCACCCCTTCACCTTCCCAATGCCTCCCTGTCACCAGGGCTTGAGGCTGATTGGGCTGCCATCCACTGAGACACGTCTGCTCATGCCCTTTTCAGCAAAGCCCTACATGAGAGAGAAGAGCCAGCAATGGAAGGGGAATAGCTCCCCCTCTGCAGCCTGAAACCTCAGCTGGCTGGGAGTCAGGTCATCCACCACGTTGCAGGTTTGAAAATGCCCAAAACTTCTGTGACCCAAGGTGAAGAAGAGATAATAGGTGGCTCCATAGAAGGAGAGTCTCGGTGCAAGAAGAGATTGTTACCCCAACCCCGTTTCAATTACCTTTCTCTAAGAGTCCTTGGGCAAAACAGGGTAGCCAGACCAGCAGGCAAAATCAGAAGAAGGGCGCTGCCATGCCCACTTTGTTCCGATGCCCTTGAGGGCTCAGGGTGGCAAGGAGGACAAGCAGGAATTTCAAGCTGAAAACTGTCCAGATGAGATCCCTCGCTGTCACCTTATACATGGAACTGGGAAGAACAAACATACTTGTAAGTTTGTGAGTGACTTACACCACCAAAGAGACACACTGGCCTGCAAAACCCTGACTGTTTAACCAGCTTGAAATCCGTAAGTCTTCAAACCTGCAGGAATTGGGATATAAAGCCATTAGTCCCAGAAAAGGGCATGGTGTGCAGTATCCACTGTACATGTGCTTATGGAGGATGCTAGGGAAGGACAAACCTCCCAGAGAGCCCAGAGGACAAGGGAGCTATTTATGCCCAGAAAGCACAACCAGCTGTGTCCAGGAGGCAACCAACACTTGGTCTCCAGCAGCATCTGAGCATCACAAGGCATGAGTAATTCCTGTAGGTTTCTTCTTTCTTCCTTTTTTCCAGTGGGAGTTTTTGCTGAGGTTACTCTGCTTGTATATCCTGCCTATAGAGGGCATTAAGTGATAGGACAAGAGGGAACTTTGAGCTGGATGCAGGAAGTGGATTACAGACATTTCCCATTCTTAAGAAGGTGCAAAATTCTCTCTTTGAGGGGGAAAAAGAAAGGGTGTCAATGTTTGGGTCATCAGAAGTGAGAATTGTGGCAGAGACTCTTAGATGCCACCTAATATGTATTCTCTTTTTCTCCTACAGATATAGAACCCACAATTCTTAGGTAGGAGCATGACCCAAGAATAAAGAGCACACCTCCCAGCCCCTGTAGCTGTGGCCAGGTAACTAAGCTCTCGCCAAGAGTATGAAAACAGAAATGATGTATGAAACCCATAATTTGTATCCTCTCTTTCCCCATCACAACCTCCCCAAGAGCTAGATTACAGACACTTGTGGTGAAATATGGTGGAACACTGTCGACCTTGCAAAAGAGAGCAGCACTTTAGAGACAGAGCTATGGGGTAGAAGGAACCTAGGGGCCTGATACCTCAGTGCTGTGGCAATAGCCCTGGACCATATTTATGATGTGTCCTAATATAGGAGAGGAGCAACTTGTATATGCTACTGTCTCTTACTCCAGCAGCCAAACTTGTTCCATGTAATGGAGTATGAAAGAGAAAATTGACTAAATCTCCCAAGAGAGATAGGGGGAGAAAGGAAGAGAAAGAGGGAATGGAGGGGAGGACACAAGATCCAATATCCAAATAATAAAAGTTCCAGAAAAGACAGAACAGAAAATAGAGGAAAGGAAATCATCAACAAGATAATTCAAGAAAACTTTGTCAAAAAATGGACACATATTTACAAAGTGAAAGGACTCTTTCAATGCCCAACACCATGGTGAAAATAGATTCACCCAAAGGCACATCAGCATAACATTACATCCCTAGAGACAAAGAAAATTTCCCATAACCTTTCAGGAAGAAAAGAAAAAAACAGGTATCACAGGAAGGATCGAAAAATCAAAATGTGAAACTTCTCACTAGTAATATTGTTAGCTGAAGCAAATATTTCACAATTTTAATGGAAAATCATTTCTAACCTAGAATCTGGTAGCCAGCCAGAGTAGTAATCAAGTATGAGGGTGGAACAAAGATTTTCAGACAAGCCAGTGCTGTGAAAATGCACCTCCTACTAGTGCAAACTCAGCAAGTAGCAGGAGGATGTTCTCCAACAAATAAGGATAGAAGTGAAAAAGCAGAAGACACAGACATGGTTCTAAGAAATCTCAGGTCCAGAACAAGAAAGAGGCAGAGTAATCTCCAAAAGCCAACAAAGAGCAACTCAAAAACAATAGCTTTGTGGCTGAACTGGGAGGACATCAGTCTGGACTGGAATGTTCAGAAGTCTCTCAAGCTTTGCTGAAGACAAAGTGGATGAACTACCCAATGGGTCTGGGAGAGTGAAAGATCTATACCAGTGGGGGAGAGTTTGGGCTCTGTTGGCAATAAGGACATAGAATAGGAAGCAAATGCAAGAACTAGAGCCTGAGGCTGTGTGTGCATGTGTGTGGTGGGCTTGGACTGGGTGGGGAGAGTGTGTAAAAAATAAATAAATAAATCTTCATCCTCCAGAGCAGAAAGCCAAGAAATAATGCCTAACGTTAAAATAAAATGATAAATAATAATGTAAGCATTTTTTAAAAAGAAAGAAACAAAAATCAATGGCAAAAGAATCAATTAAAAGACGAACTAGGGGTGGTGGAAGGGGAGGAGGGCGGGTGTTGGAGGGGAATGGGTGACGGGCACTGAGGCGGACACTTGACGGGATGAGCACTGGGTGTTTTTCTGTATGTTGGTAAATTGAACACCAATAAAAATTAATTAAAAATAAATAAATAAATAAATAAATAAATAAATAAAAAACTTGGAAGAAGGTGTTTCTGGGGAAAGGAAAATGAGAAGGACGTAGTTCTGTTCAATTCTATGCATACATACAATTCTGGTTATTTTAAAAATAGAAAAAATAGAAAAAAAATAGAAAAGAAGAAAAAGGGAGAGAGGGAAGAAGAAAGGAAGAGAAGGAAAGATGGGAGAAAGGGAGAGAAGAAAAGTAGTATGAGGCACAGGTAGAGAGGTGGAAGAGGCAGGCCAGGTAGCACATAAGCCCTCCCACCAACCCCACAAGACTCGCAGCAGACCCCAGATGCCACAGCAGGGCATGGGAGGGGACAGTGAGGGACAGGTAGATGCAGGGGGTGGGAAATCAACATCCAGCATCTCATCCAGGTGAGAAGAGGTCCCGTCCAAGAAGCCAACTCAAGATATAGACAAGGGGTCACCAGATAAAAGCTTGGAGGAAGTCAAACATCTCTGAATAACTTTCAGACTTTTGTTTGGTTCCACCTGCTTATGAGCGCTTCGTTTTCAGTCTGATGCTTTGGCCTTAAAGGTAAACAGTTCACTTTTAAAAAAAAAATGGGACAAACATGAAAACATATTCAAACATATACTCCCAAGAGTTACTGAAATTTCCAATGAAGAGTGAGTCAGTCAAGAAGATCCTATCTTGGCCCCTGTTTTCATTCGTTTCAAAGTTCCTTCAGGGGAATAAGAAAAAGAAATTTTCTGAAAAGGAAAAGAAAGTATGTTACTGGTTAGTGTGCCGTTTTAATTAATGTTAACTTTAATTAATAACGCATTAAATGTTCAAAAATGGGATTGAAGAGAGGACTACTTATTTATATTCAAAAGTAAATTACCAGAAACACCATTCTTTAAAGTAGCATCTGTTTTGTGACAGTTCATTTTTATTTAATAAACTTTATACATTTTTCAAGGGAGAAAGCTAAGATTCTATTATATTCTTCTGCTGTGACAGAACCACCTTGTGACATAAGAAAATAAGCTTTGGGAAGATATATCTAAAGTAAATGAGACAAAGGATTCAATGAGATTTTTTTCATTGTTCTGCATTTGTACAGATGACAGCGAGTAATTCTTGAAATTATATGTTTCCTCTTTAACACACTAAGCTCCAAAGGGTCGGAACTCACTGTTTCAGAAGCTGTAAATCAGGATGGACTTTTTACATCCACAGGGATAGCGCTGAGAGCCACCAATAAACAAGGCAAGGACAGCCATCAATAGGCATTCCTGGGCTGCCAGTCACACAACTCTTGAGTAGGCAATAACATGTACTAAGAGAAATAAGAAATGCTGTCCTGTTCACAGACTCACACTCAGGGAGACATGCACAAGCTCTGTTACTATGTTAGTGATAAGGATGCTACCTTCGACACCTATCAAACAGGACTTGAATTCAAGTTTATAATAAGATTCAATATTAATTCCTAAAATACCAGAAGTGTTTAAAGAAAAATTCAAGAATGGCTTTTGAGTGTTATAAAAAATTTCCTCATGAATAATGATATAGCTATTCCTTTGGACTTATGAAAAAAATAAATTATATTATTAGATGTCCTAATACAAAGTCATTTTGTATTCTTGGAACAAACCCCATTTCATTAGGATTATGTTTTAAAGATGCCCTATTGATATGACTCAACATATTTCTATTCATAAGTAAGATTCATCTGTAGTTGTTGCTTGTGCTACTGTTGTTTTTATTGATGTGCCATTTTTTCTATCAAGGCTATGCTCCCTTCATAAAATAGATTGGAAAATTTTCCATCCCACTCTATGCTCTGAAACACTTTAATTGGTTAGCAATTACCTATATAAACTCGTGATGGTATTATAGAATTGGTCCATAAAACTATGTAAGCACTTTGGAAAGCAGTCCTTCTGTTGTTTTAGTCACGTTTTCCACTATTTCTTGGTTTTTTTGTCTATTTAGATTTTCTAATTTTATTATTTTATCAAGTCAATTATTTTTTTAATTTTTATTTTTCTAGAAAGACATCCATTTTATCTAGGTTTTTTAAAACTCTTTATCAAAAAGACATACATACCATATGTATAGTCACAGTTGTCCAGAGTAACAGAACCAGTGAAATATATAGTTATAAAGAGGTTTATTTTAACGAATTGGCTCATGCAATTGTGGGAGCTGGCAAAACTGAAATCCATAGGGGGTAACCACAGGAAACCTCAGTCTTTGATCCCAAAGCCTTCAACTGATTGGATGAGGCCCACTCACAATAACAAGGATAATCTTCTTTGGGGCTCCCAGGTGGCTCAGTCAGTTAAGCTGTCTACCTTTGGCTCAGGTCATGATCCTGGGGTCCTGGGATGGAGTCTCACATCAGGCTCCTTGCTCAGCAGGGAGCTTGCTTCTTGCTCTCCCTCTGCCTACCACTCCCCCCACTTGTGCTCTTTCTCTCTCAAATAAATATATAAAATCTTTAAAAAAAAAAAAAAGGATAATCTCGTTATAGTCAACTGACTATAAATGTTAATCACATCTACAAAATACCCTTCATAGCAACATCTAGACTAGTGTTTGACTGAACCATTGGGCACTATAGTTAACATAAAACTAACCATCACACCATGTACCAATTCTAAGATACATGTTCTTTCATTGTCTTACCTTGGCAATAATTGGGGCTACTATTCCAGCCCATAAAGTATGTCATATGAAGATCTGCCAGCTTTGAATGAGAGCTGGATCAAGAAAGGGCTCAGGTCATGGCTGTGATACAAGCAGCTCTACCACTTAAGCCATACAGTCTGGCAAACTCTAGAGTATTAAAGGTACTGAGGAAGAAAAGATATGATGTAGAGTTTGGGGCAAACCCCATGGGAAAGTCACAGTGTAGTCTTCTGGAGTTCTGGAGTGAAGGCATGCCACCTGCAGCAGAGAATCATACATCTTTAGAAAAACAAATTCCCATGTGCTATGGAGCCCTGACAGAAACAGAATGCCCAACCATGGGCACCAAGCAACCATGCGACCAGACTACCTATGATGAGCTGGGACCTTTCACGTCTACCAAGTTATAAGCCTAAGCAGGCCCAGCAACAATCCATTGTAAGACAGAAGTAGTATGCCTAGGTTCACGCAAGAGCAGACCCAGAGAGATAAGCAAGCTGCAGGAGTTGGGAGCCCAGACCTCAACAACATCCACTATTGTTACACCAGCTCCTGTTTCTCAGTTCATGTAGTATGGCCATAGGTAGTGATTCTGTTTTACCAGGAGGAAAAGTTTACTTTATGAATGAGTAAGCTAGGTATGTGGATGTGTGACAATAATCAAGGGTATCTTTGAAATATATCATTGATGGAAAACCTTCCCAATGGGTAGAACTTTGGGTAATGCACTTGATTATGCCTTTTAGGTAGCAAGAAAAGTGCCCTGATATTAGACTATAAATGAACCTTTGGGCAGGTTTTAAATGTCTTGCCTAGTTAGTTAGGGACCCGGAAAGGAAAACAGTTGAAAGATGAGGGACAAAGAAATCTGAGCTAGAGGCATACAGAAATTTGAGAGTGGGCACAGTGTGAAAAGATATTTGTGTCATATGTTGATGCCCACCAGAAATTATTCACATTGAAGGGGTGAGTAGTCAAAATGATAGGGCAGGTGACATCAGCCAACCTCCATCATTGGGTACGTATATGGCATGATGAGCATATGGACATATCCGTCACAGTGGAAGCGATGAAGACTACCCATGGACCTAACTGCCTCAAGCCTCCCTGGGACTGCTGTTGTTACTATTATCACTGCATTTCTAACCTGTGAGGAAGAGAGATCAATCTTGAGCCCCTAGAATGGTGCCATCCTTGGAGGAGACTAGCTCTCTACCTGGAGGCAAGCTGGCTACACCAAATTCCTTCCATCCTTCAAGGGCCAGTGATTATGTGTCACAGAAATAAACATGTATTCACAGTATGGCTTTGCCTTTTTCTGCTTGCAGGGTCTTAGACAGAACCACTAATTAAAGGTTGACATAAGTCTTTGTCCTATAGGTTCAGGACTCCATATACCATTGCCTCAGAACACCAGCCTCACTCTATAACAAAAGTGGTATGGGAGTGGGTCCATTATCATCAGACCTACTTGTGGTAAAGTGTATAATACTCACAGGAAATTGCTGGACAGATGAAGTATTGAAAGAGCCTGCTGGAGGCATAGGGGAAGTGCCAGCTCAGAAGGAAAAACCCCCAATGATAAATTGCCATTCTCCAGCATGCAACATATACATGGAATCAAAGTCCTTTGCCTGTCATTGTGTCCCCATTAGGAATGCATGAGTCCAGAAACCAAGAAGTAGAAAGAGAAGAAACCACATCATCACTGAAAGAGGGCCTCACAGGAAATCCTGGCCACAGCAGAGGGACATTCTGGGAAAAGATTAAGCAACCATAACCCCACATACAAAAGAAACACTGGTCCCAACACTAGGGAGAATGGGACAAAGAATAGTGACCTAGTGACCCACATCAGGCATGCCATCCCCTCATCCCTTCAAAGGCAGGCTTACAAATAAGATGGCACTCATTTATGTCAGAAAGTAGAGAACTTCAGGGCCTGCCACCCTAAAACATGTTCATGTTTCATTTTACCTCTGAAACAGAAATCACCCCTTATTATCTATTGTTTATTGGTTGTTTAGAAAAATTAAGATATGAATGATTTAGACAGAGCTCCTTTTCTTCTTTTGCCAAAATCTAGAGTAATGTTTAAAAATAAATAAATAAATCCCTCCCATCTAAAGCTGAATGGATGAACATCCAAAAGAAAGCCCTATTCTTCAGATGCAAGTGGTGCAACTCAGATATTTCATTTTACCTCAACACTGTTGGTTTGGAAGTGATGATGCCTCAGCATGTGGCCTGGTGAGGAGGAGAGACGCAGATGTTTCCTTTGGGGCAGGAAGAGACATGGGAAGACAAGGCAGGAACCACTCCCAGGACACTATCACTTTAGAAAAGATAAACAACAAGGTGTAGGAGGAGGAGTCCAGGATTGAAGCTTTTCTAGAATCCTGAGGTAAGAGGGCAGCCCTCCTGGCGTTGGTGACCCTGAAAGGGCCCCCAAGAGGCTGACTGCCCTTCAGGGCATGCCCTTCCACCCCTCCCACTTGAGTACCAGCACAGTTCCTGCCATCAATTCCTCTGCTGGGCACTGGTGGCTCTCAGTCACAGCCGCACAATAGATCCACTTGGGGAGCATCCATTAGCCAACTAAATCAGGATACACAAGATTGTGTGCTGTTGTGTGCCCCAGGTGATTCACGCAACAGCCAGGTTTGGAATCTCTTGTGGCTCCCCTTTTACTGCCCTGTTGCCCACTGTTCTGGAAATGAGTTGCTGGCTGCTGAACTTAGGCTAAAGAGAGATCACACCTCGGCTCAGTCTTCGCCTCCCCACGCTAATGAGCTCTGGTACCCTCAAGCAGTCCAGTTCTTAAATTCTAGCCCACATCAGAATGACCTGGAGAGCTCATTAAAGCACAGACCGCTGGGCTCCACCCTTGGCTTTCTGATTGAGGGTCCCCGGGGCAAATTTGCACTCCCTAACAAGTTGGGGGGCAGGTGGGGGGGGATGCTGACGCTGCTGGTTTGGGGACCACACTTGAACAAACACTTTAACCTCTGCTGGTGGTTCTTATTTTCCAAATTTAGACCACCTTTGTGACCTTCTTCTGACCTCTATCCCGGACTCTTCTATGAAAAGCCCTATTTGCAAAGCATGTTTTCCACAGACTGCCCAGCACAGAGCATAAAAGAAGGATTACTTTGCAGTTTTGCTGTGTCAGCCTGCTTTGAATATCCCTTCATGCTGGGCCTGCTTTAGCTTCCACACTGTCGATGATTCATGGTCAGCTTTCATCTACCATGACCCTGGGTCACATCACGCAACATCCTTCTTCCACAGAACATCCTTCTCCACCTTGCACACGAGACCTGAGGATGACACACACAAACAATTCCTAAGTGTGTTCCTGCAAGAAAAAGAATTTTTGTATATTTTCCTACTAAGGCACTCATTTTATGCATAACTATAATGAAAAATATGAAACACACTATTTCCAAACAAGGTAGAAAAATAAACGAGTACTGATCTCTTGAATTGCAGTGAATTGAAATCGATTGTTTGGAATCCATTAGTTGACTCCCCATATACGAATGTTTCCATCTTATTTTCTTTGCTTGCATAGGAAGGTCTACATTTTCACAAAATTGAGCCTCTAACTATATTCCAAGTGGCAAGTTGATCCTTCCAGCTTCAGTAAAGCAGTACCAGGGCAGTTTGGGCTCTGCTTTGAATTTAACATAACTTGTTCTCGCTGATCCATTTCTCAAATTCTGTTCTCCTGCCTCTCAGATTTTGAACTGCTTTGCAAGCTGCTTTCCCCTATGGGATGGCTAAAGCCAGTCCTGGATGCTAAGTTTTGTGCTTCAAAAGCCATATTAATGCTTTCCAGGAGGCCACAACCTATCCAACATACACTGGAGGGCGTTTTGCTGTTTGTAGGGGGGTGGTTCTCACAGAGATGATGGGAACCTCCTGTGTGTGGACCTTATTGGAAGACTTGCATGTCCTCACCCAATCACGGGTGCTTTTGGAATGTTAGTGGTGACTCCTTACTCCTCTGCCTGGCCCAAGGAGGCTCCAGCTCAGAGGAAATAGATGAGAAAGAGATATTAAAGCAGGTTTCTCAATCTCCCAAGCATTGGGTAAGATGACATTCTTTCCAACGGTCTAAGGCTCATATGCAGGGTATACCCTCACATGAAGGGTATAAATCAACAAAGTACCCTAAAGCTAAGGACCTAGAGCCAAAAAATGCCAAAAATTGGAGACCTCCATTAGTACCATAATCAAAACCTCTTATTTTTGGTTGTTACTAGGAGATGTCCAACCATCAGTTTGTGGCATAGTCTGGTGTGTATTACTGAGCTCGATTCCCTGACCTTTCTAACATAGGTATTGTTTTATAAATTCTAAGGTACTCTACTAATAATAAAAGCATCCTTATGCATAATACAAGAGTTGAAAATTCAAACATTGTAAGGGTTAGTAAGTAACCCAAATGCAATGCACCAGTCACAAAGAGCCAGGACTTCTGGGAGTCAGGAGGAGAGAGTGCCGATACCCAGCTCCCGCCAACAGTTGCCATACCGGAATGTTGGCTAGGTATTGCCAAATCCCCTGACCTTTTAAAAAAACGAAAAATCAAAATTTGCATGTGAAATCTCCTGGCTTTTAAAGGTTGGCAACTAATCCAAAAATGTTTAAAATCTTGGAGAGCTCAACACAAACCTAACAACCACTGCTGGCTCTTGCGTCCACAGCCACCCTTCTTAACTGACCCTTGGGATGGTGTCATCATGTGTCAAGGCAGAAAGACAATCTCCCCTTCACAGAAGAGTAAACAGAATTGAGGATAGCTAATGACTCGCCAAAGACCTCACAGCTAGGGGAGCAGAGCCGAACTCAGACCCAGCACACTATTTGCTTTCACAACTACTAGCTGGCCTCCAGGATGGGCAGGCAGCAATCCCCGGCTCTTAGCTCTCGTGGCTCTGCCATCTTCGATCGTTGCCTTCCAGAGTCATCTGGTCCTGCCCACAGAGGAGGGAGGATGAGCAAGGATCACTTGCGGAGACGTTTTATGGAAGTGGCACACACCGCCCTGCTTACACTCAGTTGGCAGCAGCACCCAGTCACAAGGGAAGCCAGTAAATATCTAGCTATGAACGTACAGAGGGGAGCAAACAGATTTGATGATCTTTTCACTATTCAAGCAGAAACTTACATGAAAATGATACGTTTTTCCCATCCGGTCCTTGTTGTGGTTGGAAAGATATCTCTTTTGCACTGAGACTTCCATGCAATTTTTCAGTTTTTGAAATATTAAAATTACATCTAGAAGAATATGGACTGACAAAGCTGTTACCTGATTAAATGCTCGACTGCTACTCAGTGTTCATTATTCCTGTGATACTGGTTTGCACATGGTCAGCACTCAGTAATATTTACTGAAATATGTTAATTAGCCCTGGAGGCTGACGTCATGCTGAAGGGGTTGGGGCAAGAGGCTCTGTCCTGGGGACGCCTGGGTGGCTCAGCAGTTGAGCATCTGCCTTTGGCCCAGGGCATGATCCCAGGGTCCCAGAACCGAGTCCTGCATCAGGCTCCCCGCAGGAAACCTGCTTCTCCCTCTGCCTGTGTCTCTGCCTCTGTCTCCGTGTGTCTCTCATGAATAAATAAAATCTTAAAAAAAAAAAAAAAAAAAAAGAGGCTCTGTCCTCTCTCTGGCCAGCTGGCTTCCCAGCCAGGGCCGTGCACACCCCCAGAGAAGACAGCGGTGTGCAGGAGGAACAGCAGGTGAGTCTCCGTTGGACACCCCACTGTGCTTTGGGCAAGGAGCTGGGTCCTTCCAAATTTCAGTTTCTCATTAGTAGAATGGAGATGCCCGTGGCGTGTGTCACAGCCCTGCCATGGAGCTATGCGAAGCAAACTGATCTGTGACAGTGTCTAACATAAGAAGATGCTCAGTCAACAGCCGCGGAATAAACAAGCTAAGCAAGGCGCTATGGCTGGCACAACCCAAATCTGCCATCGTTATTAGGAGAAATCCCAAATGACCCAGCCTGCAGATGAGTGTCATGAGTGACAGCCTCACAAGGAAAAGAAGGCTTTTCATACTCAAAGGAGTCAGAGAGCACAGGCCTGATGGCTGCCCCAAGGAAGGGGCTTTCTACCAGGTGCGGGGGGGCACATAGTCGCACCAGGATATACGATCCAGCCGGCTCTGGGGCATTTGGGTGGCCCCCTGGGTGTGCCTTCTGGCCTCCGAGCAGCTTGGGCAGTGCGGCGAGGGCCCCAGTGCTTAGCTCTGGGCTGCAAAAATAAGTGCATCCTCTGGGTGCAGGAAAACTCGGGAAGCTCTCTTCTTCTGCAGCAGAACAAAGCCTTTTTGCCCCCCAGAAGTCCAGGTCACACAACAGTTAAAAATGGGGCTTTTCTGGTTGGGGAGAAAGAGAAGAACAAGAACTTCAAACTTCAAAGCGAATACACCCGGCCACCACCGGCAAGGGCCCTCAGGCTCCTCTCCAGAATGCTGTGGGCTGTGTGCAGAAAAATGGTAAAATTAGAGCCCTGGGGGTATGTATATCCACCATTATATATCCATGAAATCAGGTTAAATTGAATATCAAGTATAGCTTTAAAATGGAAAAAAATAAAATAAAATAAAAGCACTTGCAGCCAGAGAAGGGAGAAGAGGAAACTATGACCTTCATTTTAGTTGAAATGTGCAGGGCAATGCTTCTCAAATGAAAAGACTTTTAGAAGCACCTGGGGAAGCTACCCATCTCTGGGTGAAAAGTGGGGCCAAGTGGCTGCATTTGACAGTTCTTGCCTGGCCCAGTGTTCAGACATACTGACAAAGATACCCTGTAGTACTGGAACCTTCTAGGCTACCCTTTCGTCTGATACACAGTCTGTGCGTCTACCGTTGTGAGTTGCATACCATCTGCAACAGTTGTCCTCAGACTATGGCACGCATCAGAATGAGGGCCTGAGTGTTTACTGAAACACCGTGCTGGACCCCAACACCAGAGCATGCGGTTCAGAGCATCTGATTGGAGGCCCCCAAACTTCTCGTCTAACTAGTGCCTGAGGTCCCAGGTGGTACAGCTAGGTGCTGCTGGTCCAGTACCACACTTTGAGAACTGATGCTCTAGGCCAGAGTTCTCAGGTTCTGCATATAAAGATTTGGGGCTGGGTGATTCTTTGGTTGGCAGTGGGGAGGGAGGGGGTGTCTGTCCCACGTACTGCAGGGTGTCCAGCAGCACCCCCAACTGGTGACAACCGAAAATGTCTCCAGACATTGCTAAATGCCTCCTGTGGGGCAAAAGTTTCTTCCCCACACCACCCACTTGTGAACAACTGGTCCAGGGAACCCAAACACCTTCCTGATTGTCAAGGCTGCCTGAGGGTGCTCAGCAGTGTGCTTATAGTTTCCATCTTTTCTGCAAATTCCTCCCTCTTCACTTTTCATCCCTGCCTGCCCTGTATCCCCTGGGGCTGCCCCCTGCCCCCACCTCGATTTACTCTCAGTCCAGAAACGGCTCTCATTCCCTCCACCCCCTTTCCCCAACTTTCTTCGGCATAAGAATCAGCTGATCCTCTTGTGAAACAGATTCTCAGGACCCTCTCTGGCCATGCTGACACAGAGGGCTATTGTAGGGCCCTGGCATCGATTGGTACCTTAAAAGGCTTCCCAGCCCTACTGACATCATAAAGGTCTGGAAGAATCTGCCCGAGATAGGGCTTCTCAAATGGTAATGTGCAAGCGCATCGCCTGGCCAGCTTGTTAAATTCCAGATTTCGATTCAGTGGACCTGGCTGGGGGGGGCGGGGGGAGCCTGAAATTCTGCATTTCCTAAGACGCTCTCAGGGAAGCCAACATGCTCCAGGTCTACACACTACACCCTGAGTAGCAAGATCCGAAAGGACCACATAAGGCTGCAGAGTGCATCAGATCTTGCGGCAGTATGGACCGATAGCAAGGGTAGGATAGGGTAGCAGGAGGGTCTCAACTCAGGGAGACTTCTCAACCTGAATGTCCGAGTTGGAAACAGCCTCCAGAGCTTCTCAGGATTCACTGGCGCCTCCCTGTCTCAGGACATCTCTTCCTGACCTCATCTATTCTAGGTCCACCACCAAGTCACCACCGGTGGTGTCCTTGCTCCTCACTCTTTCCCAGTCACCCATTCCCAAGGCTGCTCTCCAGCTGCCGTTGAACAAGCCTCCTGCTTTACACACAGAGCAGATTCCATCTTCCTTTTCCTCTTTCCTCCCTCTGCTTTGCTCCCTCCTTTTGAATCAGAGCCAACTGACTGTCAACCAAATGTTACCCTCAAAGTATTTTCCTAAAGTCCAGCTTCCCTTCCATGAGGAATCCTTAGTTCTTCCGGCACAGTGGTTCTTGAAGTGTGGTCAGCATCACCAGGGACCTTGTCAGAAATGCTCTGAGTTGGAACCTCTGGGGCGGGGCCCAGAGGTCTGGGACTTAAGTCTGCAGGGTGATGCCTGGGATGCACAGTTCTAGAGTGCAGCCAGCTTACAAGACAGCCACCTCCTCGGCAAACATCAGGCCTTCTTCACACCAGCGGGTGAAGTCACAGCTTCTTGGGTTTGCTGGGTGGCTCCCACAAGCCAGTGAGGTTTAAGGCACCTGAATAGTTCTGCAGGTTGCATGCTTCCCCCCTAAACACAGTATAAATTTACAAACACAGGCAAGTCTGGAAGGATAAGTTGTCCTTTTGATTTACACCTGTAATGACACTGACGTTTAAATTATTTACATAATATGATAATGCTCCATCGATTGTAGGCGCTTTGAGGTAAGCCTATATGGATACTGCTCTCTCCCTCCTGAAAATAAAATATGTCAAAAGAGAGTAATGCAGCATTTTCTTAAGAATAAAACGCTGATGTGATTTGTACATGCCATGCTTTTGGGGCATGAGTAATATTCTCATTATTCATAATCTACAAGCCTAACTGGAATGTAGGAGATGGTTGTAAAGGCAAACAAGGTGAAAGTCTGTATCTAAACACGCCAAACACATCAGGTATTTCTCTTTGAATTATTTAGACTTGATCACCCACACATGCTGATTGTTTCATGTTGGCGTTAATTACCTCATTGAATCACCTCCGAGTGCAGAGCAGGGGCTGCAGAAATACAGCCCAGGTTGACTCTCAATTGGTTGTGCTCTAAATGAGCAGAGCACACTTGAGAACAAAGGGAAAAAGGATAAAACTGTCATCTGGAGACCTTGGGAGATTCTAACAAGATGCAAAGCCACTGATACCGTGGTTTCCAGTTAACATTTCCTATGACTGCCACACAGTAACAGCCCCAAACTAAGGCCCCCAAGAAGCTGGGTTGGCATAAAAGATGGGCACATAGCTGGTGAATATGGTCCCTGTGAACACTCTCAGTGGTGGATAGTCTTTTCCTGCCCCTTCAGACATGATTTCTGAATATGGAGCTCCACTGCCTTCCTTTCCTGATTCTCCTGGTTCACTCCAGTTCTCACTCTTCAACTCAATGGATCTAACAGGATATTTTCCAATACCAAGGAAGAGAGAAAATCTTTTCTCCTCCCCTCAACTTTTTAAAAAAGATTTATTTAGGGGATCCCTGGGTGGCGCAGTGGTTTGGCGCCTGCCTTTGGCCCAGGGCGCGATCCTGGAGACCCGGGATCGAATCCCACATCAGGCTCCCGGTGCATGGAGCCTGCTTCTGTCTCTGCCTCTCTCTCTCTCTCTCTCTCTCTCTCTCTCTCTCTCTCTCTGTGACTATCATAAATAAATAAAAATTTTAAAAAAAGATTTATTTATTTATTTTAGAGAGAGAGAGAGAGAGAGCGCGTGTGCAGGGAGGGGGAAGGGAAGAAGAAGAGAGAAACTTTAGCAGACTCCTTGCTGAACTCAGAGCTCCATGATCTGAACCCACCCAGGAGTCTCATACATAACTTACTGAGCCACCCAGGCACTCTTCTCCTTTCCCCCTTTTAAGCTCCAGAACCTCAGCCCCGAGGCCAGAGAAGCAGACACATTAGCTCTGCTGCAGGTGCAAATCAAAATGCACAAAGGGAGGGCGACACCAGAGGCCACTCTGCCACACAGGAGTGGCAGGTCCTTCCAAGACCCCTCAAGGGATGGCTAGGAAGTAGAAGGCAGCTCCTGCTGATGCCCTTCCAAAAACTGAGAGCAAGTTGCTTAAGCACAGACATGGTGCAGTGCGTGTGTGAGATGGTCGCCAGGCTCCCCCATAGCATGCCTGCCTCCACAACCCGCCTCTGAGTTTGGTGGGGCCAGGGGACCTCAGGAATATCACTCTGTGATCAGGTGATTAAGCCCCCATCTTTGGCGATCAAAAGGAGGTTACTCCCTGTAGGCCTCACCTAATCAGAGGAGAATTTGAAAGAAAGTGAAGTCACATGACAAGTCACACCTGCTAGCAAACATCCATGCTGTGAAGGGCCCATGGCCACGACCCACAAAACAGGACCGGTGGCCACAAGGGGCAAGAGCAGCCCCAGGCCCAGCAGCAAGAGAGGACAGATAGATTCTACCAAGGTCAAGGGAGCCTCAGCCCACACCTCGAGCAGATGACCCTGCTGAGACCTGAGCTGACCATCCGGACAAGCCCCACCCCCACCTCCCCGCCCGGAAACTACGAAGTGATGGATTCATGTTGTTTTCAACAGCTAAATGTGTGGTAATTTGTTCCACAACAATAGAAGACTGATACAGATGCATAGAATTACTCAGAAGAATATTAGTAAGTGGTTATTTAATTGGAGCACAATTCTTTAAAAATTAAAAGTGAACATGAACCTGTTTTGTTCAGCGGGGTTGGCAGTGCAGGAGTGGGGGGATCACCAAGTCCTCTCCTGAAAAACAAAGACACCCGGAGTCCCTTCCCCACCCCAACCATGGCCACCTGAGCCAAGGACACTGGTGCATCTTCCACGTCTCCGCTCTCTCCTCTGTGCACATGCCCCTGACTTCCCAAGGCTTGCTAAGGCCAAGTGTAGAACTGCAGCTACACTGGCCGGATGCCTACGGTTTCTGGGTCTTCTCTTTGCAGTTGATCTCAGTCCTCCAATGTGGCCTCCACCTCCAGAGCTGTCGTACATTTTTGTATGAACAAAAATGCCCAGGGGCTAGTGCATTGGCCACCCCACCCCCACTGCACCCCCTACCCCATCCCCACCATTTCCCTTGCTCTCTACTCTGGCCTCCATGTAACACCACCCATTAATCAGACTTCTCTGCCCATTTAGCCTCATTTGGGTGATGAAACAATTAGCCTCCCCATCGAAGACTTCAGCATCACCTACTTCAACATCTGGGAGCCCCTCACTGAACTGAAACTACCTGTAACACTGACGCTCCTGCATAAACACATCTGAATCCAAGAAGTAGACCGTTGTATGCCAAACTTGGGCCACCCTTGCCCTCCCACATGGAGCTCCTCCCCACAAAATCCTTGCAGAACGGGTCAGTACCAACTGAGGTTATGCTGTCATCTCCCTGGAACCTGAGGCCCCCAGGGACTGGACATGCTGGCCTCCCTGTCCTCCACTGGGACATGACAGATATTGGAGACCAGCAAGAGTCAGGGACCAGTGAGTCTCTGAAGGCAGGGAGATGGCACCCCTTGTGGTGGCCAGATATGGTTGCATGAATGGTAAAGCGAGGCACATGGAGAGCCCGGCCTGGGAACAAAAGAACCCAGGTGCCGGGCAGCAATGGGGTAGGACACTGACAGATCCACTCTATTCAGGAGGCGTCTGAGACTCTTGGAGGTGATTTTGGAGTGAAGTGAACAGTGAAAAGACTAGTCTGACAGCACAAGTAGGCTACCAACAAAGCCGGATCGTGTAGTTGAGGAAGAGAAGCCCTTCTGGACATGCCACCTGCTTAAACACCAGCACATTTCACCGGCATGATGGAGCGTTCCATGAAGAAGCGAAGTATGGAAAAACAAATCATAGCCTCCAGGGCAAGCCACATACACTTAACATTGTCACCTTGATGAAAATGAGCCATTAAAACAGTACATTGCGGAGCCTGATTACTCAGCTGAAATAGCCAAGTTAATTAACTTGATAAATTTCAGCTTTTCCCTGTGCCGTGTAGACATAGGCATACGCTGAGAAAATACAGGATTACTTTTCCCTAAGGAAAAGTCCAGTAATAAAAAGCCATTAACCTATGTCCTCTCAAAGTCTAAAGCTTCCTGAAGAGCGAATCTATTTCCTTGTGCCTCTAAAGGAATCTCCTGGGCGTTCACATGAACCCATCTGGCCCCTCAAAATCGTCGTGGTCAAAAAGAAGTAAGCAAACAAAAAGAACTTATTTACCAATTTAAGAGGTAGAGGTGGAAAAAATTTAGGGAGGAAGAGAGGAAGAAGTGGAGCTTTTTCCAGCAGGCAATTAGCAATTATGTTTTGGGGAAATTTTTAAAAAGCAGCTTGGTACATTTCTATTTTAAAATTAATGACATATACTTGATCAAAAATGCTAAAATGCTATTTCCAGCAAATTGCACAGATAATTAAGTCTAATTTCAATGATGTTTGAAATAATAACAATAAATCTTTATAGGTTCTTGTATGCCATCCGTGCTGAAAATTCATTGAAATTTTATTTTAATACAAAATTTTCTCCTCTTGGAGACTTTTTATGAGTTTAGTTGACTAAGGCTGTGTCTACATAGAGCGCAAAAGAAGAAAATTACTTGACTAACTCCAATATTTTTTTAACTCCAATATTTTTAAAATAGATTTATCCTAATTATATATAGGATTGTTTCAATTCTTGACTATTTTTTTCCTTTTGTGGCATCAGTATCTATACCGTCAATTCTTCTCCCTCAAGCTGTAGAATGAATGGATTTCAATTCTCTTCCATACTCATAATGTGGATTTAAAAATATAATAAATACATAGTTTGCCAAGCTGTTCCCAAAATCCAAATGAGGGTAGGATAGGGAAGGTAGCATATATTGTTTGTTTCAGTTTGATCGCTGGACAAAGTGTTCTGGCTCAACAGAGCTTTTAATCACGCCTGCCACAAAACAGCACTTTACAGAGAAATTCACCCCTACTGTTTTTTCTGCCCCTCAACCATGCTAAGAGGTAGGTGCAGCTGCTAAGGTAGTTTGGCAAGGCGAAGAGGCTTCCCAAAGGCACACATCCATGGACAGCACTTTGGCTGAGACCCACCCCTATTTTCTGGGGCCAGGACTCTTCACCACATGACTGTGTGGAGAGTCACATGAAGAGGTTCCTAGAAGAAATGTGTACTATCCCTTGCATGTTCTCACCAACCACAAAACGTGTGCCCCTATTTTTTGGCTAGGTCAGCTGAAATGACCTTTAGATGGAGATTCCTACTCCCTTGCTCTTACATTTTATTTCAAAGGTCGGCAAACTTTTCTGTAAAAAAGCCATGTGGTAAATATTTGAAGTCGTGCAAGCTGTCTCTAAGGTCTCCATTGCAACTATCCACTCTTTCATTTTAACATAAAAGCAGCCACAGATGATACCTAAACAAATGTATATCTTTCAAATAAAACTTTATTTACAAAACTATGAGGCTAAAGTGCCTGGATGGCCTAGTAGATGAAGGGTCTACCTTCTGCTGAGATCATGAACTCAAGGTCTGAGATCATGAACTCAAGGTCCTGGGATAGAGCCCCAAGTCAGGCTCCCTGCTCAGCAGGGAGTCTGCTTGTCCCTCTCTCTCCCCCACCCACTCCTGCTCTCACTCTCACTCTGCTCTCTCTCAAATAAATATATAAAATCTTAAAAAAAGATACCCAATGAGGTAGACCAGATTTGGCCCACATGCTTTATTTGGTGCAATACAGGTTGATGTTGCCATCTAGACCAGCCTCCTCACAAAATGGAGCATGTGATTAGGTCCACAGATTGAGTGAAATATTTATATACTTATATGTCAACCCCCATATACTTCCAAGAAAAGATTTAGAAAGGCTTATCGTAAATCCCCATTTGGAAATGTACAAACGTACCTGAAGTGCTGTAAAACTACTCAAGGGGGAGGGTGTAGAAACATGCACAAAGACTCAGGTGATGCTCCCACCTATGCACAGGTGGTGCATGATTAACTTTCAGATCAGGATAGACAGAAGCTTTGGATTGGGCCAGATTCTGGGGTTGGGCCAAGCAGAAAGGTTACAGAGCCATTCTTCAGGGAATATAAGTTCCTCCTGGCACCATATTTCAAAAAGTTAATCAGACACATCCTGACTTAAAGGACATTGTGCATGTGGGCCATATCCGTAGCAGCGCTATAATATGGATATGGTATTGAACCGGGGTCATGGCCATCATTTCTATGGGGATTCAAGATAATCAAGTGTACTGCTCTGCTCAGTGTCACCAAGGGAGGAGTGGGAGGAATAGCGTTTCCACAGACCCTACATTCTAGACCAGAATTCTTCCCTGAAAGAGAGAGTGACAGCAAATATGTGAAGCCAGTATGGAACTTCTTTCTGAAGCACCGAATTGTATCAAAATTTTGAAGCGAAGTGAACAACATCTGTGTACTACTTAAAACGCACATCTATCACGAAGTAGAATGCAAAATTTACATAACTTTTTCAGATCACCGGACTTGAAAGAAAACACTGCATCCTGTTACTGTAAAGATTACCCACACATTCTAAAGCTGGAATATCTGGGTGCACATTGTGCATTACCCGCAGGTCCTTGAGGAAGTTACGTTTCTTCCCTAGGACTTCGTTCCCTAATATATAAAAGGGACTTAATAATAGCACCTCAAAGGTTAGCGTGACAACTAAATCATGTAGGTTCCACCACCAAACTCTGCACTTCTGCATCTCCCCTGCTGTCACTGCTCCTGACCACAGTGTGGACCCTGTTCTACTCAATCTACTCAACTGACTGGTGTTTCCAAATATCCAGATATTGGGCACAGTAATCTTCTCACTCTGCCTTCATTTCATCTCTTAGTTATTTCCCAGAAATATCCGTGAGATTGCTTTGGAGGGTCGTTAGCCCAATGGGCCAGTTTGGAATGGACCAATCAGGAAGTATGTTTCCAGTGATGCCTGCTTGCCGCCAGCAGAGATGCTAAGAAATGGTTCAATATCACACTTGACATTTTCTGAAGATGTGATCAGGTCTGAATTATTTTCCATGTTGAAGGAGAAATTAAATAATTCATAACACTAAACCTCTGTTGTTTGAACAAACGTTAGCTGTCAGAAATACAGTGCTGTCTGTGATAGGTCACGAATTTGCATTCTTAGCCACTAAGACATTTATTATTTCTTTACACATCCGTTCTTATAGAACTTGCATTAAAAAAAAAAAAACTTTGTGCCTCAGCATAAAACCAATTGTGTTTTAGACTTAATCACTCACATTCCTTAATTCCTTCATGTTCCATTATTTATTTGATGACAAAATTACTTATTGATTGCCTACTGTGTGCAAGTCCCTACCTTCACAAGGTCTCTATTCCAGGAAGGAAATACGAAGAGCGTGCAAATGGTTGTCATGCAAAAGAGAGCAGGGTTAGCATTACAGGAGAAGTAGAATTCTCTCTTAGGAAACAAATTGAAGTGTTCAAGTCAGATGATGTCAAATCCCAGTTCTCCACCATTCTTGCAGAAAGCCCTTGGACACGTTGCGGCCTCTCCCTCAACTTCAGTTTCCTCCCCTGTTCGGTAGTAGTAAGAATACCTACATGCAGAGCTGCCTGTGATAAAGACTTAATGCGATATTGCAGGGAACGTGCCTGACTCAGTTGAATCTCTAGATGGACACAAGGTTGACAATGGAGGAAAAGCAGGGGCAATTTAAAGTAGGATGGAAAGTCATAAAGCGCACTCATCTCAAAAAGTCACTGTCAATGCAACTGTGTCATTTAATTGTTCAACCAAAATCAATATATGAATTCTCATGTCAATATTTAAGTTAAAACTTAATTGTGACGTCTTATTTATAAATCCAAAGTGGTCATTTCTTATTGTGTACCATTACCAATAGGTGGATTCTCCCCAACCAAGGCCTTTCAAAATGGTAGCAAACTTCACAGGGTCTTCATCACACACCCACAGCTGGGTCACAAGGCTCCCAGCCCAACCGCCAGCTTCAAGCCCTCTGTCAAGAATGGGAACATAGTTGGGGGCATCTGTCCAACCGCACAGAGGCCTTGGTATACCAGGGGCATCCTTCTCCACCTCCACCACCCCAGGCAGTATTTTCACCTTTCCACATCGCAAAGTGCATTTTCTTCCCCCACCGATACCTGCACGTACAAGGCAGGGGGGATGTAGGTCTCTCACTTTGCTCTGACAAAAGGGAATTGCTCCGAAGTTCCAGGGCATTTTTCCTATGTTTAGCCTCCAGGTCTTGACATTCCCTAAACTCTTAATAGTTCCAGCCCCCTTTATGGTCACCAAGTTCCAGTTAGGACAGGAGAGTCAATGACAGTGCTGCCCTCTAACTATGGGGCAAGCTCGCTCCCACCCTCCCCCAGGACCCATGCACACCCCGGTAGAAAGTGCTGGGGAGAACCAAACTGGCTGTGATTTAAGGAAAAAATTAATGAAGTGAGCTTTTTAAAGAAAAATTAGGTAGCTTATTATTCCTGTCACCTGAGCTTGCAATCTGAACTTCAAAAGCCCTACATCTACTCCTTGATCACTCTCTCTTGTGAAAACAGCAGAAGTAGAGGATGAGGAGTGGACAGCGCCGAGAAAACAATATGCTTTGCTTCCTTCTGAGAACTTTAGAAGTGGAAATATTGAGCCTCTCACAGGGAATTTGAAGTATTGTCATATCTAATGGTCAGCTAAAAGACCTTAGAGACCTTACCCCCTCCTTTCTTCTCTTTCTTAGCTATCGAAAACCTATTTTGCCCAAAACAGCCTTTCAGTCATCCCAGAAAATGCTATGGACTCACTTCAAATGTATCTGCTTAAGCAACATTAATGGAGTGAGATTTTGGAAAGTTCTAATCAGCAGAACTGATGAGATGTCACTTCTGAGGTTCAGTTAGGAGGAGACTGGCTTCCAGCTTCCACACAGTATCCTGCTTTTTTACGCTCAGTCCCAGGGATGCCAGCTGCCATGCAAGAGCGGCCCCAAGGAACTGAGGGATGCCTCCAGGCCACAGCCAGAGAGAGACTGAATCCTGCCAGTCCCCATGTCTGTGAGTTTGGAAGCACATCCTTCCCCCAGTGGGGCCTCCAGATGAGACAGTGGCCTCAGCTGACACCTGGATAAGAGCCATGTGGGAGAGTCGGGGATGGGTGGCCAGCTAAGCATGCAGACTCAACCTACAGAAACCCTGAGATACGAATGTCTGTTATTCAAGTCCAATACATTTGGGGTAATTTGTTTTATAACGATAGATAGCTAAGCTGTTGCTATTTAACTTAATACTATTTATATTTAAAAATACTACTTATCTTTAAAAATAATTTCAGACTTTTCCTAAGTTGAGGAAGAATTGCCTTCCATCTATTCATTCATTAGTAAGAAACGTGAGAAGCTGCTCATAAACAACAATGGGTCATTTAGCTTCTAGCATCTAAATCACCTTTTCCATATTCTACCCTGCTTACGACCAGACTTCATTCTCCTTACGTTTTATGTTTTTACATTTTTAATTCTTACAAATGAAAGAAAACATGAAGAGCTGGCGATACTCTGTCTACATGCACTGTCTGTGCTCTTTAAACACAGAATAGCATTCTCCCCCACTTACAATGTCTCGCCTCCTGCTCTATCAAGAGTTGTAAAATTATGTATTTCCTTTTTTTAAATAAAGATTGCATTTATTTATTTGTGAGAGACACACACGGAGAGGCAGAGACACAGGCAGAGGGAGAAGCAGGCTCCCTGTAGGGAGCCTGATGTGGGACTCAATCCCCACACCCAGGATCATGCCCTGAACCGAAGGCAGACTCTCAACCACTGAGCCACCCAGGGATCCCTGAAATTACGTATTTCCATGCATCACCTGGAAAGATTGTTCGTTTTCATGTCTTACTCACGATCTGTTCTGACAGTACAATCTCTGTGTAAAACAGAAAGGACCCATTCTTTGGTAAATGCACGCTTCCATTACAATGGCTGTATTATGGCATCATGACTTCCTTCTCATCCTGCCCCATAGGGGGGCTACATCAAGCATCAACAAACATCTCAACTAATTTCAGCCCTAAGTCAAGACTTGCTGTAAGCGGCATCTTTAATATTAGGCATCTGTTGTGGGTGCTTTCTGCAAATAGAAGATAACTTTTAAGCAGTGCTCATAAAAGAAAGCTTTGAATCAGACTTTGTGTCCACATACAAAACAATGTGGAAAACTGAAGCAACCATTTGGACAGTATAAGGACCTTCTCCATCAAAATCCACCTTTGTTAGAAATATTCTGGTAATTCATATAAAAATATGAAGGAGAGGGGATTTCATTAGTTAAGCATCCCCTTGCCGGCTGGGCTGGATCCTCTTCTCTGTGGGAGTGAGGGACGGGACACTTCTGTCTGGATCTTATTTGCATATTTAGTTGGCACGACCTTCCTTAGCTCCCTAGAGAGTCTCTGTTTGTACCTCTGACCATAATGCTCTTTGCCCAGCTCTTCATCTGGCTTCTCTTTCACTTCCAGTCCAGAGGAGACTCTCTGACCCCTTATGTAAATGCCTAGATTCTCTATCCCCTTGTCCTGATTTGTTTTTCCTCCCAACACCCATCACTTCCTGAAGTTATATATTTACCAGCTCATTTGCATGTTATTTCTCTTTACTTGAATATACACTCTAAGAAGACAGGGACCATGTCAAAATCAAGTAGCAATAATAATTGAATAAATGAATGAATGAATTTGATCAGGTTCCTATGGGGGAATGAAAGATAAGCATCTGAAAGAGAAAAAGGAAACACAATGTGCTAGCAGCCCAAGTAACTGAATTATAAAAATGTAGAAAAAGGAATCTTTTAAGAATTATAGAACATCAAAAAAAAAAAAAGAATAAGATTATCCTACAATGCAAAGCTATAGAGGAAACATTCATGGATTATTTTAAGGAGCAGTGACTGATTGTTGGGGGGGTCTGTAACTCAGCCACATGTGTGTTAGCCTCTCACACATCTCAAGTGTGATTAATGAAGCCATCAGCTGGGACGACACGTCTACCAGCCCAGCTCTGTGTCAACCACTCTTCATCTAAACATTTAAAGGCATGGCCAGGAAGACCCAAGACGAATGCACCCTGTGTGGCTGGTGAAAAATGCATATTCAGTGTACCGCCAGGTGGTGATAACCTGATAACTGAGGGATAATGAGCAGCCACTGCTGTAATTGTGCCTAAGTGGCAATTGCAGTGAAATGACTGGGAACCACATCTCATTACAGGAACAGCATGCTTATGCTCCAATGCCACACGCAGACCCCTCTATCAATGATGTATTCTCACTGCCTCCTATTCCTGCAGAAGTTTCCTGGTTTGTATAGAGGGAGAGAACAGATGAATGGCTCCACCTTGGTCTTGGAATGCAGCTGCAGTCTAATAAACTGGAATGCCATCATTTTTCCTCTTTGGGGTACAACCCCTATGCAACAGAAATGTGCACAGCTTGACTCAAGTTGAACCCAAGCAAAGCAAAGCCTATGATTTCCCTAGGCCTTCTGGCTTAGGTTCTTATGCAGGACTTTGCCCTGACCTTCTGCTTGTCCACTCTCCCTAGTGTCAGCATTTCTTCCTCAGCCCCTGGTCCCAATTCCAAGCTATCCTTTTCTCTTTCTCCTCCCACTGAAGCCATGATGAAAAAACCAAGTCCAGATGATTTAGAGCAGGAGGATCTATAACTAATAAGAAAGGGTCCCCTTGGACCCCAAGAGACAGCAAGTCCATAATGGCAAAGAACTATCCTGCCCTCTTGGAGGCTAGAGCCCAGGCCTGTCCTGGGTGACTGGGCCCTCTGGACAGATGTTTAGGATAACTTCACAACTGATTATATTGATCGAAAGTCAATTAAGTTTGTTAAAAGAAGAAAGAGTTGATTGGAACAAAGTTAAATTATGGATAAATAATGTTAAACCCATTGGGAAAAAAATTAATATATAATACAATTTACTGAAATAAAGAGGGAGTTAAGTAATTCCAAACAACCACTTCTCCACTGAGCTTAGTGTTTTTCCAGACCACTCCCTCCCCACTGGGTTGATTGGATGTCACAGGACGGTGTGACCAGGATCTGCATGAAGAGGACTTGGACTGACTGCAACTGCCCTAGCTCCCCTCACACAAGGTCATGAGTCTGCTGTGGCAGGGCCATGTCTAAACTGTCCTTTTTATCCTCAGTGCCCAGTACAGAGCCTAACACATGGAAGGACCTTATATTCATTTCTTCTTCCTGCTATAACAAATCACCACAAAGATAGTGGCTTTACAAAAGCGTAGTTTGTTATTTATAGTTGTGGAGGTAGGAAGTCTGTCACACGTCCCACTAAGCTGAAATCAAGACACTGGCAGGACTTGTTCCTTCTGAAAGTTACAGTGGAGAATCAATTTCCTTGTATTTGGGGGTTTCTAGAAGCCACCCACCCTTCCTACATCTTCAAAGCCATCTTATCACTCAGACCCTGGCTCTTCTATCTCCCTCTTTTACTTTTAAGGAAATTTGTGGTTACATTAGGCCACCTCAAAAATATAGGATGATCTATCTATTTTAAGGTCAGCTGATTGCTAACCTTAATTCCATCTACAACCTTAATCCCCCTCTGTCAGGTAGCCTAACATATTGATAAGTTTTGTGTATTAAGAGGTGGATCTCTTTGGAGGACCATTAATTTACATATCACAGGGCTCACTAGATAACTGGTCAATGCCTGTTGAGTCAATTAATGAGTCAACGAATAACTCTGAATTATTTAAGACAATCACATGGCCACCAGAAAACCATTCCATCATCACAGCATTTCATATATTAAAAAGAAAAATCTATCTCAAATCATGCCCATTTCTAATATCACCCCAAAAGGTAAAGATTAGCAACTTTCAGCAATGCTCAGTGTGAATGGCTGGCTAACGTTACCATCAATAAGTAAATGGTCAATGCCTTTAGACTAAGGGCACAGTATTGTCTAGTCCAGAAAAAAGTGGCAGAAAACCTTATTGATTAGATAATTCTTGCATGCCACTTAATGGAAGAAATAGAAGATTTTTTCTTAATTCTGATTTTGTTGAGTATACTCAATAAGCCCTGGAAACTCCCTCCAAGCACATGATAAACATGGTGTGCAGGGAATAAGGCTTAAACGGAGGAGCAGCTCAGAGCTGCTGATGGACCTGGAGAGATTGATTGTTTTTCTAAAGTTGTATCTCCATTGGAAAAAGCTGGATCTGATCAGGTAAGTTCCAAGAAGCCATAACACCCTACCTTCCCCTGGAGAAGTGACATTTCTCTCTTCCAGACGCAAATCCTCTCTTGCTTCTGGAGGTCTGACGGAGCTGATGGCAATACTGCCTCCCTGGAGCTGGGGGACCCTGTTCATCAGAGTGGCGCTGTCCGTTTCAGCACCATGCAGATTGAGTGAGCCCTCTCCTTGGGGCCTCTGAGGCTATCCTGCCTCTCAGGCATCTCTAGGGCAAAATACTCACCTCCAAGAAGTGAGGCTAGACACAAAGGGTGGGGCTCTTCCTTCGAACATGTCAGCCAAGGTGGGGCCATATTCACATGTGTCTCCCACACTGTGAAGATTCTGCTCCACATCTTCCTAGCAGATCAGAGAGTTGCAGCCCACACCACCCATGGAGGTCTGTGGGCATCTGGCCAGATTGCAACTTCTTTTGCAAGGAGAGGACATGCGGCCTTCCTGTGGTTCCAAGGATCCTTGTACCTAATTATTTTTAACTTTTATCATCCAGGCAAAGTATGCAAGCCTATTTATGACCTGCAGTTTTAACTTAAAATTGTCTTAAGAAGAGAAAATACAGTGATATCAATTTGTTAGAGGTGCAAAAAATATTTTAATTAAGTCAAAATATTCAGATTCATTATTGTTATAATTGACTATGATTTATTGGATATTTACTATGTGCCAGGAAGCATACCAGATGCTGTAAAAACATATCACCACACTTAATCATTATCATAACTTAGGAAAACGATTTCTTGCAAATGAGATTGTGAAGTTCAGAAAAGTGATATAACTGTCCAGGTGGTTGCAATACCTGTTTTCAAAATTTGGATATGAGATGCTACTTCTAATTGCTAAATATCTATTTTTCTTGATGGTCTAATATATTATTTTTAAATGTAAAATGTGAATCATTTATGTCTTGAGATGTTCAACAGACTTAGATGTTGCATTAACATTTCTAATCAAATCAGAGCGTATTCCAGAAAGCACTACACCCTCCCTGTTAGACTCTCCTAAGATATTTTAATGATTTCATCTCAATATCCCAGATTCAAATGTGGTCAAGCCTCTTTTCTCCTGTTTGTTATCCACTTACATATACTCCAAAACTATCCACTTTTAGAAGTCCCCTACTTGTGTCAAGGGGATGAGAAGTGGAAATTTTAAGGAAAACTAGGAAAAAAGTGGGGGAACTCCCAGATCTCCCAATTCTTAGCCTTGGAATTGACCACACTCAGCCCAGGGTTAACTGTCCCTTTTCGCCCTATCCTTTTCTTCCCACTGAGTCAGATTACCTCCTCTGGGATCCAGATCTCCCTACTCCAGACAAAATCACTTTTAAGAAGACCTTCTGGACACTTAAAGGCTAAGCCATAAAAAGACATCAGCCCTCTCTTGGTATAACATAATGAGAGACTGATGTGATGAGATATTACACGATGTTATGTGAAGTAAATATTGAAATATTGGTATTTTCAATTCTTCAGAATTGCAATCACTAAGCATTGCAGATAGATCACTCATGACTACAGTGACAGGGCCTGAGACTGCTCTGATGTCTGCTGCAAAAGAGAAGAGCATCCCTGGCATCCAGGAACTGATCTGGCACTGTCACCTGGGTGCAGACGCTGGTGCAGACTGGCTCAGCAGGCTTTGGTGTTCTGGTGAGCACAGACACCTTCACAAAACACCATATCAGACAAGATTACTCTGTGACCACAATGAATAAAGGCAACAATAAAACCACTCATTATCATGTCTGAACATGAACAAAATATGC
Organism: Vulpes lagopus; assembly: GCF_018345385.1. Lineage (NCBI taxonomy): Eukaryota > Metazoa > Chordata > Mammalia > Carnivora > Canidae > Vulpes > Vulpes lagopus. The sequence goes on along the minus strand of NC_054825.1, from coordinate 109,176,349 downwards.
ACATTATGCAGCCCACAAAATACCAGATATCCTCCCATCCTGGTTGATATGAGTAACTGAGATTCTTTACCAATTATAGGTTAGCCTTGGTCTAGTCTTCTGTCCTTCAGATAAGATTCATTAAGATACTCAGTCAAGGAATTACCATCACTTTCTGACTACAACCAATCCAGACAAAGCTTACCTGCCTCCCAAAATGACCCAAACAAGGCCAAAATTCTATAACAAGTCCTGTCCAATACCTGTTACTGCAATACCTATAATCCTCAACACTGTACATTCTCCATCACCCCCAACAGGTAATAAACCCAACTTGTTCAAATGCAGATGCACGCTCCTGGTGGTCTTTGGGTGAGGGACGTTGACACCATGCAATATTAGTCAGTGGGTCTAACTGACAATTGTGAATATCTAGCTTAAAAGAAAAAATGGTAAATATGTAAATGTAATGATTATGTTTGATAGATTATATTAATCTCCGAGTTCCACCATTTCCTCACAGTCAAAGAGAAGAAAAGATAAAAGGGAGTGGAAACAGTTTTCATCCTTAAAAATAACAAGTGTGCCCCGGTGGAAAAAAAAAGCAAGAGATAAGAAGTTACAGTTCACTAGAAGGAAACACAAATGACACACTTAGGAAAAGATGCTCAACCTTGCTCATAATAAGATAAGTATTCACTGAAAATACACTGAAGTGCCATTTCTCATCGATTAGTTTAGCCAAAATACAAAAGTTTGACAATGCACAGGGAGTAGGCACTCTCATGCTTTGCTGGTAGGAAGGAAAATGATACAGTCCCTACAGAGCAGATTTGACAGGAGTTGAAAAAATTGCTTATACATTATGTCTTTGAATCATCAATTCCCTTTTTAGGAGGTTCTTTTGGAGAAAAAAAACACAAATAACATATTCACAAGATTATTTATAAAAGTAAGTAAGTAAAAGTAAGTAAATAATCTTTACTTAGTACCGCTATACCAGCAAAGATGGTCCACAAGCTAAATATCCATCAACAGAGAGTGAGGTTGATCAAACTTGGTACAATAGAATAGTATGCTGCTGGCAAAAGAATAAGGAATATTTCTACAATGTGAAGTGATCCACAGGATAGACTGCTACAAGGAAAACAACAAAACACTGCAGAACAACAGTACTAGGATGCTACCCTTTATGACTGGAGGCAGAAGAGGAAGCAAAGGTGACACAAAGGAGGGGTCAGGACAGGATCTGGATCTCACTGAGCACCCAACCAAACATTTTACAAATTGTAAAAGACAAAATTTATTTGAAAATCAAAGAATCTCTCAAAAAACTGAAATACACCAAAAGAATATCCAGCTGGTGTCTTATTGAAATAGATAAGAATTATTTTTTAAGATTTTATTTATTTATTTGAGAGAGAGAGAGAGAGAGAGAGAGAGAGAGAGAGAGAGCATGCACCAGCAGGAGTAGAGGGAAGGAGAGAGGGAGACGCAGACCCCCCCCACTAAACAGGGAGCCCAACATGGGCTCAATCCCAGGACTCTGAGATCATGATCTGAGCCAAAGGCAGACACTTAACAGACTGAGCCACCCAAGTGCCCTGAAGAATTATATATATTATTATAATAACACCTGAACACAATATTTTGATGTTGTATCCTTAATGTGATATATCCTAAGGCCAAAACATCTTAAAGTAACCCAAACCTGCTGTCTCTATATTTTGGTAGTTATAATATCATTATATTTTAAAGTATACACACACACACACACACTCGAGTGTACGTGCACACACGATGAAAACAAATACTTAAGTGAACCACATCAGGACAAAGGCTTCAAGTGTAAGAAACCAAAAAAGAGATATTTGTATTTATAGTGTTACCTAAATTTTTGGCTTATCCACCCTTATTTCATTAGAATAACTTCCTAGAAGTAAATTTACTATACACATAAATGCTGGTTTTTAAAAATATATTGACAAAGTAACCTATAGGGTGTTCGCAATACATTGAAATATGAGGTGTGGGACCCCAGAGTGTCACTCCTCACAGCCTCTTTGACACTGGTTGCTGTTACCTTTTTATACTGGTTTCTAACATGATATTTGAAAGATGGTAACGTGTTGCCATATTAGTTTTGCTTCTTAGATTGCTAGTGAAGTCTTAACACCTGCTTGGCCACTCAATATCCGGCGTGCGTGTGTGTGTGTGTGTGTGTGTGTGTGTGCACTGCCTGTTCATATCCTTTGTCCACTCTTCCCTTCTACACATGGTGACCTTCTATTTATTTGATCAATCCCATTATATGCTTGGCCTTTACTGTAAGCTGCCATGAGAACTTTTAAGAAGCAGGCAGTATATGAACAATAAATAAATAAGGAAAAACAGTGTCTTTAGATAAAGATGTCTTGACAGACTGATATGTATGAGGGACTGTGATGGGGCTTTGGAAGCTACACAGATGGCCTGAGTGGGGTCATGTCCTCAAAGATACATGTGGTCCAGAAGGGGAGATGACACTCACATATACACACTAAATCACAAGAAGAAGGAAAGAAAGTTCACAGGAAAGAAATAATAACCTCTGCATGAATTCAGAGAAGCCAAAGACTACCTATCCCTGGGAGGATAAACCACAGGGATAGAGGAGAAGGTGGCAGTCAATCTTTGCAGTGGAGAGTGAATACAACTTTGATACGTGAATACTGGGAGAAAAAGATTTCCTGCAGCACCTACACGTGAATAAAACCAGTGGCTCAAACAATCAGGTATGATTAAAGTAGAGAAAATATTTCCATGTGGCTGTTGTAAAAATGGAGAAAGTGAACTATGTAAATTAAGGCTGCAGTTTTCCACTAAACCCAGATTATGTAAACCATTGGAGGACAGAATGCAGGATTTGGGATCCATTCTCTATAAATAACCAGGAAGCCTTTGATGATTTTATTAGGGGAAGTGCTACAACTAGCATTGAACTTATACAGGACTAAACTAGAACATGTGTAAGGGCTCAGGGTGGGGCACCTGGACCAGGGCTACTGTAATGGGGAGATGCTGAAACAGCCAGGTCAGGGATTATAAGGACCAGACCCTGGGTGCCAGCATGGAGAAAGGAAGCAAAGGAAAGGCAGAAGAAATTACAACTACAAGACATGACAAATGATGAATTGGTAAAACAAGTTTTCAGGAGAGATGGCCAATGGTTTGATTTATGGTGAACATGGAGGGCTTAGCCTAAAGGACACATCTTTTTCTGAGGTGTGAAGGAGGTGAGCGTTCACGCAGATGGAAAGAAAATGGAGAACACAGAAGTTGGAATAATTCAGATGGTCTCAGATTTTCATATGATGATTTAGTAACATAGAAGGTAAAACACCCTGTTCCCCCCCCCCCAAATGGGGGGTACAGTCGAGTGGGACTTTGAGAAGGATGGGGGTTGGGGGAATATATTCTGTGGTGCCCAGAAGCACCAGAAGGTGATGGAGTGTTAGTGCATGAATTTGGATGATGTCAGACTTCCTAGATGTACAGCTTGCTCTGCAAAATGCAGTGGCAGAGACAGAAAGTGATGTGAGATTGATCAGTGGATTGTTAGAAGAAACAGTGCATTCATCCATTCAATAAACTTTTATTGAACTCTCAGGAAAGGGCACATATAAATGGCAATACCATCCTATCAGCTGTATATGCCAGGCTGAGAACCCAGTGGCACATCAGATACACATATTCCCTACACTCATGTGTGGTCCAGCCAATAAAAGACAGAGGAAAAGGAATCAGAAACACCATGGAACCATATCTGAAAGGTTGACCAAGAGTCTAGTGGTAGGCTAGCAGGGATGAATGTAGCCTGATGGGTTGAGACAAGGGACAGTGAGGCAGCTCGAACAAGGATACCAAGATGACTGCCGTGTTTGCACTGCCCAAAGAACATCACCCAAAGGAGTAAGAGGGATGGAAATCCAACCTGTCATCCTTAGTCAAGCACTGAACCCATTAGTCTGCAACTCTGCAGAAGGGGACCATTTTAGGAATTTTCCTGTCCAAAGAAGACATCTTTTCCTAACTTGCACTAAATCACTCTATAGGTTGAGCTGAAGGTCACAATAAAGAGCCAGGATTACCTGAGAAAGAATATAGGGGCTTGTAACCAGAGAGAACTGTCACCCGTCCAGATTGGGGAAGTAGAGCAAACTCAATGGAATTGAGGAGTATTTGAAGAAGGAAGTCGGGAAGAAAATGAAATTAGAAGCAAAGGATGTGGAATACAAACCAGAGGTTCAATTAACATCCTAGGGGAACAGAAGGAGAGAAGAATGGAGGAAGATTAGAAGAGACACCGTAAGGAAGCCATGTTCATCCTCGCTTGGTGACCATGGCTGTTTTCCATCATGTCACACTGCAGAATGCCTCTGGTCGCATCGAGCTTGCTTCCGCTGGTGTTCATTCATTCCCCTTTCTGACGGCCTCAGCTCTGTCTTAACTACGAAGAGTAAATCTTATTAAGCATTTGGCTCAGATCATCCAAAACAGTAAAGCAAATAGCTTTCTTGTGTCGTTTCTTTTTTATTTGTGGGTGTCATTAACATTAAACACATGATGTTGCAACAACAATATAATTGACGACTTAATGGGCTGAATTTAAATTCAAGTAATATTTCCATTCATCTAAAAGCTATCCCTTAAAAGTCTGTAAAATTAATTTATTGAAAAAATTTCAACATAACTACCATAAAGTCTCTTCTGAATAATAATGCCATAGATTTTGCAGCTTTTTTTTTTCCGTTTTGGATCAGCACATACCTTCCTTCTGCAGATCTGCTGCCAAAGTTGTGACCAAAAACCTCAAAACATGAGGTTTTGGAATATGTGTCTCCAGAATCTCAAAAGCCCACAGGGACATTTAGAGAAAGGCAGAACACCAGAGTGACATGCTACCCACAAGATGGTGATTGAAAGTGTTGCCAAAAGGGAAAGGCAGGATGTGCCCCTCTGCTGATGCTCGGAGCCAGTGTGGGTACTCTGCTCACCAGAGGAGAGCCATGTGTCCACAATGGAGAAAGGACAAAAAAAATCATAGCCCTTAGCTCTGTTCATTTAAATGCTCATTAAAGCTGATCTGTCACCCAGGTTGTATTCATTTCCTGGGGCTGCTGTAACAAATTACCACAAACATGATGACTTAAAAAACAGAAATGTATCCTCTCACAGTTCCAGCCCAGAAATCTGAAATTAAGATGCCAGCAGGGTCACATTCCCTCCAAAGGCTCTAGAGGAGAGGAGGATCCTTCTTTGCCTCGTCTACCTGCTGGTGGCTCCAGGAGTTCCTTGGCTGGTGGCCAAATCACTCCAGCTTCTGTGTCCATCATCCAATGGCCTTTTCTGTGTGTGGTTCCCCTCTTCTGTCTCTCATAAGAACACTTGCTATTGAATTAAGGACCCACCTAGATGATCCAGGTGAACTCATTTTTCCCCAGCTTTTTTGAGGTATAATTGACATGTAACATTGTATACATTTAAGGTACACAACACATTGATTTTATTTGTAAGGTGTTGATTTGATACACTTCTACATCACAAAGTGATTACTGCCACAGTGTTAGTTAACACCTCCATCCCGTTGCATAATTCCATTTCTCTTTTGTAGTGAGAACATTTAAGATCTACTCTCTTAACAACTTTCAAGTATAAGTACAGTGCTGTTACCTATAATCACCATGCTACACGTTATCCCCAGAACTTACTCATCTTATAACTGGAAGCTTATATTTTTTCTCTGACATCTCCTCTTTTCCCCAACCTACCAGCCTCTGGTAACCAGCATTCTATTCTCTGTTTCTATGAGTTCAGGTTTGTTTTTATTTTTTTACTTTTTTATAGTCTACATGTAAGTGATAGAGGATAGAGGAAGACTATAAGTCTTCCTCTGTCTGACTTATTTCATTTAGCATAATGCCCTCAAGTTCCATCTATGGTGTCAGAAAGGGCAAGAGTTTCTTCTTTCTCATGGCTAAATATATCACATCTTCCTTATCCATTCATCTGTCAAGGGACACTTAGTATGTTTCTGTGTCTTGGCTGTTGTGAATGATACTGTAAAGAACATGGAAGGTGCAGATGATGATTTCATTTCTTTCAGATATCCTTTGGTAGTTTTACTTTTAATTTTTCAAGGAATGTCCGTAGCATTTTCCATAGTATAATATATTCCCACCAACCGTGCAGAAGCACTCTCTTTTCTCCCCATCCTCACCAACACTTGTTATCTCTGCCTTTATGATAACAGCCATTCTATAGTGAAAATTAACAAGACAGGAGGGAACAAATGTTGGAGAGGATGTGGAGAAAGGGGATCCCTTTTGCACTGTTGGTGGGAATGTGAACTGGTGCAGCCACTCTGGAAAACAGTGTGGAGGTTCCTCAAAGAGTTAAAAATAGAACTACCCCACAACCCAGCAATTGCACTGCTGGGGATTTACCCCAAAGATACAGATGCAGTGAAAAGCCGAGACACCTACACCCCAATGTTTATAGCAGCAACGTCCACAATAGCCAAACTGTGCAGGAGCCTCGGGTGTCCATTGAAAGATGAATGGATAAAGAAGATGTGGTCTATGTATACAATGGAATATTCCTCAGCCATTAGAAACAACAAATACCCACCATTTGCTTCAACATGGATAGAACTGGAGGGTATTATGCTGAGTGAAGTAAGTCAATCGGAGAAGGACAAACATTATATGGTTTCATTCATTTGGGGAATATAAAAAATAATGAAAGGGATTATAGGGGAAAGGAGAGAAAATGAGTGGGAAATATCAGAGGGAGACAGAACATGAGAGACTCCTAACTCTGGGAAATGAACAAGGGGTAGTGGAAAGGGAGGTGAGTGGCAGGATGGGGTGACTGGGTGACAGGATGAGCACTGGGTGTTATACTATATGTTGGTAAATCTAACTCCAATAAAAAAATATTCAAAGTAAAAAAAAAAAAGCAGCCATTTTAACAGGTATGAAGTAGTATCTAATTGTGGTTTTGATTTGCATTTTCCTGATGATGAGTGATGCTGAGCATCTTTTCATGTGTCTGTTGGCCATCTGGATATCTTCTTTGGATAAATGTTGATTCAGTTCTTCTGCTCATTTTTAAATTGGATTATTTTCTTGCCCTTGGCTTATATAGGATACTCTCACCTTAAGATCCTTAATTTAATTATGTGTGCAAAGATTCTTTTTCCAAATAAGATCACATTCACAAGTTCTGGGAGTTAGCACGTGGACATACCTTTTTGAGAACCTTGTACTTCAGTATAGACGATTGGTGCTTGTTTCGGATAGGAAACTTTTGGCTCCAAATAACAGAAACTACAACTCAAACTAGATTAGATAACAAGGAAGTTTATTGGCTCACATAGGAGATAAAGAGAACCCAAATATGGTCCAGACAAGTAGAGAAGGTATCACAGATCTGGTGTTTTTCTTTTCTCCAATATCCTGTTTTAACATCAATGTCCTCTCAAAGTTTATTGCAAGATGCCCACTGTGGCCATCAGTTTTTGCTCATGGCCAGCAGAAGAGAGCAGGAAAAAACATCTTCCCAAACCACAGATATAGGTCTGAGTTAGCCAAATTTGATCAGGGCCCCCGTGAAACTAGTAGTTCTTCAAAGAATTTTATGTCCCATTGGCTAACGTAAATTCTGGACTGCAGCCTGGATCTGGGGATATGCTGAACATCTTCTGAATTGGGTGGCTATGTGGAAGAGGGAAGAAAATTTGAACAAAATTATGACAGAAAGAGGAAGGTTGACACTGAGCAGGAAACTATTTGCTCCAATAGGATGCTTAATGTTAATGGTCTTTTTAAAAGGATGATTATCCAACTTGAGACCACTGGTACCCAAGGACTGTGTGGATCCCTCCCTGCTCCGTTATTAGGTATTTGGGTTTGAATTGATCCCCTAATGAGCTAGAAAATCCAGAGCCTTCTTAATAACATTTTGATTTAATTCTGTGGTTGATTATTCTCCAGGAAAAGAGAAGAAAGAGAAAGAATGTGGACTGGAACAGGGATGGGGAAGTCTTCAAACAATGAGGGCATGAGAGGGAGCTCTCTTAGGTTCACTGCTGCTGCTACTGCTTTTAGCGAGAACAGAAAAGACTCCCTAGACCCTCTAGATATCATAATACCTACAGATTACCAAATTCGTGGTGTCACTCTTTGAGCAGAACCACATGAACTCTAATTCTTAATCTCTGGTCCCTCTTTCATGAGGCTCCCTAAGGACCAATTTCCCCTGCTTGCTGTCCCTTTGGTTATATAAAGCAAATGACAAGGCTTTTGCCCTCTCTAAGTGACATAGCTTCCTTGGACAATATCCTGGGCTCCAGTAAGAGCACATGCTACAATTCAAGGTTTGCTTTGGAGACACCCTGGGACTTCTACAGGACACAATTCTCAACCACTTTGTCAGAAATTTATTTACTAGTTTAAACATTAAAGGTCATGGTATCTTTGAGTCCTAAGGCATCTCCCAACCTCACACTGTGAATCTAGTTATGACTTTTACTTTTCATCTATGAGATTAAGGTCAAAATCACAAGGAGACATGAGGTCAAAGAGCAAAGATCATCAAATTACAAAAGTAGAGTTTTTTTCCCCCATTCTTTTAGGGTGGAATTTTATCTTTCTGCTTTCCCATACTCAGAAAATTCAGACAACACAGACAAGCTAAGAGGAAATTGCACTGTGAGTCCATCACCCATATGAAACAAACACACATTATTAAGATTTGGGTGTATATCCTTGCAATAATATTTATATGGACAACGATCCCCCGCACAGATGTGAAGCTAGATGTACAAAGAGCGATAGTTCCAGAAACTGATAGCTTGGTAAGGTGCTATCCTTACTTAAAAAAATAGTAGGTATTTTCCCGTCTTTAAATTGAGACCATAATTTCTGCTTTAGAGAACTTTTGTAACTTTTTGATAAAATTCCAAACTTGGAAGAAAATTACAAGACTAGTAGTTCAAAGAATTCTTATATGCTTTATCCCAGATTAATCAGGTTAACCAACTCTTGTACCTTTTACCTCGAAGGGTCAGATTAACACTGCCTCATTTGCTATGTGCATGCTGTGTCTTCCTATATATATATATATGTATATATATATATATATATATAGAGAGAGAGAGAGAGAGAGAATATGTAGTATATATATTCTTCCTTATATAATATAGAGAATAACAGAACAGTTAAATATATACCATATAGTTATATAGAGAGAAGATATGTAGAATATATGGACATATATAGAGAATATATTATATATACACATACATACACACATTTTTTTCCCAAGTCTTTTGAGAGTACACTGCAAATATGCACCTTTATCCCCAAATACTTCAAGGTTTATTTCCTAAGAATAATAACATTCTTTTACAAACCACAGCATCATTATCAAAATCCAGGAATTGAATATTGTTACAAATACCATGATCTAATCCATAGTGCATTTTTAAATTCTTTCCATTATTCTAATATTGTAGTTAGAGCTCTTTCATTTTTCACAATCCAGAATCCAATCCAAGATCATATATTGCATGAATAATTTAGTAGATGCCTAATATTCCACCACAGAAATTTCTGTATTTTATTAACCGGTTCTCAGTGTCGAATGTTTATATTTGACTTATAATTTTTCTTCTCTGTACTGAATACTACTGTGAGTATTCTTGCTCTTAAATCTTTCTTCCAGCCCCTTAGAAAATTATCTTCAAATAAATCACTAGGTTCAACCATGTAAAATTGCCATTTTTTTGTAGATCAGAATGACGGATACTGGTTATTTGATTTCATTCAACATTATAGAACAGTGGAATTACTCAGGCAAAGGGAAATTATTAAGGCATTTGGCGAATTCTGGCAAATTTGCTCCCTGAGAGATGATTCTTTGAGCTTTCATCAAACATAAGCCTCTCCAGTTCTTTTACCCTCATCAGCATGGGCTATTAACATGCTTAAGTCCTTGTTAGTTCCATGGGAAAAATTGATGTTGATGTTACAATTTATATTTCTTTAAAAGCCAGGGTTTCTAAATGTTTCATATCTATTGACCATTTACATTTTTTATTTTATGAATTTACTGTTGTCCTGCCATTTTTCTGCTCACATTTGTCAACATTATAAAACTAGAAGCTTTATATATTAAGGAATTAACTTTTTAACTGCTTACCCAATTTATCATTTGATTTTACTTAGTTTCATTTTTGATGATTTTATCTATATACAGTCAAACCTATTAACTCCTCAATCATTAGAAAATCCTTATTCTCCCATTCCAGATTCAGATAACCATTTACCCACTCTTTTCTTAATTTTATGTTTTCCTTTTACTGCTGAACTGTTTTGGCTCTGTGGACTTTATTATAGGATATGGTCCACATGGTGTGAGGTAGGCATTTGATATGATTTTTTCCAATAGTTAACAAAGTTGCCAGGGCCTTTACTGAATGCTTTTTCCAATTGGTCTGAAATGTCAAATGATCTGAAAGGCAAGTGTGTATCCCAACATTTCAAAGTGTTAAATTCTTGTTATGATAGTATTTCAATGTTCTGTTATACAGACCCCGGTATGCAAGCTAGTACCATACTGTTTTAATTATAGTCATTATGCAATTTATTTTAGCAACAATTTTTAAAGGAAAAACCTCATCATTACTTTTCTTTTTCAAAATGTAGTTGGATATTTTTCTCTCAGAATCATTTTGAAATCATTTTGTCAAGTTGCCAAAGAATACATTGTATTAAAAATTGCACTAAACTTAGGAAATACTTTGAGGTAAATGAATAGTTTTTACAATATTCTGTTGCCATACAGCAAAATACATGCATACCTTTTTTGTTTATTCTAGCAATGTTTTGTGGCCTTTCATAAATAGTATTTTAGTTGTATTTGTATACCTCGTTTTTATCATTAACTTATTCTAATGAGTTTTATAACTTTATTGCTATTAAAAATGGCAAAATTATGGAATTTTAAGACCTCTTTTTCTTTTTTTAATTAAACTTTTTTTAAGATTTTTTATGTATTCATTCATGAAAGACACATAGAGAGAGAGAGAGAGAGAGAGAGAGAGAGAGAGAGAGGCAGAGACACAGGCAGAGGGAGAAGCAGGCTCCACATACGGAGCCCAACATGGGACTCTATGCCGGGTCTCCAGGATCAGGCTAAGCCACCGCTGAGCCACCCGGGCCTGAAGACCTCTTTTTCTTTTAAAGATTTTATTTATTTATTTATTTGAGAAGGAGAAAGAGTATGAGGATGGGTGGGAGGGGAGGGGCATAGGGAGAGGGAGCAGTAGATTTCCATGTTGAGCAGGGAGCCAGACTCAAGGCTCTATCCCAGGACCCTGAGATCATGACCTGAGCCAAAGGCAGATGTTAAATCAACTGAGATAGCCAGATATCCTGACCTCTTTTTTTATAGAAAGTAAATTTATTTGGAAGTTCTGGGTAAACACCAGTAGGTGTTACTCCTGAGACTTTCTCACTAACTGCTTACCAACAATTTCCATCTAACATTTAACATGGTAGATAAAATCTTGTAAAAAGAAAAGTGTAGTCAGCCAGTCAGGACTTTGGGTCCATGTGTGAAGCCACATCCTTATGGAAAAGAGGCTACAGAATCAGCCAAGTTTGACAGGTGCACCTCAGGAGACCATCAGAAAACACTGTTGGCAGCCGTTGCCCTTCTGACTTCATATTTTTTTATTCTCCTGGCATTGCAAAATAGCTCAGTAAAGAGGAAACCAACCTAAACACACAGAGTCAGAAAGGCAAGGCCATGAAATATGCTGTGTTTCCTATCAATGAGCTGAGATTGCTCCAGTGATACTGTTCATTTCCCACGCAGAAGTCGTAGTTCCAGAAAAATCGAAGTGTTTAGAAACTTAAATACAGCGATTTTTTGTTCTTGCAAGTAGACTGTCTGGTTTAAAGTTAAAGAAGCTTAAGTAGCTTAGATAAAAGGCAGTCATTTTGTGGATCTGACCGAGAATAATGGAGCTGAGGACACAGGGGTGGGCAGCAGAAGGTGGTATTATAGATGGAGCTCTGCCCTGGATGCCTGCAGGCAGGGCAGGTGCAGGGGAGGGGCGACATGTACCTGGCTGCATTTCTGAATTGGAATCCCTCACCACCACTCACTGGCAGGCAGCATGATGAGGACCTCTGAAGGCCCACAGAGCCTGTCACATACTCTGGTCACTGTCCTTTGACAGGGGGTTTCCAGGTCAAGATCACAATGGAAGCAGACCCCAAACCTCACCTCCTCTGCTGCTCCCCAAATACACTGAAACCGGAGACCAAGGCACACAGGGACACATGGACATTTGTATATGTGTGCAGATGTCCAACAGACACATATTTAAAATATATACCCAGGGATGCCTGGGTGGCTTAGTGGTTGAGCGTCTGCTTTCAGCTCAGGTCGTGATCCCAGGGTCCTGGGACCGAGTCCACATCAGGCTCCCTTCAGGGAGCCTGCTTCTCCCTCTGCCTATGTCTCTGCCTGTCTATGTCTCTCATGAATAAATAAATAAAATCTTAAAAAAATAAAATATAAAATATACAGCCACCCTCCAAGGTAGAGGAACCCATCCATGAGCCCAAGAAGAGGGTGAATTGAGCTCAAAGCCATACCAGTGACAAACCGAGGCCACACCAAGCCAGTCCCCACTCCTGAGAGCGACTAAAAGAACTCCACCAACCTGTGATGGTTAGTTTTGCCTGTCATCTTGACGAGGCCTCAGGTGTCCCCGCACTTGATCAGGTACTTCTCTCATTGGATCTGTGAGAGTGTTTCTGGATGCCATTAGTCTTTGAATCAGCAGACTGAGTCAAGGGGATGCCCTCCCCAGAGTGAGGGGGCCTCATCCAATATGTAGAGAGCCTGAAAGGAATACATAGAAGGAGTACATATTCTTTGTCTCTCTGTCTCCCTCTCCCCATTTTCCTCCTCCCTCTCTCTCTCCCTCCCTCTGTCTCTTTCTCCCTCCTTCTCTCCTCTCTCCCTCCCTGCCATTCCATCCTCCTCTCTACCCCTTCTCTTTGTCCCCATCTCTCCCGCCCCTACTCTCCCTTACTCTCCCCTGACTGCTACACTGGGGCGTCAATTTTCTCCTGTCCCGGACTGTGATTTACACCATCAGAGCCCCTGATTCTAAGTCCTTCAGATGCAGACTGGAATCCACATGGCTGGCTTTCTGGCTCTTGAGCCTTCACACCATGCCCACCGGCTCTCCTGGGTCTCCAGTGGATGGACAGCAGGACAGGGGACTTGGCCTGCAAAATTGTATGATTCAACTCCTAATAATAAATCTATCAGCTGTAGTTCTCTGGAGAACTGTGACTTATGTATGATTCAAACACCACAACACAGCCCAAAAATAAAGCTGAAAGAAGTGCATGCAGGAAGAAATTCTGTAGAACACAGAATTTCTTAGGAAATTCTTAAGAATTTCTTCTTAAGAAGAAACACAGAGGTTCTCAAGCAAAAGTTACTGAGTGCAAGGAAACCTAGCTGATGACAGAGACCCACCACGGAATCAACCAGACAAATAAGCAGCTGCGTGGTCAGAAGACAGCAAAAAACCTTCAGAGCAGAACAGTGACCTTAGAATGCCATGTCCACGTACTTTGCTATTCAAGAATGAGGGTGAAATTAAGATCTTTGCATACATGGGCAGATACAAATAACCACAAAAATATCTTTCTCCACTTCAAGAATATACTTCAGAAAGAAAAAAACAGAGGCGCCTGGGTGGCTCAGTCGGTAAGCATCTTCTTTCGGCTCAGGTCACGATCCCAGGGTCCTGGGATCAAGCCCTGTGTTGGGCTCCCTGCTCAGTGGAGGAACCTGCTTCTTTCTCCCTCTCCCCCTGCTCGTGTTCTCTCTTGCACACTCACTTGCTCACTCTCTCTCTCAAATAAATAAATAAGATCTTTATTTAAAGAAGAAGAAGAAGAAGAAGAAGAAGAAGAAGAAGAAGAAGAAGAAGAGGAAGAAGAAAAGAAGAAGAAGAAGAAGAAGAAGAAGAAGAAGAAGAAGAAGAGCCCAAGCAACAGGTGAAAGAAATCAGTAGACCATGTTGACAAATCTAATTAAATAGGGGCTTAAAATTATAAGTATTTTAAAAAGTCTTAGTGTCTACATCAATTTGGATCTAAAATTCTAGAACAGAATATGAGATTCAAGGGTTGCATTTCAAAGGAACAGTAAAATATTAGATGTCAAACTGTTGGTGTATCTGCATGTGTGTATTTTTCTGGAGAGGAAATCCACAGCTTCTCTGACTCTCAAAGGGGCCCATGTCCCTGAAAGAAAGTGAAGAGCCATCGTCCAGTGGCTCTCAGAGCAGACACCACACAGGAGAGGTCTACACTTCTGAGCCACCCAGACCCAGAAGATCCTCCACACGCTTTTCTCCTGGTGTCTGGGCTTGGGGTCACCAGGCTGGAGGGGCAGCTGAGCTAAGCAGACACAGTCCCCTCCGTGGCCCTCATCTATCGCCCTGCACCTAAGACAAAGAAAAAAAGTAATGCTCTCTGTCCACCCACAACCGTGGGACTACAACCTGAGTCAAAGCCCTAAAAGTAGCTAAAGTTTAAAAAAAAAAAAATCAGTCCAACAGAAATGGTTTCATTTAGCTCCTTTTAAAAAGTAGTATGATTTTTTTCTTTTTACTAACATCATAGATATTTTCTCCAGAAATAATCTCAGCTTTGGACTCTGCAGCCAAAACCTGTGTATCCTAATTACGGGAAAACTAAAATAGATGAAGAGACACGTGCTGTCCCTTCAGCGAATTTGCTAACTGTGGACTGAATCTAATGGAAATATATTAAATTATGGAAATATATTGAAATTGCCAACATTCAGCAACATCATCAACCTAGACCTACATTTCTGCAGGAAGAAAACAACTATTAAGAAAATTAAAACTATACAATGACCAGTTCAATTTATTTCTCATTGAACTGATTGAGGTTTTTTGTTTTTGTTTTGTTTGTTTTTCCTTAATGGAATTGCAAGACACAGTGAGATTGATGGTGTGGGCCATTATTCTGCAAGCCTTCTGTCCCTTCCTCCTTCCACTGGGGGATGGAGCAATGCCCTGGCCCTTTGGGGTGGGCTTGGCCACGCAATAGGCAATGCTGGGTGGCTTTGGGGGGCCGGACACAAGCAGAAGAGAGGCCTTCCATGTGTTGTCAAGTTGGCTTGCCTCTTGCCCTCTACTGATCGGCCACCAGAAGAGCGGGATCCCAGTGGCTGCTGCCCTTCTGCTGCCAGGCCAGGCCCCCTGAACATGTGGAAAAAACGTAGGCTGCTGGGAGCAGCAGAGTTTCTGGAGCCTTCTTATGCCTCCTTATCATGGCTGCAACAAGTGAAGAAATTTCTCTCGATGCCTCTTTTGCAAATAAGAAAAGCTGCCTCAGCCAAAAGAATGCCTTTGCTTCTTGGGGGGCGAGGGGCATATAGAAAATTTTGGCTCCATTACTCGGGTTATTTCCATTGTATTCCCTCAAAGAAACGGGAGGGATTATCATCTGTCTGAAGACCAGATTCAGAGCCTGGAAATAAATGTTTCACAATAAACAAGAAACCCTGGTAAACATCCAGTACTGATTTATAATTGATGAAGGGTGCTCTTGGGACTCTGACAAGCTCTAGAGGATTCTAGTTATAATAGGCCCGCTCAGTTTACTGGCAGTTATTTATTTATTTATTTATTTATTTACTTACTTACTTATTTATTTATTTAGATTTTATTTATTTATTTGAGAGAGAGCACATGAGCAGGGGGGAGGGCAGAGCGAGAGGGAGAAGGAGACTCACTGCCAAGCAGGGAGCCCAACACGGCGCTCCATCCCAGGACCCTGAGATCATGAGCTGAGTAGAAGGCAGATGTTTAATCAACTGAGCCACCTGGGCACCCCAGTTTATTGGCTTTTAAAGTTTGAGTGCCTTACCAGGTGTTTGAGGACTGATGCTAAGAGTCAAGATATTTTTAATTAAAATGTGGCACAGAGGGCACCTGGGGGGCTCAGTGTTTGAGCATCTGCCTTCAGCTCAGGGCATGATCCCGGGGTCGTGGAATCAAGTCCTGCATCTGGCTCCCTGCAGGGAGCCTGCTTCTCCCTCTGCTTCTCCTTCTGCCTAAGTCTCTACCTCTCTCTGTGTCTCTCATAAATAAATAAAATATTTTTAAAAATGTGACACAGAATCAAATCTATGAATCTGGAAAAGAACAATGTTCAAATCCATTAGTGATGCTTAACTATTGTGCCTTTAAAAATTACTTCGTGTGAGGGTAGGGAGGTAGATATTTTGCTTTTAGGGAAAAAACAGAGTAGAGATAAAATCTGGTGCCCTTCTTGTCTCTCAACAAAAGGTCAGATTCTCCAAGCCCTGGTGCTGCAAAGAGCATCAGTACCCCTGAAACAAGTTTTGTCGGAAGGACTCGTGTTTATTACTAGGTCATAAAGTAGAGCTGCAAGTCTATTATCTCTCAGTGCCGGGCTCGCTCAGCCTGAGGAACGAGAAACCTATCTGGGAAAGGCCAAGGCAGTTTCCAAAGGCCAAGGTCAATGGCCAGCTTTCCCTGGCCTCGGGCCCCCTGACCTGTTTGGGGTTCTAAGATGATACCCTGGCACCTGCCAACTTTTCTGGGCGGTCGTGGTGCTTGCACATATTTGCACGTTGGCTGTGGTCACGGGCTGCAGGGGGGACCCACTCTGACCAGAATGTCGGCATCAGACCCTGGACACCTGAACTTTCTCGAAGGTAAAGTGGGGATGAGAAGGTACTGCTGGCTGAAAGGCTCATTAGGATTAGATTAGCTCATGGAGACCAGTGGTTCTCAAAGTGTTGTCCTGTGTCAGGGACACCAGCCCGACCTGGGACAGTTCAGAAAAGAAGCTGTGGTCTCTGTATACAATGGAATATTCCTCAGCCATTAGAAACAACAAATACCCACCATTTGCTTCGACATGGATGGAACTGGAGGGTATTATGCTGAGTGAAGTAAGTCAGTCGGAGAAGGACAAACATTATATGGTCTCATTCATTTGGGGAATATAAAAATTAGTGAAAGGGAATAAAGGGAAAGGAGAGAAAATGAGTGAAAATATCAGTGAGGATGACAGAACATGAGAGACTCCTAACTCTGGGAAATGCACAAGGGGTAGTGGAAAGGGAGGTGGGCAGGGGGATGGGGTGACTCGGTGATGGGCACTGAGGGGGGCGCTTGGCGGGATGAGCACTGGGTGTATTGCTCTATGTTGGCAAATTGAACTCCAATTGAAAAAAAAAAGATCTGGGAAAAAAAAGAGAAAGAAACGCAGGTCATTCTGCTACCAGATGGGCTGAGTGGGCGAGCCGGGAGGGGGGGTGCTCCGGGGTCTGTGCGTCCCATGCCTGCAGGTGCCCCTGATGCAACTGCTCTGAGACTGTGACATCCCAGAAGATCAGCACTTGACACATGGTAAGTACTCAGCATCTCGTACGGGGGAGAAAAAGTTAGTCCGTCTTGATAGTGTTTGCTGTTTGTTACTACGAAGTATTACTACATTTATTATCATTATTATTATTATTATTGTTCTCAAACAGCAGCAACCAGTCTGGAGGACATGAAGCATGAAGCCTGGAGCCTGCTCACGCTTAACCCCCTCCCCAGTGGGCTTGGGAGAGGAACGGCTCACAAACCACACACGCTGGACGGATCGCCTCTGGAAAACAGGGAAGGGTGCTCATCCCCCCCAAATCAAAGTTAAAATTAGTCTCATTCCAATTAGGCACCTTTTTTTCCCAGGCGAAGACAAAAAAACATTTTCCTTTAATTCGTTTGAATCCGTGTGTGACACTCCTTTCCTCTTGCTCTGCCCCTGCCCCCACTTCTGGCAGAAGATTTTATGGACAGAATCTATGAAGTCCTTGCACCCTGAGGGTGGGCCCTGAGCACAAGGCGCCCTCCCCGGGCTCTGGCGCCGGCAGCCCGGGAGGTGAGGTGCTGAGCAGGTGTCCTGTGCGTGCTGCCTGGGGGCTGCGCAAGGGGCTCCTGGAGTCAGCACCGTCCCCCACCCCACTAATCTATACACCGAAGAGGAAACCGCCTTCATTTTGTCTTCTTCCCCTCAATTTCTGTGGTCGCTTCCACCCCACAGGCTCCCCGGAAAGGCCAGCAGAGCCTGCCCGGGGCACCAGGCCTACAGTGAGCACTGGGCTTCACAAAGCCCACGGCCCCGAGCTGCATCCTGCAAGTCACCGGCCCTGGGGCAGAGCAGGTCAGGGGCAGCAGCAAGGTTTGCAGAGGTTTCGTCCTGTGTTTCATTCCTGCACCGTGTTCTGTTTATTGACCATTGTCAAAGTGAAGTACATGAAATGCAGTAAGAAAGCCACCACGCTTCTCGTCCGCCATCCCCAGGGAAGCACCCCACAGGGCTCCAACTTGGGTCCTCCTGCACCTGTGGTCCACCTGCACCTGTGGTCTCCCTGCACCTGTGGTCCGCCTATACCTGTGGTTTTCCTGCACCTGTGGTCCACCTGCACCTGTGGCCTGCCCGCACCTGTGGTCCACCTATACCTGTGGTTTTCCTGCACCTGTGGTCTGCCTGCACCTGTGGTCCACCTCTACCTGTTATCTTCCTGCACCTGTGGTCCACCTGCACCTGTGGTCCACCTGCACCTGTGGTCCACTTGCACCTGTGGTCCACCTGCACCTCTGGTGTGCCTGCACCTGTGGTCTGCCTGCACCTGTGGTCCTCCTGCATCTGTGGCCTTCCTGCACCTTTGGTCCACTTGCACCTGTGGTCCACCTGCACCTGTGGCCTGCCTGCACCTGTAGTCCTCCTGCACCTGTGGTCCACCTGCACCTGTGGCCTGCCTGCACCTGTGGTCCACCTCCACCTGTGGTCCACCTGCACCTGTGGCCTGCCTGCACCTGTGGTCCACCTGTACCTGTGGTCCACCTGCACCTCTGGTGTGCCTGCACCTGTGATGTGCCTGTACCTATGGTCTTCCTGCACCTGTGGTCCACTTGCACCTGTGGTCCACTTGCACCTCTGGTGTGCCTGCACCTGTGGTCTGCCTGCACCTGTGGTCCACTTGCATCTGTGGTCCTCCTGCATCTGTGGCCTTCCTGCACCTGTGGTCCACTTGCACCTGTGGTCCACCTGCACCTGTGGCCCGCCTGCACCTGTGGTCCACCTGCACCTGTGGTCCACCTGCACCTGTGGCCTGCCTGCATCTGTGGTCCGCCTGTACCTGTGGTCCACCTGCACCTGTGGTCTTCCTGCACCTGTGGTTCACCTGCACCTCTGGTGTGCCTGCACCTGTGGTCTGCCTGCACCTGTAGTCCTCCTGCACCTGTGGTCCACTTGCATCTGTGGTCCACCTGCACCTCTGGTGTGCCTGTACCTGTGGTCTGCCAGCACCTTGGTCCACCTGCACCTGTGGCCTGCCTGCACCTGTGGTCCGCCTGTACCTGTGGTCCACCTGCACCTGTGGTCTTCCTGTACCTGTGGTCCACCTGCACCTCTGGTGTGCCTGCACCTGTGGTCTGCCTGTACCTGTGGTCTTCCTGCACCTGTGGTCCACTTGCACCTGTGGTCCACCTGCACCTCTGGTGTGCCTGCACCTGTGGTCTGCCAGCACCTGTGGTCCACCTGCACCTGTGGCCTGCCTGCACCTGTAGTCCTCCTGCACCTGTGGTCCACTTGCACCTGTGGTCCACCTGCACCTCTCGTGTGCCTGCACCTGTGGTCTGCCAGCACCTGTGGTCTGCCTGCACCTGTGGTCCTCCTGAATCTGTGGTCTTCCTGCACCTCTGGTCCACTTGCACCTGTGGTCCACCTGCACCTGTGGTCTGCCTGCACCTGTGGTCCTCCCAGGACTATGGCCTGCCTGCATCGGTGGTCCTCCCGCACCTATATTGCAGGCTCTTTGCAGAATGCTGGAGGTATGGGTGTGAGAGGTAAGGACTGCACATGCTTCCTAGAAACTGATTTAATCTCCATATATTTCATCCACTAAATATATGTGCAATTTGCAAACCTAAAGTCAGAGGCTATAAGCAAAAGTAGTTTTTGAGTTGGCTATAAGAAGAAACAAGAAACTATTTACAAAGGTTCACACCCACCTACATTGTCCCCTTGTGACTGACTTTCTTAAGTGCAGAGCAGTCCCAGAAAGGCCAGTTGCCAGGCAGGGTCCCAGATGCAGCCTTCCTAGTCCTTTTCCCCAAAATTCACTATCTGGCTGGCGGCTCCAACAGGACCAAGAGGTCACCACCGCTCACGGGGCTGTGGAACATTCTGAGACACCATCCATATTCAGGCCTCCTCAGGATGAACAGTCCTGGCAAGGCTGGCCTGGGAGATCCCCAGCCCCCCTGACCTTCCCCAGGTCAGCCCACTCTCCCGGCAGCCCTCAGTGCCCTGCGCTGTCCCCTTCCACCTTGTGTGACCTGGGCAATTGGTGACCTTGGGGCCCGGGCTCCCATCCTCCCCACTGTACCACCTGCCACGGTCGGGGTGGCTGCCCCTGGAGGGAAGGGAGGCTGTGCCCCGTGGAGCAGAGCAGAGGCCTTCACTGGACGGAGCCCATGGAGGCTGGGAGAAGTAGGCCGGGTGGTTGTGTGCACAGCTCTGCAGGAGCCACACACCATCCTCTGGGTACAGCCCTCCCCCCAAGGGGGACAGCTCTGGGTGCCTTCGTATGGGGCTGGATCAGCCTAGAGCGGCCTGCAGGACACCTTCCCACCAGCACCCTTCCATTCCTCCTTCATGGGAGAAGCAATGGAAGGCTGGGCAGGGTGAGCTTAGCTAGGCAAAAACAGAACACAGTTCCTCCGGGTCCAGAAATTAAGACCATGAAATTTACCCTTTTCCCCCTCAGTCAAATGTGCTTTTTTTAAAAAATAAGCATTGCCCACACACTATCTGAATGACCCAGAGGTCACCAGAGGGGCTTGCCGAATGTTAAAATCAAGCCAGATAAATACACGGCTCTCCCACCTCATATTAACTAAATTACGGAAGCATTTATATGAGCAAAGCAATAAAAGAGGGAAAGGAGATGGAATCAGAGAAACCTATAAAGATGATGAAGCTTGTTAAAATAAGAGCCGTTAATGGAATAAATAGCGCTGGCACTAAAGCACAAATCGACAGCATCTTTCTCAGATTCAGATATTTGCTAGAATGAAAATTCCACTATTGATTATATTTAATTATTGAGATCTCTTCCCCAAATGAAACGCAAACTAGTTTTCTGGATGACAGACTGTTATTAACTTCTGCCGCTAAATAATCTCAGCAGCTATCATGCATGAAAATGGAAAAATCATTTGACTTTTTATATTAAAACAATACAAATGAGACAAAATGACAAGATGATGTAAATCAACACATTAGAATTTAAGATACAGTTTCAAAGTGATGTTATCCTATGAGCGACGCTTCAAAGTGGAGTGTTCAGAACGCGGGCTTGCAGACACGGGCACCTGAAGGTGCTCAGGTGTGCGAGGCTGTGGGCAGCTCTGCAGACGGTCAGTGGAGCCAAGCTCAGCCTCAGCCTCTCCTCGTGCCCTCCAAACCCCTGCCTCCCCCCCTCAGCCTCCTCCTGCCTCCATGGTCAAGCTCTGCTCACAGGAAAGATGAGAGCCACTGGTTCACATGAAAGATATAATGAGAGCGCTGAATCCTAACCACTAGACCAACGGGCACTGAAGGGGGCACTTGATGGGATGAGCCCTGGGTGTTATTCTATATGTCGGCAAATTGAACACCAATAAAAAATAAATTAAAAAAATAAATGCCTTTTGCAAAGTCCCTGAAAGAAATAATAAACTTATTTTATTTGCAACTTAAAAAAAAAAAAAAAGAGTAGAACTTGAAACTTCTCACCACAAAAAAAAAGAATGGTAATGATGGGATGGGATGGAGTATTAGCTATGAGGGTGATCACTTTGTAATAGATGTATCAAATCAGCTCACTGTACATCTTCAACGTACACAATGTTATATGCCAATGATCTCTCAATAAAGCTGGAGAAAGGTAAAAAAAAAAAAAAAGATATAATGTGCCATAAGGATCAGTGTGTGTGTGCGTGTGTGTGTGTGTGTGTGTGTGTGTCCCTGAGGGAATTTGCACTTTAGTCAAAAACAGACTTTATCCCTCAGGAACCAGTGTCCTAGAACAAAAGAATTTTAGGAGCCAGAAAACTGAGCTATTAGTGGGGTGGAAATGAGGTGGAGATCAGGGAACCAGGAAAGCCTTGCCTGGATGACCCATTCAGGATTTCTGCTGCCCCGTAGCCACTCTGCTAACCATTCCCCTCCCTGCTACTGGGGGGTAGGAGAGGGTTGGAGAGAGGGAGGGGAAGGAAGGGGAGGCAGAGGCAAGAGAGAAGATGAAGTTTTTTACTCCAACCACATTCTCATCTACAGGTTCAAATGACACACCAAAAATTTTGCCTGACTGATGTTAATTACTGTAAATTAATAGTAAAACAATTACAACATAAACACACACAAGTGCTGAGACCTGGATTTTTTTAAACTAATTGAGATTTTATTATTCTCTGATATACAAAAAACAAAAAATTAGAAGATTTTTACAACTCATGAGGATATATTTTGTTCTCAGGCGGTCCCTGAACAACCATACAGATGATCTAGGACTTGAAATATATAATTTTAAGTATCCAAGGAAATCCCTATAAATTATTTTCATCAAGTATATGTATTAGCGATGCCCACCAGTCACTGTGACCTGAAGATAAGGTGCCTGTTTCTCAGTGTTTTACTCAATTAACTTCATAAGCTTTAATTTAGCTTCGTGGCAACAGCGTTCATGAAATGAGAGCTCGTGCCCAGATATCAATGGGCTGCTTCCTGCCCAGGCATTATGGTTTTGTGTCAACCCTTTTCGGCGGTGGGACGTGGCCACCCTTCAAACACTAACACAAAATCGCCATTTAATGTTAGTGCTTTAAGTTAATGCTGCAGGGAGTTCAGGGGCCTGGGGGGTTGTCACCTCTGAGCATACCAAGTCCCTGCAAGGGCAGACTCAGCGCCAGCCAGTCCCCAGGGAGAATAGGGAGAAACAGCGTTCCTGGCTCCCACTGAAGCGGGGAACAAGGCTACCAGTGTGGTTGGCGCTGGTCTTTGCCCGTGATCTGCAAAGTGACAGAGAAGCCTGTGTTGAAGCTTGTGGTTACGTGGATTTAAGTAGATTGACTGCGGGCCCCACCTGCCTGCCTGCCTCCACAGACCTTGCCTCCCAATCTGTAAAATCAAATCTCTAAACCTCCTCCGTATGATGCAACTCTGCTGAAACACGGCTCTCACAGGTGGCCAGTGGCTGTGTCTTACTGTCCCAACACCAGCATTAACAGGACGTCGTTGGAATGGCAAAGGCACTGAGGGTAGATAATTCAGGAGGCATCTAAGGGTGATCTCATGCAGTGATAAAGATTTCCTCTTCCTCATGCGCATGCAGGAAGCAGGTAGGAACTAAAGGGTTACTTATGGGTTAGAGGACTAAAGTTCGTAACAGTGAAGCTGCCCTTCGCCCCGCTCCAGCAATTCGTGGAGGGCATCTTGAACCCATCCTGCCCACCCATGGTTCTTAGATCTGAGGGCACAGCGACGCAGTCAAGCAAGGTCCCTGCTCTCGTGATACTGATATTCTAGAGGAAGCAAGCAACGAACTAGCAAATTAGTAATGAGATCGTTTCAAGTAACAGTAAGTGCTCTGGCAGATAAAACCAGATAATGAGGCAGGGTTCTCTGTAAAGGCTACTTTAGACACCAGGAAAGAGACAGTAGATCTGAGACTCTAAGGGCAAGGTGGAAGCCACTGGAGTGTTGTGAGAAAGTTCCAGGCCAAGGCCCTCGGTGGCGAGGATCCCCTAATAGGAATCAGTATGGCACCATGGAGTCCCAGTGGGACCTAGGGGGTGCAGACCCCAGTGAGCAAGATGGAAAGTGGTCCCAGATGCGGTCCCAGGTGGGGCCCCAGGTGGGCATAGGTAGGGTCTCCAGGTGGGTGGGGAGGATACAAAAGGCCTCACCTTGTCCTTATTATTCTAGGTGTTAAAAGAAGCCAATAGTGGGTTGAAAGTAAGACATTCACCTGGTCTTTTTAATTTATTTATTTAAAGATGCATCTAGCTGCTATATGGGAATAGATTATGTTAGTAAGAGCGCAACCAGGGAGTGCGGTTAAAAGCAAGAATTTGGACAGAAACCAACCTTGTACCCCACCTCCCAAGTCCCAGCCACCTCCCCTGCCTCATTCACCACACACCGCCTCCAAGTATGAGTGGGAAACTTAGCCTGTTCACGTGAACCAAACACATCTAAGATTTAGTTGTTTCATGAGCAATTCTAATCCGATGCCCACGCCAGGAAAGGAGGGAAGAGCAACCACAATGAGTGAAGGGGCAGCCCCAAGGTCCTTTGAAAGCATCTCCCACTGAGCCTCAGAGGAGGCCTCCTGAGGTCATGACTTGGGAGAGGTTAATAAATAGGACAAGAACTCAGACACTTCTTGTTCTGAAATGAAATAGGAAAACATTCAGCACGATATGAGCAAACAAATGGCTCTTACTTATCAAAAGCCCCAAATCATGGCCTTTCCATTAGACCCCTGAGTTCCCTTGTGTCTTGGTATTATTTTCTTTGCTAGTCTCTGTCAAGAGCCTCTGTACCACAGGACAGTTTTTCCAGAGGAAGGATCCCCAAGATCCTTGCAAGAGTCAAGCGGATGGAGATAACAATGACTGGGAAGGTCCTTGCTCTTGTTCTGGTTCCTTCCATCTTGGACATCGTAATATGGTGGAGGGTGTTGCCCAGGTGACCTTCTGCAGGTACAGAGATGCTCCCAGCACCTCTGTTCTGTCCTGGGGTGAGTCACCTGGGGCTGCTATCCAGTGCTGATCAACTAGAACTCTCTAGAACTCAGGGTGGAGTCACGGACACCAGGGCTATGCATGCCACATGTCTGGGGTCCGAGGTGTCAGCAGCACCTTCAGGCAGAACGTCTCACCCCTACATCTTAAGTGCATATCTGCATTCCCTCTCTTGCCAGGAGTTGCTCCACGCAGGCTGCCTGACCCCACCGCACCAGTGGGTTGAACAAGAAACTGACATTTTCCAAACAGCCTTTGCTCCACCCTTGATTAGAAACTGTCTTTAATCAAAACACCACATCAGAATTCTGAACCAATTTCACTCTGGCTCTCCTAAGTGCTTTGTACAAAACATTAACTCTGGAATCTCATTACACATTTGCAACCCCTGTGACAAACATAAATGATAATTTGGCTCTAATGCCTTCTTGAGCAAGCCACATTTTGAAAGGCTCATGGATAGATAACAGTACCTTACCAAGGGCAGCGTGTAAGTGTTGGGTTTATCTGTCTCCGCTTTTTGAAGAAAGAGTCCGAGCTGGGAGAGCAAGATGCTGAGCAAATGCTCAGGGAACACACATCTGGTGGTTCCCAGCTGGTTTACCCAGAAAGCAGCGTCGCCCCTGCGTGTCCAGGTCCTTGGGTCCCAACCACAGGTGGGCAAGAGCAACCCCAGTAAGCAAAGCCAAGTCAGGTTCTGAAATATAGTTGCGAATTTGCTCACACAGAAGACAGCCTTGAAAGATCTTCATTTCTTTTTTCTTTTTTCTTTCTTTCTTTCTTTCTTTCTTTCTTTCTTTCTTTCTTTCTTCTTTCTTTCTTCCTTTCTTTCTTTCTTTTTTTTTTTTTTAAAGATCTTCATTTCAGTGTTAGAGAGGACCCTCCCTAGAGAGGGATTATAAACTTCTGGGACACTGCAGCTTGAGAAATAATCATCGAGGGTTTAGATCTTTTGTGTTGCTTCTGACTGGTCACTCTTTCCCAGCTCTAACTACATGGCTCCAGCCATGCCCATGGCCCTTCCTAATTGGACGGCCATACTTCGTACCAATGAGCCCATTCTGCCAACCTCCGATGACTGAACCAAGGCATGGACTCTTCGAGTGGGCCAAGGGCAGCTAATCCTTAGGCTCACTGGTAGCCTGAGCTATGGCTCAGCTCATGGTGGAAATGGGTTGGACAGGTTATGAAGGAAAGAATGGGCCACAGGAGTCAAGAACATGCTGCAGCTAGTGGAAACCACATCAGTCTTGTGAGGAAGCCATGATTCAAGGGAAGACTTGAACAGGCTCCAGGAGAAGCCAGCACAGTAAGAAGCTGCATTGTGCCCATGGGGAAGATCACAAAGAAGATGCACCAAGCTTTTTGACCTAACACAGCCTTCTTGGACGAGGTTCCTTCCAGGAGTCTTGGCATGGATGTTCCTATTGGGGAATTTTCATACAATTTCAGCATCCATATTCCAAGGATAGTCTCAACCTATTACCCCACCTCGGCCTGGCCTAAGTGATGGTGCTGTCAGACCGTGGCATTAACATGTAATTTGAAAATCTAAAAGTTAGCAAAACAGCAATAGTAACAACAATTCGAGAGCCTTCCTGTCCGCTCCAGGCCTCTCCACTTCCGACACCCTGACTTTGGCCCATCCGATGCTGGACATACCTCTCCCGTTGCACTCACCACCTTGTTTGAGGATTCTTTGCCTCTCTCCTTGGAGTTTCTCGAAGGCAAAGACTGCGTCCTCCTGTTCAATCCCACTCTCAGAAATTAAAATAGCAGAAGAGCACTCACACTGTTCAGAGTATTATGGGAGGGTGAAAGTAACCCCCAAAGCTCCTTCCTAGGAATCATTTTCTACATGTCTCTAAATATGCGCTATGAATAACTTATAAAATATTCTTAGCAAAAAGTGAAATTCGTTTTTTTTCTTTGCTGATGAAAGTCTCCTTCCTCGATGTACCAAATCTTTTTTTATTTAACCCCAACATGACAATTTCCCATTTCAAGTGTGAGAAATGTTGTAGGTTCCTAACCAAGTGAAAGCCCCACCTACAAGGTTTGAATGTAGTAATTGCCACCTTTGGAACAATAGTAAAATGCTTTGTAAAATTGCTAACCTTTTTAATTCTATTTTTCTAATTCACTAGTTTTTTTAAATAGAGGGATGCTAACTTTATTTCTTACCCTTATCCTTATTTCAATGAGTCTAATTAAGAGTACTTGAAAGTAATTCTGAACTTCCAAGTTCAGATTCTGTTGTGTTAGCAGCATTGCTAATGTTCACATGATCTTCTTTTCTCCCCTGCTTTATTGAGACATAATTAACATATAACATTGTGTCTGTTTAAGAAATATCAAGAAATATTGTGTGATGATTTGATGCACACAAGTATTGCTAAGTGATTACCACAATTAAGTGAATTAACACGTCCGTCACTTCACATAGTTGCCTTTTTGTGTATGTGGTGAGAAGTTTTAACATGTACTCTCTTAGTAACTTCCGGGTATACAATACAGAAGCGTCAATTCTAGACATCATGCTGCAGTTAGATCCTCAGAATTCATTCCTCTCACAACCAGTAGTGCGTGCCCTTTGACCACCTTCACATGCTTCTCCCATCCCACCCCATCCTGGCAACCACTAAACTCTCTGTTTCTATGATTCTGGGTTGTTGGGGGCTTTTTGGTTTTGGTTTTGGTGTTTTGGTTTTTTGTTTTTTTTTTTTTTTTTGGTTTGGGGTTTTTTCTTACATTCCACATATAAGTGTGAGCATAGAGCATTTCTATTTCTCTGACTTATCTCACTTAGCGTAGTGCCCTCAATGTCCACCCATGTTGTCACAGATGGCAGGATTTCCTTCTTTCTCACGGCTGAATAATATTCCATTGTGCATATATTATACTCTACATCTTCTTTACCCATTTATTTGTCAGGGGATAATTAGGTTGCTTCCATGTCTTGGCTGTTGTGAATGATGCTGCGGGGAACGTGGGAGTGCAGATAATGATTTCAATTCCTTCCAATAACCTATGGTAGTTTTATTTTTAAGTTTTTGAGTCACCTTCATACTGTTTTCCAGACTGGCCACATAAGTTTGCACTGCCACCAACAGTGCACAAGTTCCCGTTTCTCCGCATCTTCACCAAACACTTGTTAGCTCAACTTTTTGATGGTAGTCATCCTAACAGGTGTGAGGTGACATCTTGTTGTGGTTTTGATATGCATTTCCTGGGTTATTAGTGATGTTGAAAACCTTTTCATGTGTACGTATTGGCTACCTGTATGTTTTCTTTGGAAAAGTGTTCAAGTCCTTTGCCCATTTCTTAATTGGATTTTGTGGGGGGGTTGCTACTAAGTTATAGGAGTGCCTTATATATTTTGGGGTATGTCATTTGAGAATCATGATAGGCAAAGATTTTCTCCCACTCAGTAGGCTGCCTTTTCATCTCATTGATGGTTTCCTTTGCTGTGCTTAGGTTTAACTTTTTAGTTTGATATAATCTCACTTGTTTATTTTTGCTTTTATTCCTTACACTTTTCATGTCAGATCCCCAAAATGACTGCTGAGACCCATGTCAAGGAGCTTTACCCCAATGTTTTCTTCTGTGAGCTTTGTAGTTTCAGATCTTACATTTAAGTCTTTAATCCATTTCTGGTTAATTTCGTTGATGAAATGAGTTTCTTTATCAGAAACAGAAGAGAGAAAACAAGAAATGTATAAATAAATATACATTGTGTGTGCTATCAGATGCCAATATAAAGTATGGGATACAGTTATTATTAAAAACTCTGTTTTCCATAATGCAACACATTTGTTCTCATTCTTATTGTATTGCTTCCCAGTAACCCTTGATTCATACGTAGCCCTGTTGGTACTTTCCATCTGGCATCTTTCTGGCAAATTTTTATCCTTAATGACATTCTTTGATTTTAATCTATCCTTTTGCCATTTCTTATTTTCCAACAACGTAACAACCTAGTAGTCAAAAACCTTGTAAGTCCTATCATGGTTATTGTTTGTGTTGGTGTTGTACTATGACATTCTCGTACCAAGGGTTGCTTAGAATTAAACCATTACTGACAAGATTGAAAATGTTTTCATTAATTAAAGATAAAATTGGAACGGTATTTGCTATGTACAAAAAAAAAATGGTTAAAGTACCTGGGAGCATGGAGCCCTTTGAAGGGCTTACATAGGATAGAGAGACCTAGTGACTGTAGGCAATTGGCTCCAAAGAGCTAATCCTAAACCAACAGGAAGGACATCTAGAGAGACAAATTTCAATGAACATAAAAAAATTTGATCTATAATTCAGGCTGGAAAATGTAATGATAGGTGAGGAAATCTATTCCACATCACACACAGGCTTGAGAACAAAAGGGATGAGTGTGTGTTGCGTTAATGTGCCCAACACTGTACACTCTGACATACGAGAACTTGGACTGAACCCTATCCTTGAAGTCTTTCTCCAACTATAACACTTGGCCCACAATGCTATCTTTTAATGTGTAGCATGTAGCCACACACTGCCCCACGTGTATCTCAGGAATTCCTACTGTATGTCTTGGTCAAATCCACCAAGTTGACTGAATCAAACCAAGTAAACCTTGAAAGAAATGAGGGCTACTGTCAATTCCACCAGGATAATAAGTTCTTAGCACCTCTTTTCTAGCCACCAGGACTGGACAGTTACAATACACACACACACACACACACACACACACACACACATGCACAATCTCACCAGGAATCTGTGTAGGGTCCTTAATCAATTCTGAAAACAAGGAGGGAAATTAGACCTCCTGCCAACACTGAAGCCTTGACATATACAAACATGGAAGCAACTTCACCGCAGAGTTTCATTGTGAACTTTCAGACTGTGACTTCCATGAAGCCACTTATCTCTGCACTTACAAACATGGCCCAGATGTAGGTCTAACTCATTTGTCCATTTTCCCTACTTCAAACCATTTCTTACCTTCTTCCTCCAACTCCTCCATCTACTGCTGTACTCCTGTCTCCCTTCTGTTGTCTCCCATCCCTTTGAAAGCCAACTCTCCATGTCAGGATGGCAAGTAGATTTGCAACTGGAGTGTCAACTCTAGCGATGGACTGGAGCGCTGTGTGGAGGGGTCCAATGTTCCATCAGAAGGCCGTGGGAAAATGTCCCTTGCAATCACATATGCATCCTTGTCCAGTGACATTCATCAACTAGAATTAGTTTATTGGTGGTCTCCATGAAAATACACTCAGTTTCAAATGTGAGTGCAAAATCAAAGGAAGGAAAGGAAACAGTTACTCTTAAAACTCTTTAGGAATTAAAGAAAGAAAAAGGCTCACACAGTAATCTCACTCTTGGTTCCAGAAAATTTGAATTTCAAGAGGATAAAAATAGGTATTATGTCTAATTTCACCTCATTTCTCTCCAAGGGATTCTCTCTCTAAGAATTTTATTTTAAGTGCTACTTTTTCTCAATACCATCTTTAAAAGATATCTGGCTTTCTTACGGCTCTTCCCAGCACCTATCAATGGGCAAGCATTGCACGAAGCCCAGCTTGGCTGTCAGGTGGATATACTGCTCAATGAACAGCAGCTCAGGAAAAAAAAAAAAAAGATTTTGATTTTATAATGAAGCGAGAGTAGCAGGTTTCTGTTCTAGAAAAGTAACACCTTGGGAACATTTAAAAAATGAAAATCCCCATCCATGCCCTCACTTGCTTTTCTGTTCCCATCAAGGGAACTGAAACTCAGACTATGAGAAATAGAATCAAATTTTGAAATGATTTTTTATGAAATACCTTTGCCTGCCCAGAGGCATGAATGGATATGCTAGCTTAAATTGTTCCTAGAAAATAACTCCCTCCACTTCTTACTTGTCCTCTTTTTTTCCAGCTATACTCTCCTTCATCATTTTATTTCAAACACTGGTTTTCTTTGAAAAGTTGCTTGTTTATATACACACACATGCAATTTTGCGTGATAACACTGAAGCTTGAGATTTGGGGCATTTTAGTGTTTCCTCGCCTTTTCCTTCCTCTCTCTAACCTCTTAGTAGACAGAATGCTATCCCTTTGCTAGGTGCCCACATCCCAACCCCTGAAACTCGTGAGTATGTTATCTTGTTTGACCAAAGGACTCTGCAAATGTCATTAAAATAGGCCCTTGAGATGGGGTGATTCTCCTGGATTATCCCAGTGGGCCCCCTGTCATCACTGGGGTTTGTAGAGGAGGGAGGAAAGAGGTCCACAGTCAGAGAGAACCCGTGACCATGAAACAGGAGTCAGCAAGGAGAGAAGGTGTGGTATTGATGGCTCTAAAAATGGAGGCAGCCACAGCCAAGGTCTGTAGGTGACCTTTAGCCACTGGAAAAAGCAAGGACACAAGTTGTCCCATAGAACTTCCGGGAGGGCCCTGAACGTCCATTTTAGACTTCTGACCTCTGTAGTTAAGAGAATTAAATATGTGTTGCTTTAAGCCACTGGTTGTGATAGTTTGTATTAGAAACCATAAGAAACGGATGCACCCTTTCTTAGGTCCCACCACCTGTACCAGAAAAAAACTAAGGATATTGGTAGGGTTACACTAGTTGTGGTATCTAAAAAGTCCTGACAACTCAAAAAATATATAAGGCATGTCTTGTTCCATTAACAGTTGATCTTGTTCAGTGGAGGTGTTCCAAATGGGTGGTGGCTGTCCTCTATGTGGTTATTCAGGGACCCAGTGATGGAGGCCCTGCCCTCTTCTCCATGTACTTGCCAAGGCCACTGTCATCACTGACTTTCCAGCCAGCCAGAAGAGGGGAAGAGCAGAAGCCTAGGGATGTGGGGTGGAAATTGGACATCACCCTTTTCTCACATTCCATTGGGAAAGCCTCATCAAGCAAACACCTAGCTGCTGGGGGTGCTCAGGGGATCCAGGTAAGGGGCTATAAAAAGTCCCCACCTGGGCTTCCACATCCTAGCCACCAATTATGTGTGCATTCCCCCTGTCTGTTGTGGGCAATCCGGGCTATCTGCCCCCAAGAAGACAGCCCAAAGTCACTCAGCTAGCACGCCCTAGAGATCCCTGGGCAATGCACAGTTTTCTTCATCAGGTCTGATGCTCTGTAAATGAAAAGATAATAATCAATCCCTCCACCTAAGAGGTAATGCTATGGCAGACACAGAATGCCCCAGTGGAAAGTCTCATTTCAGAAAAGGAGGGAAGAGAAACCATGGCTGCCACCGGTCCTTCACCATGATGCGTCATGCTGCACAGAGGCTGCAAAACAACTTCTGCAGGGAAGGTTTCTCTTGAGACCTCAGTTCTGCCCTCTGGGGGGAAGTCCCTGGTCCAGTGTTCCTTCTGACTCCCAGCTATGCCTCTGGGAAGCCGTGTCCATTATCACCAGGTTATCACCCCATGGGAAGTGGTTATCGGGGATCGCCCCACCCTGGGCAGGTGCAGAACTGACCATGGTGCGGGTTGGGGGCACCCTGTCTTAGGCTCTGGTTCTCATAGGTCCCTTCACACTCAGCTCATCACAGATTGGGTGTGAGCTACCCTTTGACAGTCTAATTCCCTCAGAATCTTAGCGAGTATCTGGTATGTTCATTTTTAGCCTCTTCCGTATGCTAATTACATTGGAAATTTTTCTAGATGTAGTTCACAAGCCTTCTGCAATTCTATGTCCTTCCCTTCCTGGCTCAACACATGTTCTTCTCTCAACTTAATGGTGGGTGACTTGAGCTTGTCTAAAACCACAGCTCTGGTAGAAAGGCCTTCTCTCTGGATGATTAATTTTTCTACAGGAGTAGAGCCCTCCTTTTATTTTCTGCCCCTAGAGGGATGCTCTTGAGAAAGAAAAAGGTTGTGGAAGATGTGCAACAGCCATCTTATCTCCTGCTGGTTGGGGCATAGAAGCAGTGGGCTGTCCGTCAGACCTGGCCCAAAATCTCTGTACTCTATTCCCCTCCATCTCTCCTTGCAAGTCAGTTTGTTCTTTCTTGAGTTCAGAAACCTCTTTCAACAACCTTGCCAAAAGCAGCAGGGAGGAGACAACACACACTAAGATGATAGTACCAGCCAGCTGCTTTTCCTGGAGCTGCAGGCTGGGCTGGCCTGTGGTCTGCCTTCCAAGTTCCCTTAGGGGGAGTTTTTCCGAGGGTTGGGCCACAGTATAACAAGCCACCAGCACTCCAGTGATCTGTTTGTCCAGATTACCACTCTAACAAGAGCCAATTAGTCAACCTAGCCTCGGCCAGTAATGTGAACAAGAGGCAAATGTCTACCCAAATTGAACCATTCGATTTCTTGGTCTCTCTCTCTCTCTCTCTTTTTTTTTATAGCTACTTGTGTTATCTAATACAGAAATCATGACCTAGAAGTGGAGTGCACAAAACCCTAGAATACGTGGCATGGACACCGTAACGGTCAGGTGGTAGATGGCAGGGAAAGTAACATAGCTAGCTGGGGGTCCAGGGATCAGGAACAAGTGCCCACTACCTGATGTCGACGACCTATATAGAGGTCTTTAAATACTTTTCTCAATGCTCATATAATCATATTCACACGTATTTATGACATGCACAAACCTAGACATAGATAGTGAAGGGTTTGGTTATTATTTATCAAATGGAGATCACCTTATAGAGTTTCCTGAATCTTGCTTTTGACACTCAACAATACCTCATAAGAAATCCCTCCAACTCACCTGTTAGAATTCTAACTCATTATTTTTGTAACAGCTTCATGATATTCTGAGTCATTTTACTATAATTACTCAATCATTTCCCCAATTCTGGGTCTTCATTCGGTCTTGCCACTATGAATGATGCTGTGATAAATGTCCTCATACAAGTATTCCCATAAATCGATCCTTTTATTTCCAAGGGGTGGACTCTCATGAATGGAACCACTGAATTAAAGGGCTTATATATTCTCATTTTAACAAGTGTTGCCAATTTGTTTTCAAAACAGCTGTGAATTTTTACATTCCCACAAGCAATGCACTATAGTGCCCTGATCCTTACCTCCACACTGGCAGTTTTGGGTTTTTTTCCTTCTGTTTTATGACCAATTCTTGATAACTGAGAAATGTCTTGGCACTGGGCTGTTACCTCACTCAGGCTTTATTTGGCATTTGGTTGTGTTTTCAGACTATTTCTCTTTGGATTTGATTCTTTGTGAATTCCCTCTCTAAATCTCTTGCCCATTTTTTGTTGGGTTATTTGTATCCATCCTTAGGATTAGTAAGAAGTCTCTACATTATAGAAATTAAACTCCAGCAATGTCTACTATATATTTTGTTGATTATTAAGTGTTCTTAATTTTTCTTTTCCCATACAAAATTTATGTAGAATAATCTATATATTCACATGAGTCTACATGTTTGTTATTTTATTTTTCAAGGTTACCAGAGGAGACAATCACTCTCACTTCTGGATTATGAATATAGTCATTTACTTTTGTGAAGTGTTTTATTTTTCTTTTTAATTTTTTAGATTAAGCATTTGATTTACCTAAAATTTGTTTTCCTGTGATACAAGGTAAGATTTTTATGTATTATAATTCTTTATATTTTCTTACAAATAGATGGCTGGCTATGCCAGAACATTGTGTATTAAATGAATTGAAATGTTATCTCATCATCTATTAAGTGACGCTGAATTGAAATACTACTTGTCAAATATCGAATCCACACATATTTGAAATCTGTGTCTGAATATGCCATCCCTTCCACTGACACAAGCAGCCCCCAAAAGGACATGAGCACCACAACAAACTTGAGTGTCAGGTCCTCCATCACTATTCACCTTTGTCTTGAATATTATCAGGAATTTATTTTTTTCCATATAAACATTTTACCCAATTAAAACACACTTAGAGAAATTTTCTGGAATGATAGTTTTTTAAATATCTGTTCTATTTTGTTGTTCTATCTTGGGATGTAGCAGTTATACAAATGTTGGACCTCTTTTGATAGCACTGAGTCTATCCTTTTTATCTAATCCTGTTAATCTATTTTCTCCACTTTCTTTTCTCATTTCTCTGAGCTCTAGCATTTATCCTTGTTTCCACGATATCTATTCTCCCTTGTGTACTCTACCATATGAAATTATTTTGCATTTTTCTCATGAATTTCCCTCAGTTCCAGTTATCTCTGAATTTTTGAAAACTACTTTGTATAGTGTCCTTCTAGAATTTCAGTTGTCTTGTAGGGTTATTTTTCTGTTAGAACGTATTTTGGAATATTGTATGTCAAGTATCCTTTGCTTTGGGAATTCTGTACTTTTTTGTTGTTCATTTTTTTCCTTCTGCTGAGAGGCCTTAATTTCTATTTTTTCTTAAGATATCTTTCTACAGATGCAGATGCTTTACTCCCATGATCCACATTTGTTAGCGCTGGATATTACTGGACAAGTTCTTAACAGGAGTACTTGGCTCAGCTAACTGGCTGAGTTTCCTTAGTTTCCCACATAAGAGGTTACTTCCTGTGCTGCCAGAAGGACAGGCAATTTCTTTAATCTGGGGACCTTTGTTCCTTGTCTCCACTCCATACCTTTCTTCCTTCTCCCCTGAGATTCTCACCTTGCTCATTATCAGACTTGCCTGTGGAATCTCCATCTGGGTGGCACCCCTTTACACTCACATCTTGGTGGCTAACTGGATTGACCACACCGACTTCTTGTATTTTTCCCCAAAACTTACAAATGTTTTGGAATTTGCAGACTTCCTCTACTTTACAGTTTTATTGAAAAATGTACACTTGAAGGGTTTGCAAATATTTTCATTTTTGCTCTGCCTGGTTGAGGAGGAGAAAGACGAAGAAATATGGAGCTGCCTCCTTACCCCTCCCTACAGAACTGGGCTCAGAAATTTGGGTTTTCTTGTTTTATAGGCTCAACATCCAAGGCTATATGTTTCCCTCCATTCTGTGCTTTAGTCATATCACAAATTCTGATATACAGTACTGCTGCTGTCTTTCAGTTCAAAATTTTCTCTATTCTAATTTTATCATTATTCTGATTGTCATCATTGTTCCTTATGCAACCCATGGTGGCCTCCGTTGTGTGCTTCTTAATTTCCAAACACACAGGAGATTTCTGGTTATATTTTTGTTATTGATTTCTACTTTAATTGTACTATGGGAAGACAGCATGAACATTTCCATCCTTTTGAAGACTTGCTTTGACACAGTAAACAGCTAATAATTTGTATTCAGCAGTTGTTGGATACAGTGTTCTCTAAATAGATGCACTGGGTCAATATTTTTAATCATATTGCTCAAATATTTTACCTTTTTTCTATATCTACACTTGCTTTTCTGTATACCTGTTTTATTGGTTCATGAGAAAATGATATTAAAATCTCTCAGTCTAAATATGGCTTGGCTCAATTCTCCTTATAGGTCTGATAACTTTTTATTTTAGATGTCTGCTTCAAATTTTTAAATTATTAATTATTGATGAACCTTTATCATTATCTCTAATATGTCTTTTTGTCTTAAGTCTGGTCTGATATTAATATAGAAACACCTGTTTTCTTTAGCTCAGAATTTTGCTGGTATGTTTTTTTCCCATCTTCTAACTTTCGAACTCTTTGTCTTTTCTACTCTTAAAAAAAAATAGTATTTGTTTATTTGTTTATTTTGAGGGAGAGAGAGAGAGTGCACAGGGTAGGGCCAAGAAGGGGCAGAAGGAGAGAAAGAGAGAATCTTAACTAGATTCACCGCTGACTGTGGAGCCCTATATGGGGCTCAATCTCATGACCCTGAGATCACAACCTAAGCCAAAATCAAGAGTCAGACATTTAATCAGCTGAGCACCCAGGCGCCCCTTTGTCTTTTGTATTTTAAACAACATACAACTATGTATTTTTAATCCAGCATAATAAGCTTTTGTGTTTTAATGAGAGCTTTTAGCTCATTTACATTTGCTATAACTGGTAAGTTTATATCAACTCCCTTAGTTTATGCTTTTTATTTCTCCTGACTTTTCTTATTTTCTTCTTCTTCCTTTTTCTTTTTCTTTTTTTTTTTTGGGGGAGGGGGGGGTCTTATTTAGACTGACTATTTTTCTCACCCCTTTTTTCCCCTCTTCAAGAATGGAACACATATGTAATGAAACAATGTTCTATTGCTGGTTCCTTCATCATGTCCTGTCACTTTTGCAGGAACAAACACAAACTTCTCTGAAGAAATTCTGTTATCCTGTATCCACCCACCCTCAACACAAGACTTTGTCACTAGAGCTGTTCACAAGCCACCAGTACTCTTCATGTTAGCCTCATGGTAGATTGGCCTTCCCCACCCCATGCCGTGAATGTGGTATGGCCATGTGTCTTGCTTCGGCCAGTCAGAGATGAGGGAGGTCATATGCGTTTAATAACCAGTGAGTGATTCTCTTATTGTTTTTTCTCTGCCATTATGAATTTGGAAAGAAGTGTCAAGATGGAAACTTCACTACTCTGGGTCCTTGAGTGTTCATGACTCAGTGGGTACTGTACCAACCTGCAGGAGGTTACTTATACAAGGGAGAATAAAGCTTCATCGTGTTCAATCATTGACATTTTAGGGTTGCTTGTTCCTTGGGATAACCCAGCCTAATCTGAATGGTTCCATTCACTACTTTCTATTGATGTATACTATTGATGTATACTACTGATGGGCGTTTAACTTGATCTTGGTTTTCATGAACTCCAAAATATTATTTTATGTGATCAAGGTCTATTTAGATTGACACACATATTTACAACCATTCATGATCTTTTCTTCCATTGTAAACGTTCAGATATTTAACTAAGGGTCACTTGTCTTCTGCTTGAAATATGTATTTTAGGATTCCCTTTAGGATGTGCCTTCTGGCAAACTCTCCTGCTTCTGATTAATCTGAAAATATATTTCACCCTTATTCTTGAAATAGATCTTCAATGATTGAATGTGACATTTAGTTCGTCAAGATGAGGATTTCTTTTTATTCATTGATATTAAATTCACGATGTGGTGTTTTTCATGAGTTCTGGAAATGCCTCCATTGTCTGTCTCTTCACTTCCTGGCTTTGCCTAACGACACCTCTCTCTCCTCCTGGAACCCTGACTATAGGAAAAGTCAGGGTTCCAGGAAAAGTCACTTGACCTTCATATTTTTCAAAGTTTCATTCACACTATTTATCCATGTGACATTTGGACGCTTTCTTGTCTCTTCACCTGTATCCAAGCTCTTGTAAAATGTATGCATTGAGATTTTACTTACAATTATTATGTATTTTCACTAATAAGCATTTTATTTGTCTTTTACTGTGTGTGCTTGACTATTCTTTCTAGTTTTGTGTTCCCCATATGTATTTTCAAGCTTGTCTTTTATTTCCTTAATGTATTAAACATAGAGATTGTAGGGTGTGACTGGTACATCTTGTACCTTAAGTCCTTGTGACTATTCCTGCTGTATCTCTGTCTGTAATTATAATCATACACACATCATGCTGCCTTATTTTCTCATTTGTTTATGCATTTGCTTTTCTTGGAATTTTATTTGTAGTAAGTCTGAGGCTTGG
Organism: Vulpes lagopus; assembly: GCF_018345385.1. NCBI lineage: Eukaryota > Metazoa > Chordata > Mammalia > Carnivora > Canidae > Vulpes > Vulpes lagopus. The sequence goes on along the minus strand of NC_054825.1, from coordinate 109,137,846 downwards.
GATGAAGGGAGATTTTTCCTGAAAGGATGCATTTCTGTTTGTTCCTGGAAGGTGCTGGTAAGGTACGACTTTAAATATTTGGCTTGAGATGACTTTTTAATCCATCCAGAAGGTTTGAAGCCAGGCAACAAATCAGTGTGAAGGCAGCTTATGGATAAGGTTTCAGGGTTATCTTGCTTCTCTCTTTCTCCACCAGTTAGACTCCAGGCTATAGGCAGCATTTTTCCTTAAGGTCCTGTGTGTGTTGTGTAGGCAAGTCCTTTCTCAGCTACCTTTGTACTGAGGAGTCCAGCTCTACAGGGTGAGGGGCTTCTACTGGAGTTCTCACTTTGAGTTGGCATCAGGTCTTGAGTCTTGTACTCTGGGCCTTACAAAGTGATAAATTTGAGACCAGTATCTCGGCTTAGCAAGAGCCAGTCTCAAAACTCCAGTTACTAGATTGGATGGTGCTAGATTCGCACCATCATCTAAAGTTTGGCCAGAGGATTCTTTATCAATGCTGTTTTGTTGGCTTAAAATATTTTGACCATATATTTTACACAACATACTTTGCTATTTTCATTGGAAACATGTATACTACTACTCAGCCTGCCATATTGCCAGAAACAGAAGTTTGTCATTCACTTTAGGACAATCATTTATTAATTATTTTAAAAGTGTTAGCAGCTATTCTAGGTGCTAGGATACCGGATAAATGACACATGGTTCCTCTCTCAAGGACATCATGATGTTGTGGGGAGGTGAGCATGTAGGATGTGAGAAGTGCCAATAACACTCCCACACTGTTTTTGGGGAGTCATGGGATACTTGGAAGGGGCCACAAACCCATTTGGCAATTCAGAGAAGACTTTCCGACATAAAGTCCAGTTAGCCAGCAAAAGTAGGAAGTCAATAGAGGATATTCAGAGGAAATAGCAAGTAACATGTTTGAAGCTTGACCAATGTTAAACTTTTCTTTAACATTGACCAAGAACTGCATGGACCAAACATTCGATCTCATTCAGTATTAAAGGGGTGAGGGGGGGGGGAGAGAGGGGGAAGGGTCCCAAACTGCAATAGCGACTGTAGATTGCTTCTGTAGTACTCCTTAAGAACACAAAGGGGAGGAGGGAGGGTGTTGGGGGAGGGGAGGCGGGAGGGAGGTTTGTAAGAGCAAGGCTGAGCCTGCAGATGAACTCTTTTCTGGCCTACTCTTTTCGAGTAGGACAGGAGTTTAGAGCATGAGGGCTGAGAGGGTGGGGAGACATGACAGCAGGGAGGTCAGGATGCAGGATGTTAGATCATTGCCAGGATTCTCTGGTAGAGTGACCAGCTAGGGGTTGGGTTGGCTTGAAGTCCTCCAAGAGCACGTGTCCAGAACACTAGGTATGGTTTGTCTCACTAATGTGCGTTTGTTTTTCTGAGGGATGTAGGCATGCTGAAGTGGTTTGCAGAAGAATGTATCACAAAAGTGGGTGTTTTGAGGAAAAGGTGCTGGATTCCAACTACTGGAGAGGCTGGAGTAGAGCCTTTCTACTGTGCTACTGGGGGCACAGAGAGGTGATGTAGGGGATTACAGTGGCTGCTGAAGGGATATGAGCTTTGTGTGAAGGACACAAATATCTCAAAGGGCATTCTGGAAGAATCGCTGCTTTGAGCATAAGACAACTGTAGTCACTATAGTTTATCCACAGAGCTGAGTTGTAATTGGCACGTTAGAGGCTTGCAGAAAGGAGAATAATACCAAAAATAGAATTTTCTGGGCTTTGGATTCCAAAAGAAAATGAAGGATGGTGTGGGAAAGCCCAGGCATGAGCATTCATGAGTCTGAAAGGGCTTAAGAGCTGTGTGGAGGGTTTGATGGAGGCAGATGGAAGCAGAGGTGGTGTCAGAGGGCACTGGGGCAGCGGCCCAGGGAGGTATGGTGCCAACATGGAGGTTGTGCAGTGCAGAGGAAGAAGACAGAGGAGGAAACCAACACGCTGGATGCTGGAAGTCGGAGGGTCTGGGAGAAAGGAGTCAAGGCTGACTTCCAGGTTCAGGGGAACTAGTGGATGGTGAGGTAAAAATATCTGAATGGGAAGGTGATGGGTTCCATGTTGGATTTGGTGTGTCTCAAGGGCCCTTTACTGTAGCTTTGAGGGTACATCTACCACAAGGGAGGAAAGCATTGAATTTGATTCTCAGCAGTGAGAAAGAACTTAAACTGGAAATAGCCTGGGATGAAATGCCATGTGACTATGAATAGTGCCCTGTTTTTCCACCTTGGGTTCATGTCCACTAAGCCCCATATCCCCCAGGGTTTCTTACATGACTGGGTGGAGGGAGCCATCATATAACTTAGCCATACGCTTAAATTCACATGTCATGCAAAAGAAAATTTCCCTAAGACCCGGAAATTTTCCTCAGAAAAATAAATGTTCCCAACATGATCACATGGCTGTTTTTTTACATTTTCCTCAGCTTTATTCCCAATTCAATTTCACTATTTCAGTCAGTTGACTTTTGGCATCATTTTCACACCTCTATTATTATTTTTTTAAGGTTTTGTTTATTTATTCATGAGAGACACAGAGAGAGGCAGAGACACAGGCAGTGGGAGAAGCAGGCTCCCTACAGGAGCCTGATGCAGGACTCAATCCCAGGACCCTACGATCATGACCTGAGCCGAAGGCAGACACTCCACCACTGAGCCACCCAGGCATCCCCACACCTCTGTTATTTAAAACACAGGTTTCCAACTCAGAAACCCATTCATAGGAATGATTTCAACTCTAGTCTTGTGTTTATACAAGTCTGTCTCTTCCACACCACAACTGAGCTCCTGTCCTGACCTTTTTTTTATAGTCTGGAGCCAGGAACCATCTACAAGACCAATTACAAGGCTCTTGCTTTCTGACAAACATTAAATCTACTCAAAGAAAAAACAGTATTTCTAGCATGTGCTTAACTGTGGAAGGATTATAAAAGCCAAGAATGTAAGAGATTACAAGTAAAAATTTAAAAAACACTGGCACCAACCATTTTACCTCCTTCCTCACTTCCCTCCCATTTTTGTCCAGCTGCCCAAACTGGGGGATGATTGGACTGGTCTATTTATCAATGTTCTCATGGGATTTTCCTCTGACCGTCTGACCAGACTCAGTTCTTGTCTCCTCTTCCCCCTCACTCTGAATTTCCCTCTTTGAGTACTTTAATAGCAGATCTATATAACATTCCAGGGAATATTATCGTTATTACCACATTTTCTATCGTATTTTTCAGAGGCGTTAGGTTTCTTGCAAAACAAAGCTGTCCTCACACAGACAACACAAGAGTTCCAGATATTTGATAGTGTGATAATGCTCTGTGTCTGATCGTCTCTCTGAACCAAGGCCATGGTGCTTTCAAAAACTGGCTGGCATCTATGTCTTCATCCTGGCCTGGTCCCCCTGGACAAGCAGGGCCTAATTTGCACTACAATGTCAGGTGAAGATAAAGCCTGCCTCATAGGTAGTGTGCAGAACGGACTGCTTATCCCACACGTTCCCTCAATGACAAAGGGCAACTGACCTAGCAAACTTTCCTCCGGGCATCCCTCTATTCCGCTATTTCTCAGGGGAGGGATTCCTCAGTTGCACAGGATGCATGCTCCTCTGTTGACAATGAGAGCAGAGCCAGTCATTCCCTGAGAAAAGAATGGATCCAGTTTGGAGAACTGGTAGAGAGACGGTGGAGTTTTCCTTTGCAGGAACACAGGCAAAGTAACGATCAGGAAAGCCTCTTTCGTCTTTGTCTGCTTGTTAGTGTTTGCTTGTATTTCTCCAACATTAACATTTAGAAGAAGAAACTTTCAGCAAGTTTTACAGTCAGTAGAAGTACATTAGAACAGATTATATATATTATATAAATATATATGATGCAATCAGAGAGGGAGACAAACCATAAGAGACACTTAACCATAGAAAGCACATAGGGTCGCTGGAGGGGAGGCGGGTGGGAGGACGGGGTAACTGGGTGACAGGCATTAAGGAGGGCACATCATGTGATGGGATGAGCACTGGATGTTATATGCAACTGATGAGTCACTAAATTCTACCCCTGAAACTAACAATACACTATATGTTAACTAATTGAATTTAAATTAAAAAAAGAAGAAGAATATCAGGTTAACTGGTCATGGCAGGGCATGTGTCTGTACCTAGAAAGGGTGAGCAGAGGACAAGAGAGTTTGAAAAGCATTGTTGTGCAGTTTTCCCAGATACCAGCTGGATCCTGTCCCTGTTAGGCTGGCCACGTATGTGCCTCATCTGAATAACAGTCATATAATAGGAACAAAACCACCTGGGAGTAAACATCCTAATCCGTTTGTTGGGGAGGGGCACGTGTAGGTATTGATTACCCTTTGAATGTTCAATTCATGTAATCAGATGTTTACAAAGCAGAATTTCATATGTAGATAGACAAGGTTTAAATATCATTTAGTAATAGTGACTCTTTAGGCAATCACGGTTGTGTATGCCCATTACAAGTGGGAGACAAGTTCAGCTGGATTTTACTGGAACACTTCATCTTAGTTATAAAATGCATAATTGTTTTTAATCACTTAGGAAATTTGTAACACATCTTGCTTAACACTTCAGAGTGCCTGAGCACCTCCCCCGCCCCGTTTTTTTTTAAGATTTATTTATTTATTTATTTATTTATTTATTTATTTATTTATTTATTTATGATAGACATAGAGAGAGAGAGAGAGAGGCAGAGTCACAGGCAGAGGGAGAGGCAGGCTCCATGCCGGGAGCCCGACGCAGGACTCGATCCCGGACTCCAGGATCGTGCCCTGGGCCAAAGGCAGGTGCTAAACCGCTGAGCCACCCAGGGATCCCCGCACCCTCTTTACATGCACATGTACGTGCACGTCTTAGGAAGGCACGTTCCATTCTCTCAAGACTGTGATAAGGTGGGAAGGCTTCCTCTCCCGCTGACTCCAGTTTAAATACATGTCTGTCATGTGGTGCCAGGAAAACGTGAGAAACCTGAGATTTGAGTTTCAAGTAACCTGTCCAGATCACCAGAGGTTGCAAGTGGCCAAAACTACACATAGCCTAAATGCATAACACTTCTGCACAAGAAATATGTCTGTAGAACAGCTTAATGTACAATTCTAATTGGAAATTCTGATTGACAAGTACTTTCTAGTTGCTTCCCCAAAAATTACTTTTTTTTTTTTAAAGTAACTATGAGCTCAACCTTTTTTTCTGTCAGTCGGGAGAGTGGGCTGCCATTGGGATGTAGAAGAAAATAGTTTAGGGACACCTGTGTGGCTCAGACAATGAAGCGTCTGCCTTTGGCTCAAGTCTTGATCTCAGGGTCCTGGGACTGAGAACCACATCAGTCTCCTGGCTCAGCGGGGAGTCTGCTTTTCCCTTTGCCTCTGCCCCTCCCCCTGCTTGTGCTGTCTCTCTCTCTCTCTCTCTCTCTCTCTCTCTGTCTTTCTCTCTCTCTCTCAAATAAGTAAAATCTTAAAAAAAAATTGTTTCTTTTTCTACATAGGCTGTGGTGGAGAGTGCACTATGTGGCACGCGGTCCCCCACATGACTGTAGCTCTGCACAAATTGGGTAAAACGCTGGGGAACACCTCAGATCTTCAAGGCAATGTTGCCGAGGCCAGTTGCCAGGTCCCTGGGGGCAGATCTGTGATACGCGACGTTGGCAAGTGTCCTGGGCAGCAAACTCTTGTATAACCTAAACCCCTTTGACAGCAATAATTACAACAACAACAATGCCTCATTCTTTAAAAGTAGGGGATGGAGGTCAACTTACTGCTAATATTTGAAAAAATACACAGATTACCAGAGAGTACACTCCCACCCATGACAGGTGCCCAGCAATTCAAGAAGGCAGACCCAAATACTCCCCTTCCTGGTACAAAGAAGAAAAACAAACATTATGGAGAAGTAGGTAGGTGTACACATTTTGTCACAAACTTCCCAAAGGGAAGTATAAGAACAGGTTTTTCTAAAGTCTCTAATTTCCTGTGTCCCAGGACTTCCCAGGCAAGGCACAGACCACTGGCCCTGTGCCCCAGAGCGTAAGTCCTTGCAGTGGGGCCATTCCTCACCAGGCACCACGGGCTGACTGCTGCACTACAATCTATGCCACCCATTTCTCCTTTACCAAAAAGTGGTTAAAATCAGATTCTTTCAAAATCTCAGAGTCCTGATCTAAGTCCATGCTATCCAAGGTTTTGTCAATGAAAGTAAGTCAGGGTCAATTGATTTTTGTTGTTAAAACAATCACAGAGCTCACTTTAGAAACCCAGATATATTTTAAAGTAAAAAATTATCAGACACATATGAGTGCCAGCCACATTTACTTTATAGTCTGTGTATTGTTTCAAATATTAGCAGTAGGTGATCTTTAAAATTTTGTCTTAGAGAGTGAGGCATTTGTATCCTCTCGTAATCATTTCCATAAATGTTTTTTAGGTTAAATAAATAAAAATTTGTAGCCTAAGGCCCAGTTTAGATGTGATGTAGTGTTCTAATAGTAAATATTTCAGTTATCTTTAAATGGTCAACTACCCTGTTTGGAGAAACCCACATGAGATGCAATAGCTTTGTAAGTGTGCAGGCCCAACTGGGTGACAGCATTCTGATGAAAGTATTGGTATGAATGCCTCTTCTAGAAATAAATTGTCACAGTCTGCAGAACATTAAATATAGTGAAAGAACCACCCTGCTGGTCACTATGCTAATGCACAGGAACTAAATTCTGTGGGGAAAAAAAAAATCAAATATGCTAACTTTCAAGGACACTGAAATCCCACGTAATTAAACGGTGAATTTGAATCAAGTTGCTAGGGACAAAAAGAAAAAAAAAAAAAGGAATGGATTCAGAATCATTGAAACCAAGTGGAAATCTTCAATTAACAATTCATGTCTCTTCAAAAGGAGATGTGTAGTAGCTAGGGATCAAATCGTTGATTCAAATAGCCCACCATGCTCCTAATAACGTGAACACTTTTTTTTCTTTTCTTTTTTTTTTAAATCATTGCTGGTCAAGGTGAGAGGAAAGCTTGTTTTATTATACTGAGAATTTTCTAAGTCTTTAGGTCTCTCTAACTTTCTCATTAACATATGCAGTAGCAGAGAATCATTCCCCTGTAGGTCAACTCTTGGTAAAATGTTCTCCTGCTCTGACTCAGAAGTAGGTGACTAAGGATTTAGGAATAGAAGACGTATGCCGGATACCAGGAAGGCCAATAACCCACTCTTGTAGATAATAGCTTATGTTCTGTTCAGAAAAACAGATTAGCTTCACTTTTTATTATCAACATTTCTTCTGAATGTCAAGCAGAGAAGCTTGTGACATTCGCTACGTCCTAAACAGCGAAGGTAGGTTGACAATATTAGTTCTCAAGTCATGTTATATTCAACTCTGAATTTCCGTTCTTGATTGGCCATCACTTCTGGGGCCACCTTTCCACACAGTAGCAGCTTTGCTTTGCCGGGGTCCCCACCCCCAGTACCACGGAAATAGGTTCAAATGCATCCACCCAGGTGATGATGACCCCTGAACTGGAGTCTCTGGCTCGGGCCGGGACCCACCCCCCAGCCCCCGCCCTCATCGATTGCTCCCAGCGACCTATTCAGCTACTTTCTAGATTAACAGTCAGGCATGGAAAACTTTGGGAGGCCCTATTCTGGGGCCAACATGAGCTACAGGGTTTGGGGCAGGAGCCAGGCCTTCTCACAAACAATTTGCTCCCCTTCTTCCTTACGACTATGCAGGACAGATAGGGCATCTAGAATGGGCCATAAGATGTAGGAGGGGATTTCGTCGGGGGCTACCATGCCAGAAAGGGCAACAGTGGGTGAACTCTGGGGTAAGCGAGAAGTAGGGGTACGCAATAATTCCGACACGCAGGGATGGGATTTCTGATGAGCAAAACTGCCCATTCAGATACTATTTCTCAAGTGTCTCTTAGGGACCATGCACACTGGGACTAGGGTAGAACCTAACCGCTTGGACTTTCTATGCACCTGCTTCCTGCTTCACTCTTCAGCAGTTAGACTGGTTCTGTGCATTTTTTCTGTAACAGCCGAATTCCATGAAACACGTTTTTTGAAAATGTGCCCCTTTTGGCTTTCAGTTTTATTTGGTCTTTAGCAGATGCCACCTGAAATAATAAACACACTAGACTGATGTATGGGGGTCACGCTCCCGTTAATAAAGCCAGAGTCCTGTGAGGAGTCCACACCTGTTAAGTCTGGGATGCTGTGCTCCGAGAGTGCCGCCTGTTTCTGCTCCGAGTGCCACCTCCGAGAGTGCCACCTGTGTCTCAGCACTTCAAGAAGTTCGGTACCACTCTGTAACCCACGTCTGTGAATTCAGGAATATCATTTCTGGGGCCTCCTAGTTGTTTTCTCGTCTGTAATCGGCAGTGTGTTAGTCTGTATGGTCACCAAAGTTGTTTCAACTTCTAAGGGGCTTTGATCAACTTCTTTTGTTCCAAATCTTTTTACTTGTGATGCTGGTGAGAAGGTGCTTGGCTGCTCTCAGGTATGGAAACATGGATAAGGTGCTCTCTGTATCCTGCCTTTTCTTCAGCGACAATGTGAGTGTACCTTCACATTAGCATTTACCAGAGGCAGTCTTGACGCCTAGCAGATGAGTGAGGGGTACCATCCAAGTTCTTCAGATAGAAGGGCCAGGCCAGGCCAGGCCAGCACAGCTGTCTCGGCACCACACATTTGTGTGCAGGCTCGGGTGTTGTAGAACTTGTTCGTCCACCACCCTCCTTCTCCTTGGCTTGATGCCTTCACCGCACATGCAGCCAGTCAACTGGTTTCCACGCCAATTTCAAGGCCTAAGTCTATCACTTGATTTTACAATGCTCTGAGGACAGGTTGGAAAGGAGACATATAATGGCACACTTATTCACTCAGCAAGTATTTATTGAGCACTTAGGTTCTGATCACAATTAAATACAGAGAGATGTGAAACGGCAAAACGTACTGGGTGCTCCACTCTCTAAGACCACCCTAGGTATACTTCCTTCACATCTGAGGCTGTTTTCAAAGAACAGAGCTAACCAAAGGACTAACAATCTTAAAGAATAATAATACTCTAAAGGCACATATATTCCCAAGATTAAATGCAAGACTGCCTTTTTAGATAAAATTCCTCTTCTCAGACAATGACCATGGAAGTCTGTTTAATTTCAAAGTTACTATTAAGTTGCATCCCAGGGGAATGAGAGAGATTTCAGAGATTGGTAATGGGGTTAGTACGAGGGCCCCAGGCATTCCACCTTGGTAGAGTAACATCACCACACTAGGGCTTGGCTACGGGTCCAGAGGAGACCAGGAAGGTGCCCAGGATGTGGAGAGTCAGGATGGAGCTGCCATGTTTGGGCCTGAGAAATCTTTCTCAACAGAAGTCAAAGGTGGCTGAGGACAAAGGGGATCTCACCCCAACACTGAACAATCAAAACGGAGTCACTTTTTTGAAGATATATTGTTGGATAGTAATTCAGTGAGATAGGCTTGTACAAAATGGGGTTACTTCAAATGTGGCTATGCCAAGGAGTGAAACTTTCTGCCAAAATACTGTAGCCATCTTTCCCATGAGCAGACCCTTACTTCCCTTTTTCACAAGAGAGAATCATAAATGTACTAGATACTCTGCACAGAACTGATGCTTGGAATGCTGTTGTGCTATAGGCTGGATAATTAATTTACTACTTTTATATTAAGTCTGTCTTCCCCAGTCCCAGACTGTGAGCTGTTTGAACCAAGAACTGTATCATCATTCTTGTCTGTCAGGGGCCAGGCATGGTATTCAGCACAATCATCCTAGCACATAACTATTTCTTGCATGAATAAAACAGCTTGGTGATTTTGAAAGTTCTTCATTTGGACATATTTGGAATTTTAATAAATCAGCATGAGTTCTAAATTTGATTTGTCTAATGAAAAATGTAACTGATGATTCAGTTTTGAAATTCCTATACATATATTTTTATCTGCCTCCTTAATCGTCACCCCTCCAGGACATTCTGAACGCAAAATGGTACAGCTACTTGAGAAGACACTTTGGCAATTCCCTACAAAACTAAACATACTCATACCATATGATCCGGCAATTGTGCTCTTTGGTATTTACCCAAAAGAAGTGAAAACTTGTGTTCACACAAAAACCTGGACACGGATGTCAAGAGCAGTTTTATTCATGATTGCCCAAACATGAAGACAACCGAGATGTCCTTCAATGGGTTAATGGATAAACGGTGCTTACATCTGGACAACAAAGTATTATTCAGCACTAAAAAGAAATGAGCCATCAAATCATGAAAAGACATGAAGGAAACTTAGAAATGCATATTTACTAAGTGAGAGGAGCCAGTCTGAGAAAGCTGGATAGTGTATGATTCCAACTACAAGACATTGTGGGGGGTGGGGAAGTATAACCATAGACATGGTAAAAAAGATGAGTGGTTGCTAGAGATTGGGGGAAGGTGGAGCACAGAAAGGGTTCTAGGGCCGTGAAAGTACTTTGTATGCTCCCATAATGATGTACACTTGCCATTATACATTCGCCCAATCTCCTAGAACATGCACCACCATGAGTGAACCCTAATGTGAAAAGTATGGATTTCAGGGGATTACGATGTGTCAGTTGGGCTTTACAGGGTGTAACAATGTGGGGCTCTGGTGCAAGGTGCTGACAGTGGTGGAAGCGGTGCAAGTGTGCAGATAGCACAACGTGGGAAATTTGTACACCGTCTGCTCAATTTTCCTGGAGCATAGAACTGCTTGAAAGAATAAAGTGTGCTAAAAGCAAAACAAAAACATCTTCTCAGAATCACCAGTGTTTTAAATGAATAAAATAAAGCAGCCTCTATTTATTTGTAACATTTCCTATGATAAAAGGAAGCATAGAAAAAGGACTCTGATTGATCAAGCAGCCTTAATTAAAACTATTAATTTATCTCTGTAGACACACATATTCCAAATTAACTTGGTATGTCATAACATAGATGTGGAATAGAAATCTTTATTTTGACAATGAATGCACAGTTTTTATATTCCTGTTGACAAAGCACGGAAGATCCTAAGGAGCAGGTTACATTTCCAGTTTGGTTTGCAATACACCAAGCTTTTTGACACTTGGATGCTTTTGGCAACAAAAGCCCACAGTGCAACTGCAGAAAGCAGGCTTATGCTGCTCCAAAACACAAATTAAAAAATCAATGCACAGCATACACACTGTATATACTTATCTCCATGGTTTTTAATTTGTGGCGTTTCACCAATATTTTACCTTTAAATTTCTCATAGCTGTTTTGTCTATCATAACTTAAGGGTGGCAGTAAAACATTTATAAATTTTGCTTCTAAAAATTTCTTGTACAATGAAAGATGTCTTCGATTGAAATTTCTTATAATGCTGTCTGCCCCGCCTACATATTTGGGACTTATCAGTAACTAGAATAACAACAGCAAAATCCCCCAAACAGATCACCAGGGGAGCATTTTTGAAAGGACATGGAGGGTTTCTCTTGGTTTCTGACTCTAAAGCATTAATCTACTTTATTACATGGCTTTACCACTTTGGATAACAAAATCTATGCACAAGTTTGGTTTTAATGCATTTTGATATACAAAGAAATGGTTATTTTTGTTAATTTTAAGTCACTGATTTTATTGAATCATATACTGATTGTAGCATCTTAACCCCATGTGTCTGATCCAGTTAGGCACTGAGTGCGAGGCTGGTATTCATCAATATGAGTAAAACACGAGACAGACATGATTCCTCATGGGATACTTTCTATAGTGTCTTTGATCTAATATTTGGTTTTAAAACCCATTGTTACACGATTTGGTACCCCAACAAACTTTTCTAATATCCAGCCCATAAACTGCCCCCTGGGATTTCGGAATTTTAATTTCATTGCCACAGCTCTACGAAGTTTCTACACAAGAAATTTTCATAGGGAAAATAGGCAGTAATGCAGACCGAAAAGGAGAGCAAGAGAGCCCCCAGACACACACATGGGAAGGCATTTCTTTCCACCTGCTCAGATGGCTCACTGTGACACTGTTACCCAACTCTCAGGGAGCAAATGGCTCCAGAGGATCAGACCTCACAGTGGAGTCATGTCATCGTCTTTGGGTCTGGTAGGATGACAAATGAAACAACACTTAAGGGTGCCTGGGCGGCTCAGTGGTTGAGCATCTGCCTTTGGCTCAGGTTATGATTCCCGGGTCCTGGGATCGAGTGCCCCATCGGGCTCCCCACAGGAAGCCTGCTTCTCCCTCTGCCTATGTCTCTGCCTCTCTCATGAATAAAATCTTAAAAAAAAAAAAAAAAAACACTTAAGAAATGGGAGTTGGCGTGCTGACCCACTTCATTTCTTCAGTTTGTAAATACTTTAAATCCATGTATATTTTTCCTTTGTTAGCTTGGTCCAATGCGTTCCTGAAAGTATACTCTCTTTGGAGTTAGGGGCTACAGAGGCAAGGAAAGAGCGAGCTTCCCAGTATTTCCCATAATAATAGTCTTGCTGGCTACAGTTCATTGTATATTTGCTCGGATGTGGAGTTCTACAGATAAAAATATTACACGTGTTATTCCAGTAATTAAAAGAAGCTATGCCCCCTGGAGATTACCTCTCACTAGTTTTAGCTCCATCTATGCCATGTGATTCAACTTTTCTTTATACTCTGAAGTGTCTAAAAATGGAGGCAAGGACAGAGATGGAGAATCCTTAGTAAACTGCAACAAGCAGTTTTGAAAATTTTGGGTTAACTCCTCTTTGAAAGAGTTAAGATATATATGAGGACTTTTTGGTAATTATTAATTTAATGGCATACAGGCAGTTGGGGGAGTCCACATCAGTGATTTTCCTTGAATGGTACAAAGTCTTTGTCAAACACTCATATAGAATTCCAGTAAAATGCAGTGGCCTTTGGAGTACCTAAAACTACATTTTTTGTGTGTGTCCCCATGCCAGGCTGCTTCTGTCATGCTCTCCAAGAGCAATGGGAGGTACCCTAATTCGTTTTAGAACTGACACTGATAATTTGGTGATGACAGACTGTTTCCAGATGTCGTAGGGCTCTCCCGGTTTCATTTTTTTAAAAGATTTATTTTATTTATTTATTATTTATTTGTGATAGACATAGAGAGAGAGAGAGAGGCAGAGACACAGGCAGAGGGAGAAGCAGGCTCCATGCAGGGAGCCTGATGTGGGACTCGATCCCGGGACTCCAGGATCACGTCCTGGGCCAAAGGCAGACGCTAAACCGCTGAGCCACCCAGGGATCCCCTCCCGGTTTCATTTTTATCTTTGACTTAAAATCCCAACTTTATGGCTAACACCCCCATCCCAACTGACGCCTGAACAAGTTTAGGGTGGGGCACTTGTATGTTCCATTTGTGAGTCTGGTTTTCTACCGACATTCCAATTTGAGACCTGAGCTCTTAGGTAAGTGTCTTCATAGGCACTCCACCCACTGAACTCAAATTTTAAGTTTCCCTGCCATCTGGAAATCTTAAGTTTAAGCTTTGAACAATTTTTCAGTGCTTTTACCTGAGAAAACAATGGGCAAAAGCATCATTCATTAATACAAATCATTTAATTAGAATGTATTCAAGGCAACTTTCCACTTAGACTACCACTCGGTTTTAATTTATAAGACAAACTTTAAAACACTGTGATTAAGAGCAGCTTTCAAAATTCAGGTTTCAAGCATAACGTTATTTTATTCATTCCCAATCTTGAAGTTCTAAGTAAGTGAATGATCATGAAATTTTTAGTATCAACTCCAACAGTTCTGCAAGAAAATCCTTGTGGATTCATCTGTAAATATTTTCCTCTCTTAGTATTTGATCTTAATCATTCTTTCCCATGACTTTCCTTAAGTATCCAGTTAAGTAACCAGAGTGTAAGTAATATCCAGTTACGTAACAGGAGCATATTAAAAAAACAGAACAATAGTTACATTTTCATCCTAATTTTGAGAGGCTCTCTGAAACTGTTTATTGCACACACGTACAAATAAGCACATTTAAGATGGTGTGTACTAATTTTAATACACATTTTCTGGAAAAGTGTGATCACAAACTAGCACTGGTGTTTTCTTCTACGTGTGGAATATTTTTTAACATAATTGTTAAATGTTCCATTAGTTTAACTGTCTTCTAACAAGACCACATAAAGAGGTAGCTGATAATTATAAAAAATTAGGAAGGAAACCCAAATGTCACCTACCACCTTCACTCAATAGAAATTCCTAAATATTAATACATGTATGAATGTACAGACTAACAATTTTTACTAATTTGGAAATATACTCATCTGACTTTTCCAAGAAGAAAAACATTAAAACCTGCTTTACAAACTCTACCTTTTGAGAAGCTAGTTTGATGCAGAATTAATATTCTGGATCTGGAGAGGCAAGCTCAAATACCAACAGGAACCAGGGAGTTGAGGGGGGAAAATTAAAGCAAGATAGGATTAAGGAAATCAACAGTTAGTTGTGTTACCAAGGGTAGTTGGGAGTGTGTCTGAACTGGGGAGTGTTCAGTTTAAAGGGAGTATCAAAATTACTCATTTTCAGCTTGACGGCTACCACAGAGAATGCATTACTTCTAAAGTCTACAAATTGTACCTACTTCTCAATTAGAAATGGTAACTATTTTGTACATACATCCAACTGAGGAGCTTTTCTAAAAGCCTATCTATTGATTTCCTGTTTGTAATCACTGAAGTCAAGGCAAATATTATGATCACCTTCCAGTTAAGTGATAGAGTTCCAGGTCAGATTATTTCTTTTAAATCATGTTAAAAGCATCATAAACTAAAAACGAAAACATGTGTCCTTTATTCTGATGTGTATTGGTGGGATCACAAGCAGCATTTTCAGCTGCACGTTGGCTTGAGAGTATGAAGCACATGCACTTTTTCCAGTTGGTTTATTGCACTTCATGTACAGTCATACGTGGTTCTCCATTCACATGTGATCTGAGACCTATTCAAACTTTTCTCTCTAAATACAATTTCCACAAGTTCTAAATGTCTTATACACACCACTACAGTATAAACCATAAAAGATGTATTTGGTAACCAAAACTTCTCAGTAGCATTTTAAATATATAGGTTTTTTTTTTTCTTACCCTGGGAGCAGAGCTTTTTCCACAAGGCGATGTCTTTTACCAAGGACAGAAAAATCATAATCAATGTGCAATCAACATTGTGTTGCTTTTTGCTGCACCTACCATTCACTTCTACTATGAATTAATTCTTCTTCCTCCTCTCCCGCCCCTGGCAATTAGTGCAGCAGAAACACAGAAAGGAGAGTACTATGCTTAGGTGGACCAGTTTGATTCAGCATTGAGTACCAGGTATGCATATAATTTTAAAGTCTCTTTATAACAAAGGTATTTCAAATTAACTTATGAAGGAAACCACAAAATTACATATGTACCTTATGAATATTTCTAAAAATATTGCCTGTAAAATTTAACAACTTTCAGTTTTAAATAAAGGCATTAGGGAAATCTGTAACCTTAAAAACTGCCTTCGGTACTTCTTAGAAAGTTTTTGAGTCGAAAAGTTTTCCGAGTTATTTTTGCTATTAAATAACATAATACAGCATTACACTTCGTTCTACTGAATATCACTTGCTAGAAATCCTGTAATAGCTAGTTGTTATCAAGAAATAAAGACCTTTTATCTCAAACAAGCAAACAAAAAAAATACTGGAAAAACCCTGAACTGTCATATAGGATATGAAAGTGTTAGACGTCACTGGTAAAGAAGATTCTTGATTTGGTAATGACCAATTTCATTTAAACCTATTGTCTGCTCTAAGTGCACTAGAAAATTTAGATCCTTTGTATCTAACTTTTTTTTTTTTTTTTAAAGAAAACCGTAACCACCTACTTTGTGTATAAACGTGCACATCTTGCTTTTGTGAACAGGGTGCTTCACCTGCTCCTGAGTGGACTCTCCTCTGTGTGGAGCTACTGCACTAGGGCGTGTGTATCTACTTTCATGCTACATTCTTCCTGACATTTTCCCTAAGAAAAACATGCTTAACTATTAAGTACGTTAATTTTACCAACTTCTCGACTGAAAGCTTAACTTTCAATTGTCTTGTCAAACGACAGTAAAAAACAATAAACGGACTAGCATTTTATCATTCTAAGATTTTGGTAGTTTCATTTTTAATACCATTACAGCTTGCATAAAAATGGGATTTGTACTACTCTTTTCACCTTTTTAAAAGTCTTTTACAACTTTTCCAACATAAAAGGTGACAATATGACATACTTATACATGAAGTACCATTAGCTGAAAATGAGATGAGACTGCATTCATAAGGCTTCAGAGAATGTGTAGTGAGTTGCATAAAAATTCATCAATTTAAGTGCCACGGTACCATGATGACTTATAGATTAGCAGCCTGACAGACATCCTCAAATTTTTACAAAATAATATATGAACTGTATAGCAATGAGAACGTTTGAGATAGTAGCATATTAAAGCTCTACCTAACAGTAATACACAACCCCCCCATCCGAGAAACAACTATGTTTGATCCAAACGACTAATCTCTATAATGATTAAATCACCCGTTATCACTATTTTATGTAATTCATTTATGTAGATATACTATGGAAATATATAAATATGGGAGTATTTTGACACTCTGGTTAATAACATTATCAGTATAGTTATGTCTTTTATAACATGTAACTCGTTTCAGCCCCAAGTTTTAGAACTTTAAAATAAATAAAAAGTGTAATTTACAAAAATAAGCCATTATTTACAAACATAAAAATTCATCCTGAGAACTTATTAACCAGGAGAACTGTTTCACAGAAAAGGAAATTACCAATATCTGTGAAATAAAAAATGTACCTCAAGAATTAAAGAATTCATATGTGGAGGTCAATTTACCTAAGTTGCAGGCAAGAAAAGACTAAGGTATTTAATAAATCTAAAATCGACTTGTATGCAAGAAATGCTATGACTTCTCAAATGCCATTGTCATTTTCCTTTAACTTCTGTATTAATGGAGTATTCTGGCTGTATTTTGGAAGAGGGTGAGAGAGAAAGAACACCTCAAGAAAACTCAAGGATGTGGTCTCATCTCTCACCAGGGGTTATGAGAACAGAGAAGTGGGGTGCATGGTCATTATAAATGGCTTACTTTGGACTGTCATGAGAAACAGAGCCACTCTACCTTTGGCTTTACCTGGCTGAGCTCCCGCACTCCACCCTACCCGCCCCCAACAGGAACAGTGACTAAAACAGTTCAACATTATATAAAGGAAAAATGTCCAATTAAAACACAAATGTGAATAAAGGCAAACCCTCATCAGATTCTTTGCTTTATAATGTGACCATAAAATACTTAATAGAAATGAAAAGAAATGGTTCAACAAAGAATCAAACTGGTTTTGGGGGGTATATCATCACAACAAATCTCTTTACTCTTTATGCTGTGAGCAGAAAGTGATTATTTTGGAGAAGGAAAAATAAGAAAAGTGTGAAATTAGTAACGCAAGAGGCTGAAAGGCAAGTGGCAAGACTAGAAAAGAATGCCTCAAACCAATCCTACTTTGTTCCCATCTCTACTGGCACCTACCCCCCGCCCACCCAAGGTAAAAGGCCAGAATAACCAAAGCCATTTTAACAGTAGTGTGCGCAATTGTCAGCTGACAAACAACATAAAAACAAGTCACGCTGTTATCTGTGGTCACGTTCTTCAGGGTTAGTCCAGTAATTCAAGACTTTACATTCTTTTCTCTTTATTTGTTTATTTTAATTAAACACATAAAGGTTAATAAACAGACATAGTCCAGAGTTAGTAGGTTGGTATTATAACATTTATTAAAATAATGCTATGGGTTAATAGAAACAGCAAAGAACCAAAGAATTAAAATGCAAGCTATGTAAAATCCCAACTAAAACCCAAAAGTGTCTAATGTATTCATTCATTAGCTAACTAAAAGCCCAAGAAAGACAAGACACCCAATATAATAAAGTACTGCAAAACAATTGGCAATTTTCAGTTATCAAAATTGTGGATTCTGCATTTTGTATCCTTTTCTCAATCAAGAAAAAAATTCTTTTTGAATGTTATATAACATACATATAAAACAAGATAGAAAAATACATTATAAACTTGTAACAATGGCTGTAAATACATTATCTTACATGTTTCTCATAGGCAATAGGTTGGTTATGATACATACATAGCATGAAACTACTAAGATAATAAAGAATTGACAAAAATACATGTCAGCTGTACGGTAACATACAAGCGACACTCCCATCTACCCACACTAAAAAATTACATAATACTGTCAGAAAAGAAGTCTTAAAAACTACATATTTTAATAAGAAATAAATTCAATAAAGAATGATAATACTGAGAACCAAGGCATTCAGAGATTTCAAAAGTCATGCTTTTTTTCAGTTGATCCAAAATTTTATCAACTAAGTTTTCAAAAGTTTGTTCAGAGCCAACATTACTCATAAATGTCACACATTTATTTCATACATTTACTTTCTTCCCCATAAAAGACCTTTGATAAACATCTAAAATGTCCAGGTATAACATAGTTGAGATGAAACTGGATCAAATACTGGTACTGTTGTTAAGCTATTATCACCTCAAGTGTTCGAGTGTCGCAAATTTATTCAACCAACCAAACAAAATAAAAATCAAAATGGCACAGCATATATTGTAAATAAATCAAAACAACTGTATGTGTAACAGAAAGACAAAGCAGTGGCACATTAAACCAACGCTAGCTGAATACAAAACAATGAATGTCTATTGCATAGTAAATAAACTGAAAACGGTTTCCAAGTGAGACAAGATGATGGAGGAGGTCACCACGAAGGTGCTTACTGAGCTTACTGCTGACCTTTGACTGTGAAGCTGTGAAGGTATGCAAGAGGGAATGAGTTGATAAGCTGGGGATCCACTGCCACTTGATATTTGCCACATCCGGTACTGAGCAGTTAAGGATTATTTACTTAAGTGTTTAGATATAGTTGGCTCTGTGCACAAATCACTTCAACTGCCAAACTAAATGAATTTCATGAGTAATTGGAAACTCATATGTAGTTGAGCATTTATTTATATGCACAATTATTGCCAGTTCTCATTTTCTTAAAGTTAAAAAAAAAGCGTGGGGGTTGGGGTTGGGGTTGGGGGGGGGGGACTTAGGTTACTAAAACCACCAAAGAAATGGACTACCCAAGTGATTTGGTATGGCAGAAAGCAGTCTGATTAAATCTGGGCCATTAAAAAATACTGTTATCCAGAATGAAAATCACAAAGATTCATTTTTGTGAAAAAGCTTGCTAAGAATACTATTATTTCCAATTTAATAAGAAAAAATGCAACACACTCCTCTTTCTCTGAATAAAATAAAGTTCTACTTTTGTCTGTAAACTGATGTTCAGATCACACATAATTTTTTATCTCAGAACCTTGTGGGCTAACATTAAATATCACAATAACCAAAAGCACTCGATTATGATTTTAAAAGAATGATGTTTTAAAACTTGTTAGACATTAGAAAAGTTATCAAATTTTTTTCACAGTATCAGATTTGGCAAATTTGTATCAAGGTAACGTGGCAAAAATCATATAATTCAAACCATCAACTCATTTGTCTCCCCTCAAATCTTTCACATACTGGGCGGGCGACTGAGTAACATGCATTAACTTGTATTCTGAGGGAGGAGCTGATCTTACAAGACACTTGACTAAATGACCATGAAGGAAAATAAGGCACTTTCTTTTCTTTAGACTTATTCCAATACTTAAAAAATAAAAAAGAAAGACAAAAAGGCTCTTTTGGTCTTTTGTTTCTTGACAACCACCAGAAAAAATCATTTAATGAAATAAAGGGTTTCTTTGTTCTTTTTCTTTTTTTTTATAACACTTGAAAGTATAAAATGCTACATTTCCAAAAATATATATATTTTTTCTGCACCAGCACCCTTGTATAGTAAAAGTATCTACTTTTTGTTCATTTGTTTCAATGCACTACACTTTATCTACAATTTCATTACATGTATACAGCAAATAGGCAAGCATGGCTTTTACATCCTTAATGATTTTTTTTTTCTATACAGGGAGGTTTAAAAAAAATATTTGAACAGTTTGCCCAGTAATGTGACACATAATGCATGTACCTTGTTCTCATATATTTTTTAAAGGAGGTTGTAAAATAAAGGTTCAGTAATTTTAACTCAGATATTTATCTTTTTAAAAATAGTGTTGCAGTTTTGTTCTTTGCATTACTTCTCAAAATTCCTTGTTTTTTCTCTCATGGCACACTTCTAATACTTCAAATTTTGGCAGGCAATATAAAAAAGGCTGCAACTTCTGCCCTTTGAGGGCACTGTAGTGACTAAAGAGCATATCAAATTTTGAATACTTTTTGAAATCACTTCACCAATGACATCCCTGACCAAAGGTTCATGCATGATGCATCATCACACAGTACATTCAGAGAGCTGTGACTCGCTATGAGAAGAAGGTTCCTAGAAGTCTCTCACAGTAACTGCCTCTGTCACTGAGTAGTTAAGGGCCATCTGTCTCCCCTTCTGAAGTGAGGCCTTCTTACCGTTCGCTTAGGGTAGGACATGAAAAGATGATCAGTGCTGTGGGATGAATTGGGCCTTATTGCTTTACTACTATTCAGTGCAGGTTCTAGAATCACTTTCACCCAAACAGAAAGAAAAACCAAAAGCTGAGTTGGAGGACAACAATTTCTTTGTCTTTTGTTTGGTTAGATGGTAAGACGAACGGACAAGTGCCTCAGCTCGCTGCACTGACGACAGGCAAGCAAAGGCGATTACCAGTTAACTGATCAGCAGGCAGGCATGGTCAGGTCATCATTGGGTGAAGAGTTCAGAGGTCAGAAGGTCATAGGTTAGTTGCCGGTGGCGGCTGGGTGGTTAGAAACAAAAAACAAAACAAAAAAAAAAAAAAAAAAAGAAAAGAAAAGATAGAGAAGAGATTAGTTTCAGCTAGTGACGGCTTAATGACAACATGAAAAACTAATCACAACTAATAAAAAAAAAAGCATGTTTAATTCTGACAAACTGATTGACACCATCTACAGAATACAATAAAAATCATGACAGTTTCATATCATGATTTGAACAAATGAAGAAGAGCCCACTCCCACAAAAAAACAAAAAAAAAACAAAACAAAACAAAAAAAAACTGGTTAACAAGAAAAAATAGAAATAAAATACAACTAACAACTAATAGTTAGTAGCAGTCAATGAAGGAAATTGGAGAACAACAACAATGAATAGGTTTGATATACAGAATTCTGGAACAGTCAGTGCAGTTATCAGTGTCTGACTGCTATTAAGCATTAGTATTCTCTCAGATGCAAGCATTAAAGCAACTATTAATGATGGATGTGATTATTAATAACTGATGATTAACAGAAATGAATCTAAAGAAATTTAAATTTCTGTGAACAATTTGGTTCAACATAAACTCTGGGCCAAACAAGGTTTCTTTTGTTCAATAAATGTTTATTGCTTTTTCAATTATTCTATTTACAAACAACATGGAATTTCTTGGCCTTATGATACAAAGCAATACTAAACTGTAGTCTAGCAGTGTAGGCAACATCATGGGAACCAGAAAAAGGCCAGGCCTTCTGCGCTAGCCAACACTTTCCAGTTGAAAATACTATTTTACACATATAGAACACTTATAAAATGCACTTGCATGTAAACACTGTAAAATCCTGCCATTTAAAATTCTATACTCAAAAAGCTCTAAGTACATCAAAAAATAGAAGAAATTTCTAATTGATACCAATAAGGCATTTTAAAACTACAAACAGCTTTCTTTATTCAATTTCAAAGCTAATACTCTGCAAATACAATAAAATCTGACATTTCATATACATTCCTGCTTTATATTTTATATTTTAAAAGAAGCCACCTGTAAATACTATTTTCTTTTGCAAAACAACAAACAGAACAAAACAAAAATTAAAAAATTACAGTAAAACATAAAGTAGTTCTCAAGTGGAAAGTTATCGTCCCCAGTGTCCTTGAGTTGTTCCTTCCTTATAATCAACCTCTGTCACATTCTGCTTCACCAAACTTGGTCCACTTAACAGTAGTATGATTTTTAAGACTCATTCAACAGCTTAATTATTTCTGCTATATTCTGAGGTTTGATAGAATTTTCTGTACTGTTGGCATTGTGACTAAGGCAGAGGAGATGTGAATGAAAACTATTCAGTGCAAAGGTAGATTCCATGCCACTTCATAAATCATAACCCAGTAGGTATAAGGTTCACAGAGTTATTTTAAATGAACTATAAAATGGACTGGTTTACTTTCATATAACAAAAATGCTTTCTAGAGTCTATCATTTAGGATAGTTTATAAATACTACAAAAATACTGTATCTTCAATGTGACCAAATCCTCCCTGAATTTTTAAAAAATAAGTGGAATTTTATTTAAAATAAAAACTGCTATTCCAAAATTAAAGAAGAAAATAAATATTTAACACGATGTAGTCATACCACTTCACAGGAAGTACTCCTGAAATACAGAATCTTAAAGCATTTTTGATATTACTTAAAATTTTGATTAAAATTGTATTAAGTTTCTTATACAAATTAGGTAAATGATGGTTTTTATAAAATCAGTACTCAGAAAAATTCTGATTATGTTTTTGTGTGTGGAATATATAAACAATGCAAACTACCACTTATATATATATACCAGTACACCTAGAACACATCCTCTGCCAAGTCCTGGCCTCCTACAGTACACACAGGTGTGTCAACCGTGCAAAATCACTTAATGGTTCATCACAACTAAAAAGTCAGTTGGTCTTTTACAGGCTTCAAATTCAGTTTCGAAATATATGTAGAAGTGGGTTTATTTTTAGTAAAGAACTAGATATATTTGTCAACCATGCAGTACTCTAAATACTTATAAAAGATTACATGGTTATATGTCCAAGGGCTGAGTTTCCTTGCATTAAATGGATGCTTATATTATTCTTCCCTTCAAAAATAAAAAAAAAAAAAAAAACCTCAAAACTAGAGAAAACAGTAGTATCATAAAATAATTTAAATGAAGGACTTCAGACATCTCCCTTAGACCCAATGAGTGCATACAGTGATAGTAACAGCAGTATACAAGTATTCTGTTCTTTAAAGAAAATAAAAAAGGTAGCATTTCGGTTTGCTGACATTGCATTTTGAATAAAAGTGACAAGACTACTCAAAAACACATATAACTACAAAAGAGCCATGCATGGAATGTGTTGTTATTTCCAAACACCATAAAATCTCTCTAATATTTTCAACTATCTCAAGGCACTGCAGCATTGAGTAGCCAATTATTATTGCTTTAAAACAAAATTATGAAAAATCTCCTAAAAGGGGCAGGAAGGGAAAGGTTAATAGAAGAAAATCTACTTTAAAATACTCTTTCAAACTATTTCAGACATTAACAATGTAAAAAAAAAAAAAAAGCTTCAAATTATTCATGGAATTATCTGATTTCCTTAAATCTAAAGTGACTTAAAAAAAAATCACCTCCTTCACTAGGAGACATGTTCTGCAAGAAGGTGATGCATACACTTGTATAGGACACACCTACAAGGTGCATTATTGTCACAGACCATCACTGAGTTTGGGGCCTATTATTTTGTGCACTGAATAATCACAAGTAACGTATGTATTAGTTACATGTCTTCAATTCAAGGCTCTTTAATTATGTATGATGCTAAATAAATATCATCACCGCCTTTGGAAAGTATTTTATTCTGATGTGGACAACAGCTGTGTCCAGTATTTATTTACCATCAGTGTTCAGGAGAACCATGAGAAGCAGGTAGGTCGTTCATAAGTTCATAGAAGATGGAGGACAGGAGTGTAAATTCCATCACTTTTCCCACTAATTATTAGAGACTTCAATCAATTTAATTATTAAGTAATAAATGTGCTGTAATAGAAGCTTGATAAAAGTCTTTTTCTACCTTGCTTTGGATTCTTACCCTGTGATGACAAACTTCAAAAGCAATTCAATGTCAATAAACCGAAAATATCACTCCTCAAAAACATAAATAATTTATAAAAGGGTCCAAGGGCATATATAGGACACAAATCACAAATGTTGAAAAGGAGAAAAATGAAGACTTATTTTCCAGTCACAGGTTAGTCAAAGAGGAAATATTCAAAGCTGGATTCATGTCTCCACAGAACATTAAGAGATAGTTTACCTTCAGATAATGTATTTTAGCAGCAAATGACAAAAATCAAAGGATCCATTTTGGCAAGAGAATGTAAGAATAAAAGGGAATTGATTTTCTCATTTATATTAAAAAAAAAATCCAACTGCATCAAGTTATCTTCACAGTCCTTACTTTGTTGATTTCAGCTAAGTACTTGACGTGTATAACCTCATGTTTACACAGTGGCTCAAATATCTTATTAAAAAGGAAAATGGAAACTAAATCTTCAGTTTTCTCCACAAGGACACAGGAGGCATATATTCCTTTACTTCTCTCATTAAAGCACCATCCGCTTAGTTCATTTTGCAAAACCAACCCAATTTTTCAGAACAATTAAAAGGTAAATTTTAGCAAAAATTATGACTGAAAAATAATTAAGGCAATATCAAAATTTACTAGCTCCCCAAATGGACTAATTTATGTTTTAGTAGGAATAAATCACAGTACATACTAATATAGGATTTAATAAGTTAAAATATGAAGGGAGCAAAACAAAAACAAAAACAAAAACAAAAACAGGCAGGAGGAGGGGGAGAAAAGAAAAGGAAAGGAAAAAGATAGATAAGGAAAGAAAAGAAAAATCCCAACCCTTAAATCTGTCAATTATGACAAATTTAGAAAAAGAAAAGAAATGGTGTGCAGGTAAGCAGTTATATTTTTTCCATCAGGTGTGGTGTTGCAAATTTTATGGACACCAAACGCATTTCTTATAAACAAGAACTGCAGAACTAAACTAACCTCGGTCTGCGGTCACAATCCTTTGGTAAGGATGGACACGCATATCGTGCCTTCGAACTTTAGTAGCCACCGCACCTAGTTAAATTGCAATTACCAAGACAAAGTTAGAAACATTCACAAGGGAAAAGAAAACAAACATTAACAGCAGGTTTATCAAAATGGATTTCAAATGTTCATTTACTACAAAAGTTTCATTTTAAGAAACACGTTAAGGCACAGTAGTTTTAAAATTAACCATAGTATGTTGTGTATATATGCGTCTATTAATATTGCATTCATTTCAAACATCTTGGCCTTAACCTATTTTATCCATTCATTCACAATCCCAAGTTACAGTATTTCATGAATTCTATTAGATCCAAACATATTTAAGCTTTACTAGTCACATATTCACTGAAGTGCCTTTCTTGCAGCAGGACCACTTAAATAATGCCATGTTTAATACTGACAATTATTTGCTAACCTTAAGACCACTTCCAGAGTTTATCACTTAAAAAGGTTTAAAAGCAATTCTTAAAGCCTACAGATTGTGGTTTTAAACTTTGAGTCAATAAGTATGAACTGCAATGAATTAGGTGATTAGTAAAGCAAACAGTATAGTACACTTAGCAGTCAGTATACTACTATACACTCCTTTATAAATTACCGTTACTTTGTAAGATTACAGACTAAACCAAATTAATAACATACTTTTACTTTCTATCAGTGTGCAAAAAGTGCAAGTAAGTCACTGACTGCTAGGCTAAGCTTTCCCCCCCACCCCACCCCCGGAGGCTGCTGAGACTAAGCATTTGTTAAATTCAGATCTGATGAGGGTTCAGTTAAGACCGTTCTTGAATTCTTAGCCTTTCGTTGGGAAAGCCATACCTAAAGATAAAAGGAAGGGAATTAAAAATTAGTCATCAATGAAGATTTGATGCTAATACCAATCTCCTCACTACCACCAACACACATGTCTGCATCTGTTTTGAAGGGCACTGCTTATTTTAAAATAATATGATGTGAGACTTGATATATATCATGCATGTTATCTGTGTGCAAATTTATTATAACTTAGCAATTTGAAATAATTTTCTCAGTTCTCCAAGTGCTCAATGTCACGTTTTACTGCTTAGGTGGCAAAGCGAGAAACAGGATTGATAATGGATTTTGATCATTTAGTACTATTATTCATTTTATGAATGCCAATTAGGTATCTGTATATATTTTGCTTTTAATTTGTCAGTCTAATAATTATTACAAATAAAAATTTCCCAACACAACAAAAACACATTGCTTAAAATGAGAAACTGCAGTGCCTCTTGCTGTTTCTAAGCAGTAAACTGGTCCATCACCCCTTTTTTTCATTTTAGATAAACTAATCTTATACAAGTAGAATTCCACGAGGCAAAATCAGCGAGATCTTGCATTGAGAGTGCTGGAACAGCAGCTGGTGGCTAAGAGTGCCAACCCTGCAGGAAGCAACCAACTCCTCGAACAGACGCTGTGCGTGCAGCAGAGAGGAGCTCTGGGGAAAGGAGCAGGCATGGGGCCACAAGACAGAGCGTTAACAGAAAGGAAGACGTAAACAGGTTACAGGTTACAGGTTATTTTAAAAATGCTTCAAGAAATGTGCAACAGAAACAAGCTTCTCATAAACAATTCTATAAATTCTGACCTATGATACTTTATACAATGATTTAGAGATAAAACGGAAAACATGTACAATAAAATGTATTTGCTCATGAAACAAAAGGCACCTGAGTGCATGCACACACACAGATAACATACAGAGCATTGTGGCTTTCTTTAATTGAACAATGAATTTTCAAGTTTAAATCTTAGTGTCCGGGTTCATTAAAGACTTTCAAATTTTTATAGATCAGTATTAATGCTGGAAAAAAAAAAACCTTAAAAGATCAAAGTCCTAAGAGTCAACAGCATGCATGCAGCACCAAGGTCATATACAATTCAAGGAAAAAAAGTATTCATATTCTGTCTGGTAAAACAAAGGGGCAGCACGGAAAGAGTTTGTCCCACATTGACTGGTCGTGTTATAACAGCTGCTGTATTCTAGTCCTTCATCCAGCAAGTCAATGGGCTGAAATATCAGGCATGACTGGCATTTCAATCCACTCTATAAAAAAAAGGCATCAGTAATGTCTTTTTCAAGCACACCACTTTTTGTTCACGTAAAACCAAGCGTTCATACTATGATCTTAATTTTTGCCTCAAAGATGATTCTAAAACAGTGACTTGGTATTTACTTATCAATTCCATACTGTACTACTGAAATTAGGAATTTCTTTTATGTTTGACATTAACTAATAACTTCAAGAGAGAAAAACTGAGAAGCTGAAGAATCGAACTAATTTACCTGGTCTCTTTCATATTTTAAGTGATCACAAATATTAGAAAACACACAGACAATAACAGCAGTTATAAAAAATATTTCAAAATATTTCCACATGGAAATTTAAAATTTAGATGACAACCAAGTAATTCCCTGAGACGAAAGGAATCTAACTGTGGGCAGTGGAGCAAATGGAGGGGATAGGCCAAACTCAGAACGACCTCAGTGATGTCAAAAGTGAAAAGTACTTTCCGTTTAAATGTTCATAGCTGATTTACTCAAAGTGAATCTGAGTTACCAAAGAGAATCTGAGCACGTCTAAGGTGCAATTCTTTAAAAAGGGAGCCATTAAGAGAGGCTGAAATAAAACAAACTTTAGGCTTCTGTCTTCCTAATGGAAACTTGTCTTGCCTCTCCAAAACGGATATAATCATTTCAAAGTCTGAAGCACAGAAGTCATGAAGAAATAAACTGCCAGCCACACAGGGAGAACAACTTACCTAATACACCACTAGGTTCAATAGGATACTCAAGGATGGATGTCGCTGGTGCCAACGTGTAGGGGTACTCATAGGGTGTGTAGATCAAACCAGCTTCGGGCCCCGGAGGAACTATTGCAGCAGTCGGGTGAGGAGTTCCGTTTGGCATGACAGCGGTCTGTATTTGTCTGATCAAAGGCATTATGGTAGGGCCAGCTGGCGTAGGAGTACGCAGGGCAGCTGGCGGGAGAACAGGCGCAGGCCCAGTGATAATCCTTGGAGCAGCCTGGGCTGTTGCTGCAAGAGAAAAGGCAAGGGCTGCTACAGTAAGCAAAGAAATGTAGGAGAAGTGTAGAGACAGCAGTATAAAATATGGAAAATGAGAGGGAAGTAGGAAAAAGAAAGGAGAAGCAGGAAAGAAGAAAAATAAAAGGAAATCATTAGTACATGCACTGATCACACAAAATGCCAAAGCACACTGATCAAATGCAAACAGCTTCCCCTTTCCCAGTGTGATTAAGAATAAATATGCAAAAATTAACAAGCCACTGTAAAAAAAAAAAAAAAGAATGAGACCATTAAAATAGGTTATATTTAGTTCATGTATTTGATATATCTGTGTTTTTAAGATCTCATGAGACTAAAGGTACATGCAAAAGCACATGGAAACACTCGCATTAAAAGAGGTTAAAAATTTTTGGAATTGGGAGTCCATAGAAATACAGCTTGGTATATTTCTAAAGAAAAACTTAAGTTTCAAATGAAAAAAAGAATAATTTTTACTGTATTAAGTTAGCCAACTACTAGTTTTATTTATATAAACTTCTTGCATCTGTATGAAATTCATACAAAAAACAATATAAAAAATGTCCCATTCCTAAGCATAAGACTATTAATGATATAATAGTCTTTCTTATGACTATAAGAATAGTCATTCTTATGAATAAATTAAAGCCAAATATTTGTAAAGTAACCACTTCTGAATCTAGTAAATTGCCTCTATTTTGGACACCTATTCTATTTCTTGGGACGCCTGGGTGGCTTAGCGGTTAAGTGTCTGCCTTCGGCTCAGGACATGATCCTGGAGGCCCAGGATTGAGTCCCACGTTGCGCTCCCTGCATGGAGCCTGCTTCTCCCTCTGCCTATGACTCTGCCTCTCTCTCTGTGTGTCTCTCATGAATAAATAAATAAAATCTTAAAAAATTTTAGTTCTTAAAAAACAAAACAAAACAAAAAACTAGTAATTTAAATAATTATGTTCATTAAAAGAACTGTAAACCTTCACTGCCTCAAAAAATAAAAAAAGCAATCCTCTTCAAGTTTATGGAAGCGTCCACAGATATATCTAAAGGAAAAATGGGATTAAAACAGTATCATCTACTGCTCTCTTTGAATTCAGCTCATATACAAAATCAACAGAGAAAAATACCGGAGGGGAACATTAGCAAGCATGGTGAGAGGACAGAATTCGACAAAAGGGTCACTGCTTTCATATACATTCCAAATCAGCTTTAAAAAAAAAAAGTCTAAAAATTATTTTCTTTTGCATAAATATAACAATAAGCTCAAAGCCTTAAATCTGTAGTTAAAAGAATAGGAAATTTCCCGAAACTTTTAGATTTAGAAGTTGAAATATCATTGAAATAATAAAAGTTTATAAACTCCAAACTTAGACATGCTGGCATCAAATAAAGGAGACTGTCCCCAATTCATGAAAGCAGTAAAAATGGGACTGTGAGTCCCTTATTAAGTGATAATTATTTTGACTCTTCACATAGTGTGAAGCTCGTGTGCTGCACTGCCAACAGGAGAAAAGGTTGGTGGACAAAATAATTGATTCAGCTGTAACCATGGACCTCAGTCTCATTCTTACGTGATTTAATGTTGGCATCTCTGTAGGTGCCATTCAGAATTGCAAGCTCCATCAGCTGCATCTTCTTCAGGCTGTCTTCTCCCTCTGCCTATACATGGAAAACACAAGAGTAATAGTAAGCACTTAAGATGGTCTGCACACATCACAGCCATATGTACTCACCAGCCTTAAAATAGGGATTATGGGACTATAGCCACCTGCTTCAATTGTGAGGGGAGGTGGAGGGAAAGATTAGGGAACCAAAAGGTGCTGACGTACTGATACAAAGGATACTCTTAACATGTAGCCACTAGCTACATTTCTGTTTGGAAAATTTTTATGTAAACTACACTGATTTATTAAAGTTCCCCCAAAAGCTTTGCTAAATGGAATAAATATTAGTTAAGATTAAATATAGTACATTTATTCTCTTTAGGATCTATCATTTTGTAGAAGATTCAAAAACCTAATGTGATCATTAAAGGGGCGGGGGGAACAACCCACAAAAAACCAAACAACCTCCCTCACTCTGCCACCAAACTGGTATTTTAAACATGTAACATGATGGTGGTATTCACATGTGAGAATTCTGTTTAGTTTTCCAAAATGGAAAATTCAATAAAATTATAATCATAAGAATTTCTAAAATTTGAATATTTATTCTGCTCTTTTATGCCAACATTCCTCTCTTCCTCAGTTAGTAAATACTACCATTCTAAAGCAAATCTACCTTTAGGGCAAGTTAGAATGGTAGAATAGTAGTATTACCACTGTCCAAGCCACAAGGCATTCAAAAGTGGAAGTTCTTAATAACTATGCAACGGTGACAGGCTTAAAAAACCTGGATTGTCTCTGACCATTCCATTTACCTTGGATTTGCCCTACCCTTTCCATTTACTGTTGTCACGTCACTCTTCTTCTAGTCATTATTGGTGTATTACCAAAACTACTACAATATTATGTTAATAGTATCTGTTCTCCAATCTGTACAATGACAAGATTAATTGTATAAAACATAACTTTTTTTCTTAATGTTCCTTCACATTTTCATGTCTTAAAACCCTTCACAGTTTCTTACTATCTAAAAATATAAACCATTTAAGCTATCTGTGAATCTGGGCCCAGATTATCTTCTCAAGTTAAAGCAATTAATCTTCTGTTATGTTTTACACATATCTTATGCTATAAATCAAATCAAATCAAACCACTCCCTGTTACGCATCTCTGTGCATATTCCTATCCACCCCTCCATCTTGAATGCTCCTCTGCACTCCATTCTACCCTCTTTCTAAATCTTACCTCATCTCTGCAAACTCCAATCTAAATGCTACCTTCTCGAAGGTCCATCCTTAGATTATACTGTTTCTACCTTGATTTATAGTTTCATGTATACTAACACTACCAAAGTAAGCTCCTTGAGAATAGTCTATTTCTGATTTATAATTGCTTATATTCCCATTCACCCTGTCCCAAAAGTTATCTTTGCTAGGACTTTTAAATCATTGTTAAGAAAAATCCTTAACTTTATCTACAAACCTTAAATCTCTAAATCCTAGAGGATAAGCATCAGCTACAGCAAAAGAAAGTAGTAGATAATGGTCCATCTTACCAAGGTTCATGCCTGAAGATCGCTGTAGAAATCGAATTATGTGCTACTAACTTATTTTATGCATTATCTAATCCTCAGTACTTAATATTTAAAAACAAAGTAACCCAATGACACTTTTTTCTGGCCTGATTCAGAAAGGAGCAGGATCAGATGACAAGCTTCTCTGTCCTTCCTTTCTACCGCAACTGTTAATGATACACAAAACTCTGTCTTTGGTACTACACCAACAAAAAGGACACTATAATTTATAGTTAAATACAACTGCTAAATTGGGTTTTATTAAACTAAATTCTTAACAGAGAATTAAAAGATGAGTCAAAACACCACGAAGACAAAGTGTAAGGTGTCACACTAACTTTTCAAAAACCCACATGTAGGAGAAAACAGAGAAGATACCTGAATGCTTATGGAATTGTATTCCTTGACCCCTATGAATTTGTGCAAAGATGACAGAGAATAAAGTGAGTAGAATTTCTTTGAAAGCTGTAGCAATTACTAGTTAATGATAAAAATAAGTAAGCATCAGCAACAAAAAGAACACATTAGCAATCCATTACACCTAACCCAAACTCCTTAAACTTGTTCCCTGAAAACTAGTGATACTAAAAACTCATCAAGTCATTTCAAACTTAAATCTATATATAATAACAGAATACCAGAAGTCTATAAATTATACTCTAAAGAAAAAGCAATAGGTCTACCTTCAGTCACTTTCAACAGTAAAACAGTGGTACATGTTTGAAAACGTCATCAAGTAAGAGTTAGAAATAAAGATGGAAGAAGTGACGGGACATGCTGTAGAGGGAAGAAGTACTGGAGCGCGTTTCACCCGACTGTTCCTTTTGGATAACAATATAACCACACTCTTTAGCTAGGGATGCAGTGTTAAACCCAGGAGAGAGCCAAAGAGAAAGATGAGGGAAGAAATACATATGCGCACATCAGGGTTCATGAATGTATGTGTGCCTTTAACAGGGTGCAGGATTTTGAAAAAGAGGTGCGGTGTCATCAGCAGCAACCTCCCCCTACCCTGCCCAAGGGGAGAATAAAACCCAGGGCAGCACAGCTTTCACAAAGCAGCAGCAGCAGCAGCAGCAGCAGCAGCAGTGGAGTATGCCACAATGCCATCGCTGGAGGGCACGGGGATTCACAAATTATGAACTACAGTATGCACACTGGATTACATCACATTATGGCAGGCCACACTAACACCTCCTAGCACAGAATTGAGCTGGCAAAGCTGGAATTAAAACCTGGCGGTCTCATCCAGAATAAGCTTCACTCTGGCATCTTCAGCACTTCTCCCCACCTCACCCACCATTCTGTACTCACAGAGCATGATGCTGTCTGTATCTCAAGAGTTTACAGAGTTCATTATATACCTGCCTGAATGCTGAAGGTATATGCCATCTCTCTCAAATTTAACTTCAGATAAGATAATCTGCTGGTTTCTTAGATAATTTTTACTAAGTTTTTTCTATAGTCCAAAGGCCCTAGAGCTTCTACCAGCAAGGCTTCATATTAGTTTATTTGATGTTTCCTCTTCTCTCAAAGATAAAAGCTGATCAAATATGGCATCTTGAAATTATACATCTCAATGCTAGACATTTCAAAAGGCCTTTTTGTAGAAGCTGGCCCAGGGACAAACACTTCTAGAGAGATGGAAAGCTAACTTTTCCTTCTGTAACAAAAGAAGCTGTTCTTGGGCAGCCCCGGTGGCTCAGCGGTTTAGTGCCGCCTGCAGCCTGGGGTGTGATCCTGGAGACCTGGGATTGACTCCCACTTCAGGCTTCCTGCATGGGGCCTGCTTCTCCCTCTGCCTGTGTCTCTGCCTCTCTCTCGCTCTCTCTGAATGAATAAATAAATAAATCTTAAAAAAAAAAAAAAGGAAGAAGAAGCTGTTCTTAACCAAACCTCAGGTCACAAGTGGGTATTTTATAATGCTGAATCAAAGTGGTCATCTAGAACTTTATAACTTCTCATTTCTTAAGTATTTGCTCTGTATTTTAAAAACCAAGATATAATTTATATGCAGTGAAATCCTGGGATCTTAAATGCAACACTCAATCAGTTTTGATGAACGCACATCAAGTCTGAGGACAGTTTTATCAACTCAGAAAGTTCCATTTTGCCTCTTCTCACTCAAGGTCCTCCCCACCTCTGCCCCCGATCTGATTTTTATCACTAATTTTGCCTATTCTAGAATTTCATATAATGGAATCACAGAGTATATATACTCTGTGTGCCCAGCTTCTTTCCCTCAGCATTATATATGAAACTCTCCCATACTGTTGCATGTGTCAGTAGTTCACTTGTTTTGACAGCTGAGTAGTGTTTCATTTATCCATTCTTATGCTACGGTCATTGGGATGTTTTTGGATATTGTGAATAAAGCCACTGTGAAAATTCTTACACAAGGTCTTTTTGTGAATATAGTTTTTTCCCCCTCAGTTCTTGAATACATACCTATGGGTAGAATTGCTGGGTCATAAGATAAATGAATATTTCCCTCATATTTTGTACGGAAAACATTATGTAAAGGTTACTGAAACATTATGAATAACATACCTTTGAAACATAAACGTTTAAAAATATTACAAACAGCTGCTAACTTCTCTACAAGTCCATTACCCCATTATCTAAAACCTATAGTATCATAAAGTATTTTGAAAATTTTTCAGACTTATATAAAGATATTATACCAAGGATTACCTAACATCCTAAGGGGTCTGGAGGAACACTCGAATAATCTGATCTGTGACAAACATAAAAATACACTCGGTAGGATAGATTATAAACATACTTTTCTGAACTTTTTGGGGTTTACAATTATGGAAGACTGTGAATCTGTATAAATAATCTATGCATACATTATAGTAATGTACAGCTGTGTTAACAGCTGTATTTAATAGCTATGTTAAAGAGAAATAGAGCATGGTTAATATTTAGTGAGAGTGCACAGGTCTTAAAATAGAATGATTTACACACTGCTATACCTTATTAAAACTAGGTATCAGATTTTCATCACCTAAACATTTACACTTTATAACACATCTATGGCGCTGGTACTGTGTTGTCCTAGAGGCTTAGACAGGTTAGGTAGCCTATCCAATGTTGCATATGGTCACACTGCAAAACTGGCTTCCAACCCAGTGTACCTGATCTAAAGTCCTTACCATACCTTCTCCTGTATGTAGTGCCCCTAGGTGGAATTACCTTTTGAATTCATTGAAGACCTTCCATAAGAAATGAAGAAAATCATTTTTATTTGGCATCTTTAAATTTATAAAGTACACATTTAAAAAACTCCACTACAACAAAGTAATTAATTACAATAGAGAACTGAAGCAAATATATTATTTCCAAACCATTAAAATGTGATCAGTAAAATAATTTGCCTATAACAAAAGCCCAAACAACTCTCCATCTTAGCATTCAAGGCACTGAATAACATCTACAGGCAGCCCTATTTGCAAATATTTTACATTAGTCAAAATCATCTGCCTGCTGTTCCCTAGAAGCCAACTTGTGCTTTTCTGCCCCCATGTTAGACAAGATCCTGTCCAGAAGCATACTCTGCATACTTCGATAGCTCACATCACTGTTCTCTCCAGGATATATTCTTTTCTAACCACATCCACACATAATGGTATCATTTTCCTAAGTCTATGTTGCTCCTTTTGGGAAACTCAATCATATAGCCACATACTATCTCATCTTTTCTATTTTTTTCATGTGGTTTTTAGGAAATTTCTAATGTGATTTGTATCCATAAATTACCCAATAACCAATGAAACCTATCTTCCTATAGCACCCAATGCCTTGCAAAGTGAACTTGTTCACTGACATTAAAAAAGCAGATTCTTTTTTCTTTTTTTTTGTTTTGAGCAGATTCTTTTCTGCAAATTTAAAATAATGAGTAGTGGGGCACCTGGGTGGCTCAGTCAGTTAAGTGTCTGCTTTCGGCTCAGGTCATGATCTCAGGGTCCAGGGATCGAGCCCCACACTGAGCTCCCTGATCAGCAGAGTCTGCTTCTCCCTCTCCCACGCCTCTCCTTGTATGCGCGCTCTCTCATAAATGAATGAATGAATGAATGAATAAGTAAATAAAATCTTAAAAAAAATGAGTGGAGAAGATTTTCCAAACATAAGAGAAAAAAGTACATGATTAATTCCCTAGGCTGAACAAGAAACTAGTACAGAAAAGAGAAAATGAAGAGTGACCAAAGTTTATAAAAAACTTTAGTATCTTTTTTTTAATAAATTTATTTTTTATTGGTGTTCAATTTACCAACATACAGAATAACACCCAGTACTCATCCCGTCAAGTGCCCCCCTCAGTGCCCGTCACCCATTCACCCCCACCCCCCGCCCTCCTCCCCTTCCACCACCCCTAGTTCGTTTCCCAGAGTTAGGAGTCTTTATGTTCTGTCTCCCATTCTGATATTTCCCACACATTTCTTCTCCCTTCCCTTCTATTTCCTTTCACTATTATTTATATTCCCCAAATGAATGAGAACATATAATGTTTGTCCTTCTCTGATTGACTTACTTCACTCAGCATAATACCCTCCAGTTCCATCCACTTTGAAGCAAATGGTGGGTATTTGTCGTTTCTAATGGCTGAGTAATATTCCATTGTATACATAAACCACATCTTCTTTATCCATTCATCTTTCGATGGACACCAAGGCCCCTTCCACAGTTTGGCTATTGTGGCCATTGCTGCTATAAACATCGGGGTGCAGGTCCCGGCGTTTCATTGCATCTGTATCTTTGGGGTAAATCCCCAGCAGTGCAATTGCTGGGTCGTAGGGCCGATCTACTTTTTACCCTTTGAGGAACCTCCACACAGTTTTCCAGAGTGGGTGCACCGGTTCACATTCCCACCAACAGTGCAAGAGGGTTCCCTTTTCTCCACATCCTCTCCAACATTTGTGGTTTCCTGCCTTGTTAATTTTCCCCATTCTCACTGGTGTGAGGTGGTATCTCATTGTGGTTTTGATTTGTATTTCCCTGATGGCAAGTGATGCAGAGCATTTTCTCATGTGCTTGTTGGCCATGTCTGTGTCTTCCTCTGTGAGATTTCTGTTCATGTCTTTTGCCCATTTCATGATTGGATTGTTTGTTTCTTTGCTGTTGAGTTTAATAAGTTCTTTATAGATCTTGGAAACTAGCCCTTTATCTGATACATCATTTGCAAATAATATCAATCACCACTTGTATCTGCCCTGCCTGCTAAAGAAAAGTCTGACAAAGAATATAACTGAAATTTACATAGAGGATTTTATACAGGAGAGAAAGTAACAGAATCCATCTTTAAAGGCACATTCTATTATTTTGTGAATGGACTATTTGGGGCTTGGTAGGATTAGAGACCAGTCACCAGCCTGACTTCAGTCCCCGTGATAAAAGATGTATTGGACTGGGGTGGAAGTAGTAAGAGATGGAAAATATAACTCAAAAGGACTTGATGGCTAGTTGGATGTAAGGATGAGGGAAAGGAGACACTGAAGACTAACATTCAGGTTTTGGGATTATATAATCAAGTAGACGGTCACTCCACTTAATTAGATAGTAAAGGCTGAGGGAAATTGAATCAAGAGCTCTGTTTGAAAATAGAAAATGCCAATACCTTGGCTATTTAAATATCCAAGTGGAGGTGTTAGGTACAGAGCTGAATTTAAATCTGGGATCTACTTATTCTAACTTATCCTGTAAAGCTAGTAGAAAGATTAACTTCCCATACTATTTGAGAATATTTCCCTCCAAGATGATGATGCAGCAATTATTAAGTTCCAAACTGACCTGTTCCATGTTTTCAATGCTGGGTCTAGGACTCTCAAGTACTATTTCTTCTTTACCAGGTGGTTTTGTCAGGCTTTCAAAACTGAGATATATGGTGGAGGGCACTATAGCCAGACTGAAGAGCTGGTGGAGGGGAGAAGGGATGTGGCTCCCTATGCCAGCTGTTCTCAGGCTCCACACCTCCTGCCTAGGACTTCTAGAACCAGTTTTCCTGTGTCTCACCCCTAAGGAGCAGCACCAGCCAACCAGTTTACCTATTCCTCTGAGCTTCTGTGTTTTCATTACCTGCTAGAGGCACCACTTTGTCAGAGGTCTCAGTTCTACCTCTGCATAGAACCTTCTAAGAGCTGCTGTGACAGAAATTTATATAGGGTGTAGTAGAAGACCAAATAAAAAGCACCTAAGACCTAACCACAGTAACAATCTCTCTTTTCTCTCCCAGCATTGGGTTAGTAATAGCTACTTCCTATAGTTTCTAAACCCGGATTACACCTTTTTTTTTTTTTTTTTTTTGCAGTTTTCAACATCTGTTTAACCAATTACTTTATTCTCTCTACTAAAAAAACTTAGTGTGGATTTTGTTTTCCTGATATCGAAGTGGCTCCCTATTACTACTTCTTATGGTCTGCATTTCCCAGGCTGGCATTATGGACACACCAGCTGCTTCTTTTATGTCACCAATCTCATTTTGTGTCAAAAATTTATGTGGATTCTATGATGATCTACTATTCAGATTTTACCTTCCTTTTTTTTTTCCAGTCCTCAATGTTTAGTTAACAGATGAGTACGTACTATGATATAGATACTGTGCTAATGACTCCAACAGAAAAAGAATGTTGTTCACAAATTGAAAAGCATGAGAGAAATCCCCAGAATTGTTACAGTAACCCAAAACTGAAAGGATATATCAGAACTCCATAACTCAGGTGGCTAGGCAAAGACAAATCAGTACCACTGCTTCACCTAAGGAATACAGCCTGATTACCAAGGGATAATGAGTAAGCCCTCAGTTCAAATGATATGCAAAGATGATCTTATTGTTTTGTTGAAAAGTTTGTGGGTCAAAATGTTAGACACACAATAAGGGGAGAAAAATCTTGGCATATCTTATTCTATTTGCCATTACATGACATACTCCCACTTAATCATAATACCTGGTTTAGCAGCAACAACTTAGCAAGATAAAGCAAGATACAGAGGAAGCATAACTTAGCCAGAAGAGCTTGAAACATTCAAATACACACACATGCAGAGTACTGTATAAACTATTAAACTATATAAAACAAATACTTAAAGTTTTATTTATTTTGGAGAGCAAGAAGAGTGTGCACACATAAGGGATGGGGCAGAGGGAAAGAATCTCAAGCAGACTCCATGCTGAGTACCCTGAGGTGGGACTCAATCTAATGATTCTGAGATCATGACCTAAGCTGAAACTAAGAGTCGGATGCTCTATGGACGGTGCCATTCAGGTGCCCCCCCCCCCCAAATATAGTTTTTTTACTTTAAGATCATATATTCTTTTTTCAACATGGTATAAACAGTTCTATAAAAAGTAGTAACAATCTCAGAAAAGTCATGTCTCATAATAAGCATTTATTTCTTCTATGTGAAACACAATATGACACCATTTGTAATTTTATTCTTTACAGTAAGTTTAAAAGGAATGACAAAACCTTGGAAGACTTATATGATCCACAAATTGGGTTATACACTACACTAGTAGCAATAAAGCCACAGAATTATTTTATAGAGAAAAAAAAGACCTCTGAAATGGATTATTTTAGGTGGACATTATCAGACTATATGGCTGGGGCAATAAAAGGAAGGATATATAATTACAAATTGTGAGCTTAGGTGAGCCTGAGTCTACAGAAGATAAAGAGAAGGTATCTGAAAATGATGATGATCCAATGATTGATTAGTTGTGGGAGATACATGGGAAAAGTAGGCAAAAAATCTGAAAAGTAGACATGTAGTGGTAGTGGTCGTATGGAGAGGAGTAGACACCTGTAGGATGTCATAACAAATGCCTGTCAATGAGTTCTAAAAGTAGTAACATACTAAACTCATATAGACTCAGGTTAAGCAAACAGTCTAAAGGAAGGAAAAGGCATTTATCTTTTGAACAAAATACTGAAAACATATACCAAAGACCAATCACTAGCCTGGGTATATAAAGAATTAAATGTGGCCCTTGTATTTAAGATTTATAGTCTAGTTTGGATAGAGATACAAAAGTAAAGCAAGTTCAATAAAGCGTAATAGTTGCTGTGACGGAAGTTTACATAGGGTGTAGTAGAAAACCAAATAAAAAACTTTGGGAAAGGATCACGAACCACTTTAAGCATCTGATAACTACAACTCTGTCTAAAAACCATCCAGGAGTACAGAGGCAAAATGTTACCTACACTTTTAGTGGGTTAACAGAGAACTAAGCTCACCCCTTAAGCATCTGTGATAAAACTGTTAATTGTGATCTTGAAACACTTTTAGGTAATGCTACTGTATAACACTACAGGGATTCCTTAAAGTCACCTATTTATATTTGGAAATATTAAGGAGATCTCTGAGCCATCAAGCACAGTGTAATGACCTCGAAGTCGAGAGTAGAGGCAGAAAACTACCTGGTCGTCAGAGCAATGTGAGGTCACTATTACTAGTTCCACGTATACTTCAACTATTTTTAGATGTAGTCATTATTAGTGACAATAAGGTCATTAATTTTGGTTACTTCGCACCATAACCTTTTTTCGCACTGTAACCTTTTTTCTTTAATGTTCTGTAAGATACCTAAAGGCATACATTCATTGTAAATAGCTGACTAAAACTTTGAACCTCACATTAAGGCTAAGACAGAACAAAGCAGGGAAGGAAAAAATTCAGGTAATTTTTTCAACTATCATCTGGTAGCATTTGACTTCCATGATATACAAATGAAATGAAGACAAAGTTATGTTTTTGCACTATAATTTTTGTTCTGAGATTGAGACTCTTATCATCTTCCTTGGTCAGCGAAAAAATAATTAAGCTCAATTAAATATTTCATTTTTTTTTAAATCTTTTTTTTATTTATTTATGATAGTCACAGAGAGAGAGAGAGAGAGAGGCAGAGACACAGGCAGAGGGAGAAGCAGGCTCCATGCACCGGGAGCCTGATGTGGGATTCGATCCCGGGTCTCCAGGATCGCGCCCTGGGCCAAAGGCAGGCGCCAAACCGCTGCGCCACCCAGGGATCCCAAATATTTCATTTTTTAAAGGCCTTTTGTTTCTGGGATTCAAATAAAAGTCTTATTGCAAGTGTTTTTTTTTTTTTTAATTTTTATTTACTTATGATAGTCACAGAGAGAGAGAGAGAGAGAGAGAGGCAGAGACACAGGCAGAAGGAGAAGCAGGCTCCATGCACCGGGAGCCCGACGTGGGATTCGATCCTGGGTCTCCAGGATCGCGCCCTGGGCCAAAGGCAGGCGCTAGACCGCTGCGCCACCCAGGGATCCCCTGCAAGTGTTTATAATTTTTAAATAATTTAATCTTTCATATCTGATTTAACACTCTTAACAACTCTGTAAGGTCTATAACACAAGGATAACACTTGGTTGGTTGCACTTTAGGGTAAAATTTAACATAAGACAGGAGTTTGTGTCACTATGTTAATAAAAGCACTTGAATGCTTCTTTTGCTTAGCTATCCCACAGCTAGGAAGCCAAGAGCAGGTTAGTCAAACTTGAAAAATAAAATAATAATAAACAAAACGTAGAATGTAAACACCACATTCCTTTAGGGATGAAGAATATTGTACTTCTGAAATAAATTGCCAATACTCCCTCATTTCTTAAGTGTGTAACTATACAGCAACCTAAAAACCTCATTTTAAAGTAGGCATAAAATAAATCAGGGAAAGATAAGTATAGGAGTTGACTATTAAGAACAGGAGTCAATTCTAAAACTAAAACCCTAGGAATTTTTTTTTTCTCTAATGCAGGAGTAATTTATGAGCAAAACAGCTGTTACAATGGAGCACACCAGACATTTTTGAGGTAGGCAATATAAGAAGTCCTCTTCAGTCCTCTACTTAAGAGCTTTGAATCTTAATACAGTTAATAATAAAACCACTCTCCTTAAGCAAGTTGATTATGCTTGGGCATTTGGTTTTTGGGTATTCTTGTATTCTTTGTGGCTACAATGTCCAGTAAGTATAACAATAATTAGCCCATTAACTTAGTAAC
Source organism: Vulpes lagopus (assembly GCF_018345385.1). Classification (NCBI taxonomy): domain Eukaryota; kingdom Metazoa; phylum Chordata; class Mammalia; order Carnivora; family Canidae; genus Vulpes; species Vulpes lagopus. Next base: position 109,096,507 of record NC_054825.1, on the reverse strand, counting down.
ATACCATTATAAAGAGAAACAAAAATTGAAAAGTGGTGAGAAAACAATAAATGCTAGAATGCATTTTAAAAACCTAGAGTTTAAAAACCAAGATGGAATCTACTGTAAGTTACAGAGGAATGTTGTGTGGTTGCCGTCAAGGCTTGGGTGGATTGTTTACCTCTACATAACATCAGCACAAGCACTGGGATGGGGCCAGGTATACTCAGGTTGCTAAGGATTTCCCTATGACACTTTATCAGTTCCATCAAGTAAGGGAGTCACCTACCTTAACAGACTTCTTTATATATACACCAAATTGATCTATTTTGAAAAACGTACCACCAAGGCGGTTGAAAACACTGACAAAGTCTTAAACCACCAAGGGCAGGATCATAAGGATTTAGTAGGATGTATCTAGGAAGTGAAAGCAGAAAATGCTGTTACGGTATTTTCCTTCCAAATATAGGTGCTTCCGTATTACTTTAAAGTTGTATCTTCCTTTTAAAAAAGATTTTATGTATTTATTCGTGAGAGACACACAGAGAGAGGCAGAGACATAGGCAGAGGGAGAAGCAGGCTCTAGGCAGGGAGCCCGATGCGAGACTCGATCACAGGACCCTGGAATCATGCCCTGAGCCGAAGGCAGATGTTCAACCACTGACCCACTCAGGCATCCCAAAATTCTATCTTAAGGATTATTTGAGAGAGGGAGAGGGAGGGATCATGTACGTGCATGCTGGGGGCAGGGGCAGAGAGAGAATTCAAGCAGATTCCCCACTGAGCACAGAGCCCAGGTGAGGCTGGATCTCAGAATCCTGAGATCATGACCTGAGCCAAAATCACCAGCTGAACATTTAACCGAATGAGTCACCCAGGCCTCCCTAAAATTGTATTTTAAAATTTACATATAAGCTAATACTCAAGGGAAACTTAATGGCTTTATTTCCATGTGGATTTTAATACAAATTGGATTTATCCTTTATAGTTGGTATAATTTTTTTCTTGCTATTTTTATGAAATATTCTATGAAAAATTTTTATCTTGTAGTCCTTGATTGAACCTTTAAAAAATTTTATCTCTATGGTAAGTTTTAACAAAGTCTGCCCTCATGGAAACTAGTGGCAGGGAAGACAGAGCTGCAAATAGAAAATTTAGCAATTAAAACAAAATGATAAGGAGTTTCCAGGAACATACAACAAGGGTGTCAAACTAAGTCCGAGCTAGTGATGAACAGGGGGGGAAGGTTTTGGGATATTCATACATTAAAGTAATACATAATCATAGACTTGCAGATGAGTAAGAGTTAAAGAGGGCAGAAAGAGTGAAAGTGGTTCCAAGGAAGATAAAAACACATTTAAAAAAAATCTAGAATCAGAAGTATGAGATCAATAATGAAGCTGAGAAGGTAGTAACACTTTGCAAGCCATGCTCAAGCCAAGGACATACTCTGTGGAGTAATTATAATTCACTTAGAGTGTCTTAATCCAAGGAAAATCATGATTAAACTTTTATTTTTAGAAGCACCACTTTGGCTCCAGTATGGAGAATATTTGGAAAGGTAAGACTAAGACAGAGGTAGGAAGATCATACAGATAAAGCAGAGATTATAGGTTCCTAGTTCAAGCAATACGTAATGACATCCTGAACTAAGATAATTCCAGCGGGGATGGAGGGATGAAAATAGAAGTGTGAGATGGTTAGAGGGTAGAACCAACTCTGTGTGCGTGTGTTTGTGCATGCGCACAGTAGTACAATATTCTAAACATTCATGATATTTTAAATCTAAACGACAGTATGGTTCCCTATTGCTTTATGTTAATCTTTTGCTTTTATTAAGAATACTGTTACAAATTACTTTCCTGATTGGGGATTACCTATTTTAAATACATACCAAGAAGGACTGCATTTATTCACTTACTCTGCTTCATTCCAGGGGATGAATACACTGTTCAACTGTGTCCTGAAAGGGCTTTTGCAAAGTACATGGTTACAAAGGTATACATATTCATTTTAGGGCGGGAGGAAGGAAGGAAGGAAGGAAGGAAGGAAGGAAGGAAGGAAGGAAGGAACGAACGACGAACGAATGAACATAAACAAAATAATTGCTAACCAAATGGGAACAGTGCCACTGAGCTCCTTAAATGGAAGCTCAAACTGGGCTTTTTCTCAGGCATTTCCAAGAAAGAGCTGTGATTTCCCCACTTTTATTTCCCCGTGAAAACAGACTAACTGCCAAGAGTGTATTAATATATGCTAGAGTTCACTAAAAGTGAACTATGTGCATGGTAAACTTGATGATCTTGCTCTGTGCCTGGTGGTGTTCACCTCACAAGCTAGACCAGTAACAACAAAGGTTACAGAGTACAAATACTGCTTGTATTCTAATCAGGTTTAGTACTTCTTACTGCTTTTTTATATTACATAAATATATACATATAATGTGTATGTAAAAAATATGCTATGTATACATATTTATGCATCATATATAGTTTTTAAAAGTTACCTGTACTTCCTTAAGTTTATTTCTCTTTATCACAGAAAATATCCAACATATAAAAAAATCAGCATACTCTTAGGTATGTTGCGTTCCAGTGATAGGTTTTATACTGAACATATCTCAAATTTATAAAAATGAGTAGCTAAAGTGGGGCTTTTTAACAGAAGTATACTTTAGACACTGCTATTATGCATTTCTTTTATTTAGGAACTCCTTCAAAATATCAAGTTGAGTGGTCAAAGACATTTTAATTGACTTGTAACTATACTTTACAATATCAAATCTAAGATTCATTATTTGGTTTTTAAACTACAACAGCAATAGTTTTTTGTGGAATGCCTGTGTAGCTGAGGGGTTGAGTGTCTGCCTTTGGCTCAGGTCGTGATCCCGGGGGTACTGGGATTGAGTTCCACATTGGACTTCCCATAGGAAGCCTGCTTCTCTCTCTGTGTCTCTCATGAATAAAAAATAAATTCTTAAAAAAAAAGAAAAGAAAAGAAGAGGAGAAGAAAAGAAAAGAAAAGAAAAGAAGAACAAGAAAAAGAAAAGAAGAAAAAGAAAATGAAAAAGAAATAGTTTTTTGCTTTGGCAAGTTGTAGTGCTTCAGTATTGTATGATGATTATGAGTGGTGGCCTAATTCTCACAATGATTAACATACAGACAAACACTGGCATTTTTCTAACAGATGAGTTTTCATGATAAGAAATAGAATTAGAAAGCAACAGTTTAGAGAACATACATACTAGGTAGCCACTATTAGTTGAAATGTGATTGATGTTCCACAGGTCAGCAGCTCTTTGTTGGGATGGTTGGTGCTTTAAATATTTGGTATGAGATTCTTAAGAAACAATATTGTATAAAGAAAGGCAATGTCTCTAGTCTTAGAGTTAGAAGTAATTCAACTCTGGATCTATCCTTTTATAATTTGGTTTTATAGCATTAGATTTAGAGCTTTTTCAAAAATACCTGCTTACTGAAATTTCTATAGGAATAAATAAGTTTGCTATTGTGAGTTTGAAACTCCTAATTTCCCATGAAAAACTTTATAAATCAAAATATTTCTACAACCACCATTTTGATTGCATATTATAAGGAATATCTTCATTTGTTCCAGAACAGAATGGATACTTTAACTTCATAACAACAACAAAAATTTTCTAGTATGTTCCCAGTATCTATAAAACACTAATAAATATTTGTTCAGTGAATATAAGCAGATGCTTAAAACCTGTTATAATGGTAATAGTGTTAAATTACAATAGAACTTTTTCTGTAAGAAGTCATGAGTAACAAAGCAAAACACTACTATTATTGCATAATAATATACAATCACATAAAGAACTTGACAAATACTGTGTATTTTTAGAGAATACATTTCCTATTTGCTGGTGCTTCACTGGTAATTTTAAATTATTCAAAGCGCTAGAATACTAAGAGAAATCTTTCTTGTGGCTTCTCCTAGGCTTTCCCCACCTTAGTTTCTATTTACTAAGCAAATAAACAAGGAGTCTTCTGGGAGTTGCCAGGTATTTAAATAAGGGGGTAGGGTAAGGAAGAAACAACATGAAACAGCTCTTGCAAGGTAGGTATGTACCAGGTAAAGATGGGTTACAAATGCCCTGCTGACTAGTTTGCAATTTAACCGTGCAGTGACAGAAAGTTAATGGAAAATCTGAAACGGGGAACATGATGATACTTCAAATATATTTTAAAAAGAGAACTCTGGCTGCAACTAGGAGGGAGTACCAATTGACCTAGTACAATAGTGAAAACAGAAAAGACAGTCAGGGGCTAGTAAGAGGCAGAATCCGAACTTGATGGGAAGAAGTAGGAGCAGAGGGAAAACAGAAGGTGCAATTAAGAATACAGGACTTCTAGGCAATGGATGTCATTCACAAAGAGAAAACAATGGTGCAATTAAGAATACGGGACTTCTAGGCAATGGATGTCATTCACAAAGAGAAAACAATGGAGGAATTGCTGTATGAGGAGGGCAAGGAAGGATGTGATGTCAGTTTGGGAAATGTTATGTTTGAGATGCCTATAAATCATCCAAAGGTGTTGAATGGATTGGGGAAACGTGGGGCTGAAGATGAGAAGTTCATTGAAGAACGATCACTATGGCAGTGGTCCCTAGAGACAGACTATGGATGAGACTGCCCAAAAAGAACAAACTGGAGAGTAAGAAGATCACTCTGGAAAGTATCTAGCTCTAGTGACAGCATGACATTTCAGAAGAGCAAGCATCAAGTGACCAAATAAATAACTGGGAAACTCATTAATTTTGCCCTACTCTCATTTTTATATTACTAAATCTCTATTTCCATATGTATCAAAGTCTTGGTTTCTAGCCTGGTAAATAGTTTCTCAACAGAGGTTTGTGAAGTGAATTGCTTTTGACAGTCATTAAATGAGTTTTTTAATCTTTAAAAGTATGCTATAATTCCACAGATGCTAAATTCAGTAACAAAGTCTTTTATTTAAAAAGAGTATATTGTCCCCATTCACAAGCAAATTCATAAAATACATTAATATCATGAAGAAAGCTAATTCATGAATCTGGTAACTTGCTCAGAGATACATTCTAGAAAGAGGTTTGACAGAAAAAAAGATGCCATATCAGTTTAAAGGCATAACTTTAAAAACAACTCACTTTATATTTTGTATTTGATTTACCAATTAAAGATTAATTTTTCTCCCTATAGAAGTATTAAATGTTAAGAGAATAAAAAGCCAAACCGATCTGTTTATACAAATACACAATACAGGCTTTAGAGTGAGGAGAGTCTTACTTTAATAAGTGTTACTTTTGAAACTAAAAATACAGAAGAAAATCAAGCTACCAAATTAAGTTTACCTGAAACAATCTGAATATAATATTAAAATGCTCAACCGAAAAAAATAAAAATAAAAAAATAAAATGCTCAACCGACTCACTAAAATACTACTAAAGTTTCACAATGGTACACCTGAATAATTTTATTTACATATAAGAAACATTTGAAATGTCAAGAAAAATTAAATATAAGGGTTTAAAAAATACAAGTTAATTAAAATAAAGGGTATTTGATTTTCTTAACTTTTTTTTGCCATTTCAGTTTCAATGTACATTAACAGAAAATGAATGGAATAAGAATGCTTCACCTATATATAAGGAACATGATGCTACTTACCAACCATCAGAAGGGCATGCAAACAAATTAAAGGGATGTATGAAAATAATTGAACTAAAGAAGATATACCGAGAAATCACCCATCTATTTTTCTATTAAATAATTTTACCTCTTTAATAAAAGACTAATATATATTCATATATATTAAATTAATTTTAGAATATCTGTGTAGAATAGCATACATTTATTTAGTAAAGGGGGAAAAACAACTAAAATGAATTATTTCAGCCAGCACATTTAATTATAGGATAGAAACAATAAACAGGTACTAGTGAGTGTAAAAATGTTACATAATAAATTCAACATGCAAACTGAGGGATGCATGGAATATAAGATTACAATGGAAGGATCTTTTATATAAACTACAAAAATATTTCCTAGAGAATAACTACATACTACCTTATTACCCTGTGCCCAGAATCCTTTGTTTTACATTTACAACACCTTAAATTTAGAGGTATAAGCTATCTAAACTGTCAACCATATTTTTTCTGTTAGGGAAGCCACTCCTTAATGAATCCTTATAATAATGAAAAGGAGAATGTTTTTCATACAGACTCTATATTGGTAGGGGCTTGTTCACAGGTACCCTACTACACAAGACATGTTTTACTACTATTGCCAAGAAGCTCCATGTTGGGGAAAAGCCCCTTGTTCATTTTAAAAATGTTGGCCCACTGGCAGACAACATGATGGATGGACGGAGAGTGAAGAGGTTTCAATACAGCCCCTCAGTGATTTACAACAGTGATTGAAGTCCTACAACTTACGCCATGTCATACTTCTCAATTTGTCCCTATGGATTGCTATCCAAAGATATAGTACTTTGAATTATTTGAGAAAATTCTAGTTAGAATAGGCTCCTATGACTGCCCTAATGCAGAATATGGGGTGGGGTATAAAAAGTGATGTGGAATCCAGTTATGTTTTGTTTAGCATCATCCCTCTCTATAAGAAGCAATTTAACCAACGCATTTCAACCTCTGCAAGTGCCTCCGAAAGCAGTACATACCCATCTGCATCAGAGTACCTTACATATACCATATAGTGTGTTATGCCATTATGATTCCAGTTCTAGATCTCTGATAAGGACTTCTATGATGATGGTCTTTGTAGTCTAAATTTAAATGAGATTTCTGAAAGTCTTCTCTGTCACTGGGTCAAGGTTTATTATTAATTAAGGCTCAACAGTAATCTTAGAACTACAGGATTTTAAACAGACTACTTTGATATGTAATTACACTAAGAAGAATAATATATAAACACAAGTATATTTATGGTACTTTAAAAAATACTCATTCTATACTTTCTTACCCAAATTAAACAATCATCCGGCATACCTGTTATCTCCTTGTAAAACATTTCTGAAAGCTGCATCTACATTCTCAGGCCACTAATATTAGCAACAACCAAATTTTTACCTTCCTTCCTTATGAAAGTAAAGTGGCCTAAAAAATGTTAACAGACTACCTCAAAGACCTGATTTATTATGTGAGAATATGTTATTCTCAAAATTTTCAATACTTAAATTTCACTAAGAGGTTTTTTTTCTGGAGGGCAGATATAAAACAACAAAGCAATAATAATAATGATAATTAGTAATGGTAATAATATTAATTAGTAATAATACTAATTATTATTATCATTGATATCTTGAGGATGAGTGAGGTCATAGAAGCCTAAATAATATTCATCACCTTAGGCATTTATGGGAGCATTTTCTCACTAAAAAGTGACTATACTAAGACCTAGTACTTCTGAAACAAGAAAAAGCTGAAGGTCTCTCTCAAAGTATTTATTTATTTATTTTTTTCTCAAAGTATTTAAATGCAAACTGAATGATCCAGTTTATAAGTTTGAGTACCTTATTCATTTTCCAAAAAAGCCACAAATGTTCATCTTATTGTAAGACAAATATAACAAGTACAAAGATACATATTTATTACATGCACTGAGCAAAATTAAAGTAAATATCAGGTCAAAGCTTATTAAAACAAAATGATCATTTTAATGATAAATAATCATTATGTGAAGATATATTTAATTTAGGAGGGGAAATTTATGTCTATAGTTGTCACTTTGTTTTTCCTCCAGAGATCTAGAACAAAATACCTTTCCTTAAATGTGTTTACTGTACTATATTTAGTGAATAAACAAGCCATAATAAGCAGATCGTCTGCATGAGAGCATGGATCAACTCATTCTCATTAAGAATTTAAGAAGCTATCAGCCTTCTATACAGTCCTGTCTATATGAGAGGAAGCAAGGACTGGCTCCTTTCAAACCTGTAATTTATGAGTTTATTCAAACCTGCCAAATTGCTTTAAGTAAACGCCTCTCACATTTGAAAATTCCCATGGCAACTCATTTTAGTTTGGCAGACAAGCAGACCCAAATTCAATCCTTTTATCCTGCAGCTAAACCATTACAATAGTAATTCTGCTCTGACACTCTGAAGAGACTGCTAATTACTGTACTCTGGGTCCCTAGACAGATTTCCCATTCAGATTAAAATGGTTGTGCATGGCAGAAAACAGTAGCAACACCTTTCTTTACATGAGAGAGATGCTCTCTCATATTACAGCTCTATCAAGGGCCAAGTGCATCATAGTGAGATGTCTTTTAATGTATTTAATACTCCACCTTCTCTCCCAATAAAATGAAAAGGTGGACAACAGACTTCAATGAGTGACACTATGGTCAAGAACTAAATGTAGTACTATCAGTTCATTAACAACCCAGTTAAAAACCTTTAACTCCAAGATAAGACTACTCCATCTCCAGAGTCATTCTCTCTCTTGACTTATTTTCAGGTTATAATTAATACACAGTTAACTATGAGCTGAATGCATATAGCATTAGAAAAAAGACAATCTTTGGGTACCATGAAAAGCAAACTTTCAAAAATTCTGTGATGGATCCTTTTGTCTCTACCACGCTCCCAAATTTTGGTAACATCTGTAGTTTTTTTTTTTTTTTAAGTGAATTACTTTTGAAAATTTTTCCAATTTCGTAATATTCCTTGAAATAACTGGAAGCAAAATATTTCAAAATCCTCATCTGGAAACTTGTCAGAATCTATTACACATTAGATCAATTATTTAGTTTAATATTACTGAGCTCTATGTATATAAATGGTTTACTAAAGGAATAAGCTATATTATATCCAAAATTGATTCATGTTCAAGTTCTCAAATACTTATATGCAAACTTAAAGAAAAAGTAAAAGAACAAACATACATGATTATCTCCATCATAAAGTTAAAAGCTGAAATGTTAAAAAGTGAAATGAACACTTTATGACCTGTCTGAAACTGGTGGCAGCATATTTGTATGCCAAAGTCTGTCTTAAATTATGAAACGATGTAAACTTCAGCTGCCTGAAAACATTTCTCTAATACAGGCTGGTGTGCTCATTTAGTTTAGTCTTTCTGTTTAGTATTTTACTTCTGTAACACAAATCTTTACATCTGTTCCTATTTAAAGGGAAGAAAAAAGTATAGTGAGAAAGGGTATTTGGCTAGATATCCCTCACCTTTCTGAGTCTTCATATCCACATAAGTCCAGCACAATATCCTCCCAAATTCTACTATTCTAGTGTTTTTGAGGTTCCTTCAAAGAAGATTAGAAAACATCATAGGATACGTATCCATATAAGGTCTTAGCTAATGACAAGAAATAGTTATTTTCCAACTAACTGGAATGAGAACTGAAAGAGGGATGGTATCTGATAGCTGAGAAAATAGATGTATTCACATAGTGAAGGAGTTAAGAGGGAGGGAGGGAGGGAGAGGGAGTGGGAGAGAGATGGAGGGAGAGCTAGATGGAGGCGGGGAGAGAGATGGAGAGAAGGCCATGGAGGGGGGAGAGAGAGAGATGGAGAGAAAGAGGGAGAATGGATAAAGGAGAGAGGGGGAGAAAGAGAGAAAAAGATGGAGGGGGTACAGGGAGAGAGGTAGGGAGGGAGAGGAAGAAACAGGAACAAGGAAACAGACTTTTTATACATAATGTTACTTTTTAGTAACATTAAGAGATGTTTTCATAATCTTCTTGTTTATTATGACACTGTAATCAAAAGCCTATAAAGTAAGACTGTGGGCTAGCATGGAGGGTACATTTTGTAGGTAAGGAACAGAATTACTTTCTTCATGTGTGGTGCCTCCTGTGACCAAAAATTGAGCTGTAATTGTCACAGCCAATGATACAGTTTAGGTAACCAGTCTATACAACATGTATCAGGAAAAATGGTTAATAACACGAGAAAATTGAGTATTTTCAATCACCTTCACCTAAACAACATGTACCAAACAACACAAACTCAACTATTGCAAAATAAACATGTTTTTAAAGTGTATGTGGGATATTCATCCATACCATATGCTGGACTATAAAGAGTCCTAATTAGATTTAAAAAGACTATAAAGCCTTATAAAATACTTTCTCAGAGAAGAAAAAAATTAAATTAGAAATCAGGCACAGTAAAATAAATAGAAAACTCCCAAATATTTAGAAACATCTGAAAATAACCTATCGGTCAAATTAGAAATTATCAAGGCAAGTAAAAAATAAATTGTAATAAAAAACAACATAATGTTACATTGTGGAAGCAGCTAAAGCATTATAGAAAGAATTTTGCATCTTTAAGACAGTAGAAAGTAGAAGAGAAAAAAAAAAATCAACAAAACCAAAAGCTGGTCCTTAGAAAATATCAATAAAATTACTAAAGCTCTAAAACTAGAATGATCAAGAAAATCAGAAAGAATCATATATTGCTAATATAATGAATGAAAAAAAAAAACACTATCTCAGATCCTATAGACCTTAAAAAGATAAAAAGGGAAAAACTTCATGACAAAAACTTAAACTTAGATGACAAGGACAAATTCCTTAAAAAAATATAAAAATCCAGAATACAAGTTTCATGTTTATGAATAAAACTGAACTTGTAATTAAAAGCCTCCCACAAAATCAAGAAAAATTAAAAAGCAAGCTACAGATCAGAATAATGGATAAAAAATTTATTCCCAAAATATATGAAGAATTGTTAGAACCAACAAAAAGACAAGTCAATGAAAAGACAAAGATTTAAACAGATACTTTACCAAAGAAGATACATAAATAGTCAAGAAGAACATGGAAAGACGCTTGAGATCATTTGTGTTTGAAGAAATGAAAATTAAATTAGAACAGGTGAAAGGATAAACTGGTTTTGAAATATTATCAACAAATAGGTAGTGTCCACTGATACATGCAACAGCATGAATAACTTCAAAAAACTTTCATGCCATGCTACATGAAAAAAAAGGCATCTATAGGGGTGCCTTGGTGGCTCAGTCTGTTAAGCTTCTGCCTTCACCTCAGGTCATGATCCCAGGGTCCTGTGATGGAGCTCTGTAGGCTCCCTGCTCAGCAGGGGGTCTGTCTACTTCTCCCTCTCTCCCTGCTCCTCCCTCTGCTTGTGCTCTTTCTCTCTCAACGACATATATAATTTTTATTGGTCAAACATCTGTCAATAAAGCTGGGGAAAAAGAAAGTTTTGAGACCATTAAAAAAGGGGTGGGGAGAACTAACCCCAGGAGTTGCCTAGAGGCAGTGGGAGCAGGTGGTTAATTGATGGCAAAGGGGAGAATGAAATATTGACTATGGGTATACAGTTATCAGAATTCACACTATATACTTTAAATGAGTGCGTTTTAATTTATGTGTAATAAGAAGCAGAAAAAAACCTGAAGTTTCTTCCCTTCAACTCTTCAAATGACTATTCTTCAGCATTGAAAAACAGCTCAATTGTATTTACATCAGATCCAGGAACTGCCATATTCTTTCTTAAACATCTATCTCTAGAACACTAGATGTGACTGTACTCCCAAAATAAAGATTTGAGTGTCAATTAAATTTGGAAATGGTTCCTACCAGAGCTTCGCATACTTACTAGCATATTAAAGGCTTCCTTTACCTGGAGTACTTATGAAAAATGCCTCATGAAATACAGTTAGGGAAATATCACTGCCCTAAATATTAAGGATCTTGCTTTAAATAATTTGCTGTATCCTAGTACCCTAAAACCATCAACCTGGAATAACTATTTGTTAATCTGAAAAGAATACTAGAATATTCTGCACTTGGGTACCCAACAATTATCTCAAACCTACTAGATCTAAAACGGAGCTCCTGACACAATCTCTTCAAAGCCTGTTCCTACTGAAGTCTTCTCTATCAAGGTAACAGCAATTACATTCTTCCAGTTGTTCAGTATACAGCCCTTGCTGTCATCCCTGACTCCTTGCTTTTTAACGTCCCACAGACCATCCATTAGCAAATGTTGCCAGCTCCACTTTAAAGATACACTCAGAATCAGGCCATACTTTACCTCTACAACTATCTTGGCCCAATCCATCATCTCTCCTGTGGATTAATGCAATAGTCCATGAACTGACAAATTCTTTCTATAATGAGACAGTAAATGCCTTTTTTGGGGCATATGGTCTTTGCTGCAGATACTCAACTTATTACTGAAGCACAAAAGCAGCCACAGACAATATGTCAATGAGTAAGCAAGGTTGTATTTCAATAAAACTTTTTTTTTTTTTTTAATTTTATTTATTTATGATAGTCATACAGAGAGAAAGAGAGAGGCAGAGACACAGGCGGAGGGAGAAGCAGGCTCCATGCGCCGGGAACCTGATGTGGGATTCGATCCTGGGTCTCCAGGATCGCGCCCTGGGCCAAAGGCAGGCGCCAAACTGCTGCGCCACCCAGGGATCCCTCAATAAAACTTTTTTAATGGACAATGAAATTTGAATTTCATACAATTTTCACATTTCATGAAGTCTTCTTCTGATTTTCCCCAGCCACTAAAAAAATGCAAATACCATTCTTAGTTTATGGGTTATTGAAACACAGGTGGGAAGTTGGATTTGGCCAATGAGCCATAATTTGCAGGCTCCTATCAGAGGTTCCTTTCTTCCACTCCTGTACTCTTTACTGTTTTAAACAGAGCAGGTCAAGTAATTCTTGAAAAATATTACTCATATCATGTCATTCCTCTCTCAAACTCCTCTAATGGTTTCACCTATCCTAGTCCAAAAATAACAGACCCTCATGAGTCCTTAAAATAATAGACAGTAACTGATCTATGCTCATTTCCTAATATGTACATGAGAATATTAAAACCAAATTAATTAGAAACAGGTTTATTGTTTTATAAAAGACAAATGAAGTGAAAATCTGTAACATATTATAATATCACTATAGTAATTATAAAGGAAATGAAAATACCTGATGACAGAACTGGTATATGAGTAAATTAATACAAGCTTTCTCTAAGGATCAAATATATGTTAAAGTGATTTGAAAAGCTATATATAATTTTATGTACTTATATATAAGCATATTAAGTAAATGCTAAGAATATAAGAAGAAATTCAGCCAAGAAATTTAACAGCCCGGTTTACTTTGATGGGATCACAGAAAGATATGAGAATTATGATGTGTATAAGAACAAGCATTAAAAAAAAAAAAGAACAAGCATTAAAATGTCACTTGAAGAAAGCTTCCTAATTACAATAAAGAAGTTCTATGTATATGTTTAACAATCTAAGGTTTACATATATAAGAACTAAATAATTTAAACTATCATTTAACTATAAAATAATAATTCATCATAAGGGATAACTATATTAAATTAGTAACTATAAAATTTCAATTAAAAAAACCCAAAAATTTGTAGAAAAACAAATAATAGTGTCACTTCACAATAAGGCTTATACCAAAAAAATAATCAACATATCCTGTCTTAAATACAGAGCAAAAATTAGTAAATAATCCATATTGTAAAATTCCATATGAATCATTAAAACTACTTTTTTTCCTACTCAATTATCTTTAATATAATAAAGTCAGAAATCACAATTCCCTAAATAATTCCTTACAGGGTACACTTAAAATAAGAAGGCTGTCACTGTATTAAATCTTGTCACACACAATGCACTGTTTCTTCCTATAAAGCCTCTGCTTCACATTCTATCTACATACTTAGCAGAATTCTACTGGTCGGTCTGAAGATACCCTCTGATCATCATTTTAGAAAATGTGATTTTCTTTTTCTTGCTTATTTTCTTCTATTCCAAGTTTGTACTTCAAAATTCTTTCTCCCATTTTTAAAATAACTTATAAAGAAAAAAAATTACACATGTGGAAATTAAACTTTATAGTTACACAGAACTACCCAAAATTCTAAAATTGTGTCATTAACATTTTCCTTCTCTGACTTTATGCGTCTTCACAACTACCTGTTTACAACTTCCTCACTTTACAAGTTTCATACCAGACAGCTCACCTGATGCCCTAACTCACAGATGCCAGTATAGAACTTGAATTTTATTCTAAGTGAAATGGCTAAGTCATGCCTTTAATATGATTTATGAATCATTTTTAAAATCACTCTTATTAACTTATGGGAGAATTAATTAAACAGAATAAGACTAACAATGGGAAGAGAGATTACTTCAGCTGGGCGGCAGGAATACAGGTGCTCAAGAAATACTTCGAGGGTAGATTTGTATTAGCAATAGGTCTCTGCCCAAAGATCACCTAAATCCCCAAAGATCTGCAATGTCAGGACACTGTTATATAGTCCTTTTTTTTTTTTTTTAATCAGTGTGTATAGATGAAAATTTTCACAAAAGATCACCCTGTAATTACAGCAGTATAGTAAAGGCCAAAGGAATCTGAAGCAGTATAGTGGAGATTTATTGAAGTGAGATTCAAACAACAGAATGGATTACTTAAAATAGAAAGATATATTTAGTAGATATTTGGTGGTAACAGACTTGTCAGATAAAAACATTATATATAACCAGAGAACCTATTCTTCTCTAGTTAGGCACCGTTTGCTTTGTGATTTAAAAACAAAAGAGATTTAAATAAACTGTTAAAATCAAAGAAATATCTGAATTAAAAACAGTATTATTTCCAAAGTAAACAAGTTCTCTATGTAAGATGCTATCAGATTCTACTAATGAATCACGTGTGAATCCTCTCAACCCTTTACTTTTGCAGTGAAATAAGAATTTTAAACTATTTCTTGGAAACAAAATTACCAAGTTCTCTAACAATGCTAAGGTTTCTCCATGAGATTGTTAGAAAAATGGGAAGAGAGAACCTATTTCATAAGGCTGTTCTGAAACCCAACTTGATTTAAAGGATTTGGACTGGGACGTCTGGGTGGCTCAGTGGTTGAGCATCAGCCTTTGGCTCAGGGCGTAGTCCTGGAGTCCCAGGACTGAGTGCCACATCAGGCTCCCTATATGGAGCCTACTTTTCCCTCTGCCTGTGTCTCTGCCTCTCTCTCTGTGTCTCTCATGAATAAATATATAAACACTTTTTAAAAAATTAAAAAAGGTTTTGGATTGATTTACTGAACATTTAGTGGTGTGTAGAGTTATGTGAATTAATGGGGACACATTAAAATAACCAAAATCTTTAGAAAAATTAGAACCCTGTCACATGGAATACAAGTACAACCTTTACCCATATTTTATTACATTTTAATTATGAAATTTCAGATAAAGCAAAAAAGTCTCTGCTCTCCACTCTCTACTCCCCCCCAGGTCCCTCAAGCCAGGGATAGATCTTTTACTAAATAACATTAAACAAAATGGGCAAAAAACATGCAACTCTTTCTACATCTACTTTCTACATCTACTTCTTTCCAAAAATCAACTTCGTCTACATGGTTAGGTAAGAAACATATATACTGAAATAATACAAAGACAATTTCACACTTTACCTAAAATTTATTTTGTAAATGAAAATGTAATCTTGACTCCTATTCCCCATGGAAACAATATGAAACTGTGTACCTGTTCAAGGTAAAGGTAAGAATATAGTTTTTTGTTACAAAACTATCGATAATATCACACAGTCGCTTAATATAAAAACCTAAAAAACCTATGATAATTATTTTATTCACATTTTTGTAATTAAAGAGTTTATTATAATTATTTTTAAACTACTAGGAAAGCAAAGATTTAAGACTTAGGTTAATACCCAAGGCTTTAGACTGTGTTGAGAAACAGTCATTTCATACAACAATGGCAAGACTGTGAATTGGTAGAAATTTTCTGGAAGGCAATTCAGAGACTGTAATATGAATGAAGTATTAAAATTTAAAATGCAATGGCCACCTGGGTGGCTCGGTTGGTTAAGCATCTGCCTTCAGCTCAGTTCATGAAACCAGGGTCCTGAAATCAAGCCCTGCATCTGGCTCCCTGTTCAGTGGGGAGTCTGCTTCTTCTGCTTTCCCTCCCCCACTACTCCCTAACTCATGCTCGCTCTCTCTTAATACTCAGGGCTCAGTCCCCAGATTAATTCTTTACCTTTATCCAATTCTTAGATGATAGCATCCAGCCTCCTGGCTCTAGAAGCTTTTGATATGATGACAACTTCAAACTTGACATATTCTGGGCCCATCTATTGTTGGGCCCAGATTGTTATAACTAAATGCCCAATTAACATTTGCTAGGTCAATTTTTACACTTTTGAAGCCGATTTCTTGACTTCCCTCTCAAACCTGTTCCTCTAACAATATGAAGAGGAGAAAAAGTCCAATTGCTCAGGGTAAAAACCTTGAAGTCTTCACATATACACAACACCCAATCCATCAAAATTCCTGCCAGCTTTACCTTGAAAATAAATCCCTAATCTACTACTAGTCAGCCCCTTCAAACCTAGTCCACACTCCTTTCACCTCATTCATGAAATATAAATGCTTCTGCATTGGTCTTTCTGCTTTCTCCATCGCCTTCAAAGTGTGTCTGTTCTCTATTCAGAATGATTCTTTAAAACACAAATTAGACCATGTTATTCCTCTCCTCAAATTCCTCCAAGAGCTTCTTATGTCAGACTAAAATCTAATATCCTTATTTTGGCCTATAGGCCTCTGTAACTGCCATTTCCCCATTTCCCCAACTTCACCTCCCACCACTCTCTCACCTGCTCAATAAGCTCCTCATTGGACCCCATTTGACACACCTCAAAAATGTCTCTAGGCATCATCACACTTGTTCTCTTTGTTTAGAAACCCTAGGATATCTAAATGATTGCACCACATGTCAATTAGGTTTTCTTTTTTCCCAAATGTGATCTTCTGAGAGAGGCATTCCCTAATCATCTCACATAAAATAGTATTTCCTTAATCCATGGCTCCCGATTTCCTGCTTTATTTTTCTTCACATTTTAGCACAACCTACTATAGTATGTGTATGTGTGTACATGTGTGTGTGTATATCTTATTGTCAGTAATCCAAGCTGCCCCCTCCCCTCAACCAGAAGGTAAGCTTCAAGATGGCGGGCACTTTGTTAGCTTTATTTACTCTTTCTGTATCCTCCACAGCTGACATAGTAAATGCACACAATGAACATTTATTGAATGAATTCAAAGGTCCAGGAAGGAGAAGAAAGGTTCAAGAAATCAAATAAATACAGAATGATTCAGTCTGTGGCTCTAGCAGGGAATGTTTGTGTATGTATGTGTACTTTAGATTTGGGGAAGAGTGAAAAATGAAGCCTGGAAGATAATCTACAGAAATCATGAAGGAAACTGTACACATTCAAGAATTCTCCATTCTCCTCTTGGAGTTAAGAGGGAACCACCAAAAGGGTTTTTTAAGCAGAGTAAGGTTATGAATAGACTGCAATGTAAGGATGGGTCTATGGAGTCCAAAACTATAAGTACAAATGCTGGCTGTGGGGTTTTGAGTAACTGGCTTGAGATAAGGGTAAAGAAAATGAAGGCAAAAGGAAGTGAGCATAGCTGAGGGATGGAGGAAGTAAACCTGACTGAATTTGGCATTTTTCTGGACACTTGATAACGGCTAGAGACTCCAAATGACATATAAGATTTAGAGACAGGAAAGGCAAAACTGCAAAGTACTGTTAATGGCAATGATAAATAAGCATTTGAGAATGAAATGGTCAACAAAACAAAATTCCAAGTGTCACTATTCTCAAGATAAATTTTGAGATATGAAAACCACAGAAATGTTTCAAAACGTCTTCATGTAATATAAGAATTAAAAAGATCTATTGGCAGCTCACTGGAGGGCCAACCTAGAGTTAGACAAAACATAAATGCTGATAAGAAATGTGTTGTCTTTCACGCAGTGATTCTGACAACCCTTAGTCAAATCCCACTGAGTTAGGGCAATAATTCTGTTCTGCAATTCTGAATCTGAGGGCATCTTAAATAATACATTTCTAAATAACTGCTAGTGTCCCTATCATTCCCTTTATAACTCTTACACAAACAGGAAAAAATAAATCAGACTTAACCAATTCATTTATGTATGAATTTTCTTCAGAAAATCATGGTGGGTCCATACTTTCAGTCCAAAAATACTGTTTTGAAAATATTTAATGATAAACTAAAGGATTCTGTAAGGAGCCTTACAGTGAATTTTTTTATAAGGGTCAAATCAATTTACGTAAAAAGAATAATGAGTTGAGAAGGAGCTTGTATTTTTCTCCAATCCTGAATTAATGCATTCATTTTATAATCAGCACTTGGAAAGAGCAGTATGTGAACCTACACAATTATAGAACAATATTATTTAGACAGTGTCAAAAAGCTATAGCAAACGTCTATGAAATAGTTCTGTGGTAGGCATTATGCTAAGCACTCTCCATGTATCATCTAATTTCATAATAACTACATGAGAGTTCAGTGATGTTCCCAATCACTGACTGTGATGTTTCCAATGAGGAAAGGGAGACAGTAAAAAGCCACAAACGATGGGATTCGAATCCAGAAGTCAGCTCTCAAATAAATGCTTTGTTTCCCTACAACCTATAAGTAAAAACCCAAATCACTTGATTCTTCAGGATTGTAAAGCTTATGTTTTATTTAAACCTTTGCTTATCAGGGCACCATCACCAGAAATGTTTAATAATGTTGAGTTTAATAAAAATAAATTCCCTGACATAGCAGCCATGTTACAATACGCATATCTGACAAAATGGATAGGATTAAGAAATTCTATAAGGTTAAATTACTTTATTGAATGTATACACCTTCAAGTATTTTTACTCTACAATTTGTAATTCTGAGAGAGTTGTATTACTTCAGCGGTAGTAATTAGTAACAACTCTAAAAAAGTTTCAATAGGAGACAGATTTTATCACCAAAAGTGCTCTTTTCCTTTGAAATATAAATTGTATGAACTTTTTAAAAAATGTCTCCCGTTTTTTTTTAAACCACTACCACCTATTCTATTGTCTATTCAAAGACAATCTTAGAAGTCATTTACTCCAATTCTCATTTTGTAAATGAGGAAATAGAAATTTACTCTTTCTGAAAGAAACATAGCTTATTAGTAACTAGTAAGCTAGTTACTTAACACAACTTTTACATGATGCTCTTTCCCAGGTTAATAACTTTTAAAACTAAAGTAGTTCACAGAATGGCTGGAATAAACTAATAAATCAGTAAGAATTTTAATTATCAGACGACTGGTCTAATTTACTGTATTAGGTGAACTTATTTACTTAGTATTATGTGAGGTGAGCATTTTCATCTATATATATAGCAATAAAATAATGTTAAATAACTTTTTTCTGGTCACGGGACGAACAGTCCAGTATACTTAAAAAAAAAAAAAAAGGCCCTTTATTATATAGCTTTTCAAAACTGTACAATTATTAAGGAAAAGGAGGAAAATTATATGGGTTAATAGTATAAAACTATACATTTTAGTTTATAATTTGTTTATATTCTTTATAAGATCTAAATGAACAACATCTTTGTGGAATTCTTTTCTTCTAAGTAGTTAATTTTATCCCATAAATTGGAAATGTTTATAGCTTCTAAGTTTATAGAATAGATTATTTGGGGAATAAAGAATAACAGATGCCATACTTATTTATGTAAATTTCAGTAAGTTTTTGTTTGACAGAATACTAAGAATATTCCTAATTTTTCAGTAGCAAGTTATGGTTCACATTTCTATCATTTTTACCAACAAAAAAATATTTTTAAAAAGATTTTGAAAACCAATCATTTATTTGTCATTTTCCATTGAAAAATACAATACTCTGGGAGTGCGTGCAACCATCATTTCTAAATGAGGAGTTACTAAAGGGTTATGTAATAAGAAAAGACAAGGATGGTGCTGGGCAGGGAGGGAAAGATGGATGATGGAATAGTGGGACGACGAGAACAAAGGTATTTGGGGTCATTCCTTTATGAGACATCACCTCCAAAATTACTTTCAGTGTTTTAGCTAAGACCCCTAAATATGAACTTTAATAGTTTTTAGTATCTTATAAAAAAACATTAAATGAGTTGAAGTGTGAAAAGTGCTCGAGATGATATCTAATGAATCCACAAAAGTTAGCTCCTGTTTTCTAAAAGAAAATTTCATCATACTATGGGAACATTTCACTGGGGAATATTAATCTTTCGATGGAGACAATGACATGCCAGGAGGGTACTTGGAACTCACAGCCAACTCAAACAATGCACTCCTACTAACACAGGAGTGTTACAGGACTTTTCTGTACATTTGTTACTTGCTTACAATGAGAAACTGCTCTTCCATCAAAAAAGGTTTTCATCCCCTTACTGATAATGTATCTACCCTTTTCACCCTATAATAGAGTGAGGCAATAATAGTAACATCTTTGAAAAGTAGGACACTAATTGAGCTAGCTCCCCTCACATTTCCTTCCCCCAACATAAACAGGTTTTCCCATTTTAGGATCTGAGTAATGTCTGTTTGCCTATTATGCTATAATAAATGAGTTATAAATCATATTTATGCTTTGAGATTAAATAAAAAAATAACCTCTTCATTAAGATAAACATTACACTAATTTAAAAAATTAAAGGAAAACGGGATTGGGCCCCAAATCTAAGATTTGGAAATCATTACTTACTGCAGGTACCAGTAATTTCTTCACTTCTTCAACGGCTCTCTTCAGTTTGATCTCCGCTCTGTTTTGAGCATCTTCCACAGTGATCAGTACATGTAAGTCTTCATTGAGATGTTCCCAATTAGGCTTGCCTCTATTCTGCTCCTCCTAAAAAATTTGCAAAACACATTACCAATTTTTCTTCTCAGAGAGAATATATCTTTCATAACACTAACAAGTTGCCAATAATTTAAGCTATGTTTGCATCATTCTGCTATAATGACATTATAAACCTTTTGAATTCTTTTCCTTGAAAAAAGGCTTGGTGTGAAACTACGTGGTCAAATGACAGTTAATCCAACAAATATTTCTTGATCACTTACATGTACGAAGCATGAAACCAGATGCTAAAGATACAACAGTAAGCAAGGCCATCAGATCCCTTGCAATGTTCTTATATACTAAGAAAGTTATTATGGAGTCATCTTTAGGTGATCATAAAAAGCATATTATTTCTTCTCTATTTTACTTATGGGGTAAATAAGTCATGAAGGTTAACTTAAACAAGTCAGCATCGAGGTCACACAACTAATACATGCCGATTTAGGAGCTGAATCCACATTTGCTTTCTCAAATTCAGTGATTTTTCCTTTTCTGTACAACTACTTTAAATAACACTGGCTGAATTCAAGTTCAGGACAAGTATTTTGCACATAAACATTATTATGTAAAAAAAAAAAAAATGCCAATTAAGCGTCACCTGGGTGGTTCAGTCAGTTGGGGGTCTGCCTTCAGCTCAGGTCATGATCTAGGGATCCTGGAATCAAGCCCTGTGTCAGGCTCTCTGCTCAGAGGGAAACCTGCTTTTCCTTCTCTCTCAGTCATTCCCCCTGCTTGTGCTCCCTCTCTCTCTCTCTCTCAAATAAATAAATAAATCTTAAAAAAAAAAAAAAAAAGATGCCATTTAAGTGTATCAAGTAGTAATTATGGAAACATTTCACTATAATCATTACAAGGAATATATGTTTCCATCAGACCTTGCTTTAAAAACAGTAAACTATAAGGTCACTATTTATAGCAATCATAAGTACTTGCTTAATGGAAAACATCAATGTTTCATCTCCTGAGGTCTTCAAATCACTTAGTGAGGGATACCCCATTATGGAAACATAGTCAAACCAATATACAGGGAGGTTTAAAAGTAGGGTTGACTACATTTCCCTTTCACCTAAGATATGATAATTTCACAATTACTTCTTGTTTTAAGTTTTAGAGATAACAGACACATTCGTAAGTAATATAATTCATAAATCATTTTTAAAACCAGAAAATAAGAGTGTAAATTTATAAATAACTAAAGAAATGGTATGGATACATGTACCTGGTTCAGTGCAAGGTAACAATAGATAATGTGTGTGGCTGTACCTTCCTCTTAAATGTCACTACTAAATTGTGAGATTCTGGGATGGGGTAACTGGGCGATGGGGCATATGACATATTGAGCACTGTGTGTTATATACAATTGACGAATCCCTGAACTCTACCTCTAAAACTAATAATACACTATATGTTAATTAATTGAATTTAAATAAAAGTAAATTTAAAAATAAATTTTAAGATTCCAAAGGAGATTAAAAAACTGGCATAAATTAATAAAATTAATACAATAAAACAGCCCTATACTACAACTTACATGTTTGCAGAGGTCATGCTAACGAAAATATATGGGCCTTAGCCAATAAGGATGGAAATGAATTCTAACAGTCAAATATATGTTTCTGCCCATATTTGTTAATATCATTAGTATGAAAATACTGTTTGCTCTCCTAATGTTTGCTAATCTGAATGGTGCCCAAGAAAAATAGAGATCTCATTAATAAATGATGTCAATAAACATTAAAATTTATGAATAAAATTTAATTTTTTTCACTTTAAGTTGTTTTGATTCAAATACTAATGAAGCTGTTTGGAAGTAACTATTCAATAAAAATATCTATTAAGTATTTCATCTTGCCTAGGGGACAGACACCATGAAAAGAAACGGGAAACTAGGGGGAAGCCTGGATGGCTCATTGGTTGAGTGCCTGCCTTTGGCCCAGAGCATGATCCTGGAGTACCAGGATCGAGTCCCACATTGGGTTCCCTGCATGGAGCCTGCTTCTCCTTCTGCCTATGTCTCTGCTGTGCTCTCTATTTCTCATGAATAAATAAATAAAACTCTTAAAAAAAAAAAAAGGGAAATTAGGGTATCAAGGAGTTGGAAAAAATTGAGAATCTCAGGGTTCTCTCTAGGGCTAACAACATAAAATATATATGAATGTATCTCTACCGTGGCAAGAAAAATCAATTTTTAAATACAGATTTTAATTTTTATGTTAAAAAATGTTAACAATATTTCTTCACCAAAATTTGTATTTATATTTTTTATATATCAATTTTCTGATCTAATAAAATGACTTCTACATTTTGATGAACCTAAAAAAGGGTGTCCAAATTCATAGGAGTAAGGGACTTCTGCTTCCAGCCAAGATAAAAATAACAGACAAGATTCACTCTCCTGGCTGAAACAACCAAAAAATAATAATAATGATAATAAAATAAAATAAATAAAATAAAAAAAAGGCAAAGCACAAGAAATGACAGTTCTCAAGCCTCTGAATGTCAGGCAATGAAGACAATGAGGCTGAGAGATGGCAAATCAAGAAGTCAACCCTAGGATTACCTCAGTTCTCTGGCTTGGGAGTCTCCAGGATGCAGGCTGGGGAAGGGTGCCAGGCTACCTCTCTGGCTTGTGGAGACTAAACAAAAAATCCAGGGAGACCAACCCAGCGAGATTTCAGAGAAGAGTACTAGAGCTATTCTGAAAGAATTTTGAGGATCTGCACAAGGTCCACTCATACACTCAGCTGAACACTAGTCAGTGCATGTGTGGCAGAGGAAATACCAGAGGCTGGAGAAAGAACCAGCCACAGGACCCAAGGTAAAAGTGCTGGGTTCCCTCAGAGAGCCAGACTAAAAGAGTTCATGATTCACAGATACTAGGTTAAGTATATACAAGGCTTGCCTCCGTCATAGGAAATAATTAAACCTGGTCTGAGACTACTCTGGTACTGCCTAATCAAATCTTAAAAGCAAGATCTAAAAGGATGAAAAGTGTTCCCAACTATCTTCACTGTGTCGCAGAAGAAAGCCCAAGAATATTTACAGGAATAGGAAACATCTACCCAACAAGGTAAAAGTCACACTATCTGGCATCTAATCAGAAATTAACATGCATGCCAAGATGCAGGAAAATGTAACATAACTGAGAAGAAAAACCAATCAATCAAAACTAACCTATAACTGTTATAATTTGTAGATAAAGACAACTAAAATTGTTTTACCCATATACACATATGTAAGACACAAATACAGATACTAATATAGGTGCTAATACAATGGTGACTGAGGAAGATTTATAATCCAAAATATTTAGAAAGGTGTAGGAATAAAAACTAATACCATGAGACTTACCACAGAAACTTTTATACATGGAAAGGCAAAAAGCCAAAGGATTTCAAAAGGAAGAGAGATTAATTGCATGATAGGAACAGAGAATAAAGTTAAAGTATAATTTGACATTGTGCTTTATTCAAGGAATACATTTTTAAGTTGTAAAACACTTTGGCAAATGTATACTCTTAATTAATTCAACAACTGAAGTGCCAGTCAAAAACTGAAAATAAAAGAAAGTTACATCTCCCCTAATGTTTGCTTCAAAATGAAGGTTTTTGCTTATTTTTTTTTCTAAGATTTTATTTATTTATTCATGAGAGACAGAGGCAGGGACATAGGCAGAAGGAGAAGCAGGCTCCCCGTGGGGATCCTGATGTGGGACTCAATCCCAGGATCCCCAGGATCATGACCTGAGCCGAACAAAGATGCTCAACCCCTGGAGCCACTCAGGTGCCCTAGTTTTGCTTAGTTTTAAAAACACTTGAAATAATAAAAACTTGTAGACAAAGATAAAGATGGTGAGATTATTATCATCATGTACTTATAGTCCCTCCTAAAATTCTAGAATACTGTAGAGTTTAAAATATACAAAACTCATAAAGAAGAAAATGGGAAAGGAAACAATTGAGAAACCACAAAGCATCTGAGCTGAGCAATCAGGGGTTTAGCTAACCCCAAGAGAAAAGGAACCAATTTCTGCTGTAGACTCCTCCCCCTGCCACCTCATTCCATCCCCTAGGGAAAAAGCTGAGGCACTGGCAGCAATAGTCACAGGGATAAAGGTGGGGCTAAGACTTGAAGACTGATTTAATTCTCACTAAGGGAGCAGTTGAAGCTCCACATCTATTCTCAGCTGGCACTCCTTAATTCCCAGCAAAAGATGAGAAATGTATTCCTAAAGAGTTCTACTTTACAGAACTGGATTTTGAGGGGCAGTTGGTGGGATCATTTACACACTGAAGGTTGAGGTGTCCAGCTCTACACCTAGAGCAAGGGCAGTCAGCCCACACACTAGTGGAGGAAGACTGGAAGACTTTTCTCTTGGGAGTCTGACCAGCCCAATAAACAGAAAACCACCTCAAGAAAACAACCACTGACCAGAGAGAAGAAAAATTCAAAATTCTGCAGAGTTTTGAATTAAAAGAAGATGTTGCATCCTTGAGGTAAAGGATGCTGTTAAAATAATTCAAAACATAACAGGGAATCTGAGAAACTAAAACTATGACAGTAAAATGAAAAACTTGGTAGACTGGAAGACAAAAACTGAGAAACTCTCCGTCCAAGCAGCAGCAATGACAGAGATGGAAAATGGTAAAGAACAGTTAAAAATTAGAGGACTAGTTCGAAAGGTCCAGAAACTAAATGACAGATGTTTCACCAAGAAAAAGAAAAAGGAAGAAGGAGGAAGAAAAATTATCACCGTAATACATACTTTTGAAACCAAAGTGAAAGGTAAGAGCTTCCAAATGAAAAAGGGCCCACTGAGTTCTCACCACAACAGAAAGATGAGATGAAAACAAAACAAACCAAAAAATCAACTACCAGCAACATAAGCACACAAGGTAGCAATAAGGAATAAATACCAAAGAATCTTGGCAGGCGGGGGCGCAGGGGGCACCCATGTTTTCATCCACAGACTTCACATAATTACATAATGTAATTCATAAATATATCAAACTTGATTTTTAAAAAATAGGTTTTAAGATCACTCTACACAGAAGCCACATTTATCCAATTGTAGTCCATTCTAAACTCAGAGTTAAGCAAATTCCTTGAAGAGTCTTTTTTTTTTTTTTTTAAGATTTTATTTATTTATTCATGGGAGACACAGAGAGAGAGAGGCAGAGGGAGAAGCAGGCTCCATGCAGGGAGCCTGACGTGGGACTCGATCCCAGGTCTCCAAGATCACACCCTGGGCTGAAGGCGGCGCTAAACTGCTGAGCCACCTGAGCTGCCCGAAGAGTGAGTTTTAAGCCTAGTAATTATTATTCATTACCAACCAGATTTCTCCCTGCGTTCTTTTTCTGCTTCTGTAACAGATGATAAAGGCAATATGGAATTGGATGAATACTATAGGGGAAGTCAATAAAACCTCTCTATAAAGGTTTTTTTTTTTTTCAGTCATAAGAAAACAAATAAAATAGGATTAGGGTACATACTTCTGTACCCAAAATGTACGTTATGAACCTACTCCCTAAATTTCTCACTTTAATAATTTGCGACAAATAAAAGACTGAAATGAAGCAGAGAGGAGGGATAGCAAAATGGATATACATCCAAAATGGTATAGTTCTCAGAAACTGTGGTTAAGGCATTGATTTCTTTCTACAGTTACATTTCAAGAGTCAACAGCAGAGATATCATGTGGAAAAAACAGCTCACTATTACTCATGATTACAATGTCTGGTTTATATTCACACAGCGCAATGTCATGTCATTTAATGTGCCACCAAATCCTCAGCAATACAGAAGAGCATGTCCCAAATTTGCATTCCAGCACAGTCATCCCTGCTAATTTCTAGGCCTTCAGATTCAACTGTCAACTTGACATGTGGTATCAGTATCTCCAAAGCACTCTCAGTATGTCTCAACTGAAGTCTGTTATCTCCCTTCTCCAAACTTGTCTACAATTAGGTCTCAGTTATTATGGATTCTAAGGAGTACAGATTTTTGAAATGTGAGGACAAGGACTAAGTGGTTTTGTAGAAGAATCTCTGAAATGCAGTCATAAGGTTATTTGTACCCTGAAGGAGAAGCTAAGCTACTACATATACCCATTCACAAACCACACAAATTTCAGGTATCATTTCTTGCTTATATTCATTCCATGTTGTAAATAAATTGGCCTATTCATAAACATGGATCATGACACCCATAACTATGTAAGTTATCTCCTATGTCCAGAATGCCTTCTTTAATATTTGCTTTTATTTATCTTTTGTTCTATCATAATGCAACTTATAATTACCTGTTCTAGCTTATAAGAAAGTTCGAGCTTAGTTGATATCAGAACCATGTTCTCATTGATTTTTATACCCTTGACAGTATGTATATAACTGACTTTACACCTATCTGGCCCTTAAATACTTACTGAACTCAACAACTCAGCTTTTTTATTGAGGAGTGTCATTAAGATACATCAATATATTGCAGCTTTCCCCACAGTACTTTGCTGTATTCATTATTTTTGTGTCTCTGCCTATGCTGTATTCATTATTTTTGTGTCTCTGCCTATAGAAGCCTCTATATAATCTCCCTTTATATAGATCTTGGTTTCTGGGCCTGCTTCTTTTCACCTTGGTATAGATCTTGGTTTCTGGGCCTGCTTCTTTTCACCTTCGTACTTAAATTGACAGTTCCACGTGACAATCTTTACACCTCTCTTTTACTTTTATTCTCTTCTCTTCTAGTTAACTTTCCCATACTTCTACAATACTGCTCATAAGGTATGACTTTCATATCCAGACAGTGCTTTCCCTTTACTCTGTCACCTTAGGACTACCTTGTTTCATTATATAAGAATAATGCAGTAACAGAAAGGTCAACGTCTTTTTAAAACTGCAAGACTCAGGTGAGTGCCAGAGTGGCTCAGTGTGTTAAGCATCCAACTCTTGGTTTTGGCTCAGGTCATGATCTCAAGGTCCTCAGATTGAGCCCTGAGACCCAGGTTGGGTTCTGAGCTCAATGGTGGAGTCAGCTAGTTCTACCTCCCTCCCATTGCTCCTCTCCCTACTCCTGCTCTAAAATAAATAAAATCTTAAAAAAAGAAAAGAAAAAAAAGACTAAAGCTTCAAGACTTCAAGACCTTCAAGACTAAAGCTCTATCTCAATATAACAGAACAACGTAAGAGCAAAGACAACGTATATAATTACTATGTCTGTACATAAGTTCAAAACTCAAAACCACTGACCTTTAATCTTTTAATTTTAGAGAGGCTGAAACGACAACATTGAAGGAAATGGCAATATAGCTTTATTTATAGAGTAAATTAAAGTTTAGCAGCATATAAAACTTTATAATGCCATCCATTCCTGATTGTAGATACAATTACCATTGATACTTTATTATGATCTACATTCCTGACAAGTATGCTATAAAGAAATAACAAATTTCAAATAACTTTTAGTCTCTCAGGTGATGAAGAAATTTAGAAATGGAAATAATGATGGTGATAAGATAGTAACTAAGCTTTTATTAAACAATTACTGCTTGCCAAGTACTATTCTCAGCAATATAAACATACCACCTCATTCATTCCTTGTAACAGCTGTATGAGTACAGTATTCTTATTCCTACAACATGTTAATAATGAGGCTGAGACAGACATGGCTTGCTCAAGTCATTTAGACAGTAAGTGTTCTATCTGGCAGAATGACCTCAGAGCTTGCACTCCCAACACTAATTCTTAGCATAAGACATTACCTACCTGAGAGCCCTAATTAAGCAAACTGCCCCCCCAAAGAGCATGAGTTAGTGAAAAAGCCAGAAACAGAACACTGAGATCTTGAATCTTAAGACCTTTTTCTATTTTACTTTTAAAATTTTTTGTGTGGTATTTTAAACATGTCTTGTTTGCACACCATTTGGAGATAGTAGGGACTTTGGACACAGATAAGGCAACACACTGAAATTATCTGGTGTATGTGCTTTTTGTTTGTTTGGTGTTGGTCCTATGTCCTAATTCAAAGTCAAGTGCTCTTTCTCCATAAATGAATTCCTGAATAAGTTATATGAAGAACAGTAGTGACAACTGTCAGAGAAACACCTGGCAAAAAAAAAAAAAAAAAAAAAAAGATCTCATATCTACAAATATGCTTTTTTATTTCCTAGATGAGAGAACTGCCTATCAAATTTCATTGACACAAAAATGATAAACCTGTGGCCATTTAGCACATAGAATTCCTTCAGTTATATTAAAGTTTTCAATGGGTGAGATTCTTAAAACTAAAATTTGGTCGTAGTACACAATGAACATCTCCAATATTATTATTGAATTAGGGCTAATTCAAACCATTGTCCTGAATGAAATAAGTTCTAACCATACTTCTCCATTACATACCATCCATTTCATTTTTGAAGCTACTATGTACAATGACATAAAGCTATTAAGTGAAAAAAATATATATATCAAAATTTGAGAACCCCTTTTGGTTTTGATTGGTTTTTAGAATAAAACCAAAAAACACCTGATAAGTAAGTGCCTGTGAAGTTTAAAATTATGTTCTAATTACAGTATCTATCTGAACAGAGTAATTCTATAACATGAAACATCAGACCACACTGATTGTCCCAACCCCTGCTGATAAACTCGTTTAATTACACATTTGTAGTCAGGCAAATGAGCCTAAGACTTCGCCCCCTACTGTGCTCTTAATGTGAAAGTTCATATGTCAAAACTTCCAAGAAAAGAATTCAAAAGGATTACGTATTTAAGCAAACCAAGGTTCCAGTAACATACTTATGAATATACATTTTAAGCCAAGCAATAAAGCTTAGACATATAACTATCTCCAGCTGTATATGCAATCTTAAATTAAGTTTAATATTCACTGAGAAAATGGACATAAAGTAGGCCTCACATAATTGTTCACTGACTCCAGCTACAAAGTTCCTCAAAAATTTTTTCTTAGCGAAGTTTTTATTTTTTATTTATTATTTTTTTAATAATAAATTTATTTTTATTGGTGTTCAATTTGCCAACATACAGAATAACACCCAGTGCTCATCCCGTCAAGTGCCCCCCTCAGTGCCTGTCACCCACCCATTCACCCCCACCCCCCCCTTCCTCTTCCACCACCCCTAGTTCGTTTCCCAGAGTTAGGAGTCTTTATGTTCTGTCTCCCTTTCTGATATTTCCTACCCATTTCTTCTCCCTTCCCTTCTATTCCCTTTCACTATTATTTATATTCCCCAAATGAATGAGAACATATAATGTTTGTCCTTCTCCAACTGACTCATTTCACTCAGCATAATACCCTCCAGTTCCATCCACATTGAAGCAAATGGTGGGTATTTGTCATTTCTAATGGCTAAGTAATATTCCATTGTATACATAAACCACCTCAAAAATTTTCTTAACTTGACGCCAGCAACATTTTCTTTCTTCCTTTTAAAGATTTACTTATTTATTTGAGAGAGAGAAGCAAACTCCCAGCTAAATGGGGAGCCCAACATTGAGCTCGAGATCATGACCTGAGTCAAAATTAAACATCGGATGGTTAACCAACTAAGCCACCCAGGAGCCCCAACAATCATATTTTCAAAGCAAATTATTTTCTAATAATATATGAAGATTAGAATATGTTTATACTGTCTGTTGAAGCCTCCTCAAGGAAATTCTTTAGGAAGCAAGCATTCAACAAAAGCTTGTTAAATTAAGCACAATAAGGGGCACCAGCATGGCACAGGCAGTGAATGTGTGACTCTTGGTTTTGGCCCAGATACTGATCTCAGGGTTGTGAGATCAAGCCCCAGGTCAGGCTCTGTGCTCAGCATACAGTCTGCTTGGGATTCTCTCTCCCTCTTCCCTCTTCTTCTTCCTCTTCCACTCCCACTCGTGTGCTCGCATGCTCTCTAAAATAAATAAATCTTTGAAATAGATAAATAAAGCACAATGAGACAATTCCCTTAACATGAAGAACTTTTTGTTTTATGTCAAATATTTTCCAAGTTAAGAAAAAAGGGACTATTCTTAATACTTTCCTTCACAAGAAATATCCACTGCCTGTAAACAGTACTAAAAGACTGTCAGGTATATCCTCCTTCCAGTTTTCATACATTAAGTCTACTAATTTAAGTGTAATAACCATATGTCCAAATTATATCACCAGTTATGACCTCAATATGGCCAAATCATATTGGTTTCTTTCAATGACAACCAAATTAAGATTTCTCTAGATCAGAGCTGTCTGTAGAATGTGAAAGTAAGTTTCGCTGTGACCATTTGGGAAGCTGAATATGATCTTGATGATACCACAGTGAAGGTGAAAAGACTGATCTAAATATGTGTAAAGTTTTCCCACAAAAAGACAAATATAATCAAGTGATTTTTAATTTCACTTCCCAGCAAGTATAAAGATCAATGGCTGACTACTGGTTAACAAAAATAGAGTGAGAATAGAAATAAAGAACTGTCAGGAAATTTTTTCAAAAACTTGGGGCTGAGTTTCTGTTGCTAACAATCACCCATATAAAAGCAGTTGTTATCCCTGGAAACATGAAACACCTCCTTAAAGCTTTAGTAGAATCCTTTTGCCGTTCCTATGTGGAATTCTGTATACTGTGTCTTTTTCTCTTCACTATTTAGTACGTGCAAGATAAGATAATTACAAGTATAGAAAGAAGTCATCTGTTTTAAAATGTGAGGTTTTAAAATATTAAATTGGAATGTATACTTGCTGATAGTACACAAGAAAAAAGAAAAAGACTGAACATTTCTACTCTCCTCCACCCCAAACACCAAAATCCCAATTTCCGTTTTGTCCCAATGATGCATTAATACCACTTTGTTCTACTTACTTATAATATGTTTTAAATTCTGGAAGCCTTAGTCCTGTCCCCTAAATTTTTCCTTTTCAAGACTTTCCTTGGTTATTCTTGTTAATTTTTTCACATAAACTTTATAATCATTTTGTCTAGCTCCAGAAAAAAAATTGCCGATTTCCACTTGGGATTATGTAATATTTTGAAAATTAACTAGGGACAATTGACATCTCCATGTAAATCTTCCTATACAAGAATCATAATGAAATCTTCCCCAGATCCTCTCAGAATGTTTCCTGCTATCATTTTTATTTTCAGACATAGCAATTCTGATGTGTATTACTATCTAAAAAGCTGCAAGGAGTCTAGAATCAAAGTCACCTCCATATTAAATGGCCCACAACTGTTCAATTTTTACTAAGTACAGCATGAGATACAAAGATGAAGTCACACCTAGTATTAACAAAAAGTAAACATATAGGGCCTTGTACACAGCAATTTATATCTTACAAAGCTAATCAATCCTTTTAAACCCTTTTAAACCTTTTAAATTTACTACTATAAATCACCTGTTTCTCACTGAAAAATGAGATAAACTAATGGGCAGAACCCTGACTTAGTATCACTCAGCTAAAGTGACTTCAGATTATACGGTCTGCTTTAAATATTTTACAACTAACATTATACTACTAAGTAGAAAAGATTAAATATTTTAAAACCATAATAAGTATTATAATTATTTCATTGAGAATAAACAGGATGATTATTCTGACAAAGCCACCTACAGGTTAACTTACTTCCTTGAACAAAGATCATTCCCAGGGCCAAGCATGATAGTTTTTTTGTTTTTAAAGATTTGATTTATTTATTCGAGAAAGAGAAGGCGCATGCAGATGCCCAAGCATGAGCACACAAGCAGCGGGAGGGGGAGCAGCAGACTCCCAGTTGAGCAGGGAGTGCGACATGGGGCTAGATCCCAGGACCCTGAGATCATGACCTGAGCTGAAGGCAGACACTAAATAACTGAGCCACCCAGGTGTCCCCCAAGTATGATAGTTTTAAGGAGAGAGTTAAGAGAATGACAGTATATGGTTCACTACTATACAGGTACTTTTTCCTAATGGAATTTACTTAGTAAATTCGACACACATTCAAAACAAAACAATGATTTATTTTAGAATATGATTTTTAAATACGTTTTCTGAATATTCAATTTGTTGATATTCTAAATGAATTTATAATACTATACTTACTAGCTGTATTTAGGCAAAATACTTGAACCTTGGTGTCCTCACCTTCATTAACAGAGCTCAGTCTAGTACTTAACATCACAGGACTAGGATGAGCTCTGAATGTGCTATGTTTGTACAGCACAAAGAGGAGCAGTGAGCGTTTCTTAAGACCTATATAACTGATGTTGCCACTGTTCAAACAGGCTATCTAAAATCAAACAGGAAGAAAGGACTGTAGAAAATGACATAGCAAAAATATAAGAGAACTGATGACTGAAGAACAGCAAATAAACTAAGATGACTGTAGGTTATAATTTAGGAAAATAAAAGCAGAAAGCTCCTTGGGGATAAAGAGTGCCATCTTACATAATCTAACTTTTAATTAACTTAATCAATAAAAATATGCTAAATGTTAAGTTAAAACATGAAATTATTTTAAAATAAAATTTTTATGACAAACAAGCTCAATAAAGATGCACCTGTAATCTCTAGGGTAGCAAACTGGAGGAGAGCTCAGCTAATCAAATCATTGAATTGTCTTCCATATAGGGTTTAGATTTGAAACAGCACATAAAGAACTACTACAGTTTCCCAGAAAAAGGAATAAACTATGATTATTCCATGAGCTCTACAAAAACTTACCAAAAGAGTAGTAAAGGGAATTTATTAAAAATTAAAAATTGAAGAATGAGTTCAAATACTTCTTCCATAGTATTTTCACACCTCCCCCTCTCTGAATTCACCTCCCTCACTTTGCTTCCATAGGATTTCATGGTTCTGTAATACTTAAAACTGTATAGTCTTCTACATCAGCATACAGAGTAATAAGCCTCCAGAGAGCAAGATGATTCCTTCATTTTTTTATATTACTCAAATATATTTAAAAATGCCTAAATAAGAGTTTGGTATATAACCAAGAGCTGCACATTTCTCTGTTCTCATCTGCACAGATGTGGGCTTGTACTTTTTATAATGTTTTCATCAGTTTTTGTTGAGTATTTATCATTTTACATCTATGCATATTTTATCAATGAGTCATGTCATATACAAATATACTACTGGTTTCTCAACATGTATACATGCTATAATGAACACAATACAAATCTGCTTAAAAATATACCTAAATTCAGATTAGTTTTTTAAAAAATCATTATGCGTTAACTTTACTCACTACTATCCTTATATATTAAGAATCACTTTCCTAAAGCATCTGGCAAAATACTTTGTATACACTAAGCATTTAAAAAACATCTGGAATTAAATTTCTAAACTTAAAAGTAGCAAGTAAATAAAATATACTGGTTAAATGATTACTAAAGCCATGTAGTATTTTCTTGTGCATCCTACATGTGTACTTTTTCCCCATGGGTTAGGGAAAATAATTAAATACCTAAAAATTTCAATTTAAGATGTATCAAGAAAAATATCAACTAGGAAATACCAAAACAGAATATTCTACACCTGCCTGCTGTGATTAAATATAAATACACTAAACATGTAATTGAAGTAAAAGCACATACACAAAATAAAAAGATGAATCGAATGAATAAACTAAAATCGCAGGAAAATAAGGGTTATCATGAAGGATCCACATATAGCTATGGCCTGCCTCATTTCTTGAAGCCAAAGATCAGAGCCTAATGTTATATAATTAAATTTTCCAAAATATAAGAGAGCAAGAGCACATGGTTTGTTAGGTTACAGTTCTTGAGGACAACAAGACAGAAAATGAAAAGCAGCTCTACTATTTATAGTTGTTACTCTGCAATGTCCTGTCTGTCCAATCTAATGCCACTGTGGATATTTATAGCATTCATATTGCCCAAATTTGAATTCACAGCCTCCTTCAGGTAATCTTGAACCCATCAGCGATAAGCAGTGTCAAAACCACAATAGTCTCTAATACAGAGATGCCTAACTGCAGAGCTCTACTGTCATTACCTGAATTCCAAGATCCTGATAAAGAAAAAAGCAGTATGATTTATAATTAATTGTTTTACATTCCATCGTCCTGAGCACCTACCAAGTATTCACATTTACTAATAGTAATTGGAATGTTAAGTATGCTCCAAACCCTAAATCAGCATTTGGACATTGGAAAATAAAGAATAAAAGGAATTTGTTAAGTAGAAAGGCAACAAACAAGAAGTTCTCTCCTCATTACCTACCTCAAAAAAGTGAACAGGGTACATAATACAGCAAGGAAAGAACGAAGACCAAATGGAAGTCTTATTTCAGTAGCATATTTTAGTTATCTCTGGAACCCTGAGCAACTCATTCATATATTCATTTATTTACTTCGTAAATACTTGAGTTTTCTACTAAAACAGAAAGCATTTTCCTAGTAAACATGGTTTATGACTGCTAAGTGAACAAACATACAAGCCCTGAAGGAACTCACAAGCTAGGCAAGGAAGGCAGAAATGAAATAAGCAGTAAGAAAATAACTATTTACTCGCAGTTGAGTGACAGACACCGAAATTCACAGTGCTATAGAAGTGCATACTAGACTTTTTTACTGTATAACCTACATCAGTCAACTGCCTCCTGAAATTTCATTTCTTCATTTGAAAAGGGCACAAAGGTTGCAAGGATTATGAAAGAAAGAATGAGGCAGTGACCAAGTTCACAGTGCCTAACACTTTTACTATGTAACTCCTAGTATCCCTGCTCCCCTCCTGGGTTTTCCTTAAAAGAGGACTTTCCAACTAATATGAATTCCACTGCCTGTCATCATGTTAACCAACCATCAATAAAAGTAAATCAAACCAATGTAAGGTTAATAGTGTTTCTTTTTTTAAAGGAATTAATTTATCTGAGAGAGAGAGTGAGAGAGAGCCTGAGCAGGGGGAGGGGCAGAAGGACAAGCAGACTCCCCGCTATCCCAAAACCCTGAGATCATGACCTGAGCCAAAGGCAGACATTTAATGGAATAAGCCACCCAGGCACCATTCTGTTTGTCATCTAAAAGATTTCTAACAGTGATGATTATTTGGTACATTTAAGTATCTTAAAATTATCCTCCTGATTTCAACTAAAAAAAATATGGATAGGTATCCAAAATACACCCCAGAGATTATCATAGGAATGGGTCAGAAGAAACTGTATTTTGAAAAGCTCTACAGAGAGTTCTAATGCACAGCCAGGTAGTAGCAGGTATAAATACTATGAATAGCATACTTCTAATTTCTGGTTAATAGATGATATGATGTCCGATGATCAAAAGTATAATACTGGGTTGCCTAAATGGTTAATGTTAATGGTTATTATAAGCAGAGTCCCTTCTTTTCCTGATAATTCCAAAATGTTAACTTATTTCACATATCTAGACTTCTCAGAGGATAAAAAGCAAGCATACCTTTAGCTCACTAGAAGAACTAGGTGAATTCAGGGTTCTCCAGGTCTACAATTCTCGTATTACACTGTCTCTCTCGTCCAAAACCTATAAAATCCAAGACTTGTCTTCTAATCTTTTATTAAAATGTGGCTAACAAGTTATGACTATAAAAAGTGATACCTTTCTAATACATCTTCAAGATAATTTGAACAGCAAAATATAACCATAAGAGTGATAGCTAATGTAGCAGTGTATTATGCAATGCAATTTTTCCCTTTTCTCTTAAAGATACTGAGTAGTTTTTACTTCCTGTGGGTACTAGTGAAAAATGACTGATCCAGAGTAAGACTGACACGTACATTCAAAGATGTGAATGAACTGAAAACATTAAAAACAATTATTCTTCAATGATGTTATGTTAGCATGACTGCAACAGCAATAGTCTGAATACAGGTAAAGTGGAAACAACAGCTAACAGTACCTTCAAACGCTTGCATCAAATAGACGGTGATCAAGCAAAAACAGGGTAAAAATAGGAACTGTTATCTTTTTTTTTTTTTTAATTAAATGCTACTCTGCAGACATTTTAGTAGGTAAAAATAAGCTGTATGATGCCTTCCTTCATGAACTGGCAGTCAATATATTTAATTTCCCTAAAAACTGTTTTTAAAAATTCCCAATCTATTTGCTAACTAAAACCTGACCTGTTACACTCATGACTCTTTACTGTACAAACTGTCACTTTTTATAATATTTTATACATTATCCAATATTATAATTTTAATGCTAAACATTCTATTGTTATTTTTAGACTCTACTGTAATTCCCTGAGAATTCAACTATATCACCAAAGAAAGGCACAATCTCTCAACAGAATAAAATAGTTCAGAGAATCTAGGTTTTGTTTTCTCTATTAGAAATCATTTTGATCAGACACAAGTTTCAGAGATGTGAACTTAAAGTGCAATTTTTAAACTCCTCTCCCTGTTATCCACTGGCATCACTAGAACTATATAATCACAAAATTATTATTTGCTTCAAAGTCTTAATTAACAGCTTTAAAATATGTTTCATCAGTGATCAAGGAAGTTTTCTCAGTAACCAAGGAATGGTGCACCATTTATCCACCAGTGATTAAAGACTTTCCTTACGTACAACAAGATATGCTTAGACAAGACACCCAAGTCCACTCTTTCAGAATAACTGCTCCATTTCCTCTCAGCTAATTAGGGAACAGATGTAACAGATGCTATTCTCCATCTAACTGAAATATGAAGGCAATGGAAAAATTTTCTGAGGTATCAAACAAATTTTGTAACAACAACATGAAATCATTGTAATGCTTATGAATTAAGCTACCATTAATAATTACTGTGGTTAATTCTGAGGATGAGGCTCAATTTAAATAATGTTATAATTAAAGAAAACATCTCTTTGAAAATGACCACATACACCTAAGTATCAACTGCTTATATTATAAATCAATATAAAAAATACTAAAGATAATCCTTTTGTATTTACTAATCATGAATAGTAGAGCTGATTAACCTTATTTTACAGATTAGATGACTAAATCTCAGAGAAAGTAACTTTTCTCAAGTCCTTAACCAGTGAGTAAAAGATCCAGAACATAAATACAAGTCTGAGTCTTTTTCTCATGTCCTCTGCACTATACCACACTGGAAGAATCATCACTAAATCTATTTATTCTTTTTCCATGTCCATATAAAATGTGGAAGTATCTCTGAGGCCCATTTTTGACAAGCTGTCTCAGAAGCTCTTTCGTTTTGAACTTCTCTAACAGTCCTAGTCATCTGATTCTTACTAACAATTTATTTTTATAAGACAACTCTTTAAGTATACAGATCTCATCTCTTCATTTCCAGTATGGATTAGTTAAGATTCTACTTAATATTAGTATTCTTTGGTGAAAGACAATTATCATATGGTTTTACTTGTATGTGGAATATAAGAAATAGTGACAGGGACTATAAGGGAAAGGAGGGAAACTGGGGAAAAATCAGAGTAGGACAAACCATAAGACTCCTAACTCTGGGAAACAAAAAAAAGGTTGCAGAAAGGGGAATGGGTGACGGGTACTAAGGGAGGCATGTGATGTGATGAGCACTGGGTGTTATGCTATATGTTGGCAAACTTAATTTAAATAAATATTTTTTTAAAAAGATAAGGATTCTTGCCCCATTTATTTCTTACGATATTCTTCACACTCAGATGTTAATTTAATGAAATAAGAGAAAATACCATGTTTGATGACCCTAACTCCATACACTAAATCTAGCTCAGCTCTCTAAAGAGTAGAAAGTTTAAGAATATATCTTCCTAGTAAAAAAAGCCTGGAGACTACTTCCATGCTACTCTTTAAAGAAAGGATTAAAAACTAATTAAACAAGTAAATTCACACAGCCATAAGAAATGCAAGCCTCAGGGTCGCCTGAGTGGCTCAGTTGGTTGAGCATCCAACTCTTGATTTCAGCTCACATAATGATCTCAGGGTCCTGAGATCAAGCCCAACCTGGGCCTCTGCACACAGGGTGGAGTCATTTGAGATTCTTTCTCCCTAACCCCTCCTCCTGCTTACAAGTGCATGTGCTCAGTCTCTCAAACAAACAAATAAAATATTTCCAAAGGAAAAAAAAAAAAAAAAGGCAAGCCTCTGTGAACACTTACTGTACTGGGAGAGCTATAAAGTTGTGGCCTTCCTAGGCTTACCATGCCAGGTCTTCTTGCCAAATACAAAATTGACCTTCTATTAGGGGTGGGGGGTGGGGGTGGGGGGAGAGAACTTATAAATCAAATTAATTTTGAAAAACAGGGCTTTTTATTCTAAATGCTGAAAGAATAATTTATTTTATTTTAAGCAGTTAGTAGAAACTATTACACAATAAATGGAACCCTAATCATCAAAATCTGCAGCCCATAAACAGCAAAGAATTTATCTACATATACAACCTTTGCTCATCAATATACTATCCTTTAATATCAATAACCAGAATAAAGACCTTCTCCCGGTAAAGTACAAAACACTCTCTTCCTTAAAATATTCAAATGGTTTGTAGTAATTCTGATAAACTTACCTAGGAAACCTCAAAACTTTAAAGTCTGTGGCCTCCTCTAAGTTATACCCACAACTGGAACAAAACTAAGAACTAAGGAAAACCAGTATCATCTAACCTTGTTTAACTGAGCTACTTCTAATTAAAATCTGTACCTGTCCAGTTTGCCTATAAAAGGGCAGGCCCTGTTACCTTAAATTTAACTGTATCTTTAGAACTTAGCATATTTCTGGCCACAAAGGAAATTTTTTAAAAAGGTCTATTGGATAAAACAATCAAGAAACAAATTAACTAGTTTTCAATTGATGTGACCTGTCATTTTCCGGGAAAATGGAAAATGACTATTTCCCTAGTCAGCTGCTATAGTTCTTTCTCATGTAAGACAAGAATAAGATCTCTTAGATTTCTTGAATTGTAATAAATTGGAATCTTGCTCACATAAAAACCCTGTGAATACCCACTTTTCTTCATATTAAATGTAAAAAGCATGTATATAACTAAACATGGAAAACTGATGCAAGGGAGGAAAATAAAGAACTAGGTGGGTAGGAACAAGTAAACCTGTTAATATACACATAGAATATACACCAAAAATGGACCACGTGATTCCTAATTGATCTTAACCTCCTAGATGTAGCTGTATATCTTCTAATAATATCCAAATTTATATCTCTTGTTCATCAGTGAAATTATCCTTTAGTACCCATAATCAAAATAAAGGAAGCTACTATTTAAGAAGAAAAATTAGTTATTTGTGTGTGTCAATTGGGCTATGCTGAACTCCAGTTGCCAGAATTCTATTCTACTGTGTGTTACCAGTTAGGATGAGCGATAAGAAATATTCCTTCCTAAAAGCTGGAAGACAAAAAGGAGGCAATGGCCATTTTTTTTAGCATTCTCCCAGCTATTCAACCAAATGCTAATTTAGTTGCTGCTGTGAAAAAGATTTTGTAGATGTAATAAAGTCCCTAACCAGCTGAATTTACTCACGGGGGATATTATCCTGGGTGGGCCAGAGTGAACTGAATACAGTTGGAACCTCTAAACCAGGGATAAGTCCTTCTTTAAAGTCAGTATACTTCCAACACTAAGGAGTCTATATACTTCCCTTCTCTTTGGAGTTTTCTGACTGTCAAATGCACTCCATTCCCTTTAGATCTTCTTTACTGCCTGTTCTGAATGACCATAAATAGGAGAAGACACAACTGCATAATGTCAATTCCTCATAAGTCCACGTGTGTATCCTGCTGCTACTTCTTTGGTTGAACACTGACTTGTACACTTACCATAAAGCTTCACCTAAAAGTTATAAAATAAAATAAAAGAATACCATTAAGCCACTAAAGCCATAATTATGGCATGGATGAAAGAGACTAACCTAACCTTGCCAATGTATTCAACGTAGTCATGTTTAAGAGTATTTTTAGGCTAAATAAATTAAAATCTATTCCAGAATGTCAAATAAGTTGCATCAAATCCACACTGCTAAGAAAAAAAAGTATTCATTTTGGTATGAAAAAAATAACTTCTTTAATAAACACATTGGATTAATCCTTATTCAGTAAACATGGAGGAGAGTAGTTAAGATAGGGAAAATGAAAAGCCTTCATGAAATGTCATCAAAGTATTAAGGGCACATTGAAAAAGGCCACAAACCCCCAATTTAACTAGATGTAACAAATACTTTATGATGAATTTTTTAGAAATCCTCCATTTTATCCAAAAAAGACCTTCATATTATTAAGTTGCAAACAACAGAGTAGGATGCACATGTGTACTATGCATGTTGTGGGTATGCATATATATTTTTAAATTTCTACAAATAGCCTGTACTCTTAAGATATTAATAAACCACAGAAAGATATTAATCTCATTTTTACACTAACATCCCAGAATACAACTGTACTTAGTTACAATATAATCATGAAAAGACAGCATTTGAAAATAATACCCTATATAAATGAACATATTATCGTAATGAGGTGACAAATTTGAGAAAGGTAAAAAGTGAAAAGTGAAAAGTTTTGGTTACTTATGAACAATCAAGTGCTAGACTAATTTTGTACTTTAAGTAGAAAACCGTAACTACCTATGCTCTCCAAAAAAAAATAAGTATTCAATATTTAAAGTGCCTCTTGATAGTTTAATAAATTAGACATATTATCTCTTGAAACTCTATCTCACAAACAGAATGCTGTGTCACCGTATCACCTTGGGATAACGTTCCCTTTTCAAATTATTCTATGTATAAGGAATACATTAATATTTTTAAACACTGAAGAGTATCTAGAATAATAATTAAAAATTGGGCCCTTTTTTGAACATCACAATTTCAAGACTTAGTATATACTGAATCAAGTGTATTTGATCAAATGTATTCCTTTTCATCACCACATAACATTCCACTGCATGAAGAGACCAGAATTTCTATCTCCCTATTAATGGTTATTTATGCTGTTCCCAACAGTTTATTATTATAAACAATGTTGTAGTGAACATTCTCTTATCTATCTTCTGGATATATCAAGAGTTTCTTAAGGAACTGACAAATAGTGCAATTTTCATAGACAGGATCTTTAATAAAAATAAATAAAAACTCCCACAATCAATGGACACTGCCAACTGCTCTTTAAGGTTGCTGTACCAATTTATACTCTCGATTTCACTGCATGGGAATTATGTTTCTCCATATGTCAGACCTACGTAGTATTTTTATTTTGACAACAAAATGGGTGTCAAGTAGTACATTACTGTCATTATAATGTGCATTCCCCTGAGTATTAATAAAGTAAAGCACTTTTTCATGTATTCATTCTATTGGATCTATGGTCTTCTTTTTGTTTTTGAATGAATTCTTTATATGTTCTAAACACAAACCCTTTGTGTGCCTTGTTTTCTAACAGCTTACAGTGTCTTTCACAGAACAAGATTATTTTTTCAAAGTAGACATATCTATTGTCCTTCCTTTATGAGTTTTCTAGTCAGCAATCCTTCCTTACTCTAAAGTCACAAATATATTCTCCTACAAATTTCTTTCATTTGGAATTTTTTTGCAATATGCAAACTCAATTATCCTAACATCACTTATTGAAAGACTATTCCTCCCACATTTCATTTGCTCTTCCTCTATGTCTGCCCCTTCTTTCTACAATATACATATACACATTACATTAAAAATGGTTCTAATTCCACTGGCTTACCTGCTGTTCCTCAGTAATATAGACAATTAATCAAATGATAGTGATTAAATGCACTCAAGGCACCCCTCCATTTTGTTTTAGACTTTCCTTTTAGAACTGTCCCACTGATCAGTTTTAACACCTCAAAAAATTCTTAATTCAGTTCCACACAGTTTTATTATTCTCTAATAAGAAAAAAAGCATTCCTTGTTAGATTTTAACTATAAAAATTGATTCAGAAACTAGCATCTGTAAAATATGGAATTAAAGTTACAGAAGTTTTCAAATTTCTAGCTCTGAAGTTGTTCACTGCATTTTCCATGATTTAAAAAAATATCTCCAGTAGTTCTTATTTGGTTTTCATTTCCATTCTTAGTATTTACTTATAGTATGTCATCTATTATCAGGTATTTCCTTAAAAATATTTTAACATCTTTGAAGTGTCTTATTAATACTGTAAATGCTAGGCAGCAGCAATACAGAGCTGTCCCTGCCTAACTAGTTTTGGACTGGCAGTCTGCAACAAGCCTTGAGTATTACTGCATGTTCTCACAGGTGTGCCAGAATGCAAGGCTGGTTTATCTCATCTAACTGAGCAGCTTCTGTAGTCAGCCACATAGGCAACTAAACAGCTCAAGAGACCACATATTACTGCTTACTCCCCTGAGGTAGGAAACTGTATTGTCTGCTGCTTGTCCACAAGAGCTGGGACGTTGGCCCTGGTTCCTCTTCAGCAACGCAGTCCACTGACTCAAGAGTATCAGCATATTTGCACTGATTCCCTGTGCCCCAGTAACTAATTGACACATGTACATTGCTCTCTGATCTGGGAAGTCTCAGGTCTTCCACCAACATCCTTAAAACTGTGGTGGTAAGTTATTCTGTTAGCTTCTAAGGAGGATAAAAATTTCAGATCCTTTACCTTTCTTAACAAAGATATGTATTAAACTTGCAATGCCTTGGGCAAAAAAAAAAAACAAACTAGGGACTAATAAAGCACTCCTTAAAAAAAAAAAAGCTACATCACCAACTTTCCTGGTTAGAGTATATATGGTAGGAAAAACATGATTTAGGAAAATGGTAATAAAACTATCTGGGAAGTTATTAGAAATTAACTGATTTCACTGGTATTTTCCTTTTAACACATATCACATAATATAATGAAAAGACAGAATAAGTCTCTATATAAATACAAATTTTACGTGAATAACGAACTTCCTGTCA
Organism: Vulpes lagopus; assembly: GCF_018345385.1. Lineage (NCBI taxonomy): Eukaryota > Metazoa > Chordata > Mammalia > Carnivora > Canidae > Vulpes > Vulpes lagopus. The sequence continues at coordinate 109,052,920 of NC_054825.1, read as the reverse complement.
ATTTATTTGGTTGTTTTTGTCACCTTGGTGGTACATAACAGTGCTGCATTTAATGACATCAAATTAGTTCTGCCTTTTTTTCTAATCTGTTTTATCCTTATTTATTTTGTGAATTTTCAAAGAAATAGCTTTTTACTTTTGTGAATCATCAACTTTCAGCACCTTTACTAAATATTAAATTTTGTTCTACTTTTCCTTCACTTTCATCTACTTTACTGCTCTTTATGGATCCTTAAGTTACAATGCACATCTCCTTTATGGCCAGCATCTAATCTTTAATTTCTAGGTGATTTCCAGCTCAATTCCATTGTGATTAAAGAGCACGATAAATTATTTCAGACTTCTGAACTTTGCTGAGGCTTTCTTTACTGGCCAGCACACAATTTGGCAAACAATTTCACATACATTTTAAAAGAATGAATTATGCTACTGCTGGGTACAATGTTCTTTTTTCGTTGTTAATTAAGTCAAATCTGCTAGTTGTGTTGTTCAGATCCTCTACATTCTTAATTTTTTATCTGCTTGTTTTATCAGTTACTTAGAATTACATTAAAATTATGACTGTGGATATGAGTTCTTCTCCTTTTAGTTCTGATAAGTTTTACTTTACATGCATTTTCAACCTATGCTATTTGGTTTATATAAATTTAAGACCATGATCTCTTGTTAGACTAATCTTATATATGACTTCGAACTTTCTATATAAGCAATCAGGAAATCTGCTAATAGTATTACTTACTTCTTCCTTCCCAATATGCATACCATTTTTTATTTCTTTTTTGGTTTATTACACTTGCTAAGAAGTTTAGTACCACCTGGAGTAGAAATGGAGAAAGCAAACACCCCTGGCTCAGTCACTATCTTAGGAGAAATGCACAGAGTCTGTTACTGCAGAGTATGACATTGCTATAGATATTTTCACCTATCTCACCAATAGTATTGGCCTTTATCAAATTGAGGAAATTCCCTTAATTTTAAGTTTGGTAGATTTTACCATAAAATTTTGTCCAACAAACATTATATGTTCTTATTCATTTGGGGAATATAAATAGTAGTGAAAGGGAATATAAGGGAAAGGAGAAGAAATGTGTGGGAAATATCAGAAAGGGAGACAGAACATAGAGACTCCTGACTCTGGGAAACGAACTAGGGGTGGTGGAAGGGGAGGAGGGCGGGGGGTGGGGGTGAATGGGTGATGGGCACTGAGGGGGGCACTTGAGGGGATGAGCACTGGGTGTTATTCTGTATGTTGGCAAAGTGAACACCAATAAAAAATAAATTTATTATAAAAAAAATTTGTCCAATACTCCTTTATGCATCTCTTGAAATAATCATATACTTTTTAGCCTTTATTCTATTGATATATCATCTAAATTCTTAGATGTTATCCTAACCTTGCATTGCCAAGGTATATCCCATTTGATAGTGATGTACTATCCTTTTTATATATCACTGTATTAAATTTGCTAAAATTTTATCAGCAATTTCTACATCTATGAGGAATTGACCCTTCTTTTCTTTTCCTGGTGGTGCCATGGCAATGCTCATTACTAATTTATGGTAACTGAAGTAAAACAAAGTATTCCCTTCTCATATCTCTCATGAAAGACTTCATAGATTCACACTGTTTCTTAAAAACTTCACCTATTTTTGTGGGGTAGTAGTTTTTACTACAAATTCAGCTTTTTTAATCATTATAGGCTATTCGAGTTTTCTGTTACTTCACTGTAACACCGTATCTTCCAAAGCTTTTTCAACTAAGTTGTCAAATTTATTGGCTTATAGTTGCTCAGAATATTCCCCTAGAAGCTTCTTAATGTCTGTAGGATCCATAATGATGTCCCCTATGAAGAAGAAAATTAGATAACTGATTTAGGTTCTTTAAAATAACATTTATAGATATAAATTCCCCATAAACACTGCTTTAGCATCATCTCACAAATTTTATGTTATTTTCACTGCCATTTTAGTTAAAAATACCTTCTAATTTTTCTTGTGACATCTCTTAAGCAATGGCCTATACAGAAGTGTGTTGTTCAATTTCCAAATATTTGAGAATAATTCCATTTCAGTGAGAGCTTATCCTCTGCAGACTTTCAAACATTCTACCTTGTGGTCTAGCAAATATTTTATACTGGTGAATGCATGATGTTCAATCAGTTGTCAGCTGTAATGTTTTATAAACACCATTAAGATCAAGGTGGTTAATACTAATGTTCAGAACTTGTTTTATATAGTAAGTGGCACTGTAGTAAGTAAATAAGCAATAAACATTTATGATTACTTTTAGGGCTTTCTGATAAAATTGCATTTTATCATTATGAAAATATGAGTCTTTCTCTTGAAATCTATTTTATCTGATATTATAATATAGTCACTTTAACCTTCTGCCTACTGTTTCTTGCTATATTTTTTACAAGATTCATTTATTTGAGAAAGAAAATGAGCACACATGCCAAGAATAGGGGGGAAGAGCAGAGGAAGAGAATGTCCAAGCAGATTCCTGCTGAGTGGGGGGAGCCTGACATGGGGTTCAATCCCAGGAGCCATGAGATCAGGACACAAGCTACATCCGAGAGTCAGATGCTCAATCTACTGACCTACCAAGATGACGCACCTCCTCTTGCTGTATCTTTTTCCACCTGTTTACTTTCAATCTACTTCTATTTTACTATTCAGCATTTTTTTCTTCTTCAGAAACTGAATAGTTTAGAATAGCTATATACTTCATAGCTATGTCTTAATTTTTTTCAATCCATTTTGACAACCTTTGCATTTTTACAGGGTTGTTTCTTTGCTGGTATTTAATGAAATTATTGATAAAATTAGGTTTGGCTCATCTACCAACTTTATTATTAGCTTTCTATTTGTAGCCTCTGTTTTTGTTCCTCTGCTTCCCTTCCCAATTTTTAAAAATACACTATTTTAATATATTTTTAAAATTCCACTTTCGTTTTCCTCAGGGTATTTTTATCTGTCCTCATTTGCATTATATTTTCAGTGGCGGCTGTGAGGGCTATAATATAAATCTTTAACTTTTCAAGGTCAACTTATGATTAACATTTTATAACTTCACACAATATGCTAAAATTTGTTACCACCATGTTAGGTACATGTTTACACATACATAAGTGTAAAATTCCACAGGACGATGCTATTTTTTCCTTTAAATATTTATGTGTAGTGCAGCCCCAGTGGCTCAGCATTTTAGTGCCACCTTCAGTCCAGGGAGTAATCCTGGAGATCCAGGATTGAGTTCCACGTCCTGCTCCCTGCACGGAGCCTGCTTCTCCCTCTGCCTGTGTCTCTGCCTTGCTCTCTCTGTGTGTCTCTCATGAATAAATAAATTTTTAAAAAGTTATGTGTAAAAAAAATAAATAAAAAGTTATGTGTATCAGAAAGAAACTAAAAAGACCCATTCCCTCCTCAATATAAAAGTCTTTTTACCATTCCTGGTGTTCAGTTCTGAGTAACTAGCTTTCTACCTGCTCTCGTTTATCTTAAATCTGAAAAATTCCTCTTTAGCTTTACCACTATGCAGGTCTATTGGTAACAAATTCTCTTAGTTATCTTTTATTTCAAATGGCTTTATTTTCTTCTTCAGATGAAGATATTTTCAATGGTTATAGAATTTGGGGTTGATAGTTTTTTTTTTTCTTTTGGAATTTAAAAGACATTTTACTCTCTTCTGCTCTACACTTTCTATGAAGTCAGCTGTTAACTGTATCATTGCTCTCTGTATGTAATGTTTAATTTTTATCTTGCTGCTTTAAGGCTTCAAATAGTTTAGCTCCAACATGCTACATTGTGGCTTCCTTTGTGTTCATTCTAATTGCTGTGTGATAAGCATCTTGAATTTGTAGACCGATGCCTTTCAACAAATTTGTAAGATCCTTTGCCATTGCCTCTTCAATTATTTTTGTTTCATTTGCTCACTCTTCTTTACAGAACTTCAATTACACATTATGTTAGATAGACCTTTGACATGTTATTTGCTTTATGTCAATTTTTTCCTCTCCCTGGTATTTACAACAGTTTCTATCGCTCTGTTCAGTCTTCAAACCTGCCTATTCCTTCCTTAGCAGTTAAAGCCACTCAGTAATTTTTTATTTTAGATACTCTTTTCAGTTCTAGAATTCCCACTTGATGTTCTTTATTGTTTCTCCTATTTCTCTAATAAATATTTTCTTTTTGTATTTTGTCATACTTTATGAGAATTATTGTAGCAGCTACTTTAAAATACATGTCTTGTTAGTTTCAACATCTGGAGGCTGGGATCAGTTGACTGTCTTTTGAAAATGCGATCTTCAAGTTTTACTTCTAAACTATATGCTGATTCTAGGCTTTGTTCTTTTTCTTTTGAAGATTTACTTTTATTTTAATAGGCAACTGTCTTAATTCAATTCAGAACTGCAAACTTTGTTCCTTGGGTGCTAACTCTGGTCTCAATTCAGACCTTTAGCAGAGATCCTTTAAGTCTGTTCTACATGTGTTAGGTAATTCAGGGGTCAGCAAGAATTTGGGGATTTCTTCTCCTGTCTCTTTTCCTTCTTGGATTCCCCTTTCCCAACAATAGGGATTTCCCCTAAATTAGAATTAGTGCCACATACTGTGCTTGACCCCAGGTTTAGAAAAAAGGCACAATATAATCTCCCCTCCTGTAAACTCTGCTTGTATTCATTCCCTAGTGCCTTGGAGTAGCCTTGTATAATACAAGAGGTAGCTTTCTATTATTATATATTCTAGAGTGGCTTTCTGCAGGTGAGTCAGTCTGACAGGAATCTATTTATCCATTACTGGAAGCAGGAGGCCTGAAGTTCTTACTTCAAAGCTCTTTCTTTCAGAGGGGTAGTGATAATCCAAGTATCCAAAAACAGCAGACAGCTTGGCCCTGGTTATATTAACAATACTCTCTCTTTCCTCTTGCCACTAGAAATATTTCCTAGGTGGCAGTCACAGCACTTAGCCTCCATTCACACATGATACAGCCCACCCCAAAGCCCAGTTTAGTTCTGTGAAATTGGCTCCAATTCCCATTACTCATGCTGAGTCAATTTCCTGTCCATCTTGCCCTTAATCATTCCAGAACTGCTTAATCCATGTTTTAGATCCTATTTGGACTTTTTAAATCCTTTTCTAAGTCTTTAACAACATATACAAATGAAGTTAGTTGTTTTATACCCCATTGATCCCATACTAATCTGTATCTCCATTCTAGCACTTAACATACTTTGTGTTTGATTACAGTGTTTTTCAGATTGAGAACTTTGTCTGAATCATCTCTGGAATATGCACATTGCCTGGCACATCACAAATACTCAGGAATGCTCAATGCTTCCCCTTAATGTCTTATATTCCAGTTATTAACAGCTGTTCATTTCTACTGTTGAATTAATTTTCTATTTCATAAATAATTTTAATTCTTTCAGTACTATAGTTTCAGATTTATACTGTCCAGTGCTAGTGTTGGCTAATGTGTGTGAATTTTTCCTCATGAACCAAAAACACACAGTTGTAGATAAGGACTAAAGCAGAAGGCTCATTCAGTTCTTTTAGAGATCACAAAGCATGTGATTTAAAAGGGTACTCTTCTTCATTTATACAATGAAATATCCTGTGGCCATAGATGTCCTTCACAAAATTTAGGAATATTTTTTAACCATAAAATTCTTAATTACTCAGATTTTACCAACTGATCCCTCAATTACTTACTTTTATAAAATAACATTTCAAAAACATACATTATACCACAACAAAAATGTCACTTAAATTGGGAAACCTCACAAGAAAAAGTTGACACCTCTCTGATAACTTGATCTCAATTAATAAAGTTTATTAAAATGCAAAACTTTTTTTCTAAAATAATTAGGCAAAAGAATTTTCAGAGGGTAGAGAGAGATGAGCAGCGTTTTCCAAATGAAGCTTTAAATGTTTGGATTCAGAAGCATTAAACTTTTGAAAAGGAAAGGGAAAATTAGTGAGCTCATGTATAAATTACATTTAAAATGACAACAATATATATATTTCAAGTTCACCCTAAATAATCATTATTTTTCTATTAGATTCAAAATACGGTGTTCTTTTTTAAGCAGAAAAACTGTAAGAAGGCAAAAATTTCAGGAATTCTTAAAGAAATCATAGTTATAGTTTCATCAAGTGCTTAATATTTTATAATGTCCAACCCTGAATCTTTATCATAACACTGGTCAGTCCTAGGCCAAACCTGCTCTCTCAGAGTTTAAATTATCAAAAAGCAACTTTAGATTTATATATGTATGCTTAGCAAGTTGCAGAAGTATTTACTGAGGGCCTCCAAAAAATGCACAAGATTAGATTTCTATTAAATAATTCCTATTTAACCCATGTATTTCCAAAGTGAAACTTAAGAAATTTTTATGTATCAATCATCTCTACCCTACTTCCATACCTTAACAGTAAACAATATAAATATTTCAGGAATGACAGAAAATTATTTTCTTTAAAATTTTAAGAAGCTTAGGGGTGCCTGCGTGGCTCAGTCAGTTGAGCTGCTCAGGTTATGATTCTAGGGTCCTAGGATCCACCCCCCAGTTGGGAATCCCAGATCAGCTAGGAATCTGCTTCTCTTTCTCCCTCTGTTCCTCCCTCACTCACACTCTCTGCTTCTCTTGAATAAAAAAAAAAAAAAAAAAATCTTTAACACATCAAGCTATATACACACACACACATATACACACAATAAACATATATACATATGTATACATATATATGTACCTGCATATTATATGTATATGTGTATATACACACATACAATAAATCTTCTCAGAACCCTAAATTCTATATAGGCTGTGATAACACAGTACATTCATTGTTTTTAAATTTAATTTTTACATTGTATTTATTAAAACACTGTAAATGTATTTCTACTTCTCCCATTTTGACTAATATTAATGATTCAGTATTTTCCAAATTCTGTTTCTTCCAGCTATTCTTGGTCAATTCAATTCTCCTAGGACACATACTTATCCCTGCTGACCCTTAGCCTCTGTCAGTTTTTTATCCTGAAAATACCCAAAATTCAAAATTCTCATTAAAGTTCTTATTTTCTCATTCAGTAGACTATCCAGAACTGTAACTTGCACATCTTTTATCAGCCATTGTAGGTCAAAACCAATTTCAAGGACAAAAAACAAGTGGCAGAGAGATCAGAGCAGATTAAACTCCATACAATGTAGAACACTCAAGTGGCTGACAGTATTAAGAGTATGATGCACTATGCTCACTGAGAAATGTGTGATCCGCTATACTGGCATTCATTGGCTGAGAGTGCATGACAGCAGGCAGAGCACAGAAAAACATGCATATTGCAATTTACTATATTTATAAATACTTTTTTTTTTTTAAGAAAAATATTGAAGAGACAAACAGTAAAAGAACTGGCACATAGTAGAGCAACATCTAACGGCATACAGGATGTATGTATGCTTTTATATCCTCTACATATATTACCTGCAATCTCTCTACAGCAGACCTTAGTGGTTATTAATTATATTCAAATTACAGAGATTAGGACCTCCTCCAGCCCAGGGTGTGATTCTGGAGATCCAGAATCGAGTCCCTGCATGAAGCCTGCTTCTCCCTCTGCCTGTGTCTCTGCCTCTCTCTCTCTCTGTCTCTGAATAAATAAATAAATAAATAAATCTTTAAAAAAACAAAAACAAAACAAATTACAGAGATTCAAGACCCAAGTTAGGAAGGTCAATTATTACCAAATAAACAAAACAGGTGATTTACTTATTTGACAATAAGAAAACTTAAAAAAAAAAAAAAAGCAGAGTTTTCAATGTGTTAGACTGAGAAATTGAAAGGAGTTAAAACGTAAAAGGAGCTTTAAATGGTCTGAAATCCTCAAGTAGTCAGTAGCTACAAAACTTCCAAATGACATTTTAGAATATTAAGAATATAATTTCTCTTTCAATAACACTTTTCTGAGGCAGCAAAAATAATAAAATACAATGTTAAAGTCTATGGAAGTATAGAGGACACATCTTAGGGTAAACAATTTTCTATTCTCAAGGGATTTACCTAAAAACAAAGCTGCCAAGAAAGAGCTGGAAAAGAGTTACTTTTCTTTACATCCTGTCTTCCCAACAGATAAAGAAGGGCATTATAGCTGCTTAATACACATTTTAATTGAGTGCTGCCACTGGTAAGAAGAAAAATGTGGAACTACTACTTTCCATATCAAACAAAGCAGGTAATTAACAGCCATTATGGCACAATCCCTTATCACCAAAATACACAATAGATGCAAACTTCTCTCAAAGCCAATGCACTGTTACCAAAAAGCCAAGCTGGTGTTTCAGGGTCACATTCACTTCTTTATTATACAAGCATACATTTACTGCTCAGTCAGACACCTATAATTAAACACAAGAAGACTATAATGCCAATATTCAGGCTAGCTTGCATGTAAGTGGGATCCCCCTCCTCCCCATACAGATGATTGCTTTTCATTTCAGAGTTTCAAGCAGCTACAGTTCACTTAGTTTTGATTACACGGCAATTAGATATGCAAATGTATAAGATTCGGAAAAATACTTTTTCAAACATCAGATTGTGAGTAATCAGGCCCATTCTCTTCTCTTGTATATACAAGCAGCTCATTAAACAACTATTGTCTAAAAAAAAAAAAAAAGTTTCTGTCTCAAATGCTTTGGGTTTTTTTAAAATGTCAAAAACATTTATAACACATCCTTGGAATATCTCTCTCAGTAAAACCCAGGTCATGTGTATGTGCTTGTGCTGAGTGGGGAAACATGGTAAGTAACCAAAGGAAAGAACACATCCTAATTCACATTGTCTATTGAGGGTAACTTCAAAACTTGTCAAGTAATTTGCTTTATTAAACTTTTTAAAATACACAATTTAAAACTTTCTATTAAATGACACCTATTATTAACAAAATATAAAATATTACAATAGTAATAGTAATAAGTATTCCAACCATTTGATTGAGAAAAATTTCTTTCTCTATGAGTTTACATTATAAGCTATACGCAGATGTTAATGTGGATAAGAATCATGTATATTCTGGAGGAGGGGAGTGGATAAAAATATTTGCACTTCAAGAAGATCAAAAACTTTTTAACTATGTCTACGGGTGTGACTTGAAAAATGAGTAAGGCCACTGATGTTCTTTGAAAACATAATATCTCCACCCTGGCAATTTATGTTACTTTCATGTCTTAAATTTTAGTTTCATTTCCTAACCTCAAATCCTCCTCAACTAACTTATAAAGTACTTGTAGGCTTTTTCTTTTTTTCTTTCCCCTCTTTTGTGAATTTTAAGTCATATGTCAGTCATTAATCTTTAAGTAAATTTCAAGTAATTCTTCTGCATTATCTATTTGAACTTCTATATTTTGGGAAATTCAAGAAAGCAGTGACTAAAATTCTGTTCTAAGAAGAATGTATTTTTTTTTTTTTAGAATGTAATTTTTAAATGGGCACAATTATGTCCACACTTCATTGAGGAAATCAGAAATATAAATAAAATCATTATTTTTGGAGAATGCTGCCTAGGTAAGGAAATGGGAGTAATAAAAATTAAATATTACATTGTATCTTCAGAGAATAGACACTGCAGTTGAGAAAAGGAAGACTGGGGAAGGCTGAAGCCATCTGAGAACACTGAATTAAAATGAACCTAGAAGAATATTCCCAGTCCATGCCACCATTGTCTCCCATCTCAACAATTGCCAAGAACCTACTCACGAATCCCCTTGCTTCAACTCTTACCCACCTCCCTAGACATTTACAACCTTTACAATAAATTCTCTAATTGCTTTGAAACTACTCTTTTTCAAAATATATCAGATCACGCCACTCTGCTTAAAATTGTCCAGTAACTTCCAACTGCTCTTCCGATAAAATCCCAACTCTTTCCAATATTTACTTGGAAGGATCTGGACAGACACCATCTCTCCAACCTCATCTCCTCTCACCAACCTGGCCTTGCTATTCCTCAGACAGTGTAATCTCATTCCAATGTGAGTGCCTTTGCATCGGGCTCTCATTATACCCAAAAACATGTCAGGCCTTCACATGTCAGCCCTTTTGCCAGGGGTTAGATGTCACCTCTTCACACAGCCCTTCCCTGGCCACCCTCACTGAAAGCACTTCACATGATCACACTTACTGTATCACCTGATGTTATTCTCTTCATGACACTTAACACTATCTAAAATTGTCTAGTTCATTTATACTTGGTCTTCCTCTCTAAGTTATTAGGCTCCCTGGGAATACAAGACAACTCAAGTTTCTTATCTGGCCAGAACAGGGAATTAAAATACTTCTAAATTATTAAGTAAATTTTGAAAGGTGGAAGAATATTCTAGGTGGATAAAGGTATGTAATAAATGCACATAGGGGCAGTAGGGCTTGACTTTTAAGAAGGTGAGAAGAGGGGACTGACATCATTATGGGAAAATAACATTGACAAAGGAGATAATGGACTTCATTTTATTATTTGCTGTGTCAGGTTAAATGTACACTGCTGGTGATGCTGGTGAAAGAGGCCACATGTTGCAGTATGGTGATGCCACTACTACTGCTTCACAATTTCATCAAACCCTGAACCAATGGTGCAATGGTTCTTGGTTTTCTTTGCCACTTTAATGAAGTGTTCTTTTTCATTTATCTTTCCATCGATGAAGAAACAATCATACCATTATTCATCAAAAATTATGAGTCAGCTTTACTGCTACTATTATTCACTTGCTATATTCCAGACTCGATTTCATTTACCACTTGCCTATCCACCTAGTGGAAATTGGTCCAAAATAAATCATATATCTAGGTGAATACTGATAAAAGTTAAGAGACTGGTCATCAATACATTCCTGGATATTTTTAATACTTCTCACAATGAGTTTAAATAATTTTTCAGCAAGGGAAAAAGCAGTGAGACCAGGGATTATCTGAATAAATAGAACTAAATATGTATCAATGGCAATGGAAAGACCCAAAAAACCCAAAATGAACACTCTTAGAATCAGATTTGTATATGCTAACAGATAAATGTATAAGCCTGTCAAACATCTATAATCATCTTAAGTATTTTTAATCATAAAAAATTATTTTCCCACAAAAAAAACCAAGGTCTGGAAAATGCAAAAAAGGCTAGGCAATTCTCTAACTTCTAAGACAAATACCAAGAGGAAAGGAGGGAGAGAGGAAGAGAAGAGGCAGAGAGAAAGGGAGAAAGAAGAAGACAGGAATGGCTGACACAAAACGGAAAGGCCCAAGAGCTCTAAAGTAGTAAATGTTAAAAAAGGTGAATGAGGTGACAGGTACATGGTAATTTTGTATTATTTTTGCAACTCTGTAAATTTAAAATTATTTCAAAGTACAAAGTTAAAAACAAATTATTTGTCCCCTAATCTCTGCCTAGGCCAACAATGTCCACTATAATTTTGTGTCCTGATGAGAATGGTCTGTTCTGTTGTCCCAAAACAAAGGGCAGCCACTAAATCACATTGCTATTGAGCACTTCAATGTGGCTGTGTGGCTACTCAAGTTTTCTTTATTCAATTTTAATTAAATAAGTTAGACTAACTTAATGAAAAATGACAATATACTTTTGGGTATACCTTAAAGAAAGTTCTACTTAAACAAGCCTGGGGCTCAGGGCTCAGGTGGGGATGTGGGAGGTGAGGGATGACAAGCATCCTGCACTCAATCAGAGAGACCCATTTGGTATATTCTAACTGATAGTGACAGAGGACACGAAAGATCATTCTAGGGTATGTACACACACCTCAACCTTGACTACAACAGAATATTCCTGAAAAAGTCTCTATGTAGGAGATCTGAACAGGACAACAAAGTTACTTCCTGCCAACAGATTTCTGCCATCATGTTAAATATGTAAAATGGTTTTTTTCTTAAAGATTTTTATTTATTTGAGAGAGAGAGAGAGAGAGAGCACAGACACATGAGCGGGGGGGGGGGGGGGTGGGAAGGGCAGACAGAGAGGGAGAAACAGACTACCCACTGAGCAGGGAGCCCTACTCAGGGCTCCCTCCCAGGACCCTGAGATCATGACCTGAGCCAAAGGGAGATGCTTCACCAACTGAGCCACCCAGGCTTCCCTATATAAAATGTTCTTTATTTTAAATTCTTCCACCAGTTAGATCTACAAGTATATAATACTCTAAACATAAACTCATGTACTGTTCTCCATGGTGACTTCATTCCTTTCTTCTGAAAATTATAACCCACAATACAGACTACATTTTTAAAAACCTTAACTTCTAAAACATCACATCTGTGACATGAGATGCTTCTAACAATCATGTTCCTGCTGGAGTTTTAAGATTTATGGAAAGATCGGATCAAATACTTAAGACAGCCCTGACTAAAAAACCTTAGTCTATGTTATAGCAACAAAAGAAAAGGGCCCTATACACAAGGGGAATTCTAAAACTTGATATAGGTGAGATTGTACTTACTGTATGAATTATCTACACAGTTAAAACAATCAGGTAAAAAACGTTTAAAGTAATTCAAGGTAAATCAGATAACAGAAATAGGGCATTTAACTGCTTGGCACTGGGCGAGGATAAACTTTACTTCCTGACATAGAGTACTACAACCTTACACTACTATATGCACATGGACATATACTAACAAGATATTAGTAGCAAAACAACTCACTTTACAGAAAAGTAAGATGTTGTGCAAATAATGTGGGAATAAGAACAGTAAAGAGGAGACTGCAGAAGCCTGGGCATAGAAGAAGGACAGCTCTGCCTCAGCCAGCAGTGCTGGGAAATCTGAAAGACTGAGCTGCCCAAATGCACAAATCTGTTAATGGCTGATCTGGGGTAGAAAGAAATGAGGATGTCTCTCATGTATTTTTTTTTTTTTTAACCATGGCTGTTGGTAAGAGCAAACCAATAATGAACATGAATCAAAACCTATAACCAGGGATCCCTGGGTGGCGCAGCAGTTTGGCGCCTGCCTTTGGCCCAGGGTGCGATCCTGGAGACTCAGGGATCGAGTCCCACATCAGGCTCCCGGTGCATGGAGCCTGCTTCTCCCTCTGCCTGTGTCTCCGCCTCTCTCTCTCTCTCTGTGACTATCATAAATAAAAAACAAAAAAACAAACAAAAAAAAACAACCTATAACCAAGCAAGGAAGGCATCAAGTACCAGAGGGCAGAATGACCCTCAGATACACACATTTTACCGTAATTTTTGTTCAAGCATACAGAACTTAGTTCTTATTCTAAAAGAAGCACTTTGAAAGTCATATTAAAAGCAACATTTTAATTTTATAATAAAAATTTCATAAGGCCACAGTATCATTCCATAACAATAAATCTCATGACAAGTAGTACAAAAGCAGATTTAACAACATTAATGTTTTGTAGAAAAAGATGAACACACACACACACACACACACACACACACAAAGAAAAAAAAAACAGCTAAACACAAAAACAATGCCCAACTCTAAGGGTGGCTATGCAATTTGCTATCTGAACTAGGACAGCAGTTCAGAAAATGAAAGGAGATATTATCAATAATTAGACCTATACAATAAATATAGCTGAAACTCCCATAAGCAAACCAGAACTTAGCATCACCCTTCTAGGAAGCTAAACAAAAAACAAAAAACAAAACAAAAAAAAAAAAACAGTGTCAAAATACGAAGATAATATGGGTTAGAAACACTTTACACTGTTTACAACAACTATTATTTATTCCTGTTTTTATTAGATCATTTGGTAATAAATAGCATATCTGGACAAAATACAACTAATTGGGCAAATTCTGACCTGTACACCCTAGGAGTCAATTCCGCAAAAACTTAAATCATGGCACAAAAATATTCCTTAAAAATTTTTTAAAGGATTTGCTAGTGAATTAAGAATTCTAAAAAATTTAAATTTCACATTTTTCATACAGCAAAAAATGAACTATGCAATTATCAAAAGTAAATAAAATTGCTTAAGTTATTAAAATTGTTTTATAAAGCAAAGTAATTGAAAAAAATAACGGAGGAAGAATGGAATTCCCAATTTTATCCTATAAAATGAAGTAAGTTATAACAGAATGTAAGATTTTATTGACTAAATAAAACCATAACAACTATAGAAAACAGCAAATACCTATATGAACTACTGGGAAATATAAAAACCTCTAATCCTCACCCTAAAGACAAAATCCACAAACCAACAATAAAATATAGCTAGACTATCCAAGTGAAAACTTCATTATGCAAAATCATTATAAGCAAAATTAAAAGGCAAAACATTCCTTCCTTCAACATGTATTTCCTTAGTATCAACTACATGTAGATATTTAACATCTCTACCACTGAGGACAGGATGGTGAACAAAGTGAACCAAACAGCATTCTGCTCTCAAAGAACACCAAAAACAATTCCCAAGGAGGAGGAATAAAAATAATAAACATAAAACATCTCAAGAGTGGTGATGGATATGAAGAAAAATGTAGGAGGCAAAAGGATAAAAGGACAATGGAGGGGCCTCCAAGTTTGCCTTATTTGAGCAGAGTGGTTATGGAAGGTCTCTCTGAAAAAGTGAAATTGAACGCAATCTGAAATGAAACGGGGATGACAATGGGTTTACACAGCTTTGGGGAAAGCATATTCCAGGCAAAGGGTGTAGCAAGACGAAACTCTACAATTAGGGCATTAGCATGTTTCACAGAATGGAAACACGGATGCTCAGTCACAGCAGCTACAAACAGAAAAGAAGCCTGGAAGGCAGCTGGGACAAGATCATGGTGGGTCTGCTAGCCACAGTAAAGATCCGACTCTTAATTAAATACAAAAACATATACTGTAGACTGTTTTAAAAAAATTACTCTGGTTACTAGAGGGATACAGGTAGGAACAAGGGACATAAGGAAATCAGAAGGTTTTCCAGGAAAAGCACAATCAAATTTGATTTGTAGTAATCAAATGTATGCACTCAAACCAACCTGGGTTCAAATCCTGCGAAGCAACTCACTAGCCAGGTTAAGAGAAGGTTGAGTTCCCTACCCACCATTTCCTCAATGATAAAATTAGAATAAAATCAGTAGCTACCTTACGGAACTGTTTGAGGATTAAACGGGTTAATTTACATGAATGTGGATGGATTGTAGTAGCTAAATCTAGCAACTGCTCAAGTGTGTTGCAGCCTTACAACCACTAGCACCTCCACTACCACCACTAACCTGAGCATTACATCTACCACTCACAGCTATCTCCACCAAACCAGTCAAGATGCAAACTGGAATTCAAGGGAGATTCCAGTAGAGAGATATAAACTCTAAAGCCAACAAGGAGTGGGGGGAGGAGCATACATGTAATAAAGAATTCTTAACCTATCAAAAATGACAGGCATACCTTCATTACAGTTGAATGTCAACTGATAAATACAAAGCAAATGACAGAAAAATAACAATTTTGCAAACACTATTATAGTAATGGATATGGGCAAGATTCATTAACCAATGCTACAACTACTAGGCAAAATCTTATTGAGAACAGGGCATTTACAAAGTTCTAAACGGTTACCCTTAGATTAGCTATTAATTTAAAAGGAGGAGAAGTACCTTTACCAGTGAAAAAAATAAGACTGACATCATTTTAACCAAATGATCAATGTTAATATCATCAAACAGTGCAAACTAACATTGTATAATTAATGTGGTATGCTGAGGATACAGCACCATTTTTTTTTTTAAGATTTTATTTATTCATGAGAGAGAGGCAGAGACATAGACTAAGGGAGAATACTGGGGATCAAGTCAATGTGGGATCACATTGACCAAGTCCCACATTGACTTGATCCCCAGACCCAGGATCACACCCTGAGCCAAAGGCAGATGCTCAACTGCTGAGCCACACAGGTATCCCACAGCATCATTTTCTTAAAGCACTCTTGCCCAAAATGCATGGCCTGAATCTAACCGAGAAAACAATGAAATAAACCCAAATCATGAAAGAGAATGAAAGGCTGAGTAGCTGTTTCAAATTAGAGATCTAGAGATACAAGTGTCACATGTGATCCAAACTCGTTTCTGAGATAGAAAGGATTTAAATGAACGGAAAATTGGACAAATTTGAGTTTAGAATGTCTATCAAAGAATATAGTATTGTAGCAGTATTAAGTCTGCTAGATGTGAAAAAAGAGATCCTTGATGATGTAAAGAGATTGTTCTTATTCTAAGGAACTGCACTCTAAGATAAGGATGAAGAGTCAGAGTGTCTGCAACTTAACTCTCAAATAATGATTTAGCAAATAAAAAGGTAATAATTATTTTATACACACACACACATGCATGCGCACGCACATGTCAATTCTCATTATTCAGGGTAGTTATATTCTATAAAGTCCTGTGAACAATGAATTAGAGAATACTGAATTATTGCTCCTAAGGAAATATAGGATTATGCTACTGTGAGCCTCTGGTCACATTTTCATCAATCAATGGGTATTTAATCTGGTTTTATGTGTGTTTATGTTTGTGTTCATGTTTAAAAGACACCTTATTTAATATATACTGTTAATTCATTAACATTGATCTCACAGCCAACAATACTGTAACACATTCCTGAAGCAAGACTAATACGTGTGTTTTCTAACACGTCACAGTCTTCTTGTGCTTAGAAACACCAGACAGTAATTTGTTTTGGGGTCATTTTTAACACCAAAAAAGCAACTATGCAAAAAACAAAGCCCTAGGCAAACAGTGAAAAGAACACTTTTTCACAGCACTAAAGCTAAAATGAGAGGACGTGTTGCCTTACTCGACTTCTCGAACAAGAGCTTTGGATGACTCACGAATTTTTTTTTTTTTTTTGCTGTTCTGAGCATGTCCATGAATTGTTGAAAGTGCCATGAGTATTAATTTTTAAATTACTAATAAATCTTAGCAAGTAGGCAAATTCACAAATACACAATTAGAAAATGAGCATTAACTGTGTGTATGTATGTATGTAAATATGTCTACAAATACATATATAAACACAGGAAAAGAACAAACAAGTGCACGAAGATATACAAAATGTTAATAAATCTGGCAAATCTAGGTGTGGGGTATATAGCATTCATTGTACCACTCATAACTCTATAGTTATAAATCTGTATTTTTTCTTTTTTTTTTTTTTTTAAATCTGTATTTTTTCAAAGTGATAACTAATAGAAAACACAAAATAGTGGTTTGGGGTGGTAGCAATGACAGGCAATACAAAAGTGAACACTAAAGTCCAAATAGTTATATATTAACAGACTTAACCTCACCAACCAAAAGTATGCAAATCAATACAGAGTGTATTTTTGTCCCCCTAAAAAAAGTGGTATCCCAACTTTAGAGAAGATATAGGATACAAACATTTTCACTTCCTGTTGTGAGTGCCTATAATTTCAAATAGCAGCTTTAAAAGGCAATTTTAGTAATACATTTTCAACCAACCAATTACACTTCTATAAATTTATCCTAATAATATGTGCAGATGTTCTTCACAACATTTTCAAAGTAAAAACAGTTTTTAATATGTACATGAGTTTTTATGGGCACAAACAGAATATTCTTACATAAAATGTATCAGTTTACAAAAATGTATGGTCTCAAAATATGCATCAACATATAAATGTAATACTTGCCTCCAAATGGAAAGCATTATGATTTTTTAATTGTCTAATATTTTCTGTACTAAATATGAAAGGCTTTCATAATTAAGGAAAAAAGTAATTTTACAATAGATAAGCTTATATATTTGCTTTTAACTACTTGTGACTCTTTTAATGTTGTAACCTCTTTCAAATTTTAAATGTCTTAAAACACTTTGATGCAGCAGCCTGATATTACACATGTTAAAGTATAAGGATATTTCCAATTACCCACTTATTTCTTATTGCATAATCTCATAACTTAAGTGAACATATGTTACTTGTCAGAAATTAATCTTATTAGTTACAAAGATGAAATTATACAAAACTTTCTTCACATCAGATTCTTAAAAACACATTTCAATATGAAATGGTAAGTTAAAAAACTTATAATCACCTTTATAAAACATGCCTACCTGCTATAGTTTTATTTAATCTCTTCTAAGTAAAAAAGAATTCACAAAACAAAAGTCACTTCAATAATCTGGATCTAGTTTTAATTTCTTGGACCCACAGGCTATGATATTGACCTCATATGACAATGACCAAAAGAACCAAAAAGCCAAAACAAAGAAAAAAACCTACAAAACAATCAGATTTGTCTTTAAAAGCAAAGAGTTAACAATATACATAAAAGTTAACATGTTTTAAAATCAAAAGAATAATAGTATAATTTCTGTGAATCATTATCACTCATAACTTGAGTTAAACAGAAAAATAAAACTAGTAGGACAGAACAGGATGGCTCACTGGGCTTACGAAACTGCCTAATAATTTGCTGTTAATATGACAGAAAAAATTTCCAATCAAATTGTTATAAAGGATTTTGAAAAAGATAGTCAAGCGATGCAGCATAAATGATATACACATAGCAATGTTCCACCACTGATTCTGTCAACACACCGAACCCTCTGAGAAGAAAGCCTGTTATACACAACACAACTACAAGGTGCTCAAATATTCCTTAACTAAACTGACTGCAATCCAATCAAGACTTAATTTTAAAAGGCTCATTAACAGCATCTAGTGATAAAACGGACGCTCCCTTTTCACTGAAACTCATATCTCATTTCATTAGACACAGACAATTAACTCATCTTGGTATCAGATCTATGGCAAGTAATTAGCTTAAGTTTTACAGGTTACTTAATGTGTTACTTTACTAATGAAAACAAAGGTTTATTCTTACTGTATCCATCTTTTTATTCCCCAAAGAGTGCCTCACCAATTTTAATAACTATACCTTAAATAAATAGAATTTTTATTTCAAATCCTCCCAATCTTTCTTAACAATTAATGCAGGCAAAACAGTGTCTCTATTCTGTAATAGTATTTTGAGATACTATCCAATCTGAGATAAACATCTAATTCTTATTGCATTGTTTTATACTTTTCTATCTTAAAATAAGGCTAAGCTGCTTGAGTTCCTAATAAACATATAATCAGAAACAAAACTAAAAAGTCAATATTGTAAAATGAATTTTTCCAAAAATACACACAGCAAGAATGTGAGAACAAAGAAGAGAGGGAGAGAACACCATGGAGCTAGTTTACAGTTCTGTAAACCAGCAGATATTGTCAAAAGCTGATATTTAAATCAGCGCTGCCTGCGAGTACAGAAATCAAGTGTGTTTAGAAACTTTTACAGCATTCCAACTGGATAGTTCTTTCTGTTGATATAAAACGTTTTAAACAGGATTGAATTTGCCTTTTTCATATTCTATGTATCTGATAATTTCATTAAAGTTTACAAAAGGACTGGTCTACAATGGATTAGAATTGTTCTGTAATCGTCTTTTACAGCAGATTATTTGAAAAGCACTAATTTAACTCTTCAGAAAGGCAAGCTTTCTTTTCTCTTTAAAAAGAAACCTATCCATCATTTTGAGGTTGAATTCAAGTCCAAATCTCATAACATTAAATAAAAAAAGAAAAGACTACAGTTACTTGGGAATTAGTTTATAGCTACAATAGGAGACTTTTAAGACCTAAGTACCTGGACCTCATTATGGCAAAGGCTCCAAGGTTTAAGAGATTATATTTGTTTTGAATTCAAAGTAGAATTAAGATAACAGGATCTAAGTTTCAAAGATAATGATTTTATCTCAACACAACAAGAACTTTCTAACAAACTTGGTCATTTGATTTTGGCCTTAAGACTCTTCTCCCTTCCACCTATCCCTTCTACTACTGCCCAGATAGCTTTTTTAGAACAATTAACATAGGGACACCTGGGTGGCTCAGTGGTTGAGCATCTGCCTTTGGCTCAGGTCATGATTCCTGGGTCCTAGGATGGAGTCCCCCCACCCCACCATCGGGCTCCCAGCAGGGAGCCTGCTTCTCCCTCAGCATAGGTCTCTGCCTCTCTCTGTATCTCTCATGAATGAGTAAATAAAATCTTTAAAAAAAAAACACACACACATATAACTGCTTACCTTAAAAACATGAGTGCCACTGCACTGCTTTCCAAAAAAAAAAAAAAAAAAAAATTAGTATTCAATTCCTTATATCCTCAGATCTCAGCCATGTCTCCAATATTGACACTGCCTTCCCAGCCATATCTTACAACCTCCACTGCAATAGGCCAACTATTAGCATGACAACATACACAGGTTGATCCTACCTGTATCTAGAATACCACTCCTCTCAACTGCTTTGTAAATTCCTGCTGTAGTCCAATTCTCTCTAGCTTTTCCTAAAACCTTCACCCTACAACAGAACTCTTACATACTTCCTTGACTTCCCACAGCACAATGTATAGCATCTAGTGGAGCATTTACTACACTGTATATTAATTCACTGTCAATACATCAGTCTCCAATGGATGAAAGCTCCTTGAGGACAAAAATCATAAGTACTGAAAAATATCTGCTGCCTGAGAAGGCATTAAATTAACTATGAAGTGGGACACCTGGGTGGCTCAGAGGTTGAGCATCTGCTTTCATGCTCAGGGCGTGATCCCGGAGTCAAAGAATCGAGTCCCACATCAGGCTCCGTGCATGGAGCCTGCTTCTCCCTCTGCCTGTGTCTCTGCCTCTCTCTCTCTCTCTCTCTCTCTCTCTCTCTCTGTCTCCCATGAATAAATAAATAAAATCTTAAAAAAAAAAAATGAACTATGAAGGGAGGTAACAAAAATTGAGTAACAACCATTTGCAATATAGGAATTAAGTATCACAGAATTAAATATCACAAGGGTGGTTGGACTTCATGCCTTTAATAAGGTTCCTTCCAAGCCAGATTACACATTGTAATTTTCATAATCATTCTCCCAAAGCAAATTCACAAGATTTATAAGAGAATCTGTAAAAGTTCCTACTTTCTAATGCATGAAGTCAAAGGTATCAATAAGAGGGGTGGGTGAGGCAGGTATGGAGTAAGGCAGGGATACAAAATAGAGAGAAAAGAACCATTCTTCACAGGGAATAAATAGCCTTTCCCAAATAAGGATTCCATGAGTGTATCAAGTCTTAATGCCCGGCCCAAGGCATAAATTATATGTAATTAACTTCTCTCCTACACACTGTATAATGATACTTGTTATGAGTCACTTTAAGTAAAACTGAAGAATTTCTATGTTCTGTGGTTCAGAAGAGGAACCCTAGGTGAGAAAGGCCATGTAAACTCTCAGAAAATCACAGCATGTTTCCTCTTGAAAACATTTTAAATAGTAATTAATTTCTTAGGCACAAACAGAAGTTTATTACAATTATAATGTACCTAAAGACCAGTTATACTATTTCAACTATGTCTAATAATTATTTATCAATGGATTGAATGGGAACTTAATATATTGCAAAAAAAAAAAAACGACTAAGTGGGAAACCATAGATGGTTGCATTGCTTATATAAGCAATGACCTTTTACACACACATACATACACACAAATTATTTATAGAACACCTTCCTTAAAAGTGCCTTTAACAGATGTTCAATCTCCTGTATAAAATATAGAAGTTTAAGACTGCTGGTGAATCTACTGGGAAACTGGAACTCTCATACATTATTGGTGGTAATGCAAAATGAGAACATTACATAACTCCTGGAGAAATTCCGCACTAGCTAGCAAAATACATAATGTGATAACACTTCTAGAATTCTATCCTGAAGATAAACTGCCAAGGCCATGTAAAAATGTACATAGAAACTATTCAATGCAGTACTCTCCCTATGTGTAACAGCAAAAGCCTAGAAGCAGGGCTGCTTGGGTGGCTCAGTTGGTTAAGTGGCCACCTCTTGATTTCAGTTCAGGTCATGATCTCAGATCACATGACAGCGCCCCATGTCCATCCAGTTCTTTGCTCGGTAGGGAGTCTGCTTGAGAATTCTCTTTCCCTCTCCCTCTTCCTCTTCCTACAACTCATAATTGTGTGTTCACTTGCTCTCCTCTAAAATAAATAAATAAATCTTAAAAAAAAAAAAAGCCCACAATCAATCTAAATATCCATTAATAAGGCAATGTTGGAATAATTTATGGTATATACATACAACTGAATATATAAAGTTATTAAAAGGACTGTCTCAAAATATCCTAAGTAATCTCAATAACATGCTGTTAAAGAAAAAAAAAAAGGTGCAGAAAAGTGTAATATGTATATAACTCCCTATAAAGAGAGTGAGAAATCACACAGGCACACACAATTGTCATACTTATATAACTATTAATGTCAAAAAAAGAAATGTAAGGACAAACTGAAAACCAATATAAAAAATTTACCTGAATAGCAAGGAGCGGGAATATATACAGGCAACAGGGATAAGAGCCAGGTTTCTTTGAAAATTCCCTACTTATAGATTTGACTTTAAACCATATAAATATTTTACAGGTAACAGAAAAATACTTTGAGCAACCACTAAAATTAGAAAACCAAGTGCAAATGAGCTTAATGATGGACCTGTGATACACTGATAAATTTGAGTGTGTTTAAAAGACAGTAATTTCAATCTCTAAGAGAATGTACCCTAAAAACAGTAAGAACTAGGGAAAAATGGTTATCACTGACTGTATTGATGACAGTAGCATTTGTATTATTATTCTGAGATTTTTATTTTTAGAATAAAGCAAATGAGTCATTATTTTGTGTCTTTAGGAACCTGAATTTTCAGTGGGAAATAAAATATACATATAAGAACAATTAAATAAAACAATGTAGCCCTGATTTTGAATGAGAATGAACTTGTATACATCTCTATTTCTGAATTTATGTGGTGTGTGTGTGTGTGTGTGTGTATATATATCTCCTAGCCTGTGTCCTAAAAAGGTTTATAAATAATGAGTATCACTGAAGTCCAGAATGCCATCTTTAATTACTGATTTTCACTAAAAGGAACTAGGATTCCTTAAACAAATGGCTGATTCCAAGTCTGGGGAGGAAAGTTCCCAAGATGATACCACACTAGGAAGCAAAGTTACTAGCCCCAAAGACTGGGGTAGCGTCGGGAGAACTTAGAAGAAACTTCAGGAGGTGTGCAATGACCAAACAACATGATCCTTAAAAACACAAACTGCAACAAACTGAAACATATCAAAATGCTTTAAATGAATTCATAATGATATTCAAAAAGGAAACAAGAAAAATCTCATTCTTTACCTTTGAAGGATTCCTAGGAATCAACTATTTTAAAAGTAGTAAATAAAGAAGGGAGCTCAATTATTTAGTGAATTGACCAGGACAGGATAGAGAGTTAAAAATCCTAATTTTAAAGCATATCTACTATTATCCATGCTCTGTAATGCATGTGAACACATATAGATATGTGTGTGTGTATATATACACGTATATATACACATATATAAATGTATAATTGCAAGAACAATCTATAAAAAGACATGCCAAAACTGTCAACAAGGGTAGTTTGTAGTGACAGAACCAGGTGATGCCTTTTTTTCCCAGATTATCTGTACTTTTAAACTTTTCAAAAACTATATGTTAACTAATTAAAATATATTAATCATAAGAAATGAAGTAATAGGACTTGAGATAATTAGAAAAATCTAATGTGTGTGAAAGATATAAAAAAATATTATGAAATTCTATATATTTTCCAATTATACAATATGCCTATTAACATTTCATAAATCACGTTCCACAAAATGCTGTATATCCTTCTAAAAACAAAATTAAAAATTTATTACAGATTGATCAGGTTTTAATTTCAAAGCCCATATTCTGATGAGAATGATTTACATAGTTCAATTTGAATGTTCAGTAAGATATGCATTTATATTTACTGGAGTCATCAGTTAATGATGGGAGACTGGATAAGTTACGTCACTTCTTTAAGCCTCCAATCCTGTTAGAAGAGTAAAACTATGTTCTGAGGTTACTGCATGGTCTGAATCAGACATTGCACAGATTGTGAAAGCAGCTGATACCATCTGGCCACAGATATTAGCAGTCCTAGAACAGCCATCTGATCCCTTAAGTGCACATCCCTTCATTTCAAGCAAAGAGCTCTAAGCAGAATTACTAAATCTCAATGGAAATTTCCAGAAGATACAACATTTAACTAACCTGGCTTTGATCAACTGCAGACAATTCACTCATCAACATTTTTGGCTGGGAGGTAGGAGTGGGAAACAGAAACACAAGCATGGATACTTAGTCCCCACTTATTTATGATAGGGGAGCTCTCAGAGAAGAACTAATGGATTTTGATGAAACAAATCCCCAAAGAATGTCCCCTACAACGCCACTCACAATAACTCCCAAACGTGAACTTCATTTACCACTTTAATATCACACCACAGTATTATCAAGTATCTAATTTATGCATGAAACACTCTTCTGTTTTAATGAATTACATGTATTCATCTGCTACTCTGGAAACCAGCTGACTCCACCTCTGTTTTTTTGAAGGTGAACCCATTCCCTCTAGTATGAAAACATTCTTCCCCAAAGCTCTCCACATGGCCCCTGTAGCACTCTGCTACATCAATGGAAAAACTACCAATAACCACTTTCTTTTCCAAAAGTCACTTCTCTTGAATTTTTAATATGCTCAACTATATAGTTTTCTATCAGAAAATGGAATTAAATCCTTAAGAAAGAGTTCTGAAACTCAAGGAAATGACACACAAAAACAAAATTTCAAAATATATTATCCCTGAGAAAAAAACCCAAAAACTTTAGAGAAGTTTCACAAGCTATCTTATTACTAACTTCATAGTCAACGTTTAGAACTACTCAACTTCTAATATTTCTGAAATTGGTATCACTCTCAGAAATGGTTCTTAGGTAGGAAGTAGTAAACTGCAGGATAGAATGAACACAGGCTGTAGGTTTACTGGGACTGCTACTCTTTGGCATGTGACCTTTGGCAAATTACTCAACCTTCCTGAGGCTCAATTTCCTGATATACAAACTAGTAATAATAAAACTCAGATCACCTCACACCTGTCAAAATAGCTAAAATTAACACAAGAGACAACAGGTGTTGGCAAGGATGTTGGGAAAGAGGAACCTTCATGCACTGCTGGTGGGAATGCAAACTGGTGCGGCCACTAGAAAACAGTAAGGAGGTGCCTCAAAAAGTTAAAAATAGAACTACCCTAAGATCCAGCAATCACACTAGGGTATTTACCCAAACAATACAAAAACACTAATTCAAAGGGATACACGCACCCCCCCATGTTTACAGCACCATTATTTACAATACACAAGATATGAAAGCAGGCCAAGGGTCCAGTTTTTGATGAATGGATAAAATGTGATGTGTGTGTGCGTGTGTGTATGTGCACGCACGCACATATAATGGAATATCATTCAGACATCAAAAAGAGAAAGCTTGCCATCTGCAATGACAAAGATGGAGCTAGAAAGTATAATGCTAAGCAAAACAAGTTAGAGAAAAACAAATACCATATGATTTCATTCGTATCTGGAATTTAAGAAATAAAACAAGCAAGCGGGGGGGGGGGGGGGGGGGGACCAGGAAACCGACTCTTAACTCTAGTCAGTTACTGATGGTTACCAGAGGAGAGGTGTGGGGGGCTGGGTTAAATAGGTGAAGGAGATTAGGGAGTACACTTGTCATGATGAGCACCAAGTGATGTATGGAATTGTTGAATCACTATACTGTACACCTGAAACTAATAGAACACTGTAAAAAAATAAAATGATAAAAAAATAATAAACTTACAAGTAGAAACTATGGGAAAACAACTAAAACAGATGTGTGTAAAATACCTAGAATAATGCTTGATACAAATTACACACTCTACAAATCAAAAGAACTATCCAAAAAAAAAAACAAAAACAAAAACAAAAAAAAAACAAAAGAACTATCCATAAAGAGGCACCTGGGTGGCGCATCCAACTCCTGATTTCAGCTCAGGTCTGATCTTTGGATCATAAGACGGGGCCCCACACTGGACTCCACATTCTACACAGAGTCTGCCTGAGTTTCTTTCTCCCTCTCCCTCTATCCCCTATACCCTCCCCTGCGTGCACTCTCTCTCTCTCTCATAAATAAATCAATAAATCTTAAAAAAAAGAAAAAGAAAAAATTAAAAATAACTATCCATAAAACTACTGGTTTCCACTTGCTGATACCAGAAAAGTACTAGCTGAAACAGATAAGCTTTCCAATCTTTGGTCAGTCTCTTATGAAGTCTACTACAGTTCCTATTCCTTGTTCATGGGGTTTTAATTAGTACCATTCCACTGGGTATTTATATACAAAAACCAATGCTGTTATGCCATCAATAACTCAGAAGTAATATTACTCCAACAGAATAAAAATTAAAGTGGCATTTTTCATTCCCTTGCTTAAAACCAGCAGCTTAGATCAAATGGTACTGCTTATCTTGCCCAAAGAATTAAAAGCACATAGGGTTTATAATTTCCTCTATGTGCAAACTACATAGAGGGGCTTGGGGGTATCTATACCTTAATTACCTAACTAAACAGTCTTTTTTTTTTTTTTGGTGTTTTTTTTTTTTTTTTTTTTTTTTTTCAGATTCCACTCTGCCAGGTACTCATCAACCAGGGAAATGCTCCATAAAATAGACATGCTTTCCCTTACTGAGTTTACCAGGCTAGGGAAGGATACAGATCAGCAAACAGCATTTCCATCATATTTTAGGCAACCAGTAAATTAAGATTTTCTAGCTTTCTCAGCTTCTAAAAAAATTGACAACTCTGCAAGAAAGCTTAAAGTCAAATGGTTTTTCCTTTAAAACACCTGAAATACACTAAATCAGCCTAGTACAAAGATGTATTACATCAATACTTTTTTGTCTCCATCTGTTTACCAAGTTCTTTCTCAAATAAAAGCCAAGCAACAAATGATAGCACTTTCCATTTGACTTTACTCAATAAATAGAGTAACTACACCATAAACAAAAATGATTTGGTTAACATTATGTGTAGATTTACATTAAAATTATAGAAGACACTCTTGGTATTAAAAATATGTGCATAAATTGTTCACAGATTCCATATACCATAATATCAAACATAAGAGACCCATTCAAATTAATTTGATATGCTTAAAGTATGTTCATCTGTAGCATTTTAATAAAACTAAAAATATAATCTGTGGCCAAATTTTTTGGTGTCGTATTTTATTGTTACTCTCGCATTATGAATAATCTGTAATTTTTTTTATTATTTTGGCAGCCAACAGTAAAAATTTTAAAATCAGAATGTATAAACTTCTTCTCCTTGTGGTTAAGAACAATGTGGACAAGACAGATCTATGGATGCACCAAGCAACAGAGAAACAAAACAGAAAAACCATGAGAATATGGTATATTCAAAGGGCACAAAAACAACGAAGAAGTATTCTCATTTCCAAAGCTTAAAACAGCAGTCCTCCCGCCCATATCTTGATGCATCAGAAGAGTTTAAACATAAAATGCACTATCTACTATCGTTCCCTCTTATCTGCAGCTTTGCTTTCTGTGATTTCAGTTACCCATGGTCAACCTAAGTCAGGAAGCAGATGATCCTCCTTCTAACTCATCATCAGAAGGTCAATAGTAGCCTAATGTCACAGTCTCTATTATTCATCTCACTTTATCTCATCATGTAGGCATTTTACCTCTCACATCATTACAAGGATGGGTAAAGTATAATATGATATGAGAGAAATACCACAGTCATATGACTTTTATCACAATATACTGTTATAATTATTTTATTATTGCTGTTAATCTCTTACTGTGCCTAATTTATAAATTCAACTTTATCAGGAGTATATATGTACAAGAAAATGCATAGCATATATAGGGTTCAGTACTATCTCCATTTTAAGGCACCCACTGGGGCACACCCCCCCCCATATGAATAAGAGGCACTATTATAATAGTGTAAAGATATAATTTATTAGAAACAGTCATTAACATTAATCAATCACTTACTATGATCCAAAACACTGTCCTAGGTGTTTTACAACTAATTTAATCCTCACCATCACCTTATTACTACTCCCATTTTTATACAGCAGAAGGAGATTAAGTAATTTGTCCAACATCAGAAAGCTGCTAAGTGACAGAACCAAGATTCAAACCTAGATAATCTTGTCATAAAGCTCACACTCTAACTATTTTGTTCTGCCAAAGATAGTAGAATATGTTCTTCAGGCTAAAATTTCAACTCCAATCAAAAACAGAATTCATGATGTCTCATTACACAAGTTCCAAGCGCTAATCCTTGGTGTCTAGGAGTGTGTGAGTGGAGAAGGGGAGGGTCATTAGTACGGAATAAACAGAGGCTGAGGAGAGGGAAAAACATGCTTCTTCACTGATTTATAGTTTGATTGATATACTAATCTTAAAGATGTATTTGTCCATCAATTATCAATTTCATTTCATTTTTCCATCGCTCTTAAATTAGCATTGCTCAATGCTAATACAACCATTAAGTGCAAACAGGAGAACCAAAATGGCACGGCAATGTAAGATTGCCACTCAGCTGATTCAGAAAATGCTTAAATGAATCTGAAAATGCTTTTCAGACTCTAATAAAAACTGTTTTAAATACAAAATTTACATTTGCTGAAGGAGAACTCCCATACATGCCTCAAAATATCTTTAAACTCAGCAGATAAGAACAGTATAGTTATAATAGAATTTAAAGATAATCAATATTGAGAATACCCCTTCCCCACCCATACCCAACTTTTTACCTATGAGGTCATTGTCTGCAAGAGAAAATGACTGCAATCCAGTCAGGTGGTGGGAGAGTATAAATGAAATGCAGTGGAAGGTCAGAAAAGAACTACATCAGGATGAAGTCAGAATACTCTTTAGATCTGGGGTTTGCTCCATAAGCTCCACAAAGTGTTTCAATGTACACACTCCAACATAAGCTGACCACAAGTGTATTACTTGATAGCCCTTTCAAGGCAATGTATTTAAAAAATAATACCCTCCCTGACAGTACATTTAATATTTGGCAATCAAATCTAGGTTTTTCTTCTTTTAAATTGAAGTACAATTCTTATACAGTGTTACATTAGTTTCAGGGGAAATGGACCTAGCGGGTATTTGCTAAGTGAAATAAGACAAAGATAATACCATGTGATTTCATTGATAGGTAGAATTTTTTTTAAGTTTATTTAAAAAAAAAAAAATCAAACACTGAAGAAAAAAAAAAACAAACACTGTTTTACAAAGATAGACATTCAAAAATATTCTCCCTAACACTATCACGGACTACAGGAAACTAGGCAAAGTAAACCTTCCTAAAAATAGTACTTAAAGTATGTAGTTAGATATTCATTAATTAAACAAGCAGAATAGGGACACCTGGGTGGCTCAGTGGTTGAATATCTACCTTTGACTCAGGGCGTGATCCCATAGTCCCTGGATGGAGTTCCCCATCGGGCTCCTCACAGGAAACCTGCTTCTCCCTCTGCCTATGTCCCTGCTTCTCTGTGTTTTTCATGAATGGATGAATAAAAATCTTTTTTTTTTTTTTTAATTTATTTATGATAGTCACACACACAGAGAGAGAGAGAGAGAGAGAGAGAGAGGCAGAGAGAGAGAAGCAGGCTCCATGCACCGGGAGCCCGATGTGGGATTCGATCCCGGGTCTCCAGGATCGCGCCCTGGGCCAAAGACAGGCGCCAAACCGCTGCGCCACCCAGGGATCCCTAAAAATCTTTTAAAAGTAAAAAATAAAAAAATAAGCAGAATAGAAAGTGGCAGGAGAAATTAAAAAAAAAGAAAACAGGAACAATATACGTAAAAGTAGAATGTCTAATAAACTTATAATCAACACAAAATGTTGGTGAAATCTAAGAGGAGCATCATATGGCTAGTTATAGCTTTCTTTTTCTGTTTAATAGCTCTCCAGGTGATCTGACACACAGCCAAAGTTATTCATTTGATCACTTTCATTTAAATCTCATCAACAGAAACATTTTAGATTTTTAAAACTTTTAATGACATCTTTATACATACAACATTATAGTGTGTCTAGTTTCCAAATTGGCAGTTTCTCAACTATAAATACCAAAGTAAGTTAACATGATGGACTGAGTGATACCTGTGTCAGCTAAGTGAAAACTCATGATAATCAACATGAAATATCATGACAGTATTTTTAAAAAGTTCAAAAGTTTCATGAATAAAACAATATGAACATATATGAAATAATATGTAGTGCTTTATGCACAGAAGATCTGGGTATTTTATTATTAGAATGTAAAAGTACAAGGAAATTATTCACATCAAGCCTTGCCCCCATGTTCAAGGACTTACCTTCTTTTTATCCCTCATCGAGCCTTTGCCTCGGACCATTATTTTACATCCCGTTTCTGCTTCAAGTTGTTTAGCAGTAAGTCCTCTAGGTCCAAGGATTCTTCCAACAAAATTAAACTGGGAAAAAAAAAAAAGTCACTACATATTATTCACTTGCTTGAATTTATAGCTCTCATTTTAAAACATATTTTTACTTTGTCAAGTTAAATATTTTTAAATAAATCTTAGAGACTATAAATTTCTAGCCCAGCTTGAGGATATAATTACATGAGCGCATTGCTCAGCATGAAGTTTCCTATGTATTAATACAAATCATGAATTAGGAAAAACAGGTACTATACTGAACTGTCCATCAACATGCAATCTAAACCAGAATATGGTGTATATTAAAGAGTTTGACAAAATCTTAGATGCCACGCAAAACAAATCCCTTCTACAAGACTCTGTAATGTCACCATACAGGGAATTGTTCATTATGTTAGTTAGTAATTGCATTCTTTAGAGAGATTCTTGGGGAAAAAATCTGGTCTCATTTATCTAAGAAAACACTTTCTCCAAAGAGAATTTTAGGGGTCTTTTTTGTTTTTGTTTTTTAAGATTTATAAATTCATAAGACATACAGAAAGAGAGGCAGAGACATAAGCAGAGGGAGAAGCAGGCTCCCTGCAGGGAGCCCAATGTAGAACTCAATCCCAGAACCCCAGGATCATGACCTGAGCCAAAGGCAGATGCTCAACCATTGAGCCAACCAGGCACCCCAAGAATTGTAGCTTTGAGTCAGCTGCCATAACACCAATGGCCTAATTTGAATTCCATCCGATACTAAGTATTTCAGTCTTGACAGCATATATTGTTTGCACAATTTTATGTCTGCACCTTATTTTTCTTCCTTCTTTTTTCCATTTCTAACTTTAACTTATACTACTAGTTTTGCAAGGAGCCTTAATTCTTTCCATGAGTAGGATAGTGATAAAAATAATATATAAATAACTGCCATGCCTAAATAAAAACTTCTAGTACAAAGGCCAATGGGAAACACAGACTGACTCTGAGTACTGAAAAGTAAAACTTCCTCTTTCACAGTCAACTGCACAAAAGACAAAAAAATGGTTATTTGCCATCAATTCCACAAAAAGCCATGCTGGTTTTTATTTATTCAAACAGGTACCGATTCTTATGTTTATAGCTTCCTACTTTTTTCTTGCATCTGATCCTACTATTAGTATGACATTACATAAAAGTAATATGTTAGCGTTCACTGCTATAAGAGTTTAAGAAGCTAAGGCATTGCTCCAATCTTCTGCACACTATCAGCTTTTTACTTTCCCTCCCCTAAAGCTGCTCACAAACACTACCATTATCTTATGGGTGATAAGCAAATCAAAGATGAATAATACAACACATACCTACATGGGGAGAGAAAGTACTCTTCCTCAGAGGATTCTGATAGAACTTTTCCATCCCAAGACTCATAGACTGATCCTATAAGCGCTTGATCTAGCTCTACAAGATCCCCAATTCTGAAATTTACCTTTATATTCAAATGAAACCCCTTATCCCTGCCTAGTTCCTTGGTGTACAGTACTTTATCTACTCTTTAATCAACCTAAAGCCCTGTCATCAACTCAAGAACTATACTATTATTAAGCGTTTAAAAAACTCTAAAAGCACACAGATCCCAACTGGTATCCAAGCTACAGTAGTGAATAATAATTAGGAATTTGAAAGTCACATCAAGTAAGCCTGAATGATATAAGGAAAAGGATACACTCTGGTAGAGCAGTACTGATTCGTCTATGTGTGTACAGCACAATACATATAAAAGGTCCAATACAAGGTCTGGCAAATAGTGGACAATAGCCTACCAAGTCCACTACAAATTCACTTTAGGAAACCTCAGGCCCTCAACTAAATACCCAGCTTAGAATGTCCATAGACAGGGATATTGATCCATAGCAAATTTACTCTAGAGAACTCCAGAGAAACTTGATACTCAGAGTTCTGAAGAAAACCAGAAAGAAAAGGTGGAAGCAGTATACAGAACACCAACAAACAGGGATCTAACTTGTAGGTAACAGGCTTGAGTTTTTGCCTCCATAAACAGCATTTGGCTACCTTTTCAAAATTGACACTTCAGGTGATCACCTCAAACTGAAGCCTGCAGTGGATGAGCCCAGTGCATGAACACAGAAGTTCATAATTCAAATGTTCAGCGCTTCACACTGAAATATGAATAGACAAAGCAGGTTCACCAAAGACTTGAGAAGGCTAACATGAAAGAAATAGTACAAAATAAAGAAGCAGGCCAAGGAACTATTCCTTGAGGAAAAGACTATTCGTAAAGAAGATAATATCCAAAAAGAAGTCCTTTGTAGATAGCGCTGAACTATTTCCTAAAAATGGTTACATAATTCCCCAAAGAAGAAAATAAGTATTTTTGATCTACTTCCTTTACAGACTTATTAACATTTTTTTTTTTTAAATTTTAGCCATTCAGGTGCACTTGCTCAATCTCTGAATTAGCATTCTCCTGATTACTAGTAAAGTTCATCCTTTTTTCAGGTTTATTGACCATTCGGATCTATACTTTTCTTGAAACACAACTGAAGTTTCTAGACTATTTTTCTATTGTGTTATTTAGTGTTTCCTTAATTGATTTCTACTTTGTGGTTACATGTGTAGCAAATGCCTTTTCCCATCCTGTGGCTTGCCTAGTTGTTTGTTTTAAGATTATTTATTTATTTATTAGAGAGAGAGAAAGAGAATACGAGTGCAGAGGAACAGGGAGAAGCAGATCCTGTGCTGAGCAGGGAGCCCAACACTGGACTCAATCCTAAAATCATCACCTGAGCCAAAGGCAAACATTTAACAGACTGAGCCACCCAGCCGCCCCTTGCCCTCCTAGTTCTTTAATGATGCTACATAACTGAATTTAATTAGATTGAATTAATTTTAATGTAGCTCAGGTTATTTCTCTTCATGGTTAGTGAGGTCTTTCCCCATCTCAAGATCATCAGGATGTCTTTCTGTATTAACTTTTAGAAACTTTAATGTTCTTTCACATTTCTACCCACCAGAAATTAATGTCTGTTATGGTACAGCTTTTTCTCTTTCCCTCACATGGATACCCAATTGTCCTAGCATTATTTTATTAAAAAGAACTATCCTTTCCCAATTTCTGTATGGTACCATTATTGTCATAAATAACACCTATATATACTTGGGTCTATTTCAGAGCTATTTTATTACATTCATCTATTTGATTACCCATGCTTTAATGTCACACTGTATCAGTTATGGTAACTTTATAATAAATCTTGATGTGCAGGACAAAGTTATTCCACCTTGCTCTTACTCAAGAGTGTGTGTCTGCCCTTGGTTTCTGTACAGATTTTAAAACCAGTTGGTCAAGTTCCAAAATAATACTGGTGGTAATTTTAATTGAGATATTACAACAGAGGCTTCAAAACCATGAGCACAGTGTAATTTCTTCATTTGGCCAGGTCTTCTTTAATTTCTATCAAGAATATATAAGGCTTTTTTATTGTGACTTTACTCATTTTTGTTAGACTTATTCCTAGATATTTGGGAGTTCATTTTTGCTATTGTATATATTTTTTATTTCATTTGTTTCTTGTACATGAACACAAAACTGATTGCTCTGTATTAAACCTTGTAACCAGCAGCCTGTTTCATTATTCTCATAATTTTTCTGTAAGTATTTCTGGATTCCTTACGTAAACAAACCTATCACTCGCAAATAATGACTCTTACATATCCTTTTCCCTTCCCAACCATATGGCACTGGGCAATGCATGTGAAGTTAAAGTCAAAGTCAGCCTATCATCCTTCACTTGTTACAGATTTCAAAAATAAAGTTTTCAACAGTTCACTCTACAGCTCAAAGTAATCTGTACTTTTTGTAGGTATACTTCATGAGATTAAGTACTTCCCTCTATTCCTGAGTTTGCTAAAGGCTTTTATTTAAATCATGAGTGGATGCTTAAATTTATCACATTTCTTTACCATCTGTTGAGAAAATCATACTATTTTTCTTAATTTTGTTAGTACAGTTGATTATAATCAATTATCAAATGTTAAACAAGCTTACATTCCTAAAATAAACTCAAGGTGATCTTGATGCATTACCCTTTTCACAAATTGTTAGGTTCAGTTTGCTAGCACTTTGATGATTTTTTAAAAAATTTATATGCATAAATGGAATTGGCTTGTAATATTCCTTTCTCATTACATGCTTCTTGGGTTTTGGCATCAAGGTTATTCTGACTTCAAGATAGGCTGAGATGCATTCTCTCTTTTTCTACTCTCTGGATGGGCTTGTAGAAGACATGTTATTTCTTCCTTAAATTTGAATAGAAGAAATCCGTGGTGAAAGAACGTGGGCCTAGAGTTTTTTTTCTGTGCAAGGTTTTTAATTATAGATTCAGTTCTTTAATTCAGGTTTTCTCGCCTTTCAAATGTCAATTTTTGGCAACCTGTATTTACCTAGAAATACATTCATATTGTTTAAATTCTTAAATTTGTTGATGTAAAAGCTTAAGTCTAATTTTCTTCTCAGTATCTACAGAATCTGTAGTGATGTCCCCTCTTTCATTTCTGACTGGTTATCTATGTCTTCCTTGTTCTTTATAAGTCTTCCAGTCTTTTCAAAAAAATTTCCAGTCTTTTCAAAAAATTTACTTTTGCTTTTACTTTTACTGCCTGGGGTAGAAGGACTTACCCTTTACCCCCTTAAAGATGCCACTGCATTGTATGCCACTGCATTGTAAACTCGTAGCTCCTCTCAACCCTCAAATCTGGGCTAGCACTGTGACTTGCTTTTCCAATACAAGTAGTGGGAAGAATATCTGTGTTAAAAGCCTAAATTTAAATCTGTTTTATGTGCATTTACTCTGCTAGAGCTCTATTATTCCCATGCAAACAAGCTCAGACTAACCTACTGGAGAATAAAAGACAAGTGATCCAGTCACCATCAATGTCTCAGCAAAGAGCCAGACAACTCATAAAAGCAGAGGCTCCCTAGACAACCTACAGGTGACTGACTATAGATGCAGACCAGAAGAACTACTTTGCTGAATGCAATCTAAAGGACTAGCCTGCTAAAGAGATGTAAGAGCTAAATAAATGATGGTTGTTTTAACGTAAGTTGTTGGGATAGCTTATTATAATGCCACAAGAGCCATCTGATAGAATGATTCTCTTCCTTTTGTGGTTTCTCATCTTTAATAGAGTTCTATTCTTAGCTTTATTATTTCCTTCCTTCTACTTCT
The DNA here is from genome assembly GCF_018345385.1 of Vulpes lagopus. NCBI lineage: Eukaryota > Metazoa > Chordata > Mammalia > Carnivora > Canidae > Vulpes > Vulpes lagopus. The sequence goes on along the minus strand of NC_054825.1, from coordinate 109,017,246 downwards.
TTTGGGTTTAATCCGCTATGTTTTTTCAGCTTGCTGAAATGGACGCTTAGCTTACTGTACCTTCTTTTCTAATATATATATATATAATATATATATTATATATATTATGTACATATATGTGTGTGTGTATATATATATATATATATATATACACACACACACACACACATACACACGTTCAAAGCTTTAAGTAGTCCTCTAAACTGGTTTTATCTGCAACCCGAAGTTTTGATATGCAGTATATCCCTTATCATTCAGATCAAATAATTTAATAGTTATTGAATATTTAAATGTTTTTCTCATTTCAAACATAGATTTCCTAATCATCTATTGATTTCTAAATTCTACATTATAATAAAAAAAACATAGTGTGCAGAATATCCATCCTGCATGGTTTGTTCAGACTTTTCAGCAGAGCATAGGGCCAATTTTTCTAAATATTCCATGGATGCTCAAAAAAAAAAAAAAGCAAATTCTTCCATGATAACTTTTTTTCTATTTTTCCTTGTAGTTCTATCTACTTTGCCTTTATATGTTTAGAGGCTGTGTTATTTGATATATACAAATTTAAAATTCTTTTTTCTTTTAAAGATTTTATTTATTTATTCATGAGACACACAGAGAGAGAGACAGACAACAGGCAAAGGGAGAAGCAGGCTCCATGCAGGGAGCCCAACGTGGGACTCGATCCCAGGTCTCCAGGATCAGGCCCTGGGATGAAGGCAGTGCTAAACTGCTGAGTCACCCAGGCTGCCCCAAATTTAAAATTCTTGTAGCCTTTTACATTATGAAATTGCTCTCCCTCCAGGAATACTTTTTGCCTATTGATATTCATATAGAGGTAAAGATTTTTTGTTTTGTTCTTCAAAGTGTCTTTCGTGATCCTATTACCCTTAATCTTTCATTATCCTTATATTTCAAACAGGACTTCTTTAAACAGCAACAAAATGAGTCTGTTTCTTGACCAATCTTGTAATCTTTGAATTTTAACTGGAACACTGAGCCCATTTACAGTATGTGATTATATCTACAAGCTTTACTAAAGTGCTAATTGCCTGACCTCTTTTATGTTCCTTTTACTTTTTTCTTGTCTTCTTGTGGGAGGTGGGGGTGGGGTCAGGGACACAGACGGAAATGAGCATGTTTTCTCCCTTTCTTCTTTTTTTGTTAGCCTGAAAGTTACATGCTTGTCTATCCTAAACATGCATCACTGAATTATCAAGCAGTAATGTTATTTTGTACTTTCACCTCTTTCCTATTAAATGCAAGGACCCCAGACTATTTAACACCATTTATTCCAAACCAATTTATATGACATTAGGTGTTTTTCAAAATTTTGTATCTATTTTTAACTCAACAGATTATCACTCTATACAAATAATGTACATTTATATTTACCCACACATTTACCATTTTCATTGCTCTTTATTCCTTTCTGTATCTTCAGTTTTCCAAAGAATGTCACTTTTATCCATCCTAAAAAACATCCTAAGTATTGCCTTTAGTGAACATCTGGTAATGTAATCTCTCAGTTTTTCCTTATCTGAAAATGTCTTATTTTTGATGAGTATGGAATTCTTGTTTGACAGTTATTTTCTTTCAACACCTTAAAGACCCTTTATTTTGTCTGTTTTCCTCTGTCATATTTCTGAAAAATGAGCTGAGTCTTGACTGTAGGTTTGAAGGTAATCTTTTCCCTCTTGTTCGCTTTTACAACTTTTCAACATTAGTTTTCAGAAGTTTTACTATGATGTGCCCAGTGGCTATGATGTGGCTTTTGTTTTACAGTTCAGTTTCACAAACCTCTGATGGCTTTATTATTGCTTTGGTTTGAAAGTTCTCAGCCACACTCCTCTCAAACACTGCTTCTGTGCCATTCTCTCTTCTCCTAAAACTACAATTACATATATTAGACTTTCTCACGATTTTCTTCTCATTTTTCACAGTTTTTCTATCCCTCTGCTTTTCCATGCTATTTTCTTCTAAGCTACCTTCTAAGTTCACAAATTCTCTCTTCAAACGCTCCTGTAAATCTTCTGGTAAACGTGTTAATTCCAGTTAAAGAATTTTTTGTTTAATTTTTCTTTTACAGTTCCCATTTCTCTGCCATATTTCTCTAACTTGTCCTTTTTTCACCTTCTACATACTAAACATAGCTCTTAGAAAATTCTAATACCTAGAGTCCCTGTGGAGTTGTTCTTGTTCTGTTGTTTATTGTTTTCTTCAGATTTTTGTTACTGTCATCTTATCTTCTTGTGATTTGGGTTATTTTCTAGTGGGTGCCAGACACATACATAGCTTTCAGAAATTACATAAGGTCTAAAATGATGTTACCCTCTTCCAGAAAGGATATGCATCAGCTTTTCCCAGGGACCTACTACTACTAACAATCCAATATCGTGTGTTTAAACAATTTGATGCTGACATGCACTGTCTGTGAGAACCTGGGAAATTCTGGTTCACTTTTACTCCCAGAATTCACACCCATCAGCATCCCTCTCCCCTAAGCAAAGACTGGGGATGAGGAGTCCACGTAGATAGGTTATATACTCCAACTTCTGTCCCCCAAAGTTTGGTCTTCTCCAGATTCAGAAAACATACCAAATGAAAGGTTTCTAAAACCCAGACTTATATCCTTGATTATCTGCCCTCGATCTTCCTGGGACTCTGATGAGTTCAGCAAATACTTCTTCGTCTTGTGTCCTATTTCACTGGAATTGTTCTGAAATACTAACTACAAATTTACTAGCTGATCTGAATTACCCTGGTAGCTCTTAAAACAGAAGCCCACAGCATTTTTAAAGTTGTTGCTTGTCTTTTAATCTAAACAGATCCAGAAATAACATAACTTCAAATAGTATGGGGTAAAAATACATCAAAATGAGGGTCTGAGGAAGAGAAATAAGGTACATACCACAAAAAGTCTATCTATAGGCCTGGCCCTATGTTGGCTCTTCCTACTTATCTGCCATTTCCTAACTCTACCTTTTTACATAGTCACAGATTCTATAAAACTTCACCTGTCCCTGCCCTCCACCCCTGAACAGAAACAAGACTCTCCACATCCCATCTCCCCTCATTTTGTTTAGTTTGGGTATTTTTTTAGTACAACAGAAAATAGGCTTTCATTTTGAAATTCAACTCACTAAAACATTTATTCAAGGTCTGTTATGTAGTAGAGTAAAAGAGATGTTAGAGATTTAATTAAAAAAAAAAAAAAAGAAGAGGTGGAGGAGGAGAAGGAGGAGGAAGAGAAACTCTCCCTGCTCTCATGAAATCTGTGAAGATGCTGTTACTCTATTTGTTACCTTGACTGTTTCTTAAAATAAGCGGCCTTGACATCTCTTTTCTCTCAGTAATAGCTGTGCTCTATATATCCTTTTCCAAGGAAACTCATGTACTGGACACATATGGAAAAGAACGTCTAGAAAAATACATTATAAACAGAGATAATTTAGTGCTTCAAATAAGTGATATTTAGTTGGTTTTGATTTGTGTTCTTTGTCAAACTGCTTGGCATACACTTTGTGACATACACTTAAAAGATCATTTTTGACACATCGTATTCCTTCACTTATTAAACTTTTACTGCCAGAACCACAGTGTTAAAATTAAACAGACTTCTACCACAACTAAGTAATCCTCACAATTATTATCTAAATAAAAAATGTTTTAAAACCGGTCACAAGCAACGTAATAAATCTGCAAAACAAAATTTTCCTAACCTAAAAAAATGAAACAATCTCTACTGCCCAAGAATCAACAAACTGGAGCTCAAGTGTGTTGAAAGTGCATACCACTGGGATTCTAACACAATTGAAACTGTCAAGGTCATCCTTCTCAAAATGCTGTTAAGTAGAGAATAAAAGAAATTAATCATAGCAGCTGCTTTGTCTACTGCAACCAATTTCCAAGTTAATATCGTTTGCCTTGCATTAAAATTCATTCCATGTTGATTTATCATGCTAGTTCTGCAGCTTCATTCAATTAAAACAATGTCACAACAGTCAAAGAAAATCATTTCAAACGGCCTGAGTTAACTGCAACTTTAAAGGCCAAAAAAAGGGAAAGAGAGAAGAGAAGAGAAGAGAAGAGAAGAGAAGAGAAGAGAAGAGAAGAGAAGAGAAGAGAAAGAAGAGAAGAGAAAAAGAAAAGAAAAAGAAAAAAAAGAAAAGAAGAAAAGAAAAAAAGAAAAGAAAGAAAAGAAAAGAAGAAAAGAAAAGAAAAGAAAAGAAAAGAAAAGAAAAGAAAAGAAAAGAAAAGAAAAGAAAAGAAAAGAAAAGACAAACGAACAATCATTAACCCCACTGTTAAAGTACAGACCTTCTCTGTGGCTCAACACTTATATTTCTGCCAAGTGGCATGTTAATTTCTAAAGAAGAGGTTAACAACAATCATGTCTAACTAATGCTCTTAATTGCTGCTCATATTTTAAATAGAATTGATGTTTTTCACAAAGACAAAATACAAAGTAATATGGCAAATCTTTCCATTAACTTTTTAAGAAATCTATAATTAAAGATAAAACCTTCAGACATTCTATCAAAACAAATAGTAAAACATGGCTTTCCAAAAGTATTTCAGTGAAACACTTGTAAAAAATGTTAAAAAGCAATTTCTGCTTAAAATTTTGTAAAAATAATTTTAAAAAGAACATGTGCTTCTTTGGATTGTTTTTTTGTACAACAGATTGATAATCTTTTTAAATACCATTTCTGGTATTTCTGAAGTGATTTTATAGTCAGACACCTTATAATCTTATATTATTTCATATGTAACATAGTTGGCATGAAACACACACACAAATGCATATTTGTTGAAGTCCTTCTTTTAGCAAATAACAAAAGATATACTAACTCTAACATAGTCAAAACTAGTGAGCCTATATTGTGCAAGTACATTAAGATGAAAGTAGTCATGGTTATTTAGCAGTACAACTGGTTTTATTTTAAAATACCAGAAGAGGGGCATCTGGGTGGCTCAGTCAGTTAAACATCCAACTCTTGATTTCAGCTCCAATCACCATCTCAGGGTTGTAAGACTGAGCCACATGTTGGACTCCGAGGTGGGCATGGAGCATGTTTGGGATTCTTTCCCTCTACCACGCCCCCAACAATGCACACTCCCCCTGCTTAAAAAATATATAATTAAAATAGAATAGAATAAAATAAAATACCAGAATAATGATTTGTTTGATTTATTGTTTTACTGATCAGCTCTAGGGTTATGACAGTTAAGGAGAAAATATTAATACAGATTAAATATAGAAGTTTGCTGTGTCTACATTCACTGTGAATAGCACAATGTTCTTCCATATTCAAAAACCATTATCCAATACAGCAAAGAAGTTGCTCTTGTCATTTACGAACAAATGAAGTTTCAACACGTTTTTGATTTTCATGTTCATCTACGACTCATTAATGCAAATGCAGAAACCAACCAATATTCATGTCAGAACTGTATACTCGTTCATCAATTCGAATCATGGGTTTGCCCAGAGATAACAGAAGTTCAGCAAAAATCATGAAAGCATTCTGTAAAACACATATCCACACACCCCCAAAACAAAAAACAGATTGAATATATCAAAATGTCTTGCGTTTTGGGGGGAGATAATGTCTTATCCCTTTTCTGTCTCCATATTAATTCTAGATAAGCAGCCAATAAGTCTCCTTATGCTACATAACTATTACCTGAACCATTTTGTAAAAACTTCCATATATAAGGCCTTTATAAACATCTGCTAGTAGCACAATGCTATTCAAGAAAAGGCATTTACACCAGCAAATTTAAGTGTGTGTATGAAACCACCAAACATGAAATTTGTAGCATATAAATCTGTATAATCTAAATTATAGGAAATCTCCATCTTTTGAGTATAGATAAATTGGGAAAGAAGCTGAAACCACTCAAAACAAAAACGGGAATAAGATTATTTTTTTCTAGAAGCTAAATAACAAGTGCTTCAGAAAACAAACATTACTTAACCAATTAAAATAAAAATATGAAGGCAATGAAAGTCAACAAGAGTTTTATGACACAAGTAGATGACACAAGCATTTATGATACAACTTTTAACAGTGTAAAGTTCCAACTCTTATACACAAGGCCCCTTAAAAGGTCTCTAACTACTTTTGAAACTTTTGTTTTTGCTGTTATCCTTATGTTTAGACACATAATTCATCGTTCTATTAAAAAAAATGTACTTTTTTCTTTAATGGCAGGTACTTTCAAGTTTTCTTTCCTTTAACACCTTTCCTTCTTCTTCTTTCCCTCAAAATATGTCAAATCCTCCTCAACACACAATACTGAACTCAAGTGTTCCTCCTCCTGTGATTTTCTGTATTCTCTGATTCCCAGAGACATTTGTTTTCCCCTCCAAAGTGAGGATTTCAGAGCACTATGTACCCATCTGCTTCATAGCTCTTATCACATGATACGCCATAATGCAGATGTCTCTTGCAGATCATTCCATAAGCCAGAAACCAGTATCTCATCCTCTTTATTATTTTTTTTTATCCACAGTGCCTCACACAATATAAAGCACATTGAAGAAGCTAGTATTTATTCAGACTGTTGGATGATACAATTTAAAAGCATTCACAGAAATCGTGATTTTTTTTCATTCTCATGGTAAAAAACTAAATCACTCAGTCATATGCAGCAAAGAACTCTCAAACATTTCAGAAATTTCTCAAATGATAAGCCTGATAACACTGATCTCAGGGTAAATTCCAAATGACAAAATCAATGATGCCATAGAAAGAAAATGTTATTTCCACTTTCCATTTCAATACGGAAGTATCATGAGTGCAATGACTATGTCATTCAACATTTCTTAAGTGTTGAGTACACTGAAGTATTAGTTTTACTATGAGTGCTCCAATATGAATGAGCTTCTATGCTTAGAACTTTGCATGCATTAAGTCACTTAATCCTCATAACCTTGCTGAAAAGACAGTTATCATTATCATTAATCTTTAATACAGAAGAAGTTACAAAAGTAGCCCCAATCCTAGAATACCTCGACTGAAGACAGAGTTTGGACACTTAGTCATAAGTATAGTATAATGCCTCTCTTCTGAAGACTTTAATCTATAAATCCTAAACACACCAGAAACTCACCTTTAGTTTCTGATTCCTGTTTAATCATTCAAAATGTTTGGTAAAAAGTTTAAAAAAAAAAACTCTCTTCAGATTCAAGTTTACTTTCAGAGTCCAAATGAGTTTTTATAATTTCTTCTCCACTTAGATCTCAAAACTTATCATTACTATATTACTATTACATAACCACACCTTGCTATTTTCATGTGTCTTTTACTGATTGGGATCATTCCTTAACAATCATCATATACATCCTCTTTACCATAAATGATACTTTTATATGAGTGAAAACCTTTATGTGATTATCACTTCATCCACATATCTCCATGAAAAATGTGTAACTTCAAAAAAGAGAAAGAGAAGAATATGATTATTTGAGTCAAAACTGAGCTTACAAGTGTCACTTCAAACTCTGAAAATAAATCTAGGAGATTAAATGTCTCGTTCTGACCTCAGATTTCAGATTACAGATACTATCTAAGGCTCTTTAAAATTGATTTAAATTTTGCTGCATAAACATTATCAACCTCATATACTATTTTGAAATTACTAATTCAGCTCTTATTAAAGTGAGCTGCTTTTTCTGGCACAAATTTTAGTCACACGTGGTAACTGTCTTTTACACCACCCTATTTCAATGTTCCTACACTGTTAAGAGCAGTGAAGCTTACAAACACTTTTGATCATTTCTTCGGTTAGTACAGTGTGTTTTTCATCTGTTACTCCTGATTCCTCTACAATATTAAATTACAAATCTTGCCCTGTAGTCTCTACTTTAAATGAATAGCACCACTAAGCAAAAGTCCTCTCTCATTGTTAGCCTCCACATATAAGAAACTAAGATATCTTAAAGTTTTCATTATTTAATCTGTCCCCTAGTCTTTACTTCAATTTCACTGCCTTAGTTCTCTTAGTCCTTGATACTCTATTACAGGATTACGCGTCTAACAGTATTTATTGTGAGGGCAGGGATTACATTTTTTGATATTCTTGTGTCTGGTGCCTAGAACAGGCCACACACATTTCTGAAATAAAAGATTGATGCTAAAATTTTACTGGTTTATACTCAGATCTCCTCACCTTCATGTTTCTAATTACTTTTCAAATTTTGGTTTTCTTTCGTCTTAATCTGTTAAAATTGCAAATTTAAACTGCTTTCATACAACTTATTAAAAAAAAAAAAAGGTAAAAGCTAATCAAAACAACCACTGCTCTCTAACCCCAAAGAAAACAATACAGATACATTTCTTTAAAGCTTAATTCCTTACAAAATAAGAAAGAAAAAATTATCATACCAATAATGAAAAATGGAGATGGCTAAGTTCATGCTAGATAGGTTGCTTACCCGATGATATTGTTTTTGGACTTGGGAAAAACAGTTTTCTATAGCAGGTCAAAACCAGATTTCAGGATGTACCTAATTTATTTACTATTTGTTTTAAAGGGTTGAATTTACTAAGACACGTAATGCTTTCCTTATGAAATAATTAAGTGAATTTAGTTCCAAGGCTAGTTTTTGAAATGTGATTGCAATGTTTTTCAAGTTAAGGCAGGTTCCATCAAAAACTAAAGTAGTTCTCCGCTCAAATTCAAACCAAAAGTAAGTATAATTGATGAATTCATTTACTCATAAAATAAATTTAGGTCATCTACTGTAAACAAGAAACTAAGATAGGTAGGTGGTCAAGCTCAAGTGGTATAACCTTCAACTACCCCACAACTCATTCTGTTTGCCAGTTTGGGAGGGAAGACTGCTTTACTCACTTCCAGGTCATAATGCTATCTCAAGATGGGCCAACACAGATCAACATCTCAAACTTTCATTTAATATCTAACAGAAATACCTTGATATTTCTGAAATATGAATAGCCCTGAGAATTAGGTTTCTCTCTAATTTTTGTATTACATTCCTTTGGTTATCTCAGAGACTATCTTAAGAGATATAGAGGTTAGATATCAGTGATTAGGTATCCAACTCATTGATAAGCCTCTTACAACAATAATTTTAACAGATCAGATCTTAACAAACTCTTTGGATAAAAAAAAAAAATCTTGTATGCAAAACTTTCTATCTCAGGTGGGCCTGGAAAACATTTGCTTACAAGTAATATTCCCCTAAAACTAAAGACCATTTTCTAATCTGTTCTTCTGAATACTAGTTTTTAAATGTTAAAATATTACTTAAAGCTTTAGCATTTTAAGACACTGAGAAGGCTTATAATTTTTAAAATTGTTAAACTTTGAGAAAAACCACAGCTAAACAAAATTTATTATTTTCAGAATGTCTTGAATTCCTTTTTGGTATAAGTTCTATTGACATCCTAAGAAATTTAGTATAGCTCAGACCATAAAAACCCTATTAAATATGTGATACAAAGCAGGCCTTCATATGCCCTTACAGAGTGAAATAAAAAGGAAACTTCCAAACTAAAACCACAAAGATAAAAGTCATGAAACTGACCTCACTAAATTATCAGTTTAAAGTTCAAAGTCAGGGATCCCTGGGTTGCTCAGCAGTTTAGTGCCTGCCTTTGACCGAGGGCGTGATCCTGGAGACCCGGGATCAAGTCCCACATCAGGCTCCCTGCATGGAGCCTGCTTCTCCCTCCCTCTCTCTCTCTCTCTCTTTCTCTCCCTCCCTCTCCCTCTCCCTCTCATGAATAAATAGAATCTTTTAAAAAAATTAATTAAAAAATAAAGTTCAAAGTCAACCATAACAGTTTCTCTACCTAAAACTTAAAAGATATGCTCAATATTATCAAATGCTACTGTTAAAAACTCCCAACAGATTAACATATAATCTGAAACACTCTACAATTCAATTTAACAAAAAATATACCAACAGTCCTTAAAAAAAATCAATAATCTGGGATCCCTGGGTGGCGCAGCGGTTTGGCGCCTGCCTTCGGCCCAGGGCGCGATCCTGGAGACCCGGGATCGAACCCCACGTCGGGCTCCCGGTGGATGGAGCCTGCTTCTCCCTCTGCGTGTGTCTCTGCCTCTCTCTCTCTATCATAAATAAAATTAAAAAAAAAATTTTAAAAATCAATAATCTATCTTTAGTAGTTTTATGTGTAAACAATTAGATATGTAGATCTTACTTTTAATGTATTGTATTTTCACTTATAATTAAGATCATATGTAGGCAAAAATTAAGCCTTAACCTAGATAATGAAAAGGAGATTTTGTAAATTAAATTCTGATTTCATGTCTGTCCATTTGTTTCTATGAACAAAGGCAAAAGTAGTTTATATATATGAGGACTCTTGAAGACTTTTGATTAATTCTTTCAACACAATAAGGAAGTCACAAAAGTCAAAGGAGCAAAGGCCTAATAAAAGTAACTGCACTGACCCCTTTTTTCCTCATAACCCATCCCAAACAAATGCTAGCTCAACAGCCAATTTGCAGGAGACAACCTTGAGAAATAAGTTAAAAAAAAAAATCAACAATTTTATACTATATACTCAACTAGAAGCTATGACTAGCCAAATTCAGGAAAAATAGATTGAAAGGGAACTTAAAACTCTTATTCTACCATTAACATAGATTATTATTATTATGAGACTGCAGGAAGTGACGAGTAATTATTATAAATCTGTTTTATTAAAGTGGCCAGGCTGGGATCCTTTTTGGCAAAAATATTTGAAAATGCCTTTCTCCGTCTTACAAATCTTTGACAGCTGTCTTCATGATAGCTTACACCCAAGACATTACCTTTCAAGGCTACAATCATTCAAAATTAAAATTCATTTTAAAAACATCAAAAAATCAGAGTTATCTTCATATTAAGTATCTGGAGAAAGTCTCACTGCAATTTTATATCACAACCCAAGTAAAGAGTTAAACAATCTAATCTAATCTGTTCATGTTTGTACTACACTACTAATACCCGTAACAGCTAGACCTTGACAGTATTTGGAACTTATCTACCACTCAGGCAGATCCTATAAAAGAATTTCTGACAACTCAAAACTGAATAACTAGGCATATTTAGTGACAGAATTATTACTGACTCATTGAAACTTAACTCCTATTTACATCAGAGTTAACTTTATTCACATAGTGCTTTATAAGATCTCCATGAATTCAAACAAGTCCTTACTAACTCAACCAACCAAATTACCAGTTTGATGGCCTATGTGTAACTTTAATCTTCTTCATGCCTGTCACTTTATGCATGTATGATAAACTTACATAGTCTTAAATGATTTGATGTAATCTACTTTATCTTTCATTAAAGACTATGACCCCTTCAAAAGGAATTTGTTTTCATGTTCACGACCACAAAAGCCAGACTGAGTGCACTCTAAGATGCCATATGTTTGTTATCTTTATTCTTCCAAACAATTTTATGAGGTGGGTCTTAGAATTTCACCAGCAAGGAAACATACTCTAAAAATTTAACAATCTGCTTAAAGCCAATGTGATAGTCTGGATTATTTTTCAGCAAGTATTTATTCCAGTCTCCTTACTGTGGACTGAGTGACATATTGCACTTTCTTAATTTCATTGCTTCTGACATTTGGTGTAGGACAATCAGCTGTTGTGGAGGGGCTGCCCTGTTCATTTTAACATGTTTAGCAACATCCCTGGCATTCACCTAGTAGATGCCACTAGTACCCCTACCCCTTGTAGCTTTGCCAACCCAGTATCTCTCCAGATACTACCAAATGTCTGAGAGGGGCAAAATCATCCACAATTGACAATCACTGGGCCAACAGAATGTTAGCAGATGAGAAGAGAGGCCTTACGTGTGCTTAAGCAATTTGGTTTCGCTCTGGTATTCCAGTGACCTACCATGAGAAGAGCATGTTCCTAGTTGCTGCTGCTGCCCCTTTGGACTGAGCCTTGCAAGAACACAAAGATCTAAACCCACCTGCAGCTGGCCTAGTCCTAGTTGCTGCTGCTGCCCCTTTGGACTGAGCCTTGCAAGAACACAAAGATCTAAACCCACCTGCAGCTGGCTCAGGTCAAGTGAAGCTAAGCCCCATCAGCAGAATCTCAGCCACAATACAGTGAAGGCTAAAGAGCACAAAAACCAATGTTTGTTACTTTAAGCCAGTACGTTTTAGAGTAACTTATTATGGAGTATTAAGACAGTTGTTGACAAAAACACCAATATGGGAGTAAAGCCAAGATTCAAAACTAAGGCCTGTCTGACTCAAAAACCCACTATTATTCAAGTATGTCCAAGAGTTTTCTCAACGGAATTAATATCTCAACCTCTAGGACGTGCTTGGACACTGCAGAGATGCAATAAAGTCTGCTTTATTAATAAATATAAATACTAAATATCAATTTTGAAGAAGTTTTCAGTTCATTTTCAATTCCCTTCCCATTCAAACATCATTAAGCCACTGATTAAAAAAATACTGTGAAGGACATTATACCACACTACTTCATTTCTCAAATACTAAAACTTTCTTCTCTTGTAAGTCCCAGAGCTAGACACAACCAAGTCCAAAACGGTATCTCCAAATTAATACTTCTATAAAATAAGTTACGTGCAAATGCAAAGAACAAATTAAAAGTTTAGCAGTATTTGAAAAAGTAAATGAATAAAAAAATAAAATAAATTTCCTCTTTAAAAAAAAAAAAGAAAAAGTGAAGCTTTCACACAGATATGTACAACAAATATATTTATACCATATACAATGGTAAATGTCATGGTAAATACTACATACTATTCTAGGCAGTGAGAATACAAAGAGACACAAAATCCCCATCCTCATGGACCCTGCATTCTAGTTAACAATTATACAGTATTATGGCATTTTTCAAGTGCTTTACGTGTATTAATTTACTTTTAACTCCTCATATACTTGTGAGAGACTATCTCCTTAGAAATGTAAGAAAATGGAGAACCATAAATGACCAGTAATTTGCCCAAAGTCACAAAATAAGTTGGTAGAGCCAGGCAGAGGTCTGGGTTGAGTCCACACTTTTGACTACTATGTCACATGCCCCTTCAAAGCTCTAATAATGAAAGCAGGGGCACCTGGGTGCCACAGTCAGTTGAGCTCTTGGTTTCAGCTAAGGTAGTAATCTCAGAGTGGTGAGATCCAGCCCTGCATCAGACTCCATGCTCAGTGCAAGGTGCTTCAGATCTTCTCTCCCTCTCCCCACCACTCATGCACACATATGTCTCTAAAATAAATATTAAATAATAAAAGCAGTTTTGAGTTAAATAGAATGAATTCACTTACAAAATCAAACCTACATGCAAATGGGGAAGGTGGAAGCATATGAAATGATTTCTAAGATACAGTAAGTGAAGAAAAGCAAGAATGCTCCTCCATTTGTTTCACTGTGCCCATTAACTAATTAATAATTCTGAAATAAATCTTTTCCCATACTGCCAAAATCTGACAGACCCCTATGTTTTACTTTAATAGTATTTCATTTTTTCAAAAGGTGATGACATAAATATCCTAATATAGACCACAAAACAGTTACTACTCATTTGGTATATATTAATAACCACAAAGAAAAAATCTTAAATTCTCACAACACACTTAACTTCTTTTTTTTTCTTTTTTGAGAGAGAGAGAGCGCGCGCACATACATATGTACACACACTGGGGGAGTAGGGGCAGAGGGAGACAGAGAGAGATATATCTTAAGCAGACAAGGACAGAGGCAGGGCTCAATCTCAGGACTCTGAGATCATGACTTGAGCCAAAATTAAGAGTCGGACATTTAACCAACTAACCCCACCCAGACACCCTAATTAACTTAATTCTTCTAACAGAATTCTTGTATAAAATATAACTTAAATTCCTGTAACAGAGTTAAAATTAAGGTATTAAAAAAAATTATCTGGAGAACCAGAATGGTTTTAAAACCCTATCACTCCTCTTATGAATTATAACTAAATTTCTCATTTAAAAAGCTTTGTTAAAATCGATATTGTTGGGTACCAAAAGTCACCCGCAACTCATCCACCAACCTGCCTATCTGGTATGCCCACACACTGACATTTGACTTCAAACTCAACACCTCTACATCAGAACTGCAGAATCCCCACCTTCCCAATGGGCTCCTGCCTTAGTCTTTTCTAGCTCAGCAACTAGTGATTCTGTTATTCAATGGATTAAAAACTTTGAGATATTCCTGGCCTTACCTCACACTCCATAACCAATATATCAGCAAATGCTACTGGCTCTAAATTAGCAGTCTATGAAGGATCCAAGAATTTCTACGTCCTCTTTTTCAAGTTCCTCTTCTGCCCCCTAAGCTGGTGTCCCTGTTGTCACCATTGCTCACAGCAGCCAGAATGAATCTATTAAAAAACAACTGAGCCCATGTCACTTCTTGGCTCAAAATATCTGAATGGCTTCCCATTTCACTCAGAACAGTATCTGATATCCCTACTGGGGCCCACAACCCCTACATGATCTTGTATCTTCCCACACCTCCCAAGATACTCATGCCTCAGTCATCGCACATGCTGTTCACTCTGCCTGGAATGTTCTCCCTTCACATAATTTTCATGCCTTCCTCCTCATCACTTCAGTCATGTCTCTGCATTCCTTCTCTCTTAAGAGATACTATTACCAAAAATACACAGTCATCATTTACATGCTTAGCCTACCTTAGTTTTTTCCATAACACTGACTGCACCTAAAATAAATATTCATTTGTTTATTGCCAGTTTCTGCTACCACAATGTCTGCTCCCCAAAAGCAGAGGCACTGTTTAATTCAACACTATACCTGGCTCCTGGAACAATGCTTGGCAAAAGAATCACCTGTTAGCCCTGCTTATTCTGATGATAAGAGCAGCGCTCCTCAAAATTTAACATGCATCAGAATCACCTATACGCAAATGGGTTGGAAGGCAGATTGCTAGGTCTTGCCCCTAGAGCTTCTAATTCAACTGGTCTAGAGTAGGGCTTGAAACTAACTGACAAGTTAGTTCCCAGAGGGCATGGATCTGAGACCACATTTTGAGATCCAGTGACCTAGACAATGGTACACCGCCAAACACCTGTCAGCAACAGGAGCTGACCATAGTAACGAAGCCCAACAGGTGGGAAAAAGACAGGAATACAGTGAAAATTTACCTCCTTCTGGATCCGCACTACAAAATCTATCCCTTCTGACTTAGAGGATTATATCAAACACGTCTTTGATTTAAAAAAAAAAAAAAAGTGTTATTTATTTGAGCGAGGGGGAGAGAGAAAGCAAGCACACACGACTGGGGGGAAGAGTAGAGGAAGAAGCAGGCTCCCCACGGGGCTCAATCCCAGGACACTGGGATCAAAACCTGAGCCAAAGGCAGCTGCTTAACCAACTGAGCCACCCAGGTACCCCTCAAACATGTCTTTTAAATAATGCAATACAAATATCACCTTCCCTGAACAGGATTTTTTCCAACAGGGACCAGGCAGATCAAGGTTATATTCTCTAACAAGATCTGATGATCTTACATAATTCTGTGTTAATGGCTAGTGCTGAAACTTTATCCTTTAAAGAAGCAGATGACAAGGTTGATATCATTTAGGAGATAATGAAACACCAAACAGCAGTAGACACCAACTGGGACAACTGCCCAAATCATAATTTCTCATCTCTAGGAAATCATTCCAATCCTCAAGGGTGAGACCAAAGTAATCTCGTCTAGGTTATGTTAGTTAACCCCCCATCTTTCGTCATGGTAGATTGGTCCAAAACACATGTGTTCTCCTAAGAATCTGAAGTTTGAAGATAGTCTGGGAGGCGCTGAAGCCAAATGATGTTAAAAGTAAAGGTCTCAAAGAGAGAGTCCAAATTCCTAGTGCTGAGGTTCTCAGAGCTGCTCTGGGCCCTCTCTTACATGAGGTTTTGTTCTCCAGCCATTTCTTTAACCCTTTTATACCACATTATCTTCCAATAAACTCTTTGCCTACATTATCCAGAATTGTTTATATGTGTGCAACCAAAGTACTTTCAAGGTAAATGTACTAGCCTTAAAGAAAATGGTATTAGAAATGCAACTTGTGAAATGTCAACGTGTTTTTCCATTAATCCAACTTAAGGTATTTATTTTCCATCTTTAGATAAGTATACTGTCCACCGAATCAATGAACCTTAGAATATAAATATACATTTGACCTTACAATATCAACTCCTTCTTGCAGAATAGTTTTGATTTCAGAATAATTCTCTGACCTAGCAAAATACCACCCATTTGACTTTATTTATTCAAAAGGTCCTGGAGCCAATTATGTGCAAATTATGCATACTGGGAGTACATGGTAAACAACAATAACAAAAGGTTCTTAAGTACCTTGTATTCTGATGCAAAGAAATAAAAAATAGTAATTTTAAAAATACCAAATAGCAAGTGCTCCTCAGAAAAAAAAAGAGACTTAGTGTGAAACAATGAGTAACCAGATTGTTTTAGATAAAATAGTGAGGGGAGGCTTCTGAGTGACATCTGAGCTAAAATCTTAATCACAAAAAGAAGCCAGCCAGTATATAGCTAACATAAATGTACTTAGGCTGGGAATAGACCTGACTTGTTCTAATAGTCAATGTGACTACAGTGCTACAGCATATTGAGGAAGAGGGAAAATCACTTAAGATGAGGTCAGAGAGATATAGAAAGAACTATATGACATAGGGCTTTGTAACAAACACAAAGAGTTTGGAGCTAATTATAAATTAAGCGGTATAGGACAGGAGGCTACTTGAAACACGATGTTTATGAAGAATAGGCAAGAAACAAGAATGAAAAAGACAAAAGAAAAAATCATGAACAGTGGTTATCATATAAAGTGTGGAACTGAAAGGAAGCTCAGCTGTCACATAGTTCAACTTCTCATTTTACTGAAAGGATGACATGGCCCAGGTTGTGCCTTTTCTGAGGTCAGATTAAAGATG
The DNA here is from genome assembly GCF_018345385.1 of Vulpes lagopus. Taxonomy (NCBI): domain Eukaryota; kingdom Metazoa; phylum Chordata; class Mammalia; order Carnivora; family Canidae; genus Vulpes; species Vulpes lagopus. The sequence goes on along the minus strand of NC_054825.1, from coordinate 109,000,273 downwards.
AGTAGAGAATTGTATTTGGTGCCCTCTGCAACATTCAGGCCAAAGCTCTTCTATAATTCTGGCCTCGATTTGAAATCTAAAACCAAGTCTTTAACATATGCATTTCCAAAAGTGACATCGCAGCAACTAAATGAAAACATAACTAAGAAAAATTTTTTTAAGTTGTCCACACCAAATTAATCACACCTTTAGTCCCTCACATGCCATTCTTTTCAAAGCTGCTGACAATGCTTAAGTATTTATCACCAGATACATCCCTTCCCAAAGTAGGTGAAGCAGAAAAAAAAAAAAATTGAATAAAACAACAAAATATACTTACATCTGGATATTCTTTTACAGGCACATAAAGTTTCTCTTGTAACTGAACAATAGGTCCCACAGCATCAGGCAATTCTGCACTCCTTTTCTCTGTACTGCCATTTAATGTGTCATTGTACATGTCTTTCCGTACTCTGCTAATTTCTGTTAAAAGTAAAAATTTTAAATGTGTTAGACAAAAAAATATTCCGCCTAGTCAAGGAAAAAAAATAAAAAGGTAGGGGAGGGTTTCATTGATAAAGTGTTAAAACTCAAAGAATAAAGAACTGTTAACCTATTCTATTATTCCCTGGATTAAGTCTATGTTTAACAGGACTATAGCCTTAATTAATTTCTACCAGAAATCAAATTTACATCAACCAAATAATGTTTTTTAAAAGATTTTTTTTTTTATTTGAGAGAATAAACACATGTAAACTGGGGGAAAGGGGGCAGGCAGAGAGAGAAGAGTCCCAGACAGCCTCTGCCCTGAGCACAGAGCCCAATGGAGTCTGATCTCACAACCCTGAGATTGACCTGAGCTGACCAAAAGTCAGACATTTCTGACTGTCATCTAGGGGCCCCTATATTTTAAGTTTACTGCAGAGCCGAAGCTCTTACCCTCTATGATATATATACCTGTCATTTCCACCTAAATTCTCCATGTTTAAATGAGGCCAGTCATTCCAATAAGAGCCTTAGTCAAATAAGAAGGCCTATCAGACAAAACTAATAACAAAGGCTCTTTTAAACTTCAGAACTAATCTGAATAAGATTTAAGCTGGTTTACTTCCTTGGCTATTTTAGATATCTTTGGAATATCCGAACAGATGTCCAATAGATACACAGATTTTTAAGTTCAGCAGAAGTCTGAATCTGATATACAAATATGTTAGTCAAAGCTATAGGAACAGAAGAGACGTCTTAGGACAGAAGGAAAGACTGAATGGATCCTAGAAAAAGCAACATTTAAGGAATAAAGCAAAGAAGATCCAAATCAAGAAGAAATGAAGGTGCGTAACAAAAGCAGGGAAGAGAGAAGTGTCAAAGAAGCTTAAGAATGACAGACCCAAGAGCAGGGTAATCAACAATGTCAAATACCACAGAAGTATGGTAAAGTAAAGAGCAAAAGAGAGGTACCTTGGAGTTGCCCCCCAAGCCTCTGGGGATCAGAGAAGTTTCAAGGAAAAGATGGTTAACAGAGACCAAACTACATCAGGTCAATGAATGAAATATAAGAAAAGCAGAATTACCTAAAGTCAACGACCTTTTAAAAAATTATTAGGACAGTTCCCAGGTATAAATATACTTTTAAGAAAAAATACAAGAGAGAAATCCAGTGAATCAAGACTTGCACAAAAAAACTGATTAATTTTCAAGAAATCTTTATTAAGCTTCCACAATGTGTTATGGGACAGACCTCTGCCCATTAGAACATACTATACTGTCTAATAAGGATTGTCGCTAACTAAATTAGCTGAATGACTCTGCAACTGTCTCTCCATGCTACACATTACATCCTCCTTGGAAGAGGCTTGTATCCATTAATATTTAAAAGTAAAATGCCTTTTATTTTTAAAATTTGTTTTGTATGCCTTCCAAACATAGAATTTCAATCTACTGCTATTAAGGAACTATGAAATATGAATGCACACTTTAATTTTCTTAACTATTTATATAATCACTTTACTAAATAAAACTCAACACAGCAAAAAGTCATGATCAAACGTGTTCTTACCCAGATAGTCTTAAATCAGTGAAAATACTGTATTATAATACATTTTCTGCTTCAATGATGGCAATATTCATTTTATAACAAATCTTATCTCTTAAATAACAATTTGCTTGTCAAAGCTTACCAAACGTGCACCTCTGAATAGCAAGTGCAACTTTTAAGAAATCAAAAGAAGGTACCTTGGATTTAACTACATCATAAAGGCAAGACTTTATTCCTTAAGTTCTTTTTAGTATTTCTAGTTTCATAATGAAATCTTGCCTAAAAATGTCCAGTATCAAACTAGTGTTTATTTTAAATTAGCATGTGACAGCAATTCTCCAATCACGTTTTCAACCATTAAGTAATAAGCTAAACATAAAAAACTGTTTACATAATTACAGCAAGTAATTAATCAAAGGACATTAAGGAAATTTAATTAAAATCATGCATATATCCTTTAGTCCAGGTATCTATATAAAAGCACTTTCAATATTAATTTAGTACATTTAAATTTCCTCTTCAGAAACTGCCTAATTCTTGTTATGGCATTAAGAACGCTGATATAAAAATCCTAACAACGTAAGGGAAAACTATAGATAAAATGTGTGTATAAATGTTAACACAAACATCCTAAATAGGCACCAGCATATCAAATAATGCACCAAGGCAGTGGAATTTATACCATGAATGCAAGAAGAGTTCAATATTTAAAAATCTATAACCACAGTAATACAAAAGACTAAAAAGGAAAACAACATGTATCCAGGTAAACAAATGTATCAAACTTAGAAAAACCAAGAGAATCAAGTAAAAGGAAATCCAGATTAGATGACTAAATTAAAAAATACATAAATATTACAATAAATGACCTTCACATCTAAATGGTTAGATGATAAAATAGAAGATATATTTACCATTTAAACTACATTTCTCTAAATATTTGTGTGATTCTCTAATTAATAGCTGGAAGTTCTGTGAGATTCTGCTATCCACTATGTCCCCAGCTCCTAGTACAGTGCCTTGAACACAGTGGGCCCTCTGTTAATACTCAGTGGATTGGGCAGGTGGGTGGTCAATGAGAGCATTTAAGTTAAACAAGTCATGATTTCAAGATTTCAAAGAAGTTGGTTTCATATATGCATATAAACAAAGAGACACCCTAAAGTAGAACAGTAAGAGGCATAGCTTAGAGATGGTAGTAGCACAAAGCAGGACTCTGCCAAAGGTTGTTAAGGTCAAGAGACAAGTCAAAAGGAAAAACACTCTGACCTTTATTTTCTAATGACAGAATGTATGTGAGGCAAAGGTATAAACAATGTAATTATAAACTCTACTTTTCTTAAGATAAAAAGTCTTTCTACCATGTTTCTTTCAATTTCAGATGTATTACTCAGTGTAATAATAGGACACAAATCATAAGCAACACAATATTGATATGAATGAAAAGATGACTAAGTCCCAGTTCTCAAGGATCTTACAATCTTATCCACCGTGGGAGTCTAAGCAGCTGAGTACTACCTTTATCAACAGCACCTTTCTAAAAGCCAGGAAATCACCAGCATTTCTTGGCATGTTATTTACAACACTCAAGTTAAAGCAAGTTCTGGGACACCTGGCTGGATCAGCTGATAGAGCGTGCGGCTCTTGATCTCAGGGTTTTAAATTCAAACCCTTGTTGGGTATACAGATTACTTAAAAAATAAATCTTAAAAAAAAAAAAAAAAGTTCTGATTCCAGTTCTAACAGTAACTGTTTATGTGATTTTAGATAAGTCTCTTACTTAACCTCTCAGCACCTGTACCTTACATAATTAGAGGTTGCTTATTGAATGACTTAACTAAAAATCCATTGTTTTCCAACCTTAGTAAGCAAGGACCCCATTTATTATTTTCTCCCCTAACCCCACATTTTAAAAAGTCTTGTTGCCAAAGCTTTTAGTACATCTGTCCTGGCAATCAGTTTTTGTTAATGTTATCCATTAAGTTGTTCTAATAAACGTGGACAAAATATTACAGAAACATGTCATGTGTATGGGTAGTGCTAATTCCTTTGTAAGTGCTAGGTTTACAGGTGTTTGTTTATGAAACACAGAAGGGCTTCATAATTAATACATTTTATACAGCTGACCCCTAAACAACACAGTTGGTATTACACAGGTCCACTTATAATAACCCAGCTAGTTTTTTCGATAAACACAGTAAGTACAGTCAAAATATTTTTCTCTTCCTTAAAATTTTATTAACATTTTTTTCTCTGGATAACTTTTATTGTAAGAATACAAAATGTAACACATATGGCATACAAAATATGTGTTAATGGACTGGTTTTTATTATTGGTAAGGCTTGGGGAATCAAGTTATACATGGACTTCCGACCCTGATGGGAATCAGTGCCCCAACTTCCTGTGTCATTCAAGAGGCAACTGTATAAACTTTTGTTGTATCGAACATTGCATGATAATGCTCAAATATCTCATTTCCACACTACCTTCATTAATCTACAACAGTGGTTCAGGACTAAAAGTTCAGAACCACGTCTTTAATCACCTAGTATGAAAACTCCCATTACAATAACACAAAAAATCCCCAGTATCAGAACAACTTGTTTTAGACATATCTGAAGCTATTCAAGTTTACAAATTTTACTGAATCAAAACCAGTCCTAAAATTTCTCCCAATTGCCCCCCATTCAACATTCCAAAGCTTGTAACATAGATGCAATGCCTTGTTCCTAGACAGCCTTAAAAATACAATTCCGTAAGTATCCTCTTCTCTATTTAATAACATGGTTTTTATACCCTCTCACTCATTTAGACCCACTCCATTTATCTATGCCCTTTAAAATGGAAAATCCTGTATCACGCACTTCCTTCCCTGACAACTGATGAGAATGTAGACAGGCTGCTTACCTCCAGTCCCAAACACCCCAAGGCCACAGAGTGTCTGAGAACACCTTTTCTTCTTCAACAAGCACATCACCCGGCTCAGGCTCAAATGTTGATGGTGCTAAACCAAGCTTCCACCATTTCATACTTCCACAACTATTTGTTTAGACACCAATACAGTAGGCGATTTCAAGTTTTCCCTGGTTGTTTTCTACTAGACAAATCCCTTCAGACTGTTAATCTATTAGTTGACATCTTTAGGGATGACTATTCTGAGTCAAGGATCTAACTAACTAAAATTTCATAGCACACACATTTCTGCAGCTTGCATACTTGACCAATGACCTGACATCTCAAGCCACAGTAGGACCTGAATCTCCCTTGGGATCCACTAGTTTCATCAGGAAATAATGTATTTGGGAATTCTAAAGGTTGCACCTTCAAGTTTAGAATATAAACCTTCCAGCTTTTGGGAGTATTCACCTTCCAGCATACTCTCATTTTCCGTATTTTCTAGAACTGATATTTGATAATGACAGTTTTTCAAATTTCAATATCCTGAAAACTACTTTTATTTAAGCATGAAAATTGTTTTAGTCATACTACTGTCTCCTTACATTTCTCTGCTTTAAAGATCTTGATTCTTCCCTTTTCCAAACTAAAAGTCAATTATCAGTCAATGAATTCTCCTCCTCAGAGGGAAAATAGTCACTGTTCTATATGATCTGTTAATGTTACATTACCTGTCTTATTCCTTTTCCTAATTCACTTAACTCACCAAAAACAAAAAGCTTTGCTTTAATATCCTTCTTAACATTTTATAAGGTTCAGCTTACTTTCGCCTCTGGCTTCTTTATCATCACTACTCATTTAGAATATCTGAATTACTGTATGTGCATCCCACCCTCTACTACTTTAAAATTTGCACATTCTTAAAAAATCTGAATTACTAGATTAACTAATATATCAACCTCTCTGTGGGAAAGTAAAATGTCAGAAATAAGGATAACATGAAGAACTATTAGAGAATAGAAAAATAAAGGCTGAAAATCTAAATTATAAATTTAAGCAGTTATTTACCAAGAAAGACAGATAGATAATAACTACGTATAAATTCAATACTGCAAAGTTGGAAGACAAAAACTAGAATGTAACCCTATTTTACTAACTGGTTTGGAATTTTTTCAACAATCTTAAACCAAGAAAATAAAAATTAGGCAATGAAATATGAAAAATATTTACTGGCTCAGTAGTACACAAAAGCTATTAATGATATACAAATAATAAAAATAAAATGCATGAAAGATTTATTTTCAGGATTTTAACAGTACAAATTAAAAGACAACTTGATAAAACACTGAAAACATTTCAGACAAAACTCATCTTATACCCAGTGCTGTGATAGCTAATTCCAATTGTTCAACTGGCTCACTACTGTCATACACATATACATTTTATCTTGACATCTATTTGCTTTTTGAGTCTTACATTTAAAATCCATCAAAAAATTATCATTAAAATACAGCTAGACCTAAAATATAGAATGAAATGAAAATGTTAGCGCATCTTAAAATTGTTTTCCATTAATTTAATCATTAAATAAAAACCATTTATAATATATGCGTTGATGTACACAGTAAAAATTTTGTAAGTTAAAATGACAACTTTCATCACTTCAATTGAACTTTAAATAGGCTCTATTATTCCCTCACTATCTACTGGATACTAATCTGGCAAAGGAACATAAAAAGCAAAGGAAGATTTTATTTTAGGCCTTAATTAACAAATTACTAGTCTCCAGTTACATGAAACATACCAAATCTTAAAACAGTAGTATTAAGAGTCTATTTATAACCAAACACCACTTTAGGTGTTGGCTGTTATGTACTTAGAGGGAACAAAGATCTCTTCTGTAAAAAGTAACCTCTAATTCAGGTTTTACTAAATACAAGAAAGTTTTAAAGCTATTTTGAGCAGAGCAAAAATAATATAACTTCACTGTATTTATTTTAAAAAACCACACCTACAAGGTACTGTACTTATTTTTAAAAGCCACACCTACAAGGTATAGAAAGTGAATAAAGTAAAACACAGGTTAATAGAGACTATGCCACATTTAGTAAAATGTGTTTTGCTTACTTGAATAACCAAATAAATCAGATTTAATTTTGAGGCAACTGCTTGAAAACTGGCAAAAAATAAAATAAAATAAAATAAAATAAAATAAAATAAAATAAAATAAAATAAAATAAAATAAAATAAAATAAAATAAAATAAATAAATAAAATAAAATAAAATAAAATAAAATAAAATAAAATAAAATAAAATAAAATAAAATAAAATAAAATAAAATAAAATAAAATAAAATAAAATAAATAAAATAAATAATAAATAAAATAAAATAAAATAAATAATAAAATAAAATAAAATAAAATAAAATAAATAAAATAAAATAAAATAAATAAAATAAAATAAAATAAAATAAAATAAACCAAGCTATCAATTCTCTAATGGGACCTGATTTTGGGGGTAGGGTGATAAGCACAACTACATGCAAAAAGAGAAAAACTACAAAATCAGATTTCACATCATGGCTCTCCTTCGAATTTGCTTTGGCAATTTAATTTAATTAACAATTGTATAAAACTGTGGATAAATTTCACATAAAAAACGTGAAACAGCAAAGTTCTTATAGAAATGTCCATTCTGGTTCCATAATTGCTCTCAGTAGCAGTTTTTTATCAAGGAAGGCATTTAACAGGAGCTGCACCTCCCTGGAAAAGCTCTTTCAAATGTTACAGAAAATAATGTCTATTATATGATCCAATTTATACTAAGTACATGTATTTTTTGATAGATACATAGAAGTCAAAAAAAGGATATAACTATTAACAGTAATCATCTCTGGGAGATGGATTTACAGGGACTATTGGCTTTCACATTATTCTAAGAATTTTTTTTTACTTTTGTAAAATAGTAAAGATATTTTCATTAGCATGTTAGAAAGCACTTTAAGTAAAAATGCTGCATATAATCTTGGATTCCCTCTATAATAGTAAAATCAAGATTAAGTCACTGACTTCCAACTATAAAAATAAACTACAAAGACCTATTTTTTTAATATGAGCACTTCCACCATGCTAAGGTACTTTATATATGAATTATCCCGATTCTCACCATAAAGTGAAGAAGATACAATACCCACTTTAGGAAAGAAAGAAAGAAAGAAAGAAACAAAGAACAAGTGAAAGAAAGAAAGATAAGAAAAAAACAGTGCTCAGAGATTTAAGAACTGATTCAGTATCACATCAAGACCAACTAGTTTTATTTAGAGTTTCATAAAGGACTTCCTGGAATAAGCCCTTAAAACCTAGTTTAAGAAACAATAATTAAAGAATGGAAAATAGGAAAATGGAACAAACCAACTTTTAGTTTATTGCTAGCCTGGGCTCCAAAAACATTCAGTCCACTGTTTACGAATGACTGCAGAAAAGACTGCAGTTCTTTCTTCATGCTAACAGAACACAGCACAGTAGGTGAAATCTAGCCCTAGGTGCCTAGAAAAGTGACAATCCTGAATGAATGAATGAATGAATGAATGAATGAATGAATGAATGAAGGCATACAGAGAAGGCAAAACAAGCCATTACAAAGAAAACAAAACACATAAAACAAAAAATAAAAAATAAAAAACAAAAAAAAGAACAGAATGGGGAAAAGAATTTTTTTTAAAGGAAATGAAAACCAATAACTTAATTGGAATAGGCATCCTTTTTCATTTAAATCGGATTTTGTTTGGAGGTCATTTTAAATCTAGTTAGTTGTATGTTATTATATGTCATAGGTTTTTTAAGAAAAATGTTGCCTTCTAGTCATTTAGTTTTTTAAAATACACAGGGGAAACCAATCCTTATCACTATATAATACCCACTGTATTAAATTTTAAATCTGAAGGTTAAGACACCTGGTTAAGAAACACTGTTAATGAAGATCTGAAGATGCAACAATTAACCAGCAGATGCTACTGGAATCTGGATAAAGAGTAACACTTGAGAATCTAGCAATCCTTATTAATAACTCTTTTCCCAACTCTTTTAACATTACTACAAGAAGAGAAACTCATAACAACAGAAAATGGGTGCCCAACATTACAGGTGTGGAAGAGAGAATTTCTTTACCATATACTCCTACATGTCTTTTAAATATTTAAACATCTCAATATGTTAACTTCTTAAAAATAAATGCTTGCCTTAAAAGATTTTATGGTAATGATAATAACAGATTATAATCCATGAGACCACTATGATATAACTGAATAAATAAATACGAGAAGTGGCAGATAGGCCAAACAGTAATTTTGTTTACTTGTCAAATATGCAGAACTTCAATCTAATAATGAGAAAATATCAAACAAAAATTGAGAATGTTCTACAAAATAACTGACCAGTTATCTTTAAAAATACCAAGAAAGGGATCCCTGGGTGGCTCAGAGGTTTAGCGCCTGCCTTTGGCCCAGGGCGTGATCCTGGAGTCCCAGGATCGAGTCCCATGTCGGGCTCCTGGCATGGAGCCTGCTTCTCCCTCCTCCTGTGTCCCTGCTTCTCTCTCTCTCTCTCTCTCTCTCTCGCCTATCATAAATAAATAAATAAATAAATAAATAAATAAATAAATAAATAAATAAATCTATCTTTTTAAAAATAAAAAAAAATTAAAATTAAAATACCAAGAGAAACATCATGAAAGAATACGACACTGTCACAGACTGGAGGATACTAAAGAGACATCACCACTAAATGCCGTGTGGGATTGGATCCTTACCAGGAAAAGGATGTGAATAGGAAAACTGGTGAAGTCTGAGTAAGATCTGCAAATTAGTTAATAATATTGTATCTATGTTAATTTCCCAGTTCCGCTAATTGCACCGTAGTTATATGAATTCTTAACCAATAACCTCTGTGCTATACTTCTATTTTTGTATAAACCTAAATGTGCTGCAAAATAAAGTTTTTGCTTTGGCCTCAGTTATTTATTCTCATTGAGGGGGGATAGTTGTGGGAGAGAATGAAAGCCATGCGAATGTCTTACTTATCTAGTCTTTGAAAAAATACAATGCCTACTTACCAATAAAACTGAGGATCTCGAAAATCTATAAGAATAATCTCTTTTAATTCAAAATAATCTTTTAGATTTTAATAGTTACTGCTTAAAAAAACACATGTACTTTAAACCCACCTTAAGAATATGAAGACTATATATAATCCATAAACAATGATCTTTCCACAGGAATAGAACCTTTCATAATACTGCAAGTAGTAAGGAAAAAGCACTGGCCTTGAAACTCATGCAACCTAGGTTTTACTTCTGATTCCCTGCAAGATCTGTGTGGCTTTGGGTCTCAGTTTCCTCTGGGTCTCAGTTTCCTCTTCTGTAAAATCAGGTTAGACCAGATTACATTTGTGGTTTCTTCCTGGTATAGTTCTATCCATTAGAAGTTTGGGCACCTTCCTATTTCTTCTTAGAACCTCAATATGTACCCTCTCTGTATCAATAGTCCATGAGAAAGGGCTTCAAAAACACAACAACCAATCCAGAACTACAGATAGCCAAGCCTAGTCCTTTCAGAATTTACATTTCAAAATGTCCTAAACTACTGGACACCAGGATTTACTTTAAATGATATCCTTGTAAAGCACCAAATCCTCATATAACCAGGCTCTACACATTTATTTTTGTGGGAAGTTAGGACAGGTCCGCCTGATGTATTTTATCCTCCTCAAGCTCCAAATTATTTAGGGCTTTAAAAGACATTTGGTAAATGAGTGAAAATGAAACAGAACTCCTAAAACTTCTGAAGGAATTATGTAGGGAGAGGGGTGGAGGTAGGTTGTTTCTCCTACTTAACAATTTCTTTAATTTTTAATCATCCTCCTCAATTGTATTCCAAATTTTTCCCAAGCTCAATGGAAGAGAAACCAAAGATTGGTAATCATGCACCACTTGTGTATCTGAACATCACCTTAATTCCATAAACTGAAGCAAATGAATGTCAAATGACATTCACAGGTGTTACAGCAGCCCATGTACATGAGAAATTCCTCATACTAGAAAAGCTAAGGAATTTTTTTTAGCCATAATAAACAATCTACTGTATACAATATTCCAAAGGTCCTTTATAGCAAGCATCAAGACTGCATGAGAAAACTTCCAATTTTGCAGCAAGAGCAACATATACAGTACCTTCAGCTGTCAACATAATCGATACCGAAAACATTATTTTAATATATTTTACTATAATCCCCTTTAATTAAACCAAGGTTGGTTTACTTTACAAAGAACTAGATTCAGAAAATCTAAGTAATGATATATGCTACTGACATTTACTACATTTTTACTGCCTCTTAAAGTATACATTTTACTATCATAACAATATTCTTAGAAAGCAATTTTAATGAGTTTATAAAATGCAGAACATAGCACTTTTGAGATCATAAGCTTAATTTATTAGAATAGAAATTATCATATAAAAATATTACCAAAATAATACAAGAAAAAATCCTGATCAAGAACATTCCTGAACTCCCAAATGCCAGCATCCAACTGTCTTCTAAAGAAGTCACCTTGACACACATAAAACCAAACTCCTATCTGTCCCCAAACCTGTTCCTTCTGATCTCAAAAACTGTCAAGTCCATTCTTTCATACATCATATCCAATCCACTAGCAAATACTATTTACTCACCTTTTAAAATATACCCAGAATCTCACTTGACCCCCTCACCAGCTACCAAACTAGTCCCAGCCATAATCATTTCTCACATAAATAGCACCTGAAATAACCTAACTGGTCTCCCTATTTCCACCACTGCCCCTCATAGGCCTAGTCTCTATTTTCCAGAGTTAGCACGTTAAAATCCAAGTAACATGTCACTACTTTGCTCAAAACTCTCTAACGGAGTTGTTCTCACGTTTTTTGGTCTCAGAACTCAATGTTTAAAAAATTACTACAAGAAGCCTTTATATAAAAGAGCTTGCGTTTGTGAGAGTTACACTTGTTAATACCATACTACAAATCTAAATTACTTGTGATTCACTTTAACATAATAGTAAACTCCACTACATATTAACAGAAAACAAAAAATAAAAACATTTTATCCAACAAAATGATAAAGAGAGGCACTGTTTTCTATTTTTGCAAATTGTTTAAATGTCTTTCTTAATGGAGACAATGAAATTCTCACCTTTTTTTCCCTGAATTCCATCTGTTGCAATACCACACAGCATATAGCCTCTGAAACACGCTATTATAAACTCAAGCAAGAAGGAAAGTAGTCAAATAAGTTACTATTATCATCAAAATAGCTGGCCCTCACAGACTCCCTAGGAGAGTACCCAAACCACATTTTCACACTAGTGCTCTAATGACCTTCCATCTCAGTGTAAAAGCCCAGGTCCTCACAGGAGCTCCACTTTACCACCCGTCCCTTACCTTTCTGACCTACTATCTCCTAAACAGTTTACCACTGTCTCCCCCTCCACCGCCATCCCTCATTCACATCTACAGCTACAGCCACACAAGGAACAGCAGGTCCTGACCTCAGTTTTGCACAGACCCTTCCTTCCTCTTGAAAAGCTATTCCCCAGAGAGCAGTATGGTTCACTCCATTATCCCCTTCAAATCTCTGTTCTAACATTAATTTCTCAATGAGGCCAACCCAGATCTCCCTATTTAAAACCACAACCTGCCCCAATCCATCCAGAATACTCCTATCTCTTTTATCCTGTTCAGTGCACTCTCAGGACTCATAGTGTCCATATATCATACAACAGATTTATTGCTTATTGCCTGTCTTCTACATAAAGAATATAACCTCTGGGAAGATAGACTGCTTTGTTTTTGCCTTTTGCTATATTCCTAAGGATCTGTCTCCTTGGGACAAAAAAAAAAAAAAAAAAAAAAAACCCACCTTTTGAACAATCTCAACAGGACAATTAGTATAAAAATATGCAAAGCTGCAAAAAACATGCTTGAAATTTAACTCAAGCATCAATAGGTTATTAGCTTCATGACTTACTCCTCTTCCCTTTAAAGTGACAGAAAAGTGACAGAAATACAAGCCTCAAAAGGGCTTGCTGTATTTATTCAGGATTTGTGAGAATCTAAAACACCTGGTTAATAACATATGTTCATTATATCAGTGTTAAATTCTTCTGGTGTGTTTTAGATCAAATGACAAGATAAAATGCACATGCATCTAAATGAATAGTCTTAGCTTTAAAAAATCCTAACCCAGGGATCTCTGGGTAGCTCAGAAGTTTAGTGCCTGCCTTCACGCCCAGGGTGTGATCCTGGAGTCCTGGGATCGAGTTCCACATCGGGCTCCCTGCATGGAGCCTGCTTCTCCCTTTGCCTGTGTCTCTGCCTGTCCCCCCCACCCCCTCTCTCTCATGAATAAATAAAATCTTAAAAAAAAAAAAATCCTAACCCATTAAGGTGCCACTTATCAGGACTGGACCAAAGGGGTTCTAATGATTCATTCCTCTTGAGGTTTTTTTTTTTTAAATAACCTCTATATTTACAATCCACACAGTTTTGGTGAACTCTTTGTTGAAAGCTTACTTAGTAAAAATTTTAAGAATATAATAAAATGAAAGCTTTTCCATTTTATTTCCTAAAAGTACAGACTGTTTATAAAATGGATTGGTCTGAATAATGTAGAATTAGAGGTTTGTTTGTTTGTTTGTTTTTAAGATTTTATTTTTTTGACAGAGAGAAAGAGCACAAGCAGGGGGGAGAAGCAGGCTCCCTGCTCAGCAGGGAAATGGATGTGGGGCTCAATCCCAGGACCCTCGATCATGACCTGAGCTGAAAGCAGACACTTAACCTACTGAGTCACCCAGGCACCCCTGCTTTTCTCTTTTTAACTGTATTAATAACCTATGGAAAAAAAAAAATAATAACCTATGGTACAAGATACTGGTTGTTCATATATGCATTCGACAAATGTGTAGTGTATACCTACTATGAGTCAGGAACTGGCAAAGGCCCTAGGGATACAGACATATGCAAAAACAGAACTGGGCCTTGCTCCATCACAAAGTGAGCAAAAACAATACTTGAAGTACTCATCCAATTATGACCTCAAAGAAGGACTTCAATATATTTCCTATGGCAAAGTAAGAATTTTAGTTTTTACTGGACTTTTATTCCATACTATCATCCTATAACAATCTCAGTAAGTCAGACAAATATTAGAAGTACTATGTTGTATTCAGTGCTTATAGTTTATATGGTTAAGAGACAGACATTCTCAAAAGTAATTATTCAAGGAACATGGGAGTCCTCAAACAGGAAACTAGAATTCAGATAAAGAGTTCCTACTCTCTCTGGACTTCACATTCCAACTCAAGACTGGTCTTCTAAGAGCAGATATGTTTGACAAAGCCCCCCTAGAAAGCAAGCCAACCAGACATTAGAGCAGGGCACAAGGAGGCATCTCTATAGAAGACAGTTTAAAATGAATTCCCCTCTGTAAAGAAATTACCCAGCTGTTACTCTACTTCTCTTGTTATCTAAACCTTTGTCGGGGCTGATTTAAATGTCTCAGCAATGTATTATACTGAGAATGACACACAGTTAGCTGGTGGTGGTAATGGTAGCATCTCTCAAACATAATTTATAGTAATGAGATCTAACTTCTTTCTAAGCAATAAGTGGCCCTTCAAAGTCTGCCCTGGAGGTCAATGTTTTATTATCTGGTTAGACCCATTTCCTTAAAGATAAGCACTGCTCACGTCTCCATTTTATAGTTAAGAGACTAAGATTTGGAGATTGAATACTTTTTACCAAAGATGACATAACTTGTAAGTGTAAAGGTCAGGATCCAAATTTAGGCCTCCATATTCCACTGCCTCTCGAACATTATTGTTCCATCTTGATAATGGGAAAAGCACTGATAGAATACAGTAAAAGCCAGACAGAAAAGAGGGGAAAAGATGGGAAGAGTATAGAATACAGTAAAAGCCAGACAGAAAAGAGGGGAAAAGATGGGAAAAGATATAATAGAGAAAAGTAGAGAGATATATACAATAATGAAGAAAAGAAATAAAGTTAAAACTAGAATGACAGACTCATCTAAGCTCTGGCAGGGTCTAGCAGCATATCCTCCAACATGGTCTATATTTACTCTCACCTGTAAGGATTATCTAAGATAACTCCAGACCCAAACTTCTGAGTTTCTTAAAAAAAAAAAACCTCAACTAGAATAATATTTGCAAAGTCTCTGGCACATAATATGTACTCAAACTACAATTATTGACTGAGTATGTTCTACTTTTCTATGGTATCAGGCACTATGTTTGGTGCTAGGGTCACCCTGGTAAGCAACATGGTTCCTGCCATCGTAATTCTTCTAGTAGTAAGCACTGGTTTCTATGTAAATAACCCCTAATCAGAGGGCTAGAAGTCATTGACAGATGAGGCTAAATGTCCTGAGATATAAATACCTGAACCTGAACACTAGACAAAATAATTTTTTTAGAGTAAGCCAGAGTTCTATGGTTTCTTTTGGTTCCACAGTAGAAAAGATCATACTAGGGAAAACTGGATTCATGGTAATGCAAATCCTCACTTTAATTATTATGAAGGAAAGTAAAATAAGTGGAAAAAACATGGTATTTATCACTCTAATAATACATACTTACGTTAATGGACCTGATACATGAAAAATGCTTAAAATATATGCTTCTGTCCCCCTCAAGGATTTTTTTCCAAACTGTAGTTTTCTGACTCCTAATCTCATTTCTGTACTGGACTGCTATTTTTAGTAATGCCTATAATTATCCAAGCAAATGGTTCTGTTTTTCTCAATCATGGTACTTTTTCATTTACTAAAAACTTCTCAAAGGCAGAGGTCAATGAAGAGTTGTGTATTTTTGGGTAGGCACACTAAAGTTTAAAGATACAGAAGTTACTATGCAAATTAGGTATTTGTTTCTTAAAACCAATACAAGTTTTCTGTGGAAAGAAAGTTCATAAAGACAGAATTTCTAAGAACAGAAATTCTATCTTCACCGAGGCCTGCCTTAGTAGGGGCAAGTGTAAAATTACTGATATAAATCAAAATCTAAAAGTAACCTATTTCAAACAGCACTCCACAAACCCCATCACACTGGAAAATGAATGAAATCCACTCACTAAAAATGAATTCCTCCCTAATTGTTGTTTAAAACCAAACACTACTAGAAAGAGTAAGTATAGCAATATATATATCTATGTAGATATATAGGTATATCATCTTTTGTTAGAGAATTTCATAGGCAACAGAAGAGTAAGATGTACCTTAGGACTCCTCAGCACAGATTTTAAGCGGGGAAGTAGAAAAGGCCACAAAATTTTTCAAAACCAGGCCAATTCACAGGCATCTGGGGGCATTAGTAACCTGCAGTAAGAGGCACATCGGAATATCAAAACTTAAAAGTGAACCCACTTCCATAATATTGTTAAATGGAACAAGCTTTGAAAGCAACTTAATATACTTCCTACATTCTGAATATGCTGTGATGTTTTTTTTCTCTTATGAAAAGAATGACAATGTCAAGTAAAGCAAGCTATTGACACAACAGACCATCATCACCTTTCTTACAGTTGTAGTTACAGCAGCTAAAATTAATTTAATGTAATGCATATATAAAGGAGGACAACTCAAGAAAAACATTGTCTCCAGGTCTCTGCACAGAACTAACCTAATAACAGCTTACAAGTCACATAAAATCTTACTTTTTAAAAAACTTACTGAACATTTGAATGACAAAGAGAAACTGCTGAAAATGCAATCTTTGAAAAAAGACTATTGTAATATCTCAAACTGCCTCCATTTCATCTGAAAATCAGACTTCTTTCCAGCTCACAGGATTGCTGTAAAGATTAAATGAGATAATGAATATATATTTATAAAAAGTACCCGATACATAAGCTTAAGTATGTCCATATCATCATTACTAATGAGAATTGTGATATAAAACCATGTATTCTACAAATGCTGTTATCTTGACATGTATCTTGTAAAGAGAACTATCTGCTGATTTGATGAATATCTGTTACCTAAAATCTGGTCTTTTCCCAGACTCTAGAGGCATAAAAGACACAGAGGATAGGCACCTACCAATAAAACTGTGCAAAGTACTTCTTAACTAATCATACATGGCAAAGTGCAAGTAGAAAGCAACAAAGATACAGTTTAATTTCTTCAACTCACTTTTACTAAGCACCTCCTCTAACAGTCAACCATGTTTTCCAGAAAATCTTACAAACTACTCAAATACAAATACCACATTACATTCAGCTTATTAAAAATGAGTCTTAAATACCTGGAGCAAATATTCTCTACAGCACTTTCCCAGAACACACTTCAAAAAAGGTAAAAGAGCTCTTTGCATCCGGATCTGACCTGTTCTGGTTTAACCACTGTTCTGGAGTTTAAAATTACTGTAGCCTCAAATAAATAATTTGGGGGAAGAAACGTTGGAGAAACAATTTGGCCTGTAAATGTGTATTTGCATAACTACAATAACTTAAAATAGTTGTCTAAACAAAAACAAACTAAACAATATGAAAAAAATAACATCTTATACTGTCATCTTGAAACCCCAATATTACTGTAAACACTCCCCTTATTTCACTCTGCTCTGACAATCCGTTACTTGAGCTAATTCAGTGATGTGACTATTCAAACACATGATTCTAAAATCGTTTCAGAACAACTTAGATGCTTCAAGTGTTTCAGACTCTGGCATAAACAGTCTTGAACCAAATTGTGTCTACATTTATCACAATAGTAGACTTGGATGTGAATTTAAACGTATCACCAAAAAATCCTTTTAGAAAAGTAAACCCACCACTAGTAACAGTGAAATTGGAATTCAGAATCATTATAAATTGTAGCCATCTTGCTATAGAAAAGTGGTAATTTTAATAAGTACTATATATATATATGTATATACATATATACACATATAATACTTCTATCAGTAAAATATATATGAATTGAACATGTTGTATACTCCTATATATATGTATAACATTATGTAAAACATTAAATATTACTAAAATATGTTAATTCTTACATATGTATACGATGCATAAATATTCCATATGCCTTATTCTAGCTTCATCTTATATGTTAAAAATTTAAATTTTTTTCTGAAATTGAAAATATAGCTTTCCACATATTGATTTACTGGATCAGAAATACGAGTTAAAATAATTATACTGTATTTCTCTCACAAAGGCCTAGCTTCAAGAGTATTTATCTTTAGGCTCTATCTCTGAATTCTAAACTTGCCACAGCTTATAGAAGCCAAATAAACCAAATGACAAAGCATCTGTATCAGTGATAAGAGAGGGATTGATTTATTTTAAGATTTTAACTATCTATTTATTTGAGAGAGCATGAGCTGGGGGAGGAACAGAGCCAGAGGGAGAAGCCCACTCTGCACTGAGTGTGGAGCCCCATGTGGGGTTTGATCTCATGACTCTGAGACCATAACCTGAGCCAAAATCAAGAGTCAGATACTTAACCAGCCGAGCCACCCAGGAGCCCCTGGAAGTGCTGATTTATTTTAAACTTTGCAAATTTCAGAGATGGCTAGGTATTCTGCTTTATCTTCAACATCACATGTAGGCTGACTTCTCATATAGGCTGACTTCTCATATAGATGTATTACAATCTAGCACTTTAAGTAACTTAAATGAAAGTACTTTCAATGGCAACTGGAACTTATTTTAACAAGAAGTAGTACTGTTTCTTGCAGGTTTTCATACATTCAGTCCATGTGCACAACCTCAATAAACTATTTCCTAAATATAGAGAATGTGTACTTTTTTTTCTTCCTTCTATTGTTTCTTTCAACCATCAAATATTAATTTCCCACATTTACTTCCAAATTAAACATTTCTATTATTCTGTATTTAAAGAAAATAGACTTACCACAGCTATAGTCCTATTAAATTTTCTAGGGAGCATGGTACATTATATAATCTATTAATCAGGGTTATGTATCCAAGTAAAATCTAATAACCTCTTAAAAGTAACCCTCAATTCCCTTTAGTTTCCCAACAGTTTCAGAAAGTATACTAAGAAATATTATGTTTGTATTTTACATTAGCATTTTTCATTTAATATTTACCAACCTTCGAATAGGTCTCACTTTCCAATAGTCACAAATAATCCTCTGAATTTGGACACAGATATTTGTTAACAAATACGTGTACCATGGGAAGACAGTGTGCCCCAAAAAGCATGGTACAAGATACCAAGATCCAAGATTCAGGATTACACTCTAAAGACTGTATGTTGAGTCAAGGGTTAGATTATTCTAAGAAATGACAAGCATTAGTCACCTAGGGTAAAAAATGACAAAGCCCAGACTTCCCATAATAGAAATACTACCATTGTGTTTAAATTTTATAACATAAACTATTTAAATGCAATATAAAACAGTTAAGACTCATAGTTTATATGACATTGTATCAATCGAATGTTACTTATAAACCCCCAGGTATTCTGCACCCTTTAAGTCTAGTTCATCATACAAATGGCAGAAACATAAATTATACAGCATATCACCATAAATACAGTAAATGGATTTCAATTCATTAGGCATATCATGTGCTGAAATAAGAAAAGTCGGCAATGTTTTAGATATTTAATGAAATATAAAAATGTATGTGGTTAAGGCTTTAACATACAAAGTATAAGCAACTTTAAACCAACCATCTTTAGCTCTTAAATAGAACACTCAAGTGTCATTCATCTGAACTAAGCAGGCCAAGCAAAATATCCTGTGATTCCTATGTTCTCCTCAATGTCGAAATGGGTGGATAAATTTAAAGCCTGTTCCCTCAAGAGTTGCTTTATAGGCAATTTTCTCCCAGTATCAAGGTCTGCAATTTCCATTTGGCTGCCAGTTTGCGATTAAATTCATCACCTTTATTATAAAAATGTGCTTTACTCCATGGCCTGCTGCACAAGAACTATAAGAAAAACATTTTTCACTGCTAACGGCAAAATCATTCTAAGGCAACCACCACATCCACTCAGACATTAGCTTCCTCAACCTGATGTAGTAGCCGACATCACTCACAGGAAAAACTGTAACAATTCTGTAACTCACAGAACCTAAATTCTATAGAAATGCCATGCTCCAAACTTTTCTGGATAAAATTCAAACTCCTAATTTTTATATTCAGTATTATTGTGAGTGTATTAACCACAAGATAAGAAGTTAACACCGGGAATATTTCCAAATTTCAATATAATGACAAAATAACTTTTTAAGTGTTAGATAATTAAGTATCCATCTTTTTTTATAAGTTCATGATTTGCTCTGCAGGCTAACTTTCACTATCTGGCAAACAGCCAATGGTCAAAGATATTTTAAGATGGATACATGGATATAGATAAGATATGTTTATACTTATATAACACTTCCACCTAACTTCACTTTCTGAGTAAATCATAATATGAGGTTTGGAAGGAAAATAAAGTCAGAAAAATAATATTTTCCAAATAAAGGCATTAAGACTAATAACAATGACATAATTAAAACCACAATATTACTTGTTTGTAAAATTTATTATTTTTTAATTATTTTCTATAAAATTATAACATTCACGTTTACAAACTTGGCTTTTATGTCGAATACTCAGAAATCTCTTATTCCAGTAAAATTGATAGTATCGATTTTAGAACTTACACGGGAAAAAAGAGAACTAAATTTCACATTAAATGAAACCTATAATCAGAGGAATTATCAGGTTATTTAATATGTGAACCTTGAAGAAATTTTCATCTTCTGCTAGAAAATGTGATCCCTTCCATCTTAACTGGTGTACGCCTTTGCCACAGCAGTTAAAGCACTATACTGCAGTTTATTTCTCTCTCCATACTATTACATGGCTCCTTAAGTGCTAGACTATGGCTTAGTTCATTTTGGTATCCGCAGCACTCAGCAAAGTGGTAGATTAAAAAAACAAAGTTTGTTGAAAACTAAGTTATAGCAGGAGTCAACATCAGTTTTCCTACACAAGGCATAACCTATTAATTCTATAGTATTTAAAAATAATTATTCTATAGTATTAGTCACAACCAGCACTTTTTAAATGACACAGAATGTGGATGCCTGGGTGTTTCAGTTAAGCGTCCAACTCTTGATTTTGGCTCCAGTCATGATTTCAGGGTTGTGCTATCAAGCCCCGTGTCAAGCCCCCCACTTAGCAAAGAGTCTGCTTGAAATTCTCTCTCCCCCTCACCCTCAAACCCTCCACCTGGACACACGCTCTCTCTCTCTAAAATAAATAAATCTGGGCAGCCAGCCCTGGTGGCTCAATGGTTTAGCACTGCCTTCAGTCCAGGGTGTGATCCTGGGGACTCAGGATCAAGTCCCACATCAGGCTCCCTGCATGGAGCCTGCTTCTCCCTCTGTGCCTCTGCCTCTCTCTCTCTCTCTGTCTCTGATTAAATAAATAAATAAAATCTTTAAAAAAAATCAAAGTCTTTAAAACAAATAAATGACATAGAGCAAGAAAACACTACATCATAGGTTAAGTAACACAAACATTATTTCATAAAGCTTTCATTTCAGCTGTTTAGTTATATAAAATTGTATGTTCATAACAAGGTATTTCTCTTTATAGCTAGCATTCTAAAAATACATGCCTTTTTTGGCTCACATTTATATCATTTTTCTGGCTTACACTGTCAGGATACATGTACTTGTTGTTCAATAAATAACAGCATTAATAATCAAAGACTCTTGATTCACAAAATCAAAGATTTCACTTTGAGACTCCTCTTAATTATTACTACTTGCTCCAAAGCTTTAACATCCACAGGTAAAATAGCTAAAAATTTTGTATAAATTTGATTTTTTGTTTTGTTTTTAAAGATTTTATGTATTTATGAGAGAGAGAGACGTAGAGACACAGGCAGACTCCCCTGCAGGGAGCCTGATGTGGGACTCAATCCCTGGTCTCCAGGATCAGGCCCTGGGCTAAGGTGGCGCTAAACCACTGGGCCACCAGGGCTGCCCCAAATTTTGTATAAATTTGAACTTGAGACACACCTGCAGCACCAATGTGGCATATCTTATGATGTCCAGTTATATATTTCAATAAGAAAATCAAAGGTGTTAGTCCTTGAATAAAAATGATATGTGAAAAATAAGACTCTCATGTTCCTTACCACCCAGTAAAATAAATGAATTTTTCTATAACCTAAAAACTCAGGATTTTCTAACTCAGATCTCACTTTCACCTTCCCCAATTACTGTTATTTTCTTTTGGCATCCACTTATTTTCTACTCTCTTCCCCTTTTCTTTTTTCTTTTACTCAGAATTCATGGAACAACATGAAATGTTTTCTGAAGACATCTCTCCCACATATCACCCTTCAAAATTTATATAAATGTAATTAGTCTATACAACATATACAGGATATCACCACATACAAGCCCAAATACTAAGTCTAGAGCAATGACAGATAATCTGAACTGAGCATTTTGAGGACGCTAAGTGGCCTTCTCATTTTCCCTTATCTCTTAGACTTTTATCTCATTATTCTAGGGCAAATGACCTAAACCTACAAAGGGGGGTGGGGGGACTTACTCTACTCTAACCTATGACTTTAAAATATTGTGTAAAATAAAATATTGTGTAAAAAAACATAGAAGTTCCTTTGCAAACATAAACTAAATTGTATCTAGTCAATTTAGGGTCTAAATTGGGTCAGCTGGCTGGAAAATGAACTTCTGTTCATTTGGAAAATGAGCCTTTTGTCTTTAACATCAGTTTAATGACAATATCACTGCATGCATTAGATGCTTACTTTTTTTTTCTTATTTATAGGAAGTTAAAAAACATCCTGGGTAAAGGGACTCCTGGGTGGCTCAGTCGATTAAACACATAACTCTTGATTCTAGCTCAGGTCATAATCTCAGGGCTGTGAGATGTGGGCATGGAATCTACTTATCATGCTCTCTCTCCCCTCCTCTCCCTCTCTCAAAATAATAATAATAGTAATAATAATAATTATTATTATGACTACTCACTTTAGAAGGTAGTCACAGTACATAAATTATCAGTCATGACATTCATTCTCCATAGAGGGGATCAGGCCCAAAGATATTCTCTGGCTAATCATTAGCGATGGCTGGCTAATGATACCACTTACAGACATATTTCTGTCATGAGAACCAAATCAATTACCATTCCTGAAGCCAGCAGTTTCTAATCTGTAAAGCTTCATACCCTTAGTAAATGAACTGCACTTACATATTTAACAGAAAGATGGAACTGTGATCAGAGATCCATTCCAACCTCAAATCCCTGAATCATAGGCTTTTCTCTGAACTAGAAAAAAATGTTTTTAACGAAATCTGTTGGGCCTTCCAGATGAAATGCTATTATTCTACCATCCACCCTTACCGTTACCCTTATTTAAAGACCGCTAATTTTAAATGTCATCAGAACTTCATTTCATACAGGGAACATAAAAAATAGTGAAAGGGATTAAAGGGGAAAGTAGAGAAAATGAGTGGGAAATATCAGTGAGGGAGACAAGCATAAGAGACTCCTAACTCTGGGAAATGAGCAAGGGGTAGAGGAAGGGGAGGTGGGGGGGGGGGGGTGTCTGGGTGACAGGCACTGAGGGGGGCACTTGACCAGATGAGCACTGGGTGTTATACTGTATGTTGGCAAATCGAACTCCAATAAAAAGGTATACCAAAAAAAAAAAAACTTCATTTTTTTAAGAGCTTCATTTTAGGACTAATTGCTATAACAAAAAGAAAACAAATATCTTGTAGATTAAAATCTAAACTCACAGAAAAAACTCAATTACTGACTTACAGCCCTTCAAAACTACTATATCACTGCAACTCAATGTTTACTTAACAATCTAAAAGATAAATATTTTTATGTTCAAAATTTAACAATTCCTCTTCATCTAACAATTCAGTAGTTCCTAACTTAAAAATTTTAGACTTAAACCAGGTATATGTTAGATCAACATTACTTCTCTGTGCATTATCTATTTTAAAGCACTCTTAAGTTTTATGTTTGTCAAAATTCTGTTTTCTTTCATTTAGAAAGTTATTTTTTTAAAAAATAGCAAGTCTTGGGGATTCCTGGGTGGCTCAGCAGTTTAGCACCACCTTCAGCCCAGGGTGTGGTCCTGGAGTCCCGGGATCGAGTCCTGTGTTGGGCTCCCGGCATGGAGCCTGCTTCTCCCTCTGCCTGTGTCTCTGCCTCTCTCTCTATGTCTATCATAAATAAATAAAAATAAATCTTTAAAAAAATAAATAAATAAAAATAAAAATAGCAAGTCTAAATTTTTATGTAAATAACATAATTTGAATTAAACAAAATTCACCATAGAAACCATTTGCACAATTGTTATATAAGGTCAGAAAGCAAACTTATTCTTGCTTTCTTCGAGATGCAATTTGAAATAATCCCAAACTAAATGAAATTTAACTATCTTCTTCAAAGAGTACTTTGATTTGACTTGAGCCAGTATTCTCAACCCAAAATTAATTGATTCCCAATCATTATTTTAACCCTCTTCTCCCTGGGATCCACAACTCTTTATAAATCCTCTTTCTAACATTTATCATAACGTAGCCTCAGACCACCAGTTCTAAGAAGAAAAAAAGAAAAAGAAAAAAGCATTCCTTACCAAGTAATTTCAGAAAATACTCAATTAAACCAAGTTACTAGCTTCCTTTATTGAAGATACTGGATATTCAACATGTTACCACCAACATGTTGAATTCACAAAAGAATATGCAGCACTTCTTTGACTACTTTTATTCTCAGACTACCTCATGAGGCCAGTATTATATGGAACACACTTTGCAAACACTTTCCCTATAGCCTTCCTCAATTCGGGAGTTAAATTAGCAAATCTTCCATCTCTCCCCTCCAATCTAAGATTGATAGGTCTTTCAAGCCATTAGAGCAAAAGCAAATGGAGAGGATGATGAAGGGCAAGCGCAAGGCAAAAACTCTCGTCATACATACAGGGCAAGATATGCTAGCAACCCATCTATGGTGTACAGCTTAGACTCACCAGTTCTATAAATCACACACTTACTAATCCAGATAAACCTCCTTCTTCCAGGCACCTAAACCCAATACAATCCCCAACAGACACAAACAGAAAAAACTAAACTAAGTGGCATCATAAAAAGAGTGAATTAAGTATATCCAAATGTACTAAAGTACAACAAAATAGAAAGCAAAACTGAAAATGCACAGGTTTAAAAAATAAAGTTAAAATAGACATTAAGAGGCAAAATAGTGGGCTGGGGGAAGGTGGGAAATAAGTCCAGAGAGTCTAAAAATATGCAATAGGCAGAGCAATCTACCACATTAATCCATACTAAACAGAAATATGGAGGCAGATAAGAGGGGGAAAAAAACTAAGATGTAAAAGGAAAACCCTTAAATGGGTCTCCCATTACTAACAGGATGAAATCTCTTTCCAGGAATTTAAAGCTTTTATAGAAAAGACACAGAGTAATTTACTTTCCTTCTCCTACCCAGAATGTCCTCCCATTCCAGGACAGTGGTCCCTGTGTCTCAAACACTACTACCTTGCCTTTTCTCCACTTACATCCTATCTGTCCTGCAAGAGCCTGGTGAAATTTTACCCCTTTTCCTAAAACATTCCATAATCTCCCCAGCCTAACGTGATCTTAACACCAGTCTTTCAACCTCTCTTGGGTTACATTCCTTTACACTACTTTCTTTTCATACTATCTACCCTATTACTCAATTTGGAGGTAAGGAATGAATTTAAAGGTTTGTTGCATACCTCATAGATTGATTACACATAGAATGTATTCAAATTTACTCGTGAATAAAAAATTTCAAATAAGCATGTCAAGTTATTAATAAAAGTGAAATATGCAACTTTGACATTACTCAAAAATTAAATGTCACGTAATAGTAATCACTTTCTACTGGAATGCGATATAAAAATGTTGATTTCCAATTAAATACATTGCAAAAATAAAAGAGCCTGGTATTCACAGGGCTGTTAAAATATGTAGTAACCTAATAAGGCTTTTTATTTTTTTTATTTTATTTATTTTTTCTAATAAGGCTTTTTAAACAGCAAGTAATCAAATTCTGAAAATATTTGATATCACACAAGCTTACTGAAAACAAAGTGATATGTTGAATAGAACAGGTAAGTAAACTATAATATACCTCTATAAGATGAACTATGTTACCATAAAACTATATTGTCAAAGAAAAGGAAATGGCAGGTAAACATGCTCATGACAGATTTACACACATACAAACACACAAAATGGATAGCACAGCAGGATCACAATTCTGTTTTATCCATAAATAGAAAAGAGGAAAAAGACAAGAATGAAATTCACCAAAATGTTAAGAGTGATTATCACTGAACTATGAGAAATTCTTGCTTTTTCAATTGATACAGTTTAGTTCTTTTTCATGAAATGAAGAATACTTGTTATAGGAATAAAATGAATGTATTTAATTCTTTATAACAACACATCTCACAATGATTATTAGAATGAAGAAATTTATGTTTCTCATATCTCTAAAATGACTATAAGAAACAATTTTTCAAATGTATACACAAAAACTTTCAGGGAAAAAGCTTTTCCCGAAAAATACTTCACATTAAGGTTCAGAGACAATATGTTATGACACCTCTCTGCCCCCATCACCACCTTTCCCAAGATTCAGAGGCCACAAACCACACTACTATCAAAGCTGAGCTGAAAATGTCTGCATCTTCAATGCTCTACATTTTATGAATAGCAAAAAATAAAAAAGAACATTGGGGAGAAAGGAGTAAAATGCAAGTTACTATCATTTCTGCAAAGGTATCAGTTGGTATCTTCTCTTGTCTTCCACTTATAAACAGTTCTCTCATGTCTGAGTTCAATTTCAAGTGATTAAGGAAGGAAAGTATTTTACAACTGATTTGGCAATGAAAAAGCTCAAAATAACAACTTAGAAAATATAATTTAAATGTGTTATTAACAAAAAGTCCTATTTCCAAATCCTACCTAAGAAGGAATTTAAATAAGCAATGTTTCTTTAACAATTGCACACTGTATTTTTAAGATATATATTTACCTAACCAAAAAAAAAAAAAAAAAACCTGATAAGGAATGCTATAAACCACAATAAAGCGAGATAAGATTTCCTTTTTTACTCCTGATAATTTTTTATCACTACAATAACACTATAATCCCCAAAAGAACTTTCTCCTCATGTCACATGTAATAGTAAACTATGGCACAGATATTTTTTTTTCTGTTTTACATTAGTAAACAAATCAATTGCCTGGTTAATACAGACTTTAGAACTGCCAAGAAAATATACAAGTAGAATACTTTTCAAGAGACTTGACTCAGACCTACACTAAAACAAACAAAAGACCTTCAAACAACTCAGCTATAAAGGCAGAAACTGTATTTCAGAAAATTGCTATACTCAATGGAATGTTCTAAACCAGTCACATTTTGGGCAACCCGGTTGGCTCAGCAGTTTAGCGCCACCTTCAGCCCAGGGTGTGGTCCTGGAGACCCAGGATCGAGTCCCATGTCGGGCTCCCTGCATGGAGCCTGCTTCTCTCTCTGCCTGTGTCTCTGCCTCTCTCTCTCTCTCTCTCTCATGAATAAATAAAATCTTTAAAAACAAAAAAATAAAAAAAATAAACCAGTCACATTTTATAGTCAACATACTAACATATGGTTTCTTAAAACAAAACAAAAAAAAAAGAGTTCTTTAAAGAAATAGCACAACTGATCTACATGATACTGCTAAATATGAAATTTAATCATTGTTATTTCCCATATTCCTGAGCAACTCTCCTCTTACAATTTAAAGGAAAAAACTTCCTATTCTGGTAAAAGGGTTATTTCTCAACAAATTTTAATCACTAAACACTGTCTTTTACGTACTAATATCTCCATCTGCTGGAACATAACCTCCTTACCATTAAGAGTTCTTGAGAAAAACTTTGCAGTAGAGATTTTGCAACTACTTAGAAATAAAACCTTTTCATTAGTCACCATTTGAGGCAACTACGAACCCACACTTAACTTCGAGAACCAAACAATAATTAAGAGTGAGCATCTATCTGGCTTTTCAATTTAGGTACTATTTTCAGAATAGCAATATATTACCTGCTGGTGAAAGAAAGATTTACCTAACTACAGAGGGAGGATCAGTCTATGACCACACTAACCCAGATTTCACTAATTGTGGAACCAGGTAAGGTACCCCCAGTCTGAGGCAAAATCAAGTGCATAGCATCACCTTTGATGTATACTTGAACCTATTTCATCCTTTAAACCTAACTTCCCAAGCACTAGATATACAGAGCATAAAAGAACAATTCCAATGATAAGGAAGTTATAGCAGTGCCATAAAAAAGATGGTTCTAAATTAAAAATATGTAAAGTCATAACAACCAGATTCAAGGAGTGGGGTCCTGAGTCAGACTCCTGCTTGAACAAGCCAATTATAAAAAAAATTGGGGGGGGGGGGATGGCAAGGGGGGGGCACCTGGGTGACTCAGTGGATTAAGCATCTGCCCTAGGCTCAGGTCATGATCCCAGGGTCCTGGGATCAATCCCTGTGTTGGGCTCTCTGCTCAGAAGGGAACCTGCTTCTCTTTCTCTCTCTCTCTCTCTCTCTCTCTCTCTCTCTCCTCCCAGCTCCTGCTATCTCTGTAGCTTTCTCTGCTTCTCTCTCTCTCTCTCAAATAAATAAATAAATAAATAAATAAATAAATAAATAAATAAAGTATTTTGGGGATAACTACAGAAATCTGACTATGGACTGGTTATTACATTAAGTGTAGAACCAATCCATTTTATTCAAGTGTGATGTTGCTATAAAGGAAAATGCTAGTTTTTAAGATACATAAATACACAGAAATGGAATGTCAAGATACCTGTAATTAAAACAATCAACATAAAAAATAGTTAAATAAAGTACAATAGATGATGAAAATAATGAAGTTCTCAAAAATCTTCATATTTAGTAACACATCCAGATTCAACAATATTAGATGAGTGAAACTGGGACAAAATTTCCTCCAACTCATATCAATTCAAGAATTTCTAAAACACCCAAATGCAAAGAGTTTCTTCAATTCTCTTTAATTCACATATAAGCTTAATTCTAAGTAACCAAAATTGTAGCTGACAGCTATACAAATGAGCCCCACACGTTCTCAATACCTCAGGATTAACATAAAAACTTGTGGGTAAAGAAAATATTTTTTCTATGTTTAGTTGTAGCTAAAACACATTCTTTAAAAAAGTCTAAAGAGAGCTTAGACCTAAAATATATAAAACTCAAAATGTATTTTCTTAAAATATTTAATAAAAATATAACTATTTAGGGATCCCTGGGTGGCGCAGCGGTTTAGCGCCTGCCTTTGGCCCAGGGCGCGATCCTGGAGACCCGGGATCGAATCCCACATCGGGCTCCCGGTGCATGGAGCCTGCTTCTCCCTCTGCCTGTGTCTCTGCCTCTCTCTCTCTCTCTGTGTGACTATCATAAATGAATAAAAATTTAAAAAATATATATATATATAACTATTTAAAAGTTACCTAACCACTTAACCTTTCATAATGCATCCAATTTCTACTTCCTTAGACTCATATATTCTACACTCTTGTTATTTGTCCCTCAAACAGTTTATTATGACCCCCCAAAATAATACAAGCCTTCCACTGACTGGTTCTCCTTACAAAACTCAGAATAGAATTCATGCTGTTCATCCCAACATTCAAGGCCCATCATGGTAGAGCCCGAACCTAGGATGCTGGCTCTGCTCCTAACTCTCCTTTGCATGCATTTGCCATTCCAACTAACAGTTTAAACACACTTTCTGAAAATCTTTCAATCTCCCATCACCACTGTTTTGACATACAGCACTTTCTCTTCTCGAAGAACATCCTCCATCCTCCCTCATTAAATCCCTCCCTCATTAATTGAATCACCTCATTAAATTCTACCATCTATTAATATCAAGTCAGATCCTACTTCTCAAAAAATATTAGGTATTTCAATTCAAAGGTACTTTGTCTCAACTATCAGAATGCTGGCAGTGAGTAATTCTCATGAACATAAAAACTAATAGATACTCATATGGATAAATCACACCTTTTTTCTTTTCTTCTTTCATCCTCTACAAAGCTGCCTTGCTTATCTCCTTGTCCATCCTAACAAAAACAACCTAAAAATATCAACAGAAATTAGATGATGCCACCTTACAGTCTCTGAAGTTCTTTTGCAGGTAATACTCTCCAAATATCTTAATTTGAAGTTGGCAGGGCAGTTATTAATTCCATTTTCACATGAAGTATCTGAGGTTCAGAGAGGTTGGGTATCTTGCCCAAGATCACCAAACTAGTTAACTGCCAACTCACGATTAGATCTCATGTCTACTAGCCAAAGAATTCTTACTACTTGCAACACGGTCTCGTTAGTGGATGGACAGAAACACAAAATCATTTTTATCTTTGTGCTGGCTCACGTGTTCATATGTATATATACACATATTACACAGGTAACACGTGAATACCTGTCATGACAAATTGGAACCTCAATGCAACGATGGTAGCAGCAACAACAGTAAGAACTAGGTACGGTTAATTTTCAAATACCTTATATTTGGCTTTGGTATGAAATTTTAGTTCTTAAAAAATTTATTTACCTACCATGTAACAATTCTCTCAGTGATAAAAGTACTGTAACACAGCAAGCAAGGACTATAGTTTATACTTAATTCTTTTCAAATATACTTTAAAGAATCAGTTGATCCTCCGGATATTGTTATCAAGAATGGGATGCAGCGGCAACTAGTACAGCTCCCCCTTCCATTCAATTTATCACCATCCACCTCCTGACAGTCACTCTTTATTTACAGAGTTGCTACCTTGGTACTAACTACCCTAAGCTGATGTAAAAGTAAAGCAAGTGTATATTTCTCACTTGAATCACCTAGCAATAATAAACCTTTCTATTATATCTTCCAGTCAGAAATGTTAGGTTTCCTTGAATGGCTTTAAAAATAGCAACTGGAGTAACAATAATAATACCACCAATAATAGTAAATACACACTAGATTTGTCCCTACCAAAGAATTAAGACTAACCTACGGTTATTAACAAGTTTAAGTAAATGAGCTGAAATCCTCTAAACACCCTTACTTTCTCATTTTTAGCCTCTTAACTATCAAAAAAATTTACCTTTAAAAAAAAAATTCTGGCTCCACGAATTTGACCAGTATCTGCTCAAGTCCAGCATAGCACAAATTAACAAAATTCCCATTTACTTTTTGTCTTCATGTTCATGACCTAAGGCAACACAGCAGTGTTTTAACACATAAAACTATTCTGGGTTTTTCTTCTCTAGTTCCACTATGGAGTAACAGCTTCACCAAAAAGATCATAAGGTAGAACCGAGGATTGAGTTCCAACTCCGATGCTCCTTGCCTTGAGATGCAAAGTCACCTCTCTAGACCTCAGTTCTTAACA
The DNA here is from genome assembly GCF_018345385.1 of Vulpes lagopus. NCBI lineage: Eukaryota > Metazoa > Chordata > Mammalia > Carnivora > Canidae > Vulpes > Vulpes lagopus. Next base: position 108,968,771 of record NC_054825.1, on the reverse strand, counting down.
CCTATAATGTGAAGATTTCCCCCCTCAGGTTCCTTGCAGCTCTGAAGTTCCCTGCTCTTTTGATATTACTTTAGTTTTCCTTACACTAAACTGAATCCAATAAATGTTTTCCTTTTTTTTTTTTTTTTTAGTTTTTTTCACATATACATCTCAAATACTCTTTGTAAAACCATTCTGAGACCCCATAAAATGACACTAAGAGTTAATGAAAAAAAGGTTTCCAAGAAAAATTTCAGGACACCTGGGTGGCTCAAGTTGTGATCCCACGGCCCTGGGATCGAGTCCCACATCAGGCTCCCTACTCTGAGGGAAGCCTGCTTGTCCCTCGGTCTCTGCCTCTCATGAATAAATAAAACCTTGAAATAAAAATTTCATAAAACTGCTTTTTACCAGCATTTTGTAGCACCCCTAAACATAATGTGTGTGTGTGTGTGTGTGTGTATGCGTTATGCATTTTTATTAAAGTTTTCTACATAAACTCTTAAGCTAGCGTAAAAGCCAAAAGTTCCCCAATAATCTATAACTGACCAGATGATCATGCCCAATCTCTACAACAACCTGCCCTGCACAAAAGCCAAAGGCAAGGTCTTTTACTTAGGACCTGCGAATAATGACCCTTTCCACTGTTAATAAATAATCATTTCAATCCTGGGGCCAAGCAGATATTCCATTACTTCGAAAACCATCCTTGTTCTAAAACTTCATCAGCCCTAGTGCCAACTCTCAAGGATTCAAGGCCAGTTCACATTTAATGCATGTCTCCCATTATATACAGGTGTGCCTACATGTGTGTACACACACACAAGCCCTTTCTTTAGTATCATGGCCAGGTAACATGAGACTACTCTACGGATTTAAGTGCATTTTGACATTTTTCTGATACTTCAGTACTCTTAAAAAGCATTCAAACTGACAAGTTCTGCTTTATCATAATATGATAGAAATGTTACAAAATTGATTCATTTCCTAGTCACAAAATTTAGTGTAACAAAATATGTAGGTTAGAATCAATATATAAGGCAACATTATAAACATGAATTTTTTTAAATTTTGCTAGACCCGATAGGCTTGCTGGAAATTCAAACTAGAGTCGCTGCTTAGCGAAACTCAAGAAATTATGAAACCACTGAGTACAATTATTTGCTTGTTAATTACAAGAATTCTGGATAAATCCTAATCTTCGACAAGCAATATATTTGTTAAAAATTCATGACAGATTTACTTTAAAACATTGTTAGGGCTAAAGCAGGTAAGACGACTGCTTTTTAAGAGGGTTAAAAGTTTCAGTTAGCTAAAAACTCTTATTAACCATCCTCTAAGTAATGGCACTTTCGAATTAGCTTAAAGAAACACCTGTGTTTAAAAAATTGTTATTTGTGTTAAATTACTGTAACTGCCACATAATGTTTATACTGTTTTCTTCTAAACTAAAACCATTCAAATAGTCCTTATTTATCCTGAACACATCAAAGTAGCACTTAGGGACCTGGAATCTTTCCCGTATACTGTGTTTTACAGAGTACAAGACCTACATATCAGCTGACTTGTTGACTTTTATAGGTAAGTGACTAGGGAAAAGGTTCACCTATATAATGCCACAGACGCCAAAACTTTTAAGAGCTGAGATGAGCACTGACAGCTTCTCTCTGCTTATGGATTGGTATAATTTGTGTAAGGACTGGCTGAAAACTACTGCCCAAGTAAAGCAATTTGATCTAATTCCCATTCTCACCAATGGTACTAAAGTAAGATGAAGACAAAAGCTTCTTGAGAACTCGCACTGCAAATGATATTGTATGATTTCTAAAAAATATCATTAAAAAAATACATGTGTCTTTTTTTCTAATTGCCCCAAACTATCACCAACTATTATATAATTGGCTTAATCCCATACTTCAGAGAAAACAGAAATCGAGAGGCTAACAACATCAACCTACTTATTAATTCAACAAACATCCAATAGTGTACATGTGCCAGGCTACGAGGTGGGCTCCTTCAAGGAACAAGGGTACATACACACAAAGAGAAATAATATCGCAACATGAAGTACAATGATAAATGCATAGACAGTAGTACCTAACACACAGTGGATCATATCTACAGTCAAATTTTGTAACACGGTCACAGTAACAAAACAAAATGCATTCACTATGAAAAGTTTAATGCTATGTTTGCTTTCTGTTAAATGAAAAAAAGCTGTAAAAATCTCACTTAGAAATCAAACAACCTAGCTATTTAGGGTCCCAAAACTGAAATGTCAATTTTAAAAGGGGTATAAGCTTTCCCTAAAAGTTCCTACGAAGGGAGAAATACATTAGCTTGATGTCGAGAGAGAGATCAGAAAATATAATGAAGTCCTATCAATCACAAAATAAAAAGTTGGTGCATAATATAATTCTGACCTCTTGGCACAAGTTCTTGCACTATCCTGATCCCTTGGCCCTAAAATAGCTCACTGGATATCTTCATAATAGTTGGCCTGCCAACAGCAGAAAGTTGCTCAGTGGACTGTCACCTAAATTATTAAATGAATAAAACTCAAAAATGGCAAAGTATTTTCCATCTCCAACGGAGAAAGACAAGTTTTGCTTATTATTGTACCATCATAAACCAAATTGTATTAACTATAATAAATTTCTCAAATAAATTAAAAGATGTTCTAGTCAGATTATAAAAAGCTGTCCTTAGGATCACACTGGTATTAATTAAGGCCAAAAAGTTCAAAAAACAAAACAAAACGCTTACAAATCTAAACATATTGGCTTCAAAAAAGGAGCACGTGAATGATGCTCCAAGAAAGGGCGTGTGTGCGCGCGCGCGCGCGCGTGCAACATGCATCCATGTGTTGGGGGATGAAGGGAGCACACTTGTCTTTTGTCACAGGAATCTATTTCCCTTTAAAAAGTAAATAAAAGGCCATTTTTTTCTTATGGAAAACTGATGCACTTTGCAAGTGCACTGATGTCAGCTCCAGGACAGTGGCAAGTGAGTGGGTAATAAACAGAAATATAATGTGTACAAAACCTTAAAAAGCCAAATTAACTTATTTTCACTTTATATACCCAAAGCCATTTAAGAAAAGGTGCTCATACCAAACACACTAGCAAATGAGATTAGCAAAGACACCTATTTCTATTAATTACGTTATATCCTTGGGAGTACAGCTTTTACTACAAAACATGTAAACCGGATAGTTAAGAAAAAGGAATCACCTTCTGCCTCATTGAATGTGCATGCATTTTGAATATATATTCTACCCAAGGGGTAGTTAAAGCTTCAAAAGTACAGAATCAATGTAGAATAAATGACCTAGGATACAAGTTACCATTTCCATTATTACTTTACAGAGCTGGTGACACCTCCTGGGTAAGGAAAAAAAGAATAACTGATTATAAATATCCTATCCTTCTCATCACTATTAATTCAAAGGGCTAGCTTACAACTGCAAAATCTTTCTTCCTAAAGAACAATTACTTCAACTTAATAAAATCTGTTTGTTACGGAGATTGAGTACTGTCAACAGTGACCCAGAAAAAAAAAAACTAAAATTATAATAAACTATACAGCAAAACTCCTCTCAATACCAAAAAATAGCCATATAATTTTTGAATCAAAGCTTTGGTAGACAAGCAAGATTTTCCCCTACAAAAAAATTTTGAAGTGTAAGAAAACCGAGGCTACGATAAGATACTTTCAATACTGAATGCATAATGAAAATAAACATTAATATGGAAAAACGTTAACTAGTAAAGCAAATTTTAATTTGAAATATTTTCTGCCCACATTTTAAGGGAGAAGGTAAGAAAATTGAGGTCAGAAAAATCTATTACCAACCCTCTTAAAATTAAGACCATAAGAAAATGAACAGGCATTTTTCAAATCAGCAAAACAGAAGGTAATTGAACATGTTTGCTCACTTCTTCTGAGCCACACACTAATTTTTCAAACATTCACAAAAGATTTAGGCTAGCTTTACTTATAAACCGTACCATGCATTTTTAATTTTCCCATCAGCAGCTTTTTACCTTCCTCTGCCTGAAAAATGAAAACTCAACATCTGATTTTAAAATCCCTAGTTCATCCCCTTCTCCCATGGGGTTTTTTTTTTTTAGTCTGATTTCATTTGTAGCCTTCTCAATTCTAATTGCAATACTCTATAAAAACAGAATTTGCATTCATTTTCATGACAAAGAAAGTTTTTTGTTTTGTTTTTTTTAAATAAAAAACTTCTTTTAGTGACTACTCTTTCCCATGGATGGTCCCAGGATTCGGTTTGGAAACTTCTCTCCAGAAAGCAGTTTAAGGCTTTAAGACCTCAGTCTCATGTGTAATCATCTTTATCTTCAACAAAAGATTCTTAAGCATTGGAATCAACTGAAATTACGTCCTTTATTTGAGTGGGCCAATCTAGACCTCATTCATAACCTAAAAGAATAACTGTGAAGATACTTAAGAGGAAAGTCTGACAATCCCTACCTCCCCCCTCCCAAAAAATAAATCCTAAAACCAAAAGCAGTGTCCATAGTGAAAATATAGGCTAAAGGTTAACTTGGCATGGAAATAAAATGTTCAATCTAAAACATTTAAGTTTTAATCAACTAAAAAAAGACTAGCACACATAACTCCCAAATTTGTAACTAGCCAAACAAAAATTCTCAGACAAGCAAATTCTTTAAAGCCTACTATAAAAATAAAAGTGAAATAGAATTCCTAAATAATCATTCAAAATTTCTCATTATCAGAAAATACACCTATTTTAAGTCCAGTATCTTGATTATCAACGTAAAACATGTAACTTTATCTAAATTGAAAAAAATTTTTCCGCCAATCGTATGGAAAAGGAAAACGTAATTCCTAACCACAAACAGAAGTCCTGATTAATTTGCTTTGGACAATGACAGGTCACAAAGGGGTAAAGCAAGTTGCCAAATTTTCAGAATTAAATCATCTGGCCAAAAAAAAAAACGTGATACATTTCAAAAATCAGTATTTTTCTGAAGTCAAATTAAGTTTATAATAAGGCTAACAATTAGAGGAAGCAGCTTATTCCACACTAAGGAATAGCCCCTCTTCCTGCATGTTTGTACTGGTCTGATAAAAAAAACAATCAAACTTCCTAGTCATTATGCTGTCCATTTTAAACATCCCAGCTAACGACACAAGCAATCTTTACTTACCCTGGGGAGGAAAGGCTAAAATTCTAGATAGACCAAGATAAGAGATGGGAGTAAACCACATTAAAAGAAAAAAAAAAAAATTACTTAGAATGTATCATCCTCAGCTAGTGGTCTCCCAAGTTTTAAAAGGTAAATGGTTACTATTTCCAACCACAGAGAAATGAACAAACCTTTGTTAGAGATAATGACCTAAGTGGAATTCTAGATTTGGAAGATTACGAATTATTGAAGCCAACGTTAGAAACTTTTCAACAGAGAACTACTCCAAATTATCACTTAAAGATTTTAGAGCAACAAAAATGCACAGGTGAGAAGTCTTTCAAAACTAATCAGAGAAATTCAAATTATGTTTTTAAATAAGATACACATAAAGTGAAAATACCTTCAATTTTTTTCATAAATTCCTATGTCATTTGATTGAACTCAGCATTTTAATTAAAAGACTAATGCAACTTTAATTAATTCTAAATATTGTGAGGACACATTTCATTTTAATTTCAATGAAAGATTCCTTCTAAACTGTACTAAAGAACATTTAACAAATACTATTAAAATTTTAAAATTTCCAAAACATACCAAGGCAGAAAAGACATCATTTTTGAAATGCAATAAAATTGTTCCCATAATTTTACATGTGTTCTGAGTTTATTGCTATATATTATAAATACGGTGAGTGTATTATGAACACGAAATGACACGCAAAATGATTTACTGTGATTCAGATTTTAAATATAATATAGACCAAATTATTGAGTATATTACACATTTTGCTCCAAACATTTCTCATGTTTAAAAAAAACAATAACTGGCGCCCCTTAGCGCTCACATTTGGAAATACTCAATTTAATAGTTCCAGCAATTTTTTTTTTTTTTTTGACATTCCAGAAAGTTTTCTGCCTCCACAATCTTTCAAATGCCAACACAAATAGAAAAAGCAGAACCCCTTAAAGGGACAGCTCAAGTTTTTTCTGGAGCAATATAAAATTAACAGATTTGCTATTTCAACAAGGGAAAAAAGCCCATTCCGATGAGGATTACCGCTGTTAGGTCTAACATACGTAAGCAATAGCGAGGACGCTGTAAGACCTAACACTCTCGAACTTTGAAAGTTGTTTCTAGGACTTTCTTGACAACAAATGATCCCGGGATTCCTCTTTAACCATCTTTAATCACGAAGACATTTCCGGTCTTTTGTTCTTTAGAGACATTCCAACTCTCTAAGCTTCAGATTCCTTTTTCTCTAGTTCTATAAAGATCTCGAAATTCCTATGAAAAATTTAAAATCCACGGTTCAATTCTATAAAACAGTTTATCAGTCTTCCAGGGATGCTTCTGAGACAGAAAACAAAACAAAACAAAAACACCTCCTGAGTACTCGATTTTCAAATTAGACTTTCTTGTTGGTCATTTTGTCTTCTCCAGGCTTCCACAGAAAAGCAGAGCTGCTAGAATTCAGCAGTCCAGGGCACTGCTCTAAGTAAGAACTTGTTAAAGAAATCCCAGAGTCGGCCAACATTAATCTTGTCGTTCTTCGCAACCCTCCGCTCTCCGCCAACAAAGCTTTTCTGCAAACTTTGCCCCTCTTCTCTGCGTCCTTCCGAACGCCGATCCTACAGAGCGAGGCAGCGGCGTCCTGGGCTCGCTCTCCGCCGAAGTTCTCTCCGAGTCGGGACAACGTTTAGACTCGTCCTCGCGGTATTTCGTACTCACCCCCCCCCCCCCCGCCCAAAGTGAAGTTAAACTCCCCAACAGTTCTCGCTTCCCCAAACAAAAGGACGAAAAGTGCTTTGGGCTGTCATCTTGCCCCGGCCTCCGGCTCGGTCCCCACTACTTTCGGGCTCCTCGGGCACATTCCCTCCAGTGGCCCGGCCCCACGCTGCCCCCCTCGAGTACTCGCAAGCCGCAGCAGCTCCCCAGCAGCCGCGGCCCCCACAGGACCCTCCACTGTGGGAACGCGCGCGGCCTCCGGGAGAGCCCCCCGGGGAGCGCCCCGGGGCCGGTGTCCTTCAGGCGCCCGCGGGCCGGGCGCGGCCGGCTCCTCCGGGGCTCCTCCGGGGCTCCTCCGGGGCTCCTCCCGGCCAGGCCCGCCACGCTCCGGGCCGTCGCGGTGCTCGCAGGCGCGGCGGGAAGCCAGGGGCGCGAGGGGGCTCGCCCCGCAGCCTCCCGGGGCGCCGAGGCCGGCGGCGCGAGGCCCGGGGGTCGCGGGCCTGGGCGGAGGGGGAGGGGGAGGGGGAGCGTCCCGCCGGCGGGTCCCGCCCGAGCCCGCGGCCCCGGCCCGCCCGCCGCCCGCCGCCGCCCGCCGCGGCCGCCGCGCCCCGCGAGCCCGGCCTCGGCGCCGCCTCCATGCGCCCCGCCCGGGCCTCCGGGTCCCCCCCGCCAGCCGCGACCTTCCCGCCCTCCCAACACGCCGGCGGGCGTCGGGTCCCGGGAAGATGGGCCGCCGCCGGGGCGCGGGGCCGCGAGGGGCTGCCAGGGCGACTCACCTTCGTCCAGCAGCCGCTCGAGGTGGTTGAAGATCCCGCAGAAGTTGGGCAGGCTGCTCATGAGCTTCTTGTCGTTCATCAGCTGCATCAGGTAATCTGGGGTGGGCTTCGGCTTCTCCTTCGTTTCCATTTCCCCGACCATATTCCAGGCTCCGCAGCTCACTCCGCCCGCCGCCGCCGCCGCCGCCGCCGCCGCCGCCGCCGAGGAGGGAGGGAGGGGCGGGGAGCCCCGGCCGCCGGCCGCTCGGGACTCGGCGTCCCGCTCCGCTCCGCTCCCGCGCCGGGCGCCGGGGCGGCCGGACCGCGCGCTCGCCGCGCTCTCCCCGCCCCCGCAGGCACTTTCCGCCCGCGGCCCGACGCGCTCCCGGCCCGCCGCCGCCGCCGCCGCCGCCGCCGCCGCCGCCGCTCCTCGGCCGCCGGCTCGGCGCGTCCCTCACGAGGCCGGCGGGCGGGAGGCGGGTCTCCGCGGGCCGAGTGCGGGCGCGGGCCGCTCGGCGCCGGACGAGGAGGAGCCGGGCCGCCGCCGCCGCCGCTCGCTCGGCTGGTCGCGCCCGCTCAGCCGCCGCCGCCGCCGCTTCTGCCGCGGGCTCGGGGTCTCTCTGGGCTGGTCCCCGCCGCGGCCGCCTCTGCCGCTGCCGCCGCGCTCTGACTCCGCTCCTCCTCTTCCTCCTCCTCCTCGCCTCCTCCTCCTCCTCCTCCTCACTCACTTGGCGGCGGAGTTCGCCTCAGTTCAGGCGGCGCTGCCAGCGGCGGCGGCGGCGGCGCGGGGGGAGGGGCGGCGGCGCGGGGAGGGCCGGGGGCGGGCGGCGGGCGGGGCCGCGCAGGGCGGCCGTTAGCGGGGCCCGGCCGGCGCGCTCCTCCTCCCGCCGCCGACCCCGGCCCGGGCGCCGCCACCGCCGCCGCCGCCGCCGCCGCGCCGCCTCCCTCCGGCGGGTGGTCGGCCTGAGAGGGGCCCGGGGCTGGGGTCGCCGGCGCGGCGGGCGGAGGGAGGGAGGGAGGGGCGGCGGCGGGGCGGCGGGGCGGCGGGCGCGGCGGGCGCGGCGGGGGCGGCGGGTGGCGGTGCTTTCGACTGGGGGCGGGGTGAGGGCCGCGCCGCTCCGCGCTCCCCGCCGCCGGGCCGGCTCGTCTGGCGGGCGCGGCCGGGCTGTGGCGGTGGCGGTGGCGGTGGCGGTGGGTGAGAGGGCTCGCCGGCGGGACGCTCGCCGCCGCACGCCTCATTCTCTCCTCCGGTACTATAGTTTTTTGTTGTTGTTTAAAGAAAAAAAAGAAAAACTGTCGTCCGTTCTCACACCCTCCCCCCCCCCAAAGAAAAGAATTTTTTTTAACGTCCTGTTGCTTCACGGGGGACTTTCGGGGTGGGCGTCACGTGCCCCGACACGTAGCCGTAAGGCCCGAGAGCGCGTGCGCGCGTCGAGCCCGGTGGCCACGCCCCCTCCGGGGGTCGCCCCGCCCCTGCCGGGGCCCCGCGAGCGGAGGGGGAGGGGCGGGGCCTGCGCGCGCCTGCGTGGGGCGGGCCGGGGCCGGGGCCGGGGCCTGGTGGGGGCTGGCGCGGGGGCGCGCCATGGGGGTGGGGCGGCCGGGCGCTCGGACCCCAAGCGGCGGGGCGGGGGCGGGAAGCTGCGGCGTCTTCGCTCCCTCGCGTCGGCTTCTTCTCCGCAGCTCGCGCGTCCCGGGTGGGCCCTCCTTGCCGCGGCGATGTCGTTGGTGGCGCCGCACGACGACCCCCGCCCCCTCCCCGCGTCCCCGCGGTCTCCTCCGGCTCCGGGCGCCACGCTGCGGGACAGCCTGGCGAGCGCTGGGTCCCGCGTGGGCGCCCCTCGTCGCCCCGACGGCGCCGCCACCTGCGCGGTTACCTGTCCCGGGGGCGGGACGCGCTGGGGAGCGAGGCTGCCGCGGCGCAGCCTCCGTTCCTCCGGGAGCCCGCGGCAGGCCGGGCCGAGCTTCGCGCCGCCCGCGACGCGGAGGGGGCGTGAGCGGTGCGGGCGAGGCTGCGCTCCGTCCCGGATGGCCCCGGCCTGGGGCTGGGAAGTGCAGCCGCAGTAACCGCGTGAAACCCCGCACCCAGTTGGGAAGGTGGGAGCCACATGCACCTCTGCCCACGTGCAGACCTAAGGATACGGTGGGAGGAGGGCCTTTCCGTGCGGCGTGACGGGTCGGTAGGAATGTCGCTCTCAAAACCTGCCTCTGCGTTTCCCGCAGGCCTATGGTGACACGCTCGGTTCACGCGGCGAAGCCTCCCGGCCAGCTGACCGCGGTGAGAGCTGCAAGTGGCTGAAACGGGCTAATCACGTCCTTACGTGGGGGTGTTTTTGGTTGTTAAAATTTTGCCTCGTAGAAATTCTGAGGGACACTTAAGTTTGAGTTGTATTGAAACTAGCTGAATTTCAAACAAATACTCTTCTGAGAGTACCAAGTAGCTTCTGTCCCGTTCACTTAGGGAACATTGTTTCTAGAATTAAGCTACTTTGGTGGGGGAGATAGAAATGCCCTGCAAAGTTAAAAACATTTAACACTAAAATATTTTAAGTTCTCCTACTTACGTGGTTATTAACAGAAACATGAGACTATTCACCTACTCAGTTATCAGTTTAAAGGATGAATTTTGTAAATGGAGCAAACGGTATTTTGGTTTTAAAAAAAAGTTGTCTCTTCAAAAAGAATTTTTAAGAACGTTGCCTTTTTAAAAAATTGATGTATGCAACAACTTGGGTTAGTAGCAAAATAATAGGTATTTTAAAGGGTAACTAAGCTATTCAATGTAATTTGCTAGTGTAAAAGATTTCATCCCCCTTCTTAATCAGTATACTTATTTATTAAGCTCCCAGGCCCTGTGTTAAATCCTTAACATGTATATCTCTACTCTTCAAGGCAACCTAGTAATTTAGGTATGCTATTATCCCTATTTTATGTAAGGGAAAATCCAGGCAGAAGGAGGTTAAGTAACTTTCCCAAGCCTATAGCTCATGCATCCTGGATCTGGGATTCAGTTCCACTTACATTGTTTTGTTTTTTTTTTTTTCTGAAGCTTATGTTCTTCACCCTTTTACTAACCTTGTGCAATAAGTCAGGATGAAACTTTTGACGATCGATGTTCCATCATTTTTGATGGATAGAAATTGCAGTTTCATATGGCTCCCCTGGTTCTTATAATCTAGGTAAACCAGGTCAGAGTTAAAGAATAATAATCAATATTCATGTCCCATGTATTAAATCTCGTGTGGTAACAGCGTTTGATAGTAGCTACTATATATTGCCTTTTCAAGTATACATAGATCACTTCTCTGCTCACAGTTCTTCCATGTGACCCCTCTCATGAAAAACCCAAAGACCTTACCAAGGCCTTCAAGACCCCCATATGCTCTGGACCCTGCTGCCTGGCTGACCTTGTTTCTAATCTTCCCCTAGCACACTGGGCTCTCCCCCTGGAATCCCTTCCCATCCTAAAACAGGCCCAGCATGCTTTCTACTCCAGGATTTTGCATTTGGTATCTCCTTTCCTTGCAGAGCATTCCCCACACATCTATGAGCCTGCCTCCCACGCTTTCTCAGGTCTTATCAGAGAAGATTCCCCTTACCACCCTGTATAACACATGCATGGACATACACACACACACTCTGTATTCTATCTGCTTACTCCCTTCCCTCTGCTTTTAATTCTTTTCATAGCATTTATTTCTACCTCTCATGTTCTATCTATGGGTAGATTTGCCTCTCACCTCCCCCTCTACGTTGTAAACTCCACAGGAACAAAGGCTCTACTTTGTTCTATTTGGAATTCCCAACACCTGAAATAGCATGTTTCATGTAGCTACTCATTAAAAATATATTCAAAAAAACATTACGAACTGTGCAAACCCCTTACTCATATTCTTTTAATCCTTTACAGCAAACATTTTAGATAGGTGTGAATAGCCAGACTTCAGAGGAGAGGTGGCTGATGCTTCAGAGTAGTAAATAGTTGATCCCATACAGGCAGAACCAGGTCCATGCAGGGTGATGCCTCTGGAGACAACTGTGCTATCCATCCACTACATCCCTTCCTGTCTCTCTCACACTCCTGCCTCAGGCATTTTAGGTACATATCACCCCCATTAATTACCTAATATATAACAAGTACATGAGGAATACAAAAATTGTTGGGATACGTCACGTGCCTTTAGGAAGTTTAAAAATTTATAAGCTGCTATGGTAAGACTCTTTAAACACATGATTACAAAAATATCCTTACAATAGTCACAAGTTACGAGGTACCCACGGGCGAGCTTCATCTTGAAGATCTTTATAATAAATAGCTTTTTCACTGTGAAAAATTATGTCACCTAATATATGGACACTAAAAGTGTTTCCACATCTAATATCAGTAATTAACCGTGAGTGGAAATACACCTTCTGTTCTCTAAAATATGATTGGCTTTATTTGCTTATTGCTATTCTTGACATTTAAAATAGAAAACTTTAATATTCCAACATTTTTTTTCTTCCATCACCTTGGAGTTCTTGCAGGAACTAAAATGTTCTTTGGACTTAAGAATCCCAGTCTTTGATGGCCCTGTGTCCCAAATATGTTTCTGTTTGTGTTTGTGTTTTTTAAATCTTTAATCCTTAAATCTTTCTACAAGGGAGTGGGGCTTTTCTATAATCTTTTGTTTGCTTATTGTCTTAATTATGTTTGTTTATTATCTTAGATTTCTCAAGTGCCCTTTTCAATTGTGAGATGTCTTATCAGCTACTATTTAAAAGGTTGAAAATGACACATTTTAAGTGTGAATATTTTAATCGACAAATACTTGAGTACGTGTAATATCTAAATACCTGTTATTACCCCTAAGGCTAAGCTGGGAGTTAGTTTCCCAAACCGATGAAAAGTTAACTAATAAAAGCAAGTGCTGAAGACAAAATGCTACAGGAATGAAAATAAGCACTAGCACCCCAGGCCTGGACATTGAAGTGATGCTGCCCTGGGAGGTGGGGGGTACTGGTAAAAACCTGGAAAGTGTCAGGCTGCAGGGTAGGAATTTCCAGAAAGAGTAGTAGCTGCCAGTTTTGTGTTGGCCTCAAATGTCAAGCTAAAGTGTTCATGGAGAAGAGCCTTGGGAGTTTTTTTAATACAAGCGAATGAATCAATTAAAACAGTAACATGGATTCCTTTCAGTAAGGCATATTTATGTATCTCTTAGTGCAAATGCACCATTTGTAAAATGAAAGGCATTGCTCTTCACAGCTGTTCCGTTAATTGTGCTGCCTTTTAAAAACCACCAACATGATAGTTGCAGATGTAATACTCACATTTAGCTTAAACCACTGCACAGTGGTTAAATGTTAACTGATGGTGTAGAATTTCTACTCATTTGACCCTAAATGAAACTTTAGAGGAAAAAGCATTCTCAGCCAGGATACAGGCTTGTGCCATGTAATCCCATCTTCATTCCACACTGAAACAGGAACTTGAACTAAAAAAAATAACCATCTGTTAATTATAGAAATTTGAGAGTGAATTAAAAATGCATTTTGTTTTTTTTTTTTTTTTTTTTTTTTTTTTTTTTTTTAATTTTTTTTTTTATTTATTTATGGTAGTCACAGAGAGAGAGAGAGAGAGAGAGGCAGAGACACAGGCAGAGGGAGAAGCAGGCTCCATGCACCGGGAGCCCGATGTGGGATTCGATCCCGGGTCTCCAGGATCGCGCCCTGGGCCAAAGGCAGGCGCCAAACCGCTGCGCCACCCAGGGATCCCCTTTTTTTTTTTTTTTTTTTTTTTTTTTTTTTTTTTTTTTTTTTTTAAATGCATTTTGTTTTGATCAACTTTCAGACTGATTCATAGGTTTATGATTGCAAAATAATTTCCATAATGTTCCCCTGGACTGTTGGTTTGTTAAGTCTTTTGTCTTCAAGAGCTGGTTCATCCAGGATGCATCTGTAATTAGATTTTTTTTAACATATTAAACTGATACTGTTTGATTCATAATCTGTGCAGTAGGGGTTTGGTTTGGTTTTGGTTTTGGTTTTTTAAATGCTGCCTTTATCTATTTTTTTTTTTTAAGTAAACTCTTCCCCCAACATGGGGCTCAAACACATGACCCCAAGATCAAGAGTCACATGCCCTACCAACCGAGCCAGCCAGGCTCCCTCTCTGTGTTAGTTTTAAATAACTAATGTGAGTAAACATTTTTTTATGAGCAAGGGAAGTGCCTACTCATGTCCCAGACATCTAATCCAATGCCATTATCCTTTACTAAAATTTAACTATCGCCTAAAATGCTGCGTTTTTCCTGTAATTACCGTATATTTGTACATTCTAAATAGTTTTTAGTAAGAAAAGGGAGACAAAAAAAAAGAAGACTGACATATATAGAGTCCCTACAAATTGTTTGGCACTTCAGTTATGATCTCATTGAGTACCCGGCAGCTCTCAGTTAATTATTGCCCCCATTTTATAGTAAGGAAGCAAAGGCCCGGAGAGTCAATTTAAGTGATGTGACTCCTGTGACACAGTTAGTAAATGCTACGAACCGGGTTCAAACCAACCCTCAGTCCTGAGTGATTCACAGCACACTTCTGGCCGTCCTGGCCATGAAACTTGGTGCCTCTAGAGCTCTGTCTTTTAATGACTAAACTGCTGTCCTCTCTCAGTCCGTCATCTTTCAGTGTTCTATCCAGTGGTCATGTTGAATCTTTTTAGACAGTAAGCTCTTACAGCTCTTTGAAATACTCTTGATGTTCTATAGAGAAAAGATTGCTGTGTTGGGTATAAAATCTGCTCTATCCTAAAGTTGGGTATAAAATTGCACTCTATCTGTGCAACACTAAGTAAGTAATTCAATCTCTCTGACATGTGAACTAAGTGATTTTGGAAGCCTTTGAAGTTCTAAAATTCTGTGATACTGAATAAGATGTTCTCATCCCTATCAGTAAATTGATTTTGTTGTAATTTAACCTCTGTACCTAGGATAACCCTGTACACAGATGGGTGGTCACGGAATGACAATAAGAACTCTAGTTAAAATTCTTAGGTGTCATTTTTTGCACTCCTTATTGAAATAAAAGTCATGTTGGATATTGGTTTTCCTTAGACAATATATTTGAAATTCTTTGAAATTCTTACATTTTTATAATTTACAAAAGGTAAAACCAAATAGTCTTTTTTTTCTTTCTTTTTCTTTCTTTTATTTTCCTTTTTTTTTTTTTTTTTTTTTTTTTTTTAACATTACAACTGAAAAAGTGGAACATTACAAAATCACCTCTAGAGTTCCTAGTGGAGAAACCACTAGGAGAGCGTAACAGTTCCTGGAGAGTAGATTCCAGACCCCTTCCTCTTTCTACTCTTTAGACACTTTACAAGTAGGCTAATTTCAAAAGTTACTTGTTTGAATGAATAAAAGAAAAAAAGAAAGAAAAACATAGACTTACTTGGGCGCTAGGGAGGGCGAGCAGCTGTGTAAGCTGCTCACCCAGAATTCTTACCTGAGTAAATAGTAGCATCTGAAAATCTGCCTTCAGACATAGGGAACACAGAAGGGGAAGGAGGGGCCTCAGGGTCTGTTAGTATGTGAACAGTTTTTGCAATGTGATTTCATGATTCCTAAAAAGCATTTTGGAGGGTGAGATACCTCTCACCCCACAAGAAACACACCATTTGGAGTACCACGGGCCAGAACATCCATAGTCCCCTGAATCTTTAATAGGTCAGAAAACAAGAACTTCCTGTTTTAAGATCAAAGAGGCTTTATCAGAATCACTTTAACTTCATTTAAATATAAAATTAAAAGCAATTATTCACAGCACTGATATTCAACCAGTACACACCAGTAAAGTTTGTCAGTTTTTAAATTTTGAACTATTTCCACACCACTCAGGGCATCGTTGCTTCTCTTAACTACACTGCCCTGTCTTTCCCACAGAAGCCCCAGGAATCCCTCTGATCCAGAAACTAAAGGAGTAATGCCTGGTGCCCTGCTCCCAGCTGGGCTGACGGCCACTCGGGTCACCTGCACTTCTGCTGTACCGATTGTCAAAAAACATTTTGAATAATATTTACATTTGTGTCAGCTTGTTTGCATATTTAGAAAATTGCTTAGTTCATATCTTCATGAAATCTGAGTTTTACTAGTTTTTTTTTTTAATTTTGTATTTATTTATTTATGATAGTCACACACAGAGAGAAAGAGAGAGAGAAGGGGGCAGAGACACAGGCAGAGGGAGAAGCAGGCTCCATGCACCGGGAGCCCGACGTGGGATTCGATCCCAGGTCTCCAGGATCGCGCCCTGGGCCAAAGGCAGGCGCCAAACCGCTGCGCCATCCAGGGATCCCTGAGTTTTACTAGTTTTTATTGGCTGCAACTGAATTGAGTATTTCTTTGGCTAATATATATATATATAATATAACAATATAATAAGTTTTAGTTAATATATATTACATATATACCTATATATTTATATAGGCTCTTTGGGTATGCATCCGAGTTTAGAAAAAAAAATGTATGTAAATCATATTAACCCAGTTACAATGAAATACCAAAGTTTTCAGTTTTACTTTCTATTTTCCGCCAAATAATGTTTTAAAAAACAAGTTGTTGCCAGAGCTGAAAAATGAGTAATCATTCACCTTATGGAAAACTGTATATTTCACACCAAAGAAGCACCTCTGTTCTGCTCTATCCTCTGTCCTAGATAGCCATTCACATTCCTTTGCTGAACTCTACAAGTAATACTGATGATGCCAGCATTTACTATTTCCTAATTATTCTGTCCAAGCCCATTTTTAAAAATGTGTTACAGTTACATTCTGTAGATCTTCTAGGGCCCCCAACTTGGTGAACTGGCCTTGGTGACACTGTTTTTCCTTGATACCCGTTGGTTGTAAGCATGGTTTTTCGGATAGAAATAAAATGCAGCACGGTGAAGTGAGTAACACATTTGTTTAACAGTTCTAAAATGGGTGCCCTGCATTTATAGTGTGAGCCTGGAATTAAGTAGTGGGAGAGTGCCCGCTGAAACTGTGACAGATGGTGGGGTGGGGCCTCTCCAGCACCCAAAGCATTTCTCTGTCCAGGTAAAGCTGTTAAGGGAACAGAAAGAATGTGAGGGGAGCATCATGACACTAAACTGTTAAATCGTGAGATGAGGAAAGAAAAAAAGATTTGGCATTCAAAGGGTTCAAAGACAGGCTTGTAAACTGTCCCATCAGCTGACACACCAGCGATAACCCTTCTGTCCCTCCAGGACCGGCTTCCTCTTGGGCTATCTGGCCCCTGGTGTGCAGAAGAGGCAGGCCCTCCTCCACACCAGGTTCCTTGACCCCTGGGGACCCGTGGCCGGACTTGACCTTCTCCAGCCCCTCAGCTGCCCAGATTCCACCATTTCAGCTGAGTAGTTGCCTGATTTCAGGAAGGCAGCAGCTTTCACTTAATCAAAGGGCCCCAACCAGACCCTGTCGCCCCATGTGGACAACGGAGAGGCCAGGCCTCCATGGTGTCTAGGCTGCTGAGCCCTGAGCCTGGTGGGAGGAAGGAGTGGGTCAGTTGGTGTCTTGTGAGTACTTCCTCTCGCAGTGTGAAGATATGAAATAATAGTACCTTAGCCCCATATACCTAACTACCTGCCACACCTTAGAAATGCTTTCCTTGCAGATGATGTAGGTGAATTGTCTTTAAACTCCACCCAAGGAAACCAAGTCCTAAAACGTTCACCCTAAAGGGTTCACTGGCCTTCGGAGGAGCAGCTGAGCACAGAGATCCAGCAGCCACAGAAGCCCTGGGTTCATATCTTGGCCCTGCCATGCACCAGAAGCTAGTTAAACCATGTATGCCTCTCTTCTTACCTGCAAAATGGGGTAATGCAACCTAAAGACGGTGTCACGGTTCCTGTGAGTAAATGAACACGAGGTGCCCAGCCAAATCCCTGGCACAGAGCAAGCCCTCAGTGAATAGTATCATTTTAAAACCTATGAAGAGTGAGGTCTCCGTATAGTTCCTGTGTATCAATGCACATGTGTTTTTCAGAAAGCGTGTAAATAACTCTATTTACATTGAAATTGTATCCGCAAGACTCAGAAGTCCTTAGTCATCAGTTTCCTGTCACTTCCTATTTGCACGAACCATTTCCTGTTCCCAGGACTGCTGACACCAGGAAGTAAAAGGACAAAGAACCTGATGAAAAGGAGCCTTGATCCTAGGCTGGCTGTTGCCAGCAGCAGAAACCATAGATGCAAAGCTGGGCCGGGGCCCCCTAGCTCTTCAAGACTCTGTGGTAGAAAGACTCTGGAGCAGTGGGATAAGGAGGACAAGGAGGCAGCCTCCATCCCTCTCCTGGCCCTGTCAGCAGCTGACCGGGCAGTTCCACCTCCTGGAAGGTCCAGGACTGCATGGACGGGCACTGCCTTCCCAGATGTTCAAGAGCAGCCAGGATGGCAGCATCCCATCGTTGTGTTCTAACACTGACAGTTGCAGGCTGACCTCCAGGTTAAACAATGGGATGTCGGAGCACCCGTTGGGCTGCATTATGCAAATTCAAGGGCCTTCTCCAATCCCTGCGAGGGTGGCCACAGCCAACAACCACAGGCCCACAGGCCGGTGACCCTGCAGGGGCGTCTACTCCGCCGGCCCCTCAGCACGGCCATGCCACCTTCACATCTCAGCCGACGTTCGGTAAGCTAAGCCACGAGCACTCCCCCCTTTCACATCAGATGCCATGGGAAAACACAGCTCGTGTTTTGAGGAACTTAAGGTCTGAGAGCAGGGTGGGAGGAGACACATACACTCATCCACTCGCCAGTGGCTCCTGCAAGTCAGTTGCATCAGGGCAAGTATGAAGCAACAAGAGAGACGGTGACAGCTGTGGCTTCCCGGGGCCTTCCCTGAAGTGATCTGTCCAGGTCTCGGCTTCCGCAAGACTAGCTCCGAGGCTGACCTCCCCCTGCCTCGGGACCCCTCGGCACACCCGGCCGCACATACACCCAACTCTGAAACGTTTACCCAGGGAGCCAAAACTTTCTCTCCGTGGTTCTCACGTTACCAAAGCAGCTTTCAGAGAGTCATTTCAGGATGAATGCCAGTACACACAACTGCACGAAGGTAGCCGAAAAGAAGAAGGAATCCTTTAAACACTTTCATAATTATGAGCCCAGCTTCAGTGACTCACTTACCTCATTAAAATACTGATGTTGAACAAAATTTACATTTGCCTCACATGTTACCAAAAGGGCAAATGTTATCACTTGGATACCTGGGGGCCGTGATTCAGCCTGAACCGTAACTGAATCCCTGACAGGGACTTGATAAGAATTGTCCTCTTGATACCTGTTTTGACTCAACTCACTTACTGTAACCTGTCTATACAATTATGCACTAATTATGCTGTATGGACCACAGCAAAACAAAAATAAAAACAAATCACTGATTTTTTTTACAGCAGATTTGCCCGAGGCAAAATCCTGGTCCGGTGACAGAGCTGTCAACTCACTCCCTAAATGTCACAAACCTGAGCTCAGGGCTCAGGCCTCCCTCTTGAGGCTGCCCCACCCCCACCCAGGCTCAAGCACACTTGCTCACCCCCCTGCTGCCCCTGGTTTCTCCCATTTTCTCTTGTCATCTCGGTCAGAGGATCATTTCCTACCAGCCCAACAGCCTCCCCACACAGTCCCAGTGGCACCCTGAATTAACTTAAACTTGGAACTTGCTGGTGTGATGTGATAGAACTTTTTATCTATAACACAGTGTATGCATATTAGCAATGCAGTGTGTCCATCCTGTAACTGTTGTTAATGTCCATCCATGAAATTCCGGGATGGGAAACATAGCTGGCATCTCAATATAGCTTTTTAAAAACACTTAACATAAGATTGGGGCACCTGGGTGGCTCAGTTGGTTTATGCGTTTGAGTCTTGAGCTCAGCTCAGGTCTCGATCTCAGGGTCATGAGTTCAAGCCCAGCACTGGGCTCCACACTGGGTGTAGGGCCTACTTAAAAATAAGAAATAAAGTACTTAATATACGATTTATTATTGCTATTTATCCTTCATCTGACCCTATATTCAGGCATCTCCACTTTGTATACAGTTCATTAACTGTGTCACTGTAGTAAAAGAAATAAAGGGGAATTGCATGAGGAAGAAATGAACGCGAGGAAAACACTCCACCAGGCGGTTTTGTTTTTCAAGTTCTAAACACAGAACTACCACTCTGCGTCTGCTAGCTCTAAATTCAGCTCATCTATCTCTCGACCCCGTACTGTTAACACGGCTCTGGTCCTCCCATGGATCCTAAAGTTCACTGTGGTTCCAGGTGGCTCAATGGGCCTTTGAGATCCAGTGCTGTGTTTGAAATTGTTTGCAAGATCTGCGCTATTGAAGAAAAGGTCCTGGTTTCTGTATAACGTTAACCACAGGAAAATATCAAGAAGCATTTCAGAGAAGAAAAAATAAAGGGGTTCTTGGACCTGCCGTTTCTGATTTGTTGGCATTGAATTAAATTAGTGGTCGGCAACATGCTGTCATTCACTCTCTATCCCCCCCCCCCCCCCCCCCCCGCCCACCTTAAGAATCCAAAGGAAGCCCCAGATCTGGGGAGAAAATTTTCATGCTAATTAAACCTCACAGTTTGTTCTACGGGGGCCCTATCTGCACAGCAACCAGAAGCTTCTATGTGGCCCAGCAGTTTCAACCAGATAGCTCAGGAGCCAGTGTTCATGCTTTCAGTGGTTGGTCTCCAGCGATTTCAGCTGTAAAGTGCCTCTGATCCCCAGATTCTTACAAAGGAGATTTGCAAAGCCTGTAGTCTTTCCTTCCTAACTTAATTTAAACTGCACTTGTAATAAAAAGATAAGTGTGTGTACTGGCTTCCCTCCCCTCCTAAGGAGACATGGAATTCTGTGTGACCAGGATCCTTCTTGGGTCTGCCGGTTAAGTTCTAGAAGTAACCAAAGAACTGGATCAACCTCCTCTGTCCCCCTGCACCCCAGCTAGCAGCCATCCCCCGCCCTTTGGCTCCACCTGCTTTCCTCCTTCCTCCCAGGCCAGCCCCTCCCACTCGCCCCTGCAGGAAGGACACAGCTTCCTCAACCTCTCCTCATCCCTGCTGCCTCCAAAACAAACACAAATTTTAAAAAAAGGACAAAGGAGTTTTAGTTATAGAAAGGTCAGTTTTAAAAATTACAAACATTGGGAAAATTTACAAGGTTGCTAAAGAATCTCAGAAAAATCCAGCAGGGGTTCCCAAAGCCTGACCTCATTTACATTTCAATAGAGACCTGGGTCAACCCTTTCCAATGTTTCTGAACATTCTTATTAATCTTTTCTGTAGCTAGAGATTCCCTGGCGGCATCTTCTCTGTTACTGGGTGTGCTGCCCTTGCTCTTCGGGGATCCAGGCCCCGATCTTTGACCCTGTGACAAAGGGGTCCCTTTTTTCCCTTCTCTGGCTTCTCTCTTGGGCTTGAGGATACTGTTCTCTCAGTTTGCCACCCTGGTCCCTAAAGGAGCATCTCCTGGTTGAGGTCTTGGGGATCTCTCCCCACTGCCTCTCCAGCCACATCTGAGACTTCTCCACTGAACCATTCTTCTCTGATCTTGCAGTGGCTTCCCTGCTCCTTCGGGATGTCCCCGTGCCTCTGGCTAGAACAGGATGTGGGTCTCTGTCATGGACTTAAAACTGGCCCAGGGTCACCTGGATGGCTCAGCAAGTTAAGCAGCCCCTGTCTCCGGCTCAGATCACAATCTCAGGGTCCTGAGATCCAGCTCCTCAGGCTCCCTGCTCAGCAGGGAGTCTGCTTGTCCCTCTACCCCTCCCCTCATCTCATACGTTCTCTCTCTAGCTCTCTTTTTCTCTCTCATATAAGTAATCTTAAAAAAAAAAAAAAAAAAAAAAGCTGTCCCAGTGAGGTGGTACAATGATGAAAAGCACTGGCTCTGCTGCAATGTGGGGCGGATACCTTGATCTGAGCAATTCTCAATTTTCTTAGCTGAAAAATAAGGTACTAATAAAACCCACCTTGTAGTGTTACTGTGAGGATGAAATGGGGTAACAATGATCAAGGCTGGATGTAGGCTTGGAATACAGGGATTGCTCAATACATATTGGCTATTGAGATTATTATCAACATCCAGTTACCACATTTAGATGGCTTACTCTGTGAGGGCACAGAGAAATTGTCTCTGCCCTCAGGAAATTTGCTGGGTGGCAAAGGGAGCGAGTAAGCCCCAAATTACAAGCAATCGGCTATTAATGTGCTTGAAGTCCTTCATGAGTATTGAGCAAGGAGCAGCTAGCTCTACCTGAAGACAGGAACAGGAGAAGATCATACAGGCATTCCCACCTGGGGAAGGTAGTATGTCCAGGCCGTGGTGATGGCTGGTCCTGCCCTTGCATGAACATGGCCAGCTCAGTAATGGTTCTCATTTAATGAACAGATCCAGGTTCTCCAGTAGTCCCATGTACTCAGTAGGAAAGAGCCTTCTGGAACCACCTCTGTGGACACCCATCATCCCTCAGCCTCAAGGTTGGGCTCCGGATGAGTCTTTCTCTGAGATGCTGTGCTTAACCCAAGGACCAGATGTATAAAACAATTTCCACTGACTGTTTCCCAAGTACCTGGCATGACCTGCATCTTCACAAACATCATGTTGCCTAGTCTCTCCCACAACCCTGTATGCTCAACCTGTTCTGTATCAAATACAATTTTGCAAACTTGGGCAAGTTTTGTACCTTCTCAGTTCCTCTATTTCTTCACTTCCAATGAGGATGTTTGTCTCAACCCCCAGGTTGATGAGAGGATCTGATGAATTCGTATGTGCAAAGCCCTTGGTGAAGATGCAATAATGGTTGTTCTCATCCACTACATTTGTCTCTGGTTTCAGTCCATTTGCAGAATCCTGGTAATTGATGAAGTAAAAATTGACAGCAATTCACCAAAATGATTCCTCTTCTCTCTGGGTACACAGCCAATGAACATTTCCCACCTCTCTTGAACTCAGGTGTGTCCATGTGATTGAATTCTAGTCAATAGAATATGAGCCAAGTGATAGGTGCCCCTTCCCAGCCTGGCCCAAGGAAGCCTCCCAGTGTCCTCTAGCATTGTCTGTCCCACTGGGGCCAGCTGGAATGGAGGCTGGGGTCCAGAAGAGTCCCCAAGTGACTGCTTGGAGAGGAGCCATTTTGCAGACAGATGAAGATCTGTATAGTTCTGTTATCCAAATAAGAAACACACTTTTATTGTATTTAAACTAACATGCATTTGGCTAATAGCCTTGCTGCCCCTCACCGATACAACTCATATATCCTGAACTCAATGAAGGATCAATTCTGCGGTGAACTGTCCAAGCTATCATTGTCTCCCTAGCCAATTTCCCCTTACTCCTCCTCCCTTCCATGAAGAACCTTTCTCGTTTCAGAGGAAATCTGATGTGAATTTGGTGTGCCTTGACACCTCTGCCACCATCAGCAGGCAGTGCACACAGGACTCCATGCCCTTCCGGGCTAGCCACCTGACCTAAGGCAGGCAGAGCAATCATTGCTACCACTCCCACTGACGCTTCAGGAAAACAGGCACTTCTCTTTTTTTGGTGGGACTGCTGGCTGCAACAGATGAAACTATTTTAAGGCTACAGTTAGTAATGGTGATAATGCAGCATGGAAAGAGCTTGCCAAAGTAGCCAATATGGAGAACAGAGCCAATCTGGAAGAACATTTCCTTATGACATCGTTTGAGCTGCTGCATTAATGTCTGATTCATATTTCCCAATTATCTTGGTCAGTGAACCTCCTTTTGGGTTAAGCTAATTAGAGCTAGTTTTCCCATTGTTGGGAACTATAAGCTCCCAATTTATCAGCTTCGCCTCTTCCCCCAGGTCCCCTGGGCCTCTGGCTCCACAAGCCCTCTCTCCCCTCCCCCAACACCTGCCCCTGAAAGCAGCTATCTTCACAGTATATAAAATATTAAAATTCCTTAAATAATCAGTGACAATAACAGGCATGACTTCCACAGAGAGAAGAAGAGTATTAGTGACTCACATGTGGTCTCAACTGATAATGCTCATTCTTAGAGAGGGAGCCTGGCTATCTGTGCTAGGAAAACAAGATCCCATAAAAAAAAAACTCAGTAGGACTGCCCTCATTTTTTTTTAATTCCATTGAAATTTTTTTTTATATAATATCTCTTAAGGTAAGTGGTGCCCTTGGGATTTGGGGTTGCAAATTCCCTTCATAATATGTTGCCTTGTGATGGAATTTGACCAATAACGCTTCAGTGTTTTTCATTTAAAGCAACATTTAAAGTTACACCGCAGAGATTTGTAAAATGGGAAATAACAATATAAATTAAAGTTAGTTATACAGGTTATCCTCCTAGCTTTCATGTCAGTCTTTCTGTCAAGTACAATATACCCCCCTCCAATATTTGGTGGAATACTTCTATAAAATACATAGTCCACTTGTCTCAGATCATATAAAGGATTATAGGCTTTTATCTGAATTTTATTTTGAAATTCTTACTTAAACTGATTCTTTATAATAATAGGGAATTTTCGAAAGCTGCTAAACTTTTCACTCTCATTTTCTCAGCCGAGTTTCTTTCCCCATATTCATTTCCAGGCTTTGAGTTCATGAGCTCAGTGAAACCACACTAAGGATAAAAGACTTTTCTCTGGTTACCTTTATCTTCTTTATCTCCCTTCACTCCCCGTTGTCCAACACCTCAACAAGTCCAAAATCAAGTGCCAGGAATTCTCACTCCATGGAGAGTCCTAGGCATGGAGTTTTTAAAAATCTTGTCTGCGGAGTTGGGAGAGGGAGGTGTCAGGGGTTACTGTTTAATGTGTACAGAACTCATGTTCGGGATGAGGAAAAGATTCTAGAAATATAGAGTGGTGAACCGCTACACAACACCGGTGTATTTAATGCCACTGAATTATATACATTTTAACACGAATAAAGTGGTAAGTTTTATGTATATTTTGTCACAATTTTAAAAATATATTTATTGGTTCATACTTCCTGTCTTGTGTATTTGTATACATCACTAAATATAGATGCATCACTCCTATGGTTAGCAGCAACTTAGAAGAATGAAGAAGTCAGTCAAATATAAAGTGTAAAGCAATTTCATTCCTTAAAAAACTACAAGCTAGGACAAAGCATACACATCCTTTGCCAGCTGTCTTTGCAGACCGGCTCTGTGTGCTCATGCGCAGAAAAAAGCCAAGCCCCACGATGGTATTGACAAGAACAAGATGAATGACCCCCTGGAGACCATAGGGTTTGTATTCGAGTTTCCAGCACCTTTTCATCCTTTTGTCCCCCCTCTTGATTCACATGCAGATTAACCAGGGACCAACTCTTCACTAAATAAGCTTTTCACTCCGGTTTGGAAGGTAGAGGGAACATCTAAATATTTATGAGGCTCTTTCTCCCGGGTTTATGATGCACTCTTGTTGGCTGTTGAGGAATTACGTTAATGAATGCGTGCCTGTGCACACCGACACAGAAACCAGGCAAAGGGGAAAAAAAACACACACACACACACAGTGCTTTGTCGGCACTCACCAAACAGTTCCCATGAAAAGGAAGAAAAGAGAGAGGGGGAGGAAGGGAGATTTAAACTCTGTTGCCAGGAGAGAAATAAATTGTTCGGGGCAACACAAAAGCAAGAACAAAGTTTCATCTTTGCTTTCTGGAGTTGCAAATGTAACTGTTGTTTCAAGTTGGTACAAATGTGAAGTAAAACATGCTGATGGTTTGAAAAAGGGGAACTGGCTGCCCGGGTCTTCCCTGTGATGAAGAAAATTAAGGACAGAGTTTCAATATTGGAAATGCATTGTTGATTAGAAAACAAACTAACCAACATTTTCTCTTAAGCACTGCTTTATACAAGTTACTTCCAGACAAAACTATTTGGGTAGGAATCCATAAAAGGGTTGTCAGGGTTTTTATTGTACTGCCCATATATAACCTCTTTCGTTTCTGTCTTTTCAGTGTCTTATAGATACTGTTTTCATTAGGCTAGCTAAATTTCACTTTACAGTGAATTCACTCTAAATGTATTTGCATGAAGTTAGACCTAGTTATGACTTAGGCTCTAAATCATCTTTAATTATAGGTAATCTTTATGATATTTTAATAGGTAAAATAATATATTAGCACACTGGAACTGAAATGCAGACATATTAATGGCCTTAATATCACACTGCCAGAAAGTCATCTTTGCAGCCCTTTAATCATCCTCCTGGTCTCCCCCTACAGTCCTGTTCTCCTGTGAATAGGAGAAGGCCACACCAAAGGCCACAGCAGTCAGGGCCCCACTCACCCAATACTCTATAATTATCTGCAATACTTGTGCATCAGGATATGAGGCTTAAAAGGGTGCTTTTTCCCCTCTTTTTTAAAAAAACATATTGCCCCTCAACTGGTCCTCGTTTTCATTTGTAGGTCATAATATACAGAAAGGCTAAGATTGTTATTTTCAAGAATTCTTGCTCAATTCAAAAAATACTTAGCCTGGCTCTCATCACCTGTCTTCACAGGGTACAAAAAAGGTTAGTAAATCCTACCTCTGACCCCACACAGCCCACACTGCTGCTCTGGCTGCAGGAGGGAAAGCAGAAACAATCTCCAACTTCCCTTTTAACATACAGAAGGCTTCTCCATACATTTTTGTGACCAACTGAAAATTAGTTGTTGAGTGTTAGTATTTATTTGTTTCTTTCACACTGGAGTAAAATACAGAGCATAGTCTCCCATTCCCCACCCCACCCCCCAAAAACGCTGGTTACTTGATTAATAGTTATTTGAAGTACAGATAATAATGGTCTCTAGTCTATTTATGTAACTGTTATATAACCTAAACATTATATATTCTTAGCTTAAACCGGAGTGTCTTTAAGTCAGTGTCATCAATAAAAACTAAGACAAAAAGTTCACACAGAAAATGCTAACGGTCTTTTTCGTCTGAGACACGGATGGGGAATAGGATGAACTCAGCACTATTCCATAGTCATCTATTACTTACTTGTCTGAATGAATAGGCACTTGGCTATGTCTACGTTTAAAGAAAACTGTATCTAACTTTTAAAGAAAAATTTACTGAAACCTTCACAAAATTGTTCGAACTCCCTACCCCCACCAGGGGGGAAAAAAGGCATTATTCAGAAGGTACTTCAGAAGGGCATTTTATGTATAACTTGGAAAATCCGTGTGAGTATTCAGTAGGTCAGTCCAAGTTCTCTCCCCTACTCGAGGCTCCTGGGACTGTGCAGGAAGCACCTGTCATCCAGAGGATACCTGCCATAAAGGAGCCACTCCCACAACTCATCACCAGGCCCAGCCTGGAACGGGCATCCCACACCCGACAGGTAGTGGAAAACAGCTGGGCTGGCCGTTCGAAGGCCACGGTAGAAGGCCATGCTCTGCATGGAGTTGAAGGTCTCCAAGAAAATTTCCCTTTACTAAAAACACATTCCTCATGAGTTTACTTCTTAAGATTCCTATAGTGATAAGCCTGTGTCTATCTGGGAGGATGCCATCCATTGTTAATCCCTGACTAGAAGTATTGTACTGGATTCACAGGAAAAATTATTGTACTGGATTAGCAGGGGGGGGGAAAGCATATTTTAAAACAGAATTGGGACACCTGGGTGGCTCAGTCTTAAGTGTCCAACTCTTGATTTTGGCTGAAGTCATGATCTCAGGGTCGTGAGATTGAGCCCTGAGTCGGCTCCAGGCTGGGCGTGCAGCCTGCTTGGGGATTCTCTTTCTCCGTCTGCCCCTCCCCAATCAAAAAAAAAAAAAAAAAAAAAACCAGCCCAAGAACACAAGAACACAGAATACACTAAGGGAGGAAAAGGTCAGGCCCTTGCAACAGTGTCCTATAGAGGAACATCCTAGAATGTACTAGAACATGCTAGAACAGGGTTCCCTGGGAACCCAAGATACCTTTTGGGGGTAGGGGAGACTAGCACATAAAGGTGACAGCTAGCAGGCTAGAAGAAGCTGAAGAAAAACTATGGACAGTGCAGAAGTTTGTCCAGGAAAATGAAAATTTTCTTTTTACCTGCAAATTTTTAAAAATATGTCTTAATGATATAATCCACCATAAACAAAACAAGTAAACTGATATTCTCATATACTAATAATAGTACTATAAATTGAGAGGAATTTTCTGCAAGATAATTTGTTAACCTATATATACCACAGAATTTGGGATTTGTTTGCCTTCAGGCTATAATCTCATTTCTGGGAATTTATTTTACATAAATAATCATAGATGGGTAAAGATATAGCAATATTATTATTTCTAATGAGGATTTAGAAGAAAAAAATTGCATCTTATTATTTATTATTTTTCCTTAGCTGTATTTTCTATAATCATGAATTAATTATATAATAAGAAATAAAATTTGTTAAGAAAAAAGTTTGTCCTCTGTCAGCAGATTTCTTGGTGTCTCATCAACTGAGCGTCCCTTCCAGGAATTTCATGGAAACTACTCCAGTATCACAGAAATGTGGTCCAGGGATGTATGGAAGAACTATGTGCCAATATGCTTAAGAGATTGTCTCTCCTGATGTTAAAATAAAACATGTGAAATGTCAGTGAAACAGTCATGTTTTGAGAAATGTTGACAAAATTGGAAATTTTTAATTATTTCAAACAGAAATATATGTGTTTTTCTGAAAACAGTTTATAATTCTCACTTGCTTTTTTAAACACAACCAAATTCACACCAAATGGAGGCAACACTCAGCATTTACACTTTTAACAACCTGCAGACTTCCTCTTCTATCTAACCTCTCTGCTTTTCCTAAGAAAAGCAGTTCCTTTCATTACCATCAGGTTTCATGCAAACAGAAAAGCATTGCAGGACATGGTCTTTTCTCAAACCAGAACTGACCCGAATCTGTATTAAAACAGCAAGGAACAAGTGAGATTGTCTATTTGAAGTCTTCACTCAAAACTGAAATGTTAAAAATGCCAGTTTTATATTCAGTATCATTTTTCTCAAGGGTTTATCTCTCAGTATAATTTTTGTTTCTCAAACATTTTCAAATATTTGATCCTTGAAACCTTCACCCAACTCATTGCAAAGTTTAGAAATACTGCCTATTTCAGAATGTTTACACATAGTTCTCAAACATGATAGGAACAGGCCGACCAGCCCCAGCTGTTTTCATGGAAGCCTGGGGAGAGGCTGCTGGTACACACCGTGATCTTTTTCCAACCTAAAACTGTTATTGCCCTACACTGAGACACATGTTTCACGGCTGAGCCTAAATCCAAATTGAATTTAAAAGTGTATTGGCTAAGTGCCAAATGCAAGACGACCCTGACCTGTCTTCCACTGTCCTCTGACAGTATATGCACATACTGACTCTTCCACAGAAAAGCTGGTTTGTAAATGGGGAAAAGCTGTCCAAGAAGTATTTACACAATGAAATAATCATTTTATTTTGCCCATACTGACAACCAACCCAGTCAGTTCGTTAAAACATTTTCTTTTTAATATTTGATGAGTTTACTTAGTCAGTTGCCTGGTTTGTTTATACTGGTTAGTCGTTATCTACATAGATGAATCTCAAATCTGAATTCTCATGACCTGAGGAGGAATTCCCATTGAGTAATGTGGTAAGTGACGATCACATCACTGTGATCAGTGTTTGAACATATCGTTATCGAGTCCTAAATGCTTCCAGGGGCCGCTGATTATCAAAGAGCCCCGGGCTTCTGTGTTTCCATCCCTGACCATATGATGACAGCAGTTCACCTTTGACCGTTTTGTATGCCGGATTTCCTGAACCAGCAACAAAAAACAACTTCAAAACCCGTGATCCATCCTAGCGTCTTACTCATTTCACCCCAGTACGGGACCCCACAAAGACGTGAAAACCAGATCAGATCACATTTGGAGCCTACCAACCTTTGCTCCTTGCCTTCAAGGAATGTTTATGCCTTTTAAAGACTAACTATAATTTAACTTTGTTATATAGCCTTCTTTCCACCACTTTAGTGCCCACCATCAGTTTTTCCAGTGAACAAATTAGTGCCCATTTTTGGATTTTCTTGATTGTTAAAACCCATTGATATAAGAGAAAATGAGGAATAGGGCTTATGTAAGCCTCAATTTTCAGCGTGATTCATCTATAAAACCATTCAGTCTTCCTAAACTATGTGAATGGAATTTGTTTGCATAAATCTAATTCCACCAAAGGCTTCTAAACTGTGAACTAATTACATGATCTAATTTTGGAGCTTTTCCAAAGTTAATCTCTAAATTAGTTATCTTTTGCTTTTCTTTTATGTGTCATCTTGCTTTTTCACATTTCATTAGGTATCAAAACCAAGAGAGACAAAGTACAAGCTATTTATATTTTATCAAGTCTCAAGATAATGGAAAATATTTTATCCCAGTTAGATCTACAGAAGAGAGCAGTGGATCCTAAACCAATGTTTTGGCACAAAATAAAAGTGCAAATAATTATGGGCAGCGATATCTTCAAGCACTTTTTACAAATAATTCTAAGAAGGACTGTTATTTCACCATATTTGATTTTCATCTTTCATTGAAATGGACCTTTCCATTCAGGCACGTCTATGTGTGTTGTATGTATGTTTGGACGTATGGTGAGGTGTGTGGTTAGAAGGAGCGTTCGGTGTTATTTAAGAAGACATGGGTTCAAGCCCCCCGTCCCATCACTCCCTGATTGTTTGAGAGCAGGGACGTCACCTACCATCTCATCAACAGTTGGGGTTCACAGTGCCTTCCCAATCTGTTTCAAGGGCTTGTCATAGAAATCAAAGTAGATAGTATATGTGAAACTTTATTGATTACGTGTGTAGGGGCCTAATGACACTACCGGTGAATGACATAGTTATAACAATAACTCAACATAGAATCTGGGGCAACTTACTTAACTTCATTGAGCCTTATTTCTTCTTATACAAGAGTAGATTATAAAAGGGTTGTGGGGCATAGGAGTGACACGGATCACAGTAGAACCAGAAATTTGGACTCTAGGAAGACTTTCTCTTTTCTCACTGCATACTGTTCTCTCTCTTTTTAAAATATTTTATTTATGTATTCATGAGAGATGCAGAGAGAGAAGCAGAGACACAGGCAGAGGTAGAAGCAGGCTCCATGCAGGGAGCCCGATGTGGGATTTGATCCTGGGACTTGGATCACACCCTGAGCCAAAGGTAGACGCTCAACCACTGAGCCACCCAGGCATCCCTCACTGCATACTGTTCTTAATTTTCTTTCTTTCTTTTTTAAAAGATTGTATTTATTTATTTGACAGAGAGAGAGAGCACAAACAGTGGGAGCAGGAGGCAGAAGGAGAGGGAGGCAGAGGGAGAGGGAGAAGCAGTCTCCCTGCTAAGCAGGGAGCCCGATATGGGGCCTTGATCCCAGGACCCTGGGACCATGACCTGAGCCGAAGGCAGATGCCCAACCAACTAAGCCACCCAGGTGTCCCTGTTCTTAATTTTCTTAAACTTCCTACACGTGGCTGGGACACAGAGCCACCAGCATCTCCTGCCCCCTACCATGCTCCACACATCTCACACTTTTGCCACAAGAAGAAAAATTAAAACTAAATTGCCCACCTCTTCATCCCAAGCCTGATCACAGTCGAAAAGTCCCTGAAAAAGACTCTGAGGGTCACCTCAATTCAGGTCAGGTGCTCTGGCTGGGAGCGTGTCACCAGGAGCCTGTGGTTGGAGTGAGAAAGAAGCAGCTTTCCCTAAGAAGGAGGTGATCCTCCCAGAAAGGAGGAAGGGTCCCAAGCAGCCAAAGTGGTAGGTGCTCCCAAAACACAGAAGGTTGGCAGAGCAATGACCTTTCTGCCATTCTCTGGTGAAGGTGACTTTGGGCTCATGGGTGAAGCTGTCAGGTGACAAACAAAACTGTCTCCAGTCTTCTGTAGCTGGCGTGAAGAGCAAATTACAGAATCAATTGAAAGATGCCTTCAGGGGCACCTAGGTAGCTCAGTGGTTGAGCATCTGCCTTCGGCTCAAGTTGTGATCCAGGGGTCCTGGGATGGAGTCCTGCATCGGGCTCCCTTCAGGGAACCTGCTTCTCTCTCTGCTGTGTCTTTGCCTCTCTCCCTGTGTCTCTCATGAATAAATAAATAAAATCTTTAAAGAAAAAAAAGAAGTTTAAAGGCTAAACCACTAAGAGGTAGACTAACTGATTCTAGTTCTCTCGCTGCATTTTGTCTGGAAACTAAACAGACTATCTAAACTATCGATTATCTCCATTGATAATCTCATAAAAGTACAGAGCCAGGGATTAGAACCATTCTCTGATGCTATTTTGCTAGGAAACAGCACCACTTCAGAGTTTTTTCCTAGTTAAAATTGTATTCATCTCTTGTTAAATCATGCATGCGATTTACTTGGGGCTATTCCTGAAATTTTTTCAATTAGAAAAATGTAAATTACGAAATCCATTATTCATGGTGTACAGAGTTGACTGTGTTTTAGAGTATCACCTGAATAAACAACAGTAGAGCAAAAACACAAATACAAACTCTGGTCCTACAGGAGTTTCAATGTCCTCCTTTTTCCTTCTAGGTCAATTTGGAGAGCTTCTCCATTCCTGCACAATTCCCCTCTGGTGATTCTTGTCAGCTGTCGGACCTGTTGTGTTGTGCAATGGCTGTGCCCATCCTATGTAGTTATCTGTAGCCCTGCGGTGGGGACTTACACCCCGTTCTTCTGTTACTTCAGTGCGTCAGCTAGATCCAGCTTCTCTGTGTGGCTCACGTAGGTCCTGTCTACTTGGAATATATGCCACTTATTTTTGACTGCCCATCCGTGGGATATGTCTGTCATATGCTTCAGGACCAGGCTGAATGTAATGCTCTGGGAGAGATCTTATTGTTGTCCCTCCGTCTTTTGGAGTGCTTCTTCATATGGGTGGGTATGTGATCCGAGCATATCCGTTGGCACTTCTCAGGAGGTAGCATCCCGCATCTTCTCAAGGTGCTAGGTGTGCATGTTTTGTCTCCCCAAATGTAAAACCTTAGTGAATGCCAAGTTTTTTTGCAGGATGAGTGTAGAGACCTCCAGTACTGCCAGAAGAAAGGTATTTGGTACATAATTGTAAAAGTAGGACACACAGCAGGGAAGGTGGCCCCCCTCCATCACTCTGCCCCACTCCCATGTGGACCTCGTACCTGATTGGGAGCTGGGGTGGAAACTGCAGTAGGTTTGCCCTGGCCCTTGCCCTCTTGCGCCTGAGCCATGGGGCCGTGATAGGATAGAGCGTCTCCTGCCCGTGGTTGCAATGAGAGAGCTAGAGGATAAATGCTGAAAATAATATTCTGGGCTGAGGGCCAAGGTCATGGCCAACGAGTGTGTCCAAACCCTGTCATAAATTAAAGTAACTATCAGAAAACTGAGCGCTGAGTTCTGGAGCCAAAATGAGCGGCGCTGAGCCACAGAACAAGCCAAGAACGGAGAGAGGAAAGACGTGCAGCAGATCACACTGTCAAAGGTCAATGAAGCGCTCCTGCTCGCAGGCTGGCCAGGTCCAGGAGGGTGCCAGGCCCCTGCACATGCAGTAGGCGGATGCGTGCATGCTCATCTACTGGATCATTCCACCTGCCCCCAGGGATCCTCCAAGCAAACTCTGCCTTAAAGTTCTTCACCCAGGGGCAAGAAATTCTATTATTTTGTTATTTTAATCCCCAAACGAGCCATGATACACACAGAGGCAATTTTCAGGTTTAGTCATGTTACCTTTACCCAAACTGAAATCAGTCCCCATTTTTGCATAGCCCTATAGAACATCCAGGGTTCCCAGCCTGTCTAGAGAAATGCCCTAGCCGCAAAAGGTGCGAAGGCAGCGAGGCAATCAACACCATACGTACAAACGAGTTTGTGATTGCTCACTTGCTCCATGGGTGTGGAGGGGATAGGACTGCACGCTATTTTGTGACAGTTTCCATACTTATCTAAGTATCCATACACTTCCTGCTCTTCCCTCCTCTTCCTGTTGGGACATTTTTGTACATGCCCAGTGCCGTAAGATTCCAAAGGAAATAGGAGCGCTTTATGATGATCTAAATCAGCATCAAATTGCAGGGCCAGGCTTTCTGTCACATAGTCAGTCAATTATATCATAAAGACTAACCATACTTCTCAAAAAAAAAAAAAAAAGAAAACTTTTCAAAACCCAAGTGCAATCTGATCCCTTCTACAACGCCATTCATCTGTAACTGTACACTTGTCTTATACAATGGCAAAACCATATTGGTGCCTATTACTCAGCCACTAAACTTTTTAATTCTTTAAAAAACATTTCTAACAGAAAAATCAAATATATGGCTATTAAACATTAATTCTATCAAAATGTGAATGTGTCACTTAAGATGGGTGGAAGCCCAAGATTCTTTTTCATGCAGGGACCCGACAAAAGGAGTAACTCTGGCACCTCTCTTTGTAGGTGATCCCTAGCACTCAATACCTAAACATCAAAGAAGAGAGGGTGCTTCCCCTCCCACCTCCCAGGCTTGACATTTTGGAGAGAGACCCCTTAGGTGATGGGGAAATAACAAAATGCACAAAGCAGGGCCTCCTAAAAACGAGGGAAGGGAAATTCTCCCTCAGCCCCCAGCACTGGGGCTGCTCCGGGGTCGAGACGACTGTTACCAAATGTTGTGTTAGTTTGAGTGAACACCCACTTCGTTGTCCCAAGAGGAGGAGACTTATTCTGAGGGATGGGCAGCTGTTGACAGTAACTTTCTATGAGGAGATGGAGCAGCTGCCAGAGTGGCAGATCAAGGGCCATTTGCTAAAATGCTAAGCACATTGTATTTGATGACTGGAAACCCACCTTCTAGTCTGTTTGCCTCTGCAGAGCTGGGACCTTGGGCACATCACTTCCCCGCCATGCACTTTCCTTACCTTTATGGCTCACGAATGCAATTATGTTTTCTCTAACCTCTTCAAGGTTACATTCTGTAATTACAGCAACCAAGACCAACAAGAATGCTGTTAAGATTATTATGTGACCAATTGATTGTCAAATGTGAATTGAAGAATGGATTCCAATGGCATCTGAAGCATTATTTTGGTAGGTAGCCTGTAGGACCATCCTGAACTAGATCCTTAACAATAAACCGATAAACCCCATACAGCAGAGGGAATACCGTATTATATGAATAAACTAGTACAACAAACCAGACCAGATTGTTTTATCTTATCAAGGAAAGCAGTAATTTATTGAGCACCTACTGTGCCAGACATTGTGTTAAACCTTCTACATCCATCCCTTTATTTAATCTTTAGAACAAGCTTGTGAAATTATTACCATACCCATTTTAGAGATGAGGAAAGTCAGCTTCAGGGAGACTGAGTAAATTTACTCATATCACTCTGCTCAGACTCAAAATCATGCACTCTGACTCCTTCCTAATATTTTTCAACACTACCCTCCTGCCCACTCACCAGGAGATCATAAAAACCTGCAGTAACAAGGATAGTAATCATCACCTCCTCAAGTGTAGGAACTTTGGTTTGATTACAGATCTTGACTTGTGCTGAGAGTGAAGCCTGCACAAAGCGGTCATCACTACAAATCTGTTAAATGAAAAGTAACCACCCTTCACTGGCAAGGTTCCTGCCTTCTTGGCATTAGTGTCTCTAGAATCTCTAGAGCAGCACTGTCCAGTAGAATTTTCTGCGGTGATAGAGATGTTCCTCATCTATATTGTCTGACTGGTAACCACATGCAGGTATTGAGTACTTGAAATGTGGCTGGTGGGTGAAGACCAAACACTAAATTTTATT
The DNA here is from genome assembly GCF_018345385.1 of Vulpes lagopus. Classification (NCBI taxonomy): domain Eukaryota; kingdom Metazoa; phylum Chordata; class Mammalia; order Carnivora; family Canidae; genus Vulpes; species Vulpes lagopus. The sequence continues at coordinate 108,933,345 of NC_054825.1, read as the reverse complement.
TCATTTTAATATATTTCATTTGAAATAGCCACATGTGACTAGTGGCCTCCATGGTGGACAGTATAAGTGTCAGGTAAAATATGGGTAAAATGCTCACCATACAGTCAGAATGTAGGCTTACCAGTGAGAAAACAGGGCTGCTTTGAGATTGATAATCTCATCCAACTACTCGTTGACCTGGAAGGGGTAAAATCCATGATTCAAACCTGAGTTTTCCTGATATAACCCAAACCCAGACCTTGTCTACCAGCTTCCTGTACAATATTACAGAAAGAAAAAAAAGAAAGAAAGATTCAGGAATCTTTGGGCTAAAGTCCCCAAAGTGTGAAATGACCATCCCTCAATTTGGAATGTCTTCACATGGAGAACTTGAATGTCCTTTGGAAATAGAATCCATTGTTTGTTGATAGAAGTTCATCAGATAAGAAACTGGGACAGCCGAAAGGGCATTCGCCATCCAGCACTGGCGCTTGGGCCCTACCATTACGGGGAGTCCACAGTGCTCGTTCACATCCAGTTTACCTGTAAAAATAAAACTGCAGTAGCAACAGGAAGGCCGACAGTGATTCTAACGTTGTACAGAAGACAGGTGAGCAATTGGCAGGGAGCATTTCTGCAATCGCTATGAAACAGTATTTCTGAACCTTCTTCACTGACGTCTCCCTAAGATGCCTCTTCAGACATTTCTTCCTAAGTTTTAGTATCACAAAAACGCTGTTTATCAATTAACTCACTATATGTTTATCTGTGCTTTAAACATAAAAATAATGTGATTTTTGCTCTGCGAGAATCAATTTTCCTCCCCTTGTAGGGGGGTAGGGATGATAGCAACTTGGCTGAGAAAGTTCTAGAATGAATGAACTCTTTTTGACTCTGAAAAGAAACCCAATGGAAAAAGCCTGAGCTCCAGTCAGGCAAGCCTTAGTTTTTAGTCCTGCCTCCACCTCTTAGGCAAATCAATTCATCTTCTTAAGCTTCTGTTTTGCTCATCTGTAAAATGGGGATAAAGATATTCTCTCCATCCTTGAGCTGTTGTGAGCCTTAAGTGAAGTATTGAGCATTCATTAAGAATTTGTGGCATTCAAGAGCTTCTCTCTAGATGTTAGCCAGTGTCACTACTTTTATTAACACAGAAACATTCTGGCAGTGCGGCCAATGTTCAGATCTCTTGTTTTCTGGAGGTTACCATGTTGGATTCTTTAACTTTGAGAAGGGTCTTTCCAATGTCTAGGAGCAGCCACTTCTTTCAAGGTGAAGTTTCATAGGAAATCTAACAGGATGTCTTCCTTATCCTGCTCAAGTCATATCTTCCAAACACTCATGAAGGCCCTTCAGAGCTGATGAGGCTGAGATCACAGACAGCATTTGCCTGATATAAAATATGCACAGTAACACGGTCTTAATTAGATGTACATGTCTCTGAAGATATAAATAAATGCTTCCTTTTTGATATGTCTGACTTAATAGCCTAATAACAGGGGAATGTTGCTGAAATATAATTCAGGGGGTGAGGGAGAAATTAATAAACTCAAATATTTAAAGCTCAACAGCAATTAACAACCCATTTAAAACAAATTTCCGAATTTTAATTTTATTTATCCTTATCCAACCAGGACTGAGCCTAGGGTTCATCATTATTCATTTTCAGACCTAACAGGGTGCTCTGCCCTTTGCTTGGGAGGCACTTTCAAATTCCATTATGTGGGAGCAGCAGACCATGAAGCAGGCAATGGCAGAGGGTGGAAACTCAGAAATCCCACCTGGGCTGCCAGGGGCACAGCATTTCCCATTTCCCCGTTTACTGTTTTTCCTTCTCTCACCTCTTCGGAAATTGGATATTAATCTTTGTGCTGCCAGTTTAGCTACACACATACACCCACACACAAAAACAGAACACTTTTTTCTGCAGGGTCCTTATCAGAGAATGTCCACGTTGGTGACCTCTGGTCAGCTAAGGCATCGCCTGAGTTCTCACCTCCTTCGTGTGCACATGGAAGGGGTGTGAAGGTGAGTCTCCAGCATGGGTAGTCAGTAATCATCCTGAGGTGAAATCCCCACCCCCGGGGTGACGAAGGGTACAGTGGGCTTGGGGATTTGGTGTTCTTCCCATCAGTACCTCTCTACATCTGCTGGGACAAAGACAGAGGATGGGAGATTGAGTAGGCAAGTGACATGTTAGCCGACGTGCAGTGGAGGCTCTTCCTAAAAGAGGATCAGCCTAGTGTGGGGGTGTTGGGAGCACACAGGGCTGGCATTCTCAACAAGTATATGTTATGTATGGGCCCCTTGAAAGAAGGTGGGCAAGGGCCACCCTGAGAGAGATAGCAAATGAAGAGCACATGCACACGCTCAGCCTTCCATGTGTGTGGAGGTTGAAGATGAAGAGACCCTTGCAAGGGCTGCACTTCTGGCCAGAGACATGGCCCTCAGCACTCCGTTACTTTGGACAAACCAGGGACCCTTCTCTGTGAACCCCTCCACACTGCACCAGTGGGCCACCTTAGCCACTTCGCTTGGACTTCCTGAATCTGCCCATTCGGCCTTAGCTGGGGGTCTCTCTCAATTAGCTTCTCTCTCCCAAGAATTGGGAACTGGAATGAGAGGTGCCCACTCCCCGCAGCTCTGCTAAGGTGAGGCCAATTGGGAAGCTAGAATTGATGTTAGGCAGGGTGGCCTTCGTGAGCTGTCCCACAGAGACAAGGAAAGCTGGTATAGAGAGAAATGAAAAGAACAGAAAGAAACCTTTGATGAGCTATCAAGTGATCGCCTGCATTCTGAACGCTTATCAGTATCTGCTCTTGGTTCTTCATAGGACCTGACTGTGCTTCTGGCCCTTGGGGTCCATTCATCTCAGAATAAATTACTCTTGCTTTTTGCTGGAACCCACGTGGGTCATGATCTGTGTACCAGTGAAACACTGAAATAGTCCTAGTGACCAGGGAGACCCGTGGACACCATTGGCTACTCCAGAACCTGGGCAAAGGCAGGGGACCTGGACACAGTTGATCCACAGCACACAGGAGGCTTCCCCAGTCATAAGCTGTAGGAAGGGTAGGGAACGGGGCCCTGGTCATTGGATGAGATAGCAGAACAGCCACCCTGCCAGAAGGGCAGCCAGCAAGCAGCAGTCTTGAGATCATGGGCTTTCCATCTAGGGTGGTGGACTCCTGGGGCTGCCACAACAAAGGACCACAACTTAGTGGTTTAACACAACAGAAATCTGATGTCTCACGGTTCTGGAGGGCAGAAGTCCAAAGTCATGGTGTCAGCAGGATTGTGCCCCTTCAGGGGCTCTAACCCAGCTTCCTTTCTTGGCATCTTCCAGCTCTGGGGGCTGCAGGTGCTCCTTGGCTTATGGCTGCACCACTACAACCTCTGTCCCTGTCCTCATGTGACCTTCCCCTCTTCTTCCTGTCCCTCCTTTGAGTGTCTCTTGTAAGGAGACCTGTCATTGGATTTAGGGCCCACCCTGGTAAGCCAGGATGATCTCATCTCAAGATCCTTAATTTAATTAGATCTGCAAAGACCCTTTACCCAAATAAGGTCACATTCACAGCTTCCTGGGATTGGGAGGTGGGTCTATCTTTTGGGGGGCAGACATATGTTTGGGGCGGGCTGCTGATCAACACACTGCTGATGATAAATGGGAGAGGGAATGTTCATTGTTCAACACGAACCATGTTACCTTTCCTGTTACCTCATGGGGAATATTTGTTGTTTTTCTTTTAATTAAATTTTCTCATGCTACATAATGGCCAGTTTATTACCAGAGGGTTTTGTGCCAATCTGGCTGCTCTGGGAGAGAGGCACCTAGTTTCTCTCTGGGGGTCTGTGCCCAAACAATAAGATACTCCAAAAAGTGCCTGGACCAATCCAACTACAGGTTTCGTTTGTCTCATCTTAACACCAAAGCTTGAGGCACGAAGTCTCCCTTGAGGAGCTATGGGACAGGCATAGAGACAAAGAGACGAAGCCACCAGCCAAAGCCAGGCAGACCTGGAATGGTGCTGACACTGGCCGGGGAGTGACCCACAGGGAGCAAGACCAAGGCTGCTTCGGACAGGAGATAAGCAATTTGCCAGCTGACAGGGCCCAAAGGTAAATTAGTAGATCAAAATAAGCAGATGGAGTGGGGAATCTAGGAGGGGTATATTAAATTTTTCCTGTTAGTTCAGCTTCTGTTTATTCAAACAACTCTAAGTGATAAAAAGATATTTGACAGTTCCTGGGGTGGCTCAGAGAATTAACACAAGAACCAATGATCCACGTCTGGAACCAACACAGAACCCAGAGCAGATGCCGTCATTGACTGCTGCCATTTTGCAGAACTCCATCATGGACGTGTGCTGCTCTGATAATGCCCAGGCTCTCTCCCCTTTCAGGTTGTAGATACTGGAAGGTATCTGTCTCCAATCCAGTGGGAGAATGATCAGCCATGGTACAGGCATGGCGGCTGTGAATTGGAGAAGTCACCTCAGATGGGTCTGTGACAGGTGAGTGGGGGTGGCCTGGACACTGGACAGGGGTAGGTAGGGTGGAACCAGAGAACAGGAGCAAAGAAGCCAACCAGGGGTGCCTGGTCCAGAGCAGCACTTCTAAAACCATTTTGTTTAAGGACCTCTTCACACTCAAAAATTATAGAGAAATCCAAAGATAAGAGACAAAGAGATAAGCCAAGACACTGTAAGACATGAGAACACAAGCAGGCATGCCATTAGTTATTGGGGCCATGATGCCTCCACACCTGGAGCAGCCACTGGAAGACCCCACTGCATTCTTCTCAGAGAAAGAGGGATGAAGGTCAGTGGCATCTTAGCATTGTTACAAAGTTAATTCTGACCTTGTAGATCCTCTGAAAGGGTCCTGGAGTCCCCTCAGTGCCAGACCACATGGGAAACGGCAGGCGCAATAGTCAGGATGTGAACTCCAGGGCATGGAGGAGGGAAGAAGGGGCCAGGGGGCTGGGGTGCTGCCAGAGGATCTGGTCCATATACAAACTCCACAAAAGCTGCATACTCTGGTCACTCAAAACACTTTGAAAATCACCCCATGATAGGATGATGTCACAGAGTTACTTGAATAACTCTGGTATAATGAGGATGAAATGGAAAGAATGTATTTTACAAGTTCCTGTGAATCAAAGAGGTATTCCCCAAATTCTAAGTCTGTCTTCCCCAAACCACACCGGGATGTGTTACCTGAGGTACAAGAGACACCTGCAGGGCTCACCTTCCCCTGCTTGGCCCTCTCTTCCTCTTCCTCCTGGGACCCCGCCCCCTGCTCCCACCTGTGGCTCTCTGGTTTCTTCCCTTCAAAGGGGGCAACTTTCAGTCTGGAGCCATTCTTTTTCCTTATCAATGAGTTACTGAGCATAGCCACGCTGCCGATCCAGAGAGGTCCACAGAGCAGCCCTTAGGTTCCCGTCACCTGCCTCCTGGATGTTCACTTGCTAACCAGAGTTACCTCTCATAATCCTACAAGTTTAGAGCCGAAGGGGTTGCAGAGCCATCTGCTTCAACATCTTAGTCTACAGACAAGGACACAGATGGGAGGGGTCAACGACTTACTCAGGTCCATGGCTGGATGTCCAGTAAGATGTGTCACCAAGAGTGTCCAGTAAGAGTTCTGTAGCCACCAAGCACAAAGGTATACAGTCCCATCCCCCCCTCTCACTGTACATGCCTTCTGTTCATCAACAGCCCTCTGGGCAGATAGAAACCATCCACTTTTAGGTTTGTAAAATGCTTTGTGACCCAGAGAGAAAGAGCTTTACCTAAATAAACAGGTGAGTGACTATGTCTGAGAAAATGTTAGCAATATTTATGCTCTTCTAACGCACGTGGGCCTCTCGCTCCTTCTCCCAAGTTCATTCTTGTTAACCTGTGTGGAAGGGTCCTCCAATGCCTAACAGGTCAGCTGATAGGGAATCGAGAGATTTGTATATATAATAAGGCACTCTTGGAGGCCAAAGAATTCTCCAGACTCGCAGGAATGAAGTTATTAAAGTGGAAAATTAAACTCACTGCTGCTAAGTTTCCACTGGGCCTCCCCCAAGCCCAAAACCATGCTGTGTTGGGGTGCAGGGACCAGCCAGACCTACACAGCTGACTTCCCAGAACACACAGTGTGAGCACTTCGCAGAAAAGCTTCCCCTGGTCCGCACGGTGCGGAGTGTGAGGCTGGGAGCGCGCAGGCTCTTCTGGACCAGCTAACTCTTGTCACCTGAGACCAGAGAGGCAAAGTGATGTTCTTCAGGTCACACAGCTAATGAGTGGCCAGGCCAGAGCCTTTAGAAGCCCCTGGTCTTCCTTCTACTACTGGAGCCTACTCCTCTGATCACACTGCTGCTGGCAGACAGTTCAAAATTAGATGTGACCTTGGATCTCAATGGCACCAGATCAGGAACCTCTGGGGAGGTGGGTTTTGCCAGCACGGCTCTTACACAGCCCCCTCTTACACAGCCCTGTGTGACAGACAACTCAAACCCACACATCAGCTCCCATCATCCCCTTGTTGGAAATTCTTCAGGGCCCTGTTCATTCAAGCATCTTATCCTGGCTTACACATACATGCCAGTAAGAGAAAAACACCTTATTGTTTTGTTTTGTTTTGTTTTTTAATTTTAATTATGAAGAGAAGCAACATTTAAAATAATATAGGAACTTGGGTTCTTTGAGGCTACTGCTTCCTGAGGTGGTGAATGGGGTTAGTTTTCCTCTAACATAAGGGCTACTTAGGGGAAGTAGAGCTCATGATGGCCAACAAGGTTCTCCAAGGTTTGATGTCCTCCAGACTCCTTTCCCTCTCCTGTGAGGGCACGAAGCCATCTCAAATCAGCTGGCATTTCCCAGATGTGACATGTTATTTCCTGCCCTCCTGGCATCCGCAGCTCAGTGAGTCTCAGCCTGGGCACTATTGACATTGAGGCTGGGTGATTCTCTGTTGGGGGGACTCTCTTGTATACCATAGCAGCATCCCTGGCTGGCCTCTGCCTGCCAGAGGCCACTAACACCCCCCGAGTCATGACAATCAAAACTGTCTCAAGATCTTGCCAATGTCCCCTGGGGAGCAAAATCACACCCAGTCCATAACCACTGCTATAACAGGAATGGGCTTCTTGACACCTCACTGTCTAGCAAACCTACTTCTCTCATTTTTTTTTAAAGATTTTATTTATTTATTAGAGACACACAGAGAGAGGCAGAGACACAGGCAGAGGGAGAAGCAGACTCCATGCAGGGAGCCCGATGGGGGACTCGATCCCATGTCCCCAGGCTTACGCCCTGGGCTGAAGGCAGTGCTACACTGCTGAGCCACCCAGACTGCCCTTACTTCTCTTTCATGCCTCAACCCAAACCTCAGGTCCACCACGAAGCCTCCTGGAACTGTCCTGCACAGACCTCTCTCTCTCTCTCTCTCTCTCTCTCTCTCTCTCTCTGCTGATTACTGAACCTGATAAATTTGCACACACAGCCCCTCTTGCTGCTCATTTCATGGACTATGCAATTGTCTGTCTCCCCTTACCCTTTGACCTCTTGGAGTTTTTCAACCTCTGGGAGATTATTAGACTATGAGTTCCTAGGGGTCAATCCTAGGGGTCCTCCAAATCTATATCCTCAATCCTCAGCACTCTGAACAGTATCTCATCCACAGAAGGAGTTGAGGAAATGCTGAGTGAATGTACAGTCCATCATTCTAGGCTGGTACTCTCTGGTGATGACTCCTCAAAGAAGCATCCCAATTACCTTCTCCTCTAAGATGACTATGAAGCTCAGCTATTGGCATAATCTCAGCATCGCTACAACACTTGATACCTGCTTGAAGAATAACTTTGCCAAAGGAATAGCCCAGGTGTTAGTCATAGTCATAGTTATAGTAGTAGTAGAGCCACAATGGCCACCATATGAGGTCCTCTCCATGTTCTGGCAGGTGTTTTCACTCTGACCGCTGACCCTTATAACATTTCTGTGACCTATGTCTTATTAGCATCATTTTCCAGGTGGGAAGACTGAAGATCTGAGAGTATAATTCACAGATTCAGCATCCTGGTGGCCCTGGGATTAGATCCATTAGATCCAAACCCCAGTAACTGCCCTGTCTTTGGTTTCCAAATTTTTATTTATTTCTAAGGGTGATTCTGAAAAAACAGTCATTTGAAATCTGAACGGCCTCAGTGTACCCAATGAGCAGGTTCCTGAAGCCCTGCTGCAATCTGTGTCACATCTTATCACTGCAACAACATCAAATTCTGTCAAAATATGGAAAAAAAATCATTTTGATGCTGCATTTGCATATCCAAGGATTGGAGGATGGTTTGTATAATCAAATTATGTAGAGTTGTAAAAAGGGAGCATCATTTAAATAGCTTACAAAATTACTTTGAAGACGCACATTAAAATCTAAAGAACCCATCGCCTCCAAGATCTTTACAAAAAGTTAAATGCTAATTGATTATGACAGCTTTGTCTTTATCGCGGGCATCATTCCCATTCTACCTCGTCAGTATCGAAGCTCGACGATCACTCTATCCCCCATTCCTCTTCCAGCCACGTTCGTACCGTGCTATAATCACAGATGGAATTTATGCACGACTGGCTTTTCCCCCCTCTCCCCATAGTTGATCAAAAGGAGCAGCCTGAAAAAAAAGAACCAGAATTTGCTGAAATTCTGATTTCTTTCAGCAGTTTTATAGATTGTATGACTTATCTTTTATTGACGATGCAAGATCTCTGGTCCCAGCATCTGTTCGTTGCATCTGTGGAGAAAGATAAATTCCCTTTTTCTTATGCCACTGAACCAAATTTAAGAGACAGACAACCACACAGGTCTTAAGAGAAAAGGACCGCAGCATACTCCTCTTCCTCATCCTGGCGACCTCTCTCCCGGTCCCTGGGAGGAGCAAGAGGTGGCTCCGCCAGCCTGTGGGGTCAGCCAGCGTGAGGACAGAGGCCCCGGAGATGGGCCGCTCAGGCTGGCCCTAGGTGCCTTCCCCAGATGGAGGGCCCAGGGCTGTTGGTCACGAGCACAACCTTTTGGGAGGCTGCATTGTATACGTTAAAAAAAACAAAAAACAAAACAAAAAAAAAACCCTGCACTTCATTTACAATTTCTCAAACTTAAAGAATTGTGCCTGGTCACCCAGAGACATGATTATACATCACGGAACTTCATTATAATAATGGCTCGGGCACTCCAACTTCTTTCAAACCTCAGCTGTTCGATTCAGCCTCTTCAGCTCCATAACTGTTTATAAGATTAATAGACTCTGATGCATAATTGACTCTCCCACCTCGAGAAGAAAAGAGAGAGCAAGTAATCCCAGCCTTCACCAAAGTCCCAGCCCTACAGGGAGATGGCGAGTGTGTTCGTAGCTGGGTCCCATTGGGGAACAGAGTAGGTTACCCGACAACAGGTGCTCTGGAAGGGTCCCCAGTCCTGTCTTTTCCTGGAGGCCTGAGTGGCTGCTGTGACACACAGATGTTGCTGCAGGGACCATGGGCCGTCATTCAGCTCCGTGGCAGGCAGCAAAGCCTGGGTGGAAGCAACAAGAATCCCAAGGAAGGAAGGGGAAGGAAAGGGAAGTGGGTTCATAGACTGGACAGTCTGTATTGGGGGAGCTCAGAGTAAGAGGGATGCCTGGGGCTGCTGGTTCCCTTTCTGGGGTCACACAATGTTGTACCAGGACTTGCAGATGGACGCCCTTGGGCAGGACGTGGGATCCTCCTTTCAAAGCACGCAGAAGCTAGAGAGGATGGTAGGGCCCATCTTCTTAAGTGCCCACAGATTTGGAGCCTGGTTGCCACTGACGTGGACCTCGGAGAGTCGGGAGATGCTTCCTGACAGAGCTGGAGGTTAAAGGGAACACAGGCCGTGGATGAGTGGATGGGGGGAAGCCCTGGTGACCCGATGGGCAGGGACTGGAGCTGGGCTCAGAGGCAGGAGAGCAGACTTGCAGGGGCACCAAGAGGCACCTGGACCAAGGAGGCCTGGGCCGCACCAGGACCCAAACAGCTGGGCCCAGTCGCCGTGGCAGGATGGGCACCCCCGCGGGGACCCGGGTCACCGTGGCAGGGCGGGCACCTGCAGAGCTGCCGGACTCGGCTGCTCAGTGATGGTGGGAAGAGGAAGGGAGTCTCTCCCCAAGATGGAAATGGGAAGTTTCATTGCTAGCAGCTCTTACGACTGCTCTCCTTGTCTGACTTGTGCCTCTTCTCTTCTCTTGCCTTATTTTCACGTTCCAGAGAGTTACCAGGTGGCTGGCAGTCTTACTGAAGAAGGAGGAAGGAAGGGGAGGAGAGGAGAGAAGAGGAGAGGAGAGGAGAGAAGGAAGGAAGGAAGAAGACAAAAAACCACAACCACAACCACAACCACAACAGCCAGCGCAAACGAGGAGCCTGGAGTCGAGGGAGGGCCGTCCTACCCCTGAATGCCGGGGAGCTGGCTCTGCTCTTCGAGAGGAGGCTGGACTGCTCTTTCCTCGCCGACTGTGCTCCGGTCTCTGCCTTAGATAACGGCCCTGCAGCTGGACTCAGGGCCCCCCTCTCCCCCAGCCCCCGAAGGCCCACCGCGGATTGCCAAGATAAGTCTTATCTGGGACTCGGTTTCCTGACCACCAAGTGACCTCGGGGTGAAGAAGGCCCACCAGGCTCATGGTAACGTGGCCGTAACCCACACATTTGCTTGGGGGAAACTGGCACAAAGGAATAAAACCACAACACGGGCTCGTAAGCTTGGTTGTAGGGTAGACGTGAACTCGCTCTCCTGTTCGTCTCTGGGAGACACAGCCTACTTTCTAAACTGCACTTTACCGCATCGACTTAAAGGTGCCAATGTACGTGTACAGTCCGATCCTTAGCGTGAAGACCCCGCCCTGCCTTGGAAACTCCGCATTTGATCTGTCCTGTCACTTTCAGGGATAAAGAAGCAGGCCCGATGGAGAAGGACCAGCATCAGTTTATTGACTTCTGAGAACTAGTCACCTTTTGCAGAGAAGGGAAAAACCCCTCCTGGTATCTAGGGCCTGCTGGGTGCTAATTTGACATGGCAATGAGATAAAAGTTGGGCTCAGGCTGCCGTCAACCTCACCGGATCGGAATGCCGTCTACTTAGCATAGGAGTCAAACAATTCCCTGGCAATAGATTGCTTTCCACTTGTAGGTCTACTAAATAAATAGAAAAGTAATTAACAGTGCGCTATGGCAGATGTATCGGGGGAATTTCATTAGAGCAGAAGAACGGAGGGAATCAAGGAGCCACTTTGTATCCCACCATCCGGGGAAGCTTCCCTGCCGTCTCTAGGATGGACGTGTGATTTCTGCTTCTCTGCAATAACAGACATTTCTGAATCTCCTGTGATCTCTTCACGCCGATCCATGGGAAAAGAAAGAAAAAGAAACCCGTTAAGTGCCTGAGATCAGTCCACAAATAAAGAATTCCTCGCATTTTTCCATTTAGTTATTTTGTCCCTGAAACCCGTGGATGGTTCTCTCTCTTTTGTTGTATTTTTTTTCTTTCCTTTTCAGTTTGCTCAATTATTAAATATCTGAATTTTGAAATGCTCACTGAATGTCTCATTATTATTATTATTCCTCCTTCCCTTTGGAAAATAAGTGGCTTTCTGTCATTTATAACAGCAGGAAGAAATGAAATTTCATAAGAAGGAAATTTATGCTGTTGGAAGAAGAAAAGACGTCGAAGGCATTTATTTTTAACCGGCTTTTAAAAAATATATTTGAAAGTACTAAATTCAATTTCACATGTCCAGAATGGCATAACCTAATTTTAGCATATTAATTAACAATAAAAGTAGTGTTTTGCCTCATACAAAGAAATGAAATAATTAACTTACTGAGGAAATGGGGTCATATGATTTTACTTTGGGAGGGTAATGAATGACATTGAGTAACAGTAGCAGAAAGGTTTTGTGCAAAGTAACTCTGGCCGTGGAGCCTGTTTGGAATTCTTTGTGAAACACCCAACGGCCAACAGTTTCCTCTGTCTCCAAAGGTTACCTGTCTGGACCCCGGCTACGCCTCCTGCACTTCAGTGAGGCGGGCTGGGGTTCCTCAGAAGGAATGCAAGGGGCACGCAAGCATTTGGCGACTTTCAAGGAGGCCTCGAGTGTCCCAGAGCTCCCTGAGTCAGTAAACACTAAGGTGCTTTGTGCTTGCAGAAGAAATTCCAGCGTTTTTGTATTTTACATATTTGGACCTTTGAACTTGGAATATTTTGTCACACTTCACATAGCTTCATTCCCTGGGGGGAGAAAAAACTAGTCTTTCAAGTGGTTATTATAAAGCTAAGTGCATAAATATGCATGAGAGGTCATTATTACCACAAGATGATACTTAAAAGGTTCAAGTGTCTCTTACTAAGATTTTTCAACTTGTTCGGTGACAGTAAATCAAAGTCTCCAGTGTTTGGTTGCTGAACTTTGCCTTTGATTGTTCTTCCAAAGTTTTCCAGAAAATGGTTTCGGAGTCCTAACTGGCACTCATTTGTTCACTCATTCATTCATTTGACAGATATTTAATGAGATAGCTAATGACCTGTGTCTATATTTTATGCAGAACCTTTAAAACAAGGTGGCCGGGTCTCTGAAGGTTGAGACATAGAATTTCTAGATTTTTGGAGCTGGAACTAAGGCCCCGAGAGGCCAAATGTCTTGTGCCATATCATGTTGCATCATACAGTCAAGACTGGAAATCAGATCTGACCCCCAGGCCAGGCCCCTGACTGATGAGTCAGGGCCTCTGGAAGGCTCAGGGGCCCCAACTATTGAATCATCCTAGGGAACACAGTAATGAAGAATTGCATTTGGACACATTCCTTACTTCTAGAACTTGATATTTCAATGGAGAAATATTATATAGTGGTATCATAGCTTAAAAGCTCTGAAACATGACATTCCCATTCAAAATTAACTTCAGGTCAACCCTAGGCTTGCAGCAGATTCCCACTTGGGGAGGATAAAATTTTCATCTTTAGGCTTAATTATCCATGCAGCTCCATTCTCTGTGGGGAAGTGTGAAAAGGCCAAGGACGCAAAATGGAGCCAGAGAGAAGACAGCGCTCCTACCAGCAGCCTTGTTTCTTCCTTCTCTGTGGGAGGGAGTATGGCTCAAGTAGTCCATTGGCAATGACAACGTTTTTGCATCCCAAATTAACAAAGAAAACGCAATTTACAAGCAGTTTACAGAAGCAGTGCTTTCTTACAGCTTCACTCCTGGGCTCTCCCCAGTGTCCGATTTACAGGCCAAATCTTTGGAAAGGGAAGCAGGTGGATGGATCCAGGGTGACAAGGCATTCTCGCTTCCATGTAGAATCACGGCACGACGGAAGCACCTACATCAAGCCCCCTCGGCTTGCCCTGAATCTGGAGGTTGACCTTGTGTGGAGGTTGGAAGCAAGACCTTTCCAATGGGGGCCGAGCTGGCGATGAGTGCACACCTCAACCACGGAGCTCTGGGGGGATGCACTGTCTGTGCCACCAAACTGTGGGACGCTTTTCCAGTGTCAGGTGCCCCACGCACTCACCTGTCGTTACCCAATGCTGGCGTGTGTCCATACCCATGCCCATCCTGCCTGTCACTGGTGAGGCACATCATCTTTGTGCAGAGCACAAAGGCTCAGCAACCTCAAGTCCACACCTGGCGGCGTCCTCCTCACCCTGGCTCCTGCGACCATGGAGGCTGGAGGAGATGCAGCAGTAGGTCTGTTGGCCTCTGGGAGGTGCCCAGCCAAGGCCTCCCCTCTAGGCTCAGCCTTCTAAAGACCCGAAGGGAAGACACCTTCTGTGTTTGAACTTGGTCATCCTCCAAATACCCAAGAATCGTTTGTCTTGTTTGCAGAGCATTTCTGTACATCCCTTTACTGTTTTGTTGTTTTCTTTTCCTGGGTTGCTCTTCTGTTAAGATTTATTAAAGGTGGCAATTTGTATAATAAAATTTCTGTCTGTACTGTTTTCCTCCTCTTACGTTATGATTCGAGTTTCAGGAGGACATGCTTATCAATTCATTATTTTTTAAAGATTTATTTATTTATTTGAGAGAGAGAGAGAAAACAAGAGAGCATGGAGCACGAACTGGCAGTGGGCCAGAGGGAGAAGGAGCAGCAGGCTCCACACTCAGTGGACTGGGGGCTCCATCCCAGGACCCTGAGATCATGATCTGAGCCGAAGGCAGATGCTTCACATACTGAGCCACCGGCACCCCTCGATTCACTATTTTTATCCACCTTAGAAACCCAAATAGTTTGCTAACAATGATCAAAATGTCCCAAACCCAGCCTTTTTCTTTCCATTTATCTATTTATCTATTTATTTATCTATTTATTTATTTTTAAAAGATTTATTTATTTATTTATGAGACATAGAGAGGCAGAGACACAGGAGGAGGGAGAAGCAGGCTCCATGCTGGGAGCCCCACGCAGGACTGGATCCTGGGACTCCAGAATCACACCCTGGGCCAAAGGCAGGCGCTAAACCACTGAGCCATCCAGGGATCCCCCTTTCTCTTTCCTTTTATTTATTTATTTATTTTTTTATTTTTTCTCTTTTTTTTTCTTTTTTTTTTTTTTTTTTTCTCTTTCCTTTTAAATTACTTCCACAGTCTGCCCTTCCAAAGCCCAGGACGGCAGGGGGTCAGGTGAGACCTCACACCCTTCACAAATGCCTTGCAAACCTGCAGGTAGGTGTAGGTCAGTGTCAGGCAGGGACAGTAGATGTATTTATTCACCCCCGTTGCACACTGAACGCGTCCCCCTCTGCCTGCCCCACAGTCTACCGTGGGGTTCAAGCTGTCCACCCAGCAGACACTGGCTGAGCTCCCCGGCGGCGCCAGGCTCTGGGCTAACCCGCTGGCCTCTGAGCTCCCTCGCTGCTTCTCAGCTTCCCGGCTTCCTTTCCATCCCTCGGGAGTCCTCCCCGCTTCTGCGCCCCGAGGTGCCCACACAGAACATAATACCCCATGACAGGATGTCTTTCCATGTGCAAACCAAAATAGCACGAGCCTCCGCGGGGCTGTCTCCCTTTCTAAACTTGCACAGACACAGCGTCTGGCCTCACCTCTCACACGTCGTCGTCGCCCCGTGGCACACGTTGTGCAGTACGGTTATAGATCCGAGCTGACTGTTTGGGCTCCTTTATTCGCCAGCTCTGAGGCCATGCAAATGTTTCCTCCTCACCACTATTGGAACTGCCTCCCCGGGGGGGCGTCAGATGCTGATGTTTTGTGATCCACTTTCCTTCTGCCAACAAAGATGTTGAAGAAACCGTACCCAGGCTTGGAAAGGGTGTTTCTTTGCATTGGAGAGAGGAAACGGTTCAGGTGGTCTCATTTTATTTATTTTTATTTATTTTTTTAAGATTTTATTTATTTATTCATGAGAGACAGAGAGAGAGAGAGAGAGACAGAGAGGCAGAGACACAGGCAGAGGGAGAAGCAGGCTTCACGCAGGGAGCCTGATGTGGGACTCGATCCCGGTCTCCAGGATCATTCCCTGGGCTGAAGGCAGGCGCTAAACCACTGAGCCACCCAGGTGGTCTCATTTTAAATAACGGGATGTCCTCCTGAAAACACATAGAGCTGGATGAGGCCTGAGAGATCTCTTGGTCCACTCCCTTCCTTTTGTGAACTGAGAAATCGAGGTTCAGAGCAGCCAAGTGACTCTCCTGGTGCCTGAGTCAGGATTGGCATCCTGGCCTCTTGGCTCAATTTTAAGATTATCTGTGTTAAGTAAAAATATATGTGTAATGAATGCACAAAAGCAACTGCTGATGCCACGTCAAATCACATGCGTGTTGGTACTCTGTGGCCTACACCTGGGCTACTGCTTCAAGGGCTCATGCATCTCTGAGTAGCCCTATTTACTTCCTGGGGAGCCTCTGAACCCACCAGAACCCCAGGTCTCTCTTCCTAGTATTTGTCTGTCCCTATAATCACTGCATAGCAGTGTTACTTTGTCATCGGCGGCCACTCCGCTAACGTTGCATGCCCGCCTGTTTGAAATCCCCTCTTTATCAGGGATTATGTCTTATTTTTGGACAAATCCAATTATTTGAAAATCTTCCTTCTAGTCACACAGATGCTGCCGTCCTTTTGCTGTCCTCACCAGGCCTGTTTTGCCCCACGCCATTGGGAGGGAGGTGGCTGCAAAGCCAGCAGTGCCCTGGGGCTGAAGCAAAGGTGAGAGCTGGTCTTTGGGAGTCTCCCCAGCCCCATCCTCCTCCTGCTCCTCGATGGAGCCTCTCCCAGACCCCTGACTGCCCTCATTTCAGTTCCTCATCCTATTTTCACTTTTCACAGAAGCGTTGTCATGAACAACCTAGTGGGTCTGTCCTTTCAGCTTTTCCTTGGAGCCTTCTCTGGGGTGGGACCTCCAGCATCTCCCTCCAGTGTCCTGGATCTGGACCAGGCTCAGTTTGATGCTCCCCAAGTCAGGAGTGTTGGGGGAAATTCGTTTGCCCTGCACTTATACAGCCCCATCGTTTAAGGGATGATTCTCAGACTCTTAGCTCTTCTCTCTGGAGTGGCACACGGTACATCTAATCCCTGCTAGTATTTTAAGAGTGTGATGTTATCCATCTTGCATGACCCTGCTCCCCCTCCCATGCCCTGTTTTAGGATGGATATAAATGCATCTGTAGAGACGGTGTCTGACCTGTACATAGACTGGGGGGCATTTTCCTGCCTTGACTACAATATTCTATTTTCACCAGTGCAGACTCTCTACATGGTTTTTGTTTACCAGCACGGCCACATCCCAAGCTTGTGGTCAACTAAATATGTCCACTCCTCTCCCCTCTCATGTGAATTGCTGGTGAGCCTGTTCTCTGTTAGTCTCTACTTATGTCATTTATTTATTTTCAAACTCTTGTGTATCATGGAAATTCATATTTTTACTTGGATTCCTTATTTTAGCTGATTGGTATTTTTATGAATCCTGATACTTTCACATGCCTTTACATTTTCCCCTGAGATTTTACTGTGAGTATTAATACATGAGCATTTTGTGCTTCAAAAGCATAGATAACCCTGAAGGGGGCACTTGATGGGATGAGCAGTGGGTGTTATACTATATGTTGGCGAATCGAACTCCAATAAAAAATATACAAAACAACGCCACAAAAGCATAGATAAGAATGTTCAGTAAGGATACAGGAGCACAATTCTGAAACAGCTTTACATGAGTGCTGGGGTCAAACAAATAAGTAAACAGATAGTGGATGGTGGGAAAAAGAGGGAAATTATGGATACACAAAGGGGGAAAGCCATCAGTTAGCTTAGGATACATACAGATAGATGTGGATAAAATAACTAGAGAGACATGTGTACATGAATTAGTGTGGAAACACAGATTTCTCAGCTCTGCTGAAAAGGCCCAGAAGTGGAGATGTTCCAGTAGCTTCAAATAGACCCAGGACCCAGATCTTGGTTTCTAAAGGCAATTCTCCAATAAAAGGAACCAGGACTTCTTGGAGAAATCACTCATTCTGGGACTGGATCAGAGAAAAACACAAGACCAGCCTGGAGCATCTCGTAGTAGCAGAAAGTGAGGAAGAGCTCACATAACATAAGGATGGGCAATGTCAAAGGGACACAGGAGCCAACCTGAAGAAGCTCTCAGTGGCCAAAGCTGTAATGAATAGAGCAAAAAAGGAAATTAGTACTGTTATAGCTCAAAGTCTAAAATAAATCCATGTGAGTCCGTGTTGAAATGAAAAAATGCCCGAAGAAGTACCTAAATGGGAGCAAAAAGACAAATAATCCTTATAGAAGAATTCCAAATAATTTACACAGATACTCCTCCACCTTAACCCTCTGCCCTTGAGTATGGCTGGACTAGGTGACCTGCTTCCAAACAGAATATGAATAGAGCATGGAAGGGGGGAAATGTCACAGTCTACTGGACAAATCTGTTAACCATGCCCTTGACCCGGTGACCACAGTTAATGATGTCAGCCATGTCCTGTAGACAGTGTGCACCTGATGAGATACGATGAGATGACCCTGTATCTCTGTGGTTCCCTCCCCCTAGAACCCACCAACTGCTGTCTATTCATGAGAAGGAGACATGAACCAAACACTATTGAGAGACATTCTACGACATAGCTGACCAGTAGTCCTCAAAACTCTCACGCCACTCGAAACAAGACTGTCCCAAAGCAGAAGAGACTAAGGAATCATGACAACCAAAGGTTCTATCTTTGCAGCTTTTCTGCATATCTAAAGTTGTTCCTCCCCACCACCCCGAAATACCAAAACATAAAAGAAGGGAAAACACATAACTTTAGAAATAATGTTCAATTGACAAGAGCAAGAAATCTGCGATATTCTATAGTGACCCCTTGCCGGGTGGTATCAGTCCAATAATCATCATTCTACTGAGACTGACCACAAATCTCCCTGTGGCTGGGCTCCTGGCTCCAAGGTGGGCTTCCCCCAGCCGTTGATGCTGGGTCTTTAGCACCAATATCTTTTCTACAAGACTAGGTGGGCCTGCCTCCTTCCAGAATCTTGTACTTCTATGGGTGTTGTGTTCCACCGTGCTTTCAAGTCAAGTCCAGCCATTCTTCTCCTTTTCTTCTCCTACTTTTTTCTTCTTCTTCTTCTCCTGCTTCTCTTTCTCCTCCTCCTCTTTCTTACCGGTAGGAAATATGCACTTAGAGAAATCCACTAGTATTTAAAGCTAAATATATCTAAATCCAAGATCCTGATTAATTTTCCCTCACGCTGCATCTTTCTTTCTGTCTCAGCGATCACATTCCTATCATCCTGGTCGTTAGTAACTTCACGGTTGCCTGTGTTCTCTCTCCTCTCTCTCTCTCTCTCTCTCTCTCTCTCTCTCTCTCTCTCTCTCTCCTTTGTCTCCCAGATTCAGCCCATCTCCACCCTGCCAGTGAAGCTGTTTTCCACTCCCTCCCAGTCTTCCAGGCACGAGGCAGGGGAGGCCACTGCCCAGAACCTCGGTCCACAGGTCCTTTCAGTCTCCTTATTCTGCATCCATTTCCCAGGCCAAGCAGCCACTTTTCTGGGAAGCTCCGGTCTCCCTTGTCTTTCCACGTAAAACCTACAAAATCTTGGTGAGGATCTCCACAGCCCCCCACCAAGGGTTCCCTCCTCCCTAAAATACAAACAATGTACAACCTAGCTCTTGTGCGTCACAGCCCAGATTGGTCCCCTCCCTGGGCCTCCACCGCTCGGTCCTCCCAGCTTGTCGCCTTACAGTATGTCCTTGGTGTGCCTGCCTCCCTCCTGGACACCAACCCACATTCCTCCCACACCTCCCACACCCCGTCAAGGAGCTTTTGAATCGAATTCTTTCAGGACTCCAAGTTGCTCAAGCTATTTCAGTGACTCCTTGACATTTATAAACAGCTATAAAGAATATATATATATATATATATATATATATATATATATATATATATAATCTCCTCCTGTTTCTGCAATTCTTGTTTTCTGGACTTTATCTGAATGTAAACTGTTTGGGGTTCAGACTCTGTGTCCTTTAAGGATTTGTTTTTTATGGACATGGGGTTTGGTAAAGTGTTATTTGGACAACTTCTTCCCTTGTATGTGTAGCATTAGTAACATGTTGTCTGAACATGATGGGAGTCCAAGAAAACACAGTGCTGGCTTGCTTGGCGTGTTTCTCCTTACACGGGGAACAGTTCAAGCCCAGACCCTCCTCTGGCAGGACCCCTTTGCTCCCACGGTGATGGGGCCTGTCCTCCACCACGTGGCTTCGTCTCCCTGCTGTTTCCAGGACTGATCCAGCAGCCTGAGACGTACCCACATCGGTTGAACTAACTGTGCAAACACAGATCTGTGAGGCCCCTCATGAGAGGCTTTGCTGAAGAAGCATAAAATGCAGCGTGTCCACACTGCTCCCTGTTCTGCCTTCTGTAACGCCATCAAGAAAGCTTTCCCCGAGTGCAATTTGTACTTGGTGAGCCCAGCCCCCACTTCATAGTGTTTTGGTTTTTTTTTTAAGATTTTATTTATTTATTCATGAGAGACACAGAGAGAGGAAGAGACATGGGCAGAGGGAGAAGCAGGCTCCATGCAGGGAGCCCGATGCAGGATTTGATCCCAGGACCCTGGGGATTACGACCTGAGCCGAAGGCAGATGCTTGACTGCTGAGCCACCTGGGTGGGCGTCCCTCAGCCTCCACTTCAAAACCCACTCTTCTCCAGATGTAGGCTTTGCAAAAACTTGTCACAGTATTTCCTTTTCCTTCTTGAGGATCACCTGGTGGCTCCTGTCTTGGGCACACGTCTGTTTCTCTGTAACATCCAGAAGGGAGGCTCTCAGGTTCTGCTATTTTTCTTTCAGGGTTGCCACTGTTCACCTGCTCCGAACAGTCCCTCTTTCTGAGTGTTCGTATGAAAAAAAAGAGATGTATTTCTCAATCTTCTGCCTGTAACCTGAGCCTACTATGTAGGCCAGGGTTGGGTGAGGGTGAAGACACAGTTAAAGCCTCTACCTGCCTTCTCTGAGATGCCATCAGGAGGGGGGTGGCCCTGGTGTCCCATGTGTGAGTGGCGTGTTCATATCTGAGAGTGTATTCGTGTGCATGAGTGGGTGAGAGCGGATGGAGGTGTGTTTGCTCATGCAGACTGAGCCTGCAGCTCCGGGGAGCAGCCCCCCTACCGCCAGTGCTCCCGGAGCAGAGGAGGTGACCGATGAGGGCTGCCACCCTGCGCACGCTGCTCTTCTCCTGGGCCACAGTGGGGGAGCTACAGCCTGTACCCAGCAGCTCTGGCCTGTGAGTGGCTAGGAATCCGTGCCCCACATCAGCAGCCTGTGCTTTCCCACTCTCCCTCTCACCTCCCACCTGGCCTCCTCACCCCGCCAGGAGCCTCGACTTCATGACTTGGTCATTCATGAGAAACCAACCCCAAGCTGAGGGCAACCTGCAGGATGAGAGAGAAATTGCACAGGCCTTTGCTGGTGAAGCGTACCGTAACACAGCTGGTTTCTGTCCACAGGCTCCGATGGCGGACAGTCTTATGCATCTTGTGTGCAACACAGGCAACCGCCAGGTGCGGCCTGTTTCTACCTTCCTTTGGAATTGAGCAAATAAGCAGAGAAAGACAAAGAAAGTCCTTTTCAACTTTGTGCTCGTCCATAGGCTCTCTTGGTGTGTTTAGACCCACACCTCTCCTTCCCTCCTCTCACAGGGAGCTAACCTTTGGGCTCCCTGTGGTGGTGTTTTGCTTTGATTGACCTCAGGATATCTTGACTTATTGGCTTTGAATTGATCTATTGATTTAATAAAAGTCATCTATCATTGTCACTGGGTCAGGATAAAGCACTCAATTTATCTCTGATTTGGCAAACATCATCAATAATAAGTGTTTTGCTGATTCTGTTGGGTGACTAATTTCCATGGCATGATCACAGGAAACCTGTATCACTGTCACAGTACTGGTCTCTCCACACATGATTAATGACCCCACCCCATCAGCTGGATCCTGTCCACCTGGGCTCTTTATTATTTGGGAATGATGAGCACCTCAACATTTTATCTTTGAGATGATTTTGCCAGCTGCATCTCATGGAAGGAGAGGTGTGCAGGGCTGAGGGGGTCAGCAGGCAAACCTGGTGCAGATGGAGCAGTGCAGGGGAGGCTTGGGTTGCAGTCCGTGCCCCCCCCTCCCCCCGTGTGCCTGGCTGGGTAGGCCTCCTGCTGATGGCTCGGCACATTGTTGAGAAACAGTGGAAATGAGGTCATCAGCTAGTGGAGATTCACTTCCTCCGGATGTTTGTAGCCCAGCAGGAAAAGAAAAAAAAGTTGAATGTCCAGCCCACGTACCTCCAAATGCCTTCATGATTTTTATTCTTTCTAACAAAGTATAGACCGCGCACACCGCACACAGATGCGAGCTTGTGCAGAGCGACACACGTGGGCGGGCACACACACGAGCCCTGTCACACCTGCTTCTAACTCCATCCTCTACCTGGCACAGATCCCGCTGTCTGTCCACGTCCCTGGAGCGTGTGGCCATGGGGCTGAACGCAGCCCGTCCGTCAGAGCTTTCAAATGTTAGTTCCGAGTCTCACGGTTCTGCCCACAGCTCCTGCCAGGGCCTGGTCAGTCTGGGGGCTCCCATGCCAACTCTGCATGTACTTTGGGGAAATGAAAGTTAGCCTCCCAGAATCAAAAAAGGAAATGAATCTAGCTAGCTCTGTTCCCTTCTTCGCCCCTTCGTACAGTGGCATGCTACCCCCTTTGGGCCCCGTCTAGACCCTTCTGTGTTGCTGTGAGACAGTTTCTCCCATGTCTGGCTCCTGTTTTCTCCAAATCACAGGGAGGAATACAGGAGCAAGTGTCTGATTTTCCTCTTTGTCCTCCAGCATTGAACAGCACCAGTCAAAAGAAAGAACAGCATTTCCTTTATCATGACTTTTTGAGGGCAAAAACATCTCCTGGAGACACTTCCTCAAAAGCGACATCTCCACTCCTGAAATGCTGACCGACACGAATCCCATTTAAAGCTCCTGGTGCCCTAAAAGATCCTCTACTGACATATTTTTTCCCCCAGCTCACAATTTTAGTCTTCTGCGTGTAAAAGAAGGCTACTTCTCTTAATAATTAATTATAATAGCTATTTAAAGCATTTGTAGTTATAATCAGAAACCTCAGCCTTATCACTCTTTACCAAAGAGAGCTCCATTATTATAAATTTTGATTCCCACTGGTCTGAAAGAAACTTAAAGAAAAACTAATGAAATGTTCTCAGCCTGTATTTAAGCTCCATAACAATTTTTCACCCTGAAAAAAAAATCCCCTAATAATTATATAGAGAGTTGTTAATATTTCACACCCTCACATTCCCGAAATTCCTATGCAAATTACATAAGATGGGCTCTGCACATTCTCAGAGTCACAGGGGCAGGCATGTGCAGAGGCACAATCAGAGATGCAGGCTTCACTGTGAAGCTCATTGCTATTGGCCTCAATCAAGACTTTGTTCCATTTCTTGCTTCTGATCTTCAGCCCGTTGTCATGTTTCCAACCGCAGTATGGAGGTTGTATCATTGGCTCTACTCTGCATCTCCCACCATCTCCACCCCCAAACCCTCAAGCTCTTCAGGAAGGAAAGTACAGGCTGAGAGTCATTATCGAAGATGTTTAGAAAGGCTCAGAAATTCTGTTCTACATAATGTTTCTTAGATCTCTTTGCCTGGGTTTTGGCACCATTTTGGGGAGGGGGGGTGTAATGCCAATGTGCTTTACGCAGAGGGTATGATAGAAAACTAAAGCAAAGAGGTGACCTGAAGTTTGTTTAATCAGAAAAAGATTCTTCATTTTCCAAGGCT
Source organism: Vulpes lagopus (assembly GCF_018345385.1). Classification (NCBI taxonomy): domain Eukaryota; kingdom Metazoa; phylum Chordata; class Mammalia; order Carnivora; family Canidae; genus Vulpes; species Vulpes lagopus. Next base: position 108,910,017 of record NC_054825.1, on the reverse strand, counting down.
TTGCCACAACTATGAACTGAATAGTGTATAATCAACTCTAATGTTCTTGTGATTTGATTTGTAAAAATTCTTTCAACGTCGATACTTCTAGGGAAGTACAAGATTCCAGCTTGACCATGGGTTTAGATTTCAATGTTCCCCTTGGGGTCCAGGGCCCACTGACACTAATGATGCCCTCTGTGAATTTCCTCAGGAGGGCTGAGGGGTGGTGACAGAAGAGGAGCCTACAGTCACAGTGGCACCCAGTTTCACCAAGTCTCTTCCTGGGTTGCAGAACTCAGGAGCAGGTTCGTATCTGGAGGTGAGAATATGGTTGTAAGAGAAGAGATGTGCTGCTCAATCTATTTCAGTGCTCCCTGAGTGATGTCCTTCTTTCAGTAAACATCTTAGCAAGTCTTCACTTAATAGATGCTGAGTTGGGATGTGACCATGGAGGTGGTCAGGCCCCTGGGGTGGTCAGTGACAAACTGGAAATAGATGCTGTGACCCCCTTTTGGCCTGGCAGGGGACACGTATGTTTATTTCTGAAGCAGCTGTCATCTTGTGGGATTCACTGAGAAGCCAGTAAGATGGGAGGAAGGGTGGAGGAGTTACGCGGGAGGCAGACACAGACCTGGGTTTGGATCTCAGGTCTAGCCCTGATCTATTGTGCAGCTATGGGAAATAAAATCGGTTAATCCCTGAGACCCTCTTCTCTGATGCATTACTGCCTGTAAATACAAGCATGGGGTCTGGCACTTTGAGGTGCTCAGTGCGCAAGGGTGTCTGTAAGGCTCGACGGGTCCTGGGGAAAGCCCTGGATCAAAATTATCTTCTCCATTGACCTGTGTCAATGAATCAACTCCTACCACACCATTTGGTCTTTGTATTGTGCCATTCGAAGGCTCCCATTTAAGCACAAACCATCTTCTGGGGGCAGAAGGGGGTTTGTGCATTGGGGGAAGGGAGGTTCCTGGGAAGGAAACTGCATTACCCAGCTGAAAACATCTTTCTTTGAACAATTGGTCAGGTCAACCAGTCAGTTGATTCGCAGGCCCCTGACAATTGGACAAAATGTAGACCAGAGTGAAGGAGTGGTGTGAGAACGGCCTTAGGGAATGAGAGGGAAGAGTCCCAACCCGAAGGGCTGGTGTCCCCGAAGGGCTGGTGTCTGGGCCGGTGACATAGCCCCTGTGGGGTGAGGAAGGGCACTGGAGGTCATGGCTAAGACTATGGCAGCTGGGGCAGGGGCAGGCAGAGGGGCACTTAAGGAACAAGTTACCTGGTGTCCAAAAGGCTGTGAGGCTTAGAACACATTTATTTTCAAACACAGTTGAGTTCAGATAATATGATCAATATATTTGTATTCAGACTCTGATATCTTTCCAGGTAAAGACCCTTTCACTGTAGAGCAATGGGCCCTAATATTATTCGGAAAAACAGCACAAGAAGTACACTACAGGTGGCAAAGAATTCTGGAAAGCCAGAAAAAAGTTTAAAGGTTTCTAAAATTTTCTTATTTTTTATGATTATTTATTTATTCATGAGAGACACACAGAGAGAGAGAGAGGCAGAGACACAGGCAGAGGGAGAAGCAGGCTCCCTGCGGGGAACCCAGTGCAGAACTCGATCCCCAGACTCCAGGATCACGACTTCAGCCAAAGGCCGACGCTCAACCACTGAGCGTCCCCAGAGAAAGGTTTAGTGCACATACCTGGGGTAGGTGAGTGTGGAAAGTACTTACTTTTAATCTTGTGCATGTCACTGGGGAAAGTCCTCCCCATGGCGCCCCGGGACTCCCTAGTGACTAGTAGCACAACAAACATCATTGTCACAGAGCATCTTGCTATTTCTATGTCATCTTAACCCCTCATTATGTGTTCAGTGAGCATTTTCTGTATGCCAGGCCCGCTGGCTGCTAGGAAGGTCGTGGGACGGACACAACGTGTCCCACTTCCCAGTGACCCATTATCAGGAAACTCCCTCTTCCCTCCCCCCCACCCCACTGCCGTGAAGGGCCAGCAGCTGTATTCTAGCCCGTGACTTGCTTCCCCTGAGCACAGTTGATTCGAAACCCTACTTTATGTGGGCCCATCAAATTCTTTATTCCAGAAACCAGGGTGGGCTCGGATATGAGTCCATTTCTACTACCAGCTTGAATTCAGGACCCGTAAATTCGGGAGATGAGGGAATGGTACGTTTAGCTGTGTGTTCACGGAGACACAAAGAGAGGGAGGACAACAGAATAGGTTTGCAGAGCGAAACAGAAAGGGGAGTCTGGGGGTTCTGGGGGCCAGAATGTGCAGATTATATTCCTGAGGGCTCCCAGGTCCCGCTTCTGGGCTCCCCCAGAGGCCCGGCTGTTCTCTCCCCATCGATCAGTATGGATGTCGTGTAACAAAGAGCCGTCAGCAGTGACTTTGACCAGGGTTTCCCAAAGCTTGGCCCATGTGGACACTTGGGGTAGGACAATAATTGAGGGGAGGTTGCTCTGTGCAACAGAAGTGGGGTAAGCAGCACCCCTGGCCTTGGCCCGCCAATACTGGCAGGAGCCTCCCGAGTTGTGACAACCAGGTATGGTTCCTCCACCTGAGGTTAAGTGTGTCCCAGAGGATGGGCTTGGGGGGCTGGGCATCGTTTCTTATTGACAGCCAGGGACTTAAATCAGAAGACACTTGAGACATTTGTTCTTCTCGGGTGACAAGGAGTCCGTCCACAGATGGTGGCTCCAGGGAGGCCTCGTGGACCTAGAGTCCTTCTGCCTTCCGTTCTCCCAAGTGCAGGTTTTATCCTCACTGTTGGGGGGATGACCACTCTGCCAGTGTCGCATCTGCTCAGGAAGGATGGAGGGGGTAAGGCTGGGTCCGGTCTAGTCCAGTCCAATAGATTGTATTTACATCTCGGGGGCAGAGCTGGTCTGGCCACCTTACAGGGAGGTGTGGGGAGAGCAGGATGGTTAACCGGCCACACTGGCGTCAGTCAGAAGGGGAGTCCTGTTACGAAGCGGATTGTGTCCCCCCACCCCAGGGTCCTACCTTAAGTCCTGACCCCTGGACCCCCAGAATGTGAGCTTAGAGTTGAAAGCAGAGCCTTTGCACATGCAAGGGGTTAAAAGGAGGCCATTAAGGTGGGCCCTTCATCCGATAGAGCAGTTGACCTTATAGAAAGAGGGAGTGTGGGCCCAGGCCTGCTCCCAAGGGAATGCAGGCGAGGATGCAGACACCCAGGGGACAGCGCTGCCGGCCCGGACTCCAGAGATGCCAGCAGATCCCCCGAGCAGGCAAGGGGCAGGGAGTAGAGGCTCCCTCGCAGGGAGGCCTCGGGGACCCACCCCTGCTGCAGCCCCTGCACCCCCTGCACCCCTCCCCGGGGAAGCCAAGCCCACAGGCACCGGAGGACCATGGTGAGGGATACTGGGGAGACACTGGCAAAGCCAGCCCCACGAACGTGACATGAACCAGTGTCCCCATAATCGTTTCCTTGACGGATGAAGGCGGCGGAGCGGGCTCCCGGGTCGGCAACATCAAGAGCCCAGACAAGTCAGCTCAGGGCCAGGGGCCAGCTCGGGGCTAAGGAATCCAGGACAGGGGCACCGGTTTCCAGCGCCCTCGGTGGGGGGCCGGCAGGTGCGGGAGGGCGACAGGCGAGGTTGTTCCCCGTCAGCCCGGGAAGGTCAGCCGGAGGGGCCAGGCCTCGGGGACACATGCCCGGCAGCCGGGGGCACATTCCCGGGACAGAGGGAGCCCCAGGCGGCCCGTGTGCAGAGCTGTGGGCTGCCTGACCCGCCGGGAGAGGGGGCCCCGAGGAGAGGAGGGCTCGGGGGTCCCTGCCGAGTTCCTGCCTCAAGGAACCAACGTGCAAAAGATAAAGAGTTTCATCTCTGAGCCCTCTTTGCAAAGAGCCTCTGAGGCTCTTCTTTGCAAAACTTTTGGCGAGATGATTGTGTGCCTCCCCCCATTTGTTTTCAATTCCTTTGATCTTTCTTTCTGTCAAAATGCCAATGGGGTCTTGTTAAATGACAGCTGAGCCACTGTGACTTGTAGCCCGAAAGATGGATGTGGAATTGGTGCTGGAGGGAAACCAGGAAGGGTTCTTTGCCCTTCTCTAGAATGTTCTATGGGAGAAGCTGAGCACTTCAACAGGGTCTCCTTAATCAGATTTGCTAATGAAACAGAACGAAGTGCCAGGATGTGAGTGACAGGTATTCTGCTGAAGATCCGGTTCGCGTGAGCAGAACGTAGGCAGGAGCTAACGGACCCCCGCCACCCGGCTGGTCTCCCCTCGAGGACAGACTTCACACTTTGCATCGGACCAGACACTGAAACAAGTGCTCAGCTCCTTTGTCCCTGTTCTACGGTCACAGCATCAGAAAAAGAAGAGAACATATACTGATTTCTTAGAGAATGTGCTCCTTCAATAGTTGTTACCATATCTGCAAAATGGGACTCTAGCCCAGTCATGGGGGGCTGGGAGGACGTGGAGCTGAGATGTAGAGGGACGTGGGGAAGACGAGGAGCTGAGACGTAGGGGGGCCTGGGAGGACGAGGAGCTCAATCGTGGTGGGGGAGCCTGGGGAGGACAAGGAGCTCAGTCGTAGGGGGCCCTGGGAGGATGAGGAGTTCAGTGGTGGGGGGCCTGGGGAGGCAAATGGTGGGGAGTCTTGTCCCACCTGACAGTTAAGCAGGGATGTCCTCAGCTTCCCAATTTCTATTCATTGGCCCTGAGATAGCGATACTCACTCCATGTGCTTGTTTCCTCCTGCTGCTATAACAAGTTGTCTCCAATTTAGCAACTTAAATCAACACAGTTTTTTTTTTTCTCCTGGGGTTATGGAGGTTAGGAGTCTAAAATGGGCCCTAAAATCCAGGTGTGGGCAGACTGCATTTCTTTGGAAGGTCTAAGAAGAACGGATTTCCTTTCCTCCCCCAGCTCCCAGAGATGCCCCATTCCTTGACTTGTGGTCCCCTTCTGCAGCTTCAAATCCATCATTCCACCTTCTGCTTCTTTGTCTCACCTTTTTGACTCTTACTTTCTCCTTTGTCATAAAGACCCTCGGGGTTAGCTCAGGCCCACCAGGGTAACCCAGGAATCGTCCCACCTCGAGGTCCCTAACTTAATCCTACTCGCACACTCCCTCTTGCCCTGTGAGGTTAACACACTCCTAGGTCCTGGGGACTAGCATCTGGACATCTTTGGGGGCATTGCAACCACATGCTGCAAAAGTTGTTCTTTTTTTAACAAATACATTTTAGAAATGTTGTGGTATATGAAGTTAAATAGATTTCTCTATTGTAGAACTTTTCTGATTTTTTAAGAGAATTTATTTATTTACTTGAGAGAGAGAAAGAGCTTGAGCAAGGGGAGGGGCAGAGGGAGAAGCAGACTCCCCGCTGAGCAGGGATCTGGACACAGGACTGGAACCCAGGACGCTGGGATCACGACCTGGGCCCAAGGCAGATGCTTCACTGAGCCAGCCAGGTGCCCCATGAACTCCTCCGATGTTTAAATGCTAATGTATATAAATAGCATCTGAGAAAAGTTAATTACGTAGTATTTTCCAGTCTTGTTTGACCAAAGATCTCTCCTTGTCCCTTTTCTTTCTCCATCGTGTAGAACGGATTCAGGTTCCAGGAGGAGGTGGGAACAACACAGGGTCAGGAGCCCATCTCAGCGCCGGGGGAAGAGGTGGCCCTGCAGGAGCAGGTCCTCCCGGGCAGGTGTGGGCGCCGCTTGAGCAGGTGACAGACAGACAGACAGAGGGTGATGGCCCCACGTGGCATGCTCGCTGCGGGCCCCTGCAAGTGGGGGAGCGCCCGACACCACACAGGAGCTGAAATTTCATTTTGGCAACATCTGCCGAGGGCTTGCTGGAGCCCCCCTCAGGCCCTGCAGGCGGACAGGGCACCGGGACCTCTGCGCCCGGCCGCACCCACCCAGCCACCCGTCACTCCGGGCTCCAGTCACCAACAGCTGTCTCCCAAAAATACCCCAAGAAATTTCCCTCAACTGTATGTATTTCAGGAGAGTGGCCCGGGGCAGGGCTGGGGCGGCATGAGTCACGGGGCCAGCAACCCCAGGAGTTGGGCCCTGGGCTTGGGGGGGCGGCGGGGACTATCCCGGGCCCTGTGACCACCCCCCCCCCAGGTCCCTGCACACACACCCTGTCCGGGAGGGCCCTCGGCGGGGCTGCTTCCCTGCCAGGCACTTACCAGCCTATTTATAGCTCCAGTTAGGGATTCAGGTTCGGGAGTATTCCATTAAAAGACCACATTAACGAGTCCTCGGAGAAAATCTCTCACAAAGCTTTTGAGCTCATAACCACTTGGCCGTGTTATGAGCTTCTCGCGTGTTAACATTCATAAAATAAAATCGTTCCGCATGCTGGGCTTTGGCCTTCCTGGGCCTCCGGCCCCTGAAAGCTCCTCCGAGCTGCGGACCCCTGGCCCAGCGGCGCCCCCTGGGGCACCAGCCTCCCTCCAGAGGCTCAGTATACTCCTGAGGTCAGGGTCTGTGAGGGCAGGGAGAAAGGCAAAGAAGGGGCTGCCTGGTGGCCTGCAGAACCAGGAGCAGCTCTGTGGGGGGTGGGAGGCCTTGGGAGGAGGGAGGGGGAAACAGGAGGGAGGAGGGAGGGAGGCAGGAGGGAGGAGGGAGTGGGAGGGAGGAGGAAGGGGAAGCAGGTGGGAGGAGAGGGGGAGCCCTGGGAGGAGGAACAGGAGACAGGAGGGAGAAGGGAGGGGAGGCAGGAGAGAGGAGGGAGGGGAGGCAGGAGGGAGGAGGGAGGAGGGATGGGGAGGGAGGAGGGAGGGGAGGCAGGAGGGAGGAGGGAGGAGGGATGGGGAGGGAGGAGGGAGGGGAGGCAGGAGGGAGGAGGGAGGAGGGATGGGGAGGGAGGAGGGAGGGGAGGGAGGCAGGAGGAGAGGGGGAAGCCCTGGGAGGAGGGAGGGGGAGCCCTGGGAGGAGGAGGGGGAGACAGGAGGGAGGAGAGAAGGGGAGGCAGGAGGGAGGAGGGAAGCCCTGGGAGGAGGGAGGGGGAGCCCTGGGAGGAGGAGGGGGAGACAGGAGGGAGGAGAGAAGGGGAGGCAGGAGGGAGGAGGGAAGGGAGGCAGGAAGGAGGAGGAACAGGATGGAGGTGGGAGGAGAGGGGGAAACCCTGGGAGGAGGGAGGGGGAGCCCTGGGAGGAGGGAGGAGAGGCATTGAGGAGGGAGGAAGGACAGGGAGCCCTGGGAGGAGGGAGGAGAGGCATGGGGCCGAGAGAAGAGGCTCTTGGTGGTGGAGTTGCAATCGGAAGAAACAAATTCTGAGACAGTTTCCTGTTCCGTCAGCTTATCTGGGAAGCAGGCATCTCAGGGTCTTTCTGAAGTTGGAGGGCACCATGTGCTTGTACTTGGTTCTTCAGTGTCTCCACAAAAAAAGCCTTAGGAGTGACACACGGCAAGGGGTTTGAGCTTCCTTTCTGCCCTTTCACCTCAGGCTCCCAGTGGCCAGCCTCATGACATCAGCCCTTATTTTTAGGGATGTTTTGATGTGATATGTTTCACACACTGCTGAGACCCAAGCATTCGAGCAGAGTGGCTGATTCACGGTCGGCTGTCCTTCACCTTGGGGCCCAGACAAGGGGTGTCTGGGCTGGATCCCAGGCTCCCGAGGGTGGGGAGAAGCGCCGGGGGGCAGGGAGGGTCTGAGGCACTCAGCACCCACCCCACCCCCCAGCCTGCAGGACCAGTCGGCCTTGCTCACCCAGGCGGCTAAGAGTCTGTTGCCTGCTGAGCCCCCTGCACACCTGTACTATCGGGGAGGCACCCGGTGTGTGGCTGGCCACAGTGACACTTTTGAGAAAGTCCCAGGGGAGGTATATCCAGCACCTGAGGTACTTTGAGCTTAATTTTCAAGGCTTGAGCCTCTCTGTACTTCGGGGTCAGAGGTGGTGGTGGCTTGATGTTCAGCGCAGTGACACTACACAGTGCCTTGTAAATAGACACAGAAGGTGGTGAACTTGGCTGCATGCGACCCCCATGAATGGTCAAGGGCAGGGAAGACAAGACCCTCCAGTGAACAGCAAAACCACATGCACACATACACCCCCCCAAAAACACACGCTAGCTGTGGCAAGTGTGGGAAGGTAAACACTAGCATCCCATCATCTTCCTTTGAGAAGCGACCGGCTCCTGCACAGCTGGCTCCAGCTGCCCAGCCAAGGCCACGCTCTTCCCCAGCTGCCCCATCAGCGCTGGGCGTCCGAGGGCCTGGGCATGGCCAGCTGTCCCTGGGCTCTGCAGGTGACCTTTGCTCTGCAGTCGCTGACACTCGGCCAGATTTGCCCCACGGCTGAGGCTTTCCTTGGCTCACCCCGGCTTCCTCCCCGTTCACCTTTTCAATCTCTCACCCCTTGTCTGTGTCTGTGGCTGCTTTGGGGAGGGGGGTGTGGCCCCCCAGTCAGGAGCACAGAAGGGAATACGTTTGCAAACTGCAGCGGAGGTGGGGGGAGGCAGGACCCAGTGAGGGGGGGGGAAGGGGGGAGGCCTGCGGAGGTGCAGCCGACACCCCGAGGAGGACATGGGGCCAGAGGGAGCAAGCCCCAAACAAACTGCTGAATGTGAGTTAAAAAGTCAACAGCGGAGGAGCCCCTTCCTTCCCATTTTCACCCATCTCCTGCCTCAGTCCAGGTCTGAGCATGCAGGGGGTCCTATTTCTCAATCTGACTCTGGGGAAGTAAGTCAACGTTTGCTGCTGCCTGCCGCTGGGGTTACTTGGGGCTCTGCCTGGGGGAGGAGCCCGATGGGAGCATGTGCCACCCGAGGAGGGTCCCTGCGGGCTGGGCTGGTGGCAGGTGCAGGACATTGCCTGGAGTTCACTGCCCATGTGCAGATTTACACTCCGTTATCTGCTATTTCCTTTTACGTCTGATCAACGGTGGGCGCCTACTGAAGTGTATTTCAATTCATTCCCGACAGCCAGGTGTACAGGTGTCGCTGACACTGTACAGCTTGTATCATAATGAGTTATTATGAATAAAAGAGCATTAAAGATGTGGCATAAGAGTAGGTACCTAGAGGACAAACGATGGATTAATTAATTAATTAATTAATTTAATAGATTTTATTTATTTATTCATGAGAGACACAGAGAGAGGCAGAGGTACAGGCAGAGGGAGAAGCAGGCTCCCTGCAGGGAGCCTGATGTGGGACTGGACCCCAGGACTCCGGGATCATGACCTGAGCGGAAGGGAGACGCTCAACTGCTGAGCCACCCAGGGATCCCTGATGGACCCTTTTAGAAAGTAATCTTTTAAAAAATATTTTTATTTATTTATTGGAGAGAGAAAGAGAAAGTGTGAGCAGGGGGAGGGGCAGAGGGAGAAGCAGACCCTCTGCTGACCAAGGAGCTGGACATGGGGCTCAATCCCAGGACCCTGGGATCATGACCTCAGAGTCAAAGGCAGATGCTTAACCGACTGAGCCACCCAGGCACCCCTAAAAGTAAATATCTGAAGGAGGCACTAAAATCTATTTGTTAAATGAATAACTATTGTTTGAATTTGAACTTTGATGCAGCACACATTTTTAAAAACCAGGAATATATATGATTATATCCACTTTCAGAGGAAATGGCTGATTCTTTTTTTTTTTTTAAAGATTTATTTATTTATTTATCATATACAGAGAGAGAGAGAGGCAGAGACACAGGAGGAGGGAGAAGCAGCCTCCATGCTGGGAGCCTGACGTGGGACTCGATCCCGGGACTCCAGGATCATGCCCTGGGCCAAAGACAGGTACTAAACCGCTGAGGCACCCAGGGATCCCCGAGATGGCTGATTCTAAACTGCCCCAGAGCCTGCAGCCTCCCACCGTAGACACTCTCGCAGAGGGGGATCTGCGAGCGGCCCCAGCTTCCCTCTCCCCACCAGCCTTTCGAGCCACGGGCTGGAACTCAGGGCCTCCTTCATTATAGCCCGAGCAGGGCTGAGGGTAAAGGAACAAGGCATTGGGGGCTGGCCCCAGCCCTAGGTAGACACAGGGAAGTGGTCCCCGCTCCCTCATTCCTGGCCCCGCAACACAGAAACCAGGGAGGGGGGCTCATCTGCCCATCACATGGGCCACAGTGGCCCAAAGCAGCTCAGGGCAGAACTTCAGGAACATTTGTCCTTCCAGGTCCAGACAAAGGATGGCAGACAGATTCCATCTCCAGGTCAGGTCTTTGCGATTGCTGATCTGCCCCCGCTATGGGCGGGCGGCAGGGGGGGGGGGGGGTTGAAGGTCACCTCCAGGCTTCGAGGAACCAGCTACCTCCAACTGATTGACTGAGGCAGCTGTAGGCACCAGATAGGACCCTGACCACATGTGTGTTGTTTGTCATACTGGCCTGGGATCACTGGTATCCTGCCCGTGGTGTCCCCCAGTGCGGTTCCTCAATGAAAGTGGGAATGTGAGCCACTCCGTCTGGACCACCTGTCTCTTCACGGTAGCCCTTTTGGTTTTCAAGAACCTGAGCCCTTCATGTTTGCAGATCTCTCCCTGACATTTCTTCCACCCCGAAGAAGTGAGCAGCTCACAGCTGGGCGCGGGCGAGTGTAGGGACCCAGGGCCCTACTGCCAGACTTGGCATCAGCAAACCAAGCCAATGCCTCCAGAAATGATTCCAAGGCCCCAGTCCTTCCTCAGTCCTTCATGGATGCATGCAACCCCCACATCAGCGAGTCTTCTGTGAGTGGAAGACTTTTAATCTCACCCCATCATGAGCCCATCTTCCTTCCTATCTCGTGCTGGCTACTGGGATGGGGATGGGAGCAGATAGGGGAAGGCTGGGGAGGGAAATGCAGAGCCGCATAATGGGGTAGGAGGCTGCAAGGACTTTGCCTATGTTAAGGGTTTAGCTTGTGTCCCCCCCAAACCCAGTCCCAGGGTACGCTGAAGCCCTAACAACCTGTGCCTGTGAATGTCACCTCCTTTGAGAAGAGGGTATTGGCAGATGTGATCAAGTTGGGATGAGGTCATCAGGGTGGGCCCTACTCCAGTTTGCCTGGGCTCCTTACAGGAGGAGGGAGCAGCTACCTGGGATGAAGGGACATCCGTCAGAGCCTGCAGAGTTGCTGCCACCAGCTCAGGACCCCCAGGGCCTCTGGCGCTGGAAGAGGCAGCAGAGGAGCCTCCCCTAGAGCCTTGGGAGAGAGCACAGCCCTGCCTGTCACACCTGATGTGGGACTCTAACCTCCAGATGGGGGGAAGCTAGAGCTGTGCCCGCCCCTGGCCTGTGGCGCTCTGTGCGGTGGCCTGTTTGTCTCATTCCTAAAAACGGAGTCACCATTACAATAAATACCATGAACCACTACTATCATACATAGGAGGGATGGGTGTCGTAGCCCCAGCATGGACTGTGGCCCAGGAAGAGAACGTGCACAAAGGGTCCTCAGCAGGAGCGAGCCGCGCCTGCAGGGCCTGCGGGGTGCAGCCGGTGGACAGGGCTGGGGGCCCTCGCGGCCCCTGGGGGACAGCGGGGACAGGGGGCTGGTGGTGGGAAGGACGAGCTGGGTGGCCAGGGAAATGCAAGCAGCCATGAGGGGGAAGAGAAGAGGGCGCCAGGCCCGTAAATCGGCAGATGCAAGAGTTTAGGAAAAGCAGGGAAGTCAGAGCTAAGGCGGTGAAAGGCAGGCTCCAGCTCCCGTTCCCAGGAGGTAAGGCAGGAAGCAAAGGCTGGCACCCACTGCAAGGGCCGCGGCGGGGGGCACCCAAGGGAAACCCCGGGGTCCTCCGCGGCCTCCGGGAGGGACGGTCGGAACCACCTGTCAGGAGTGTGGTGTCGCCTTAGGGAGAAGTTGCGGGAACTGATTCTTTGATGGGAATCACCTCCTTTGTTAGGATCGCCCAGAAGGGCAGCTGCAGCAGCGGTGCTTTCGTAGATCAAAGGGTCTGTATCCCCAAGTGACAGTACCAGTGCTTTAGGAATCCCTTGTCACCTCGGAGACTCAGCAGCAGAGCCGAGGTTCTCAGAACCTGGGCTGGGTGAGCTGCCAGCCCCGGGGCTACGGGAGGAAGCTCAAAGGGGAGCTTGGCCAGCGGCTGACACTCGGGCAGCGCCCCAGGAGGGGTCATGTGGTGACAGGAGCCGGGCCAGGCTGGGAACAGAGGAGACGGGCCCGAGTCTCAGGGTTTGTGTCCCAGTTTGACAAAACGCAAGCAGCAGACAAAGCTCAGGAGCCGTGGGGGTGTCTGCGCTTGGCCTGGACTGTCAGCGATGGGAGGGTCAGCCCTCAAGAGCACAGATTCACTGCTGGACTTAAAAGCAAGGCCGCTTCAGTCTGGCATTTGGTAGCGACAAGTCCCAGAATAAACTGGGGCGTCAAGGGACAATTAGTTCAGAGTCTTCATGTCTTTTTCACTTCTGCTCTCCGACCAAAGCACAACTGGTTAGGGCCCCATTTTTCTTCTCCTTCTTGGAAGATGTTATTACTCATCTAGGGTAGATCTGAGTTACAGAAAAAAAAAAAAAACAACCTTCTAAATTAAAACTCTGTGATGAAAAAAATCTCTGTGTCTCGGTGGCGGTTTACTTCCAGAGATGCCTCGGATGTCAAAATCCCTCTATAGAATGAGATTGGAAACTGTTCACTGGGGCTTCTTACAATACCCTTATTAAGCAAAGTCAACGAAAGCATGTTTAGCATCAGTTGTGGTTACAGAGAAATGAAAAATTCAAAACAATAAAAAAAAATAAAACAATATGGACATACATGATTATATAGAATTAAAAACCACAATGTTATAGCCCAAGTAACCAAAATATGCTAAGATAGAAAGACGCTGTAAGAATGTGGGACCATGCAGGGCAGTAGGGGACCATCTGGAATCAGGGCTCACGGTTTTTAGCTTTGTGTTGCTGACCAAAATGTCTAAGTGGTGGAGCCTCTATTTTCCCATCTATAAAATGGGGATGGTGCTTCCTCACACGCGGTTATAGTGAGGCTGCTCAGCACAGAGCTTGGCATGTAGGAAGTATAATAAACGGTGAGCAGTAATGATGTGTAACAGGACATAGATTTGCAATAAATGCCAGAGGTGTGAAGAGTATATAAAAGGTTCTTACAAATGTCCAAGCATATAAAATTCTCTAAAAAGTGGCCGAGAAAGTTCACAGTTCACAACAGTTGAAATTAAAGTGAACTAATGAAATCAGTGACTGTTCTTTACTCACGGAACTCACTCATAATGAAGCACAGAGCAATGCAGATATCCAGTCATGGTAACAACAGAGATGCTGGTGAAACACCAGGTAAATAGGAATATCCAAGGATTCCTGATGGAAATACAGATTTGTATGATTATTTTGGAAAGGAATTTGGAAGAGTTATCATTAAGAGCCACAGCATTCTACAGGTTGACCCCGTAATTCTGTTCTGGAGAATGAAATAATTCCAATTAGGAGAAAGCTATATTTACAATGAGACATGAAGGTAGAATTATAAGAATTTTAAAAACCCAACAATATAGTAATGGTTACTTTGCCATGGAATATATTACATGGTGATTAAAAATGACAGAATGTATACAAAATACAGTGTCTGTAAAATCACGTCCCATAGAATACAATACGCTGAAGTCATGGCAAATACTTTAAAAGCAACAAATATATATGGATACATATGAAAGGAAGTTATAAGAAATGCAATTCATTTTATGTTGGTAAAGAGATTTGGATATAATTATCTATATACTGTTTTATTAATAGATTTGTTCATGTAAATGTAATTTCTCCTATTACCTGTTATGAATCCATAGCTCTTCACTATTCACTTTGTGTTGACCAGCATTTGGGCATAAGAATCCAATTCAGAAAAAAATTTTTTTTAAAAAAATCCAATTCAGGAACTCAGGACACAAGGGAGCTATGTTGTCTTTGGGGACATTTCCTGACTCGATTTAGAAATACCGCCTTAGTGTGAGGATGTGTCTTTCTAAGGAGAGCTTTATTCCTCGAGATTTGCTCTTGGTTCCCGGCTACCCTCTTTCACGTTTCTATAAAAACTCCAACCTTTATTAATCTGCTAAATCATTCTCTGTTATACCTTGAAAAGTCACTCTGATTTTTCAATCAGAGAAGGAAAAGTTACATAGGAAAGTATCGAATAACTGAAAGAATATTATACACGATGAAACCAGCCAAGTAGAAATGTCCCGCCATTCACCTGTTTTGTGGTTTTTGAGAAACCCGCTAAGTTTTATAAATGACAGAAACACTTTCTCAAAGCGACAGATCCGACCCTACATATGCATGGCGAGAGAGGCTATTTTTGTCCCTGGGTTCTAGTTACACAACCCCAGCCTGGAAGCTTTGTTCTCAGAATTCATGCTGTCATCAAAAGGACTCAATACAAACACAGCCGTGGGCCTGCCAGTGGCTTAGCTGTAGCCACAGCTGCAAACTCCTCTGTCATGTGAAAAACTCAGGGCTTTTTCTGGGTCTGGAATGTCTGGTGGCCCCGCCCCCTGCCTGCCTTTCCTTCCCCTGGAATCTGGTCCATTCTTAAGTGTGGGCTCAGTGTCCCCACCTCGTCCCAGAACAGCTTTCCTCCATGTGAGCCCAGAGCAGTTGCAAGGTGGCCCTTCTTGCTCTTACACCTGCCCCAGCGATCTTTCGGGGGACCGGCTCCTCAACACTGACAGGCGCCTATGTGTCCCTCCCGCCCCACTCCCTCCCAGGTGAAGGTGTCGCTTCTCCAGGGGAGGTGGAGTCCTGACTTCGTGTCTGGCCCGCAGGCCCTAGGGGATCTTAAAGTCTATTGTGGGAAATATCAGGAAGGGAGACAGAACATAAAGACTCCTAACTCTGGGAAACGAACTAGGGGTGGTGGAAGGGGAGGAGGGCGGGGGTTGGGGGGGAATGGGTGACAAGCACTGAGGGGGACACTTGGGATGAGCACTGGGCGTTTTTCTGTATGTTGGTAAATTGAACACCAATAAAAATTAATTTATTAAAAAAATGGCATCATACTAAAAAATAAATAAATAAATAAAGTCTATATAGAGACTTTAGGCGGGCTACAGGCTTCCCCGCCTGGTTTGTGCGCCCATGCTGCCCGCACTGCTGTGGCCTCCAAACAGGGGGTCCCTGTGTTCTTTTGTCCCAATAAGTCTCCTGGGGTTTGAGCCAAACCTAAGGGATCCTTCTGCTTATGGGCCCTAGGATTAGGATGAGGTATGCAGCCTTCCAGGACCCAAGGGGCAGTTGGGGGGGAACTTCTGGGAAAGACACTTCCCACTAAGGACAAGGAGACCCTAGAGGGAGAGCCCTCCCAGACCTTCCCTGGCACCTGCAGCAGGTGCTGCTCTGCCAGGAGCACAGACCTGGCTCCCGGGACACAGTGGGAAGCTGGGAGCTCCTGGGACTCTGGGTGCCTTCATGAGCCTGATTAGTGGACTCTGCGCTTGTTATGTGACACAATAAATGTCCTATTTCTTAAGGCACTTTTAATTGAATTTTCTCTCTTTGTAGCTGATGCACTTAACCTGAGTGCAGCCACTTTGAGTTCTCATTAGATATCAGATGGATCTGAGTGCCCGCCCCGCTCAGCTGCCAAGCACAGTTAGGATCTTCGCGGGAGGTGTGCAGTGGGTATTGACTGATTGATAACAGAGAAGCCCTGGAAGTGCCTCCGAGGGATCCAGGCGCACGGGAATGTGCCTGGGCCACATGGAGGAGGTTACTAGCTGGAGTGTGCTGTTCACAGGCTCCAGCCCACCAGCCATGGGGGAGAGAATGGGGCAGGGGGGGGCAGGTGGGCTGAAGGTTAGAGCAAGCTGGGGTCTTGGGGTGCTGCACTGAGAGCGATGCCCAAGAGAGGAGCCAGTAGGGTGCTGGTTCAGGTGTCCTGTCCCTGGGGGGTGGATGCAGAGTCCTCCTCATTTAGAGCAGGTAGGGCAAATAGGCGTCAATCCTTACAGGCCAACTCTGACCGGCTGGGTTTGTAGTGTTGAGGAGGATTCTGAAGCGCTGTCTAAATTTAGTCTTGATTATTGCGAAGTCTCCCAAGGACACAAATGAGATACTCATCCTCCCAGGTACTGGTTCTTGGCTCCTGGAGCAGGAAAGTCAGGGAGCCCCTCCAGAGCAGAGACTTTCAAAAGGGAGGGCCCGCATATCTCATAAAAGGCCTGCTCTCTTTGATAGACTTCTCTGCTTAAAGACAATCCGAGACTGAGGCCATTCAAAAAGCAGGTGAAGTTGTTCTTCTTAAGGCACTTCCGTGGAAACCAATAAACTGGCACTGAGTTCATCAGTCAGCCTCGGCAAATCTACTTCCATCTACCCCTGGAGCGCCTCTTCCTCTGATGGAGGCCCGCAGACTCCGAGGTGCCTCCTTCTCCAGAGCCCATCCCAGCCTTGGTGCTGGCAGCGGAGCACGGGGACGGCGGTCAGGCGCATCCCAGCCCAAGGGCGTCAGGGGCAGCGGGGTGGCTGGAGGGTGGGAGGAGGCCCATGGTGCAGCAGGTTGGGCAGGAGCCTTTGCCCGGCCAGAGAGGGCAGCGGGCACATGGAGAGGTGGTGTGGGTGAAGGCCAGGGACAGGATTTGGGGCCTGCTTGGGGCCAGGGAAGCGAGAGCCCCATTCACATTGCCCAGATGTGTTCTACTCTAAGTGTGTGACCTATAGGAAGAGGGCATGACAGGAATGAGACTGTAGGAAGATTTATCGGGCTGTGAGAGGCCAGCAGGCAGCAGAAGAGGGGAGGCCAGAGGCAAGGAGAACCACCTGGAGGTTGAGGGGCTTGGGCCGGTGGGTAAGTATGGAGGTGCCAAAGGCAGGTGTCAAGGAGGGGCCTTGCCCCTTTCTCTCTCCCCTCCCCCTGTAGTTCATCCCTCCCTGTGCCCCCCTTCCCTTCTCTCCTTGCTACCCCTCAGCCCCCTCTTCCCCTCTCCTCCCCCACCCCTAGGAAGGTGACAGGCCACACTGGCTTCCCCATGCTGTGGACTGAGAGGTGGTCGGGCCTCCTCCACCCAGACCCCCTTCGAAGCCGGATTGCTCCCTCCATGGCCCTGGGTCGCAAAGCTGGGGGCTGGGGTGGGGGTGGGGGAAGCGGCTGAAGATTTGCTCCAAGTGGAGCAGATGGTGCTCTTGGCCCAATGGAGGTGGCCGAAGGACACGACCTTCCTCCCGGCCTTTCTTTTGGGAAAGGAAGTCTTTGGAAGTTTGTAGCAACTGAACAAATCTCGTCACTTTGATAAGCAGGGTCCCATTTCACTCCCCATGTGGAGAAAGCTCCACACTTCCTCTGATTGTTTCAGTTTATTGAATTTCGGTATGTGAGACATGATAGCCTCATTCCTGGGGAGTTTGGGGAGGAAGTGCAGGGGCCCGGCCGGGCCTCCACCGGGCAGCGCAGGAGGAGCGACGCAGGCCGGGTTATTCTTGGAAGTTATTTTGATCTGCTGGCCCCCGTCAGCTCATGTTTCTGTGCCCAGCCTCAGGGCCACGTAATGGATGAGGCGTTTCATTATAATAATAGACTGCGAGCTCACTGGGGGCGGGCGGCTCTCCCAGGGCGCCGGGACCACGCTGCTGGGTGGCTCAGTGTCCCTCCTCCCTCCCAAGCTCCGCCAGTGCCATGGGGGGGGGGGGGGGACTCATGGCCGGGACCCAGGGAGGAGAGAAGGCGGGGAGCAGAGTGGCGCAGCCTCTGGGGGCTCCCCAGCCATAAAACCTTCCTCTGCCCAGCTCCCGGGAGCAGAAGTGACTCATGGGGAGCCTGACTCATGAGAGCTGGGGAGGCAGCTTTCAGTTTACCATAAGGAAGAATGTTCTCGCCATTAAAGCTCTTTAAAAAATGGAACCAATTGCCCAGTGAAGTAGATGTCCCTGGCATGATGGGAGCTCACATCCCATCTAGCCGGTACCTCCCACTCCGGCCCCACATTTTCCATTTTAATTTTTAAATTTAAATCTTCTCTTGTTTTATGGACATATGACTTTGCTAGACTGAAGAGCCACATGGTGCCACACGCTGGGCAGCTTCAACGGCTACCGGTTACTGCTTCCCAGTTCTGGAAGCTGGACGTTCAAGATCCAGGTGTCGGCAGGGTGGGTTCCTGCTGAGGCTGGGAGGGGGAGTCTGATCTGTGCCGCTCCCCTCGCTTCTAGGGGTTCACAGGCAATCTTTGCCGATCCTGGGCTTGCAGAAGCATGATCCTAGTCTCGGTCCTCATCCTCGCACAGCCTTCCCCCCGTGCCCAAATGTCCCTTCATAAGGCCACCAGTGATGTGGGGCCAGGCCCATCAGACTCCAACAGGAGTATGGCCTCATCCTAACTTTACGTCTCCCAATACGGTCGCATTCTCACTTACTGAGGGTTAGGACTTCAGTATGTGAATTTTGGGGTAGGGAGGCACAATTCAATTCACAACAGATGTGGTACACATGCATTGTAGAAATTCAGAAAATGGAGAAAAGCAAAAAAGAAGGAAGGAAGGAAGATCTTCCAGATTCCTTGGAGATGACCGCCTCGAATGTCTTGGGGCACATCCTTGTGAAAAGGAGATCTTAAAACGGGACAAAAGGTATACACGTTGTGTCCTTGCTTCACTCAACCATCTTTACCTTTCTGCTTCACTAAATACATAATCTATGTTCAAACTGTGTATTGTTCACAGGAGCTTCACTCAAACCAGGAACCAATCGGTGGTTCATTTTAATCAACTGCTGTGTCCGTTAGTCTCTTTCATGGTCACTGTCCCTTTGTGACATTGACTTAGTTTGGGCAGGTATGCTGCATAACGTCTCCCCTCCTGGATGCGTCCAGTGGCTTCTTTGAGTTGTTCTTTGGCTTGTTTCTCTGCCTGCTACGTCGCTGTACGCTGGGGCTCCTTTTAGCTGTTTGATGCACTCCAGTGAGGTGTGTTTGCTTGGAAGGCATCACGGGCACTTCTAAGTCAGCAGATATGAAATGTCTGGGTGACCCAGTCGGGTCTTCCCGGGTCTTCCCGGGTCTGAAGATGGTGCCTGGGGGTTCTTGCCTTGGCAGGGAAGTAGCACCTGACCTCGAGTCCTCCTGGCAACCTGAAATTTTTCAAACTTGAAGGTTTCTGATAGTTGAGACAGGAACCCACCCTTTCTGGTGGCAGCTGGCTCCAGGAGGGGAAGCGTGGTAGGTCTGCTGAGCCACCCTGATTGCTACCCTTTGGGGACCACACTGAGCCCAAGATTTCCAGTTCTGAGAAGTCCTGTCCTTGGATTCCCAACACCACGTCCACTAATGTGTGGTGATGGGAGCGTGCTTTCTCACCAGACCTGTGTCTCCATATGGTCCAAGCCCCACACAGCTGCACAGCTAGGCCTAGGTAGTCTCCCATTCCCGTCCTGGACCATTTCCATGCAGGAAAGACCATAGCTCTTCCCTCCCTCCTCCCAGCATTTAGGGTGTTTTGTTTTGTTTCATTTCCTCTTTGGAGGACCAATTTACAATGCAGCACTCAAACTTCATGTGTATATTTACTGATTTTTTTTCTTTTGACAAATGTATACACTGGTGTAATCCAAACCTCTATCAAGATACGGAATAGTCCCATCCGTATGACCCTTCCTGGTCCGTCCCAACTCACCAGAAGAGAAGACCTACCCTCATTCTCCACCGGAGATAATTTTGCCTATTCTAGAACTTCATGCCAATGGAATTGACAGCATGTTCTCTCCTAGTGAGTCTAGTTTGGGTTTCATCCTTGGTGGGGCAGGTGTCAGCAGTTCATCTTTATTTCTCGAGTGGTATGGCATTTAGAGGATCATACTCCAGTTTATTTATCTATTCTCCTACTGATGGACCCTTGGGCTCTTTCCAGTTCTTTGCTATTATAAATAAAGCTCTACGAACATTCTTGTACGAGTAACTTTGTGTACAAATGTTTTCATTTCTCTTGGGTAAATATCCAGGAGTGAAATCAGTGGGTCATAGTTGAAGTAGTTGCAATATTTACTCTCCTATCAGCAATGTATGGCGGTTCTGGTATTTATCGGCCTTTTAATTTTTGTCATTCTGGTGGGTACATGGTGATATTTCAGTGTGGTTCAAGTTTGCATTTCCCCAGTCATTTATGGTGAGAACCGTTTGTTACATGCTTATTGACCATTTGTATATGTTCTTTTGTGACTCTAACTTCTTAAAATTGATTTTTACCCCTTTTCCTTAAGAAGCACTAAAGCTATTGTTAGTGAACTTATTCAAATAGGCATTCAACACATGAATCAAATTTCTTGCTCATCCTTTAGTGAAGAGCATCCAAGATATGTGATAGGACACAGTCTTTGAGAAGAAGCAAGGCTGCATGTGTTTATCCTGTTATCCAGATTCCCACTCTTTGGGGTTCTGGTAAGTGCATCATTAGCAGGTACTGGGGCTCAGTAGATTGGTGCTGCTGACCAGCACCCTACGGATAGTGTTCTTGAAGAGCACTCTGCTGCGTCGGGATGGGCAGGGTGGACAGGGCAAAAGGGTGGGAAAGACCCCTCTGCCCTAAGGAATTTACCTTCTGGGGCTTGGAGAGGTTGGGAGAGGGAGTACAGAACTTGCACCTGAGAATAAGGAGGAAAGGAAGTACAGCTGCTGGGACTGGACCCATGATGTTGGAGAATCAAGATGCCAAAGAACTTTCTTCCAGTGTCAGGTAGAGTGACTCAAGTTCTTCGCAGTTCTCTCGGCCACGCACGACATTTGTTACCCTTCCTGGAAGAGGTTCCTTTGAGCCAGCTCAGATGGTTTGCAAGAGAACACATAGCTGTCCCCCCTGCATCTGAATCACACGCTCCTTGAGGGGTCATAGGAGGGTGAGACTGAGGACCCTCTGTCCACTGGAGATCCCATGGTGCCTCCGAGCAGAGGTTTAAAACAAGTCTGGTGAAAACAGTCATCAACAAATGATTGGATCATGAAAAGATGAACTTATAATCCAGAGGTCTCTATCTTCATCTTGCGTGGTGGATCCATGTTATAAGCTATGCTCCCCTTCCCGAGTGTTCGTGTTTGTGATCCACCCAACTGTCCTCCTTACCTTTTCCTTTAGCATAAGACGCCGTCACGCCACCTTACCTGAACCTGCTCCCCCAAAGCAGCAGTCCCAGCCTTTCAACATTTATGAGGGAAAAGAAGCTGGAGGGTTCAGGGACACCAGGGAGGAGGGCGAAGGCCACTGGGGTGTGTGCCAGGCCCGGTGGGGGGCCCGGCGGGGGGCCCGGGCCGGGAGGCCCCACAGGACTGCCGGCCGGGTCTGCCCATGCCAGGCCAGGGAGGATGGGGGAAGAGGAGAAGAAAGGCTGGTGGATCAGAAAGCGCAGCTCAGGCAAACACAAAGCAGCTTCTTTGCGTGACCGCCATGCAAGCCGTCCTTCCAGCGGGGAGACTGTGAGAAAGTGTTAGAGGCCGCTGGCCCCTTGGAGCCTCAGGGAAAGCGGCCACTGGCGCCGGGGCCCGAGCCTGGGAGGGCTGCAGGCTGGCACAGGACGCCCGGAATGGCGCGTTCCCAGGCCCCGCCGACAACCTTGGCCAAGTCCCATTTCCTCCCAGAGAAAAGCTTTAGCCCCACGAGGGGGGCAGGGGCTGCAGCGTCTTTGGGGGGCCAGCTCCCTCCCCTGCAGGGTGGCCCAGATTGGAATCTGCCTTCCAAAGGCCGGCGGAGGGGACGTGAGGAGCTGGGCGGGGACGTAGTGTGCTGTGCACTAGCCTCTGGGATCCTGGGGTAGAACCCTGAGTCCTGCGTGTGTGATCGAGACCCAGGCCTGTCACCTCAGTTTACAGAAGGGGAAAGAGGCCCAGAGGATTTACATGTTTAGTGGCCGAGAGCTCTGTGCTGCTCAGAGGCCTCCTGAAGTCCAACTCAGGGCAGGCCCTTTGTGCCACTGGGAAGGGGACAGGGCATGGGGACGGGAGACTGAGCTAAGTTCCTGGAGCAGTGAAGGGCGCTGTCCTGCTCTGAACCCCACAGGAAAGTAGATCAGCATCTGGGGGTGGAGGGTGAAGGCTCCAGGGAGGAACGCAGAATGCCTCGCATGAGCGAGGAGCAGGTGTTTGTGGAAGACATCCTTCCCCCCTTTGTGCTTTGGCCTTTGGATGACCCGCTGTGCATCATTTCCTCACCTCTTGAAAGGGTTGATTTTGTCGTAGGGATTTGCAGACTGTTAGGGTTGTAGGAGACTTCGAAGTTTCTGGGGGCCGGCTTCCTGCCCACTGCAGGAACCCTTTGGGATGGTGTCGGAGGGTCCCTGGCCCTACTTGATATTCCTGAAGAGAAGGGAAGTCTCTAGGTCCTTGGGAGGTGGGGCAGCTTCGAGTCAGGCCTGAATACTGTGTGGACCCTGGGTGTCCACCGGACCTTCAACGCGGGGGTGGTGGTGGAGGGGAGCTGATGTTGCTTCCACATGGCCTCCCACAGATAAGCTGGAGGTTGCATGGAGTGGGAGGATTGGGGCGTCGGGAGCCCCATGACCCTGGGGCCGGTTCCGGGCATCACTGGGTCCCAGCAGCTTGGCCTTGGACCAGCTCGCTAGCTTCTCCCAATGCCCGTTTGCTCATCTTATGAAATGGAAGTGGGGGATGCTGTGTTAGCAGCGATCTCTACGGAGTGGGTGGCGCCCAGTGACTCTGCACCGCACGTTGTCCTCCAGTGGCCCGTGTGCCCGCCACCTGTCCTGGTTCGTTCGTGGTCCTGATGTCATGCCTGACCTTTCTCCCCATGCACAGGGGCACAGGCGCAGTGAGCGGCAGGGGTGCACACCCAGCACGGCCTGGGCCCTAGCCACAGAGGAGCCTGGCGGGACGGAGGGACGGTCACAGCCCACGTGAAGGCCAGCACGGACCCCACACGTCCCCTGGCTTCCTCCCCATCTGAGGGCGCCGTGTCCACACCTGCCACACCTGGCTCTGCCCCTGTCTGGAGAGATGTGGGGCTGGGCTGCAGTGAGCCTCTCCCCCCAAGTGTGGCAGGAGGAGGCAGGAACGCACCTGGCAGCGTGGTCCTCCCGGCCAACCTGGGGATGGAAGCAGGGAGGGTGAATCGGGAAATCACAACTTTCCTAGGGAGCTCAAAGCACACAAATTCAATCTCACCCGTGATTAAATCCTGGCTCCCTCTCACTCTGCTTTATGTCTGTGGTTCCTGGGAAATTAAAACAAAAATGTCCAGCTACTGACTATTGATCCGGTTTTAAGGCCCAGGAGGGACAGAGAGGGATCTGAGAGGAGGCGGTGCTGTGGGGACGGGGAGGCTGAGAAGGAAGCCAGCATGCCCGCAGGTCCTGAGGACTTGGAGGTGTTCGAGAATAAAAGCAGGCCACGCGTCTCCGTAGGGTGAGCTGAGCCGAGCTGACGTTTTCACGAATAAAATGCTGAGGACACATTTTAATGCAATGGAGTCAGTGCTCACTGGGGCTACACATAAATGCTTTCTGGTATTCTGTAGTAACACCCAAATCCCTTCATGGTGGGAAACACAGAAGAAAAAATTAGCCTTGTGCCCTGGTCTCTTTAGCCGTAAGCACTTGGGCTGCTCAAACTGTGCCCGCGGTGCCCTCTGATCAGGGCTGTAACGTCCACATGACACCAGAGACCGTGCTCTGTGGCACCCACGCACGACCCGTCCTCCATCCTGTGCTGTTTCACTGTGACCTGAAGGGCCTGAGGTATGAGATGAGCGGGTCTGGGCTCCCAGAGTGCGGTGTCTAGATTTACATTAGAATCATTTGTTCTCTTATTATGTTACACGGTAGCTCTTCTATTGAGAGATGAGGTCTCAGGCAGAGTTTTAAATGGTTTTCACAAGATACCTCGTTTAATCCTTCCAAAACCTTCCAAAATGTTCTTTCTTCCCATCTTCCAAGTGGTGAAACTGAGAATTCAGAGGATTATATGGAAAGATCAACATTATCCAGCAAGTTGGTGGTAGAGCTACAATGTAGAACTTGACCTGAATCACAACCAAATCCCAAGCCACCATTTCTCTCTTTTTTTAAGATTGCATTTCTTTATTCATGAGAGACATAGGCAGAGGGAGAAGTAAATTCCCCGTGGGGAGCCAGGTGAGGGACTTGATTCCATGACCCTGGGGCCAAACCCTGAGCCAAAGGCAGATGCTCAACCATTGAGCCACCCAGGTGCCCCACAAGCCATCATTTCTTGCCCCCTTCTGCCCCACAGCCCCTTGCTGGACATAATTTTATTTTTTTATGTTGGAATTAGGTTGCTTCCCTTTCCAGCCAGTCCAGAATATCCCTCCATCCACACATGCCTCCCACCTTTTTTAAACCAGAAGACCACCAAGGCGTCACAAAGCCCCTGAGATCTTGGTCTACATGTCTTGGACCTACTGTGAACACAGGTTGGGATTCAGATTGTACTCCCTTTTAGAAACACACTGGAATATTTGATCTCCCCTGACCATGGTGCTTATAATCCCCACGCTGGCACAGAACTGTAAATTTTTACCCGTGTTATCCCACCAAAGCCCGCTGACCCCCCAGGGCTGGAGAGGCCCCTCCGGTCGCCCCTTTCACTGCTGGAGAAGCAGAAGCCCTTCATGTATTTAACAGCGTGGTGGATTCTGAAGGGTCTTTTCCAGAGAAAGACTTTATTCAGCCAGGACTCTGACCTCTGGGGAGGCGCTGTGGTATTTGTTAGATATGTGGCCTTTACTGTGAGTGACGTCAGTAAATATTCAAGCAAGTCCAGAAAAGCTCAGTCTGTTCCCTCCCAATAGAGCGTGTTAATCAACTTCCTTGTTTGGGTCATTTCTGTCATGGTCTGAATGGAGGGGGAAAAAGGCACCTCAGCAGAGTGTAGTTTGCTCCCCTCAGCAAACAAAGATGCGCCAAATATATTAGATTTGGGGCCGAGACTGTCACACTTCAGGAATGTTTTGCAGTTGGGTTCCCTCTACACTGAAAACATTCTTTTGACACGGAGGATTCCTAGGGGAAATGGGAAAGCCTACTCATATGACATCTTCCCCCCTCCTGAATGGAGCCTACTGATGAGTGATTAAAAATTTACCTTTTTGTCAATAACGTTCTTTATAGGACATTTTTCTTGCTGCATTTCAATGTAGCATGCACCGCCCCGGTTGCACAAGGGAGGAGACAAAAGGCCATTTAAAGCTCTGGTTCTAGAAGGCTCCTAGTTTGCACTGAGTGGAGCGAAGGCACCCCTGTGGGCCTTGCCGTCTGTGGACAGTCACAGCTGCAGGGGCTCTCTCTAGCCTCAGAGACAAACTGAGGCAGTGGGGAGATGCAAACACAGGCGCCAGGAAGGGAGCACGGCTGCTGACGCCATGTGTGAGCTGTTTCAGAACAGCTGATCGAATTCTTTGAATTCTGAGCAGTTCACTAGGAAGTTCTGTTTTTAAATAAATAATTCAATTTTTTAAACTTCAAGTATAAAGATGACAACCGCATTGGATATTTGGAAATGTGATATTGGACGGCAAGACTTTAAGCCTTTTTTTTTTTCCTGGTAACACTTGAAACAAATCAATTTTTTTTTTGTTTGTTTTCCCATTGGCTTTTTATCAGTTGATTTAAACCATATTTTTCTAAGGTATACCTCTTTGTTCTCTAGACTAAGGATAACTTAGTTATCTTCCTGATGAGGGAAGTTGAAGCTTCCCTATCACTCTTAAAGGCTATGTTGAATTAATTTCCCCGAAGGGTCCTATGCCTAATGTTAAATTGCAAGTCTCCAGGCTTGAAAGCAGGGCCCATGGAGACCTGTGCCTCAAATATAATTGACTTTTAGTGTAAACAGGCTTTCAGAAAGGCTGGAATCAATGTCTGGGACCAAGACCTTAGTTTGGAACTGTCGTTCCCCAACTTCACGGGGCATCAGATCCCCTGGAGGACTTGCTTAGATGCAGGTGCTGGGCCGCACTGTGGAGTTCTGCTTCAGCAGATCTGAGCGGGGGTCCAGGAGCATGAACCCCTCCCAAGATCCCAGCTGATGCTGTTGCTGGGCCAGGGACCCCAATTTGAGAACCACCGTGCTCAGACGTGCTGAGGGGTAACTCCAGGTGTCTATGGCTACTTCTGCTTAGCATCCTGAGAACATAGATTTTAAATGGACATTTGTGCTGAGTCCCCCAAGGAAATATTCATAGGATTGTGGGTGTTTGGAAGTGACCTTGATGGAGGGCAGCCTGGTATGGTTTTCCTAGAGGAACCTGGCACAAGGTGTGGGAAGAGGAAATGGTGGGGCCGCAATCGGCACCACATGCCAAAGCCATGCTGATGTGACAGGTCACACGGAGGCTGCGCATCTGTCTTTGGATGCCAGACGGGCCTGTGTTTGTGGGAGATTGGGAGGATATGTAGGACACTTTCCTCTGACTTGGTTTAAACAGAATAATGAATGCCTGTCCCAACGACAGCAGAACCTTTTCAAATTTTCCGAAGTCTGAGCATCCTCTGACTCTACTGTTGGATTGATCGTTGTTCTCCTAGGACACCCCAAGTAGTCCCGTGTCCCCCGTCTGTCAGTGTGCGAGGCTGTCTCTGACACACTGACCTGACAGTGGGCCATCTATGCCATTTTATAAGGGCCACACATGCACTGCCTTAGGTGTTTACTGGGCGCTGAGTCTGCACCAGCCGCGCCTCATGCCAAGGGGACACCATCATGCACAGAATGAACCTCCTGTGCTCACGCTGTCCGCCTCCCATAAACAAGCATGTGAACATGCGCTAGCGTGTCAGATCCTCGTCGGTGTTCCCAGGCAAGTAAAGTAAAATAAAGGATAGAGAGTAGGAGGGAAAGGGGGCTGAGAAAGGTCTTTCTGAGGAAGCGACATTTAGCAGAGACCAGGAGCGAGGGAGCCGAGTGAACATGAGGGGGAAGGTGTGCTGGGCTGAGGGGATTACAGGAGCAGAGCTCTGAGACCAGAATGATCTGCATGTTTGTGGGGCCGGGATGAGGCCAGCAGAGGCGGCATGCAGAGAGGCGGGACACCAGGAGGTCATGGGAGGTGGGGGGAGATGAGGTCAGGGGTAGCCAGGGGCCACAGAGTGCAGGGGGCAGGCGGCCACAGTGACAGTTGGAGTCACTCTCAGGGATGGGAGGGGGAAGGCCGTTGGAGGGTTGGAGTAGCTTGCTCATCTGAGGGGCTCTGGGTCTGCAGGGTCACCAACTGCTGTGCACAGTGTCCCCGTGGAACAGAAGTGAGGAGGCAAGGTGGTGGCTGAACTGGAATGGGAGGAAGGGGTTGCGGCATAGGCAGATACGGGGCCACCCTGATGATTCTATAGACAGCACTTGCAATGGATGGGATGTGGGATTGTAGAAAGAGAGACAGAGAGAGACAGAGAGAGAGAGAGAGAGAGAGAGAGAATGAGCCAGGCAGGAGTGCAGGATTTTGACCTGAGTAAGTGGTGAAGTAGATTCCTGTTGCCTGAGCTGGACCTTGCTGGGTGTGGGAGGAGGGTTTGGTTTCATATGTCTGGTTTCATCATCCTTTAGACATCCAAGTGAAACGTTCAGTGGGAATTTGGGCAGTGGACATTAGATGTGAGAATCAGGGGTGTCTAGATGGCATTGGAAGCCCTGGGCCTGGGTGAGGTGACCTAGGGCACCGGTAGAGAGGGGGAGGGAGACTGAGGCCTGAGCCATGAGGCCCTGACCTAGTAGAGGTCAGGAAGAGAAGAAGGAGCCCACACAGGAGATAGGATGCAGTGGCAAGTCTGAGCATCAGTGCATCTCCCCAAGCAGCAGGCTCATCCTTCAATGGGATTTGTCCTCATCTCCCCATGGCCGCGTCACTAAGTGGATACATAGCACATTCTCTGCCATTTCTCAGTGCAACAAGCTTCCCCTCCTAACAAAAAGCACTCTTAATGTGGCATCCCATGGTGCATAGATGGGGACAGACACATCTGGAAATGCCCTGAAATTGTCGCCAAAGTACGGTGTGCCACGTGCACTTATCTGAGTCGACAGTGCAGAGTTTCAACAGATTCCGAAGGCAAAACTAGGGAATGGTTCTCGGTTTTCTAAATACATGTGAAGCGGCAGTGATATGTGTTTAGCCCTTTTGGAATGCAGGAAAAGAACAGACCCTTTCACCCAGATGGAAACTTGCAGAGATTTGGCAAAGTAAAAACGAATAAAGGATCCAAGTACCTTAAAAAAATACTCCCACTGGGGAAAGCAAACATCCAGCTCCTGAAACAGAGAAATGTAAATGAGCCAAGGTGTAAAGAGCACTTTCCACCAAATATCATCACTAACTAGTGGCCAGGAGAATCAGCTAATTGGCAAGCAACCTGAGGGAAGATACAAACCACATCAGCAGTGAGATGGAAGACCAGGTAACATTGTGGGAGCACGGGCAATAGAACCATTCCTCACTGAGGAAATGGAGCCCAGCCACCTCCTGCACTTGACTATGTAGCTACTGCATTCCTCTTAATACCATTGTCAACGCTGGGGCTGAAGGGGCAAACGACTGTTAGGATTTCTCAGAAACAAAGCCTGATGTCGGGTTTAGATCTCACACTCACACATTTAAGACCATTAGAGAGACAAAGACGGTGCGAGGTATTTTTAGAATCAGATTCAACACCTATATGAATCTTCCTGTGGAAAGTGTTCTTGATTAAACCAAGCACATTTGTATTATTATTGTTTTTTTCCGTGGCAGGGCAGAGAGGATGCTTGTGGTTTCTTTTGTATTAAAACAACATGATTACAAGGGCACCTGGGTTATTCAGTGGTTGAGCATCTATCTTTGGCTCAAGCAGTGATTCCAGGGTCTTGGGATCGAGTCCCGCATTAGGATCCCCACGGGGAGCCTGCTTCTCCTTCTTCCTATGTCTGTGTCTCTCTCTCTGTGTCTCTCATGAATAAATAAATAAAATCTTAAAAAAAAAAAAAAAAAACAACAACCCAGCATGATTACAAATGGCTATAGTGGCATGAGGTCACAGTCCCCTTTTGAAAAGGCCTTTCTGTCCTAGAGCACAGGTGAGCCCTCATTAGCAGAGCAGACCAGAGCAATGCTGAATCTAGTGTACAAGGAGAAATCAGAAATTTAATGCACTCCAAATACCCTATTTTAGAAGAAAGTAGGTTGGTTGAGCTTGGGATAGCCATTCCTTCTGGGTCTTCAGAAGAGTATGGTGTTCTGTGAGGGCCCCCAGTGGGACACCTGGTTGGGGGAGGTGGACCGTGATACACATTTACTGCCCAAGTGGCTCCAGTCAGGCTTGGAGTACTGCTCATCTGCTGGCTGTGTGAGCACAGAGGTCCTCCCGGGCCCCAGATATTTAAATAGTGAATGTGAATTGTCTTGGCATGTGAATGGGAACATGGTCATTTTCAATTTGGATCTGGAAGTGTCCCATTTTGGATAAACTTTGGTTAATGGTGCTTTCCTAGAAAAGGGTTGCTTTCATGGAATCGAATGTTTAAAAAACATTTGAGATTTTCTGACTCCATTTAAAATCCTATCAGAGAGTAGAAATTTATATTTAGAAAAAATGTTAAGGGAATATTTCCCAAGGTATGTTATTTCTTTAAAATAAAATCAGTCTTGGGCTTCCCAGCCTCTGCTTGTGAAGGGCTAGTGATAAACCTCTCAACATAGCCAAAAAAAAGTAAGAGATGCAGTGGGCATTGAAATAGACTTAAAATGACTTCATTTATTGCTTCTCTAAATTACAATGCTCTGAGATGTCCCAAAGCCTACACCGAAACTTCTCTAGAAAGCTCAGGTAAGTAAACCCAGAAGGACTTAAAGCTTTCTTTGTTTAAGAGATCTTCAGTTTCAAAATCCTATTCTCCAATATGCAACCATTTCGCAGAACTTTTGCACTTTGTATTTCTGCCTGACATTCTGCAGATCTAGCGGGGCCATAAATTATGTGCTGTTGTTCCAATGTGGGGGGAAAGGCAAGCCAGGCTTGCAGGTGAGGGCATGCCTTCTGTAATGACTTCCGGGCAGCCGGGTGGGCTTGTGGAAGCTCTCACCAGGTCCTGTGTTGTACCCTAGACCTATGACTATGAGGGGGCCAGAGACCAGCCCCTGGCCAATGGGAACCTCATACATAATGAGAACTGCACCATTCTGTGCACCACACATGGATGGAGTACCTACCTGTCTGTAGAAGGCCCTGGGCAAGCTGCTTTCCTAGCAAAATCCATCCCATGATGATCCGCCCATCATCCCACTGGGCACCCTGATGAGCTTACCACATGCATTTCATGCTATGCTGTTAACAAATCTACAAAGAAGATATTGCAAAGCCTGTCCCGGGATGAGGGATTTGAGTTTTCGAGCGTTTCGAGAATTTGCCCAAAGTCACAAGGCAGTTACGCGATGGGAAGAGATTTCACACCCACATCAGCTAGGTTGCTACTCCTGTGCTCTAGCCACTGTGCTCCTGCATCGACCATTCAGTCCTTGAAGCGACCCTGGGAAGCAGAGACTACTAGAGGTGATGAAATCAGGTTTAAGTGACTTGCTTTGGTCTCTGAAGCTCCTGAGTACCAAGCTCAGAGTTCTCCCCTAGATCTTCACTCTCACGTTCAGGGCCTTACCGACGGCTTCCATTGACTGTGACACTTGGATGGCATCTTCCAGTAAAAATACCACAGTCACAAACAAACACACAGGCAAACAAAAAACATTGCTTATGACACCGATGCTTGACATTTCTCTGACTTTTCATAACTGCATTCCCATTGACACCTTTAAAAGGATGTCTCAGTGTAAAAATGTAGCTGTGTAAAAAAGAAGCCACTGTGCCATGCAAAGGTCTGAAACCTATTGACATTTCCTTCTTTTCTTTTGCATTAATCAGAATTTATTTGGGAGAAGTAGAAGACAAACCTAGGTAGAATTTGAAAAGCAGGCCATTTCTATTTCTGCATTGGTAAAACACATATTAAAGAAGAATTCTTCAGAGAACATGGTGCTATGTATGGAGTTAATTTTGGTTTTCTGCAAAATTATGTCCTTATGACAAAGAACTCATTATTGCCTTGGAGGAAGTACCATATTGTCTGAAGATTCTCCAAATATATATTGCTTTGCTGGGGGAAAAAATTGGTCATTATTCATAATGTTTCTCTTTGAAATAAAAGGCCAATGGTATGAGAAAGTATAGTAGGCCCTTCACATGGATCACCATTAGTCCTTACCGCATTCCTACAGGTAGGAATGATCTTGACTTCACAGCTGAGGAAACCTGACATTCAGGTTAAATAACTTGCCCAAGGCAGCAGAACTTGTAGGTGAGAGCTGGAAAATGAACCTGATGTTTTAGTTCCAAACCAAAGTTGGGGCTTTTGGGTCAGTGGAGGAATCGTCTTGCTCCCTATAACAGGTAGTTTTCAAGAACATGCCTCAGAGCCAGAAGCCAGGCCTGTTTCTATGAGAGGCCAACCTTGCTTCTGTCTTCTACCAAAATAATGCAGGAAATTGTAGTAGGAACTTTGGAAGGTACCAACAAGGCACTATCTTTCTGAAAGTATCATGGATTTTGGCGTCCCTTCAAATATATCAATGATGCCAGGACACGAGGTAATAGGTGTAAATGAACATTATAGTTTGGAGAAAAATCTGCCTTAACCTGTTAGTGTTTACTTCTAACTATGCCTCTTCCAAATATACAGGAAAGCCAATTTGTTTTACATAGTCATGCATCTCTGTTTATCCTAAAAAAAAAAAAAAAATGCTCACAGAAGCAAGGTGGTAGTAGCTACTCAGATGCTAGATTTCGTATGCTGAGCCAGTCATCAAGGAAGATGAATAATGAACCAGTTCTCAAATTCAGTGTTTGCCTTTGGAAACTTGAGTCTTAAATAATTAGTGACGATCTCGAGGCCAACACTGGGTGCATGGTGGAACACATTCCATGTCTTCACTTTTGTGCAGAAACTGCACTTTGCTACAGAATGAGATACTTTAGGCTATGCCTTTCTGGGCAGTTAGAGCATTTCTCAGGTGTGCAAAGTCAGTGTTCCATCTTTATGAATTTTTCTGGGCTGAGTTTCAAATGCCCCGAGCTCAGCACCCGGCATGCCTAAAAAGCCATTGTCGGGGCTGATTGCCTTACGGTTGGGTTTCTCTTTGGGCGCCTTTTTTCTTTCTCACTTGGATGAAAAAGTACATGTTCTTTGTCTTTTGTTTTGAGTTGGGGGGTTCCATAAAATTCCAAAATACTGCCTTCAGACCTACAGAGAGGAGAACCCATCCACCTAGCAAGGGGAGGCAAAGGAAGGGAGAATTGTCAAGGAATCATTAAGATGCATGAAAATCATTTTCTTTCTTTTTTTTTTTTATGAAAATCATTTTCAAAAATGATCAAAAGCCCTGAGCAAAGTGCTGGATGACATCTTGTCAATAACACACCAGGTCCTCGGATAAGGCATGTCACAATATGGAGGGACAAGGATTCACGCTAGCATCCTTTATCATGTTTGCCATGTTACATTTTGCACACGCCCCCTACTCTTCCCCAACCCCCACTCTCCCCAAACCCGAGCTGGAAAGCCCCCCCAAGCCCCAATGACAAGTGGGCCGAAAGCATTAATCACGTTCCTAGCTGAGGTTCATGGTAGGCTGCAAAACTGTCCTTCTGCAAATGGAATAGAGATTCAACAGTTTTATTGAATGTCAAAGCACATTGTTCTGCACAGCTGCTGGAGAGGTGCTTTGCAACCGGTGTTTCTCCTCCATGACAAACACCTATTAAGCAGTCAGCATAAACTCTTCCCTTGCAACCTCTGACATCACCCTCAGGGCAGGCAGACACAGAACAGCAATTGCTGAATTGCGCATGAAAATTATAGTTTTATTGTCTATACAACTGAAGGTTTAACTCGGACTCCTGCTTCTGTCCGAGCCGTATAAAGAGGCAATTCTTCTCTTAGAACAAATAAGCACAGTACGCTATTGTAATCTAAGAAACAGGCACTATTTATGTATTGGAAAGCCTTGCTCTCAATAGGACTAACGGTCCAATGGCCCATAAGCCACTATTTTAGCAGCTGTAGAAAAGAAAGCCGTAGAAGTCACAAGTAATGAGATGCCGAAAGCAGCAGAGACAGATGACGGGGATGCGGGGACACCCGCGCCAGTCCCATGTCCCGCCACTAGTTGAGCACGCACGACTCGTAGGTGGGGACCATGTACTTAATGTTGATGAACGCGTCCTCCCCGCCGTAGCGCTCAAAGGCTTCCAGCGTCTCCTGGATCAGGTCGCCGATGTTCTCTCTCTTCTGCTGGCTATAGTCGATGCCGTCTCCGGAGTTCACTGGTTCAGGCAAACACACAAAGAGGCCCGTTATTGTGCGGTTTTCCCCCCAAAAGCCCTACACATCTGTCTAGGCATTTTCTCCGAATGCTGGTTGGGAGACACAAGCATGTAACGTTTTCTAGGGGATCTTACAGTTTTAGGAGTGCTGACAACTCTATGAAAACACAAAGCCCCAGATTCAGAGCTGGTGAAAATGCCTCTGAACCAAAGAAATAGCTGAATAAACCAAAGTGGGGTGCTCACAGGTACAGGACAGATCACGAAGCTCGGGTCTGATGGTTATAAAGAGTGTTCCCTGGGCCCTGAGTTCTTCAAAGTCCCAAAAGATGAACAGTCTATCACCAGGTTAGAGTGTCAGCCCTCTGTGGTTTAAATGGTTATACCTGAGGAAGGAGAGGCTTAGCCCATCACTGTGTCTATGGTGCCATTGCACCTGGTCTTCTCTCTCTCCTCCAAGTGTCCCTAATCCAAGTGTGCAGTTATCTGAAATTATGTCCATCACCCCAGGCATGGGTGGTTTAGGAGGAACCTGCCTTTCCTGCGGTGGCTGCTCCTGCTCATCCATCACTGAGCATTTGGACAATAGCTCTTAGTTACGGTTTCACAGGGAATGTGCCTCTCTGCTGGTTTCAGAGTCTTAAGTCCAGCCAGGCAGAGGACCTGGAGCCTGGAGGACCCAGCCAAGACTGGATCTCGTAGAGCCTTGAAGTGACCACTGCAGCTGCCTCTCAGATTCTATGAGAGAAGAATTCTGGGATTGGCCTTGGGCAGCCTCAGGAACCTAGGAATGCAAATGCTCCATCTCAAACCATTTGGATGAGAAGTATCTGAATGCACCTAACCTGCAAGATGTCTGCAGGAATCACCCATGCGAGTGGGAGTCTGACTAAAATGGAGACCCTCTCACTTCCAACCAGAAGACAGAGACTCTTTGAGCTTTTCCCCAATAGCTGTCTTGACACACATGCATGTTGCACTTCACTAACAGATTTCCAAGGGCTTCAACCATGTTTGTGCTCCCAGTGAGTGAGGTGTTATTATGCCTTTGCTGAGTTGCTGACATCACCCCCTCTTATCTCTGCTGAAGTGAGGTGCAGAGGATGGTCTGTGAGCTCAGGCCAGGCTGCACAGGGCAGGGAGCTGCAGCCTGAAAATGTGCACTTCACCAGATAAAAGTCCTTATTCCATCCATATCTCAAGTATGGCTCCAAAATGTTGATTTTGCTCAAATGTGAAAATAATAGAGGGAAAAATGGCATTGCAAACTTTTCTCCTCAGTTATTTTAGACACTTGAGAAAAGACTGAGTAATGGTTCAGACCAGCATTAAAAGTAACAATTACAGCCCCACATAGCAGAGATAAGCAGTTCTTTTGCTTGATTTTTCCAGAAACTTATTAGAGAAATATCAATGTCTTCTATAGCATAAGGAAAATGAATTGCTCTCCTGGTTAGTTTTTTTTTTTTGGTAGAAGTGAAGGCAGGCAGAAATATTACCAATTTTCAGAAAGAGATTAGGAGACATACAGCTATGGTGTATATCAATTTTTCATAACAAATACCTTATAATGCAAAGCCATTGTAATTAGGTGGGGTTTTCTTTCTTTTTTGAGAGAGAGAGAGAGAGAGAGAGAGAGAGAGAATGAGCATGAGGTGGGGAGGAGGGGTGAGGTATAGAGGGAGAGGGAGAAAGAGAATCTAAAACAGGCTTCATGCCCAGTATTGGAGCCTGATGCAGGGCTCGATCTCACAACCCTGAGATCACGACCTGAGCTGAAACCGAGAGTAGGAGGCTTAATGGACTGAGCCACCCATGGCCCTCAGTTAGGTGGGGTTTTCTTGCTCATGATGGAAGCATTTCGATGATCGCACGGAAAGCTTGATTTAAGTTAAAGTTTGATGTACAGGGTAGCTGATCATCCAAAAGAAACAAATACAAGAATTATTGTAGAATAAATAAGAGATAAGATGTCTGAAAAAAGATTTTTACCCTATTGTTTTTGAGCAAAAGATAAACTTTTTTAAAAAGTTTAAGAATTCCCAAACTGTAGACAAATGCACACTTAAAGTAAATAGGCTCCCCACCCACACTTTAGATTTACATGGTGATGGGAGGAGACAGTCCCTGCAGTCAGAATGCCCACTACGGAGGACAACATGGTATTAATAAACTTGATGGAACTTTCCAAGAAGAGAAGATCTTTGGGTTGAATTAGAGGGGAAAAAGGAAATGCATGCACCTGTGTGATGTGTGTGTGTGTGTGTGTTGGAGGGGGTCATTGATATTTGTTACAGGTGTAAAGAAAATATCTTAAGGAAGAAAGTCCAAAAGAAGGCAGGACAAGAGAGTCAGAAAAAGGGGCTGCGGGGACAGAGACAGATGATATGTGACAAAGAAGATCCATATCAGAGAACACGTCTGTTAGGAACAACGTCTGCTTCCCAGGATTCCGATTGGAATGGGGAAGACTGTCTAGCAAGGCTCTTTGGTCTCTATGTGCCTTTTTTTCCAAGATGACATTCCTGATAGACTCCTCCCGATCATGAAGGAGGTGGACTGAGCTCCGGAGAAGGTGGCATGACTTATGCCTGCCTAGGACGGCCACGCTCATAGCACAAACCCCTGGAGGGCACACGGGCAAATATAAATGGTGATGGTGCTGAGCGGTGACAGCCTTGATCTCATTCTTTATGGCAAAGATACGTAAATTAATCACTAATAAATAGCGTCTTTTGTTGGCATATTAGTCAAAAGGTCAAGAACTGAATAGATCACGGGACAGACATATTTTCCTGATGGAGGCAGAGGGGGTTTGGAAAGTCTGCACACAATGGAAAGCTTAACACACCCTGTTTTTCCCACTGACTTCCAGAAGGCTACAATGACAAGCAATACTTTATTTCAATAATAACCTATTCTTACTTTTTAAAAAATATTTAACTGTAGGAGTAAGTAAAGTATGTAGCTTTTTTGTTTCCCAACAGTGTATAAACCCAAATGATAAAAAGAACAGAACAGAATAGAACTTGCTTGTTCAAAAAGTGAGTTGGAGTTGGCATATTTTGTGGTTACAGAATGTATATCACTGGGGCAGAAAAAAAGACCAAAGAGGAACACATGCCTTATTTTGCACACTTTAATGATGATAGGGCACAGTTTAGTGTCAAACCATGCTGAGAGGCAGGTGAGCAATGCAGTCTCCATTTCAAAACAGCTCGATTGCCAGTTTCTTTGAGAATTTGAACTGGAGCTCACCACTTTAAACACATGTGATGCTGTTGGAAAGTACACTTGTGAGAATAGGGCACTTAAAAAAAAAAAACCCAGATGGTTATTTACAATCATCGATTCTGATTAGGAAGAAGACATTTCAATTTAGGAAGCTAGGAATCTATTCTATGTCCAGCAGCTGGAAAAATACATCGATGATGGAAAAGATATGTTTTATTTATAACAAAACAAATAGGGCTGCAACAAAGGTTTAAGCCAGATTTCTTTTCCAAAGAGAAAATACGCAAGCAGAGTAGAACAAGGGGTGCAGTTTTTCTTCTCGGAGATTCTCTCATGCAGGAGGCATGCAGATACTGCTTGAAAGCTGTGTCTGGTTAGGTACTATTGTAAATGCGTTTATTATTCTGAATGCTGAAATCGCTGATGATGTAGGCACTATGTTTAATCACATGCATACATCTTCTTCTTCTTTTTTTTTTCTATATGCCCCTCTTTAAACTGCCCTGATCTAGATGCTTTCTCTTTCCATAGGCCACATTTTCCAGAACTGGGACATATATTTCCCAGCCTCGCATCTGGCACCATCACGCTCCCGGTGATGAACTCAGCTTGTCTGCGAAGTGGCTGCCATGACGCCTCGTCACCAAGGGCCACCTCGAAGTGGTGCTGTGTGAGCCACTGATGGCTGCCGGGTAGTGGATGTGAATCAGCAACAGACACACATCATGTAAGATTTTGACAAAATAGTCTTTTAGCACTTCTGCGATTTCCAAACTGTAGAAGCTGCATTCGTCTCCTTTAATTAAGATGATTACAGGAAGGGGGACAAGGAAGGCAAGAAAAGCAAAACTAAAAAAACAAATAGAGAGAGAGAGACACTTTTGGTGGCCAGCGGAAGGCCGTCCCCAAGTCAGCGCCGAGGCAGGTGTTGGCAGCCTTGCGTGGCCACACTGATGGGCGCCCTTGGTCCCGGCACCCCTAGCAGTCATCAGGATGGGATGCTGTCTGCACGCCGAGCCTACTAGGCACTGCCGGGTAATGCCATCCAGGGAAAAGTGGCTCTTGTCTTCAGGAGAGCATATCCCCTCGCTGGGGACATCTTACTGGTGGCCCTCTTCTAGAAGGCCTTGGTCATATACACCCACCGCGGCAGGCAGTTTAGGCTGTGCACCCTGACCTCACAGACCCTCGGTGCTAAGAGGTCCCCCTGCTGCTTGGGTTGTCACTGGGCAGCGTCCTGAGGGACCCTGACCTGTGGGCTCTCACTCAGCCCCTCCAGACCTTGGAGGAGGAGGGCGGTCAGGGACACAGGCGCTGCCCTGGGGAGACTGAGGCAGAGTTACATTCAGATTTGGACGTCTCTGCCTCTAATGTTTTTTTGGGTAATGTTTTTTTTTTTTTAATGTGTAGATGCTGTCCTGTGCCCACACCGCAGAGCAGTCACTGGGGAGTGAAAGCACTCTGGCAGGCGCGGAAAGAGAAAGCACAGAAACCTTACCTCCGCGCTCATTCCACACGCCTCGAGAATCTAGGTGATGCCAATGGAGGAAATAAGTTACAACACCAGCCCGTCCTTCCTGGCTGTGACAAGAGCCACCGGCAGCATTGGCCGAAGAGAAACGGGTCTGTTAGTTTGGGGAATGTGCTGCTGGAGCAGCGCCTTGCCCCCCGAGGGGAGAGTGGGGATCCCCCCCCCGGAGGAGGACTGGGGACCCCCAGAGGGAGGAGCGGGACCCCCAGAGGGAAGAGGGGGTCCGCCAGACGGAGGAGTGGGGACGCTCCACGGGAGGGGCGGGGACCCCCCAGGGAGGAGGAAGACCCCCGAGGGTGGAGCAGGGACCTCCAGGGAAGAGCAGGGACCCCCCAGGGAGGAGGAGGACCCCCGAGGGTGGAGCAGGGACCCCCAGGGAAGAGCAGGGACCCCCGCAGGGAGGAGGAGGACCCCCGAGGGTGGAGCAGGGACCCCCCCAGGGAAGAGCAGGGACCCCCCAGGGAGGAGGAGGACCCCCGAGGGTGGAGCAGGGACCCCCCCAGGGAAGAGCAGGGACCCCCCAGGGAGGAGGAGGACCCCCGAGGGTGGAGCAGGGACCCCCCAGGGAAGAGCAGGGACCCCCCAGGGAGGAGCGGGACCCCCGAGGGTAGAACGGGGACCCCCGAGGGAGGAGCAGGGACCCCTCCAGGGTGGAGCGGGGACCCCCGAGGGAGGAGCGGGACCCCCGAGGGTGGAGCAGGACCCCCGAGGGTGGAGCAGGGACCCCCCAGGGAAGAGCAGGGACCCCCCCAGGGAGGAGCGGGACCCCCGAGGGAGGAGCGGGACCCCCGAGGGAGGAGCAGCAGGCCCGCAGGTCACCCCGGAACGGCTCACGACGTGGGTGCCTTTAGAAGCCGAGGACCAAACACAGTTCCAGAAAACAGGGGCTGGGGACCGTGGTCGAAAACCACGTGAGTGGGTGGGCCACGATGGGGGGCCCCAGCTGCGCCCAGGCCGCCGTCCCTGCACCGACGCTGCCCCCTGTCCAGGCTGCACCACGACGAGGCTCGTGGCACCTCCGGGGGCACAGGAGGACCTGCCCCTGCGCTCAGCGCGTCGCTCAGGCAGAAGGACGACGCAGGCACCTCCTTCCGCGCATCGCACCGCGGCTGAGCCGCAGCCACAAACCCGGGGCTGGGAAAGAAACTGTTGGCCGCACCCTCCTCCCGCCCAGCGCCCCGCGCGGTTTCCCGGCCACTCGTGAGCGGGCCTGAGCGTGGTCAGGCGAGGCCACTTTGCAGACACGGCCTCGGCCTCGGGTCCAGCCCAAGCTGCTCCCAGCGGGAGGGCGTCCCTTGACAGAAGGCGCCTTGCGGAGAGCGCAGGTGTGGCCCGTTTCCCCAGGTGGGGTGGCTGGGGAGCCCGGCGGGCAGCAAGAACTCTGGGCCTCGGCTCGTGTGCCCCTCCGAGCTGGACCGTGTCCCTGCAGCAACACTGAGTGAAACTAAAAAAAAAAAAAAAATGCTAACAGAAGAAACCAAATCTTTCATTTCTGGGATCAGAAAAGGCACTGTTTTAGTTTCTCAAATGCCGCACTAAAATATTTCAAGAGCTCTAAAGACCTGCTGCAAGGAGTTTTACCTGTTAGGGCCTGTAATCTCTGATGGCTTCCATCACAGCTAAAGCTGCATTCCTTCAGGCTGGCTTTCAGTGAGGTCATGGCTGTGGAGAAAGAAAGTGAGCCCTTGGGGCCCGGGTTCAGGTCTTGGCAGGTATGTGCAGGTGGAACCTACCGCAAATATTATTATTATTATAAGATGCCTCTTAATGACATTAAACTACCACAGATTTTCTGTTGGATGATTCTGAACAAATTTTTCCTTTGGGTGTAATGGATTTAGCAGTTACAAGATTGAGATGACCCAAACAGTAATTCCCTGGGCACACTTAACTGGTATTTAAGCAGATGTCAGCTGCAGTAGAATAAAACTGACATCTTCCAAAAGAGATTTATCAAAAAGATAACTTATCACTAAAAAAAGATGTCATTGAAATGATACCTCATGATATTTATGAAGTGGTTTAGAAGTGGTTGCTTTTGAATTTTTTTCTTTTTAATTTAAGAAAGGAGGAAAAGAGAAACGAAAGATATATTTTACTTCTAAAGAAATTTTCAATTTCAAGATCTAGTTTAAATTGTCAATATTTGTTTGGCCAGAAATATCTCTTTATTTGGGGATAGCCTGTACCCAATATATTCTATAGAAAGTTACCTGTTTTGGAATAAATGGGCTTTTCCTGTAAAATTGGAAAGGTACAGTGGAAACAATTGTGAATTCCAGTCTGATCCTTCTTGGAGATGTGGAGAAAGTGAAGAGGGAAAGCAAATAGCAAATCCTATAACTCAATTCATTTTTTGAGAAGGACACTTTTGGGGAGAAGTTTTGAGGGTTATCTGCTTTTAGAATTCTATAATCAATGCTTCTTTTGTTTTCTTTGTTAGCTTTGTTGTCGTACATTGAGGGGACTGATCTTTTTTTTTTTTTTTTTTTCTGATCTTTTTTTTCTTAACCGTAACATATGTCACTTCATTCAGAATTCCAGGTGTTTCCATGTTTGGTTTAAGCTTAGTCACCGCTTCCTTGTTGACTTCATATCTTCTTAGAAAGTGATGGTTTTCAACATGCCCTGAAGTACGACTGTACAATGGATATTTCCAAAGTCTTCGTTCATGGGGGGTGTGAATCAAAGTTGCAATGCTTTTGCAACCAATAACTTATAATAACCACAGCATTTGGCATTCTGGAGATGCCCAAGGGCTTAAATACTTCAAATCTTCTCAGATCTTGTTGACATTAATGAAATTCACAAGATTTCTTTCCTCTGAAGATAAAAGCTTTGAAGCAAGACCTCGATTCCCAGCTGGATGTCTCTCTCTCTTCCTCTCTTTTTGACACAGGGGCTGGGTGACTAAAGCAAGAGGCTACTAAGCCATCACAGTTTCAAAAGCTCAAGGAAGGGTTTTCATCTTCTGAATGGGGCCACTGATCACTTGTGAAATTAAAGATATCATGGATCTTGGCCCAATTGTCAATTAAATATTAAAATTTTCCTTCAGAGAGGCAATGACAACTGCTATTCTCCAAATGAAAATTAGATTTATTTCTCTAAAAAGGTTAACAACAATGGTATTAGAATGTCCTGGCATAGTAAAAATAACATTAGCTAACAAGGCAAATGACTTGTAATAGAATTTTTCAACAACTCAGTAGCTTCAATGTTCAATAACTTACTAGACGTTGAACTATGAACTACTTGCTTAATTTCTCTGAATCTCAGTTACCTCCCCTGTACAAAGAAGGGTGATCTCTGGTTCCTACTATTCTAATGTTACATTTAGTAAAATCACAATATAACTTTGGAACATGCTTTTGGAAATGATGGTTCTTCAAATACAAGATGCATTGTATTTCAACGGAAAAGATGGTCATAAAGCAAATGTGTAATTCTTCTAAGTAAGCCACAAATCTCAAAACACCAAATTCAGCTTTCAAATCAATCCTAAGAACACCTGAAAAGGCCATGGTTTTATAATTCTAGTTAGGAAAGAAAGCACTGCCGAAACTCAAACTATTGACACACTGTGAAACGTTATCCTATTCTGCTATTTCAGTAAGTCTATATAGATTTTAACTTTTTAGAAAAAAAGATCAAATGTATGGGTTGATTTTTTTAATATATTCAATTGATTGTGATTTGGTCAAGACTACAAAAAGGCAAGTCAGGTTCATCTCTGATTAATGATAATTTTAACCTGGAATTTATAGTGAAAAAAATAGGTGGGTTGACCAATTGATCCCTCTACAAGATAATTATAACAATAGATTCAGGGGCCATTGAATTAAACTGGATTCAAGCTTTTGAAGTGAAAGCATGTCTCTTTTCTTGTTGGCCAATGTGATTCAATGAGCAGATTGCTTCTAAAAAGAAGCAGAGAGTTCTAAGTCCAGCTCTGTCCTAAATCTATTTCTCACTGGCCTATCTCACAGTGGAGTAATAATATTAACAACAACAATAACACTAACATACGTCACTTAATACAAAGAATAGCCCTGTGAGCTAGCTGCTAATATTGGCTCCCCTCCATAGACAAGCAAACTCAGCTTAGGGAGGTGAAATAAGTCCACAGAGCAATACAAACAGTGGGTGATCCTGCATACAGAAACAGAGAAACTGTGGCAGGCGTCTGCTGAAGTGCAACAAGGATGGTAGGAAGACCCAGAAAGAGAGGTGTCAGCACCTATGTCAACATAGCAAGGGTGCAAGGTAGCAGAAACTGCCTTTCTAACTGTAGAAGAATTTCCAGCCTGTAGAGGAAGAATGCCATCGGGAGAGAAGGTCTAGGGGAATAAATGCCGGGAGGACATACTTGACTTGTACAACCAATCAATTCATGTTTCACAGGGCAGCCAGCTGCTCATCTTAGCTTCCTTTCTATGATATGGACTATTGTGCCAACTTTACTTCATCATAAGTGCTTAAAATAATGACATCCTTTACAGAGATGTGCAGAAAGACAAAAATCAGGGCTGGCTGATTTCAAAGACTTTTTTTTTCAGTTGCCATACAATACACGAGGAATAGTGGGGGGAATTCTAGGATTAATTTCACATTCTGCACTCCCATCTTTATGAGCATTTATGATTTACTCATTTCCTCCACTCTCTGAATGTAACTCATTTTTATGCAACCTTTTGTAAGCTGAAGTGGCATAAGGTGAAGAAACAATTACCTTAGTTTATATGGAGGAATTACTGAGGGTTCCCAGGCCCCTGAAATAACCTCTCTTCACCTTTTCTGATACCTTAGGATACATCTTGCCTATGGATTCTCGAAATACATCGAGATAAAGCACAGATGCTCATGGACATGGTTCAGAGCTCTGGAGGGTGTCTTGACACTGAGTGCAGTTCCTGGGGAAAGAGCTTGATGGCACCACTCTGGGTGCCCTGGGTGTGTCCTGCTTGTGTAGCGAGCAGCTTAATGGGTGCTGACTGCTATTTCCCCTTGTGTCCTTTTTTTCATAAAAGCAAAAATCCTCTTCAGATTTCTTTTGGTTAGCTAGGACAGGTACTAAAGTATGCCTTGTAAAAGCAAAGTGGCCTAATGCAAACTTTGGAAAAGCAGGACACACCCGGATTTCTGGGTCTGGTGGACATTTGTCAGAGTCTTACAGGTGAGGCAATGATAGGGCTTTAATGTGCACAAGACAGAAAAGGAGCCTGAGAGCCACTATCCAGAGTATCATCACTACTGGCAGAGGAACACCTGGTCTTGTCAGACCAGAGGATAGTAAGGACAGTAAGAAGAGAGTGAAGAGATAAACAGTAGGAATCTTTTTTTAAAAAGGTTTTATTTAGGGGATCCCTGGGTGGCTCAGCGGTTTAGCACCTGCCTTTGGTCCAGGGCGCAATCCTGGAGTCCCTGGGATCGAGTCCCATGTCGGGCTCCTGGCATGGAGCCTGCTTCTCCCTCCTCCTGTGTCTCTGCCTCTCCCTCTCTCTCTCTCTCTCATAAATAAATAAATCTTAAAAAAATAAAAATAAAAGGTTTTATTTATTTATTTATTTATTTATGAGAGACACAGAGAGAGAAAGAGAGGCAGAGAAGGCAGAGGGAGAAGCAGGCTCCATGCAGGGAGCCCAACGTGGGACTCGACCCTGGGACCTTGGAACCACGCCCTGGGCCAAAAGCAGGTGCAAAACCGCTGAGCCACCCAGGCGTCCCAACAGCAGGAATCTTGTAACTATCTCTCTATATCCTTAAAAACAAAGAAAGCCAACTCAAAGCCACAGAAGTTGGGGAGGTGATGGAGCAAAGTCCAAGGTTCCCATCATCCCTGAAGTTTCGCTTCAAGACACTGTTTTTTTCATATGATCCTTGCATAGTCTTTGATGGGATAATGCTGTGTGGAGGCTCTCAGATGGCTCCACGAGGTGAGTGT
The DNA here is from genome assembly GCF_018345385.1 of Vulpes lagopus. Lineage (NCBI taxonomy): Eukaryota > Metazoa > Chordata > Mammalia > Carnivora > Canidae > Vulpes > Vulpes lagopus. The sequence goes on along the minus strand of NC_054825.1, from coordinate 108,866,063 downwards.
TGACTCCATTCATCCCACAAGCCTGAGTCTGGGCTCAGAAGATCAGGGCCATCTCCAACTCCTCCCTTTGCTGTGTTCAGTTTGCTATGTGTAGTGGGTGGTGGGTCTGCTCCAGTAACCTGGACCGCCCTGGGTGGTGGCTAGTAGTCCATTTTGGCTTCCGGTCCTCCTGTCCTCCTCTTTGCTTACTTCCCCTGCAGATTAACCTTGCTGATTGCGTTCTCTCCTGACCACGACCAACATCTGTGTCCACATTGTGTCACATTCAAGTTGCTGATCATCTGGGCCCTCTGTACTCTGCTCTTCCTCATGAGGCCAATTTCGTACTTTGTTCCTTCCCACCAAGACCTGCTTCACACAGACCGGATTTCTTCCTAACCCCAATGCGTGCAATTTTCATTTGTCTTTGAAATTCCCCATAGCAATATGCTCCCTGTTCCCTCCTGCTAAGTCTGACCTTACCCTTTTCAAGGTGAGTTCTGACTTACTTCATCTGTGGACTCCACAGTCATCTTTTCTTCTTATGAATTCCTAGGGCCATAGCCAGCCAGCCATCCACCTTCCTTATTTACATGTCACTCTGGAACCCTTAGGAAGTGTTTTGTGTTTACCTAGCTTTCCTACATGATACCATCTCCTGAAGGACAGAGTCATAGGACTTAGAGGGTAAATCTTGTTCAATGGCATCAAATACAAATCGAACATTTGTAAAAGGAATGAATGAATGAATGAATGAATGAATGACTACTTTGTGAGTTTACCCAAGTCAGATACAATATAAATAAATTTATTTCTAAATAAACTACATGTTAAATGTAGTGCCAACAATTTGCCTAATGCTTATTCTTTACTCACTACCTACATGCTTGTGAGTTCCTACTCATGGCAACAGCATTTATGTGAACTTGGACAAGTTTGATCAAATGTGTTTAAGCACATGGAAGGTCTTTATAGTTAGACAGCCTCATCTCTTTTCCAAAGTCTTCCTAGATTTAAAGTGGGATCTACCTGGATCAGCCTGAAACTTGAGAAGAGAAAACTTTTTTCCAAAATGAAAAATCAGATTATTCCATTCACTTTATTAGCAGCCATTGTTCCAAAATGAGGAAAAATGCTGATTTTTTTACAGTGTTTTCACTTAACACCTAAATTTTGTTTAATATAATTTCTTATATGTCCACATGGTAATTTCCAACCAGCTCCAGAGATAACCAAATACATGATTTTAAATGGAAAAGAAATATTGATTGCTGCTTTCTGGAGTGAGGGAAACCTATTGGAAATAATTTTACTTCTTTTAGACTGATACTGGAAAATTTTTAAAAAGAGCCAAAATGACAGCTGTTATTACAGTTTTCCATTAGAAGGAAACATTAATGATACAACTCACTTTCAGCTCTAATTTTTTTTTTTTGTAATTGAGGCACAAAAACAAAAAAATTTTTCAAATCTCTACCAAATGTTATCAGCAAATGCAGTAAACTATGGGGAGATGTATTTCCCAAATTATCTTTGTTGTAACTTTCATCTATGTAATAAATTGTAAACTCAAGCCTGTGTAGGTCCACACCGGTGATTGCCATCATAACAAAGTTTGGTTAGATCATTTTCGATGAATAACCCACACAGTGGGCACAGAGCCACAAAGTAAAAGGCCTCGATAGCCTTGATGTACGCGTTGTCCTATTGCAGAAAATAATGAAGTAGATAAACTCACTAATGGTGCCTACAGTGAAAACACAAGTTGATTAGATGTTTCCCTGCTTATCTGGGATTTATCCCAGCTTGCCTGAACTACCTACAGCTTTGGAAATTCTGAAATGAATTATTGGGTGCAAAATTCAAATAGATTTCCAAGCCATTAGCTGGAAATTTTACAGTGGGAAACTTTCTCATCAAATTAGCTTGACTAATGCAAAAATAATGTATTAAATGAACAAATCAGAGCAATCTGCTGGGCTGAGCTGCCTTAACTACAGTATAAGTGGCAGAGTTAAAACCTTCAAGCCTTTTACGGCTGTCTCAGTTTAAAATAACCTTGCAATATCTTCCAAAGCTCTGACTATCAGCTTTTATCAGCCTCTACACTGGTGAGCTAAATGTGGCAAGAGACATCCACTTTGCGTGTTGACGCAGAACGCAATCTGAAAATACTTGGACTTGCCTAACAAAATTTTGACAAATGTTCAAGGCTTTGCTAAAGTCCAATCAAAGCTTTGGACACATTTTTTTTTTAAAGGTATCTAAATTGTGGGGGGTGGGGCATGAAAATATGGCCATTTAGTCTGGCAAAGCAGCAAAATTGGGTTTGCATGAGAAGTGAAACTAAAGCTTGCTGGAAATGCTGGTGGGTGAAATATGCTGACTTCTGCTACTTTCGAATGAAGAATGTGTATTTGCCTGAGTTACATTTTTATCATGTAAGATTCCTCAGGTTAGTGCACACAATTGCTTTCCTCTGAACCAGGATTTAAAGAGAAGGTGAGTCTAGACAAAGGCAGCGGGAGATAAAAACAACAGTATCCCCAAGGGGTGGGGAAGGAAGACAAGGCTTCCTTGGGTGCAAGGAAGATGCATCCAGGCTTGTTGAACACAAACGGCTTTGCGTCCCAGCTCCACGGGACCTTCAGCCTGTTACTGAATCTCTGAAACAGCTGTAAAACCTAGCTGTGAGGATAGGTGCACGGATAACAGGAGAGGACATGTTATGAATTTATCAAGCTGTTGATAAATTTCTACCATTGTTACTATTGTAGCCACTAGGATGTCAGTGTCCCTGCTCCCAGATAACCATGGTCCCTAGTTTAACTCTCCTCTGGGGCAGGACAGGAGGAGGTACAGTTTCCAGAACGGCATGGAGTAAGCTTTTTGCTTTCTCATTTATAAAATGGGTTCACACTACGACCTCAGGAAAGGAGCAGACCTGAGTCACTTTATGTTCAGGTCATGCAGATGCACAAGTTCACTGTCACCTGGACTTGCCACGAACACGGAGCCTCAGGTTCTCATGCTCTTACTCAGGTGTCCTTTGTCCTAGTCTAGACTGGTTTCCTGAACCCTGCTTGTGTCTTGATCAAGATACCTGGTTGTAAAAAAAAAAAAAAAAAAAAAAGATACCTGGTTGTGGGACTTTTTAAACGAACCATGTATAGCTTAAACTTCTCCTCCATAGTTTCCTAAGCTCTGTTCTCCAGGTATGATTCAATATGCTGGTGCCTGAGAGCGTGGGGGAAAGATGGGTTATTGCAAATGGCACTCAGGCTTGACTCTTGGGGCCCCTGCGGCCCTCTTTATTCTTTTGGCTTCAACAAAGTGCTGATTTTTTTAAATTTCAGGAGCACAGTTCATGATTAGCTAGTTCCCTAGATGACTGGCTGACTATGTGTGAGATGCAGTCCTAGTAACCCACCAGGAAAAAGTGGGTTTTGCTTTTGAAATGCAAACCTGATACTTGTGCCTCAAGCCACAATTAGGTCGTAATTGCATAGCATTACCATGGGACTTTAATATTTGCAAAATAATGTATATTTGGATTTCTTTATTTGTGTTTTCAGGCACTAATTGGCACTTAATACATACTAACAACAATGTGTTAAAATTCCCATTTTATATTAAGCGCGTAGCTGGAGAGAGAGAGAGAGAGAGAAAGAGAGAGAGAGAGAGGTGTCCTTGCCTATTGCCAACCACAAGGAGAAAGCTATGCTGGAGAAGAGGCAGTGAAACCAAAGGAAGAAATGGAGCAGTGTTCAGTCTCATAGTTCATTCCCAAAGCAAAGTACCAACTGACGTGGGGCCTTGGGACACTTGCTCTCATGTTTCTTATTAGAGAAATTATCTACCACCTTCATTGCATGGATTGCTATTTTGGCCCAGAAAGCCCTCTCTCCTCTTCTAGACTCTTCGAAGCATGGCCCTGGGTCCCTTGGGATGGTGGTGGACCTCCTGGCTCCAGTCCCTGGCCAGGCTCCCAAATTTGACCTTTAGCGAAGTAGACTCAGGGCTTCTGAGCAAACTGGGGCAAATGTCCTGGCAAACAAGCACATATGTGTAACTTCTATTCCAGATAGCTTCTGCCACGTTAGGTCTGCACAAGGAAAAACCTCCAGGAGGTGGAGGGAGAGACCTAGAGCCAGGGCTCCACTGATTTCTTGCCCTCCTTTACCCCAGGGTCCTCCTACCAGGGATCTATTATCCTTTACCACCCAAGGCCTCTAAGTAAATCATTCCATTTAGTTTCAGTCTCTTGAAAATACTGTCTGCTAAGTAACACCACCCTTCTAATGCTTTTCTGGACAAAACCTACGTTCTTGGTCTTAAAGATCTGCTATGTGACGGTGGGTCCTTGTATCTAGGCTTTTTATTTTTATAGAGACATTTGGCTCAAAGAAGCAGTGTTAGTGGTGGGGATTTCAGAAGTCAAGGAGGTCTAGCAGAGGCCAGGCAAATTCATACACAAACTCATAGCCTGCCCCCACCTCAGAGGCTGGCATCTGCTTCAGGGGCTGGGGGCACTGGAAGGCTGACCACCCCTCACAGGTCTATGGACTGGGGCTGTGGGAGGGATGTCTGCAGGAGCAGCTACAGTACCTGTGGTGGGAGAGAGCAGCTGCTTGACACCGAGAAGGAGCAGAGGCTCTGTTCCCCTGTGCAGCCCACCTGCTGCTCACACACTATTTCCACGTGCTCAGAGCACTGTTCACAAACTGGCTTCCCAGTTTGAGGATAAAAGGAATTAGGAAACAATTCCACAGAGGACATCAGGAGTCAAGTTCTAATTTAAACTCAGAGGCAGTCTTCCAACTTCTGTGATTTCAAGAAGATGCCCTATATAGTGTTCTAGTCTCTGAGGATTGGTGGAGAACAAGATAGGTCAACCCGTGAGCTCACATTTCGGTGGAAGAGGTGGAAGGCGTGCCGGTAAAACAATGACAGACCAAGAACACTTGGAGAATGAGAAGTCTAAGTAAGGAATGAAAGTAGATGATGGGGCAGTGAGGTGATGGACTGTCCGGGGGAGGTGACCAGAAAGGTTTCCTGAGAAAATTACATTTAAGCTGAGACCTGAATGCTGAGAAGAAACTGGCTTGCAACAAGCAACCTGGGAAGGACACTCTGTGCCAGCAAGCCTACGCAAAGGAAGGCCTTGAGCTTGGAAGAAATTGTCACTAGAGTGTATGCTCCCACCAAGTTATCGTGTTTGTTCTTTTCAACCTTGATATGTACTACACATAATTGCAATTTTTAGTGACTATTTAGCAGCCCCAGAGTTGAGGGAGTGTATCTTTCTCTAGTTAGGGACATTGTTCTACTTCTCGATTTTCACAGTTTCCGGAGAATGATGCAATAAATACATGTCTTAGTGTTCATCATCTCTTTCTTTAGTTCTGTTGTTTCCTAGAACCAGTTATCAGAAGTGAGGTTACCGCTTCAAAGACTGAACATTTTGCAGTTGTTGGCATATATAACTGATTTTCAGAAAGGTTATGCCAATTTATAATGTTATGGGCAACATCTGAGTTCACCTGTTTATCACAGCAGTGTGTGCAATCATGAAAATCCTGCTTGCTAATTCAGTCTACGTGAAATATTACTAAAGGTTACTTAAGTTAGTGTTCTATATACTTAGGAGGGCAAACTTTTTTTTCTTTTTGTTGCTATGTGGGTTTCATTTTTTTTTTTCTTATGAGAATGATTTGTTCTTTTGCCTGTTTATCTGCTGGGTAGTTTTTATAAGGGAAACAAAGTCTCACAATATCTTGGGAAACTAAGGAGTGGCAAGATCTCTCAAGTTAGATTTTCTAGGGTACAAGACATGCTGGCATTCATTTCTTTTTGACTGATTCAATAGGCACTGTCTCAGAGGGCAGTAGGACAGGCTGAATAAATCTCTGTTACTTTTAGAGGTGCCTGTAGGCAGTAATACCGTGGGAATTGGAAGAATCTGAAAGATTGTGGAGGACATGTGGATTTTGGAGAAAATCACATAATTAATAAATTAGAGTAACTGACCATCACCTCTAGAAGGAGGAGCATTTATAGTGATTCAGTTTCTAAAATGCTTTCTCTAAAACCTTTCCTTATAGTTTTCCATCTGCCCATCCAGCCACCCACCCGTCGGTTTGCTTCTGAGGTCATCCTCTGAAGGACCAAGCTTAGTTACTAATGAGGCTAGTCACAGGCATGACCTGGAGCAGTTTTGTCTGGCCCTCGTTTACAGTGTATCTAAAATCAAGATTTTGGGGTTACCTTCAAACTGGATTATTTACAAATGAGGCCATACAGAACAACACTGTTATTTTGGAAACTGAAGCCTGCTATTTATCTTCAGGCAAGGGATGGTGCAGACAGGTGCAACATGAGTGTCCTTATAAAACCATGCCAATAACCTTAACCCTGACCTCTGGCTGGAGATGCATTTCAGTGAGTATACTAATATCTCTTTTAGGCATAAATAACCACAGTTGTGTCAATTATGTTTTGAGATCCTTGATGAACCTACTGCCCACCCTCTTTAGTGAATAAAAGGAACAATAATATATTTTTTATTTCAACTTAACTAATGAAACAAAGCTTTGTAGCAGAAAGAAAGTTGCATATTACATTGAGAGCAGATACCAAGGTAAGAACAAACATTATATAGGATTTTGAATTTCTGATTGGCACTGAACTATTGCAAGGTCAGATTGATAAGTGACATGCCATCCAATGAGGTAGGTAAATATAATTATTTGGATAGATATTTCAAGACATATGACTTTTTTTTTTTTTACCTCCTCTTATGTAGTTACAGCCTGTTGTAAGATATAATGTTATAAATTAAGAAAAAGTAGGATGCTTACAGAAATCAGTATGAAGCTTAAGGTTGTTTTCCTCATAATGAAAAACTACTGACAGGTCTAATTATTGCCCCATCTGAAAGACCAGGTAAAATAAAATGCATGAAATACATTGCAGGGCTGCACATCTTAGCCCACTGCTCTAGCTATCACTCTAGTACTGAGTCTGTCAGGAAGCCACCGATTAATCCTATAAAAGAAACTACATAACTAGGACCCCAAATATTATGGCTAAAAAGCTGGAGGGTAAATAAAACTACACAAAATTCTAAATTCCTTTAAGTCCTTACAGTTGCTTTGGAATTACTCTATGAAATTAATAAAGTACAAATTATAATTTTGAGTCATCATAATTAGTAAAAATTAGCTGCAGGTACAGATACAGTTGTCAGAAAATTTACTGTAAAATTTAACAATAAATTTATATCTGATCCTTTAAAATACATCTGATCCTTTCCAAATTTTGTCCAATGATTCTTTTCCTTGAGCTGCAATTTAACATTTGAGGAAAACTGAGACCAATATTGACTATTGACTTTTACTGACTAATTTTAAATGTAACTTTTGTTTTTAGCGATTTTCCTTGCTTCTCCAAGGAAATAACTTGCTTACCTCACTAAGTCTAAGATTTTTTTTTTTCTCCCTATAATATGCTTTTTAAACTGTTTTATACAAGCATTTCCGTAGGGGATACAAAACAATATTATGATGACATAATTTGTTTTAGTCCCATGCAATTTCATATAAACATACATAAAGCAATATTATAGCAGATTAACTTGTTTATATGAGATTAAATTCTCATTAATATATTTTAAATGTTTTATGAAAAATATTTTAATACAAGGAAGTACAATCTCCTCATCTATTTTACTACAATTGCATTTTTTGTTTTAGATCATTTTCATTAAAATATCTAGTTTCCTAACCCCTCCCCAAAAAAAGTTCTCTTTTTTTTTCTTAAGGAAATAATTGGATCATATTCTGTAATTGCTATCGGAGGTATCAGGCTGGGTGGTATCTTGGCAGGCTGGAATTAATACAAAGTATTAGAAGATATCAGTAGACTGTGAGAATGTATCAAAGTGTGATTAGTACTGTTATTTTCTTTTCCATTATCTCTTTTATATTCCTCATTGATGCTGAAAAACGTGATTTTATAGATCCTTATTTAATTTTCAAATAATTAAAACTTTCATTAAAAAATCTCACAACACAGTAAGCCTGGATTCTTTATATGTCTGGACCTAATGTATGTACATTAATCCATGTACCCACAATCCTTTGAGTATTTGTGCTAACTTTCTCTAATAATCATGGGGACTTCATTATGTAATTCTGTCTTATTGTTTTTCATATTCTTAATTCCCCAATTCTGTATGTGGAAAATAAACATTTTAGTTACAAATATTTCTGATCTCATGGACCATGTACAACTGGTAATAACTGAAATTTCCAAAAAATTATATTCTCATAATTGCTGATGTAACTCTCAACTATCAACTACAAAGCTCTCTAGTGGAGAAGGCTGCATTGTCTTGGTCAGGCCATTGCCTTGGATCACCCCAAAAATCAGCACAAAAGCCTTCATTCCATCGTTGTACTTTGACTACTGCCCTTTGTAAAGCCTGTCTGGTTACCAGCATGGAGACAAGGGCTGGCTTTGGGCTGTAGATATTCCAAACCTCAGAGGTATCTTTGGTGCCCATAAATTCACTTGCCCTGCTGCGTGCTTGCATGTGTGCATGTGATGCTGCAGACAAGGAATCAAGGCACTTCCATTCGATCGTTAGAGTTGAAATCCATAGTTCATTATTGATTGTTGTTCATGACCCAAGTGTCATTAAAATCTCCAAAGAACAACACGGTTCATAGGATTTTCTAGAAACTTTACTTGCTGTTAAACCTTTCATATTAACAATAAAGGGCAGTAATGGAAAATCTTTTCTAGTAAGTTGAATAATTCATTGATCCACTGGGAAGATGTCTAATAAATATTAGTACTCTGTTTGATTTTTACATTCAGGATCAATCTGCATCTGTTTCTATCTTTGAAAAAATCCTCACAAGGGTGTGAGATTGCATATTTATTTCAATGGGCCCTGGTCGGAAGGTAATATCCATCTTCTATAATAGTGCACTCAAAAGGCATGGAGAAAGATCTTTTTAGAGAGCTGGAAGAAACAGAATTTTGAATTAATCTGGTTTGGATTACTCAATATTATTGAGGAATATTAATACATCCAGTTAGGGAGTAGAAGCATCTTTGAATTTGCACTATTTAAAACAAACATTGGCTGAATGACAGTTTCCTATAACATTTCCTTCTTCATTCTGAATATATTATGCTTTATTTTAGTGAAAATTTTGTTCCATGAAAAATGTTAGACATTGGATTATGTTACCAAAAGAATTTGGACTTGTCACTTGTGAAAGTGTAAGGAGAGTGACTCAGGCCCATCCTACACGCCACATCCCTGCGGTTGTCAGGGCTGGCCACCACACTTAGTCCCTTATGATCTGAATCCAAATTTGTCTGACTACTGCAATAACGTCTCCACCATTCTCACCTGCCTCTGTCTTTCTATCCCCTCAAATTCATCCTTTTCAACCGTCTAGTTAAACCTTCATTAATTCAGTTTGTTTCCACTGGTGAAAACTTTTGGAAATTTATCATTATCTGTGGAATAAATTTAATCTTCCTTGGCCTGGCATTAGGCCCTTTCTAATGGGCTTGAGGCCAACGCTGACTTTCCAAACCTCTCCCACAGGAACATTAGCTGAAATGACATGACAAATTGTTATCAAATGACAACTGTTATCAGTAACCAAGAGTAAGGGGTCTTCACCTTCTTATTTTTCCTTTTGTCATTCCTTCATTCTGAATTCCTTCCCCACCTCTGCTTATTAAAATCTCTAAAGTTCATTGTATCATAAAGATTTTCCTGATCACAATAACCAGAAAACATTTTTCCTTCTTTCAATCATTTATACAGAGTATATGCTTTTCTTACAATACTGATCACCAAGAACCCCATTTTATAGATAATGAGAAAATATCTCAATTATAAGAATTAAGTTGCTTGAAGGCAAGAGCTATCTTTGAATCTTCTATGGTGTCTCTCTTAATATGGTAGATGTTGAAGAAACTCTTGTCAAAAATGAATATGAAATAGTAATTTTGCTACAGGATGGAAGGAGTCTGCCTCATACCCCCTCACTACACCTTTATTGCCAGATCATTGGGATGCCAGGTACAAGGCAGGGTCAAAGCTGGCAAGTAGCAGGGTCATCTGGACATGGGGCAGAAATCTGTGACTCAAGGCCCAGGGTGAAGCTGCCAGAACTGAGGCCAGGAACATAAAGGATTTGAGTTAAATGGTTAGTCAGGTCTTCTGAGAAAGGAAGTCAGTGTTAGGATTTGTAGGAGAAATGGTTTCCTTCAGAAGAATCCTTGAAGAGACAGATCAGAGGAGGCCCTAGAAATGCAGCCATAGCCAGAAATATCCCATTCTCACCCTGATCTTGGACTTCACATTAAGCTCATGCACATCTGACTTCATTTAATGCAGCATCCTTCATAAATACCCAGGGTGCGAATGGGCCCCTGTCAAGTTCTCCTCCTTAAGCCATGACATACTAGTAATAACAATGCTGACATTTGTTCAGTGTTTTCATTGCCAGGTGCTGTCCTGTGCTGAAATGTATGAACTCATCTCATCTTTGCAACAGACTGTGAAGCAGGAGCTGTTATTTAGGGTTTGGGCAAGTGAGTGTTAGACACACGGGGCGAGGTCTGGACCTGGCACGGGGCTGTAAGGGAGGCAGCCGGATGCAGCCAGGGCTCCACCCCTCCGCCCAGGAGCTCCTGGCCTGTTTCTCCCTACTGGCTCAGTCTGGGCCTGCCTGCGCATTTCCAGGAGCCAAAGAAAGGGGCCGTGATAGCTTTGAGATTTGGGCGCTGCTATACGTTACATTTTTGGTCCTTGGAAAATTCTCTCCTATAAAATAGTTTATGGATACAACCTGATCCCACTAAGCCGGTCCCTCGGCGATTGTTCTGTGGTGCGTGTGAATTAAGTGAATTCAGCTCTGGCACAGAGTGAGGGTTAGCAATGATTTGTGGGAAACGGGTATCCCAAAGAAAGCTGAGAGGCAGCATGGCAAAGGCTGAGAGCCTTGGCTGCCTGCACCATCCCAGCGTCCACCCCACCCACCAGCTGCGGGAACTGGACGGGCAAGTCACTAAACTCTGCCAGTCTTCATTTCCTCCGGGCAGAATGGGATCATGATAACTCCCTCCTGGGACTAGCACGGGGTTGGGTAGGAGAGCATCAGCGACACATGTGGGATGGCACATGAGAGTGTTTACTCGCTGATAGAGTCTCGTGGTGGTTGTTGGCACTTGGACCGGAGTCCTCTTGGAGTTATTTAATGGGACTACATGGCAGAACTAGATTAGTTATAAGGCTTTCTTAGCTTTCACTGAATTCTATTTCAAATATAATCTTATGTACTTAAAATATTAAAAACATAAAAAGAACTATTGAGCAAGTCAGTGAAAAAACTAAGAGTTATTTACAACAGAAACATTGACACAAGACTAATACAAGAAATATAATGCCTCTTAACAATCTGTGACATCATTGAGTGGGGTGCTTTGGAAATACCTAAGAAAAGGAATCCCATAAAGAAAGACATCCTTTAACTGACCTGGTCCTAATGCAGCTAATGCCTAATCAGGAAAGTCAGTAAATCAAAACAAACAAAACTGAAGGACAGGCAAGTACTCTGGACAACAGCAAGCCCTCGACACAGAGGTTGGCCAATGGCAGAACCCAGCATCGGCCCTCGCGGGCCATGTATTAGCGCAGGGAATTCCAGGATGAGCATGGTTTCCAGCAACCATTCCCAACCTTGGATCTGTACGTCTCAGTCTTCCCCTGCAACGGCACAGGGCTGACCTTGTCCTCCCTGGTGGAGGACTGCTTTTATCACTTGGTCCCAACTTCACTGGTCACCGTCTTCTGATCTTCATTATGGCAAGTCACAGTTAATTGCACTAATGAAGAGGAGCCACTGAGTAAGTCGCCCAAAAGAAAATACAATCCTAAATTTGCTGGTATTTCTCTTTAGAACGCACCTGAAGATTTTTACTACATACATACCACCACGCTGTCACCATTTTAGATATTTTTAGATATTATATACAACTACTTCATGTTCTCTGTATTTTGAGGAGATAATTGAGAAAAGTCATTCACTAGGCTTTGGTGGTATAGATGGGTAGTTATTTTGTGATTAAAAAGTTCTCTATGCATTATGTCTCTGAGATAATCTAGAACAAATGTTATGCTCAAATTCCAGGTAGAGTGCTGCATAAAATGATTCAACATTATAAATCTGGCAACAAGGAATTTTTAGGGTTTTTTTTTTAGTTCCTACTCGGTATGATGATAATGGCCATATTCTTTTACACTCATTTTAAATTTCAGAAATTGGATAATGTTAATAATAGCCATTAGTTATGCAGTGTTTCCTCCGTGGTGTGCGCTTTACGGACATTGAGTCTAATTCTCTCAACAGTCCCACACAACGGATCTTACTGTCACTTGACAGGTAGAGAAACAGGCTGAAAGAGTGGAGGAGATTAGTCCAGCATCCAGAGTGGTCTGGGCTCAGAGCCACACCGAGCTTAAGTCTGCATCTGAGTGCAGGTCCTCGGGCTCCTGCGGCTCCAATGTTCTGCCCTAAGTGCTCCTGCTCACTCTCCAACACCACGCACACAGGGCATGAGGGCAAAAAGGTGTTTCTTTACCGTGGCCAAGGGTCTAACTCTTGTGGCTGAAGGCTCAGCATCATTCTCATGGTAAATCGGCTGACAGGCTCCTCCCAACACTATTAGCACCTGGAATTTCAAGTCCTTTAAGATGAAATTGCAACTAAGAAAGAACCCGAGAATCTCAGTGAGGTTTGACAAATAGCCATGATCACAAGCCAAAGGCCAAATATCTTCTGCTAAAAAACAAACCCTAAAAAGATGATACAGAATAAATGCTATTTTGGAGAGTGTCTAAATTCTGTGGAGTGAAGGAAAAGAAAGAAAGGATCTGGAGGCCTAGCCTCTCAAAAATCATTTCCTTAATTTCTTTTTTTTCTTAAAGATTTGATTTATTTATTCATGAGAGACACAGAGAGAGGCAGAGATACAGGCAGAGGGAGAAGCAGGCGCGCCACAAGGAGCCTGATGTGGGACTCGATTCTAGGACCCCTATATCATGACCTTAGCCAAAGGCAGATGCTCAACCACTGAGCCATCCAGGTGCCTCCATTTCCTTAATTTCTAGAAAAAAAAAAAAAGGAAGCAAAAGAAATAAAGTTGTACTGCAGTGTGTTTTGAGAATCTCTAACAGCTTCCAAGCCAAGGCCACCCTGCGAGGCTTCCACACCGGACACAGCATGAAGAGCAAAGTGGTACTTGGGTTAGTCTGCGTAAGCTCATGAAAAATAATTTCATGTAGCCAGTAAAAAAAAAAAAGCTGGCAGTTCTTTGCCCCAGCCCATCAGCTGTGAGTGTCTAAAGAGCATCTGTGTAAATTGTTAAGGCTCAGGGGTGTTCCTTTTGGGTGATTATGTAAGAGAAAATCAGAGTTTAAAAGGAAAATGTAAGAAATGTACAACTTTGAAGGAGTTGCCGTTGCTGGTTCAGTTGTAACTACAAACCCTGGAGGGCTTTGTGAGAGTTTTGGGGCTAGCCCTGGCACTGCGGCAGGGACTGAAGAAGCCCTTGCACAGAGCCCCTGGGGCCAGGGTGGAGCAAGGAGGCGTGGAATTCCTGGCACTGCTCTGCTGCTGGAGTGGGGAGAGGGGAGGGGGCAGGGGAGGCAGGGGGGCAGGGAGTGGGGACTGAAGCTCTCCTGGCTGCTGCAGTGGGAAACTGGCCTTTGGCTCTGTTTGCTGGGGGGAGGGGTCCTTTTCCCTTTTGTAAGGGGGAGAAGTATCGATCAGGTTTTAAAAATGTTGACTAGACTTTGTGAAATGAAAAGCGAGAGCATGCTGTCTTTTTTAACCTATAAGGAACACCAGAAATGAATGTGAACTCCATGTTTGCCATTGGTTTCTTTCCTTAGGGCTCTTGATTTTGTAGTTTTCTATTGCCCAGAAAAATTGCTTTCATCTGACAGTGCCACCAACCAATAAACATAGAGACTTTTAAAAGTCAGATGTGAACTCTTATGTTTTATCTGCTCTTGAGAAAAAATCTAGGATCAGATGGTCTTTAAGGCAATGCATATACATGTACACACATATACACATATGCGGACACACAGACACATAAACATAGTTTACATATTTTTAAAGTTACTCGTTGTGGAAAATTTTTTCTCCAAAAGAGCTTTTCTTGGGGGGGGGAGGGGAGACAAAATGGAATTCAGCAAGGAACATGTTTTATGGCTCATGACCAAGGCTCATAGTAGGGACCTAGGGTTGTTGAATTTATCAGGAATATACCAATTATTCACAGGATGGTTTTTGACGATCATCTATGTTCTACAGCAGAAATTATAATGGTTTAACATAATTTTTAATACTGTTTACTTGTATGTTTATTATACATAATATATAAATTATGCATAATTTATAAATTATATAGAATTTATATATAAATATATAAACAATATATATTATTTATATATAAATATACAATTGTTTAATATAATTGTTTATAATACTCTGATTCTGAAACTAATGGCCAATTCTTGACTAAGTTATAGTTTTAAAAACTTTCAAAGGGGCTCATGTTAGTAGCATGGTCTCTTTAAAATGTTTTTGTAAAACTAACTTTAGAATCAAAATTTTGTCTTTGTTTCTACTTCTCTGATATTCTACAAAATATTATTTTATTGCTATGTTATGTGTAGTAAACATAAGTGTCCTGCTTTATGTATCAATAATAAAATAATAAAATATGCATTATTTTACTAAAAACAGCAATATGTGTTGATATTTCCTAACAATAAATATTTATGGACAATTCATACCAGTTTTATCATCCATACCAATTGTAACAGATGTGGGTTCATCATTCAGTCTGGAAGATTTTATAAACCAGTGAATAATGAACTCCCATCCATTCCAAAAGACATGGACTATAAAATAGTATGAATTGTCAGTAAATAGTTATTCTGATGAAATATTCCATTCATCTCTCCACTTCCATAGAGATAGATCATGTTCCAAAATATGCATAATTTTATAGATGGAAGAATAATTTTTAAAAGTGATTTACATGACAGAACCATGTAATACAGCACTTTCCTCCACTTCAGGAGTGAAATCAATACAACAAGCCATGTGTGTCATGGTGTGAGGGAGTGCTGAGCCATTTGCTCCTTCCAGAAGCCTGGGTAAATAGCTGGGCTCATTTTGTCATTGGTATTGAATTCAAACCAACAATGCTTATGGAGTTCCTACTGTGGGCAATGCTCTCTGCTGGGTGCTGTCATCTACACATGACAAATTTATAACGGCATAGTATATGCTTCATAATTATGCCTTGGCCAATGCATCTCAAAAATTGATCACAGCACCTGCTGTGACAGCTCAACTTCTTCTGACAGGCATGGTCTCCTCTCTGCCTGCGCAGAAGTGGGTGTCATTCCTCCTTCCCCATCATAGTTGCTGCATTCCTTCCCTTGGACTTCACTTCTGCTTTAGCTCTCTGGACTGAGCATCCTCCTAATGGCAGCATTGGCGACTATCTCCATGGTGACTTTGGCTCTTCCTGCCACAACAGGCAGCAAGGTTAAATCAAAGATAGACTCTATTTTCAGTTTGATGTCGGGGTTGTGTGAGGAACTGAAGATATGGTGGTTGACCGAAGACCTAATCCCTGACCTCGTGGAGCTTCAGTCTAGCAGGGAAGAGGGACATTAAATAAGCATGTACTCTTGTCATGCTATAGGAGCAGAGGACCTAGAAGCCTGATCAGGCATGGAGTGTCAGGGGAGCTCCCTGAGTTGGATGCTTCAGGGTAAGCCCAATGGAGGAATAAGGAGGGAAAGGGGGTGTAAAGAATTATAAATAAAGAGAACAGTTTGAGCAAAGGCCCTGAGGTGGAAGAGTGTTGACCTGTTCAGAAACTGAGATGAGTCTAGTGGACCTGAAGGAAGGGAGGGGGTATTGAAGGTGAAGGTGGAGAAGTAAGCAGGAGTCAGATTATGCCGGAGTCAGGTGGATGCTGGAGTCTGGTGATGTCAGGTGACATGGGCCACATCAAGGGTAGTCATTTGCCTTTATTCTAAGGGTAAGTGACAGTTAATTTTACATTTTGGCTACTGTTTGGATGATGCTCAAGGGAGGATAAACTAAATGGCTATTGTACTGTCCGGGTGCAGTGTGATCATAGTAGTTTCTTTTAGGATGATAGAGAAATGATGACATACTTTGGATGATACAAAAAAGAGATAGAACTTGGTGTTAAATTTGATACAGGGTGGGATGTCTGTGTCTCTTATACAGATGGGCAGGCAGCAACAGCATTAGCTTCAATAGGGAACACCGAGAGAGGATGAAGTTTCAAGGTAGAGGAAAGAGCTGACTCTGCATCTGACTGTGGACACATTACAGCATCCTCAGAGATGCATCCTCAGGGAGACAGGTGGCCCTACATATCTGGAACTGGAATGATATCAGGAGATAGGAAGACCAATTATATGATGTCATCTAGGTTACAATACTATTTTGTTCCATGTTTTAAAGTATCTAAAATGAGATTTATCTGTTAAATATACTTAGAATCTTCATGTGCTCTTTCCAAAAACCACTCACATCTCTCATTTCCTAGTTCAGGGCTCCCTCTGCCAGACCACCACCCACCATATGAATGCCTGCCTATGAACTTTGTGGGGACACAGGGCAGTGATGACAGACTAATGATGTGAGCGCAAGTTTGGTCAAGAAGGTAGCTCCCATGTGGCCATGGGCCAGCTGCAATCTCCTTGAAGGATGGTTTGCTTGTGTATAGGAGGGAGAGAGGGCCAGGAGAATCCCTAAAGTCACTTAGAGTTTTACAATTCTGTAATTCTATTGGATAGTAAACATTTTAAAAAATGTAAAGCGAAATCTGTTTGTTAAACTATATTTAAATTTGTTTTTACCAGAAAAATACAGCACATGTCTATGTATCTATAACATTGTGCTTGTCACATCCTAATCAGGAGGCAGCATTTGAGTTGAGACTTGACCAAGAACTTTGCTTAGATTCTAACTTCTAGGTTCTAAGAGAACAACTTTGAGCTGAGGATTACTTAGAGGTAGTGGTAATGTTTCTTTTGCTTACATGGTGTAAGCCTGGGTGTAGATTAACATTAGTATGTGTATCACCTCATAGGCTTTGATTTAAAATCCATGATGGTAAGGTAGAATTTTTATTCTATGTGCCTTTCTAAGTGTAAATGTCTTAACATTATCTGAATGCTTTATTCAGTGAAGAGAAGAGAATTGCAGTTTTTCTTCAAGTGATCCAAACAAAAAAATTTTTAAAGGAAAGATCACCTGCCAGAATATTTAAAGTAATGCTTTTATTACTAATGATTTAATCTATAATCATTTTAAAATGTTCTTGAAAAATTTGATCTGATTTTTTTGGACATGATTCTCATCCAATTTTTATCTTGAATGGTGAAGATATTTTATTTTAATAAGAAAAGAGAATGCTGTCAATATACTGGTTAGAGTTAATTGAATTTGGAATGCATGCTAAAATCGAGTAGGCCTCATTTCTTTTCCTGTGCTGTTAAATTACTAGATCAAAAGGTTAGCTCAATGTAGCCTGACTCATACACAGTAGATGTCAATTACATATCATTATTCCATGAATTCTATATTTGGCTTAGAATTGGCAATTATTGAACCTAAGCTGTTTAAATTTTAGCTTCAAGATGATGAATTTAAAGATTCATTTTCTAGAGAGCATGCTATAGATTTCTATTTCTGAAATTAAATGAAATTAAATGTATACTATATAGATTTCATATGGAGGGGGAAAAAGATTTAACTTGATTTTTAACTATTGCTATAGCCTTTGTACTAGAGTTTTTTTTTCTTTTTAATTTCCCCTGACTTTCCATCTATTTTGCATATGTTGCAACTTTACGCTTTCTAAATACAGCCTCAAACATGTGGACCCCCCCACACACACCCTTTCCCCATCCCATCCAGACACCTGTGATGACTGTGTTGGACCTATGGCTTGATGTAGCGGTGGACTCTAACACAGGGTGAGCAGGGCAGGTCGCCGGCAGATAGCCTTCTAGATCGATTTGGTTTGGGGAAGCAGGGAAAATAATTCTTCCCAGATGATACAGTAAGGCAGGAACACTCCATCTTTGTGGAATGGACCCTCTTCTCTCCAGGAAGTGAGAGAAAGTGACCGGAAAGTCCAACTCATATCATAGAGGAATTTGAAACCAAAGCTGGTATAGCACTGATACTCCTAGAAAATGTATGGGAAGGGGTTGTGAAACTTGCTGGGGGAAACTGGCATATGGGCAGGCACAGAAGTCTCTGTGCCAGGAATGATGAAACTTTGAAAATTAAAACCTAATTAATGACAACAGATAAACAAGGAAGCAATCACAACTATGAAGAGAGTCCACAGAATCTTGGGGAACAGACAGAAAGACCACCAGAGGAAACGATGAGGTGGCGGAAATCAGGAAAGAAGTAGGAGGAAAAAAAATCATAGAAATGAAGATCAAATTGAAAGCAGCATAGGAAGAACTGTCCTACAGAAAACATGATAAAGACAGATCATAGAAATGAGAGAACTTGATCAAAATCAAAGTGAAATGGGGAATTTAAAATGAGGAGAGATGAAGTGAGAGAGAAACAATAGGCATAAAGATTTTAAAAATATGCATAATTGGGGACTCCTGGGTGGCTCAGTGGTTGAGCACCTGCCTTCGGCTCAGATCGTTATCCCCGGGTCCTGGGATCAAGTCCTGCATCAGATTTCTTGTAGGGAGCCTGCTTCTCCCTCTGCCTGTGTCTCTGCCACTCTCATGAATAAAGAAATAAAATCTTAAAAAAAAAGTAATAAAATATGCATAATTGGAGCTCATGAGAAGAGATGTAATTGGGACAAAACAAATATTTAAAAACTTAATTCAAGAAACCATTATTAAAATAAAGGAAGACTTGAGCCCATATTTTGGAAGAATTCACCGTGTGTCATGGAAAGCTGATCCAGAACGCAGGGTTACAAACCCACTCATGCTCTCTATCCTGGGGATGAAAGTGGGGATGGAGGTGGAGAGAAAAAAAAAAAAAAAGAAAGAAATGACCACATATTCATGTAAACATACTCTGAACCTCCTCACAATGTTTATTAGGGAAAACATAGTGGAAAAAATGCCAATTACTGGACTATAGAATGTAAATGTTTCATGACTGAGAGCAATACTCTCCTCACATTCCTTGAGGAACCTCAAATGTTGTCTGGCAGAGAGCGCATCCTTATGTGTCCAGGAAAGACCTTTGGGGCTACACAGACTGTCTGACTTCATGCTTTCCCTGTATCTTGAAGTTACTTGTACCATTTGAATTATTAATAAAGAGGCAAGATCTCTGATTCTTGTGAGCCTGACTTGAAGATCTGATCCTGTGAATTATCTCACCAAGACATATCCTATGTTCCTGCCTTTTAAATATAGAGAAAAATACTTTGGTAGTCAGGCAAAAGGACTGAGTCACTAATAAGCAGGAAAACTCATGTTGGTCTCAGAATTCTCCACAGCCACCCACAAGGTTGGTGGATAGTAGAGACATACCTATCCAAACTCAAGAAAACAAAATACATCAGTGTTTTTGGATTCAGTCAAACCAGTTTTCAAGTGCAAAGGCTAAAGACAAACAGTTTTCAAAATGTGACATTAAAGAATGCTATTTCTCTCCTTTTTGAGAAACTACTAGAGGTCAATCCTCAGTTTGCCCAGAGATAACAAACATGATCAGTGCTGGGTATTGAGTAGATTTAACTGAAGAATGGAGACTAAAATGATGTGGGAATTAGGGCTGCAAAATGGAATACAAATTTAAATATTAAAAATGCTTTGACAATGTAGAAATGACACAACTAGCAGAGAAAAAGATGAGGGAAAGAAGATAAGAAGTGGAGCTTATTTGCTGATTGCCTCATTTGCAATAGTTGGGGGTTAAAGAGCATCATTTGAAGCTCATGTCTCAAGTGACAGACAAATAAGTATATCTAAGAAAAGCAAAGGTAAATACCAAGTGACTTGGTTTTATTTAAGCAATTTTAGTTCAAAGAGAAAATATAATCCCAAAGTACATAATAAATAGAAAACAAAGTAATAAAAATATTGCATATCAGAATTTACAAAAGGCCACTAAAATGCTCAGTAAAAAAAATGCATCATTTTAAATATTTATATTATTTTTTTAAAGATTTATTTATTTATTCATGAGAGACACAGAGAGAGAGGCAGAGACATAGGCAGAGGGAGAAGCAGGCTTCCTGCAGGGAGACCAATGCAAGACTCGATCCTGGATCCTGTGAGCCGAGGGCAGATGCTCAACTGCTGAGCCACCCAGGCATCCCTTAAATCTTTATATTAAATAAAAATTAAAAAATAAAAAATAATTAAGTTAACTCAAAAAGTTAGAAAAGGGGCAGCCCGGATGGCCGAGTGGTTTGGTGCCACCTTCGGCCAGGGGTGTGATCCTGGAGACCAAGGAGCGAGTCCCATATCAGGCTCCCTGCATGGAGCCTGCTTCTCTCCCTCTCCCTCTGCCTGTGTCTCTGCCTCTCTCTCTCTTTCTGTCTGTCATGAATAAATAAAATCTTAAGAAAAAAGTTAGAAATGGAGCACCAAAACAAACTGAATAAAATCGGAAGAAACTTTTCAAAGGAAAAGTTAAATTAGAAGACAAAAATGGCATAACAAAATAAATCTAAAAGATGTATTTGGAAGGAAAAAGAAAACAACAAAAGATAGAACCCGGGGTGCCTGGGTGGCTCAGTTGGTTAAGTGTCTGCCTTCAGCTCAAGTCATGATCCCAGGGTTCTGGGATTGAGCTCCATGTCAGGCTCCCTGCTTAGCAGGGAGCCTGCTTCTCCCTCTCCCTCTGCCACTTCCCCTGCTTATGCTCTCTCTCTCATTCTCTCTCTGTCTCTATCTCAGATGAATAAATAAAAACTTAAAAAAAAGATATAACCCAAATAGCTAAACTAATTAAAAGAATAGAGAATGTGCAAAGGAGAAATAATAAGTCGGATGGGGTGAGGGATAGGTGGTGAATAACGGAAAATGGAGGGAATTAAAAGAAACATCAGACATCAGTTTGTTCAATTCTATGTAAACAAATTTAAACTTTGGAGAAATAGAAAAATTTTCTAAGAAATTTGCAATTTGTCAAAACTGACCCTGGAGGAGATAGAAAATCTAAAAAGTCTTGATTTCTATGGGAGAAATATAGAAGGCTATCAAGGAGCTACTCTCCCTGCAATCAACAAAGACAACAACAAATCACTAGGCCCAGACATGAGAATTCCACAAATCCAGTGTATTTTTCCAGAGTGTAGAGTGAAAAAATGGGCAATTACCAAATTTTTTCTCTGTCAAAAGTATAATATTATACAAAACACAAAAATTGTAGAGAAAGTAAACAATAGACTAATATCACTTATGGATATTGAAGCACTAATTTTTTTTTTTTAAGATTTGTTTATTTATTCATGAAAGACACAGAAAGAGAGGCAGAGACACAGGCAGAGGGAGAAGCAGGCTCCACACAGGGAGCCCGACTCTGGACTCAATCCCAGATCCTGGGATCACATCCTGAGCAGAAGGCAGACGCTCAACCACTGAGCCACCCAGGCATCCCCGAGGCATAAATCTTAAATAAAATATTAGCAAACTAAATCCAGCAGTATATAAAAAGGTTGACACATCGTTATCAAATATAGCTTATTTTAGAAATGTAAAGATGGGGATCCCTGGATGGCTCAGCGGTTTGGTGCCTGCCTTCGGCCCAGGGTGTGGTCCTGGAGACCCAAGATGGAGTCCCAGATCGGGCTCCCTGCATGGGGCCTGCTTCTTCCTCTGCCTGTGTCTCCGCCTCTCCCTCTCTCTCTCTCTCTGTCTTTCCTGAATAAATAAATAAAATCTTAAAAAAAAACATATTTAGAAATGTAAAGATGATTCATTACTAAGAATTCTACTAATGAAACTTATAGTAAGGATTAAGTAAAAATATTTATGCTCATTTCTACAGATGCTAATTAGACAACTGGATAATATTCAACAACCCTTATTGATAAAAACAAAGAGGGTGATAATTTCCTTTATAAGTTAAAAAATGTATATATATATATATATATGTATATATATGTATATATGTATATATATGTATATATATATGTATATATATGTATATATATATATATCTGAAAGCCAGTATCATGCTTAATGGAGACATACCACAAGTATTCCCCAATATTATCACTATTATTTATCATTATATTATAGATAATAGCCAATGCTACTATGTAAGAGAAAGAAACTAGACATAAACAACTGGAAAGGAGAAAACAAAATAACCACTTTTTGGAGGACACATATTTTGTATCTGGAAAACCTAACAATCAACTGAATAGGCAAAGGAATTCAATGCAGTAGTAGGATTGAAAATTAATATACAGGCTTCAATTGCATTTTTTTTAAAAAAGGTTTTATTTATTTGAGAGAGAGAGAGCATGTGTGTGTGGAAGTGGGGAAAGCAGCAGGTGAAGGGATCTCAAGCAGACTCTGCAATTAGTGGGGATCCCAACATGGGGCTCATATGGGGTTCCATCTCAAGACCCTGAGGTCATGCCCTGAATCAAAACCAAGAGTCAGATGCTTAACCGATTGAGCCACCCAGGTGCCCCTTCAATAGCTTTTATACAAACTAATGAATAGAACTTTAAAATACTATGGGAGAAACCATAAGACATGAATAAATGGAAAGACATACCATATATGGGATTTGGAAACTGAGTATCATAATGATGTCAATTCTACTTCAGTTAATTTTTAAATTTAAAGAGATTGCCATAAAAATGCCAATAGGTTTTTCAATTTAACTGGACACATTGATCCCAAATTTCATATGTAAAAATACACATGCAACAATTGCTAGAAACACTTTAAAAGACCACCTTCTGGCATGTGGATTAGATAAGAAACACTAGATATTAAAATACACAAGTATACATACAGACAGAATTCTGACACAGATAATTTTGTTCATTTTTATGTAATAAAGTCTACCTTTTCCTTTATTGTTTCTTTCTTTAATATTTTATTTACCTTTATTATATTTTGGCTTTTAAACCAAATATTTTGGCTTTTTTTTTTTTTACCTTATGCTTTACATTTAATTTTTTAAAGTCATCCATATTTTTAAACTTTAGTAATGGTATAAGATAGGCCTAATCATTACAATTTATTTTCCCCCCAGGGAGTTAGTCTGCTAACCCAGAACCTCTTCTTAGATAAGCTTTTATTTTCCCACTGATTTGGAATGCCATCTTTATAAAATATCAAATAACTTTTATATACTTTTAGATTTATTTCTATTACATTGATCTACCTATACTATTGTTAGGGCCACAAATTTTAATTACTATTGTTTTAAAATTTGTAGAGCACATATCCCATTCTTTTCTTTTTTTCCCCTCAGTACTTACTTGGTTTTCTAACCCATTTATTCTCCCATATGAATATTTGAATCACTTTTTTTAAGGCCAACATGCACATGAGAAAATGCTCTGCATCACTTGCCATCAGGGAAATACAAATCAAAACCACAATGAGATACCACCTCATACCAGTGAGAATGGGGAAAATTAACAAGGCACGAAACCACAAATGTTGGAGAGGATGCAGAGAAAAGGGAACCGTCTTCCACTGTTGGTGGGAATGTGAACTGGTGCAGCCACTCTGGAACACTGTGTGGAGGTTCCTCAAAGAGTTAAAAATAGACCTGCCCTACAACCCAGCAATTGCACTGTTGGGGATTTACCCCAAAGATACAGATGCAATGAAATGCCAGGACATCTGCATCTCAATGTTTATAGCAGCAATGTCCACAATAGCCAAACTGTGGAAGGCGCCTTGGTGTCCATCGAAAGATGAATGGATAAAGAAGATGTGGTCTATGTATACAATGGAATATTCCTCAGCCATTAGAAACGACAATTACCCACCATTTGCTTCAACGTGGGTGGAACTGGAGGGTATTATGCTGAGTGAAGTAAGTCAATCAGAGAAGGACAAACATTATATGCTCTCTTTCATTTGGGGAATATAAATAATAGTGAAAGGGAATATAAGGGAAGGGAGAAGAAATGTGTGGGAAATATCAGAAAGGAAGACAGAGCATAAAGACTCTTAACTCTGGGAAACGAACTAGGGATGGTGGAAGGGGAGGAGGGCGGGGGGTGGGGGTGAATGGGTGACGGGCACTGAGGGGGGCACTTGACGGGATGAGTACTGGGTGTTATTCTGTATGTTGGTAAATTGAACACCAATAAAAAATAAATTTATTAAAAAAAAAGATCCATAAAGGTGTCCCACTGGCTCATTAACTTGAGGTGGAGCATCTTTATAGTATTAAATTACAATAGTTGAGTTCTCAGCTCAAGGCAACAACTTTAAATAACTTAAGCATCAAAAGTACTTGCTGGAAAGGTATGAGGTAGCTTAAAGAATCAAAGAAAAAAGTGAAGAGCCAGGTCTCAGAAAGAAGGCAGGAACTGGGGACTGTCTGGGAACACGGGCGGTATGAACCAAGGTGGGCTCCTTCAGGATCCACCATTGGGGATAGCATCTCCATGTATTTCATCTATCCTGTTTGATCCAACTTGATTCACATGCTCAACCCTGGGCCAGGCAGGTAAGCAGAGCCTCTAGGGTCCCACTCTACCTAGAGTGCTTGTAACAGCCAAGCCAGAGTCCCCAAAGAAAACTGAAGGTCTGTTACCAGATGCTAGGGGTCATAACCAAGGGCCATTACTACATGAGCAGCTCCAACCTGGAAGGTATGTCTCTCCATTTATTCCAGTCTTCAAAATTCCCAAATGGTTTCTTTCATAGAAGTCCCACAGATTTCTTATTTCACTTACTTCAAGGAGTTACAGTTTTGGTTCTAGCTCCTTATAATTGTGAATGAGGTCTTTTGAAAACTGTCATTTCCAACTGGCTGTTGCTAGGATCTAGGAAAGTCCAGTAAATATTTTAATTTATTTGACAGATGAGAAGGCTATTATAGAAAACTGAATGTAGTCTGAAAAATTTAAATAGCAGCTAGGAAAAATTGAGAAGCACATGAGTTTGGTCTATCCATTAAAGCTGGAAACACACATGAGGTTCCACATACCGGAGAGATGCAACAAGTGTGAGGCAAGAGGAATAGGTAGCCCGGGGTTAAAAGAGTAAAGAGAGAAATAGGACAGTGATCCAAATCCAATTTCCTGCTTTTTAAGGAAGCATGGATAAAAATAAAACACAAATGAATATTACATAAAAGCAGGTAAAACCTGCTTATTTTTGGAATGAAAGTTGGCAAATCTGATGTTATGGCTGATAGAATCATAAAGCAATTTAAACAAAAATAAGGCTTTAGTTGTCAGAAAAAAAAAATATGAGCAGCAAATTAAATTAGTACTTTCTTATGAAAAAACCCACACCAAATATTCCTACTATATCAGGAATATCAAGTCATAAATTCTATCAGGTAAGTAAAAGATTTTGACAGTTGAGATTTTAAATGCAGATTGTTTGAATGGAAGATTATCACCTATAATATTTCCATATTTTCAAAGTATCATGCAGTTTACTTTTTCTTCTCCATTAAATGTTATTCATTTAAAATTAATATGTTGAATTTCATTATGATTCAACTAAATTTCTTTTCCTTTTAAATCACTTTAGTATTTTCCTAAGTAGCATTCTGAAAATACCAACATTTCATCTCTTAGTTATAAAAACTTAAGAGTAGAAATAACTGATCTGAATATTACTTAGCTTCCTTTCCCAGACCTGCCAATCCTGACAAAGTATGGTGAAATGCCAGAAAGCTAACAATCAGAAAAGAAAAAAAAGACAGAATACATTAATTTGGAATTAGCAATAATTTATTAGGAGCTATGTTGAGATTTGCTTGCTTCTCAAGCCTTTACTCGCAGAATAAACAATTTAAACATGACAGGATTTATATAATATCTTCTAAGAATAAACTATTTTTAAAAATATTTATTTGAGAGAGAGTGAGAGAGTGAGTGAGCATGAGCAGGGGGAGGGCAGAGGGAAAGGGAGAAGCAGATTCCCTGCTGAGCACAGAGCCTGACTCTGGGTTCAATCCCAGGACCCCAGGATCGTAATCTGAGCTGAAACCAAGAGTCCAATGCTTAACTGACTGAGCCACCCAGGGCCCTCCTACGAATAAACTATTTTTATATACTTAATAATAGTTTAGAAGGTCTGCATGTATAAGTAGCATTGATATACAAAACTATTGCTTTTTAAAAAAAGATTTAGTGATTTATTTGAGAGAGAGAGAGTGAGCACGAGTGTGTGTGTGCAGTGGGGAGAGGGCAAGGGCAAGAGAGTCTTAAGCAGATTCTGCACTGAGCATGGAGCCTAACATGTGGCTCCATCTCACTATCCTGAGATCCCAACCTGAGCCAAAACCAACAGTCAGATCTTTAATCAATTGCATCACCCAGGTGCCCCCCAAAATTGCTTTTTAATCTAATCTTTAAAGCAGGTCCTCTGTATTATCTTACTAATTAAATGAGTTTTGGTAGATACTTCAAAAGAACAAACTATACCTTTGAAATGTGTGATGATCTAAGCTTTCCATTAATTGCAAATAGATTTTTATAGAGTTGGTGTGAAATATTATGATCCTGTGAGATATGTAAGGTGTAAAAATACCTTAACAAATTAGGACTTTGTCTATATGTTGACTCATTTCTTGACCAAAGAACTGCTGAATAGTCAGCACGTAGTAGGCATTCAATGGTTGTTTGGTAAATAAATGAGCCAAGATAAATCATTTATTTACAAACAGACTGAGACTTGTCCACTGATGGGTTTGTGTGATGTTCTGGGGCAGAGGGCAGAAATGCCCCTTTCTGATTCAGAACTTAACAGTCCTGACAGGAAAGCTACAGCTTTGGAAGGATATGGTGGTCTTTGTGAGCATAGGGATGAAGCATCGTGTGCTCTCAGCTGACAGCTTCTGCCAACAGAGTACTGCCAAGAGATGGGCCTAGCTTCTGTGGGTAAAAATCTCAGGAAGAGCCTTGGTTGTGGAGCAATATGCCTTGCAGGGACTTATCCAGAGCACCCTCCTGCCTCTTCCAGATGCCAAATTGGTCACAAGATGTACCGTCCACCTTTCTGACCTTCATGACACTTGACTTCCGGGTCTCTAGCCAGATCCCGGGCACATAGCCTTAGCTAAACATTTTTGTTTTGTTTTAAAGCTAAGCCAGGGGATCCCTGGGTGGCGCAGCGGTTTAGCGCCTGCCTTTGGCCCAGGGCGCGATCCTGGAGACCGGGATCGAATCCCACGTCGGGCTCCCGGTGCATGGAGCCTGCTTCTCCCTCTGCCTATGTCTCTGCCTCTCTCTCTCTCTGTGACTATCAAAAATAAATAAAAATTTAAAAAAAAAAAAAAGCTAAGCCATATAGTGAGGTGCTAACTGTAAATTAGGGCAGGGAGGAGCTGTGTGCTTGTAAAATAGAGTAGTTTGGGGAGAGGAAAATGTCTTCAACTTGTGGCTCTCAAGAGAGGCCGCAGTCCAGAGCATGAGCCCTTGATGGAACTTGATGTGTGGTGCTAGCTTCAGCCTAGTGGGTGGATGGGGCAAGTCTTAGAGCCTCTGCAAGATGAGGGCAGCAAGAGGATTTAGCTCATGGGACCATTTTGAGAAGTAAGCAGTACTACACACAAAGCCCTCAGTAGATTGCTTGCATGGAGTAAAATGATCAATAAATGTTAGGGACAAGGAAGGTAAGGTGAGCATGAGAGTGGAGAGGCCATAGGATGCTCTTAGCTCCCAGACCCTCATGGAGCACCAGCCCCTGTTTGACCTCTCCCTATCCCCTCTGGCTTCTCCCAGGCAACTGTCCAACTCACTTCCCTAGAGCCCTGTTCCATCCTGTGGCACTTACCAGGAATTTCAGATTCACACAGAATAAGTAAATATGCTCTACCATCCTGCTGAGTAGCAAGATGGCAAAATACTAAGTTGACCCCAAATGACTCCCTTCATGTTGCATTAAATTCCTAAACTATGGTGCATTTTCTCTTTACAAAACATCATATTTACCAGTAGCATATTTACTTATGATCTTTAAATCTAGATGGTTTGTAAGTTTATAGTATTTTCACCCACTTTTCTGAAAGAGAAGAACAGATCCATTTCCACTTCTTATTCATAAATTTTATAATGGGTATTTCTAGCCATCTTGATGATATAGGTAAAAAAAAAATTACCAATATGCAGTATGTAAGAGGTTCATTTTATAATGGCTTTAGAGTATCTTAATCAAAGACAACTACTAATTCAATTAAACACAAATTACTTTATAGGAATGGATCTATTCCTTTTTTTCATGAAAAGATAATTAGAAAGTAATGACAGAATGATTTTAATGCTAAATAATGAGAGATACACCAATATTCATTTAAATTTATGGATCAAATTATTATTTACAGAAGTGAACTGTACAATAGTCAAAATATTATGATAATAATGTTTGATTCCGAATTGAGAAACATTCTATTATGGCAAATGCTAATATAAAAGTTTAGGTTTATTTTTTCCTCTTTTTTTAATCACTAAAATAAAACACTGGTGGAATAGTTCACCTCAATCACCAACGTATCAACTGTGTACTTAGAAAACCAGCTTTGTTTCATAGGAAAGTAGGAAAGTCTACACTGCTGAAAATAAAATTAGGGAATTATTTTTATTTAGCCTACACCTAGAATGAAAATATTTTGTATTTCATATGCGGAGCAACCCTTTCGGTTAGTAATAATGGCCATAACATGACAGCTAACACTGTGCTACCTATACCTCTATGACTTCTCTAAACTATTTATATTTATTAACTCATTCAATCCTCACAAACATCATATAGTGTAGGAATTAATATCATTTTCATTTTATTCTCTACTCGGAAACTGTACTTATTCACATTTCTTAAAACTAATAAAAAAATGCCCATGGGCCAAAAGAATGTCCCCCTCAAGTGCACTGGAGAGAGAAACCACTACAGTCCTGCAGTGCAAGAGGAAGCCTGCACATCATCCCTGAAGGGCCTACAGGAAACACCTGGAACTTTCAGCCTTATCCAGGGAAAAGGATGCGGACCAGCTGGGTCCTGTTCATTAGTGATGTTGCCTGCCTGAGAGCCAAGACAAAACCCCTAGCAGCTTCCTCATAGACTTAATGGGATGCCTTGAGTCCCTGTCCTTAGGAAATGATCTCCAACTGACCCATTTATTCATTCATGCTTGCAGGCATTCATTCATTCGGCAATTATTTAAGAGGAGCCTGCTATCTACTTTGTGCTAAAGATACAGAGACACAAACGTTGGCCCTCAAAGAACTTTCCGTTTAAAAGTAAATCACCAATCATTAGCAGATGTCACCATAAAATTAGGGATGGGAAGCTTTACTGCATCGATGAGATACTGGCCTTAGGCAGGACAGTAGCCATAGCTCCCAGACATGCCAGCGCTTATCACCCCAGGCCTAGATACTTGCAAAAGAGTCCTGTTTCCTAACTCTGCTTTTTCCTTCTCCAACTCCTTCCTCACAGCATGCAGCTTCTCCCCAGTCAAATCCATGCTTTTAAAAGCATGCAGCAACACCCACCCCCCCACCGCCACCATTTGCTTTCGGGTCATCTGCAGTTTGTCACCAACCTACTCTTACCCTCTATTTTCTGTGGTTGGCCCTCAATAAGCCTTGCAAATTCCTGCTTTTGCCTGTTGCATCCATAACTCCCCTGACCTCAAATGCCCCATGTCTCCTTCTGGCCCATTGAGCTCATGGGCCCAGTCCTGCCCCTGGGCAGCTTTTCCTGACCACCCCCAGAGACCTCTCTCACACTCTTGAAGGGCTTCAGCCAGCACCGACTGTTTGCAGGGGTAAAGTGCACAGTTGGTCTGTATGCACACTGGTTTCTTGTGTGTACTAGATCCCAGCAGCAGAGCTCCGACAGCACAGGGCCAGCACAGAGCAGGGGACTCAGTGAGTCCAGTACACTGTCCTCTGGAGGAGGAAGCATATAGAAAGCAGGCCATGTGAGGGAGTCAAGCCTCCCTGAACGCAGGTTCTCTGAGCAAGGATTCTCCGATAGGCATGTCTTTTCACTAGTATGCCAGGAAGGAGAAATTTCAGAGGCCCTACCTCATGTAATTAGAACTCTGCATGGCTGAACGTAAAAAGCTGCATTCCCCTGTGATCTAGGTGTAGGAGTGGAGCTCCATGCAATTTGAGTTTGAATATTGCACCTTCTGAGACTCTGGGTGTAATTTGGGGCAGCCCGTTTCATCCTTTGATGGTCAAGTCCCTCAACGGTAGAATGGATGGGCTGAAGAACATCCCACAAGGGCTCAGAGGTTAATTCAGATGGCCTCTTTAAACAAGAAAAACACTTTTGAGATTGCAAAATGTTTCCACTAAGAAAAAAACCACAATAATGGCTGAGTTAGTATTACAAATGAAGTCACAACCCAGCTTTCTCTTGATGTCTATTTTTGTTTCAAAGTAACGTCAGCTTTTTTATTTTGTTTCAAAGTAACGTCAGCTTTTGCCCCTTATCTGAAAATATGTAAATCCACTTAAATTAATTTCCTGTAATACCACACAAAACAATAATCATATTAGTACCATTCATAATGTCCTAATAACATTAACGTAATTACATTCAAATATGAAATTGCTAGGTAATAGGCTTTTCATAAATTGTTTCAGTGAGAATGTCGTTTTTAACCTTACTTTGGGTCTTTAGTTCCAGATATTGCCAGAAAAAATTGTGTGCCTAATGTGAGAAAGTTTCCCACCATTTTTTGACTGTGTAGGAGAAACTATCAAAGAGCTTTTGTGATCAAAATGAGAAGGGTTTGCAATCAGAACATATCTCGGAGTATAATGGAGCTTTCTCTGGGGTGGAGGGTCTGGTACACAGTAGGCTGCAGCAGGGACCTGATGTCTTCACAATAGTAGCAAGTCTATAAGGGTAACTCTTGTAAGCTAATGTTTCTCCCTTGGGGAGCGAGGTCAGCCATCCTATTAGAGTCTGGTTGGCTCACAGACTTTTGCAGAAATTCTTCCTGGGCTCCTCGGGGCCTTGGCACAACTTCGTGGCAACACAAGTCATGTCTCTGCAAGAAGTGAGAGAGCACAGAGCGGGTGCAAAGGACCTGTCTCCAGTAGCAAAGTTAAAACGCAGGACCTTGAGTCTGGCATGTAAATTTATTTGCTTTTCACAATTTCGGGTAAGTTTATACTTTATGCAAGTCAGTGATCCCTTTCTTCCCCTCCAAAAAAAACAAACAAAAAAACCCATGATAAAGGCTGCTATAGTAACAGGAACTCTTAGGCGAATCTGTCATGAGAATAGGTAAAGGGTGGAACATAACTGATGTTCATAGGGCATCGTCTGAGGGACCTAATTGGACCATAAATCACGTTTACAAACGTGTTAATTTGTAATATTATTAAATCTTTAAAAAAGGCAGAGCATGTTGTAATTGAAGAGATCAGAGTGATTCTCTTTGATCAGATTCTGATCTTGCTGGATAATTACGAAGCCACCTCAAATTTATATGAAGATTTTCTTCCTACTATGCTCAGAGCAGAAATATTATTGCCCACCTAGGTTATCCTCCTAATGACCCTACAAGGCAGGCAGAGAACTATATAATATCTGCCTCTTAAATAAGCTAATTGCACGTTAAAGTATTTTTAGCACTTTAGAACATAAATGATATTCCAGGGAAGATGAGTTCCCCTTTCTTCCTCTGGGGTTCAGAATGATACAGTGGAGCTGCAGGCAATATTCAATTATAGGACCGTGTGCAAAATGAGTAGCTAGCCATCATGGGCTGGGGCCATTTCCCAGCATTTTCTGAGTTCTCCCTCTACTTTCATATAGCTCAGCATTTAGTTTACCTTAAAAAGGACAGGATACATTTCGATGCATTTGTGGTAACTTCTCCCCCCACCTCCCACTTTGGAAATGTCAGCAATGTACAATATTGAACATAGAAGCTACTGATGAATTCAAAGCAGGTAAAGAAATACTGTCAAGTGCATTACAAGAGTGTCTGGTGCAGCACAGTGGGTCCTAAGTCAATGTTCTGGTGGGTTTGGGGACTTGTTAACTCAGAAGCTGAGAACTTTCTCTTGGACCATGTTGCTACTGGTGATGGTGGGCAGCAGGGAAGATGGCAACTGGGGAGATGAACCCAGCACAATGGAGGGGGGACCAGGAGAGCCTGGACAGAGGGAGTTCTGCTGACAGACCCCATGCTCCAACTGAGGGTCAGAGGCCTACTGGGAAGGGGACACCTTCAGTGACTCTTAGTAGCTGCTTTTCAGTGACTTGTAATTGCTTGGAATGGTGCTGTCTCCATTACTACCGTCGTTTTAAGGATTTGCTAACAATACAGTGACGACCCATTTCAATGCAGTAGAGAGGCGAGTTTCCATATTTTTTTAAAAAATGAGGTTTCCACATTCTAACAGCATCTACCTTACCACCACCACCCCCACCCCGTACCCTGAGTTCCTCAGTTCAGTTGGCCAACAGGCCTGTGTCCCCAGAGGCAGTGACCATGAAACAGTTAAGCAGCAGCATTTTGTAGCAAGTATTTTAAATTCAGCTGCTAGAGTGGGAGAGGAAGTTGGAGACAGAACAATCTCAGAACAGTGTGTATTTAAATCAGGAGCGGAGAGAATTGTCTTCTATTTCTCAGCCATCCCAGAAAGTATTCTTTTCCTGTCTCAATCCAGGGAAGACCACAGTATCCCACTCCCAGCCCCAGAAGACATTTGCATAACACATTTACATTTGAAGGGAGCCCACAGATTGGCAACTCCCAAAGCTTCAGCTAGGCACGGTTTTCTATAATAGCAATTAGGAACAGAAATAGAATAACAATAGCTGTAGAAATACAGTTGCTGAGCTGTGGGTAGATGAAGCAGAAAAATCTCTGCGTTTTAAAGACTAAACTTTGAATGATTGCAGAGTTAGAGACTAACTGGCCTTTGTTCTTCCTAAACTGGCTCCGAAGCCTAGTAGGGACCAGACCAATTTGGACCAATGTGGGAGCTTGAAGAGGGCTCCCTGTGGCAGGAAATGAGGCACAGCCGGATGGCAAAGGACCAGGCTAGGAGCAGAACAGAGCCCAGACCCAGGCAAGGGCTGGCCAAGGGGTCCGCTGAGGTTCTGGATGATGGCCGGTGGCGGCAATACCCGAGTGCCATGACAGTGCCCCAGGGCCTGGAAGGTGCCGTAGGACATGGGGGGAGGTGTGGAATGAAGGAGAAAATCTATGTGGAGGGCAGCGCCAAGATGCTTGAGGCACACAGGACAAACCCAGGGCTGGGGATTGGAGCTGTTGGATGTTCTCCCATGGATGGAAAGGGTACATTCATCAGAAACACAGGCAGCCCCTTCTTCCCACCTGAAACTCTGCTATATCCTCTGGGCATGGGACCTCAGCATGAAATAGCTCCTCAGAGACTTCTGGTTCTCCTTCCTCCCCCAATTTCACTGTCCTCTATCCCAACCCTTAAACCCTAAGAAATGCTGATAAAATGAATGGGAGCCCAATGAAAGGTCTCATATGGTTTGAATGACCAACCACATGGCCTGGTCTAGGTAGGGCCAGGGCAGACAGGACAACAAGGGAAAGTCTCGATGAGGGACAACAGGTGAGAGGAAGTAGTGCACAGAAGAGGTTCTCACAAGGTTCAAAGTGAGGCCAGGGGCCCAGGTAGCTGAAGTGATGTCAAACCATCAATAAAACTCTGGAATGGATCCAGGAGGTAAAAGGAACTGTCTTAGATGGGCTTCTGGTAAGGATGTGGGGACCAACTGGTGATAAGGACCTGGGATAGAGAGGAAGCTTGTGAGCCATTTGCTGAGATTGGCATGGCACAGGGGTGAAGATCTGTAGACGATGGAGATCAAGAGGGCTCAGGCCTGAAGGTCAAAGGAGCAGTGGGCTTGCACATGGGCAGGGGAGTGCAGATGGTGGCAGTGATACTGGGGAACATGGAACTTCCAGAAAACACCCTTTCCAGTCTCTCCCCAGAGAAGTGATTGTTCCATGATCCTATAAATTATGATGTCCTCCCGTGCTTTCATTTACTGTGTAGCTGTTCCGTTAGTTGCCAGTGATGACTCAGTGTGGCGCACTGAAACAGTCCTGGGTGTGCATCAGGACCTCTCAGCTCAAGCTGTGCTTTCACCTGTCTCGCTTGATTAAATGATCTTATGCAAGTTCCTAATGTCTTGGTCAGGCTCCTCATTCGTAACATGGGCACAATAATGCTGCCCTCTGATAATCTATGTGGAGAAGGCTCACCAGCTCTAAGGTGCTATGCAATCTCCAAGTTGCTGTCATTAGTTCCGAGGACACAAGGACTATTCCATTATTATACCAGAGCATCAGTAATTATTAGAGGCATTTCACAGATATATTTTTTATAATAATGTTAATACAGAAAGCTAGCGCTTTTTCCAGAAGTGTTAATATTATTGTAGGCAATTCTCCAGGACCCTCTCTCAGGTGCCACAATCATCATAAATATTGCAATATGATGTGAGAATATTGATTTTAAGGACTATGTCACCAAAATAAAGCAGATGCCTCATTTTAAAAGGAAACAAAGACATGCAAAAATGAACACCCTGAAATCTTTACCCTAAGCCAACCTAATGGAGTCTTCTGGAAGATATGTGATACAAGCAAGGATTCAACATGAGAGCATTTACAAGTACAATAAACAACACCAATCAGTTGAATTTAACTGAATCAATGTCTAAAAGACAATTGTTAACATTTAATAATGTTCCTCACAATATTAAAATACTAGGAATAGAGACCACTTCCTTACCATGATAAAGTTGTGGAAAATAGGAGCTCATATTGTGCTTAATGGATAGACAAATTAAATTCTGTTTAAAAATTGGAACAAGGATGGCTCCTTAATAGTGTTCTGAAAATTCTGGTTAATGCAATGAGACATGAAAAAATAAAGAGGTATGATAATGGGAAGAGAGAAAAGATCATTATTTGCACTTAATATAATGGAAAACCAGAATATGCAGAAGTCGGCAAAAATAATCAGGTTTAATAAAATGATTCAATAAAATGCTTGATCTGAAATAAACATACCAAAATTAATAGCTTTGCTAATTATCAGCAGCCATGAGCAAATGTAATGAAGATATAGATCCTGATTACAATATGAACTCCTTCTCTGCTAAGAAACCCTTAGCGACGGACCTATATGGAGGTGTATGTAGTTGCCGTAAGGACCATTTTTTCGAAAATCTTAAAAATTATATTAAAAGATGAATACATGAACTATTTATCTAGTCTATCATCTATCTATCTATCATCTATCTATCTATCTATCTATCTATCTATCTATCATCTATCTATCTATCTCTATCATCTATCTATAATCCTGAATGAGAAGACAAAATATTCTCACGCAAATTAATAGGTTCTTACTAGGAAAAGGAAGAAGGGAGGATTAGCTCTACTAGAGATTTAAAAACATTAAAAAAAAACATAGAGAAAGAGCAATCAAAATGGTTTGGTAGCAGTAAAAAAAAAAAAAAAAGCACTTTAAATCAGTGGGACTGCCTAAGGGATCAGAATTAACCCCTTCTAGAATGAGGTCTTCTATCTCTTATGTGACTATTATGTTCACTACTTCTAATCATCTGTCACCTGGATAACCAGTGTCGTCTCCTAACTGGTCTCTGCTTCTGCCCTGACTCTTACTCAAACCCACACGGCAGGCAGAGGGATCCTTCTCACTCATATCAGATCTTTACACTCTTGAGTTCAAAGCCCTCCAATGGCTGCCCATCTGTCCTGTGTTGAATTGTGTCTTCCTAAAAGGTATGTCTAAGTCCTAACCCTGGTATGTATGCATGTGGAAATAAGATCTTTTCAGATGTGATCAAACTGAGGATCTGGCTAAATACCCTCCCGGATTTAAATGTGGAGTGGATTTAAATCCAATGACCATGTCCTTAGAAGACACAGACAAGGAAAAGACACTGTGAGACACACAGGGGAGGAAGCCTCATGAAAACGGAGGCAGTGATTGAGGTGATGAATCTACAAGCCAAGGAATGCCAAGGATTGCCTTTAGCCACCAGGAGCTGTGAGAGACACATGGGACAGATTCTCCCTCAGAGCCTCCAGAAGGAACCAACGTGGCCGGTGCTTTGATTTCCTCCACTTGGCCTCTACCACTCTCACTTTTCCTCTCACTTTGGCTTCCACCACTGTGAGAGGACAAATTTCTGTTGCTTCAAGCCACCACATTGTGGTAATTTGATATGGCTTCGCTAGGAAACAAATCAAATCCACCATCTCACTCAGGGTAACTGTCATTGTCCATACTGGTGACCACCTCACCTCTGATGTCATCTCCTACCTCTTCTCTTCTTCATCTGCTCCAGCCACCATAGCCTCTGTGAGTAATCTGAATGCACCACACCCTCAGGGACTTTGCACATGCTTTCTGCCAGCTTTGGAACATGGTTCCCTCAAGGGCCCATTACCCCTTGGTCTTTGTCACATGTCTCCATCTTGACAAAGTCTTCCCTGACCTGATTTTAAATGGCACCTAGTCTAGGTTGGCTGGAAGTCTTGATTCCCCTTCTTTGTTTTATTTTTCTTCATCGAATGTATGACTATCTGATAGATTGCATGGTTTGTTGATTTGTTTGTTGTCTCCTCCAACCAAAATTGCTCAGATCTCTCAGCGTGGTTGCTCACTATTGTATCTCCAGCACCCAGAACAGTGCTTGCCATGTGGTAAGGCCTCAGTGTGTGTTTTTGGAACAAATGCAAATACACCAAGTTCTGAGTAGGAATTTCATGTACAGTAAAGCAGGCATTACAAAACAGTGGGGGAGGATTAATTGATATATGATTTTGAGATATAGCACATTAGAGAAAAATTAATTTAGATATACATCTTATCCTGTGTACTAAAAGAAAATTAAAGTCAAATATGTTTAAAAATTCATAGAAAAATTAGCAGAAAGTGGAATAGTACATGAGTCTCTGGAAGGATAATCATTTTTAAAGAATTGAAGCAATTGAGGAAGCTACAAAGCTCATAGTGATAGATGCAGCTATTCAAAAATTAAAACTTTTGTACCATCAGTGCCTTCTCAGTTCCAATGAAAATCAGGACCTGTTGGGACTGGAGATGAATCCCAGGTGATCAGGTTGCTCCCAAATCTCTGGATGGCCTCTGGCCTGCCCTCTGCCTTTGTGTTTGTTCCTGGGATAGAAGGTGTGTATTCCTGCCCAGGACCCACACCTCCTCTAGGCCTAAGAACCACATCAGCTGCCTTGAGGCAAATTCCTGAGTGGGCACCAGTCATCCTGAGCATGGAAGGTACCTGGTTTCAGGTCACTTGCCTGACTGCTGGGAGACCCTCGCAGTAACCTCTGACATCAAACCCAAGGACAGGCTGGGTTCCCATAGGCCTGGCCTGTCCTCCTTGGACCTAGGTCCCAGCCCCCTCTGCCTCCTAAAGGGTGTCTTTTCCTGAGCTGTCCCTAAACTGTAGTAAGGATTCCACTTGTGCAGCATTTGAAAGAGCAGTCAGGCAAAATCCAGTCTCAGGGAGAGATGCTATTTTAGTTGGATGTTGCCATGGACGTGGGGTCCTTCACATTCCCTGGTTGATGATGGGTTTAAGTCCAGGTTAACCATTAACGTCTCAGTGTGATCGGTTTTCTCTTTTGTGTTGCATAAGCCCTGTTCTGACTTGTAATGGAGAACCTGACTTAGAAAGCCTGTGGTTTGCATAATTAAAGAGTTGATTAGAAAAAGAAGGCTTTAAGATAACAATAGTCCTCAGGAACAGAATGAGGCTGAGGATCTCTGCTCTTCTGTGTTATGCTTTAAGACCTCAGCAGACAGCAGGCCCACCTAGCTCAGTGAGGTAGTGGTAACTATCTTCCTTCCTACACACACTGCTGGACTTCGGGATGGGGACAAGAGGGCAGGGAGGGGGGAGGTGTCACTTGGGAGAGTGGGAGTTGTGCTGTACCTGTCCATGGAGGATTCTAGAACAGCCTTGCTCTCATTTTCCTCCTTGGATCAATTCAATTACAGGTGCCTCTTAATTAACCTGAGGTTTACTGGGAACCCTTATTTATCTGATCCTGGAGAATGACCTTGGGGTGAGCCACCCACACTTCTTAAGCCCCTCTGAGCCCACTCCTAAGCCAAAGAACCTGGACTATGTGCCGACAGGGCAGCTCCAGTCTTGCCTAACAATTCCTTTGTCTATTAATTGTAGCAAAACAACAAATAACAATGGGGCAGTTTGTTGGGCTTTTTTTTAAGGGTGGAATGTGAAGTTTTACTTCAATGGGGCTACTTGTTTTTACTGCTATGCCTCTTCCCAAGGCAAGCAACTCTTTCGGGGTCTTTTCCTACCCTTGCCCCCTTTCTGGGCTTTCTCACTTTCAGGCACCTACTTCTGGTCACCCATGAGGGTTGGGGGTCTATTAAGACCAACATAAAATTCTTCTCAAAGCAGCATCCCAAAAAATCAGATGTCAGTTTTCAGATTAGAAATATTACTTGATGAATGAGACTTTTTTTTTAAATTTGCATTTTTCAGTTTCCTAAGGGTGACATTGAAATTGCTGCCTATTAGTGCTGGTGTCGTGCAGGGGCAGAAATGAGCCAATGGAGAGGCAGGAGAAACCTCTGGGGTCATCCACCCTCTCCCCTTTCTACCATCCCTCCTTGATTGACCCTTCTGCCCCGTCCTGGGGGTACTGATGTGGGGGCTTGGCTCCAGGAAGCTCTCAGGTCCTCCCCCCGGTGGCACCGGGTGATTGCTGGGCCACCACAGCATTTTCAAGTCCACTGCCATCCGAGCAGCAGACCAACTGGGAAATATGTTTTCCCAGAGAATGCTTATCTAATAGTGGAATTTCAGGCTTAGGAAGGCACCTGGTGAGGGAAGATAGTTTTATGCTACTTAATCTCTTCTAATATTACTCTGGCCCTGATAACACCATTATATTTATAAATAGAGAACATAGTTCAGAGTAATGGGCCAGGAGATAGAGAAAATGAGTTCTGGGTCTGATTTCACCACTGCCTCTGTGTATGCATGAACACAAACTGTGTCAACTATTTGGGCCTCAGTTTCTTCTCCTATAAAGGAAGTGGGTATGGATAGACAATATTGGATTTCCCCACTATTCCTGAAATCCTCTAATTTCTAAGTAGAGATTTAGACATTTGTTCTGGAACTGTAAAATGCTTTTGGCATCCAAACAAGTTGATTTTCTTAATAGAATTCTACTTAGAAATATCACAAAAGCTCATCAAGTTTTCACATTTTCTGATTTCTCTAGAACTTTATTTCCTTGTAGCTGTTTAAATCTGAATAGGTCAAACACTTAATAAAGAAGCAGCACATGCACCTACCTGCCCTGCCTCCCCACATCACTGGACATAATTCTATCACAAGATAATTGTTCATAGTTTCAAAGCTTCTCTACTACTTCCTTTGTGACCCAGGCTTAAAAAATATTTTTTTAATTGAAGTATAATTGACATGCATTATCCTATTAGTTTCAGGTGTACATCAGAGTGATTTGATATTTCTATACATTATAGAATGATCCCCATGCTAAGTCCAGTTACCATCTGTAACTACAGAAAGTAATTATAGTATTGACTATATTCCCTAGGCTGTATGTTACAACCATAACTTACTATTTTATGACTGGATATTTGCACCTCTTAATCCTCTTCACCTATTTTACCCACCCAACCAACCCTCCTCCCTCTGATAATTCACATTGTGTTCCTATATCTGTTAGTCTGTTTCTGGTTTGTTTTGTTCATTTGTTTTCTTTTCTTTCTTTCTTTTTTCTTTTTTTTTTTTGATTCCACATAAAAGTAGGATCATACAATATGTGTCTTTCTCTGACTCATTTCACTTAGCATAATGCCCTCTATATACATCCATGTGGTCACAAATGGCAAGATTTCATTCTTTTTTATGGCTGAGTAATATTCCATTGTATATGTGTATACACACATAAATATTTACACATTTACACCACAGCTTCCATATCCACTTATCTATTCATGGGCATGAGTTGCCCCCATGTCTTGGCTGTAATAAACAGTGCTGAAGGAATGTAGTCATGAATTGGTGTTTTTACTTTGTTCGGGTAAATACCCAGAAGTGGAATTGTTTGTTCCCATGGCTGGTTTTTTAAGTGACTGCTCAGGATTTACTATGGTAACTCTGTGCCTTTTGTTTTAGAGCCAGGCCCTGTTTCTTGTCAATAGGTTAAAACTTGTCCATGAACATTTGAGGAAAGCGCTGGTGAGCTACCCCTTGGGAGACAGACTCATTGACGATTGGAAGATAAAGCCTTTAGTTAACAATCTCTAAGCCAAAATTTAGGAGCATAAAGATAGCAGGCTTAAACATTCAGATGCCAACTCAAGGTGCCAATCAGGTCTCTCAGGAAAAAGAACCCCATCCTCTCCAAAGGGCTGTCCCCTTCACCTGGGGGCCTCCACTTGCCAGCCAGCAATTTCTGCCTGGGCTTCCCTGTGGAGATATTGCTCCCAGAACCCTCTTACTCAGACTCCTCACGGCTGGGTTCTTGTCATCAGCACTCACCTCAAATATCACATCTGCGGTCAGAGTGTCCCCTTCCTAGTTACTTCGTCTCCTCTCTCCATTTCATTCTCAGAGTAAGGGTTACCACTCTCTGACATTTCATTGCTCATTGGTTGGTCTCTTGCGCATTGTTTCCTTCCTACTGCTAGACTAGACTCTGGAAGGGCAGGGCCTCTGCCTTGTTTGGGGATAGATGCCCAGCACGTGTTCTGTAATCAGTATACACTTGTGGAATCTTCAAGAATGGATACAATGTTTGCTAATATCAGCAGGGTATGGCTAATCTCACCCAAGCAAAGGCTTCATCATGCCTACAAGTCACTTGTCTCTCTGAACTTTGACTTTTCACCTGTCAGATGGGACATTACCTGCCTCACAGGGTCATATGAGGCAGGTGAGAAAACACATGTGGGAGCCCTTGGTGATTTGGAGGAGAACACCAATTACTGCAAGAGTTATGAGCTACTGCTGTGAAAGATGCCATTATACTATACTGGGTATATGCCCCATCTCATTAAATTTTCATCAATTTAACAATAATAACAGTAGTAATAGCTGGGATTGTCATCCTTCCATTTTAAGAAGAACCCAGAAATTAAGTATTAACACAAAGTCACTCAGGTGATAAATTACAGAAACTCCAACTCAGGTCTCACCATCTCCCATAGTAATAACTATGATTATAAACCTACTTATTAACAATTACATTTCAGATGCCCCAGAAGTCTGAGTACTTTGTACTATGGTATTTATATTTCTGCTTTTATATATCACATGCCAAGAAAGAATTGTCACTTGTATTTGGTATCTGTACTTTTTCTGTGGAGGTCCAAGGATGGCAATATAGACCACTAATGGGGATTATTCACACTTATGCCCTTCTAGTGACGACTTCATGGACTATTTAGCTAAAGGAGCAGGAGGCTAAAGAGGGAAATTAATATAATCTTAGAATGTATCCAAGATATTTGTTGAAAACATCTGAGGACCCATGGGAAACAAATATTTCTTCTACCTAAAGCTACTAAAATTGATTGAACATTGGTAAACCAGTTTAGGATCCACTAAAATACCAAATCATACCAATTCACCAGGTCATGGACGGTTTCTCATTAGAATATAAAACATGCAAGAACCAGAAAAGTGAAGAGATAAAGTTTCAAAAGTTCCAATGAAAGATTTATCATATGAGTTCTTTTCTAATATGTGTGATTTTCTTAAAGTAGTAAAATGCAGTGCTTTCCTCCCAACTAAATGGAGAGGCAGCAGAAGCAGAATGTAGAGGAGCTGATGAGGCTGTGTGCGAGGCCCCTAAGCATTTCCACTGTGAAATAACTTACAGCCAACCACCATCGTAAGCATTCTCTTTGCCAGGCATTCAGTGGACAAAAAAAGTCTCCTATTTTTTACTTCTTGTTTTTCAATGGTTACAATGCAAATCCAGTCTTATGGCACATTTTGGTGAAGCTGCTGAGTGGGCAGTCTGTCTTGTCTCTCTGTTCTTATTTGTCAGAATTTGGTGTTGCTTCCTTAGCTGTCGGTTAATCATATGTGATGGATGGATTTATCATAAGTGGATAAAAACAGGGTAACTGTAGTTTCCTGCGGCTGATAACAGAATGATTTAAAAATGTGTTTACCACCTTGTGGCCACTTGGAAGAATGCCACCTGTTATTCAGAGAAGTGGTGGTCCCAGATGATGCGTTGTGGGGGGTTTGCCATTACCATTCCTTGTGGTCGAAACTGCACATGGGGAAGGAAGATGTCATCTGACCAGTCTTATGCTGGATGCCTTGCCTCAGACCAGCCAGCTGGCGTCACTTCCCTTTTGTGAGGGACAAAAGAGGGTAGATGGTGGTTTGGCACAAAAGGATTCTCTGCAGTTTAAACAACAGTCTTTTCTGCTCTGAACTTCAGTTTACACCAAGGTGCCAACACAGAGATGAGCCTCCTGGAGCCAGTGACCCATTAACCTGTGTAAGCTTGCTCTCCATAGCATGCTGCTTCCAGGAAACCACAGGAACTTCTGCTGGGTTGCTGAATCTACCAGGCCTGGGATTCGGAGCACACATCATGCAGCACATGGAGACCACCCTGTCCCCCAGAATGGAATAATGTGCTCAAAACCTGGAATGTGAATATGCCACTGCATGCTTCAGGTGTTGGGAAGGCTAGTTTCCTTTCTGGCTGCTCAGGGACCTGCTTCTAAAATGTTTATGCTTGTTAACCAAAATTAATCTGTGACCTTTCCAGTCACAACCACAATTTAAGATTACCCTGGGTAAAATGAGCTAATCAGCTACTTCTTTGGCCCCAAACAAACTGAATGAGTATAACAAATGAATATAACACTATTTATTGGAAAATGGACATGCCGTTTGTTTGTTTGGCTTTTTTGAGTTTGAGGGCAACTTCCATTCTACAGGCACAGTTACAATGACCCAGAGACTTTGGGTGAAGCCTTAAAGCAGGGCACAGGCCACTAGCCAGTATCAATTCTCAGAAAGGAAGTTTCCGGGGAAAATTGTTTTCTTTTGTATACCTGCTTCTCTTTCTATTATGGCTAAGAAAACACTGTTAAGTGGGAAATTCGAGTGACTTCCTAGGTTCTGGTCTCTTTCAGAACAAGCCAGGTACTTGGTTTTGTTTTAAACTGGCAAATGGGTATGTGCTTTCTCTGGAAGTGAGTGTGGTCATTACTTATTCAAGAGTATTAGAAAATCTAATAGCTGTAAGATGTCAAATAGATTTTTGGATTAGATTTGGACTTCGGTTGGAAATTGGGAATTCTGTGGCTTAATGGGACAGGAGAATGGTGGCTATTGCAGCAGCACATCATTCAGATAAGCCATTAGACAACTTACATTAAGGAAGGTACTTTGCTTCTTGGAATAGTGTGTTTACATTAGGAGTAAATATTTTTATTGATGGCATATTTTGGAATAATCGAGCAATTCGGTAGTAGTAAAAAAAAAAGGGTTTTTTTGTTTGTGTATTTTTTTTTGACACAAATTGTCTGCAATAATAAAACAAAACACTAGATATCCTGGAAGGGGTCTGAGTAAACCCGATACAATAAGCTTTTCAGTAAAGGGTGGTCATCTGGCTGTGAACCACAAAAAATTCTACAAAC
Source organism: Vulpes lagopus (assembly GCF_018345385.1). Classification (NCBI taxonomy): domain Eukaryota; kingdom Metazoa; phylum Chordata; class Mammalia; order Carnivora; family Canidae; genus Vulpes; species Vulpes lagopus. The sequence continues at coordinate 108,822,053 of NC_054825.1, read as the reverse complement.
AATAGCAATTACCAATGCATTCTTTGATTCTCAGGGACAGCTGAATGAAAAATAAAAGGGGATATTTTTCTTGGGGGCACATGACTGTGACAGCCTCCTCACCCTATCTCTGCAACATTCCAAAACCTCTCTGCCTGGCACCAAGTATGTCCTTCTTGTCATTGTCTTGCTGCCCTTTGCAAAGTCTTGAGGAGTTGAAGACCCTGGCCACCATTCTGTTTGGGGGTATACACATTGCATATGTTAGAGATGATTTTCAAGGAAAAAGTGAAATGGTCTTAGTTTTACCAAGGAAACTGTTGCTGGAAGGAGAGATGATATGCTCTGTAAACACTGAAATGTATTTCCACCTGTGCCAGTATTACAGAAGCCTGTTTTTCAAAGGTTTCTGGCTTTAATGCAGAAAACAAACAAACAAAAAAACATTTCATGAGGGAAAAAGTGAGAAAGACTTTTTCTTGAATTTGATTGGGCAGAGGCCTCAGTGAGAAAGGTGACAAAATCTTGCTTGTTTACTGAGGAGCTGGGGTAATGGCAAGTCACCAGGGAGGTGCAGTGTTGTGCGCTCTAGAGCCACTGTCACCATTTCTTACAGACCATCCGTTATGGAGGGGATCCTAGTAGAAATGACCGTAGCTTTAACCTGAGGCTCACTGATGACTTTCCACAAGTATTTTTAAAAAATGCCTTTAAAATTAGACCAGATTAACATATTGTCAAAGGAACACTCACTGTTGCTCAAATTAAATTCTGGTTCTGCTCTAAGTCAACTCCTGAATTTCACAAGAGGTGACAGATTATCTGTAGTGATAATAATTCACATTTTGGTTTTTAGAAGATAAAGTACATTGCAACTCTTGATATTTCTTAACATTTTTTTAGTAATAATAGTTATTTAACAATATTTATAGATAAGTAAACAAAGACTCAAAATAAACCAAGAGCAGAAATGAGATAAAAGGAGTTAACAGAACAAAGTATCCCAGAAGTAAGCTTTAATAGGGAATAGAAAATATATGGAAGAATAATTATAAGAGAAAGTAATAAGCATTCTTCCAGGGATGTGGCAAATGTAGGATAACACCCCACCCAGCAGATGGAGGGCTCTCTAGCTAGAGCAGTATAAATAAAGGTATGTTTACACTGGCCTTTCTTTAATGCAAGGTTTTCATCGAATTACTGAAATCACCTTAATTCCTAGCGATAAACAATGCTGTGTTATTAGGTGAGTGTTCTAGATGAAAGTCATTTCTTGGTTCAAGTAAGGACACCAGAATACTATATTCTTGGAGCATATTAGCTCAGCCTCTTAATGATTCCCCTTCATTGTATTGCATTTTAATTCGGGCCCTTGGCCATCATCAAAGAAACAGCCATTTGAAAAGGACCATTGCATTTGCTTTACAAATATTGTTGTGGACAGTGTCCTTTACTATGTGAGAGTTCCCTAGAGAACTTTCAGTTAGAAGTTAATCTTAGGAAAAGTTTTGTTCTCTTAAAGCACAGTACACTTTCTACTTTGTGACTTTCTCATGATAATGTTTTAACTGAGCATCTTACTTTTTTTTTTTTTTTTGCCTAGGTTTTTTTCTTTGGTTCTAGCTTTTTTTTTTTTTAACCTCTCTTGTATGTTTTTGCTTAAAGCTCTTTCAAAACCTTTGTGAAAAGAAGTGGAGAAATAAATATGTGTATATATTGAGAGAATAATTTTTATGTAAATGAGGGCTTCTAACTTCACTTAGTCATTCAAAAATATTTTTTGAGCACCTTCTGGGAATGAGGGTTTCAACTCTGAACAAGATGGACTCCTGGTCTCTTGGTGCTGCCATTCTAGTTGGCTGAATCTTACAACTACTAGTAAATAGCTGTATAAATATTCTAGATTTAAATCTTATAAATATTATAAATTTCAGATGGTTGTGAATATTATGAAGAAAATAAGGGTATGGCGATACCTTGTACTTAATTAAACTAAGTTAAGTTGTACTTAAGTATAGTCCTCCTCGATGAAATGTGTCTGGGCCTATAGTTCTGGATCCCTAATTAAGACAGAGTGGTCAGGGGCACCTTGGTGATACAGTCAGTTGAGCTTTGGACTCTTGGTTTTCACCTCTGGTTGTCATCTCAGGGTTGTGAGATTGAGTCCTGCATCAGGCTCCATGCTCAGTGTGGAGTCCACTTAAGATTCTCTCTCCTCTGCCTCTGCCCCTACCCACCTCTCTAAAATAAGTAAATAAATACATCTTAAAAAATAAAAAAAGAGGGATGCCTGGGTGGCTCAGGAGTTGAGCGTCTGCCTTCTGCTTAGGGCGTGATCCTAGGATCTGGGATCAAGTCCTGCATCGGGCCCCCTGTGAGGAGCCTGCTTCTCCCTCTGCCTATGTCTCTTCCTCTCTCTCTGTGTTTCAAATAAATAAATAAAAATAAATAAATAAATAAATAAATACATACATACATACATACATAAATCTTTAAAAAAGAGAGAGTGATTAAAGAATGCCTCTATGAGAAGGTGGCATTTGAACAACGATCTAAAAAGAGAGGAGAAAGGAGCCACGTGCAGAAGCAAGGTGAGAGTGTTCCAGGCAGAGGCAGGGGAGAGCTTGGAGTGTTTGAAGAACAATGAGATGTCTGGTGAGATGGGAGAATGTTGAATAGAGAATACTCAATAAGAAAGAGAGGAGATGGAGCCAAAGAATTAGGTAAGGGCCAGACGATGTTATGTATTATCTTATACACAGCAGTGAGAACTTTGGAATTTATTCTAAATGTAGTGGATGTCATTGGAGGATTTTAAGCAAAGGAGTAACAAAATTGCATCTAATTTTGAAAAAGACCACTCTGGCTACTGAAGTGAGAGTGGGTGGTAGTGGAAACAAGGGACTTTTCAGAAGCTGTTGCAGCAATCCAGGTGAGAGGCTTCAGTGGAAGAACTCAGGAGTATCCAGATTCAGCCATAGGGCAGAACTCGGAGTTGCTACTGTCAAATTGGAGGTAGGAGGCAAAGGCAGTGGAGGCTTCAAGGTAGCCCTACAATTATGGTAAGCAGGTGGATGGGGGCAATGAAAATGTCCAGGGGCAAGTCAAGAGTTGCCTCGAATACGTTCAGTCAGGTGCCTACTTGTCACCCAGGAGCAGCCGTTCATTAGGAAGCTGGGCTAAGGCATCAGAAGCATGGAGCAGGGTCAGGTGTGGGGCGTTAGTGCATAGATGGTTTTGAAAGGTGGGAGACTGAATGAGGTCACCAGGGAATGGATGTCAAGAAAGAATAGAAGTGAACAGAGGGCAGAGCCCTATTAACTCTCTAATTCATGGTTCCCCTTTTTAATGGCCCTCACACCTGCGCTAATACGCAGATACCCACTCCTATGCAGAAAAGCTTGGTCTGAGTACTGTCCATGAACAGAGTCATTCTTAACTACAGTCCTCCTTGATGAATATTAAAGCCACCCAGTCTGAAACGAACAAGGGGTGGTGGAAAGGGAGGTGGGCAGGTGGGTGGGGTGACTGGGTGATGGGCACTGAGGGGGGCACTTGATGGGATAAGCACCAGGTGTTATGCTATATGTTGGCAAATTGAACTCCAATAAAAAAAAATTTAAAAAGAGAAAAAAAAAGCCACCCAGTATGATAATTTGCTAAATTAAATTTACCTTTAGGTTATCCTTATGATCCTGATAGAATTGTATGTTTCTAAAAGAGTGATAGTTTACAGTATAGAATCAAGTGGAAAAGTGTTCCCAAAGTAGACTTTAAAAGCTAAGGCCATGATAATCACCAATGGAATGCATGTGGGGCATTTTCAGGTAAAAACAAACTATTTGAATTTCCTGTTTTACTTCGTTCTGAATTAATTTTAAATGCATGAAATGCTTGAAATTAATATTATTTGTTGGAGAGTTTAGCCTGGGAAATAGGAACTGACTGCAGGACCAGACTTTCCAAAATGGTGATGGTAGCTAGTGGCGGAAAGAAAGGGAGGGCATCTTGCCCACCTCCCACATGCGCAGAGGGCAGTTAGCTTCTTTGTCGCTGGGTTACTAAAAACAGAAACATAGCAGAATGTATTTTCCTCCATTAAAACCTCCGCAATTTTTTACACTCTGCGATTTCTTAGTGGCTATGATGTTTGCCAACGCTAAAATCCCAAGTTCTGGCTCCCTTAGTGTTTGAAAGACTTTCATGTTTGCACTGTTCACTTTTACTCTCCCAAAAGATTACATCAAAATGAAGAATTAGTTTGGCAACTGAATGAGTTGGTACCTTTAGAGGATAGATGTTTTGAGAAACGAAGCCATATTTCACATAGTCTTAAATTAGATACTTAAAGTCACAATAGTCAGTTGGACTTCAAATTTCTGGGGCTGGATGCAGCCTCACAGCTCTTGAACCGATCAGATGGGGCCTTGTGGGATGAAGTATAGATAGTACCAAGCATTCTTTCTAAAATACATAGCACAAACAACAAGGAATTCCTTTTGTAAATGGAAGCACATGACAAAGGAAGGCAGGTCATTTTTATGACAGAAGGGCTCTTAAATTATTTGTACAAGAGCAAGGCATTACATTTTGTTTTCAGTGCCCAAAACATGCACATAAAGTGAACATTTTAAGTCCCCTTGGTCCAATATTACAGAATATTACAGAAAATGCTGGATGATTCAAGGATAGATCCTTGGTTAAGCTCATATAGAAAAGTGCCATAAATCAGCCCTACCAAAATGAAATATAACTAAAAAAATTAAGGAAGAGCTCTAAGAAAAGAGTCTTCCTTTCAGGGAAAAAAAAAAAAAAAAAAAACCCCCACACAAAAATCACACAAAAAAACAAAAGACAGAAACCCCAAACCAAAGACCTACTGAAACAATTTGAATGAATGGTATTAAGGGAACTGCCCTATCTCGGTCTTTAAAATGAAATACAGAATAGATTATGGATTAGGACACTTCAGCCTTGTTTGAAACACAATCATACATGGTACTAAAAGCATTCATCTTTGTAAATCACTGAATGAACACACAAAAGTGGCTGCAGCAAAAAAAAAACCTATAGTCAAATTAGAGACTACAAATGTAAGAATGCTTTGTTAGATACTTTTATATAAGTAAATGTTTGCTTAGTTTCTGCTTACTCTGTTTGACCACATTTAGTTTTTCACATTAATCACAGGCTCTGTTTATTTAACCAGGATGAGATGGATTCCATGGCTTCCCTTACTAAGTCTCCACAGCTGGACCTCAGACTCCCAGAATAAATTTCTCTTTCTCTCTCCCTCTTTTTAAATCATCAACAGTTAAGGCAATTATTTATCTTCTAAATGAGATAAAACAAGATTTCAATCATGTCAGCATTTCAGGGTTTGACTCAAGTTTTCTTGGTCTCTAAGCATCTTTAGCCATTTCAGAGGATGAGCAGACAGGACCACGTCCAGAACTCACAGGAGACCATGGGGATGGATTGAATGGTGCTTGGGGACTCAAGGCAGACAGGACCACATCCAGAACTCATTAAGAGACCACAGGGGTGGGTTGGATGGTGCTTGGGGACCCAAGGCATATTCTCATGCCTGTGTGTGCGTATATATGTGTGTGTGTGCCCATAGATTGCAACTATTTACACCATCTTACAGATGGCAAGACCTATTTCTCCTGACCAACACAGAAAGAGACTTGACAGCCTAAAAGTATAATTTAAAAATATACCCAAGCAGTTCACTGTGGGTACAAGCACATCCTTGGGTGTGTCTGTGTGAGACAAATGCAGAGTCTCCTTAAAAGAATTTTACCTAAGATGTTCTTTGTGCCAAGCACGTGCAGTTCCTTTCCCTGTGGAACTTAGGTCTTCCCGGTGACTGTGTGTGGCAGTGTCAGCTACAGCCAGCTGCAGAGCCTGAGTGAGACTCTGATGTTAGGGACATTTGTTTAACAACAGGGCCATGGCTTCCAAACTCGAATGCAATCAAGGGCACCAAACTCTATCATCAAAGGAATGAAGACTCCTGGATGACACCTCTGCACAGAGAAAAGTCAGACTTGGGTCATGACTGTTTCCCTGAGTTAATTCATTTATTCAAATTTTGGCCTGTTACAAAGCAAATAACCCCCAAAGTAAAAAAAAAAAAGAACACTTAATCAAGTATGCACTATATTGGTGGGAAAAAGACAATTGTTTTCAGACTAAACTATCAGCAAAACAACGCTCATTTCAACTGCAATTTGCAATTCATGATTGAAGCCCATTTAAATGTTGGTTTAAGTTTGAATTCACTTGAACACAAAAGAAGTAATTCCCTGTAATATTTGGAGACATCATCTTCTCAAGTAAAATGAAAATTGTTATTATTTTTTTTGCTTTCAGCCTGAAAACATTGGTTGCTATAAATGACACGCCTCGGTAATCTGTTAAGCATTCTAAAGGTGCTGTGGCTTATTCATATTTAATTTTTCCAGTCGCCTTACTAACTGAATCCATTGAGGCCAAAACACATTGGATGAGCAATCTTCATTTTCCTTATTTGTATTGGTAAATGTTTTCTGGGTCATAGGGAAATTTCATGTTATATCACCCTTCTGTGTCTCATGCTAAAAATACCTTCTCTTTGGTCTTCTATTAGAGAAGACATTTCATATAACTGTGAAAAAGTAATTGAGCCTTATAAATCAAGAGTAGAATGCTACAATGATTACGATCTGCCTATCACCACGTGAGGCTTTCCAAATGGGATCTAAATTGCCCTGAGAAATGCATGGGTGGGGGGGGGGTGTGGAAAAATCAATGTTGCCCCATTAGGTAATTTGCATTTGTTACATGCACAACACACAGTGGCATTAATTAATAGAAAGTGGCGGTGCTGATATATCTGTTAGTGATTAGCTTTTAGTGTAATTCATCAGATGATTATCATTTACCTAAAAATGCTACAAGGAGAAAGAGGATGAAATTTTGAATCAGCAAATCCCATAGGGCAGGAGGAAAGATCTTTGGTTGTGAATGAAACTAATTTAATTTTCCGACTTCTGATCCCATATCTTTTTTGCATGGATGAAAACAGTTACAAATTATAGCTCAAAGATAAGTTCGAATCTTTTTTAGAGCTTTAGGTAACATAATTGTTTAAAAAAATCTTTTAACCTTGGATAAACCAATTTAGCAATAATATTGTTGTTTCTGAGTCCGAATCCACGCTCACCTCTGCCCTTTACTCCTTTTCCCACCAGATTCATTCACAGGTGGACATGAATGTCACAATCTTGACGGAGGCTGAGCTCTGCCTTAGAATCAAGATCTTCTGCAATGCTGTCCACGTTGCTCCCATCTCTGGGTTTAAGTGCAGTGTCTAAGCTTGTACTCACCCTTCTAGCCTGCTTTCTGGTTCCTGACTGGTTGTGGAATGCAACCCCTCACCTTACTCTTCTCTCTTCAAAGAATGTAAACATGCACTTTCCCTCAGATTACTCACCACATAACCATCTGGACTCAACTCTTTGGTGGCTGTTTGCTATTTCCCCAGATCTGGCCAATTCTGGGCAGTGGTTCCCTGATTGCCCTGGCTCTCTAGCTGCTGGCTTGGATAGTCCCCTCCCATGTCATGTCAGGCTGAGAGCCACCTGAGGAAGTTGCCTGGAGCCTTGGCTACAGCATCCCCATAAGGAAACAGCCAAATTATGGATGGATGGTACATTGTACACACGCACACACACACACAAATGCGCAACTTTTTCTGTTAAAAGTTAGAGTAATCATAAAATTAAAGACTTTATTTTTATATTCTAACCTATAATCCTTTTTGGTTTTCTTCATGTGAAAATCCAATAAAGGTTTCAGAAGATAAAGTGAGATTGTGTCAAAAATGTAACTGTCCAGTTAGATATTTTATCGATTTTCCCCAAATGAGAACATATACATTTAAATGAAACTTTTGCAATGTGTTGGTTCAATGCTAGTTGTCACCTTTTTCTTCCTGATTGAGTTAATAAAATTTACATGGTATATAAAACCTTTTGACTAGAAAACATGCTTAAAAATATCAAACATCAATTTGCTATGTAATTTCCAATAAGAATTGAAGATTGGCATATAAATATATCAAAGACATTCTTAAGTTGCTTTTCCTAGAGAATTACAAAACATTAAAAAAAGTAATTCAACACTTCCTTTTGTAAAACCTCAAATAGGTGTCATGAGAGATCTTTTTGGAACGTGAATACTTACATGGACTGGACAAGGAATAAGAGAAGAAGACCCAAACTTATAGACTGTGAAGAAAACCTGTGCTAGCAGTTTATTAAGGGGAGGTAACTTGCTCAGGTTATCCAACTACTAGGAACTGAGGTGGGATTTGGTTGTAGGAGTCTTGGTTGGCCCTTTCTTCTGCACTGTGTACCTTCCATAGGGCAACACCCACCAGGAGTGTACTTAAACTGCTGGATAAATGAACAAACAGTTCTGGGTTGTATGGTTTTTATATGTAAAGAAAACTGATCATGGGAGCACCTAAAAGCAAGGCAGGAACAAAAATTAGAAAAAGAGTTGTTAAAGATTAATAATCTGAATTGAATTGAGAATGTAGTCCGAAGAAGACAAGTTATAAGCAATATTACAGGGGCAGAGAGTCTGCCCCTGGTGGCTATAACCGGTGTCAAAGGAGGGAGAGGAATCACAGATGATTCAAATAAGTATCTTGCATCAGAAAAGCAACAGGTGTAGTTAGGCAGCAGAACGTGTTTGACCTGGCCTTGTCTATCACCCCTGACCTCACCCTTCTTCACTATAGACTGTGAATTCAATACCCAAAGCAAGCATTAAATATTTAATGGCATTTATGGAAGGCTTCACAAGGTGGGCAGTAGAGTGCTTATACCTTGGACAGCCAAATTTTTCCTAAAGTTAAAAAAAATTTCTTTCTTTCTGTTCCTCTCATGAATAAATAAATAAAATCTTTTAAAAAAATTGAAAAAAAATTTCTACCCCTACCTTAAATTTCCTCTCCCCATAATAGCTTCCTTTTCCCATAGGTTTCTTCCATAACACACTCCCACTTGTATCTCAATCTTCCCCAAACACTTCCTCCCCATAGATAGCTCTGTCCAGTCCCACTTGCCAAACAAAGCCTAGCAGAAGCCCTTGATTTAGCCTAGTTGGAATAACCTATGATTCACAAGCACATTTCTAGTGTGGGAGAGTGAGGGAGTGTGTGTGGTTGTAAAAGGGAAGAGGGTGGTGACTGGTGGGCTGGGTGTGCTTCATGTTGTAATAGCACGAAGGATAAAGAGTTGATGGGACAGATATTTAATTTTAGTGCTTAGAAGCAGTAAGGTGTCCAACTAGGGATTTCTGGTTATAATTCCAACTTAGCTAATTCTCACAGACATGAATCTTGGGAGAGGGTAGTGATCAAATACTATAAAGTATAGATCTTGAAGGGTCTTCCTTTTATAAAGGTAGTCCTTGAAACCAAGAGATTAGGCAAGTGCCTTAAGATTATAATAAGAGAAAACTTATTCTAGCAGGCAGACAGTAAGTATCTGCTGAGTGCCAACATTGCACAAGAGCATATCAGTCGGACACTTACAATGTCTTGACAGAATTTCTTCTACATGAAGCTAGAAAAATAATGTTTTGTATCTCAACCATTATTTTTTTAAAGTTTTTAAAAAATATTTTATTTATTTGTTCATGACAGACACAGAGAGAGGCAGAGACACAGGCAGGGGAAGAAGCAGGCTCCATGCAGGGAGCCCGACGCGGGACTCCATCCTGGGTCTCCAGGATCACACCCTGGGCTGAAGGCAGCGCTAAACCACTGGGCCACCGGGACTGCCCTCAACCATTATTTTATTTGGTCATCACAACTGAGAGAGAAGATCTCATTAGCCTCATTTTATAAATGAGGAAAATACTCAAAGGAATGATTGTTCATTTCAAGTCATCACCTAGGTGATAAGATTTGGATCTGAAAGTTGAAAGTTTTTTTTCAATTGCTTTATTTTTTTAAAAGATTTTATTTATTTATTCATAAGACACACACACACACACACACACACACACACACACACACACACACACAGAGGCAGAGATACAGGCAAGGGGAGAAGCAAGCTCCATGCAGGAAACCCGATGCAGGACTTGATCCCGGGTCTCCAGGATCATTCCCTGGACCAAAGACAGTGCTAAACTGCTGAGCCACCCGGGCTGCCCTTCAATTGCTTTAATAAACATATTTACCACACATTGTGTACAGACCACTATGCCAGTTGTTGGAGATACAGACAAACACTATCTTTTGTTCATGAAACTCACTTCCATTGGCAGAGAGCAAAAAAATAATATCAATGATTACAAATCAAAAGTGATGTTGAAGTATCATGAGATGGGTTAATTGAAGTGTGAAGGACAAAGAAGAGTGATCGTTAGAAATACAGAAGACACAACATCTGGAGAGAGCTTTTTTCACATGAGAGGAATTTTCTAGAACGTCTAAGTATTCCATTCTTTAATGCTGAGAAAATTTCAGATTAAAGTTGATAGAACTCAAAGAAGAGTTATTCAAAGTGGAAGAATTGAGGCTGTGGAAGTCCTTCATGATGGGTGTTGAAAGTATCTCTTCTTTGTCCGGAGACCACCAGCAGTCACTTGGCTCAAATGCCCTGTGTGGCATACCAGGAAGAAAGATTCCTTCACATTGGACCAAAAGTAGAAAGAATCTATGTCACATTATTTCTTCTTTCATGATATCAGCACTTCACAGAGACTTCCTCTCATGCAAACTAGATCCAAATTCTATGCTGTCCCGGTGTTTAAATCCTTTCCCCAAATGTGATGCTGTTGTAAGTGACGCCAACCAGCACGAATAGTTAGTTGTACATAGAGGTGAGTTTTGAGCTCTAGAATTGATTGGATTTAATTGTTTACTGTTTTATTTTTTTTTTATTTTTTATTTTTTTGTTTACTGTTTTATAAAACTTACTTTCAACAAGCATTTTCCTAAATCAATACATATTTTCGTGTGTAGTATAATGGAATAAAAGAGTGAGCAATGCACAGTCTTTGTTTCATTAAAATCTAATACATTCTTAAACAATAGGAATATGAACATTTTGGTCATAGATTCAATTGTAGAATAAAATTAAGTCTGATGTTAGTCCATGCCATCATCAAAAATTTTCTTTTTCAATTAGCCCAAATGGAAATATAACTGCAGTCTTACATAAAAGGTTTGATAAAACTGTCTTCCAAGGCATATCCTTCATTAAAGTGATCAGTGAAAGGCCCCAGGGATTTTAACAGCACATAAAATGCATATATCTTGTGGAAGGAATAAATGCATATATCTTGTGAAAGGAATAAATAACACTAGAAAATATAAATAAAGCATCATCTTATTGATGTCAAACACGACAATGGTAGCTGGCAACTACAACCTTTTCCTAATGACTTGGTTTAGAATACAGAGCAAAACATGCAGTAATCACCTATGAAATTGAATGGTATGAGGCATTTTGTGGCAGAATTTCTACAAAGAAAGAATTTTCAAGAGAAAATAGGCTATAAAGTGATTAATTTGTGACCTTACACTAGTGTAATTTATGGTGCTTCAATTTCTTTTCATAGGAACTATCTTATGAGAACAGAAATGAGGCTTTAGAGACAGTAACTGCCATGACAAAGAAACCACTCCAACTTACCTTGTCTTAAAAAATTATTATTTTAAAAATAATGCTATTGCTGGGCTTATATTCATTCTCAACAAAAGTTGAGCATTTTTGTTTAGCTCAAGCAAAAGAAAAAAGAAAATAAAGCTAGATTTCTTCCTATTTAATAACATCTAATCAAATTATCTACATTGGTAGAAAATGATTACATAGAAAATATTCATCAAATTACAAATCCACTTATGTAAGATATCTATCAACAAAATAAAACTACTGTAAACCGGGATGTATATAATCCCAATGTGATTTTATGAAACAGTTATGTGACCAAAAATTACAGTCAGACTAAAGAGATGGAAGCTAATTGCCATGCTCCCTGCCTCCCAGTCCACCAAAAAATTAACCAAACACATATCACATATTTCAGACTGATTAAATTCATCATGGTTTATTTTTTTCATCATGGTTTTTTAAAGGAAGTGTCTACATTATTGAATCTTAAGACTCATTTATCTATAATCTGCCAACCATTCTAATACCCTCTGAAAGAGAGAAAGCAAATAGTTGGCATGGGTTTTGTGTATTCCCCACCTCTACTAACTGCTCCCAAAGTCTCTACAGTAGACAATTTTAATTGATCATGGCCATTTATTCTCTTCAGTATGGACAAAGGCTCAAAACCTTGTGTAACACAGCCATGCTACCACCAATCTGAATTAGAAAATGAGATGGATTTCATTTGCATCTATGTAAGACTAAATCTTCAACTAGTCAGGAGAAGAATATGGAGCACTTGATGGAGTGCTCAAAGTATACCTACACTCAGGAATATATTGAAGAGATTCTACTCAGTTTTTTTTTCTGTCACAAAGTTGAATTCCTAAATGGGAAAGAAAGCTAGAAAAGCATAAATATACATAAATAAATCATAATTGCAGATAACTGAAAGAGTACACGGAAGGAGAAGGTGAGTTCAAGATGGCATTAGAAGGATGGAGAAAAAAAAGGAATGGAGAAGAGCAGTGTTGTTTAGGAAACCCACTTGGAGGTAAAACTTCATTTGGTTTGAAGGAAAGTGGATGTGCTTTGGCAGATGGGGGGTAACAGTGGTTCCACTTTTACATTATTAAGCCCTAACATTTGTGTAGTACCCTGTGTGTTATATCCCATCATAGTTCCAAAGTATCTTGGAGTCATTATTACCTTCATACAAGCAGAATTATAGAAAGATGTCTGTAGATTCATAAGTACATGGAGATCAGGTCTATAACAACTAACCTTTGTAGTTTTTCTTAAAGCCTCTCCCTTTTAAGCAATATTTGATAATACTAAAACAGCAAACCAAACTGTAAATTGGCTTGTCAAGGGCAGAATCTTAAAAAGGAAATTGTATGCTTTAAGGATCCCTTTGGAGAATAGTACGGAAATTTTGAAAAATTAAAAACAAGTCTTTATAATATTGACATTAAAAGCTCAGGGAACTGAGAACATTTTCCAGAGAGAAATATATAAGAGAAAGTGATATTTCTAATAATTTCTCTTGGCTCCAGTAAGCTACTGTATTTTAAGAATGCTATTTCTTTGCAGGCTTATGTATATGAACACAGGAGATGAACAGTGTGGGATGGCAACTAGGAAAACCCCTTCTCAAAGGAGGACATATGGAAGCAGATATTTCATGCTCTGGAAATGAGAACCATATTCTTGAGACATAAATTTTCTAGTCACAAAAATCAACTCTGTTTGCTCAGATGATATTTTATAACCACAAACTATCTTCATGGAGGCTAGCTATGTACAAAGGAGAAATTGGGAAATTATTTTAATTAAGCCTCTGTCTCCAGAAAGTTATACCATGTTTAATTAATGGAAGTGGAATCTCGTCATGTACTTCAGGGTCATCAGTAGAATATAAGTTGTGGAAGGGAAAATATTACAGATTGTGGATATATTATAGAGCAGCAGGAAATGTGGTACTTCTAAAGTGCTCAGACCATTCTACCCTCTTCTCTCCCACTAAAATGGAATTGGTGAGCTCCTTGTAATCTCAGGCAAATTCTCTCAGTTATGTACTTCCAGCCATGTAGGTTCCTACCTCTTTAGGGGCTTCATCCAATAGATTGTTTCCTTTCTCTTTTGTGTCTTAGGTTTCATGGAGCTTGCTTTTTCATTTTTCATTTTAAAACAAACAATATATTTCTTCCTGTACTCAAAATGCTACCAAAATTTGGCCTTTATTCCCTTCACAACTGACTTTTTTGAAGGAGTTATCTACACCTGCTCCCTTCATCACATCTCATTTATTGTTTTGCTCTTCATAATCCGGCTTCTGTTCTCTTTCTCTATGAAAACTGCTTTCCCCAAGAGCAAGAATTCTTGCTTGGTTCCATGGACATTTTTCAGTCTTTGTCTTATTTTGCCTTTAGAATAAATCTTTGACTCTGCCCCATTAAACACATTCTTCTTTTGGCTTCCATGAAGTGAACTCTCTTGGTTTCTCTCCTACATCTTTGGCTGCATCTTCCTGGTCTCCTTTGGGAAATGGCTGTCCCTTAAATGTACGTGTTTCTCAGGACTTCCCCCTAGACTTCACTTCTCTCTCACTCTGCACCACATTCCACATACCTCTTCCATTAATGACTCCACTTACCCTCTAAAACCAGATAACTCTTAAATCTATTATTTCTTACTGGGCATTTTTTTTTTGAATGGAGTTGCAGAACCAAACTTCCAATGATTTACAGAACATTACCATATGAATGTCTCAGGGAGACTTTTTTTAAAAAAATATTTTATTTATTTATTCATGAGACAGAGATTGAGAGAGAGAGGCAGAGACACAGGCAGAGGGAGAGCAGGCTCCATGCAGGGAGCCTGACATGGGACTTGATCCCTGGTCTCCAGGATCACGCCCTGGGCCAAAGGCGATGCTAAACTGCTGAGCCACCAGGGCTGCCCAAGACTTTCTTAATGAAAGTGCAACTTATTATTTCTTTCCTTCCTACAAACTTATTTGTCACTGCATATTTTCTATTTTAGAATTTTGTTTTCATCTTATACTTATTGCTCTTGCTCATATCCATGTCTCTATTATTAAGAATTTTCATTATATATATTTCTTAAAGATTTCTCCAAGATTTCTGTTTCTCTCCATTTCCTCTGCCATTAACACATTGAAACCACTGCCATTTCTTACTTGGAGTGTTGTTTATGTTCAGCCATCCCCCCTGCCCCCTGGCCCCAGTGGTCTCTCTGACTATCCGTATCCTTCATCATCTCTACACCAAACATTTTCCATTAAAAAAACCTCATAGTTAAACTCATAGTTTATCATTGATATTTTCTCCCATAATGAAACACAGGGTAGTTATTTTTGTGGGGCTAGCATATAAAAGTTATTTAGCATACCAAAAGTGATTTAGAAAATAGCACATTTCTCTCTAAATTAATGTCTAGGAAAACTCTTCCAGGCCTTCCCCTCCTAGATGTTCTGTAATTCCCTGTTTTGATTGGTAGGTATACTCTATTCACCAATAAATCCATCCATCCATCCATCCATCCATCCATCCATCCATCTCCAGCTTTGTCCTTAAATTATGTAAGTCTCCTTATAAGCATGTATAAAATTTGAGTTGGTGATAAAGACACCAAGGACAGATAGCAAACAGGCTATTCCTGTCATGATTCAGTTAAGATGAAAATTTGAGAGGACATTTGATGATACTGTTGCAAAAAAAAGGTTGATGAAGCAAATTGTACCAAAGAAGACTTTCATGGGAGCCAAAATCCCTGCTGACAGTACTATATAATATCACTATGCATCATAAAATTTTGGTGGGAAAATGTGTCTGAAGTGTCAGCTTTGTTGCTGAGACCATCTCCTCCCAGGAGATGTCCTTTGCTACACTGCCTGGCCTGTCTGAGCAGGGACACTCAGCTGCAACTCTGAGGGATGTGTCCCTGCTGCTAGAGGCAGGGTGTCAGCTGAAAGGAGAGATCAGGGAAAGCTGAGGGTTGCTTTAGGGGTGGAGGCTTCTGAAGGGAAGGTGCAGGGGTTGGTAGTGCAAGGTTCAGGGTCTCCAGCTGGGAGTATATGTCCCCAGAGGGAACCTTTGTTAACTTGGTGTGTTCCCAGGTTTTCCTGTTTTCCTATTCTGGCACTCCAGGGAATTGTCAGTGTCTTCCTACTGCCAGCTACTCTGGGTCAGGGTTCCTTGTCCCTCTGGTCCACAGGTGACAGCTCATTTTCCCTACTGTACCTTTGGGAAACACACGACTTTCACAAGTTTAAGTGTGTACTCCCAGAAACAACACCAGGACACATGAACACTTTCCTTTTGCCCTTCTCGTCTCTCTGCTGCCCATTTGCTCACCTTTCCCAACTTTGCCCTATCCTCATATGTTCCTTCTTTCCCTCTTCTTTGGTGCTTTCTCCTCTCCTTTACACTTCTTCCCTTCTAGATACCTAGGTGAGGTAGTTTTCCTCAGAACCTCCACAGTGGAACTAAGCGCCGTCACATCCGGAGGATGCTCAGATGCAGATTCGGGGCACCTTATCAGAGTAGTGGAGGAGCTCTAGAGTGGCTAGGCCCTTTGGGCATCACACCTGAGGTAGGGAGCATTCTTTGATTATAAAAATGGGGCTCTCATCTTCTCTCCTTATGCTTTCTCTTGGTCATAAGTACTTTTCAAATGAACATAACCATATTGGCCTGTACTCAGTCACTAAGTTTCACACCCTTTCTCCACAGTCTCTGTGGTTTGTAGGATGCTGTCTCAATCACTAGGGGTTGGTTCAGGGCAGAGCAGGCATGAAAGACTCTGTGCAAGTAAGTAGGCTGCACAAGAGAGTTTATTTTATTGGTTGTAAATTATTATCTGTCCATTTCAACACATATTGCAGTGGAATGTCTGCAAATGTAGTATTATACAATAGCAACTTAATGCCAAGTGCAGCTGAATGAAGCAAGAACTTGCTTTCATGCTCTCATGGAGTACTTAGCATTCCTGGGCTGGGCTGTGACTGGTCTTGCAGCTTGGGGTCTAGGGAGATTCTTGCATGTATCAGGTCCCAGCTCAGAAAAGGCATATGGGTTTCATCTTATGGCCAACTTTGACAATTGCCAACTGATTCTGAAATTACTCCTTCAGCTCATGGTAAGGGGCCACAGCTGGTTTGCTGTGTCTGTCAAGGGTAGAGGAAGGATGAGGCAGGTGCTCGAGGAGATGAGAGATGGGGGGCATCACATCCTCCTCTTTGGTCCAGGCACCTCTGAGACCAACCATGGCAAGGGCAGAGGGCTTGCTTTCCTCTATCCAACCACAGGGACAAATGTCTCGCAGGTCCCCTTGAGGGCTCGAGCAAGCATAGCTATGCAGAAACTGGCTCTTCTCTTGGCCCTCTCTCCTCAGCACACTCCTGGGTGCATGTAGGGAGCACAGAAGCAGTAGACATGGCTAGTTCCATGGAGAGAAGAGGGTGCAGAAGTTAAACTAAAAGATGGAGTGGAAAGCAGGGTAACTGAGTCATGTAGTTGGGCTCTGGTCCTGTGGAAGGGATGAGGTGAGTTGAGAACTACTAGGCTCCTCAAGATATACTTTGTGAAGCTACTTCTTACTGGGTTGAACACATTATGTGAACTGGTCTCAAAGTTGTCATGATCTGCAAAGTAGTTAATAAATCTGTATAGGATTGTGTCCATGTGCACAGTAGCACATATCAAGGCACAGCCATCAAAGTGACATGACGCTACTGTGCTCTGTAACACAGGGTGCAGACTGTCCACTGCTTCAGAAGGGTGTGGTCAGGAAACTGATTGGGATCTGGTTGTATATGAAAAAAATGGTGCAGACAACTGTTCTCCTTGTTCTATGAGCACATTCGCTGGCATGGGGGTGAGAGGTTAATGGGATGACAGAAAAATTAGTGGATAAAGAAGGAGATGAAAGCAGCAAGAAGCAATTCTGGAGTATGGGCTGAGCTGCAGGCAGGAAGAGACTCTGCCCAGTGTTCTGGCCTGTGGCTGGTTGGCCAGAGTCATTGGCTTCCTCAGGTCTATGCCACCCCGTTCTCCAGCAGCCAGAGAGCTGGCAGCTCCTGTCTGGGGTCTCCGTTTTCTGGGTTGGCTGGGAGGGACTCTCAAATATCTCAAATATTACAGTATATTTACCTCTACTCCACCTTTCTCCATCTTACCTTCTGTATTCCTTACTGTGTTCTAGATGCTTCCCATGGCGCTGCCTTTCCAGACAAAGGGATGCTCTGTCTACCTCCTCTCTCCATATATTGCTGTTTAGAGTCCAGTTCACAGTCTACATCTTCTGGAAAGCTTTTTCTGACAACTTAAAGCTCTGACAAATTTTGGGTTTCCCCCCCAACTCCTTTGGACTTACGGTAACTTAGCATTCCATCACAGACCATCCTGTGCTCTTTACTTATATCTTCAACTATGTTTGGGGACTTTTATGGGGAATAGCTACTTTGGTATTCCCAACAGCAGCAAGTATATATGTAGACACAAGCAAATACTCCATGAGTACTGGGGGCTGGTAGCTTGGATAACTTGTATTCCAAGGGGTATAAATCCCTGATATAAAGTGCTGCTAGGGAGAGATTAAAAGTTGGTTCTAAAATGCTTGATCTTAAAGGAATGCTGTGCGGTATAGACGGTCCACATTTAGAAAATCTTTAAAAGATGCAACACATGATGTAAAAGTTAATTATATGGATATAAATCATTCTTTGCAAAGAGCTTTCAGGAAGGAGCATGGGCCATTGTGGAAGATGGCCACTTGGAAGTAAGGATATAAGGAGGCCTCTCTGAAGGCACTAGAGGATGTCAACATTAGCAATATTAAATGTGTCATTTTAAAGCCCAGAAGCAAACTGTTTCGTCGTCAGAATTGAATTAGGTTCTAAATGACAAGAGCTTGGTGGGAATCTCTGGACCTGAATTTGAAAACACTTCTACCGTCCCCTGGAGAAGGTCTGGAGTCTTCCTGACATAGAATCTGAAGGAATTATGGAGTCTGTTGGTATTTTTTATTTTTTATTTTTATTTTTATTTTTTTTTTAGTCTGTTGGTCTTACAAGAGAAAGTCAGACTTTTCTCCTCCATCTTCTCTTCTTTTTTAAGAGAAGTTTTCTCCTACCACAATTTAAGAGTCTTTCCCAGTAGTATTTGACAGCTATAGGATTACTATTTTTAAAAAGTCCTGCAATTGATTAAAGGGGAAAATGATGGTATTTGACTATCAGTGGGCTGCTGGTGCCGAGGCTATGGTAATTCAAGCTTAAACTGAACATTTCTGGAACTCTTATTAGGGCAGAGCCCACAGATGATTCTTTGCTAAACCATAAGATGATTCTGGCAAGCAAACTGAGAGCTACAATCTAATTGCTCTGAGAAGCAAAAGAATTGGTGTTTGAAAATGATTTTGCAAACACTACTAAATTGACATATGAAATTTAGCACTTTTTAGTGTAGTTAGATTTAATATTTTAATAAAACACAAATGAAGGGTCAGTGGTCTCAGAATTAGATGTCCTTTCTCCCTTTTTTGTATTTCAGAAAGAAAATGAACTGGCATTTCAGAAAACTTACTTTAGATGGTGTTTCATAGTTTTTAGAAATTTGAATAGATATTATTTTTAAAAAATTTTTATTTATTTATGATAGTCACACACACACAGAGGGAGAGAGGCAGAGACATAGGCAGAGGGAGAAGCAGGCTCCATGCACCGGGAGCCCGACGTGGAATTCGATCCCAGGTCTCCAGGATCGCGCCCTGGGCCAAAGGCAGGTGCTAAACCGCTGCGCCACCCAGGGATCCCTTGAATAGATATTAAATTTCAAGTTGTCTAGAATGGAAAAAAAATGAACTGCACTCATTCCATGACCTATAAGACTTATTTAACATGTCCAAATGTAGGCCACTTTCCTAGAAAATTATGCTGGCTTGCATTTAGTTTAGTTTATAAATATTTCTTTTATTTTCACTTGATATTTTTACTTTGGGGAATTTTATAAACATGACCATGTCCTTTCATCATGATTCCTTTGTTTCCCCAGCATTACCAAAATTATTTTAGAAAATATGATTATCCATTTTCCATGAAAGGAAATCCCTGGTATAAAAGAATCTTACTAATCATATCACATCATGAGAAAGTAGAACCACTTTATTAATCCTTTTGCAATAAAATGGCCTCCAACATAATTTCAAATCAATTAATTCAACAAAGTTGAGCTTGCACTATGTACCAGGTACTCTATAAGGTCTATTTCTGAACCTACCCTCCTTTCTCTTCCTTCCCCTCCCCTCCCCTCCTCTCCCCTCCCCTCCCCTCCCTTCCCTTCCCTTCCCTCCCCTTCCTTTCTCTGTCCTTGCTCCCTCTCTCATTTAACTTTAAAGACTGGTCTGCTTAGAAAATGCTTCCAAAGCTTATCTGCCACCACAAGGTTGATCTAGTTCAACACTTCTCAGACATAGATTAAAAATACCCTCTGGGCTCAGGGACTTGGCTTACATTTCCTGATTCTGCAAGTCTTTCCACTAGCTCTCACTTGAAGAATTCCTTGTTGGGAGAACTAATCAGTTTCCTGGGTGGGCATTTTGTGTGTGTGTGTGTGTATGTGTGTGTGTGTGTGTGTGTGTGTGTGAAAATCATTGGTCGAAGATTGATAAAATGCCTCTACTTCCTTTTTACCTAATATCAACATTAGCAATAGTGAACAATTCCATTTGTCCATACATATATTTTACAAAAAAAATATTTTTGGTCAGGTTTCCACACTGAACTCAAGCTCATTTTGATGTGTTTTTTCATGACCCCGCACACAATCACAGCTTCTCTGTTCAATCCTTAATCCATACATTAATTTTAACAATCTTCATTACTGTGTTATTTTTCTTTCTTTCTTTCTTTCTTTCTTTCTTTCTTTCTTTCTTTCTTTCTTTCTTCCTTCCTTCCTTCCTTCCTTCCTTCCTTCCTTTCTTTCTTTCTTTCTTTCTTTCTTTCTTTCTTTCTTTTTCTTTCTTTCTTTCTTTCTTTCTTTTTTTTTTTTTAAGATCCCATTTATCTATTTATGAGAGACACACAGAAAGAGAGAGAGAGAGAGAAGCAGAGGCACAGGCAGAGGGAGATGCAGGCTCCATACAGAGAGCCTGATGTGGGACTCAATCCCGGGACTGTAGGATCACACCCTGGGCCAAAGGCAGGCGCTAAACCGCTGAGCCACTCAGGGATCCCACTATTTTTCTAAGCTAAAATTAGTTTTCCCAACTTAGATCTATCTTCTTAGCTCAGCTGCATCTGCCTTATTTCTTATTGTTGTAATCTCTGGCTGGTCATGTCAATCTGGTAGGAGAAATGTGCCAACGATGCCAAGTTTGAGGCTGGGCCTTCCTGCACGGTGAGGAAGTTTATCATTGTGGCTCTAGCTGCTGCCCCACCTAAGCCAGTCTTCTTGCCAATGCATATGAGAGTATGGGTGTAAAGTGAATGTTTTGGGAAAACTAGGTGTTAAATCATTGTGGTTTCAGTCAGCATAAAGCTATTTCTGTGACTGCCAACACAGCCCAGGGCACATCTTGCAATGAGGCAGGTTGACAGCACCTCCTCATTCAGGAGGGATGGCACACCATCAGTAGTGGCTCGTAGTTCTCTCATTAGAGAGAGAACTTTCTGTGTATTTGGTGCACCTTCAATTTCTGACTTACTAGAGCAGCATGAAATTGTTTTTTTTTTTTTGTATGCCAAATGCAAATTAGTATGAAATTGCGTATGTTTTTTCATGATTTTTCATTCAATTGGCTAGCTAAGTAGGATTCCAGGTAAGGGAGGAACACTTCTCCCATAGTCCATCACTTGTTGTACTACATGTGGTGGAGGCTGCTCCCCATGCTGCCCGGGGACCCTTCAAACTGAAGTCCTTTTCTCAATGCTTGAACAGAGGGTCCTTCCCTGGCCTTTGCCTTCCTCTTGGGATGGGAGATCTCTTTTCAGAGTTACCTCATCTCCTGGGCAGTGTACCCTCCTGGCTGCCATTTGAACACAAAGACCCAACCCCCTAAGTCAGTGGGAGATCACCTGGGCCCCTGGTTCCACTCGTGGGGCAGTCCAAGCTCCCCTCTGACCAGTCCCCTTTCACTCTCTTACATGTACTGTTTCTGCATGAAAATCTCCATCTCAGAGCCCTATTTCCAGGAAACCTGACTGGGACAGTATATTGCACCTCTATTTTAGTTTCCATCCATTGTTTAGATGAACAACGCAATTAGAAAGGCACCTCCCTTACAGTTGAGGCCTTCCTGCCTGTTTTTAGACATCTCTTTCTCCCTAGATATATTTCTCTCCATGGGAACTGCCACAAGCCAATGCCAGCAAAAAACACATCTCTCCCCATGCCTCTTCTGATGACCTTCCTTCCCTTACTCTCGTTCAAGATCACATGCTCCTCTAGCCCTTGGCTCCAACTTCCTCGCTTACAGCATGGACACATGGAGTCATCTATAACTCCCCTCACACCCCCACCAGCCCTGTTCCAGCCAACTGAAGGCCCCCTGAGGGCAGGGACTCTGTTTCATTCTTATTTGAACTTACCCTGGCCCTGCTCAGGCCTGGAGCCCAGCTGGCACCCAGCCAAAGCTTTCTCAGTAGAAGACACATTTTTCTTCTTGATATTTTAATTTATTTTTAATATTCTTTAATTTTACTTCTTTTTTCTTATGTGTGGTATACACATACCATACTTCTAAATTTTTAAATAAAAGTTAATTGGTAATTATTTCAGGTGAAATGTCTATACGTTAGGTCATATAATCCCAATGATATTCTAGTTTCATTTATTTCCCTTTCTGAGCTCAATAATCGTTAACTTTCTCGAAGGCATTCTGATATTACTTCAACTCTAAATGATTTTTCAAAAGTAACATTTTAAGTATTATAGTCAATTCTCTTAATTACTTGCAAAGCATGCAGTCTAGACCTAGTAATTTTATAGATGTTAACATTTACAAATGTTTCCGTATTTATCTGATGTCTGCAGAGCCTACATTATTTCTTAGTGGTTCAAATTTCTTAATTTTTCTTTCTAGCACAGACTGGACAAATGTCTCAGCTCTTTTAGGATTGCTACCAATTTTACTCCTTCCTCATTATTTATGAGCTTGTATGAAATGGTGCTTATGAAAGTGGTTTTCTGTGCGCCACTCTTGTTCATGCATTCTTCTTATTGACACAAACTCCTGTCTCCTGCCTCCTCACGGCACACTCAGTAAGGCAGCTGGTGGGCATGAATCCTTGGGGAACTTTCATTTTCCAGAAGGCCAGTCCTAAGAATTCTGACCTGTTTCTTTTACAAACACATTAAGTACTGAAATATCCTTTGTAGTGCGTCAGCTTTCTTGATTTTTCAACCGTAAAAATTCTAAAAATTATTTATCAGTTTATTGTTATAGTTTGATTATTTCAATTAATGGAAATTGGGGGGAAAATGTTCCATTTAGCTTCTGGATTTGACATTCTCTGCAGCAAATTTGAACATCCCTGGGTCTCCAGAATGCAGCCAGTGTGTACACTCACACCCTCGAGTAGATCCAAAGATCCCAGAGCCATCACTGGAAAATATTTGTCCACCCCTTACCAGCCTAGTTGTACAAGTTCCCATGGCCTGGGGTCCTTGGCTCTTCTCTTCAATGCTCTGAGCCTGGACGTGGGACCATTAACAGGTACCATCTTCCCTGCCCTCAGTGTCCAAATGACACTGAACATTGGGTCTTCCCCAGACCCACAGAAATGAAGTGCTTCTGCCTACACGGCATACATTGGTAAGGGTACCATACAGCTTTGCCTTTCTTTGTAATTTTATTTCTTTATTTACTTTTTCTTGTTTATTTAGAGCTGTTGTTATTTTTAAATAGCTCCTTTGAATACAAATAACCTTTCCTTCCTTGTTATCAGACTGAAGCATGGGACTCTGGATTCTACATCAGACACACTGTGCATCCATGAATCCTAAGCTATACATGGAGATATTAATACAAGGATGATATCTACTTGAAAGAGTTGCTGTGAGGCCTACTGGAAGCTGCATGTGGACAGAGCTCCCAGAGCTGGGCTCAGGGCAGGGCTCATTCTCCTCAGCTATCCTTTCCAGGAAGGATGTGGCATCACTCCTTCAACTCCCAGATTTAGACTCTGAAGGTGGAGCAGTTTTCTGAGGATCCCTCTCTTTGGGTTCCATTTCATTTGGGGAACACAGAATGAGTAAATGAAGGGAAATGCAACTCTGAATAATATGTGGGGAAGAAGAATATTTATTTTATTACATAATATTTACTTACAAAATAATGAAATGCTTTCTAGACAGCTAAGGCAGACCAGATTCATAATTTTCTTATGGATTTGGGCTTCAAAATGCTGCCTTGTCATTAGGACTTTCTATTTTTTTCCCAAGATTTTATTTATTTATTTATTTGACAAAGAGAGAGAGAGAGCGAGAGAGAGAGAGAGAGCAGGAGAGAGAGAGAACACAAGCAGAGGGGAGGGGCAGAAGGAAAGGGAGAAGCAGACTTGAGCTGAGCAGGAGCATGACATGGGGCTTGAGCCCAGGACTCTGAGATCATGACCTGAGCTGAAGGCAGATGCTTCACCAACTGAGCCACCCAGGTGACCCTCATTAGGACTTTTTCAGTCGCAATCTGCAGAGTAAGGCTTATTTTATTCTTGGACTATATGGCTTCCTCTAATTTTGTCTTGCCTCTAACATGAAGTTATCAGAACAACAGAGCAAGTGGCTTAAGACTCAATGCTGGTGTCAGCCAAGCTCTTCCAGTCACTTGTATGATCTTCCCTAAGTCATAAGCCTCTAAGCCTAAATTCCTCTCTTTAAAAAATGGGGATAATAAAGAATCTTACTCTAGGGGGTATTGTGAAGATGGACTAAAATAATCTAGGTAAGCCCTTACGATGCTAGTTGGCACTTGGTAAACCAGTATATTTTCACTGTTATTAGTAATAATAATGATGCCATTCTAGATGCTATTTGCAACATTTATATGCGATCATCAACTTTTAACTTCTCCGGATATTCTCTTAAGCAATATAGTGGGTAGCCTGGGTAAGCTCAGTGGTTTAGCGCCGCCTTCGGCCCAGGTGATTTTGTAGAACAGGGATCGAGTCCCACGTCGGGCTCCCTGCATGGAGCCTGCTTCTCCCTCTGCCTGGGTCTCTGCCTCTCTCTCTGTGTCTCTCATGAATAAAACAAAAA
Source organism: Vulpes lagopus (assembly GCF_018345385.1). NCBI lineage: Eukaryota > Metazoa > Chordata > Mammalia > Carnivora > Canidae > Vulpes > Vulpes lagopus. The sequence continues at coordinate 108,797,128 of NC_054825.1, read as the reverse complement.
TCTTTAAAAAAAAGAAATATAGTGAAAGAAAAGTTATGCAAATGTGTATCTCTAAATTACACATATGTTTGGAACTTTCAAAAACTGGCCTGTGGTTTTAAGTACCGGATTGCAGTTTCCAGATTTAATTCAGTATATGATATATTACAGAAAATTCATGGTGCTCTGTGAGTTTTCACAACCACTATTTTTCCTGCATTGCTTCTGCCGCCTTAAAGCTGGGTTCTCAAGCTTACAATTCTCTCCTGTTCTGGAGTCTACTCTGGGGGAGGTAACATGAGGAGGGCATAACATGGATCTTCACTTTGGCCCCACCTGCCAATTTAGCAGCCTGTTCTCCTGCCAGTTGTCCCAATGAGCACAGAGGACCACAACTCCTGGGTAAAGGAGGTAATGTCTGAGAAAGCCCCCAGAAAGTGATCTGTGGGAATGGGCATTATTATTATAAAGATGGAGCTGTTCCTCTCTTTCCTGTGCTTCCCAGCCCAGTCCCTGGTACTGGCTCCATCTGTGGCAGAAGATATGAAATTTGCACCGTGTATATTTTGAGTTCCTTCTGTTCCCATCTCTCATCTAGATTTCAATGCAGTGAAAAGATAGGAGCCTTGGCCAGAATGGGGCTCACCTTCTAGAGCGGGAGAGAGCTAATAAGTTAGTAGTTGACAATGAGCTGATTTCAGAGAGTGATGCATCTTGTGAAGGAGAATAAAGTGAGGGAAGGCGATAGAGTCACTGGCAAGATAGAAGGGCTGCTTTTCTATAGAAGTGTTGTGAATGCCTTTCAGGGATGACCATTTGGACAGAGGTCTGAACAATGGTGTGCACCTTGTGAAGGGCTGGGGGGAAAGAGGGTCCAGGCAGAAAGTGTGAATCAGCACGAGCTTGAGTAGGATATGACCTGGGTGTTTCTGAGGAACAGGGGAAAAGGCTGGTGTGTGTGGGTTGTAGGGAGTGAGGGGAGCAGGCAAGCAGGGCTGGAGGCACTTGTCAGGAGTGCAGGTTTTATCTAAGAGCAAAGAGAAGCCATTGGGAACCACTCAAGTGAGAGAATGATGTGATGGGACTTCTGTGTTAAAAAGGTAACCCTGGATGTTACAAAGAATAAACTTTCAGGCATTAAGAGTGGAAGCAAGGAGAGACCCTTGAAGGCTACTGCAGAAGCCTAATGGGGACTGTGGAGGCTTGGGAAGGTACATTCTGAGTGGAGTGGGAAGTGACCAGCTCCAGGATATACTCTGAGAATAGAGCCAATGAGGCTTGCTGATGGTCAGGGTGCCACTGAAGGATAAGAGAAGAGTGAAGGATGATGTTTAGGGTTATGGCCTAATTGTGTCATTGACTGAGATGGAAATAACCAAAATGACCAAACAAAAGTGGATTTGGGGGAGAAATAAAGAGTTGTATGTCAGAGGTCATGTTTGAATCACCTATTTAGATACCTAAATGTAACGAGCAGGCAGGTGTTTCTACAAATTAGAAGGATGGTTAAGGTTGAGAATATACATTGTGAACTCTGTCATCGTTATGTAAAATGGTTCAGAACTGTGAGCTAGAACAGAGTTGCACAACAGAACAGGTACTGTTTTGTACTGGGTATGTCTCTGTTGTGAAGGGCTGTCCTGTGCATTGTGGGATGTTGATAGCAGCATCCCTGATCTTAACACCCTAGGTGCCCATACCATTCCCTCAAGCTGTGACAAAAATGTCTCCAGACATTACCAAGTGACCCCTGCAGGGAGAGTTGTTGCAAGAGTGCAGCTGGAGAAGAGAGATGGCCTGAGCCTCTAGCCACATGGCCTGTGCGGCAGAGGAGCCAGTGCAGGTTGGTGGGGTGGGGCGGGGGGTGTGCAATGAGCTGGAAGGGGCACTGGGACCTGCATCTTGGCAACTGTAACCTGTCATTGAGATTTGGAGTAAGATGAAGACAAAGCACTGGCCACTGGGTTTGGCAAAATGGAGGTTCTTGGGGACTTAAGATGTATCTTAAAGTGGTGAAGGGGATAAAAGGGCTATTAACTGAGTGACAAGAAAGTGGGGTGGGTGTGGAGAGAGGACACAGAAAGGATGGACAATCTTTTTTTTTTTTAAGATTTGTTTATTTTCGAGAGAGCAAGTGGGAGTTGAGGGGGAGAAAGAGAGAGCGAGCATGCACACAGAGGGAGAGGGAAAAGCAGACTTCCCACTGAGCAGAGAGCCCGACTCGGGGCTCCATCCCAAGACCCTGGGATCAGAACCTGAGCCAAAGGCAGATGTTTAACCAACTGAGCCACCGAGGTGACCTAGTTGGGGAACCATTTGGAAGAGGTTTGTTGAAGAGAAAAATAGAGAAATGGTATAATGAACATTTCAGAGTATGGGGGTAAGAAGGAATTTTTAAAATGTGACAAATGTACTGGAAAGTGGAAGCATTACAGAAATGAAGTCCTTGGGTAGATGGGAGAGGATAGGCTTTGGGACTTAAGGGGCTTACTTTAGATAATTGCACAGAGGATACTGTATCTGTAGTAAGAGAAGGGAAAGCTGGCTATATGGGCGCAGCTGTAGTTAAGTTGGTATACATTTTGCTGGGAAGGTGTGTTAGTACTCATGTGATGCCTCTGTTTTCTTAGGCAAATAGGAAGCTAATTTATTAACAAAGAATGAGGAAAAAAACAGTTGCCAAAGAGAAAGCAAATATGAATTCCTTAGGAATATGCAGACAGCATGTTGCCTGTTTGAGCTGTATGGCTACGGGCTTTCGATCACAGGTTTGCTCTATGGTCGGGCTTCTTCCTGCGCCCAGGCCTTTTTGTCTGGACTCTGATATCCACCTAGACCTACCTAAATCCTGCCACTCCTGTGTCCTCTCTTTTAGGGCTGGACTCCTTTTGCAGGTGGGTGGATTTCCTGAGTGTGAGCTATCAGCTCAGGCCAGGTGCTTCTTTACCCTTTCGGGCATTATACCTAGAACCACAGGGCTGCCATCTGTGGCTTCAGCAGGGACGTTTAGACCTCACTTAGCTTGCCCTCCACTACTGATCCCTGAGTCTGCCCTGTTGCACTGGTACCCTCACTCCAGTCCTATTAGGATGGAAAGGAAGTTTTGAGTGAAAATTGGGAAGATTCAGATTTGCAAAGGCATGTTAGTGGAATACTAATCAGTATTTTAAAGCTCCTCATGGGGTACAAAATTCTGTAGATACAGCAAATATAAATGATCATTTTTTATATGGATTATTGAAGGATTTAATTAGATGAGGAGAGTCAAAAGCAAGCACATCAAATATTGTGAAGTTTCAGTGCTGGTTAATCAGAGCAGAGCCTTAAAGAATAGGTTGTTTTGTTCTTGGAAGATGGTACCCTGAGTAAAAATAATTAAGATAAGTTGGATTGAAAATGGAGGGAAATACAGCAACATCGCCAGTTGTGAGTTTCACATTATTATGAAGTCATACTGCTGCACAGGGTATGCTTGTATGCAGGTGTGTGTGTGTGTGTGTGTGTGTGTGTGTGTGTGTGTGTGTATGTGTGTATACATGTGTCTATATATACTGGGGACAGTGGAGGGTGAGTTGGTGGGTGGGTGGTGTTTGTGGAGGGATTTTTGAAGCGGTAAGACTCAATTTTGATTTTCTTAAACCATCCAGCTTGAATTTGCATTTTGGATTTCTTTTTTTTCTAATGTAGCCCAACTCTACATTAATGATACCATTTCCAAGAATTTATAAATACTTTCCTTAAAAATTCTATCTTGAATTTTGTTCTTTTTCTTTCCTTTTTTTCTTGATGGCAGTGCTGCGAATCCAGTGGTGTGATTCTCTTTTGCCCCGTCCTCCATCAGGCTTTGGTCCCAGTTCTTCTGCTTCAGATTCCTTGATAATATGAAAGTCCTTCAGTTTCCAACTGTCACCCTTCTTCTCTCCCCTTAGAGAAGAGATATATCTTTGCTGCTCCCAGTGTTGAGTTTCCACATTGTCTTCAGCATCCTCTTTCTCTAATGCAAATTGTCAGGACACTGGCTCTACTTTTCTAGGAGACAGTTAAACGTTGGGGTCTCCAGGATTTCCATCAGTGATCATTTTTCTTAATTTCTCTGTGATCTAATTACTAACACAGCCATGTAGGTGGCTGTCTTTCCAGTGGGGTCTCTCATAAATATCTCAGACATGTATTCTATTTTATTTGTTGACTGAGCCCATCTTGAGGTACCATAAGCATCATAAAAACTCAACATATCTAAAATGAAGATCATCATATTTCCTCAAACATTCTGTTTTTGAATTTAGCACTTGGTTAATGGCATCAGTATCTGCCTATTCAAGGAAAGTAGATCTACTAAAACTGACTCCAGAAGAGACAGAAAACCAACTAATAGCAATGGATGATGTTATCAAAGCTATTAATAAATTAAAAATACACCATGCCTAGATGGCTTTAGAAATGAATTAATTCAACTTTCCATGGAATTGTTACTTCCCTTAAACTTTGTTAAAAGGAATAAGCCTCCAAAGTCCTTTCTTTTAAATGATCAGAGCATATTACTGACACCAAAACTTGACAGAACAGCTTTTTTTAAATAATAAATTTATTTTTTTATTGGTGTTCAATTTACCAACATACAGAATAACACTGAGTGCTCATCCCGTCAAGTGCCCCCCTCAGTGCCCGTCACTCATTCACCCTTCCACCCCGCCCTCCTCCCCTTCCACCACCCCTAGTTCGTTTCCCAGAGTCTTTATGGACAGAACAGCTTTAAATTAGATAATTATTCTGACTATTACACAATTTTAGTAATTGTTAAAGAGATTTGGCAGTACATTAAAAGAAAAATACACTACAACTAAGATGCATTTATTCCTGAATATATAGGTGGGCTTATAAAAATTTATAAAGAGGTCAAATCAATATATGGTGGTAAAAATTAAAAGAGGCAAATTAGATAAGTCATATAGGAGGCATTTTGAATTAATAGATACTTTTCTTAAGTCAGCATTTGGCTTAATGGTAAAATACTAAAAATATTGCTAGTAAATCTGAACAAGACAAGAATGTTGGTCATGGATACAACTATTTAAAACTGTTATTGAAATTGTAGGCAATGTTAAACAAGAGAAATAAATAAAAAGTACAAAAACAAAAGAAGGAAGAGTTATCCTACCTTTTGTAGATTTTATGGCTAATAATTAGAAAACATAAAGTGAATCACCCCAAAAACTATCATAAATAAGAGAATTCAATGAGGTTATAAGTATGCATACCACGGTTGCACTATGTATAAATAATAACCTATGGGAGAATGCAGTAACAAAAAATGGAAGGAAGCAAGTCATTTACTATAGACAAAGAAAATATATCAGAAAATAAAATACCTATGAATGAACTCAAAAGGAGATGTATAATGTTACATAAAGAAAACCTTACAACTCTACTGAAGGACTTAAAAGAAGGCTTGGAAATAAAATATTCTAAGTGTAACAAGACCACTTGAGGTGTCCTAAAAATTTAATGTCGATTTTTCTGGACAATCAGAAGATCTTGTTTTCTTATGAGAAGAAGAAAATAAGAAAACATAAACATGCGAGAATAGCTTAGCAGATTCTGGAAAGAAGGTAGGTGAATAGGGACCAGTCCTACAAAATATTAAAACTCTGCTGTTCACTTTGGTAGCCACAAGCCACATGTGGTTTTTTTGAAGTATAAACTAATGAAAAATAAATAAAATGAAAAAATTCTGTTTCTCAGTCAAACTAACAGCATTTCAAGGACTCTGTGTGACTAGTGGGTTATTATACTGTACAGCGAAACAGAGAATATTTCTTTCATTGCAGAAGGTTCTATTGGACACTGCTCTATTAAAACACTATTTAATCTCAATAATGAAAACAGCTTGGTACTGGAGAGGTAACAGTTAAGAAACAGAATTGAGTACAAAATTCAATACAAATAATGTGGGAATTTATAGATTGTGATAAAGGCTGCTTTTTAAAGGTGAAGAAAAGAGAGGCTATTTTTTATATGATGTTGGGACAATTGACTAACCATTTGAAGAAATATACAGCTGGATCTTTATCTCTTTATATACACCAATATAAATTCCAGATAGAACAGAGATTTAAAATGTACAAACGGAACAAACAAAACTCCTTCATGTTCCAGGACAAAAGATTAGTGCATTTATTTATAAACGTGAAGTGGAGACATTTGCAATGCATATAATTGACAAAGGGCTAATTTCTTTAATTTAGAAAAAGCCCCTGCAAATCAATAAGAAAAAGACAACTAAAACAATAAAAAGAATAATGTAAATAGGGGATATGTAGGAAAATTAATACACATGTCCAGTAATTATATGAAAGGATACTCTACCTCAGTCACTGGAAAAGAAACACCCCTAAATATTTTAGTGTACATTCTTTACAAACAAGGACATTCTCCTACATAGCCACAATACAAACACTGCAATCAGGAGACTACTCCATTCATATTTTGCCAGTTGTTCCACTGTCATTCTTTACAGCAACAAGGCTCCAATCCAGAGTCACATGTCCTATTGAGTTGTAACGTCTCTCCATTCTCTTTCTGTCTGGAACAGATCTTTTTCCCCTTGACTTTCATGCCATTGATATTTTTAAAGATTATAGGCCAGTTACTTTGTAGAATGTTTCTCAGGTTGAGTTTGTTTGATATTTCCTAATGAGTAGATTCAGGTGATATATTTTGGCAGGGATATCACATTGCATTGTATCAGGTGGCATATGATTTTGATTTGCCCCTTTATTGATCATGTAAACTTTGATGCTTTGATTTAGGTTATGCCTGCCAAGCATATCCATGATAAGGCTGCTCTTCTTTCCTTGTAATTAGTAAGTATCTTGTAAGGAGATGCTGTGAAACTAAGTTAATGTGTAGTTACCTGTCAAACTTTCATTCATTTATTTTTATTAGTGTGGATTCAACCAATTCTATTTGATGGGCTATACTCCATTTTACTACCATTATTTATTTTGATGCTCAAATTGTTCCTGGGTTGGCAACTGGGGACGCTTTGAAAATGTTGTCTCTGTCCCTTGAACATGTCCCATTTTTCTTTAAGCCTTTCCTTATTTTTCTTCCTCCTTTCCAACTACTTTAGGCTCATTTTGTACTTTCTCTGCCTTAGTCCTGGAATCCACCATTTCTTCAAGGAGGATTGCTTCATTTTTGGAGAGAATGGTATTTAGAAACCAAAATCTAGGTACTAGTTGTGCTCATTGCTTTTGGGGTGCCACTATTCCCTGCCTCTCAGTGGACAGAACTATACCTACACATGGATAGGGACAAGCATATTTATTTCTACATCTCTCTTTATATACATTGAAAATCACATGTTCATACCAATATCTCTAGTTCTAATTTTACACCACAAGATATGTTCTAATTTTCTTTCCAGATTTGTAGCTCCCTTGGCTTCCATTATCCTTTTTATTTAGTTATTTGATCTACCTCTGCATGTGACCAATGTCCCACTGCCACCACTGCCCCTACACTGCTCTCCCACCTTAGTGCAGATGTCATTCTTGTCACTTGTTCCAATTTCTTTTGTGGGGTCACTGGGCTGCTTCTCACCATGTGGATGTCCTCTTCACTATTCAGGCTCTGACACCCCTCTCTGGACCCATGGTTTCCCCACTGTGGGTGAACACTGATTGTGCTGGGCACCACCTTGTGGTTTGGACAGATTGTTGGAAGAGGAAGAACTACCCAGTCTGCATGCCCTGTTTGCTTATGTCTCTAGTTTCCAACCAAGCTTGAGAGGACTGCAAAACCAAGAGGCTCAAACATTTCAACAGCTTACACATAGCAACTCATTCTGAGGGAAAGAAACCAAGAAATCTCCTTTTATTGTATAGATATCTATATAAAGCAAATTGCTTTCATGAGTTATTATGTGCAATTGATGTAAATACTGAGAATCACAGTATTTGTTCTGGCCCAAAGAGTTATTTTATAAAAGTTCCATTATATAGACCTGTGCCTAGACTTAAGCTATAAAAATACTCAAACATGGTAAAGTTCTAAATTCTCATGAAAAAGGATACCTGTGAATGCAGCTTTACATTTATCTATTATTGGTAGATAGGATAAGAAGGAACATTTTGTTCACCATGATAAGTTTTGAAACAATTCTTTAGATTGACCTCAGTGTCTGCTACTTTAATCTATAAAACAGCAACTCTATTACATGGAAAATAGTACTGGAACCCAGCACTAATATTTTCATAAAGTTGAGAAAGGGGTAGTGCACAGGATTATGAAATGTCCCTGTGTGATGTGAGGTTTTGCATAATTTGCATATAAGCATTAAAGAATCACCACATTGCCTGGGGAAGAATTTCTAACTCTGTCACAAAAAAGGTCAGCTTTAAGTGTTGCTGTCATAATGACAGTGTGAAGAGCCAAAGGGATTTTTTTTTTAAAGGAGAGAAAGTTTTTGTGATTAAAACCTTTCATATAAGCCTAAGAGAAAATAGTATCATCCAGTAAGGCTCCAATGAAGTAATAAAGACTTTTATTAAGTTGACATTACTTGAAGAGAGGCATTTCTACATTTTAAGAAACTTCAGGTCTATTTACATTCTGATTATATAGGGCATTGGACTGCCCAGGATGAGGAGAGTTGACCAGGTCAGTACTTGGATTCCTGAAACAAAATGCCTCTGTTCCTCCTTAACTTGGCTATTTAATGACTTATAAGCTTGCAGTTTCTTATTTAATACATCCCATATTTGGCGTTATTCTAAGGGGGAAATTCTTTAAAAATTCAGTGTTGTGCCACTTAGTACAAACTGGGTGCACTATGAACTGATATTATTTCATTTCAGCATAAGTAAGGAGAACAGGTACATAAATTTAATTGAGAGTCTACTACTAGCTTGAATCCAGACATTTAATGGCTGCTTTAGTATGCAGCCATTAAGCTAGTATGCAGCCAATAAGTCAATCTCCTCAACATACCTCTGTGTAGATGTTCATCCATGCATTGTAGAAGAGAAAATAAAAGTTTATTGTTAACTGGATGCATTTGATGGGGCCCAGACCTTCTAAGGCCATGTCTAGCTTAGTCACTCTGGTGGTCTCTACTTTATTCCTGATGGGAATTTTTTTAAAGATTTATTTATTTATTTATTTATTTATTTATTTATTTGAGAGGGAGACAGAGAAAGTGAGTAGAGGGAGAGGGAGCCACTCTCCACTCCCCACTGGGTGGAGAGCCTGATGCAGGGTTTGATACTAGGACCCTGAGATCATGACCTGAACCAAAATCAGAAGTCAAATACTTAACCTACTGAGCCACTCAGGCCCCCAATGGGGATTTTTTAAAAAAGATTTATTTGTTTCAGAAAGCAAGAAAGACAGAGGGGGAGAGAGAGAGAGAGAGAGAGAGAGAGAGAGAGCAAGCAGGGTAGGAGGAGAAAGAGAGAGAGACAGAAACTCAAGCAGCTCCACACTGAGTACAGAGTCTTTTGGAGGGCTCAATCCCATGACCCATGAGATCATGGCTTGAGCCAAAACCAAGAGTCAGAAGCTCAATCGACTCATCACCCAGGCACCTTGATGGGGATCTTTTTTAATGGGGACTCTCCAGTGGATATTTTTTTCCTTTTCCCATTGAATACTTATTATAGGTCACCAAGTACTTGGCACTCTATTACATTCAAGAAGGATATTGTGCCTTATGGAATGGGTGGAAACGTGGTATGAAAATATCTAAACTTCTTTGATGGTTTTTCTATGGATACTTGAGATACTTGAGAAAGAATATATATGGATCACAGATAAGGAGATGTGATGTTTACCAACATTTAACTTAATAAAGCATTCGGTGGAGAAGTGAGGTATCTCAACAGGCATAGTCTTATGTTCTTACAGACTTTTAGTTGGCGTGGCTCAAGGACTGTATACATTGACTGTGGAGTAGAGTGTTGATTTGATAGATTGTCTTAGTCACAATGCTTTTTTACTGTTGAGTCAAAATGGCTTTTTCAAGAAAAATAAAAAAATGTGAAGGTATTCATTGGTGTATTGGTCATATGGTATGACCTCAATTTTCAATTGGCAATTTACAACGTAGTATTTCATTTGTGTCACATGCTTCATATCAAATCATGGTTTGAATGTGTTGGGGCCTTGTTCAAGTATTAACTAGGTTGATGTATGTTTATTTCACACATTTTGAAAAAAAATCAATATGAAGGAAATTAAAAATCTCAGTAAAGTCATAAGATTCCTCTAGAAGAAACATTATGTAGTAGTTGTCTCATTTTGTGCTATCCTCATCTGTGAAATTAGGTAATCCCTGTACCATAACTTGTCAATATTAACAAGTACTTGTCATTTGTACCATTCAATTTCTACTGTATACCCAACTATTCACTGTGGTTTTTGTGTTTTTTTTTAATAGATTTAGGAATTGATTAATGAAATATAAAATGCTAGACCAACTTACAACTACTTTTAACCTTACCCACCAAAATCTATCTCCTGGTTCCCTGTCAAAGTTCCACCTTCACAGTGAGGTGGGTTGTCACCTTAATACTGTTTGGATCTACTCAGCTACTCTTTATTAAAGCTACTGAGAATTTTGAATGATAAGACACTCTATTTCAGGGCCACTCATCACATTTGCTGATAAATGCTAACAATAGTTCACTGTGCACTTCCTTTACTAAATTCACCCTACTCCCTGTCAACAGGGAAAGGTGTCAGAAAAATGTACCTAATATTGCTCCCAACCTTATTTAGTAAATGCATTTGAGTCCTGGGCTATAGATTAGTTTGACTTGTGCTTCTATTTGTGGCTACTCACAGATACAGCTTGTCTCTTCACCCTTATTAGATCTTTTAGAGAAAATCTAGCACCAAAGGGGAAAATTGAAATAAATTAGGAGAAAAATATCCTCTCATATCTGCTAATGCATTTTTCTGCTTAATAATCTCACATTAGACATTAGACAAATATTTTTGGTAGAAAAGTGCTTTCATTTCTTTTCTCTTACTAGTATTGTAATATAAATTCTAAGAGATGTTAATTCACACAGTGTGAGGTGGATATTTATATTAATGAAATACATGTCCAGAGCTGTTCCTTTCTCCAAATTAGTTCATATTTTATTCCACACAAAGAAGACACACACACACACACACACACACACACACACATATATATAATCATTGTAAGTAATATTTTAGCATTCTTTTTGGGAGCCAGTGCACTAAAATCGTAGGAGGCTATGTCAAAAAGATGAAATCCTAAGGTATGATCAGGCAAAACAGCTTAAAGCTGAAAGCATGCCAAAAACAGTTAAATAAAAATGCATATTTATTTTTTATTTTATTTCTGTACTTTTCTTGACACAATTGATAAATATAGAGAAGATTGTATTTTAAACATAACAATCTTAACATTTTTTAAAGCAACACTTAGCTTCAATCTTGATCTCTGTTCTTTTCATTTTTCTAATTTGTATACTGTTAAAAGCCACCACTCTCATGGGCACCTCGGTGGCTCAGAGGTGGAGTTTCTGCCTTTGGCTCAGGTTGTGATCCCGGGGTCCAGGATCAAGTCCTGCATCGGGCTCCTTGCAGGGAGCCTGCTTGTCCCTCTGCCTATGTCTCTGCCTTTCTCTCTCTCTCTCTGTCTCTCATGAATAAATAAATAAAATCTTAATAATCTTAAATAAAAAAAAAACACCACTCTCACCATTACCTTTTTCCTTGATGGAATGGAGCATATTATGTCTTAGGAATAGAAAAAAAATAGGAAAAAAAAGAAACAGCACAGGAAGAATCTATGAATAGAAGTTATTTCAAGTCTTTACAGAGTGTTTGCTTTATTTAGCAAATAAAGCAATAATAAACTTTGGACCAAAGTGTGCAATGCCAGCTAGCTTACTAATAGTGCAACACCAACATAACTACAATGGAATTCAAACTGGCTATTAAGTTATGCTTGTGTAGACAGTGGCAATATGTTAGACTACTGTGAAGAGAAAAAGCAGCCACGCTGATGGTCCGTGGCCCCAAAGAGGCCACTTCCATATGCTCTCCATTGCTTGACAGCTTTGCCGTCCCATCCCAGCTCTCCTTGGCGACATCCATATGGTAGCCACAGATTGAGAGCTTGCCTTTCCTAAGACAGTCAGGTCTCACTTGGTATTCTAGTGCACTCAATACTGGTGAACAGTGATTCATAATTTTATTGCAAAAATGATTATGAATACTAGGTTCTCCTACTTTCTTCAAAGGGACAGTTATGGATCCTGATAGCCTTAACTTTTGTTTTTAATAGAAAGAAATAGAAAATTTTAATTGAAAGAAAACACATTTTCATCTTATCCCAGAACGAATCAGCTTACCATCCGTGCATTATGTAGTGAGGAGCCAGAAAATAAAAAGCACATGTATAAGTGGGCTTCCATGTTACTGTTTCAAGGTGCCAGTCACATAAATGGAGGGCGGTGAATTTAGTGGAAGTGGCAGGTATAAAATGGAGCAAAAACATGAACAAAGGATTTTTCTGAGAATGACCATTAGTTTTTGTATTTCTTGAGGTTTAGTTATGTTTAAAATTTTGGGCCTTATACATTCATTTCTTTGTTCACTGAACATGTGTTGTTTTCAGACTCTTGAAACCCTGGCATCACCTGTTCCATTAGGCAAAGACTTTCTGGTCAATGGTCACTAGATTTATGTCAGCAGAGAGACTACCACAGCCTAAATGATAAAGAACAGGATCAAAGTATAGAAGACTTTCTTAGAAGGAGGGCCAGATCTCTTAGTAGGAGACAAATACTACTTGGACAATAGATTGCAGAGGAGTATATGTTTTTCTGTTAACTGAATTTTTTTCATTTAAAGAAATTTCTCACTTTCTATGAAGCTTTTTAAAAACCAGAAAGAATATTGACAAAGATTTATAATTTCTGAAAGAAAAAATGTAAAATCCTAGAGAAATATTCAACACAAACCAAACTGACATGATAGTAAACTCAAATGCATAATAACATTTTTTTTTTTAAAGAGTATGGCATCTCACGTATTGAAAATGACAAAAACAGCTATTGGTACCTTCTCTTAATGTAATTTCCTAAGTTAAGAATTTATTCATTTCTTCCTTCCTACAGGAATTCCTCCAGGTCTGAATTTGAGGTTACTTGTGACGTAGCTTCCTTTTGGGAAGCCTAAGAGGCCAGCAGAAACATCACTTTTCCCTTAATTTATTGCCACTGATGATGGGGCCTCTCCAGGAGTCAAAGAGCATTGTTTTCTTGAACACTCTCCCATCCCTCCTCCTTCCTCCCCCAACTTGGCAGGACTTCTTAGGTCCTGATAACCCGCTGTGGCTTTGGTCTGTAGGTTCTTCCTATTACCTGATTCCGTACCTCCCAGCTTCTGGATCTCTTGGCATTACAACCCACATGGGATTGGTGGGCGTAAGGGAGGTGAAAGGGGAAGTGGGAAACAAAGAGGGTGTTTTGTTCCCATCAATGTTTTTGGCTGTGCTGTACATATAACAACATGCAGGAAAATATTAATCCACAGGGCAGAGGTGGGAACTTTTGTATGACCTATCATCTTAGAGAAACCTGAATACCATAGATAAGATAAAGGTTGAGTAGAATTGATAATGAAAGAATCTGGAAACTCAGTGGTCTCTCACTCACCTATAACAATGTACAAATATTTCTAGAGGAGAAATCATTTGAAGCTGACCTAATGCCAACAGTCCTCTCTCTCACCCTTTTCCAAACACACACAAACACAGTCCTTGTCAGTGCTCCAGCACCTGTGATTCCAATGATAAAGGATTGAGAGACTCCCACACCTGCCAGAGAATGGGGCATCCCTCCATAATTTTAGTTCCTTTAAACTTAATAATGATTTTCTTAAAAGCCACTGTTTATTAGGAAAAGGTACACTTGGTTCTATGTGCATGCAGTCTGTTTTCTCTTTATAGGGAACTAATTAACACACGATCACACCCCACTCAGGTAGGAAAGCTGCAAACAACTGCACCCCAATGTGATCTGTGAGACTTCATATAAGATGTGCCCCGCATCGTTGCAGTGACCTGCATTAATTAGGAAAAGCTCGGACGAGTAGGGCCTAATTGACAGGTAAATTCTCTTCATTTTATTTTCAAAGTAATTAGACTCATGAAGCTACAAGACCACAACAGTGCTGGCAGACTGCTCACAGCCTTTTCTGATGAGTTGGCGATACCTTGTACATTAACAAGCCTGGAGTTTGCCACTATTGTCCTGTGGATTCAGAAGGAGCAGAGTCATCTTTTCCTCCAGGGCACTTGTAGTGAGATGTACATTGAGATGGTTGTTACGTCAGCTAATGAACTGAGGGAGGAAGAGCATCGACCACAACTCTAGGCAAACAAAGTTTCTTATCCAAAGAGATCTTCAGAAATAATTCATTTGATTGATTCACAGCGAGGGTGCTTCCTTCATTTCAAATGGTTTAAGAAAATCAGTTTGAGCGAGTGACAATTGTGGTGGAGGGACAAGTGGCAAGGGGGAGGGACAATGATCTACCCTACTTGGTGGCCATCAGCTGTATCAAGCAGGCACCTGAACACTCTGTGGCTCCCCAGATTCTCACATGTGGAGAGTCACGCCATGCCCATCACACAGACCAGAGATGAAGAGGTGCCCTCACATTGAACTCTCAAGCTGCCATGGGAGCCTGGCTTCCTACGTACTCCTTCGGCATTCTTTATTTATAACTATGTAGATGTACTTGCTGAGGCCCAGATAATCTGCCTTTTTTTCTCAATTACTCATGAGGTTTAGGCAAAGTTGCCTATTTTTTATTTCATTTTTGGGGTTATAAATTACTGAAATCGCAGGCAAGGAACCAATCCAGGATCTATTTGCTAGAAGCCTCTCTAGGTTAGCTTAGCTTACTATTTCTTATTCCAATGTGAAAACCATCATTACAACTACTTCTCTTTGAACTCTGAGAATGGAGAATCCTGAAAATTTGACAGTTGGTGGCAATTTATGTAACTTGTTCTATTACTGTTGGCAGAATGTAGGAAAACATAAGAATGAGAATCTGAATCTATAATACACACACACACACACACACATGCACACACACCCATATTTATATTATGTTTTAGAAGCAGCAAAAGACAGACATCACAGTGTTGGGACGAAAGAGAGATTGTTTGCTGGATGGGACTTAGCACTCAGGGCAACTTTGTTTTTATTCCTTAGTTACTGGGTAGTTTCTAATTATCAACTGGTGAGTACGCCTGCCCTGGCCTGCCTCTCTCTTTCCTCTGTCCCCTCTCACCTGCTGCCTTGGGGATGGCTCCCCTCACCTGCTCCCTCACACACACCTGTCTTCTGAGCTACAGACCCAGCCTTCCCGCTGCCTCCCCACAGCCTGCTGAAATCTCTGTGTGTGCTTTCACAGTTTGTTCCCCCTGCTGGATACATCTCTCCTTTTGCTGGCCTCTCTATTTCTTGACCTCAGTAGTTGAGCTCCGACCCCACCTTGGGGAAGCCTCCACCACAACTGCCCTACCTCTTGACTCCCCCGCCTCTAACCTCACAGGTCAGCCTCTAAGATCTCTACGTGGGCACCTCTGTCTCCCCCGCTAAACAATGCTCCGTAATTATCAAGGAGTAGAAATAGCAACTCACATTTTTAATGAGCCTTGCATACCCAAGGCCTTCGCTATACATTTGACCCTTACAGAGACCCCTCAAGGTAGGTTCAAATGCCATTTTCCACACATGAAAACAGAACAGTTAAAGTAGATGGTCCTGACTGACACAGGTGATGTGGTAGAAAGGAGACTACATGAGTCTGCCCTATAAGCTCAGGCACTTCTAGGGCATGGTGTTCCTCCCTCGAGTGTGGGGGTCTTGGCTGGTTCCTCTCTGTCTTCCCCAAGCACCTGTGGCTGTCAGTAAATCTTTGCTGAATTGAATTGGACAGGAGGTAGATAAGAAAGGGGTTGGTGAGCTGGGTGATTTAAGATTTAATCCCACCCCATGCCTTCACTGTCTTTACAACACCTAGACCTCCTATGAGGCTCCCACAAGGGGCTGTTCTTTTTGTGAGGGAGGAAGCACCTGTATCCCTCGATGGCCCATTTCTAAGGAAACCGAGATAGGAATGTATGCCAGTAGATAGCAAGACTAAGAAAGACCCTGTTATGAAACTATTGATAGATAAGACTTCTTGGTACTTTAAAAATTATATATGCTAAGAAGAATTAATAAAACATATGCACTACAATGAAGTGTAACAATAGGTTTATGATGATTAAAAGTTTTCAGTAATTCTGTTACAGTAGGCATTTTTCATAATGCTGTTTTAAAAGTGTTTTCCCATATGTTTCTGTCATTTTAATTTTCCTTATCATTGTTTTATGAATTATAAGGTAAGAAATAGTTAATGTCCTTAATGGAAATCTCATATTCTACAGAATGCATGAAAACTTTGTCATGGGAGGATTAGAAACATTAAGACAGAACTCAAAGGACATGAAACTGCTGCCAGGCCGGGTGCCCATGCTCTGCTGATCCAGCCCAGACCCCAGCTTCTGGTTGCTGGGAATGGCCCAATGCTCAGGTGTCAGGCTGCTCAAGGATGTAGGTGAAGCAGTGCATTCTTCATTGTCCCCATGCAAGGACATATAACAGGTTCACTTCCCATCCCAGATATAGCACTGGAAGCCATGTGTCCTGGCAAGTATCTCAGTCTGGAACAAACAAGGATGGCTGGCTACCCCATCAAGGTGCTATCCAAAACAAGGATCATGAAAGAATGTTGAAGCTATTGAGGATTTTTAGTTTTCATTAGCTTACCAACCAATGATTATCATCAAGTGTTCCCACTTTGAGCAATAAAAGGTTAACATTTGACCTTAGAAAAAGGACTCTTGCCGCAGTTCTATCAATACATCTGGAATGCCGCTCATGCAATTCAATCCGTTTTCCTCTCCTACTCATGGCTATGTGCTATTCGGAAAGTATGCATGAACTTAGAAGTATGTGACACGTGCCCACGTTTTTACCCTTGGTGCTTAAAGTCCAAGGTTAATACTATTTGCCTTAGAGTGAGGTCATGCAAATGTTACGGATCATGGAATAAAACATGGACGTTAGGATAGGTGTGTGTGTGTGTCTGTGTGCACGCGCATGCATGCCTGGAGGAGGGAGAGGCTCTCATCCTGATGTCTCTGTCCCAGTTTCTGACTGCTCCAAAAGAAAAACTCTCTCTTCAGGGGCTGCCACAGGCTCTGGGAAGCAGCAGGCCTAGACGAAAGTGAGTCACATTACTTTTCTCTATGTTTTAAAATAAAAACTTGTGGTAGACTCAGTAGAAGATTCTTCTGGTTCTCAGTCTTTACCAAAGCAAAGTTATTCCATTTCTGCCCTTCCAAGGATAACATTTCTGACATCATTTTAAAATTTAAAAAATATACATTGTCATTTTCTATTCTTTAATGGGCAAATGTTTTGTATCCTTAAGCAAGTTACACAGAAAAAAATATATGTACTGAAAAAAAAAGAAAAATATATGTACTGTATGCCACTTAACAATGTTTAAGATGTCTGAAGAATTACCTATATAGTAACACATATTATCTATAATGCAGTTTATCTCTAACTGTACGTATATGTGGGATATGTACATGTCTGTGTTATGAATGTGTATATATATATATAACTATGTTGTGTGTACACACAGGCATGGACACACATACATACATACATACACACACACACACACACATTCACCCCCCCACCCCCAGCTTTAGAACCACATAGCATAGTTGCTACCTCTGGGGAGGGGGCGGAAACAAGGTCTGGAAGGGCTCGAGGAATTTGAGGAAGACATCATACCCTCACACACTCTCCCTCAACGACATTTCAGTCCGGCCACATTGTTTATCCCCTCCACTGTTCATTCCTCTTCTCCAAGAAGGTACTGGGTGCTCAAGAGGCACCATGCTTATTGGGTAAGGGTGAGGTCTTTGGGATACACTGTGTGGCTTTGAATTTTGCATGTGCCATTTCTGCCTGTGTGACCATGACCTGAATCCTAACTGCTCCAAGCCTCAGTCTCCTAAAACTAAAAATCTAAAAATCCTTTTAATGAATAAATAACTCTGCCTATTTGGGGAAGACATGCTACACGGAAAGACCAGACTAAAATGGCTATTTCAATAAAGAAAGAGTATTACTGGATAAAAGTTTTTATATTAATTCCAATTTCCCTGAAGACATTGGCGCCCATTATTAGGAATTGGGAGAGTCACACAGATAAATGCATATCTAGAAACCTCTTCCTCTGTAATATTAAAAATACTGGTACCCTTGCCTTATATGTTTCAAAATGCATTAAATGACATCACAACTTCACAATTTTTGCTTTGTGCATTTGACATGGACTGGAGAGCTATTCTTTTTAATATCCATTTGGATGTGGCTAATTCTTTGTTTCTCTGAAAGATACGATAGCCTTTGCTCTGAATTGTTCCCTTGTCAATTTCCTTAAAATGGAAGGTAATGAGAGAAAATTTAAAATAAGAAGAGAAAATAGGCACCAGTTTCATAAGGACAGTAGGTGAGTGGGACTTTATTTTCATGATATACCTCTAGACAAAAGCATTTACAGATGGCATTTTTTTTTCCTTTATAGTTAGAGGTGATTTCAGAAAAGATTTGTGCCCTGGAAACAGCTGAAAACACCCCAATGTCCATAGAGGTGAGAACCGATTAGCACTAACAACTGTATTTGAAAGGAAATTTTTTACTGTGAAAAAAATTAAATCGCCACTAATAAGATATGTACTTCTTTCCTGGGGAAAAGGAGACTAACTCATAAATTTTAGGCTCAAGTTTTTATTTTATTTTATTTTATTTTATTTTATTTTATTTTTTTTTAAAGATTTTATTTATTTATTCACAGAGACACACACAGAGAGAGAGGCAGAGACACAGGCAGAGGGAGAAGCAGGCTCCATGCAGAGAGCCCGACATGGGACTCAATCCAGGGTCTCCAGGATCACATCCTGGGCTGCAGGCGGTGCTAAACTGCTGCACCATGGGGGCTGCCCTAAGCTCAAGTCTTTAAATAAAAAATTAAAATATCCCCAATAATACAACCATAAATTCAATATATGTTTTCTACCTAAATTTTCTCCCTCCTCCACCATCTTTCCCGCTTATGCTATGTATCATTCCGTCTTTCTAGTGTATCTCTCCACCTGTGTCTATCATCTACCTACCTGTTTATCTGTCTGTCTGACTGCCTTTATCTTCTGAACATCTACCAGATCTTGTTATATAGAGATATATTCATTTATATCTTATTTCTTGGCTTCTTCTCTTTCTTCTTAAACTGCAGAAACTACCATTGGAGTTTCACATGGTTAATATGTCAACAGTTCTAACAATAATAATAGGTAACATTTATCCATTACCAAGTGCCAAGCTTGATTGCTCTGTTCATGGAAGCTGTTTTTCCTAATGGCGCCTCAAGTTCTGCCAAGGTAGATTTCATTACTTCTATTTTGTTTCTGCCAATGTATAGAGTAGTTCAGCAGCCTGTTCAATGTCACATAGTAAAGTTCCCAGGAACCCTGGGAGAGGTTGTGGAGGGGAGGAAGGAGTCAAGTAGAAAGGATGTGGGGCAGGGGAGGAAGGAGTCAAGGATCACCGTAAGATGGAGACGCTAGTGAGCAAAGGGCAGTGTCATTGCTGGAGACATACAAGCTGTTGAGGGCTGTTGGGAAATGGTAATAGTAATAGCTTTCACATCAGAGGTGGCAGATGTGGTCATGGTGGCAGACGTGTTTACCTGTAACTAGCCCATGAACATCATCATTTAATTCTCTCTCTGCACATTCTCATCATTTAGTCTCTCATAGTGACTCTATGAGGAACATGATGGGTTTGATTTTGGACATGGTGCTCTGGATGTGGCCATGAGATGAGCCAGGGAAAATGTTGGACAGATCACTGAAGAGGCACAGTGTGAGCAAGAACCAAATACAGGAGTGATTGGTTCAGAGGCCACAGAGGCCATCTCACAGATTAGTGACTGGAAGAGGGGCCAATGCCAGTTGGGGAGCAGGAGAATGAAGGAAGAAGATGAGGGGAATGCATGCTGAGCTGTGAGGTGAAATCTCAGAAGCCAAGCCAAATAGAAGGTGGTCCGCATCGTCAGCCAGTCAAAGGAGAGGCTATGAGGTGAGAAAGTTCGGATCTGAGAATATCAGAGTCATGGCTCTCCAAGAGAGCAACTGTAGAATGGTGGTGGGACTGAAATTTAATTCAGAAGGAGAACAATGTGATTGTGCAGAGGGGAAATGGCATCTTTAGGCATAGAAGTTCCTAGAAGTTCCTTTTCTAGGCAAGGTAATGAAAGAAAGAAGTACCATAAGGTTAAAATGGGGGTTAGGGGAGAGAGGAATGGAGGCAGGGCAAGGTGTTTAATTGCCCTTAGCTGTTGAAGCTCCCAGTAGCACTGGTACAAGTGGGATCCCTTTCTTCCTGTTTTCCCTGACTGTAAAAAGTCTCTAAAGTGTATTTTCCAGGAAATGGGGGTAGGGTGGGTGGACTGGAGTAAAAGGAAGTGGCATGGAGTTGGAAACGCTGTATTATCAGGACATGTCGAAAGGAAAGAGGAGGGTGGCTCAATGCTCTTCTTCATTGCCTACATGTCTTATTAGAGTTCATGGTCAAATTTATTATGTAGGTAGACTTGAACTCAAGAGACAATCTCAGAAATGTGGTTAAGGTGGCATGCAGAGTTAACAGTTTCCTTAGCATTACTCTCTTTGGATTTAATGGCTTCAGATAAGACTGAAATTTAAGGAATTATAAAGGAAATTGACAACTAGCCAATGTAATTTATAGAACATTAAAATGAAATATGAAAACAATCAAATGTCTTTCATCTGTATGTGGTTGAGAGGACCAACACATCCCTAAATATGTTCTTTCTTGTGCATGGACAAAGAGACTCCTTCAATTGTTACCTTTGAAAAAGTGCCTCATTTTGAACACAGTGAGAGCTGAGGGTCAGTGGAAGTGGCTTCTCTCTGGAGGACAAATCCACATCAAAATGAAAGGTGAAGAGGACCAGTCTCAGGAGAGAAGGCAAGACATTCATTTAGAGGAGAAACACTTGGCATATGCCTGAATGTCCAATGCTTACAACATGCATGCATGACAAGAAAAGGAAAAATATAGGGGAAGGACAGAGAGAACGAGGTACAAAGAGAGGAAAGAAGCAGAGTATGCTTGATTCTGGGCAGTTGGCTTAATTCCCAGTGGCCAAGAAGATCTGCACATCCTAATTTTCATGACTAATTTTACTAACTCCAAAATCCTTGGCTATATGGATGAGTGAAGTGACCATGGCCTAAAAAATATGGTGGTCTCTTCAGTATCAGTGTGCCAGTAGGAGTCCAAATGCAGCATTACTCCAGTGGTGCTCCATACAGGGCAAAGGACCAGCGGCAGAATGGCCTTAGTAAACCTGTCCTATGTGTGATGGGCAGGCAGCATGTGGCCTTGGGCATCCACCAGCTGGGGAGTTCTCAGGGGCCCCACTGTGAGAAATACCAAAATAAAGACAGGCAGGAAGATCTGAAGGGGCAGGGTTGGAGAATAAAAGATGGACACAGATTAAAGGAAATAATTAACACTGAGTTTTGGGGCATCGTAAGGAAACACTGCCACTAGGGACATTGGTTATGGGATCTCTGGAAAGTGAAGTTGGGTGCAGTCTCCAGCACAGATGCTCTCTTTACTGTCCCATATGGTCAGTATTAAGAGATTAACTTCTAATCCAACATGAATTTGAAGAGGTCTCTGATTCTGTATGTTTTTCAACATGTTTAAAATATATATAACATTGAAAATATATTTTATTTGAAATACTTATAGGAATAACTTACAAAATATGATGTGCTAGTATAATTTTTAACTTTGAAAAGGAAAAACTTTAAAAAAATATCTTTGAGGAAAAGTTATCCAATTAAATAATACAAAGCTTTAGAAAATGAAACTCCTTAGCTGAAAGCTGCTGATGCATCCATGTCTTTAGAGTTTCCCTTCTTGTTCTCAAGGAAGGCTAGATATTGCCCACATTTTGTGCACGATATCTAGATTCTTAAAAATTGTCTGTCTCATAATCCCTGGGGAGAACTGCCTTGTTAGTAGTGTTTTATATTTGTAAGACAAGTTAGAGTAATCCCAGTTGAATAATGGTAAAATTACCGACTTTGACCTTGACTCTTCACACATTGTCTCTTAAAAAGTTTAAATCAGCCCTTGAAAACAAATTGAAAACAAAACTGGAGAGTTTTCCTCTAGGCATTTGAAAGACTGACAATCATTTTTTATCCCTTCAATCTAAGTGAAGTCTCATGGAAATGGTTAGAGCAGCAAAATGTGTTCTATAATTTGCTATTCATAAAAATATAAAGTGGCACATTAAGACTTTTTGTAGACTCCACCGCCAACTTAAAAAATGGATACTTCAAAATTGCCCTGAAGTTATATGCCAAATGTGTTTGAAATTTATTTTATTTGTCATAAATATTCATTTGAATTAAAGCCTTCAAATGTCATATCAAGGAACATATTGTAATTTTTTAAACCAGGACAAAACAAATGGTTACTATTTATGATGTTTTTAAAAGTTTTTTTTTTTTTTAATTTATTTGGTCTCAGGTTTATGAGTTACAGAAGAGTAAGGAATCTTGGGCATTCGGAAAAATGGAAATCTCAGGAGTGGATAAGTGTGTCAGATCCTTTCTGCAGCTAGGAAATCTAGTGACAGCCACATGCTGCACAAAGTTACAGATGTCTGCGCTTGTCTCACATTTGACAAATGCTCTCAACACACCTGACCTGGGAGCCAACAGGCATAACCACCCTCCAAGAAAGGTACAAACATATACTAAAATAAAATGTATTTTCATCAAGTCTAAATATAGTTCTATATAAGGCATCCTTGTTGGAGAAATCTAGCTTTATACACCGTAATAAAAAATGTATTTAAAATGAAATAAACACCTTAATTCATGCTCATCTTGAGACATACATACCAAAGTTTAAATGTTTAAAAACAAGGCAATAAAGGCATTTTTATGGTTGATAACAAACTACAAATTTGTCTGGGGAAAAATCATTAAATGTTTGACAAAAGAGCTGTGATAAGACATAAAGAACACAGTATTCACTGTCTAAAGAACCAGAGGGGGAAATACAGCTTGTCCCCGATCCCACATTTTCAACTATGTGTGCTATGATTACAGTTATAAACAATGGCTACTGTGTCAGCACAGAGAAAAACAAACAATAGGTCTTTTTCCAAAAGTATCTGTAGGAAGAACATACAAAGGAGTCAACAAGGGAACTGAAATAATCCTTGTATTCTTTGTAAAAATAATACTTAAAGGTTCATTTGCAAGAATGTTGGTATTCTTTTTCCACTGTGCATCTTATTTTCTTTCATTCACTATAGAATTTTTCCCAACTTGCACCTGGTTTGACCAGCAGTCAGCTGGCTTCTGAGGATTTTCCCTGTGCTATTCCCTCCAGCCCCCAGAGACTCTGTCGACAGCTGCACAACTGTGCTTTCTTTAGTTATAAAAGCAAGCTTGTGACATCCTTTGCTTGATTCAGTTAAAAACTGAATTAATTGAAATCAATTCAACAAATACTCCCTCAGTGCTTAGTGCGTGGAAGGCACTGCTGGTTTTGGGGTGGGGGGGATACCGAGAGAGGAGTGAGCCATAGTCTTCAAGAAGCTTACAGTCTACTTTGGGCTCTGAGACAAATGTAACACAGGCAGGGCAAAATGCATATTTTACAAGAGACAATGATTCAGTGTTGCATTAGTTTAGAGAAAAAGAGATGGATGAAAGTGTCGTCAGATAAGAAGTTACCTGAGAACAGTCTTGAAGCACAAAGGCTTTTAGTGTTGGAAGGTGGGAAGGGGGAGAAGGTGGTATTCCGCTGATGGACAGAGTGAGGACAAAGTGTGCCTCCTTCCACACTTATGGAAGTATGGTCCACAAACAAGTCATTGAGATGAATGGACCCCAAAGTGCCCGTCTAAGAGCAGTGGGGGATACAGTGAAGGTATCACAGGGTCTCACAGCTAAGGGCAGACTCACACAATCCCACAGCTAGGGGAAACCTTCTCCAAGACCTACGTGGGTGCCTTCACTCAAGAGTGGAGATGGCTCAGGCCAGAGATGGGTAGCGACTTTGCAGGGATGATGGCAGGGAGGAGCCCAGATGGGGAGACAGGGATCTGAGGCCCAGGAAAGGAGATAAGGAGTAGGAGGGGCACCTCACAAAGGGCAACAAGGCAGAAGGGAGATGCAGACATCAGGAAAAGGAGGAAAGTTAGGTGACAAGGAGATTTGACACCTAGGTGGAGCCAGGTAGGGTCTTCTACAGAAATCTGGTTCTGAGCATGGAGGGAATTTGGATCAGAGGGTTCCCAGGGATAATGATTAGTTTGTTTACTATTGCATTTGAGGTGTGAGTGTCCATTCAGATAGAAGGGTTGAGGAAAAGATGCTCATAGTTCATGTTGTTCTCCTGAACTGAAGGCTAATTAATAATGTCTCCTCTATCTTGAATTCAAGTAACATTTTTCCCCAAGCCACTGAAATATAATAGTATAAATAATATTTTGATTTCGATATTCTGATATGTGTTAAATAAAGGATTTCTGATTTGGGCTGTTTCAGGAGCACAAAAAAGATTGCATCAGAGCATTGGCTAAACACACTTGCAGTCGCCTATGCGGGCATCGTGAGCAGAAGACAAAATGACAGATCATCAGGGGAAGAAGAGTACATTGATGTTGACTTTGTCTTTTGGGCAGGCTAACAGAACAGATGAGTGGATTTAATATAAGACAAAGAACCTCAAACGTTTGCCCCATTCCAGGTTGAGCCTTGTCATGGATTTCACCAAGGTTCAGCACCAAGGGGTTACTTTGTTCTCATTAACTTTTGTTCTTACTAATGTTTTTGACCTTTGATGTCCGATCAGAAGAAAAGTAGAAAATAAGTAATTTTTACCTGTTCTAAGGGAAGAAATTCAGATTTCATAAGAAAGCACATTCTTTCCAAGTCCCCTGTGCACCCGTGCAGGGCCTTCAGACAATTTTCAGACATATTTAACCTTCAGAATTACTTCAGTGCATTGGGCTCTTTGCTTAAGAGTCTAAGTCCCTTCCTACAGGGCCCGTCAGAGCACTCGAGTCTAATGCAACTCTGCATCAACCAGACTGTTTCTTAATCTGTATTTTATTTTTTGAAAACTTAAATTCAAGGGTGTTTAGATGGCTCAGTTGGTGAAGTGTCTGCCTTCGGCTCAGGTCATGATCTCGGGGTCCAGGGATGGAGCCCCGAGTCATGCTTCCTGCTCAGCGGGGAGTCTGCTTCTCCCTCTGCCCCTCACCCTGCTTGCATTCATTCTCTCTCACTCACTCTCCCTCTCTGTCTCTCAAATAAATAAAACCCTTCAAAAAAAAAAGAAAAGAAAAGAAAAGAAAACTTAGGTTCAAACATTTGGCTCAAGGCAGATCGTTGCTGATGGGTCTCATCTTCATGATTGTGCTTTTGAGGAACAAACATACATGTGGATGTATGTTTGTAGACTTGGAGTTTAGTTGAAGAATACTTACACCTTCTTTTGAAATTCTATTTATATTATATTTAGGCAAGTTTTCTGGGTCCTAATAAGCTACTAATGAGTCATTGCTGGTAAGGCTCACATTAATAACTTTCTGTGAGGAGAGCAAGGAGTTGTTTTTCTTCATTTGCCTATTATTGAGTAGGGAAAATCCACTGAATGTAAATCTGGACAGTCACATTATGAAGACCTGCATTGGAAACCTACTTTCTTCCATTGATGATTGAGCTTGCCCACTTGGAGCGATTGTTCCTCTTTTTGGAATCTGTTACATATACTTTTATTGATGAATTCTACTGCTTTTGTGCTGTTACCAGATATAATTCGCAAAAACAAGGGACTGGCCACCTGGGAGTCTGGCCCTGCGAGCATTAACCCAGCATGTCCTGCATGACCAGTGTGTCAGCATTTACGTAAACTGGGGGCCATGAATACAAGCCCTTGTCAGTCACTGTCATTGGGCGAGTGGTACTGGGAGCAGCTGACTTTCTGTTGATGCTGATGGTTTGGTTGGTGGCTGCATTTAAATACATTTTCACAAAACTCATCTGTGTCTCTTTCCCTAGAAATCAACATGGAGTTAGCTTGCAGGGGGACAACCAGGCCAAACTTTCTGACAGAAAATGAAATGGAATTGTTGTTTCATATAAAAGGGAACATGGGAGAGACCTGCAGTCTATAAGCTAAGTGTCGAATGAAGCACTTGCTACAATAGATGGTTGGCAAGGTCATTCAGCCTTTAAAAGTATCAGATAATAAATGTGCAGAGCACAATCATCTAGTTCCTTTCTCTAATATATTATGTAATAAATTCCCAGGCAGCAATAGATAACTTTTCTTTTTCCATTGATCTCTAAAAGCGTTCTTAAAACACTGTGTTAACAAATTGGCTAAGTGTTCTCCTGTAGAGTTGCATTGCCTAAAACCAGAAGGCGTCATCATAGCTGTTATGTATTTGTGAGCAAACCCCTAACCAGTTCATTTTGTGCCTGATTCCTCCTCAAAAAAATTATATTAGATGTAGAACTTAGTGGTACAGATGATGCTTTCTTTGATCATACAAAGGGGGTTTTATACATAAGTTATAAATCTCCACTTTAATTTCTTTTGGCAAAATGTTTTCTGCAGTATCGTTGCACTTCACCATCTTTAACATTTAAAGAAATTAACCCCCTCATATTTTGTTAGGCTAAGAGAATGGTCTCTATTATTTCAGAGGAAAGCATGTTGATTGCTTACAAGAATAAAAATGTAGAAGATGTTTTCCAAGTTCTAGCAACATTCCTTAATTGTTCTTAGTAAATACCTACAAGTGAATAGCATTTGGAAAGATCCAAAGCCCAGTGTTTATTGTATATAAAGAGATTATTTGTCTCCTAACTATCTAGATGGACAATGACAACTGTGTTTGGGGTTCTCAGACCCGACACAGGAGCAACATGTAAATGCTTGCAACTACTTAGGAAATTTTGGTGCAGATTATATCATAAAAATGAAACTAGACAAGGCAGGAGAAGGCCCACCTGTAGAAAATGGGGAAGCTGCTCTTTAGAACCACAGAATCAAAGACTCTTCACATTTCCAACCTAGAAAGAGGGCCTCTAGGTTCCTG
Organism: Vulpes lagopus; assembly: GCF_018345385.1. NCBI lineage: Eukaryota > Metazoa > Chordata > Mammalia > Carnivora > Canidae > Vulpes > Vulpes lagopus. The sequence goes on along the minus strand of NC_054825.1, from coordinate 108,769,786 downwards.
GGCCGATCCCTTGGTGTGGGTCCTGTTTCTGAGGAAAAGTCTTTCAGAATGGAGTATTCATGCCCTGACTTATAAAGGAGGGGTTAGACTCAAAAATAGTATCATCTTTTTAAAGATTTATTTATTTATTTTAGAAAGAACCAGAGAGAGCACACTCAGCAGCAGGGGAAGAGGGGCAGGAAAGGGAGAATCCTCAAGCAGACTCCTGGCTGAGTGCAGGGCCCAATAAGGGGCTCAGTCCCATGACCCCCGGATCATGACCTGAGCCAAAATCAAGAGTCAGAGGCTTAAAAAACTAAGCCTCTTTGATGCCCCATCATCAAGTTAGAATTTTATCAAGGTCACATGTAAGAGAGTACATAGAATTTCTAAAGCAGCTTTCAGGGCTGAAATATATATTCCTGGATTCAGAGTTATTAACCAGTCATTTGGATTGGGCACAGGTTTAGTATCAGCTGTCATCAAAACAACTGATGCAGGAGCAAGTCAATTCAACATTGACTAAACATTTGGTAAATGCGTACTGTGTACAAGTCAAAGAAGATAATTATTTGGGAGAACTTTTCCCATACAAAGAATGGTTGATTTGGGCTTTATCCCGTTGTGTTATGAAGCAAGCCAGGACTGTGCTTGGGGACTCTGCACAGATCACATAACTCCATTTAGAAAAAAGATTTAATATAAATGCACACAACCCCAAACTAGCTGCAAAATGACAACTGGGAGTTTTGTTTTCACCAAAGGAACGCCAGGATGAGACTTTGTGTTGAGAAAGGCAGTTCCTGTGGCAAGTACACTAACAAACACAGGAATGTGGAATCTCAGAAGACTTGTGTGCCAGTCCAGAAGTAAGGTGGGGAGAGTCTGAACTCAGGCAGAGGCAATAAAAGGAGAGCATGATGAAACCTTTCACAGCTGATCCCCAAGACCAGGTAAAATGATTGGATGTGGGTGGTGACAAGAGCATGGCCCCCAAGATGGTGCTGGGGTTCCAAGAGGGGTGCCTAATGACCGATTTATTAATAAATATTGGCATGCAACACATAGGAGGAAATGGACAGCGAATTCAATCCTGGTCCTACTGAGTTTAGGGTGTCTAAAATGCAGTCGAAAACATCAATTGGTATTCAGGAGACAGCCTGCTTTACAAAAGAGAGAGAGAAAAAAAAAAAGACCCAGGAACCGCTGACCTGGAAGTGAAGCAAATGAAATTGCCTAGGAGAGTGTGGAACCTCAGCCACTCCAGAGTGGGTGGAAGGAACAGACAGAGAATGCGAGTGAAGAGAGAAGGATCAAAGGGGAGAATGTAGAGATTTCATGCCCACTAGTAACCGTCCAAGTCATCATTCTGTGTGTGCTGCGGGTGGGCAGAGGACTGGGGCTGATTAAATGCTTGCTGTCTTTGCCAATCAGCACTTGGACAGAAAGGCGCCTCCAGGGGTGGGGTGAGGTACAGAGTGATGGTTAGTAAATATTTGCTGAACAGAGGTGAATTCTATCAAACTAAATTGGAGCAAGGGAATGTCCTGTTTGAGTCCATGAAACGGGGCTGGAGAGTCTGAAATGTGTACCTGCTTCCACTGGGCCAAGAGGCACACATGTTCCAAGTGAGGGGTGCTAGAACTGGACCAGTGGAGTCAAGAACTCAAATTCTTAGCAAGAATATAAGGCAGAAAAGATGTGATTGGGGCACAAGTAGAGGAAACAAGTCTCTAAAACTATACTAGCTCTGTGAGGGAATTCCGTTAGACATTTGAGGGAAATCTGAGAGGAGAGATGATGGAATATTGTTTTCTAATTGCAGCCTAGAGCCTTGGGTAGCCTTTGTCACTGGGCTATGGGGGGCTGTGGGGACACCGATGGCAAATGGGCTATGTCGGCTCAGGGTGCTGGAACCAACCCTGGGGCTCCATTCTGAGCAGAAGAGAGTAGATCCAAAAGCTTGCTGGAAGAGCGGATACACAACAAAAGCTGTGGGCTAGCCAGTCCATTATAAGTGTTCTAGAGAGTGGTAGGTCATGGGTGCTCAGAGGGGCCAGGGGCTACCAGCCCAGGTGGAGTGGGTGTCAGGGGAATGGCTGGGTCACCATTGAAAGAAGACTTGCTACTGTCTACACTGGGCTGAAGCAGAGAAAGTGGAGAGTGGGCCCTCTCCCCCTGCCTGGGGAGGCAGTGTCATATCCTGGGCCTTCAAATAGGTGTGGATGAGCTGAGGAGGAAGATAAAACAAACCAGGGCAGTAGCTTAAAACCTAAATGTGGCAAAAGTATCTCCCGGAATTGACTGGAAATGTCCTGACTGGACCTGGTTGGGCAGCGTATGGACTCAGAATCTGGAAACTGATTGAGATACATAAAAATAAAGAACATTTCCATTTGTATTCCTGCTTTGTGACTGTGACCCTCATTTCCATTATGGCCCCAACTAAGCTAAAGTGGTTGCTTTGAATTTTATGGGATATTTTCAAGTGGGATTAAGCTGACAATCTAGTTATTTCTTCCAGGATCTTATTGGGTAGTGATGGAAAGATGGGGAGTCTGTAACTAGGCCACCAGTTTACACTGTGGGCATTCAATTTGTTCTTTTTCTTACAAAAAATTTTTTTAATCATCTAGTATTTTCCTAAAAATTGGCTAATATATTTGCAGTGAAATGTAGTGATTACTAAAGCAACAGCATTTAACATCATTAAGCCCTGTTCATTTGAAAAATCTAGATTTTCTAGGACGACTGGGAATTATCTTGGGGCTTTACTCAGGCTGAACTTGAGACCTGTGCTTCGGCTTAGCCTGTTACAATGTCTCTATGTTATAGGAGTTGCTAGGTTGTTTTATAACAACATCCTCTGATCTATCTTTTTTAGTTTCATTTTCTATTACAATCCAGGCTTATTCTGGCCAGTTGTCCCCACTTATTGTTTTCAGTAACAATTAAGTGTGACAACCCCAAGTAAACCCCATCCCTTCTTTATCTTCTCTTGGCACTGCCACGTGGGGCTGCCGGATGGGGAATGAGAGCCTCTCCCACTGTCACTGGCTGTAGGTAGCAGTATTTGTGCTGCCTTCCGGCCATGCATGCTATGTGAACTCCTTTTTTTTTTTTTGGTTTCTGCTCATTGCATTGCCTTTCTGGCTTCAGCTCTCCCAACCTTTCAGGTATCAGGCCAGAAAACAAATCTTTAGTGATCTGGCCTAATTTGCACTGTTTGTCCTGTTTCCATGTGCCCACCAGGTCTCCGATGGAGCCAAATCGCTCCCTTCTTATCTTTCCCATACACTGGTGCACTTGTTTGCGAAGCCTGTGGCATTGTCTTTTCCAAGAAGGGTCAGCTTTCGCTCCCTCCTCGCACTGCGGAGTGCCTTCACATACGTTTCTGTATAGTAGCCCCTGAGTCAGGCCAGGTTGTGTATCTTTATCTTACTGATCTCTCTTGTCCAGTGCTGGAGGAGACCAAGATAGCTGAGTCTCTGAATTAACTAGTCTCGGGTCTGATGTTTATTTTAAGGAATTCAAAGTTTTTTGTTTTGTTTTCTTCCTAAGAGTTGTTTTAGAACTCACAGCATCTGGACCACTTACAGCAATTAGAGACATCAGACCTTGCTGTGGCCGATGGGAATGATCTTAGTGCATGCATACGCATGCCCACACACACCCTTCTTTATCCTGTTGAGCTACTTGAAGCTCTTTGCAGTTATTAATGAAATATAATATTAAACATTGTACCATTATTCAGGCACTACTTTCCTCTAACAGTTTTCATCATAGTTTGCTACTCTGAATTTCACCATAATTTGTCAGGGCACAGGAAACATATCGGGGATGGTTTTATTGAGTTAGCACTGAGGCATATGTAGAGACTCAGAATAACCTGTAGCATTAACGAAACAATTTATGTACAGGACTTACGAGACACTTAAATGGACCTAAATTGAATAAGAAATGTTACTTTAAAATTTCCAATTACTCTATGTTCTATTATCTATGAGTGCTGCATATTAGCACCGGGGTAAATTTCTTAAGGAACTGTGTGCAAGGAGCTAAATTTGCACATTGATTTTTGTCTTTTGTCTGCAGTTTAAGGCTAATTTAAAAGGATGGTGAGGAGATTCTATTTTCAACTGGCTGAAGTTCAATAAGAATATAATAAAACACTGTTATAGCAAACTCTTTCACAGTGAAATTTTGGCAAAGCTTAATCTAATTCCTTTCAATGTGCTCCAACACAGCCAAAATACTGTTCTAGTGAGCAAGACACCCATTAGAGTGACAAGCTTCCTACAGTACAAGGATTTTTCCATATTTTATTTCAAGGCAAATCAGCATTTCATTGCAAATTAAGAAGGCAAAAAGGAAATATTTTATAATAAAATCAATAAAGCCATACAATTTCATTACAGCTATATTTTTATGATAAGCCTGCATTTTCCCTAATTTCAGAAGCATATTTGATCACTTTAGACGTAGGAAATTACTCCATTTAATTATTTTTGCAGTGAAAGCTTTGTAATTCTTTATAAAGCCTACTGATTAGCTTAAAAATCCTAATGAAAAGACTGACCATATAACAGGTCTCTTTGGAGACAAGTCAAGAATGGGAAGTCTAAAAGTATTTCTTTTTTGTTGTTGTTGTTTTCTTTAAACTCTACACCTCCTACCCCCCATCAGCCAGGTTTAAGTCCATGGCTTCCTATTGATGGAAGAGCTGACAGGAGGCTTTAGAGGGGCACAGGGCAAGGCTCTTAAAATCAGGAGCATCAGATGTTCCTATATGTTTTCTGCTTCATTCTCTGCTCATCTTCCCAAAACACTGGGCTTTGTCATATCATTTCCCTACAAGTGGCCATTGGCTTCCCACTGTTTTCAGGACAAAGTTCTTCATTCAAAAGCAGTGTAGTTCTGCACTTATTAGCCTCACACCAGTTCCCTGCATGACGGCAGAGTACCTCCCTAGTCCTGCCTTCCTCTGCTTCTCAAGGTGGAACCCCTCCCAGAGCCACTGTCCTCTCAGTGTTCCCTGAGCACACCCAGGGAATTTTTGCCTTCTTACTCTCTTAGATCATTTTCCTGATCTCAGATGCCCGCCCTCCTCATTCACTCATTCTTCACTCATTCAGTTAGTGTGTATTGGGATACAGTACAGACCAGCCACACAGTTTCAGTTCTGCACTTTCTAGACTATTCAAATTCTATTCATTCCTCATGCTGTGTTTCTTCTATAAGCTTCCTTAGTTGCTAAAGGCTACCAGAATCTCTCCCTCCTCTAGACTCATAGCATCCAGCTTATTGACCACTCTCCCCATGCTTAGCAAAGCAGAGTCCCTGTTTGGACTTGAGTCAAAGCATCCAATGGTACTGCGCTCTGCAGATGACTACCTCTGTGGCCTCCAACAGGTCAATGAGCATCTACAAGTTTCAGTTTCCTTGTCAACAAAATAGGAGAATGCTTATATCATTATTTTGCTTGGGAAGATGCTGTGGGATAATACAGGTGGGAGTTCACCTTTATGTAAGGAATTATCATTTCACATTCATATCAGTGTTTAAGTATGTGTTTTCTTAATTTTGCTAATTAAATACTTGGAGATTCTTTTTTTCAACAAAGCTGCTGGATGTAAAATGGACCCATATTGAGATTAGGCACCACATTAAACAGCAAGTCTCTTTTTGAATATAACATGACTCTAGAGATTGTTTCAGCAGCACAGAAATTAGTTGGGATTGTTATCATGGTCGAAGACAATAAGCCTCATCAGCAATCTTATTTGGATTGATTTTGTGGATGAGAACATTCCAAAGACCATTCTTGCATTGTGTTTCAACTGAGAACCAGAGTAAAGTAAAACCAGATATTAATTTTCACCAAGCATAAAGTATTGGGATTTCTTTAGTGACTTTCATCCATCAGACGATTTTTCTCAATGTGAATTTTCAGAAAGCGACAATTTTGCTTGTTGCTGGGAAGCAGTGGGTTCTCTAAAGAAGCCTGAGTAGGCTCTAAAGCTACTTCACCCACTAGCCGTGGAGTACAAGGGCCTAGAAAAGTCTATCACTCTCAGTTGAAACTACTGGGGGAATTAAGTAGGCTAAGCCCTTAGAAGGTTCCTAGGTAACCTATTTGAGTTGAAATGTGACCAAGAATCCTTAAACCTTACCTAAGAGCAGGAAAGCTATAAGGATCGGAAGTGATTAGGGGCTTTGTTTAAGACCCCATCCAGAAGGGAGAGCCAACAACAAGGCTGCTCTGAGCGGCACCGGGACGGGCTGGGTCCTATTTGGTGCTATCTCTCAAATCGGCAATGTGATACCCAGCCGCACTTTCCTGGGCCTCACCAGGCCTCCTGGTCAGGGCTGACCAGGTGGAACTCAGGTGATTGTGGTGTACACAGTCCTTTGCTTCATGAGTTTAAAACACGTTTATAGGCACCGAGAAGTTCATGGTGAGAAAAGAAATGAATGAAACATGAAGCACTGCTGTCTAGCTTGCAAAGCAGGGGCGCTTATGTCTGGAACGGTGAGGGTGGGCTGCAGACGTGTGTACACTTTTTTTTCTTTTTGCCACTTCAGGCAGATAATCTGCAGTTTTCTGTCCCCACACATGTGGATACACTGGCAGGGACAGGTCCCTGGGTGGTGGCTGAGGAAGGGTAAAGGGGGGGAGGACAGCTGGCACGAGACACAGAGGCCGGAAACAAGTCCACAGTGTTTGTCTCTAGGCACCCACAGAATAATTGAGAATTGGTTCTTTCATTTCTGTCCTCTGCTCAGCTTTCCATTGCCCCTGAATCTCTGCTGTCCCCAAGTGGCCATCTGAATCACTGAGGGGGCCATGGAGATACTATGAGGGTAGGTATAAGCTTGCTAATGCTTACTGTCTAACAAGGCTATATCACATACTCTGTACCTAACCTTAGTTTACCAAATAGCCCGGGGTGTGGTGGTGACATGGTCAGGTGTACAGGTATCAGGATCAGTCTGACTAGATTTCAAATCCCTGTGCAGGCATCTACTAGCAATGTGGGTAGGATCCTGCCCAGGTGCTAGCCCAGATGACTCAATGGTTTGGTGCTGTTTTGACTTTTTGGGAAGGTTGCAAAGCTGAGCAGAGACACAGATTTTGAGGTGACATATGTGGGCCACACCCTGGCTCTGTCATTTGCAATCTGAGTGCCCTTGGGTAAATGCTGTACCTGCTTGGTCTCTAACTTTCAAATACATAAAATGGGAATTAAGTGGGGATTAAGGAGAGCACTGTGTGATGGATGGAATTGCCAAATCACTCCACGGTGCACCTGAAACTCATAGAAGACTGTATGTTACCTAGGTGGAATTAAAATACAAACTTCAATAAGAAGAAAAAAAAGAAAAAATATATATAAAATGAGAATTCAAATACTGTCAGGCAAGGCACATGAAGCCTTTGGCATGTGATCATAAAGCGGTCAGTCCATGAGAGGCAGTAGTCGTTAATAGTTTGTGGATAATCTTTGAGAAAAGAAAAGGAAAATCTGATTTTCTGCATGATATCAACTTAAGAAATAGAGCTTTTTGGCCTCTCAATATGCTTGAACAACCAAATTAGTTGTGTAGAAGAGTATGTGGGATTAAATTACTTGTGATGACTGTGCAGAAATCCTCCCATAAACTCAGAGCAACTGTTTAGCGGGATTCCCATGATCTATGTATCACATCCACATAATAACTGGTGTGAATTCATTACTCTATATGGGAGTATAAAAGTAAATAATGTTATTGTGGGTAGGACTAGTTAGTAGAAAATCTTGTAAAGGATTCACAATATCTTCATGAATATTCTGGTTGATAAACCCAAGCATCACGCTCTCCAAATAAAAAGATACATTTATCTTTGTGAGCTTCTCATTTTTCAGAAAGTACCAATCGGGCAGGTGACTTACTTATGGCTTTCTCTCAGGGAGGGAATATGTTTAGGAAATGGGCAGCAAAACTTTTTTTTTTTTTTTCTAGTTCTTGTCCTTTTCTTTTTTTTTTTCTTTTTTTTTTTTAATTAACTTTTATTGGTGTTCAATTTACCAACATACAGAAAAACACCCAGTGCTCATCCCGTCAAGTGTCCACCTCAGTGCCCGTCACCCATTCCCCTCCAACACCCATCCTCCTCCCCTTCCACCACCCCTAGTTCGTTTCCCCGAGTTAGGAGTCTTTATGTTCTGTCTCCCTTCCTGATATTTCCCAACATTTCTTTTCCCTTCCTTTATATTCCCTTTCACTATTATTCATATTCCCCAAATGAATGAGAACATACACTGTTTGTCCTTCTCCGATTGACTTATTTCACTCAGCATCATACCCTCCAGTTCCATCCACGTTGAAGCAAATGGTGGGTATTTGTCGTTTCTAATTGCTGAGTAATATTCCATTGTATACATAGACCACATCTTCTTTATCCATTCATCTTTCGATGGACACCGAGGCTCCTTCCACAGTTTGGCTATTGTGGCCATTGCTGATAGAAACATCGGGGTGCAGGTGTCCCGACGTTTCATTGCATCTGAATCTTTGGGGTAAATCCCCAACAGTGCAATTGCTGGGTCGTAGGGCAGGTCTATTTTTAACTCTTTGAGGAACCTCCACACAGTTTTCCAGAGTGGCTGCACCAGTTCACATTCCCACCAACAGTGTAAGAGGGTTCCCTTTTCTCCGCATCCTCTCCAAAATTTGTTGTTTCCTGCCTTGTTAATTTTCCCCATTCTCACTGGTGTGAGGTGGTATCTCATTGTGGTTTTGATTTGTATTTCCCTGATGGCAAGTGATGCAGAGCATTTTCTCATGTGCTTGTTGGCCATGTCCATGTCTTCCTCTGTGAGATTTCTCTTCATGTCTTTTGGGCAGCAAAACTTAATCTTGAGCAAAAAGCATAATCCCTTCATCAGAATTGCAGGCCAGAAGGAAGAAAAGGTGACGAATAAGGGGGAGCAGAATGAAAACAAAACTTATGTATGGCTGGGAAGGAGTGCAATGGTCGGAGCCGAGAGCCATGTAATATGAGTGATATCACAGTCAATGTCATCTGCAGACAGACCTCCTAAGGCAAGTACAGCGCTGGATGACTTGAGCCAGTAATTCAGCTCGCTGAGCATGTGTTCAATGTTCATGAGCATTTCACGAGGGCTGTGATCCGTGCCAGGTCACAGCCCCTGTCTGTGTAGCCTCGGGCAAGCAGCTTACTTGCCCAGGCTTCAGAATTTCATTTGTAAATGGATGGGGCTAGAACTAGATCGCATTTTGTGGCTTACACATAGGATATTGCTAAGATGGTTATAAAGAACTTTCAGATATGGCACTTGCCCTCAGGGAGCTCCAGTCTAGATGGGAGCTGGCCACAAGCACAGGGCGTGCAAAGATAAGAAAGAATCTAACCATGTAAGATTCTCTTTAAAGGAACACTCAAAGGGGCACCTGGGTGGCTCAGTCAGTTGAGTATCTGTCTTTGGCTCGAGGTCATGACAGATGACCTCAGTGGGAAGCCTGCTTTTCCCTCTCCCATCTTTCTTGCTTGTGCTCTCTTTCTTTGTCAAATAAATAAAAAAAAAATTTTTTTTAAAGGAACACTCAGTGGCCAAGTTGCACCCAGGTCACTTGTGGGGCTATATGCCTTATGTCCTTCAGAGTGGCTCAGCAAGGGGTCAATGTTGAAGGGGGTAGATAGAGATGGAGTTGCCACTGTGCCTGCTTCTTTCTTTATGGCTCAGTTCCCCAGCAGGGGTCCTATGGATCTTCCTCACCTTCAAGATGAAGCACATAAGCAAAGAATAACAAGATATCAGTACAATCTGAGCTGCGGAGCTTTTTACCATAAAACATCTTCCCACTTCTAAAAGAGAAACCTACAGTTTAAAACTCGAGGATTTTACTGAGTCCCAAGTGGAAAGTCTCTGTGACTTATTTCATCAAGCTGAGAATTCAACTCATTAACAAATGAAAAGTAAAGATTTTAATTCTATAAGAACAGAAGAAATTTTTAAAGGAAAAGCTCTATCAACCCAAATAGGAATTGTGACATGTAATTTTATCAAAATTTGCTTATAATACATGAGTGTTTTATCTTTGAGTGGCAATTTGAAGCACATCAGAACCAATGAGTTCCACAAAATTATCAATGATATAGAAGGATGAAAATATTTTGCCTGATTATTCCTTTTCTCTGTGTGTCTGTAGGCTGGATATGGGGAAGATTGAGAAGCCGGGCATTTGGTCATTATGGCACCGACCCAAGGAGCCTGGAGATGCAGCCCATCCTATCAACGCACAAACATTTATTAATATGTCTAGCAGTAAAGATTAGATTTGCTTGCATATGACAGAAAACCCTACATAGTATTGGCTCAAGCAAGACAGACATTTATTTTTTTTGTCATGTCAATAAAAGTCTGGTAGGAAGCAATCTGGCTATTAAGAAGTCTAAGAGCTCCACAAAGTCATAGAAGAACTGGACTTCTATTTTTGTATTTAAATGTCTTGCGGGATCCCTGGGTGGCACAGCGGTTTGGCGCCTGCCTTTGGCCCAGGGCAAGATCCTGGAGACCCGGGATCGAGTCCCACGTCGGGCTCCCGGTGCATGGAGCCTGCTTCTCCCTCTGCCTGTGTCTCTGCCTCTCTCTCTCTCTCTCTGTGTGACTATCATAAATAAATAAAAAATAAAAATAAAAAAAAATAAATGTCTTGCATGGTGGCACCTGGGTGGCTCAGTGGTTGAGCATCTGCATTCAGCTCAGGCTCCCTACAGGGAGCCTGCTTCTCCCTCTACCCATATCTCTGACTCTCTCTGTGTGTCTCTCTGAATAAATACATACAATCTTAAAAAAAAATGTCTTGCATGTGTGTCTTCTGTCTTAAGATTGCTTCATAGACAATAAGGGCTGCTGGAGCCTCCACTTTCTTATCTGAGTTCCAGGCTCAGGAAGGACAAGAGATCTGCCTTCCTCAGCTGAAGGCCATACAACACTCCCCCTCTGTTACTGGCCCCAACTTAGTCAACATGTCCAACTTTAGGAGTAGTTATGAATCTTGTCTTGCTGCTGAGGGCAGTGGTCTGAACAAAATAGCTGATTGGTTATTGAGGAATAAAGGGAGAATGAATGTTTCTAGCATCTGGCAGTCCCCGTCTCAGTGCATACTTAAACATGGGAGACAGGCTTGACGTTGCCCAGGATGCTCCTCACATTCTTTCTGTCTTCCTTCTCACTCTTATTTCTCCTAGCCAGTGCCCTCTGCTCTCAATCCTATTTTTCCCTTATTCTGGAACCTTCTCACATGAATGCTCCATGCTCTGTCTTGAATCTCCAGTTGGCCATCCTCAAAGTGCCAGGTGGAGAACAAGGTGGAGCAGATTCAAGCCTCTACTGAACAGGAAAGACAAGCGCTGGACCAAACCATGATGAGCAGGTAAGAGTTTGCAGAGAAGTCCGTGAGGCTATGCGAGTGCCTGAGAGGAACAGAGTTAGCCCAGGGTATATGAACAAGACTCTTCTAACTAGGAAAACATGGTTTCATGAACAGAAGTCCCTTCTCTCATTCTTTCTCAATGCTCTTTTACTCCCACTGTCCATTATCCCCATTTCTCAGAAGAGGGGTTTGCCATTTGAGACTCATGGTCCATCCCTCAGCCATCTGTGCACCAGCCTCTGCCCCCACCGCTCTGCTGTGACTCCTCTCATGGAGGCCACACATTCTCCAAGACGCCGCAGCCTAGAGCCCTTCCTTAGGTGTGGTCTTCATATCCTTCTCTCCCTGTGGCTTCCACAGAGTGTCCACACCCTGGCATGAGAAACTCTCTGCTGCAGGCTTCTCTGACATGGGACTCTCCTGGTTTCCTTCTCCAAGTCCTGGCCTTGTAGGCGACCCCCTGGCTCATCTTCTGCTCCCAGCCCATAAGGTGCCCTTGAACAGAACTCTTCTTAGCTTCCTTTGTTTCTTCACCACAAGATTTAGGTGGGTGATTTCTTCAGCTTCACATTTTCAGTTGTTAGCTTCACAAGGATGCTCCCAAATCTCTCTCTCTTGCTCCCTGCCCTCTGACCATCTGGGTAATGAACTGCTCCTCAGTTATGTGGTATGCTCAGTGGGCCCAGCCATGCGGTGGCCCCTGTGCACAGTTTCCTGCACTTTCCATGGGCCGCCTCAGGTGAGCCCCTTGCTCTCTGTCCCAGCAGTGCAGGTGCCTCCAGGCCTGCTCAATTGACACTGGCCCGGCTCCCCAGGGTAGCTGTCACTCTCTGGCCCCAAGCATGGTAGTGATTATTTCACTCATGTATTTGCAAATATTCAACAGCAATTACTGCCTGTGGCGTCAAGTGGACTCCCGGGCATATCCTCAAACACCCTCCACTTCTCAGTTTCCTCCTCTCTCCAGTCTATCCCGGGCCACCACTGCTGAGAACCTCTTCTCTTCAAAGCCTTGACTCATGTTATTCCTCAGCCTAGACTGTGCTTTGCCCATCTGCCTGGCTTTGGAAGTCTAGGTGAAATGTTTTATGGAAACTTGCCTCATCTCTAAAATCAGGCTCCAATGGCATTTCATTGGCATCTGTCTATGGCCCCTGTACAGCTTATCTCCTGAACTTGACTGCAATCTCCTTAAAGATAGGGATTTGTCCTGAGTTTCTGCTCCTCTTCCTATCTTTCTCTTTTCTTCCTTTCCTTCCTTTGTTCATTCATTCATTTGTTCATTTATGCCTTCCTTCTTTCTTTCTTTCCTTTCTTTTTCTTTCCATTTCCAGTACTTAATAGAGGTTTTACTGGACAGGTGTTCAAGAAACATTTACTAAATGAATAAACAAATTATAATCAAAAGAAAGGGGATCAGGGGCATATGGCCAGGCTGGTGTGCTCCTGTGCAGGTGACAGGTAAACATAGAGAGTCATCTTCTGTTCTCCATTCATGGAGAAAAGTGTCTATTAAGAAATAGGAAAGTTTTACCTCCTATAACTTAGTCTGGATAGTGCACAACTTTTTTTGATGCAACTGTAATTGCAAGAGGATTGGGGAAATGTGTGTGCTTTTCCTGCCCACCCTCTGTGGCCAGTTAAAGTCCACAGTAAATGAAGGAGCTTAGTGTAAGGAGTGAAGATGGTGAGTGCCTGTGTGCAGACAGAGTGAAGAAGCCCCCGCAGGAAGGGGAAAACAAGACAGAGCAACTAACATTTTGTAATCACTCAATTCATCTGCTTTTATTTTGATATTTCTCTGAGTAAGGTTATTTTGACTTAGAAGGCAAAATCCCTAAATCAGGTAAGGACCCAGCAATAACAGAAAAGACTTTTAACCTAGGCTTTGCATAGGAGAACTGAAACATGAAATCAGGAAGGATTCTAGTCTCTGAGATTGGAAATCCAAAATTGAAAAAGCCAATTTATCTTTTCATCCATTCTGACCTGGAAGCAAAATGTTGGCTTATAATTGAAAAGTGCTGAGATCCTTCAATGGAAATGCTGCCTGAGGAAGCAGAGCTATTTCTCCTCTTCTGATGGATGTCACTCAGATCCCAACTGGCTTAGCACTTGGTTATGTTGTGCTCATGGGCTGTATGACACCTGATCTTTCCCATGTTCTGTTGTGTGCCCCAGGAGCTGTATTCACAACTTCTGGGGCTTTCATGCACCCCTTGAGCTTCCAGAGAAATCCACTGAAGTAATGAACCAAAAATAATTGTTAACCATAATTCCTCAGGAATGGTAGCATCAAAAATGGCTGGGTGAGGGTACTCATGAATAACTTTCCATAGCCTTCTTAGGTCTCCCCCCACCAAACCAACTCATATAAATGTGTAATTTAAGTAAGAATGAATGAATGAATGAATGAATGAATGAATGAATTATTAAAGTAAGAATTCTGTGCTTGCTCTGCAAACACAGTTTTAAGAGAATCTCCTTAGCCTCTTTCGATTAGATCACCTCCCCTGAGAGGTTTGGGAGCTGACATTATTACCCTGGCTTTAAAATTAATTCTCCTTCCCCCAAACTCACAGACCAAACCCAAAGGGTAGGTCTCAAAAGGGTATATATAAGGGAAATATTAATCTAGTGCCCCTTCTCCTCAAACAGTCATGAGCAATGAATTTAGAGGAATAGAGTCCTGGGCTAGGATATAGGATGAGAGACTAGGATAATTCACCTAATGAAGATTAAGAAAGGCAGAAAACATCAGCTTTCAATGATACAAGTAGGTGATGTGGCAACATGGAGTCCTGGAAAAAAGCCCGGCAAACGTGGGTTGATGTTATAGCTCTGCTACTAACTAGCTGTACTTTGGACAAATGTTTTCATCTCTCTGAGGTTTCATCTGCCTCCAACTTATGTTTGTTGTGAGGATTAAAAGAGGTGACTGAGGTAAAGGTAGGTGTCCCAAGTGGCAGCAGTGGCATTAGCCACAGTGACTGTCATGGCAATAACATCATGGCAATAATAATATCACTGTCATGATAGTACCCAGCTATCTTCCATCTTGGGTAAGAATTGAATAAGAAACTGACAAACTCTTATGAGAGGTATAAGTTGACTACATGAAATAATTTCCTGATAGTGACAATTGACAAACTTGGAGTCTGAGAGTCTCTGGAATGGTCCCTAAAATAGAACCCTTTCCATGAGGTAGCTGTGGCTTTGATATGGCTTTACAGGAAGGCAATGAGATAGATGGATTGGTATGCAGCAGAATAGTGTCTATGATCCTATGATGAGGCACTGGGAGCTGGGAATTGTACGAGTCAAATTCTCGCTTCTCCATTCCCTGTTCAGACTAGATGGCAACATGCCCTCTAAGCAAGCAGGGAAGGAAATTTCACGTAAGAAATCACATCCAGGTCAACAGCATTATTTGGGAGAAGCACTGTGGATGGCTGTGCATTCCTGAGTCATGCATTCCTTTACAAAGTGTAGTGAAAGAACTACTTGGTTACTTTGGATTTTTTTGCCTTGTCATAAATGTTCAGTTAGCAGCTGCTCAAGGGAACACATGCCATCATTTATGCATTTAAGAATCCTTAACATTGGGAGCCCAGAGTAATGCCTTAAGATCTGGGAGGAACTAGACACCACCACTTACAATTTTAAACTAGGAACTCACGAAGTGCTGGTCAAGTGTGGGTGGGAACTGCTGCTTTGGGAACTTCCAGACACCCACTAAGGTACTTTTCTGCTTTTTAGTGTAGAAAGAGTGACCTTAAAAGCATTTTGTATAAAAAGGGAAGCAGCGACTTGAATCACTATCCCATGTTCTGGAGGTCTGGAGGCAAAAATCATTTGAAATGTGTAGGGAGATAGAAGAGCAAAGTGATGATTCTTACATAAGTTAGGATGCTCCCACCTTATTGTAGGATTCAAAAGCCTAAAGATAGAGTCTAGAGGAGGAAACCTATGTCAGGATGGAGAACAGTCGTGTTGTGGTTCCTAAAAGGGGTTAAGGGATCTTTATAGCCCCAGCACACAGATCTTCTACATTTTTGCCCTGGATGAGATAGGACCATAGTGCAAAATCTTTCTGTCCTGAGAATGACTGTTTCTGGGAATTTCAAATCCTATGTGTTACTTTTGAATTGTTTTTTTTTGGTTATGGAATAGAAACTTAGAAATGTAAAGAAATGTAGAACATAGCTCCACCCAGTATTTTAATTTTTAAGGTAACTATTTTTTTTCCTGATTATACTGTTCATTGTGGAAGAAGTGGGAAACAAAGAGATGAAGAGAAGTCATGTATGTTCTCCCTACCAAGAAACAGCCTTCACTGCCATTAATTGCATTTCTTTCTTAACTTGTGTGCATGTATGTGTACTTGGACCACAAACATTGACACACAATGAAGATTCTATTACATATATTTTATACCTTGATTTTTAACTTAATTTTATATTTTGATAATTTCATGTCCTTAAAATGCTCTCATTCATTTAAATGGCAGCAGTATATTCCATCATAGGAATAAAATATAATTTATTTGACCATCTTTTTTATTTGACCATTTCTATATTGGTTGACATTTAACTTATTTCTATTTCTTCATAATTATTAAAACACATTTAAAATATATAGGTATTTATGTTTCTGCCTGCCTTTAATTATCTCCTTAGGTTTAATCCTTAGTATTAAAATGATTAGGTCATGTTTGTGATTATTTTAAAATCTAATTGGGATACCAATGTGTGTTAAATAATAGGAAGCGTAGGCAAGTCTAGAATGTTCTGGAGATCACATAGTTCTTTAGTGCCCAGAAGCATGCCCTGAACTCAGGTCTCATGACTCTCCAGCAGAGCTCTCTCATCCGGTCCTCAGGATCCAGTAAAAAAGAAGGAAGCAAGAAATTGTGAATATCAATGCATGTTGCATTCTTTTTCTCAGGAAAAAGTCCTGCTGAAGTGTTTACGTATTCTCAGATTGTGTGTGTGTGTGTGTGTGTGTGTGTGCACTAATAAAAATTATTCAATGAGTTGGGTCGAAAAGGCTTTCTCTGGGGCAAATTGCTATTTACCTTGATGCCTAAGCAAAATGTAGTTTCAGGCAATTAAAATAACTGAAGTAGAAAAAAATTCAGTTATCTGTGTTGTATTTTTGGTAACTTCCATTTAGAGAATTGCATGTGAACTTAAGGCTGGCATATTTAGGTTGAGGGAGTAAAACCTTCTGAGTTGACCAAGGAAGGGTAACTGCAAATTTCCAATGCTGGCTGCAAATTTAAGACATTAAAAAGCGATTTGCAAGTTTTAAGTATATACCAAGAAGGCACAAGATCTTGCTCTAAAATAATAACAGTGGCTTTAATAAAATGTGGAAGCTGAGAGCTTCCTGGGATTATAATGAAAGGTATTTCTATGTTTGGAAGACACTTTTGTAATTTGCATATTTATTGGGGCCCTTGCTAAGGAGAAGACCAAGGACAAGCAGGGTCCTAACTTGGCGCAGGGCCATTAACTTTGTATGTCAAGTCCAAGGTCTTCTTATGATTTTGGTATAAAAATAATTCCATGGTAGAGTCTGTGGTGACAAATGCCCCCTCCCACCCACATGGTCTGACAGGGCAGAGCTGGTTCTTTCAAATTCTCAGCATCGGGGTCTTCAGGGCACTGCCACCAATCTGGGCCAACTGAGGTCAACTTTCCACAAGGAGCTGAAAACCCCCAGGCTCACGATATAACAAGGAAGGAAATTTTTTTTCAACCTGTATGTTTCCCTGTCTCCTCTTTTTACCCCTTCATATACTTCCATTGCCTCACCACTGCCTAGTTGTCCCGGCTGACCAGTAGAGACTTAGAAATTGTGAGAAACTGGGGGGAAAGGCTATTTTATTTCTGAATTAGTAGTGAATCCTTTTGCAATTGAGAAGAACTATAATTGTCATGCTGCTATTGATACATCATTGGAAATGGATAAGATTCTCTGTTTTATTTTATTTTGAAGATTTTATTTATTTACTCATGAGAGATACACAGAGAGAAGCAGAGACACAGGCTGGGGGAGAAGCAGGCTCCCCACAGGAAGCCCGATGTGCACTCGATTCCAGGACTCCAGGATCACGACCTGCACGGAAGGCTCAACCACTGAGCCACCTAGGCGTTCCGATCCTGTGATTTAGAGCAGACAGGCTGGGAGAATACCACTTCCAATACAATGCAATAATGGGCAAATGGTATAACTTTTCTGGGCCTCAGTTCCCTCCACTATAAATGAGGAACAGCAATACTTGCCTCATTAGGTGCTGAAGATAAAATGAGATAAAGCAGATAAATTGCTTACTGCATAGCCTAGAATTCAGTAAGACCCTGCCAATGCTATTACTAGCTATCAGCATTCTCCCCTCTTGGGAATTCCTTCTTCCTAGTCAATATCACATGATAGTGTCCATTTCTTCAAAACACTACTTGTCACTGAATGACTCTTAATGCAGCCACCAACATGTTCTGTTTTGCTTTTAAAATTACGGTTGGGCATGAATTTTTTGTCTTTTGAAATATCATGACCAAATTAAATTAGCTATATTACTAATGGTTGACGCAAAAGTCTTATGGTCATGTTTCACAAAAAAGCCAGCCTAACAATTTGGGGAATTTTGCTACAATTACAGGTGAGGTCCTTTCACTTCTGTAGTTCATTTGATAAACTGACATTTAGGAGCTATAAGATAATACGGAGATTTCCAGGGAAGTATATAGGCTACAGATGAAAATGAAAAGGAGAATAAGAGAAAGAACAAAAAGATCTAAATTGTAGAAGGGGTAAGAACTGGGATACCCCTACAGAAGAGCAGAGAAGAGGCTTAGCTCTGGTTTTGAAAGGTGGAAGTGATGCCACTGGGTGGGATGTCTCTGACAGACAGCATAGAGATTGGCCATCCAGTGCAAGTTGGGGATCGAAGGCACATGGCTACATGGAGGACACTATGCCTTTTAAGAGGTATGTTTATGTGATGCAAGACTCTTCTAAGCTATCAGATGCAAGAAGCATAAAGAGAATAAAAGATAGTTAACCTTATGGTGGTGGATTATGTTACAATAGAGTATGGCTTCTCCTTGAAAGGTGTTGTGAGGTTGGTCCAAGTACCACCTAGAGAAGATTCTGGGATGTTACCAAAAATGGAAGATTACCCTCTAGAGGCACTTAGAGAAAACTGCAGGCACTTGACCCTTAACATAAAGACATTTAATGGAGATGTGATGGAACATGTCTCTCATTTACAATGGGGCCATCTGCAGCCACCATCACCTCATCTTCTTGAGGCTGAAGAATGGTGTGCTGTCTTTTCTTCTCTAAACCAGATTCCTGAGTATCCAGTGGGAAGACATGCACTGTAGTAAATTTTATCAGGTTTGCTCAGTGTAATGTATCCTGATCATCACTGTTTTTATTAATTTAAAAAGTACAACCAGAATTAACTTTTCATTCAAATTAGTATGCTTCACATCTTTGGTTTTCCATGATATTTGATCCAAAAGAAGTTCAGCAGAGCATCTAGAAAAAATTAATAACTAATAGCATTAGGCATAAGTAGACTTCCCTTCTGGATTTCAAAAGAAAGTAGAAATAACCATGTGTACCACTGAATATTCCAGTTCTGGCAGCTTTTATTCAAATATTAGCATCCTTTGCAGTTGGCAAAATCAGTCCGTGAACTTTCAGACTGGAAGTTAACTCATATTTTGTGCTAGAATATTATGGTCACAACCTCTAGTACTCTACAAAAGTTAGGAAGAGAAAGCATAATTGTAAATATTTAGCACTTGAAAAAGTCTCATTTGAAAATATTCATGTAGGTGAACAGAGACTATAGTTCACAGAAATAAAAGTGAGAGCTTGAAATGATTCATTTGCTCTTTTGATAAAGGTACTCCTCCCTGGACCTGAGGAAAAGTCAGTCTAAGAGGTAAATATGTAAGGAATTATAGCTGGCCCAAAGGAAAGGCATATTTTCATAAAAAAAAAGAGACTCAAGAGTCTTTTTCGGGTATGCTTTTCATCTGTTGGCTTGTATATTTAAATCAGAATTGGGACACAAGCAGAATCCATTCAGTGCTTTGATAAATGTTTTCTGGACTGCCTATTCTGATTCCTACAGGATATGTTGACATCTGAGATTTGGACCCTGCCTTGCGGTAACATAGAAGAATAAGCCACAGACAGAAAACCCTGAAGGTCAACACTAAAGGCAGGGTACAAAAGACTGCTTAAAATAAAGACAATCAATTGATAAAATTAATGTCACAGAAAAAAAGTACCGTGTTCATGTGGGAACCTGTGAGACGAACACTGGAAAGAATAACTGCCACAATTTTAATGATAATAATATTACTGGTGGTGACAACTAAGTTTTTTGTCTCATTTAATAATTCACAAATCTCCTTTGCACATGCTATCACCGTCAAAAGTGGCTTAAGAGGAGATGGTGGGGTGGTTTTAAAGGAAATGGGACTTCCAAAACCTCGTGGAACTTTAAAAAAATATATTTTATTTATTTGAGAGAGAGAGAGAAAGAGAGAGAGAGAGAGAGAGAGATCATGCGAGAGAGCACACAGAAAAGGGAGAAGCAGACTCTCTGCTGATTCCAGGATCCTGACACTGTGACCTGAGTCGAAGGCAGACACTTAACTGGCTGAGCCACTCAGGTGTCCCCCCAAGCCCTCACCCCCCTGTGGAACTTTAAATCTTTTCAGAGTGTTGGACAGAATCAAGATAGGTAAATTTAGCCATTGATTTTATGACAAACCATATAACTGATAATTTTCGAACAATTGTAGTTTTTCTAACAATTAAAATGGACAGTTTTATTTAAAATTATTTTCAAGTGAATCCTGTCTTAATTTAGCTATGTTTGAAGTTTTAGCATAAATATTATTGACTTGGGAAGATTTATAACTAAAAGGAGATCAACACAGTTATAAAATACTTTTCATTTGTAAAGAAGGTTACATTTTATTATTCATATGTGTTTCCAAACAATGCCCGCATGTTTGGCATCGGGAAACAAACTCAGAAGGGTAACACCGACAGAGCCAAGAGTCCGTGTTTAAGCTGAAACTCTGGTGCTTCTCTGAGTTGATCAAGCAGCTCTGTGATAAATTTATAGGTTTTTCACATCTCATAAACAAACTGTGAGAAGGCTTCATTTGGTATAGGAGATAAAATTTTCTACAAGTATTCATAAAATTTAGTCATAATAATGGCAGAGTAAAGCCGTAGGTTTATTCTGTTGGAAAGGCAGAAGTTTTAATGGATATAACTTTATGCTTCACAAGGTAATTGAAACAACAGCTTTTTTGATCATACAGACTTTTTAGCTCTCCTTCAGCAATAGGGGATTATCAGCTCCAAATAATGTCATTATTTAAGTTGTCACAGTGATCCCTATTCTGCTTATGAGAAGCTACAATTTCAAAGGTCACAAAATACTTTGAGAACTTTATTCAAATGAAAAAGTGTGGAGATTGTAACACAAATACAATAATATATTGATGACTCCTCTTTTTTGGATCTCTTGAAATCCAGTAAAAGACATTATCGTGGACTAGTTTTGCTAAAAAACAGCATATAAGGAAATGAGAATGTTATAGCAGAGATGGAATTTTGTCCAATTTGGTACTCATTCAGACGATACTATATAGTAATAAGTAGACTATGCTTAATTCAAAATGGAATATTTTACAGTGACGTGCTTGGTAAACGTATCCCCTACTAGCACAGATGGTATAAAAATGCTTAGTGATTCTTTTTTCAGACTTCATGTCATGCTGTGGGAAGATATGGCTGAAATAAATACATTTTATTTTGTTTTGTGACATTTTTCCATATGATTTAATTATAGAGAGAAGGGCACACAGAGAGCGTCACTATTAAGTGGGATCCATTATACGCTTAAGAGCAAATTCAAATCTTTTGTTGAGCACATTTTTGGGAAATAAATTGTGCACGCCATGTAAATAATATGACATTTGGTTGCAGTCAATTTAGTTTATGTATTTTGCCCAAAGGAACAGGTGATTCAAAGTTTAATTTGCCCCTTGTCTACTTATTCTTAATAACTTGGCACGGTAAGCAGTTCTTGGTATATCAATATACCAATTAACGAAATAATTCTTTCACTGCTGTTGAAGTAAAGAGTTGATTCTCATCTACATTTTTGTTGTTGTTGTTGTTGTTGTTGTGCAGGGCAAACAGAACAAGCAAGATAGTTACGAAGGAAAGCCAGGCTAGCAGAGTCAGCAGCGCTCTAGCAGATAGAAAGGAAATGAGCATAGACCCGTCGGCGTGTGTTGAATGAGGAACGGCATTGCCCAGAAACACCAGGCCAGCTCACAGGGGCTCCAGCCAACGTGGCCAAGGAATTTGGGTTTCTGTATTACTCATAACAATGCATCTGTCTCATATTAAATTTGCATTTGGAAGAATTAAGGGAGCTCATTGGCAGAACCAGTGAAAACTTCAAATAAGGAAAACTGTATTCTATCTGAGTGATGAAGTTTTTTCAATACATTCGGCATTTAATGAAGCTTGTAAAAAATAGCTGATGTGCTGCTCATGCAATGATGCCTTTTGTTCATGGTGGGCAAGTTGAATTTGGAACTCCCTCCTTGATTCCCCTAGCCTGGAACAACCGTCTCTTCTCTGAGTGCCTGGCACTCTGTCTTACCCCATCACAGCATTTATCATGAGGATGGAAGTTTCTGGTACATTTACCCATTTTTCTCCATGACACAGAGGTCTCCTTGAGGTCAGGGCTGTGTCCTCTTTTTCAGTGTATTTCCTGTATTTGGTACCTCTAGGTAACAATAAATAAGTGGTGGGTGATTAGATGAATGAAGTCACTTTCCATCAATTCCTCCTCATTGAATTTGGCATGAAATCAAATGTCTCGGCTTGGTATTCACTGGATTCCAGTGTGGCCTCTGGCCTATTGTATCCTTACAGTTGTCCCTCACTCTACTCCTCAGTTCCATTCCTTGTCCAAGTTCTTGGCCAATGACACTGTTGACTGTTTTCTGAATAGGTACCACAACCTCTCTGCTTTTGTGCCTTTGCTGTGCTGTTCTTTCTGCCTGGAATGCATTTAATGTTTATCTGAAGAAATTGTAAGCCCTCTTTAGGGCTATTCTTCACCAGACTTTTTCAAGACACCCATTTGGAATTAATCTAGCCATCCCCCTTGCATTTTGTTTGTCACGATGTAGCATTTGTCACACATGTCAGCCCCTGGGGATAGGGACTAGATATTTTTACTTAACTCTTATAGAGCCTAGCATACATACAAGGTACTTAGGAGATGCTTAATACATGCTTTTGGCATCGAACTTCTGTGAACACCACAATAGCAAATTCTTGTCTAGCACATCACAGTTTTCATCCATCTCTCCATCCATCCATCCATCCAACCATCCATCCATTCCCTGAGCTTACATTATCTTGTCATATCACCACAGCACCACAGGGATAAGGTCAACATTTAAGGTCAACTCCATGGGACTTAGAATGGCTTAGTGACTTGTGTGAGGCCACTCAGTTAACATGAATATCTGGATTTAAATCTAGGTTTCTGTCTTTAAGCTAGGTGGCCTGCCAAGATACGCAAGGTTTTAAAGTCAAGTGTGATAGGGGCTTGTAATAAGTGTGATAAGGTCCAAAACCAATATACCAGTGGATGAGAGATGGGGCACATTTGAATACTACAATATTTATTAATCTGACAGTTTTGCAGTCCAGCTCCCAAGACTCTTGCTATAATGAAAGGTTTCGCAAGATCAGAAGGTAGCCTTGCTTGCTTTCCTGGTCACCCATGCAAGGGATAAGCACAATGCCCCATGCTTTCACCCCACAGAGTCATGGAATATGGACTAGATACAGAGGGTAGACCAGAAGTCATGGCAGAAATCTGGGAAAAAATTTCCACTGGGGTAGGATGAGTTCTAGGTCCCCAACTGGGGCCCTAGTTTAGTAGCATAGTGTATGCGCAGGGGCTGGGATGGTTACATGGGCTAAATTAAAGGATTAGGTGATTGAGCAGGAGAGGAAGAGAGGAAGAGAGGCAGAAATGAAACAGAAGCTGAAAAGACTGTGTCATGAATACAAGTGACTCAGATATTTGGAGGAATTTGAGGAGGATTAGGTTTATCGCACGAGAACGAGTGGGAATAGAAACAAACACTATTTTGTTTCATATTGTGACCCAATTTCTACCTCCCAATTACCTTTCCTCAATATGCCCTCCCTCCTTAGATTTTTCAAAATATTTTATGTGTTTTTCTTGTCAAATATTTTTTTAATGTGAAACTTTGTAGAATTTCACAATTGCTCATGAGAAGAGAAAAGCAAGAAATGAAAATCTGAGGGAGTGTCTATGTAAGCAATTTCTACTTCTCTGAGATTCTTCTTTGGTACATGACAACTTAAAAAAATAAATTATATATATATTTACCACTAAATAGTGGCCATCAGTTTAAAATAATAATCCAGGTCTAAAATTCTATTTCCTTTGAAAATCATCTTTGTGATTATTTGCTCCTTTGTATCATACAATAAAAGTTATTATTCACACCAAAAGGAATTTAGGTTGAGGGTCTAACTCTATAAACTCTCCTAACAAGATTTTAATTTTTAATATGTTACTAAAAACTTTTTAAACTACTCACAATTTCTAAATTTATAAAATTCAATTACAAAGGTAGATACAAGAATAAAATCATGTAAAAATATGGACAATAACATGTTTAATACTATTAAAATCCTCAGCATTTAAATATGGCTCAAAATTGGAGTTGATGAAAAAGTAGTTGCTTTGACAAGTAGGTGTGGAAATGGTTGAAGATCCCCATATGGCAGCAGCTAGCCACATTTTAGACTGTGGATACAGAAGTATGCAATTATTTCAAAAGAAGGAGGTCAGGTCCTGATTTCCTTTAGCCCTCCCTGCTGGGGTTACTGATGCCCTCTCCTTGCAGGCAGAACTGTACTTGCTTCTCAGGGAAACATGGTCAGAACAGAATTACATTAGCAGCCTGCGCTGATAAGATCTGAGTTAGTCTTGCTGTGTGGTCTCTAGTGGGTCTGAAGGCCGCCCCAGTTACGCAGCACTATGTAGCCCTTTCTGGTCCTGCTGGGTTGGTGGAGTCTCCTAACTGGCTCTCCGTCTCTATCATTTTGTTGTTACCTCCATTTCACAGCAGGAACAGGAGACCATCATGCCCTGCTTTGCTGGGGCCTGCATCTTTGACTAGCTCTTGGCAGTCGTGGGACTGGGAGTCGTGGTCCTACTATAGTTGTTCTTAGCCTTGGCTGCCTATCACTACCATCTGGGAAGTTTTAAAAATACTCAAGCCCAGGCTGATCCCCAGGCCTGAATCTCTGCAGGACCAGGAAATTAGAGAAAATCGCACAGGCATTTACTCTGGGAAGCTGCACGGTCCAATTCAAAGGATATTCTCTTGTTGGATCAGATAGAACAAGAGAGGAAAAAGTTGGCTGAAAGTAAATGAAAGCTGAAAATACTGTGTCATGAACACATGTGACTCAGATTATTTAGAGGCATTTGAGGGGGATTGAGGTTGTTGTGGAACAAGTGGGAATAGCAATCCGCATCAGGGCTTTTAAAACTTCCCATGTGATTTCAGTGTCCAGCCAAGACTGAGAACAATGGTCCTTCCAGAACCTGACTGAACCTGGAGCCATGTTGATGATTACTGGTTTCCAAGACCACTTGCTGCTTCTCCCTTGCTGTATGTATTCCACTTAGCAGAATGCTCCCCTTTGTAGATCACCACCTGCTCAGACCTTGCTCTCCTGGTTCTCCTGGATGAGACAGGTCCCAGTAGCTGCCTGGTTACTCTCAGCTTTTCCTTCTGTCAGATTCCGTGCTTTGGAGGCTCCAGCAAGCCCCAGATCTGAGGCTGCTCCAAAGATGTTTATTGCCGATGGAGTTATACATCTCTCCTAGTGATGTGCATCTGACCCACTAGATGTGGCAGGTATACATCTACTCTGTTCCACTCAAAAGATCCATATTTACAATTTCATGCAAATCTATTTGAGAAGTCATTACTATTGTGGCTAAACCAAATAATTTTAATAAATGTCCATAATTTGAATCTTTCTCTAAAACCCAAACAAGTAATATCCGGATTTTGAGAGGTCAGTGTGGCTCTTGGTAATTTCTACTGGATGCTGTATAGTACAAGCTCTTAGTCCATGGAGACAGGAAACAAACTTACTCCCAACCTGGGTGTCAAAGGACACACAAAAGAAAAACTCAAAATTCAGAAGATATGGATCTTGACAAACAATCTCTTAGGATTCTAGAGGATGGAAGAGGTCAAGGTCACTATCTGTAAAAATGAAACATGAAAATCTTATTCTTAAAAATGTGTTTTTCCAATGTGTTCATGCAAGTGCATGAAATATATATATATCCACAAAATACAAGTTATAATTTGCTTTCAGTAGCAAAATCCTAGAAATGACTGTAATGTCCAAAAAAAAAAAAAAAAGATTGGTTATATAGATGTGCAGAGCCATGCAAAGGAATCCATTCAGTCTTTGAATAAATGAGTAGGTCTAAATGTCCTGATATGGAATGTTCTGCAAGATACTGCATTAAATAGGAAGAAAAACGAGAAACAAGAAACAGTGCAACTGCTTCCTGAAAATTTGAAAAATGAATACTCTAAATAAGACTTCTATCATGAATAATGCTAATACGGCATGTCCTGGACAATAAAAAATTAACCTTGCTGATGGAAAAGATTCATACTCAAGGATAATGGCAAATAAAATAGGCTCAGTAAAGTAAGAACCAAATCCTGAAAGATCTAAAACTCCAGACTATGAGATTTAAGAAGATGCAAAATGTAACAGGGGCCAAGTACATGTGGTGCTGATGGCATGCCATGGAGCTACCAGGTGCAGTGCCTTATCTAATGGGGCAGGTGTGAGTATGGACTTCCCAGCAGGCAGGCATTCTGGAAGCTCCACTTCCTACTGTGTCCCTGACATGTATGAGCCCTAGGCTTTAGTCAATTCAGCCCTACAGAAGATCCTTGTGAGTAAATAAGAGAGTGTTTAGAATGAATCTAGCAGAATGCCCGAGATACTAAGTGCTGAATATGATAGCTATGGAAGGAAGAAAAAAAAATCTAGGGAGTGTAGTGAGAATTTCTCCAAGAAGAGAGGGTTTTGTTCCCTTAAGCATATTAAAGGGGGAAATTAAGCTGAGTACATATATTCTTCTCAGCAAGTTTCAGGTTCAGTAATTCTGAATTGGGGTTGGAAAATTGGAAAGAAAATTGAGTTGTGGGGGCAAAATAACTGCTTAACTTAATTACTAAAATGCCTCACTTTCCTATCGTGATGTCAATACTGTGCACGCTGCAATTCAAGCTTCTGTAAAACAGCTATTTTGTTAAAATTTAGGACAAAAGGTATGCCATTTATTAATGCATCAATGTATTTTAGTGAGTACAATACATGAAAAGGAAAAAAGTAATTATTCACCTACAGGTTAGACCTCCATTATTTTAAGTCTTGGCGACTTGCAAAGCTCTGCAGGAAAAGTTAATACAAATATATCTGAGTTAACTCTGTGGTAAATTAAATATCCTGGATATTAAATACACTTGACAAGACATCTTGAGGTACAGAAATGATGCAGAATAGGGAACATTATTATTTAGTCTGGTGACAGACTTTGAAGTGGATGGATTTTTGCTACTCACAGATAAATCTTCACTATTGTTTCCTGATTATTAAAATGGCTGTAGAATCTTTATTAAGTTTCTTGGAAGCATTAACTCTGTTAAAATTAAGAAATCTCATCCAACTATGGTGTCTACAAAATACATGGAATGACAATAAATCTACCCTTTGGACTTGACAGAGAACAGATAAATACAGAACGATATCTTTGGTTTGAGTCTCTTAACCCAATAATGGTTCTTAGACATGGAGAAAAAAAATAATAAAAGTAAAAATAATTAATCTATGGAAGTAGGTAAGCAACACTTGGCAGGAGAAAGCCAGGCTGTATGGAAAAAGGACTAGTAAAGAGATAGTAGGGTTGAGTGAGGGTTGTTGATCTTGGGGGAGGAAAGGAGATAAAGTCACAGTAATGGAAACAGAATGAGGATGGGGACCACCAGAAGGCAGCGGAAAGTATGTAATCGTGTCATCAAAACTCTAGGATTTCCAACCCTGGAATTCTAGCAGAATGAGAAAACACTTTGTTGAAGATGTTTCTTTTGGACACTATTATTGAGGTGACCTGAGAGGGTATTAGACACCTTTATTTGTAGAAGCATCTAGAAAGGAAAAGTAACTTAATCAAGGTTATGCATGACTTCATGAGTAAAAAAAAGTAATATAGAGAAAGAATTTAGCAGATTGCTGTTATATTAAATACTTAATATGATGGCTAAGGAAGGAAGAAAGAAAAAGCTACGGAGTACAGAGCCAGGATTAAAATCTGTATCTTGGGACTCAGTTCAGTACTCTTGCTACTAGACATTCAACACTAGTTGTTTGTTTATTTGTTTTTTTAATATATGGTATAAATGCAAGTATAAGTCTGGAAAAACCCTGCCTTTAGAGCACATTGATTTCTTTTGTTTTAGTTAAAAATAACAACAACATTTTAAAACACCAAATGCAAGACAGATGCAATATTTAAATCCCTTTAAATATTATATCATGTGACCCTCCGAATAACCATATGCAGTGCTTAAGGAGCTCAGAGAAGTTACCAAGTTGTCTGAGGTCACATAGCCCACAAGTTGATCATCTATGAGGGGACCAGGTCTCTATTACTTCAAAGTCCATGTTCCTGACATTGAAAGCAGCTTATTTTCAACAGAATGTTCTGCCTCCAAGCAAGTCTACGCAGGAAGGATCTGGATGTAAAGGCAGGCTTATAATAAATATGGCAGCATGATGAATAATCGGATTACTCTGCTGTGGTTACGAAATGGGTTTCCAAAATGACAGAAGGCATGTTTAGTTTGAGAATGGTATTGAAGTTGGATTCCAGTAGCTTTCAGTACCACACACCTGCTCTGGGGTGAAGAGGTATCTGGCACGTCAGAGTTTACAATATTATTTCCTAATTCAAAATTGCATACTTAAGTCATCTTACAATTGTGATGTATTATATAAGCAATGGAATTCAGGGTTATATTTTACCATTATCTCTCCTCATTTAAAAATAATTTAAAACACAAATTAAAAAAGTTGTCATTGCCATAAGTTTAATTCTGAGTAACAACCTGGCTTGCTGTTCCTTTCAAAGATACACATCCTACGGTAATTTATATTCCTGACTTCTCTTTCCCAGGTTTATTGCTCTTGGCTATTTGCATAAAAATGGAATCTTTGATCTTTAAGGGTTCATCAGCTCAAATAGCTCATTCCCCATCCTAAGACACAAGTAATGAGGGGTGAAAGGGGTTTAGTGGTGCACTTCAACCAGGCATGCACAGGCAGGTTACTAAAACCCACCTTTCCCTCCTCCATCTCACACTAGCTGCTTTTACTGTAATTCTGCACTCAAGCCAATCGCAAAATCTTCCCAGCTCGAACATGAATTAAGGTGGCCACTCCCTGCAGGTACAGGTCTTAACACAGTGAGCAGCCTCATTTTACTTGAGGCAGAAAAACACAGGCTATGGGCCACTCTGGGCTCTTGCACCTCCCAGAGGACCTGGGTGAATTTCTCAGACCTTCAGAGCTACAGTTTGCCCCTCCATGAAATGGAGGGTGTTAGAATGACTACCTCACATGGTCATGGTGGGGAGTAAAAGGAATATTATTCATTAGGCTTTGTAGGCGACTCCAAAAATGGTTTACTCCTCATTCCTTTCCCAGAACTATAGGATTCCTGGATCCTAATAGAGATGTCAAAAATAAAGTGCATCCTTTTGTCAATCGTCATTCACTGTCAACCGATCAGTAAATTATACCCCATTTGTTTCTCCTCCAATGAAAAATTTTATAGTTATTCAACAAGAAGCATTGGTTGAATAAAGCACCAAGGGGCCAAAACCATGTAGGACAGAACAGAAGAAATGATGGACTCCTCAAAGCCAGTGCTGATGTTTTAATTTCACTTAAATTAAATTAAACTCCAGTGGCAGAGTAAAGTGAAGAATTAGTTTGTTTCTTTTTTAAATTCTGAGACATGACTATTTATATTCTTAACCTATTGGATAACTCTCCTCATGTCAAAATGGGAATAAACATGAATACCATCAACATTCTTCAGCACATCCATGCACTCCTTCACCTGTCATTTCACAGGGCACTGTGGAAGGCCCTGGGGAGGTGATGTCGAGTCAGGCCACCTTCTCACCCTCTAGGGGCTTGCCTGCTGGTGGTGGAGGGGGACCAACCACTAAACAGTGAAGTGCGAAGGTTGACAGGAGAAGAGAAGCTAGTACAGGTAGAGCAAGTACCCAAATGAGGGAGTGTGCATTCCTACCTCAAATGGTACATTTGGGAAGGCTTTGAGGATGTTCGTGGAGGCTGGGAGAAGGGAAGGACATTCTTGATTGTGAGAGCAGAGTTAGCAAAAGTACAGAGGCATACAACAGCATGGTATAGTTTCTTAGATACCACATGCTACTTGACATGGGGCAGAGATGGAGAACATTATATGCCCAACTAGAAAGTTCGGATTTCATCTTACATGAAGTAGATATAACATAAGAGATGTGTTCTAGAAAGATCAGTCCAGTAATGGTGTGGTATGCAAAGTAATGCTTCCTAATTCCTGGAACCTATGAACATGTTACATTACATGGCAAGAGGAACTTTGTAGGTGTGCTTAAATTAAAGACCTTGAGATGGGAAGATTATCCTGGATAATGTGTGTTCTAATGTAATCAATGTCAGAATGGTCCTTAAAAGAGGAACATTAAAGATGCCAAAGGAGGGCAGCCCCAGTGGCCCAGGGGTTTAGTGCTGCCTTCAGCCTGGGGTGTGATCTTGGGGCCCTGGGATCGAGTCCCACATCAGGTTCTCTGCATGGAGCCTGCTTCTCCCTCTGCCTGTGTCTCTGCCTCTCTCTCTCTCTCTCTCTCTCTCTCTCTCTCTCTGTGTCTGTCATGAATATATAAATAAAATTAAAAAAAAAAGATGCCAAAGGAAGAAAAATTAGAAAGCTGTGATGCTGTTGGCTTTGTAGATGGAGGAAGGGCCTGTGTGCCCAGAAATGGAAGTTGGAGCAGGAAAAGAAGCACTTTTTCCTAGAGCATGCAGAAAGAAACACAGCTTTGCAATAACCTTGGCTTTTGCCCAGTAGACCTGTGTTGGACCGCTGAACTAGAACCACAAGACAATAAGCTGGTGCAGCTTGGGACTACTAACTTTGTCAAGTTGTTAGAGCAGCAATAGAAAATGAGCCTAAATGGTTTGGAGGAGGACTGCAGGGGACAGATTCTCAGTCTGGATCAAGACAGTAGCAATGGAAAAGGAAGAGATTTGCTGGATGCAGGGGGTATTAAAGAGACCGCACAGAGAGGGCTTTGTGACTAGTTGGACTAGAAGTGATGCTTTAGGAAAAGAGAAAGAAAGAGTCTACTATGTCTCCCAGGTTCATCTGTGAACTGGGTCAGTGGAGAAGGCAATGTAGGCGGAAGATGAGAGGTTAGCTTTAAAATCTTTGTGTCTGGAGTACTTTGAGACTTTGGGAGAAGACAGGTAGTTTGACACAGAGGTCTATGGTTTAGGGGGAAATCTGGAACTGAAATTTTGGAGTCATGAACTTATAGGTGATGGTTGAATCCAGAAGAATGGCTGACAACCCTGAGACAGACTGCATGAGCCAGGATCCAAAGACAAAACCACAGCATCCCACAGATGGATGGATGTGAGAGTTTTGTAGAGCATAAGGAGCAACTGCACAGGAGATTCCTGGAAAAGAGCAGCCCATCTCAAGAAGGAGGTCCTAAAAGAAGTGATAACTAATTTCAGTCCTGAAGGACGAACCCGGAGAAAAAAGGGGAGAGGACATTCCAGAGGGAGACGGTCAAATAAGAAAGGTGTAAAGAAATAGCAGAAGACAAGCCACAGAATGGCACAGTGTGTACAAAGAACCACAGCTTGGCTGAGCTAGAAGGTGAAATTAGAGAATGTATCTTGACAATGAGGGGGATTGGAATATAATCTTGGCTTGGACTGGGGATGGGACAGAGGAGAAAATCAGAAAGGATTTTTGAATTGGGCATGGGATTTAGAGTCAGTTGAGTGGATTTATAGTGATATTGAAAATGAATTTTTAAAGTCACAGATCAGAGATATTTTTAATTAACTTCCTAGTTTCTGATGCTTAAAATAGCTGGCAGATAAATTTTCCTATTGTATGGCTCTAATTATGCCACAGTACTCCAGAATTTTCTATAGATTACAAAAAGGTCAATATCTCCTTGAATCTGGGCATCATCTTACAGTCAGCTGATCAGGACCTCTCGTAGTTCTTAAACACAAAAGGGGCGTCTCCATCTTGAGGCCTGGCTCCTTAGCCTGCCATGCTTTTCCTTCCCCATCTTCCTGTATCTGGATTTGACTTGTTCTTCAAAGCACAGTTTGAACACCACCTCCTCCAGAGAGTGTTTCCTGGCTCCTTGAGCTGGAATTGCCCACTGTCTTTATTGGATGCCCCTCTTGTCCTTCTAATGTTTCAGTTTGTTGTACTAGTCATGCCTTTTCATCAACAGCCAAATCTCTCACTTTCTAGCACAGGGCATGAGTCAGGGGCAAAGGAAGCAGAAACGTGTTTGGAAATGGGGATTGGAAAGAGTCTTTGCCAATTTAGACTTTCACTGAAGTTGTTAAAGCAGGGAAGTCACATTAAGAAAACAGGCTCTCCACTACATGATTTGGGAGTTCAATGTAAAATGGAAGGGAGGGGTAAAGCAGAAAGTATTAGTTAATTCAATAATCTCGGTGTGTGAGCTCTGGAGCTGGGATATATCACTTTGCATTATCAGTTTTATATATAATCATATTAGTTTCACGTTAATTTTTTTTAAGTTACCCTGGCTAGGGTAGTAATTACATCTAGTAACTTTCAGGGTTCCAAGGACAGGGAATTTGGGCTTGATTTTTTTGATGGGATGTTTTTTGGCATGTAGCACACAGGTGACCATAGGACGCAGATCGAGTACGTAGGAGACAGGTGGTTATACTGTGGCTGCTAGACAAAACACAGGATGCCCAGTTAATGTTACGTTTCAGATGAATAAC
This sequence comes from Vulpes lagopus, assembly GCF_018345385.1. NCBI lineage: Eukaryota > Metazoa > Chordata > Mammalia > Carnivora > Canidae > Vulpes > Vulpes lagopus. The sequence continues at coordinate 108,737,056 of NC_054825.1, read as the reverse complement.
AAAAAATGTTTTAGTATAGGTATGTCCTAAATATTGCATGTCATTTATACTAAAAAAAATCATTTGTTATTCATCTGAGATTCAGATTAATTGGACATCCCATATTTTAATTTGCTAAATCTGGCAAGAGAAGCAATATCCAGACCCAGAGTGAAGTGATTTCTCACAAATCAGTGTGGCTTTTTCAATTCCTTTTTTCTCCCTATGGTTTATGATCCTTTAGTCTGCCTCCTCCAAAAGTCCCCCTCACATAGTATTACATGCTACAAATGAGGAAGAGTCCATAACCTTTTAAGATGAACTGTCAGAGTATTTCCCTGAGCTGTCAAAATGGGCTTTCTAATGTTTAACCTAAATATCTAGGTTGCTGACCATTTTTCTCATGTTTCCTGCAGTGGCAATGCAGAACAAATGACGACAGAGTGCCTACAAGAGCATTTTATGATGACACTGGAGGTGCTTATCCTGTTTTCTCTCTGACCTTTCCGTTTGGCCAGCAAGCCCAGGCTCATGCAGCTTCAGCATCTTGGAGCACAGCTTCACCCAGGCTGCCCGGGGATGGCTGTTCAGGGCACCACCCTCCACAGAGCGCTGACCCCATACCAGTTCCGGAACCAGGGCTGAAGAATTGGCTCTGCCCATTTTCCAGGTGTCTTGGGACATCCACAAGGGGAAGAAGAGACGACAAAATGCTCTTCTCTTGGAGTCAACTTAAATGGCCACCTTCCCTTAGAGATGCATCATCAAAGGATGCAAGATCCCTGCAGTTCTTCCACCCAGAGGTTGGGGTCTCTCAGTTTCTGATCATTATTGCTAATCAGTTCTTTCCTTCTTCCTAACTTGGTCCTCCAGAGTCCAAGACTGCAGCTGAAAGATTTCCATTTTGAGGAAGAACTGACTCCACGCATCTCACACTCAACAGCTGGCTATTGTCCCAATTGTACTCAGTTTTCATTTACAAATACCTCCTTGTCTTTCCTCCAACACTAGATCTAATTGGTTTTCTTTCTTCTTTTGTATTTAAAGGTTGATCACTGTTTGAGATGGTAGTTTGCATTTGTCTTTATTGGCTTCCATTCTATTTTGATGAGCCATCCATCCAGTTTGCCTGTATTTTTTTTATTTTATTTATTTATTTATTTATTTATTTATTTATTTATTTATTTATTGTATGCAAGCTGGGGGAGGGGCTGAGGGAGAGGGAGGGAGAGCTTCTCAAGTAGACCCTGCACTAAGCATGAAGCCCTACAGGGGGCTTCATCCCACCACCCTGACATGACCAAGGCCAAAATCAAGAGTCCATTGCTTAACTGACTGACCCGCCCAGGTGTCCTGAGTTTGCCTGTGTCATCTCTGATGCTTCAAACTATTGAGTGACATAGGCTCTTGACTGATGTAAAAAATTTCTCTTTTAGAAACTCCAAGAATTTACATGATTACACTAGAAATAATGATAAAATTAATCATTTCTGTGTTTTAAAATATATTACCTAAAATTGCATGTTGAATACATTGGAAAACAAAATGAGAGTAGTATTTTAATAAAAATACATGTAAAGTATAAATCTCCTAATTTAATTGTTTCCAGCATCAGGTGGGTAGGTGAAAGGAGCACATTGAAAATGCATAGGTGGGAATTCAAGGCTTCTTCTCCCCCCTTTTTTTTCTTCTCCCCTTTTTCTCTGTGGGAGTACCACACAGTTATCAGATCAGAAATGCAAATATCAATACCACCTACGTTAGCCATCAAGAATAAAAATTCCTAACTATACTTTTATGCTTAGGGGATAAGTTTCAATCTGAAGATGAAAAACAAACAGAACAACCTTTCCTCAAGATAGAAAGTTTCTACCCAACACTGAAATACAAACAAAAATTATTCTATATGGAAATTTGTCCACACATATTGCAAATTGTTTCCATTTTCCTTTATTGTCCTCTAATGATCTCATCAAGAGTGCATAATTAGTTCTCTACACTGCAGAATGCTGGCTGTGCCCTGGAGCAGTCAAGCAGTATTCTTCACTAGCCCTTTCCCCCCTGGAGCTTACCACTGTCCCCTGGCTTGCAGGGTAGAAAGAGAGCTGCAGGGTGGCTCTCTGCCTTGACCCAACAGTTCGGTGGGTGGTGGAGGAGGGGGGTCCTAGTCTGCACTAAAATATAAAAGAAAGTTTTTCCACATGCCAGTTAGTTGCCAATGTCAGTTAGTAGTGGCTTTTGATGTCTTCCAACATCGTGGTAAGCTGCTGGGCAGACGAGTTTGGGAGCCAATTTTCCTTGGTCTGCACACAGCCCTTAATATACTCCTATATGGAGTAGAATGTGCACCCACTGGTAAGTCAGGGATTGAAATCCCAAAACCAAACCACGGATCCCATCATATCCACAGCTATGATCAAGGCCCTTCCTAAATTCTAGACTTTATTTTTGTTTGGTGAGAGTGAAATGGAAATAGATACTTTTAAATGTAAGGGAATCTACAGAGGTGTAAACAGGCAAGGGATATATAGCCCCCTTAAAATCCTCCACATTTTGGCTCTAATGAATATACATATTAGAACAAATGATCGTTTGAAGATATACTCCAGCAAAGATGCTATACGTGGTGGGATTTCATGAAGAGTTTGTACTTCTTTCCTTAAATTAAGGCATTGGAAGCACAGAAGCGTTTTCTTCTATAAATAGCCACTTACTGTCACCAAATATTATTTCCTCTTTCTTTCACTAATTAGTTAGAGATGAAATAATAGTTGAACATTTCATAATCTTAAATTCACAATATTTTACTTAATTAAAATAGGTAATTTAGGAAAATAATTGGCAATTGCTAAAGCCTCTAATGCTGATGACAATTGAGCTGGAAGCATTCTTTCCTCACAAATTGGTACTTAAATACAAAGTTCTGCACACAGCTGGAAAGTGCCATCGTAAAGGGCATTTATGTTCAGTAGCTATCATTAAACCAAACAAACTGAAATTAAAGGAAAAAGAAAAACAGCTAATTTTAGAAGAAATATTTGGGCGTAGATTTTAAGGGCTCAAAAGTATAAATGACTGTAAGCATTTATAAGGAAGAATGTTGTTAGATGACATATCTGTAAATTGATTTCACATTTGATTTCATTTCATACTTCATCCTGGAATTGTAGTTTTGAATATTTAAGTTTAGTTAAAAAGTTAAGGCTATATATATATCATATCTTCACCAAAGGGTGAGTTTTTGAGGGGAAATTCAAATTATACTCATGATTTTCAAAGTAAAGTCATTCATGGGATTGAAGTCATGCCCATTGATGCTGATTTAAATAGAGGTGAAAGAATTGTATCTGAAATAAGCAAACCATACTTTTTGCACATTTTCCTATTTAGGACAAATAATAAGATGCCTCTCTGAAATACCATACAGCACAGCACAGATATGTGCTAATTTGCAGGAGCACCAAAGAAAAACACATCCTTTGGAGGGCTTATTTGTTCAGTGGGAGGCTGTCTTTTTCAGGCCTGGAACAAAACCCTGTGGATACGGATCAGAACATACTCAGACATCATTATGTGTGTGTTGGTGGGGACGGAGGGTGGGAGGGCATACCATTCTAAAGTATGGAATTTGCTATCACATTTTCTCCTTGGTAACACATTAAAAAAAAAAAAGATTTAAACAACAGTCTAAAGAGCAAGGAATTAAAAAAAAAACCACGCAGTACAACAAATGATTCATTCTAGTGGAGTACAATGGTGATATTTCAGCACGATCAAATAAATCTTTAAAATAGAGATTCTTTATATTCTTTTGCAAATAAACATCCAAAATATTTATCAAATTGCAGTTATGTTAAAGCAAATTGAGCATTTTTAAGTTTTCATGTCTTTTTTGGAATGCCAAAGTATTTTAAAAATCCAAATATTATTTATTTCAGCTTTCTCATAGAAAGTAAAACAATGTGATACATCCAAGTCTTATATAAGATATTTTACTTTTAAAATCATTATTTTAAGAAAAGATCTGAGACTGGTTTTTAAAATTTCAGGGCAGAAAAAACACCCCAAACCAATACTGATGTAATCCAAATCCAGCAGAAAAACATCCTTGCAAGGTCTTGATTTTCACTAAATTTACAATTTAAAAAATTAACTCATCCAATATTTATGACCTACTGCATGCCATTTGCTGGGCTAGAGAATTTAAAGTGCTATGGAATTTTAAGATAGAGGAGCCCAGATTCCAGCAGTCAGGGAGGTCACTACTAAGCAGATGGAATGATAATATATTGTTATATAAAGTGTTGGATAAAATCATGATCAAAGTGCTAAAAGGCACACAGAGGGAGCAAAAATTCTACTAGTTTCTTGCTTGCTGGGGTGAGAGAAGGGTGATGTGAGCGTGGGATACTCCTTGAAGAGGGTGATACTGAGCTGACCTTGAAGTATGCCTGCTGGGGTCCAGGGGAGAGGACATTCTTGGCAGAGAAGGAAAAGGAGATGGAAGCAAGAGAGCAAAGGGCACAGAGGGGCAACAGATTGGCAAGAAGGATGGCAGGCGGACAGTGATGCGCACCAACTGTCCTACCAAAGATTGGCCACAGTGCTAACTCGGACTCTGGTCTAGCTCTGACTCAGCTCCTGAGGCATGTCCTCAGGCATGGCTGAGGTTGATTTATTTAATCTTCCCAACAATCAACCCTATGAGGTAGTTAATATTCCTGCTGCCATTGTATAGGTGGTAAACCAAGGCATGGAGAGGTTGAGTAACATGTCCCATGTTGCAAAAAGGTGGTGGGCCTGCAGTGCCTACCAGACAGCGGGCTGGTCTGGAATCCTGAATGGTTTGAAAGACATTGTCAGCGTGTGGGTTCAAGGCCCAGGGTGGGCGAGGGAGGTGAAGGCCCGTAGCAAGAAATCCAGTAAGAAAACCTCTGAGATAGGCAGGTAACAGTGAGGGATGGAACTAAGGCATAACTCCAAAAGAGACTCAGGGGAAATGAAAAATTTCACAACTTAAAATTTTGTGATCAGCAGAGAGTGGGGAGTCCCAGGGAGGGTGGAATCTGATGTCCCTGTGTCTTCTAGAGAAATGGAAAAGAGGCAGAGTTTTCTGGTTATTGTAGGGCCCCGGTGGGAACACAGGAGAGGAAGCATGTTGGAACAGGTGCCAGCAGGAGGCCTCGAGGTGTGGAATCTTCTAGAACTCCAGGGTTTGGTGGATGTGAATGCCCAGGGGCAGCAGGAGGGAGGAGGAGCAAGAGTGGACAGGAGGAGAACCAGGCAGCTGGACTTCCCACAGAGGGAGGAAACCAGCCTCGGTGGAGGATGCAGCAAGCAAGTTAGAAGATGCTGAAGAGTCAGGAAAGAAAGAACCAGGAGTCTGGGAGCAAGCAGGCAATGGGCTGCATTCTGAGAGAAGTTTTAGGAAAATGTTCAGTTCAAGGTGGAATGAAAAGCAATAGCAAGTGAATATAGTGGTTTCCTAAGAAGACTGTTTTCAAGAAGTTGAGCAGGGAAGGAAGCAGGGAAGGCTTTGTGGCTTTTCGCAGGTCAGAGTTTTGGAATGGACACCTGCAGGAGTGTAGGGGTCAAGGAGCCAGGAATGCTGCAAGGAGAGAGCAGGTGGGAAGCTCCAGGGCAGAACCGTCTCCTTGAAGTGGTGGAGGTGATGCCTCTGAGGCTGGAGGAGGTGGGGAGGTGGGCAGAGGAAGGAGATGGCAGGGCTCAGGGGGTCTGAAGGCTCAGAGGCAGAGTTTGGGATTGGGAAGGATGCCAAGTGGGCGGCGAGGCTGGAAATCATTCCTTCAGAGCAAATCCAATCAGTGGTTACATAGTTTCCTCCAGCAGAGCTTGGCAGTTTTCAATATGACATCAGGGACATTTTTTCCTGCCATAGATTTTCCACAAAACACTCATTCACTTCTACAGGAATACTGTGCGTAATACTGATCAGTTGTATAGCAGCCAGTTACAGTTTGATGCCGAATTTGTTACCTTTCTATTGGTGGTTCTGGAATCTCTAATTACAATTGTGTAGTAGACAGACCAAATCAATGAGAGTATAAAATATTTCCAGTGTTAGCAGGTGCCTGGCAATCTTTGTGCTCTACGGCCTTTAATGCTCCATCTCAAACACAAATAATATGCCAAGCTAAAACCAGATAGAAAAGAATTAGAGGGAAGATGGCTACTTTGCAAAGTGAAGCTTGTATCCCTGGAATTCATTTCTCGTATTCTGAATGTCATACTGGATTTAAATGTTGGGTATGCTGCCATTTGAACCTTCAGAGGAATGTGTGGGTTTTGAGGTGCTATTGCCCTATTCTTCCAGAAAGTGGTGTGCTCTAAAAAGAAAGATGGTGAGCTTATATACAACTTTAGTGATGAAATATTTTCTATGTGAGATGCTGACAAGCCTGTGATGGCCTGATTTAGTTTACACACATTTTTACTGTGGTCAGGATAATGCTTTTTAACGGAAAATCTGCACTGGATCTGTCTCTTAGTATATAATTTTATTTTATTTTTTATTTTTTCATTAAAAAAATTTTTTTTATTCATAAGAGACACACAGAGAGGCAGAGACATAAACATAGGGAGAAGCTGGCTCCCTGTGGGAAGCCCGAAAGGGGACTCAATCCCAGGACCCCAGGATCACAACTGGAGCCAAAGGCAGACACACAACCACTGAGCCACCCAGGTATAATACATTCTATAATGAAATAACATTTTAAAAAAATACAAAGTGCATGATATATGTCAGACACTGTCCTAAGTACAGTGGAAGGGTACAAAGGTGATTGAACGTGAAAACTGCTCTCAAAAGGCTGCCTCTGGTGGCCATAGATGCTCAAAACACTCGAGTTGCTAATAAGTAGCATTAAAAACAAATGTCTGGTGAGAGTAACACCCCTCACGTTGTGATAGTCTATGGCTCAGCATAAATTTCAAACATTTCTGCAGGTGACAGTAGTTAAGCATTCTTTTTTTCCTCCCAGGGTAAATTTTCTGCCTAATTTCATGTTTTTGGTGGTATCAACCAGGCAATGAATATTAACCAAACCACTTCCATGTAGCAGGCATTGCACTGGGCATCAGAGAAGATGAAAGATGCATAAGACGCTTAAGGAGCAGGCAGTAATGAGTCTGTTTGCAGGTGTGAGTCTGTTTCCATTGCTGTCGCTAAAGAAAGGCCCTCCAGAGGAGAGGTGTGTGGCTGGGCCCTGGGGGCCTCTGAGGGTTTTATTCTGCAGAGAGGGGGGGGATGGCATTGTGGGGTGATGGTGTGTCCTGAGGCTGGGAAGTGTACAGCATATTCAGGGACAGTGAACATACCAGTGTGGAGAAAAAAAAAATTTGTGTGAGAGGACAGTCTAGGAGAAAGATTTTTGAATTACGTTATGCTAGGCCTTTACGGATATGCTAAATATTTTTTATATCCTTTTGAGAAGCTGCAAGATAGAAAACTCTTGTGTTTCTCTTCTACTGCTCACACTCATGATGCTTCTGATTCCAGGAGCATCTCCGTGGATGTAGATGCATTCACCCACCTGGAAGCTGTCCAAACCCTGTACTTGAGGGGTTTTATGGAGGCTTTATCACATAGGCATGATCAATTATTAACTCAATCATTAGCTGCTATTTTCTCTCTGGAGATTATGGGGGTGAGGCTGAAAGTCCCATTGTGAACCTACTCAGGAGCTTACCAAGAATAGCTTCATTCTGGCAGTAGGCTCTCCTATCACCCAGGAAATTACAAGAGTTTTAGAAGCTCTGTGTCAGGAACTGGGGGGATGAGACCAATGATATTTACTACTTCACAGGGAAAGTTGATACCAGTTGATAATTTTTCAAGTAAGGGGGAAATGTGATAAAAAGCCGAGTGTTAGGGAAATCAGGGATCTGAAGCCCAGGAGGTGGACATGGAAGAAGGTTGGTTAATAGAGTTTTGGGGAAAATGTTCCAGAAGGAAGAGAAATGAATAAATGAAGAGACAATGGGAAGAACTGCCCTATCCATCCAGTTTGGTGGGAAGTACTCTATTCCTTACTACAGATACCAGGATAGCAACCATACCTCTCTGGGTCTCTGTTTACTCATCTCTAAATTGGGAGTATCAACTCTGTCTATGTAATGAGGATTAAAGAAGCAAAGCATGGAGAAAATACATATACCACTATCAACCTATAAAATGCCAAATTTTCATTTTTCTCTATTCAAGAAATATACAGGTGTGCTTAAATAATCTATTACACAATACATCCATTTGTAATGCTCATAATCCTTCCCTATATTTCTTTATTTACTCTCATAACTCCATACATTGAACTGTGTTGAGTTCAGTATGTGAACTCACGCCAATCAGACATGGATATGAAACCTATAGGCAAATGAAAGAAGACAAGATGTTCTTCAGTAATTACTGTGGAGTGAGATGAGCTTCCTACAGGGTATTCAGCTACATGCAAATGATGTTCAGAAGAGGATTACATTCCAGGGGCCGACAGCAGGGGAGACAGTTAATCACCTCCCCCCCACCTCATATGCTGTAGTTTGATCATGTGCTAGGTGGCACAATATTGTCTACATTTTTAGAGGAATATTGTGAAAATGAATGGAATATTATCTCCAAAGCAATGAGACATGTTTGGACAAAAGCCACAATGAGAAAAATTCAAGTGTATCATTTCTGAAGAGGCATTTTAAAAACAGGTTAGTCTGTAAGGCAAATGCAAGAACAGATTGGACTTAAAAGATGTTTTCAGACCTTTTGTAGAAGGAGGTTGAACACCTTATGTAAACAGAATTCATTCAGAATTACTACTATGAAAAACTAAAGGGGAGAGAGAGAGAGATGGGAAGCAGCTATTTGTTTCACCTGTGACTAGAGAAGGTGCCCTAACAAGATGCAGGAAAACATAACGTACAAGGTCAGGATTTTCCAGAAAGAAGTTGAGATTTCCTTTTCTTCAGACAATATGTTACACATATGGTGAGTTTCTTAGCTTGATAAACATCTACAAGTAGATAACTTTGAAACAGATGGCTGTCTCACGACTTTGCTTTATTAATTTCCATGCCATTAGACTGAATAATTCACAACTCTGATCATCAACTTGCTTTCTGTTTTGGGAAATCAACAGAATGCATCAGGGTAAGTGATCAAGGGTAGGAATGAATGTATCCCCCTTGCCTTTGGTAATTGACCATTCTGCTCTGGTCAGGAAATGGTGGCACGAGACCGAGTCTTGGAATTGCAGCAATGGGGTCAAAGCTGTGGATGGAATCTCCTGGTCACAGATGGGCATGACACACACACTTTTGAAAGGAAGAAGGAGAAGAACCTGAGAATGATGATCTGGCACATGAGAATTTTTTGACGCCACAGAAATGTCAGAGTATCCACATGATTGAAGAGTCAGAGAACTAAGCAGAAGGAAGAAAAAAAAACTAGTGGAAGGAAAAGCAATAAAATGTTACTGTTATTTATGTAAGATTGAAATTCAGTAGTTATAAGATTTTCACCAACAGAGAATTAATTAATGCACATTAAAAAGGGAGCATCACCAAGTGAAGACAGAGCACAAGCTGCCCTCCTTCTGCATCCTCTTGCCCCGCTGGACAAGCTCTCCTGCCTCGTTGCCAATAGGTGCCAGGATCTCCTCTGCACAGCACCTGAGGCCAGGCCAGGGCCTTGTGCTAGTGCTGGTAAGTGACCTCTCACAGAACACAGAATCCAACAACAGAACTACCATGCCCCTTACCGTGTCAGTTTCTTTCTGCATCCCACACAAGCACATTCAGATTCTTCTTGGGAGCATAGGTTTGGAGGATGGATTAACAATTCAAGGAAGGGTGTCACTTCGGGCACCATCGACACTTTATATTCCCTATTGCGTGACTGTCCTGTACATTGTAAGAGGTGAGGCCTCGTCCCTGGTTCCTACCCACTACATGACAGGGCTGTCCTTCTACCATCATCTGTGGCAGCAAAAAATGTCTCCAGACATTCTCAAATGTGCCCTGGGAGGGAAAATCTTTCCTTGGTAAAAACCAGCGCTTTGGATGGGATAGGAGAAGGTAAGCTAATAATTGTGAAATGTCAGTCAGTGATGCTTTTGGACCCAAGGTAGAGACACATGGTGTCCATGAAAGATGAAGACAGAAAATGTAGGCTGCATGGCAGAGATTGTTCTACAGAAGCAAAACAGATAATGCTGGTACAGTTCCTGGCATCATAAGAAATGTTAATTTTAGTTCACAGATCACTTTCAAATACATGGCCTCATTTAATCCTTAATATATGATTACATATACTCTATTACATAAAAAATAAATTATATATGTGTTATATTTAAAATATATATGTTACATATATTTAACATACATGTGTGAAAAGTATATAATCTCCAATTTGTGGATTAGAACACCAAGGTTCAGAATGTAATTTATCCATATCATATGTAAGATAGATGAAGACCAGACTCAAACGCAGGCCTTCAGACTCCAGATTCTGGGTTCTTTTTGCGAATTACCTTTCATGGAAGGTGGGGGAAGGCCGGGGGTCACCAAGCCAGGAACCCCTGAGATACAGCATCAACAGCAGTAAAGCTCAAGGCCGGTAGGAAGCATCCATTACCTTTCAACTTCAGTAGGATGCAGAGGGGAGAAGAGAAGGAGGTTGGCAGGGACCGCACTCTTTGTCCCTGTGCTAGAACAACCCCTCAGACTAAACCGGCACCTGATCTTACCGCCTCGCATTTACTAAACCAACAAGGTGAAGAGAGAAAAACACTCACATTCATATTTTATTTTTACATCATTCTTTGCCATTGCTATTTCTGTGTTTTTTTTACGCAAATGTTAGTTTAGTAATGGCAACAGTAATATTGTATAATGTCTTATATATTATAATACATATCACATCCGGCATTATCTATTACTGTTCCACGTTATTACAGTGATGTACATGATATATAATACTTATTGTATGTGTGTGTGTGTGTGTTCATTGTTCATGCACAGATTTTATTTAACTGATGGAGGGCATGATCAATCAAAAGATTTAAAAGCTACCTTTTCTCAGGTTGGACCCCTTCACTTTGCCCCACCTGGCCTGCCGGACTCCAGGTCTGGCTCCACATCTCCAGCCTGGTTCTCTCTCCACAGCTGGTGAGACCCTCCGTGGCTGCCTGTAGCTCCCAGGACAGCCGGGGCATCAGGGGGCCCATGGCTGCTGTACCAAAGCAAGGAACCTCCTTTCTCTTCATGGTTTGCAAAAGACTTTTCACCATGAGTAGATGTTGAGTTTTTGTTTTTTTTTTTCCTTTAGACTTTTCTTATTTTGGAATAATTTTAGATGTCCAGGGAAATTGCAAAAATAGTACAGACACTTCCCAGCCATTTTCCCCGATGGTGAACCTCTTCCATTACCATCTCATGTCCTTCAAAACTAAGGCGCCAACACTGATCCATTACTCTAGATTTGCTCTAGATTTTATTTGTACATCGCCAGTTTGCCCATGAATGTCTGCACTGTATTCAAGAATCCCATCAGGATACAGCATTGACTTGAGTCATCACTTTCTCCAAAGTCTCCTTGGTCCTGAGACAGTCTTAGTCTTTCCTTGTTTTTCATCATCTGAATTGATCAGGTATTTTAAGAATTTCCCCAATTTAGATTTATCTGATGGCTTTCTCATTATTAATGTCGCTATGTTTTTATACGAAGAACACTATAGGAGTACTGTTCTCAAAACATCCTATCAGGTGTCTGAATATTACATTTAACAAATATTTTTTTCAACATGTCCAAATAATTTCCCCCTTTTAATTAGTTACTATGTTAAATTATAACAATAAATGTTGTGGTATTGAACTTCCAGTCCAAGGAGAACCCTACTTGGTCGTGATGCATTATTAACTTTTTGACTTAACGATATGTTATTGAGGCTTTTTACATTTATATCCATACATAAATACTGGTCTGTACGTTTCTTTCTTGGGCCAACCTCTCTAGCCCTATAGAATCTTTCCATCTTCTTCAATTCCTCTTTTACGGTTCTTTGGAATACTTTGTATGAGAAAAAGTGATAATTGAAAATTTAGGAAAAAATTGTACAGTGGGCTATGTTATGTTTTCTCTTTTTTGGGGAGGACAGCTTTTGATGATCTTGAGTTTCTTTAATGTTTATTGGCTTATTCAGGGTTTCTATTTTTTTTAATGATTTTAGTAATTTATATTTGTCTAGTAGATTATTCCTTTCAATTAAGTTTTAAATAAGTAGCATATATTTGTTTATAACATATTTATGACAAAATGTCTGTTATATTCCTTTTTTATTCCTATTATTATTTGTACCTTTTTTCCTGTGCCCTAATGGTGAAAATTTGTCTATTTTATTCTGCCAATTCAAACTAGGTTTTGATTTTGCATATCTTCTCTGTTTCTTTGATATCAATTTCATTAATCTTTGCCCTTTTATTTATTTCCTTCTTTCTGTTTTTGTTGGGTTTACTCCATTCTTTTTCTGATTCTTAAATTGAATAGCTTGCATTTGTTTTCAATCTCTTTAGATATACTTTATGACTTATGAATTCACTTACAACACTATCTTCTTAGTTGTATTATACCTAGAGAATATGGCCTAAATATTATAGGTCCTTTGGAATTTGTTGAAATTTTAATATTCTTCACAGTCAATGTGATAAATGTTCTATGAGTACTAGAGAAAAATGTGTATTTTCTGTCTGTTGGGTGTAGAGATCTGATCCATAGGTCAAAATTCACCTTTTAATTTTGTTGCTTAAAACAATCTATGTAAACCCACAATTATATCATCAATTTATCTTCAACAAAGGAGGAAAGAATATGCAATGAGAAAAAGACAGTCTCTTCAACAAATAGTGTTGGGAGAACTGGACAGCTACATGCAAAAGAGTGAAACTAGACCATTTCCTACACCATGCAGAAAAATAAACTCAAAATGGATTAAAGACCTAAAAATGAGGCCATAAAAATACTAGGAAAGAGCATAGGCAGTAATTTCTCTGACAATGGACATAATAACATTTTTTTTAAAGATATGTCTCCTAAGGCAAGGGAAATAAGATAAAAAATAAACTCTTGGGACCATATAAAAATAAAAAGTTTCTGCACAGTGAAGGAAACAATCAACAACAAAAAAAGACAGCATACTGAATGAGAGAAGATATTTGCATTTATGATAAAAGGTTACTATCCAAAATATATAAAGAATTGATAGGACTCAACATTCAAAAAACAAGTAATCTAATTAAAAAATGGGCAGAAGACATGAACAGACATTTCTTCAAAGAAGATATCCAGATGGGCAACAGACACATGAAAAGATGTTAAACATCATTCATCATCAGGGAAAAACAAATCAAAATTACAATGAGATATTACCTCACACCTATCAGAATGGCTAAAACCAAACCACAACAAGTGTTGGCAAAGATGTGGTGAAAAAAGAACCCTCTTACACTTTTGGTAGGAATGCAAACTGGTATAGATGCTCTGGAAAACAGTATGGAGGTTCCTCAAAAAGTTAAAAACAGGACCACCCTATGAGCCAGTAATTGCACTATTGGATAAATAGTAGTGCAAAACCACAAAAATGTTTATTTAAAGGAATACATGCACAGTTATGTTTATAGCAGCATTATCTACAATAGCCAAATTCTGGAAGCAGCCCAAGTGTCTATTGATAGATGAATTGATAAAGAAGATGTGGTGTGTGTATATATACTATGGAATCTATCTCTCTATCTATCTCTCTATCTATCTATCATCTATCTATCTATCTATCTATCTAATATTATTCAGCCTTAAAAAAGAATCTTGCCATTTGAAACAACATGGATGGATCCAGAGAGTATAATGTTAAGTGAAATAAGCCAGGGAAAGACAAATACCATATGATTTCACTCATATGTAGAATTTAAGAAATAAGACAAATGAGCAAAGAAAGAGAGACGGAGGGAGAGAGCAAGAAACAGACTCTTAATTATAGAGAACAAGCACTCTCTCTGATGATTACCAGAGGGGAGGTGGGTGGGGGGATGGGTGAAATAGGTGATGGGGATTAAGAGGACAGGTATCCTGTTGAGCCCTTAGTAATGTACAGAATTGTGGGTCACTGTATTGTACATTTCCAAGTAATACAACACCATTTGCTAACTATACTGTAATGAAAATAAAAAACTCAATAATAAAAAACAAAGAAACTGTATCTTTACTTATTTTTTGTCTATTTGATCTATTAGTCTGTTAGAAGTATGACATTCTACTTAATGGATGTATCAAATTTTCTTGTAATTCTGTTAACTTTTGCTCTTTATAATTCACATTATATTGTCAGGTCAATAAAAGATCACTATTTTATGTCACTTTGGTAGATTCTGCTTCTTATTATCATATATCTCTCCTTTCTCTATTTTTTTGGTCTGATAGTATTGCTACATAAGCTTTCTTTAACTTAGTATTTGGCTCACACACATATTTTCCATCTCCATCTTTCCTTGCAAATCAGTATGGTTTGATGTATGAAAAAATCCAGATTCATTATTTTTATCCTTCTCCCAAATAAAACAAAGCCTTAGCTGAGGATTGAAAATTCCAGTATCCTGCCATTGTTCTCTGGAGTTTTAGTTTAGGTTTTTTGTTTTCTGTTTTTAACATTTTCTTAAAGCAGTCAATAGTTAGTGAATTTTACTAGCATTTTGTCAATTTGGGGACCTGCCATTACATCTGGTTTTTCAGTCTCAGCTTTGGGTTTATTGTTGCTGATATACTTATTTTAACAATTTTACTTAGAATTTAGTAGGGTTGGAAACTCTTTTTATCTGTGCATGTCTTTATTTCTGCCCCCCCCCCTGAATGATATTTTAGCTGTGTATAAAATTTTAGGTATCCAGTTTTATTTTTTCTGGACAAGTTTGAGATACTGACCCATTGGCAGGTATCTCTTACTGCTGGTATTTCACTGCCAACCCACCTGTTGCTCTGTGGTAATCTGTCCTTTCTCTCTGGTTCTCCTCCTAAAATTTTCTTATTTTTTGTAGTGTTCCCCAGTTTTGTCATGGTGTGCCTAGGTGGGGTTTATATATTAAAACTTTTCTTTTTTTTTCTTTTTTTTTTGCAGGATTTTACTTATTTATTCATGAGACACACACACACACACACACACACAGAGAGAGAGAGAGAGAGAGAGACAGAGGCAGAGACACAGGCAGAGGGAGAAGCAGGTCCCATGCAGGAAGCCTGACATAGGACTGGATCCCGGGTCTCTAGGATTAGGCCCTGCGCTGAAGGTGGCACTAAACTACTGAGCCACCCGGGCTGCCCATAATTAAACTTTCCAATTTAAAATCCATTTCCTAATTGAGTAAGAGATTTCAACTCATTAATCCCTCCTTCAGTGTTCTGGTATAAAGTTTATCAATGCTCTGAGGTTTTGCATTTTATTTAACCAGTTTATAATTCATTCTTCTTTAGATCTCACTGTTTCAGCTTTTCTATTCTTTTATTTGATTGTCTTATTTATTTCTTCACACATCCATAACATACTTCAGTCTCTCTTATATTATTATATAAATTTAGGTTAGTCTGGAATGGTACATGTTTTAGTTGTTTGCTTTGTCGGCTGTCTTTTTTAGTATTTGATGTTTTAATGTATTAAGGAATTTTTATTTGCTGGCTTATTATGTGAAATGTGTTTTTCCATTTATCTCACCCTTTCTCAGTCTGTACTTACTTCTGTCTAGAAGTTGTCTTTATTCAATGCCAGACCTCTGGTCTTGGTCCCCACCCAGATCAGGCAGCAGTTGGCAGCAGATTTTAGTAGCAAAATACTCCAGTTTAGCCTCTAACTCCAAGCGTTAAGCCTGGTCCTGATCTCCATCCTATAGAGAGGCTGTTATTATTCCTTATGACTCCACAGAAGCCAGGCTCTCCGCCACTCCTGCTGGCTCTGAGCATGGAGGCTCAGGAGGCCTGTAGCTGTAGGTCCATTTACTGCCTACTATTTCTATTCTGTTTCTGGTCTAAGGAGATAAGATGTGAATCTAGTCTTCGAGCCCAGATCTGACTTCCTTGAATTCTCTCCCTTTCTGGCTTCTGCATCGTTGCTGTGCACTTTGCTGCCTAGCATGCATTTGTATGCAGCGAGGTGTAAAAGTGTCCAGCCATCATGGTACAAGTTGATAAAGAGTGGTACTGACACCGCCCAAAGGGAGTGACTGTCCTGGATCAATGTAACTGATTCAGTCCTAGCAGGACAGACAAGTGGAGAGGAAAGGTTCAAGTACTGTAGAGAGGAGCAAAAAAGAATAGAGGCACATAGAGAAGAAGGAAGAAAACTCAGCAGAGGAGCTAGTGAGGAACAAATCTGGATAGAACAGAGCTCTACAAAGAAATCAGTAGAAGGCAAGGTTGGAAAAACTGCTGGGGCCAGATGACGGTCATACCGGATTTCAAGACTAAGAGATTTGGACACAAAGTGACGGAAAGATACTGAAATCTTTGTATAGAAAAACAGAAGAGCTATTATTGATTGAAAGTTTATTTTTTGCCATTCACTATGCTAAGTGCTTTATGTAAATTATCTCATGTGAGCCTCAAGCAACCCTATGAAATGGATACTTTTATTGCGCACATTTAATAGATAAAAAGATTGAATTTAGAGAAATTAAACTATTTGCTTGAAATCATATAGGCAGTAGAGCGGGCTGAATAACGGTCTGAAAGATAGGAGATCCTAATTCCTGGAACCTGTGTGTTACTTTGTAAGGAAGCAGAGGTTTTGCAAATGTGAGTAAGGATTCTGACAAAGGGAGATTAACCTGGATTATTCTGAGGACCTTAATTCCAATCACAAGTGTCCTTATAAGATGGAAGCAGAGAGGAAATGTGGTACATGCAGAAGAGCAAGAGACCATGTGAAGACAGAGGCAGAGATCAGAGTGATGGAGTGACAAGCAAGGGAATACCAGCAGGCCACCAGAAGCTGGAAGGTCGAGGAGCTTCCCTGGGAGCCTTACAAGGGTGCACAGTCCCCCTGAAAGCTTGATTTCAGCCCAGGGAAGCCCATGTTGAATGCCTGTCTTCCAGAACAGTGAGAGAAGACATTCTGCTGTTTTGAGCTACCAAGTTTGTGGCATTTGTTACAGCAGCCACAGGATGGTTAACGCAGGCGGTATAAGGGAGAGTCAGCATATGACACTGTGCACATGTTTTCACCAATACTCAAGGAAAAAACACTCACTGATTTTTGGATGAATATTCTAGAAATAAGGCAGAGAACTGAATGAAGCAAGACCAGGTTGGACCTGGAAGATCATTCAGGAGGCTCCCAGAGTCACCCAGTACAACTAGGTATTTGAGTTGTAAAGAATCTCTCAGCTAAATGTTTATTCAGTGGTGTGATTAACAGGTGGGGATAAAGAAAAAATGCTCTACTGTTAATTACTTTCCCAGGAGATTGCTTATTACCCTGATAACTTATTTCATTTTGGGTAGAGTTGTCAAATATTCATCCATTGCTGTAAATAGGCATTTTTCATTTATTCTTCATGAGCCCATTTGTGACCCATGTCCTGATTCTCGAGTTAGAAAAACTTTCAAATCCAAGCTGTGGCATTAAACAAGATAATATTTAAATTACTTTATAATTCAAGTAAGTACCAGGCATAGTTTATAATGTGTAATTATAAAAACATTACTGTCAAATTGATGGCAGGTATGAAATTTATGTTAAGTGTGCAGTATTTGGTACTTGGGTATGCTAATTCCTGCTTCCCTGACAAGCTTTGCATACCCTCCTTCTTTGTAGTCAGTCAGAGACCCTGGGCACAGGGTCTCTGCAGCCAGCCTGGAGGTGAGATATGGGTCTGCAGGCTGGAAAAGTCATTTTAACTGAGCCACAGATTCCTCATCTATCAAATGGTAAAACACCATGCACCTTTCAGGATCCTGGTGAGAAGTAAATGTGAGATCGTTTGTGAAGAACCTACCCAGGGTCTGGTGCTGAGTACACAGTCACTGGAGTATTCATTCCTATGTTACTCCATTCAAAAGTCACACTCCAGGCACTTGGTTTGGATCCAGACTTTGACTTAGCATCAATGGGACCGCAGCAGTTTCTCCATCTGCAAGATTTGTTCCTACCTCTTAGTTTTGTTGGGAGGATTAAATGAGTCCACTCATATAAAGCATCTGAACTTTGTGAGCACTTCATATAGCCTAACTATAATTATTTGTAATGTAGGCGGAGACCAACACCTGACTTGGCGCACAATCTTAGATCCTATTTCTACAGGTGCCCTGATGGTTTTCCTGGGAGTCGAGAGGGTAAGGAGGATGGAGTCCACTGATCTGAAAGCAATCTCTGGTAGAGGAATGTCTGTTCCATTTGTGACATATGGAATCTTTGGACTGCCCTTTGAATCACTAGGATTTTTCTGAGGCCTTTGATGAGTTAATGCAACACTGCTCTGGAGTAAGACTGGGTCTTTATTGTGTTTAGAATGCTAGAGGAATAAAATAACACAGAGCACTGGTGAACAAACAATAAAGCAAAACAGGGAGATTTGTGTATATATTCAAAAAGGGGAAGTACCTTATGGTCAATGAACATATTATAGATCAGAGATAGTGAGGAAATTAAAATTCATCTCCAAAGCCTGTGTGGCGTTGCAAAGAATGAGGAGATACACAAGTAAGGCATAAGTAGATGCCATAAAATGGAGTTCATTAAGCAACTGTGATTTCAGTGGGGATGACAGACAATCACCTTATTTCACATTTCAGAACTATGGTTGGTTTCAAAGGTATCGTGAAATCTCTTTGCTTACTTTTTTTCATCACAAAATAGTTCAAGTAAAAAATGCCCTCCTTTTGCATTTGGAAACATGGCTATAAACAGTACTGTTCCTACTATTCATCTTTTGAATAGTGATGCATCCAAAGTTTGTATATTTGAGGAATTTAATAGGTGTAACTCAGTAGCCTTCTATGTTGGTAGCACATTTAGAATGCATTTTAAGTGAACACAAAACAGAAACATTTCCAGTCTATTCACGATATTTTAATTCATCGCATATGATCCTCCACAAAAAAATATTTCACTGAATAAATTATTCAAAATCAAGTGTATAGGTTGGCATAAAATAGATTTTGCATTAGTTCATCTAGTAATCCCTAAATTGGCGAAAAATCAAGGTGTAATATGACAGTTTCAGTTATAACTATGTAAATGTAAGATATTATGTTATAAAGGAAATGTAAGGATTATAGTAAACAGCCAAGTATTTTTAAAAAATGATTCCTAAACTAACCAACACGGTCCAAAATCATTAAGGAAAAAGATTTGAAAACATGAATGAAGTAAAAAAAGAGCTAAATTAATAGACATAGGTAATTTGTTTGTGAATGGGAAAATTCAGTCTCTTAAACATGCCAATTTCTCACAAATTATTCTACACTACATTCAAACCAATTCTTAAAAATAATCCCAGCAAGGTTTTTCAATGGACCTTGACAAGCTGATCCTCAAATTCAAATAGAAGCACAAAGGTCAAGAACAGGTCAGATAATTTTGAAGAAGTGGGTGATAAACCTATAGTGGTTAAAACAAGAGAGGAAGAAAACATGCATACATAATGGGAAATGTCATAAGTGATTGAGGCCATAGAACAAATCAATGGGATAGGGATGGAGGATTCAATAAATGATATTGGGACAATTACATTCCTATGTTACATCATTCAAAAACAAGTTGAAATGGATTAAGGATCAAAATCTTTAATGTGATAAGCAAAACACTGAATCTTGAGGAAAAATCATAAAGGAATATATCTGTGAGTTCAGGGAGGGGAGAGTTATCTTTATCAAGGTGAAAAATCTGAAACCACAAAGAGGATTAATGAATCTGCTTACATTAAAATTATAATCTATAAATTAGTATAAAAATTTAGCTGAAGTCTGGAAATACATATAACCAAGGATATTAATTGTATCCATAAATAAATAAATACAATAAGTGTATAGGAAGTAAACAACCCAAGGGGAAAAAAATGAGGAAGGCATTAAATGGCAATTTGTAGAAGAGAAACATGATTAGCTAATATAAGATGCTCAACCTCACTTCTTACACCCATTTGTTTAGCAAAAATAAAAGTATTTGACATTTCCAAGTGTCAGCCACCATCTGAAGGGATGCATAGCTAATATTTTATCCCTGAACATGTAAATTAGAGAGTCCTTTGGTAGTATGTAGAAGAGTTAAAGATGCAATTCTCATAACTTTTAAGGCAGCATTTCCACTTCTAGATGTAGGTCCTAAAAGTCTACCATGCATACCAAGAGAAATATAGATTCTCTGGACCATTGTTTAAAATTAAGAAAGGTTAGAAACATTTTAAATGATAATCCATAATATGGATAAATTGAGGTATATTTATGTAATGTACACTCTTCAATAATTAAAATAGATTAACTAGAATCACACATAGCAATATAGATCTCAAAATAATAATGATGCACAAGAAAGCATGTTGCAGAATCATATGCACAGTACTATACTGTCTATATAAATTATGAAAAAAAACATAAAAAAATGTTGTTTGTGGTATGGATATATGTACTGGTGGCAAAAGAACATGCATGTAAATGATAAATAGTGATTTTAGAAAATCTCTGAGGAGAAAAGAGCAGGAATGGAATTAGAAGTAAGATTCCCAGGTGGCGTCCATGCTATCTGAAATATTTTTCTCCCTTTTCCCCTTATAAGTTTGGTGAAGCAAATATGGAAAACCAGTAGACTTCCATAAAATTGACAGGTGGCTGCTACACAGGTATTTATGTACCAACCTCTGTGTTTTTTTCTGGGTTTTTGAAACATGTAAAATCAAATATTAATTTATTAGTATTTCTTTTTTTCTCTCTTAAAGCCATTACAAGTTTACCACATGTCCTAGCATTCTTGGTGCTTTAGATTTTAGTGTTGGTTTATGCGATCATGATCTCAACCTCTATATAGGGATATAGGGATGGGTTTATGAATCAGGTAATTTTTTTTAAAGATTTTATTTATTTATTCATGAGAATACACAGAGAGGAGAGAGAGAGAGAGAGAGGCAGGGACACAGGCAGAGGGAGAAGCAGGCTCCATGCAGGGAGTCCGTCGTGGGACTCGACCCCAGGTCTCCAGGATCAGGCCCTGGGCTGAAGGCGGCGCTAAACCGCTGAGCCACCCACGCTGCCCTGAATCAGGTAATTTAACTGCATTAAGCTAAAAATCTTTTATGAGATTTCAGTTCCTCTTTCCCAAAGCACCAGAGGAGAATTTCTTTGCAGCAGGGCTGGTTTCATGGGTGGGCAGCCTATGCAGCTGCATGGGATCCCATGCTCAGAAGACTCTCTTATTGGCCTAATGCTCTGCTGTTGAACTTGAACTTGAACTTCTTAGTAACATTATCTTTGGATGTATGCTCTGTTATTGAAGAGAAGAGACAATGGAGCACACTTGTGTGCAGAGGAGACAGGAGAAAAATGTGTCCCCCTGCCCTTTTTGCTGTCCATTCACAAGTAGCCTGTGTGGTGCCCCATGGAAGCAGGATTCAGGTGGACCCACGTATGTGGGTCAAAGTACGTGTGTGACACCCATGACTGAATAAGCACTTATGGCCCTGAGAAGCCAGGCTTCCTGGTTTGAACCAGAACTCATTTTGAATGAGGAGGAAGCAGAGACATTCTGAGAAACACGAGTGACCCAAGAACCCTGTTGTCATACCCATTCCTACTCCCTTTGGTTCTCTGTATTAGGGGGCAACTTTAGCGAAGGTGATGACACAGAACAGCAGGGAAAGGCGGGAAAGTCTTTTTTCCCTTCAGTCCCTTCCTTATCCATTATTGAACTCCAGACAGAGTATTGGTAGAATACAGGTATGTTAGGAGGTGAAATAAAAACAATTGAGTTAGTTTTGTGCAACATTTCCACTGTGTTTGCAAGAACGAAATACATATGCATATACGAGCCATGAAATACAAATGGTGTAATTTTAGTGATTTCACATATAGGTTAGATGCTTTTATGTTTGCAATGAAAATTGGAATTGGACAATATAAGGATGAGTGGTAACATTCATGCCAATAACTAAAAATTAAAAAAAATAATTAAAAATTTTAATTTCTCTTTAATTTGAGTAGCATTAAGGGGTTAAAAAAACAACAACAACAACAACAACAAAAAAAACACAAAAAAACCCACAAACGACCATGGCAAGTTGACAGAGAAAGAGACAGAAGGAGGGGCACGTGGGGGAGGGAGAAACACCATGGAAGAAAGAAAAAGGTGTTATGTTTTTGTTAGCAGCACTTTTGCGCCATTGAAACAAGGCTTCCCAAATGTTCATTTTCACTGGGCTCCACAAATTATGTAGCCAGCCCAACTCTCTAGGAAGATATACAGCATCCCTCTACCAGCAGCATTGACTTAGTAAATAGGCACAAGGAGGAACCTGTCTTTTACAGTAAAAGGAAGCAGGGGAACAAAGCTGGACAATAGACTCCTCCCTAGGGTTGTTCTAAATACGTATTGCATTTCCTCTTGTATGTCAGTGCTTGATGGGCTACATTTCCCAGATGCCTGTGCAGCGAGGTGTGGTCGTATGACTAGTTCTAGCCAATGAAAATGAGTGTGATAAGTACCGCATCCAGATCTAGTTTATCAAACCCTCCTGTGTACCCTGCTCCATGCATTTTTCCTCCTTCCAGATGACTGGAATCATGAGGTCACATATTAGCTAGGACAAAGCAGCTATCAGCCAGCCATTATCGACTGCATGGACCAGAGTTCCCTTGTTTTCCCCAGCACTGGCCTATTAAACTGAAAAATAAGTAACCTTGTTTTGTAGCCACTGATTTTCAGGGGTATATTCTGTTACTTAGCCTAGTTTACCCTAACTAATATGCTTACCAGAAATGTTGTATGGAGAAAAGCAGGCAAGAAAAATTACTCAGTAATTATTTTCCTTATTTCTCATTGCCTTTCTTCTTCACTAATCCTAGGGAATAACTCAAAATTATGTTTTCCTAGTGCACATCCAATTGACATTATTTGAAGTCCACTTGGAAATGAAAAAACTTTTGCCCTCATTCTCAAGGATCCAAATTAATTTTATTTATTTATTTATTTATCATTCATTCATTCATTCATTCATTGAGAGACACAGGCAGAGGGAGACTCAATCCTGGGTCTCCAGGATCAGGGCCTGAGCTAAAGGCGGTGCTAAACCACTGAGCCACTCAGGCTGCCCTAATTTTAAGCATAAGAGTTATTTAGGTGTTTTTCTTCTGGACTTAATAAATGACATTAAGAGTCCAGAAATAATTTATCAGTTGACTATAGTTCCTGCTAAGGAGATGTAGGAGTGGGTGGTGATAGAAATCTCAGGGTATCTCTCTGACTCTGGTGGATCGCTTGCTTAGAACTCTCGATGTGTAGTCTCTGTCTCTAAGGGGCACAGCCATCAGCTTCACTGGATTATTATAAGGCTGGTAACCACAAAGCACATGCAAACATCCTAAGGAGTCTTAGAGGAGAAGTAATATAGAAAGAATAACAGTCTAGTTGTTTTACTTTAAATAGAAGTTGGATATCAAGGGGAAATTTGTTCTCATTCACTTTATAAATAATGACTCCCAGTATTCAAATTCTTCTTCTTTTCCTTGCAAGACATCATTTTATTGTGCTAAGACTAGAAGATATGTTTTGTTGTTTGAATAGGCAATTGATTAAATTTATTGATGAGCACTTTCAAGTAAAGCTATTAAAATAGCCATTTTTAATAAAATATACTTTTATCAGATTTCTAGTAAGTAGCATAAATAAAATCAACCATACTTGTGAAAACAAATTAAACATTTCCTCATCTTAAATAAATCTTACCTTCAAATTCATATTTAACTTCATTAGTATATTAAAAATTAATATACAGTAGAATAATATTATAATGTATTACTTATATTTAACTAGACAAGCCAAATCATGTCTTTCTGAAACAACACTACATGCAGTAAAGGCTGCATATAAATGACTAGAGAGTAATCTGAATATGAATCTTGTTCTGTGTATTTATATGTTTGGATCTTTTATGATACAATCGATGCAATGCATTAAATTAATAAATTAAAATATTCAGCAAGCTTATTGAGCACATACCAAAGGCAGAGTATTGTGTTAGGGATTATGCAAGGGAATGAAAGATTTTCAAAATATAAGTAAAACTTCATATTACACTTGTGTAGAATTCTATACATCTAATAACACACATCACCTTACTTATCTCATTTGATACCCACAACACTTTTGTGAGATAAGAAGGATGGAACAGTTCCATTTCATAGCTGAGGACACTCAACACTCAACACCCTCTCCTAGTTTTCTACAGCTATCATAAAAAGTACTGCAAACTTAGTGGCCTAAAACAACAATTTATTGTCTGACAGTCCAAAATCAAGGTGTCAGCAGGGCATGCTCTCTCTGAAGATCTAAGGGAAGAATCAGTTTTATCCTTCTCTCCAAATTCTGGTGTTGCTAGTAATCTTCGGCATTTCCATGGTTTGTAGGAGCATCACTCCAATCTGTGCCTCCATTTTCACATGGTGTTCTTCCCTCTTGGTATGACTATTTCTGTGTGTTTTCTCTTTCTTTTAAGATACTAGCCATATTGGATGAAGGGCCAATTCTACTCCAGCATCAGGTCATCTTAACTAATTATGTCTGTACTGCCCTATTTCCAAATAAATTCACTTTCAGAGGTTCTTGGGAAGGATGAATCTTATGGGGGCACTATTCAACTCAATACAATGGGTTGTACGATGTTTATAGCTGAGTGAAGCTTTCATTACTGTGTCCCATCCAGGTCTGAACTGAACAGAATTCAAGGCACAGGACCCACTGTATAGAGGCATGGTGAGGTGGAGTGCTTTGTGAACCAAGCTGAAACATGGCTTGTGAGGAGGAAAGTGAAAACAGAGGTGTGAGGTCAGGGCATTTGTAGTGGGAGATGATGCTACAAAGGCAAATGAGACCCAGGTGGGAAAATCTTTGAAAATATCCTGATAAGGTTTTGACATTATTGTGGGCGAGGCACTGCAAGGTTTTGACAAAAAAAAGTGGTGGAGGTGGTGAGGTGTGTACAATATTATTTAGGAACTTGGTGAGGTAGTTGAGATTGAAGGTGACAAGCATTTGAAATAGAGTGTCAGAAGAGAAAGTGAGAAAAAAAGGAGGGAGGAATGACAAAGGAAAAGAGAAAGGGGCAAAAACTATCTTAATTTTTGCTTAATTTTAGCAAAAATTGGCTTAATTTTGACTTAATCTGAAGATGCAGAGAAAAGAAGAAAGAAAGGAAAGTAGCCAGCTGTTGTTCCCAGAAGACTAGAGCAAGGGAATAGAGAGAGGCAAAGTAGGCATCACATTCATGTTATTTCTTAACTTTATTTAGCCCCTCTTCCCCCACACCCCTTGCAAATTACAACCCCCTCCATCCTAATGGAGCAGATGTAATTGAGATATGCACAGAACCAAGTTACTTTTTGGTTATAAAGCTGTAGGTACAACTCCATTGTATTCATTGGTCCCTAACTCCTTAATCCAATACATGGCTTATTTTGTTCTTTGTATCTACCCTTTGAATTCCTTTTTTCTGCTATGTTCACTGTCTTATAGGAGTTCTAGGAGAAGTACGATATGTACTTTCCATTTGTAAGATGCCCATTCCAGATTGGTGATGATTCCTCCATCTTTCTCTTTGTTCCTTCATTTCCTGGAATGATCTACCATTTCTAGACTTGTTTTTATTGCTTAGCAGGCACTTACATAGCATATACTATTTGCCAACCATTGTTTTAAGCATTCTATAGCTGTAAACCCATTTAATCTGCGTAAGTGAAACTATATGTGTGGTAGTACTGTTCTCCACATTTTGTAGATGAGGGAGCTGAGGTGTAGTGAGATTGTATGACCTTGACTAAAGGTAAGAGGCAGAATCTGTGTTTTGAATCACTGCCATGCTGCTTTGTGGTCTGTAGGAAGGGGAGGTGGGGGTTGCTGACCAGACCAGCCTTTGGTTATCTTTAAGACCTGGGCAGCCACTGAAAGCAGAGTACTTTGTAACTAATCTTTAATCATAAGAAAACAAGGAACAGTTACAGTTTGGAAATGCAGCAACTAGTCAGAGTGAATAAACAGTAAGAATAGAATTATTCCTGATTAAATATGGGTTGGTGAATTTGTAGACTGGTGGTGAAAGCTACAGTATCATTCCCTATCCCTTGCCTGCTCATCTTTGGGCTCCCCTGGCATAGGCAAGCAATCTCCTAGCTGAAGTTTCAATAAACTAGGAAACATACAGATGTCAGTTTCCTATGCTGAGACTTCATCTGGCTCCCAAATTAACATTATGATCTCAAAGTAGTAGTTCTAAAATTTGGGTGTGTGCAAAAATCACTTGGAGAATTTGTTAAGTGCAGATTCCAGACCCTTCCTCCCCCCTCCCCCCTCCCCCCCAGATTCTTATTTAAAGAATGGGTGGAGCCTAGGAAGCTCCCATTTTAAATAAGCACTGGAGATTCTAAAGCAGTTCATCCAAGGACACACTTTTAGGAAACACCTGCAGAGCTTAACCTAGTATCTGTGGATTTTAGATGGGTTTTCTCAATATCTTAAATTATTTTTAGAATATTTGGAATTCTCTTATATTTACTATTTAACACATACCATCTAGGTTTCTGCTAAAATTGAGATATCTATCAAGTTTTATCATTGGGGTTTTTAAGCTATAAATTCCTTAAAACACACTTAAAGAGTTCTTACTTCTAGAAACTTGGTGATATGAATTAAAAAATAGTTTCCCATGAGGTAAATGTATCCAAAATCCATATTGAGTTGGAAAAATTCCCAATAGTTATCAACTTTGGGTAAGTTGTTTCATGCATAATACGCACAGAGTTTTGGTTAACTGGCAGTCTGAGACCTTGCCCATGAGTAGTCTAAAGGTATATGTCACATGAATCTTTTTCAATTCATGTCCACAATCTGGGATTTTAAAGTCTCAGAACCTGAGCATCACTGAGCTAATCACTTTATGTTCCATTTCAGCAGTAAATTAAGTTATATAACTTGCATGCTTATAGCTTGAATTTTTAAAGAAGCTCAGTCTATGAACAAGAGAAATGACAAGGGTGTCCTAAATTCATCTTCTCCATGATGGACATCCTAAATAGAGCCTATCAGTTTCCATCAGAACAGTAGGCGTTACGTACCCAGACTACAGTGGCTACTTGGCTGGAGGTATTTATGTTTCTCTTCCTAATATACTTATGCCTTTAAGTAATCAAGTTTTCTTTTATTCAGCTACTTCTGACTAGAACTAAATTATAATTCTTTAGGAAGATGTTTAAACTCATTCTCCATTTACAACTGAGGGGCAATTTCCCAGTCCTGCTTCTTGTTCCAAGGAAAGTCTAGATTAATATTCTGGGAATTAAACTTTTGCTGTAATTCTTCAATTTCATCCAATTTTAAGTGGCTTTTCTGAACATCTAGCATCTTCTTCAAATAATCTCACCATTTTGGTATCTTAAAACAATTAAATTAATTGAATTAAATTCAAACGCCTTCTTGAAATTAGAAATTTCAAAGCTCTTTGAAAAATAATAAATCACAATTGAGGGACAAAGGAATATTTAAAATACACAGCACATATTCTAAACTTCATGTTTAGATGGGTTATAAGCAAGTGAGACATATTAAAATACATACATCTTGCAAAACAAAAGACATAATACTTAAAATGATCTTGCAATTTAAAAACAATCAGTGGGCTTTAGTCAGGCTTACTGTGCATTTCAAATACACGTGGGCTTTGTAGTGGGCACATGGTGTTCAAGTGATAGGACATAATCCAAATGACAGGACCATTATGCTAAGTTATTTCTGTAAACCCTAAAGAGAGCAGCTTCTTCCTCTCTACATATTACAAAGAGCATCTAACTTTTCTGGGTATGCTTAGACTACTTAAATGTCATGACTGAACTAATTCCATAGCCCCAGAAAATAAAACTAAAAAAAAAAATAATATAAATGAGGATATATAGTTACAAAGTGATCCGAGGATTCTTATTCTACAATAGCAAACATTTTTGAGGACCCACCATATGCAACTGGTGCTGGGACATGGACTAAAGGAAACAGAAGAGTTCCTCCCTCATGGGGCTCCAAGTCTCAAGAGGATAAAGTCACAGGCAGTGCTCTCTCCTGGAAATAGGAATTGACAAAAATGCCAACTGAAGCAAAAGTAATTTTTTTGCTAGTGGCACAGACAGTTTCAAGTGATAGGTAGTAGGTTGAGGCAACCAGTTCTTTAAGTTTCATAATTTGACAAAGTATCATCATTGAAAAACACATCTATATCTATATATAGATATAAACATATTCATTTTTCTTTCTGTACCTCCCAGGAAAAAGAGGCCAGTAAGAACTTTGGAAGACACCTTGCTTTTGCAAAATTTCACTTACTCTGTTGGTTTTAAAGACTGAAGGCACCATTATGGTCTGAGTTTGTAAATTCCTCAGCACTGTACTCATGTGATGCACGCTGCTCCCTATGTTCCTGGGACTTAGAGATGAGAGGGTAGGGAAGAGGGTGGACCCTTTCCCTGAGAGTCTGCCCCGAGTGCAGTTACGATGTGAACAGCAACACCCAGAGACTGTCCTGTGACCCCTGTCTAGTAGCAGTGCCTGGCCTGCATCTCGGGGCTGAGAAAAGAAAGATAAACCATGTAAACACCACAGGCCTCGTCGACCTGCCACCAGCCTCATTTCTTTTCCTTTCTGTTTTGGCCTGTGCCTGTGCCATTATGCTTTGATAATTATCCTGGGTTTTAATTTTAACAAAATCTAAATATATTCACTCATATCATAATAGGAATAGTTTATATGAAGTTGTTTTATTTTCACCTCTGCAGTGCCCTTTGAGATTCTTTTGCCACCGTTTTATATGCTATATTTTAATTTAATTGAGTGTGTGCAGAGGAAAGGTGAACTCTGAAACACTGGTGTCAGAAAGACCGGGAGAATTATTGGAACCTGTCTAAACTGCATTTGCTTCGTTCCTTTTGTAAATGCCCTCGTAAATACTGTAGACAATCTTGGGTTCAGTGCTGTGTAAAAATAAAATGTCATAGAAATTAGTTCTGTAAAATGAGCAGAAGTGGAAGGAGTCATCTAGAGGAACTAACTGTATTCAGCGGAGGGTTGTGTGGTGGTTCTGGAGCCCTGTCCCAAGGTCAGCCATTCCAGAAAAAGGTATAGAGCCCAATCTAGGATCAGAGATAATACTTGACATCTGCTACTTGGGTAAAATTGCAGAGCATTGCATTTTGGCATCTCCTTGTAAATGAAAGCATCATTTGGCATGTTTTGATTGAACATAATTATTTGCCCTACAGAGATTATTTCTCTGCCTGTTCATCCAACATTGCTCCTACTAGAATATATGTAAATGCTTTTGAGTGTATACACACATACACACGTGTCATCTGTCAGATGAAAGTGGAATCATCCTTTTATTTCCATCTTCCCTTTGTATGTGTGTTCATGTTTTATCTTACAATAAACAGTGCCTTTTTTCCAAGATAGAATATATTTCTTATTTTATAATATGCTGCACAGGCTTCCAATCTCCTACTGACGGACACTTAGACTCATCACAAATCTTTACTGTTCAGTGACATCTGTGTTGCCATTTCTGTAGGATACCTTCCTACAGGGTTTAGGGGTTGAATGGAATGCTCACTTAGATGAATAGAAAGTGTTATAAACTATCTTTCAAAACATGGTGCCTATTTGCCTTTTCATTAACTGTACAAGAATGTCTGTTTCTAAGAATCTCATAAAAACTATAGATCATCATATCTCATTGTTGTTTTGTTTATTATTAACGGAGATGATCATTTCTTCTTCTTGACTATACTTCTTTTCTGAGTTGTTTCTTCTTGCATTGCTTGTCTTTTTCTAATCTCTATTTAGGAGATTTTTTGTTTGTTTTTTTGGAACTTTAAGCCTTTACTATTTTATGCATTTAAATTATCTTGTCAGAATTTGGGACAAATTGGGTTGTTTTTCATTGTATGTAAGTTTTTAGCTTCTATATAGTCACATCCATCCATCTTTTCCTCAATGTCTCTTAGATTTTGGGTTATGGTTAAAAATGCCTTCCTCACTCTGACAATATTTAATAAAATGATCTTATATTTTCTTCTAGTACTTCTATAGTTTTAATATTTTACACTCAAATCTTTGGATTACTTGAAAAGTGTTTGAAGAGTGCTTGGAGGTACACATCCTGACTTTATATTTTTCCTAAATGGAGACTAATGAATTGAACTCTGTTTATTGATTACTTCAGCCTTCCCCAAATGATTTGAAATGTCATCCTTACTGGATTTTAGATTTTCATGTACTTTGTGACTTGTCTCTGGACTCTCCACTGTTTTCTACTGATTCATCTCTCAGTCCCCGCACTATTTTAAATAGAGTAGGGCAAATACTTCCCTCGCCTTCATCTCTTCATCTTCCTTTATATTTTCCACATATTTCTTTGCTATTTTTTCATAAGGATAAAATTCATGAGAATAAATGTTTTATAGTCATGAAAGTTAGAGTTTTTAAAAATTTACATGCTGTCTATGAAGGGGATAATTTATAAGCATCATAATAATGGTTATTGAACATTTTCCATCACATTATTAATTATAGAGCCTATAAAAGGGACTGCAAAGGGCATCCTATGATCATACTGCTTTTTAAAGGCTCCAGTGGTTAAGAAGTTCTTGTCTTCCTCACTAGCTCTGGGCCCCTGACTCTGTTTTCCACTCTTCTCTGCCCTGTTCCTGTTTCTGCTAGTGTACAGGATTCCATCCCCGAGGAAACGGGATATTTCATCATAGGGTTAGAGCCTCTTTCCTAAATTCCCAGCATTTTTGTCTGAAGAGTTCTTAAGAAAAATAAAATACCTTTATATTTGGTTACAATATGATCTATTAAATTAAGGTTTAAGTAAGTCAACCTATTCAAAGATTTAATAAAAATAGTATTTGTCCATCAAAAGTTGGACATCAGGTTCCACAATGAGAAAACTTTTCTTCTATATTAACATAATTTTTTGAGAAAAGATCTGTAAGAAGTGAGAATTATAAATGACCATCTAACCCTTGCAGTTAAACAAGAGTGAGGTCCATCATTCTGCTTCATGGAAACCCTGAGACAGACAGATACTCATCAAACAGATGCAACATATGCTAAGTTGAAAGTAAAATTATTTGCAGAATTTAGCAAAGACCTAGAAGTATTCAACTGATGTTAAGATGTAGGCTAGAGCATCACAACAGAGTCTCGCTCAAGGAATAGGAAAGAAAGAAAAAAATGAACAGTGTATAGTGCTTTATAGTTTACCAAGTGCTTTTTCAGATGTGATCTTCACAAGTAATTGTTATTTCTATTTTTTGATGAATACACTGAGGCTTTATAAGGTTAAAAACCAGGGTTGAAAAAACACATTTCAGGCACTCATTCATTTATCTCCCCAAATATCTACTAAGTCAGGTGTGAGTCACTGCAGTCATTAAATTTGGAATGACACTATTTTTATTCTATGACTTTGGAAAATAGAAGACTCTACCAAACAGCTCTTGAATTTAGCACAGTTTCCATTTTATTCATGTAGCAACAATTTGTCCTTGAAGCCTAACAGTCAGATGCCTCTTGGCATGTGGTGGAAGGAATGTGTGGCCAGGGTCTAGCAAGATATGACATGGTTCCCATGTCAAAGTGATGAGGCCATGCTTGAAAGGTTTGGGTCTAGCTCATTCCCTTATGCGCTAGGGATTCTTTGAGCTCCTTCATTACCAGAACTCATGCAGGGATGTCATTGAGATCAACTCTTTCAAACTCTTCAGTTGTAAAATTTTGTCTAAAATCAGTATTATTCACAAGAAAGCACAACTACTTTGGTTTTAGAGAAGGAGAAAGTAGAGGCCTTGCACATAGTAGGTGCTTAAATGTTGAGTGTCTGTATCTCTGCTCCATTCTCCCAGCCAACTGTATTAACTTGTCACATGTTTCATTGACCCAGGACACACATCCTTGTGATCTGCAGCTTTCTGGTCTAAGAACTTTCACACCCTGATAGAATTTTCTGGAGGCTGAAATGCCTCATCCTGACACTTCACACACTGAAGGTGAAGTAACTAAGAACAGAAAAATGACCATGCTGCCCAAGGAAGATCTGTTAAGATGTGTGGTATGATACAGCTGATGCTATGGGAGGACCAATAGGAGTTACAACACAGCAGAACTTTGTCCCCAGAATAGATGAATACTAGGCCAGGCCCTCTAAGTCCCCCTAGTAAGAGAAGAGTTCACTTTTATTTTGCACATTATACATTCCAGTGTCATTTGACCATAGTCTTTTCTCCTAAAACTCTAGCTATTTTGGAAGTAATTTCAAATCACTATTTTCAAAAATGAGTGTATTATTTTTCTCCTGCCATGAATGGGAAACTAATACTCTAAAAAATGTTTCTTAGAAAGGAAGCCAGAGGCTGAACTGACACCAGAAATGATGAACCTTTAGTCTTTCAAATAGGAAATATAAAATGAATGCAGCCAGCCATCTTATGTGGACTGATCCCCCAAATATAATCCCAGCATTTAAAGGTGTAAAGCAAACAAAAAAATACATAGAAGGGTGTTGAGATGACAATTAAAATAGAAACTTCTTGTATGTTGGCAAATTGAACACCAATAAAAAATAAATTTATTATTAAAAAAAATAGAAACTTCTTTTGGGGAGAGGAATTGTTTCCTCAGCATTTTTTCCTGCCTTTTAACTTCCTATTGCCACCATTAAAGATATCCCTGAAGTGGTCTTTATGCATTGTTGAGTTGTCCTACCCATCTTCAACCATCAGTCTCTCCACAGGATTCATAAATGAAAAGTATGGCTTGCAATTGCCTTCCTGTATCTGTTCACATTTGTAAAGTTTACAAGAAATGAAATATATTGGGCCTTCATTATTCCAAGATGGGTAGAGCTAAGCAGGTCTCTAAAAGGTGTTGAGTCATCCCAAATAGTCTCTCTGGGGTTTCTTCTCTTTCCCCAACACACTCGACACCCATCCAGTTGAGCAGCTGGCCACCAACCCTTGGTTGAGTGCCAGCGAAAGCCCGAATCTTTCCCATTTATGTAGCACGCACCAGGTGCCAGGCAATGTTCTGAATGCTTTGCTAATGCTAACCCCAATGCTTAAACAGACTTATGAAGTAAGTACTATTAATATCCTACTTGCATAGATGAGAACATGGGGTACAGACAAGTTAATCAGCTTGTTCACATATCTCACAACTGCTAAGTGCTGCTGGTGTTTGAACCCCGATCTGGCTACAGGGTAGAGGGCTGCAGTTGTCCCCCTCTGCCTCTCGCCCTCCCAGTTACGTGATCATCCTGAGCATTCTCCCAGAGCCTTGCTTGGACAGTGGGATCATTGTGGGATTAGACGTTTGCTCTCCTGCACTCGCCTGAAACAGCCCCATGAGGGCTCTGTGGAAGCTGAGCCCATGATGACTGGAGGACGACCTTTCCCCACACTTAACCCCTTGCAAGTTTTCATAACTCAGGCTGAGTTGCCATAGAGGGTGTCTGAGAGAATTTACTGGACATTTTGAATTGTTCCAAGTACAGGAAGAGATATCAGTGGGTCACTGAAAACAGCCTAAGGCTTTATCTGTTCTGTTTTTAGAGCTTTTCTGAGTCTCTTTGCACAGATCACCCTTTCACATGTTTGGGAAGGAAAGGGGAAGTGGGGAGAAGAGGGAACAAGGGATCAGGCTCTGCCCTTGAGTGCAACCCTCTCTCTGGAGCATTAAATCACTAAGAGAGTACAACCCTTAGAGGCAGATTGAACACAGAACTTCTGTTACCTTATTAAGTCAAACAAGTTAGAAGCCATATGTCTCCTAAAAAATGAAACATATTTGTTTACAAACATACATAGTAAGTGACAAGATGTATAGAAAATAAATATGACACCCTCTGAATTTTTTAAACTAGTTGTTCTTTACTAAGTTAGCTGGTGAAATAAGCAAGGTGGAAGTAGTCTAAGATGACAAAATATCAAATAATTTCCCTTCAAAGGACTCAGAAATGAGGTTCTATAAATAATACCATTGCCCATGCAGTAGCCTTGTTTGTTTTTAAAAAATTTCTGTCCTTAAATACCCATCATTAACATAAATTAGCAATGCTCTATTGAACCGTGAAGGATGGATGCTCAATTCTCCCAAGGAAGGCTTCTGTGCCATGCAGCCTGGATGGGGAAACTCAAAATCAGAAACTCAAAGGACAAACTGCACATTGGCTTTGTTGCTTCAGAAAGTGAAATAATGCAAAGAATGAACAGATCCAAAGCTGACTACACACTGCTATTCATGTACTCTTTCATCCAAGAGCCTGCAACCCTTCTGTAGACATCACCTCTAATGGGTAGGTAGGTGGCAAGTATTATTTTTCTCTCTGTTGCCTGATGTATAAATACCTTGGCCGTCAGCGTGCTCCCAGGAAATAATTACTGTTCTCACCACTGTTTCCCCTTGAAAACAGAGACTCTATCTCATGCCACATAATGAGTTACAGACAGAGTCAATAACAGACCTCAGGGCTTCCATGTCCCACTGAAGACTAGACATTATCAGCCTTCATCACTCTTAAGAGCTGAGTTCTCTTCCACCTCACTCTAATTTTAAGATCATAAATGCTGGTGATTCTGTGCCTATAGGTTAAGAGAATTAAACATCAGTGCATTTCTTGTCTGAGATCTTGTTTGCTTTTCCCCAGCTGAACAATCTGAAAGTCAGATGATATAATTTACAGCTCCCTGTAATAATGGCCTTGCCTCTCTTTTTCATGAGAAATTTCTTTTGAAACCTCAAAACCTCTACTTCTTTCACTACCTTCCTGATTTTTGGGGGGCCCTCAGCACTCAGTTAACTCTGGGTTATTCCAGGGGCTGGAGCCCTGTGACCTCTGGGCAGGTTGCTGAGGCCACTGCACAGGACAACTCAGGGATTCCATGGCGCTTTGGGAGGAGTTCCGTGTTCATGGGTGTGAGTCAAGGTTAGATTGTGATACTGGCTTCCTAAATGGTTTGCAAGGACCCTAGAGGGTCATTCTAGATATGTGTCCCTTAGATGCATTCTGCTTTTATTCAAATTCTGCTTTTACCTGTTGTTCACATTGCACATTCTACCTTGGCATTGTCGCCCATCTCTCAAATTAAACTATTCTTTCTGTGAGTGACAGCGGTGAAGAGACAAAACCTGCAGGGTGGCAGGCAGGAAGAGTCTGCCCTTACAGCTCCCTCTGAAGCAGGTTCACTAGTGCCACCTCAACTCACCACATCCATGAAGCCTGCCCCCTACCTGCTTCTTCTTATGCTCTTTTCTCTTGGGAAATGGCATCACTATCCTAAGACCAGAGGCTCTCACAGTGTTTCTGAATCAACATTGTGTCTGCATCCTGCATCAATCAAGGTGTAGTTGGGTTGATTTTTCAAGCACCATCTCTCAGGCTTTTCTTCCTCTCCATAGTCATGGGGTAAACCTGAGTCCAGGCCCTTGGACTCCTGCCTTAAATCATTGAAACTGTGCTGCGAGGAAAAATGTACTCTCACTTACCTTCTAAGTCAGCTATTATCTGTTTTCTGTTGTCTCTGGGTACTGGTTCTGCTCTCTGTCTTAAGATACCTAGAAGTGGTGCTTTATTCGCACTGAGTGGTTCTGACTCTGATGGCTCATTGTTCCAAATTTATATAAGACAAACTTCCATTCAAACACATCACCCCACTCAGGAAGTTTCCCTGACCTGCAAAAGTGTGCTGTGTCTTGGGGCTGGGGAGAACAGGGGGGATCAGGCCCCACAGTCAGCCCTCGGGAAGGCCCCACATGTCTATAGGCACAGAATGGTTCCTCCCAATACAGAACAGATAGTCTTGGGTGATGTGGCAGCTGAGGTCGGAGGTTTGCATTTAGGTCGTGGATATACTGAGAGACCATGATGCCTCTATTAGACACTGGAGTTGAAACTAAAGGAGGGGCAACAAAGCTTGACTTCCAACCTCATGATCTCTCTTGAATGTGGACTCAAGAGTAGAATGGCATATGGAATAGATGTAGAGGACCGGGTCTGTTATATTTGAGCAAGTTACGTGTAGACAATGTGGTGACTTTGCTTTGAAACTGTGTCTTCATTCTACTTATTTTTATTTCCAACTCATCAGTCAAATCAGTTTGCTTCGATCTGACCTTTGTGACTTTCTCCCCTACATATAATCTCTCACTTGTACTATCCCTCAGGTTAGGGGGCAAAAGAGGAATTATAGACACATAGAGACTATGTACCTCCATTGCAATTAAAATCAATACAGAATCCATCCCCCTTAGGATGCTTTTCTGACTAAGAAACATTTGCCATCTCCATGGCATGTAAAACTTCACTTCTGCATGATTTTATTTTTATTTTTTAATTTTTAAAAAAGATTTTATTTATTTATCCATGAGAGACCCACAGGGAGAGGCAGAGACATAGGCAGACAAAGAAGCAGGCTCTCTGCAGGGAGCCCAATGTGGGATTCCATCCCAGGACCCCGGGATCATGCCCTGAGCTGAAGGCAGACGCTCAACCTCTCAACCACCCAGGCGTCCCTCTGGGTGATTTTACTATCAATTAAAGCAGAGAGCATCCCTCTCTGTTCTTTCCAAGGCCCAGGCTACTCCCCTGGGAGATAAAGGGTTTCATTTCCTCCACTCAGTCCCACAACCAAACTTCATCATGGAATCCACTCCAGTACCCTGAGGCCTGCATCGTCTTTTTCCATGTAGCTCTGGAACCCAGCACACAGTAGGCATGCAGTAAATTTGGTTTGATGAGATCTAAGGTTTCTGTTTATACATAGGGAATTGGGTTGACTTATTAGTTATTTCAGTGGTTGATTACAATCTTAAGATGTCTATATCACTGGGTTGTCACAGACTACTTTTTAAGGATGTTTCTTTTAATAGGTCTATGATGAAGTTGCTTGAAAACTTTGGCTAGAAAAATTAGGGCGTAAAAATTCACTTAAAATTCAGAATATGATTTATTTCCTAAAATGAGTGCCTCTCAGGCATTTAGATATATGATTCAATTTGTTAAAATTCGATTTATATACTACATGCCAGCAACACGTTTATTAGATCAAGTAAGATACACCTAAGCTTGCAAGCACATTCTCCAAAGAGTATTGGTTAATACACTTAGAATAAAAATAGTAAGGAGCAAGAGGAAGGCTTAGCATAAAATCTCATAGATTATTTCAAAGGAACAAAGGTATTGCATTACAGAATACAAAAATCACAGGAATGTTCTATAACAATGAAACATTAAGACAGCCATCAATTCTCTGACACTGACCACAAATGTGCTTCAAAGGGAGGAGGCTGAAAAAAAATCTCCTTGAATACACTTAATTAGGCTCTTCAAAACCAGAGCAGAATGCTTCCTATCAGTTCTAAGTTTATGCAGTTATTAAGCTTGAAGGTTGAATATTATTTTGCCCCAGGCAGTTCAACTAGCTGAGTGGATGTTGTTTGCATAAATGCCTCATTATGCATAAATGCAGCAGGAACACCCTGTATTTACTTCACATTTCTGAAAAAGAACTCATTATCAATAGCATCCACATCAATGTTCCTCCCTCTCCGGTGTGGAAATCTCATTGATTTTGCCAGTGTTTACAAGAGGATCATAAAGTCCAGAAACTATTGATTTCAGCAGTTCAAGGTAGGAGATGGAGCCAGGCAACTGGGAGTAAACACAGTGGAAGAAGGAGGGCAGAATAGGGGTCTCTAGAGGGAACCAGGTATCTTCTTTCTTTGGTTCTGGAGTAAAAGGCTCTACACAAAGTGGATGGTGAGAAGCAATGGGAGCATATGGCAACTAGCTCTGAGGTTGAAAAGAAGGAAAAGAGGTGAGACGTGCAAGGAGAATGTTTTTAGAATTGTAAGGAACTTTTACAAATTGAGATGGAACAACACATGAGATTTTTGCTGCATGGAGACCAGGGAAGAATTTACTGTAACAGACCAGGTATGATAGTAATGCCCTGAACCAGAACAGCACTAGGTGGAGATGGCTGCTAATAGAAGGCTAGAAATAAAGTTGCAAATGGAATGGTAATGAGTTTAGTAGGTGATTGAATTTTGGAGAACAAGAGAAAGGAAATATCAAAAGATTAGAACATTTGATTTTTTTTTTTTTTAAGAACCTGTCTCATGGAGAGAGAGGTCTTACATACAATCACAGATTTTCTTTGGCAATATGAAACAAGTCACTGAATCTGGCTAGCTGGGCCGTCCAATAAAATGCTAATAAGCAAAAAGGTACAAAAACAGTCGAGATGCTAGCATGTTTGTTGAAATGTTCTGCCAAGATGATATTTCACTGCGAAGCCAGAGCAGTGACCTAAGTTTCGTCCTGTGGAGACAAGGGACCGCCTATATTTATTAATGTTATGTGGACAATTTTGGCCTCAAACAGCATCACTTATGCCAAATTTAAAACTTAGGCAACAGAGGATTATTATTAATTTTTCACATCATGAGGAACACAGGATTCCTGAACATCTAGGACATAGTGTAATTTGACATGCAAACTTGCACAAGAAAAAAAATAATCAAATTTTGAACAATGCATTAGGATTTTGGAGAAACTAATAGCCTGCAGGAGGAACAAAGGGAATGAAAGCACAGCAAATAAATGTTGTCTTGGAAAGTCAGCTTGGGGAAGTAATTAAGGCTGAGTCTTAGAGCATTTGGGACATGATGAAGAAAAGGCCTATGTTCTTCACAATCAATAAATCAGAAGAGGGGTGCATGAGAATACGTACCAAGAAACCATGGGACTCCATGAAGCAAAGAGGGGCATGGATAGAACGAGAGCAACTGAGTTGAGGAACACACAAAATGGTGAAGACCAAAGTGGAAAAGTTATAGCAAGGAAGATTTTGGTTAAATATAGAAAAGAATTTTATCAGTTAAGATATCCAAAAATGGCATTAGTTACACTTTGGTCCTGTGAATATCATGTGATTCAGGGGGTCTAAGCAGAGGTCAGATGACAGCTTACTGAGAGGTGTTATATTAAGACACTTGTCAAATATGAAATAAGGCCCTTCTGAATCTGATATGCTTAAGCAGCCTATTTGTCAACTATATTACATGTTATGGCCTTTATTTTCAATGCACCCTTGCCCTATTCCATACAGTTAAAATTGATGACTTTACTTGATTTTCCTTTTATACACTTTCAGTGCTTTTCTATTTCTTATCATATTTTTCTTAGCTATCCAAAAATAAATAAATAAATAAATCTGAGTCCTTCTGGTTTTAAATTTAATCTCTGTGCTAGAATTCCTTCTGTAGTTGGAAGGCATAATCATTGCTCTTCTCTTTCTCTTCCCTCCCTCTTTCTCTCAAAATAAGCAAATATTGTCAGCTAAAGATCTACCATGCTATAATTTAGATGGCATGACTGTTTTCTTGATCATTATTGGGAACTCAACTTCCTCAAACTTATAAAAGTAAAACTAGGGTCCCCCCCCCCCCCGCTTCTCTCCAAGTACAGTAATTCACATCTTTCAGTGGACAAATCTTATAAACTCTTTTTTCTAAAGTGCATTTCTTGCAATTGTTTTAAATCATCTCAAGTTAAGTACTGCTGACGATGAGGTCTTCTGTGCAAAAAGCAACACCGTCAGCACATTTGTCTTGCTACAGAAAGAACACACTACTGCACGTTAACAACGGTACACTCTAGGGTAACATTTCTCATGTGTAAAAGCTATCCATATTATCTTGTCCAAGTAGCTTTTTTGGTTGGTACTATAAATTCAGCAGAAGTCTACACGTGCTCTAACTACTATAAAAGAGCTTAACGAATATATAACGTGTAATGAAACTCTTGATTATTGTGTATGCTGTATATATTTATTTAAAAACCCTTTATATACTGCAGCCAGGTAAAAAATTTCATCCTAATGCATAAATACTGAACTTGGGTCTAATTTTTGTCCAAGATGAATCCCACACACAGTATTAAAAAAAAACCATAGTAAATTATTAGTATTGAGCACCATTTCTTTTTATTTAGGATCGGGAATATAAAAGAAAAAAACAAACAAACAAAATTCCTTTGGGACAAGGCACAAATTTGGGAGGTTATTTGTTGAACATGGCTGGTTTAAACACTGGAAGATGAAATCAATATATTGGAATGACTTGTCTAATACACTGTAATGAGGTAACTAATTAGGTGCAGTTGAAACACTGAGTATTCACAAAATAGGGAAAACTATAGAAGTTATCACGTTTGTTCCTCTCTCCATTTGGATGATGCTATCAGTGCTATTTTACCGACTGACAATGTGCAAATTACTTAATCTCTGCTTTCATTTCCTCATCAATTCAATTAGATGAAGAATGCTTTCTTCCCCTTGGGTTTGTGAGGATTAAATGAGATGATTCGCAAAAAACATTTAATGCAATTAAATCTTATGTCAGTCATATCTGGCATGTAGAAAGCATGAAATAACTGTTAGCTGTTGTTAAGACAGTTACATAGTACAAAATAAAACCTGGGAAAAATAAGTAAATAATGCCATTAAAAATAGTTAGGAATACCTACCCTAGAAATGGAATTGGCAGAACAATTCCCGGAGATTTATGTTGTGAAGGACATAGTTTAGACAAGCAATCAATTATAAGAACACATCAATTTTTAAGATGAGATTTCTTACTTTCCATAATAGATTTGACAAAGATCACAGGATCATGTCACAACACTGCCTATTAATTCATGGCCTTGATAACAGAATTCTAAAAATGTTTATCTTCTTGTCATAAAACATTTTAAACAGCACACCTTCTATAGAAGATAGCATTTTTTCAATGACCCAAAGTTGAATGAGTTCACCTGAAGGCAGCAACTTATAAATTAGTTAATAAAATTAATATTTTAAGCTTAACTTTACAAACTTTAAGCACTTTTTTCTGGTTGAATACTTTCTGAGCCAAAAAAGATTATGTCATTGTAACTTCAAAAGGAAGCGCTAAATGC
This sequence comes from Vulpes lagopus, assembly GCF_018345385.1. Lineage (NCBI taxonomy): Eukaryota > Metazoa > Chordata > Mammalia > Carnivora > Canidae > Vulpes > Vulpes lagopus. The sequence continues at coordinate 108,695,776 of NC_054825.1, read as the reverse complement.
TAATAATATTAATTGCATAATTTTAGAGCCAATTTTATATTATACATATGCCAAAGATTTCCAACCAAGAAATTAAACAGTAATTAGAATTTATCTTGCAATTACAATGTGAGAGTGTTAATTCTTCAAATGTGTTAGATTGTATCTCACAGGTTTTTATAATGGAAATTCTTGCATTACAAAACTGTCACTTAACAGGCATGCTTTGTATACTACACATTGGGCATGGAAATTATTTATTTAGAGAAACTTAGCTATATCAATACTAAAATCATTTATATGCTAAGTGGTTATTACTCTGGAAAGGTTTTATTTGGAATGAATTATGCTTTCTTTTTAAAATATGAGAAACTAAGATAAATTTAATAGTGCAATCAATTTTCTAGTAAAAGTGGGCAGAAAAGTCTAAGAAGTAGACTACTTTTTAGAAATTGGTTCATAGAAGCACTTTTCCATAATGTGCTATAAATATAGATAAATGCCACATTTTAGACTACTTCATAGATAGTACAAGAACACTTGTTCTGTGAGTTGTCAAGATTAGGAGAGCACTGTCCTCTGTGTAATCTACAACTGCACTTAACTCAAAATACCAACTTGGCAAAATAAATGAAGAGTAAACAGCAAGAGTAATTTTTAATCCACATGCCTATAGTTATTAGAACAACTGTTGGGAGGACTACATGATTAGTTAGGATAAAAGGATTGTGATTCAGAATGTAATTCCGCTAACCAATAAAAACAATCCAAACTCATCAGACAAGGAAAGTTTATTAAACAATATGTTGAAAATAATTAAGTTTCAATTGCATACATAGTTTAGCAGCAATAGTGTATTTAATCTGTTAATGTGGACACTAACTTGTTTTATTCTGCTTATTACAATAAATATAGCTAAACTGTTTTTTATAATATCTATTTTATTCTACTCTCCCAATTTCATTATAATGCTATCATTTTGTTCTACTTTCCTTATAAAAAACTAAAGTTCAACTGCTTATTTCGAGTTATAATTTCACATTTGTTGTTCTGAAAAGTAAGTCTTTTTGAAATAAAAAATAATAATTAAGTTTAGTGAAGACAGAGGTGCCTGGGTGGCTCAGTGAGTTAAGCATCTGCCTTCGGTTCAGGTCATGACCCCAATGTCCCAGGATTCAGCCCCTCATCAGGCTCCCTGTTCAGTGGGGAGTCTGCTTCTCCCTCTGCTCTTCACCCTGTCTTTTGCTTGCTATCTCGAGTGTGCACACTCTCCATCTCTCTCAAATAAATTTTTTTAAAGTCTTAAAAAAATAAAAAGTTTATTGAAAACTGAAAGCTAAAGACTCATTTCACAATGTTAGTTTACTATCAATGTTTTGTTAAAACACTATTGAGATTGAGATATATCTATATTTGCATGATTAATTTATGCCAAATAATTACTTTGTTTTAAAAAATGCATGTGAATGTTCATGGTCATGCAGATTACAGGTATTTAATCTGGCTATGCATTTTTGATGGATGTTAGTTTTATAATGTACCAAGTATTCTGAAGTACAGTCTTTAGCCTAGCCTTTCTCCCTTTATCATCTTGGTTCATGCCCATGAAATGGGTAGATATGCTGGCCAAGAAGTTATAAGCAGGACAAAAAGAGATTCTGGCCTTCTTAAACAAATTGAAAACAAATTGAATCAGTAATCAAAAATCTCCAAACAAACAAAAGCCTAGGGCCTGATGGCCTACCAAACATTTAAAGAAGAGTTAATACCCATACTTCTCAAACTGCTCCAAAAAAACAGAAATGGAAAGAAAACTTCCAGATTTATTCTACAAGGTCAGCATTACCTTGATTCTAAAACCAGATGAAGACTCCACCAAAAAAGAGAATTACAGGTCAATATCCCTGGTGAACATGGATGCAAAAAACTCTCAGCAAGGCACTAGCTAATTGAATTAAATAACACATTAAAAGAATCATTCACCATGATCAAGTGAGATTTATTCCTGGGATACAAGGGTGGTTCAATATTTGCAAATCAATCAACGTGATACAACACATTAATAAAAGAAAGGTTAAGAACCATATGATTCTCTCAATAGACACAGAAAAAGCATTTGACAAAATACAGCATCATTTCTTGATAAAAATCCTCAACAAAGTAAGAATAGACATACCTCAACATCATAAATAGGCCATATATGAAGGACCCACAGCTAATACCATCCTCAATGGGGAAAAACTGAGAGCTTTTCTTCTAGGGGGGTCAGGAACAAGACAGGCATATTCACTCTCATCATTGTTATTTAACATAGTACTGGAAGTCCTAGCCTCGGTAATCAGACAACAAAAGGAAATGAAAAGAATCCAAATATGCAAGGCAGAAGTCAGGCTTTCCTCTTCACAGAAAATATGATACTCTTTGTAGAAAACATGAAAGACTCCATCAAAAAGTTGCCAGAATTGATAGACAAATTCAGTAAAGTCACAGGATACAAAATCAACATACAGAAATCAGTTACATTTCTATATAATAATAATAAAGCAGCAGAAAGAGAAATCAAGAAATTGATCCTATTTGCAATTGCACTAAAATCCATAAGATACCTAGGAATAAACCTAACCAAAGAGGTAAAAGATCTGCATGCTGAAAACTATAGAACACTTATGAAAGAAATGAAGACAACACAAAGAAATGGAAAAATATTACATACTCATGGATTGGAAGAAAAAATATTGTTAAAATGTCTATACTACCCAAAGGAATCTACACATGCAATGCAATCTTTTTTTTTTTTAAATTTTTATTTATTTATGATAGTCACACAGAGAGAGAGAGAGAGAGGCAGAGATACAGGCAGAGGGAGAAGCAGGCTCCATGCAACGGGAGCCTGACATGGGATTCGATCCCGGGTCTCCAGGATCGCGCCCTGGGCCAAAGGCAGGCGCTTAAACCGCTGCGCCACCCAGGGATCCCCTGCAATGCAATCTTTATCAAAATACCATCAGCATTTTTCACAGAGCTAGAACAAACAATCCTGAAATTTGTATGGAACCACAAAAGACCCTGAATAACCAAAGCAACATTGAAAAAGCAAAGCAAAGCAAAGCAGGAGCTCCAGACTTAAAGTTATATTACAAAGCTGTAGGGATCAAGAAAGTATGGTACTGGCACAAAAACAGACATATAAATCAATAGAAGAGAATAGAAAACCCAGAAAGGAACCTACAACTACATGGTAAACTAATCTTGGACAAAGCAGGAAAAAATGTCCAATGGGAAAAAACAGTCTGTTCAACAAATGGTGATGCAAAAATTGGACAGCCACATGCAGAAGAATGAAACTGGACCACTTTCTTATGCTATACACAAAAATAAATTCAAAATGGATGAAAGATCTAAATGTGAGATAGAGGAAATCCTAGAGGAAAACACAGGCAGCAACCTCTTTGACATTGACCATAGCAACTTCTTATAAGACATGTCTCCAGGGGCAAAGGAAACAAACACAAAATGAACTATTGGCACTTCATCAAGATAAAAGCCTCTGCACAATGAAGGAAACAATCAACAAAATTAAAAGGCAACCTTCAGAATGGGAGAAGATATTTGCAAATGACATATCTGATAAAGGATTTGTATCAAAATACCTAAAGAACTTACAAAACTTAACACTCAAAAAACAAATAATCTAGTTAAAAAATGGGCAGAAGACATGAAGACATTTTTCCAAAGAAGAGATATAGATGGTTAACAGACAGAGGAAAAGATGCTCAACATCACGCATCAACAGGGAAATAAAAATCAAAATTACAATGAGATATGATCCTCACACTTGTCAGAATGGCTAAAATTAACAACACAGGAAACAATAGGTATTGGTGAGTGTGAGGAAAAAGGGGAACCCTCTTATGCTGCTGGTGGGACTGCAAATTAGTGCAGCCACCCTGAAAAATGTTATGGAGGTTCCTCAAAAAGTTAAAATTAGAACTACCCTACAACTCAGCATTTGCACTACTAGGTATTTATCCAAAGGATACAAAAATACTGACTGGAAAGGACACATGCACCCCAATGTTTATAGCAACATTATCAACAATAGCCAAATTATGGAAGAGCCCAAGTGTTTATCGACTGATGAATGGATAAAGAAGATGCAGTATATGCATATACATATATATATATGTAAAATGGAATATTACTCATAAAAAGAATGAAATCTTGCCATTTGCAACAGCTGTAGATGGAGTTAGAGAGTATTATGCTAAGCAAAATAAGTCAGAGAAAGACAAATACCAAATGATTTCACTCATGTGTGAAATTTAAGAAACAACAGATGAACATAGAAGGAAAAAACAAAGAGAGGCAAACCGTAAGAGACTTAACTATAGAGGACAAACAGGGTTGCCTGAGTGAGGTGGGTGGTGGGATAGGCTAGATGTGTGTAGGTATTTAGGACGGCCCTTGTGATGAGTACTGAGTGTTGTATGTGAGTGATGAATCACTAAATTCTACACCTAAAACTAATATTACACTGTATGTTGACTAACTGTGAGTTAATAAAATATTGAAAAAAAACCCCACGTTTTGAATCAAACCAATTTAAATGTGAACCACTTCTGCTTCTGAGTGACCTTAAGCAAAACAATAAAATTTTCTAAGTTGAATTCTCTTCTCTATAAACTTGTCTTACTGCTTTCATATAAGGCAGTTATGAGGATTAGGTTAAGGGATACACAGGAAAATCCCAGAGAGTTAATAGTACATAATGTTCACTCCATTCGTGTTAATTTATCTTCCATGTTCTAGATAGTTGATACCTCACTCTGCAAGTTGGATTAGACTAAAAGTATTTCATTAAGTCACATTTTTTTTTTACATTTCTTAATCAGGATGCTAATAGTGTGTCACAGTTTAATTGGCAACACTTTTTCTTTCTCAGGACTCCATAAAATATAGATTATCTTTAACACTTGATTACATCTTACATTTGATGATATTTGGTAAGATGTTTTCAAACACGGTTTTTGAAATATACTCTAGGGAAACCTCCCTGTCTATGAAGACTTGGTTCCACAAGGTGATTATACTATATACACTGCTTTTATCAATGATTGTTGAGAAGGAATGCTACTGGATTAAAAAAAAAATACATTTAAGGGACACCTGGCTGGCTCAGTCATAGAGCATGGGACTCTTGATCTTGGGGTTGTGAGTTTGAGCCCCACACTGGGCTTAGAGATAACTTAGAGAAATTTTAAAAAATATTTGAATGCCTTCTGGCAAAAACAGTGGAACAATATGAGAGGGATAGCTAATACTCTGTTTCATGCTCTGAATCAGGTGAACTTGTTGCCAGTTTTCTATGTTCAGAATTTTTCTCAAGCTATTATTGATCACTACTCCACAATGGAAATTGATGATAAGAAAACATTTTTGCTTTACAACGCATTTGAGTTTGTGGAGACGATCAGCAACAACTGCTCTGATTTGACAGCACATAATAATTGTTAAAGTGGATCAATGAAACTTCCATTTACTTCAGTACATTAAATAAAAGAAGCCTGTGGATCAGAACTGCCTTAGAACCGTTCTTTCTGGCAAAGCAATTTACATTTTCAGAGTATCTGTCGCTTAGGTTTGAATGGAGAATCTGTCTTTTAAGTCTTGGCTGTGGCTCATTTCTATCATGTGACCTTAGGCAAGTCATTTGATCCAATTCTTAGCTTCTTTATTTGTAAAGCAAGGATAACAGTTCCAAAAATAATACTTCCCTGTCCTCTCTACTGCTTGCCTGTGGGAATTTGGGGTAATGTTGATGAAATCATATACTCTCTGTGACAAGGAGCCATGTGGTAGAGCAGAGACCACCACTGGCCAATAGGCTAATCAAATTCTACTGGGGATGCTATTCTTTTCTCACTGGTAACCTTTTAAAAGACATGTTGAAATGAACTTCTGGATTTTGTTCTTCACTTACATATAAATCTTGAATTGTTAGATAATGTGGCTCAATGGTGAAATGACAGTGAAAGTCCTTAAACTCTATGTCTTGTTACACTCATTCAAGGTTTTACACGCCCTCAGTCTTCCCTGAGTTTATCACAGAAGGATAGAGCTGTGCTGCCTTCACAAAGTGTTTAAGGTTATTTTTTGTATCCTCCTGAAGATACAATGCAAGGTCCCAGTCATGGCCTCGGTACCAACTTTTCGATGACTTCTTCCAAAGACACAATTCTAAAGATGTTCCTCAAGATTCCTGTTCTCTTACTCTTCAGACACCAGTCTAGGTATTGCTATGAAGGGACTTTGTAGACAGAATTAAGTTAGTAATGAGCTGACCTTCAAAGATTATCCAAGATTAGCAGGGGTAGGCCCGATGTTATCACATGAGTTCTTAATAGCAGAGAAGTAAGGCAGATGAGATGTGGTAGAGGGCACTGGAAGCATGAGAAGGACTTGACTGGCCACTGCTGGCTTTGAAGATGGAGAGCCCATGAGCCGGGAAGGTGGGTAGCCTCTACAAGTTGAGAGCTACCCTCTGCTGACACCCAGCCAGGAACCAGTACGGCAGTCCTACAACTGCCTGGAACTGATTTCTGCCAATGACTGGGATGACTTGGAAGAAGATCTTTCTCCAGATCCTCTGTAAGGAATGCTGGGTGGCTGACATCTTGATTTTGGCTGTACTGGAGTCTGACCATATTACCCAGCCAAGCCCACTGGACCTCTGATCTAAAGAACTGTAAGATAATAAATGGGTGCTGTTTAAGCAGTTAAATTTGTGGCAGCTTATTATGGAGGCAACAGAAAACAAATATACCATCCATCTACACCCATCTTTTCAGCAAATGTTTTTTGAGCTCTAGAACTACAGGAACTGTTCTTGAGCTGATGATCAAGCAATGACAAGGAAACAAGTCTTTGCCTTCATGGAATTTACATTCTAGTAACAATACCGAAGATTTGAAAGAAAAGAAAAAGACCCCAGCTTTTGGCTCATTGTTATTTGATCCCATAGGCCTAGTAGATTACAGAAAGCCTGGGTCTGTTAGCCTGCCCTGGTGATGGAGAAGGAACCAGATGGTATCCTGTCCTCCATGGCCCATATCTTATGTATTTGAGTGGGCTCTCAAATCCAGTTGGTTGGTAGCTTCAGGACTCATAATCTCAATGCTCTTTGGTTGGGTTTGTAAACACAATATGCATACCATACTGTAGTCCTTAGCAAGGATTTAGCAAAAATCACATAAAATGGCACTCCTAGCAAAGATTCAGCAAATATTGCTTATAGAAATTCTAAGAGACAGCTGATAAAAATATTTGGTGACTATAGTTAACAATACTGTGTTGTGTATTTGAAAGCTGCTAAGAGAATAGATCTTAAAAGTTTTCCTCACAAGAGGAAAAAAGGTAATTATGTGAGGTGATAGATGTTAACTGAAGTTCTTGTGGTATTTAGCAATATATATCAAATCATTATGTTGTATACCTTAAACTTATACCTGTTATATGTCAATTATGTCTCAATAAAACTAAAAAACCAAACCAAACAAGAACCAAATCAAACAACAACAAAAAAAATCAAAACCAAAACCAAACCAAAACCAAACACCCTCCCAAAAAATGTGTTTGGGGGTTGCCCACCCAGGAAGGTCTTCTCAGGATCTTCCAGGAATAGATAGCATGTAGGTAGGGCTAAGGAAGCTGACTTTCCTATTCTTCAGCAAGAAGGAAATAGTAATGGTCAGTAATTTGAAACGTTGTTCTATTTCTTTACTGTTTCATTGGCTAAGAAAATGCACTAAGTCTAAGCACCCTCCTCTTGCCATTGAGCAGTCTCAACAAGTCTACCATCGCATCTGGATTTTTATTCTTCCAGATTCATGCCCTGACCTCAGGGTCAAGGTATTAAAAAATGCAGAAGAAGTTGGTAGGTGATAAGGAACTGAAAGCTGGTTTGTTTCTTCAGAGTAATGGAAACCCCCTTCACTCTCTAGGTCTCCGGTAGGGTATACATTGATTCAGGCACAAGGAAATCGTCAGGAATTCAGACAGTGAGGAAATCTTCAGTGGATTTGATAAACGGAAAATAGCTGCATGCAGCAGGCTTTCCATCTCTAAGGATTTTTTTAGGAGGCTTTGCTATGTTGGCATATGGTAAGCATCCAGTAATTTTTTTTTTCAATGAATCAATCAATAGTACTATGTGGTCCTCTCTTGGGCATCTCTCAAATGGCTGGTAAAAACCACACTGTTCTCCATGACCTTTTGAGCTAACCTGGTGCATTTGTTGTTCTGGAAGTAGTGAGACCAGCCTTAGGGTGTGAGCAAGAAGGTCTAGTATTCCGCAGTGTAACAGAAAGCTTGGCAGGTATATAAATAAAGGTGGGCGTGTCATCAGGTTTTGACAGCCCTGGCATCACACTCTTTTTCCTCATTCCACTGTTATCTAAAATCTTAACAGGAATTACTTTAGAAATTTCAGTTGTTCACCACAAAAATATAAATATTGTACTACTTCTTTCTCAATATCATCATTCTATTCATATAGATTTTAAGAAACTTTGAAAAGATAACATATATTCCACTGCTTCTAGACAGACCTATAGCTCAGCCATCTGCTTAGGTTATTGTTTACCATATTTATAATAAATAAACACACCCACATAGAAACGTGTATAATATTAATTTCTCTTAGAGGAACTACAACCCGCATGAAACCCTTTATGTGTATAAATAAATACACAACTTACCTACAGGTAAAAACAAAGCTTAAAATATTAGCTTTTTAGTTTATGATAAAGATAACTTCAAGGCTTAAATAAATTTTAAGATAAATGCAGGGTTTATTTGGAGGAAGAAGCAGCAGAGTTGTAACAGGTATGCAAACTCTCAAAGTCACTGGATGGAGAGTCATTTTCTGTTCACTGCCATCTCAAAATGGATATAAATGGGCTCACAGAAGGCTCATGTTAAAATACTGTATTCAAAGGGGGAAAAAAGCAAATTGATCTTGGAACAATCCAAATACAACTTAGCCATAGCAACATTGTCACCATTACTTTATTTTTCTTTATTACTTGGAACATTAATTCAGGATATACATGAGAATATCATATAGAAATCAGGCAAGCAAAGAAATATCAATACTATTTGCAGTTTTTCTAAGGAAATATGCCCATTATATTTTCAATCCTTCTTCATTGATGGTTAAGCTTATGCTGAGCTATATACATCCCATCCTGTCAATGTGAAAAATATAGATTTTTGAGGAAGACAATAAAAATGGAAAGCCGATTTCATACCAAGTGGGGAATTCCTCCTAAGGTTTTGTGTTTGGCTCAAGTAAACCAAAACTGGTGTGATAGGGAGCTGACATGGGGTGTGTGACCCCGACTCGTGTAGTCAGCAGCATGCTTGTGGGAGTTTCTGGGGAACAGTTCCTCAGCTAGAGAGATAAAGGTTTCTAAAGAGAGCCCATGCGTGGTGAGAAGACAATGAGATTTCTTTGAAGGGCGCTACCTCCGTGCTCTGCTTTCAATCTCACCTGGCTGGTAGGACCTTCTGGAGAGCCCTGAATGTGTTCCCAGCAGTGGGATGAAACAAAGCCCTGGGGCTTCATCATGGTTGAGAATCTGATGGAGCCTGGACAGCCGGACTGAAGGCCTGGGTTTGCACTTCCAGAGTTTTCGGTGCCCGCGATGGGTGAGTATATTTTTCCTTTGAGAGGGAGTGCTGCCAGGGGTCATTTCTACCTGTGTGACAGTGTTCCCTAGAAGAACAGAGGAAGACTGGGCACGAGAAGCTGAAGTGAGTGCTGGAGACTCACCCTAGCTGAGGGACGAAGGAGAACATCCAGGATGGAGAGCCACTTCCCATGGCAAGGATCACTAGAGACCCATCAGCCATGCTCCCCAGGAGGTAACAGGCCTCATCACTTTCATGCCCAGGGAGTGAGTGTCATGCCAGCTCAGGGTGGCATCAGCTGTAAGAACTTCCCCTCTTGTCACCAGTGGTGTATTCCACCCTGACAACCTACGGCACAGAATCTCAGTAGACAAGGTAGTGGGGGAATGAGAACACACAAAGCAGAGAGATGGAAGGGAAGGCCTGGCACACTCCTGTTTTCCACGGCAAGCTTCCAGCACAGAACAGATCTCAGCTGGGGGAGGGGAGAATATTTGAGGGCAAATCAAGTTCAGAGTTTTGATCAATCTGTTAAAGAAGTGATTCCAAGAACTGGAGTTGTGTGACTCAAAGTGCCTTTGATCTTATGAGTGAGTAGAACAATTAAGGCCCCTGTTAAGTTTTATGTAGTCAGGGAAAGACTCCCCCACTGAATAAAGCTTATTTTTTTTGTCTCCAATTCCCTTTAAACTTGCCTTTTAATTATGTCATGAATAGTGACTATTCAACATAACAATTACACTGGTGACATGCTTATTTTCCCTGCAATGTCCACATAGAGACCTCTAAAAAGTCATTTGTTGGTGCTTGTGAAAGATTTGCATGTAAAGGAAAATGAGAATGAGACCTTAATTATCTACAAATCCATAGATGATATTTTAGGTGACTTAAAAAGTACAAATTATGATCTGGCCAAATCTAGGAGCCTCCTTAAATTAAAGCTGTAGAAATCACTATGTGCTTTCTTGCCCAGATTAAGTAAAACTTTCTGTTGCAAAAATAGAAAAGAACACTGTTTTCTCTTGGGCGAATATTTGCATGCTTGCTCATTTGGGGCCCATCTTGAGCTTTTAAATACATTAAAGCATATTATACAGATTTCTCTAGACATATCTTAAAGGCCTTAACTGAATTGGTGGAAATCTCCTTTTCAGAAATGTGCCAGTTTCCAGCTAACAGTGGAGATGTACTGGCCAAAGTCTGGGAACCAGCTGGAATTAAATCATTCTGTACATTGATCCATTTTGGAGTACCTCAGAGTGGGTGTAAGGGCTGACAAAACATAAATTTCAAACATGATTTGGCAGACAGGTTGAGCAAGCAGCCAACTGTCCCCACCCTGTCCCTGTATCAGGGCCCTAGTTGAAGAGTTAGACACAGGAAACAGAATCTACACAGTAGGAGAGATGTTAGCAAGTCCTGGGACAGACTGAGTGATTCCTTCTGCTGGGCTCAGCAAGTTCAGGGGAGGTTCCTGAGATGTGATGTTTGAGTTCACTTCTGGAGGAAAAACATGTACTATCTCCTGGGAGTCCCTGGACTGCGATTAGGGTGGTCCTTCAAGGTCAAGAATATGGGAGTAGGACACATAGTCCATTCCAGCAACCAGGCAATAGGCACACAGATGGCCGTGCTGGGTGCTCCATCTCAAGCCTTTCTTTCCATAAAACAGAAGCCCTGTGTTGCAATAGTTTAGAAATGATTAATGGGGTTTACCTATGCGAGTTGTTCTCCATAACAGAAATTTGTCATTAATCTGGGACTATCGTGATGTGCCTGGGTCATGAATGTGTCTACAGCTCGGGGTTCTTCTGACAATGTGATTCATTTAGATGAACTTACTCAGGGGGTTTGAGGGAGGTGCTGTGGTAAAAACCAGAACGATGTGGCTAATGCAGGTGAAACTGGGATGCAACTTGGAGACTAAGACTCAGAAAGATTCACACAGAAAAACTGCAAATATAAAACCCAGTTACAAACTGAAAGCTGTGTCCGTCTTGGAAAAAGGTTGGGATTTCAATGGTCCATTGGGGCAGGCTATTTTCGGTAAACCTCTAGATCAGGCCTTTTGATTAGATAAATATTTTAACCCTCTCCTGAAATAAGTGAGGAATCCAGAGAAGGAGCTAAAACTAATGGGAGGACGAAGAGTGGAATAGTAAAAGTTTCTCTCCAATGGGATATTTCTGCAAGCAGAGACTCTTAACAGTTAGGAAACAAATTTTGCATAGTGTTTCTGACTGCTGGCATATACACAAAATATACTGATTTTCAAAAATTTATATTGTATCTGATCACCTAACCAAATTATCCTATGAATTATAACAGATTTCACTTAGTTCCCTTGGAAGGACTGCACAAAACCACATCCATACCGCTTTACCCACAACCCGTGAGGCAGGCAAGTGGTGTCACATTTACCTACTACCTGCTAATTTGTAAAACAACTTGACTTGTGTTCTAGCCTTCTTTATTCCCCTCATCTTCAGGCCACTGACACCCCTCCAAAAGTGACCCCCTTGCAGCTCCCTGCACATCAATGGGTTCTCACTAGTCCTCCAAACAAATTGCTTTCCTAATTAAGGAGATGGAATCACACAGTAGTTATACAACCTGCCAAAGGTCACACAGCTGATTAACCTCAAGCCAGGTTAAGCCTTTGCTCTTAAATACCATCCCATTTCTTGTTCTTCCGCATATTGTTCTATCTGTCCTTGTCTGCAAAGTGAACTTCAACTTACTGATGCAAACTCCATTCAAGCACACACTGGCCTGACCCCCTTGCCCAGCTGGCTGGACAGAGGCAAGAACAGGTGCAGGTCATGCAGTCCCCTACCCCACGTGGGTCCCTAGGATCCTCCAGAAGGTTGGTGGCAGCAGCTTCCTTCGGGGAATCTGGGGTGCCTGGGGCCTCACCCCAAGCTGAAGAAGGACTGGTGTGCTTCTATGAAGAGAAGAGACAAAGAGACAGACACACAGGGACAAATGCCAGGCACAGATGGAGGCAGCAATTGGAGCGGTGATCTCTAAGCCAAGGATTGCCAGCCTCACCAGGAGCTAGGAGACAGGCATGGCATGTATTCCTCCCTAGAGACTTGGACAGCATGGCCCTACTGACACCTGGAATTCGGGCTTCTGGCCTCCAGAGCCAGGAGACAATTCATTTCTGTTGTTTCTGCCTCTCAGTTTGTGGAAATTTGTTACAGCAGCCCTAACAAACTAATACACAGCTTTCAGAGCCGGATTCTGATTTCCTCGGTCATCACCCTGCCAGCTCATGTGTTTCCAGATACAGATGGACAACTCTAAGAATAATTTTTTCCTCTTGGCAGATGCAACCAGGAAAGTCTCCAGAGAACCACAGACACAGAGGCAATTTCTGATATGTGCCAGCCCCCAGTATGGATTTTTTTAAACAAGTGAATTGGGTTTAAAAAACTTGAATGAAGCAATCTGAGTGAAAAGGCAATGTTTTCAGTAAGCATTTATAGATTTCAAAAATGGTAAGGCCATCTTACAGGCTGACCACATGCAAGGCGCCTCAGCGAGGGCAGAGAAGTCTTGACTTTTCCCAGGATGCTCTGTGCCCTGAGGCTGTTCTCAGATTACTGCAGAGTCATCGGTGTTTGCAGATACATAGGCCCTTCTTTCACACCCCCTGAGATTTTGGAAGGTGTGCTTATAAAGAATGCTTGGAAGAAGAAGAGATGTTGATCTTGGAGAAATGAAGATTAAGGAGGAAGGAAGGTTTTATATAATTTTTTGAAGGCCTGCTCTTTGGGAAAGGGATTAGACACTATTCTGTGTGGTTTAGGTTAGACAGGTAAGTCAGAATTTTAGCCACAGCTTTCAATTTAGTGTTGAATGTAGAATGGGTTATCTTATGAAATAGTGAAGCTACTTACTTAGGGCAAGACTGAATGAACAAGTGCTGGTCATGCAGACCGGGTTAGTGCATAAATTGCATATAAACACCTGCTAAGCATTTCATTCTTTTACGTATGCCACAGTCTGCACAGGAGAAAGAAAACCCAACATGAATGTTTTGTCCTTGTGGAACTTATGGTGAGATATGGTAGTTGAGTAAATTGGAGACAGGTGCAGACCAAAGGGTCCCTATGTGTACCTGCCAGCTTTGCTATGATCCTAGGATTCTCTTTTAGGGCAACTAGTAAAATCTGAGCGGAGGGAGAACTCAGGAGAGACAAGGTAGACACATATCATTCTGAATCTAACTTTCAGGAATGGAGGCGATAGTTCTAATACATTTAAATGCTTTCAAATCTAATAAAACTAATGATTTCAAAGAAACTTTGAAGTAAATTTCTAAAATACAAGTCAAACTCAAAACTGGACAGAATACCACTTGGGAAATTTAATCCCAAGATTAAATATAAACTCTGGGAAATAACCTTTATACAAGTCAATTACAAGACAAGGAACTAATGCCTTTTTTGATACACAATCAGCTTCCAAAAGTTCATCAACATTTTAAAGGACCATTGAGAACAGGTCCCATTGGGCTCACGGAAACATCTGGGAAAGTTTGAATCCGGTTGACGAGATCACTTAGGTGTTCATTAGAAGTGTTTTAAATGCCTACCAGTGGAATCCAATTGTATCTAGCTTTTTCAAACTACTTAAACTTTAGGGTCAAAGACTGTACAAAAACTCTGAAATTCAGCAAATTTAATGCACCCTCATAACTATATGTTATAACGTGTCTGAACTTGAATTGCAAGTTTTAAAATCTCTTTTTCATAGATTTTTATTAGTCTCCAGTGGCATACATCCTAGAAGTGCCCTAGAAAAACCTACACACGAGGGGCCATGTTGATTTCCACATCCACATAAACACGTTATTTCATTACTCTATTTTCACATGTTCCATGACATAAACTTATGATGCTATTAGAATCGCTGATGCCTGGAGTCTCTGAACGGTTTTAGGACTATTGGTACAGTTGGAAACAAAGGAACCAAAATTAGGATTGCCTCCAGAAAACAGGCTGATTGGATAGCTCTAATCTGCTGGCGGAGCCCCATATTTTAGCTATAAATGTTTTAATGCCATTTATTGTTTCATGCTTCTCAAATGCAATACACTGCACCATTAACTTTGTAGTTTCATCTCTGGAAGCTATAAATTGAACATTTCTATTGTCTTAATTTCCTGTAACCTTTAATAACATTTGTGAAAGAATACAGGAAAGAAGAAATTGCTAGTGTAGAAATTCTTCCTTCTCTTTCACCACAAAGCAGTGGCTGGAAAGACAGCATGGTTTCTACATGCAAAATTAATTTAGGAATACAGAAAAGAAACTCAAACTTAGCTACTCTTTGGATCTTCCAAAGAGGATACTGATCCAGGTTCCCCTCGTGTGGGCCCATTCAGGTTTCTCTTTTTAAAATACAACTTTCTCCAAAACATCAGTTACACATTCAAGCTTAAAGATTATGCAAGAAGAGATGGACTTGAAAACCAGTTATATTTGTGGGTTTTAAAAAAGATTTTATTTATTTATTTGACAGAGAGAGAGAGAGAGCCAGAAAACACAAGCAGGGGGAGCTGCAGGTAGAGGGAGAGGGAGAAGCTAACTTCCCACTGAGCAGGGAGCCCAACACGGGCTTGACCCTAGGACCCTGAGATCGTGATCTGAGCCTAAGGCAGACATTTAACTGACCAAGCCACCCAGGCGCCCCTGAAAACCAGTTATCTTTGAATGAATCCCAGAGTCCTTA
The DNA here is from genome assembly GCF_018345385.1 of Vulpes lagopus. Classification (NCBI taxonomy): domain Eukaryota; kingdom Metazoa; phylum Chordata; class Mammalia; order Carnivora; family Canidae; genus Vulpes; species Vulpes lagopus. The sequence continues at coordinate 108,680,365 of NC_054825.1, read as the reverse complement.
ACTTATTGAGTCACCCACCTGGCATTTGGCAATTGGAGGCAAGATGAATCCTTTGAGGCAAAAGGATCATCCTCGCTGGGACAGGCTCACAGGCTCATGGAAAGGCTAAAGGGATGAGTTACCCAGCAGGGAGCACAACACGTTCAATCATCTATTCATGTTGTGATATAATAATTTATATAGTAGTGCAATATTTGGATATAATAACATATGTATATAACATTGTACATGTATATAATGTATGACACATATGGCTATCTCATTTAAAGGCCAGGTTGTACATGAAGAACCTGTAGACATATTATCTTGAATTGTCAGTCACATCAACCCTACAAAAATTTTGTATTATATGTTAAAGAGATGATTTAGAAGAATTTAAAAGAACTATAAGCTCAGAGAGTTACATGATTTGCATCTTCTGACTCTAAGACGTTAGTCCACATTACAACTTTCATCTTTAGACTTCTGTCGTGTTTGTAACTTTTAAAATTTAGCCTAGTTAAAACCCTATAAAAATACTACTCATAAAGAGAAACACAAAGCCACTCTTACTCTCAGGACAGAAATAATCTTGTGGTGCTTGCTATAAGTTTTAATACCCAGGTATAGAAGTGTAGATCAGGGTACAGATCGGTGCTGCCAGCACCACCTGCTCCTCCCCACCCCTCTTTGGTTCCCTTCAGTCCTCGGGAGGACTCCTTGTCTGGGGCACCTCAGAGTCTGTGCCTACTTCAATGTTTGTCCAGCTCTTATCTGCTCAGCCCCACTGCTCATTTCCAACAAAGTCCATTTGACATTAAAATAGGATAGAGATTACAGAAAAGGAGCAGGCAGTAGAATTAAGCTCAAGCTTGCTCTTAAAAGGAACAGACAGAGGACAAGGTCATTAAGTTTGAAGGACTCCTCTCTCATTCTTCTTGCATTTATATGTGCTACTCATTCTAAAAAAATATTTTGTGGTGGGGCTTGAAAGAAGTATATTTCAATCTGAATTTAACAAGACACTGATTTATGTGAAAGTTAAGTAGGGAAAACACAAAAACCTGTGAAGTTGTTTCAAATACGTTGAAATTAAGAATGAATTTTTTTCGAATGCTACATGCAATAAATTTCTATTACGATTTTATTTATGAATACAACTGTTACTAAATACATCTGCTAAGATTAAGTATATATGGTCCTGTGAATATGCATATCTATAATTATAAAACAGGATTTATTAAACTGCTATTAATGTTAAATTATTTCTATGCTAAAAATATATTATAATTGGAAATCCTGTGTGATATGCTTCCTCTGGTAGAACTGGATCTATGGCATCTAAGGTAGAACTGCCTTGAAGAAGAGTTTTAAGTTTTATATAGCTAGAATGCTCCAATTTTGTAATATGACCCTCTGGAAATACAGCTTACTGCATTCTGGCATTGTACTGACAGTTTCTAAGATAAGTAGAAAATGAGGCTGAAGCTAATATTTTTCCCTTCAAATGTCAGGAAGATATTAAGCAGAAAAATAGTTGAATATGGAATTCCCTATGTATGCATTTAAAATTGCTCCTAAATAATTAACCTTGTTTGGGACCAGTTAAGGCTAGTGTATAAATTCCCACATTGATTAAATCTAAATATAAGGGATATATTCCTTAAGCCAATTACTTCTTTGGTTAAGCATGTGAACATCAGTGAGTTAAAGAATTAAATCAAAAGTAGGAAAAAGATGTGGAAACCAATTGCTTTTGTTTAATAAATTAGTGATTTATTTCTTTGTGGTGGTTGAACAGACCCTTCTTTACAGGTTTCCTTGAGGCTGAGGGAGATTCTCATTGTCTTTCAACATGATGGTTTTTCTTCTTTTATATTATACAAGATGATGCTTAGATTTAAGCTGCAGATTCTACCGTGGGACATAAGCATTAGCACAGGATGGTAGTAGCCACCTGCTCCTACTCAGGTGAGGGAGGGGGAAAGTGTGTTGGAGCTTATGGTCTATGATGGTTAAGCACAGACACACACGTTTATATATGAGAAGAGCTACAGAGAGGCAGCTTTCATGATGAAAACACAGACATAGTAATAGTACACTTACCATGGGTTTCCGCGAGGATTATTGAGGAGACTCTTTCTAATCACACACTTCAAAACTGTAAGCCACAGCTGAGACTTTTTTGGGGGTGGCTGCTCCTTGATTCTTCCGGTTTTAAGTAACCCTCTCTGTCATCTCTCTATTTCTATCACCTTTATCTCTGTCATTTCTAGGTTTCTCTCCAGTTAACTGGAGTCTCTATGATGGACGAACTTAGGGCTTCTTTTATGAACCATAATAGAACAACATGTACACGTTAGAGGCGTTTTATAACCCCATGGATATTTGATGCTGCTATACAGTAAAAATATGAAGTCTGAATAAAAAATACTCAAACAAGTGTTTTCCATAAAGTAGAAATGCTGTTATTAGAACTGTCAGTTTATTAAATCATAAGGGATTCACTAGCTAACAGCCAGTTTTTAGTTTTCTGAAACTTGTCTCAATGTCCACATTAAGTCTTTTCTGCAATTCAGGTATTTTGGAATGGGTATTAACTCACTCCATTATGAGTGTTCTTAAGCTCCATAACTCCAGGTGAAGTCCTTTTTACTAAATACCTCTAATATTAAGTATGTAAGTAGGTCCTACTATTGAAAGACAGCTAAAGACTTTCTGAGGGTTCCATGATTTCCTAAAATAGTCTGCCTGAATAACCAAATTTTTAATAGCAATTTATGAATAATATGAAAAATAGTGATTCCAAACAAAGCAGTTGTTTGTGGCAGGAACACTCAGGGGTTTTTTTGTTTGTTTGTTTGATTTTTTTTCTTGTATGTACATGAGCAGATCGCGTCACCAAATTTTCATGCAGAGTTACATTAAATTAGTAAATTGCTAACTTATTTACATGACTGTCAGGAATTCACTTCAAAAGTTGACTTACGCTGTGCATACGAGAAGTATGGAAATTTAAAGTTAGCAACATGAAAGATTATTAGAGATCACATCTTTTCGAGAGGAGTAAAAGGAAAATCATTTGCAATGAACAAATATACATACACTGCCTGCCAGAGATCACCACAACTTGCTAGTACTTTTTTTAGAGTAAAGCAGATTCAGCTGAGCTCACCAGTCCTTTACAAAGCTTAAAGAGTAATTAAAATAAATAAATGTATCAGCACATATATATATTGATAATCAGCACTCACCATCAACTAAATAGCTACAAATTATCTATTTTTCTATTTTTCAGAAATGAGAACATGTATCAAAACTCCCTAAGCCATATTTTAATAATATTGCTTTAAAAATTCATCTTAAACCAATTAATAGAAATTGCAATTTTAATAGAAAGTCTCTAAAGGTAGAATTACTACCAAGAGAAAGGACAAACTCAAAACTTACTAATGTATTCAAAAGACTATTAAAAAAACTTCACAATTTAATTATTAGAAGATTATAGAACTGCTTCAGTGCTTCTGTACTGAGTAAGTAAGCTGTACGTGTGAGGAGTAATAAATGAAATTGTTAATTTTACTGTTTCTCTGGGGAGTAGCAGGAGAAGGATGGGAGTTACACTATTTAGATCTCCAAATGGATCTTGGTTTATAAGCAATAATAAATCCTAAGTGTGTTGCTAATTAACTCCACTTCACACCACTCCCTTTTTTTAAGGCTTAGAAGACATTTGACTCCTGGGATCACTCACCATTCATATTCTTAAAGATGTTCAGGATGGGGAGGATTTGACGGTAATAGGGCACCAAAGCTTCACCCACCATCTCAGCTGACACAACCAGATGCTGGAGGACTTTAAGGGTGACGCAGATGACCTGTCGGTTTCGAAGATTCAAGGCATCTGTATGGTAGGAAAAGGAACAAACCAAAAATAAAAAGCATTAATTTCTACAATTTCAAGGCGAAGTCGACTTGTAGATACTTAATTGAGCTGTACTTGGTTTAGTTGGCTGAACCTTTATTACTATAGTTTTAGTGATGCCCTGTAGCCATTAATGTTATAAACAAGATCTTGTTTGTACATTATTTGTTATTCCAGGCCATTCCTCACCAATCTTAAGAAAGCCACTCATTATCCTTCACAGAAGAGGCAGGCGATGGGCAAGTGGCATGAAAGAGGAAAGATCAGTCAGTGTCACTGGGGTGAAAGGGCACCATGAAGGCTGACAGACAAATTTCTATGCAACAATCCTTCCCAGTTAACAACTTCTGTGATCCTTAAAACCATTACCATGAAATAAACATTTATTTGAGAAGAACTGGGTGTGGTGTGTGTGAGTAGAAACTATAGGTTGTAACCAACACTGACAGTGTTCCTGGTAGAAGTGAATATAAAGTGACTATATTTAGATTCTCAGGAAAGCAGGAAAGAAAAGCAAAATTTTAAAGCTCAGAACTTTAGAAGAAATCAACAGTAAATAAGAGCCCAAAAGAATACAAAATGGGTTTTAATGAACACTTCTGAGTGCATAGTAACAAGTTATACTGCAGAGATAGGATGGGAAAAAGTAAGTTACCTGGTTGTCCCCTCACATGCTGGGTATGAAAGGTACCATTTGTTCCAGTGGGGAAAGCAGAGGATGAGGGATACTGATAATTGGCTCTATGAACTTGCTAACTCCCCTACATGTCTCCGTTTCATCAATTGTGGGAAAGTATTATTTACTGTCTAAAATGACCTAAAAGTTCCAAGATTGAAATAGAAGGGCTATAAAACATCTATCATAGAAAGTCAGCAGTGGTGACTGTTAAACTGATACCCCCACACTACTCTAAGAGAAAATCAAAGGCTCTTACTTATAAGTTGTTCTGTCTTCTAAAGAATAGATTGGCTATGATTAAACTATGTGTCATTTGCGGAACGACAAAAGGAACCAGGCTACCCAAAGGGATGATACCATGGTCAAGATATGTGATGCAGTTCTGCCATTATTCTTGAACACTAGCTCACATTTCCAATAGCCTAGATCTACTAGCACCTCAAATTCGTTTGTCCCAAAGATAAGTTTTCTCCATAAACTTTATATTTTTCCTACATTCCCCATATTAGTAATGATACAACTAGATTCCCAGCCTCCCAAGGTCAAAATCTGTTTCTCACTTCTCACATTTCTCCTGCCACAAAGACATCTTGTTCTATTTTTGAAGTAACTCTTGAATTTGTGTCCTCATCCCATCCTCGCCTCCTCTCCTCTGGTCCTGGGTCTCCATTCTCACCTCCACTCCTGTCGTCCTGTTTCTCCATCCTCCCCTCCATTTCTGTGGTCCTCGGTCTTCAACTTCACCTCTACTCTGCTGGGCCTAGGTCTCCATCCTTACCTCTATTCCTCTGTTTCTTGCCCCTGGAACCCACCATTGGAGCACTGCTATGTGCTCCTAGCAGACTCCCTTCTCTCTTTCTCTACTGCCCCAATCTTTCTTTTTACATGGCTACTGGATTAACCTTCCTAGAGCATATTTGGTCATTTCACTGCCTGCTCAAAGAGTTCAGAATATTTCTCCACCTCTTTTCCTACAAAATAAAGTACAAACTAACCAGGCACAAAGATGACACCTGGGTAAGTTTGAACCAAACTGAGTTATCAGTTAAAAATCCAAGAATATAACATATCATTTAGTCGTTTCACAGCTGTTTCCTCTAGAATTACTAGGAAGTTTTAAAAAATAAAATGTGGAAACTTCATTGCCTCCAGCCACAAGATGGGCATTGGGTCATGAAAACATCTCTGGGGAGCCCCCAACAGCTGGTGTAGTACAGACCGCATTATTGTTTGGTTTGAAGTACTGATCTTACTCACCTTATGATGGGGCTATGTCCTGATAAGCCCATGTAACTTGAAAGTGTTGTAAGTTAAAAATGCATATTTAATACACCTATCCTACTGAATATCATAGCTTTGTAGCCTACTTTAAACATGCTCAGAACACATATTAGCCCACAGTTGGGGAAAATCATCTAACACAAAGCCTGTCTTATAATGAAGTGTTGAATATCTCGTGTGACTTATTTAATACTCTACTGAAAGTGAAAAACGGAATGGTTGTATGGGTACAGAATTGTGAGTGTATCAGTTGTTTATCCATGTATGGCTGACTGAGAATTGTGTCTCATTGCCACCTCCCGGCATCATACAAGAATATTCTATCCACATATCACTAGCCCAGAAAGAGATCAAAATTCAAAATTCAAAGTTCAGTTTCTACTGAGTGCATATGGCTTTCACACCATCTTAAAGTTGAAAAATCCCAAATCAAATAATTTTAAGCTGAAGACTGTTTGTAAACACAAATGTGATGAATGGAGATGGCTCAGCTTTAACTCAGGGAACCAATCTAAATATAACTACACAATTATGGAATTCCACTGCGTGATGGCTTATTACCACAGCATACTGCAGGCCATACCATGTTCTGAAAACAACTACAAATAGAATGCTATAATTTAGCCTAAAAGTTGTAGCAATAAGATATTCAGAAGCAAGTGTCAAAGTACCATGGGAAGGTAGAAGGGAGAAGGGTAGAGCATCTCACAGAGAGTAGTAGGGGCTCTTTTTCTGGTTTTATCCCATCTAAAGCCTGTTTGGTTTTCTCAGGTAACCAGGCACTGAACCCTTCCTCCTGCCCCAGCTCAGTTTAACAAAAGAGAGCTTGGGAACCTGCAGAAATGTTTTTGCGAGGATTATGGGCACTAAACGCTCTTGCAAAAAGTATAGCAATGAAGCTAAACATGTTTAGGATTCAGAAGTGCATAGAGCTGTGTAATAGTTCAAGCACTAGTGCCTAATATACACTGAAGACCTCTGTATTACAGGAGTAAAGTAAAGCACTTCTTACATATACTAGTTTACTTAATCCTCATTCATCAAATACTTATTGAGAATGTGTGTGTGCCAATCACTGTTTTAGGAACTGGAGACAGAGAAGTGGAGAAGACGGATATGGCCTTCATCCTCTTGGGCTTATAATACAGTATGGAAGAAGACAGTGGACAAATATTGCAAGCTTGATGAATATTCCTTTTTTTTTTTAATTTTTATTTATTTATGATAGTCATAGAGAGAGAGAGAGGCAGAGACATAGGCGGAGGGAGAAGCAGGCTCCATGCACCCGGAGCCTGATGTGGGATTCGATCCCGGGTCTCCAGGATCGCGCCCTGGGCCAAAGACAGGCGCCAAACCGCTGCGCCACCCAGGGATCCCTTGATGAATATTCCTAAGAAAGATAGGATATTTAAACAGCAAATGAAAAGGGACATCTAGCCCAGTTGAGAGAGTAAAGGCTCTTAGACATAAGGACAGACCCAAGGGATGAGTAGCTGTTATTTAGGCGAAGAGCATTCCAGGAGAGGGAACAGCATTCTAGAGACTGTCACCTCTTAGATAAAAGAGTTCTCCTCCTACAAGTTCGACTCCAGTTCAGAGGGATCAAGTTCTACTTAGCAATGTGGGAACAAAACTTCAGATAGCATAGAAACAGTCTTCTAAATAGTTTTATCATTGTGTAGAGCCCATCAGATAATTGCAGGAAAAATTTTTATAGCCATAGTGGCTACTAAATACTGGATTTTCAGTTTTCCTCTTTTAGAATATCTATACCAAAGCCTGCAATATAATAGCCATATTCTAATATGCTAGTTTACCATGAATGTTACAGTTTGCCATATAGAACACATTGTTTAAGGAGTAAAGTTTTTATATATATGAGTACTAAGAACATCAAACTTTTGTTGGTTAGGTTTATGCCTATGTGTATAGATAATTGATCCCTTGGAAATAAACTAATAATCTCTCTCACCATGGATTGTAATAACAGCTATCAGCAAACAATTATTTCATTTTACTGCAACCTTGATTGAATTAACATGTTCATGATGAATGTTATTGGACTGACAATGACTGACAAGTGAAATGTGTGAACCATTACTCTTAATGGCATCTAAAATAGAACTCTGAATCCTCCTAAATGACCAGGGAATATCTCTAAAACCTCTGCAGTCACTGTGAAATAAAGCCAGGGTATGTACTATAAAAACCCCTTAACTTTGTCCAAGAGGGATTTTTTTATATAGTTCCTTTCCACTTCAATTCCTCTATTTTTCTTTCTCATTCTTGAGGAATTAAGATATACCATTAAGTTGGAAGTCTTTTTGTTCTTACCATCCCAATGGAATTAAATAAAAGAGGGCTTTTTTCTGAAACAAAGTTCTTTTCCTTTGAAAAAGTATGTTAACAGATATAAAGAATATGATTCTGTAGTTTGAAAGAGCAGAAATGTGTTTATTCTTGTCTTGATGGGCCTGAAATCTATTGTCAAGACATAAGTGAGGACTTTGAACTCAAGATTTAAGATTTTGAAAAGGGTCTGACATGAGAAATCTACTGACATTATAGATCAGCCAGTGGAACCTTTCTATTCAGAAAATGGGATTTCTATTGTACTGCTTACTTCCTTCAAGTATAATCAACAAGATAGAGCTTCCAGATATATAGAAATTGCTGAAGAATAAGGAAAAAATAATTTAAAGTCAAAGAGGTAAAACTTATTCATCTTAGATGGTTATGTTACATGTATGATTTTTCTTAAGCATAAAATCCATTATTGCTATAATTTTTGCAAAGTGTGAGCATTTTCTACTATCAGATATGATTCACAACTGGAGAATCAGGAAAAATGGAAGTATTTCTACTTCTTTTAAAACTGGAAACACCAAACAAAATGCAGAAGCAAACAATAAGGTCTAAAAAATATTTTTGACATATGCTATATTAATATCCTTGATATACAAATAGCTATCACAAACCAATAAGATTGAATTTTTCTAACGAAAAAGTGGGCACAGAATACTAATAGATAATATACAAATTAATAAAACAAATAAATAATTAATATTCCAGTATGTTCAGCTTCATTAGTAATAAAACACTATAATTTTGAATATCATTTAACAAAACGTTTTTTAAAATGTAATACTCAGTGTGGACACAGGTTTGGGAAAAGAGGAACTCTCATAGATACTATATTATAAACCCTCACCACCTTTCTATAGCAATATAGTAGTCCCCTCCTTATCCATGGGGATATGTTCCAAGACCCCTGGGATATGTTCCAAGACCCCAGGTAAATGCTTGTAATAGCAGATAGTATCAAAGCCCACATATGCCATGCTTTTTCTATACATACCTTTTTATCATAAGGTTTAATTTATAAGTTAGGTATAATAAGAGATTAACAATTATAGCTAATAGAACAATTATAGCAATATGCTGTAATAAAAGCTATGTGGATATGGTCTCTCTCCTTCTCTAAATATCTGATTGTACTATATTCACCCTTCTTCTTGTAGTGATGTGAGATAACAAAATGCCTATGTGATGAAATAAAGTGAGAGGAATGATGTAGGAATTGTGAAACACTACAGCGTTAGGCTACTATTGACCTTCTGACATATGTGAGAAGGAGGATCATCTGCTTCTGGATTGCAGTTTACTACTGGAAACTGAGACCATGGAAAGCAAAACCATGGATAAAAGTGTGTGTGTTTATAGTATTTGACCCAGCAATTCCACTTCTGGGCATTTAGTCTAAGGAGGTATACACCTATGCAGAAAGAGTCATAGGGAAGGATGTGATAGTTAATATTTATAATTAGAAACAATCTAAATGAACCAAAAAAAAAAAAAAGTAAAATCAGGTATACCTATATAATGGAAAATCACAAAGTTATCAAAGTTATCTAATAGAAAAATATTTTTTTAAATAGGAAAATGTCGACAAGACACAAATGAGAAAAAAGTAGGTTATAAAAGCTATGATCGCAATTTGTAGAATAGAATGTAAACAGAGAAATCTATATACTCAGCCACTATCATTAGACTATGTTTTCCATAGGCATTTGTAAACTAAGGATTTTATTCCATTAAAAATAATTTTTTATATACTGCTTAAAAATTTTTCAGCATACTTTGCATATTTACCTAAAAATATTATCCATCATGATCATGATTTTGTATATTTTAATTTAGTGGAATGTAGAGCTCTCTCATTCATTCTCAGTATTTTCTTGGTTATTCCTAACCATTTATATCTTGAGACAAACTTTAAAATAATTTGGTGAGGTTAAAAAATATGCAGGAGACCGACAAAAATTTCAATAAATTTAGAGAATATTTTGGGGGAAAATTTACATCTTTACTATTGAATCTTTCCATTAGAAACTTGTATCTCTTCAATTTTCCTTGTCATCTTTAAGCTCCTCAGGAAAGCTTTACAGTATTCTTCATTCAGATTCTGCATAATTTGTTAGGTTCACTTAAAAGGAATTTTATACTTTGTCACTGTTTGTCTAAGACTATTTTATCCCAACATGCATTCTAAAAATTCTTGATAACACATACACAAAAACATATCATTTTTATATATTTATTTACTGGTTAACTTACTTATTTCTCTTACTGATTCTATTGTTTTACAGTGAATTCATTTGGGTTCTATAGGTAATTATATTATCACAAACACTGACAATTGATCTTAGCTTTCTAGTATTTATTTTTGTCACATGACAGAGGCCAGAATTTCTAACAGAAAATACAGTATTATAATGCTGAGAGTAGACATTTTAGTCTTTGAATTCTTCTAATTTATTTTTATACCTTAAATGATTATTTTTATTTTATTGTATAGAATATATAAATATTATAAAATGTCATTTGATCATTTGCAAGTCTGGCATGGCTGAATTACATTCACAATGTTGTGTAACCATCCCCCCTCTCTATTTCCAAAACTTTTCCATGACCCAAAACAGAAACTCTACACCTATTCTGCAGAAATGCCCCATCCCTGGTAACCTCTCATCTACTTGCTATCTCTAGGAATTTGCCTATTGTAGCTGTCTTAATGTATCATAAGTATTTTTTTAAATTAAAATATTTTAGGATATTTAATATTGTTTGGCCTCATATATTAGTTGAATTTGATTGAAATGAACATAAATTTTGCTGGTCGAGGGGTGCTAATCATGTAATCCATTAATTTACAGAGTATAATGAATTTACAATGTTTTCAAACTAAATACAGGCTCAAAATTGTAGAAATTTTTCTTTTCCCAAACAGAATTCAATTACTAAATAAATGTGATATGGCTGAGTTCTCATATTCTTGGGCAATTAGAGCATTAGAGACTTAACTCAGCTATTATGGGCATCTAGGAAACCAATAATAAAGGCTACAATTTTGTCTTTAATTCATTGTTTTCCAGTAAGTGTTGTGTTAAAAAATATTAATTTTTCTCTCATCCCATAAATAAACCATCTTGATACAAAATTCAGATATTCTATTAAAGGTTTGTCATTAAAAGTAGTTAATTTTTTCACTTCTTCAACTGACAAGAACATATTTTGACTTTAGGACCATAGAACACAGTTCAGTTTTTGGTGAGAGTGTTTGGCTTTTCTTTCCCTTAAATACTTATTTTTAAAGACAGATACATAATTAATAATTTTTTAAGGGATGCCTGGGTGGCTCAGTCGATTAACTGTCTGCATTTGGCTCAGGTCATGATCCTGCGGTCCTGGGATCGAGCCCCGCATTGGGCTCCCTGTTCAGCAGGGAGTCTGCTTCTCCTTCTCTCTCTGCCCCTCTGCTCCTGCTTGTGCTTTTTTTTCCTCTTTCAAATAAATAAATACAAATCTTAAAAAACTAATTTTTTTAAATAAATGGAAGCATTCATCATCAAAATGGTCTCAACCATAGAGTCCTGAGCATGATCTATGTGATATTCACAACTTTGTAGCTATAGAGGAACCTGAATAATGATGCAATTCCACATGCTCCTCACTCTTGCTGCAGCCAAGTTTGGGCCTGCGCTAGCTTCCACACAACCTGAATACCTCTAACAGTACCTTTGTCAGAAAGCAATGCCGGCTTTGTCTCTTTTCCCCTTGCTCCCCTGTCCCTAGACTGCCCTTTGTCTGAGTTCTGCCCACAGGAGTGGGCCACAGATGATCTGATGACCAAAGGAAGCAGCTGGCCAGCCCTGACACCATTGCTGAATGGGACCGAAATCAATGTGCTGTGACAAGCAGGCATCACTTCTAAGAATCACTGTTAACATTTCTTCTGGTGGAGGAAAGGTCTCTAATTTTCCTGCAGCTTTAAGATAGTGGAAGTAGTAGACTATGAAGAAGGCTATCACATACATAGGCTTTTCACACACTAGGAGGGTGAGAGCTGCAGTGCTAAACAGCAGATGGATAAACATACCCATTTTCAAGAAGAAGCTCCCCTTTCCAGCTCAAAGCAGGAGCTTGAAGAACTACACACTGCTAAGTTTGGCATTAATATTTGGTATAATTCTGGAATTTATTATTTAAGCAGGTTATTGGAGAACTCCCAAGAAAATAGCAGTGATCACTATCAGCCAGGGTGAGTTCTCTGAAATGTCAGGCCAAGTTTACTTCATGTATTCTGATAAGTCTACTCATAAAGGAGATCATAAACAGACCACATCAGCGAGGCATCTGGCAAGACCTCCCTTGTAGTCAAGGTATGGAAATGGTTGAAGAGTTAGGCTTTTTTTCCCTTCTTTTTTCTTTTCTGTGTGAACAATTGAATCCAAGTGATATGTCCTGATGATTTGGTCCTACTGCAATATCACTAAGGTCTATACTTAACCTAATCCATTTTCCATCTAACTTTTTTACTGTAACTTTGATGAGAGTTACAGAATCCAAATCTACTAATTATTCAATGACCCAAAGTTAGGAAGTCTGCAGATATTGACCATGAAGGAACAGCAAGAAGGTAAGAATGATAATTTCCCTGACTAGAACTCAACCCTCATGCCGAAGGATTAAGATTGCCAGATAAAGTTCTAGTCTTGGCAACTAAAAACTGTTGCCCTAATCAAGACCTGGAATAATGATGATGATGATGGTAACATTTATTACACTTAGACTGTGTGCCCAGCTGAGGGCTTGAAATGTATTTAGCTCATTTAAGCACTGAAATAACCCATAAATTGGGTGCCATTCTTCTGCCAATATTATAAACTGAGTCTCAAAGTGGTTAACTTGTCTGAGAACTGGTAAGTGGTAGACTTAGGAAAATTGATGCACTTTGTTTATTTGATAATGGGAAAAGGACACCTAATACCTGTTAAATTCAGTTTGAAAATGTAATATTATTATTTTTAGCTCTTTATCCCTTTGATTCAACTGTGCTGTTTTGACATGGACAGCTGTATACTCCATTCCCATCAGCTCTGGTACCTCCCATTGTTGCATCTCTCTGACTCATTTTCTCTATTCAGACAGAGTTGGGCCTGATTTCAACTGCTCATCACAGGTCCAGAAGGAGCCTTTCCTCTGGTAAGTGACCAACCAGCTAACTATTCAAATATTTCTGGGGTTGGCTAACACCTGCCAGAGATTACTATCATCCCACATCTATTAACACATTACTTCTGTACAGGAAATAACTTCTAGAGTGACACCAGTTTTATATTATGTCTTTTTAAATGGGGAACTAAGGGTGGTGAGGTAACTGATAGATAAAGTGTGAAAGAAATGGATAGAGAGGAAGGAAGGAAGGAAGGAAGGAAGGAAGGAAGGAAGGAAGGAAGGAAGGAAGAACAGCAATCATCAAATAGCTGGATTTTATAATCCCATGTGACTATGATTACTCATATTCAGCACAACACCTACCATTTGTTAAGAGCCTGCTTCTCACCTGGCCTGGGCATTTCTACACATGTGATCACATAACAATGATCACAACTCTCCAAGAGATGTATCAACTTCCTTATTTTGGAGATGCAGACTCATCTCCTGAGCTCAAAGAGTTGGACTAATTTGCACAACATGGTAGAGCCAGCAATAGAAACAAGGGCCAGGCCCATGGCCTTTCCAGTGGTCATACTAATTCTCAAAAAGGACAGAGAGACATGGTCTTTAGCATCAGCTACTGAAAGTTCATAAAGTGGACATGACTTCCTCATAATGTGGATTTTTTAAGTTATGAAACCAGATTCTGTTTCCCTAAATAGCTATGGATTCTCATTTTGGAATCTGAATTGCTCAGCATAGGGTAGGTTTGCTGCAGCAATAGATTAGCCATAAAATCTCTTTGGCTTCACACAGAAAAGGACCATTTTACACTCATGGAAGATGTTCAATTCAGGTTAATGCAGGGCAAGGAGAAGTGCAGTGGCTCTGAAAAGCTTAGTTTGAAGGAAACACACACCTCTTCCATTCACAGCCCATTGACAGAGTTAGTTCCATAGTTTCAAATAACTGCATAACAGAAATGCTGGGGGGATGTTAGATATCTGGTGCTTAGTAAATGTCTCTGACGCAGAATTCATGTCATTTGGGGGAAACTAATTCTTCTTTCCCCGAACCTGTACTATGGGCAGGTTGCATGGCCTAGGTTAATCCGGTCAGTGTGTTCAAGACTGGGCATGTCTATATAGATGATATAATCACAGCAAACTTTTGACTTTGAATTTTTCTGGAAATTCAGGGACAATGACACTTTCTCTTTCTTGTAGGTATATGTAGTCCCTGGATCTACTTGGAACATCCAAAGGCCAAGAAAGGAGCCAGCTTTAAGATGATCTTGCATAAAATAAATCAGAGAGTAAAAATAGTGAGCCACCATATTAAACCATGATTGAAATGAGACCCATCTCTGGATTGTTCAGTTATGTGAGTTATCAAGCAAACCTGACTGACAGTTTGAATCCTTTTTTTTTTTTTGCATTTTATAACCAAAATAATCCTAATACACCTCATTTCTGTATTTTCAGAAGATATTAGATATTTTGTTCTTAAAAATAAGTACTTTTTAATAGTTTTATAGCTTTAAAAATAATTTACCTGGAAAATTTTAAGGTATATAAGTAAAATTATTAGATTATAAATAAAGAGTAATGCATTTCAGTTGCACTTGCTCCTTTCTAATTAAATAGAATTCTCAAACCATTTTTTTTTTGTATTGTGATATGGATTCTCTTGCTTTACCCTTACTTGGTATATTTTTTTTCCATTGGTATTCTTTAACAAGACTATTTTGCTTTTTAAAATGTTATTGCTGCTTAAATGTTAAGTTGCTTTAGCCGTGTCTGTGCAAGTTTATCCTTTATAGCTGGGTGACCTCAACTCATTAGAGCTCTCCTAATGAGGCCACTGTCTTATGTGCTGTATATTTGTAGATCAGTGATATTTTTGTAATTCTTTAGCAGCTGGAGTCAACTTGCCTCCTAGTAGACCATCTCACAAATGTATGTTACTGGTTATAAACAGAAAGAATCACATGAGAGAATGTATGGTGAATAAACAAAAAATTACTCTCACCACTTTGATAATTTCTCTAGTAGATGGAAAATATATGTCATTATACTCTTTATTTGCTATTTCGTATTAGGGATTCTTACAAAAATAGTTTCATATGATATATATTATAGTGGCAAGCCCAAATGGCCACTTCACACTTTTGATTATGAGACCTATACAAATTTTAGTATGGATGGCAGTTATGCACCTGATCAAATTAATTTTGCAAGCCATTTTGATGCATTGACGATGCATTAGCAAGCACATTAGATGTTGTTGGGAATATATTACTTTCTAACATTATGTTCTAAATGACACAAGAAAGGAAGATATAAAATTTTGTAGGGAAGGGAAGATAGGGTAGGGAGAGGGCTGGAGTTTAAAGTAAGAGGAGAGAAGAAACAGAAGAGGCTCCACAGAATAATTCCTGAGTTGGGCTATGAAGGTCCTTGACCATTAAGGCACTGGAAGATGTGAGAGTGGGCATTCTTAAAAGAAAGCAAAGGTATAGAATACCTTAGAGGTTTCTATTCTATCTATAATAGAAGCACATTTTGTTGGCTATAGCTAACAGGCACACAAAGGGAATGCAGTTGATCTTTTTTTTTAATAATAAATTTATTTTTTATTGGTGTTCAATTTACCAACATACAGAATAACACCCAGTGCTCATCCCATCAAGTGCCCCCCTCAGTGCCCATCACCCATTCACCCCCACCCCCCGCCCTCCTCCCCTTCCACCACCCCTAGTTCGTTTCCAAGAGTTAGGAGTCTTTATGTTCTGTCTCCCTTTCTGATATTTCCCACACATTTCTTCTCCCTTTCCTTATATTCCCTTTCACTATTATTTATATTCCCCAAATGAATGAGAACATACAATGTTTGTCCTTCTCCAATTGACTTACTTCACTCAGCATAATACCTTACAGTTCCATCCACGTTGAAGCAAATGGTGGGTATTTGTCGTTTCTAATGGCTGAGTAATATTTCATTGTATACATAAACCACATCTTCTTTATCCATTCATCTTTCGATGGACACCGAGGCTCCTTCCACAGTTTGGCTATTGTGGACATTGCTGATAGAAACATCGGGGTGCAGGTGTCCCGGCGTTTCATTGCATCTGAATCTTTGGGATAAATCCCCAACAGTGCAATTGCTCGGTCGTAGGGCAGGTCTATTTTTAACTCTTTGAGGAACCTCCACACAGTTTTCCAGAGTGGCTGTACCAGTTCACATTCCCACCAACAGTGCAAGAGGGTTCCCTTTTCTCCACATCCTTTCCAATAATTGTGGTTTCGTGCCTTGTTAATTCTCCCCATTCTCACTGGTGTGAGGTGGTATCTCATTGTGGTTTTGATTTGTATTTCCCTGATGGCAAGTGATGCAGAGCATTTTCTCATGTGCATGTTGGCCATGTCCATGTCTTCCTCTGTGAGATTTCTCTTCATGTCTTTTGCCCATTTCATGATTGGATTGTTTGTTTCTTTGGTGTGGAGTTTAATAAGTTCTTTATAGATCTTGGAAACTAGCCCTTTATCTGATACGTCATTTGCAAATATCTTCTCCCATTCTGTAGGTTGTCTTTTAGTTTTGTTGACTGTATCCTTTGCTGTGCAAAAGCTTCTTATCTTGATGAAGTCCCAATAGTTCATTTTTGCTTTTGTTTCTTTTGCCTTAGTGGATGTATCTTGCAAGAAGTTACTGTGGCCGAGTTCAAAAAGGGTGTTGCCTGTGTTCTCCTCTAGGATTTTGATGGAATCTTGTCTCACATTTAGATCTTTCATCCAATTTGAGTTTATCTTTGTGTATGGTGCAAGAGAGTGGTCTAGTTTCATTCTTCTGCATGTGGATCTCCAATTTTCCCAGAACCATTTACTGAAGAGACTGTCTTTCTTCCAATGGATAGTCTTTTCTCCTTTATCAAATATTAGTTGACTATAAAGTTCAGGGTCCACTTCTGGGTTCTCTATTCTGTTCCATTGATCTATGTGTCTGTTTTTGTGCCAGTACCACACTGTCTTGATGACCACAGCTTTGTAGTACAACCTGAAATCTGGGATTGTGATGCCCCCAGATATGGTTTTCTTTTTTAAAATTCCCCTGGCTATTCGGGGTCTTTTCTGATTCCACACAAATCTTAAAATAATTTGTTCTAACTCTCTGAAGAAAGTCCATGGTATTTTGATAGGGATTGCATTAAACGTGTAAATTACCCTGGGTAACATTGACATTTTCACAATATTAATTCTGCCAATCCATGAGCATGGAATATTTTTCCATCTCTTTGTGTCTTCCTCAATTTCTTTCAGAAGTGTTCCATAGTTTTTAGGGTATAGATCATTCACCTCTTTGGTTAGGTTTATTCCTAGGTATCTTATGCTGTTGGGTGCAATTGTAAATGGGATTGACTCCTTAATTTCTCTTTCTTCAGTCTCATTGTTAGGGTATAGAAATGCCATTGATTTCTGGGCATTGATTTTGTATCCTGCCACGCTACCAAATTGCTGAATGAGTTCTGGCAATCTTGGGGTGGAGTCTTTTGGGTTTTCTATGTAGAGTATCATGTCATCGGCGGCAAAGAGGGAGAGCTTGACTTCCTCTTTGCCAATTCGAATGCCTTTAATGTCTTTTTGTTGTCTGATTGCTGAGGCTAGGATGTCCAGTACTATGTTGAATAGCAGTGGTGAGAGTGGACAGCCCTGTCTTGTTCCTGATCTTAGGGGAAAGGCTCCCAGTGCTTCCCCATTGAGAATGATATTTGCTGTGGGATTTTCATAGATGGCTTTTAAGATGTCGAGGAATGTTCCCTCTATCCCAACACTCTGAAGGGTTTTGATCAGGAATGGATGCTGTATTTTGTCAAATGCTTTCTCTGCATCTAATGAGAGGATCATATGGTTCTTGGTTTTTTTCTTGCTGATATGATGAATCACATTGTTTTACGAATGTTGAACCAGCCTTGTGACCCGGGGATAAATCCTACTTGGTCATGGTGAATAATTTTCTTAATGTACTGTTGGATCCTATTGGCTAGTATCCTGTTGAGAATTTTTGCATCCATGTTCATCAGGGATATTGGCCTGTAATTCTCCTTTTTGGTGGGGTCTTTGTCTGGTTTTGGAATTAAGGTGATGTTGGCCTCATAGAATGAATTTGGAAATACTCCATCTCTTTCTATCTTTCCAAACAGCTTTAGTAGAATAGGTATGATTTCTTCTTTAAACGTTTGATAGAATTCCCCTGGGAAGCCATCTGGCCCTGGACTTTTGTGTCTTGGGAGGTTTTTGATGACTGCTTCAATTTCCTCCCTAGTTATTGGCCTGTTCAGGTTTTCTATTTCTTCCTGTTCCAGTTTTGGTAGTTTGTGGGTTTCCAGGAATGCATCCATTTCTTCTAGATTGTCTAATTTATTGGCATATAGCTGTTCATAATATGTTTTTTAAATCGTTTGTATTTCCTTGGCGTTGGTAGTAATCTCTCCTTTCTCATTCATGATTTTATTAATTTGAGTCTTCTCTCTCTTCTTTTTAATAAGGCTGGCTAATGGTTTATCTATCTTATTAATTATTTCAAAGAACCAACTCCTGGTTTTGTTGATCTGTTCCACAGCTCTTCTGGTCTCGATTTTGTTGAGTTCTGCTTGAATCTTAATTAACTCTCTTCTTCTGCTGGGTGTAGGATCTATTTGCTGTTTTTCCTCTAGCTCCTTTATGTGTAAGGTGAGCTTTTGTATTTGAGTTCTTTCCAGTTTTTGAATGGATGCTTGTATTGCGATGTATTTCCCCCTCAGGACTGCTTTTGCTGCATCCCAAAGATTTTGAATGGTTGTATCTTCATTCTCATTAGTTTCCATGAATCTTTTTAATTCTTCCTTAATTTCCTGGTTGACCCTTTCATCTTTTAGCAGGATGGCCCTTAACCTTCACGTGTTTGAGGTCCCTCCAAACTTCTTGTTGTGATTTAGTTCTAATTTCAAGCCATTATGGTCTGATAATATACAAGGGACTATCCCGATCTTTTGGTATTGGTTCAGACCCAATTTGTGACCCAATATGTGGTCTATTCTGGAGAAAGTTCATGTGCACTTGAGAAGAATGTGTATTCAGTTGAGTTTGGATGTAAAGTTCTGTGGATATCAGTGAAATCCATCTGGTCCAGTGTATCATTTAAAGCTCTCATTTCTTTGGAGATGTTGTGCTTAGAAGACCTATCAAGTATAGAAAGAGTTAGATTGAAGTCACCAAGTATAAGTGTATTATTATCTAAGTATTTCTTCACTTTGGTTATTAATTGATTTAAATATTTGGCAGCTCCCACATTCAGGGCATATATATTGAGGATTGTTAAGTCCTCTTGTTGGATAGATCCTTTAAGTATGATATAGTGTCCCTCTTCATCTCTCACTACAGTCTTCGGGGTGAATTTTAGTTTATCTGATATAAGGATGGCTACCCCTGCTTTCTTTTGAGGACCATTTGAATGGTAAATGGTTCTCCAACCTTTTATTTTCAGGTTGTAGGTGTCCTTCTGTCTAAAATGAGTCTCTTGTAGACAGCAAATAGATGGGTCCTGCTTTTTTATCCAGTCTGAAACCCTGCACCTTTTGATGGGGTCATTAAGCTGGTTCACGTTCAGAGTTACTATTGAAAGATATGAGTTTAGTGTCATCATGATATCTGTTCAGTCCTTGTTTTTGTGGATTGTTCCACTGAACTTCTACTTAAAGGGGAATTTTGAGAGTCCCCCTTAAAATTTCTTGCAGAGTTGGTTTGGAGGTCACATATTCTTTCAGTTCCTGCCTGTCTTGGAAGCTCTTTATCTCTCCTTCCATTTTGAATGAGAGCCTTGCTGGATAAAGTATTCTTGGTTGCATTTTCTTCTCATTTAGGACCCTGAATATATCCTGCCAGCCCTTTCTGGCCTGCCAGGTCTCTGTGAAGAGATCGGCTGTTACCCTAATCCTCCTTCCCATAAAAGTCAGGGATTTCTTGTCTCTTGCTGCTTTAAGGATCTTCTCTTTATCTTTGGAATTTGCAAGCTTAACTATTAAATGTCGAGGTGTTGAATGGTTTTTATTGATTTTAGGGGGGGATTTCTCTATTTCCTGAATCTGAATGCCTGTTTCCCTTCCCAGATTAGGAAAGTTTTCAGCTAGGATTTGTTCAAATACATATTCTGGCCCTCTGGCCATTTTGGCGCCCTTGGGAACCGCAATTAAACGTAGGTTTTTCTTCCTCAGGCTGTCGTTTATTTCCCTTAATCTATCTTGACGGTCTTTTAATTGTCTCTTTTTTCCTCAGTTTCCCTCTTTGCCATCAACTTGTCTTCTATGTCACTCACTCGTTCTTCCACCTCGTTAACCCTCGTTGTTAGGACTTCTAGTTTGGATTGCATCTCATTCAATTGATTTTTAATTTCTGCCTGATTAGATCTAAATTCTGAAGTCATGAAGTATCTTGAGTCCTTTATGCTTTTTTCTAGAGCCACCAGTAGCTGTATAATAGTGCTTCTGAATTGGCTTTCTGACATTGAATTGTAATCCAGATTTTATAACTCTGTGGGAGAGAGGACTGTTTCTGATTCTTTCTTTTGAGGTGAGGTTTTCCTTCTAGTCATTTTGCTCAGTGCAGAGTGGCCAACAACAAGTTGTATTGGGAAAAGGAGAAAAAGAGAGGAGAGAAAGAAGGAAAGAAAAGAAAAAAAAGAAAAAAGGATGAAAAAAAGAAAAAAGAAGAAAAAGAGAAAGAAAAAGAAAGAAAGAAAAAAAAAGGGGTGGCAGAAGCAAACAGAAATAAAAAAGAAAAAAAAAGAAACCACGGGGGAGTATCTTCTGATTCTGTATACTTTTAAGTCCCTTGACTTCTCCTGGAACTGGTCCGTCCAGCTGGTCTTCTGGGGGAGGGGCCTGCTGTGCATCAGGTGTTAGCCCTTGGGGGAGCTGCTCTGCCCCTGCCTGGTGCCAGGCTCAGTGGGGGTTGTTCACCCCGTGAGGCCCCTGGAGGAACAGCCACAGTGGCGGGGCCAGCTCTGCAGCCCTGGAGTCAGCTCCCGCAGTAACTCCGGGGCTCTCGGTCTGCAGGGCCTGGAGGCTCCGGGGTGGGGCCACTGATCTGCTCTGCTCGGGGCAGGAGCCTCCTTGCTGTCCTGGGCCCTCCCGGCCTCTGCCTGTCCCGGGGGGAGGCCGGATCCTGGGCTGTGTCCCGGCGCCCTGTGCTCCGGGGCCTGCGCTGTCGGATTCGCACTCCCGCCCGCAGCCCCCTCCGCGGAGCCGCCGCCCGAGCCCCTCCGAGCTGCTCCGGGTCCCGCCGAGCGCTGCAGCCCTTAGGGAGCTCGGGGCACTCTCCCGGGGCGCAGGTGCCTGTTAGTGTCCCAGGGAGCCCGAGGGCATCCCCGCCCTCCTGGGTCCTGCTCTAACTCCCTGCGGGCCTCTTTCCGCCCGGGAAGGTTGGTGCAGCTCCTGCTCCTCCGGGACGGGGCTCTCCTGTCCTGGGGACACTCGCCCCGGCCTCAGCCCGGCTCCTCGCGGGGCCCCTCCCCCTTGGAGGCCTTTTGTTCCTTTATTTCTTTTCCCCGTCTTCCTACCTTGATAGAAGCGTGAACTCTTCTCACTGTAGCATTTCAGCTGTTCTCTCTTTAAATCTCAGGCCAAATTATAGATTTTCAGGATGATTTGAAGGTTATCTAGGTAATTTGGTGGGGACAGGTGATTTGGGGACCCTACTCTTCCGCCGTCTTGCCCCTCCTCCAGCCCTTGCCCCTCCTCCAGCCGCAGTTGATCTTTAAAACAATACGAACTGCAAGGGCAGATTTTTTTCAATAAATATAGTACTATAAAAATATTTTCTCTTCTTTGTTATTTTATTAATAACATTTTCCCTAGCTTACTTTATTATAAAGATACAGTATATAATCCATATAGCATACAAAATATGTGTTAATCAAATATTTATGCCTTAGAAAGTCTTCCAATCAACAATAGACTGCTAATAATTAAGGTTTGAAGGAGTCAAAAGTTATACACGATTTTCAACTGTGAAGGGGGTTAGTGCCTCTAAATTCTGCATTGTTCAAGAGTCAACTGTAATAGAAATAAGGTCAAAAACAATTTGCAGCCAGATATTTAAAGGGGATCCTTGAAGGTCATGCCAAAGAATTAAAAGTAAGCTGAAAGTAGAAGGGTGTCTGTCCTTTAAAGATGGAAGTGTACCAGGTAAGATTTGTGAGTTGAATGATTTATACCTCTAAGAGCTAACGTGTGTGGCCTTGGGCACAAGATAGTAGCAGGAATACTGGCTTGACATGTAAAAGGTGGGACTTTGGCCTGGCACAAAGTCCAGTCTACTTTGGTCTGGTAGAAAATTAGCAGGGGAGGTGAGGATCCTGGAAGAAAGAGACCCACAGAGCAGGTAAACTAAAAACATCCATGAAAACCTAGCTTTATGTAACCTCTAAGGATTATACACGTAGGAGAGACCCCAGCATGCCCAGAAGATAAGCCAAAGCTGGGAGATGGAAAAACTTTGGTTTCTAACCACCAGAGGGAGACAAAGTTTGAAGTTCATGTTTAACAGGTTAACTGTCAGAATTATTCCTCAAAAGAATATAACAGGACCCAGAGACTTTAAAATGTCTTATTCATAAGGTCCATGATATGACTATACTTTCTGGCCCTGCAGAGTTTGGGTGGGTCCTGGACTAGATCTGGCCAATGTATAGTAATAAAATATATTACTTCCAGGATGGAGCACTTCATCACCAGAAGGACATCTTTTGGGCTCTTGTTTTCTCTGGTGCTGTCAGCAGTGACATCTATCAGGCTGGCCCCTAAGCAACTGCTGTGAACAATCCCCCTGCCAACCTGCAACAGGCACTTAGCACATGTAAGAAACAGATCTTCATTCTAAGTCACTTACTTACTGTTATAAGCTTTTGATTTTGGAGATTGGTTGTTATTTCAGCATAACCTAATAATTTTATCTGATTGATAAAATTCCCTTTATCATAATTAAGGAAAATTTTCTTCTCTTCTTCGTCTGTTTTATTTATTTTTATTTTTTATTTTTAAAAATTTTTTAATTGGAGTTCAATTTGCCAACATATAGTAGAACACCCAGTGCTCATCCCGTCAAGTGCCCCTCTTGGTGCCTGTCACCAAGTCACCCCATACTCCTGCCCACCTCCCCTTCCACTACCCCTTGTTTGTTTCCCAGAGTTAGGAGTCTCATGTTTTGTCACCCTCTCTAATTTTTCCCACTCATTTTCTCTCCTTTCCCCTACAATCCCTTTCATTCTTTTTATATTCTCCATTTAAAAACACAAATAGGTGTTGGGTTTTATCTACGGCATTTGCCATCATTTGAAATGATCATGTGATTTTTACCCTTTAATACACTAACATAAATTGCATTAATATATTTTTCTAATGTTTAGCCACTTTATGTTCCTGTAATAAAACCAACTTTGTCATGAGATACTATAATTTTTATATATTGATGGATTCAGTTCTCTAATAATTTTGTTTAGAAATTTTTTCATTGATGTTCATGAATGAGATCATCCTAGAAAATTTCTTCTTGTAATGTCTCATACTGAACTTGTTGCTATCTAGGCTATGCTAGCTTTATAAAATGAGTTGGCATGTATATTCTGTTTTTATGATCTGAGAATATGTGTACAATATTTGCATTGTTTTTTTTCTTTAAGTGTTTGGCATAACTAACCAGTAAGGCTATGTGAGCCTTGTGTTCTTTGTATGGAGGATTTTTAATTATGGATTTAATTTACTCATTTGTTATATTATTATCTGTATCTTAACTTTTTTCTGGTGTCAGTTTTGATAATTAATACTTTATAAAAATTTCACCATTTCCTTGAAATTTCAAAGTTTTAGAGATACAGCTGTTCATAATATCTTATCAAGATATCTTCAGGGTTTATAGGATCTGTATGACATTTCGTTTTTCATTTATGAAATTGGTAATTTCTTCCTTTTCTCATTTTTTATTTATAAGCTTTGCAAAGTACTTATAAATATTATTATTTTAAGAAATCAATGTTTGCTTTTTTATTCCCTCAGTTGCATGATTATTTTCTATCTTAATTTTATTATGAAATTGCAATAATTTATTCTTCTTTTAACTTTCCTTTGCTTTTTTTTCTGTAACTTACTGAGATAGGTACCTGTTATTATTCCTCTTTTTCCTTTCCTGAAACTATGTTTTAGGCTCGATATTTCTTTATAATACTGTTGTACCATGTCAAATGTGGGGAATATTTTCAGTGACGTTTGTAATATTCTATGCAATATTCTTATAATATGCATAATATGCAATATTATCAATATGCATACATTAATATGTAATATTCTATACAATATTCTTATATATTTTAATATGTTATTTTTATGTAATATTTTCATGTTATTTTTATGTAATATTTTCATTTTTGTGAAACTAAATACTTCATAGTTTCATTATAATTTCTCATTTGATCCACAAAATATTTAGAAGTATTCTTAATTTCAAAACATATGGGAATGTTTTAATTATTGTTTCAAGAATTGATTTCTAGTATAAATCATATATTGATTTCATTATTCGTTTTATGATTTTCATCCTTTGATATTTTTTTTATCCTTTGATATTTTTTGAGGCTTATTTGATGGCCTAGGATGTGGCTACTTTTTATAAATATTCTATGTATGCTTTTCAAAAAAGTCATTTACAGCAGTAGATGCAGCACTGAATTTTGGTAAAGAATAGAAGAAGCTCAGATGTGGTTCAAATTCTAACTCTACCATTTGATAACTATGTGACATAAACATGTTTCCTGAATTTTATACACTTCAGTTCTGTCACCTGTGAAATAAGGATTATGGTACCTGGATGAAATGATATTATTCTAGGGAAGCACTTGGCCCATTGAAAGCTTTCAAGACATATAAATTATAGTGGTTTTCTAATTACTGTAGTGGGCAAATTTAACATAATCTTCTCAGTCTTTCACCTAACAAATTGTGAAAAAGAAGATAATATATAAATTATTTGAATAATATTATCAATACATTTGATAGAATAAACATACTAAAATCTATGTCAAAATTATATTAAGATGTAATCATATAAAGGATTCCTTTTCTTTTCAATCCCCATGATGACAGTAATTGAGTTTTCTTATAGCTTAATAAAAAATTTTTATAAAACTCAATGTATTTCAAAAAAGAAATTTAATTAAAGGGAAAGCACATTCTCTTTCCATAAAGCAATCAATAAAAATAATGAAAACCAAATCTCTAAAAATTTGGAAATTTTAATGTATCTCCTTTGTTCAAATAAATCATCAAGACTATGAATACAAATTATAATACAGTTGATAGAAGAAATTTGCATATTGAAATGATTGGAATTAAGCAAAAATTGTACACAAAAACATTATAGCCTTATATGCTATGATTAGTAAATGAAAGAACAATGAAAAATAAAAGTGATAGGCATGCAACTCAAGAAGTCACAAAAGCAGAACAAACACAAAATGTAAGGATAGCAAATAAATCTAGTGCATCAAAAAATCAAAAATTGATAAATCATAAACATAAAAAATAAGGTAAGGCTTAAAAATGCAGAACATAAGATACAGAAACCATGCACCAATTTAAAAAAGTATAAATGCATAATATTATTCCTATTTTACAGATCAAGCAATGGTGTCACATGGAGTAAAGTAACTTGCCCTAAATCCAATGGCTAGCAAATGGTACAACTAGACTCAAAGCTGGCTGGTCTGATTCCATAGTTTATGCTTTTAGCCAATATACTGTCCTGTTCATCTCATGTAGTATTAAGAATCTTAAGAGCTAGTAAAGAGAAAGTTCATTCTATAAGAATGAATGAAGAATGTAATAAGGCAAGAAGCAAAAAAAGCTCTAACCAAATAAACACCAGACCCTGCAAATCTGTAATAAACATTCAGAGAGAGGAGAATGGGCATAATGGATTCATAAAGAAGAGAACAAAACACCATTAAAAGGCAATAATCTGGGATGCCTGGGTGGCTCAGCAGTTGAGCATCTGCCTTCGACCCACGGCGTGATCCTGGAGTCCTGGGATTGAGTCCCACATCAGGCTCCCTGCATATAGACTGCTTTTCTCTCTGCCTATGTCTCTGCCTCTCTCTCTTTGTGTCTCTCATGAATAAACAAATAAAATCCTTAAAAAAAGAGCAATATTCAGAATAAAAATAAATAAACGCCACTCAGGCGTCCCAATTAATTAATTTGTAATTAACAATATAATCAATGAAAATTTGCGAAGATGATGTTAAGGAAATTTCCCAGGGAGTAGAACTAAGCACAATCAGGAGATCTGAGCAAAAATGTAAAGAAATTAGAGAATTAATCCACAAGATAATTATATATATATAGTTTTATAAAAATAATTTATAATTTAATATTCATATATACTAATTTTATGATATTTATTTATTTATATGTATGCAGGAATTATAGACAGAGATACAGAGACTCAACCCACAAAGTACTTCTATATATATACTTTATACATGATAAATATTATATATAATAATCTTATATATATTATTTTTATATATAGATGCAAGAATTATAGACAGTGAAGTAAAATAGAGGGAGAACATTATTCCAGGAAAATTAACAAATGGTTTCTAGTGTTGAAGTCCTTTGTCTTTAAGTGGAAATTTCTCAGGACAATGAATGAACTTCACATAGCCCCATCAAAGCATATTGATATGAAATTTCACATCATCAGAAATAAAAAGAATATCCAGAAAGATTTCTGAGGTTGGGAGAAACAGGCCAAAGAGAAATGGCCGAAAACTCCAGTGGTGTCAAGGTGTTCAAAGGAAGGTTAGAAGGCCTTGTCTCCTACTGGGAGACAATAGAGACAAGGCCTCAAAATTCAAAATGAACCTTATTTTCAACACAGCCACAATAATAATCAAGTGTAAAGGAAGTGTTTCCAGACAAGCCAGGACTAAAACTAGACCTCTCATGTACTTACAGGAAACTGCTAGGAAACATGGACTATAAAAATGATGAGGAAAACAAGACACACAGCTAAGGAAAAAGACTGACAGTAACCCTGAGAGAGAGGATAACAACAGTGTTGTGTCACCAGGACCAGATTAGAACACAAAGATGGAAAGTAGAAGAACTCAATTCCCAAGAAAAAGATAGAGAATTGATGGGTCACCTGCTATTCTGAGCATTTGGAAAGTAACATTCATTTACTAGATCTTGGAATATTTCAACACAGAGAGTAAGTATATACAAGTCAAGCAAACTAAATGAGAAACAATTATTAATGTTGAGCAAGACAAGTTGTTCAAGGAAAGAAATGTTATCATAGTAGATGGGGGATTTGCAATGAATAGGACTGATGTGATCACATTCATGTAACAACTGATTATCAACCTGATCAAAATTATGATATGCTGATATTGCAAGGATGGAGGGGCGGGGGGAGAAGATAAGTGTGTGAAAAAGTTAAGTTTTTAAAAATTGAGATGTAAGTGACATATAACATCATATTAGCTTCAAGTGTGCAATGTAATGATTTGGTGTTTGTATAAATTGCAAAATGATAACCACAATAAGCCTAGTTAACATCTGTTACCACATATAGTTACAAAAAGTTTTTTCTTGAGATGAGTGCTTTAAATATCTACTGTCTTAGCTAGTTTTAAATATCAACACGGTATTATTAACTATAATAAACATGATACACACTACACCCCTGTGACTCATTTTATATATTTATATTTATTTATTTTATATATTTATGTTATAACCAGAAGTGTGTACCTTTTGACCACCATCACCCATATCCCACTCCCAACACCTGACCTCTGGCAACCACCAATCTGTTCTCTGTATCTATGAACGTGTTTTTTGTTTTGTTTTGTTTTTAGTTTCTTGAGATTCCACATATCATATAGTATTTGTATTTTCCTGACTTATTTCACTTAGCATAATGCCCTTGAGGTCCATCCATGTTGTCAAAAATGATAAGATTCCCACATTTTTATGGCTAATATTCCATCATATATATACCACAGTTTCTTTGTCCATTCATTCATCAATGGACACTTAGGTTATTTCCATATCTGCTCATCATAAATAATGTTGCAGTAAACTTGAGGGCACACATATCATTAGTGTTTTTGTTTTCTTCAGATAAATTCACAGAAGTGGAATTGCTAGATCCTATGTTAGTTCTCTTTTATATTTGAGGAAATTCCATACTGTTTTCCATAGTGGCTGCACCAACTTACATTCCCACTAACACTGCATGAGGGCTCCTTTCTCTCCACATCTTTGCCAACAAGTTATTTCTTGTCTTTTTGATAACAACCATTCTAACATGTGTGAGGTGATATCTCATTGTGGTTTTGATTTGCATTTTCCTGACAGTGATGTCAAGCATGTTTTCATGTGCCTGTTGGCCATCTGTATATCTTCTTTGGAAAAATGTCTATTCAAATCCTTGGCTCAGTTTTTAAATTGGATCTTTTTCATTGAGTTGTAGGGTTCTTTTATATTTTGGGTATTAACCTCTTATCAGATACATGACTTGCAAATATTTTCTCCCTTCAGTAGGGTGCTTTTTCATTTTGTTCATGGTTTCCTGTGCTGAGCAGAAGCTTTTTATTTTTATTTTATTATTTTTTTTCTTTGAAGATTTTTTAAAAATGTATTTATTCATGAGAGACGCAGAGAGACAGAGACAGAGACAGAGAGACACAGAGAGAGAGAGAGAGAGAGAACAGAGACATAGGCAGAGGGAGAAGCAGCTCCATGCAGGGAGCCCGATGTGGGGCTCGATCCTGGGACCATGGGATCACACCCTGAGCCAAAGGTAGACGCTCAACCGCTGAGCCACTCAGGCGTCCCAAGCAGCTTTTTAGTTTGATGTGGTCCCACTTGTTTATTTTTGCTTTTGTCGTGAGAGCTAAATTCTGATCGTTACTTGGTAACTGGCAGTCTCCAGCAAAACCATATGGTTGGGAACAATCAGACAGTGGGAACAATCTTTCAAAGAAGTTCCCAAACCGAGACTTTTATCTTGTTATTAGTGATCATTTCTCCCATTTATCGGTAATCATAACAAATTATTTGGGTTTCTTTTTGTCATCTTATTGTTTTTTTTTCCTTTGAATTCTACTTTGGCTTTTTAAAATTTTAAGTTATTGCCTTAATTTTTAATTTTTCTTTCCCCAGTACTTCATATAATAATCATACATTTTAACTCACTTGTGGTTACTTTTAAGGCCTAAAAGCTTAATGTACATTTTTCTAATTATTCACAGCATGAATGAAGCAACGTCTCTTGATACGCCTAAATATAAGATGGAAGATCATCATTCACCTGTTTCTACCAGCTCATTCTTTATCTTGTTCTGATTCCCAGAATCTTGCGGGAGGATCTGGGATGTCAAGTGTCATCATGCCCCTGGTCAGCTTTGCCTTGAACCTGCAGCAGCAGCAGCAGCAGCAACTGGAGGCTTGTTAGAAATCCAGTTCTCAGACTCATCTCACAGATGCTGTGTGGGACCTGCATTTCACTGAGTGATTCATATGCACTTGCAAGTGATTCATATGCACGCTGAAGTGTGGGACATGGTGCTCTAGAGGCAGGCTGTCCACTTGGATTGATAAAGGTTGTAGATCTTGGAGCTGAAGGTCAGGAAGTGGAGGAAGGACCAGCATTATATTGTCTCAGGGTCAAGAGGTTTACTCTTCTTCCAGAGGCAAAAAAAAAAAAAAAAAAAAAAAAAAAACAAAACCTACCTTAAGTAGCTGTTTGCTGTTTTTAAACATGATGCTGTGGTTTTCTGAGAACCAAGGCTCATATCGATTACATCTCTACCTAGAATATTTTTATTGATATGAATTGATCCTCTTTATACATGTGAAACTTTTTTTACATTAAATTCTACTTTCCTACAATTAAAATAACCATTCCTTTCTTCTTTTTTCTCATTTGTCCCAATATATCTTTTATTTTTATACTATTCAAGTATTAGTTTTATATACAGAAAATTTATATTCAGTTTTTTTCCATAAACCAATTTGAAAGTTAAATTTTATAGCTGATATATTTGATTTCATGTTTTCACCTTATTTTATGCTTTTGACACTTAGCACCTCCTTGCTGTCTCCTCAGTTTTTGTCATTTTAATATATAGGCTGTATTTTAACTACTGTGATCTTTTCCATGATTTTGAAGGCTTATGCCCAATTTCCTTGAATTTTTAGACACATTACTCCAAAATAATTACTTGAGATTTCATGCAGTTTTGAAACTCTTTTCCATCAACTATTTAAACTTAACTCTAGAATCAGTGGCTCTTCATGCCAACTGCTTTTCACACTATGACATCCTCACTTCAGGTCCTTTATCTACTGATAGTTGGAGCATGTTCTCAGCAACTTCTTGTATGAGAGACAGGTGGGCATTTTGCTTATGAACCTTTTTTTAAACAAATGTTCATACAGTTTGTTATGTACACCATGCCTTTTACTCATATGAATGGGATGAAACGTATCCAAAGTGGTTCTCTTCCAATGGTCATTGTTATCTGTAATTTACTGTTGGTAAAATTCTTAACCTGAGTTACTTTTATTTCTTTGTGTGTATCTTCCCCACCTCCCATCCAAATGTTTGAAGGACTTTTAACTTTTAACCTAAATTTTCTGATAAAATGTGCCTAGGTATAAGTCTCACTTTATTCATTTTCTTTAGACTACAATGAGCCTTTTCTACCTGCAAAATAAGGGATATTTTCTATCTCAGAAAAAAATGTCTTTCAATCATCTCTGTCATTATCGTTTCTATTCCGTTTTGTTTCAGCGTTTCCTCTTGGGACTAGCTATAACTGCTAGCTCCTGTTTACATCCTGTCTGCTCTGTGTGATATTCTCTCTCACCTTATTTTTATAGACTTGTCTTTTCTAAGAAAGGTTCCTACGGTGGTGGTCTCCATTTACAATTCTGTGCTGTGCCGCTGATTATTCCTGATGCCTTTGTGGAGATGTGAGCTCTGCTGTGGCATCCTTAGGTTCCCCTCTCTCTCACTCAGCATTGGCTTGTTTTCATTTCATGCTCCTCTCCTCTTGTGGGTTTCTGCCTCTGTGTCCTAGATGCCGTATCTTCCTATGTCCTGAGGATGTCAAACCAGTTTCTATGAGTTTCTTCTGGCTCTTGCATTAAATGTTGTTAAGGTATTCTTTTCCTCTTATTGTTCAAGATATTTCCTTCCTTGTGTGTAGCTGCTTTTTATGAATGGCCCCATGCAGTGGTGTTATTGTGATTGCTCTTGCTGCTACCGAAGACAGAGATTCCCGTACCCAGAGCTTGTGGTTGCTCGTGGCGTCTCTTTGTCCTCCTGGCCATTACTGGAATCCCCTTCTGAGTTTAGTATGCAGAGTTTCTAGAGGCTCCTTCCTGGTATTGCTCTGCTGGATTCTGATGGATTTATGTTTTCCTAACTGGTTGCAGTAAATGGAAATCTACATCCCATAGCTCAGATTGCTGGGAGGGCTTATCTCATCCTTGCCTACCAAGTTTTGCTGCTGCTCTTAGCAATCAGGGCTCCATTGTCAACCATGACTATTTTATACTGGTCTTTTTCAAAGTTTCTGACCCAGAATAACCCAAGAAGGTAGAAATCAAAAAGTGGGAGGAAAAGCAGGGCAACTGTAATTGTGCCATAAAGTAACATTAAAGGAATGAGGTATGAGATGGACACTCTTCTGGTTATTACTAGATGACCTCACTTGGGGTCATGAACCAAAGAGAGGAGGAGAAAGAAAAAATATCCTCTTATCTATTTTCATATTAGAAAGCCTAGAGACACTGAATGTATCCATTTTTCATATGATTGTTAGTAGCCTTGTAATTAGCTGAAGTCAATCTCAGATTCCAGTTCTTATCCTTGCAGGGAGTTTATGTATTTTGCTTTGCTGGTCTAGGTATCAGTTAGAATTCGAGAAAAACTATTCAAAACCTGCTAGCTGGTGATGGTAAGGTTAAGTTTTGCCCTTGGAGAGAGTCAAAATTATACTAATAGTACAGCTTGATATCAGGTACACAGGCCTGCTACGTATGGGTTCTATCAGTTACATGCATCAGCCTGCTTCCAGATCAATTAGCTTCAATCTAGAGTTTATGCACAAAATATTTTTCACATTGTGTGGGAACTGTGCATTATCTTCTTTTTTTTTTTTTTAATTTTTATTTATTTATGATAGTCACAGAGAGAGAGAGAGGCAGAGACACAGGCAGAGGGAGAAGCAGGCTCCATGCACCGGGAGCCTGACGTGGGATTCGATCCCGGGTCTCCAGGATCGCGCCCTGGGTCAAAGGCAGGCGCCAAACCGCTGCGCCACCCAGGGATCCCCTGTGCATTATCTTCTATAATCAGTATTCCTTCCTGAGAAAAATTTGACTTTTAGTGATGTAAGTAGATTGAGAAGCAAGCCAAGTTAGACTCAGGATAAGTATAACAGCAGAAGCCTAGGAAGGAAAGCAGTGATATGTACCAAAATACATTTTCATTGCCTTTGGAAATTGAATTATCAAATTCATATGTAGTTAATTTTACCTGACAAAACGTGTTTACTGTGTTAATAATGTTTTTATTTGTGAGTAAATTACCTCTAGCATTTTTACTTGTGAGTTTTTACTTGTGAGTAAATTACCTCTAGTATGTGTGTACTGTGAATTTTGTCCTTAGAACACAGTACTTTTCTTAACTCATTTAAATCCCTTTAAAATACAGATTAAGCAAGATCAATGCACCTGGGTCTGCAGTGCTCTATTTTGGTATGTTTGAATTGTAAACAGTATGATCAAAATATTACTTAGAAACTCTCTTTTTGCCCTTCAGTGCTTTCAAGGAGATAGGAGTGAAAAAGTCCCGAGAAGACAGTGTTCCTAACAAGAGCGGATTCTTTAAAGAAAAGAACAGACTTCTGGGTGTTGTTGCTCTTCTGCTGGGTTCAAGGGGCAAAGGATCATGTATTCTAAACATAGTTCCTGGGGAGGATGTTCTGGGCCTTTTTATTTGTACATAAAACTTGTACATCATTCTTTAGAAAATGTAGCATTTCAACTAGAACTTAACATACTCAAAAATTGTGAGCTGTTGGAATAAATCACATCTGGAAAAGATTTTACTGTAACTCTGTATTATATATCCTTCCTGAAGGACTTCAAAGATCACCCTTCACTCAGCTGATGCATGAGCGGAGAGGAAAGTGCTTTAAAGTGTCATTTCTCTTCCCATGTTACTTTTCACAGCAGGTAGTCTGTCCTTTTGCTTGGTTTTACTTTTATGTCTTGGTGGAAATCTGGAGTGGTCAGTTACAGATCTCTTACAAAACTCTCGAAAACATGAGGGTAAGTTTCAGAGTTGATTCCATTTAAATGGTGACAGCAGAACTGCTGAAAATCTAGAATTCTAATGACACTTAATTCAAATCAATACAGAAGAGGTCACCATGGATTAGATGAAATAATCCAGGCTGTGGGAAATGACCCAGTGTTGGGCTCTTTAGTTCTTGTTTTGGTCAAAGCCCATGGCAAGAGCACCTTTGAGACAGTGAGGGTGGGATCCCCCCAGATCCTAGGAGACTAAGGAGGAATCAGGTCAATCATCCCAGGAGGAAATTTATTCTGGAGAAAGAAATGAGGCAGAGCTTGTGGTGGGGGAAGCAGGCCAAATGTCTAGAGCAGTTCTGGCTGGGGAAGGGTGGGATGTTCCTGTCCAAGGGGTGGTCAGCGCCACCCCTCTGCTTTCCAACAGCAGTGTAGATTGGCAACTTGGGTGCACACTGAGCCTGGGGCGTGATGGTGGGGGGGTGAGGGCCTAAGCCTGGTCATTCCCTCCTGGAGCTTGTCCCAGTATGAGTGCTCTATTATGAGGGGCAACAGCAGCTGTGGAGCTGGAGGAGGCTGGACCCAAAGCAATGCAGGGCTTGTTTGGGAGCCATTATAGACCATCTCGCTGGTGAATGAAAATCTCAGAAATGCTTAGAAGGGGGCTGCTTTCAGAAAACTATCCAAAAAGATTCTTGCCTGAAAAATCTGGCCAGAGAAAGAAAGCATTTCATTCTATACATAAAGAAAGAAAGTCAATGACAGGGTTACTCTAGAGTTTCCCCAGGTAACCTATCACAGGTAAAATATTTCAAATATTTAGTAACGTTAATTCTTCTCCATTCCAGACTTTTTTTCCCCTTAAAATGATGACTCCTACTACCTAAAAGATACTAAACAAAATTGGGTTTATATTGTAACTTAAAAATTGGGGATGTCATTTTAAAAGAACATGGAAGTTAGTGGTAGTATAGAATACACGGACACATTCTTTACTTCTTCATGTATAAATTAATGTTAATGCTTGTGTCATTACTGGGAAGCGTTTTTTAAAAAAGATTTTATTTATTTATTCATGAGAGACACAGAAACAGAGAGCCAGAGACATAGGCAGAGGGAGAAGCAGGGTCCCCGCAGGAAGCCCGATGCAGAACTCGATCCCAGGACTCCAGGATCATACCCTGAACTGAAGGCAGATACCCAATCACTGAGCCACTCAGGCATCCCCACTGGGAAGCACTTTAAAGTGGTATAAACTCCATGCAATTTAGTCTATTTATATGGTTAAGCTTCAGTGTAGTATCAATAATGGTATATTATAGATTTGGGATGTCTGGCCCTATAAGTCAATCTATAAAATTCCCACAAAACCTAGGGAGAGCCTCAGTCTGTTGTGTTTTATTGCTTAATTAGCAAGTTGTCACAAAGTGGCACGTTATATACTGAATGATGCTTTTTCACCTGTTCACTTACTTTTTATCGGGATAATGAGCTGTGGAATGACAGGAAGAATCTTGTTCCCCCCATGTTCCAGCATGTCGTGGATTCCTTGCCGAGCAAAAAACTCGTAGGGAAATGTCATTTCACAGAGCCCATCAAAAAACAGAGGCAGATAATGATGGTAATCCAGCTTCTCAATTTCTACCTGAAAGGAGAGAGAAGAAATGCTATGTGAGGACAACAATGGGGCGAAGCATGGCTGGACCAGCTATGAAGCTGTCATCAACTCAGGAGGACCATGTTCTTCAGGACTTTGAGAGGATTTTATTAAGCAACTCATCTAACAACCTAAAGTATGTCATCTCGTCTTTATTCTATTAGCAATGGGGTTGCAATCATTGACCTTTACATCTTAACAGATTAGAATAATAAATAATTGACAGTGGGAGCATTTTGGTATTTGTCTTGGGGTTCTTTGGTTAATATTATACCATTTGGCACAAATGCAATATTGAAAAGGATTCAAGAAGCCCACCATATGTATGTTGAAAAGATATATGTAAGAATAGAATGGAAAAGAAACAGTTGAAAAGAGATTAGCAACTGAATTTCTAATAAGAATCTAATAGGGATTGCAACCAGTATATTCTTGTGAAGTGTGTCTTTTTGGGGTATCTTCATTTTCAATACGGAGAAACCTAAGCATTAAGGAGGCTCAATAACATGTGTAAGGTCTGCAACTAGAGAGAGGCATTCCTTGGATCTGAATCCAAGGTATCTGGCTGCAGGATGTGATACTGCCTCTCAGGCTATGTTGTTAGGCACGGAGACATTCAGCATTGTTATATCCTCTGGGTAACTGTTCCATTCATCCTTATGTCTCCATCCCCTTCATCAGCACTAATGCAGGGTGTCTTAGTCTACTCAAATACTAACATTGCCATAACCAGTTTGTCTGTTGTGTCTTCTACCCTTTTACTTTCTTTCTCCCTCTGGCATTATATTTTAACAGTGTCTTTTCTTTCTTTCTTTCTTTCTTTCTTTCTTTCTTTCTTTCTTTCTTTCTTTCTTCTTTTTTGAGATTTTATTTATTTGAGACAGGGAGAGCATGAGCGGGGACGGAGGGGCAGAGAGGGGGTGAGAAGCAGACTCTCCACTGAGCTGGGAATGCAACAATGCAGGGTGTGATCCTAGGACCCCGAGATCATAAACTGAGTTGAAGGCAGATGCTCAACTGACTGAGCCACCCAGGCATCCCTAACAGTACCTTTTCTAAGTAACATAAAGCTGCATTTCCCCCCTCCATTTCACAATATGTATTGAAACAGTAAATATAGAGCACATGTGATTCTTATTCTCCAAAGTTTCAAAGAGAAAGAAAAGCAATGGAAGAAATAATAATGGAAGAGAGAAAAAAGGGAGGAGCAACTGAGAGGTAGCAATATGGAATGAAAGACTGAGGGAGAGAAGCTGAGAAAAGATCATCTGTAGATCTCTAACTCTGAGCTCATGGACCACAGCAGTTCCTTTCTACTGGAAATTCTTTTCCTGCAAGTTCCTCCTCTGACCCATTTGTTATGTGGTATATCTGCTATCATTGTAGATCTGTTGCCTTAAACAAGGGAATAATGACTTGCCACTATATTTTCAGGTCACAAACTCTTTGGAATAGTATCGATATTTCTCTATGCACTACAGGTAGACATTTTTTGTACATAACTTCATTTGCTTCTTGCATATCTTCTTGGATTCCTTCCTTTATCGTAATAGTGTTTTGGGTGACGAATGTGGCCTAGGCCTTGGAAAACCTTCTTATGTTCCTTTATAATCCAGAGCTTTCATGTATGTTTTGTTTTGTTTACTAATATATCTGAGTTCCCTTTGAAGAGCTCTTGCCAGCTACTGTCCCATTTTCTCTCATCCATGGTAAAGCTGTCTATGCCTCCTCCCATTCTCTCTTTAGCCTGCTTTTCTACCACAACACTGCAGGTGCTCCTCCCCAGGTCACCAGTGGTCTTCACTTTGTCTAACCCTCCTGTCCCTCCTCTGTTCTCATTACATGATACACTTTACCATGGGCCTCCTGACACCCCACCCCCAGCACTGGGCTGTCGTCTTTGACTTCCTCCCTCCAAATCCTGTGTCAGCCCATCAGTAATCCACAGATCCTATCTCCAAGCAAATCCTGATTTCATTTCTTTTCCCATCATCATGCATATTGCCAGCTAGTCTAAGCCACCAGCTTGCTTCACCTTGGTTACTGCAACAGTTTCCTAACTCATTTCCTTGTTTCCATCTTTCGCCTTCCTGTTTCCATTCTCCACAGTCATGGGTCCTGACCCGTGGTTGCTCCTGTCTCACGTCTCAAGAGGGCTTCCCTAATCTGCCCCTGGGTCCCATTGCTTCATACCATCCTTCTGCAGTCCTTCTCTTTGGAGACACTGCTGCCTTTTGTTCCCTGACCAGCCTAGCCTCATGTGTTGCTCCTTAGAGAGTATCTTTGAAAGCACTGCTCCCCTTCTCTCCAGGCCTCTCAGTTGCTGGCAACTCCTTTCATCTAGATTTCAGCTTCAGTGAGGCTCTCTTACCACTGCCGACTGCCCTGTTTGATTTGCTAGGGTGGCCTTTATCATTTATTCATTGCTGTTTCTTAAGTTTTGTTGTTCAGGGAGTTGTCATTGCTTGAAATGGTGTTTGGCACATAACGGGTGAAGACTCAATAAGCACATGTTGAATTTTAGTTCTGACCTTTCGAATCTGTCCACTGTGCTAACTCTCTGAGAGGCAGACTCAGCTAAGGGAAAAATGGCCAGATGACAAATGGCCATCTCTGGAGTTGAGACCTGGGACCATGGCAGAGTGCACGGAGAGCCTGGTGGTGAAAACCAACCCTGTAGCATGATGGGGCATGTAGGTTTCTATAGATTTATGTTTTCTACAGCTTTATGTACTATACAAATAACATGCTATATTTTCCCACTAGGATTACAGTTATTATTTACATTTCAGGAATTTTATGAGTATTTTAATAGACAATCAGAATGGCTTGGTGCTTGGTGCTTCATTTCACTAGAAAATCCCTTGGGGATTAATTTGCTCATTTGCTTATTTTTAAAACTTGAGAAGGAAAACTTTCTGTTTTTTATAGTATTATCAAAAACAAACAAATTAATGTATATTCATAATTAATAAACTGGTAATGATAATATAAGTTCTTATTTTAAAAAATCTAGATACTGAGAATAATTCAGGATTAAAACCAAAAGTTAAAGAAAAGATAAGTGAGGAGGTCCTTTATTTGTCTTTGTGTATTTGTCACATGGTGACTACTATCCCTTAGAGTTCTTCTAAATCTATGGTTTCTTTTGTTCATTTAGGTGTAGTTTACAAAAGGTCACTTTTACTGTTTATTTAGCAATAGAATTTTTTAATTTATATAAATCATTTTGCTCTTAGGATAACCTGTTTTAACGACATATTAGACTTTATATTTCTTTAGTATTACTATAAAAATCATAGTTTTCAAACTTTCATAAAATTTGGGAATCTTTCTTCAAAGTTTATTCAAGAAATCCAGAATTAAAAGAAAGCTCTTTGAAGTAGGACATAACAAAGGCCATTTTAGATACATCAGGTAAAATTACACAGTAATATCTTGATTGATGACCACCAGGATGTTAACTCAAGGAACATCAAGTAGTTTTACTCACAGAATCTCTCTCTTTTTAAAATTTATGTTTTACAACTTTTTAAAGATCACACAGTACTCACAAGTTATCTCTAAATCTTACAGTGACCTTTGGTCAAAAGCAATAAAATTCTAACTTTATTCGGCCTATCATATATAACTTTTTATCCCCATAACAAATGTGTAAGGTAGTAATGCTATCCTGAAAGGTCAGAAACACAGGAAGGTTAATGATTTGCATTAGAAACTCAAATTAGAAACTTACTCTCACACTTTCCATATCCTTGCTTCAATTAGCAAATGAAATATAATTGGAAATAACTGTTATTACAACTCCTATAAGAACCAAGAATCTTGCTTAGAATCACAAACTAATCTGAAAAGGTATAATTAGGTATTAATATATTATAACTTCATTTAAACTTGTTATGGCAATTCTAAAATCATGCTTCAGCTCCACTGTTCTTCCTTGAGGAAGCTGGTAAGTTACTGCGAGAGATCTTACAAATTATATGGACATTAAGTACTGTCTGTGGATAGTATATGTAGCATATTTCAAACATAGATGTTCTTTCATTTTTCAAATGCATGTAGATATGTTTATGGTGAATAATTGAAAAAATGTCATTTTACACTTTTTCAGTAATACTGAATATACAATTAAAATTACATACTAATACATGAAATTTTCGATGCAAGACTTTCTTAGCATGAAAAATGCTCTTTAATCCAAAAAGAGACCTCATACAGGATGGCAGACAAGACTAATGTGGATTCTTTAACTGCTACAAAGTCTAAAAACGCCAAAATGTGTTCAATGCAAAGTTAATGTCAGGAAATCCTCAGATGCTAGAGATGAAGACAAAGTCCAGAGTCACAGAGGTGATGTCATGTGACTTAAGAGAGTATCAGATACAGATCAGATTGCAAGACTGGGACTGAGGTTTTAATGTCTCCAGAGTTTAGAAAAATAGGGCATCTGGAAAGAAAAGGGCAATAAACTGAGATTTTTGCATAGCACCAGGGCCCTACAAGGACTGCCCCATCTGTGCAAAGGGGACCAGATAGTCTCTCCAAGAGTTTGTGGAAATAGAAAGAAAGCTTGTGGAAACAGGAAGAGAGCTTGATATGTGACAAACCTCTTGAGGGGAAAGATCTCCTTTGAGAAACAGAAACCCAAAGGGAAATCTAAAGTCAAGAAAAAAAATAGTGTTCACAGATGGTGGAAAGACACTTCTGGGGCCCAGACAAAGCAAATGCAAAAGTTTTAATACTCACATGCATAGGCTGCCACAGAAAATGCAACCCCAACTAAAACTTACCACCATCATGGTGGTGGAGACACCATAAGAAAGGGAATGAGCTGTGGAACTAGCAACTAGGAATTATGGAATAGAATCTGAAAATAATTTTTTTAAGTGCTTAAAACATAGAATAATTCATTTTTAGAAAATAACTAAATAAAATTTCCAAAGAATATAAAATATCATTAACTTCAGAATCTAACCATTGGATGGTAGTTTGATCACTGATGAAAACAGACCCTAGAAGGCCAATGCAGAGGCAGCACAGGGAAGCTCCCACCTGACTAGCTCCCACACACAACCCAGGGGAGTTCCAGAGAGAAACTGCAGGGGAAGGCAGTTTTTGGAGAAATAATGGCTGGGCATCTTTCATAATTGAAGAAAGATGTGAATCTTCAGACTGAAGATGTGAATCAGGACACTTCAGAAAAACTTCTAAAACTCCAAAGACAAGGAAAAGATTTAAAAGTAACTAGAAACAAAAGACAGATTACATATAAAGGGTCAAAATTAGGCTTGAAATTACATTTTGCATTAACAAAATAGAGGCCACAAGATAGGGTAAAAACCCCTCAACATGCTGAAGGAACAATAATTGCTAATCTTCAATGCCACACTCGGCTAGACTGCCATAGAACATAAAGACAAATTAAATGCATTTGACAAGATGGAGATGTTTGTTTGTTTATTTGTTTGTTTTTAACCCAGAGATCACTGTCCTCACTGAAGGATAAAAGAGTAAGCTGAATGCAGGACAAAGAAATGAAATGCAAGAGATAATAGTAAATAAATTGTTGAACAAAATAAGACCAAAGAAGCATTAACTATAACACTTTTTAAAAAACCATTCAATTATGGTAAGGTTACAAAGTGAAGTCACAATACCAGGAATGAAAAGTAGAGAAGATGACAGGAAGGGGATCTGAATCCAAGTAAGGTCCTTGCATTGATAGGGATGAGGACAAGGTTATTGGTTAACTTCAAAATTAAACATATTAAAGTGTAAGGATATCCATCAAAAGAAATAGCATTAATTTCCAGGCGAACAGAATGGAGTAGAGGGAATGAATAAGGCTGTATCAACCCAACAGAAGGCTGGTCAGACATATTACCTGTATGTTTGGAAAACAGGAAAACACATGGAAAGGAGAAAATATGTAGGATGAATCCAAATATATAAGTAATCATCATAAGTATAGGTAGATTAAATTATCTTATTCTCTTAAGAGATTGTCAAAAAAGAAAAATATACTTAGGTTACAAATTTGTTTATAAGAACCACACTCAAAATATAATGTCAGAGAAAAGTGAAAAATAAAGGTATGGAAAAAAATAAATGATAAATAAAATATAGGATAAATTCCTGGAAGAGAAATTGCCTTCTCAAAGGGTATATATATATATTTGCAATTTTGACAGAAAAAGGCCAATGGTGCTTCATGGGATGGTACTAAACTATATTTTCATCAATAATAAATGACAGTAGCTGTTTTCTCTTATTTATTTGAAGAAAATGCTATTATAGTTTACTTTTTGACAATATTATAGGTAAATAGTATTTCAGTGTTAAGTTCCATTTCTCTTACTGTGAGAATAATAGCCTTTTAAAGATATTTTTGAAAGCTATTTGTATAACCTTTTCTGTGAGTTGTATTTTCATATCTTTTGGCATTTTTTTGTACCCAGTAACATTTGTTTTCTTCTCTCTCTCTCTCTCTCTTTTGAGCTCTTTTATTTTAGGGAGATTTAACTTTGTATGTTATATAAATTTATAAAAAATTGTTTTTGCCATGCAGACTATTTTCATTTGTTTTAGAATTCCTTAATCTTTTGTGGCATTCTTTTTTTTAATTTTAATTTTAATTTTTTAAATTTTTCTTTTGTGGTATTCTGATTTTTGAGTCATCATTAAAAAGTTTTTCCCCATTTTGTAGCAGAAAGAATAGAAACAATTAGAAAAGACAATGTATAATGGTTTATTCTAATACTTTAATGATTTCTTTATATTGAAATCATGAATTCATTTGT
Organism: Vulpes lagopus; assembly: GCF_018345385.1. NCBI lineage: Eukaryota > Metazoa > Chordata > Mammalia > Carnivora > Canidae > Vulpes > Vulpes lagopus. The sequence continues at coordinate 108,638,116 of NC_054825.1, read as the reverse complement.
AACTTTTCTTGGCGTAAGGTAGGAGACATTCTTTCAACTGTAACTTTTTTTCCAAGATATTACCAGTTTAGACAAATTTTATACATGAGGTCTACTTAATGGGCCTACATAAAACCTTGTATTCAGTAATTTGATAAATACGTTCTTTTTTTTTTTTTAAGATTTTATTTATTTATTCACAAGAGACACAGAGAGAGAGAGAGAGGCAGAGACACAGGCAGAGGGAGAAGCAGGCTCCATGCAGGGAGCCTGATGTGGGACTCGATCCTGGGTCTCCAGGATCAGGCCCTGGGCTGAAGGAGGCACTAAACCACTGAGCCACCTGGGCTGCCTGATAAAATATGTTTTTTACAAGCATACAGAGACAGCACAGAAAACTGAATAGTAGCAAGCCACAAAGTAAGTTCAAAGAAGTTCCAAAATATCTATGTCATATGTGTTACAATTTCTGAAGAAAATTAAATAAAATAAATGATTAACTAACTAAAGGATAAGCAAACTTTTAACCCCATGCATTTGGAAATTTAAAAACACTTTTAAATCACTCAGAGATTTAAAAAATCCCTATAGAAATAATAACATGTTAAAAATTGAATCACAGTAAAATCACCTAACCTTAAAAATAGAAAAATGTCCAACTGTACAGACTCTTTTTAAGAACAGAAAAAGAATGAAAAGGATACAACTCACTATTGGAGGCCAGCATAACCTTGCCACTACTACCCAATTTCATTGAATCAAAGAAAAGTACTAGGCAAATTGAATTCAATTGCATGTTCAAGCCTACTTGGCCAAGTAGGCTTATTGCAGAAATACCAGGATACTTCAAGATCATGTTTTAACTTTCAGATTGAAAGAGGAAAAATGGGATCATCTTTGTAGATGCAGATAAAGCATTTGATGAAATCATTCATTAAAAAATAAAAACTCTAAGGAAAAACCTACAGCAAATATCATACTTTACAGAGAAATTTTAGGAACATTCTCATTATGGAGAAAGCCATAGAAAGAAGGTAAGGAGACTGTTGTCATAATTTCAACATTATACCAGAGGTTCCAGCTAATGAGGAAAATAAAATATGTATGAATATATTGGCAAAGGCAAAACAAAACTCTTGTTATTTGAGGATGACATAGTTATTTACAAAGAATACCCAGAGAATCCAAAACAAGTGTAATTAGTAAGAGAGTTCAGAAAAATTGCTGCATAAAAGATCAGCACACTAAAAACAATAGCATTCCCATATGCCACTAAAAACCACATAGAAAATATTTTTAAAAATATTCACAATAGCAAGAAATGAAGCAAAGCAAACCCTTTAAGATAATGAGTAGTAAAACTAACAGTTAATGCATAAGACTTTATGGAGACAATGACAAAATATTATTGATAAGCACAAATGGAAGACTGGCACACTGTTCTATGAACAAATGAATATATTGAATATACTATTGTATAGGCAGACTCAAACTTATAAGATGGTGAGTCTGTCCAATTTCATCTATAAAGATTGGAGAGTCTCAGTGACATGTTGGGACCACATTCCAAGCAGTGGCAGAGTGAGGATCCGAGCCTGGGGCTTCTTTCCTTTGACCTGCTCACCTTTTTTCACTATCTTGATGGCTTATTGTTTCACTACAAATACTGAAGGCTCTGTCTAGCTGGGAGGTATTAATTATTGAGTAAAAAATATGGACTTGAGAATAGAGAATCAAGTTATTTTATGGAATAACCTTATTTTAAGTTTCTGTCAAAAATGCTAACAAGACAGCTAAAGGTCAGTTGTAAGCAGATTTCGAATTTATGCACACTTAACCTTTATTATCCAGGGATCGTATGCTCCTAACTGCAGCAGTTGATGAGTGATACTTTCAAGTGTAATAAATAAAAAAGAAATAATCCCTTGTTCTGTAGCTTTGATCATTCCCACCTTCTGTCATCTGTCATAGAGTTAAAGGAATTTCCTAAAAATTTTTAAAATAACATTTTTTTAAACCAACGGGGCAATAAAAGGAGCAAGATATGTATTAATATAAAAGTTTTTTTCCTTTATCACATTTCTACATAATGCTAAAAATAGTATAATTTTGTCACTGGTAGAGAGGAGATACTTGTATTTTGGGATTACGAGTGCATTAGTCAAATAGAGAAGCAAGAAACATATGGTAGATCTAGAAAGTCCAAAAGTTTCAGGAATTGGGACAGAGTTAAAAACAGATCGTTTGTGGCTTTTACCTCTGGTATTAATTGCAAAACATGGCATTGTTTTACAAAAGCTGTCCTTGAATTTGATAATATACTGTGAACTTTTATGAACATAACCAAATCAGTAGAATCCAGGAGATTTGGAAAGGATTAATTCAGGTGAAGTTCATGTCCTAAAGCAATTTTTAAGAAGACATTGTTATGATGGTAGCATTGGCTGCCTCTTACATCAGCATATAATTTTGTTATGTAACTATCTTGCAGGAGTTAAATACAAATTTGTTAAACTTCTTTAAACTCATGAGTTCTTATATTTCTTAGTCCAATTTCACCTAAAAAACTAAAGCAAAAGATATAGTGAATAGCTTAAAGTAGTTATAGTGCCATGCTGAACGTCAAGGAGAGATAGGGATATTAGTCAGTAGGAAAAAGATGAGAAATATGACTTACTTCCTTGCATTTGTGTTTTAATATTAGCAGTTTGTGGAAGGAATGGATTACTGACATGCTGCCTTTATGGAGAGCAGCTCGGGGTTTGCAATAAGGTAGATGGAGGTTAAAACCGATCACTTGTATGTACTGAGCTCCACCACTTTCAAACTCTGTGACTAGTGGAAAGTTACTGCACTTTTCTGGGCCTTAGTTCACTTTTTGTAAATGGATAGCTAATTTCCAGGGTTATCATAAGGATTAGATGAGACAGCATGTACTAAATGATGTTAATTCCCTTGGTAGTCTCTGAAAAGAAAATAATACACTCACAAAACAAAATTTCAATGCAGTACATGATTAAATGCTAAATAAGGGGTACATGTTAAGGGTATACAGGAAGAAGCCTTGGCATATAGGAAGTAGAGATGATTATACGCTGGAGTAAACAGGACAGGTTTCAATGGGGGACAAGGATCTTAATGAGCCTTGAAGGATGGCAAGAGACAAGCATTCTGAGCAAAAGCCTGTGGACAGGAATTGGGCACAGCACTGTCAAGAGACAGTGCCTCGTTCAGTATTGGAGGATGTTGAGGAGGCAGGAAGGTGCCTTCTGTCCCCACTGTGTCCGGACTGATTACTTCAGACATGAGCAAAATAAAGATGGTTTTCAAACAATGGGCTGACATGATTAAGTGCCATTTAAGAAAGAATAGCCAGCACTTGTTCATCTTGCATAACGGAAACTTTATATCCATTGAGCAGCATCTTCCTATTCCCCCAGACCCTAGGAACCACCATTCTACTCTCTGCCTCTATGGGTTTGACTACATTAGATTCCTCCTATAAGTGGAATCATCTAGTATCTGTCCTTCGGTGTCTGGTTTCTCTTAGCATAATTCCTCAACTTTCCTTCACATGGTCATATATGGTAGGATTTCCCTTTTAATGTTTTGAGAAACCTCCATATTGCTTTTCACTGCAGCTATACAGTTTTCCATTCCTGCCGACAGCATGCAGGATTCCTTTTTCTCTACATACTTGCCAACCCTTGTTACCTATTGGTAATAGGTATCCTAACAGTGAGGTGGTTTATCTGCTGTGGTTTTTATTCACAATTTCCTTGATGATGAGTGATGTTGAGCACCTTTTCATGTACCTGTTGACCACTGTAGGTCTTTTTTTTGAGAAATGTCTAGTCAAGTCTTTTGTCCATTTTTTTAAAATAGATTTATCTATTTTTAGAGAGTGCATGCACATAGGGGTAAGGTGAAAAGGGAGAGGATCTTAAGTAGACTCCCTTCTGAGTATAGAGCCCCACATGGGGCTCAATCTCACCACCTTGAGATCATGACCTGAGACAAAATCATGAGTTGGATGCTTAACCAACTGAGACCCACATGCCCCAGCCTTTTGTCCAGTTTTAAATAGGGTTATTTGTTGCTTTACTATTGAGTTGTAGGAGTTCCTATATATTTTGGATATTAACTCCTTACCAGACATAGCTTTGCAAATATTGTCTCCTGTTCTGTCAACTACCTTTTCTTCCTTTTCTTTTGTTGTTTCCTTTGTGCTACAGAATCTATTTAGTGTGATGTAGTTCCAGTTGTCTATTTTTACTTTGGTGTCATATCCAAGAAATCATTGCCAAGATCAATGTTAAGAAGGTATTACCCTATGTTTTCTTCTAGGAGTTTTATAGCTTCAGGTTTTCTGTTTAGGTCTTTAATTCAGTGTGTGTGTGTGTGTGTGTGTGTGTGTGTGTGTGTGTGTATGCAAAGAATATAACCAGACTGTGGAGTACAGGATATTTTAGGAAGATCAAAATACAGGAGTAAATGTCTGGAGATAGAATTATCAGCTAAAAGAGCATAGCAAAGGAGCCTGAATTGTGGTGTTGACCTAGAAGGTAGGTTAAAAATGACAGGAAAAAGAGAAGAAGAATGCAAGAATACTGGACAGGACTGGATGATTAATTGGACATGGGAGAGTAAACAACTTGATGGAATCTATGTACTGGCTTGGCTTCCAGCATGCAAAGCAGGTGGAATCGCACTGTTGTGAGGCCAGGGCTGTATCATAGGCATAAGTTCAGTGTGAGATGTAAACTGTGAGACCTCTGGGCAGAACGCCTAAAGATTTAAGATACATATTTGGGGTTTCGGAAACAGGGCAGTACCGGTGAGGCAAGTTGGAGTCATTTCACAAAGATCGTGGTCTCGTAACTGTGTAAAGTGAGGAGATCCTGGAGAGAGTCTGCAAGGACTGTCCCCAGTTAGGAATACAGAAATGGCAGAGGACTTGGTGGTCAGGGAGCTGAGAGTATCATGGCACCACAAGTGTTCATGAGCTTTGCACTAAGGAAAAACATGGCTTGAATGCCCTGCTAACCCATCACAGGGGAAACACATGCTAATTATTGGAAATATGGAAACTCACAAAGTATATGAAATTGAGTATGCCAACTGTGAAACACAAGTCAGGTACTAATTGTTTTGTAGCATGTAAAAGCAATTTTTTTCCCAGCATGATAGGAATATTTACAAGTGAACTTGAATCATCGCATGAAGAGCGAACTGTTCTCACCACCTAGAAAGACTATGTTCCTGTCTCCCCCGAGCTTGCGTCCTGCTAGGCCTATGCACACACCCGCCAACCTGCCAGTCTGTGAACCAGTCTTCGTTCCCTGCAACACTACCTGAAGCAGGCAAGGAGACCTGCGAAGACCCTACTGTTAAAAATATCTCCATAGATTTATCAGTTAAAGTTCAATTAAATTTCTTCTTAAAAACAAAATACCTTTTGGCATGCTTCAGCTTACATGCTGTTTTTATCTTGTGGTAAAACTAAAATTAGAAAACCGAATTGCTCCTCTCCAAGTGCTGAAAGAATTGGACTATGCCACTGGTAAAATGAAAAGAAAGAGAGGTAATTTGGGTGTCTGGAGCACTCCAGGGAGGTAGTCATAGACGGAGGAGCCAATGTGGAAGGTTTCAGGCGAGTTGCCACCAAACCACTAAAAAGCACATCAGCCAGCTTGATCATGTTTTCACGTGTGTAAGGCAAGTTGCTAACATGGATTGTGGATTCTCAGGTAGGAGAGAGGCAGGACAGAGGAACCCAGAGGCTCTGGCCCCAGAGTCGTGACGCTTTTGTTACTAGTGGGTGACCGTGGGCAAGGTTCTCAGTCCTTCTGTGCCTCAGTCTCCTTCTCTGCAAAATAGGACAACACCAGTGCCTGCCTCCTAGGGGAAGGTTGTGAGCTAGGGCATATAAATAGTTAGGAACAGTGCCTAGGTAACAGAGGGAACGCTAGATGTAAGCTACAAAACAGCTGCCAAAGAGCTCTCTCTTGTTTTCATGATGGGTTACTTCTATAAAAGTGTCAGTCTACTTCCTTTATATTTACCATATTCTTTACATTTTGATTTGCTCGCTTTGAGGAGAGAGAAAGGGTCTTCTTTTGGCTCTGCCAACATTTCCTTAAACTATTCTGGTCCTGCTGTCATTTTGTCTAAAGTGATTGAAGAACAGAGGTCATTTGTGAAAGACACAGAAGAGGGAGCCCAGAGAGCTCGCAGGTTAAAACGGGGCACACATCAACGTCTGCCAGTGATTCCGGGGACTTTCAAGTAGGTCAGAATATCTTTATAGAAAATGACACCATCTTTTTGAGTTTGTGTGGTATAACAATAAATCTAGGGGATAAAAAACATAAAATGCTAAAAAATCACCTTTATTAAAGTAACATGGTACTTTGTAAAATGTATTTTATTTATGACAATCAGATAGTTCATAAATTGACAACACATATGTAGATTGGCTGGTTAGGTAAGAGTATATAAGATTATGGATATCGCATTTATCAACTAAAACCTCCACCAATTTTTTAATGAAAATCTATTATCTATTATCTGTCTGATAGAATGCCTGTCTCTGAGTTTAACCTTGCGCCACATAACTAAGTCTAATTCTTTTATAGCAAATGTGATATTTAAAAATCAAGTTATTTTGACATTTTAGAATTGTATACCAATGACACATGGGAACATATACAATCTGTATACTGGGTTGTAATTCTGGAAACAGGCATCTTAAATCACAATATCACAGTAGCGTTTTTAAAATGTCACTGTGCTTTTTTTGTCATAAGACTGAACTTCTTAGTATGTAGTATGAGGAGTATTTCCTTTAAGCCAGTGAAGGTTACAGAGAAAATTCAAAACCACATGGAGTGAAAGGGTCATTCTCATTCTCCTCATTACACAATTTGGGGATACAGTGTTGCTCTTCTTAAAATAAACCCTGCTTTTTCCAGGTCTTCTGAGACAGTTTCTCTAGAGATCAAACATTGCTATTAGGATGGTCATTGCAATTCTGCTCTATCTCCAATTTTTTTGTATCATTGCAATTCTGCTCTATCTCCAATTTTTTTGTATCAATGATTCTCTTTGCTCCTGGGTTCTCTAGACTTTGTGCTTCCTGCCTTCTGTCATTAATTGCACAGGGCCACTTGTACAGATGATGTGACGTCATCATGTCTCAGTTGCAACAAAGTTTATGAAGATGTTTGTACTGTTCCCTGAGGGGAGGGATTGTGTGCTGTTCACCACTGCTATCTTGTATCACACTTGCCTCCCATGAGTCTTAAAAATCTGAATAAATGCATTGCATTTAGTTTGGGAGTAAATCAAATACTCTAAAGCAATGGTTGCTCAATACTTATGTCATTGTACAATGACCATGGTCAACCAAGGTAACTGATATGCAAACGATTTCATTTTTTTTAAAACGATTTCATTTTTATTAAGAACTTATAATATACCAGGCACTTGGGATCCATTACCTTGTTGCCAAACTTAAAGAAATCTAATTGTGTTCAAGTGTTTTCAGTTTCCATGGAACATGCCTTTGCTCCCAGCTCAGAAAACCTTCTTGTTCTCTCCCAGAAGAAATACGCCCTGGCAGTACCACTGCATTTTGCAGATGCCTTTACTAGGGCATTCGTTGTGCTTATGTATTTGCTTACATCCTGCCACACTCACTAAATTGTGAACTCTGGGTGCCACAATCCACCCATTTTGTCTGGTCTGTAACATGTCATATTAATTCCTGGTGCATAGGCCATCTAATCTTTGTTAAATGAATTAATCCGTAAGCAGAGTCTCCAATTATCCTCCAACGCCAATCTCTCTCGTTTCATCTATTCTTCAGGAGGGTGCAGCCAAGCCTCCTTTAAAAAATATGCTGTCCATGCTACTTGTCGTTGAAATGTCTTTCATTGGATGTATTCAGGGTGTGTCCTAAACTCTTCATCATGGTAACAAATCTGCCCCCTGATTTCCTTTCCAGCTTAACGTTTGTACATTTTGCTCCCCCAACCGAAGTTCCAATGATACCAAATCTCTTACTCTTCGCTGAATATGTCCTACCATCTCAGAGTACTTTACCATTTTGCTATTTATCTATTTATTTTTTATGAAATTTTACTAATGCTGCATCCTTTTCCTCTAATAGTAGTGCAAAGTATAGATTTGGGAGTGTAAATCCCAATCCCATCTTTGCCTCTGCCACTAAGTACCTGTATGTCCTTGGGCAAGTTGCCTCAGTGTCTTCATTAAAATGGGGATGATAACAGTATATACTTCAACTGTCTGTTGTAAATTCATTAGTTCATTCATGCAAACCATCTAGAACAGTGTCAGGTACATGTTAATCCTTATCACTATTGCTTTGCTTTACTACAATAGCATCAGACAGACACATTATATTACAATTACATGAGTAATTATAAAAAATGTGCTATTTAGTAATAGGAACTAGATCTGTTTCCTTTTTAGTTGGGAGTAGGGAAGCAGGTGGAAGGTAAAGAGCAGGGAAGGAGGGGGTGCCTGGGCGGCTGAGTTTGTTAAGCCTTGGACTCTTGGTTTCTGCTCAGATCATGATCTCAGGGTCATGAGATCAAGCCCTGCGTTGGGCTCCATGCTCAGCAAGGAGTCTGCTTGAGATTTTCTCCCACTTCCTCTGCCCCTCCCTCTACTCTTTCTCTAAAATAAAATAAAATCTTAAAAAAAAAAGCTGGGAAGGGGCTATATCAGGGGAGAGGAAGAGGTGAAGAGCAAATTGTCAGTATTAGAGTCAGAACCTTCCACTCAGGATGCAAGTCCTATGTGCGTATGGAGGTATGTGTGCCTATGTATTTATTTACATGTGTGTGTTATAAACTACTAGAAAAGGTAGAGGGGCATCCTGTGGTTCATGAACATATTGGTAAAGGATGGTAGTTGGCTGCTGTACTTGGTTTCTTAGGACATCATCCAGAGAAGTAAATCCTAACAGAGACTAGAGGTGACATGTCAAAGCTCAGGACAGGATGGTAGTCAAGGGTGAATCTCAACAGCACCCTGTGAGCTGAGCTTTGGATCCAGCCAGCCACTGAGCTTCAGATGCAACCACCAAGCATCATAAGTGCTAAGAGAATAGACCAAGAACCCATTCCTACCATGGATACCTCCACAACAGGTACAAGGACAGAGGCCCACACCCAAGAACCCTGTAAGATGACCTACAAGCTCAACTGAATGTCTGAGAAAGTGAAAATACAAAGTCAACATGAGGTTGATTGCAGATGCTCTACTTTGCTAGTATGAGGCTGTCCAAACTTCCTCCCATGCCCAGGTGATGCTGACTAGGAAGGAGAGAAGGGAGCAAGGGAAATGAAACACTTGGACAGGATCAGTTCCAAACACCTCTTTCCCTCTTCTCCCATCTCCTGGATCTCATGATGGAAATGGAATGTCAAAAGCAAGAAGAGAACAATTACAGACACTAAAGAGGGTTACAATGCTTTGCACATAGGATGCATTTATTCCCATCACTGCTCAGTACCTCTCCATACAATTGTGAATGTACATACACACATACATGTTTATATTTTGCCTCTCTTTTTAGGTCTCTCTTTATGACTGTGTTATATCTGCCCAGAGTTAGCATGTCACAGGGTCTGTCACATAGACGTAGATAGATGAATGGACGGACTGATGGATGGATGGACAGATGGATGGAAAAATGAGTAAATGAATGAATGAATGAACTGCTATTTAATTTACTCCACCCTCTCTGGATGAAATGTCCTTTATTTTAGGGTGTTTTTCTGGGATTTTCTACAAAATATGTCAAGCAAGTATTGGCTTCAGACCTCCTGGATTTAGTCATCTGGGAGCAACATGTCATTTTGCATGACTTTAAATCATTCATTTCAATCCCCTTTTGATTCACAAGTGAGAACCAGAATTCCATTTAGGGTAAAATGACTTGCCCAAAGGCAGAAAGTGATTGAATTGCCCACTCATCAATCCTAACTTATTTAGGCTCATTGTTCTTTTCTCAACTGAAAGGGACATTTGATTTCATTTAGTCTCCTGCACTTTCAGTTCATGATATGTGTCAAACAAGGCCCAGATTATTAGTGCCATTAGACCCTGCCTCCATCCAGGGTTATGTGTTATGACCCACAATAAGCAGCCTAGCAGTTTCCAGAATGCTGCTGTTTGTTAGACCCAGCACAGTGCACAGTCCTAGCACAACTCTCTTTATGGCCTGAAACCATGGGAAAAAGAACTATAGATTCCCTTAGTGCTAATTCCTGGTAGTCTAGATGGTTTTTATATATAAAGACAAAATAACAGAAAAGGAAAAAAAATGTCAAACAAAATAAGTTTGAAAATGCTTCAGATAGTTAAGTCTTGCAATGTACTATTAGCATTAGCAATTAATTTTAGTAGATCGATTCAGCAAATTTGAGCAGATTGATTTAGCAAATTAAAATATTAATCATGTCATTACATTATGATTAGGAATATGGCATCGCCCAAAGTAACTAAAATTAAAATCATTAATGATGGTAGAAACCATGTCTTTACTGTCATTGCTCCCAGTGGTGCACTGTAGATGTGTAACAACTGGCTCTCGGAGAGGGGAACTCAGATTAATAGCATCTGTTGATTGTTGTGGTATAAAAACTCCCACCATGGCCAGTGTCAAGCTACCAAATTGAAATCCCTGAATGTGGAATTGATAGAGAAGGAATGATCTGCTCTCACAAGCCACAGGAAACTTAATGCTGTGATTTACTGCATGTTAATAGAATTTTGACTAATTCTATATAGGTAAACACATTTCTCACATAGTGCATATTGTATGACATAAGTTGATTGGCCATGTGAATCCAAGGGTGTTCAAACTATCTGGACTTCTCTGATACTCTGGCCTTGTAATACACAAGTATGTTTTAATATTGTAGTGATGTACATGTGATTCTGACTATGCATTTTACATCAGACAGAGGTCATCTCTTTCATTCTGAATGAAGTAAAAAGAAATAAGACTATGTAAACCAAGAAATGAATAGAAGGGTTCATTTTACTAAAGCTATTGAAACTAATTTTCCTCCCAGTTCTACATAATTTCTGGCATCTATCATTTATATACTTTTTTTCCCTTTTGCTTTCTCTTATTCAAAATTACTTTCCTCCCACACCCCTCCCCCATTTACTGCTGCAAAGTTTGAAGCTATGACCAACAAATGCCTATTTAGCTGTATCAAAAAGCTTGTTCAGTGGCATGAATCAAGAGGTCCCAAGTTAGGGCAGCGTCACAGTTGTTTAGCTAATTGAGTGGTTCAAAATACCATCAAAGAGCCAGATTATTTCCAGCTTTCCTCTATGCCTCTATCATGGGTCAGCTGAATCCCCTCCTGATCACAAAATGGCCACAGAAGCTCCATAAATCACTAAAAAGACACATAAACACCTGGAAGCAGAAAACTAAACTAATTTTTCTTTTTAACTCTTCTTTACATATAAGAAAATTTCCTCAGAATCACTCCCTCTCCTTTTTCCCCACAGAATTAAGTAAAAATCTCCTTCTTAACCAATTCAATCCAAATCACTAGCAGTGCAAATATATTTATCACAATTGCCTCTTCCTATTTTTGTCCATTGCTGATAAAAGAGAGAGACTAGCTGGCAAGGTCATTTTTCACAAGGGTTTGTTACAGACACCAACTTAAAGAATTAGGAAGATAGTCATAAACAGACCATGATATATTCAGAGAAGCTAGCTTCTGTACATTAGCTTCCTATAGCTGCTCTTAACACCTTACCATGGACACAAAGTTACTGCCTTATAATTCTAGAGGTTCAGAAGTCCAAAATGTGTTTTAAAGCTAAAAAGTTAAGGTGTTGGCAGAGCTGCACTAATTCTGAAAGAATATTTCCTTGTCTCTTCTGCTTCCAGGAGCTGCCATCATTTCTTGGCCCACTACCCCTCCTCAAAGTACAGCACTCCACCTTTGCTCCCATCATCTCCTCCCTCTAACTTTGACCTTCTTGCCTTCCTTTCGTAGGAATCAATCACTGTGCTCACTGATTCCAGCTGAATAATCTAGAACACTCTCTCCATCTCAAGACCCTTAATTAATGACATGTGCTATGCAGGTAACACTTTCACAGGTTCTGGGGATTAGGATATTCATAGTTCTTTTGGGGGCCATTATTCTATTGACCTCACTTGGGGGTTATAAAGCAACACTCTTAACAAACCTATAAGAAAATTATTACATTACTTTCAAAGGAACACTTGAAATCGCAGTGACGGAACTGACACAAGAAAGTTAACTGCGATTATTCCAGTGCTTCCCCCTTAGAATGTACTTGGCTGGATCAAGATGTATAATTTCATATTAAGGGAAACACTACCAATACCCTTATATTCATGAAGGTATTTTCAATAATTTAAACTTTATACAAAAAATAAGAATTTTCATCAGTTGATTCAATTTAATTACATTGTGGGTCTGGTTTTACTCAACAGCAGACCAGAGAGCAGTGGTGGGATCTGAGACACTGAAGTAGGCCCTCGTGGCCTGTTCTCCCCCAGGGCCCCATGATTCTAAGGAACAGTTGTGTTAGAACTCACATTTTACACTGCCCTCTGTCTGCCAAGTGATGGGCAAAATGATCAAAACATGGGAAATTTTGAGTTAAGCTCTAGAATGCCCCCAGAGTGCCACTAGATACACAGAGACCTTCCATGATTTTGATACAGCAGCTTTTAAGCTAGAACAAGCAAACAAACAAACAAAAAAAAGGCCATAAAAAACTGAAAACCATAAGAGAAGAGATTCTCAAGAGCCTGTGACATTTAGATATGGACCCTACAACAGACGATCTTATAAGACAAGACTTCTTTCAATTAGGTATAATTTAATTTCTTCTACTTACAATTCCTTGGTTTAATATAATGGGACAGAAACTAGGATTACTTCTCTCAGCCTTCTGTGAGGGTTTGGTGGACCATATGACTGCCTTCTAGACAGTTCAGTATGGGAGCCAGTGACCCCAGCCCTCTTCAGCACTGGCCCAAGGATGTCCTTGTGTGGTTTTCATGCTCTTAGCTCTTCTTCCAACTTGGGGCAGAGGAGCACAGGAAGCATGGAAGCCAGCTGAAGATGCTAGGAGCAGAGATGGGAGCAGAGACCAGCAAAACCACTAATCAAAACTCTCGTTTTCACATTTACACAAATGAGAAAGAAGTTGTGCTTGCTTTATGCATGTGCAGGAGCCATATCCCCCTACACGTTTTGAGATAAACCCCTGTTTCCTTCCCATTTTTGCTTTGTCATCTGATGACTGGCCATGAAAGGCGTGGAGGAACCTTGATGGAAGTCACCTCTGAACTATTCTTTGCTAAACCTGACATGATATCTTCCGGGGAAAATCCAGGGGGTCACTGTCAACTGTGAGTTTGGGTTATTATATCTTACAGAGACTGAATGACAAGAATTAAGGAGCTGACATTCTAACACACTATATGAGGATTTCTTTTATTCATGTGAGGTGAAAAAAGTACACCAAGAATCACCTTGAAAATGTCTCCAGAACATAGACAAGGGGCAGGCATTAAATTAATTCTAGAAATTCAGCTGAGATTTTGAAATAGTGATTTTAAAGGAGAAATATTTCCAGATCTCACCCTACTTCTCAATTTACTTGCATCATTAAATATAGCATGATTTTCAGTGTAATGAACATGATTTTGTACAGAAATTAGATCTCTGTATTGAAAGATGAAAAAAGCAAGAGCAGTCAGACATACCTTGAGAAAAAAATGCTCTGCAAACCTCAGATAAATGTAGAATGCCTGCAAGCAGAGTTTGTATGAAACAAATAGATGCAACCAGAGTCACTCTATTTCCAGCACAGATAAAAAATAATTCTCTCATCCTTAAATTATGTGCATTTTCATTTAAATCCAGTGTATCCTTTAAAGGATGCAGGCACCTTTCACACAAACCCAGGGGGTTAATGGTTCGTCTTGAGTGCTCTCTTTTGTAGGAAGCAGATTAGGGTATTGTTATTTATCCTGCAGTTTTGATGAGAAATGACCTACCTATCCCTTTCACCAGGTGTACAATACTATCAGACAAACTGTAGCAGACTCGTCCTAGGGGGAAGCTTCTGGATTGTCTCAGATTTGCTGTCATGTCTCTGTAGCTTGTCCCTGTGTGCCCTGGCATGTGTTTCATGCCTGACGTTTTCAGTTGTGCAATCCTTTAGTCAGGCAACAAATACTTACTGAGTGCTTTCATGTGCTATAAACTAGGTACCCTGGCACAATCCTCTCTTCCCCCAAGAAGCTAACAGTTAGATGAAGAACAAAATCAAGTTAATGGATACTTACCTGAGATAAGAGTCTGAGGGGGAACCCCAGCCCACTGTTCTGCTGACATGTCATTATAGCCACCATATACATATATGTATACAGATAAGGAACAGTAGAACTCAGATGTGCTTTAAACCTTTTTTTGGAATACTTTTTTTCTCATCTAGCATACAACTGGCTATGTGCTTCCTCTTGCTTAACAGCATTACAAATGTTATTAATCATTTGATAAAAGCGTCCTATCGAAGCAATGCAATAGTTAGAAAGGTCACATTAGATATGATAGTAACAGTTAAACTGCACCGGGATAATTTGTGGGAATGTATACTACTCAGTAATGTCTGTTATTGCACAAATTCCATTAGCTGTGAAAACAGACCACAGTGGCAGCTAGAATTGTAATTTTTAATATTCTGAATTGTGTAAGTGTGAAATGAGCAGGGAGGAGGAATGGTTCACTTGACTGTTGTCTGAAGTGTCAGGACATCAGCTGGCTGAATGCATATAATTTTTTTCCTCTGGGTTTGAATTTCTCGATTCTTACACAAGGCCTCCAGTGAAAAAAACTTTTATTTTGTTCCTTTTTATCAAATTAAGGTTTTTTTAAAAGTCTTTCTGCTGTTAATTGTCTCAACTGGCCATCCAGCTGCAATTACTGAACAAACTTTGAGCTTAAACTTGGGCCTTTGCATGAGTGTGGAAGCTCCTCCTGGGCACATTCTCCTCCCCAGACAGCTGCTTCCTGGTCCAGCCGTGAAGGCTGCCAGGACAAGAACCAGCAGCCCCCAAACCCTGGATGGGAACTGAAGACTCAGCACGCCTGCCTCTTTTCCCCAAATCAAACTCTAAGCCTCAAATTTGAAATTCAAGAGGAAAATAAGTCCTAACGATGCTGATTTTTAATGCTTGCAGCAAACTTCATCCACATTTTACTCTCAAAATTACACAAAGTGATTTGCCTAAAATAGTGGTTTGTACTGAGCATCAGAGAATTGCCGAAGACAAACAGAACTGCTTGGAAAGCTAAATAGACATGTTAACTTTTTCATTTACTTCAAAACAAGATCTAGATGCTCTGTAATTCTTCAGCCAGTAAATGTAAAAATTTGAAAAAAAAAAAAAGCATTAAGATTGCAGAGAATGGTAGCGCTTCAGGAGAGATGCTCACAAAAATTTCTCCCTTCCCTCTTTATAGGACAAGAATATGGAGGAAAAAGAAGTAGGAAATTATTTAAGCAAATTCAGTGTCAATTCATTGTAAGTAAATCATGACCCAGGACAAATCTAAGGAAATCTCATTATTCCTAAATCTCTGACTTGACACACAGATTTTTAAAATGTTGAAAACTGTGAAGAAAATGGCAAAATAATCCACAAAAGTGTGGGTTCAGTGCTGCAGTTAATTCTATTACATATAATAATGGATGAATCACTGGAGCAGGTAATTAGAATTGGCATGCAGCCTACTTAGTTGGATTTCAGTGAGTCTTGGGACATTTGTGTTGGTGAGAAGAAAGTTCTACAGAGCTGCTCCATGAAGAATCAGATTCCCCAGTTTCTACACCACAACCAGGAGGCCCCTAGCTGCTATAATCTCTTCTAGTTATCCTCAGAATGTTGCCAGGAGGTGTCCACTCTCACCTCAGAAAGGGCTGCCAGTACCTTCACCAGGGAGGGAATCATGAAATTGAAAGCAGGTAAAAATGTGAAACTAATAAGAACTCAGCTGGAGACAATAAACATTCTCTTGCTAAGTGATACATATAATTACAAAATAATATGTTTATCTGTTTATTTAATGTGCTTCCCCTGTTCCTCATGTTGCAAGTTCCATGAAAGCAGGGACTAAGGCTGTTTTATTTATCATTAAATTCCAATTCTTCATCAGTGAACGTTATTGAACACCTCATAGATGCCCAATGAATATTTGTTGAAAGTTAGAATGAATAGATGGGTTTCTGGCCCCAAGCTTCTTGAAATGATCTGAGTCCATTTTCCTTGCTGTGACCAGTAGCAAGCCTTTATTTAGATGGGCCAAAAAGAATTTAGATGGCTGGAAACAGCAATGATAAACAGAGCTGGTCAGCAGACCATCAGTAGTTGGTTGTACCTAACTATTCTCATAGAGTAAGATTTTTTCAAAGAAAAATTCAAGTATTTAGGGGTATTAAAACTGATATTTATCAGATACTATTACAATAAAATTAAAAGTTACAAAAAGGAAACTCAAGTTTTTGGCTCATATTAGGACACTAACTCAGAATGATGGAAGATAGGCTCCCTCAAAGGAGGAAGGGGAATGTAGGCAGAGAGAGTGAGGCAGGAAAGATGAGACATTCATGAGTGTTGCCTTTGGGGAACTGCGGGGTTCAGGGTGGCTGAGGTTTAAGCTAGAAGGATGGGGCATTATAAGAGCTGAGGCCGGACCCAGGCTATGAAGGTCCTTGCTAGCAGTTTCAATTTCATCAGAGAGGGAGTAGAAAAATGCTAATCAGGGGGCTGAGAAATTGGAATGAGAAATGAGATAATTAGAAGCTAGACATACAAGGCATAAGTAAAAGTTTTAAAGTGGGCATAAGGAAGAGCCCATGATCCAGAAATAGCTCTTGTCTTCTATCTTCAGTACCATGCATATGGTGCTGTCAAGGAACTCAGATGGGGAGCAATGATGGGGGGCAGGTCTGTAATTGGGGAAATGGATGGGAGCATATGACACTATGGTTTCATTTCCATCATGGACATACCAAGTTCTCTGAGTAGCCTTTGGGCATCACCCAAGTGAAGTGGAGATGACAAGGAGATGTCTGGATGAGTGAGCTGGGGACTTATGAGAGAAATCTAGGCTGAAGTGATAGATCATCAGGAGGAGCATTTACAGTGAGCACCAAGAGGCCGAAAGACCATACAGTGGGCAAGCAGAGGGGAGAACCCTTGCAAGAAGCCTAAAGAAAGAGCAAAGCAGTAGGATGATCACACTGTGAAACTATTGAGGGGTGCAGGCAGGAAGGTTACTAAAGCTATGCATGATGACAACAAGGATTTGGAGAAGACAACCAGAGTTTATTGTACACATTTTGTCGATTGATGATGGCAGGAATGTTAGAGGTACTAGACAGTAAAAAGCAGGTGTGACATTCTTTCTTCCTCTTTCCAAATGTGACATTTTTAGAACAGTTGTAATACTAAGCTTCGATGGCAAAATATTATTTGAAAGCAATGGACCTTTCAGAATAAAATACTGAGAAGGGGAAAAATTGTCTAGGTGATTTGTTATTCTTTAGTAAATAAAAGTAAAAATATGACAAAAGTAAAAATGATTATTCTAAGTCAGAGCTAGGAAATAGCTAAACTGGGATCCTAATGCAGGCTGTTGGGACTTAAGGCAACCAGTCTGTAATATAACCACTGCTGAAACTGGTTTGAGTTCATTTCTATTAATTTCAATAAAAAGTATTTTAAATAAAGGATAATGAAATTTGTCTCTTACATTATAGATATGAATAAGTTTGGGGGGGATCTGCATGGTTGGTTTTATTTTTATTGTTTTTATGAGGGTGACAAAGAATGGAGGATAGTTCAAGAGCAATTTCAAGTTGTGTGTGATTTTTTTTTTTTAATAATTGGTTCACAGCTCCATATGTTGTAGGATTTCTCCTCTCCCCCCATAACTGACAAGGTGACCGGTATATTCACATAAGAAATATTTTCACATTCATATGCAAGTTGTGCTAATTATCAAAACTGTTTTAATTAAATTTTGTAACAGCTGGCCTGTACTCTTGGCATTCAGCCTTAAGATTACACCATACCCTGAACTGGTAGAGACTGGAAGTATGATGTTTTCTTTATGTTGTTATCCTGACAGTTTAAATGAAGGGCAACTTGTTTCTGGGTAATTACTTACCATAATTAGGATCCTCTAAGGATTTCTATTTTTTTGCCAATAAAAAGATATCTAACTTGCCAAAGACATCTGAAATGGCCATGGTCCTCACTTTCCTCTAGTCAAGGAGGTCTTCTTTTGAGAAAATTCAGACTTGAAGTTTCTAAGCTACTGCTTTTAGCACAGGAGTCTGTGTCTATAGGCGAAATGAGAAGAGTTCAAGAAATATGACTATGGCATAGTTTTTAATCTTTCCTAATATGCTCATATAAACAGACAGAGAAAGCAACCAGGATAGCAAAGCTGAATCAATGTATACAGAAGCTCCAATTAACCTGTGTGCAAGGTACCTGGTGGCCATCAGAATCTGCATGGGTGGGGCAAAAAATAATACCTGTGTGGTGTCAGCAGCTATGCAGGAGAAGGCAGAGGAAGCAAAGGGTGTCTCCTGACCCAAGGACTGGAACTCTATCAGAAGATGCTAGAGGCAAAGTGGGGCAACCTGCAAGGCTCACAGAGGTTTGTGCCACTGCAGTTTATGGGTAGTGACAGGAGTCTGAGAAAGAGTCTCATTTCCAGTGGAAAGCCCTCCACCAAGGAATAGAATGCAATTTGAGCAGAGTGGCACCCAATCAGAGGAGGAAAGCAAAGAGGATGTCCACCTATAAGAAGGGCAAGGCAGGAGAGAAGACAGGTCATAAAAAGTACAATGACATTTTTTAACCACTTTGTAGAGATCGAAGAGGAAGCTCTAGAGCTGTGGAGATAGAAAAGCTAACTTGACCAATCCCTCTTCTCTAAGAGGGTACAGAGATAGTAATTTTCAAGCCCCATACAAAATCGTTATTTAAAAAAGAGACTAAGGAACATAATAATGTCTTTAAAGATAATAAAAGCATGTTAACAAGATATATTCCCATATAAAAGAACTTATAAGCTAATGTTTCAAAACAAGTTAGGTTTTAAGTGATATATGACATTAAAAAAAATAGAATCAGAAGACAATTCAAAAATGAAATAAGAAGACTAAAAAAAGAATTTAAAATGAAAAAAAAAATCAGAAATGAAGCCCAAATTAGGAAAAAATAAATAAACCACACACACACACAAGAAAGAATACTTACACCAGATAAAAGTTTAAGACAAACAGAAGATGAAAGGGGGAAATTTTTAAATATAAACAATCCACAGACAGTGATAGAACAGGGTTTAGAAAGGGTTACAGATAGAAAAAAGACTTAACCATAGACCAATTCCCAGAGAGGAAACCCAGAGCAGTAGAACAGAATATGTACTAAAATGTTACAATTCAAGAAAATATTCCTAAAAAATGACAAAGCTAAATATTGAAAGGATGATCATGTTCCCCAGAACTGTAAACTGTATTCCTTAAAAACCAACACTGGGCCTTATTTTTTAAAAAAATTACACAGCCTAACCAAAAAAACAAAAAACAAAAAACAAAAAACAAAACAAAAAAACAAAAACAAAAAAAAAACAATAAATCCATGAAAAATTACCAGTTTGTTTATAAAAACTTTCATCATACTTTTTGACAATAATAATTTATACCAGAAGAAACAGGGTAACACCAGGGAAAATACATGTGCCAAAGATTTTATACCTAGCCATAATAACTTTCAATTTTTTTTTTTAAATTTATGATAGTCACACAGAGAGAGAGAGAGAGAGAGAGGCAGAGACACAGGCAGAGGGAGAAGCAGGCTCCATGCACCGGGAGCCTGACGTGGGACTCAATCCCGGGTCTCCAGGATCGCGCCCTGGGCCAAAGGCAGGTGTCAAACCGCTGGGCCACCCAGGGATCTCCATAATAACTTTCAAATGTAAAGTCTCAAACCTAGCAATTCAGGAAATGTTGATCTCATGAAGACTTTCTAAGAAGTCAGTTGAAGAAAGAGCTCAAGCAATCAAAAGTCTGGAGAAACTCTGCCATAAGGATTGGGGGTGAGGGTTGGATATATATTTACCTATCAAAACTTGGAGTAAGTGACAGTAATAAGGGAGAAAGAGTGCTACATAATGACTATGTGCTTTGGCAATATGATACAGTTGAAGTATAAAAAATAAGGAAAAGGAGAATAGGGGAAAGCATGTGAAAAATAAACTTGCTGATTGCCATATGGCTATCATATAAAGGAACTACCTAAAATCAGATGCTGTGTGTAACAAGTAATGTACAGAAACCTGCATTTGAGTATTACTCTTAATACTTAATATAGTGTCAGGTGAAAAAAGAGGACGAAGATAGACATTTTAAAAGTAGAAGTGAAAAAAACTCACTAATAAAGTGTTTTCTGGGTTAAGCAGAAAAAGAGGAAAAATGTAAAAATGACGCAGAATTATAAAAAGTACTAACTCTCTCCTCAATTGTATACTATCATTTGTTTCAAAATAACACCTGCTCCCTTTTAATCCGGCTTCCATAAACTTCAACAACTACCTAAACAGAATGTTTTCTCATTTTTTATATTTGCTACATTATATTTTTAAACTCAGGTGGTAAGGATGCAGGCATTTCTTACAAGAGACAAGTGCAGAAATATTAAAATTTTATCTCTTTCCTTTGGAACTATAACCTCTTGTTAATAGCAAATATAAATTAAAGAAGGACACAAAGACCCTTACTATTTTGGAGACTTTTTAAAGACCACTTCATAATGACCTATATTGTGGTCCTATGAATTTTATAAATAATTTGTGTTGTTTAATAACTTTATGTGAGCACAAATATAGGCACAATGAAAATCTGATTACAAACTCTGCTCTCAGAATATCTTTCCATGAAGCTGAAATCAATAGTTCACTCATGTTTATATTCATCACTAAGTACAAATTTTTATGTACCTAGGTATGGGCATAATAGCTCAATCATGATTTTTGGTGAGTTTATACTTTATATGCTGATGTCTGTTTGATTTAAAGTTTATTTAATGATGGGACAGTAGGGTCAATATAGTGAAAAATAGACCAGAAGTAATCATTTGAAGCAAAACAAATAAATAAACAAAAACAACAAAACAGTTCTCCTGGCCATGAGAAGTTTCCTAGGTGATAAAATTTTTGAATACATTTTAGGATCAAACATATTTTCTGATTTCAGTTTCATATTAGCCAATATACCTAAAATAATAAGAAGTTTATATTGATCTATTCCTACTCACCTTATGAAATACTATCTGAATATTTAACTTTAATAGAAGAGAAAGGGACAGACCTAAATAACTTTGAAATTAGTTAATATTACCCAGCATAAATAAAGATACTAGAACTTATAATAATACAGAATTCTCATATATCTCAACTCCTAAAATTTACATTTGTTGAAGCAAACTAAATAGTGTATAGTTTTCAACGAAAAATCAACTTCAGACTTCGAGTTTTCCTGACAAATAAATGGCAATGCCGCTGTTTTGTAATTTTCCTGTGTTTGTCACTAAAGAAAAAATCATTAGATTCCCTAGGTATTTTGTTTTATCTAAACCTCATATTCATCTTGAGAATCATCAATTAGATTTTTTTTCAAGGATTTTATGTTTGTTATTACAAAAATATTTCCAGTTCTGTAAACAGGTTTGGTATCACTTTTCTGAATTAAATGACTGAATCTGGTGGCAGACTTGAAAAATTAAAAAAAAAAAAAAAGAAAAAGGAAATTTAGACTTTGGTGTTGATCCTTTTCTCACAATTTCTTCTCAACACCGCTAAAACAAACAAATAAAAAACTAGATACTTTTTGGACTTGAACTTCCATGAGTAGCTTTTCCACAGTCATCCCACTTCTCCCCTCATACATATTGACTGAGGAACAAATTTCATCTAGCCCATCCCTCTTAAAAATTAAGAAAATAAAAAAAAATAAAAAAAAATTAAGAAAATAAAGGTATGTCAGGGAAAAGTCAAATAACACTGTTACATCTGAAAGAAGCAGGCAATAGGACTGAACTGTTCAGTAACACCCAGAGTGTCTGGACACATCACCCTGGAGAACATGTGCTAGCTTGCTAAAGTGGCTGTGCACTTTGTCTTAGGGATGATTCAGTCTTTTTTTAATATTTTATTTATTTATTCATGAGAGACACACAGAGAGAGGCAAAGACATAGGCAAAGGGTGAAGCAGACTCCCTACAGGGAGACTGATACAGGACTCGATCCTAGGACCCTCGGATTACACCCTGAGCCAAAGGCAGACATTCAACCACTGAGCCACCCATGTGCTCTAGGGGGGTGATTCAGTCTTGTCATTAGATATTCCTAGAATACTACTTGATGCTTCCCACAAAGCAATATTCATCCTTTTAGTCTTTTAATAAGAGGGAAATAAGGAACAACAGAGAAAAAGAAAAGAGACAGAAGATATTGTATAGGTGATGTCTTCTATCTTTGTTAACAATTCAACCAAGCAAAGATTTATAAAAAAATTACTATGAGAGAATAACATCACCACAGTGGCAACATAGGTCATTCCTTACTTTGCTACCCCTCATGAGAAGCTCAAGAAATATCTATTCAAGACCAAGACACAACTGATAGAAACCTAGAACACAATGGTAAGGCTAAAGTAGCCCCCTGCACCTCAGAGACCAGAACAGAGTGCATTGGAAGTTAAGAGAAGCAGCTAATGTTGACAGCATTACCCCTTTCCCAGGCCAGTGTAGCACCATGTGAAGAGGTCTTCCTTGAGCTTCTAGTTCCTCCTGTGGAAAAAGAAAACCCAGGGGGAATATCTAGCTCTCCCTTCATAGTATTGTGGGCCACTCTTGTAGAGACTCTATTATGATCTTGCACCATGAGGACTGCAGGAAAAACCATAGTGCCTGGCCACTGGGAATCTGATTGTGACAGAGAAAGGGGTAGGGACTTGCAAGAGCAAGTACATAGATCTTGACAAACTGAATTCATATCTGCAGTGTCTCAGTGGTAATCCCAACCAGAGGTTTTACTCATCTGCAGAACCAAGTTAGAGGTGCACTCTGATCAGGGAAGTTGGCAGGGTACAGATTGGCCTGATTCAAATCCTGAAATGAGGATTTCCAGCGGTAAAGCCCAATTTGCTCATGCCTAGCCAAGGCATTGAGTACAGCCCACCCACTGAGGAGAGTGCCTGTTAGCCCATTTGAGCAGATGGGCTGGCAGCAACAACCAGAAGCTATGTGGCCCAGTGGCACTGAAACTGAAAGGAGGACAAGTAACCAGGTCACTCCCAGAAAAAAACCAGTAATGGGTATAGAATCTTCCCGCCCTATGTACAGGCAGGGTTTTAATTCAGAGATAAGACTGAGGGTAGCTCTTGGCCTCTCCTCTGGAGAGACTGTTTGGGAATTGAGAGTAGTCTGGAGAGTTCCCTCCCCTTCCTACCCAGGCAAGGGGGTTGAGACACAGCTCCACCAATTATAGAATATCTTCCAGCCCCATCTGACCAGAAGGGCTGGTAAAAACTTCTGAAAATTATGTAGACCAGCAGTGCTAGAGCTGCGAGGAGAGCAGACAGAACCAATAGTCTGTAGAGCAAAGCCAGTTCTGCCAGGGAGCTTGGGATGCAGTTTGGCTTGAGTTAACATAACAAAGAGCTTTACCAGTTTTAGAGCTACTTCTCCAGTTGTGCCCAGGTAGGAAATCTAATTAATAGCTTCACTCATCACTGAATATAGCTTTCAGCCTATCTGACCAGGCAATCTAACCAGAACACAAGGGAAGCTGCATAGGCCATTCAAGTACAGTGGCCCTCGAAAACAGAATCAAGTCCACAGCTTTTCTGTCTGCAGAACAAAACTGGTGACCTCATCTGACCAGGAAATTCAGTGCACACTAAAGCCTAATTTAGACCCCCAAACAACAAACTGTACAGGCAATGGGATCTGGCTTGCTGCCCAGCAAGGCCAGGGAAGTTAATTCATAGCCTCATCTACTCCTGAATATAGTAATCAATCTTGATCATCTAGTAAACATGACCAGAAAGTCCAGGTAACCACAGAGCCCATCCTACAGCCTCATTTAGGTAGGAGACCAGACTAGTAGTCCTATTCATCTATTCTCAGCCACTGGCGCATCCTCACTCCTGTTCTCAGAGCTCAAATAGTTGCCTCACCCCAAAATAGGCCATAATAGCAGGCCCCATCTGCCCAAAGACATTACCAGCTGATGTGTCCGGAAACCCAAACTGAGCTGACTGGTGAAAAACTGTCTCTGCCAAAGCAAACCTGTAAAGTATGGAAGAGTAACTCCATTACTCAAATGTGCAGATACTAGCATAAGGAATCAAGAATCATGAAAAATCAGGTACATATGACATCATCAAAGGAAACTAATAAAGCTCCAATAAGTGACCCTAAAGAAATGGAAATCCATGAACTATCAAAGAACACAAAATAATCCTCTTAAGGAAGTTTAGTGCACTACAAAAAAGCACAAATAACTAAATGAAATCAAGAAAGCAATATATGGCCAAAATAAGTTAAACAAGAAAGAGCAACCATTGAAAAACAAACAGAAATTCCTAGAGTTAAAAAATACAATAACTGAACTGAAGAATTCATAGAAGCTTTCAAAAGAGGACTCAACCATGCATTAGAATCAGCAACATGGAAAATAGGACACTGGAAATTACCCAATCAGAGGACCAAAAAGGAAAAAAAAAAAAAAACAGTAAAGAAAGCCAATGGGGATTATAGGACATAATGAAAAGAAACATTATTTGCATTGTGGAAATTCGGAAAGGAGAAGAGAAAGAGAAAGGGACAGAAAGATATATATTTTAAGTAACAGTTGAAAACTTCTTGAACTCAGGTAAATGATGGACATCCAAATCCATGAGGCACAAAGGACTCCAAATAGGTTAAATCTGAATAGGGTTACACTGAGACACACTGTAATTAAATTGTTAAAAGACAAAGAATTTTAAAAAGTAGCAAGAAGAAAGAGAGATGATATATACAAAGGAAACCCCATAAGAATATTGGTATATTTCTCAATAGAAAATTTTCAGGCCAGGAAAGAATAGGATGACATATCAAATGCTTTGAGAGGAAATCTATCAATCAAGATTCTTATGCCTGAAAAAAAAAAAAAAAAAGATTCTTATGCCTGGTAAGGCTGTGATTCAGAAATGAAGGAGGAATAAAAACTTTCCTGAACAAACAAAAACTGAGGGAGTTCATTACCATGAGACCAGCCTTACAAGAAATGCTAAAGGGATTCTTTAGAATACTAATTAGTATCAATAAAAATAACTTGACGAGATGAGCACTGGGTGCTATGCTGTATGTTGGCAAATCAAACTCCAATAAAAAATATACAAAAAAAATCCATAAGAATACATAAAGGTAGTATATGTCTGACTGGTAATGATAAATATGTAATCATGGTTAAATTCCTTGATATGGTAATAGTGGTAAATAACTCACAACTCTAGTTTAAAAGTTTAAAAAATCATCATTGCAAAAATAACTATAAATACAATAATATGTAATTAGTTACACAATATAAAGAAACAGATTATGATGGCAATAACCTAAAATGTGAGGTGGAGAAGAAGTAAAAGTGCAGAGTATGTGAATTCTAGTGAATAAAATTGAATATGGGTACAAGCTTAAGATATTTTATGTAATTTCATGGTAACCACAAGAAAAAAATCTTGTAGTAATTACACAAAAGGATATCATAAAGATGTTAGAACATACTGATATCAAAAGACTAGAGAGAGAGAGAGAGAGAGAACAAGGAACAATGGATCTACAAAACAACCAGAAAAGAATGAACAAAATGGCAATAGTGTTTACCTATCAATAATTAAATGTAAATGGATTGCATTCTCCTATCAAAAGACATAGAATGGCTGAGTGGGTTAAAAATAAAAAGAACAACCAACAATATGCTGCCAACACAAGACTCACTTTAGTCTTAAAGACAGACATAGAGTGAAGGGATGGGAAAAGACATTTCAAGCAAATTATAACAGCAACAACAACAACAGCAACAACAATAAAGGCAGGAGGAACTATACTTATATCAGACAAAATAGACTTTAAAGTAAAATTAAAATGCTAAAAAGAGACAAAGAAGGTCATTGTATAATGATAAAGGGGTCAAAATATCAAGATGATAGAACAAATGTAAATATTTATGCACCTAATATCAAAGCACCTGAATATGCATAGCAAAAACAGAGCTAAAGGGAGAAGTAAACAATAATACAATAATAATTGCAGACTCTCAACAATGGATAGACCCTACACAGAGAGAATCAACAAGGAAACAGTGGATTTGAACAATACTATATACCAAATGGGCATAAGAGACATATACAAAACATTGTGTACAACAACAGAATATATATTCTTACCAAGGGCACAACTCCTCTTCCATCCTCATTCTGATTATATCCAGTCATAGCATTTTTTTTTTTGGCCTGATTATATACCAAATGGGCATAAGAGACATATACAAAACATTGTGTCCAACAACAGAATATATATTCTTACCAAGGGCACAAGGAATATTTTCTAGTATAGATCATATATTAGGCCAAAAAACAAGACTTAACAAATTCAAGAAGACCAAAATCAAACATGTAGAAATTAACAGTCTCCTGAACAGCCAATGGATCAAAGAAGTAATTGAAAGGGAAATTTAAAAGTTTTCTGGGGATCTCTGGATGGCTCAGTGTTATAGTGCTTGCCTTCGGCCCAGGGCATGGTCCTGGAGTCCTGGGATCAAGTCCCATGTCAGGCTCCCTGCATGGAGCCTGCTTCTCCCTCTGCCTGTGTCTTTGCCTCTCTCTCTCTCTCTCTCTCTCTATCTATCTATCTATCTCTCTGTGTGTCTCTTATGAATAAATAAAATAAAATCTTAAAATAAAATTAAATTAAAAATTAAAAAATAAAAAGTTTTCTGAGACAAATGAAAATGGAAACAAAACATACCAGAACTTATGGGATGCAGCAAAAGCAGTTTTAAGTGAGAAGTTCATCACAATAAATGCCTACACTAAGAAGCAAGAAAGGTCTCAAATAACTTAATACTATACCTTAAGAAACTATAGAAAGAACAAACTGAGCCCAAAGTTAGCAGAAGAAAGGAAATAATGAATATTAGAGCAGAAATAGATGAACAGAAACAGGATAGAAAAGATTAACCAAACTAAGAGCTGGTTCTTTAGAAGTGGGAAAATTTTTAGGACCATACAACTTAGTGAGTCAAGAAGAAAAAGAAAATATGAATAGACTAGTTACTAGTAAGAAGATTTAATCGCTCATCAAAAATCTTTCAATAAAGAAAATTCTAGGACCAAATGGCTTCATTGTTCAATTTTAGCAAGAAGAATAATTAACACCAGCTCTTTTCAATATCTTTCAAAAAAATCAAAGAGGAAGAAACATTCCCAAATTCATCTTATGAAGTGAGGATTATCTTAATACCAAAACCAGAAAAGGATACTACTAGAAAAGAAAACTATACGCTGATATCCCTAATGAATACAGAAAAAAAAAATCTCAATAAGTAGTAGCAAACTG
The DNA here is from genome assembly GCF_018345385.1 of Vulpes lagopus. NCBI lineage: Eukaryota > Metazoa > Chordata > Mammalia > Carnivora > Canidae > Vulpes > Vulpes lagopus. Next base: position 108,610,344 of record NC_054825.1, on the reverse strand, counting down.
AATTAAGCAGCACATCAAGGGAATCGTTCATCATGATCAAATGGGATTTATCCCTGGGGATCATTCAACACAAATAAATCAATGTGACAAAGTATATTAATAAAATGAAAGAGAAGAAACATGGTTATCTCTAATAATGCAAAAAAAGAGACATTCCACAAAACTCAACATCCATTCATGATAAAAACTCAACTTTCCCTCTGGGATTAGAAACAAGACAAACGTGCCCATTCTCACCACTCCTTCAACATGATATTGGCAGTCCAAGTTAGAAATCAGGCAAGAAGAAAAATATAAGGTGTCTGAATTGAAAAGGAAGAAGGAAAATGGTCTCTCTTTACAAAAGACATAATTTTACATAAAGAAGATTTTTTAAAAATATTTTATTTATTTATTCATGAGAGACACAGAGAGAGAGTGTGTGTGTGAGACAGAGACAGAGAGAGAGGGAGAGAGGCACAGGCACAGGCAGAGGGAGAAGCAGGCTCCATACAGGGAGCCTAACCTGGGACTTGATCCTGGGTCTCCAGGATCAGGCCCTGGGCTGAAGGTGGCGCTAAACCACTGAGCCACGCAGGCTGCCCCCCATAAAGAAGATCTTAAGGAGGAGTTAGGATGGTGGAATAACAGGTGGACCCTGAGTTTGCCTCATCCCTCTAACACAGTGAGATCAACATCAAATCACTTTGAACAACAGGGAAATTGATCTGAGGATTAAGAAAACAATCTGCACAATTGGAGGGAGAGAATGTGCCAGATGCAAGGTTCAGAGATGAGAAATTGGGGGAAAGAAAAGCTGAGGTGCCTTGTAGGGGAGGGTGGTCTTTTTGCAGAGAGAAGTCAGGGAAAGAGTGAGAGAGCAGGAGAGAGAGCATCACATAGTAGGGTTCATGCAAGACACCACGGTGTGGGGATCCTCTGGGTCACGCTGGGAGAGAATGCTCCCCTTCCTGGAGTACATTTGGAAGAAGGTATATTGCCTCTCCAAGGACAAAAGGGCCATTTGGGATCATTGAGTGACTCTTCAACAGCAGGGGACAGAGGCACATGCAGAGGGCAGATAACCTGGTTGCAGCTTTTTGCTCCAGACACCTGAGCAGTCCTGCAACTGCTTTTCTGAAACAGAATGGTGCCAGGAACAGCACTATGAGGGTTAGGGGGAGATTATGATTATGGGGGAGGGAATCAGGTCTGTGCCTTGCCACGTCCTTTAAGAACTGGGGTTTTGAATCCCACCTGTGGCCACAGATAAAACACAGGAGAACTGTGGCACCAGCATGCCCATGGGCCTGGGGATAGACATGTTGAGGGCAGGGATCTGATGAAAGCCTGGGACACAAGAGGGGAGATTGTTCCTTTATTTTGCTTTTTTTTTTTTTTTTTTGTGAGGGCCTCCTGAACCGTGCCTGATGAGAGTTCCCTTCCTCAGGGATGAGAGAGCAGGGTTATTCATTCGTCCACTCCCCTGACCCGCTCACCAGCAGTTGGACTTTAGAAAGAAATATACTGCCTCCAGTGGGGGCTGGAGTCCCTTAGACCAAACCTTGTCCCCCTGCACCTGGCAGGGGAATCTTTACTAGGGCAGGTCTGATTGTGAAACAGCACAGTGGAGTGAGCCTCTCCCCCAGGGGACCAACACAGCACGACCCCGCCACTCCCACCCCCTGCCCAAACACACAGAACATCAGCTTCATTTCTAGTGGAAATAGGACCAGGCTTTCTTTTCTAAAATTTTAAATAAAAAATTTTTAATTTAATTTCTTTTCTTTGAAATCAGGCTTATAGTTTTTGTTTGTTTCTTTTTCCTTTTCTCTTTTCTTGGAACAGGTGCTTATCTTAACAAACAAATCAAAGAACACCTAGTTAAAGGTCCAAACACTCCCTACTGCAAGCAAGGAGGAACTCTGCAGAGGAGTAACCTATGGGAAAGAGGAGCCTAAACACAACAGCACAGTGATAACATACACTGGAAACACTGAAGTACCAGGCCCTGGACACTTAGGCGTCCTTCTTCATATAGTATTACTTTCAGAAGCAAGAAACATAACAAGCTTTCATAACCTCTAGAAGACACATAATGTCAAGATGGAGGAATTCTCTCCAAAAAAAGCTCAAGAAGAAATCACAGCCAGAGATTTGCTCCAAACAGATATGAGCAATATATCTGAACAGGAATTTAGAACAACATAGAACAATAGTCATAAGAATACTAGCTAGGCTTGAAAGAAGCACAGAAGACACTAAAGAAACCCTGGCTACAGACATAAGAGACTAATCAGGCCAAAAAAAAAAAATGCTATGACTGGATATAATCAGAATGAGGATGAAAGAGGAGTTGATTAAATAAATGATATAGAAGATAAAATTATGGAAAATAATTAAGCTGAAAAAAACAAGGGAAGAAAATTATTAGATCATGATAGACTTAGGGAACTCAGAAATTCCACAAAGCATAATAATATCCATGTCATAGGAGCCCCAGAAGGAGAATGGGAAAAAAGGGCAGAAGGTTTATTTGAACAAATTATAGCTAAGAACTTCCCTAATCTGAGGAAGGAAACAGGAATTCAAGTCCAAGAGGCACAGAGAACTCTCTCCAAAATCAACAAAAACTGGGGCAGCCCAGGTGGCTCAGCGGTTTAGCACTGCCTTCAGCCCAAGGCCTGATGCTGGAGACCCAGGATCAAGTCCCATGTCAGGCTCTCTACATGGAGCCTGCTTCTCCCTCTGCCTGTCTCGCTCTCTCTTTCTCTCTTTGTATCTCATGAATAAATAAATAAAATATTTTTAAAAAATCAACAAAGACAGGTCAATGCCAAGGCATTTCATAGTGAAACTTGCAAAATACAAAGACAAGGAGGGAATTCTGAAAGCAACTAGGGATAAAAGGTCCTTAACCTACAAGGGTAGACATATGAGGTTAGAAGCAGATCTGACCATAGAAACACAGCAGGCCAGAAGATAGTGGCATGCTATAATCAACATGATAAGAGGGAAAAATATGCAGCCAAGAATACTATATCTAGCAAAGCTGTCATTCAGAATAGGAGGAGAGATAAGAGTTTCCAAGACAAGCACAAACCAAAGGGTTCACAAACACTAAAACAGTTCTGCAACAATATTAAAGGTGATCCTTTGGATTGGAGAGATGAAGACTAGAAAGGAACAGAGACAATCTATAAGAACAGTGACTTAAGTAATACAATGGCAGCGCTAGCCAGATTTATCAAAAAGAAAGGAGAAAGGACTCAAATAAGTAAAATCATAAATAAAAAAGGAGAGATCAAAACTAACATTTCAGAAATACAGACAATTATAAGAGGATATTATGAGCAATTATATGCAACAAATTGTGCAATCTGGAAGAAATGGATAAATTCCTTGGAACATATAAACTATCTAAACTAAAACATGAAGAAATGGAAAATTTGAATAGACCAATAATCAGCAAAGAAATTGAACTGGTAATCAAAAATCTCCCAACAAACAAGAGTACAGGGCCAGATGGCTCCCCAGGAGAATTTTAACAAACATTTAAGAAATTAAAACCTATTTTTCTGAAGCTGTTGCAAAAAATAGAAAAGGAAGGAAAACTTCCAAATCCATTCTATAAGGCCAGCATTATCTTGCTTCCAAATCCTGACAAACACCCCACTAAAAAGGATAATTACAGACCAATATCCCTGATGAGCATGGATACAAAAAACTCTCAACAAGATACTAGCTAATTGAATTAAACAACACCTTAAGAGAATCATTCACCACGATCAAGTGGATTTATTCCTGGGCTGCAAGGTGGTTCAATATTTGCAAATCAATCAATGTGATACAACACATTAATAAAAGAAAGGATTAGAACCATATGATTCTCTCAATAGGTGCAGAAAAAGCATTTGACAAAGTACAGCATCCTTTCTTGATAAAAACCCTCAACTAAGTAACGATAGAAGGAGCATACATCAGCATCATAAACAGGCCATATATGAAAGACCCACAGCTAATACCATCCTCAATGGGGAAAAACTGAGAGCTTTTCTTCTAGGGGTGTCAGTAACAAGACAGGGATGTCCACTCTCACCATTGTTATTTAACATAGCACTGGAAGTGCTAGCGTCAGCCATCAGACAACAAAAAGAAATCAAAGGTATCCAAATCAGCAAGGAAGAAGTCAGCTTTCACTCTTCATAGGTAACATGATACTCTATGTAGAAAACCTGAAAGATTCCACCAAAGATTTTGCCAGAATTGATAGACAAACTCAGTCAAGGCACAGGATACACAACCAATGTACAGAAATCTGTTGCATTTCTATATACGAATAATGAAACAGCAGAAAGAGAAATCAAGGAATTGATCCTATTTGCAATTTCACCAAAACCTGTAAGATACCTAGGAGTAAACCTAACCAAACAGGAAAAAGATCTGTGGGCTAAAAACTATAGAAACTTATAAAAGAAACTGAAGACACAAAGAAGTGGAAAAACATCCCATGCTCATGGATTGGAAGAACAATTCATTCAATGCAATCCCTATCAAAATATCATCAGCAATTTTCATAGAACTAGAATACATAATCCCAAAATTGGTATGGAACCACAAAAGACCCTGAATAACCAAGTCTTGAAAAAGAAAAGCAAAGCAGGAAGCATCACAATCCCAGACTTCAAGCTCTATTACAAAGATTACAATTAATCATCAAGACAGTATGGTAATGGCATAAAAACAGACACACAGATTGATGGAATAGAATAGAGAACCCAGAAATGGACCCACAACTATATGGTCAACTAATCTTTGACAAAGCAGGAAAGAATGTCCAGTGGAAAAAAGACAGTCTCTTCAACAAATGGTGTTAGGAAAACTGGACAGCAACATGCAGAAGAATGAATCTGGACCACTTTCTTACACCATACACAATAATAAATTGGGTGAAAGACCTAAATATAAGACAGGAAACCATCAAAATCCTAGGGGAGAAAACAAGCAGCAATACCTTTGTCCTCAGCCACAGCAACCTCTTACTTGAAACATCTCTAGAGGCAAGGGAAACAAAAGCAAAAATGAACTATTGGGATCGTATCAAGATAAAAAGCTTCTGCACAGTGAAGGAATCAATCAACAAAACTAAAAGGCAACTTACAGAATAGGAGAAGATATTTGCAAATGACCTATCAGATAAAGGGTACTAGTATCCAGACTCTATAAAGAACTTATCAAAATCAACACCCAGAAAACAGATAATCCAGTTAAGAAATGGGCAGACGACATGAACAGACATTTCTCCAAAGACAATATATACATGGCTACCAGACACATGCAGAAATGCTCAGCACCACTCATCATTAGGGAAATACAAATCAAAACCGTAATGAGATACTACCTCATTCCTGTCAGAATGGGTAAAATTAACAACTCAAAGCACAGATGTTGGTGAGGATGTGAGAAAGGGGAACCCTCTTGCACTGTTAATGGGAATGCAAGCTGGTGCAGCCACTCTGGAAAATAGTATGGAAGTTCCGCAAAAAGTTAAAAATTTCACCAAAGAGGACATAGACATATCCAACAAGCACATGAGAAAATGCTCCGCATGACTTGCCATCAGGGAAATACAAATCCAAGCCACAATGAGATACCACCTCACACCAGTGAGAATGGGGGAAATTAACAAGGCAGGAAACAACAAATGTTGGAGAGGATGTGGAGAAAGGGGAATCCTCTTGCCCTGTTGGTGGGAATGTGAACTGGTGCAGCCACCGTGGAAAACTGTGTGGAGGTTCCTCAAAGAGTTAAAAATAGACCTGCCCTACCACCCAGCAATTGCACTACTGGGGATTTACCCCAAAGATACAGATGTGGTGAAATGCCGGGACACCTGCACCCCGATGTTTATAGCAGCAATGTCCACAATAGCCAAACTGTGGAAGGAGCCTTGGTGTCCATCAAAAGATGAATGGATAAAGAAGATGTGGTCTATGTATACAATGAAATATTACTCAGCCTTTAGAAATGACAAATATCCACCATTTGCTTCAACGTGGATAGAACTGGAGAGTACTATGCTGAGTGAAGTAAGTCAATCAGAGAAGGACAAACATTATATGGTCTCATTCATTTGGGGAATATAAAAAATAGTGAAAGGGAATAAAGGGGAAAGGAGAGAAAATAAGTGGGAAATATCAGTGAGGATGACAGAACATGAGAGACTCCTAACTCTGGGAAATGAACAAGGGGTAGTGGAAGGGGAGGTGGGCAGGGAGATGGGGTGACTGGGTGACAGGCACTGAGAGGGGCACTTGATGGGGTGAGCACTGGGTGTTATGCTATATGTTGGCAAATCGAACTACAATAAAAAATATACAAAAAAAAGAAGTTAAAAATAGAACTACTCTACGACCCAGCAATCGCACTACTAGGTATTTACCCAGGATAGAAAATACTGCTTAGAAGGGCACATGCAGCATTATCAACAACATATAAATTATGGAAAGAGACCAAATGTACAATGACTGATGAATAGATAAAGAAGTGGTACGTATACACAAACGCACACACACAGAAATATTATTCATCTATCAAAAAGAATGAAATCTTACCATTTGCAACAATGTATATGAAGCTGGAGACTATTATGCTAAGTAAAATAAATCAATCAGAGAAAGAGAAATACCACATGATTTCACTCATGTGAAATTTAAAAAACAAAACAGATGAATGTTGGAGGGAAAAAAAGAGGGAGGCAAACCATGAGAACTACTGAAGGGTGAAGGAGAGGTTTGGGTGGAGATGGGCTAGATGTGTGATGGGTTATTAAGGAGGGGACTTGCTATAATGAGCACTGGGTGTTGTATGTAAGTGATGAATCACTGAATTCCACTCCTAAAACCAATATTGCACTATATGTTAACTAACCAGAATTTAAATAAAAACTTGACACTAAAAACAATAAAAATTAAAAAAAAACTTATACATGTCAATTATTTCTCAATAAACTGAAAAATATGAACAAATGAAGGTGAAATAAAGACATTTTCAGATAAAAGAAAACTAGAAGCAGCTCTATAGTACAAGAGAGAGTAAAGGAAGAGGAAATTCTTCAAGATGATTGAAAAGTCATTAGATGGAAAACTTGGAACCTTGGAAAAGCATGATGGACATTGGAAATGGTATATATCTGAGTAAATGCAAAAATCTATCTTTTTGTTTCTTTTTGCCATTTTCCTCTGTTTATGAAATACATACTTATTAAAAAACATTGTTATGAAGTTGCAATGACTTAAATAATCATGATATAACTATTAATCATTCAAATACATAAGAGATAAAATTATTAAAATATTACAGTATACATTTGCCATATTGGAACATGATTTGACTTCTTATGTGTAGTATACATGTCTAGAAAACGTGGCATCATAATTCTTAATAATTAGGATACTATCCAGAAATTATTGGCTATTTTATGATGTGCAGCTATTAAGGGATTTTATCAGTATAGAAGCAAGTAAGCAAGTTCACAAAAGCTGATACTGCATCACATTTCTTGTAACATAAAAGAAAATTAAATAATTTACCTACAAAAACACAAGGGCTTTACTGGTAAATATTACCTAAAGTTTCAAAACATTTTCAACAATCTACCTTATAGTGATAACTGGAAATAATTTTTTAAAGAAGTGCTTATTGAATATTATTTGAATGAGTTTCTTTCAAAATATCATAAAATTATATGAAAGATGATCCTATGTGGTGCGTATTATGAAATTTAACAGAAACTATGACAAAAGATGGAAAAATTACCCACATAGTATCATCACTTCACCTTATAAACTTTTCATCAGGTATGTTACTATGATTATTTTGGTTTCAATCCAAAGCCAAGATTTGAGCAAGTAAAAAAAGAAAAGAAAAAGAAAAAAATTTAAAGCAAATTTCTATTAGTCCATTTCATTGAGTAAAATTTTTTTTATCCTAAAGAATATTTTTCATTTTTATATGTAACTATTTAAATATGAAACTTAAAATGCATTGTCTTGATTTTAATATATTTTCAAATAGTGTGAATAGTTAGATGTGGCAGATTTTTGACACCAGTGTGGCCCCCAAATACATCTGTGTGTATGCTCATGTTACTTCTGGAATCTAATATGCAGGTTTGCACAGGCAGCTCCTGAAAATCTGAGTTCCTCCACAGCCTGACATCAGCTCCTTCTTAGAAGGGCCTACAAAGCATACTTGTTTAAATATAGCTTCAGAAAGGGAAGATCATCTATGCCAACAAAAGGTAGTTTACCACTAAGGTCAGCAGGAGTCCATATGAGAACCACTATTGCAATTCTTAATCACTGTCCTCATTGCCATGCAAATCTTCTTTATACACCATTGTGAAAATGCTATGCCAGTTCCCATGACAGTAAAATGTGTGCATTCCATTGTCCAAGGGCCTATGTGCATGTTATGGCTACCGTAGGAGATAACTTTAACTCATCACTGTCCACATTTTGCCCACCAGCAACATTGTCCAAAACAATGTAATGTGAGTCATGGAAGCAAATTGCATGCATAACTTACCGTTTTTTCATAGTAAAAATCAAAATTAGTAATTTATTTTATCATATATTATGTATATTATTATTATATTTTATTTCACTCAATATATACAAAGTGTTACCATTTGCCCCTGCTGTCTATATAGGAGGGTGCAAAGGTAAACAGGAGAATATGTCTACATTCAGATGCTTATTACTCTTTTGTCAGGGAAATGGATGAATTAGTTATATAACTACAGGTTGATAGACCATTTCAGTCCTTTCTTCCCATAAAGTTAGCACATTGCAAGGTTGTACGCAGTGCACACCACACAGTTTTCAGAGAAGACACACACTGGCCTCTGGGACACCAGCCCCTGGAGTAGGCCACACAGAACCTGTGTGGTTGAACCTGTGAGTGAAATAAGACAACGAGAATGCACAACCTCAAGCCTGCACATCCTGACAGCCCTTGTGTGAAACACCTGGGTTGAAGCTGATTCAGTTTCCTTATTTAAAATAATACATACATTTAGATACACTGTTGGTCAATTCCAATTTTGAATTTCTGACTTTCTTGTCAGCTTTTCTCTGTGCTCCTCACTATGTGTTAATCTTGGCACTACAGGTCACTTCCAAACCTATTTAGTTCAAGATGTCACTAGCTCTTATTGAACAGTAAAAAAGACTTGATTTTTATAGCTTTGCAGATGCACAGTTCTACCTGAATGAACTTGAAATGTTATAACAACGAATGTACTCATAATTCTATTTTGACTATGGGAAAAATATATTGATTAAAGTCCTTTGGATCTGAAGATTAAGATAAAAGGGGCACAATATGCTAACTGGGATAACAGATATTAAGCATGCATATACCAAGAAATATAAGGTTTTCTTCTTCTTGTCCTCCTGAAACTGACATCTTCTTGTGGAAGTTAGGGTAGAACTCTTTTCTACTACTCCTGGCCCTCATCATTAAACACTCTGCCCCAAAGGGATTGGATTGATTGATTCTATTGGTGAAACTGGGAAGGATTAGCTGGGCAGCTGACAGCAATGTTGTCCCTAAATAGTGAGTGACCTTTCTATGGAAGCGTGGGCACTTTCTTGGGGGTTGGTAGGAGTGTGGGGCCCAGAAGCCACATTTACATTTAATGATCTGAACGACAAGGGCTCAGATGTCCAGTATGTCTGCGTCCTGGCAACCTGCTATGCAGGACTCTTATCCCTTAGTTACTAGATGGAGGAGCATCCAGGGGATCTGAGGAAGGACCAGGGCAATGCAGCGATAACTAGGGTGGGATAAGGAGAGCTTGGGGTATTGGCTATTGAGAGTAGTTTGGAAGTATTTTCATATTTAACAATTCATACTAGTGCATCATGGTGGAACAGTGGACCTCGTGGGGATGCTTAGGCTTCATAAGGTTGTCTGGGGCTGTGAGGGAGTCCATAGACTTTTAACATTGTGATCAACCTCAAATCTAGGCTCAGGGTGTGAAGTGTCTACATAGACTGCTGAGCCTCTGGTTAATCATAGGCTAGGGGAGGAGACTGTCTCTGCTCTGGTATTTCTTCCGCATAACGGGAAGTGACCCTTCCCTGACCCCTTTCTTACTTTTCTCTGTCCCTTACCTACTCGTCCCTAGGGGAGGTGAAATAATTTCCCTGACAGGTAAATTTGGGACCAATAATCTGCTCACATCTGGCATGGCTTCTCCATTTTCCACCTGAGAGGGACCTGAGTTTAGTCTTTTTTGCTCTTCTAGGCTATGCATCCTACTGAGCAGAATCCTCCGAGGGTCATTGAAGCTTAATTGTTACTCTAGGAGAGCAAGCTGTTATATTTGTGTCATTTACTGGGCTGTCCTCCTGCCTAGAACAGTGCCTGAGACATCATAGGTGCTTATTGTTGGAAGAATGAATTCATAATTTATTCAGAATTTTGATCAGGAGGACAGTGCTATATATAAAGAACTCAGAGATCTAAACTTTAAAGATGAGACATAAACAGAGAGAAGTAGCACAAGACTCACCTAACAAAGACTGAAAGGATGACATGAAGCAGAAGATATGATTGCTTGTCTAAATAAAGATACCAAAAATATGTGCTTGGGCTACAGAACAGTGGCTAAATGAGAATGTTTGGGAAGAACAAGTTGTGGAGGAGGGATTGCACTGATGGGTGAGGGGATCTGACATGAGGTAAGGGTGCATTCAGGTCTGTTTTCTTGACTTGTAACAGGAAGGATCATCTACATGTAAGGATGCTAATAAAAATCATTAGCATGAATTTTTGCTTGCTTTCTGCTCCTTCTGAGGGAACAACATAAAAAACAAGAAATAATGGATTTTGCTTTAGTAAAACACTAGATAAGTCAAGATCTAGTATTTTGCTTTGTTATCTCTGCAAAAAATAAATAATAGCTCAGTGTTCTCTAGTATAGCAAAACAGATTTGGTTGTAGTGGATTGCAATCCTTTGCTTTTTAAATTTAACTTATGAGCTCTGTCTTACAGCATACTGGTAAGGGAATCAAATCTTTTTTCACTAGACAAAATGCTATTGAAACCTTAGATCTTTGAAATGACCTTGAATCCAAAACTACGAAAACTACAAAATTTGGTATCATTTTTTATTGTTTTGAATATGAACATTTCTGTGTTTTCTACTAACACAAGCCCAGTTATGTAAATAACACAAACATATAAATGTCTAAATATAGAAGTATCTCATTGTACTTAAATATTAGTAGGTTTCACATTACTGAAAACAAAGATTTTTTTTTTTAATTTTTTTTTAAATTTCTTATTTATTTATGATAGTCACAGAGAGAGAGAGGCAGAGGCAGAGACACAGGCGGAGGGAGAAGCAGGCTCCATGCACCGGGAGCCCGATGTGGGATTCGATCCCGGGTCTCCAGGATCGCGCCCTGGGCCAAAGGCAGGCGCCAAACCACTGCGCCACCCAGGGATCCCTGAAAACAAAGATTTTATAACTTCCAATTCTTTCTAGTCATTGAACTTAACTTTCTCTTTTTTAAAAAATGGTAATCCATTAAAAACTGAAAAGGAACACAAATCTCATGAAAAGGAAATTTTATAACAATAATAAAATTTACATTTAAAGTTGTTCAGTAGCTTTTTAAGTGTAAGTTTGTAATTCTATTGCCAGGAATGATTTAGCCCCAGATTCAAATGTGTAAGATTCTGCACAGCTTCCAGAGGTGTAAATAACTCCATCACAGTTGGTTAATCATTGATAGAATGTGCCACAGTATAGCTAATTAGTGCACTGTTCATTGTCTGAAGGAAGCAAGTGGCTAGCTGTGCTAATAATTTCCATAATTTGGATTGTCAAATTATGTTTAGATTAAAAATCCTGGAGAAGATCCACATAGGAAAGCAAAATCTTTTTCTAGACCACAGGAAGAAGATCTAAGCGAATTTTGAGGACTATTGTCTTTATTTTTATTGAAATTGTTAAATGTAATGAGCAATGTTAAATTTGAGATTTTAATAAGATAAATTTCAGTGATGGAAAGCTGAGTTCATTTTCTTTTAATATGGCATAATTTTACTTTATAGAATAATATATAAAGTGATAGATTCATACAGGACAAAGGACTTTGAAATATCTTACACTTTATTCCTATCTCTGCTACTAATTTCTTATTTATGGTCACATGATACAAATATCTCAATGAAAGAAATGTTTACTAAAGGAATGAATCTCAATAATATGTGAAGAACTATGTTAATGACTTAGATTCTGTTGTTGTTACGTGGACATCCAAATAGGTCTGTCCACACATTTTTTTTTTTTTTTGTCTTCTGCTTCATAGAATTTATTGAATGAAACACAGGATTCTACTTTCTCTCATAGTTATTCTGTCCAGTATCTATCCAAAAATAAGCAGTCCAAGACTTTTGGAGCTGGAAAGATTCTTAGAAATCAAATTGTCATGGGCTTTTCATTACTAATAGATAAAGAAATAGAAACGAGTCCAGGTAATGTGCTTTGCTCAAAGCTGAACAACCAGTTAAATAAAAGGGCTAAACCTAAGTTGAAGTTCACTTCAGGAGGCAAGTAGTTCCATTCTTCCTTCACAGACAGTGTTTACAGCTATCCTCTGGATATGACACATATGGATACTCAGCAGGTTAGGAGCCCCTTTCATGTTTCCCAACCCAGATCTCCTTCCTGGAGTAGGTGAGACCCTGAGCATCTCCTGGTGAAGGGAAGGGCTATAGGGCCCCCTGACTGTGTGAGGTGCTGAGCCATCACTCAGACAGCACAAATGGGTCTCAGAGGAAATATTTGGAATTGGGCTTGATTAAACTTTGGCCAATTTTGTTAAAATGGGAAACAAACTATCTTTTGTCCACCTATTATTCTGTGTACTGCTCCATGTGGAAGAGGCCTATTTATGAAATGATATACAAATGACTCTCTTTTTACTGAGTGGCATAGAGAGCCTGCAATAAAGCTAGTCACATCATATGTAGATTTGAAGTACTGTGGTTACCCATCTTGGTAGAACCCAGCTCAATCATTGTGCACGAGTGTCTGTGTGTGTGTGTGTGTGTGTGTGTGTGTGTGTGTGTGTGTGTGAGGGAAGCTATGGAAAATCTGAGGACCTACATGGATAAAGGAACCCTGAAGGAAAGGCAAGGGATTAAATTTTAGCCAAGTCCCCTTATTTTCTCTGATGTGCCTCTGGAGGTTATAAACTCATAACAAAAACAATAGAGATGTGTAAATTGCCCTGGGTAACATTGACATTTTCACAATATTAATTCTGCCAATCCATGAGCATGGAATATTTTTCCATCTCTTTGTGTCTTCCTCAATTTCTTTCAGAAGTGTTCCATAGTTTTTAGGGTATAGATCATTCACCTCTTTGGTTAGGTTTATTCCTAGGTATCTTATGCTGTTGGGTGCAATTGTAAATGGGATTGACTCCTTAATTTCTCTTTCTTCAGTCTCATTAGTGTATAGAAATGCCATTGATTTCTGGGCATTGATTTTGTATCCTGCCACACTGCCAAATTGCTGTATGAGTTGTAGCAATCTTGGGGTGGAGTCTTTTGGGTTTTCTATGTAGAGTATCATGTCATCGGCGAAGAGGGAGAGTTTGACTTCTTCTTTGCCAATTTGAATGCCTTTAATGTCTTTTTGTTGTCTGATTGCTGAGGGCAATTTACACGTTTAATGCAATCCCTATCAAAATACCATGGACTTTCTTCAAAGAGTTAGAACAAATTATTTTAAGATTTGTGTGGAATCAGAAAAGACCCCGAATAGCCAGGGGAATTTTAAAAAAGAAAACCATATCTGGGCGCATCACAATCCCAGATTTCAGGTTGTACTACAAAGCTGTGGTCATCAAGACAGTGTGGTACTGACACAAAAACAGACACATAGATCAATGGAACAGAATAGAGAATCCAGAAGTGGACCCTCAACTTTATGGTCAACTAATATTCGACAAAGGAGGAAAGACTATCCACTGGAAGAAAGACAGTCTCTTCAGTAAATGGTGCTGGGAAAATTGGACATCCACATGCAGAAGAATGAAACTACACCACTCTCTTTCACCATACACAAAGATAAACTCAAATTGGATGAGAGATCTAAATGTGAGACAAGATTCCATCAAAATCCTAGAGGAGAACACAGGCAACACCCTTTTTGAACTCGGCCACAGTAACTTCTTGCAAGATACATCCACTAAGGCAAAAGAAACAAAAGCAAAAATGAACTATTGGGACTTCATCAAGATAAGAAGCTTTTGCACAGCAAAGGATACAGTCAACAAAACTAAAAGACAACCTACAGAATGGGAGAAGATATTTGCAAATGACGTATCAGATAAAGGGCTAGTTTCCAAGATCTATAAAGAACTTATTAAACTCAACACCAAAGAAACAAACAATCCAATCATGAAATGGGCAAAAGACATGAACAGAAATCTCACAGAAGAAGAAATAGACATGACCAACAAGCACATGAGAAAATGCTCCACATCACTTGCCATCAGGGAAATACAAATGAAGACCATAATGAGATACCACCTCACACCAGTGAGAATGAGGAAAATTAACAAGGCAGGAAACCACAATTGTTGGGGAGGATGCGGAGAAAAGGGAACCCTCTTACACTGTTGGTGGGAATGTGAACTGGTGCAGCCACTCTGGAAAACTGTGTGGAGGTTCCTCAAAGAGTTAAAAATAGACCTGCCCTACGACCCAGCAATTGCACTGTTGGGGATTTACCCCAAAGATACAGATGCAATGAAATGCTGGGACACCTGCACCCCGATGTTTATAGCAGCAACGTCCACAATAGCCAAACTGTGGAAGGAGCCTTGGTGTCCATCAAAAGATGAATGGATAAAGAAGATGTGGTCTATGTATACAATGGAATATTACTCAGCCATTAGAAATGACAAATACCCACAATTTGCTTCAACGTGGATGGAACCGGAGGGTATTATGCTGAGTGAAGTAAGTCAATTAGAGAAGGACAAACATTATATGGTCTCATTCATTTGGGAAATATAAATAATAGTGAAAGGGAAGAGAGGGAAAGGGAGAAGAAATGGGTAAGAAATATCAGAAAGGGAAACAGAACATGGAAGACTCCTAACTCTGGGAAATGAACTAGGGGTAGTGGAAGGGGAGGAGGGCGGGGGGTGGGAATGAATGGGTGACGGGCACTGAGGGGGGCACTTGATGGGATGAGCACTGGGTGTTATTCTGTATGTTGGCAAATTGAACACCAATAAAAATAAATTTATTATTAAAAAAAGAAATACATAAAAAAAGAAGTTAGTAAAAATAATAATAAAAAAAAAACAATAGAGAACATTGTAATCAGTGCCCAGGTGAGTAGGAGAGTTTAGATTTAGGAAGCTTTAATAGAGGGGATTAAAAGGCAACCAGTTTAGCCATGCAGCTAAAGTTGCACTGCTGGATGGTGCTCTTCTGTGACTTGGGACCAAGACTCCTGGCTGCTCACTGAGACAGCTGCTTTTTGTTTGAGTTTGGTGAAAGGGGAAGTTTCTTCAGGAAATTCTGGTTCAGTCTGGAGCTCAGCAACTTCCAGGTCTGACCAAGATGGAGAAAGGGGGACCTGATTAACCCTCATGCCTGAAACAGCTAAAAAAAAATATGAAAAAATAAAATGTATACGAAAATACATGAAATAATGGTTCTCAAGACATTCGATGTTGGGTAATCAAGGACAGTGATCCCCAGGAGACAGGAAATGAATGAGGTAAGACTTATGATTGCCCCCGCCCAATGCCTGAAGGAAGTCTGTAGTCAGTGGAACAAAAAGGAGGAGCCCAGTGTTCTCCCTGAGGTGAGGAGACAGGGAATTCAGGGAGACCAATGCAGCTGTGGTTCCAGAGACAGAGGACCAGGGACAAGAGACCTGCAAGGAGAGCTCTGGAGGTATGCAACTGGTCCTCCAGTGCAGACAGCTGAATTGTGCTCGCTTTGTGAGTGTGAGAAATTACCTGAGCCTGAAGAAAGAAGCATCTGAGAGCCATGGTGAGCACATGCCTAGAGGCACTCATGGCAGGAAATATTGCCTGTTGCCACTAGCCTGAATGAAGAACCCTCATAAATTATGGGTCACTTGGTAAAGTCCTCAGAAGGCTCAGTAGTGGTACAACTAGCTCTCAGGAAATGCTGCCCTGGTTCTACCTGACAAAGTATAAAAGCAAGACCTTAAAGGATCAAACTGCTTTCAGTTAACTTGACTGTTTTAGAACAAAACTACCATATTGGAACCCAAAAGTACCTAGTACTCAACAAGTTAAATTCACAATGTTTTTGCATAGCAGATATAAAAATAAACAGAAAACTAAGACTCATGATGAAAAGTAAAACCAATCAATTCAAACTGACTCAGAAATGACACAGATTATAGAATTAGTAGGCAAGGATATTAAAGTAGTTACTATGACTATATTTCATAAAAGTAAATAGAGATGTGGAAGACTTAACTATAGAGAACAAACAGATGGTTACCAGAGGGGAGGTGGGTGAGAGGATGGGTGAAATAAGTGAAGGGACTTAAGAATACACTTATTGTGATGAGCACTGAGTAATATATAGAACTGCTGAATCACTATATTGTATGCCTGAAACTAATATAACACTGTATGTAAACTATCCTGGAATTAGAATTAAAAACTTAAAAAAATTACATGCAGCCTCCAAAAAACCACCCTTTAAATATAAGACATAGTAAATTAAAAGAAAAAAAAGGCTATATTAATATTAACAAAGTAGCTTTTAGAGAACAGATATCTACCAGCGATGAAGAAGGTTATTTCATACTGGTAAGGGGTTAATCCTAAACATACATGCACTAAATAACAGAGCTTCAACATACATGAATCAAAAGCTGATAGAACTGCAGGAAGAATTAGAGAAAGCCATAACTATGGTTTTATTTTTGTTTATGTATGTTTTTTTCTCTTTCCTTCCTCCTTTCTTTCTTTCCTTCCTTTCTTTCCTTCCTTTCTTTCCTTCCTTCCTTCCTTCCTTTCTTCCTTCCTTCCTTCTTCTTCTTCTTCTTCTTCTTCTTCTTTTCTTTTCTTTTCTTTTCTTTTCTTTTCTTTTCTTTTCTTTCTTTCTTTCTTTCTTTCTTTCTTTCTTTCTTTCTTTCTTTATGTTTATTAAAAGAACATTCTCGAACCACACTGGAAAAGATGTTCACAAAGATGAATGTGATGTAGATCAACTTTGGAATGTAGGGCCACTCCTTCCCATTCCTTGGGTGACCCACAAAGTCTTGCCTGCTATATCACCTAAGACCTGGTGACACCCTCTGCCCCGACTGCAGGCTACAGGAAATACCCACAAGACTGCTCCCTGTGATCAGCCCCCCCCCCCATCAATGACAGATTTCAAAATACCATTTCCTCAATAATGTACAGAACAAGTAGATCCTAAAAAAATCAGTATAAGTATAGAAAACTAAATAATATCAATTGATATAAATAACATTGCCAACCAATTGACCTAATTGACATTTATAGAGCACTACAGCATAGTAGTGCATGCACATTTTTTTTAATGTGCACACAGAACATTTATCAAAATAGACCATATTCTGGGTCATAAAACAAGTCTCAGTAAATTTAAAAGATTTCAAGTTATACAAAGAATGCTATCTAAGTATATGAAATTAAATTAGAAGTTAGTAACAGGAAAATGTGTGGAAACATCCCCAAATATGTGGAAGTTAAGCAAAACTCATGTGTTAAAGAACAAATCAAAAGAACAATGTTGATGTATTCAACTGAATGAAAATAAACTACAAAGCTACATCAGGGATGCAAATAAACTTGTATCAGGGATGCAAGTAAAATAGCACTGAGAAGGAAATTTATAGCAATAAAATCCCTATGAGGAAAAAAATAAGCTATTTTTTTTCATTTATCTCAGTGTCTACCTTAAGAAATTAGAAAAAATAGAAAATATGAACCACAGTAGGAAAAACAAAGGAAATAAGAAAATATGTGAGTGAATTTTCATTTCCTTGAGAATTAGTGATGCTGAGCATCTTTTCCTGTGTCTCTTTGCCATCTGTATGTCTTCTTTGGAAAAATGTCTATTCAGGCCCCCTACCCATTTTTACTTCTTTTTTTAAAGATTTCATTTGTTTACTCATAAGAGGAAGAGACATAGGCAGAGGGAAAAACCAGACTCTCTGTTGGGAGCCTGATGCAGGACTCAATCCCAGGACCCCAGGATCACAACCCAGGCCAATGGCAGACACTCAACCACTGAGCCACCCAGGTGCCTTCCTCCACCCATTTTTTAATTGGTTTGTTTGGTATTTTTGTATAAGTTCTTTATATATTTTGGATATTAACTCTTATTAGATTATCATTTGCAAATATTTTCTCCCCTTCAGTAGGTTGCCTTTTGGTTTTCTTCATGATTTTCTGTGCTGTGCAGAATCTTTTTGTTTTAATGAAGTCCCAATAGTTTTTTTGTTTGTTTGTTTGTTTCCCTTACTTTAGGAGACATATCAAGGAAAACGTTGCTATTCTGATGTCAGAGAAATTACTGCCTGTGTTCTCTTCTCGGATTTTTATGGATTCAGGTTTCACATTTAGGTATTTAATACATTTTGAGTTTCTTTTTGTGTATGGTGTTAGAAAGTGGTCTAGTTTCATTCTTTTGCATGTAGCTGTCCAGTTTTCCAAGGACCATTTATTGAAGAGACTTTTCCCCCATTTTACATTTTTGCCTTCTTTTTCCTAGACTAAAGCATGATTTATTTCTGAGCTCTATATTCTGTTCTGCCAATCTCTATGTCTTTTTTTCTGCTGGTACCATACTGTTTTTGATTATCATAGCTTTGTAGAGTATCTTAAAATCTGGAGCTGTGAAACCTACAGCTTTGTTTTTGGTTTTTTTTTTTTTTTTTTTTTTGTCAAGATTGCTTTGGCTACCCGAGGTTTTTGTGGTTCTATATAAATTTTAGTATCATTTGTTCATAGTTTGTGAAAAGTGCTGTTAGTATTTTGATATAACAAATCCAAACCACAATGAGAGGCTGTCTCATGCTTGTCAGAATCACTAAAATTAAAAAGACAAGGAATAACATGTGTTGGTGAGGATATGGAGAAAAAAAGGAACCCTCATGCACTGTTGGTGGGAATGTAAATTGATACAGTCACTATAGAAAACTATATGTAGGTTCCTAAAATTAAAAAACAGAAATACCATATGATCCAATAATTCCACTACTGGGTATTTACCCAAAGAAAATGAAAATACTAATTTGAAAAGATATATGCACACCTATGTTTATTGCAGCATTATTTACAACAGCCAAGATTTGGAAGCCACCTAAGTTGATGGACACCATCAATAGATATACATGGCTAAAGATGTGGTATATAGCTATAGATATAATGGAATGTTACTCAGCCACAAAAAAGGATGAGATCTTGAGATCTTGCCATTTGTGACAACATGGACAGACTTTGAAGGTATTATAGAGAGTGGAATAAGTCAGATTAAGATAAATACCATATGATTTTGCTCATAAGTGAAATCTAAAAATACAAAACAACTGAATAGACAAATAAATAGCAGAATCAGACCCATAAATGTAGAGAACAAATTGATGGTTGCCAGTGGGAAGGGGGTGAGAGGATGGACAAAATGGGTGAAGAAGAGTGGGAGATACAGGCTTCCAGTGATGGAATGAATGAGTCACAAGAATAAAAGGCACAGAATAGGGGATACAGTCAATGATAATTTTAATAATGCTGTATGATGACATCTGGTAGCTTTACTTACGGTGACCATAACATAATGTATGGAGAAGTTGAATCATTACATTGTATACCTGAGACTAATGTAACATTGTGTTTCAACCATAATCAAACAAAGAAAAGAAATTTTTGAGTGGAAATTAATTAAATAGAAAACAGAAAAGTGATGGAGAAAATCAGTGAAGCCTAAAGATGGCTCTTTGAGATCAATGTTATCAATAAGCCTCTGACCATAAAGATCACTGAAAAAGAGAGAAGACACAAATGACCACTTAGGGGAATGAGAGTGGTGATAATCACTGCTGACTCCTCATTGTTATTCTACAGTCTTCTTCTGTAATATTCTATAATACTTTGTTATATTAATAATATAATATTATATTAACTATAATATTATGGAGGAACTTTATGCCAATAAATATGACAACATGGATGAAATGGACATATTTCTTGAAAAAGGAAAACTATTAGAGCACAGTCAAAAAGAAAAAGATATCCTGCATATCATTTTATTTTTCAAATAAAGCCAGCATTATTAGTCCTATTTTAAAATTGAAACAACAACAAAAACCCTGAGACACAGAGAGTGAAGTGAAGTAACTTGAACAAGGCCTTACAGTAGTTGAAAATGGTAGAGCCAGATATTATATGTAGGGTTGACCCACAGCTTGGGCTTTGGCTGTATACTACTACTCTAAATGAACGAACAAATGAACAAATAAATATATCCATTAGGTAAGTATTTAAATTTGCATATATATGAAAGTACAAAGATACACACTAGAATTTTATCTATGCTGTATATTATAACTAATTACTTTGTATATAATGTTATATATGTATCAGAAAAAAAAAGCTTTCAAATTTTAAAATCTATTCATGTTGTAGTTTGAAAAGTAAATACCATCCATGGCTTAAACTATAGTAAGAGAATTTATTTTCTCATTTATACTTCAGGATCAATGAACTCTGAAACAGGCTGATGGGGTTATTATTTTTTTAAGCATGAGTTAATGATCCAGTTGGAATGGTTAGCCAACTATTAAGTAAGTCCAAGTGGAAAGAGCACATACAATGCAGTCATGTGAACCTAATTTGAATCTTGGTCTGCTTTTATTAGCTGGGGAAATTATCTAACCATTATCAGGTTCAGTCCCAGCATATGTAAAAATGGGGTTAGCAATGCTATCTTAAATAAATATTGTGAGGATTCGGGCTACTTTATTTTAAACACCTAATTTAGGGGCTCCTGGGTGGCAGTTGGTTAAGCATCCACCCTTGGTTTCAGCTCAGGTCATGATCTCAGGACCATGAGATCAAGCCCCATCGGGTTTCACACTCAGCACAGTCTGCTTGAGACTCTCTCCTCCCTCTGCTCCTCTTCCCACTGTGCTCTCTCTATCTCTTTCTAAAATGAATAAACAAATCTTTTAAAACAATTATTAAAAAAGGGATCCCTGGGTGGCCCAGCGGTTTAGCGCCTGCCTTTGGCCCAGGGCACGATCCTGGAGACCCGGGATCAAATCCTACGTCGGGCTCCCTGCAGGGAGCCTGCTCCTCCCTCTGCCTGTGTCTCTGCCTCTCTCTCTCTCTGTGACTATCATAAATAAATGTAAAAAAAAATTTTAAAAAATAAAACACCTGATTTAGTGCCAAGCAGAGAAAAGAAGGAAAATAAATGACAGCTATTGTTGTCATTGTTCCTGTAGTTGGTGTTAGACTTCATTTCCTTATGAGTCCATTTTACTTGTGGCTGTTGATAAAATAATTTCTGGCAAGAAGATGGGAGTAAGAAAGAGAGAATAATTAAGAAACAAAACAACAATATTCAGCAAGAAGTGAATATAGGAAAAAAGTGAGATTCGAATTACAAATATTTCCTTTCTCCATCTCCTGCTACTTACACTTCCCCAGATTTTTCCAGCAGATATCATTTCTAATTCCATTCTTATACTGCCAACAGACTCAATTTTCTCTTCCTTTCATCACTGATATTTGGAAAGCAGGAATTAAAATTAAAATGCTAATAGGAATTATACAAGTAAAGTGAATCATGGAGGCAGGCAGTATCTCATTCTTTTCCCATGAACATATTTTATTTGTGTACCTATCAACAAGGTGATTATTCAGTTTCACACAAAAATTTGGTCTCTCATTTTTCTGGAAACATGTGGCTCCTCCAGTCAATCTATGGCTCATAGGAATATTTCTCTACTTTAAGAAAAACAATAATGCAAACAGGGTAATTAACATCAGTTGGTATTAGACTCCCATGGTGGACTTAGTAGGAATCCATGGGTATGGAAAAAAACAAAGTAGGTATTACTTGACTCCAGACATTTACTGACACACAGGAACATATGCTCAGTATTGTCAAACCTTGCAGTAGTCAAGAGAAGCCAGAGATCTGGATATGAAAATTCCTCATTTGTAAATGTCTTACAAAAAAACAACTGCTCAAGCTTATCAAACACATCTAAGGGCTAGATCCAGCTGTCAGAGCTCCAGGTCATGACTTCTACTACAGAAAGCCAAATTTCTTCACTACTTCATACTCACTGCTGGGTAGCCTTACCTAATAAATCAAATAGAGTTTGATGACAAGAAAAAAGCTCTGCAAAAGAATAAATATCCATTTATGGTCTCTTCATTGTCTGTCGTAATATTCTTCTCAATTCATTTGTCAACAAACAGAATTTCCCCCAAATACTCAACCAAACTGTTTTGTAAAATGTGAAGACATTCCTTTCATCCATTTATTCACCCATCCAATGACTATTTTTTGAGCATCTACCATGATCAAGTCACTGTGAGCAACACCAAGATAATTAAAATATAGTTGCTGCTCTCTATATTTTTCTTCTTTCTCTTTTTTTAACCTGAAAAAAGACATTTTCTAAAATCACTTTGTTGTCTAACTCAAATAATTTTTCTTTACTTCCCTCTCTCTTTTACTTTGCACATGCATATGTGGCATCAGAGTACTTGCTGAGGGTCAGATGTAGGGGAGGTGTCAAAGACAAACTAGTGAACCTCTCAGCTGGTTGGTCAAGAAACTTTCCATGGAAAATCCTAAAGAACAACAAGCAGATTCAGCAATTCAGTAGTAGCTCCCGAACCACCATGACTGTATACAACACACTCTGCAAACATTAATTTCTTGTCATCTAGATGGGCCTATAATGTTTAATATGGATCAATCTACATGACTTTTTAATTAAACGTTCTTGAGATTTCTCACTTCCAAATAAAAGATTGCAATATTTGATGTCATTCTGAAAAATGTGCCTTTACTCAGAGATAGCAGACAGGGTACAGAATGCTTTTAAGATCACAGCCAGGATTTTTTCATTTCATTTACAACTTACTGTGGTGATTAAAGCAGGTTGCCTAACTCTCTTTAAACACATAATTTTATGCATAATAGGGTAATTATATTAAATGAGTATGCTATCAGTGGACTTCTTGGATGAGTGAGTTTTCTTGGACTAAACAAATGCCATAATGTATATTATGAGGTTCTGTCTTGGCACATTAGGCCAGAATTTAATCACCTGGTATAAAAGTTATCAACAAAATTTTATCAGTGTAACTTTGCTATATTCTCTTGTGTGAATAAGTACCTATTTATTGATCAAGCTGGAAAACCCACAAACAAAACCAAATAATGAAGTTAAATTCCACCAAAAAATGAATGCAATGGAGACAATTCTTTAAAGTAGTAATTGTGTCTTAGGAATAACACAGTGTCTTGTCCTTGGGAAAATTGCTCATTTCCAATTTATAAAATAGAGACTGAGTCATATCAGAAGTTATCTACAGACAGCTGTTTTCCTCTCCTTTTCTTCTCTTTGATTTGGTCTGATAGCTTTTAAACCTGTTAGTTCTGCTTTCTGTTTATCAGCTGTCACTCCCACCTTATTAAAAAAAAAAGTCTCAGTTTGGCCTAGTTTTCATGCTATGTTATCGTGACTAGGTCTAGGGAATGTGCAAATATTTAAAACTGCATGCATGGGGATCCCTGGGTGGCGCAGCGGTTTGGCGCCTGCCTTTGGCCCAGGGCGCGATCCTGGAGACCCGGGATCGAATCCCACATCGGGCTCCCGGTGCATGGAGCCTGCTTCTCCCTCTGCCTGTGTCTCTGCCTCTCTCTCGCTCTCTGTGTGACTATCATGAATAAATAAAAATTTAAAAAAAAAAAAAAAAAAAAAACAAAAAAAAAAAAACTGCATGCATGGTTGAGAAAACAGGGCTTTTTGAATTCTATATTGCAGACTTCCCAGCTCCACCCCTTTGTCTTTGGAAAATCACTGTAATTGTTGGTTAGTCACTTCATGGAGACCCATTTCTTCCTTGTTCAATTTCATCACATTTTTGAAAATGCATAAAGCCTATTCCTGAAGAGTGAATACCCCATCTAGTAAAAGTTCAGCCTGCATTGCAGGATCTAGTGAATTCAGCTCTTGGGTTACACTGAGGTCTTTGCAGAGCCCACAAACCTCCAATTCCTTTCCAGGGCCCCTGCATATGCCACCATTTCTGCTGAGAAGGCTCTCCTCCTCCTTATGCCAAACCCTTGCTTCTCCTTCAGAAATTGGGATCATCAGCTTCTCTGGAAGCACTTGCTGTCAGCTCCTAAACCAGGTTATAGGAGCCCTCCCATATGTTATAGAAGCCCCAATCTCAGAACTAACCTTACTGAATGGTAGGTGATTTAATATTTGTCTCTTTCCTCACTAAACTGCAAACTTCTGAGGGCAAATACTGCAATATTCATGGTTGTAACCTCAGTATCTAACATAGCTCCTGGAGCATAGTGTGGTCAATAGAAAATCTTGAAAAAGAATTAATGAACAGTGATTTAAAAATAACAATAATGTGAATTACCATTTGCTGAGTTCCTACTTAGCCAAAGACTCCCTTAGGTATGATATACATATTCCTCAGACCCACCTGCAATGTCATTAGTTACCAGATGAAGGCAATGAGATGAAGAAAAGTCAAGATATGCAGCCAAGGACAAGCACTGAGAAAAGCCAGAGCTGCAGTTTAAATCCAGATCAGCTTAACGTCCTTACTAAGTAAGGAGGCCAGCATGGCTTCATGGGTTGGAGTAAGCAGTTCTGCTCTTTAAGGGAATTCTTTGGAGTGGCATGGTGTGGGGAATGCCAGTGGGAAGTGGTCTCCATCAATATCTTCAAAGGATGACTTCTGAGAAAGCCTTTATTGGTCACAAAAACAGAAAGGGCAGAGGCCAAGATGAGACTGGGGCTCTCCGAGGACCCACATAGGGACCAACAGGTGACTGGGCATCATCTGTTGACGATGATGCAGCTGATCCCATTAAGAGACTGCTAGGTCAGGGATCCCTGGGTGGCTCAGCGGTTTAGCACCTGCCTTCAGCCCAGGGTGTGATTCTGGAGTCCTGGGATTGAGTCCCACATCAGGCTCCCTGCATGGGGCCTGCTTCTCCCTCTGCCTGTGTCTCTGCTTCTCTCTCTCGTGTGTGTGTGTGTGTGTGTGATGAATAAATAAATAAAATCTTTAAAAAAAAAAGAGAGAGAGAGACTGGTAGGTCTCCAATGGAAGAAGAAAATGAAATCTAGCAGGGGTGGCCTGGACTAAAGTGATTTAGTTCACTGCTATCTCAGGTTTGTAACTCAGTACAAGGATCTTAATGATTAGGCTAATCTTAGTAGAATTCAGCTTACAGCTTACTCTTTTGCAATCCATTTAAATGAACTCAACCATAGGATGTTATAAGTACATACAAGTGGAGGCTTCTAGTACAATTATTAGTTGTAAAATTAGCACCAATGCAGGCATTTGTGTTTATAATTACATTTTATAATTCATGTTCCTAAGTAATACAATAGGTTCACATGTCCACTTATAGTATTATTCTAAATGAAAGATTTCATACTAAAGAATGAAAAATACCAGAGCAGACCATAAATCACTAAGATTATTTATATTCTACTTAGAAATTGTGAAAAACTTAGGTTAAAGTAAAGGTCACAAGAAAAGTAGTCATGTTTACTGGATTAAACCTTGGGAACGGGATATTTCACATATAAACACAATCTTTGGAGCACGTGGGTGACTGAGATGGTTGAGTGTCCAACTCTTGATTTTAGCTCAGCTTATGATCTCAGGATTGTGAAATCAAGCCCCACTTCAGGCTCTGTGCTGGGCATGGAGCCTGCCTGAGATTTTCTCTCTCTCTCCCTCTCTCTGCAACTCACCTCCAGCCACTGCAAACTCTCTCTAAAAAATATAATAAAATAAACACAATCTTTTATAATGAACCTGTTTTGCCTTATAGAATGCTAGTTATTTTTAAGAAAGGAAATTTTGTGTGTTCCTAAAATATTAAGTAAATACATAGAAGCCTAAGCCAATTTTATTTTTGAATTTTTATTGTGTTTAATACAAATTAAGTTTGTTGAGGGTCTAAAGCATTATGTGGGCAATGAATACCCAATATTTTATTGAGCTTCCACTATGAGTTTGAATTTTAGCAAACATCTGTCTTGTGTTTCAATCAAAATACCTAAACCTCACAGGCCAATCAATAGCTTGAGAGCCTTACAGTGCTCCACACATACAGGTGCTCAAAAGTAACTGCTGAATTAATGTCGGTGGTTCCATAAATCATCTCATGCTAAGCTCAGTGAGTGTCCCTCTGGGATTTGCACTCAGAGACGACATATCAGTTCTGATGAGAGGTGAATGACACCTTGACTGCTACCTACCAAACAGAATGGGCCTCTGATGATAGCTTCTTATTTATATTAACTTCTACACAGTTCTAGGATAATCCCTCCCTCACCCCAAATATTGGATAATTCAGGTCAAAGTGGTTTTTGGCTGATCACATAAGTAATTAAAAATGCCATTTTCACCCTAATCTTTCTGCTAGTATGAATCCCTGCCCAGCAGGAAATAATATGAATTCATAATATTTGGGTGTGGGAAAGAGCGGACTGGTGCTTCTTACAGCTGGCAGCGCCCTACATAAGGAATGCAAAGTGCAGTTGGCAATTGATATAGAACTGTGTCTATTAAGGAATAAACAATTACTCAACAAGAGGGGTTGTAATACCTAGTTAAGCATTTTGGAGGAATGCTGTTAGATTCCCTAATTCACTTTTCATGCCAACATTTATTTAAATGATATGCAGTCTCATAATGTATAAGAGGAAAATTTAAATAATAATAATGACTTTTATTTTATCTTGGGGTTAGATCTTCCTACGCATGCCTCCAAAAGCCAAAATCACAAAGACTGCATCATTTTACTCTAAATGTTGCTATATTTAAAAAGTATACCTACAGGGATCCCTGGGTGGCGCAGCGGTTTGGCGCCTGCCTTTGGCCCAGGGCGCGATCCTGGAGACCCGGGATCGAATCCCACGTCAGGCTCCCGGTGCATGGAGCCTGCTTCTCTCCCTCTGCCTATGTCTCTGCCTCTCTCTCTCTCTCTGTGACTGTAATAAAATAAATAAAAATTTAAAAAAAAAAAAAAGTATACCTACAATATGAGAATAAAATATTTCATATACTTAACAAAGAGTAAATTCTTATAAGGGAAAGAAATACCATAATACAAAAGAACAATGGGCAAAGACTTCTATATCCATCAATATGACATGAGGAATACTTTAGAAATAATTTCTATCTCAATTTTTTTATTTTTTTATTTTTATTTATTTATTTTTATTTTTATTTATTTATGATAGTCACACAGAGAGAGAGGGAGAGGCAGAGACATAGGCAGAGGGAGAAGCAGGCTCCATGCACCAGGAGCCCCACGTGGGATTCGATCCCGGGTCTCCAGGATCGCGCCCTGGGCCAAAGGCAGGCGCCAAACCACTGTGCCACCCAGGGATCCCTATCTTAATTTTTTTAATGCTTCAAGTTTTCATTTAAATTTTAGTTACTTAATATATAGTGTAATATTAGTTTCACGAGTAGAATTTAGCGATTCATCAGCTGAATAAAACACCCAGTGCTCATCACAAGTGCCCTCTTTAATACCCATCAGCCATTTAACCTATCACCCCAGCCCTTCCCCTATAGTAACCTTCAGTTTGTTCTCCGTACTTAACATTCTCTTAACTGTGCCTCCTTCTTTTTTTTCCCCTTTCCCTTATTATCTGTTTTGTTTCCCAATTCTACATGTGACTGAAATCATATGGTATTTGTCTTTCACTGCTTCTTTTGCTTAGCATAATACACTCTAGCTCCATCCACATTGTTGCAAATGGCAAAATTTCATTCTTTTTAGCGGTGGAGTAATATTCCAGTGTGTATGTGTGTGTGTATGTGTATCCCCCCATCTTCTTTACTCATTCATCAATCAATCAACATTTGGGCTCTTCCCATAATTTTTTTATCCTTTGGATAAATACCTAGTAGTGTAATTGCTGGGTCATAGGGTAGTTCTATTTTTTTTTTTTTTTTTGGAGGTAGTTCTATTTTTAACTTCTTGAGGAACCTCCACACTGTTTTCCATAGTGGCTGCACCAGTTTGCATTCCCACCAACAGTGTAAGAAGGTTCCCCTTTCTCCTCATCCTTGCTAATATCTTATCTGTTGTTTCCTGTGTTAATTTCACCCATTTTGACAATTGTGAGGATCATATCTCATTGTCGTTTTGATTTGTATTTCCCTGACGATGAGTGGTGCTGAGCATCTTTTCATGTGTCTGTTAGCCATTTATACGTTTTCTTCAGAAAAATGTCTATATTCACGTCTTTCTCCCATTTCTTACTGGATTATTTGTTTTTCAGGTATTGAGTTTGATAAGTTCTTTATAGATTTTGGACATGAGCTTTTTATCAGGTGTCTCATTTGCAAATATCTTTTCCTGTTCTGTAGGTCGCCTTTAATTTTGTTGATTATTTCCTTCACTGTACAGATGCTTTTATCTTGATCAAGTCCCAATAGTTCATTTTTGCTTTTGTTTCCCTTGCCTCTAGAGACATGTCTGCTAAGAAGTTGCTATGGTCAATGTCAAAGAGGTTGCTGCTTTGTTCTCTAGGATTCTGATAGTTTCCTGTCTCACATTTAGGTCTTTCATCTATTCTGAATTTATTTTTGTGTATAGCGTAAAAAAGCGGTCCAGTTTCATTCTTCTGTTGTTGCTGTCCAGCTTTCCCCAACACCATTTATTGAAGAGAACTGCCCTTTTTCTTTTGGATATTCTTTCCTACTTAGGTAAGAATTAGTTGATCATATAGTTGTGGGTTCATTTCTGGATACTCTATTCTGTCTCATTGATCTATGTGTCTGTTTTTGTGTCAGTACCATACTGTCTTGATCACTACAGCTTTGTAGTATAGCTTGAAGTCCAGAATTGTGATGTCTCCAGACTTCTTTTTTTTCAAGATTGCTTTGGTTATTCAGGGTCTTGTGTGATTCCATACTAATTTTAGGATTGTTTGTTCTAGCTCTGTGAAAAATGCTGATGGTATTTTGATAGGGATTGCATTACATGTATAGATTTGCTTTGGGTAGTATAGACATTTTAAAAATACTTGTTCTTCTAATCCATACCATGGAATATTTTTCCATTTCTTTTTGTTATCTTCAATTTCTTTCAAAGTGTTCTATAGTTTTCAGAGTACAAATCTTTTATACTACTAGGTATCTTATGGGTTTTGGTGCAATTGCAAATAGGATCAATTCCTTGATTTCTCTTTCTGCTGCTCATTATTGGTGTATAGAAATGCAGTAGATGTCTGTATATTGATTGTGTATCCTGTGATTTGACTGAATTTCTCCATGAATTCTGCCAATTTTTTGGTGGAATCTTTCAGGTTTTCTACATAGAGTATCATGTCATCTGCTGAGAGTGAAAGCCTGACTTCTGCCTTGCATATTTGAATGCCTTTCATTTCTTTTTGTTGTCTGATGGCTGAGGCTAGGACTTCCAGTGGTGAAGGTGGGCATCCCTGTCTTGTTCCTAACACTCCTAGAAGAAAAGATCTCAGTTTTTCCCCATTGAGGATGGTATTAGTTGTGGGTCTTTCATATATGGCCTGTTTATGACGTTGAGGTATGCTCCTTCTATCCCTACTTAGATGAGGGTTTTTATCAAGAAAGGATGCTGTACTTTGTCAAATGCTTTTTCTGCACCTATTGAGAGAATCATATGGTTCTAAATCCTTCCTTTTATTAATGTGTTGTATCATGTTGATTGGCCTGTGAATATTGGACCACCCATTTGTTCCTATGGCCCAGGAATAAATCCCACTTGATCATGGTGAATAATTCTTTTAATGTACTATTGGATTTGATTTGCTAGTATCTTGTTGAGAATTTTTGTATCTATATTCATCAGGGATATTGGCCTATAATTCTCCTTTTTAGACAGGTCCTACCCCAACAAACAAGAAAAATCTCAAATACACAACCTAATCTTACACTTATTTTAATTTTTTAAAATAGAAATGCTGCAAAAAATATAACAACTATCTGTTCATATTCAACCTTTAAGAAAGTAAGGTGAAAGGAGAATCAAAGAAAGGCAAGCCCTACGATGATTGGAACATGTTCCTAGAGAGGACATTCCCACTCTGGGAGTTTGAGTCTAAGTTATGCATAGCACAGACAGAAGACAAGTCCTTGAGTCCACACCAAGTGGGGAGGGGACTCCTGCTTGAAGCCTGGACTCTCAACAGACCACACCCTTGGGGAAACAGCCAATTAGAAACAATTTACCTTTGTGTGAGAGAATAATAATGATTGTAACAACCACTGCCTACATTTAATTAGTACTTACTATATCCTTGGAACATACTTCCAAGCTCTTTCCTTATTAACTCATTCAATCTTCACAACAACTCTAGTAGGTAGGTATGTTACTATGCCTATTTTATTTTATTTTATTTTACTTTATTTTATTTTAAGATTTTATTTATTTATTCATTAGAGACACACACAGAGAGAGGCAGAGACACAGGCAGAGGGAGAAGCAGGCTCCATACAGGGAGCCCAACGTAGGGCTTGATCCTGGGACTCCAGGATCATGCCCTGGGCTAAAGGCAGGCACTAAACTGCTGAATCACCCAAGCATCCCACATGCCAATTTTAACGTGGAGAAAATGAAAGCCCAGACAGGTTAAATAATTACACTAAGTACACACTGTTAGTGGGGATGGCATTCAGGTAGTCTGGCTACAAGATGAGAGAGAAAAGGAGAAAAGTGTCTCCTAGCAAGGAACTAGCACCCAGGATACATAAAGAATTCCTTTAAACCAATAAGAAAATTGGGATGCCCGGGTGGCTCAGCAGTTGAGCGTCTGCCTTTGACTCAGGGCATGATCCCAGAGTCCTGGGATCAAGTCCCACATCGGGCTCCCTGCGTGGAGCCTGCTTCTCCCTCTGCCTGTGTCTCTGCCTCTCTCTCTCAGTCTCTCATGAATAAATAAAATATAAAAAAATAAACCAATAAGAAAATGATAAACTCTAAAGAAAGTGAACAGAGTATATTAACAGGCAATTCACAGAAGAGAAAACATACATTGCTAAATAAACATAGGACAAGACGCCCAACATGACAAATGTAAATTAAAAGTCTAACAGCAGGGCAGCCCCGGTGGCTCAGCGGTTTAGTGCCGCCCTTCAGACCAGGGCACGATCCTGGAGACCCGGGATCGAGTCCCATGTCAGGCTCCCTGCATGGAGTCTGCATCTCCCTCTGCCTGTGACTCTGCCTCTCTCTCTCATGAATAAATAAAATCTTTAAAAAAATAAAAGTAAAATTCTAACAGTGTTGGGGCTCCTGGGTGGCTCAGTCAGATAAGCATTGGACTCTTGATTTCAGCTCAGGTCATGATCTCAGAGTCAAGAGATGGAGTCACATGTTGAGCCCTGCCTGCATAGGACTCTGTGCTGAGCATGGAGCCTGCTCCAGATTCTCTCTCTCCCTCTCTCTCCTTACCCCCTCTCTCCCTGCTCACTCTCTTTCTCTAAAAATAAGTAAACAAAAATTCTTTAAAAGTCTGACAGCATCACGTGTTAGCTAGCATGAGTAAGAATGGAGACTCTTATTCCTGGGTGATTCAGATGAAAACTGAAATGACTACTTTGAAGAACACTGTGGCAAAATCTGAAAGAGTTTAAAGTTTTCTTTCTTTACTACTGTCTTGCTTTCAAGATCAATGCCAGATGATCATCTCCTCTGGAAAGTCTGTCATGAATCCATGCACCGACAATGACATTACAGTTCTGAAATTTCCAACATTATTCTACTATTCACTGGAACCAGTGATTCTCTGCCTTCTGCCAGTGGTTTTTATCTGCTGCTTAAGTGCCAAGGCGATGTTGTTTTGTACATTTTAATTCCCAGCATCTAAGCAAGAGCTATATAAATGTTGCTGGTTTGAGTATGAAAAGGACTCATGTAACCAAATAAACCATATTTTGGCTTTCTCTCCATTTCATTAGCATATGTCAGACGCATTCTGACAACCCAATTATAGTGAGCAAAACATATCTTAGGGCAAACAAACCTTTACTATTTTTGCTTTATGTAGATTTGCTCTGTATTTTCTTGAAATTAAAATTGAGCATGACATATTTTCTGAAGAAAAGCTAGAAAATGAATTACTGTACACTAATGTCAAGTTTTATCTTTATCAAATCAATTTTAAAAACCATGTTCATTCTATTGAACATCCCAAAATGACAAAGGCCTAAGGCTCTAATTGACTTTTGATAAACATATGACTGAATCATTACAATGTTTCAGTTTATTGTGTAAAATCTATGTACTAAGAGGTTATTAAGAGAGACAACATAATTTGCCTCTGGAGTTTAAGGATTACTCATGACTTCTACTATTACTTATATGTAGATGATTCTCAAATCCACATTTTAGCCTTGATCTCTGGACACATATTCTTTCCCTTTAATTTTCTTTCTTTTTAACTTCTAGTTATAAAAACAATGTGTGCTTTTGGTAGAAAAGAACTGAAAAAGAAAGAACAGTTAAAAGTAGGATCTGTAATACTACCCCCCAAGAGTTGAGACACTGATTAATTTGATATGTAATTAATCTAGTCTTATATATATATAACATTTTAAAGGTCAAAGCACTACTGTGTATATAATTTTAATGCATGATTTAAAATTGTTGACATTTCTTTTGTTAATATATTTTGTTAACACATTGTTTTTGTTACACAATATTCCATTGAATGGATTCACCATAATTTATTGAACTTTCCCCTGCTTTGGGGGCACGTTTATTTTCCTCTTTTCTGTTTTCTCTTGGTCATAGGCTATATCCTGAGATGAACATCTTTGTAAATAATGATTTTCATGTCTATTTTGGATCAAAGTGCATAATGAATTTTCTATATTTGGTTTGAAGGACATGAACATATTACCAAATTGCTTTTCATCATCTCCATCCTGGGACCAGAAAGTGGTGATTTACTGTATATTTGTCAGCACTGAATACTCTCATCTCCAAGTGCCACTGGCATATATCTGCTGGATAGCCTAAGGATCCCATCAAATAAACAGGTTCGGTGGAAAACCTCCTGCCCTGCCTTTTCTGCATTTGCTGTTGTGACTGAACACATCACCATCTGACTGACTTAGAGGTCAGGGCTGCAGAGTCATCTTTGCCCCAGATCTTCTTTATCCTAAGATCCATGAGAGCAATGTCCTCATGGAATCTGAGACTGTCTCTCCCTCTCCGTTCATGCTGTCACCTCTGGGTGTACAGACTTGGCTATTTTCGATTGGGCTGTTAAAAAGTTTATTGATTTTTTTTGTTGCATAACTAATACATGTCTAGAGAAATGTACTGACACTGTAATGTAAAAAGAAACCACCAATAGTTGCACTTCCTGGTAGCTCCCACTTCACTATTTTTGTTTATTTCCTTTTAGGGTTTTTCCCACACATAATTTTGTGAAATTAGCCATGATCAAGTAATAGTCCTAACACCTTTCTGTTTTGTGCTTTTTAAAATTATAGCCTGATAGTTTTCTAGTCTTATCAAGAGATATTTGTAAATTTTAAAATTTATGTTATCCTAGTATTCCATTAGGTGAATACACCACAGTTTATATAACGATTTCCTTAATTATTCAGCATCTTAATGACTATTATGCATACAGCTGTTCCAGGAGATTTGGTTGTTCCTTTTCAGATAAACTCTTTTGATTCCTCCATCAAAGTCTACAAACATTTTAAAGATTACCTATTTATATTTTCTATGTCATAACTACATATACCTTCGTTGAAAATAGCTGGTCAGGTCACTTCCTTTCCCAGTACAACTAGTACAACTACATGGCTGGTTACTCATACCTTAAAAACGAAATCTAAACTCCTCACTTGCCGTTATAGAACCTTCCATGTACAGATCCATCTGTGCTCCCAGCTTTACTGCTTACATCTTCTCAACCCAGAATCCTAGCTTCCAACTGTGTGGAACTATTCTTTATTCTTCAAATATGCCTCTTTAACTTGGCTCCCATCTTTCTTCTATATAGACTGACCTCCTCCCTCTCTTTTTTTTCCTTTTAGAACCTTGTTATTATTATTTTTTAAACAGTAGGTTTAGGTTCACCGCAAAATTGAGAGGCAAGCACAAAGATTTCTCATATCCCATAAATGCCCAGCCACCCCCATTATCAACATATCTCATTAAGAGTGTACATTTCTTACACTTGATGAACCTAAATGGACACACCCTTCAAAGACTATATAGCTTACGTTATGGTGCAGTCCTGGTACATTCTATGGATTACAACAAATGTATAGTGGCATCTATTCATCATTATAGAATCGTGTATTTTCATGGCACTAAAAATCATCTGTGCTATCTATTCATCTCATCCGACCCACCCACCCCTAAGCAACCATTGCTCCTTTACTGTCTTCATACTTTTGTCTTTTCCAGAATGCCATGTAATTGGAATCATACAGTATGTAGCCTTTTCAGACTGGCTTTTGTATGCATATTAAAAGCCAGCTTTTAATACGCATTTAAATCTCCTCCATGTTTTCTTAGGCCTTATAGTTCATTCCTTTTCAGTGCTAAATAATATTACATTTTCTGAATTTGCTACAGCTTATTTATCCATTTATTTACCATAGGATGTCTTGATTGCTTCCAAGTTTTGGTAATTATAAACGAAACTGCTATAAACATCCGCATGCAGGTTTTTGCATGGACATAAGTTTCAAATCCTTTGGGTAAATACTAACGACTAGAATTACAGGATCATATGGTTAGAGTATATTTAGTTTTGTAAAAAACTGCCAAGCTGTCTTCCAATGTGGCTGTACCATTTTGTACAACCAGCAATGAATGAGAGAGCTCCTATTGCTCCACATCCTTGCCAGCATTTCGTGTCGTCAGTGTTTTGAACTTTGGCCATTCTATTAGGTGTGTAGTGCTATCTCATTGTTTCAATTTACATTTTCCTGATGACATATGATGTGGAGAGCCTTTTCATATGCTTATTTACCATCTGTATATCTTCTTGATTGAGGTGTCTATTAAGATCTTTGGCCCATTCTTTAACCGAGTTATCTTCTTAGTGTTGAGTTTTAAGAGTTCTTATATATTTGGAGAATAGTTCTTTCTCAGATATGTCCTTTGCAAGTATTTTCTCCTAGTCTGTGGCTTATCCTCTCATAATCTTGTGATACTTTTTCAGATCAGAAGTTTTAAATTTGAATGAAAGACAGCTTATCAATTATTTCTTTCATGCATTATATCTTTGATGTTTTGTCTAAAAAATCATCACCATACTCAAAGTCATCTAGGCTTCCTTTTATATTATCTTGTAGGAGTTTTATACTCTTGTAGTTTATATATAAATATTTTACATATAGGTTTATGATCCATTAACTTTTGAGAAGGCTGTAAAGTCTGTGTCTATATTCAGTTTTTGCATGTGGATATCCAGTTATTCCAACCTTTGCTCCTTTGTCAAAGACCACTTGACTGTAAATCATGGGGTCTATTTCCGGGCTCTATATTCTGTTCCACTGATCTATTTTTCTATTATTTCCCCTTTGTCTTGATTACTATAGCTTTATAGTAAATCTTGACGTAGGGTGGTGGTGTCAATCCTCCAACTCTTTCCCCCAATATTGTGTTGACTATTCTGGGTCCATATAAACTTTAGAATCAATTTGTTGGATCCATAAGATAACTTGTTAGGAGTTAGATTGGGATTGTACTGCATCTGTAGATCAAGTTAGGAAGAACTCACATCTTGACAACATTGAGTCTTCCTGTCCATGCACATGGAGTACCCCTCTATTTATGTAGTAGTTCTTTGATTTAGTTCATCATAGTTTTGTAGTTTTCCTCATATAGATTTTTTTTCTTCCTCATATCGATCTTATATACATTCTGTTAGATTTATACCTAAGTGTTTCATATTTTAGTAGTGATCCCTTCTCTCCATCAAAGCCCAACATATGTCCTTAGTGAAATTTATCCTAAATTCTTTTTCAATCTAAAAAATAATTGTTCCCCATTCCTGCTTTATATCCTCATGACACTTTACTTGTATTCCTATTGTAGCAATTGCAACAGTATGTTTTTTATTTTGCAGTATGGTTTATTATGGATAATTTATAATGAGCTTCTTAAAGGTAGAGCCATATATTGCTACTATTTATATCAGGCTTTGTGTCCACCACAAGGTTGATACTTAGCAATGTTTATAAAGCTATATTTAGTTTCACTGATGCAAACCTGACAAAATCAGATCTTAAATGAGCTAAGTCCACCCTTTTTTTTTTGCATTTAGTTTTCTAACTGTAGGCTGTATAGATAAAATAATATTTCCCTGTTGTTTCATTGTGTTTCTAAAAGGAAAAAAAGAATTGATATATAAATATGCTTAGAGATTCTTTTTTTAAAAAAAATTTATTGGTGTTCAATTTGCCAACATATAGAATAACACTCAGTGCTCATCCCATCAAGTGCCCCCATCAGTGCCTGTCACCCAGTCCACCCCCCCCCCCCCCCCCCGCCCACCTTCCTTTCTACCACCCCTTGTTCGTTTCCCAGAGTTAGGAGTCTCTTATGTTCTGTCTCCCTTTCTGATATTGCCCACTCATTTTTCTCCTTTCCCCTTTATTCCCTTTCACTATTTTTTATATTCCCCAA
The DNA here is from genome assembly GCF_018345385.1 of Vulpes lagopus. Lineage (NCBI taxonomy): Eukaryota > Metazoa > Chordata > Mammalia > Carnivora > Canidae > Vulpes > Vulpes lagopus. Next base: position 108,573,344 of record NC_054825.1, on the reverse strand, counting down.
ATGAATGAGACCATATAATGTTTGTCCTTCTCCGACTGACTTATTTCACTCAGCATTAATAATACCCTCCAGTTCCATCCACATCGAAGCAAATATTTGTCATTTCTAATGGCTGAGTATATTCCATTGTATACATAAACCACATCTTCTTTATCCATTCATCTTTCGATGGACACCGAGGCTCCTTCCACAGTTTGGCTATTGTGGACATTGCTGCTAGAAACATCGGGGTGCAGGTGTCCCGGCATTTCACCGCATCTGTATCTTTGGGGTAAATCCCCAGCAGTGCAATTGCTGGGTCGTAGGGCAGGTCTATTTTTAACTCTTTGAGGAACCTCCACACAGTTTTCCAGAGTGGCTGCACCAGTTCACATTCCCACCAACAGTGTAAGAGGCTTCCCTTTTCTCCGCATCCTCTCCAACATTTGTGGTTTCGTGCCTTGTTAATTTTCCCCATTCTCACTGGTGTGAGGTGGTATCTCATTGTGGTTTTCATTTGTATTTCCCTGATGGCAAGTGACGTGGAGCATTTTCTCATGTGCTTGTTGGTCATGTCTATGTCTTCCTCTGTGAGATTTCTGTTCATGTCTTTTGCCCATTTCATGATTGGATTGTTTGTTTCTTTGGTGTTGAGTTTAATAAGTTCTTTATAGATCTTGGAAACTAGCCCTTTATCTGATACGTCATTTGCAAATATCTTCTCCCATTCTGTAGGTTGTCTTTTAGCTTTGTTGACTGTATCCTTTGCTGTGCAAAAGCTTCTTATCTTGATGAAGTCCCAATAGTTCATTTTTGCTTTTGTTTCTTTTGCCTTCATGGATGTATCTTGCAAGAAGTTACTGTGGCCGAGTTCAACAAGGGTGTTGCCTGTGTTCTCCTCTAGGATTTTGATGGAATCTTATCTCACATTTAGATCTTTCATCCAATTTGAGTTTATCTTTGTGTATGGTGAAAGAGAGTGGTGTAGTTTCATTCTTCTGCATGGGGATGTCCAATTTTCCCAGCACCATTTATTGAAGAGACTGTCTTTCTTCCAGTGGATAGTCTTTCCTCCTTTGTCGAATATTAGTTGACCATAAAGTTGAGGGTCCACTTCTGGATTCTCTATTCTGTTCCATTGATCTATGTATCTGTTTTTTTTTTTCCCATCATCAATATTTATTGAGCATTTACAGTGTACTAGGCACAATAGAACATACAGAAAACATTGTCCCTGCTCTTGTGGAGCTTACATTCTAAAAGAAAAAAAAATACACCTCTTTTAAAATGGTATTTTTGGGGGATCCCTGGGTGGTGCAGCGGTTTGGCGCCTGCCTTTGGCCCAGGGCGCGATCCTGGAGACCCGGGATCGAATCCCACGTCGGGCTCCCGGTGCATGGAGCCTGCTTCTCTCCCTCTGCCTGTGTCTCTGCCTCTCTCTCTCTCTCTGTCACTATAATAAATAAATAAAAATTAAAAAAAAAAATAAAATGGTATTTTTGTTTGGTGTTTTCTGCAAGGTACTGAGGAAATAGTCTGTAGGGTGAGCTTTGGGTATAACTTAGCCCCATCATTATTTAAAGAGAGGAAGATGAAGGATTTTAAAGGCAGACAATGACAGACCATTCAGGATAGGTAGGGCTTACAAGGAGATAAACACAATCTCATCAACTAAGGAGAGATTTGCTGCAGTAAATAGGATGAGGGAAATAGTTTGTGGGATGCAAGCAAAGGAAGCAAGGTATCCTTAGACATTGAGTGGAGCCAGAAAGATCATGCGGCCTTTTATCCAAGTACATGGCCACCAAGTAGGAATGGTTGGTGACAAGACAGAAGGCTAAAAAAGGTAATCCTGTGCACCTGACAGAAAGAATAAAGGATCAAAATTGAAGGCAGGCTATAACAATATCAAGAAATTCTTAAAAACAAAAGTGATTTGGAAGCACAAAACTTAGTTAATGCTACCCAATGTCATGATGGGCCAAGAACATTGTGGCTTCCTAAGTTAGAAAATACCATATACCAAAGTTTTAAATGGAACACATTACTTTTTTCCCATCAATCCCGTCTCTGAAAAAAAGCTTTTTTTCCCCCCCAGGGTAGGGGAGGAATATGGGACATGGTTGGGAACAGTAGTAGTTATATTAGTAGTATTTTGTTATGATAAACTTTGTATTTAAACTTGGTAAAAGCCCATTAGCTGCCAAGAGGGAATAAGGAATAAATTTCCAAAAATGTACAATTTCCTTTAAAGAAGTTTCAGAACCAAGAAACTAATTTACATGAAAAGCTGTAGAGAAAGTAGTTGAAAAGTCCATTCATAAAACTTTTATTCCACTTACATGAACTTAATACACGTGTTCTTAACAATTATGCTTGGATTGTTCATGAAAATTTCATAAGACATTAAACAAAGCTAGCCATCATCTCAAGTTATTTCCCTGTTAACTATTTTTACAGCACATGCATGTTAGGCAAGTATCAAAAAAAAAAAAAAAAAGAATCACAAAAGCAAAAAACCAAAACAAAACAAACAAACAAAAAAACCCTAAAAAAAAAAAAAAAGTTAAATACATGGGATTTTTGTTTTGCTGCTATGCTTGATATACATAAAGTAATGGATATCAAGCAATTCATTTTTACTGCATCTTTACTTGTACATTTGTTCTTAGGTTGTCTAAAACATTTAAATACAAATAAAAGGAGTGTAGCAAAAATAATGAAAGCAAACAGCAGGTAACTTTACAAATAATGGAATGTGAACCGTTTCTGCCCTTATCCAGAGTAAATTGGGTCACAACTAAAGGAACACTTCTGCAACTGTAGTCAAAGGTGTGCACATTGAGAATGAGTATTCCACAGATACTTGTGGTTCACATGTAGTATCTATGGGATACCCATTTCTACTACAGCCTTGTAAGTGCTCTAAACCTTAAAGTATCCACAATAACTACACCTGTATCTGGAACCAATCCAATTATCCCTTTTACTCCCCACCAGGACAAACCAATATGTAGGCAGTTTTCTTTGCTTAGACATGGAAGCAGTTTTAACACTGGCCCTTGTGAAGCCACAATGTACCAAAAGTACTATGCCAAACATTTATAACTAGTATAAAAATTCCACATCCCCATATTGGCCACCTCAAGATGAAAACAGATAACTCCCTAAATGTTAACTGGCTCTACTCCCCTAATATTCAACATAAAAACCACATGGGAAATATAGAAATTCAAATAGAAGTAACATAAACCTGTCATAAATCGTAAACAAAAAAAACTATTTGTGGGACAGCATGAATGACAAATGGTCTACTGTGTAAATTTTAGAATGAGGCAGACAAAAGTTGGGAGGCCGGTTAATTTTCCCCTCCTTCTCCTGCTTCAGCTTCGTCTCCTTGGGTGTCCGATGTCCACAATGTCAAGTTGTCTCTCAGTAATTGCATTATTAGCGTGCTTTGTATGACTCTTCACTTAATGTATCAAGTTCAGCAATGGCTTCATCAAAAGCTGTCTTTGCAAGAGAGCAGGCTTTCTCCGGGGAGTTCAGAATTTCGTAATAGAACACAGAGAAGTTAAGGGCCAGACCCAATCTGATAGGATGTGTTGGTTGCATTTCCTTTTTGCTGATTTCAAAAGCTTCTTGGTATGCTTGTTGTGACTGATCCACAATCCCTTTCTTGTCATCACCAGCAGCAACTTCAGCCAAGTAACGGTAGTAGTCTCCTTTCATTTTCAAATAGACTTTGCTCTCTGCTTGTGAAGCATTGGGGATCAAAAACTTTTCCAAAAGAGACAGTACATCATTGCAGATATCTCTTAGCTCGGTCTCAATTTTCTCTCTGTATTCTCGAGCCATCTGCTGTTTTTTCTCAGCACCTTCCGTCTTTTGCTCAATACTTGAGACAACCCTCCAAGATGACCTACGGGCTCCTACAACATTTTTATAAGCAACTGAGAGAAGATTCCTCTCCTCATTGGATAATTCAGCTCCTTGCTCAGTTACGGACTTCATGCAGGCTGCCATGTCGTCATATTGCTCAGCCTGCTCGGCCAGTTTGGCCTTCTGCACCAGCTCATTTTTATCCATGACTGGATGCTCTTGACTTTCAAGTGCAAACCCTTCTGTGCGCGCTATCCGCAGCCACCCTTCCTTGGCTCCTATGTGTCTGTTTTTGTGCCAGTACCACACTGTCTTGATGACCACAGCTTTGTAGTACAACCTGAAATCTGGGATTGTGATGCCTCCAGATATGGTTTTCTTTTTTAAAATTCCCCTGGCTATTCGGGGTCTTTTCTGATTCCACACAAATCTTAAGATAATTCTAAATAAACAAGCAAACAAGTGTATATAACCAGGGTACTATTATTTTCCCATAATTCTGCCATATTTATGATCTATGTCTGAACTAGTCTTATTTGATCCTGATAGAAAAACATCATGACAGCATCCATTTGGAATATTATCTCAATGTAAGGCAAGAAAGCAATTAGATTTCAACTGCTTTGCTGAAGAGCCAGAGAATTGAAAATGTTCCATTGTTTATTTTGGGGGACTAGTTAAAACAATGGGAAATTGGATGACATGGGCATAGACTTGTGTTTGACATTGAATGAGATGAAATATGTATGCAATATTATTAAAGTATGCCAGTAATTACACTGGAAATGTGTGTATGTGTGTTTCACATAATTTCAAAGAGAGCTAGTATTGAGAAGACCTTGAATTTTCTTAACATTATGAATTTGCTGAATGAAAGAAGTTACTGTATTGGCCATCTATTAAATGCCACCATTAAATTATATAGATTGCTAAAACTCTCAGAACTTCTTTCTTTCTAAATATAAATTTTGGTAGTTTTTTATTTTCTGATAATTTTTTAAGTTTTATTTTTCTGGTCTGAACATTATTTGCCAATATTAGATTTTTACAGCCCTGGGTGGGTAGGGGGAGAGTTTAGTACCTGTAAATTAGTATTATTTAAGTAATCTTTCTAATTACTGTTAAATCGAAAGTATATAAGTGATATTAAAGTTGCATTAAGCTACCTATCTTTAGTATTCTCTGACATACACATTATTTATCCAAATAAAAGAATACAGCAAAAAAAATGACTACTCACTTGAAGTGAAACTAAAAAAATCATATAAATTATAAAATTATATTAAAATTCCAAATGTCTAAGAGATGAAATTTCATCAAACAATTTAAAAGTAATTTAAATTTATTAGCATCATTTTAAAAAGGGCTATCAAATAAATAGGAAAAAGTAACTCACTCTTCTTTTATACATAGATACCATTTACTAGAATCACCTAAAATAGGATACAATTTGAAAGCTAGAAATAAAAATGGACCATTTGTGTAGATTGACTGAGATATCTCTGTAGAGAAGAAGGAAAATTGCATAAAAAAACTAAAGCTAAAAAAGCCATTCTGTTTCAGTTCCCAGCTCAAAATCAATTCAATTTGACATTTATTGGGACCTACTATTTGCAAGGCCCTGTGCTAAGTGCTATAGCAGATGTAAAATTAGCAAGATATGAGTTGACTCTGAAGGACCTAATAGGCTAGGAAATGGGATAAGACATCCTGAGCAACTAACCATAAGATTATATAGATGTGCTAAGAAATATGATGGAAATAAAAACAAAAGCTTTGGGTCACAAAGATAGCAAGACTCATTCAAGCTTAGAGACTGGAGGAACATTTAGTGAAAGAGGAGATCTTGGACTGGGACTAGAAGAATGGGTAGGATTTTGATAGAAAGTAGTAAGATGGCCAGGGGATGGGCAGCAAGAGGGCTTTTTAAGCAGAGACAAAGGTGAAGAAAGAAATAAACTCCCAGAATTTAGACTGTGTTTGGGAATTAGTAATAGTCTGTTTTGGTTGGAGCCAAAAATTGAAGAGGAGGGTAAAGGAATCTTGCACTGGCAAAGTTGGCTGAATTACTTTCAAAACTTTAAAAGCATATTCCTCTTAAGAAATCAGGTGATGCTAAAGATTGGGTATTATCAAAATAGTGGGAAAAAATAGAAAACAAGACACAATCAAAGAATATTTGTTATAAACTTATATTCAATTCCTTTTACTGAAAAAAAGTCAGAGGATTAGAATGGAGGTTTATAAAACCTATGCAGTTACATGCAATTGATGAATTTGAAAATTCATGCACTTTTAACTGGGAAGAAGTTTCATCTGATTCTCCTAACAGCTTCTCACCCTTAAAAATGGTACAAATCTGTGGTCTGGAGGAACTTGGTCAGTAGAAGGAAACATGGTATTATTTGGTGAGTCTAAATTTTTATTGCTTTGGTTTCCCACCATATGATACAACTTATATTGAATTTCTCATACTCTACTATAATCATCATTTTGCTCCAACTCTAAAGAATTGGCATTCTCTTATTCTTTTTTATTTCTTTTCCTACCTTTTTTTCCTGGAAGGGCAAAAATTAAAAGCTTATTAAATAAATCTAAAAAATACAGAGTTCTTTGAAGATAAATGTAATACTCTGGATATGTTTGCACCCATTCCTCCCACAACTGGCAATGTATCTGCCCATATATTCTAATCTGCACACTGTATGTATAAATGTATACCTACCCTGTGTGTGCATGTGTGTGTACATTAGGGACAGCCAGACAGAGACAGGGAAAGAGAGAAACAGAGAGATGTACTTCTTTTTCTTAAAAAAGTACATATTACTCTACACATGGTTATTTTGATTTTAAAACCATGCATTATGGACATCTTTCCAGGTCATCTAATGTATTCTCTTAAATAGTTATAAAATATTCCATTGTATAAATATACTATAATTCATTCAGTCATTTTCTAATTGATAGGCATTCATGTAGTTTATAGTGTCTGGGTACTTAAACTATGTTGTTTTAAACATATTTATACATAGATCATTATACGTGATTAAGATTTTATAGGATTAAAAACTAAAATGATTAAGGTGTTAAAAAAGTACTAGACTTAGTCACATTAAGTCTATAGAAAAAAAATTTTTAGCAATTCATATTCCCACCTGTAGTATAAGCCAATACCTACTTACTACACTATTTTCCCTGGATAATATTCCAAATATCTAACAAGTAAGGCAGGGACATTCAAGAACATTAGGTGTCATGCATCTATTCTCTAATTACTGCATTTTAAAGTTGAAAAGTCTTCCTGGAGAGGAGGGTGGGAAAGTGTTCTTTAAGAAGGGGCTCAAGGTCACAAATATATAAGAGCTGTAATGTTGGCAATCCAGTGGCCATCCTGAACTTACCAAGTAAGTATCAACCTAGCTATGGCTAAGATTGGCTATTAACTAAATGTTTAAACATTCTGCAGAATTAATGACAAAAAAAAATGGTATCTCATTGGTATTTTTAATTTGTACTTCTTTAATAGAGAACAACTTCTAAATATCAACTTTTAAATAATTTACATATATTACTTGGCAAAATCTTTGGTCTATTTTTATTTGTTCTATTTACCTTTTTATTATCAATTTGAGATATTTTTATGTTGGTGATATTTGCTTGCCAAATGTTTACAAATATATTTTCTCTGGGTCTACTCATTTTTAATCTACAGTTAAGGTATCTAAGGTACTGGGTTTGGCTATTAACATAATAAAAAAACCTACCAATATAAATGCTATTATACTCATATTTAATACATTTTTATAGTTTTTTTTAACCTAAGTCCTGAAATTTCTTGCTATATTTTTCTTAGGAACTGTGTAGGTTGTTTTTTTGTTTTTGTTTTTGTTTTTTTAAGATTTTATTTATTTATTCATGAGAGACACAGAGAGAGAGGCGGAGACACAGGCAGAGGGAGAAGCAGGCTCCATGCAGGGAGCCCGACGTGGGACTCGATCCCGGATCTCCAGGATCAGGCCCTGGGCTGAAGGCGGTGCTAAACCACTGAGCCACCCGGGCTGCCCACTGTGTAAGTTTTTTTGTTTTGTTCTGTTTTGTTGTGATTTTCCCGTTTTTCCTTCTAACTGGTCATTGAAATAAAGAAAAGCACTTTCATTTTCTATTTATTTTATATTCATGCATCTTACCAAATTCATTTGATATTTCTAATAATATTTAATTGAATATCTTAGGGTTATTTTGTTGGTATAAAAGATAGTCATATAACAAAATAATTTTCTTTTCATTATCTATGTCATACATTGTACTTTGTCTTGTTACATTCATCTCTTAAACAGTGTTAAATAATATAAATGAAAGCAGGCATATGTGCCTTGTACTAAATTTTACTGACAATGACTTTAGTATTTAATCATAATAGTTGATGGGTGTTTTATTAAGTTTTGTTAAGCAGAAGTACTTCAAAAATTTCTAACATACCTCATTTTTATAAGGCATTTGATACTTTTATCTTAACATTTATCTTTTTTCCTTTGCGGGAAAAAAAAAATCTTTAATCTCCACCTCCTTCTTTTTAGTTTATATCAATTGCTCCTTCTCTTTATTCTGTATTTGAATTTTTGGCTGACCTCAAGGCTTAATCCTTGGCCCTGTCATCTTATTCACACTGTTTCCCCAGAAGCCAGTGAATTGCCTGGGGTTTCAATTAATACCACCATGCCAATTGTCATGAACGGAATGTTTGTGTCTTCCCAGAATTTATATGTTGAGCTCCCAACCCCAATGTGATAGTATTTGGAGGTAGGCCTTTGGGAGGTGATTAGGCCTTGAGGGTTGAGCCCTTATATGAAGAGACACAAGAATTTGCTTCCTCCTCTCTCTGCTCTCCATCACATGAAGACACAGCAAGAAGGCAGCCTTCTGAAAAGCAGGAAGAGGGCCCTTACCAGACACCATATCTGCTGGCACCCTGATCTTAGACCTCCTAGTCCCCTGAACTTTGAGAAATAAATATTTGTTGTTAAGCCACCCAGCCTGTGGTCATCTGCTACTGCAGCCTGAGAAGACTAAAATGCCAGTGTTCTCCTATCTACAAACCTGGCTTTAAGTTCTTTTCCTCACCTTCAGCATTTTATTACCATTTTTTTTTTACCTGATATCTTAACCTGGATTCCTTAACACTAATCAATCTCAATATTTTAAAATCTGAATTATCTTTGTGCTCAACATGCTCTTCTTCCTATGAGTCTCAAGATAGTTAATGACAGCACCATCTACCAAGTCAATTAATCTGGAAAACTGAGAGCTATTTTCAACTACCTCTTTTTACCTTCTCAACCCTGCTCAGCTATAAAGTCCTGTCAACTCTACTTAAAAAATCTCTCAAACTCTTCTCATCTTTCCACCCACAGTATAACTATCTTATTCTATTCTCATTATGCCTAGACTCATCTACACCTTCCAGCATCATTCCACTGCAGTTCATCCTTAGAATTGTTTCCAAAGTTATTTTGTTATAGCACAAAACAGTTTTCCTCTTCTACATAAAAATCTCTACTGGACTTTTAGACTTTCAGAATATAATTTAAATATTAAGCATGGTGCAGGGATGCCTGGGTGGCTCAGTGGTTGAGCATCTGCCTTCGGCTCAGGGCATGATCCCAGTATCCCAGGATCAAGTCCTGCATCAGGCTGCTTGTATGGAGCCTACTTTTCTCTCTGCCTATGTCTCTGCCTCTCTCTCTTATCTATCATGAAGGAATAAATAAAATCTTTAAACCTGGTGCACAATGCCTTTCACATTTTGGAAGCATTACTCCTCCTAATCTTATCTTGTGCCTCTTGCTGCCATTTCTCACTACAGTGAATTGCCCCTGTATTGTCTTCTCAGGATTTCTCAAATATACACTTATTCTTCTGCATCTTTATGCCTTTTCTCTGTTGAGGCTCCTTGTGCAGCCATGGCCTTTCTGTACACTTCCAAGCTTCAAATCCTGTCTCAGAAACCCAGCCCTGTCCAGCCTCCTGTCTCACTCTGTTCTCATAACATAATGTGTTCTCACTGCACGTGGGAACCCCTGAGGGCAGGTTTGTAATTGTTTACCTTTGTATCCATAGCACAGCCCTCAGTAGGTACAGTATTTGAGGGGAGAAGGAAGGAAGGAAGGAAGGAAGGAAGGAAGGAAGGAAGGAAGGAAGGAAGGAAAGGAAGGAAGGAAGGAAGAAATATAGGAAGAGAGTTGAATTGAATTATTTGTTTTAGGTCCAGCTGTTCCTAAAAACAGAGCTAAATCAATAAAAAAAATGTTGAGGTGATTATGAAGAATAAACTAAACAAACCTGATTTTTGGTATCCAAAAATTGTGAACAGAATTGAGTAACTGAGAAAAAAATGAGTAATTATGCCGTATGTCAGCAAACCTAACTTCAGTGAAAAGTGGTTTAGAGAGCAAAAAGAATAAATGGAAAAGCTGAAGTAAAACATGAAAAATGAGTATAGTGCTTTGTGCTTTGTAAACACTTTATTGCATTTAAACTATAAAACAAAGCATAAAGAGCAGATGTCGTGTACAGATGAATTTGGGCAAAGATCAGATGATGAATTTTCTTGTGTAGTCCTATCATACTTATCACAATATCACCTTGTATTTTAAGACATGTAATACATGCTATTCATTTGTTATATATCAGGGCATATTTATGTTTATAATATCACATTCTAGTTATTACTAAGATAATTAAGCTTAGATCATAGTGGCAATTTACCTGAAGGTTACTGGGTCCCTCCCATAGCCTGAGTTACCATCTGTTGGCTCATGGTTCCCAAATATGTATTTTCAGCTTTTTAACCAGCAGACTGACTATCTGGACACAGTACTAGGCATGCTCTAGATATGAGGACATGAGAACATAATAAAGCCAACTCAGATTGCTATAGTGATGCACTTGAAATTCCACCACAACCACTTATTTTCTCTAAGTTTTCAGAAAAAGGCAGAAAACAGCTTTTGAGTGCCAGAGAGCTCATTTCTGTAAGACTCAGTCACAGCAAGCCAGAGCAAGATAGCTATTGTTATGGAGCCCTAACCAATGAGAGTGGCTTGGGACATGGACTCCGGGGGTGATGGTCAGTTTCAAGTCCCACAAGTGCCACTTACCAGTAACTAGTTGTAAGATGGACAAGTGACTTCATCTCTCTAAGACAGGAGGTGACAATATCTACCTCACAAGGCTGTTCTGAGGATTAAATGTAAAGTTCTTAGAAATATACTGAGGATTATGTAAGTAGTAGCTATTATTGATATCACCATCATTATTATTGGAGAAAGTGGAAGGTATGCCAAGAGGAAACAGGAACAAAGCAGAAAATTCTGTATAACAGCTAATATTCGCATTTAATGAAACTCAAAGAGTTCATAGAAAACTATAGTATATTTTCAGTGGTGTATAATGGATAGATACCACATGCCAACAGAAAATTGGTTAAAAAATGAATCATTATAAGTGAAGGAAGTGAACTCACAATTAAAAAATTCTATAAGGAAACAAAAGCAAAGAATCTGTGATAACCATAATATTGATTTTCAGGTCTAAAATTTTGTATATTGATCTTCTTAAAGTAGAATAACATTTATATGTTGCTGTATTTTTCAGAATTTATTTTGGCATTATGTTTTGAATTCTTATAAGAAAATATATTTTTCAACACATTCTTTTTTGGAATTTTGAAAGTAAAAATGGCTTGCTATTAATTATGCCACTGCACCCCTTATGTTCCATTATAGAGGTAACATATGGTGGCATCCCACCCTACATTTGCAGTGAGAAATGATGGTTTGTAATATTCTCTTTTGATTTAAGCTTTGGTAAGTCTGTAAAGCCTGTATTTTTTAAAAAATTTTAAACTATTTCACAGTTTTAAACTATTTTATAATTATGATGTTACTTGCAGCAAATTATTCTCCAAAACTGTCTCCTAAAATTTCAAAAGAGAAAGGATAACGGATTGAGAGCAAATTTAGAAAATAATCACTGAGGGATATTTCAATAACTTGAGTAAATTTGTAGCTTTTGAGATTGTTTCATTTTCTTTCTTTCTTTACGAAACCTACAATTCTCTCCTGACTGTAAAACCTGTTCATTTCATCCCCTCGGCCTAAAGAATGGTACTCCCACAGTTATTTTTCTGTTCTTCAAAAGATGCATCATTTTGTCCACACATACAGACACGCACACATTTTTGATGTTTTGTAAAAAGCAGTGTTACTGATGATTTTCTAATATCTTGTTAGTCTCTATTGAAGCAATAGCTTATTGAATCATAAATATGCTGAAGAAAAGTAGATAATACTGGAATATCTGGTCTGGGGAGAAGAATTCAGAAGAGAATCTTAAGAAGGAAAGCTAACAACTTTAAAGACAAGATTTCAAATAAAATAATTGCCTGGCTTGCTACAAAGCAATAATAGGCATCATCAACCTGATATTCAGTACAAGGATGAGGAGCAAGGAGAGTGGGTCCCATAAAGAATGTCTGCCATCAAAACAAGAGTCACCATGCATGAAATGGGGAGAGCAAAATAATGCATCACGCTTGCTGAGAACGTTCACATCCATTCTTTCATTTGAATTTCAAGACAATAATGTGAACTATTTAGGGCAGATCCCCTTTTACTAATTTTGCAACAACGGACTAAAGCAAGAGAGAGGCATGGCCTATCTATTGTCCCATGATGGGTCAGCACTAATGGCAGGTCTGTGGCTGGACCCCACTTGGAACAATTCTCAGTTGTCTATGTTCTAGATTTTTTTTCCAGCCTCTGTCAATGGTATAGGTTTAAAATTAAGTTTTTCCTTACCAGGGGACCCTTCCAACCTATTTCTTATTCTTTAGTTCACAGCTTCTGCATGAATATTATGTGGTGGATAAACACAAAAGAATTAGATTTATAAAAAAATCTGCCATCTGATGATAAACACTTGGGATTCCTAAATGTCATAATAAGCATTTAAATTTTAAAAATCATGATGGCAGCTATTAGGATTACAGGATTCTCCTATGTCAGAGCACATGGTTTATCATTAGTGTGCCAAGTATAGAAGACCATGCAAATATTGAGTAGGTAATTCCCAACTTTCTGTATGATCACCATCTAGAATCTCTAGAAGGTACACTTGGCCTTGAGATAGCTGGGCTCAGCAGCTGTGTTATGAAATCTCCTCATCTTTCATCCTGAAAAGGGCAGGATGGGAGGATTTCATACTTTCAGGGCAATGGATGCTGTCCAGGTGGAATCAGAGGGTGAAGGTGGTGGGCTGGATAAGCCCAATCTTCTGCAAGTGCAGGAGATGAACTGAAGAAATCTATTCAGTTTATGATTTATAATGGAGACACAGCTGGTCAATGCAGTTGCAAGGATACATGATCCCATGCTGGAGTTAATAGAGAGGGTGCAGTTCATTTAGATCACAGTGGACTCTCACAGATTTCATCATGGTAAGTAGCCAACTGAAATAAGTGAACTCTAGAAGAAAATGTGGAGCAGATTCGACTAGATGGCTGAAGTGGGCAATCTTGATGACTCTCCTCCAGCAAGAGTCAGGTGGTAAAGGAATAAATGGCCTTAAACAGCTTCACTTCTCAATTGCTGTATAAGAGGCTGAGGGTACTTATTATTTTACAATGAATCCCTACAGAGCTAGAAATGATCTCAAAATCACCTGATTCCATTTTTTCACTTTTTTTTAGATGGGGAAATCAGTTTTGAAAATTTGAGACTCACCAAAATCTTCAAACCAATGAGAGAACTGGAACTAGAGGCTGGTTTTCTGGCTCTGGCCCAGCTTTCTGGCCTCTGTCATCCTGACCTGTCCCCACTCGGGGTCAGAGCCCTCATGACTACATGGGGCCACTGACTGAGAGGAATACAGATGTGTCTCTTAGGAGAGCTGTGAGTCCTCTGGTTATGGTGGAGACAAAGACACAGCAAGGGAGAGAGGAAAGGCAGCACGAATACATGGCAGGTCCCCTTCACAGGAGTCTTGGAGATGCAGGGACATTCAGGGAAATGGAGGAGTTTCTGTCCTTGACTTAATGATAGCAGGACAGAACAGGGCTTGAAAACAGGCGGTGCATGCCTCTCCTCCTCCTAGTGATACTGGTCTGGAAAAGAATAATTGCTTTGTGCTGTGGTAATATTAAAAACCTCATCCAGTGAAATTTACTTTGCAGACAGGTTGTTTTTCTTTTGACCCACATTTTCTAGTGAAATATTGATCTTGTGTATGTGCATCTCTGAAATTCGGGGTACAATTCTGGAGGGGGAGGCACGGTTACTATGAATCTACAATCCCAAGAAAGGTGATTGCAAGGAAATTTGAGGCTATGACATGTTAGTGGCTTCTCTTTTATGCCGTGTATAAATTCTCTCTGCTTAGACACTGGGTTCCTCCCACCGCAATGGGGCAACTGTGGATGCTCCCTTACAGAGCCTTGTGACTCTGTCGCGGCTGGGGTGAGGCAGGAACATGTGAACATCGCCAGTTCTTCATCCATGAGTGGCTCCATAGGTTACAGGGATTGACAATACGGCCTATTACCCACATTTTGTAACAGGGCAGAACTGCAGCGCCGACTGGGAAGGTGACAACAGGCTCCAGAAATCAACAGTGAGGCCCCGGACAGGAGCTCACCACTGTTCCTGCTTGTCAAGTCCTTTATTTGCCTACCTTGCATCTCTAAAACTCGTGTCAGGTGCCACTTACAAATAAAAAGCCTTTCCCAGTAATGCTCTGTGACAGTGAGGGCAGTTCAGGCTATACCGTAACCTGAATTTATGTTAAGGAAGCTGTCATTACAAAGCGAATTTGCCCATAGTTGTGGAGACTGGATCAAGACTACCACGGCTTTAGGAGTCACGTAAATGACGTCCACATCTTCACCCACACTCGCTTTTAGGTATGGAGATATTAAAAGTGAAATGTATTTACCAAACCCATAGCCTTTGAAACAATGTTGAATTACAGCACACCCAGACCCTCTAGTTGATTACTTCCGTCAAGAATATATGGCTTAGGTGACGGGGCAATGCCAGTATTAAATTTTGTTTTATGTTGTAATTTTTACCTGTTTGGGATCTGAATTGTGAGAAGAAGTATTTCATTCCTTTGATTTACAGCTTTCAGAACAAGGATTAATGATAGGAACTATAATTTAGCTCTTTTGACAACTTTTGAGAGATAAAAGTCTGTAGAAAAGATACTGCTCTCAGACTGCTTACAAAGTTGTTTTGAACTGACAACTAATGAGAAGCATTTTCTTTTCTTTTCTTTTTTGTTTTTGAGAAGCATTTTCTTAATCTGATATTTATTTGGCATGATTCTCCTTGGGTGGAGCAGTTAGGGATGAAAGTGAGAGAGGGAAGCAGAGGGGCAAAAGTGTGTAAACATCCTTGTGCTTGTTTGCTACCTAGGAAACCAGCTGGTTTCTCCAATGGCAGTTGAGATTCTTGCTAATGAGACAATGGGGACCAATGAACTATAGCAGGTTCAATACTGTCAGTCTGCTGCAGGGTAACCTACTACATGGAACCTCAACTTTGTGCCCAAACAGAGCTTGGAAATACCAATGTACTCCCCCCACCCCAGATATTCTATTCCAACTGTCCTCCTGTATTCATTCAGAAAGACATTCCTTAGCCCCATGTGGTATTTCTAGTGGCTTCTGAGGCAGGTAGTATTGCACAACCCAGGAGATAGCTCCAAAACAGCTGACGGTCTCAGAGCAGGAAGAGAGCTTAAGATGAGAAAATTGAGGCCCTCTTCACCAAAAATCTAACTCACATAAGAAGGAACTGTTTGCATGGCATAGCTATATGCAGAGTTTGAAAACTTAATTTTTAAGTGGCCATTGTCAAACCTCACATCCAACAAACTCTGTGTAAATACGATAGGCATATAACACACATCACAAATCCTGCTTACCGGCACTTTTCATTTAACCACTCATTCTTTAATGCAGCGATGTTGTGTGCTGGGCTGTGAGCTAGGGCTTAACAACATAGGCATGCTTCTTGCCCTCAGAGAACTTACATTCTCTCAGGGAGACGTGAAACAAGCAGGCAGACAAAATGGTATGTGTAATAAGCACTAAAATGGAGGCACTTTTTTTGCTTCCTTCAAAGCATTTACCATAATAAATTGCACTTAGATGATAATGTGGGGAGGGAGATGACAAAAACTATAAAAAGAGGATTCAGAAAGACCTTTGGAAAGGGGTGACATTTAAGCCGAGGTCTAAATAGTGAAAAGGAGCCAGCCATCCCACGAGAGGGAAGAGCATTGTAAAGATCCCCAGGCCTTTGTGCAAGAAATGGCTGAGAATTTTTAAGGAACAGAAAGGACTCCAGAGTGGACAGAACTTATTGAGCAGGAGAAGGTAAAGTGTTTGAATTTTTAAAATAGGAATGATGAAAAGTCATTGCAATGGAGTGACATGATCTGATTGACATTTTAAGCTTTTGCTTTTGCTTCTTGGGGATATTTTGCTGGGAGGTAGGTGGCAAGAGAGAAAGTAGAGCGACAGTTGGGGATAGTTGCAGAGTTCAAGGCAAGAGGTGACAGTGGCAGTAGATTTGGGAGATGGATGGGTCTGAGATACGTTTGGAGAGAGTACATTCCAATGGTGCTCACTAATGACGGGTGTAAAGGAAAGAGAGACACCAAGGATGGATGATTCCTGGCTTGCTGTCTTGAATGCCTGACTAGCTCTCAGTAATAAATAGATTTCCTTTGAGGTTCCCAAGACTGAAATATACTACACATTATTTCATTGAATAAAATTAGTTACCATATGTCTATTAGTGTCTTACTTGCAATTAGGAAATCAGTAGGAGATAGCTAAGGAAGATTCTGGTCCTCCACTAACTTATTTGTAAGTTTTCTATGGTACATAACATAGACTTCTGGCTTTCATTTCTTTGAATACTATATATTCATGTTCTATCATTTGATTGAAAGTTGGGAAACACTTTTTTCCCACCTACTTGGCTCCTTCATTACTAGAGTCCTGTCACATTGGAACATCAATACTTTGACACGTCCAAGAATGCAGGAAGTTAACTCAGGAGTGTGTATCATTCTGACTGCTTTAAGTTTGGTTTGACAGTAAAACAGATGCCTTTCAAAAAAAAAAGTGCTATCTTGTTCTTGCTTTGAGATTCCTGGAGGAATTGCACAATCTAACTAAAATGCCTCATTAATACCCACAATATTTCAGTGAGGAAGACTGGTGCAGATTTCTTTGGTGTTAACAATATTTTTGGTGAGGTGGATTAATAGTAATCTCATTATAATTTCATAAAATAAATTTCTGACTAATGTATATGTGGGGATATTTCATTTTGAATAGTTTACACTACCTGATGAAGGTAAATTATCTCTTTAGATGATCTCAAATAGTGATAGATCCCCAGTATATCTGGCTTTGTAACATAGTGAATGAGACAAACACTCAGAAGCACAGAAAGAAAGAGACACACAAGCCATCAGACATCCATTTGTCTACTTAAATGACCATCTAAGATTTAACCTGAGAGAGGAACAGAAAGGAGCTGTGTAACTCACTCTATAAATAATCTACAGATTAACATCAGGTGAATAAAAATATTCTTTAGCAATAGTTATGAGTAATATCTGATGTTTAAGGGGGAATAAATATAGAAACATCTTAATATAAAAACAATGATTTAAAAAAAAACAATGATTTGTTTTGAAAAATTTACATTCATATTCCATTATGATTTTTTAAATGATTTTATTTATTTATTCATGACAGACACAGAGAAAGAGGCAGAGACACAGGAAGAGGGAGAAGCAGGCTCCCTATGGGGAGCCTGATATGGGACTCAATCCCAGGACCTGGGGATCACGACCTGAGCCAAAGGCAGACGCTCAACCACTGAGGTACCCAGATGCCCCTCCATTATGATTTTAATTTAAGATTGGTTTTATTTGATAGACTCTATATTGAATTTTGTATTGCTAAGAAAAGTAACTTTTTAGGATGTAAAAAAGTAATTAAAAAGGGAAAGCTTACCAGCCACAGAAATACATTGATCAAGAGTCTAAATGTAATTGAAATATGAAGGCCACATAGTAGAAGCGGTGTAAGGTACATATCTACTAAACTAATATATATGAAATTATGTAGACAATCTATGGAACAATTTACCTCTTAATAACACACTTCTAGATTTGAATAGAAGATGCTGGGGTAAGAATTCAGAAATAAGATACCACAATCTATACACATTTGATACCCAAAATTTTTTCAATGTTTTCACTTTTAGTAATAGAACTGATACCGGATATATTCTAGCAAAATATATGTTTCTTTGTTTCAAACCCCAAATAGGAAGCATCTGTTCTTAAGGCAAGCATTCATTTCTGTAATAAAAGAATCATATCTCATGCCACTTACAAGCACTACCTGGTTTAAAACATTTAGTATAATAAAGTGTGTAATAAGGGGAGGGGAAAGAAACTACAAAGAGCATCAAGTATAACTGTAATAATTACACAGGCTGGATTTAAGTTACCCAGAAGCTAGTTTTAGATCTATTTGTGTATCTAAATACTGTGAAATTTCCATACAATTCTGAATACAGAAATTCCTGTCCCTATGCTCCAGAAAGAACCTACAGTCCAATAAAGAACCATCTGTAATTTGTAATTTAATTTATTAGTCTTCTTCCTAACTAAAACAAATTCACAAAACCTTAAAAGATACCACAAAGCAACAAAATATTTTAAAATGTCATTCTGGCATTTAAAATTATGTATCAAGCACCATAGATTTATTGTACTCACAGTATGTCATCATTTAGAATATAATGATCAACAAAACGGAGATAACAGGCCAGTGGGGAAGTAGATATCACATAAACAGTCATGAACAATCTAGTTATTGATTATAACTAAGCAGAATGCTGCAAAGGGAAGACACCCAGTGCCATTGAGATATAATATGGTACTAGACCGACTTGGGGTCACATAAGACTTTCAAGAATAAGAGATGTCTTGGGAAATAAGATGAATTACTTGTTTCCAGACTTTTATTTTCTTGTACAATATCCCTAATAAACTCCTTTTCAATGGCATCCAAGTGTGCATTTATTCATCCAACAAATGCTGAACACTTGCTTAGCCAGAGCTTCCCCTGATACTCTCTGCAATTCCTCAAACCTGGATCAACCAAATTGTCAACTTGCTTCTCTCTGAAAGCCTGGAAGCAAGGGAAACCATGCAAATCTGCATATCAAAGCTACATAGAATTTCTTTCAGGTTATTCACTTGTGCCTCCCCTCCCATCCCACACCCTGGAGCCCACTCATCCATCTTTGCTTCTTTAGTCTCAGGAAATGCCTCTGCTTTCTACTTCAGAAGAAGGCAAGAAAAAGAGGCCAGTGGGTACAAATTCCTTCTCTTCCTTCTACTAAATCTATGCATTTATCTAAATCCAGATCTATCATTGCCTGCTATGGACTTTACCATTCAATGCATCACTATCATCCATTCCTTGCTCTCCTTTTCCCCACCAGAATCTTTAATACAGGCATTCCCTACCCGTGACGTGAAGATCTTAATAATTTATTTTCTGGTTTCTCGGCCATCAATCTTTCCTTAATCGTCTTCTATGATGCTATCAGGGAGGTATTTCCAAATGTAGTTATGTTCATACCATGACCACATATCAACAATATTTCTTGGCTCCACTTAAGGATCAAGTGTAATCATTGATGCGACCATTTGTTTCTGTGTCTGCTCTTCACCCTACCCCACCCTAACTGTGAGTTCTTGGAGCACTTCCATCTTCATAACCCTGCCCCTCTGGGCACACTTCCAAATCACAGCTTAGATAGTTCCCAAGTCCTACCACACTCTCTGGAGAGGGAAGCAACAACAGGTAAATAATTACAATACAAAGTGAGCAATTTAAATTTAAATGTGTTCAAAGTACTTGGAGAATTTCCCAGAGGGAACTCCCCTGTGACAGGGTCACCTCCCCAAACATCAATTCCTGTCATTTTTCAGCTTCTAAACCTATAATTCTGATCCCATTGGTCACTTGGTGGGTCACTTCCTAATCTTAGCTCAAGACCTTGCTTGAAAAACTGCTTTCTCTTCACTTATTACTTAGTGCACATGATCAAGTTAATTTGCTACATGTGGGGCAGCCCAGGTGGCTCAGCGGTTTAGTGCCGCCTTCAGCCCAGGGTGTGATCCTGGAGACCCGGGATTGAGTCCCACATCAGGCTCCCTGCACGGAGTCTGCTTCTCCCTCTGCCTGTGTTACTGCTTCTCTCTCTCTCTCTCTCTCCTCTCTGTGTATTAAAAAAAAAAAATCTTTCAAAAATTTTCTACATGTGATATTGACCATGGCTCCTTCTTCCAAAAGCTCAGATTTGTCCTAATGCATTAAATTCCAAGTCAAAAGCTCCATACAACCAACACACCTTGGAATCCTTAGACGTCCAGAAAATATGTTGATGGCTCCAAACTCTTTCCTCCATCCTTTGGTTTACACACTGCTCTAGAGTGTTCCCCTCAGGAATTTAGATCTTCCTTTTCTCACTGAAGCCATTCCTAAATCCACATCTTTCAATGCAAATGCCAAGGATTAATGAAAAAGAGGTCTATATTATTTCATTAATGTAATATTTTTGTGATTATTACTTTTCATAAAAATAGCTGAAAGTAATCAGAGTTTACCATGTGCTGAAAATTTTGCTAAGCATTATTTCATTTTACCTTCAGAGAAACTCATTTGTTTTATAGATAAGAAACCTGAGCCTTAATGAGATTAGGTAATTTGCTCAAAGTTATTTAGCTTGTAAATGGTAGAGCTGGGATGTGAAATCAGGCCTGATTCAACAGTCCAGGATTTTAACCACCGTAAAAGCAGACATGCTTCTGTTTCCATTGTCTTGTATTCCAAAATTACCAGTCTGCTAGTAAATTTCTGTTGTATTTACTTGTTCATTTTCCAACAATTCATTGAATAAATATTTATTGAATTTCAGCTCCTCCTCACACAATATCTTACTAGTCTCTCTGGGTTGACAAAGACAATGTAGGACAAGAGTCTTTTCCCCAAGGGAATTATTATCTAGGTTGAAAAATGCTATAAAGGTGACTGTGTACTTAGTTTCAACTCATGGTATAACTGACATATTACATCTGTGATGAAATAGAGTCAGAAAATAAAAATGCTAAGAATATGCAGGTCTGGATAGGGTTCTGTAATACCCAGCACACTCCTGGAACTGGTGAATTTCAAGGCCAGTAAAAATTGTTCAAGGGCCACAAAAGATGTGTGTTTATATACATAATTATTTACATATGTCAATAACTATCTATATACATGCATATATTTATGCATATACCTTTAAATGTTAATGCTAAGTATTTATTTCTGTTTTATTCCATGTCACTATGTTCATATTATTTTGATCTAAAAATTTTACACAATACATTTGTGATCTATGAGACTCTCATTGACACCTTACAATTGTTGGATCACATTATATGAGATTAGAAACTCCACACTTTGATATTTGCACATCCAAAGTATGAACATCTTTTAATAACTGATATAATTACCTCCTGGAGAATCTTTTGTTACATAGAATTCATTCTTAAAAACTACATTCCCTAAACAAATGTGGTCTTTCATACTTTACATTCCCCTAGCTATCTCGACCTGCCCAAATACACACCTCCCTGGTTTTTACAAGCAGTTCATTACAGAAAGGCTGCCTTACTTTCCATGACTATGTTTTCCCAAAATTTGACTTTTATCCAGTACTACTTGAGATATCTTCATTTTATTGTAGCAAACTGGTATCACAGAAACTAACGCAGCTCTATAAATATAGAACATTAGCCCTCAGAGGGACCCTAGAGGTCTTCTAACCAAAGTCCTTTATTTACGAGACAAGGTAAGGGCCCACTGAAGGCAATTTCACTTTCAAAATCATCCTGAGCATCGGCATGTACATGGCTAGGAATTTAGTTTAGGTGTTGCTGTCCAACTTGTCTTCAGTGACTGTTGTTTGCCTCCTGACACAAATATTTACTAGAAAGCCTGACTCCATGAGCCGCATTTTCAGAGGAAAAAGTGATATCAACAACTTGTTCAGAAAAACAAACTCACGGGGTATCTGGGTGGCTCAGTGGTTGAGCATCTCCCTTCCACTCAGGGCATGATCCCGGGGTCATGGGATCGAATCCTGAATTGGGCTCCCTGCAGGGAGCCTCCTTCTCCCTCTGCCTATGTCTCTAACTCTCTGTGTCTCTTATGAATAAATAAATAAAATTTAAAAAAATAAGAAAAAGAAAAACAAACTCATTCATTCCTTCACTTTAAAATACTTATAAATGCTCACATATGTTAGCCACTGGGGGTGTAAGCACGAGTAAAACATGGTCTCTGCCTTCAGTGGGTCTTATACCTTGCTAAGGGGAGCTGAGCATGGAGTTGGATAAAATCACTAACATTGAGCAGAGGCTAGAGATAAGGGGCTGAGGAGAGGTGGGGCCCACAGGAGACAAAGCATTAAACAGGCTATGGCCAAAAATATTACTAGAAGAGGGCTACTGGCCCTGAGCCTGGGCAGAAGAATGAGCAGGTGTTCATCAAACACATGGGGATTCAAGGATGAACAGGACTATAAGCAAAGATGCAGATCGTATTGGTTCAAGAACTTCGAGAAATGTGTGGTGGGAGCACTAAAAGGTGCTCAAGAGCCACAGTGGGAAACAAGGGGTGGGCAGGGGGTAGTGCACAGAGAGCCTTGGGTCCATGAAGAAACCTGAGCTTTGTCTTGTAAGAAAGAGAGAGTCACTTAAGAATTTTAGAAGGATTATCAGTCAGGCTCTCAGCTTAGGGTGAGGTCTAGTTGGAAAGCCATTAGACTAAGGGCAGGAACCCAGGGAAGCAAATAGAAATGGGGATGGTAAGGGAGAAGGTGGTCACTTAGGTTGACTCAGACTGGGGGTTGGGTGACTGGGCAGAGGGAGTGCTACCAATCAAAACGAGGGAATAAGAAGGTCGGATGTGGAGTGGGGGTGGCAGAGTCAGCGGTGGTGGAGGAAAAGATGATGCAGATTTTGGTGTTAAAAGAGGCACGTTCAAGGTACCCATGCAACAAACCACTGGATGAAAGAGGCCAGGATGCAGGAAGATAAAAGGATCTGCTGCTCTGGAGTCACAGATATAGACGTAATCATAGAAACTCTAGGTTGTGTTTCATTACAAGGTTAACCTCACTTGCAGTCATGAATGTGTGCAGCTGGATACTTGACTTGTAATGAGACAATCAGGATTGGGGGGATCTCATTCTTCCTTAGAAAGCTTACTTAGCAATCTTAAAAATCAACATGTTCCTGGCGAGCCCTGTCACCATGAACATGACAGGGATGATGTCATAGATTGAGAAGGTCCTGAGAGCCTTCCCACTGATCACCAATGGAAACACTGCAACTTCCTTCTCATTTCATTTGCATACCTCTATGTTCTGCACTGTGAACAAATTCACAGGTAAATGAGTAATGACAAAAATTCAAACATCAAGGGAAGTATACAGTCCTCTACTATCCAAAAAAGTATTCTTTCTCCCCAGGCCATAATAAATGATTCTGGCATGGGCACATCGCCGAAACCCAGGCTAATGTGATGCATCCTAAATTTTGGCTTTAACTATTGGAAAAGCAAAATCACCTTCCTAATAATGTTGCTAAGCTACCTGAGAATGAAGCCAACCAGGGAAAACACACCTTAACAATGGAAAAAAAGACCGGGGGTTCACGGCATTGTTTGTATCTCTGGAACCTGCCAAGGCTGAAACAATATCATCCCTGGACTTTTTTAAGTTAATGTTAGTCAATAAATTCCTTTTTTCTTGTCTAGGCAGTTGAGTTGGGAGCCTGCCACAAGGAACCAAAATTGTCCTGAAAAACTCAGAAAGATGCTGTGGGCTCTAAACTTAACCCTTGTGATCAGGAACAAAGATAAGATGAATTTGATGGTAAGATCTGAGTTATGGGGACAGGGCAGTCTCACCTGTCCCTCTCCCCACCTCCATGCACTAGACAGCCCATGGCCAATGTCAGCTAGTCCCCAATACTCCAGCTTTGTTCATAGAACTTGCTCCTGAATGGCTTGCTTTCTTCCCTCACTGGCTCTCAGTTCCTAACTATATCATTTTCTTCTTGGCTTCTTAGCCTGAAGACTTAATGTCTGTTTTTGGCCTCTTTGGCTGGCTCTCCCCTCTGTTTTTCTCTAACCATGACACACCCTCATGCAGCCCCACTGGTAGCCTCCAGAAGCAAATGCTAGTACCTGCCCATCTGGCCAAGCCAAGGGCCCTGGATCCTGCTGGGATGCCTTGTGGACACAGAAGGCCTGAGAACATCCAGCAA
The DNA here is from genome assembly GCF_018345385.1 of Vulpes lagopus. Classification (NCBI taxonomy): domain Eukaryota; kingdom Metazoa; phylum Chordata; class Mammalia; order Carnivora; family Canidae; genus Vulpes; species Vulpes lagopus. The sequence continues at coordinate 108,549,002 of NC_054825.1, read as the reverse complement.
AAGTCAGTTGTTGAATGCACTAACCGAGCTAAAGGGTTAGAAACTGAAAGGAAGGAGACCTCTGCAGAGAACGAAAGCAAGTACAACAGTGGGGGTTCTGGGTGATGGCCACAAACAGAGCTGCAATGTTCCTGGATTTTATGGGGCACTGATTGCTGGTGTGCAAGTGAATCAGACAGTGTAAAGGGACAGGGTAAGTTACAAACACGTGGGATCATTGTGAGCTTGTACAGTCACCACCAGGGGCATATGTAAAGGGTTGTGTTGTCTGTTCCTTTCTCCTGCTGGAGCAGTTGCACACCAGGACCCAAGCACATCCCACCATCTGCTCTATCCCCGTGCTAGTCCAAGCCAGCCTTCTGTTTTTCCTGTGTTAATGTGTCCACCTCTCAACTGACTTCCCTTTCTTGACACTCGTTTCCCTGTATCTCTTCTCAACACAGCAGCCAGCGGGGCCTCTCTAAAACGTGAGCCAGATGATGTTATTCCTCTGCTCAGATGCTCCACTCTCTCTTCCCTAATCGCTGCAGGCAAAAGCCAAAGTCTTTATAATGGCCTTTGAGGCATAGAGGAGCTGGCCCTGTGACCCTACTGACATAACCTTGCTATTTTTTCCCTCTTGACTCCCCAACAGGGACATTGACCACCATGCTCTTCATGGAACATACCAGACTCTCCTGTCTGTGCTCAAATGTCACCTTCTCAGTGGGACGGTCCCTCATCACTCTGGTTATGCTAGCTCCAAGTCCTGCACCCCTTACCCTCCTTCCCTTATTGATTTTTAAGCAATTTTTTCCTTCTTCCAAAGTGCTCCCTAACATACTTATGCATTTTACATACTGTCAGCCTCTGCATCCCTGCTTCATAAACAAAGAGTTTTGACTGGTTTATTGCTGAGCCTCATGTCAGGACAATGTCCAACAGTTCTAGGTACTCAATAAATATTTGTCAAGTGAATAAATTAATTTTAAAAGCAAAAAACACATTCGACTATGGATTATCAGGGCAGATGCTACAACAAAAATGACCACCAAAATTCATGTCATGCAGAACACCTACCAAATGCCAGTCATCTTGAAGTATGAATATATAAACATACATCAGATGTGCTTGGAAATTTCAGTTTTAATTTTAAGAATTATATATGAGCCACTGTGGGCAATAGTCTGTCATACAAATGAGATATGTTGTAAAAAAAATCCTTAACTGAGCTATTTTAAAAATGGTTTTTTAAATGAATATTTAAATATTAATATGTGATATTAATATTTGAAATTCATTCTTTTTCATAAAACAGAGATAATGTTAAGGCAAGTATAGTGTTTTAAAACCTTTTGCTAACTAGGTTTGCAAAGCACTACCACCAGAGCTCCATGAGCCACACTTGTCTAATTAAAGGCTGTTTTTATTAATTTATTTTCTTTGCTTAAAGTTCTAGAGGATATCTAGGTGATTCACTCAGTCAAAAATCTGATTATCCTCAGGATTTCAATGGCTTTATATTCTCAGTAAAGCATGTTTTAAAACAGTAGTACAAAGCTTTTGATACCTTTAATAGTGCAATTTAAGTATCATCCATAAGAATTCCAAGTAAATTTCATCCTGCCTTTCCTTACACCTCAAAATAGCATGTATGGCTTATTTCTTCAGCAAATGGCTGGGCTTCTACTTCCAGCTCATTTACATTTGTATCTCTCTTCTGAGATTGTGGCTTGATACACATTCTTCACGATTAAAGTAAATTCCACTTATTCCTAACTCACAAGATGAAACAAAAGTTCTGGGCTTCTTGATTTCAAAAGTAAAAGCTCTTCAGGTGACCCTCTTTTATATGGGTGTTGGACAAAAAGGTAAGCACACAATGAAGCAAAAATAAGATCCAAGGGAAAAGGGATCCCTGGGTGGCGTAGTGGTTTGGCGCCTGCCTTTGGCCCAGGGCGCGATCCTGGAGACCCGGGATCGAATCCCACATCAGGCTCCCGGTGCATGGAGCCTGCTTCTCCCTCTGTCTGTGTCTCTGCCTCTCTCTCTGTATGACTATCATAAATAAATTTAAAAAATTAAAAAAAAGATCCAAGGGAAAAGCTAAACAGTGCCTTTTCAACTTGAGAAACACACGTGAGGCTGACCAATTACAAACGTCGAAACTTAATTCTGGGCAGGCAATGATCAATTTCCTTAATTAAGTGACATTTGTCACTGAGTGATGGAAAGAGGTTTTTGAAGCTTGACAAACTTATTTTTGTAGCTGTTTTTACAGTAAATGGGTTATGTTTCAGCTGCACAAATATTTACAATGGCTTTTGTGTGTTACCTAAGAACATAACCAACATTTATAATGATTTTTATGGCCCTAGGAAGGGAGCAGAGCTCTGTCCCTGATTTTCTGGCGAGGCTGCCTGTGGTTGAAAGATGAAGTCAGGGACCTGTGGACACCTCTCCTGCACTCAGATTGCTCCTAATTTAGATGCCATATATACTCATGCTCCCATTCCCTGTCAAAACTCACACTTCATTAAAACAAACCCACAACTGGAATCCATGATTAGTAATAGATAGAAGTGTTTTCCCTTTCTACAAGGAAAGTTTAAGAATATCAACCAGAAAAAAAAAAATTATTTAGAATACTTGGAAGTTGGAGACATCAGTTAAGAGGTAATAAAGGATTGGTGAGTCTCTCAGAACATGTATAATATTCATGAGATCAAATCATAGAGGTTTTCACCTAATTCTTTCTTAAATTCCATGGCTCAGGCCAGGTGATCTCGATAATGAACAGTACCTCTTCTGATGATGCTGATAAGCCTCTCTGAGAATGTCTGTCTGTCTCCAGCTTTATCCACATTCAGTTATACCTAAAACCAAGTGGCTTTAATTTCCACCAGGTATTTCTTGAATCCACCTCAGGGCCCAGTGCCTCCACACACAGCAATTCAGGTTCACTCTGTATGGTCACAGGCACTACTGGACGCCTATTTCTGATCCCTTGGATTCTTGATCTCTTGCCATCCTAACTATTGCCATTCTCTACACCTGCTTCCTCTATCCTCAGCTTTTCTGACATCCCAGGGTCACCACCCACCACACTGGGGCTGTGGTGCTCAGTATCAGGTCTAAACAGCCTTCCAGTTCCAGTCTATTCACAAGGAAGCCTACCCACACCTATGGAATGGTGATAGGTGACAAGGTGAGATTCAGGTTTACTTACTCATGTCTTAGCAAGATGTAATGCCCCTACATTTACAAGGGAAAAAAAAAGAGGACATATGAAATAATACATCATAGGGCAAATTTTAATGTTCTCCTAAGACTAATCAAGATTTTACTGGAAGCAAAGAGCAATCAGTTTCAACAATCATAACACTAACAAGAATATTGACTATGTGCAAGACAGTATGTCAAGTATTTAACTTGGATCAAGTAACTTAATTCCCTCAACTAATTCCTTAATCACCTTTATAAGGTGAGGACCATTACTCCCATTTTACAGATGAAGACACTGAGGTCCAGAGAAAGGCTAAGCCTAATGTCATATAGCTGGTGAGTAGCAGAAGTGAGATTAGAACCCAAGTCAGACTGCAGAGCCTATCTTGAAATTATGTTTGCTTGTTTTCATTTGTGCCTTTCACTGAGAAAAGTTACAGAGCTGTGTTTCTAAAGCATCACCTGACATCTACTTGAAATCCACCTTAAAAATGGGACAAACCTTTACTGGTGGTGTAAAGAAGTAAACTAACTTGGATAACTATTATGAGTTAAGTTTTATCTCCACAGGACCTCGGAAGGTGACCTTATTTGCAACTAGTCTTGGCATATGCAGTCAAGCTAAAGGGAGGTCATAAAAGGCTAGATCCTACTTCAATAGGACTGATATCCCTATAAAAAGGGGGAAATTCAGACCCAGAGATGAACACACACAAGAGGAAGACTACATGAAGAGACCTGGGAGGAGTGCCATGTGGAGATAGAGGAGATGCAGCCACAAGCCAAGGACCATCTGGGGCTGCCAGGCTCTGGGAGGGGCCAGGTGGGATCCTACTCTGTGGATTTCAGAGGGAACATGGCCCTGCCGACACCTGGATGTCAGACTGCTGGCCACCAGAACTGAGACAGCAAACTTCCATTGTTACGGCAGCCCTGGGAGACTGACACAGTAACACTGGACTGATGGACATTTTACATTAATAATCTGGTAAAGACTGACAATGCCCTTTATCAAGGAAAGCTGATTAAGAGTAGTTTAGGGGAGCCTCTGTCGGTTAAGCATCTGCCTTCAGCTCAAGTCATGATCTCAAGGTCCTGGGATCCAGCCCCGCCATCAGGCTCCCTACTCAGCGTGGAGTCTGCCTCTCCCTCTTCAGCTCCCCCCTTTGTGCTCTCTGGCTCTATCTCTCTGTCAAATAAATAAACAAAATCCATTTTTTTAAAGAGCAGTTTGACAATATAGGATGATTAAAAGGAAAATATCACAAAATACTGACAAGAACATGCTGATGAAAAAGAATGATCCCCACTCACTGCGATCCTCACGCTGAGAAGATCATGATGTTTTGCACCATGTAATACTCCCAGCAATGTCACTGGTGCTGCCTTCTATTATGTCTTACACTTTAACATGAGACATCAAGTCTCATGTCTCATCAAGTAGTGGACTAAGCCAGAGCTACTATGTATGTGCTGGACTTGTGCTCACAGCAAAGGGGAATGGCTGGAGGAAGAAGGAGCGATGTCCCCAGGCTTTCTCCGCCTCCCCCATGGAGACTTGCTCACCCATCCACATTGGGTGTCTCCACATATGCTAGTGTCACAAGCCTGGCAGAGGAAAAGCCCAGAAAGGCACTGGAAGCAGAAGAGATCACCTGCAGAGGGAAAGGCAGGGGGTGTGGCTCTGACTGGACCTTACAGGTATGAGTCCAAGACTGTGACTCCACCTCCTGCCTCTGCTCCATCTAGACTCAAGAGGATACACAGCAGTGAATTCTGGAACTTTGTGACAGGCTCAGTGTTGTAAATAAATAACATGTCATTTCTATGCATTCCCAGGAAATATACATGCAATATTAAAGCAGGTTTCCAATATGCTGAGGGAATTTGAAATTCTTCACCCTTTCCCCTTGTTTATGAATCCAGCCATCTTATCCACTTGGCCAACTGCCCATTTTGCTTTTTCTTGTCCCTTTTCTTTCTCTCCTGATTTCATTTACCTGTGGCATTCTTTCGGTTCAGTCTGAACGACTACAGGTAATGTCAAAATACTTTGATTTTTAAGTCCAGGTGGCACAACATGGAATAAGGATTATTGGTTCTATTTACACAAAAGCTGGTATATTTCTAGGGCCCTAGCAATAGCAGGTGCTATTGGTCCCTAATTGATTTGTCATGATAGGTTAATTACCATCCTAAGTTCATTTTATGTTAGTGTTCTCAATTAGTAATATCAGGTTGATCCTTAACTTATGAAAGGCAAAAATAGCTATGACATGAGTAGTCAACAATTATCTCTACAAAGCACTATAAGAACCAATTTGCTGGATTAAGGGTCAAAGAATACACTTGCTAAAGCATTGCATTTACTTGATTACTCTTGCTACCTTCCAATACTCACCTGTAAGCTACTTGACACAAGATTTATTTTTTAATAATATCTTTGACCTAAGATTTTCATTCACCCATACAGTTTAATTCATTTCAGCACAAAGCCCAATACATGGTAAGCTTCAAAACTTGTTCAGTTAATGAATCAATGCTAATAAGGCAGTGAAGAAAGTCACTCCAACTTAATTAGTGGAAAACATTATGTAGCACTGGACGCCAGAAACACTGCTATAATGCTCAAGTGTTTGAGGCTAAAAGTTTGCACAATTATAGAAATCATGTTTAAATATTTGGTGTGGTCATTTCTAAAGTGAGAAACTCAGGGTGATTTAAAAAATCAGGAAATTTTGTAGCCTGTAAGCCCAAGGAAAGGAAGGGGGAGATAAGCTTATATCCATTACCTAAGTTTCTCATGTTGAACACAAAGGCAGGGGGTTTGCGATGCCTGCCTCACTAGTATGACAGCTAAAAAAACAAGCCATCCTTCTCCATATAATGCAGCTGAAAATTTAATTTAAAATACATCAAAATAGACTATTGCTTTGAGATGTCTAGTACCAACATGTGCAAAATGAAACCCTTAATCAATCTCTAACTTGCTAGATTACACTGTAATATACAATCAGCATGCACACTTTATGAGTGTCCCTTTTTAATACGCTTATCCACAGGGAAAGCAATTATTATTTCATATGGTTTTATTTACTTTTCAATTAGCAAATTAAAACTATGTGAAAAATATTTAGATAACAGCTATTTAGTTCTCCTATATTAGAACTTTTATAAATAAAAATTGGCATTCTACAGCAATATTTCATCTTTATTGACTTTTATCGTGAATAGAATTTTTAAGGGTAATATTAAAAAGTTCATATATTATTTTTAGTTTCTGATTTGTTTGTTTGTTTGTTTTGCCTGTATGGAGTGGTAAAACAAAACCACAGCCTATAGATGCATCATAAAGTCTGCAAAGTTAGTGAAAAAGTGAATTTATGCTGGAGAATAGAATGCGCCAACCTTCTCTTCTGTTTTATCACAGATGATTGACATGTGGTAGTGGAGCAATAAAAGAGAGAGAGAGAGGGAGAGGGAGAGAAGGAGAAAAAGCTTTGTCAGTCAAGTAGGATTGCAGTTCTAGACAGATTCAGAGGAAAACCACCACCGTCTGATATGTTAGCTTGACAGGTAGAGAATAATCTCAAGGTCATTTAAACCCTAACATTCTTGGGAAGAATTCATTTACCTTATATTTTCAATTTTTACTAGATAACAGTTGTTGCTTTTTGTTACTTTTCAGTGAAAAAATGTTTATTTTATTTCAGAATAGTTATTTTATAGTCTTTTATATTATTTTTCTTCCACTGATTGATCTACACATTCAAAAGAAGCTGTTTCAATATCATTTAAGGAATTTAATTAAGCCTGAAAATTGAGATGTCATTCAACAAAAGCTCAATAAGAATTCAAAAGTATTAATGTTGTTTGCTAAAGCTATACTTTTTATATTATTTCTGTTGGATCCCCTCCTTAACTACTGTTACCATCGAGCCTAAAAGGCAATAAACACAATTCATTAAATATAGGTTACAGGGAAAGTATATTTTCACTGCAGTTATGACACTCCTGGTTCTTTAAGTTAAAGCAGTAAACCTCCTTTGGATTCCCCAGGTTTCATCCCTTTACTTATTTTTTAATAGCTAAATAGCAGGTAAATAAATGCAATGAATTTTTGGATGCCAAAGAATGCACGTGTGCTACAGCCACATTGGAATACTCATATATTTGCAATATGGGTATTTCTTATTGCTGGAGACAAATTATTTAGCAAGAAAAATCCACATATTTATCAGTAGATACAATATCGCACGCAAAAATGTCAAAGCTAGAAGCAGCCCCAGAGAAGAAAATAAATCATTCGGTGCAATTGGCGCTGCACAGCCTGATTCAGAGATGAGCCCAGGAGCGGGCTGCAGGTGGGGCGCTTTCCTTACCACGACCCTTTCCTGTGACTGGGCCCTCGCTAAACAAGGCTATCTGCTTTAAAGATGCGATACAATTTAGTGTGGTTGTTAGTTCAATTCTGGGGCTCTCATGAGCCAAGACTATCAATCACGCTGAACAGTGGAATTATTCATACATTCAGGATTCTGGACTGCTGTTCACAAGACACTAAGAGATCTGATCAAGATACGTGAACTCACTCCCCGCGGGGAACCGTGGTATTTATCTATTGAACCACCCCCGTTCCTGAGGTTGCTTTAAAGTGGTTTTGATGGAAGAGTCTGGTAGGATATTTTTGCATTAAAGAGGAAAGGGTTATATTATGAAAATTCAGGAGCTAGATGGCAGGAAAGGGTTCCCAAGTTTGAATACTTGAGCTGCTGAAAGCAAAAAATTGGATCCAAATAGGTTCAAATGATTTCCCGACATATGACAAAAATGTACTGTGTAATTTTTAAAAATGAGTTTTCCCTGAGCACTGTCCCATACTAAGAGACCAGGTTAGTAACTAATAAACAGTTTCTCACAACATATAGAGGGAAGAGCTAGTTTATTAGAAAATATTCTCCATGTTTAAGGATTCTCAGCAGAATACAGAAAACAAGTCATAACTCCATCTTTTTACATTCAGCTATGGAGGAGCTATACTGACACATGAGTTTAACAACAGATCTCATTCCTAGGCTTGAGAAATGCACAGGGTATTTCTCTCTGAGGATTTAATAGCAGAAACCTAGAAAGCAGAGTGGAATTATTGGAATCTCAAAGCAAAGGTGGTGGGGGGTTAAGGCCATGAACGCTTTTCGGCTGCTGGAGGAATCCCCAACCTCTTGCTAGTTCTAGGGAGACTAGAAGGGCAAGCGGCTGAACAGACTTGCTTTTAAAAACTATCAGTTGAATACTGAATTATTATCTCTGGATAATAATAATCAGTTGCAACCTAGCAACTGATGAATTGGGGTTAAAAAATTGGAATATAAATAAATACCACCCAACTTACAGGGCAAATGCACACCATCAACCATCACTGTTCATGCAAGATTCAATTTCTTTTTAAGAGGACAAAAATCCTTCATCTCATCCATTCAGGGAAAAATTAAACATACCATCTGTTTCAGCTTGAATTTCTTTTACTTACATAAACTTAAAAGTTGTATTTTACTCACTCATTGTTTATTTACTTGTTTTCCCTATGAGCTAAAATAAATTTGTTTATTTTCACCAAGTGGCTTGTCTTCCTTACTCTGTCTGGGTTTTTCCTTTTATCTACTAGCCTTTTCAGCATTGGAAGAATATTTTGAGTGCTTATATTGAATTCTTTCCCACATATATTTTACTAACTTAAAAAAAAAGGTTTAGATTAAATCTAGGAATAATGAGATATTTATAGTAGTTTTCCTTTAATTTATTCACAAAGAGCAAATGGATTAGAAAAGATTGATGTGTTTTAAATAATGAGAGAAAAATTGATTAATGAACATATTTCCAAAGCCAAGGCATTTTTAATTTGGGGAAGAGGAGGCATATGATTCCCTGTACAAAATAAGATCTGCTCACTAATGTTTAATAATTATTTTCCCACAATGTTAGGAAAACTCAATTCACAAAAATAAAAGTGTTCAATGAAAAAAAATGGAAATCAAAATTACTCTTTTCATAAAGATGAATGATGCAATTTCTTAATTAAAAAAACAAACAAAAAAACATCCTTATGACCTGTTCATTGTACAACTGGCAGTTTGTGCATCCTGACCCCCTTCACCTATAGATCACCTAAATCCACTCCTCGTGGCAACCACCACTCTATTCTCTGCATCTCTGAGTTTTGTTTTGTTAGTTCGTTTTGTTTTTTAGATTCTTTATGTAAGTGAGACCAAACAATATTTGTTTCCATCTGATTTCTCTGATATAGCATAATAACTTCAAGGTCCAATTTCATTTTTTTATGACTGAGTAGTATTCTTCCATTATATATATTCTTCATTCATTCATCCATCAATGGACACTTAGACTTCCAGGTATAAAATACATAAATCATGGGATGTAATGTACAGCATGGTGACTATGGTCAATAATATTACAGTGCATATTTGAAAGTTGCCAAGAGAATAAATCTTAAAAGTTCTCATCACAAGAAACAAATTTTTGTAACTTTTATGGTGATGGATGGCAACTAGACCTCACAGTGTTCATTTTGCAGTGTATATAGATACCTAATCATTTCCTTATACACCTGAAACTAATATAATGTTATATATCAATTATACCTCAGTTTATTTTTTAAAATATTTTTATTGATTGATTCATGAGAGACACAGAGAGAGAGAGAGAGAGAGAGAGAGAGAGAGAGAGAGGCAGAGACATAAGCAGAGGGAGAAGCAGGCTCTATGAAGGGAGCCTGATGTGGGACTCGATCCTGGGACCCCCGGATCACACCCTGAGCCAAAGGCAGATGCTTTAACCACTGAGCTACTCAGGCGTCCCAATTATACTTCAATTTAAAAAAAACCCTGAAAAACAGTATTTTTTTTAAAGTATAAAAAAGTATAAAATACATACTATTGTGAAGGCAAATCTTCTTTCAAGACTAAGGTTATCTGAAGTTTGAGTTTTTATCTTTCTTCTAATACATTTATATCCACTTGTTTTAACACAGCATTAAACGAATATGCTTAAGGCAAGGAAGAAAAATAAAGTGACATTCACGAATTACTTGGGCCTTTCCATCCATTGTCGATTAAGAATTTGACAGAGCTTTACTAGAAGAGTAGAAAGAGTCCTTTCTTTTGCTGATGGAACTCCAGTTCATCTCAAGTGTTTTAGCCAAGGTGTGGTTGAGTTCTGCTGCTATGTTCACTGTGACCTCCAAACACATATATACAAAAAAGTAAGAATTTTGTGGGAAGACATGAACCTTTAACCAAAGAATTTTGTGGGAAGACATGAATCTTTAACCAAAGATCTAAGAGGGTTTTTTTTTTTTAAGATTTTATTTATTTATTTATAAGAAACACAGAGAGAGAGGCAGAGACACAGGCAGAGGGAGAAGCAGGCTCCATGCAGGGAGCCTGACGTGGGACTCGATCCCAGGTCTCCAGGATCAGGTCCTGGGCTGAAGGCAGCGCTAAACTGCTGAGCAACCCGGGCTGCCCTAAAGACCTAAGAGGTTTTTGTCATGAATCTACAAACTCTAATTTTTAAAAATATGTTTAAGATGTTAAGCGGTAAAATGGTAAACAGATTGCTAAAATTAATTCAAATTTCCACAAGTCCAATATAAGTATATCCAAGGGCACAAGAATGATAGACTATATATAAAAGACAGATATACAAACATAGATATACATACAAGGATAAATATACATGCAAAGATTATATTTACATTTACCTCCCTGGATATTTCTTGCCCAGAAAAGAAAAAAAAGGTTTGGTGACTTTAGATAATTGAGTTTTCAGAAATGTGTTATTCTGTGTATTTGGGGGCAGGAAGACTGAAAGCAAGTAGAAACAACTTAATATGAAAGGATTTTTACTTCTGGGTATCTTATATCAAATTAACTCTACTACTCAAAACAAATATAATGTTTATATAAAATGCAAAAGCAAGCTATTTGAAAGCATCTGACAGTAACCATGAGTCACCTAGGACTGAAAGGCCAAAATTCCAGAAAGAAAGAAAATGCCTCAATTCACCAGTGATTTTCTTTCTGGAGACATATTCCAATTCACTTCGTAGAGCACAGAACCTGAACAAAAAGCAGTGGCCTAGAACTTCTGTCAGTCTCATGGGGTTGGAGCAAAATATTGGATTCAGGCTGTTTTGGTGACTAGGATTTACAGCTCCAAAGTCCTGGAGAAAAAGGAAACACAGGGAAGTGGGCCCAACATGCCATGCAATTTCCCCTTGAGACATCTGTCACATCCTCAGCTGTACCCCCAGGAGAGAGGCCTAGAAACCATCCACACAGCTTGTTAAGAGGCTAAAAATCTAAGTAGAGATTTAAACAGTTGAGCAATGCTGAAGATGCAAGGAGTGCAGAGTCTAGCAAAAGAAGGATACCAAGTAGAGGCCCAGTCTTCCAGGAGCATCTTCTTAAGAGCTAGGCCCTAGGAGTACAGGGAACTAGAAACAGAACAGCCCTTGGGAAGCTTAAATCACAGCTCCAAAGAATCTGTTTGTGGTTCTGCTTCATGTATGGATCTGTCCATACACTATCTGCTACTTAAAAGTATATAATATCTCTGGAGAAAATATATCATCCAGAATTTTTCATACTCAAGTTTGGCATTCAATCAAATATTACCAGTCATACCGGAACCTGGGCCAAATGACCAAAAACCAAGAACAAAAGTGATAGGCAGGTGAAGTAGATATCACGGTAAGATAAGGACTTTAAGTAATTAGAATTAATTTGTACAAAAGACTGGAGAATGTGGAGAATTTCATCAAAGAACTGGAACATATGAACATAATTAAATGGAAATTCCATACCTGAAAAACACTACTATAATTTGAAATTAGGAAATCAATAGGTAGGGGTTAGGAGCTCATTAGCCATACTGAACTGGTCAGTACAAAATATTCAGATAAACAAGGGAAATGTATGGAAAGTAAAGAAAAGAGTAGGTGATATGTATACTTTGTTACAGGTGCCTCCCTGAAGAAAAGATAGAGAATGAACAGTAATATTGAGAGTGACATTGGCTGATAATTTTCCCAAATTGTAAATAGTCCTCTCCAGTATATGAGGAGAGTAAGTCTTTCTATCCATTCTCCTCCATTAACTAAAGAAATCTGTCTAGAAATTTGATCATGTTAAAAAAACAAACAGTAGGGATCCCTGGGTGGCGCAGCAGTTTGGCGCCTGCCTTTGGCCCAGGGCGCGATCCTGGAGACCCGGGATCGAATCCCATGTTGGGCTCCCGGTGCATGAAGCCTCCTTCTCCCTCTGCCTGTGTCTCTGCTTCTCTCTCTCTCTCTCTCTCTCTCTGTGACTGTTATAAATAAATAAAAATTTAAAAAAAAAACAGTAATTTCAAAGTTCCAAGGCATTTTTTAAAAATTTACATATTTTTTTTGGTGTTAAGAGTTGACAAGCAGCAATACACTGTTTAATGAAGTTTCAATTTTGGTTCTGCAAGGGGGGCCTCATCTAGTACTAGGTCAGAGTCAATTCAGGTGATTTTCTAGGAAAGGAGCAGCCACACACATTCAAACCTGTAGCTACACAGAGGGTAAGAAAGAGTTTTAGAGCTGGAGGGGAGCTGAGAAGTCCAAGAGGCTTAAAGGACACACAGCAGGCCAAACCAAAACAAACAAACAAACCCTGATGTCCAGGAACATGGGCAAATTTTTTGGAGACAAGTATCTAATATTTAATTTTTACTCCATTTCTGTTTATTGTGATGTGCTCTAACCTCCACATATTTCCCCCAAATCCCCAGTTAAAGTCTTGTGTTCCTGGTACTTTAGGGGAATGAATGAAAGAGGACATCATGTGCAGAAAGTCCTAGAAAGGGAGCCAGGAGACATTAAATAACCCCATATAAAAACCTGGGAGCTGCAGGAGAAGGAAAAGGAGGAAAAATGCTGCTACATTTCTCACAGAGCGCCGGATGAGGGCTGGAGCTACTCTACTTAACAGTAAAAGATGGGGTGGCCCTAAGAGGCTGGACAACATGGGAACCCCCGGTGGAAGATCCTGTGTCACATGCACAGGCTGGAAGAGAAAGAGGTTTTCTATAGTCATTAAGAATGTGTACATTTGTCCAACTAGTTGTATTTAAAAACAAACTTCTAAATGTTCTAAAAACATTATGTATCGTTATGTATTATACTTTCTGATAGTTTAATAAAAACGCTTCTCTCAGCTTACGGAAGTATAGTAACAATCCTGTGTACCAAAGCAATACACTGGTTGTTGACAATGTCTTCTTCATAACATTTCACCACTTCATAATATTTCTAAAAATCCATAAAGCAACAAAAACAAAACCCAGACAAAAGAACAGTCACCTGAGTCTGCTAATGATGAGAAATGAGACCGACCCAGAGTATGGGTGACTGGTCCAGGCTTGGGAGCCAAGCAGGGAAGAGCTTTAGATGTTATTTTCATGTCTTCTAAATAAATATATTCCTTTCTGAACCTATCTAATTCTCAAAGTAGTAGTCCCCTTCTCTTTTTGCTTCATTCTGGACTCAATAGGTAAAAGAGATAGAGAGAGAGAGGGAGAGACAGAGAGAGATTGAGACCAAGACAAGAACATAGAGAAGTATCTACCTACGAAGCCTGATCTAGAACATGGGAAAGGAACAGGAGCCAAGGAACCAGTGTGGGGCATGCCTCTAGTCCCTGACTTGCCTAGAAAAAAGCAGAGGCTACCAAGTTTGAGTTCACACTTCTCCTCTTCTAAATCTACCTCTGCTTCTTTTTTTTATTTTATTTTTTTATTTTTATTTATTTATGATAGTCACACAGAGAGAGAGAGAGAGGCAGAGACACAGGCAGAGGGAGAAGCAGGCTCCATTTACCGGGAGCCCGATGTGGGATTTGATCCCGGGTCTCCAGGATCGTGCCCCGGGCCAAAGGCAGGAGCCAAACCGCTGCGCCACCCAGGGATCCCTCTACCTCTGCTTCTAACTTTGTGTCTGATCTTGGGCACATTAGGGCACCTCTCTGAGCTTCAGCATAAATATCTATAAATGAGATATTTGAAAGATTTGCTTTTGGTGCCTCTTTTCCATTATAATATTCCAAAGCTCTAGATCCACAATCCAGAAAAAGTAGAGAAATCTATTAAAAGGCTATTATAAGGAGTGTTTATATGCAATTAGAATTAGCAACAAACTTAAATTATGGGTTTGGTTCAGCTTCATTTGAGAAAATACTTTGACATCCTAATTTTGATTTGCTTCAATAATTTCAGAAAATATAATTACCAGTATGAACTAATTTATTGCATGGTTCTTAATTTAAGAGAAAGACTGACAGCAGGCACTAAATAAATTTTGCAAATTAACAACTTAAATGTAATTATGGTTTTAAAATATTGCCTAAATAAAAATAAAATAAAAGCCGGCACACAAAACAGTGTTCAATAATATAACAGATCATGAAACATGCATTTTCAGTCCATGTTAGAATCAGCTAAGTGAAAGTAACTCTCCGAAAATGTATACTGTTTTTATTATGTCAACAATTATTAAAGAAAACTATTCCTCAAGACAGTTAAATGCTCATATATGTACACAGTATAAAATAAAATATGGGACATGGAAAACATAGGGAATATTAAATAAGAAAGAAATATGAAAGAATGGGGAAAAAAACAAAATAAATAAGAGAAGAGAGCGGTGCTTTTGAGTGGTTCAGTCAGTGAAGCATTTGCCTTTGCCTCAGGTCATGATCTCGGGGTCCTGGGATGCAGCCCCAAGTTGGGCTCCCTGCCCAGCAGAGAGTCTGCTTCTCCCTCTCCCTCTGCCCCTCACCCTGCTTTTGCTCTCTCTCTCTTTCTCTCTCTGTCTCAAATAAATAAATAATCTTTAAAATAATAAAAAGAAGAGAAAATAGTTGGAGACAGGAGAGAAAAAGAAGTTGAGCAGAAAGAGGAGAAAGCTGAGTAGAGCAGGAAAGGAGAGAAAGAAATAAAGAGAGGCCAAAAGAAGCTTAGCTGGCTTTTTCCCTCCCTCTCCAGGAATCTCGGGTCTCTGGTGGTGCTGGCTCTGGGCCAAATGAGGTTTTGGATTAAACAGCTGCAAATGAGCCACAAAGCACTAAGCAAGGGGGTGGTACTGTTGTCTAATACTTTTCCCAGATTCCCACCTGCAAAATTGGAAGTCTTGGTCTGGCTGAGCACAGGATATGCTACTAAATGTGAACAGTTATTATTATAAGGATGCAACCACATTACACTGCATTAAGATAGCTGGTAAATCTCAGGTTGGAAGGCCACCAACTCACCTGCAATCTGGGGAGAAGACATCGTTTCTCAGAATGCCAGGGTCAGTTTTGGAGGGAGACCACCTCTCAGATGTGATCTTGAATGTTTCATGCTATCAAGAATCTGGGAGGTATGGGGATCCCTGGGTGGCTCAATGGTTTAGCACCTGCCTTTGGCCCAGGGTGTGATCCTGGAGTCCCGGGATCAAGTCCCACATCGGGTTCCCTGCATGGAGCCTGCTTCTCCCTCTCCCTCTGCCTGTGTGTGTGTGTGTGTGTGTGTGTGTGTGTGTGTGTGTGTGTCTCATAAATAAATAAATAAAAATCTTAAAAAAAATAATCTGGGAGGTAGACTTTAAGATACTATTCTCTACTTGTGGACAAGCTGAAACCTAGAAAGATTCCTCTTAACTTTTGTGTTAGAGTCCTCTGCATTTCCCCATTCTTTTAATTCTGGGATTTGCCAAGGTGTGTTTACAACTCTCCTTTCTCACTCTACATCTGCATAGTCTAGAACAGCAGCCAATAGATACATTTGACCAAGAGCATTTGAAATGTGGCCACTGACACATCATCAATGTTCAGAAGATATTTTAATTATATTTGGTTTATCTCATTAAAATTAATTTTACCAGTTTCATTTTTCTTTTTAAATGTGGTTATTAGAAGAATTTAAAATCACCTATGTGGGTCACATTATATTTCTATTAGATAACACCATTCCACATAGCCTACCCCATACTTCACCATCCATTCTGATAGCAACACCAGCCCAGATCTTTTTGTTGAGCTCCAAATTGATATATCCCTCTGCTACTCTAACTGGTACTTTCGGATTCAACATATTCCAAATTCAACCCATATATCTTGTTCTCACTGGAAACCTACCTTTTCTCCCATGTTCCCCTCTGCAGCCACACACTCACCCACGAATAAAAGTTGGAAGCTTAGAAGTTGTCCTTGACTTCTCCCTTTTCTCTTATACTCAGCACCTAACTAACTCAGCCTTACAGATGCATGGTTTCTAAAATTTTTATAAATGCACATCTGAGCAGGAATATGACAGTGAACAGGTCTCTTCATAGTGAAACTAAAAAGCAAGAAGTTCTCTAACAATTACAGGTCTATACTTTTCAAAAGAGTTGTTTTTGTATAAGTAGTATAAGCATACTACTTAAAACAGCCTATTAACAGAACCAAGATGTAGAACCCCTATTTAACAAAGACAATATACACTATAAGTAACCAAATTACAAAATCAACTAGTGAGGCATTATTCATCTTTTGGATGATATGGCAAATTTTCCATAATATCATCTGCTTGGCAGGATTCACTGCTAAAATGACCCCCCAACCCTAATTCCAAGTATAATTTTAAGGCCTTCAAAGCAATGCTTGCTCTAGGGAATTGGCTAAGTCAAAACCATGTATATATATTATATATATAAATATATAATAGATTAGAAACACACAAGGCATTGCAATGAAATCATGTTGAGTGAACAGCAAAAATGGTTTAAAGTAATACATTCACAAATAAAATTGAAGTCTGGGATACTACTTAGAGCAAGTCTATGGAATTCTTGTGCAATATGTGGCCATTAGTGATGGTGTTATTCCTTTGAAAAGCAGTAATTATGAAAGATGTTTTAATTTGTTCCCAGTCTCTGAATTTTAAGTTTGAATTTTATAATACGTTATCTAATCCTTGATAACATTAACTTTATACTGTCCTCAAGTTTTCTCTGATATCTAATTTTTTAGAGATTTTTTTCTCTTTCTTTTCAGGAGTTCAAACTTCAAACCTCTAGTGATTACATTTTGATATCATTACTCTTTTGGATCACAGTAGTTCATCTCTCAGATGATAAGCAATGTTACATTGCTTCTTCATTTGAATACCTAGTAAACACAACTATAGAGTTTTAAGAATCCTTAGTAATGTGATACATATTAAATAAAATGTGAAAAATAGTTCAACACAACCAACTTGATTTCCTGGCCACTTTTTTCTTTGGAGGATCATTTGATAAAGTTGTCAAGGTCCTAGTAGTGCATAAAAGTCTCATCATTCACCAGCAATATCCTACCACAAAAGTCTACCACACCGTCTCCATGCATGGCTTGTTTTCTATCCATTCACAAAGGCATTGACAAGGAGCCATCCTTTGTTTTGTTTAAAAGTAACTGACAATACAGACATTTTTTAAAAGATTTTATTTATTTATTCATGAGAGACACACACACAGAGAGAGAGAGAGAAGCAGAGGCACAGGCAGAGGGAGAAGCAGGCTCCATGCAGGGAGCCCGACGTGGGACTCAATCCTGGGTCTCCAGGATCATGCCCTGGGCTGAAGGCGGCGCTAAACCACTGAGCCACCTGGGCTGCCAACAGACAACATTTTGAACAACTCCAGATCAATTCAACTTCTGCTTCCAGCCCAAATGGAGTAACAAGGACTAGATTTATTCTCCCTCCTGAAAATATTTAAAGGCAGGATTGCTAATAGAAAACAATGCCTGTCAGATGCTGGGCATTAGGCAGATAGGACAGTGGTCCCCCAGAAGGTGGCCTACAAGATGCACTGCTGGGCTCAGAGCAGGAGAGCCTAGACCAAGCCAGCAGTCTTGCTGAGTAGGGAAGCTGGAACTATGCATCTTGGGAAGTCAAGGTGATCATAGTTCACAAGACAGAAGCAAGGAGAGATTTGCTCAGAGAGAGAGAGGGGGTGAGTGAGCTCTAGAAAATCTGCAGAGTCTTCAACCTAATACTGATCTGCACATGCAAATGAGGAAACTGTCCAAGGAACCACCCAAACCAGGAGGAGGTGGGGCGGGGAGGGGAAGGACCCTCCTCACAATGACACAGGGTTGCTGTTAGATTCTGTTCCACCACAGAGTAGAAAAACCTCATAGTTCAACAGGCATTGAGCAGAGTAATTGAAAGGGTATTGGTGTCTACGTAGTAGGGAAAAATCAACCCTAGACATACTGTGCTCATAGCACAGTAAATTTTAAGAATTTAAAGAAAGTCTTGGAAAGATCAAACTGCTTGCAGGTAATTTAACTGCAAATGCTCAAGAATATTTAAGGGCATACAAAAATATTTGGCACCAAATGTGTAAAACTCACAAGATTTAGCATCAAAGATTGCCAGGCATGCAAGTAATAATAAGCAAAATGGGTCCAGAGTGAAGTGAGATGCACAGGGATATAGTCAGGCCCTCTGTGTCAAGCACTGGGTCCTCCTCTCTACCACTGCCCAGATGTTGGAGGAAATAACAGAGGGGATTTTTCCTACAGGCCCTGCCTGGTAGCCTGGTCTCCTAGTAAGAGAGTAAAAGACTGCATTCCCACACTTCTCCACACCCTGTCCCTTCCAGATCTGCATGGCATCCTGGCTCAGTTAGGTGCAGAGTACAGCAAAATGTTTTAAGTTCCTCAAACAAGCTTCTGCAACAAGAATTTGTTTATGTAAAAACACATTAACATTCAAGTTTCTTTTGTGGTTCAGCTAATTATTGCACTTTGTTCCACTGCTTAGTTCAAAACTCCCTGAGTAGAAATGTATGTTTCAAATTACCCTTATGAACATAAAATAGAATAGATACGTTATTTTGAAAATTAACTGTGTTTTTATGAAAGCCTTAGGCAGACATAATATGAATAACATTTATTCGCACATTTCCATAGAATTTAGAAATAAGAACTTTTGTTCTCCCTATTTCCTAGAATAAAAACAAGCTCTAATTTAAATATGGACTGATGAACTTTACCTTCTATTCGGCTGCCTACAAATACTAATTTTGATAACCCAATTAGTTTCTCTATATTAGTTGCACTCTACTGAAATTATTTTTATTTACTTGTATATGATGACCTACTGTAGTTTGTTACTTATGAGTACTTATGAGACCAAGATTGTATTTTCATACTATGAATCATTAGATTGTTCTGTTTCACTGCCCACACTCTATACCCAGTCAACAGTTTTAAAAATATGTGCCAATAGTTATAGATGAGACCAGGTAAGAGAATTTGCCTGGACTGATTCAAATCCATGGGCAGTGGTAGAAATAAACACTAGAAATGTACCAATTCCATCACTTATTCATCTATCCATAATTATCAGGCACAAGGGTATCTCAACCCATCCAAGAATTCTAGTAATGAGCTAATGGGAGAAGGGAAGTGTGAATATATGTAGTAACATGTAAGGTTACCAGGTGGGGAGCAACTCTGAGTAGCTACTGCAAATCCTGCTGATATAATGCCAGATACCGTAATAAATTCATTTTTAAGTTTTCATAACAATCTTATCATTCCCTTTTTACAAACAAAAACATTCAACTTCAGGGAGTTAATTAAGTTGCCTGAGATGATATGGCTAGCAAGGTGTAAGCAGAGCTCCTGTCTTCTTCCCTGGCTTTTTTCCTTCATCCCTACCTCCCTCCTCCCACCGCTTCATTCAGTAAATAGGAGGAACACTTGACAGCTGTGCTTGGGCAGAGGGATGGAGAGATGCAGAGCCAAAAGGTGAGGTGTAAAGGGATGAGGCTGGAAGTGTCAGTTATGCCCAAGCCTAACTTAGAGTCAACGGGCGACACTGTGGTTTGGCACTGCCGAGAACTCGTCTCTGTACAACACACAGATGTCCACAGATTATTTTCACAAAATATGTATTTTAGATGTACAATATGCTTTTTAGATGTACAATATGCTTTTTATTATGTAACTATTTGTCATTTTATTCTATTCTTATATGATATAGCACACATTTTTCATTTTAAATGCTCATAATCATCTTAAATGAATTTTAATGACCCATGTACACTAGAATTATACATATACATGTATAAAAACCTAATTTAGCAAAATTTAGTGCAATGCCTTCAATCAATTAATAGTGACCTGTTCAATGACAGTAAAATGTTGGAGAAAGATTCCTTGTAAATACACAGCCTGAAAATCTCCCTCAACAGATCCTATTGATCCCACCTACACGGTGCCTGTTACATCTACAAATGTATGCTTTCTTTCTCTTCCCACTGCCACTAGCTTTTGTCACTTATCCTGGCCACTGCATTAACCCTATAGCTGGGACCCCCACTGGTGTCTTTACACCTCGATGTGACCCATTTAGCACAGTGCTACAAGAGGGAGCATCGCTCAGATAACTCATGACTCAAAAAGCATCTGTCCTTTTTCTGGGCACTCAGATACTACTTTCGTGAATTAACACCAACTTCATATCTGATCACTTTAGGTCTTGGCTTCTTAGGGACCATATACTACCTCTCCGTGCTTACTTCCCACAAAAATCACGGACATGAATTCTACACACACACACAAAATCTTTGTTTTTCCAGAAACACAATGGTACTTTTCTGTCTCCATGCATTTGCTCATGTTGTGTTCTTCACCTAAAATGCATATTCTATACTGCTATTTGTCCCAAATGTTACACTCTCAAAAGCCTACCTCAAATGCTAAATCTGCAACTAACTCCTCTCCCTCATTTGCACTTATGTAGAGCTTGACTCCCTCTTCGGTCATAACAATCCAGCTGCACATCTTATGTGCCCTGTGTCAGTGTCCCTGGATTCTCTTACCTCTGAAATATCAGCCTTTTGCCCCAAATCACTACCACATTATTAAATTTAAGAAGACAACCTATGAATTTGATAAAATAATTCTTTTGTGATATAAAAGGGGAATGTAGAGAAGTGCATTTGTATTTGAAAGTAAGATAGAATGGTTTACTTTCTAAGTAGTTGGCCAAACCTGCTTGGGGTTGCATACTGTGACAAATTCTGCCACTGAATGTTTATTATATTCTTCAATTGTTTAATGATAAAAATAATACATATGTGTTGTAACTTTTTTGAAAACATGATAGCAATTTTATTCTATCCTTAAATATGTTTCTGATAATCATATCTATAAACTGGCGCCTCTCTTTTGAATACACACACTCCTTCCCAACATACTGTCATTTTATCATCGTAAGTATATAAAATACCAGGAAACAAATTGCAGGCTGATGCAGAGCAGTTCACTGAGTGCCTGCAATTGCTCCAATGAGCTATATTTCTGTCTCATTCTTAAAATTGATGAGAACATAAACTTTCAATGTACTTTAAGTGCATTATTATAAATTGGTTTGATAATCATTATTTTTGTGTATATAATTATGAGTTCATTCAGTATTCATATGGATGTCACATGAACTTCCAGAGGTGTTACACTTCAATTTACTATTAGTTAACGGTCACTAAAAACGTTATCAAATTTTCTAAAAGAACACATTTTTAATGAATTTAATCCAGGAAGATAACACCTATGACAACTACCTTCCTTCCACAAAGAGGAGAAAATTGATTTCTAATTTATTGAAAGTTATTAACTTAAAATATCAGATAGTCTAAAAAATATATTGTAGAGTCTGTTAACAAAATATCAGGGAAAATTAATAACTTGCCTATGTCTTAAGAAGTTGATCATGATGTTTAGGTCATTTAAGTAACTAGATCAGATAAGCACATAGTTTGTACCTTATCAACACATTTGCCATTTATAGAATGGTACATCAGTCTAAAGATGACAGGCATGATTACACAGACATGAGTGAAAGCCTGCTGATATAAATATATTTCATTTTGTCCATATTTTCAGAAAATCTCATTATCTGTAAACACTTTTACTGGAGTAATCATCCCCATAAGGAGACAATAGGCAAAGCAGGGGAGACGTGTGCAAGAGTGAATGGGAAGAATATAGGCAGTCAGAATTCTGATAACACCATGTGTTTAAAAGAAACTAGATGTTGACTTGGGTTTTAAATCAAAATGACTAAAGATAGAGAAGAGAGATAGATGTGAATGCTTTATTAATTCAAAAATTTAGCAGTGGGGTGATTTCAAATAATATATGGCTTCCTGAACCCAAATCCACCTCTTCTAATTTTTCTCTAAAATAGACCTGAAAATATTTGCCTTCTGATTCAGAGGCAGAGGGCCAGGATGCAGACCCTATATGGCCTTGAGAACACTACTCTTTGAGAAAAGTATTTTCAACCCAGAAGTGACCATGTGCCAAGACTATAAATCTCCCCAAATTCTAGGCAGAAGTAGGGATGACTGACAGTGGCCAGATGCACTGAACGGTGCTCATGCTACTGAGGCTGAAGATGAGAATAGCCCTATGCATTCCTGGTCAGGGTTCCAGAAGAAATGTTCTATGTGCGTTATTTCAAGATTTCTTCAACAATTCAGCCTAATAATTGAAACTATGAATACTTAGTTTTAATGAATATGACAGTTAAAAGTAACACCAGAGGTGAACATCTAGTGTAACTTGGAAGGCATGGTCTCCATTATTAAACTATTCTAGGAAAGAGATAAAAAGTAACATATTTTGGGAATTATAATTTTTCAGAAAATTAGAAGACAATGATATATGGGTAGAAGAAATAGACCACCACGAGAAACTGGAACTTTTATTGGGAATTCATACCCAATAAAATACCAGCATTAATACCCAGAATTATTCAATGCTGATCTGAGAAAGGGATTTGGCCACCTTATCTGTGGTTTGGGAATAGGACTCAGATCTGTTAATTCACCACATCCCTTGATGGTTACTGACCCTTGTGTCTCTTGGCAGATATCAGCTCTTATGAGACTTGTTTGCTTGAGCATATGTAGTGACATCATACACTATTTGTCTTTGTATGACTTATTAATTCACTTAAGATAATGTCTCTGAGGTCTGTGCATGTTGTCGCAAATGGCAGGATTCCCCTCTTTTTTTATTTAATTTTTTTAAAAGATTTTACTTATTAATGAGAGACATGAAGAGAGGCAGAGACCTAGGCAGAGGGAGAAGCAGGCTCCCTGTGGGGAGCCCCATGTGAAACTTGATCCCAGGACCCAGGATCACATCCTGAGCCAACGGCAGATGCCCAACCACGGAGCCACCCAAGTGCCTTTCCCTCTTTCTTTAATAAAAGAAAACTGTGATTTGTGAGGTGACAAATGTTAACGAACCATACTGTAGTAATCATTTCACAATACACATATATATCAAATCACCACATTGTACATCCTAAACTTACACAATATCATATTTAATTGCATCTCAATAAAGCTAAAAAATTTAAGAAAATACAGCTGGAACCTATGAAAAAGAACTGCAAAAAAGGGGGAAAATTGCATCTGTGAGATTTAGAGAATGTATGTATTTATAAAATTTATTCACTTATATACAACAGTAGAAAATTTCATGAAACAATTTGGTTTGTCAAGCGGGATACCATAGAACATGGTTTCTACAAAAATCATAAGAACAATGTAATAAGAGAAGCAGGTTAAAGAAAGAAACTAAACGGAATTAAAAATGCCAAAGGATATAGTATGAAATAAGAAATATGTAATTTAAGTTCCAAAAGGAGAAGTATTCCTCTAATAGAAATCCCAAAACATGTAACAAAAATTAAGAGGGAGAAATAGACAATTCCATCATCACACTAGGAGATGTTAACATACTTCTTTCAACATTTGACAGAAATACACAAAAGGTGAGTAAGATCTGAACAAGATCAATCACCTTTATATAACTAACATTTATAGAGTACCTCATCTGCAGACAGCAGAATATACATTCTTGTCGAGTGTATGTGATATATTCATGGAGATAGACGTGGGCCATATACAGTTTGAAGGCATTAAAATTATACATGTGTATATTTTGACCACAACAAAATTAAGTCAAAAATAAACTATAAGAGCATATTTAGAAAAGCTGTACATATCTGGGAAATAACACAATTCTAAACAATTCACAGTTCAAAGACCAAAATCACAATGGAAATGAGAAAACACAGAACTAAACAAGAACTAAAATATGTCACATCAAAATATGTGGGATGCAGCTCAAGCAATGCTTAGGCACTTAAACTCTAAATGCTTGTATTAGAAAAGAAATACTTAAAATCATTAACCTAAGATTTTATTGTATGATCTAGACAGATAAGAGAAAATAATTTTAAAGTAAGTAGAAGGAAAGAAATAATAAAGATAGAGCAGGAATCAAGGATATAGAAACAGATAATAAAGAATATTAACAAAAGCAAAAGCTGAATCTTTGAAAAATCACAAAATTGATAAGCACCTAACAATATTGAGCTGGAAAAATAAGAGAATACATATCATCCAAATCAGGAAGGAATATCACATAGGCTTTATGGTTATTAAACTGTAATAACTGTAAGCAACTCTGAGCCAAAAATTTTTACAAGTTGGATGAAACTAATAGATGTAACAGCAGAAGTTACCAAAATTGCCCATGAATGTAGAAAATCTAAATAACCCTCTACTTATTAATCAAAGGGAATTTGTTATGAAAAACTTTCCCAAAAAAGAAAACCCAAGGAACAGATAGTTTTAATGGTGAGTTTTATCAAACATTCAAAGAAGAAATAACACCAAACTTCTATAAACATTTTCAGAAAATAGAGAAGGAGTGACCTCTACCCCACAATCTTTAGGAAGCTAGTATAACAATAATACCAAAGGTTGATGGAAATATTTTTTTAAAGAGCAAAAATTACAGATATCTCTCATGAAACAGTTATAAAAATCAACAGAATAACAAATCAAATCCAGAAATATATGAAGAGTAATACATTATGACTAAATTGGGGTTTATTCTAAAAATTCAAGGTCGATTGATTGATTTTTTAAAAGATCTTATTTATTTATTTGACAGAGAGAGAGAGAGAGAGAAAACACAAGCAGGGGGAGTGGCAAGCAGAGGGAGAGGGAGAAGCAAGCTCCCCACTGAGCAGGAAGCAGATGCTTAACCAACTGAGCCACCCAAGCACCCCTCAAGGTTGATTTAAAACTTGAAATCAATCAGTGTAATTCAGCACATAAAGTGAAGGCAGAAGAGAAAAAAAAATCTGCAGAGATAGCATTGAATAAAACCAATACTCTTTATGATAAAAACTCCAAACAAATTAAAAATAGTAAGGAATTTCTCAAACAGTTAATGGGTATTTATGAAAAACCTATGTAAAATATTATATTTAATGGTGAAAGATGAATTGCTTTTCTTGAGATCAAGGACAAGGAAATGATTTCCACTCCTATGCAACAGTAGTATTGACTTTTTTTTTTAAAGGAAGAAATATAAGACATAAAGATCAGTAAAGGAAGAAGTAAAATTGTTCCAATTTCAGATATTTAACTACTTTCATAAAATATCTTAAGGAATCTACAGAACTTTTAGAAATAATAAATAAATTCAGTAAGTTGCAGAATGTATATATACATTAATATAAAATTATTTATATTCATGGGGCACCTGCCTCGCATAGTCAGTTAAGCATTTGACTATTGATTTTGGCTCAGGTCATGATCTCAGGGTTGTGAAATTGAGACTTGCACTGGAGTCCATGTTCAGCCTGGAGTCTCTCTCTCCCTGTCCTTCATTATTCTCTCTCTCTTTCTCTTTCTCTCTCTCTCTCAAATAAGTAAATAAATATTTAAAAAATATTTATATTCTTATATAAATGCAAAACTACATAATGTTGGAAAATAAGCATTTTTATAATTCCATTTATGGTAATGCCAAAAGTTAAAAAATACCTAGGAATAAATTTAACAAAAGATATCTATGATTTTTGCACTGAAAATGACAAAACATCACTGACAGAAATCAAAGAAGATCTAAATACTTGAAATATAAACCATGTTCATGGATTGGAACTGGCCATTCTCTCCAAGTGGATCTATAGATTTCCCACAATCTTTAATAAAACTTCAGCAGTTTCTCTCTCTCTTTCTTTGTAAAAATTGGCAGGCTATGTTCTAAAATTTATAAAAAATGCAAAGTACTCAGGAAATCCAAAACAATGTAAGAAACAAAACCTAGAGGATTTGCTCTACATGATTACAAGATTTGCTATAAAGCTACAGTTTGAAATTGGTAAAAATAAAGACATATAGATCAAAGGAATAGAATAGAGAGCCTAGAACAGACCCATATGTATACAGTCAATGAAGTTTTGACAAAGATGCCAAAGCAAGTTGATGAGGAAAGGATAATCTTTTCAACAAAAGATGCTGGATCAATTTAATATCCACGTGGGAAATAATGAACATCAACTCACTAAACTGGCTAAAATTAAAAGGAATAATAACCATATCAAATGGTTAGTGAGGATATGGAGCAACTGGCCCTTTTTTTCTTTTCTTTTTTAAAAGATTTGTATTTATTTATTTCAGAGAGACAGAAAGCATAAACATGAATAAGGGGAGGGGCAGAGGGAGAAGCACACTCTCTGCTGAGCTGTGGGGCTTGAACTCAGATTCTGGGATCATGACCTGATCCAAAATCAAGAGTCAAAGACAGATGCTTAACCAACTGAGCCACCCTGGCACCCCACAACTGGCCCTCGTATATTCTGATAATGGGAAGGTAAAATTGTACAACTAGCTTGGAAATCTACTTAGGAATTTCTTGAAAAGATAAACATACCACTTATCATAAGACTCAGCCTTTATACTCCTAGTTAGTTCCCCCAACAAAATGAAGACATGTGTCCAAACAAAAACTTAGACACTAACGTTCAGCCACTTTATCTGTAAGAGCCCCAAACTGGGAACAATCCAAATGTCAATCAACAGGTGAATAGATGAACAAACTATGGTATATCTTCCCAGGAAAACATTCAAAAATAAAAAGGAGAAAACTCCTGATACATGCAACAAGAAGGCTGCATATGAAAATCATACACTTAGTGAAAAAGAGCATACCAGAAAATAAAAATAAAACGTGTACCTGTTATGTGATTTACATTTATGTAAAATTGCAGAACATACAAACTAATCTACAGTGACAGAAAGCTAGCCAGTGGTTGCCTGAAGACAGATGTGGAGTGAGGGACGACTGCCAAGGGAAACAGAAGAAAGTTTGGGAAGTGATAGAACATTTATTATCATGACTGTGGGGATGGTTTTGTGGGTGTATACAGTATACACATGTCAGCATTTATCAAAATGTACACTTTAAATTAGTGTGAGTTATTACCTATTATTTATACTTCAATTAAGTTGCAAAAATCATAATATGAACATACAAGTAAGTCTAGAGAGAGGCTGACATCAGAGCAATAGGTTTAAGTGTTGGTACTTTGTCTTATTTCTTCTAGAGTTTTATACATATAAAACTTTATATATAGTTGAGCTCATCCCCAATTTAGTTTTCCAAGTAAGTTTTTAAAATATTTTACTACATATATATATATATAAATAATATGTGTAGTTTCCATGCTTAACATTTACATGAAAGTATCATATTATATATATATGCATCTTCACTTACACTTACTACATTGGCAGAAGTTATGAAGCTGCTAAATGTTGGCAAGACTGCAGAGATAGAGGAACACTTGTGTGCTGCTTCTGGAAGAATAGACTGCTATTCATTCAAATTAAGTATACACATGCACTTAAAGTCAATTGGTTCTGCTCTGGGTAGAGAGTCCTAAGAAATCATCAAGCTCATGAAGCGACATATACAAGAAATTAGATTGCAGCATTATTTGTGGCAACAAGAAATTGAAGCAATCTGGAATTCATCACTAAAAAAGAGGCTTGGTGAAAAATGGTGGAAATATGGTAGGGAGTACTCTATAGCAGTCAATAGCAACACATAAGAGGTACTTTGAATAACTCAGATAGATCTTGTAGTGGACACATTCAGTTTTCCCTCCCAGACAGTCTCTGCTTTCTGCTAAACTATTTGGTCAACATTAATCAAATCCAATACCTTCTGGTTCTTATTATTTTTGGACCAATGGGAAACTTTAGAACAAGAATGGAAGAGTATTTTTATTCCACCCGCCCTCCAACCAAAGAATGAAAGAAATGAAAGAAAGAAGGAAGGAAGAAAGGAAGGAAGGAAGAAGAAAGAAGGAAGGAAGGAAGGAAGGAAGGAAGGAAGGAAGGAAGGAAGGAAGGAAGGAAAGGAGAGAGGAGAGTGAAAAAATTTTATTTGTTCCTCTAGCTTCTCTCTGCCAGGTCTCCATGGCAGCTTACTCCTCTTCTCAAGGCAACTTTTTCTACATGACCTCCAGGTTCAAGGAAACTTTTCCACCTATTAGTCGCCCTTGGGGCTAGGAGTGTTAAAAGCTCAGCTGCCACTAGCCACAAGTCCCTGCACTGTCACTTGGTTTGCCCTCTCACCACACCTTTGTAATCTTTGCAAATAACTTCCTCCTCAAATTGTCCTGAATTTGAATGTAGAAAGGAATTTGGCAATAACTAGTAAAACTGAAGATGGGCATTTTCTGATCCAGAGATTCTACTCCTGGTTATATACCTAGAAAACTGTCATGCATAGGCGTACCAGGAGAGATATACAAATACATATATAGTATATATGTTCGTATTCTGAAAATATCCTAAATGCAGTAGTTGTTTTGGCCAATTTATTTTTAAAAAGGATTCAAAACCATTGGAAAAGATATTATTAATTAAGTAGCTTCAATTAAATAACCCTAGACCATGGGCCCAAACCATTCCATTTGTTTTTGGTAACAGAGGTAGAAAATCCATAGTTTCTAAAGTTTGAGTAACAGTTATTTTTGGAAGAGAACAAAATCTCATGCCCTTGTACTTTCAGAACACTTTAGGTAAAATTGTATGTCTACCTGAGTGGTAAAATTCTTCCATCTATAAACAGCAGAGCACCCTTTATTGTGCTTGATCACATTATAATGCAGCTGTGCTTCATGCAAAGCAGAAATAAATGAATGTAAAATGAAGCTGTTTGCTTAAAATAACTTAGTTCTTGATTTTAATTGTCTAAGTTAATGAAAACAAATTGATATCAATGCAGATGTCATGACTTAGATATCATGACTTAGAACATGTATCAATTATTCTACTCAAAAACATTGTTCAGTATTTTCCTAAGCTTCTTAGTGGAACATAATTTGGTCAATCATCCGTTCATGTAGGAAGTCTATCCTCATGATCTTGGGATGGTAAAGTGAGATACATATAATCCTTGGAATTACTATAGCCAGACTGCTGGCTGCTTGTAGCATGCCAAAAGGTGAGATCTTTTCTTTAACTTCTGATTTGATCCATTTTTTCCTCCTTTCTAGGTGGGCTCTAAGAACTCAGCTGCAGAGAAGAATATGAACAATTAACTGTCAATTCTTCCATCTTGGTCATCTAGTGCTTTGAAGACCCAATTGT
Source organism: Vulpes lagopus (assembly GCF_018345385.1). NCBI lineage: Eukaryota > Metazoa > Chordata > Mammalia > Carnivora > Canidae > Vulpes > Vulpes lagopus. Next base: position 108,519,196 of record NC_054825.1, on the reverse strand, counting down.
CTCTCTTTAGGTAATCTGATACATGGGAATGCAGAAAAGGAATCCAGTTTAACTACATCCTGAATAAATTTTTGCCATTCTAAGCTAGACACATTTTTCAATATATTTTGTTCTATTTTTGGAAAGAATTGCCAATATCTACACAAATAAAACATGTGGATTATAAAAGTTTTGGGGTGTTTTCTTTAATGTGAATGAAAATAGTCATATTTATCAGGTATCTATGTTTGATGACCCAAAAGGATAAACATTAAAATTTAAAAAGCAGTGTTCTCAACTATTGAAATATCTAAACCCTGTTTGATTCATGTTACATTCTTGTAAAGAAAATAATCATTAGTACAAAAATAAGCTAAAGTAAGAATAACATTTCCCTGTACCATCTTCTAGCCAATAAAAACAAACTGTGAGATCCCCATGCATTTGGAACTGTGAGAGCTTTAGAATCAGTTAGTCCTTCAGTAGAGTCAACACTTCCCATTCTAGAACCTGGGTGCCCTTCAGCGAGCAGTTAACTACTCTGAATCTCAGTCTACTTACATATAAGATAGGAATAATTGTTTTTATTGCAGAGTCGGTGAAGATTAAAGGAAAAATCACTTGGTAAAGTGGAAACTCCATATGAGAACACAGAGGTACATGCTCACAACTATACAACTGGCAAGTGAAGAAGCAGGGCTTTGAGCTCTGGCCTTCTAGTTCTGGAGTTTGCAGTCATTACATGGCACTTAGTGACTCTCAAGTGCTTCTTCGTTATTTTCAGAGAGAAAATCTGAAATTGTTTTTAGTGTCAAACTTGTGTGAATCCATGAGATCATTCATTCACGTTTTCTTTAATTCATTGGCTGACCCTTCTTTCAATGTCTATTACATGCCAGGCACTGTTAAAGATACTGAAGGAGGATTCGTGGAGGAAAATTAAGGCATTCCATGGTCTCTACTCTTAATAAGTTCTTTGTTTAATGGGAAAATAGACCCATAAATCAAACATTATAATGAAGTATGATAAACGTTAATGAGACTTGTATGCACAAAGGACTATGGACATGGCCAAGAGAAATACCTCAATCTGTCAAGGAAGTGGGGAGTGGGGCCAAGGAAGCAGGAAATTGAGAGAAGACCATTCTGAAGGTCTACTTTACACGAGGAATACAGACGACAATGTGGAAAGCATTTCCAGGTAGAAGAAACAACTTGGGTAAAATCTCTGTTATGAGAAAAACTTTGTACTGTATCTTGGCACTCTTGCTAGGGGAGTGAAAATAAAATCATTTTCAGATTTTATTCTAGAAACATAACTCTGGCAGTCCTGGATACAATCACCTTTCCTGGAAAGGGAGAGATGCAGGAGAACAGCTTAGTGATTTGTTGTGCACATCTGCTGTTTTTGCCCACTCAATTTTCATCCCCCCATCTTTTAGGAATAGTGTCCCACTTCCTGTGGGGAATCCATCTCATATGGTTTAACTTGGATTGATCCCACACCTACTGCCACAGCCAAGGTCTGGGCATACAATTCAGGATAGCTACAATACCCATTCCACTTGTCCATAGTGATAGGTTCCTGGATGTTCATGTCACCCAGGGTAGGCTAATCAAAATTTATTCCAGTTCTACTGAACAGATTATAAGCCTTTGTACAGAAATAATAATGCTGCACTTATGTGTAATTCTGAAGCTTAAGTCAAGTGGTCCAAATTCACATACATTCCTTCTAAGTAGTGGGTATCTTTGATTCCAAAGCATACTTTTCTGTAATTCCAAACTATTATTCTACAGTGTTTAGAACTTTTTAGTTTGCATCTTACAAAAACTTAGCCTAAGTAAAAAACAGAATTTATTGGCATATATACAGAAAGCTAGTGGTATACTACCTTCAGGGATGGCCAGATCCAGAGGCTTTAAAGTATTTCATCATGGCACTGTCTCTCAATAGGCTACCCACCAGATGACAAATGATACAATCTAGGAGCTGAAGACCCACATTCTCTAGGCTAATCAATCCCAGCAGACCATATTTCCCTGTAACTGGCAGAAATGCACTAGTCTGCAAAATTGGTGTATGATTTTATCTAAATATACACCTAATGGCTGGATTCCAGCAGTTAAAATCATAAGACAGTGACATCTGGTGGTGACATACCCAAATTGCAGTTTCAATTAATTGGAGAAAACCAAAATCTCTTACAACGTCTGCTTGAAGTTTTTCTGTTGTGATATCATATGAACTCTTAAGTTTTCAAGGTATGTGAGATTTCATTTACTGAAATCAGAAGGAAAATAACCTTAAGGTAATAATTCCATAATCATTCTGGTCCTTAAGATTTGCTACAAAAATTCTGAAAGATAGAGTCTCAGCTCACTATTCTACGAAGAGAATAGAAACACACTGAAAATATGAGAACTTTCCTTTGAAATATATTTCATACCCTTAATAATATGAGCCTGCTTCAACTGTAAATGCAATTTTTAGAAATAACACAAATGAAATAATGTAGCTTCTTCACCTCTCTCCCATAACAACAATAACAAAAGGAAAGAAGCCATACATTAAAAAGTTCATGAGTCTTTATGTTATTTGAGGTTGTAGGTTAAAATAAATTAAATCATTTTGTTTTCTACCATGAAATCCCATCAGACAAATCTTGCCTGTCAAGTCCTAGTATCTAATGGGATAAATCTGTAGGAAATATTTTTCTACTTTTTTTCCTTCTTCTTGACCACAATAATTTTCAAGTGATCCCAGGAGCTGATTTTCAGACTATGAAGTATGTTAGAAAGGTCCAATTGGAAGAAAGAAAAATTACTTAATTTTAAATCTGCTTTACAAATGAGTCCATATATTCACTTCCTAAATACATAAAAATAGGCATATATTGATAATATATCTTAATAATACCATTAATTATAAACCATTTCAAAACTATAGGCTAGAGAACAGCCACATTTAAAAGCTGCAAGATTTAAAGAGCAATATTTGCATAAAAATGTATATTTTCCAGCACAAAATGTCTCCAGTTAAAAAAAAATCTGATACATGTGAATAGCTGAAATAAAAAACTCATGGTATATGAACACAGTGCTTTTCAATAATGAGACTTACTTTTATTTGTGGAGGCTTTTTACTTAATTCTTCTGCTTAAGAAGTATTTCATAGAAAAAAAAAAAAAAAAAAAAAAAAAAAAAAAAAAAGAAGTATTTCATAGAATATTAACTTTCAATACCTAAAAATCTCAGCTTCTCACATTAGTGACACTTTTGCTGTTTAGTATGATTTGCATTTCCCCACATTTATACCTTTCCCTAAAAGCCATTTGTTTTCATGTGCTGTTAATGCACTGCTTTCTAGAACTGATTCTGTATTGCTCATAACATGAACATTTCTCTGATATACTAGATATATGATTATTATTTTCAGTGAAATTTGCTTTGAGGTACAGAAATGCAAATAAAAATTGGAAATGGATATTGAATCTATTCTTCAGTGTGTCCATTTCCTATAGTCAGGGGGATTAAGACCTCTGAGACCTCTTGTACTGATGCGTAGGTAAAAACTATGGGAGAAAGATCTGGCATCACTTGTTTGTGATGAAGATCAAGAGGAAATTCTGGAACAGGCACATTTATGAGTGTTTGCTATATATGTTACCATGATTACTAATGTTAAGTTTTCTCTTAACATGAGTGATAACTGCATTTCCTGAATGTATTTAAGCATAATTGCATGATTCTTTCAAATATGATCTGGCATTTAAAATTGTTTTAGAAGCAGTCTTCTCTACTAATTATTTAACTTATACCAAAAAGGAAAATTTCCACCTGGTATCTAAGTTATTTCCAGCACTCTAACTATGCTCATCAAAGATGAAACAAAGCTCTTAACTTTCAAAGATTTTTTTTCAGAAGAGGAATTGACTCAAAGAACAGAGAGATGGGCTTTGTAGCCCAACATTTACATCATCCTCATTCTGAGATATTTTCTTGGGATCTGGGTAGAGTTATAAAAAAATAACTATTTTAATTATTTTTTTTTGGAAAATATATTATTAACATCCAAGACCAATATTTAGTAAATCTCCATGAAGAGGATGATAGTAAAAAATTCTAAAACCTTGCTTCATCTTGGAATCTTTTTTTTTTTTTTTTTGTCTCTTCTTTTTTTTCCTCCCCTATCAAGGTCAAAACAAATCCTAATTTTGATGGAAAAACCATAGAAAACAGGCACAGCAAAGATGGCATCAGTGCCACATGTCCTTCTTCTGGCCCTCATTGTTAGAGAGACTGCAGGTTCCAGTTTGTTCAGGACAGCCTGGCTCATGCCTGCTGTCCCTGCATAATTAATAATCAATCTCCATTTCACTGTCCTTTGAGAGTGGTTTGGACATTAAATATATGCCCTATTTGTAGTAGAGACTGCAAACCAATGTGGCTTCAGATACAGTGCTTCAGGCAGCTACCACCAATCAATCATAGCTCAACACTAATTGAAAGAGAAATTAGGTGAATGGGCATTCGAATAAAAATGGGAGTGCAGTATGAAAAAACAGAAATATTTGTCACGTTAAAGTGTTCTCTTCCTCTCTCCCTTTCCACTAAATTGTAGTAGAAAGAGCAAAGTACTAGAGATCAGGAAGTTCTGTTTTTTTGTCTTGATGATCTCCTGGCTTCAATTTCTCTATTCTTTGAAATTAAAATGTTGGATTAGATGAGTTGTGGAATTCTTTCCAGCTCCCATTCTGTGACTGTGGACCTGGTGTCTGACTGGATAGCAAACTGAAGGGTTTTTTTGTTTTGTTTTGTTTTGTTTTTTGTCTTCTAATTGGTAAATGTGCTATAGAGGTAGTTAACTAAGGTAGGTGCTGTATTGTTTGATGATGATGATGATGATGATGATGATGATGATGATGATAATGATGATGATGTGCATAGAATTTTCTTCACAAACAGTTCTTCCCATCATTCAGCCCCTGCCCACCACATTCAACAGGTGAAGGGGGATAGTACAGACATTCCCCCCAGAGCCCCAAACATTGATGAGCTTATTAAAATCTCCTCCCAAATTTAACATATTCCAAATGAATGACCCACTTTGTTTCCTTAAAATGCTTCCTCCTCCCAGCTCTCCCATCTCAGATAATGGCATCACCATCTACCTTGTTCCTCAAATACTAGCTGTGGCTCACAAGGGCATCAGGAGGGTTTGACTGATGTTCAAGTCTCTCCTCCTCACTTCCCCCTCAACTGTCCCAGGATTCTGCACTTTCAAATCTTTCCTTCTGATTCTTGCTCACACTCCAGTACCTTCACTCCTACTCTTCCCTCTGACTGGAGCCCTCTTTCCCTTCTCTCTGTGACTCATCCTTGTCCGTCAGGTGCACCACACTTGCACCTCTTCAAAGAAGGCTAATTCCTCACCCACGATGGTTGGCTCCTCCTGCAGTATCCCCACTGTACCATCTACTCCCCCTTGCATAAACTTTAGTTCACGTGCTACCAACTGCTCACTATTTGCGGAATCTACCAAACAGGTCAGATATTGTGTTTCTCTAGCTCACAGTGCCCAACATTTCTATAAAGGCAAATATAGGCGCCAAAGCCTGTGTGAATAAATGACTCCATGGCTTTCTGAACATCATTTAACAACAACATCATGATAATGTTAGGTATTAAAGGGTTTTTCAAAGACTGTCCTTGTTTTTTGAGAGTCTTAATTGCTCAAGCAAAAGAGGGAATTCCTGGGCTGAGCTGGATATGTGGCTTTGGGCTCAAAAGCCCTCACCAGGACAGCCTCATTATCTCTCAGCTCCTCTCTCCCTCCCTCCACTGCCCCACATTCCCATTCTCCCCAGGGTCTGCTGCATTCTCCAGCAAGCTCTCTCAGAGGGTGGGGACCATTGCTCCCTACTCCTCATTCAGCCTAAAGTTCAGGCACAGTCTTAAAGCTATGTTATGATTTGAGAAAGAGAATGCCATCTTAGTTTTACTGAGTCTTTCTCAGTCTCATGGAAGAGGCCTCAAGTCGAGGGAAGTCTCCCTGGCTGTGATGTTGAATTTCGCATCAACTTAGCTGGGCTATGGTGCCTACCTGCTTGGTCAAACACTACTTAAGATGCTGCCATGAAAAAAAAAAAAAAAGATGCTGCCATGAAGGTATTCTGTAGATGTAACACTTAAAATCAGTTAACTTTAACTAAAACAGATTGCCCTCCTGATGTGGGTAAGTCTTATCCAATGAGTTGAAGGCACTAAAAGGGAAAACAGGTTTCCCAGAGAAGAAGGAAGTAATTCTGCCTCAAGACTATGACATAGAAACCCTGTCTGAGTTTCCAGCCTGACATCCTGCCCTAAATTTCAGACTCAACACTGTCACATGTCACATGTACTCCTGCCTGAATGTCCGGCCTGCTGGCCTGAGATTGCCAGTCTCCACAATCTCGTAAGTCAGTTCCTTAAAATAAGTCACTCTATTTCTGTATATCCTATGGATTCTATTTCTCTGGAGAATCCTGACTGTTACACTGGCCTACATTGACACAGACTGAATGAAGCCTCTGGTTCACAAATCTACCAGAATCACATTAAGGAAGGCAGGCAGACAAAACTGGGAGAGACAGTTACATGTTCCCTAGTATTAAAAACTTAGATATTTTAATTAGGTTATTAATATATCATTCTTTTTTCATCCAGAGAAAAATGTACTCTCCAATATTCCTCTCCTCCATTTAACTTCTTGCACATAAGTGACCCTCACAGGGCCAGGTAGGGGGAATATCTGACTGAAACAATATTACTACCTACTAGATCCATAACAAACCATAGTGTTTCGGGGGGAAGTCACATTAATCTGATACCAATTTTATCAAGATCTGGGCAAATGTTAGCTTTTCTTTAATGGAAAGGTACAAATAATGAAAGATTTCAGCTTTCGGATGTTTAAATAACCAGAAAGAGTTCAATCTAAGAGCTTTACTCTGATAGCTGGGAAAAAATGAGCACTAAGGTATATTATTATAGCAGAAATGTAGGAGTTGTGAAAATGATCAAATGATAAATATATGATCTTCTTTCTTGGATTATGGTTGTTAAAATGTCTTTGGAATTGAGGAACAAAGTCTCAAGGGCAACATTTGTAACAGGGTCAAACTGATAAAAAGGATGCTTTATTTTCCTTTTGGGAGATTCAGAAGAAAATAATTTGGCCAAATATGAAACTACAGGATTATTCTTGTCTAAAAAAATTGATCTGAAAACTCAAGCAAAACCAAACTATACTGTACCTTTATTGATAAGAATTACACCATCTCTACCTAAAAAAATCTCATATCAATGATAAAATTGACTTAAGTATTCTGTATACATCTCCTTGTTTTACTCTTCTTTTGATATATTGTCAAAATAGCAAGCCATGAGTGTTTTAATAAGATAGGATAATGGTCTATCAGTTCATTGGACATAACTACAAAATGATAAATTAGAAGCAGACATGAAAGAACATCTCATTTCTTAAAAATAGAAAAGAATATAATTTGGAAGATTTTATATGCTGAGTATATGCTTAGAATTTCTACAATCACTCATAGAAAATAAACTACATTGTTTCAAGGATGTTTAAAGATATACGAACAGCCATACATTTTGCACAAGACATTAAAAGGTTTACAAACCACTTAAATTACTCATTGGAAATCCCAATTGATTGTTTCATACCAACAGCTATTTTCTTTGTGAATACAATGCTATAATCACATACAGAGCCTATTACACATTGATCATGCATATGTAGAGGAAACACATAATAAATTTTTTAAATGCAATGAAAAACATCTCCAAAAATGGCAGAATTAATGTGTATTACAATTGCAAAGACCTAATATTTAAGAGTGTACTGTGCAAAGCCATACAGCAATAGTTTTCTTGTCAAAACAAACTAAAACTATTAAGAATTTTGGTACTTTGATATGCATGTGCACTTTGACACACATGTCATATGACATTAATGAAATATATCTGTGTATGTTTCTTTAACACTTCCAACAGAACCAATATATTTGATAGGCGCTTGTCACCAAGTAACCACTTTGGAAGGAACTCTGAGTATTTTAGTGATCCTGTCACTGTGCAAAATATTTTTTGGGTGTGATCTTACAGAATTATTTTCCGGAGCCTCCAACATGTTCTTTCAAATATCCTCAGTGGAGGCACGCTTCACCTGTCAGGAATGGATTTGAGGCAAGTCATATGACTTGAAATCTAATGAATAAAATGCGTGACAAGTGTGGGAAAACCAATTTGTTGTAAAAGTTATAGTGAAACCACAAAGCAATGAAACTCATTGTTTTATATACATTATACAAAATTCTGAATAAAATTCTGAATAAAATTCTGGAGCAGATGCTCTAAGGACTTCCTTAGTGAAGGCAGCTTCACAGGACTAGGATATGTTGCTGCTGTTTTTCTTTCTTTCCATCTCATTTTAATATGAAAAGTATAAGTGAAAGCATAGTCTTTGGTGAAGAGTACTGTATTCAACTAAAGAGTCTGGTCCATGTTTTCATCAACCCAATCTCTCTATTCATTATTGCAGAACAACAGGCACCTTAGAGAAAAATCACTGCCTGCAATTTCTAAAAGACAATGAAGATTAAAAGAAACCTTAAAAAAACATTTATTACAAGAAGCTATGAATCTCCTTTACATCTCTGCCCCAAAGCCACCTCGTCTATTTGTGAACCACTATAGTGACAAGGAACTCATGACCTCCTAGATAGGACGCAAATTTTGGACAGGTATTATTGCTAGAAAGTTCTCCCTTAAATTGTACCAATATTTGCCCTGTTCAATTTCTGCCTCTTACTCTGCTTTATCTCCTGGAGGTGATGTAACATAAATTAAGTCCCTCTTCTTCATGACGATCCTTTAAATATTAGAAGATGGATGCCATATCTCTCCTGGTCTTTTCTATGTCAGGTGAAGTTGTATGTATTATATATCTATGTGTAGTATATTCATTAGTGTGTTCATTCTTTTGATTAAATATTACTGATATTATACATCAAATCCACAGTCTAATCGTGAGAGACACTAAGGCAAATTGGATAGTTACAGTGCATATCTCAAGAATTTTAGTTGGGGAGATAGAGAATGAGCAAATAGGGTAATTTCAGCTCATGATAAGTTTTTTGAATAAGATAAACAAGGTTATAAGAGAGTAAATAAGGGAAATAAGGCGTTTGGGGACAGGTATTCAGAAAAAGTGACATTTGAGCAAACTTGACAGATGAAGAGAAGCCAACATACCAAAGGCACTGCAGGCAGAAAGAAAAGCAAACATGAAATCCCTGAGGCACCAAGGACTTGGCATATTTGAGGGACATCAAGGAGGACAGAGTGTTTGAACCTTGGGGAATAAGAAAGATGGCAAGAGAAGGTGAGTTTAGAGTGATACATTGGTAGATTGGAGATGAAATCATGTAGGACTCAGTTGGATAGAAGATGTTTAATCTTATTCTTTTTTTAAAAAAAGATGTTATTTGGGATGCCTGGGTGGCTCAGTGGTTGAGCACCTGCCTTCAGCTCAAGTCGTGATCCGGGGTCCAGGGATCGAGGCCCACATCAGGGCTCCCCATGGGGAGCCTGCTTCTCCCCCTACCTAATTTTATTTGTTTATTCATGAGAGACACACAGAGAGAGGCAGAGACACAGGCAGAGGCGAAGGCAGATGCTTAACCACTGAGCCATCCAGGTGTCCCTGTTGAACCTTATTCTAAATCCCATAGGAAACTACTGAAGAATTTAGTCAGAAAATTATGTAAACCAATATTTAAATATAAAAGATAACTCTGGCTGCTGGAGAATGGATTACAGAGGCAGGTGCAGAAGCAGGGAGTCCAGTGAGAAGTCTACTGCAATAGTCCAGGCAAGTCAATATGGTGGCTTAGACATGGGAGGTAGTACTGGAGATGGAGAGAAGTGGTTATGCACAGGATGTATTTTGGAGAAAGAGTTATTAAGACTTACTTATAGTTTGGATGTGAAGATCTAAGGGAAAGAAGAATTAATGATGATTTCCAATTTCGTAATTGAGCAACAAGTTAGATGTTGGTCCCATTTACTGTAATGGAATGTGAACATTTTGGAGGAAGAGACAGGAGAAGCAGAGAAACTGAGTTCTGTTTTGGACATTTTAACTTTGAGATGTAAGAAAGTCAAGTGGATATATCCTGTAGGCATTTAGAGAAATGCCTCTAAAGATCAGAAGGAGAGGTGGGACTAGGGATGTGAATATGGAAGTCAATGTTATAGGGATGGTATTTAAAGCCATAATATTGGTCATTATTACTTTAAGGAAGAAAATATATGGGAACTAGGGGCTGAAGAAGGGCCCTTCAGTGCCCCATCATCTGGGGTTGAGCACAGGTGAAGGAAGATGAAGAGAAGCCAGCCAAGGAGTAAAGTGTAGGAAATGCACAAGAGACATATCAGAGAAGTTAAGAGAAGAATCTTAAGAGAAAATGGTCAGTGGTTTCAAATGCTCTAACTACATGTGGTAAAACTGTTACTTCAAGACTATTTTAAGTAGCTATATACCCATATGTTTTCCTATTAAAATAAAAGCTCATCAAACACAGGAGCTAGGTCTCATATTGTCATCTCTCCTAGGCGTGGAATGCCTTAGGAGTAAGTGGTTGATGAAGTAAGGGTGAAGTGGGAGGGGGACTTTTAAGAACAAGAAGAGAAGGTACAAAATAGGTGTCTCAGAGGATAGGGATGCTAGAGGAACAGATGTGAGTGCTGTGAGTGTGCAGGTGTGTGAGATTCCTCTTCCCGTTCTTCCTGGAGAACAGAAAGTAAATTCTGTAGGGTATTTTAACCCATCCTGGTCTTAGCACACTGAACTGATTCCCTCTCCCCAGCCCTCCTCCATGAAACTCCCTTTCTGCCCCTCACGGGTCTGAGCATCATGCCTGATCCTTCCCTGCTCTCATCTTCTGAGACCATCCAGATAAGTCTACAGGCTACAAGTCAAGAACACTGGCCTGGGCCTGTTCCAGCTCCAAGACCGTGAATAAGTCACCGTAACTTCTTATTTCCGTCTCCTTCTCTGTAAAGCAAGGATAATGGACATATCCAGGTGCTTCAATCAGTGTAAGGCTTCTAATTTCATTATCATCCTTCTCTGTGTCCCAGATGACAAGCTTGCACATATTTAACATCTTAGTATTTCTCACATCCAGCAAGATTTATCTCCATGTCTACTGTAATTACTTTAGCTCACATTTTATTTGCATCCTATCTTTTCAGTGCTTGCGGCCTAGCCCTGGCTAGGAAGAAGGCTTTCCTTACCCAGAGGCCAACACAAGTAAAGGCTAAGGCAGAAGGAGAACGGAAGGACAGTTTTCCTGTGTCCAGGGTTTTGCAAAAGTTCATGTGCACACAAGCAACCAATGGAGCCGTTAACACAGATTCTGGTTCAGAAGGTCTGGATGGGCTTGAGGTTCTGCATATCCAACCAGCAACCAGTGGTGTGGTACTGTGGCCCATACAAAATCCTGGAAGGTTCAACAATGCTACACATTGTGGCTGATGGCTGGTAAGCTGCTTCCTGCCCTTGATTTCTAGTTGTTAGTGAAGCTCCCTTGTTCCAGGGCTTTCCTCTCCACACTGCCTGGTAAGAGATCACCTTCATCTCCCTACAACCACTTCTCCTACCAGTCAAGCCAAACCGCCCAATATTGCCACTAATTTTCAACAATTCACACTGGACTGTGACAACCAGACAACTTGGAAACACTCAGCACACAAAAAGAAATTGCTTTAGAGACTTATTTAGGTTTGTTCATCTTCTGGGCTAGGGATGCTGCAGAGAAAACCCTGGTACTTGTTCATGCCATGCCATAGTCATTCTTGGAATGAAACTATTATTTATATTTAACACCTAATGAGATTCTTTGAAAAGATTCATTTATTTATTTGGGAGACAGAGAGAGAGAGAGAGAGAGTGAAGGAAATAAGTGGCAAAGGGAGAGTCTTCAGATTCCATGCTGAGCGCGAAGTTAGAAACACAGAGTTTGATCTCACAACCCTGAGATCACGACCTGAGCTAAAACCAAGAGTCAGATTCTTAACTGACTGAGCCACGCAGGCATCCCAACACCTAATGAGATTTAAAACCACTTTCTTAGGTTTGGAAGTGGCAAATGTACATATTAGACATCAGTTAAATAATACATTTAGATGTTAAGTAATAAAACAGGGATATTACCAAATATTATATTTTCTTTTAATATTTTATCAAGATTTGGTGGATTTTTAGCAATAAGTCCAAATTTTGGAAACACTAACAAAATTTTACAACCTGGTTTTTAAAAAGATTTTATTTATCCATTTGAAAGAGAAACAGAACTAATAGGGGAGGGGCAAAGGGATGGGGAGACCCAGACTGTGCAATGAGCAGGGAGCCCAAAGAGGGGCTTGATCCCAGGACCCCGAAATCATGACCCGAGCCAAGAGCAGATGCCTAACCAACTGAGCCACCCAGGTGCCCCTACAACCTGATTTCTAGTTCAAAATTTCTTCAGGCACCAATAACAATAATGGTAATTGATCTAAATATCTTTTTTATTACTGATAGTTTGAAAATTTCATCTTCACAACTCATTATGGGTTATATCATGCACATTTTTTAAACTGTCAAATTTGGGAAATCCAAAATTTCTCTCACATGAGAGCTATACAACTTCAGGCTTTTTCAACTTTTCTTACATGGAAACTAATCTTACACACTCTGAATTGCCGACACTCGTTAACTGGCTTGTCACCAGGCTTCCGGCAGTGGCTCACTGGCACATTTCTATAACATGGGAGGTTATCTCTTGTGATGTCAGAACTTCATGTCAAAACAGAAGGAGATTCAACTCTTTTCCCAATGGGTTCATATGTATCACTTTTCTTCGTTGATTGGGTTATCAAACAATCTGAGAGCCTCTTCATTACTCCTATTTAGATTTATCTCTTCCTCTTAATAAATACTGGTCTTGGTAAAACAAAGAAACAAGAAAAACAAACAAACAAACAAAAAAACCTGTGCCATTTAGAAAGTGCCAGAAAGTTTTGGGACAAGTTGATCAGTCTTGTTAAGACATAGTTGAATACACTGGAAGGCATAAAATATTCAACTTCACACGTAGACTACTTGTTTATTGAAGTGCTACTATAGATAGCTGACCTACAAAGGAAGGGATTGTGATCAATTTTATTTTACATAATTTTACATATGAAAAAAATAAATCAATACAGGATACCTTTATAATAGTATATGTCACATTGCTGATGAGAACACAACCTTCCTATGATGATGTTCTTAACCCATCCAATGAGTCACGTAATTCTTCTATATCTGAGAATTCACCAGACACTTGCTCTGGCTCCAAACATTCCTAAGCTTGGGTCTCCTAACTTGTTTTCCACGTGGGTCTGCTGCCTAAATCACAGGACATGTTCCTTTTGAGACACAATTGCTGGATCTTCATGTAGCGACTCCTGATACGGTGGCACAGTAAGTGGGAAGGTGAACCCTCAAATGTATTGCACTAAGCTAACACCCAGTATATCTCCACATCAGTATTCCCTTAGCCAGATCCCTGAACTGCCCAGTGCCACTCCAATTCCACTACACAGCAGGGGAGATGTAATGGGGGTGGCAGAGGAGAAACAGTAGCAATAACTGCCTCTAGTTAAAATGTCTCACTGTCAAGAGATTTTATAAAAGCACATGGCCATGTGAACGTGCCCCACCTTGGCCCTTCCAGGGTTGAGGAAGGCACTCATGCCTGATCGGCCCTTTGAACTTCATGGCAAACCCTTCTCTGCACAGATACAATCAAAGCTACTGGGCTCAATCAGATGCTGTGTTAGCACTTTGTAATGAGCTCTAGATAATCTCTCCCTGTTAATCGCTAACAATATTATCTTGCAAGAGAAAGAAAAGGCCTGGCTAAAACATTCAACTGTCCTCACTGTAAAATATTACAAAGAACTAGATGTTTGCCTTGGGCAAAGGCAGCAGGAAATTCACTGAGGAGGCAACCAAAACACATCCTTGTGTGTTAGTGTTTGTTGTATGGTGTAAGTTATAATCAGATAGCTCTGGTCAAGGCTGCTGGATGCATGGTATGAAGCCCATTTGTTTGTGCATATTTTTCTAAGGTTTCAGAGAGAAGTAAGATTGTTATTCACACATAAAATATATTGCAGATTTTATCTGCAGATTATACAGGTCTTAAACCATCGTATGTGGAAAGATTAAGCAAACCAATCCAAATACTGACTTGCTTAGTGTGAGCATTATTGTCAAGATTAGGCTAGATGAAGGAGTGTGTTTTCATAAGAAAGCTTTAAAATATATAAAGGAGGAAAGTAATAATTTCATCTGATGCCAGAGTAAAGATTAAGAGATGTAAGACCAAGTAGTTAGTGCTCCTCAGATATGGGTAACTGTGACAATCATAGAACTCCATGACCATGAACTTTGGGTGAAAGATCACTGAGAATTATGCTGGATAGGTGAGATATTTTCTTTTCATTATCATGAATTATCACTTCAAACAGAGTAGATACTCACTTGAAATTATGTTTTATAATCACTAAGAAGATATAGTTTGTTTTGTTTGATGGTGTATATTGTTTAATATTAATCTTCAAATACCTTTCAAAAAAGATATTTTTTAAAAGATTTTTAAATAAAATGAGAAATAGAGAGAGAGAGGCAGAGACATAGGCAGAGGGAGAAGCAGGCTCCATGTAGGGAGCCCCATGTGGGACTCAATCCCAGGACTTCAGGATCAAGCCGAGCCGAAGGCAGATGCTCAACTGCTGAGCCATCCAGGTGTCCCCAAAAAAGATATTTTGGATGTCTTTTTGTTGGTATTATCATCTTTCATGTACTTAATGGACACTTTTATTATGTTTAGTAAATACCTTTAATAATAATAATAACAACAACATATGCCAAAAAGATTCGCAATTTCTACAAATTGTTGCTAAATTTCTGATTCTGTTTTAATGAAAATGTTCTCTCTAAAAATACACTCTTTGCAAAGCTGGCATAATTTCTTCCTCAAAGCTTGTTTCATATGACAATGAATAGAAAAAAAATTCCAAATCAATAAAAGGAACCATTTACCTATGACTTATGTGAAGACTTTACTCTTTAGAAAAGTCATGCAAGACCATGTGATCCATATCATCTGAGAATATGTAAGAGCTCTGAAGACCACAGATATTGCTCTGATTTTCATAGGTGGGCAGATGGTCAACTGGGCCTGGGATGCACACTAATAGATCTATTCCTCAAAACCTTACTGACCCTTCTGCTCTTTAGAGATTTGCAATCTCTTTCCTGAATTTTTGAATTACTAATTTTTCACCTCATACAATTTTATAATTAAATAACATTATTTTAGCCCTTTACTCAACTTGGTCTTTTTTTCCAACCAAATTATAATTTCCTAGAGACCAAGACACAGGCTTTGTACTAATCTGCATTTTCTACCTGCCTAACCTAGAATGGAGTCTTATAATCAAGAAATACTTGTTGTATTAAAGTCTATAATTTGGGATTCTATGCAAATGCTGTACTAGATCATGGTTCTAGGCTTGAGGGGGAAATACCATAGGAATGTCCTTGTATTCATATAGGAGGTTCATCCCACTCAAGTCCCTAACTGCTCTAAGTACTAGGCCTACCCACAATACCTTAGCAAATCCAGATAGAAAAACACAATTATGCACACAGCTTTGGTTTCCCTACCATGTTACATTTTTATTGCTACTAATGACTACAACTTCTCCTTGTTCCAAGGTGTTAGTGATTGCATTTAGTATTGTGAAGACTCTCTCGGCCTATTAGGAGCAGGTCTAAGGTATTTGTATCATCTATAACAATTTTGGCCAGTAAGTTAAAGATGACTTGACTGCCTGCCATGGTAATGCCATTGGATCACTTCAGTTAAAGTCAGGGCATATTCCATACCACTTTCCTAACTGATGACTCCCAGCATATAGAAAAACTTTCCATGGGATTAAGGTAACCAAAGGTAGCCTCATTTTAGGCTGCCTCTGTAAATCTGAGGGGTATATGTCCTATTGGTGGTGCTCTCCTATACTCTTAATAAACACTCATAAGGTGTAAGGAGGAAGGAAAACAAGTTATTGCCTGGTTCTAACACAAGAAATACAATTCTGGGGGCATGCTAGTATGCCTCTGAAAATAGTGTTGGTTATAGCAGCTGGCACCCCCCCCCCCAAGTAAGATCTACTTGCCTTGAGAGGTATACTTTGTGATAGTGCAATGTGATTTCCTGGCCAGATGGTAAAATTTCAGATTTATAGTTCAGTCTGGATAAATGAGCCAAGTCCTTGGTTTTGGAAGGATTACCTAGGTACCACCAATCTACCTGCTCTGTTTGTCCACATTACCTGCCAATCTGGGGGCATCTCTTTCTGTTTCCAATAGATTTCTTGATAAGTTAAGGGAAATGGCAATCCAATCCTGGTTGTATTTGTTTGGCAACAAATAGAAGGCCCAATAGTCAGTTACACTTAAAGTGTTTATAATAGTTTGGGTGAGCTGCACCAAGTCATTTTCCTTTATAAGGAAGACACCAGGGATAATTCTAAAGGACAAAGGTCATTACTGTCCCTCCCTTTTCCATACCACCTTATGTCTGAGATATTCCCTACACAAGTGCTAAGGTTGTTGTCCTCATAACCCCATTTCAGTGGTGCCACTTCACATTATTTCCAATAAAGTATTTCCCCTACTAACTCCAAACATATCATCTGGTGGGTGCAGTGCAAGAGGTACAAGGGCATTTTTATGGAACTTACAGAGACCCATTATGGTCATCATTTTGATCTGTGTGGAACCATCGTAGGGGGAATCAGTGAGCAGACCCATTAGCCAGTAGTCATTGTCCCGATGACCCAGATCCATGGCAACCCCACAAGAGAATCTGAGAGCTGAATTAGAATTAGATTTGAATATGTCAGCCCTACAGGTTACACTGACTAAGTAGGTCTGGGGGAGGGTGCTGTTAGGATAAAGAAAGCAGCATCATGTCCAGGAATAGCCAGGGTGGGTTATCAAATTTTCAAAATGGGTCTGTGTGACTCCTCACCCCTATATTTGGATCATTACCCAGAAAGTAGACAAGAGAAGATGATCCCATTCAGGGATAACTGCATTCAGTGACCAACACGGCTTACTAAAGTGTGTGGACCAGAAAGAGATAAAGGCAGAGTTTTTTTGAGTTTCTAATGCTTAACAATGCCTGATTGCAACACAGAAGGGCCACCAGCCCATTCTTGAGTAGCTTTGTGATAAAAGGTATACCTTTGTCAGACTGTAAACATGAACCAAAATATAAACAAATTTGTTTCAAGGGCCCAATAGCATGGCTGAAGTGAGCTGATGAAACAGCAACACCATAACCTGAAAAAGTGTTGGCAATGATTATGCACCACCCACCAGCACCCCCAGGAGGAGACCAAAGGTCCAATAAGGTAAGTCTTCCAGGAGCAGGTGGGGCAATGCCCCATGCAAAAATACCCTTGTGATACAAATGGGTCACAAGTCTCTAGGCAGTGGTAGCTTTGTGTCAGAAACAGAGTTCTTCACTTCTTCACTCTGTGCCCTGTCTACAATGGTGGCAGTCTACAATGCCATGTCCGCATGATGACAGATCCAGGCTGTCATGGTGGCTATCTGGGCAGTATAGGCGCTATCAGTAGCTTGATTCCAGTTAGTCTTATCAGAGAACAGATCCACATCATGGGCATCTATATGACTGACCAAAATGATGTGATCAGCAGTGTGATTTGTTTGCATGTTTTGTATCCCCTCAAAAATAAGTGTGTTTTATCTTCCAGTTGTAGTTTTTCAAGTGGCAGACCAAAGAGCTAGGCCATTGATAACATCCAAAGAATCAGGAAAAAAAATATGAGAAGACTTTTTAAGAGGAGTAATGGCTAGAGCTGAGAATGGCTTTGAGTTCTGTCTACCAAACAAAGTAACTACATCCGTTTTCAGTGCTGCTGAGTTGGAGGTGGGGTTGAACAGCTGGGGCAGCCAAGTGGACACCAATGGGTCTAAGCTTATTCTAGTCATCAGTGAACCAAGCCCAGGAATTTAGTGAGTTAGGAGCCCTGCTGAGTCACCAGCTTTGCCTTGGGTGGCAGAGTGGGAGATAAATTTCTCTCAATGGATGGCTGTTAGGTTTTCATGTAAAGCTGTAATGCTACTATGGTCAGGCTGTATATGTCCCTAAAATACTACTTCCATTTGACAAGTGAGGCTCCTTGGAGCCTTCCCTTAGGCACTTAAGTCATGGTGTCTAAGTTGACTTATGCCAAAATGTGAATATTAGGCCAGAGAATCGCAAGTCGTCCTTGGATCAGGCATTTCGTTTTGACAAGAGCCCAGCCGTTAAGCTAACAGCTGGTTGCAAAAGAGGTGTTTCTAGCAGCTGAATTAAAGAGGTCCAAAACCAAAACTCTAAGGAGTGCTTCCAGGAGGCTTTCCAGGCTCCAGACACCAGAACCATCAGTCACAGAGGCTTGTAGTCCAAAGGGTCACAGAGGTTGTGGGGTCTTCAGGGTTGAGTGTGAACAGTAGCTTGCTGGAGGGCTTCCCACATTACACATTGGTTTGAGCTCCAGCCCAGAAAGTGGATTTGTGGTTTATGTGATATGAAGACCAAGGAGAATGCCCACCTGGGGTACATACTTTCTTGATAAAGTAAAATTAGGCACTGGGCCTCCTTTTTGGTGTTGGGGACAAAGAAGCAGAAGTTTTCCCTTATCCAAGTGATCTTGAAGAGAGAAAGTGAAAGCACTGAGTAGAAGCAAAACCCTTAGTCGGGACTGGCTCTGAAGAAGAGAGAGCCTGGGGACAGCACCCAAAGAGGAAATTAGGGTCAAGGAAACAATTTTTACAATTTTTATTATGGTAAATGTAAATACTAGAGTATTTAAATGCTGATTATAAAAAGCCAGGAAAACAAAACAAAAAAAAAAAAATGGACACACACACACACACACACACACACACACACACACACACAGAGTTTAAAGATCCTGGAGAGAAAAAGGCCCATTGAAAAAGCAGAAAATCAGTTAAGAACATAGCTGGTCAGGATTTCAGAATAGAACCCAGAGAGGATGATTTCTGTAACACACATTGTCTAGGAATGAAGGCACATGTTATATAGTCTGATAGATGATAAGGATCCAGAGTAATGCTTAATTATTTAAGCTTTAAAACTAGGTTGTATTTTGCGTTCAATACCAAACTGCAAGTTATGGCAACAGTCCCTCAGAATAATATATTTTAATCTCCTAATTTAACTGGCCTCAGCTCTAATGACTCATCATTTATTTCTAAAATATCTGCCAATTTTCAAGATGTATTTAGACCTTCCTAATCAGTTTGATATACTTCACTTCAGGTCATAAAATTCCATGTCACCTTTACCTCATCTCTTGACACCTGCTTTTTTTGCAGGATGTATTAACCTTGAGTACATTACGTTAAAATGTGTAGTAACTGAACTTTTCCAGTGCTTTATGTTGTACCTCAAAATAAGGTAGCTTCCAATATTCTGATTTAAAGAGTATAAAGTATGTGAATGCATATTCAAGGGTCTTTAAAAGCAGCTGAAACAGAAAATAACCAGGTTATGGAGCTCAGTTAATATATTTGGTAGCTGCTGATATAAGTAGAAGTTACATATAAGTTACATATGAAGCAAGTTACTTATAAACATTTCTCTAAAATGCTAAAGTCAGCTAAAGATTGTTATTCATATTCAAAATACAAGTATACAAGGATAATACCATGCCAGGCTGGATAATCACAGAAGAGAGAATGTTATCTCTTTACTCTGACTTTAAAAAATCACTAGAGAGCATTGCTCTGACAAGGCTGATTTAGACAGTAAACAATGATCTACTTACATTATTATAGAAAAGATATCCATGAGATCTAGGTTAACAAGCTATAAAGTACATTTTTATTGCTTAAAGCAGCAACTCAGAATAGTTTGAAGTAAAAGACTTCTATTTTTAAACTACTGCAACATTTAAAGCTGGATTTTCAATTTGTCAACTTATCTAAAAAACTGAATATAATAGCCTGATTAGTGGCAAGCAGAATTCAAGGAAAGATTTTTTTTTAATGGATCAATGGTGTAGAAAATTTGATATCATCTGAACAGACTTAAAATAGAGTTATATTAAGGAACAATATAGACTTCTTCATTACTATAACTACCTTGACGAATAACAGCCGAAAATGTACATCAAAAGCCTGAGGGTCATAATGGCTTATCAAGTGAGATGACTACTTCTTCATCTAATCCAGTTTGACACTCTCACAGTGTCATTATTATGTTGCTATTATAATGCTCATGTTTATGACAATTTTAAACTTCTCTATCAAGGAGGATTGAGCCTAAAGGCCGAAATTAGCCTAATAAGAAAGCTTTTAATCCAATAACCATGGTCATAGTAACAATACCATGGAAGGATATTATTTTAAAATATATACCTATGCACTTTTTCCTTGCTAATTTCTATAAATTCTGACTTTCTTTCCTATTGTGGCGGCAGCTAGTTGCCTTAGGGAAGGGTTGATATAGAAGAAAATTAGAGAAAAGATTTTTGTCTTTTAAATTCCTGGGCATTGGTTTTTCCACAGCTGAAGGGGGTTGATGGGAACCTAGAGCTCCATATGGAATGTCTGCTTAAGGATCTGCTCTAGTCCGCCTATCCTCCAAGGCCAGATGGTAGTCTCTAGGCTCAGCAGAAGAGCGTCATGGTGAGCCTAGGAGACTCTCCTCTGAATCTCTTTCCCTTTTGCATCTCCCAAAGGCTGAGATCTTGGAATGGAGATTGACATAAGCCTAAAAGCATACGTGATCTGTAATCTGTCTCCTGAAAAAAGCCCAGAAAGGGAGCAAGATCCCAGTTTCCCTTGCAAGCCAGCAGAGCCTGGCAGCAGGCAGGGTAGAAATATCTATGCTTCACTTAGATTCAGGAGCAGCTGAATGATTCCATGGATGGCAGAGGAATGCAGACAATAGTTTCCTGAAGTTCCAGCAAGATGTGTCTTCACTATGGTTGACACAGCACGCAAGAAGAATCCATGGGCCCAAATCCATGGGACTTTATCTAAGTGTGAGGGTTGTGGCCACAGATCAGACCCAAGTACTTGTCTCAGTGAGTGGTAGCACAGACAGCTCACAAAAGATCAGTCACTCGCCCCATGGTCAGTGGTGGATCACATTGTCAACTAAGATGGATGGTTCAACTTGACGCTGAGCAACGTGTTCAAGGATGTGTGGTGGGGTGAGGTCAGGACTTTCTGGGGTTATCTCAAGATTCAACTTAGATTTTTATGGTAAAATAGCTATACTTCTTAACATTTCATACTATGTCCTGACCTAAGTCTCAGAAATATCTTTAGTTTTTTCCCTCTGAATATTTGTAGGAAGTTTGAGAGTGAATAGTGATTCCCTGGGAATACCTTGATAATTACAGAGGTCACATGCAGTACTACCCCAAAACATTTGTGGTCACATGTACCGGGGTGCGGGGAAGGGGAAACGTGTTTAAAAGAGCATCTACCGTTAGTTTTTTTCAGAGATTCTAAAGAACACATAGAACGTCACACACCCATTATCCACTCAAGCCATCTTTCTTAATTGACAAAGACCATCCACAAGGAACTTGCTTCAGTCTGGTAGCTGACAAGGAACACTTCCACAATACCAAAGCAACAATTCAAATATAATTGAGGTTGCGCAATTATTTTACAGATAACATTTCTTCCTTTTCCTTTATTTAAATTACAGAAAAAGTTAATACTATTTAAAATTTATAGTTCTCATCCTTTCATGCTTATCTCAAGGAAAAAGCAAAGGGATGTGACTAATAATTATAAGGTAGTGGACACTGTCCCCCAGATTCATGTAACAAAAATGAAACATGAAAATAAGTTTCCCCTCTGTGACATAGCAATAGCCAAAACCTTAGAAATGAGCAAACACTTGAAAACTGTAAAATAATTACTCATATAAAATGAGCTGAAGAGCTATGGGAAGTGTCTTCTGCCTCTACATCTCACTTTCCTGCTTCCACAAAAATAATTGTCACAATTCTAGGAATAAAGGCACAGATCTCCAAACTCACTAGGAGATGCCATGCCATATGTTTATGTTAAGTCATATAAGGCACCATCAAGTTCAGAGGAAACATAAGAACAAAGGTTTCCAGGTTTTTGGAAAAGAGTAATTCAGACTAAAGGAGGACAGCAGAGTGGCCCAGGAAGAAAGATGCAGATAATGAGAAGGCAAAGGAGGGGAAACTTGGTCTCAGCTTGACAAGGATTGGCCAGAGAGGCCCAAAAAGAACCAGGAGTTATTAAGACAGGCAAGGGAAAAGAAAGCTTCCAGAAAGAGGGGTTGGTCAAATGCTAAATGCTACAGATAATTGGAGGAAAACATTTCTTGTTCACAATTTATGATCCCTGTAGTGTTTATTGAAACACTATGTGTAGAGTAACATCAACAAGGGTTGAAAACCAAAATTCAACTCAGAAAATGATATCATGGGGATGGTGGCATCTTTAATGGTTATGCTGACAT
The DNA here is from genome assembly GCF_018345385.1 of Vulpes lagopus. Taxonomy (NCBI): domain Eukaryota; kingdom Metazoa; phylum Chordata; class Mammalia; order Carnivora; family Canidae; genus Vulpes; species Vulpes lagopus. The sequence continues at coordinate 108,496,493 of NC_054825.1, read as the reverse complement.
GGCTAATATTCAGCCTCCACTACACCTATGAAGCTAACCAAGGTACTCCATAAATGTTTATTGTGAGTAGAAGAGGGCATCTTGGTCACAGGAATTGTGGCAAAGTTTCATTATATGGCAAAAGTTTCAGTATATTTGCAAAGGCTGGGTTCACACTATGCTTATATAGAAGCCTAGGTCCCTGAAATCTTTGGCCTCACTGAATTTTTACTGCTGAGACAAATTAGTTATTTGTGGAGCTGATGAAACATATACAAATGCCAACCACCACGCAGTCAAACACACATCCTCACGTACACAAATCTACATGAAAGAAGGTGACAAATGGACACCATTATTTCGTATTTTAGGCTCATCACAAACAGTATTTTAAAGATTTATTTATTTTTATTTTGTTTTTATTTTATTTTTTTTTAATTTTTATTTATTTATGATAGTCACAGAGATAGAGAGAGAGGCAGAGACACAGGCAGAGGGAGAAGCAGGCTCCATGCACCGGGAGCCCGACGTGGGATTCGATCCCGGGTCTCCAGGATCACGCCCTGGGCCAAAGGCAGGTGCCAAACCGCTGCGCCACCCAGGGATCCCTTTATTTTGTTTTTAAAGATTTTATTTATTTATTCATGAGACATACACAGAGAGAGAGGCAGAGACATAGGCAGAGGGAGAAGCAGGCTCCATGCAGGGAGCCCAATGCAGGACTTGATCCCAGGATTCAGGATCACACCCTGAGCCAAAGGCAGATGCTCAACTGTTGAGCAATCCAGGTGTCCCTATTTATTTTTATTTTAAAGAGACAGAGAGCATGTGCACATGAGTGGATGGAGAGGCAGAGGGAAACGGAGGGAGAGAATCTCAAGCAGACTCCTCACTGAGTGAGCTCAAAACCAGAGCCCAACATGGGGCTCAATCCCATGACCCTGAGATCAGGACCTGAGCCAAAATGAAAAGTCAGACACACAGGCACCCAGCAAATAGTATTCTATTCCTGATAAGTAAAAAAGCATCTATACCATGTGCCACTGGTTTCTAGTACTTATGAAGTGATTGGAAGTTTGTCTATTTGCGTATCTTTTTAAATGTTAGGAAATAGTTTCAAATTTATAAAATGTTGCAGAACCAAAAATAGTGGAAATAACACACACATTCCTTTTACCCAGATTCACCTCCTATTAACATTTTTTCCTGTTTGCTTTATAATTTGCTATCTGTCCACTATCATTTATCTCTGCATGTATGTGTGTATATACACACATATACTTTAAAAAAATCATTTGATGCATTCTGAACCATTTGATGTTTATCCTTGCTGAATAAAGATTGAAGTTGCCCAAGACTGCATAATATTAAGAAACTGCTGAAATCAGAGATATGATTGAAAAGAAATTGTGAAATATAAAATCAATGTCTAAATTGGTTGACATTGTGAAAGCAATGTAAATAAGCAGAGAACCCAGAGAGTCTGGACATGGGAAGATATGTATAATGTGCCAGACAGTTTACAACTATCTTAATTACAACTTTGTAATTATGAGAAACAACACTTTAAAAAAATTCTAACAATTTAAATAATGGCCAGCAAAAGTGACAGCAGACCCTGATGATTTATGTCATGAAAGGAATGACAGGGAAAACTTGTTTATTGGACACTTCCTATGTGCCAGTTTCTATAATATCAGTACATATGTCTAATATAGTATCAGCAAATTATGTCAAAGTATACTTTTTAAAAAGTCTAATAAATCAGTGGTCAGCTAAAAAAAATCTGGCAGGACATAATGAAAATATAGGACTTTACTTTTGTTTCAACTATTTAAAAAATAGCTGCATTTAGTAAATAGTAATTGAATGTCCACTGTCAAGACATTATTCAAAGGGTGGGGATATAACACTGCATGAAAGGAACATGGCCCTCTCCAGAGTCAGAGCTCAGGCAGTTCATCACAAGCCTGGCTTTGGCCTATGTCGACAAAATCACTTGGGGCCCACCCCAGAAGGATTCAGACGTTGGAGGTTTAAGAAATAAGGATTCAGGGTGGGGAACGGGGAGTGGTGAGACGGGGCTATGCAAGTGATGTGGGAGTAGTTAGTTCACAGGTAGGTCAGAAAAGGTTTCCCAACAAGAGCAATATGAGTTTGAAATCTGAGGAAGGCACAGAAGAGGCATCTGGCCAAGGCCTGGCATGGGAGAAAACCATGTTCCCCACAGGCAGTGTTCCCAGGGATGAGTCTCATCAGAACTGAGCACATCTATTCCTCAGGATTCACGTGCTCGGCAGGAGTTCTTCATGTGAGACAACAGATCTATTGTGTCAGAGAGCGCGCTTTGCATTCCCTTTCTTCTGCCCAAATAAAGATCAATAGGTACTCACCTCCGTCCTTAAACCTCTGGAACATTATTACTGGAAATACCACTTTCTTAACACCCTCATCACATGCAGTCGTTGGAGTCTGATACTCAACTCCCTGCCCCCCTAATTTAAATTTCCCGTAGGATTAGGGCCATTAATATCATCTTTTTTCCATAAGCACTTAGCTTTCCTGTGGGTATATGTGTGGCTTAGACATGAAAGCTAGACCTCCTTTGTAGCCCCAAGGGAAAACAGGGTCATTAATAATCAGAAATCATTGTAAATTTGTTCATCGAAACCGGTCATCAGGCAGGCCTTGAAGTAAGGCCCTGAGCCACAAATTCAGGCTTTAAGTTTTAATATACTCTGAATAGGCACAGTCCTGAGAATAAAGTATATACATTAAAGCTGGTCCATATACTGGCTTTCTAAATTCAATGTTATACCTACACACCCCTGTCAGCATCACCATTAGCAGCTACCATGGCCAGGAATATGATATCCTTATTTAAATAATATCTAGAGGGATCCCTGGGTGGCACAGCGGTTTGGCGCCTGTCTTTGGCCCAGGGCGCGATCCTGGGAGACCCGGGATCGAATCCCATGTCGGGCTCCTGGTGCATGGAGCCTGCTTCTCCCTCTGCCTGTGTCTCTGCCTCTCTCTCTCTCTGTGTGACTATCATAAATAAAAAAAAATTTAAATAATATCTAGAATATTTGTCTCCTGTGGACACATAACATATGCTGTTATGTACACACCTAACCACCTCTAATAAAATACTGGGGCATGAGCTGAGTGTGAATTCCCAAAGCATGCTTTACTGCACATCGTGGATTTGGCTGCCATGGAATGTGGTCTAGCTTACATGAAGCCCCATTCGTATTAAGGGTGATTTGTAATTTTAGGGTACCTAGGATGAAGAATTCAGATATGTGCAATTTATTTTTTACCGTATAGTTTTGTAATATGTATAAAGCATAACAATTTATAGAAATTTAAGAGAAGTTTTATTCTAAAAGGAACACAAATTTTCATTTTATCTTTTTAAAAATATTCTTATGTAATAATCATGGCTGACCTTACTCCACATAATCTAGAGTCACCTGGAAAAAAAAAAAAAAAACATTACATTTTACCATTTTTTCCCACAAACATACAGAACCTTTGGCTGTATGCTACCGTCTACCACAGATATTCCAAACACTACAAGGCACTCATTCTTCTGCAGTGGATTATATGAGAGACTTTCTTCTTCTCTCTTCCTTTGCTTTTTCTATAATAGACAGAAACACACATTGGTATTTCATTATATCTAACAAAGGTCCTGAATAAATCTATCAAAAACCAACATCATTTACAGGATAACTCTTTACAGTAGATTCCAGTAAGGGGTCATATCACCCACAAATTTCCAAGCAAGTTACTCACCCTTTTCTGTAGCGGGTGTTAAATAAGTGTTTGCCGAATTGAATTAAAAATCCAACAGTTCCCAGCATAGCTATTGTTTATGCAGGGACAAGGAAGCAGGCCGCCATGGGAGGCCAGAGGATCAGACCCTCCCTCTCCCAGGCCATGCCTGCCGGCTGAAAATTCATTCCCACACAAGGGCATGTCAGAGGCAACCATTCCTTCTAGAGGTCCATTTCTACAACCTTTTCTCTTCCCTCTGGTCTCTCTCTTGTTTCAGAAGGAAACAGCAGCCCAGTGTAGAGGACACAACAATGGCAGAGGCCACACATAATGGCAGAGGCAGCAGCAAAGAGTTAATCTTTGGGTCTTCTCCAATGGCCTGGTTTGACCCTGACACAGAGGGAGGTGGCTACCAAGTACCTAATACCTACCACATGCCATTGCTCTGCTCAGTGCTTTAAAAGTTACTCTTGCACATCTTCTTACAGACACCTTATGACTGAGGCATTTTATAGTTACATCCAGAAACTGACACTCAAAGGATTAATTCATCGAATTCAGTGCTCTTCCCATTGACCTACACAGTTCTGTAAGCTGCAGGACCACCTTTCCTTCTCACCTCCTTAAAATCTACATCTGTCTCTGTTTACCTCATTTACCGTCCTCTCTGCATCAACTAGTCCAAGGTCTGGCACAAAGCAGATTCTCAATAAATATTTGTCAAATGAGTGGAGTCTCTTATTCACCCTAACCACTGATTAAAAACTTTACTAGATTAACTATGTTCTTTATCAAATCCATCTAAAATCTTATATTGAAATTATATTGAATCAATCCAAACAGAACAGATAATTTTCATCATCAGTTCTGCACTACCAACACCAATTGCTGAGTATGGAAGCAGAATGCATAGACAGAGAATGGATACCAGGCCAGTCAGGCTAAAAATAATGCTGCGGTTACTTTTTGACTAATAGATAAAAGAAACTTTTAATACTTTAAACTTACCAAGCATAAAGGGGAGACAAATGGATAAATGGATAGTTTTACCATATCTTTTGTGTTATCTTCTCCCTCAGCAAAGGACAATTTCTTTTTTAAAATTTAATATCTATTTATTTTAGCACACGCACAGTGGGGGAAGGGGAAGAGGGAGAAGAAGAGAGAGAGAGGGTCAGACTCCCCACCCAGCATGGAACTGGGTACGGGACTCCACCTCACAAACCTGAGATCATGACCTGAGCCGAAATCAGAAGTTGGATGCTTAACCCACTGAGCCACCCAAGTGCCCAACAATATGCGACAGAGGGCTTAAGACTTTTAATTAATGTTAATAATAGGCTATGTCTCTTCAGGTACAACTAGCAATAAAGTGTTTATTTTATAATATATATTTTACATGGAGTTTAATATGTTCTTTTGTGAACTGATGGATAATTACATCAGGGCTTACTTTATGAAGAATATAGTGCAAACTAAGAGGCTTTTTAAAATTTTTAAGGTAAGGGAGGTTGTGTCAAAACAGTCTGAAGGTGCTTTGTATGCAATTACATATCACAGGAAATGTAATATTCAGTGGATAAAAATTTAAGTAGCACTAAAATTTTAATATTAAATACAAAGAACCATTCTATAATAGCAGCAATATTTCTGGAGCACAAACTAAGAAAAGCAAGACATCCTTAGTTAAACTTGTCACCATAACATTCACTCCACTAAGATTTAGAATGATGTAGGGCTTATGTATACATATATTAATCTTAACATGGTATGAATCATGGTAAGCTAAAAGCAGTATACTGTGTGAAGCTAAAGGATTAATTTTTAATTTGTCCATATGTATTAGCTCAATGTCCAAACTTAAAGGCCAGAAAAATTCCAAATTTCCCTGATAGTATCAATAAGATACTTAATGTGCAGTATGGCTAATTTTGTAAGCAGATAGTTACACAGATAAAGAGGTACAGATACTATCTTTCCCCTTAAAAATTACCAGAAATGCATCAATCTATTCAATATTTTTTAAAGCATCAAATACTTCACAAAAGTAAAATATTGAGCCTTTATTTATTAAAATTTTTCTTGTTATTATTTTATTCAAAGGAGAAATAATCATTAAGCTGGTTTATTAAGTGGAGTTTTATTTAAAGAAAAACATTAGAAATTAAGTTTATAATATTTTTCATCTCATTATTGTTCACATGCATGACTTTTAAAAATTACTGTTGTTACAATATCTATCTCAATGTTATAACACTAACTATTAATTTTATTATAAAAATATGTATTGGGATATTGTATCTTACCCACAGTAACAGGTACAAACATCTAAAAGTTAGGTTTACAATTTCTCTTACATAAAAAAGTCTCAGAATTTTAAGGCAATACTATGCTTTTGTTCATAATATTTTTAATGCCCAGGTACATTCTTTTTCTTAAAATTTATTTATTTGAGGGACATCTGGGTGACTCAGTGCTTGAGATCTGCCTTTGGCTCAGGGTGTGATCTGAGGGTCCTGGGATTAAGCCACACATCAGCCTCTCCAAGGGGAGATCTTGAATTTGAATTATCAGGGCACTTTCTCAGTCTAATAGATTGTTGTGTGATCTCAGGGTCCTGGGATTAAGCCACACATCAGCCTCTCCAAGGGGAGATCTTGAATTTGAATTATCAGGGCACTTTCTCAGTCTAATAGATTGTTGACACTTTACTTACTGTTTTTCTATTGTTATTTTGTATACTGAGCATTTGAGTAAAACCCAAAGAAGGAAGATGGACATATATAAGATTAATGCCCCCAAATTCTGGCCCAAAGCCCTAAATGATATAAAGAAATAAGGAATTCTAACAGTCACAAAGTGATAGGCAAACTGGCAGATAAAGTTTGAGAGGAAAGATTAAAGCAACTTGTCTTATTAATAAAACTTATTTAAGGCATCTGAGCATTGGGTTGGGTGGGAAGCAAAATGTAAAAAGAAAATCTCTGAACTATTTGACAACCTATCCTTCAGCTGGGCACTTTTTTTTTTTTTTTTACTCCCTCGTGTTTTTGCTTAACCTGTATGATTTAGAATACAAAGCAAGTGTAAAATAGTCCATTCCAATATTGAGTTTATGCAAATCCCTACAATAATCAATATTGTTAATATGAGGCCTAACATGAAGTGCACGAGCAGAAGCACCACTTACTTGTAAGCAATAAAATCTGTTTCTCACTTTGGTTTAATACTTATTGAAAAGAATATAACTTGAATTATAAGAAATCTAAGAGAGAACATGCAGTTATTTAGCACTTCTATTTGCTGCTGAATGGTAGGCACCAACTCCTTGGCTACCCTACTATTTTTTTAACGCCTACTATTGGGTCACCGTATCAAATTGTTTTAAAAGTGGCCCAATCATAAGATGTGAAAATCACTAACAGCTTTGGTGCCAAATTGGGTTTTAAGCCAGCCAGTATCTAAAAGAATATTTAGCATATTTTAGAAGTGGCATTAACTTTTTCCAGGTTGATCAGAATAAAATTAAATGTATTTATTATGCTTTAGTGCATTTAATAGCATTTAGCATCTAATCAGGATCTAAGAAGATCATCCTAGTTTGCATCACTGATGGTTTCCTGCTAAAACAATCACCAATAACATCTAGTAATGATCCCTAGTGATCTCTAAATAGTCTTTGCTTTAGACATTTTGACTATTTAATGTTCCCTGCAATTGACCAGATAATATAACTTCTTAGCATTATATAAAGAACAATCATACAATTTCTTAATGACCTACAATATACTCAGCTAAGACTTGAACATATTTGCTGAGTGAATGAAAGTCAGTGTCTAATAAGAGATCTAATAAGTTTCTACCACTAAAATTCAGAAAATAATGATTGGTCCATCTTTAAGTCAGGTATCTACTATGTACTGGGCGCTGTCCTAGGTACTGAGGAATGAGTGGGAATAGACAGGTGCCCTCACAGAGCACATGGTCCAGCTGCTCAGCTGTTCATAGGGCAACTTAAATTTATCCCATCTGTTACATAAAAACAAGAAAAACAAAACTTCTCTTGGAATTCAATATTTTTTAAATTTCTTGATAACCATATTTCATACATATAAAAATATATTTAGATTGAGAGAAAACATATCAGGTAGAAGGTGGCCTTAGCATTAATTTCTAGAATTCAAATCAGAATCAGGTTAACAATATCCTGTAAATGGCTTTCTGAATATTAAACTAGTTTTTGTACTTTCACTTCCTAATTGACTAATTATCTTTTCAAGTATACTAATAAAATTGAGCTTCTGACCCGGTGATATTCAGGCCTTGAGGCCAAAATCTGAATAACAATGAGAGATAATAAGGTATTGCACTACATTTGAACACTTATTCCCTGAATCTCTATAAACTTCTCTTTGGGCAAACTGCCCTTGGAAGACACTTAGTTCTGTCATGTTTTTACCAAAATAATATAACTACGGAAATTACCTACTTTCTTCTTTCCTATGAAGGTTTTTCATGCTTTGTGAAGTTTCATTATACTATTTAAGAGGAGTTTCTAATTTCCTAATGTACATATGCATTGGAACATATGAATATAGATACAAAATTTTCTCAGGGCAATCCTGTCTTGCTTACTGTTTTTTTCCCAGTATGTTCCAAAAAACTGGTAGATACAAAAATGTTAAATTATGACTCAATCAAATTTGTGTATTTATTATTTTTTTAAAAGCATGAAGGCCAGTTGGGCAGGAAAGGAAGGTCTTGAAATGGACAATTTCTTCATAGACAGAAGTGAGACAGATTTAAACATCTTCCTTCTTGATTTTCAACTCAGCATGATTTTTGTTGGTATTTGTTTGTAATAGCAATACCATCCTAGTATTCAATTATTGGAAAGAATATTTACTTAGAATGATAAATCTATACTTACAGAATGAAGATAATTTTTTGAAAATAATTTTTAAAAAGATTTCATTTATTTACTCATGAGAGACAGAGAGAGAGAGAGGCAGAGAAAGGCAGACGCTCAACCACTGAGACACCCAGCTGTCCCAGAATGAAAATAATTTATTATTTTTTATTTTTTTAAGGATTTTATTTATTAATTCATGAGAGACACAGAGAGAGAGAGAGAGAGAGAGAGAGAGAGAGAGAGAGAGAGGCAGAGGGAAAAGCAGGCTCCATGCAGGGAGCCTGACGTGGGCCTCAATCCTGGGACTCCAGGATCACACCCTGGGCCAAAGGCAGGTGCTAAACCACTCAGCCACCCAGGGATCCCCAGAAAATAATTTAATAATGCATTTATTGATTGACCAGTATTTCCCCCAGATTTTGGTTAACACCTCAAAAAATCACGTACAGAGAGAAAAATACTAGTATCTGTTATTGAGCACTTAACAGTTACCAAGTGGTATGCTACTTACTTTGCAATCATTCTCTGTATGGAGAAGTAAAATAAATGAAAATACCCTAAAGTAATGAGGTGACATATAAGAGTGAACACAGTAATGCAGTAACAGTCACCTGGATGTCCACAGTAATAAAATCCGAGAGGCACCCAAGAATGTCTCGTTTCTATCTGCAGAGACTTCAAAAAGAGGACATCCATCTTTCCTAGAGGCAGATAATTTTTTAATGTGCCTTCTAGCTCAATTACTCTAAAATTCACCTTATTTTTATAAAACCATATAGGCTATAATTCCCTAATACGGTGATCAAGAAAAAATAGAGAATATTATACAATCACAAAAATGTTAAATATACTCTCAAGAGAACTCATATTTTCAGGTAAATTTTTAATTCCTTGCAAATTAGTTTAGTCTTATGACAGATTATTTTTTTGCTGAACATGTAATTTTGTTCTGCACATGGTATTATTGATAATGAATTTGTCAAGAATCAAGGTTCATATTTCTTAGCTTTCCAACTTCAAAATTATATTAAAAATAAATCTATGACATCTTACAAACTTCTTAGAAAACTTGTAAGGTATTAATTTTACCATGGTAAACACAAGGCCCCAATACCCTGCCATGGCTTCTTTTAACTATCGCATTTATCTGAGCAAGGGCAAAGCACACATTTATTAGTCTCTGGCCTATCTCTTCATTGAACACAAAAAGCATTCTTCTTTCTGACAATAGGCTGAATGGGAAAGTAAACATCATGAAAATTAAATCTCATAAAATAAGGATTAGCAAATTTGAAACTAATAATATATCATGAACTCTACATCTTTTTTGCTCTGATTTATTATTCCCAAATAATAACTTTCAGCCTTTTGCAGACAAGTTATTCTATTGGGACATACTCAGAAAACATGCTCTAAGACTTTAAGGATATGTTAGATTGATTGAATCACAGTATCAAAGAATGTTCTGAGCCAAAAGGGATCTTGGAGCCAATCTACCCCAACCCCTTTATTTTATTGATAACAAAGTATGTTCACAATTACTTTGGGATTTGTTCTTGCTGTCATTCAGTGGCAAACTCCAACAATTCTTGGCTGTTCTCTCTGCATTCCATGAAGATCCATAAAGCACCAGTACCCAGCAGCACTGAAACAATACTGGCCAGAGGGTACTCATTCTCATTATGCTTCTCTGTATAAATGGTACCTAAAAATGAATAAGCAAAGGTACCAAACAATCTAATTTAGGTCTCTTATGTGTATGCTGTGGGTTCTCAGCAGCTATAGGGGTTGATCCAATCTCAATTAAGAGGTCTAAAAAGAATTTAATTTCATGTTCTAGTGCAAAGTTGGAAGAGCCTGTATCCTTATTCAGTAGCAGATTCATAGTGTTGGTTTGTGATTATGTAAAGATCCCCAGTAATCCCCTATTCATGGAGGAAAAACGTGTTTCCCTTGCAGCTCCTGTGTGCATGTGGTTGGGGAGCAGGTCACATGGTCCTCAAATATGGAAGAGAGAGAAAATGGAAGCCAGAAAGGAAGGATGTGCTCTGTCAGGAGAGCCTGGCATGCAAGGTAGGCTGGTGGTGCCAGAGAAAGTTCTCCTCTCCAAACAGTGAGTGACAGGTAGTCTCTATCCTTTATTCCTCAGGGGAACACAATATCCCAGGGAGAAAGAATGGATCACTTATCTAACCGCTGTGTTTCAGCACCTGGCCCCCATAGCTCTTAGTGAGTAGTTACTGTATACCAAGCACTAAGTACTTTCCTCACAAAAACTCTGAGACATAGCATTACTCCATTTTAGAAAAAAGAAACTGAGGTCAAAAAAGATAAATGCTTGGCTTATGGTCACTCTACTAAGTGGAAAACCAGATTTAAAAATCAGACTGTATGGCTTGTATGCCCATTGGCCTTCCAGAGTGCACACTGCCTCCCATCAAGCTAAGATTCAAGTAGGCTCACCTTTCAGACTGGTTCTATGAGTAACATTGTAGAACATTCGACTCACAAAGGCACATGTAAAGGAATTTAAATGCTAGTGGTTCAAGGGTGTCTGAAAATCCTTTGAAGTAATGTCTCTCCTGATACAATGAGAGAGAAAGCTTAACATAAAAATTGTCCAGAAAAATGAAAAGTCACCTGGAAAGGAAAATGGAACATAAGAACACAAGGTTAAGATTTCTTTTCTTCATTTTATTGATGAGAAAATTGCCCAAGAGTAAACAGCAAGGTAATGAATGAGTGTGGAGAAAAGAATTAAATAAAGGTCAGCCAGGTTGGAGGGCCAGCCAGGTGTTTTCCTCCATGAGGCTACCTTCTAGGACCAGGAGTCATGAGAGACCTCCTTTCCAGCAGGAGGAAATGGGAGTGTTCTGATTAGTAGAAGTTCAGAGGACACTGGAGGGTCACCACCTGATTCTTAGGGCCCCATTTCTGGAGATATGAGTGTGCAGCAGGGAGGAAACTTTTTTTTATTATTCTAAAATCTGATTCCAATTTGGGCCAGTTGTTCTAGGAAGACAACATTTCTCTCAGGAGAGTTCCTCTTTTTGTTTGGAAAATACCTCAGATTGGTTATGGAAAGTTGGGCCTCTGAATTGTTTGAAAAGGAGGAGAGAGGCAGAAACTCAAGTACTCTGCATGACAAAGGACTTCTGAAGCAGCTCTGAGGTGGGAGCCACCAGCTCTACAGAATGCCACAGCCAGAACAAAAGGCTTGTCTTCCCCACAGTGATGTCTGGAGTTGACAGTGTTTACCTGTTCTGTATCATAGTTCCCCCAACTATTACTCCCAAGACTTCAGTTAAAAAAAAAAATCTGCAACCACTGATTTCTGTTACTAGAGATTTGGGAGAGAAATAGTAACAGTGATGGAGGGATAACTGAGAAATACAAACAGAACAAAACTCAACAAGCCAAGGAAATTAAAGTCCAAACAGAGAACACTGGGCAGGGCCCTGAGGCTTCTGAGAGTGGGTGAGATGAAGCCCCAAAGTGGGCTCCAAGGTGGGCTGCAGGAGACACGTCTTAGGCGCACACTGTAATGCTGAGTCACCTGCAAAGGGACTGTCCCGGTGGAAGAAGGACAAAGACAGCCAGGAACTCTCACCAGAAGGTCGCGTTCATCAGCTAAATCCCAACTACAGTCATTATTCAGCATTCAACCCATATTTCTCAAAAGCCGATCATGTGACAAGTCCTGAGACAAATGACCACGGTGGAAACACCTCCTCAGTTCAGCCCAGAGAGATGTTTGGTTTTCCTGATGCACTGAATTACTTCCTTTAGTCAAACAGAAACTGTGGAACTCATCACATTTCCTGGGGTTTTTTATCTGCCCTATTGTGAATGTCACTGATACCTTTCGGCCCGGGTCAAATAGCCTCCTTAAACATACTTTTTCTGATAGAATTCTTCCTTTCCACTTCTTTTCCTTTTCTATGTAAGCTCTCCTTGTACTGGTATCTTTTAGGTTCCCTAAAATTATTTTTGGAAGTAGGAAGTTCAGTCAGTAAATGAACATGGTGACTGAGAATCCATTTAGAGATTTTTTTTTCTATGTGTTTCATAAGCATTTCTTGAAGAAAATAGACAGCTTACGTATCTGAACCTGCAAATCTTCAGGTGCAGAGAACTATAAGCAGGTATGGCCAAAGGGCCAGGTCTATAGAATAGTGGGTCTCTATGTTACTGAGGACTGTATCTTGCACAGACATGGTAGACTGCATATATTTATTAAAGATGTTATAATAAAGAGTAAGTAGAGCAGAGGAGTTAGTTGTTAGTTAGAATCTCTAAGGCAGGAATTGTCTTCAGAAGATTCCTGGAAAAGGTGTGTGTGACACCAAGGCTGAGGGAAAATCAGTGGTCAAAGATGAGAAAGAAAGGACTCTACTGCTCTGAGCAAATGTGTAGTCTGCATTATTACTGTTTCAAATGAGCAGTTTCTCTCACCAGAAGTATTGCCTCTGCTTTTCTCCTACAACTATTTTTCATCTCTTACCCATTCATTTGTTAATCCATTTGATTAATTAGAATGCTCAGGTGAAAATGAGTTTGGGTTAATTTAATTTCTTGGTTTTCAGAGTGATAACTAGGAAACCAATTCTGATTCAATCTTTCATTGCTGGAAGTATTCTTAACATCTATCACCTCACTTTTCTGCTTTAACAAATAAAAGTATATCAAACAAAATGTAATCTTTCTTTCATGAACAAGAGAACACTGGTATCTCTGGTTCATTATTTCAAATGAGTCATAACTTCAGAGTTTTATAATATGCAAACTGGGCTAACTACTTACTGACCCCCAGCACCAACCTTGAAGGCAGATTTTTTAAAACAAATCCTTGCTATCTTGTTTGTTTTCCAGTAATTTTATGCTGTCTCTAAAAGTAGAGCAAAAAGAAAAAAAATCTAGTTAATTAAAGGTTCAATTTAGCTATGTTCCACTTAATTTGAGTCTTTCTAAATACTAATTGCATGAGGCAAGTTAAATTTATTCTGGAGAAGATGGGCCTTTTGTGAAATAAATTTAAGGAGTTCTGAGTCTTCAAGAAGTGTAAAATAAACTTTTCAATAATTTAAATTATATGTGATGTACTTAAACATGTTTAGGATTATATAACAAGCTTTAGTGGAATTATAAATCTGGAAAGCTACAGTCTAAGCTTTTAAAAAATCTTTAGGAAGAAAATAAATGAATCAAAATAGTTGAAATTTGATATATACTTAAAAAATATTGTTTCATTGTTAAACACTCAGATTAATTTACAGGAGAAGCTTTAATGTAAAATTTATTAAAATGCTGTGTCCCTATTATCATAATCTAAAACAGTAAATGAGTAAAACTAGCATATTCAGCAGGAATATATAATTTTAACAATATGCTTATGTAATTTAACAAACCTTAATTTTATAAGAGCCACGACAGATTGGATACTCTACAAATTTATATATCTGACTGGAGCAGATACAAGCTCTCCAATAATCTGCATATATCAATTATTGTTGAAAGCCACAATCCAGAGCCAGAATTTGGCCATTTTCCTGGACTACTTGAGGTTTTATACTATCCTAGAGGGAGCATATGACACATGTTCATAAATGTTCAGTTAACATTTAGTAATTGGTCAGAGATTCACTCTAGCTCTGAAAACTCAGGGCTGCTAGAGATCATTCTCTTACCAATCACCATGGAAGTCTAAATGCATTTCTTTTTTTTTTTAAGATTTTATTTATTTATTCATGAGAGACACAGAGAGAGAAAGAGACACAGGCAGAGGAAGAAGTAGGATCCATGCAGGGAGCCCGATACAGGGCTTGATTTCGGGTTCCCAGGATCATGCCCTGGGCTGAAGGCAGGAGCTAAACCGTTGAGCCACCCACAGATCCCCGAAGTCTAAATGTATTTCTGCTCAACTTTTTGGTTAAGAAATTCTTTGGACATGATAAATATATATATATATATATATATATATATATATATATATATATATATATATATGTCAGCACATACGTTTTAGATTAGATGTTGGAATAGAATAAAGTCATACATGGAATTGCTTACAACAAATGTCTAGTAGACGTATTCAGTACTCAATAAAAGCATAGAGGTAATGAAGGATTAGAAATCTCTTCTCCTGGGGCAGCCCAGGTGGCTCAGCGGTTTAGCGCCGCCTTCAGCCCAGGGCATGATCCTGGGGACCTGGAATCGAGCCCCGTATTGGGCTCCCTGCATGGATCCTACTTCTTCCTCTGCCTGTGTGTCTTTCTCTCTCTGTGTGTCTCTCATGAATAAATAAATAAAATCTTAAAAAAAAAAAGAAAGAAATCTCTTCTGCAATACAGACTTTAATAGATAATAGTTCCCCAACTAACTAAAGTACTTTTGGAGTTAACATTTGTAGTAACATTTGTAGAAACTGCGAGTTATTTTAGTGAAAACTGAATTTTCTAAAATATATAAAGAGATGAGTCAATTTAAACTTTAAAATAAGAACTTGAACAAAGCAAGTATTTCATAATTTTTTTACTTGAGTCCTTATGAAGACAGACACATAGGCAGATAGACAGGTAGAAAGAATGAAAGAATCTGTCTCATTTTATATCTTTATACCTATCTGCCTATCCTTAAACTCCTAAAATCAGTAAGATGCTAAGTGTTACCTCTTATCAACTAGAAAAATGTCTGATACATAGTAACCAACAAATAATAGATACAGAATGAATAAATATTTGTTTATCCTAGGGTTTTTTTTTCCAGCTCTAATCATTTGCTGCAGTGAAATGATTTTTTTAGAATATTTCATGTCAAACTATGATTTCTTTTTTAAAAAAAATTTTTTTTAAATTTTTTATTTATTTATGATAGTCACAGAGAGAGAGAGGCAGAGACACAGGCAGAGGGAGAAGCAGGCTCCATGCACCGGGAGCCTGATGTGGGATTCGATCCCGGGTCTCCAGGATCGCGCCCTGGGCCAAAGGCAGGCGCTAAACCGCTGCGCCACCCAGGGATCCCTGATTTCTTTTTTTTTAAAGATTTTATTTATTCATTCATGAGAGACACGAGATAGAGAGAGAGAGAGAGGCAGAAGGAGAAGCAGAAGCAGGCTCCATGCAGGGAGCCTGACATGGGACACAATCCCAGGTCTCCAGGATCAGGCCCTGGGCTGAAAGTGGCGCTAAGCTGCTGAGCCACGAGGGCTGCCCTCAAACTATGATTTCATTATGGAAATCAAACAGCACAATATTGACAATTGGTAGTTAGATATTTTTAAGTGTAATTTTTTTTATTCAAGTAGCATATAAAAATGACTTAATAAAATACCAACAAGAAACACACTACACAGCTTAAGGAAGAGGAAGACAAAAGGAAAAAAAAAGAAGATAATTATTCAAGGGTGGAATTTAGAAATAAGTACATTGGCACTGGAATTCAAGATGTAGAGGATTTCTGTATCCTCTAGAGAAACTGGGAGGAGGAAAAACATTGTAGCTCCACGGAGAAAACAGATACATCAAAGGACAGAATGGAAGAATCCAAATAATGGAAGAATTGAGGAGGAGAAAAAAGTAGCAAAAGGCCTCAAGATAAGGAATATGCAGAGTAAAAAGACATAAAAGAAAATGAGAGCAAAAGGGTGTAAATCTTTGAAATGAAACATTAAATAGGGAGATATAAAAGCATAAACAGTGTATTCCAATTCCAGTCCATTCAATTCTGACTCTGCTCATTTAATCTCTAGCTATACTTGGGCAAGTCAAGGCATCTCTCAGGGCCTGCATTTCTTTATTTATTAAAAAATATTATATACTGCACCACATTCTTTAGGGCTTCATAAAATAACATACATGAAATAGTGCACTATGCCATAGTATACATTAAGGTTTTGCTCACTGCACAAATAAGTGGTTCCAAGTAAAAATGTGGATTGCCCCGTTTCTCAACAGATACCCAGCCTGTAGCTCAAGCCTTCTAATCAGTTATCATCCTCCCTGGTTGTAAAGGAAACAAGTTTAATTTTTAGGGAAGAAAAATAGATGAACCTGCTCAATATTCTTAAACACTTTTTTTTTTTTTTTTAATTTTATTTATTTATGATAGGCACACAGTGAGAGAGAGAGAAGCAGAGACATAGGCAGAGGGAGAAGCAGGCTCCATGCACCGGGAGCCCGACGTGGGATTCGATCCCGGGTCTCCAGGATCGCGCCCCGGGCCAAAGGCAGGCGCCAAACCGCTGCGCCACCCAGGGATCCCTCTTAAACACTTTTTAAAATGATAATGAGGAATTTTAAAATACATCAGTGAAAACCTAAAGCTTGCATTCTCTTCAAAGTTCAATACTGTTGATTATGTTATACATAGCTTCTTGCACTAGAAGGGATGGAAAAGTTGTCTAGTGCAGTTCTCTGATTTGACAACTGGGGGAAACTGAGGCCCAACAAAGTGATAGTTATTCAGGCAGTTATCTGACTAATCATTCAACTAATATTAGTTGCATGTATGCTAGCAAGAGTGTATGCAATGGCCAAACCCAGGGCCTGCCTTCAAGGGCATGAGGGCCTGGTACCTTGCCCATCATGTAACTAGTGAGGGGCTCAGGTGGGATTCCCAGCCCAGGCCTCACTACACTGAGTATTCTGACATATTTAAGCTTGTTTTTACTTATGACCTGGGCTTGGAAAAAACAGGACAGACATGGGGCATTACTGATTACTGATCTTTCTAAAGGCAAGTAAAAAAGATTTCGAGGTAATAGGGTTTATTTTTATGATTTATTTATTTATTTGAGAGAAAGAGAGAGAGAGAGAGAGAGCAGAAGGAGGAGCAAAGGGAGAGGGAGAGAGAATCTCAAGCAGACTCTGAGTTGGGCATGGAGCCCGATGCTGTGTTCAGTCTCAGGACCCTGATAGATCATGACCTGAGCCGAAACCAAGAGTCAGACACTCACCCGACTGAGTCTCCCAGGCCCTCAAATTAGTTTTTATCCTAAATCCAAGCCAAACAAAAGGGCATAGGGGCCTCAGCAGAGTCTGCCTTCAAGATGGGATGGATTCTAGTGTTCAAAGAGGTCAGGCAGGGAAACAGTGTGCACAAGGGTCAGAGAGAAATGTCTGCAAGGATGTAATGCCCCATCTGAAAGATGCTGTCTTTATTCATTTTTTTTTTTTTTTTTTTTCATTTCTTAATATATCTGTGTCTTGCTGTAGATCTTACAATCTCATTTATGTGTACAGAAAAGAATTAAGGAAGGTTGAGAAACACACACTAAAGTCGGTAACCATCCTTTTTCAATGATGTGGAGTGACTTTTTATACTAGTCTTAGTTCTTTGCTCTTTGAGTCTGGAATATGCAAATATTCCTAATTTATAAAGATGGCCCCTTTAATGGAATAATAAAGAGAAATCCTGCTCCCAGTCAATAGGGCTCAGGAATGGTAACCCAAAATATGGCACACCTTGGCATATTGAGTGTCTTGAGACACTGAAGGAAGTTGACAAACAACAGGGGCAGGAAGGGCTCTCTGATCTTCTTCTCAAGTGGGCCATAAGACCCTCATGGAAGAGGTACCCTCCCTGCAACTAGAGGAATGGAGCATCCTTATCTCTGAGGATGGAGGGACCCTGAACAGAATCTGAAGGAATAAGTTTTGCTAAGTTCTCAGTTAACCACCGTTAATTCAGACCCTTCCATTCTATCACATTTTCTCATGACTTCCCACTCTTCATCAAACTTGACATAAAAATACTCGACCTTAATCCCTTCTCCAAGTCTTCTCCTTATGAAGGCCCCCTGTCACGTAAAATTCAAATGAAATATATTTGTATGCTTTTCTCCTGGTAGCCTGTCTTTGTCAGCTTAATTTTCTGGCCCAGCCAGAAACCTTAGGAGGGTCAAGAAAAAGTTTTCATCCCCTAAAGCTCATGGTTATTTGGACACTGTAGGAGATCTGAATCGTTTTATATGTGTCCACTGTCGCTGCCCCTTCTAGCATCATTCCCTTTTGGGGAATCTTGTTTCCCCCTCTGCTGCATTAAGTATTGATGAGGGAGTAGATAAAGGTGCTCTTCAGTGACTACAGAGGACAAAAGAGATCTGTTATGAGTTGTACATGTCCCTCTAAAATTCATACCCGACACCCCCCACCTGCCCGCACTCGTGTGATGGTGTTAGCAGGTGGGGCCTTTGGAAGGTGATTAGGATTAGATGAGGAAATGAGGATGGGGGCCCCGTGAATGAGATTCTTGCCTTTTAAGAGTCACCAGAGAGCTTGCTTCCTCTCTGTGCCATGTGAGGATCCAAAGAGAAGTAGTTAGTCTGCAACTTGGAAGAGAGCCCTCACTGGAACCCAAGCACATTGGCACCCTGATTTGGGGCTTCCAGCCTCCAGAAATGTGAGAAATAAATTTCTGTTACATGGTATTTTTGTGGTAGTAGTTGGAGTTAAGACAAGGTCACAAAATGCTCATTCTGCCAGCACTGTC
Source organism: Vulpes lagopus (assembly GCF_018345385.1). Classification (NCBI taxonomy): domain Eukaryota; kingdom Metazoa; phylum Chordata; class Mammalia; order Carnivora; family Canidae; genus Vulpes; species Vulpes lagopus. Next base: position 108,477,331 of record NC_054825.1, on the reverse strand, counting down.
CTCTTACTTCCTGGCATACCTACATGGCTGAAGCTTTGCACATCTCTCTCCTCTAACTCTGAATCATGTACAAAGTGGTACAAGGAGGGCAATGGAGTTCATTCAAAAGACTCTCCAAACATATCTCTTGAGTGTCCTCCACAGTTCATGAGTGCCCAATTTCTTTTCAACCAACATGTGCCCAAGTTAGGTAGAGTTGCACTCTCTTCCTGAAAACCAAGATCCTAATTGATAATATCTTTCTATTTCAGACTACCTCTGCAGCACTTTAGCTCTACAGATCATAATTCGTGAACATCAATATGAATGGTATGTTTTAGGGTTCTGCAACAGAAATGTAAAGTGCTTCCAACAACTGGAGGCAGCCTATTTTAAAAAGATTGAGTAAAAGCTGATTTATCCAACATCTAAGTACCCAGAACTTTTCCCCAGCACTTCTGCTTACCAATGGAGTGATGGAAACTGGTGTTTTTGGGGGGAGGAGCAGAAGGCAAGCAAGAGAAACTCAAGCAGGTTACTGCTGAGCACAGAGCCTAATGTGGGCTAACCCCAGAACCCTGAGTTCATGACTTGAGCTGAAAGCAAGAGTGGGATGTTTAACCAACTGAGTCACCCCATTCTCAAGTGGGCCATAAGACCCTCTTGCCCCTACCAGAAACTGGTGTTTTTAATGAGAGGTCATATGGTGAAAGAGGGGGACATGTGCTTGGACTAGCCTCCCTCACTCTTGTTCCTTAATCACTTCAATCAAGGCCTTAGTTGCTTTTCTTTTGATAGGTGGCTATGGACACCTGTCCTACGTTACTTGTGGTTGTGTTTTTTGTTTTTAATTCAGAGCCTCAGTGTCCATCGAAAGATGAATGGATAAAGAAGATGTGGTTTATGTATACAATGGAATATTTCTCAGCCATTAGAAATGACAAATACCCCCCATTTGCTTCAAGGTGGATGGAACTGGAGGGTATTATGCTGAGTGAAATAAGTCAATCGGAGAAGGACAAACATTGTATGTTCTCATTCATTTGGGGAATATAAATAATAGTGAAAGGGAATATAAGGGAAGGGAGAAGAAATGTGTGGAAAATATCAGAAAAGGAGACAGAACATGAAGACTCCTAACTCTGGGAAAAGAACTAGGGGTGGTGGAAGGGGAGGAGGGCGGGGGGGGGGGGTGAATGGGTGACGGGCACTGAGGGGGGCACTTGACGGGATGAGCACTGGGTGTTATTCTGTATGTTGGCAAATTGAACACCAATAAAAAATAAATTTATTAAAAAAAAAGAAGTTAAAGGAAATATGACACCTTTTGAGGAGTATATAAGGCACTATATATATATATTTATATATATATACACATAATATTATTGCTATCCTAATATACCCTAAATCAAAGATTAAATAATATTTTGATGAATTGTTTTATTATATTCATATTCTTAGAAAATTGGCAATTTTAAAAGAATCTGTATTAACTTTGTCTAACATCTGTGAGTGAAAACTGGGAATATATAGTAGCCAATTGAATAATATATCAGACCAACCACCTATTAATTTTATTAAACAGTTACCAAGAAATTCTATTAACCCTCTCAAATTCTACACTTTGGATTGATTTAATTCACAAAATGCTTTGGATGTGTATGAAGTTATATTTTTAAATGTTCCTTGCTGCCAGCTATAAAGGCCATAAATATTCTTCTTTCAAACAGAAGAAAGGCACAGCCTTTATGAGAAGCAGTTCTCCTTATTCATTGTTTTTCTCCTTGATACATGTTGACAGCTGATTTACAGGAAGTGGCCTCACCTTATTTGCATCTGTATTGATGTGTTTGGTGAGCAGGAAGGGAAGTAACAGATTCAATATTAATCAAGGAAAAAATGGACTTTACTCATTCTCTCAAGCAACTACCTGAATTTAGGTTTTTTAAACACCTTCTCTTACACTCAAAATGTAAATTTTTCAAAAGCCGCACCTGAACAAGGTTAGAATAGTGACTTAGACAACAGTCATGGCTTTCTCTTGTATAGCATACACTGAAGCATTTCAAATTTATATTGCTTGATTAAAATTTAAAAATTGGCTATAATATATTGACCAATTAGGACTTTGAGATAAGCCATTAAATATAAAATCCCAAATTATTAAGACAAATGCTTTATACCATCAAATCATAGAAAATCTATATTTTTGGTAGATAAAATAATAGCTACAATTATTTTAATTCACATCAAAGATTCCAAATCATTAGCTAAAATAAAACAATGGTAATGGTAAATAGGACTCAATTTTATATTGTTACTGGTCAGTGAATCTGGCAATTTGCATTGTATAAAGAGTACGTTTTTAAGAGAATGAGACAAGGTTCAAAAATTCATTTTTTCCTACATTGTTATTTTAGCTGCCTTCATTATATATAAAATTCATTTGGTGAAAACTACTAGAAGAAGCCTTCTAATTATAAATTACTAGTTTCAGATAAATTAGAAAAGAGATTTACATATATGTACGTGTGAAATTATTTCTTCCTCTGTTACAAGAACTTTCTTTCACTTATCTTCATGAGGAGATTTGTAATTTCAGTACTTGCTTCCTTTTACAGATGACAGATGTATATTAGTTAAAATAAGAAGATATCTATACAAAAATTAGCCTTTTTAAAAAAATCTTTTTTCCTTTTCCCCTCCTCCCATCCCTCATTTAGAAAGAACAGCAGCCAAGGTTGTAAGATAAACATCCATTGCTCCTTAGGTCAAAATCTGTGCTGAGTTTAATTTCTCATCCTTTTAATTCAATTAAGAAAAGGAAGTTCCTTTTGTTCATATATAGAAAACAAATAAGGCAAAAATAATGAAACTCCTCAAATAGAGTTTATTCTACTAGATGCTTAAACGAAGTTGAAGATTGATGCTTTTAAAAACTTTAATTGGATAATTTTCATCCCTCTGCATTTCTTGCAGTAACTTTGACCATTTATTAGTCTATTTTTAGATGAGGAATCAAAGGTACAAAATGGCAAACAGAAAAGGAGTCAAGCTCAAGTCAATTTCAGTTCAGGTATTTAAAAAATATATGGGAGGGGAATGTGCTTTCGAGAGGCCTCCAATTATTTAAGGGTTATATAGTTATATATATTGTGATATATATTGTATACATGTTATACATATATATGTTATATATATGTAATATATTGTTATATATTAACAATATATATGGTTAAACATTACTTCTGGGGCCAGATACAACATACACAGAATATTCAAGTTAACATTCAACATACAACAACATACAACACCAATATGCTTATTCAATTAATAGTCAATGTTTTATAGTAATTTTTCATAATGCATTTTCCTGTTGGATAGTAACAAGGATATGTACATATTTATTTTTAAAAACCTTTTGTCAAGTTGCATTAAAAGCATGCTGCAACAAGACTGGTAGAAAAGAAGCTACCTAATAGGGGACAGTTGTATTCTTCCAACAAACAGATGTGTGGGCAGCAAGAACATATTTTATACCTTAGAAATAGATTATTAAAGGGACCCCAAAAGGTAAACAACAACAACAACAAAATCAGAGCAAATGGATCATCTGGGGAATTCAGAGACTAAAGTGATTAATTAGACCTTATTTTGTCTTGAACAGATTTACTAAGCATTTTTTAAATAGCCACATTGTTTGCAATTACCAAAATCACACCTCCATTGGCTGGCCTTAGTTACTTCATGCACGAACAACAATCTGATTGAGCACTCTTGTTAGGACTTCATTCTTCATTGTAATTAGCCATAATCATAGCCTTCCTGGGTGCATGAGAATGTGCTAGCAACTATTCACAACCTCAACCCATTTGAATATGAATCTTCTCAGTAAGGAGCAATAAAATCGGAGAAACAAAGCAGTTTCTCTAGGGAATTTTGCAAAGCATCTCTGCTCTACTTCTCCCCCCTTCAAAATGTCCCTTTCTCCAGTATTTGGATTCTATTTGCTAAAACAAGGGTGGCTTAATGAAGACAATGGCTTATTATTCCTTAAATGACACAGGAGGCCCAAGTATTACAGTCTGGGTTCTTTCAGTCTTTGCCAAGGACACAAGGAACAAAAGAAAAAGCAATTGTATGTGGAGAGAGAACTGGGACTAGGCTATACTTTGTGAAAGCTCAGAGTTAAGATGGGGGTCTTTGCTCTTCCAGAGCTCAAAAGGCTGGTGCTTGCTTGCTTGCTTCTTTTTAACCCCTCTGCCTTCCCCTCTGGAAATGACTCAGACGTTATAGAAAAAGCCTCAAAGAAGCAGGAATTGGAAACAAAGGCCAAATGGAGGAGGGGTGACATTTCTGATCCTGTCCCAAGTACATTCATAGTGAGCCACCTACTGGCAACAGCACTTTCCCTCCTTTACTGTCTAATCACCTAACCTCTGTAGGGAAGACCTGGGTAAACATGCTGGAATCACTCCAAATGCCTCGTCAGCCCAAAATGGGAAAAATAAAATTCAGAGGGAGAAAAGCTTGCAGAATAGTGCTAAGTCTTTGATGGAAAATTCAATCCTTTAGTCAAACTATGGCTAAACATCAGATACAAAAAACCATCATTTAAAATGCTAAGCATTCTGTAGCAAAATTTGTAACATGATTTAAATTACTTAAAAAGAATATTCATTTTATTTATGAGGTGAAATCAAATAATCAAGCTAAATGAATAAGATATTAAAAGTGTAGTATGCCACATGCAAAAGATCTGTAAGTTATTCAAAACCTTTGCCATTTTTGTGTAGGTTTTTTTTTTTTTTTTTTTTTTTTTTTGATACATGACACATCCACAGGATGCTCAGGGCTACTGTGTGACACCTAATACTTCTCTGATAATCTCATGGGTTTAAATCCTTCATCATCATATTGAAGTGACTTTGCTAAAATCACACAGCCAACTGAATATATTGCTTAAAGTACTAGATGGTAGTGCAATTTGGCATCTGACTGCGGTATGCAAATCACAAGTTTAGAACTGAACAGGGCCAAATGGCCCTCCCAGTCAGGTTTCATTTTGGTTGAGGTGGTCCAGAACACTGTGGAAAAGAAGCTCTGTGGCAGGACACAGACTGGACTAGCAGTGTCCGTTACTGGTATCCAAGGAAGACCAGTGAGATGATCGACCTCCTACTAAATGTCGACTGCATTTAAGGAACTGTGCTAAGTACTACTGAAGCATCTCAAGTGGAAGAAAACACTACAAGGTTGGTTGTAATTAATACAGGAGTCCGAGTGGCAGCCTGCTGGGGTCTGCTTGTACCTGCTTCCAGAGCAACTGTGTTCCCCCTTCTGAGTTCCTTTGTCATGCATTACTCTCATGTTGCTCTGTGGACTTTTTCTTGCTCCTTTGCTTCCCTGATCTCTCTACTGATTCTCATACCATATTGTGAGGTTATTTTTTTAAAATCCATATTTAATATTTGGCAAGTCAAGTCCCTTACTCTGTTTTTCTTCTTTTGCCATCTTTTGGTAGCAACAATTTAAAACAGACAACTATAATAATTTCGTCTTCATACAGTAATATATTATTAAAATGTATTTACCATATTATGTATCTTTAAGAAGCAAAAAGAAGAGTCTCTATAACATTAGGACTTAGCCTAAACTGAAGAACATACAAGAACAATTATCCTAGTAATTTTTTTGTGTTATGAATGATAGTGATGTCATGGTTTTCACTGTGTGCCAGGCAGGGTGCAAATTTTTGCACTGTCTCACCAAAGCCTCACATGGCCCGCAGGTGTGGGCATGGTGACATAATTGTCTTCACTTTACAAAGGAGTAAACCTCAACTCAAGATGTCTCACTAATTTGCCCAAAATCACACAGCTAATAAACTGCAGGGCTGGGAATGAATGAATCACTTAATGGTCAACACTCACAGCACTGAGTTAGGAATCATCTGTTCTTGGGGTTCAGCTGGTCCAATACCAGCCAAGGCCCTGGCTCTAGCCTGCCTCGAACACCCGGGACCTGACCACACAGAGTGATGACACTGTATGGGGTTGTAAGGAGAACTAGGCTTTTTGGACACCAAATGACCTCCAAAGGGACGACCAACATAGAATTTGATGGCAAGTCACAATGATGGACTGAAGAGGTGGTCATACTACAACCAGCCATAAAGTGTGACCTCTCAAACACATCATCAGGCTTGTTTAGGTAAAGTAAGAGTCAAATATATTTCAAAGTTGGCTCAGGATAGCCCCAGTCAAAACTAAAATATTTTAGATGTAATTAGCAGTATGGTGGCATCCTGAGTCATGCTTTCAAGTGTATATGGCACTTAATGTTGGTGACATTATCTATCAAAGTAAATGTAAGTTAATAAAACCACATGCACAAAGAACATTTACTTTCTTTTTTCTCTGGTGATAAGCAATGTTAGTCTCAAATCAAAAACCATATATTTTAATGTTGGACCTATACTATTTGCGGGGTTTTGTTTTGTTTTGTTTTGTTTTGTTTCTGGAAACAAGAGGAGAGGGGCAGAGGGAGGGAGAATATTAAGCAGGATCCACACTCAATGCAGAGCCTGATGTGGGGCTCCATCCCATGACCCTGAGATTATGACCTGGGCTGATACCAAGAGTCAGACACTTAACCAACTGAGCCACCCAGGTGCTCCTGTTATTTGCTTTTTAATCCCTTTCCTGGGATATCTCATTATGTGTCAGGGAGCATTTATCTGGGGTCACATAAGCCTCAAATTCTTAGAGCAAAGTCAAAGCATCTTTTAATTCTACTGGTTAAACAAACACTACAGATGTTATTCTTTTGTGTAACAATACAGGTAGAAGTTTCTGTTACCAACTTAATAGACTATTAGCCACCCATGGGTTTTCACAGATAAGAAAAGGTGAGCTTTTACATAATTCAATTCCACAAACACCTATTGAATGCTTATTGTGCACAAGGCACTATATAAAGTCAAGAAAGTGAACAAAGAGGAATAAGATAAAAATCATCCATTTTTTAATCAGAAAAGAAATGATCCCCTAACCCCAATAATTTACAAATTAGTGAGAACTAAACACATAATGCAAATACAAAATAAATAACTATAGTTTAAGGCAAAATACACAGGAGATAAAATTTGTAGATGTATATTAATATTTCCATCTGTTTTGATCATAGAATAGGTTAGTTAATTTAAACATATATAATACTAATGGCAATAAAACCAATTGTTTTTATACCTAACAACCACAGATCAAACACTGTTCTGAGTTCAAGATCTATTTCTTATTTAATCCTTATGGCAAATGATAACCCTATGAGGCATGCATGAGGAAAATGAGGCAAACAGAGAGGGTAAGTAACTTGCCCAAGATTTCATACCTGTAATACAGCTTTATTCTCTCTTTCTCTCTCTCTCTTACCCCTCCCTCCCCCCGCCTTTTTTTTTTAAGACTTCATTCATTTATTTAAGACAGAGTAAGTGAAGAAGAGAGCACAAGCAGGGGAGGGGTACAGGGAGAGGGAGAAGCAGACTCCTCGCTGAAAAGGGAGCTGGATGCAGCGCTTGATCCCAGGACATCAAGATCACGACCTGAGCCCAAGGCAGATGCTTCACCAACTGAAGCGTCCCCTCTTTTTTGCTTTTTTCTATAAGTGAGCTATATGCCCAACGTGGGGTTTGAACTCACAACCCCAAGATCAAGTCACATGCTCTACTGACTGAGCCAGCCAGGCACCTGTATTTATTTCCTTCTTACTGAGAATATGATGGGCTACCTTTTCCTATTATATAGTAAACAGAAAGTATGCCCTTACCTTTGATATATTTTAAATCTACCTTAATGATTTACATATTTTAGTTGCCTAAAATTTGTAAGTTTTAAGTCTAAACTTCTAGTATCTTTTTAATCATTGCAAATACCACATTGTCATTTTCAATAATCTCCACAACTTTAGAAAGATGACAAAAGTGAATATATAGAGCAATTCAAGAGAGTAAGCCACAAATTGATAAAGACAGGAAATAGGATATTATCAACCCTCCTGATCTCAGGAGGGCAGAAAGAGCCTGCAGGACTACCTAAATTGATAATCAATTGAGACTCTCACACTGTTGGGTGGGGCATGTGCCATTTGGCAGTCAGGCGCTGTGGCAAAAGGAATGGCCCTGTCCATCAGGCTCTGCAGGATTTTCTGGCAGCAGGACAGGGGAAGATGGGAACATAATCTTAACAGGCATGGGTGGAACTGGGGATTCACTATATTATAAAACATCCAAGTAAACTTTTTTTTTTAAGATTTTATTTATTTATTCTTGAGAGAGAGAGAGAGACAGAGAGAGAGAGGCAGAAGGAGGAGCAGGCTCCATGCAGGGAGCCCACGTGGGACTGGATCCCAGGACTCCAGGATCACACACTGGGCCGAAGGCAGGTGCTAAACCGCTGAGCCACCGGGGCTACCCAAAATTTCCAAGTAAACTTTGAGATGATTTAACCTTTCCCGTTTTCTTGCCCCTGTCCACATGCCTTGGTGTATGTGTACAACATGTCTGTGTGGTATCCCCATTCTTACAGAGGAATACAGTGTGTGTGCATGAGTATGTGTTAATATTAAAATACAGCTTAACAACTTCCTTTACCTCTTTAGTATTTCCCCAAGATCAATGCATTAAATTGCTTACTTATTCTCCAATAATGTCAATTTCTTGACTATTTGGGTATCTGTGAACACTGTCTCTTTTGCCTGGATTTCTTCCCCTAAAGCCTTCTCTTGTTTTTCTTTTGACAAAATTCTAGTTTCCACTTGACATCAACTTGATTTCCCTAAAGATACTTTTTTTTCAGTGTCCCACAGCACTTAGATTTTTATATCTCTGTTACAAATATGTATTATTTTTCTGTTTTCCTTCCTTTTTTATCACATGTGGGTTCTTTTCTCCCAAATGACTTATATTGAGAGGGCAGAGACCATTTTGTGTTAAGGAGCTGCATTTCTAGCACTAGTACAGTTCCTGGCACATAGTGTATATATTCAGCTCATTCAGTAAATTATTATCGTCCAACGGATTGGACATAAAATAAGCCTTAAATTACACTAACACAACATAGATACCATCTGCAAATCTTAAATAAAGTCACAAAGAATGGAAATAAGGTGCTTTCAGAATTCCCCTCTTTGTCATAAAAATTGGCCTAAGGGAAGTCTTTGAAAGGATAAAGGTAGCTACCTTGATTTGAATGCTGGAAAGAGAATATTTTAAGTGTTTTTCCAAAACTTTTCTTGATATCCTATTATAAGGCAAAGTAATTAATATAAGTATATCTTGGTAAAATTCTAGATGTGATTTAGAATCCCTTTTTCATACTCCCTTATTCATCCTAAGGGAGTACACCCAGCATTTTGTGATGTTCTGAATGTAAGTCTGTGCTCCTCTATGCTCACCATGGTATCAATGATCTCAGGCTTAGTTCTACTGACCATCTGGACACATGGATGCTCTCTTTGCCCTACCTGATTCTGTGTCCCTCTCAAAGCTACAGGACAGGTTTTTAGTAAAGGGTAAAGAAGTAATTGTATTTCCCTGCGAGTGCTATTTTGGGGAAGGCAGAAATTCATTTGTTGCTCACAGAGAAGGTTGAAATTTGACTGCTTGCCAAATTTAAAGGCCGGTTCCCAGACTTCATCCTCTTTGACCTCACAGCAGCATGAGCAGCTTCCCTGCTTCATGCAATAATTGACTGGGTGCTACAGATTCTAACTCCTTAATAGCTCTTTCATTTGTCGGGCCCTCCCTTCCCTTCCAATGTCACTGTTGCTAATATTCTAGTTCAAACTCTTCTGCTGTCCTCTGAATTACTGAAAGGCACCCTAATGGGACTTCTTGGCTCCATTTGGCTCCTTCCAGATTCTTCTCCCAATTCCTGACAAATCTCTCTAGAAAGCAAATCTGCTCAGGTATCTCCTCAAAATTTTAGTGCTTCTCAATAGCTTTCCACATAGAGTCCAAATTACTCAACTTACACATAAGGTGCTTTATGGTCAGGTTTCTCCTTATATTTACCCTCATTTTCAGCCTCTTTCCAAATTATCTCTTTCATTCAAGGTATTCTGAAGTACTTGTGGTTCTTCAGATGTATGCTGATATTGGCACCTTTATGCCTCCAAAGATGTTTTAACATCCCAAAATGATATAGGATACAGACATTCTCCTTGGATGGCTTTTCCCTTTTTACCTTGAGGACTGCATCTCTTCTTATAGCTACAACCATTCCTATATATGTGTTTTACCTTACATCTTTACAGTAAGCCCAATTTTGCATTCAACAATAACTATTTACTCTGTTCTATAGCACTAGGTGCTATAAATTGCTGGTAAGAAAAAAAAAAAGGTGGACCTGCCTTCATAGCACAGAATATAGGGGGGTATTACAGAGTATCACAAAATATAGTGGTCAATAATTATAAAAATAAATGGGAAATTGAAGCTATAATAAATGCTATAAAAATGAGGAAGGTTGTATGCTACAAGAGTTCATTGTCAGGGGCTCTGACCTCATCAGGAGTGTCAAGGAAGGGACCCCGACACTTGAGCTGTGGTCTGAGCTATGCATGAATTGTTGATAAAGAGAGAGTGAGTACGTTCTAGGAGAAGAAAGAGCAAGCACAAGCGTATCTGTGAAGAAATAGTCTCGTGTAAACTGCAGGGGGCAAGGAGACCAATGGTGAGCATAGCATGAATGAATAACACTACAGGAAATATTGAGGTCAATTTGAATCATCATTCAAAGAGCAATGAAAAGCCAGAAGTGGATTTGAAAAGGGTTTGGTTGGGAAAATATGGTTCTTTTTATCCAAAGTTACTCTGGCAACATGGTGGAATAGTGATTGCCTAGGGACAGAGTGGGCATGAGTCATTCTAAAGTAGAGGCAAAAGATGAGGGTAGAGTTATTATTAGAGTCTTGGTACTAAAGACAAAGACAAAGGGTCAGAGTTAAGAGAGATTTCAGGTATAAAAGTAATATGGTTTGGTGATGTTTGGGTGTGGAAGTAAAAGTTGTCGAAGATTCCTAGATTTCTGCGTTGCTTGAAAGAATTAAGTTTAATGTGGTATAGATTTCAGATGGATTATTAGGCAGCATTCAGATTTATTTTTGTAAAGTATGCAGGGCATGATGCTTCTTGGATCTCTGATTACAGAGAATGTGATTATCGTGATCCCAGCTGTGGCACTCTGAACTCTATCACTGCATTCCAGCAGAGGCCATGCTTCCCATAGGCTGCTCCGAGGCAGTGCCAGGTGTGGCAGGGAGGCTAAGGCAGGCTATTCCTGGGGCTCTGGGATCCTCCAACAGGCAGTCGACTAAGACTCAAGGACTGCTGACCCCCTCACCCAGTGTCTTCAGAGATGCAGTATAGTGTGAGGGTTTCCACCCAACATCCTTCCTTCTCTTTCCTCCACTCGGGTCAGACCCACATCATGGTCTGATGGGTCTCACACCCTTGCAAGGCTCCCGCCTTTCCCCCACAGGATGTTACCCTCACGTATCTCTTGCATATCTATCCTTGTTTTGACATCTGCTATCTTGAGGACACAGATGTTGATACAGGTACTCTATCATTATTGTTACCAGAAAATAATCATAATGTGATATTTGGTAAAAAACAGGATACAAAACATTAGGTAGTGTATGATAACATGTAAATTAAAATGCAAAATTTGAAAGAAGCAAACTGGCAATTAATTTTAGCAGCTGGAGGCAAATTAACACCTTTCTATTAAACTGTAAACATGTAATTCAAGAGAATAATTTGAATGAAGCAAAGCAGATCATATAGGTTAAAGTCTCAAGCCTCTGAGAAATAGTACTGGCATGAAGTCTGCAATGATGTGATGTTAGAAATATTAAAGGTATCAGCAAAAGGCATTTTCTTGAGGTAACAAAAGAAAAGCAAAGTTTAAATAAGTGGATGTTCATTATAGCAGGTTTTACAGATCAATATATACATCTAATACCTAAACATTTATATGTTTGAAATTTTTTATTATGTATTTATCTTTAGATTAAAAATTATTTTTAATTATATAGAATAATGAACTTTACCGAAAAATTTGGAAACCCCTCCCCCTACAAAAAAAGATAATACTCCTATTACACTCACACCATGGATATTGTAACTGGGATATTCTTGCCCACTGTTCTGACCTGTGAATGTACTTTACATAGTTTTAATTCTGGAATATGCCATTTTATACACAAGAGTTTTCATTTAAAAAAAATTAGCACTATATCATAAATATTTTTACCACATTGCTCATCCAAAAAATTATATCTAATCAGGTGAATGTATTATAATTTAATTAGCTATTATCTGTTTATGGATATTTAGGCAGCTTTCAAATGTTCATTATAAAAATGAACATCTGGGATCCCTGGGTGGCGCAGCGGTTTGGCGCCTGCCTTTGGCCCAGGGCGCGATCCTGGAGACCCGGGATCGAATCCCACGTCGGGCTCCCGGTGCATGGAGCCTGCTTCTCCCTCTGCCTGTGTCTCTGCCTCTCTCTCTCTCTCTCTGTGACTATCATAAATAGTAAATAAAAATTAAAAAAAAATAAAAATGAACATCTTCCCATACAGTTTACCTTTGTTGTTTCATTTCCTATCAGGCTTAAGAAGTGGAGTTATTTGATCAGAGAGCATAGGAGCCTATGACTCTATAATAATAGGCAAAGACTCTCAGGTTAGATTTTTTTTTTTTTTTAAGATTTCATTTCTTTATTTGAGAGAGAAGGAGAGAGAATCTGAAGCAGACTCTATATACTTAGCACACAGTCCCGACATGGGGCTCAATTCCACAGCTATGAGATCATGACCTGAGTTGAAACTAAGAGTCGGGCACTTAACCAACTAAACCAGGCACCCCTCAGGTTAGATTAATAGAAGAAACTGCTTACATACGGAAGAGGAACAACTAACTAACTAACTGTATACAAAGGTCATACTAATGGCATCAAGCCTTCTGCTTCTAGCCCCAGTGGACTCATTGGTACTGAACCAGGGTTCACATTATAGATAACTATGAAACAGCACAAAATGAAAGAAATCACTGTTTTAAAATGAACAACAGACAATTGAGGTTTATAAACTTAAAACAATGCAAAAATAAGTAGAATTTAAGATTTAGGAGAGGAAATTAACAATAAAAAAGCAAAAGACAGAATAGGATGCAGGATGACAACTGATCAAAATAGAGGAGAAGAGAGGAAGAAAATGGCTCAGTGGTTGAGTGTTTGCCTTCAGCTCAGGGCGTGATCCTGGGGTCCTGGGATCAAGTCCCACATAGGGCTCCCTACATGGAGCCTGCTTCTCTCTCTACCTATGTCTCTGCCTCTCTTTCTGTGTATCTCATGAATGAATGAATAAATAAAATCTTAAAAATAAAAGGAAAGAGGAATTTTACTAAAACAATCAAATAGTATGATGCTTTTCATTAAAATTTGTAATAGCAGATATAAAAAAATGGAAAGAATTGAACAATTAAAAGAATTAAAAGTGGCAATGAATTATTATTTTTGTTAAAATTTGTCCAGTGGTAGATTGCGAGACTCATGCTAATTTTCTTTACCTCAATGGCAAGCATCAATTGAAGATCTAAGACAAGTGACAGCAGAGATTGAAAAGTACATGCTACAGAAGTGTAATACTGAATATCACAAAGCAAAAGACACCCAGATTTTCTCTGCTTAGAACAGAATTTCATAAACCCTTGGTTTTCTTAGATTGTCAAGATGTATGATTGATGAAGTTTTGGAATATAGGTGAGGTCCAGAGCCGATGACCAAGAAAGAATTCTTGAGACGTCTTCAGTGCAAAATGATGGTTTTATTAAAGCACAGGGACAGGACTCACAGGCAGGAAGAGTGGCTGCCCCAGGCCTGTGAGGGATGGCTGATCATATACCTGGGAGTTGGGAGGAGTTTGAGGCTAGTGTACTCTCTAAGGAATTTTGGAAACAAAGTTTCCAGGACCTTGAGGGAGCTAGCTATTGTTGGGAAAAGGTCACTTATTACTGTCTAATAAAACCTGAGTCATGATTCAGATGTATATGGGTGGGCCATGTGCTTGGGGGATGATTGCCAACATGTATCTTGGGGGTTTAGAGAAAAAGGGAAATTTCTAAAGGAATTTTTATATGTTAAAGCTGACTTACAGGCTCCTGGGGGTCAGGCTAAGGTTGCCCTTTACCCTTAGCAAACTATGAACATCAAGGCAGTTGAGTCCATAGAGGAATGTCTCTTTGCCTGTTTCAAGGACTTTTTAATGTGCTGCTCCAGGCTTGTGCCTTGTCCTTAGCTAGCCCTATGTTCCCCCATAATGATGAAACATATATTTAAGATATTCAATTGAATAAATACTTATAAAATAAAAATACATTTATGGTTAATGAATTATTTGCAAATATTATATAACCTGGTGTTCATTCTACCGTTTTGTGATTCATTTATCTCCATACACTGTAACTGTATATCAAAGAATAACTTCCTAATATAGTCTAATGATTCAAGATACTGCTTTTTCCTCTATTAATAAATTATAAATAACAATATAAAGAATATAGGCAGGGGCATCTGGGTGTTTCAGTCAGTTAAGAAGTATGCCTTCTGCTCAGGTCATGATCCCGGACTTCTGGGATCAAGCCCATGATGGACTCCCTGCTCAGTGGGGAGTCTGCTTCTCCCTCTCCTCCTGCTCATGCTCTGTCTCACCCTCTCTCAAATAAATTACAAAACAAAACAAAACAAAACAAAACTTTCCAAAAAAAGAATATAGGCAGAAAAAAGAGATTATATTCTATCCATTTTACAAATGAGATTTGCTTCATAAACAATTATGAAAGGATAACAAATGGTGAACAGAATAAAATTCAACATAAACCTTTTTTTGTAATGGTCATGTATACTTTGCATAGCAAATCATATAGGAATGACTGATGAAACATTGTTTTATTAAATAAACCATTTGTAAAGTATATTCATCATCAGAAAAATATACTTGAATCACGAAAACTAGTAAAGTTTAGCCTGTATAATTTATTCTAAACCTCAAACAATGGAAGGAAATAAGAAAATGAAAAAAAAATACACAAAGGGCAAATGTCCTCAAAACAAAGCTAGCTGAGTAATACAAAGAAATATGGCAGAAATAGAAGTTAAGTATATACATTCCCATTATTCTTTAAGCTTATTTTAATTTAATTTACTAAAATAAAGGGGATTTAATCTTTTATGTAAGCCAGGTAAACTCCTTTTGTTTTGAAATGTATTACCAAGTATTACATTAGAATTAAATTTTGGATTAGCATTACTGGTAGTCTAAACCTTCATGGTACTCCTTAACATGAAATCCCAGCTTCTAGGTTGCAAGCTGTCACAAAGTAACAAACAAATGATACTGGCAAAAAGGCCTCCATGAAAATAGAATCTCCAGTCTGATACGTTTCAGTGCATTAAGGCATTTTTGGCAAGAACTGGTAACAGGGCCGAAGATACTTGAGGCCAACCCACTTTTCACATTATTGAATTATTTTTAATCAAATAATTCCAAGTTTTAGTAAAGATATGAAAAACAAGATCTTTGCAGGTACAAGTGAAAACTGAATACAAACATGCATACACATATGTGCACAGGTATGAGAGATATTAAAGAAAATGTTTGGAAAATGGCATATGCATGATTCAATTGGCCTAAAACAATTCATATCATTTTTAAAGCTTTTATAAACGTTTATGCATTTGTTATCTTTTATACTGGGTTAAACAAAAACAAAAAAAAATCTTTTAATCCTGATATTCCTATTATTTTATTTTCTAAATAAATCATGTGAATTTTATAAGGCAGATAGAGTTTTCTTACTCCTTTCAATGGCTACTAAACATTTCAAATAGGCATAATACAATTGACTTAATGATTCTTCTTCTTTTTCTTTTTAACATTTAGAGTCCATAATACCAATAACTTATGAAAGGAATCAGAATGTGCTACCCAAAATATGCCACTTTGGCATAACGCTTATTTTGAGTTGAAGTCAATTAAGAAAGAGCAAGCACAGGAGGAGTTCTCTGCTCTCCCTTTCTGCATTAAAGCAGAGCATAAATTTCTCTTTCATAAAGGAAATTTCCATGTATAATCGTGTCTTCTCTTTCCATTTGAGGAAGAGGAGAATGGCTCTGGAGACAGCTCTTATCACCTGAGATGCTTTGAGTCTGCATAACAAACCTTATTAAACCACCCTTATTTGTGAGACATTTCCTAGTCTCTTTTCCACAACTGCCTCCCTCTTCCCCAAAGCCCAAATCCTCTTTTATCTTGGGTTTAATCTCTTTTCCATGCTTTATCACCGTTTGTAAAAATTGTAAGCCCCAGGTTCTAGTTTCTGTTCTGTGATTCCCTGCTATGTGCATACACAATGAACTTCTTCACCTGTTAATCTGTCTTTTGTCATTTTAATTCACACTCAGTCACTAAACAGAAGAGGGTAGAGAAAATGTATACCTTATACCTATATACCTAACAAAATAACCTTAACTGTGGGCTTAACATACATATTAAATCTCTTATAAAATGCAGTATGTTCTTTTCCTAGAAACACAAATTAGGATGGCAGCTGCCAGTGGCTAGAATTGGAGGAATAAGAAGTTGTCCCAAGGGAGCAGAATTTTAGTTTCGCAAGGTGAAAGGATTCTGGAGATGGGGTGCACAATAATGTGAATGTACCTAACATCTGAAGGGGAGCAGAATATGATACCCTGAAAAATGCCACTTTGACCAAAGGACTATTTTAAAATAAAGGCACTTGAAAATAGCAAATGCAAGAAAAAATACTCTGGCCTTTCTTCTTCTTAAAAGCAGGAGATGAAAGTTCCATGTGAAAGATAGCCTTTCTGTGTGGGAAGGAAAGTAACAGTCTTATCACCAATGGCAAGAAGTTGAGACTTAGAGAATTCTACACAAATAGACCTTGTTAAAATAATTCATGTCTTTCTTTACCTCCTCACATAATTTACTTTCTTTTCCACGACCGCCTCTCTGTTCTACTGACTAAGCACCTAGGTTCCGCCATTTCTTCGGGTCTTCAATCCTTATGAGTCCTGCCCATGTCACATAAAACATACATTTGAGTGCTTTTCTCCTGTTGATCCGTCTTATGTCAATGTACTCTGCAGGACCCACTGAAAACACCTAACAGGGGAGAGAGAAAAGTCTATCTCCCCTACACACTACTGAACTGTTCACTTAAACATAGTTAAATGGCAAATTTTATGATATGTGTATTTGACCATAATTTTTTAAACAGCAAAAAGTTTTCATCAATACTTACAAAATGTCGTTAGTAAAAATAAAATTGCTATGATGAGTAAGTTCTACGATTTCCTAAAATTTTTAAAAAACATTTTAAGAAGAGAAAAAGAGAGCTCCTATTCCAGAAGAACTTACCAAACAAGTTCTGCAGACAAGTGGAATAGAAGAGCTCCATATATCAGAAGTGGAAATATATGTTGGTGCTACCTTCTTAAGTTACAAGGAGGACTATGAGTCATACTAGAAATCATGTTGGTAATTGGAAGTAATGTTCTCCCCGTATTGAAGTATGAGCATTTTCCAAGATTGCTGAGGAGATTGGCAACATTTTTCTGGTTAAGCAACAAAAGACAGCTCATTGGTCTTTAAACTAGTGACAGGAAGGCTGCAGTGCTCATTCTATGGGAATTAGACATTCAACACATTTTCAAGCACTCATGGGGGAGAAAGGTAAAACCCTGCACTTCTGCCTTAAGCTCCAGTGAGAGGAATTAGATATACATCAAAATGAAACAGTTTCTTTCCAAAGTTGATTAAATCTTCACTTTATAAATCATACAAAAAGGATTTTAAAAAGAAATAATTGGAGAAACTATTTGAAAAGAAATTTGTAGAAAAGAAGACTATACCCAAATAAAATAGTTTATTTGTAATTATCATCTCTATTTATTCGAGCAAAAAATTAAAAATAAAAAAAAATGAAAGATTGCTTTTATGTGCAGAAGCTAGAGGTTCAGTTCCTAAGAGAAAGTTGTTTAAATATTAAAATCACAGCACATGATACATCATTCTGCTTCTATGTATTTCCTCCTATTATGAGAAAAATTTATGCAGAAGCTTGTCCTTCACAGATGTTAATTATCGGAATAATGTGAGCCTCATTGTTCCCACTTTCCTTTAAGCAGCAAATCCCAGAAGGAACTAAAGAATATTATAGATGTGGTGAAAGTTGTTTAGAATTTGTAAATGCTGCTAATGCATGCTGATCATCAAAATCATTATAAACCAAATATAGCAAGAACTTTGTTTAATTTCATCCAACTATTAAAAAGGAAATTTAGGAACAACCCGCCCATATCAGTCAGAATACTGAAATGACATATTTAGATTTTGTGGTTATTACAATGATTGGTAAAAAAATATCTTCTCTTATACAGCTTTACTTTCCTCTAAACTGCAACTTTTAATAGGGAAGAAAGGAAGTTTAATCAAAGAAATAGAAAACAAATCTTTCAGGTTTTTCTCATGCCCCCCAAATATCATTATATGGTATTCTGAGTTAAAGTTTCAAACAACTAAGATGTGATTTCATCATATTCAATGACTCAAGCATCAAGATGGCAAGGATTTAGATGCTATATGTCTAGCACCTAATCAGTGCGTGTCATACTCCATAAGTATAATGTTGTTATACTTATACTTGTATAAGTTTAATGTTGTTGAATGAAATATAATAAACCAATGAAAACCCACAAGTATAAGTTGAACTCCATTAACTCTTGATCATGAGGACCTATCCTAGATGGAGTAAGTAGTCATGTATGTCTCACTCTTAAGGAATGCAATTTATAGACCCTCTTGCCCTACTTTTCTCATTCTCCAAACCCTACTCACATGCCACTGTGTCCCAAACACTATCGTTATAATCATACTCTTTTAGGTTCAAGCAATGAACAGTATTTATCTTGGAGGAAAAAAAAAAAAAGCGGTCCTCTTATGTGATTAACACAGAACAACAAGTTTCAGTAGCCAGCAGAATAAGACAAAATAAATCTGATTAAAAATGAGACAGAAGGGATCATGGGGAACAGTGTCAGTGACAGTAGCAAAGAAGGTGTTCAATGAATATTTCTTGAATAAACAAGTAAATTGATGAACAAATAAAAGAGAGTTGATAAAGACAGTAAGAAAATGCCAAGCAGCAAGGTGTTGAGAGTGGTTTGATTCTCTCTCTCCAGCCTCATCTTCTCAGGTGCCTTGCTCCACCAAAGCCACCAAAAAAATTATGTGCTTGATAAGTACACACTGCCCTACCTTCTGCCCTGCTCTCACACTTTCATCCAGCTTACCATTCTTTAATCCTTCCCATCTAAAAAAATGTGGAGCTCCTACTGGATGGTATGGAGATCCACTTAGAAGAAGGCCTTTCTTGGTTCAATGTTTGGCCTGAATAGGCATGATATTGAGCTCTAGAAAAACACCGTGTCCCCAGCGCATGAGAGCAGAGATGGGTGCCATTTCACAGAGAATGGCCAACGATGGCTGCTTTGATGTGCTAGACTGCAGACCTAAAGGAAGAAACTTGGCTAAAAACTGGGGAAAAAGCATTCCTGGTGAAGGCCAGGGATGGCTCTGAGTTTATGTCCTGAGAAAATTGAGGAAGCCAGTGTAGTTTGAGACAGGTGGGTAAGGACAAACCAGGGTCACAGGAAATGAGAGTCATGGAGAAATAAAGAGCTTTAAACCTGCCAATGACTCCAACTGTCTAGCCACCTGGAGCTGAATGAAATCTCCATGGACCTTTGGACATGCAACATATTAATCCTGGATCACCCAGGAACGCAAACTTGGTCTCTTCTAATTTTGCTTTTGGCTTAATTCGTCAATAGTCCAATCAAACCAGAAAAAGGTATTGGTGTTCCTGTGTAGTAGGATGGGAGCAAGGAGGTGGGAGAAGAGAATAGAGTGATTCATTGATGTTAAATCCATCAGCTATGAACGATGATAACATTCTGAAAGTAGATTTCATTGTCATTCTGTTTCCTGTTGTCACAGAAATAACATGAGCACACATCCCCTTTGTTTTGCATTCCGTGCTATACTGATTTTGTATTAAAAATCTACTTAAGGGATCCCTGGGTGGCTCAACCGTTTAGCACCTGCCTTCGACCCAGGTTGTGATCCAAGACACCTGGGATGGAGTCCCCGAATTGGGCTCCCTGCATGGACCTTGCTTCTCCCTCTGCCTATGCCTCTGCCTCTCTATCTGTGTCTCTCATGAATAAATAAATAAAATCTTTTCTTAAAAAAATCTACTTGAATAAGAATGAAACAATAGTGCAGGAGAATCTAAGGTCCAAAATATGGCATAGGTGACAATGGTGGCTTTCTATTAGTCAGAATCTGGGCTTGATTATATTTTCTTTAAACAGTATGCAGAAGTTACATATTTAAATATGCTTTAAATGTTCTGTTACTCAAATAATAAAAAAATATTTATTTATTTTTTTAAGGTTTTATTTATTCATTCATGAGAGACAGAGAGAGATAGAGACAGAGACAGAGAGAGGCAGAGACACAGGCAGAGCCCTGCAGGCTCCATGCAGGGAACCTGATGTGGGACTCGATCCAGGGTCTCCAGGATCACACCCTGGGCCAAAGGCAGGGGCTCAATCGCTGAGCCACCCAGGCGTCCCCCAAAATAGTTTAAATATACTGACACATTCCATCTGCTATACAATTCTCATCAGATTTATATTAAGAAATATCAGCACTTTGGGGTTGGTAACATAATTTTATAAAGCAAAATAAATTATAAAATATGTATATTTATGAATTACAAAAATTTAGATTTTTGTTATAATAATTTTGTTATCCAATTGATTTCTCAAGCATATTTTCTATACTAATTTTGTGGCTCAGAATGGGGCAGGCACTTAGATTTATGGTTTCTAAAATACAGGTACTTTTGCACTATTTTAAGTTACTTTTTACTTCATTTTATTTATGACTAATTGTAAACACTGTACAAAGACCTCTATCACCAATGACTTCCACTGCACCTAATAAATTGCAACCATCCAGTGTGTGATGGATGAATGAATGCTCAGAACAAACAAATGGAGAGCACATGTATGTAATACTCAATCTCTTTCCATTTAGGTCTATTAATTTCTGAGAACAGTATAGAATTTAACTGTCATAGCAGATATCTGATATGTTTACACACACACACACACACACACACACACACACAAAAGGATAGCATGCTATAAATTTATCAGATTGTGTCTCCAAAGCATAGAAACCAGTCTTCCTGCAGGCCAGACTTTCCCTAAATCGGAAGCTCCTATTTGTGCGACCCATGTAAAGACAACATGGATATAACATCTTTTTACCCTATTGTGTCTGTTCATGTGTGTCTCATCATTTCTTGTGTCTTTCTCTAAGTCTACTTACTAGACTGCTTACTACTTACTAGTTATGATTTTACTTTCATTTTTTTTTTAATTTTTATTTATTTATGATAGTCACAGAGAGAGAGAGAGAGAGGCAGAGACATAGGCAGAGGGAGAAGCAGGCTCCATGCACCGGGAGCCTGATGTGGGATTCGATCCCGGGTCTCCAGGATCGCGCCCTGGGCCAAAGGCAAGCGCCAAACCACTGCGCCACCCAGGGATCCCTGATTTTACTTTCAAAAGGAAAGAGAAAGGGGGCAAAAAAAGTAGATTCACTTGGTTATTTAGGTTTCCTGATGTTTGAAATGTGAAAAGTACTTTTCACAAAGGAAATATATATTTACATATGCTCATAAAATATTTATGTTGAAATACACAAAACATAGTCATTCATGATCTCTTAATTAAGTCTTTAAGTAGAGTAGGAACTTAATTAAAATATAAATTTGTTAATTCATTAGCGTTGGGTTATAACTTTGACACCGATTTTTAGTAATTAATAGGTCCTGAAAGAACACAATTTATTTATTCACTGTATTTTCCCCTTAACTCTTTCTTCTTTTTGACATCACCACATTTTAAAAAGGGGAAAGCATCAAGTTGTTGTTGTTGTTTTAAGAATTCAGACAATAAGAAAAAGAAAAAGATTTCAGACAATATTACCAAATGGCCTATGGTTAAATGTCACTTTATTAAAATAAAGGAGTCTCCTCTGACTACCCCATAAAACTGTACCCTATTTTCTCATGACTATCTCTATCACCCTGTTTTATTTTTCTTTGTAATATCAACTTTTAACAGTCTCTATATTTACTTATTTGATTGTTTATTTTCTTCCTCTATAAAGGAAACACCATGAGGACAGGGAATTTGTTTTATTCATTGTGGTATTTCCAGAATCTAGAACAGTGCCTGGTACATGGTAGGAACTCAGATGATATCTATTGAATAAATGGATGCTTCTTACTAAGTTGCATGGACATTGATTAGATGATATGCAGTTAAAAACAACACAGACATGAAAATATAGTTACAATATGATTAGACCACTAGAGTTGAAATAAATGAATTCTGTTTATCAGTAGTAAATAATACTCAGTGAGCTGATCCTATAAAGAGCCTAAAAGGACGGCAAACAACATTCTGTAAGGAAACATAAAAATAAACAGCTACCAAAAGATCTATGGAGCTTAAAAACAAAATAAAAAATATGTCTAAGATAGCCAACCTTACTTTTCATTCTGAAATAGATGACAATTCTATGACAAATGTGAAAATATAACATTTTAATAATTTACTTGAAACATCAGCTTTAAAGTATTTATTTATAGTACATCAGGGCTATGGTAAGCAATAGTTAAATTAAACCCTGCCCCAGTCCTTCCAGAACCCACCATCACAAAGGGAGACATGAAAGCTGATGTCCAGCTTACTCAGCATTGAGACTAGCAATGGGCTGTGTTGGTTTTCCCAGGAGGGGTACTAAACCATGAGTGAAGATTAAGAGGCAAGAAAGAAAATGGCATGTTTGGAAATCGACTTGTGCAAAGGTTTCTGATTTAGAAAGTATGAGACAGCAACTGATGAGAAAAACCGAAGTGGCTTTCAGAAGTCACATAATCATGCTTTACATTAAAAATATGCAAAATGTCTTACCAAAAAAGCTTTCCACAATACTAGCATATTCTGTGGAAGATGTAGTCATTGGATTTAAAGCTCATTATTTCTGCAAAGTGACCTAAATTTTAGCATTTCAACCAGCCAGATATGACTGGGAATATTGCAACTCACCAATACATTTGCCTTCAAATCTTCCTTCCATCTCCCTAGTTGTATGGTCTCAACCATGAGAGTCTACATTTTTTTCTTCATGAAATGAACCGTCTGCTAAATTGCTGCTTGAGATTTGAAGCTAGTCCCAATTGTTAGCTTATTAAATGTAATAAGTTACAATAATGAAGTGTTAAAATTATAACCCACATAGGCAAGCTAGAGATTCCCAAATAGAATTATAAAAGTCTTAACTTGTATTTTTTGACTTGTGGTTTTAATATTGCCAGTCTGATACACTAGCACTTCTAGTATTGCATTTTAAAAAATATATAAGAGAAAAGAAAAATGAATGCTAAAGAGCATTCTGTGCATATATAAAGACTTCATTACCCAAGTAAATCTTCAAAAACAGAAATTAATAATAAATCTAAAGTGATTATGTAATAAAAAAAGTGATTATGTTCATGAAGAATTACTTATAAAAACTAAACTTTCTTAAATCCATTATACTTTTCTGATTTAAAAAAAATCTTAATAACATTTAGTAAAATTTTATACAACTTAACTGCAAATGGAAAGCATTTAAAAAGTCTTTTCCAGGGATCCCTGGGTGGCGCAGCGGTTTGGTGCCTGCCTTTGGCCCAGGGCGCGATCTTGGAGACCCGGGATCGAATCCCACATCAGGCTCCCGGTGCATGGAGCCTGCTTCTCCCTCCGCCTGTGTCTCTGCCTCTCTCTCTCTCTGTGACTATCATAAATAAATAAAAATTTAAAAAAAAAATTAAAAAGAAAAAAAAAAGGTCTTTTCCAATTGGTGGGTTAATACTTCTCAAGAAATTCACTATTACTAGATATGAATAGTGAGATGATAAAGGTCTTTCTAGGGTCACTCCATGCACCTTAATTTGATGGTTAAATTTTACAAAATGAAAACTGAAATCTTAACTCCTATACGAAAATAGGAACAAGATGACTATATACATACGCATACACATGTACACGTATACTCATTTATATACAAACATGAGAATCATGGGTTGGCACCAAAATCTTTGCAAGTCTTTTCCCTGTAATCTTTCCATGCCCAAGTTTTAATACCTTCAAAAGAGATTATTTAATAGACATCTGTGTGTAATTCTATATACACATATACATATACATAAAATCATGTAATACACATTAGCTGCTAACATGATTAAATACAAGGGCTTCCATGAGAAATACAAAGAGTATTTTATTTCATCCATTTCTTTACATGAAAAAATTTGGAGTTGGTCTTACAATAAAGAAAGATTGCATCTCAAGATAGTTCTTACTCTCTAGCGAAGGCAAGATAGTAAGCTACTTGAGAAAGGAACCCTATCCTAAGATCTCTGGTTAATATGACCAAAAAAGCTATATATGCTAGAAGAAAAGCTACAAAATACATAGCCATTCTCAAAAGAAAGGTGCATGCCAAGTCCCCAGAAATGAAGAGAAAACTCAAATCTTGAATGGTGAGTAGGAGCCTGATGAAGAAAACTGGAATCTAGTTCAAATAAAGTCAGGTCAGAACCTGTGCCCAGGGAGAAATACACCTGAACGCATATGTCAGGGATGCCTCCACATCCCAGGGCATGAGGGATTCCCAAGGGAAGGGCATTTTTCAAAAGGGATGCTCCCAGTAAAGTATCATAAAGCACACAAGAAAACAAAACAGCTGAGAGTAAGAGAAAGTGGCAGATTCAAACATATCCTGGGAACTACAGATAATAGATGAATGTGAAAGAAACTTTAAATGAATATATTTAAAATATATAACCTGATAAAGACAATAAGAGAAACCATAAAGCAGAAAAAGACACAGTGAAGGAAAAAAAAACAGGCGGATCTTTTAAGGAGACAAAAAATAAATTCTAGAATTGATATTCACTGAAACCGAATTAAAAGATAAAATCCAACACACATGTTAAGCAGTACATTGAACCTAACAGAAGAAAGAGAATCATTAAATTGGAAGACAGATTTGAGGAATTAGTCTAGAATGAAACAAGTAGATTAAAGAGATGGAAGTAAGAAAAAAGAGATTAAGAGATATGAAAGTAACCATGAAAAAAATCCCATGTGTATTTACTAGGGACTCCAGAGTCTTCAAATTTAAAACAGATTGAATCTCAAACAGGATAATCTGTAAAATTCACATCTAGGTAGAAAAATGAATAACAGTGTTTGTTTCAAAACACAGTGTAGAATTCTGGAGTCAGGGATGTCTGAGTGATACCTGGGATTGCCATAATGTGTAGACATATAGGAATGTGGATTGGTCACCTTGTGGTCATTTTAAAGGTAAAATTTACTGTTTACATCATAATAGACTGAAGCAGGAGAAAAAAACAAGCATCAGAAAACTGCATTCACTGAAATGTAAACAAATTTGTGAACTAGTAAAAATTTTGTAAAGCCTCTCAATTTAAAAAAATTTGTTTAAAGAAAATTTGTCTAGGGGATCCCTGGGTGGCTCAGCGGTTTGGCGCCTGCCTTCGGCTGGGGGCATGATCCTGGAGTCCTGGGGTTGATCCTGATCGGGATCCCTGCATGGAGCCTGTTTCTCCCTCTGCCTGTGTCTCTGCCTCTCTCTCTTTCTCTGTGTGTGTGTGTGTGTGTCTCATGAATAAATGAATGAATGAATAAACAAACAAATAAATAAATAAATAAACTTTGTTTACAGAAAATATTTGAGCCATATTATTAAAGTAGCAAATGTTGAACATGTACTGAATAAAGGGTCACAAATTTATAAACTATGCAAGAGGACGTGATTTGGTTTAAGATTTGATATGCGCTCTTTGTTCACTTTTCAGTTTCTTCATTAAACAATGATCTACTCTAGTCAATAAGCTTCTCAAGACCAGAACCCCTATCAGCTAGGCTACAAAGCTCGCCGCTGAGTCTTATCCATTATAGTTACTCAATTCTTTTATGAATAGATGAGTCACTGTTGCCTAAGCGTTGATGAGATCACATTACTTCTTTGTAATGGAATAAGGTCCCATGATGGAGAGAACTAAATTGGACTTGGTTGTTTGAAATAGCATTTGGACAAGAGTATCTGGCACAGTGTCTCCCAACATGTCACAAAATTACTTACGAAGATATAGACAAGGAGAAAAACTCAACATGCAACTGAAACCAGATATAATAATGAATGCACAGGCAGAAAGAAAAGGAATTTTTACATATAATGAGGCCAATGGTAGTGGACTGAAAAACCACAATTCATGGTCAACTACGTTTGCAACCAGTCATTAGGTGGTTTTTTCATGCCTCCTATACTTTCTGTGCCCTCAGAAAGGTACAATGGGAATAAAATCAGTTGGGGGCAGGCATGGACTCAGCCATTATCCTGCTGCTGTGAAGTAGTTGCTTTTTAAGACAAAGACAAAGCGAAGCTATCCGCTTTCATCTTCATCTGTCAATATCACTGCTGCCTTCATTCGCAGCCAACTCTCGGAAAACCTCTGAACAGGAAGGAGGGACAGAGACTCCTAGTAGCACATTGCATTGCACCCTGGAAAGCAGCATGCTCCACAAGCAAAATGCTGCAGGTAAGAGCAGAAGAAAACACAGCTAAGTACATGTGCATTTCTAGTATTGTACAGGTTTACCTAATTCATATATCTTACTGTCAGAAGTTACAGGGAGTCCCTGTAAGGCCAACAGAACAGGACAAGATAAAGCATGTTCAGACCAGACGCGGTATTGGCTAGGAGCTGGGCAGTCTACCTATGTAATGCTGATAAGGAGAGCTTACCTGTCCCCAAGTAGAGTGAGTGAGATCAAGGACAATCACATGCTCTATGTTTTAGCAAACACAAATTCTAGATTGAGGTAAAATTGAAGGTAAGTAAACAGTAACATATGAATCTTGCAAAAAATGAGACAGAACATCATCTTTTATACATTTAGATGATAAAGAAGCCCCTTTAAATTCATTACTGAAAAAGCAGTGATTTTTAGAAATGGGCATGCTCAAAGATTCACAAAGCCAAACCTCTTTATAGAAGAAAAGCAGAAATCCATTTGTTGAGAATAGGATAGGCAAAAAGAAAATGAGATTTTACCCTTAGGAAATAATCAGACATGTTTGCAAGACACAAGATATACAATATGTACAATGATGCTGATAACAGTATTGCTTATATTAGCAAAAGATTGGAGAAAAGCATTACTATCTAAGAAAAACATTAATACCCAACAATAGGCAATTGGTTAAATTGTAGAGTACCCTAGAGATTCCCAAAATGATTTTTAAAGTGCACAATCACTGATGTGGAAAGATGGTTATGACTTGTAATTAATTGAAAAAAGTTATGAAGTATAAGTAAAGTGTTCTTTAAAAATTTGCAATACATACACAGATTTGTGAATGCAGAGAAGAAGGGTTTTAGGAGTTCATACCAACAAATTAGTAGAGGCTACCTGAGGGCTGGGAGTTGTGGTTGGCCCATATTTTTTATTTTTGCTTAATCTGGGTCACAAAATATGAATAAGTCAGAACATTATCTATGATAAACTTGCCTATACAATGATTTTGAAGCCAATATGGATAATAATATGAGGGATGAAATGAGCAATATGAAGATTTGTAGGACTAAATATAGCAGTGGAAGTAAAAATTGAATTCAAGGAAATGATAGACAAATTGATACTAAAGAAAACAGAAAATATAAGAAAGCTCTCATAAAAGTTTTTTAAAAATATAAAAAAGATGAAAATATTGAGGGAGACAATGATAGGAGTGATGGGATAAAATATGTTTACACTCTTCATGTATTTGTACTATGAAAGAAAAACATTGTAACAAAAATAATCATCAATGACATTACAGGAAAAAAAAAGAAAACCTTCCTCACTTGAGAAAAAAGTTCAAGTAAGTAGATAGAATAAGCTTACTATATATTAAAGAATTACTGAAAGGAAAATATACATATGGAAGCAACTTTTAATTATATGAAAATAGTGCAATTACCAGGCTGCCAAACAAAATAAACAAGCAAACCAAAACAGATCAAGGGAATAAAAATCAGAATGGTCTTAATTTCTCAGCAATCACATGTTAGAATGTAATGATGGTTAGATTCTTCAGAGGTATGGAGAGGAATGGTTGTAATTTAAGGATGTTAATGTGAAACAAAATAGTGCTGCATGTATAAATGCTGAAAAATACCTTCAAGATACTCAAGGATTCAGAAATACTCAACACACGTACCTGCTTTTCATAAAATTGCTTAAAGATATACATGAACACAGAGAAAGATGAATCTAAGTAAAAACTCAAAGAGTGGAAATTTATAGTTCCAAACTTTTATGTGTTTTCCCTTGTTCAGACTGGAACACAATTTTGGATTTTTGTTGTTCCTGTTAGGGATAT
This sequence comes from Vulpes lagopus, assembly GCF_018345385.1. Lineage (NCBI taxonomy): Eukaryota > Metazoa > Chordata > Mammalia > Carnivora > Canidae > Vulpes > Vulpes lagopus. The sequence continues at coordinate 108,448,621 of NC_054825.1, read as the reverse complement.
ATCTTAGATTGGGAACAGAGATTGGTTTTACAATGATTTTGTCAGCAGCCTTTGTCCACTTTTATACTTTTCCCAAAAGCAAGAAATGTGTTTAATAGTTAATAAAATTTTTTAATATTTGCTTCTCTTCTCCAAAAATATACTAATAACCATGCACAACAAACGCACTTATGTGGCAGTCAGTAGTGTATGAATTACTAAAGGAGATGCCATGTATGCCACTGCCAAAGTGGCACATGTGTTTTCTAGAAGCCTTCAGTGATGACCACTGGGAATTTAAAAATGCATATTAAACCATGTTTTGTGTGTGTGTGTGTGTGTGTGTGTGTGTGTGTTGTTGCTGTTGTTGAACTGGAGAGAGCTATTAATTATTAATACTCTTGTGGCAGTTATGTCCATTATTAATATCCTTTCCTAATGAGGTCCTTGAACATTCCCTGGAGTCCCTTAAAAATCATCCTATGAAACACTCTTTTTTTTTTTTTTTTTTAAGATTTTATTTATTTATTTAATCATGAGAGACCAGAGAGAAAGGCAGAGACATAGGCAGAGGGAGAAGCAGGCTCCCTGCAGGGAGCCCGATGTGTGACTCCATCCCAGGACCCCCAGGATCACGACCTGAGCCAAAGGCACAAAGACACTGAGCCACTGAGGTGCCCCAAAACACAATTTCAACAAAGTTAAAAACATACGTGTAGAAGAAGGACAGAACTAAAACACTACTAAAAGTTGTCTCAGAATAAATGCTGTCTTCTGCATACATTTTATGTTTTCCAAATTTTCTAAAATAATCCACTATTTTTAACTATGAAAAAATCAGAAAAATCCAACAAAACATCAGAAAAAATCTAAAAATTAGTGCCTCCTATTTTTTAAATTTGCCATATAATGACAAATAGTTTTTATAAGGTATTGTATACACTATGACCTCGAGTAGGCAAAAAGGAAAGGTAGACAGACATACTTTTTAAAACATCAACGGTTGCATTCAGTGAATGGTAGAATGGTGATTGATATATTTATTTCTTCTATTTCCCAATGTTTTCTTATTTTATAAGATAACTATATATGTCATATTGAGAATAGAACTTTATATTAATGATAAGGATGATTTTTTTTACATGAATTCAACTGATTATCCTATCAGTGCCGATTCTTGCATACAACTTTCAAGGTCAGAATAATCTTATTAAAATGTAATTTCCTAAAATTGCTGCCTCTAATATGGATTAAAGTTGATATCAGTATTCAGTAACACTTTCTTTAGATTTTACCTGAAAAAAAAAAGAGAAACTTGAATACAACTGCAGGGGGTTGAGAATTCACTCAATATCTGGAAACCTCAAATATAGGGAGACACTTTGACCACTCTAAATAAAAGCATCAAACAAACACTGATTTTTTTTTTTTAACTATCATACCATCAATCTGATTCCACTTGTCATCTGTCAAAGAACTTTTGATCTCAAAAGTGCTTCAATAAAGAAAAGGGATATGTGACAAGTGATAAAACATAGTGGGAGCCATTCATTAAATTACTAATTGGAACAGAATTGGAGATTTGCCCTCCAGGCAGATACAGAAAAATCATCAAAGTTGGGTTTGTGTCCCCAAATAGAACTTTCTAACAAGCAGCAACGCAGTGTTAAAGATTCCAGTCCTGGTACTCCTGAAATGGCAGCCCCAATCACTGAGGGTGAGTGACAACACAGTGTCTCAGCTGTGACACCCTAACACTACCAAGACCGCTCCTACTTTTCAACAGGGGGTCGTTTAACTTAAAAAGCAAGAGTGATTTGTTTTTCTTCCAGTTGTCAGTCCACTGAGATCTGAAACTTTACAACATTGCTTGTTTCCCTTGGGCCCCTGGTAATGTGAATTGTCTTCAGCCGGTGCCTACCAAATCACTGTCACAGAGCGGCGGTCGACCTTTCTTTTCAATCTATGCACTTTCCAGGAGTTATAAATCAGTTGACTTTCAAGCTCGATGAGATGGCATATGCCCTAGTTTGAAGAACAGATGGAGGCTTGGGGGAAAATTGTTTCTGCAGGCTTGCTACAAGCAGCTCTGCTCCATAAAAGTGAACCATTCGCACTAATTTCTCACATAAATTATATAGGCAGCAGGGAGCACCAGCCCATTCAGCAGAAAATCTTTCATCTAGCTTTCAGAGGTCATCTAACCAATTTAAATTAAAGTTATTTCTGATACATGGCTGTTTTTTCATGCTGTACACTTTTAAGACATAGCAATTTACATCAAATAAAAGAATGGCATTAATTGTGTATGCAGTCCCCTCCTCCAAAAAACACAGAACAGCACAGTAATTGCCAGAGGATTATTTTTTTTCAAGACTTCTAGAATAAGCTCTGTCTATTAATTAATCACAGAGGAATTAATAGTGGAAACGTGGCAGCTCTCTTGTACAAAAATCAGGTAAATTGTCACTTCTTTTGTAAAATTTGCCTTACAAATTCTACTAAGGCCTGCTATCCAAACTCAAGCTTTGGCAGTTATCAAAAGAAAGAGAAGCCCAGGACAATTCCAAGAGAACATTCATTCTTCTTCATGTGAAACAAATTATTCAACTTTCAAATAAATTTGCCTACAAGATCTCGAAAATCAACATCGGCTTTACCTGGAGTAGAGGGTCTACATAGATATAACATCATTTTTTTTAGTCCTTAAGAAACTGAAACATTAAGAAATTGAAGACACCAAAGGACTAATGATTAATCAAAATTATAGAATTTTGAGAGCAATATAATGAGGACTAATGGAACAGGTATCATATCACAGAGTGACTTACTTTAAAATGCAATACTATTTACAGATAATGAGCTACCATGGTTTGGGGCTGATTTTAATTGTAAGAAAATTAGTGCATGATTTTAATAATAATTATATTCAATAACTGTTTTTCCTGGTAGGAAATTATCAGTTATGTCAATGAAAACAGTCACATTAGAGTTTTTTATAGTTCATGAATACTAATGCTGCTAAGAACTGCAAAGAACCGAGAAAAAGAATATATTGAGAAGAAATTCTAAAAAGTCATGCCCAAGTATTGGCAATGAGTGAGTCAACCTGGAATTGAGGGTGTGGCCTGGACATTGTTGTCAGAATTTTAAAAACAAATTTGAGTATTCAAATAATTTATGCACAGCATTTTCTTTACTTGGATGGTCAAATTGGACATATATATATTTAGCCATTTAGAAAGGTAAACTTGTCATTTTGAAATTTAAGAAATTTTAAAAAAGTCAGTTCACTGGAAAAGCATATATACATCATCAAAGGAGCATTTTCATGATAAAGTCCAACCTACCAAAGCTAGTATATATGACTGAAGCATGCATTCAAATTTACTGGAATTTCTAGTAAGAATTTATCCCCTGAAATATTTCATGGACATCACAAATTATAGTTAATTTAGTAATGATGAAATGAAATTTCTTAGAGCTCCTATAATTAAAAAGGGGCCATACTAATCATCTAGTATATGGTCTTCACTAACAAATAGAGGCAGTAAGGCCTACAGAGTGAGAAGCATGTCATGAAACAGTATCTAGAGCAGTAAAACCTGAAGATAGTCAACAATATTCTACAATGCTTTCTACTCATTCAGTACATATCACTGGGCACTGACTCTGTGCCAGATACTATTCTAGGCACTGTGATAAATGAGTAAAAAATCCAAAATACAGAGACCCCAACCCTAGAAGACTTCAGATACGTCATTTTAATTAACCCTAAAATTGGTTCCATTGTTGGTCTCTATCTGGTTTTCATTTTCTTTCACTTTCCTTATTATATGCTATTTTTCTCTATCTTATATTTCTTCATATAAAGGTATAATTTATTTATTGGTTAAAAAATCAGAAAAGTGTGTTTTTAGTTACCTAATTAGTGTTAATGTATGAAGTCACCTTTTAATAGAAAAACAAAGTTGTGTGATCCAAATTTTGACCAACAAGTAACCATATAATGAATACATTAACCTCAGGGAAGGATGCTTTCATGATGACATTGTATACCTTTCCAAAAGGCCCGGGAGAAAGATCACATTCTTGGCGGTGAGCAGAGGTTGCCTAAAGTCCATTCTTACCTGTACCTGCTTATGCACATCAGTTCTGGCTTTGTTAACTTTATTTCAATATAACAGGTTACTAAAATCATTTATATACATATTCAACAAGGGATGAGAAAACAAGAATGTAGAAATGCCCCAGACAGTGATGCCACTTTGGACAATGCTTTTGACAACTTTGCCAGATGAGGGATTATGTTTTGCTAACAAAGCCTATTTTGAGTTTTTCCCTTTTAAGACAATCTGGATATTTGCTCTCTGAGTTGCATTTGCAAAAAATGGTTTCTATTATATCCTAATTTGGCCAGAGAGTTATAGGATATCTATTTCTTATCCAAACCCATCTAGGGACTCCTGGGTGGCTCAGTGGTTGAGTGTCTGCCTTCGGCTCAGGGTGTGATCCTGGAGTCCCGCGATTGAGTCCCACATCAGGCTCCCTGCATGGAGCTTGCTTCTCCTTCTGCCTATGTCTCTGCCTCTCTCTCTCTCTCTGTGTCTCTCATAAATAAAAAAATAAAATCTTTAAAAAAGAACCTATCTAATATCTGGGACATCTTTAGGCATGTTCATTAGAAATTTATTGAAAACAAGACTCTTCGTATATGTCACATTCTGTCATAAAGCACAGTATCATGAATAGGTGGAGAAAGGTGATTTCAATCAGTAACTATTACATCAAAATGTCTATAAAGTGAAGAAACTCAGAGATTCCTTTAGTGTAGTTGTAGCTTTCCAAAATAAATGAATGGTTTATAATACCATAGAGCTAATTTAAAAAAAACTCCAATATGATTCTGACATTTTTCTCCAATTCCTTTGACTAAGGTCTATATCAAAGTGGTTATTTTAAAATAATTTGTATTTCCCTACTATTTTAAAACAATAGCTGGGAATCAGAATTTATAAGACAGTGAATTTCATGTGTTATCTGATTTATATTTCTGTTCCATATTAAGTGTGTAAATAACAATTATTATTTTACATTCATTCGGGTGACTATTTCTGATAACCTGAGATTCCCACCCAAAATAGAGAATTAGAATGGGGTTCTGTTCCTTCTTCAAAATTGACCTTGGGAATACTAGAGGCAAAAATATACATTACAGGAAGTAACAGAAAAGGAAAGGCAGGAGGAAGAGAGAGGAGAAGGAGGAAGGGAAACAGGATGAAGAAGAAGAAGAAAAGGAGGAGGGGAAGGAGAAGAGGGAGCAGGCAGGGGGAAGGGGAGGAGGGGACAACTCCGGAGGAAACCAAAAGAGTGTGGGAGTGGGGATGGAGGTTTCCGGGAGGAGGACTTTAGAGGACAGTTCACAGAAAACTCTTCTACTCCCATGTGGAAATTTAAGATGTGGAAACTCAAACACAAGTGTAGAATGTCTGTTGTTCACGCTGATCATCGGCTTCTTTATGTTATCCAGAATGTTTAGCTGTTTTCCACTTCTATTGTCTACACTCTGGATATTGAAATGTCAGCCAAAGAACAAAGTCATGTTTCCTAAATGTTGGTAGAGTCAAGGAAAATGCAGAAAAATAAACAGATTCAAAAATTTTTGTTTAAGTCATTATTATGTTTTTTAAGTGTCTTTAGCCAATAATAATAATTCTTTAGCTATATTTAGAAAATGCATATTTAAAAATAAAAATAAGTATGCCAGAGATTGCCTGATAGATTTCATATTTCAGACGAGATTTTTCACAGATAATTAACTTGCCACTGATCAACACATGGAAAAATTTCACTGCAAAAATTTTGCAAGACCTTTTTTTTACGTCAAGGAATATATGATAAGCATAGACAGCCATGACAAAAATGCATTTATCAGTCCTACTTTGGCATTTTAATAGTAAATCACACATAGCTACAGTCCTCTATCTGGCCAGCAGCTTCAGGCATTTATTTTTGACTGCCACTAGCATAATGTAGAGCAGCACCATCTAATATGGTAACCATGTGGCTATTTAAATTAAAATTAATTAAAATTAAAAATTTAGTTCCTCACTCTCACTAGGGACATTTCAAGTGCTTAATGGCCACATATGGCTAGCTGTAATTATTAGACAGTGCAGATGTAGAACATTTTCACCATTGCAGAAACTTGTATTAATGCTCTTATTTTTAGCGATACCATAAGGGATAGACTAAACTGCACAGATTATGGTGTTTGGTCTGCCTTGTTGTTTTGGCATATAAAATAAATAACCATTTTCATGTACACTAAATTAGGGTGGCAGTTCAGGATGCAGGTTGAAAAATAAAGACATTTTTCTACATCTAACTCTTCTATTTTCTGACTTTACTTGCAGTAATTCATAAATTGTTACCATAGAGTGGCTTTATTATTTCAAGAATATATGGTGACTTCTAATATAGTGCTGATGGGGTTCAGCTAATCTAGAACAGATAGAAAGGAATTTGGGGTCATGGCAGCAATGATCAGAAGCTTCACATTCTAGCTGAGCCTCAGATGCTGGGACAGCCTTCATCATCCCTCAGGACAGTGGCTCATAAGTACTTCAGAGTCCCAGGAAGTTCTGATAAAACACATTACTTCTTGCTACTTCATTACACACACCATTTCAGGGGCTCAGAAACTCCTTGGAGTCCAGTGCTGTCACAAAGAGTATGGAGAGTGGACCAGTATTTTCCTGGGAAACAGAGTTACTCAGGAGCCTTCAGCAGGGGCATGAGCTGTGACATGAAAATCTGTGCTCTGTCCACACACAGGAAGAAAGTATAGTACAGGGTCTTGGGTTGTTTTGCTTTTGTTTTTATTTCGTGAGATGTGGGGGTAGGCCTGTTTCCTTCAACATTTAAGGCCCCTTCCTTAGGTATGGTATCTGTCCTAAAGAAGCCCTCTACCCCTACCTAGTACCAGATTGTCCCCACAGCACATGCACTAAGAAATAAATATGAATAGGTTGAGAGATTGTTTATAAGCCTATACTTAATCATTTTAACATCTTATTTTCAATATTAGAGTAGTACAAATGAAATGTAGTTGGCAGAAGCCCACAGGTCATAGGATAAGATGTTTCTTTAAATGTAGGCTATTATTCTACCACTGGCAGCAAATAAATTGCTTCCTTTTTATTCTGACTTTTTAGCTTGCTGAATCAGTATTGTTGTCAATAGAAACTTAAAAGAATTAATATGGCCATAAAAAAGAAAAGTAGTTTATATCCTTTCTGACTGCTGGATTGTCAAAGATAAAGGAAAATGATTCATCCTACATTTTCATTATTTTCAAGATGAAGGTTTTTTCCGAGTCTCTTGACACTTCTAAAAGTTACTCATAAGATTATTTGAACAGGTCAAAAATAAATCTATAACTTTTTTATTGATACAATTCTTATGAGCTATAATTGCTTAAAACACCAAAATCTACTGACTTTTTATAAGGAATTATAGCATATTCTTCTACTCCAAGGGAATCAGATTTTTAAGAACCTCCATTTTTACCATGTGGAGCCAGTATACAGACAAATAAACACAAAATCCATGTACCTAATCAAATATAAGCAAACCCAAAAATTACAGTAAAATTCTGAGAATATGAACTTACATTAAGACTAAAATATCTGGATTACTTATACTTGCTATAAGTTTTTCCTCATTATGTGTGCACATTGTCACATAATAAATTCACATTTTAATAGAAATGATTAAAAGCAAGATAGTGATGTCCTTCATCCTCCTAAAAAAATTACGACATAATTTAATACAGGGACAGCTTCAGATTTCCATTGCCAAATAGTTTGTAGCAATTCTACTTTCAATAACTGAATTTCTAATGGTTGCTCAAGGTTTAGAAATGTTTGATAATTCTATGAAAACACTTAAAGACATACTAGAAATAATGCAAGCAACTCTTAGTTGCTCCATAAAAGAAGGAAAAGGTTAATTTTGATGAATTTAAGTATTTACTTTGATGAATTCTTCACTTTGGTCATTTTATTTTTTAATGCAAATTTACACAGAGTACAAACAATTCCTATCTTCACCTTCAGACACTATTGTGGGACTTTTTCATGAAATGGGTCAATTGCTTCAGTCAGATGGCATTTGGCAAAAATCTCCTGTTCCTCAACCCAAGGCTATACACGTGTGCAAACTCTGTCTTTAGGCAGAGAAGCCCTTTTAGCTGATAAATATCACCCAAGGCAAAGTCCTTGATAACAAAAAACAATTAAATAGCAGAGGCTGGTTAGAGATCAGCATTCGTTTTTCAAATTAAATGTAAAAGCCTTCTCCAGTTAAGAGATTGGCAAGTTTTTACAAATAATATCAGTGAGCCTTTTAGAAAGAAACACGGCCACATTAGAATGGAATCATTAGGCAATACATTTATTTTGAAGCCAATTAACCTTTTGTCAGAAAAATGTCAGTGCTGTAATGGTTTCAGTGTGGAGGTCAGCCTCTAACCGGGCACGTATGACAGCCACTGTCACTGACATGTGCCGCAGACAGAGAGAGTGCGGAGACGGGAACCGACCTTCTTTTGTATTCCACTCTGCATTTCCAGGGAGCAGACAGTCTTGACCTATCCATTTAGGTAATTAAAGCTTCTATTTGGAAGTGTCCTGCAGGAAGGTGAAATTTGGGGTAGATAAATGGCTGTTGCTCTCCGAATTCAGCCACCAGTTCCATCATTTGATGGACTGCCTGAAACAGGCTGCACTGCCAGGTTCTCATAAAAATAGAGATGAATTGGGTAGCAGACAATTCTCTAAGGCAAAGCAACTCTGTCATTTTCTTTCTCGCAGGCTATAATTTAATTGTTAGTCAAAGTGGACAGCTGACACAGGGGGGCCTTCTCTAAGAGCTTACCCACCACCTTCCATTCACAGCGAAATCACTCTAGTTTATTTACTTAGCCAAGTTTGTTTGGCATTGGGAGATGTCACTCTCACTGCACAGCTGGTTCTCCCAGCTGTGCCCTGACTTACCTTCCACGCTATTTTGTTTCCTTTCGAATCATGCTCAAGGGCAATTGGGAAGTCTCCTCGCTCATAAAATTTTCGAAATGCTGTGGGCTTGGTTGGTCTTTCTTTAAATGCTCCTGCAGCTGGAGGGCCTCTCACCTTCAGAGAAAAATAACAGGAATCAGGTTTTGAAAAATACCCAAAATGTATGGTGAAAAGACTTCTCTTAAGTTTTAGTTTATATGAAATTGTCTAATGATGGACAACAGCAACTTCATTAATACAAAAAATTTAAAGAAGATAATTATTTAATAATCATTAAGGGTTACTTTGTTTCAAACTACTTTAGAAAGCATTCCTAGAAAAAAAGTCACTAAAAAAATATCACCTATAAAGAAAAAAAAAGCCTAAACTTTTAAGTAAAACTTTTAAGAGAGGAGTTCAGAATGTTAAAACTGTTAAGATTTCTAAGAATTGCTGAATCTAATCTCAGGTTTGATATACTTTGTGGAATACTGAAGTAATAAATTACAATACGTCCGATAGTGGCACCCGGGTTGCTCAGTAGGTTAAGCATCTGACTCTTGATTTAGGCTCAGGTCTGGATCTCAGGGCTGTGAGAACAAGCCCCACATTGGCCTCTGAACTCAGCATGGAGTCTGTGTGGGGTTCTTTCCCTCTGCCCCTCCCACTCCCATTATTTGTCTCTAAAATAAACTTTAAAAAGTAAAATATGTTCCTTTAAATCTTTCTATATACATAAAATGGTAAAATATGTTCTCATGTGAATATAACAAGAAAACTATAAAAATGTTATATAAAATTAAGTTATAATAAAGAATTTAAAAAGAAAAAATGTGTACATATAGCATATATTTGAAATTATGAATTTATGAGAAAGTAAAATTAGACTGCACAAGAATCTTTCATCCTCCAAACTGAGATTTTTCTCAAAGAAGAAACATTTCATATTGAGTTATTCACATTAGAAATATATTTTAAATCTGCATTATTTACATATGAATTAATTCATTAGGTTACAAAATGGAAAGTGATTAGTAAACTACTTAGAAAATTATAGATCACTCATTATCCTTCTCTGAAAAAAAAGTAAATACTAGTTATTTATTAGTTTAATAAAAACATGATTATCTTGTTAATTCATAATATGGACAAAATAGCAAATAATTTATATAATATCTTGATATTTTAAGTTACTTGATACCAGGTTAATTTTTAATGTTTGTATAAAAGCTTTAATTTTAATAAAGAAATATGTAAAAATACATACTATAGATAATATACATAATATATATAATAATAAATATGTTAGATAATGACAAATACATTTTATCTGATGTACATAGAAAGGTGAATACTAGAAACTGAGTGGTATATTAAAATACTAAGATAATTAAATGCTGAACTGGAGTTGAAGAGTAAGGTAACACAAAGATATTTGTTAGGGTTTATTTTTTTATTTCTTATTTTTTTAGAGAGAGAGCGTCCTCGCACACACATGCAAGGTTGGGGGGAGGGGCAGAGGGAGAGGGAGAGAGAGAATCTCAAGCAGACTCTGGGAGGGAAAGGGCAGAGGGAAAAAGATAATCTCAAGCAGACTCCTCACTGAACCTGGATCCTATAGTGGGGCTCAATCCCACCAGCCTTATATCATGACCTGAGGCAAAATCAAAAGTTAGACACTTAACAGAGCCACCCAGGCACCCCTAGAGTTCAGAATTTCCTTCACTACATGGCACATTATTTCCGGCATATAATTATGTAAGTAATTGAAGTGACACTGGGCAGTGGGGAAGCATGATTGCATCTTAAAAAATATTTGAAATTTGTTCTGGTGTTAGAATTATTAGCCACCATTTTTAGACAAACTCAATTGTTAAGTAACCATATGTATATGACAACTACTTTGAGCAGAGCCCTGAGCTGGATGTTACACATACATTCCTAATGTATGACAGAAACCATGAAGATGTCACTCCTGGGCTTTAGCAATATATGGAGTGGTAAATTTTGAATCACATTTTTGGAAATTGATAAAGAATTGACAACTTTTTATTTTGGCAATAAGTTATATACCCCCCCCAAAAAAAAGATTGCTATCTACCATCACATCACCATTTTAACACCCTCTAAAAAAGTGGAAAACATGATCCAAAGAAAGAAACCTCAGCCAAATTAAACTAGCATCACACATATTTATAGAAAGTTACATGCAATAGTGCAGATGTGTATATGTTTATGTGTATTGTATTATTGTACAGTACTGATTGCTGGTCAGCAGATACCTCATTTTTGTGTTTTAAAAAATAAATATTAAATACATAAGGAAAATACATATGTATTTATTTATACATATACATATATTTATACATATGTATTTTCCTTATGTACTTAATTAGTCATTTACTAGTTTAATAAAAACATGATTATCTTGTTAATTCATAATATGGACAAAATAGCAAATGTGTATATACATACATATGTATATGTGTATATGTGTATATACACATATACATATATTTATACATATATACATATGTATACATATATAATGAAATATTCAGCCAGAAACAGAAGAAAATCTTGCCATTTATGACAACATGGATGAAGCTTGAGGCCATTATGCTGAGTAAGTGCATAAGTCAGACAAAAAGACAAAACTGTAATCTCACTTACATGTGAAATATAAAAGAATCGAACTCATAGAAACAGAATAGATTGGTGGTTGCCAGGGTCTAGAGGCTAAGGGTGACATCTACTGATGGTCTTTTTTCATCCGCTTTTTGATCTTCCTGATTCTTGGTGTGGTAATTGATTTTCTGTTGAAACCTGGACACTGGTGAGACTCCAGATCTTAAATCTTCTGTTTTAGCTGGTTTATTCCAACCTATCTCTGGCAGAGATGTGGGGAAGGGTATTAGCTCACTACTGTCAGGTTGGGGTAGAAATCCTGGAACCCTACCTGGCCTCTGTTGACTCAGGAGAGGGAGTTTTTCATTGCTACTGGGTGAAGCTGGAGGCTCCAGCACCACCAGGCCTCCAGGGACTTTGTGGACAGGGAGGAGTGGCAGTGCCCCATTACTGCTCCCCACACTGACACCACAGAAAGGGGTTGCCTCACTGCTGCTGGGCAGGGATGACATTCCTGTCCCACTAGGAGGCACCTCAGCACAAAGGGGCAAGAGCTTTTCCCTGCTGACAGGGTGAGTGTCCAAGGTACCCCCCTCAACTGTGGGTACTGCTCTTTACTGGTCCAGTAGGGATAAAAGGTTCAAATCCTTGTTCAAAACATTGAGCTACAGCCATCATTAAGATCTCTTGCCTATGTATCATCTGCTAACCAGCCTTTTCAATTTTTCTAGATGCCAAGTTTTTATGTTGTTGTTAGCAAACCTCCCATTTGTTCAATGACCAAAGATTTTCTAGAAAGTATTCATCTTTGTCCCTTTTCTTTGTATTTATCTTAAAATTGATTTCTCTTTTGCCTTTTGTCTCTTCTTCTAAATACATTCTTTCTGATTCTGAATTCAAAATTCTAATCATCCAAACTTTTCAAAGAACGAACATATTTCTAAGAAGCCTAGAAGGCTTTTTATAAACTGTTATAGATAATGTGTACTTCCTCTTTCTTCCCATAAATTTTCATGGACTCCCTACAGAAACGATTCCATGCCTACAATTTCATGGAAAGTCTTTACTTAGTTTGCTATGTGATCACTCAACAGTACAGAAATTCTTTCTTCAGTGTCTGTTATCCTCTGTTTTTATATTTCTGCCATTTACTCATTTTAAAACACTGTATTTTTTTTTTTTTTGGATTCTGCTATAAGCCCCTTCCAAATTAAGTCTTGGCATCTCAAAGTTGTAATTTGAAAACTAACTAGAAAATTTTCAGTTACACCTGTTAGTGCAACATGGGCATTATCTAATTTTATGCAGATGCTTTGTCACTGTCCCTGGATAATAATTTTTTTTCCGTTCCAAATACATATTTACTTACTTAAATCTAATAGAAGGATATAACATTTTTTATATTCTACACATACTCCATTCCAGCATTCTAAGTAATTCTAAAAACCTGTACATGAAAAATCAAGTAAATAATAATCTCTGGAAAGGTAATAAAGATATTACTACTGGAAATCACACAGATGGATGTAAGTTGACTAAATAAAATTAAAAATGAGTAAAAGTACTGTTAAGAATCCTTATGTACAGCCCATATTTATAGGACTACTGCAGATTTTATTTAATGTCTTAAGAGGACTACTGCAGGTTTTAGTTAGTATCTTAAGAATTTTACCCCATTCATTATAAATAATATAGAACAAATAAGGAACCATAAATCAAACTAGATTTGTGGGAAAATGCAATTAGGATTTGCCTCAATGGTGGGGGCTGTCCATAAACCAATTAGGAAGAATGGGTGTCGCAGCAGAATGTTTTAATAAAATCTAATGCACTTGGGAACCAAGATATTGAATGCACTTTGAAGTGACTATCAATGACAGAATACTTTATATGCCTACACTTATTGAATGCTGGAAGGATTTATGATGTAGAGCACAGGCTCTGTCATATGGTCACAAAAAATAATTAGTAGGCAAGAATTTTAAGGTTCTCTAAAATTCTTCATTATATAATTTGAAATTATATATATAAAATGTATATTTATAATTTATATATTTACATATATAAAATTCTTCATTATATAATTTGAAATTTTTGCTATTTAATAGTATTTTTTAGCATAACCTGAGGCTGATAAAAAAAAAAGAGCCCTTTACTTCAAGTGGGAAATTTATACTGCGTTATTCTAATGCGCCTGTTTAGCCAGCTTACTAACAATGAAACAATAAGGATACAAAGACATTAATTTCTGATTTTCATCAGCTTTTTAAAAAAAATTTTTTTAAATTTATTTATGATAGTCACAGAGAGAGAGAGAGAGAGAGAGGCAGAGACACAGGCAGAGGGAGAAGCAGGCTCCATGCACCAGGAGCCCGATGTAGGATTCCATCTGGGGTCTCCAGGATCGCGCCCTGGGCCAAAGGCAGGCGCTAAACCGCGGAGCCACCCAGGGATCCCTTCATCAGCTTTTTAAAAAAGATTTATTATTTATTTGAGAGAAAGAGACAGGAAGAGAGCACAAGCATGGGGAGCCGTAGAGGGAGGAGAAGCAGACTCACCACTGAGGAGGGAGCCCGATGCAGGGGCTCCATCCCAGGACCCCGGAATTGCAACCTGAGCCAAAGGTAGACAACTGACTGAGCCACCGAGGTGCCCCTCCTATTTTCATCAGCTTTAACCTGAAATTTGGATTCAATGAAAGTGATGTGGTTAAGCAGTTGGTAGGCAAGAGCTATACTGTCTTCCAGCTACAGAGGCACTTGAATATTAGCCCGAGGGAGGACCAGCAAATTTGTTGCCATTAGCCTAGACTTCTGAGTAAGTAGGACTGTAATTCAGTGTCTGCCCCACTTGCCAATCATAACTGTTAACGCATCAGAAATTTTGCATTACCTAACGTTACCAGATAACCAAGAATATGATTTCCAAAGTATTACAATTAGCAAATCTTATTGTAGTGGTAGATGAAGCACCTTATCATTAACAAAAATGAGTGTGTATTATCAGCTAAAGTTTTTATAAGAAATTTTAATAATATAACAAAACATTATGATAGTGGTATTTTTGTTAGTAATAGCCAGAAGAGATAACAATGCCTTATATGGTGTGTGTGTGTGTGTGTGTGTGTGTGTATCAACAAATGTTCAACATATATAGACATCTTGTGGAGTCTTGAACAATCAGGCCCTACAGGTAATCGTGAGCAGCAGGAAAAAACATCCAAGTGTTGTGGGTAAGCTACTTTAGGAAGCTTATTACACTGAGATCTAACAGGAGGGGCCTGGAGTCACAGTGATCAGGCTGGACTTTCGAGCAGTGGCCCAAACACAAGGCGGCAAAGACCTTAAATTAGGACACCATCAACAACAACAAAATCCCCTAATGATCTATTTATGTTTTACAAGCATTGTTGGTTTCAGTTTTCAACAAAACTTGCATGAAATGATCATCACGGACAAGAAAACCTAAGCTTTGGTTGCTTCAATAAGCTGGCAGAAATCAGAGTTAGTCAGTAGTACGAAAGAGACCCCTGTGCTTCTGTTTTCCAGGATATGTCCTTAGTCACTATACCAGAAAGCTGGGTTTGGGAAAAATCCTAAAGGAGAATAATCTAGGGCACACGACTGATTGAATGAGGAGATCCAGAGGCAGAGATGAGACAGGCTTCTGACTACAAAGATGCAAATAATTAATGTGTTTAAGTTACATAAAAAATAAACTCTGGAATGGAGGGAAAGCTCAATAAATCACATAGAATTCTACCACCTATTGCTAATTTTGTGCTTTTCCTTCCAGAACAAATGTACAAATATCATGCCCATTTCATATTATGCTCTTCAGACAGAGACCCCTACATAAGTTAATAAAATAAAAATTTATAGTTTATGATTCCTGATAAAGATTATTTGCTGATTAAATGGGAGAACAGGTCTTCTTAGTCGGCTTGGGTTGCTATAACAAAATACCATAGATCAGATGACTTAAATGACAGATGTTCATTTTCTCACATTTCTGGAGGCTGGACATCCAAGATCAGGGTGGCAGCATGGTCTGGTTCTAATAAGAACCCTCTTACTAGTTTGTAGACCATCGCCTTTCACTGTGTCCTCACATGCTAGAGAGTGCTCAAGAGAGTATGGTCTCTCTCTCCCTCCTCTTAATAAGGACACTAAGTCCCATCATGGAGGCCACACTCTTAGGGAGCCATCTCATAAATGTAATCCTGATGGCCCCACCTCCAAACATCATCACATTGGGGGTTAGTGCTTCAACATATGGAGTTTGCAGAATGTAAACATTTAGTTTCTGACATCTTCGTATTGTTCAATTTGGATTAATATGTTTAACAAATGAGGATGAATATTTTCTCATCTTAGTATAAATGCTAAATGCATACATTTGCACAAGTGTTCATGTCTTTTCCATATTAATATCAATTTGTATGAGTTTTTTATCAATAGGTATTAACCATTGGTCGCATTTACTGTAAATATCTCCTACCATCTTTGTTTTTCACTTTTATTTATTTAGCATTTAAAAGTTTTAGTTTTTTTTTCTTTGGTAGAAAAGTTTCTTGGTCTTTACTTGCTCTTTTTATCTCTGGGCTTTGAGCTTCTTTGTATCATTCCTCAGTCAGGATACTGTGAATGTTGTGCACAATGAATATTGACTAATTAAATCATATCCTTCATCTACTTAAAACCCACGGATGATTTCCTACTGAAATGCATTCCCGCTGTGCAGACAGACATTTGGAAGCTGATGGCAATGCCTCTGGTAATGCCTCTACATACTGGCCATTCTCGAATATGCCCTGCTTTCTTAGGCCTCCATAATTTTCCTGTTCCACCAACCTCTAATTCTTCCTCACGCCTTCATTCCTTTAGCTCCTCCTTCTTTTTTTCCTGAATAACCACAAATCACCTTGATGATGCAGCACCACCTCACTAGTTCTAAGAAACCTTTCCCAACAGGCCATATCCCTACTTTGGAGTGGGATTAAGTTTCTCTTCACATTAGGCCTGAAATGCCCGAGGGATGAACTAACTAACAGTAGACACCAGATCAATCTGTATGGACATTATCAGGGAGATTCAGGTGATTCACAAAGTTTGCCAGTATCAAGTGGTGGGTTAAATCTATGGAGATTGGTAAATTTTCCCAAAGGGAAAGTAAGTGTATAGTGAAAAAAAGGCTGAGAACCTGAAACATTTCCTGGAAACTTAATAAATGGATTCTATGGGAGAATTGCAAGAATCGAGTGGTAGGAAGAAAATGGGGGAAGGGATGGTTTAGAAATCAATGAATGAGAGGAAGAGTTTTTTTAATGATACAAGTGGGTTAGTTAAGAAGAGAGTTAAAAGTTCTCTGAAAATCAAAAAGCTATACTGGCATGATGGGATGGAAACCAGACTACAGTTCATTGAGGGATGAATGAGGAATGAAAACAGATATAGGCTTTGGGAGCCATCCTGTCCCATGAGCTATGAAAATCTGAGTTGCTAGTAAGGTAGAATTGCTAAAGTTGGGCACAGGTAATTGTGGTTGGAAATGGAGGAAGATAAAAATCATTAATGGGCTATAATAATGGAATTCATAAACTAATCACTTACGGAACTAGAATACATCTTATAATAAAATATATATTTATGACACTTATCTAAAATGGCTAGAGAAACTTGTGAAGTATAGTTTTTTCAGTGTTAGAAACTCATGAGAAAAAAAAGAAACTCATAAATCTGAATTCAAGGACCTATGGTCACATACACTAAGATATTTCCTAGGAACAGAGTTAAGAAATTGTCTCTAATATAGATCCTGCCTATGTCATTCATTCACTGAAAAATGTATTGAATACATACTATTTCCGGGTCACTAGGCTTGGTATTATTGGTGACAAAGATGTAAGTCAAAAATATTATCCTCAAAATACATATCATTTAGGAAAATAGGTGAGACTATCTCCCAGTTCTTTTATAGAAATAAGCATGTGATACATCAAAGAAATGCCACAGAAAGATATAGAGAATTCTGTGCACTCAGATGATAAAACATTTCAGTTTTAAGACATTATTTTTTTTCATTAGACAATGTTATTTAGCTTTGCAAAATACCTACATTTTTCAGTGGAACCAGGCAGCAATATATTTTAATTTCCTAAAACTTGAATTCTGTACAATTTCAATTAGAGGTAATTATCAGAGAATTATAGTTGCCACATCACAAATTTGTATATTTACAACTTTTATAGTTATTAATGATTACATCTGAACTAACTGCCTCTATTCTGTGTACATCTTAGATCTAAGTAACTATCAATATCACCAGTTTTAGGACCAAAAATTCATTACTGATGAGACCAATACATATTTTCTTTTTATGCAAAAATTCTCACAATAAAACTCACATTTTCTCTTTTGAAATTCACTTGTGGAGATGGCGGAAGAGCAGGGTCCCCAAGTCACCTGTCCCCAACAGATTGCCTAGATAACCTTCAAATCATCCTGAAAATCTACGAATTAGGCCCGAGATTTAAAGAGAGACCAGCTGGAACGCTACAGTGAGAAGAGTTCACGCTTCTATCAAGGTAGGAAGACGGGGAAAAAGAAATAAAGAAACAAAAGGCCTCCAAGGGGGAGGGGCCCCGCGAGGAGCCGGGCTGAGGCCGGGGCGAGTGTCCCCAGGACAGGAGAGCCCCGTCCCGGAGGAGCAGGAGCTGCACCGACCTTCCCCGCGGAAAGGGGCCCGCAGGGAGTTAGAGCAGGACCCAGGAGGGCGGGGATGCCCTCGGGCTCCCTGGGACAGTAACAGGCACCTGCGCCCTGGGAGAGTGCGCCGAGCTCCCTAAGGGCTGCAGCGCTCGGCGGGACCCGGAGCAGCTCGGAGGGGCTCGGGCGGCGGCTCCGCGGAGGGGGCTGCGGGGCGGGAGCGCGAATCCAACAGCGCAGGCTCCGGAGCACAGGGCGCCGGGACACAGCCCGGGATCCGGCCTCCCCCCGGGACACCCAGAGGCCGGGAGGGCCCAGGACAGCGAGGACGCTCCTGCCCCGAGCAGAGCAGATCAGCGGCCCCGCCCCGGAGCCTCCAGGCCCTGCAGACAGAGAGCCCCGGAGTTACTGCGGGGGCTGACTCCAGGGCTCTAGAGCTGGCCCCGCCACTGGGGTTGTTCCTCCCGGGGCCTCACCGGGTAAACAACCCCCACTGAGCCTCACAGTGGCCTCACCGGATAAACAGGATAAACATTACTCACTGAGCCCTACACCAGGCTGGGGACAGAGCAGTTCCCCCAAGTGCTAACACCTGAAAATCAGCACAACAGGCCCCTCCCCCAGAAGACCATCTAGGCGGGCAGGGGAAAAACAAATTATTGACCAAGCAATACTGGAAAGTTCCAGGGGAAGTCAAGGGACTTACAGTATACAGAATCAGAGGATACTCCCCCATGTTTTTTTGTTTTGTTTTTGTTTTTATTTTGCTTTTTGATTTCTGTTTGCTTCCCCTACCCCTTTTTCTTCCTTCCTTTTTTTTCTCTTTTTCGTCTTTTTTTTCTTCCTTTTTTTTCTTCTTTTTTGCTTTTCTTTCCTTCTTTCTCTTCTCTATTTTTCTACTTTTCCCAATACAACTTGTTTTTGGCCACTCTGCACTGAGCAAAATGACTAGAAGGAAAACCTCACCTCAAACAAAGAATCAGAAACAGTCCTCTCTCCCACAGAGTTACAAAATTTGGATTACAATTCAATGTCAGAAAGCCAATTCAGAAGCACGATTATAAAGCTACTGGTGGCTCTACAAAAAAGCATAAAGGACTCAAAACACTTTATGACTGCAGAATTTAGATCTAACCAGGCAGAAATTAAAAATCAATTGAATGAGATGCAATCCAAGCTAGAAGTCCTAACGACGAGGGTTAACGAGGTGGAAGAATGAGTGAGTGACATAGAAGACAAGTTGATGGCAAAGAGGGAAACTGAGGAAAAAAGAGACAAATAATTAAAAGACCATGAAGACAGATTAAGGGAAATAAATGACAGCCTGAGGAAGAAAAACCTACATTTAATTGGGGTTCCCGAGGGCGCCGAAAGGGACAGAGGGACAGAATATATATTTGAACAAATCCTAGCTGAAAACTTTCCTAATCTGGGAAGGGAAACAGGCATTCAGATCCTGGAAATAGAGAGATCCCCCCCTAAAATCAATAAAAAACATTCAACACCTCGACATCTAATAGTTAAGCTTGCAAATTCCAAAGATAAAGAGAAGATCCTTAAAGCAGCAAGAGACAAGAAATCCATTACTTTTATGGGGAGGAGTATTAGGGTAACAGTAGACCTCTCCACAGAGACCTGGCAGGTCAGAAAGGGCTGGCAGGATATGTTCAGGGTCCTAAATGAGAAGAACATGCAACCAAGAATACTTTATCCAGCAAGGCTCTCATTCAAAATGGAAGGAGAGATAAAGAGCTTCCAAGACAGGCAGGAACTGAAAGAATATGTGACCTCCAAACCAGCTCTGCAAGAAATTTTAAGGGGGACTCTCAAAATTCCCCTTTAAGAGAAGTCCAATGGAACAATCCACAAAAAACAAGGACTGAACAGATATCATGATGACACTAAACTCATATCTTTCAATAGTAACTCTGAACGTGAATGGGCTTAATGACCCCATCAAAAGGCGCAGGGTGTCAGACCAGATAAAAAGGCAGGATCCATCTATTTGCTGTCTACAAGAGACTCATTTTAGACAGAAGGACACCTACAGCCTGAAAATAAAAGGTTGGAGAACCATTTACCATTCAAATGGTCCTCAAAAGAAAGCAGGGGTAGCCATCCTTATATCAGATAAACTAAAATTTACCCCGAAGACTGTCGTGAGAGATGAAGAGAGACACTATATCATACTTAAAGGATCTATCCAACAAAAGGACTTAACAATCATCAATATATATGCCCCGAATAAGGGAGCTGCCAAATATATCAATTAATAACCAAAATTAGGACATACTTAGATAATAATACACTTATACTTGGTGACTTCAATATAGCACTTTCTACACTCGATAGGTCTTCTAAACACAACATCTCCAAAGAAACGAGAGCTTTAAATGAAACACTGGACCAGATGGATTTCACAGATATCTATAGAACTTTACATCCAAACTCAACTGAATACACATTCTTCTCAAGTGCACATGGAACTTTCTCCAGAATAGACCACATACTGGGTCACAAATCAGGTCTTAACCAATACCAAAAGATTGGGATCGTCCCCTGTGTATTCTCAGACCATAATACCTTGAAATTAGAATTAAATCACAACAAGAAGTTTGGAAGGACTTCAAACACATGGAAGTTAAGGACCATCTTGCTAAAAGATGAAAGGGTCAACCAGGAAATTAAGCAAGAATTAAAAAGATTCATGGAAACTAATGAGAATGAAGATACAACCATTCAAAGTCTTTGGGATACAGCAAAGGCAGTCTTGAGGAGGAAATACATTGCAATACAAGCATCCATCCAAAAACTGGAAAGAACTCAAATACAAAAGCTAACCTTACACATAAAGGAGCTAGAGAAAAAACAGCAAATAGATCCTACACCCAGCAGAAGAAGAGAGTTAATAAAGATTCGAGCAGAACTCAACAGACCAGAAGAACTGTGGAACAGATCAACAAAACCAGGAGTTGGTTCTTTGAAAGAATTAAGATAGATAAACCATTAGGCCCTAGCCTTATTAAAAGGAAGAGAGAGAAGACTCAAATTAATAAAATCATGAATGAGAAAGGAGAGATCACTACCAACACCAAGGAAATACAAACGATTTAAAAAAAATATTATGAACAGCTATACGGCAACAAATTAGGCAATCTAGAAGAAATGGACGGATTCCTGGAAAGCCACAAATTACCAAAACTGGATCAAGAAGAAATAGAAAACCAGAACAGGCCAATAACCCGGGAGGAAATTGAAGCAGTGATCAAAAACCTCCCAAGACACAAAAGTCAACGGCCAGATGGCTTCCCTGGGGAATTCTATCAAACGTTTAAAGAAGAAACCATACCCATTCTACTAAAGCTGTTTGGAAAGACAGAAAGAGATGGAGTACTTCCAAATTCGTTCTATGAGGCCAGCATCACCTTAATTGCGAAACCAGACAAAGACCCCACCAAAAAGGAGAATTACAGACCAATATCCCTGATGAACATGGATGCAAAAATTCTCAACAAGATACTAGCCAATAGGATCCAACAGTACATTAAGAAAATTATTCACCATGACCAAGTAGGATTTATTCCTGGGACACAAGACTAGTTCAACACTCGGAAAACAATCAATCTTATCAGCAAGAGAAAAACCAAGAACCGTATGATCCTCTCAATAGATGCAGAGAAAGCATTTGACAAAATACAGCATCCATTCCTGATCAAAACTCTTTAGAGTGTAGGGATAGAGGGGACATTCCTCAACATCTTAAAAGCCATCTACAAAAAGCCCACAGCCAATATCATTCTTAATGGGGAAACACTGGGAGCCTTTCCCCTAAGATCAGGAACAAGACAAGGCTGTCCACTCTCACCACTGCTATTCAACATAGTACTAGAAGTCCTAGCCTCAGCAATCAGACAACAAAAACACATTAAAGGCATTCAAGTTGGCACAAAAGAAGTCAAACTCTCCCTCTTCACAGATGACATGATACTCTACATAGAAAACCCAAAAGACTCCACCCCAAGATTGCTAGAACTCATACAGCAATTTGACAGTGTAGCAGAATACAAAATCAATGCCCAGAAGTCAGTGGCATTTCTATACACTAACAATGAGACTGAAGAAAGAGAAATTAAGGAGTCAATCCCATTTACAATTACACCCAACAACATAAGATACCTAGGAATAAACCTAACCAAAGAGGTAAAGGATCTATACCCTAAAAACTATAGAACACTTCTGAAAGAAATTGAGGAAGACACAAAGAGATGGAAAAATATTCCATGCTCATGGATTGGCAGAATTAATATTGTAAAAATGTCAGTGTTACCCAGGGCAATTTATACGTTTAATGCAATCCCTATCAAAATACCATGGACTTTCTTCAGAGAGTTAGAACAAATTATTTTAAGATTTGTGTGGAATCAGAAAAGACCCCGAATAGCCAGGGGAATTTTAAAAAAGAAAACCATATCTGGGGGCATCACAATGCCAGATTTCAGGTTGTACTACAAAGCTGTGGTCATCAAGACGTGTGGTACTGGCACAAAAACAGACACACAGATCAATGAGAATCCAGAAGTGGACCCTCAACTCTATGATCAACTAATATTCGATAAAGGAGGAAAGACTATCCACTGGAAGAAAGACAGTCTCTTCAATAAATGGTGCTGGGAAAATTGGACATCCACATGCAGAAGAATGAAAGTAGACCACTCTCTTGCACCATACACAAAGATAAACTCAAAATGGATGAGAGATCTAAATGTGAGACAAGATTCCATCAAAATCCTAGAGGAGAACACAGGCAACACCCTTTTTGAACTCGGACACAGTAACTTCTTGCAAGATACATCCACGAAGGCAAAAGAAACAAAAGCAAAAATGAACTATTGGGACTTCATCAAGATAAGAAGCTTTTGCACAGCAAAGGATACAGTCAACAAAACTAAAAGACGACCTACAGAATGGGAGAAGATATTTGCAAATGACGTATCAGATAAAGGGCTAGTTTCCAAGATCTATAAAGAACTTATTAAACTCAACACCAAAGAAACAAACAATCCAATGGGCTAAAGACATGAACAGAAATGGGCTAAAGACATGAACAGAAATCTCACAGAGGAAGACATAGACATGGCCAACACGCACATGAGAAAATGCTATGCATCACTTGCCATCCGGATAACACAAATCAAAACCACAATGAGATACCACCTCACACCAGTGAGAATGGGGAAAATTAACAAGGCAGGAAACAACAAATGTTGGAGAGGATGCGGAGAAAAGGGAACCCTCTTACACTGTTGGTGGGAATGTGAACTGGTGCAGCCACTCTGGAAAACTGTGTGGAGGTTCCTCCAAGAGTTAAAAATAGAGCTGCCCTACGACCCAGCAATTGCACTGTTGGGGATTTACCCCAAAGATACAGATGCAATGAAACGCCGGGACACCTGCACCCTGATGTTTATAGTAGCAATATCCACAATAGCCAAACTGTGGAAGGAGCCTTTGTGTCCATTTAAAGATAAATGGATAAAGAAGATGTGGTTTATGTATACAATGGAATATACTCAGCCATTAGAAATGACAAATACCCACCATTTGCTTCCACGTGGATGGAACTGGAGGGTATTATGCTGAGTGAAATAAGTCAATCGGAGAAAGACAAACATTATATGGTCTCATTCATTTGGGGAATATAAATAATAGTGAAAGGGAATAGAAGGGAAGGGAGAAGAAATGGGTAGGAAATATCAGAAAGGGAGACAGAACATGAAGACTCCTAACTCTTGGAAATGAACTAGGGGCGGTGGAAGGGGAAGAGGTTAGGGGGTGGGGGTAAATGGGTGATGGGCACTGAGGGGGGCACTTGATGGGATGAGCACTGGGTGTTATTCTGTTTGTTGGCAAATTGAACACCAATAACAAATAAATTTAGTATTAATAAACAGAATAAATTCACTTGGATAAGTTAGAAAATGTTGCTTAAAACATAAGGCTTGCGTGACACTTAAAATGTAATACATTAGTCTAAAATACTTACAGAGACTAGTTTAAATATGATTATAATAAGTAAAAACTAAAATAGTATTGTGGGTATTATAATAAGTTCTTATTAAATTAGCATTGTCCTGGGATCCCTGGGTGGCGCAGCGGTTTGGCGCCTGCCTTTGGCCCGGGGCGCGATCCGGGGGACCCTGGATCGAATCCCACATCAGGCTCCCGGTGCATGGAGCCTGCTTCTCCCTCTGCCTGTGTCTCTGCCTCTCTCTCTCTCTATCTGTGACTATCATAAATAAATAAAAATTTAAAAAAAAATTAGCATTGTCCTATGATGATTACCCCTCAAAAAAAAAGCCCCCAAAACTTACAATATAGTTTTTCAGATAGGTGGAATGAGGATACAGTGTTAGTGAAAATAATAACATGGAATAAAATGACAAATATTTCAATTACAAAAATCTAGAAGACTTTAGTATTATACTCAACTCTTCTTCTTGACAATAAATTATGTCCTGCCTTGTACTCAAGAGGATCTAAGATAGCTCATGAAGATACATGCAGTACAGAAGAAAGCATAAGCATGGAGTGGGTGAATTAGTTCCCATACATTGTGGGCAAGTGATTGCATATTTGGAGCCTCACCTCTCTCATGGGTCAAAATAAAAAATTACACTGGCTGACCTCTAAGATCCTTTCTACACCTTTATAACCTAACGTGTGTATTTATTAATTCAACAAATATTGAGTACAAACAGTATTATCAGAGAATTCACCCAGCTTTAGAGCTAAGTGGAATCTCAAAAAGCCCATAAACCCCCTGCTGGAATCCACAAGGGCTATGGAAATACATCCCTGTTTACATTTCAAGGCTGATTTTTCTCAGCTCTATCACCTTTATAACGACCTCAGTTTTATAGATTCTAGACTTCTTTCAGGCTAAGATCCAGTAACTTGATTTAAAAATGGTTCTGCAACAACTGTATGAAATAAGGAAGTCCCAGAGATAGCTGAGAATACTATGGTTATGTCATTTTAAATTTACAACTGAACTGGAACACACTTGGCACTAAGATTTTATTTCAAAATGTTGTCTCTGTAGCCTAAAATAGTTCTGAAAGCAATATCGGACGACACAGTTTCTCTTAAATTGTTTTGTTTAAAGTAATAGGCATCGGTGGTCCTTTAAATTCTCCATTGTAGAGGAAAAAGGAGATTGATAGCCTTTCCTAACGAAACGAGATTCAATAATCAAATGATAAAAAAGAAATCTTGACAGTTGAAGGCTAAAAACGTTTACTCAAAAGCTGTTCTCTCCTTGCAGTTAAATATGGGAAAAGGCCACATATTTAAGTGCTTGAGTGTGATTCTTGCTATCAACTTGTCTCCAGAGAGTCATCAGAGATTTCAATTTAGACTATGCTGTTTAGCATCTGTCTTGTAGAACTGATAAAATCCCTGAATGCCTGAGACAGCTTGGCTAATACACTGTCACACCCAACACAAAGGCCAAAGAAATGAGTGAGCTAAATGTGAACGGAGAATATAAATGGGTAAGAGTTTAAAATATATTCTATTCCTCGTACATCTTCAATGTTGAAAGTGTGGTATATAGTTTATACCTAAATGTACCTCTTCTGTACCTTGCAACTGATTTCCTTCTTACTGAATAATTACAGTAAAAATGTTATTTTTGTATATGTGAAGAAACTGTGACCATTTGTATCTTACATATCATGAATATTTTAATAGAAAATGTGAAAATCTTTGTGTCTAATGATCCAAACTGATATTCTCCAGAAAATAAAAAAAACTAGCTATTTAATAGAAAAACAATTTTGGAACTGTCTACAATAAAAGTTAGATAGGTAAAAAAGACTTCTGTCTTTCCATCAGTCTACTGGCTCCCTCTAATATAAAGTAGTTTGAGGGATCCCTGGGTGGCGCAGCGGTTTGGCGCCTGCCTTTGGCCCGGGGTGCGATCCTGGAGACCCGGGATCGAATCCCATGTCGGGCTCCCGGTGCATGGAGCCTGCTTCTCCCTCTGCCTGTGTCTCTGCCTCTCTCTCTCTCTCTGTGTGACTATCATAAAAAAAAAAAAAAAAAAACTAAAAAAAAAATAAAGTAGTTTGAAAGTTGATATAATTATAAGATGTTAAATACACTGATTATAAATTATAGACTCTAAAGGACAGATACAAGAAGAAAAGGATGTGCAAAAACATGGATGTTATCACACAAAGTACACAACTGCAACTTAACTAGATGATAACATGATGATACATACAAGGTTAGAGTCTGAGCAGTCTGGGTTCTTTTCCACTATGATTTCTACCACAGTTTGTTCAACCATAAAGAAATGCTAAGAATGTAAAAAGCCAATAAGAAGGAATGAAGATGTACCTAAGTAGTACCTAAGACGTAACTAAGTAGTCTATCCTAAGTAAAGTCAGAAATGTTTCATTCATATTCCATATGTAATATGTTTTTAAATTTTTATCGACCTCATGATTTATTTTTTAATAAAGAAAGTACATTTTTCCTGAGCCAAGAACTTCATTTGTGAATGCCAGCTGAAATTAAGCCAGCTTGTGGCCAAAATAAAGCCAACAGATAACATGAAGAATACACTCTTAATCTCTTCTCTATTCACAACAAACCAATCTTGGCCATTAGTCTAACTAACCCCACTAGACACTCCCTACTTGCTGATCTGGATTTATCAATAGCTTTCTTTACATTTAGATTTTTATTCTTACATAGTCCTGGTTTACTTTAGATGTATGCATTCAAATTATGGTTTGAATAGAATTTGTAAGCATGATTTGAAATATATTGTATATCAGAATATTATACAAACATTCCTCATCCTTATAGAAGTAATTTACACACACACACACACACACACACACACACACACACACACACAAAGCCTGAGTCAGTGACAAGTTTCCTCATGTCTTTCCTTTGAAACATGTTACTGAATCTTTGTTTTTACTATAGGATGAAATGTAAGATAACCTTGCCTTTTAAATAAATACAGGGAGAGTTCAGAAAACACCTTCCCCTAACTAGTCTACTTCAGTTCTTTGATAGCTAAGAAGTACTAAACCTCAAAAGTTAAAATGATTTCTAGCATGAACACCTCTTTCTTCAATCATACAAATATTTATAACTAAAAATTAGGAGAAAACGGGATCTATCAAAAATGAGTCAACATCTCACATATATCAGAATGGTTATCATCAAAAAGACAAGAAATAAGCGTTGGCAAGGATGTAGAGAAAGGAGAACCCTCATGCTCTTTTGGTGGGAATGTAAATTGGTATAGCCACTATGGAAAACAGTATGGAGTTTCCTCAAAAATTGGAAGCAAAACTATCATAGGACATGCTATTCCACTTCTGAATATTTATCTGAAGAAAATAAAAATTTGAAGATGTATATGCACCACTATGTTTATTGCACCATTATTCACAATAGCTAAGACATGAAAAGAACTTAAGTGTCCACATGATAGATAAAGAAATGGGTATATATACATAATGAAATACTACTCACCAATAAAAAAGAAGGAAATCTTACCTTTTGTGACAACCTGAATGGGCCTTGAGGATATCATTTTTAAAAAAATTAACTAAGATAAGGCATAAATTATGTGGGAGTAAGGGAAGAGATAAATTATGGTCTGTGATGAAAGGGCTAATTAATGAATTTAAGAAAACATTTTTTTCCTGAAAAAAAAAAATGTTTCTGATGAGGAAGATCACATAGAGGGCAAACTTTGTTTCCTGTTTACAAAAAATGGGGGAAAGAAGGACTCATAGCAGAAGACCTTTCAAATCCTTTTGGGATCAGAGAAGCAGATAATCAGAGAAGCAAAATAAATACATATGCAAATAGTATTCATAACCACCACTCTTTTGACATCAGAGAAGGATTTTGGATTATGAATCCCAGAAGAATGCTACCCCCTATTCTGATCCAGAAACCTACTTCAGATTATAGTCTAGGAAAAGCCAATTATAGTCTAGGAAAAGCCATCTCATTCATTTGTATTAAAATGAGATCTAGCAGAGCATCAAAACAAAGATACTGTAAGAAAAAAATGTATCAAAAAACCATGAAACTTATCAATTGAAGAAAAATACAACACAGAAACAAATACTGTAACCAAATAATTTATCACAAATTTAAAAAGCTTGGTGAATCAACTAGTTCTATGGAAGACCAGAAAGTAGAAATGTAAGAATTATGACAGAGAAGAAATGGCAATGTGGCAATGATGAAACATAAGCTGGGAGCTTTCTAAGAACAAGTAGGAATAAAAAATTCAAAATATGCAGATGAAACCGGGAGAGGCAAAAGGAAAAAAAAAAAACACTGCAAAAATACACACAGGATATCGGTGATTGTATTTAAAAAATGGAGATGTCGGAAAGAAATAGTCTGGGCAAGGAGAACTAGCATGTATAACCAAAGTTCTGAAAGAAAAAATTGAAAAGAATAGGGGGGAGATACTTAAAATTGCAGTTGAAAAAACTTTTCTGGCCCACCTGGGTGGCTCAGTGGTTGAGGGTCAGCCTTTGGTCAGGTTGTGATCCTGGAGTCCTAGGATCCAGTCCTGCATTGGGCTCCCCACAGGGAACCTGCTTCTCCCTCTGCCTATGTCTCTGCCTCTTTCTCTGTGTCTCTCATGGATAAATAAAATCTTAAAAAGAAAAAGAAAAAAAACCTTTCTGAAATATAAGTATTACTTAACTGAAATGCAGATAGCACTAGAAAAATCTTACTGAAAAAGTCATATCTGTGATCAATGGAAAAATAAAGCAAGCAGGCAAACAAACAAAGATATATACATGCTAGTGAATTTATCAGAACGAAAAAAATAAAAAGGTCCTTTGTGTACATCATCAAAAAGATCATATTATCACTTATAAGAATCAGGTTGACTTTATGTTTTCCAATTTTAATATTTCATGCCAGAAGACAACATGTCAACACCTATAAGATTCACAAGAAAGGGTAAGCCAAATTATATAATTCCAGGAACATTGCCCTTCAATTATAAAGTCTATAGGTAAATCATTTTTGAATTTCAAGTATTCAAAGAAAACTGTTGCTATAAACCACTCTTGAGGAAACTCTTTGAAGACAAACTTGAAATTCTTAAGAGAAGACAGGCTGTTGAGCATTCATATAAATAGCTATAGGAATTACAATTTAGATTGACTTTAGCATGACAGCATAGAATGTAAAAGATATTTATCATATGCAAATGATATAACTAACACAAACTGGGAGAGAGATGAAAAAGAAGATGGAGATACAGAAAGTTTGCTATTTGCTTCATCTGCTACCATAAGGAGTCAAAGGATTTTATTTAGAGTACAAACCATTATGTACTTGGACCAAGGTAGGTACAAAGTAAAGTGATACTATTGACTAAAATCAGGTGGTGCTATAGAAGGAGGAAGAGGAGAAAACAGTCTAAATTTTTTCATTGCTCAGAGTAGGGAATTAATAGCTAGTACATAAAAAATAGAGGCTTATAGATGCTATATACAGTTGTAATTTTAAAGATAACCATTATAACAAAAGAAAAATGTTTGTTCCCTTTCATGTACATGAGCAAAAAAACCCAATCCACATAAGGATTTTTAAAAAGATTTATTTATTTATTTATCTATTTATTTATTTATTTAAGAGAGAGAGAGAGAGAGAGAGAGAGCAAAAATAGGGGAGGGGCAGAGTGAGAAGGAGGAGGAAGTAGACTCCCTACTGAGTGAGGAGCCTGAGGTGGGGATCATGACCTGAACTGACACCAAGAGTCCAATACTTAACCTTCTGTGCCACTCAGGCACCTGCAAATAAGAATGATTTTATAAAACTAGAAAATATTATAGAGTAATTGCGCAGAACCCAGACCAAGTATCGCTGCTATCAATAAATATAAAAGGATTAAACAAACTTTCAGTTTGGATCAGAAGGAAAAACATACCTCTATGCTAAAACAAAGTTACTTGGAAAGATTGAAAAAAAAAGAGTAGATACAAATCTACCAAGAAAATGCAAATTAAAAGCCCAAATTAAATGCTATTCTTAATAGGAAAAGACAACACAGCTACTAAATTCAAGAACAAGATAAGTATTCCTCTATTATCTCTATTATTTAACATTATTTACTATTTTATTAGAGGCACTTGCCAATAAAATTTGGTAAGAGAAAAAAAGTTTTAAAAAATTATGAGACATGAGGGATGCCTGGGGGTGGCTCAGTGGTTAAGTATCTGCCTTCAGCCCAGGGCGTGATCCTGGATATTCGGGATCCAGTCCCACATTGCGTTCCCTGCATGAAGCCTGCTTCTCCCTCTGCCTGTGTCTCTGCCTCTCTCTCTCTCTCTGTGTGTCTCTCATGAATAAATAAATAAAATCTTTTAAAAAATTAGGAGAAATGAGATAAAACAGTGAATTCTGAAAACTATACACCTAGAAAAGCAAACAAAGCCAACCAAAAATTGACAAATAATGTGGAAAATCAGTATTCACAGATAAAATTAATATGCAGAAAAGTATAATGTTTATATATAAAAATGACAACCAATTAGAAGATATAAGCTAAGAGACCTCAATATTAGTGAAATATTAATATATGGAAATAATTTATAGGAAATGTATAAGATCTATATGAAGACACTTCAAAATATGACTGAAAGATACAAAGAAGACTTGCAAAATAGAAAACAATTTTCTGTGATAGAAAGACTACACATCAT
This sequence comes from Vulpes lagopus, assembly GCF_018345385.1. Taxonomy (NCBI): domain Eukaryota; kingdom Metazoa; phylum Chordata; class Mammalia; order Carnivora; family Canidae; genus Vulpes; species Vulpes lagopus. The sequence goes on along the minus strand of NC_054825.1, from coordinate 108,417,472 downwards.
GAAATGATCAATTTCACTAAGTCAGTTTATAAATTTAACACAATCACAATAAAAAAATAACCTGGTTTCTCTTTTTAGAAATAGACAAGATGATTCCAAAGTTTATATGTTATAATAAACCAACAAGATTATGTAGGAAATCTTTGAAAAATAATCAGTCTATGCAGCTACAAGAATAGAACAGTAATCAGCAATAGATGTAAATAATGATATAATTCAATATATCACTAAGTAGACCTCAAATCAATGGGGAATACATGGACTACTCATTAGTTGGTATGTTGGTATTGGGACAACTCATATACATTCAGAAAAAAATAAAATTGGATCAATTCTTCATACTTTATAACATTAGTTTCAAATGGATGAAATGTTCAGATGAAAAAAAAAATTGTCCTTAAAAAAAAAAATCCGTAGAATGGATCTACAAAGTCTTACACATCCTGCTTCTGCTATTTCTCTTCCAGTTTCCTCTCCTACTACTCCCCATAATTAACTTTGCTCCAACACACTGGTTTCCCTTCTGTTCTTTGAACACACCAGCAGTTATATTACTAACTTTGGAAATTTGTTCTGATTGTTCCCTCTGCTTGGAGTGTTCTCCCTTTATATGTTTGTTTGGTGAACTCCCTTACCTCTTCTAAGTGCCTGCCCAAACCTTGTCAGTGAGAACCACCATGACCATGCCATTTAATATTAACAGTCTCCCTGCCTTGGGGCCCCCTGACTTTTTATCCAGCTCTGCTTTTTCTTTTTTCTTCAGTGTTCATACTATATCCTTCTAACATACTATGGAGTGTATTTATAATGTTTATTGTTTATTGCCTTCCTACCAAAGCTAAATTACAAACTCTAATAATGGATTATTGTTTGTTTTTTCCTTATTAGATTAATAGTGCCTGGTAAAGAATAAGTGTTCAGTAAGTATTTGTTGAATTAATGATTAGTTAATTACTAATTACTAATTAACTAACTTAATTAGTAGAGAGGAGAGTAGAGAGGAGACATTGCTGATGAATGTAGAAAGGCTGTATCATTCAATATACAGTGCTGAGACAACTGTATTCACATAAAAAGTAAAATTGAAGCTCTACCTCACACCATATACAAATTAAATTCCATGAGATATAAAGACTTAAATATTAAACACTAGAGAAGATATAAAGAAACAGGAAGCCTCATTCCTGTTGGTTAGAATGATACAGCCACTTTGGAAAACATTTGGCATTGTCTAGTAAAGCTGCATATATAAAGATGCCACTGTATTCCTAGGCATCTAGGAATTTCATACATCAAGTGTCATCTTATCTCTTTCTAGCTCAATCCCTATGAAGCCCCAACTCTAAAACCCTTCACTGTAATTATCATCTACCTCCTTTTCCTTTGTTCTCTCTGTCTGCACTTCATGGTCAATCAGCATATCAACTCGTCCCTTGGACTCCCCTCAACTCCCTTAACACTCTCTTGGGTTTTTGGATTTTGCAAAATCTCAATGGCTGGTTAAATAAACTCTTTACCAACTCTCTGCTAACACCTATGCACCTAAAAGACAGTATTTTATTACACTCCCCTATTCTTTCTCCCCACTCACACAAATGACTCTTTCACATCATTTATTCTCTCCCCAAACCTCTAGAACTCTTCTCCACCCACATTCAAAGCTAATAATCTTGCTTCTCTTCACTGACAAATAGAAATGACATAGAGAATTCCCATATGCTTCCACCACCACATTTATGTACTTAACCTATAAAACATACACTACCTTCCTTCAGGTGTGCATCAGAACACATGCTTTCTCACTGTTCACCTCAGTACAGCTTTCCATAACCGCCCGTGTTTAAAATTGATACTACACACTTCACACTCCCTAATCTTCCTTCTAGAACAGCGTACTGGATAGTAAAATTTAAATCAAAGGAGTGCTATTTATATTAAATCATTTAAATAGAGGTAAAACACACCAGGGCAGGGCTAGTCTGAAGGAAAAGGAAATAAACACAGCTGATGTTCATTAATTTGTGGAGGATTTGTTGTCCTAGGTTCCAGGCATTTAGGACTGAACAAGCCAGGTAAGATCCCTGCTCTCCTGGAATTTATTATGGAAGGATCAAGCAATCTTTAAATTGCGTGTTTAAAATAAGACAATAGCAGTTATTAGATGACGTTCTGACATATTTGAAAATTTATATGTGAGGTTGGGGAGGAAAGAGCAACAAGTCAAAGGTGATGCTAAGATCTTCAACCTGGTCTGATCTACAGGAATAGGAAAGTTAAGATGTGCACAAAGCCAACTAGAGTCAGACTGTGAGGAAAAGAGCAAATCCACTGAAACCACTGTTTTCATTTTGGCTTTCAATCCTTGCAAGTTCACACATAGACAATCGAAGTATTTATAGAATAATGATTGTATCTCTATAAATTTCCCCCTCCTATAAAACATACCTTGAAGTATGTGAAATTTATAAGGATCACATATATAAATTGAAATCAACATGCTAATTCTACCTATGCTATATTCTAGTTGGAAGAAAAACTGGCTAGAAATAGTATGTTCAGGACACCTGGGTGGCTCAAAGGTTGAGCGTCTGCTTTCAGCTCAGGGCGTGATCCTCAAGTCCTGGGATCAAGTCCCACATCAGGCTCCCCACATGGAGCCTGCTTCTCCCTCTGCCTGTGTCTCTGCCTCTCTCTCTGTGTCTCTCATGAATAAATACATAAAATCTTTTAAAAAAAAAAAGAAATAGTATGTTCATCTTACACTGATAAAAAATTCAACTACATCTTTATACATGTTTCTCCTTTAGGAACATTTTCTGAACAATATACAATAATACAGGATTAAGGTTTTGTAAGTGATAAATCTTGTCATTTTATTTGATTTATCCAATCAAATGTGACTCGGTATTTTAGAAGCACAAAGTAATTTAAAGATCTTTTCAGATCTCTTCTGGCTTTAAGTTGTCTTCTGATACATAGCAGGATCAACACAGATCTAGATAAGACTACTCTTAGAGCCATTTTAATGTTAAACTGCCATTCTTCCAAAAAGCAATTTATATCTTCAGTTTATTTAAGAATGTGTAATAAATTTTGTGCGGAGGAAAAATCAGGTTTATAAGGTATTGAGGAAAGGGAAATATATGGTGAGATTTAAAAGGGCAGTACAGGTGATTAATGAGCTGGAGAGATTGATTGATGAGGAAAGATTAAAAGAATTAACTATGTATGAAATGACTAAGTAAAAAAATATATGTATATATATTTTAGGACTAATAAATATATATTTCTTTTAATAAATAAGAAAATTATTTCACTTGTTACAGAATAATAGAACACTCCATGAGGATATTTAAAACAGGACTGGAGAAGGGAGAAGTATACAAAGGCCTGAGAATCTATGAGCACCCACATATGAATTACCCAGCTTTAATGAAGTGCACATTATTAATCCCAGGCCCTGTGGTAGTACATCATTTCCAATTCAGGAGCATGCCAACGTTATACAAGGGGAACAAATATTTTTTTCCAATCATATTAGATTTAAAAACTTTTATGGATCACTTATATATATTTTACTACTTAAAAAAAAACACATAAAAGCAGAATCTCTAATCGGATAAAACAGAAGAATTGCCTACTATGGGAGATCTGGTTCCAATATCAGGATAGTAGTACTGGGAAATGTTAGGCTGTCAGTGTCAAAGGCCAATTTTGTGGTAAAGTTTTTACTTCATGTGCAGACACAAATATAGGTTTAGAGACCATGATTCAAATCATGCTAAGCTATATTCAAGCTTTCCTTTGATACTTTTAAGAATGTCTAAATGAGGATGCACTTTTGGGGCACCTGGGTGGCTCAATTGGTGGAGTATTCAACTCTTGGTTTTAGCTCAGGTCATGATCTCCAGGTTGTGAGACTGGGCCCCAAGTCTCCTCCATGCTCAGTGGGGAGTCTGCTTGTCCTTCTCCCTCCCCCTTTGTCCCTCCTCCGTCACCCCTCCCCCTACAACTTCCTCAGCACGGTCATGATCTCTGTCTATAAAATAAATAAATAAATAAATCTTAAAAAAATAAATGTACATGCATTTTCTCTGGCCAATAATTTCAGCACAGTTATCTCATCCTGTTTACAGGAGGAAATAATTAGTGCAAATTCACAGGAAGTTATTCTCTATTGAGGAAGTCCAAGAGACTTATGAGAACAGCCTAAATTAATACTAATGATATATTGAAAAGTAATTAAAGTCATTTATGTAAATTCATGCATGATATTCATATGATTTGAAATGAACCTATTTAATTTTCAAATAGTTAAACATAAGTTAATGTAAGAAACTTCATCCTATAATGTATCTGAGAGTATTTGAGACAGCAGGCATTCCTTTTTATCTCTATAAAGAAAAATATGCTTAGTGAGGCTTATACTTGAAAATCAACATAATTATGTATTTTTATGGTGATTTTCTTTGATTTTTTTCCTTCAAAAGGTGAGTTTCTAGCCCTGTAAAAAGAGATATGTTCCAATATTTGATGTGCCAAATATTGGTATATTATAAACTATAAAACTAAATGAAAACATTTATATATTTCTTTGATACCTTGTTATCTAGTGCTACAGGAACTAGAAACTGTTTGATAGAAATATTACAAAAATCACTACAGTAAAACTCAAATTTCAATTATTTTGAAAATTGTCCTAAGCTTTTAGAAGTCATGAAATTAAAAAGACAAATAAAGGGATGCCTCGATGGCTCAGTCAGTTATGTATCTGCTTTGGGCTTAGGTAGATCCAGCCACATGGGGCTCCCTGCTCAGCGGGAAGCCTACTTCTCCCTCTCCCTCTGCCTGGCGCTCCCCCTGCTTGTGCTCTCTCTCTCTCTGTCAAATAAATAAATAATTTAAAATAGAGATAAATAAATAAAATAAAAGTTATGAAATTATCTTTCACAACCAAGGATCAAAAGACAGGAAAAATATTTTTTCCTTTCTTTTAGATTCCTTGCAAATAACTGACATACCTTGAATTTTAAAACAAAAGGTCAAATATTTGCTTCAATTAATTTAAAATTCTCATTTCAAAATTTAAAAAATTTAGAATACTTGTCCAACACTGACACTGAACTAGCTTTAATAAGTCTCAAAATACTAAAGAATAAGCATCTTAATGCCTTTCAATTTCAGAACAAGGAGGTTTGCATTTTCTTTCTAAATCTTGTGGTTTGGGCTTTTAAAAATATTTTACACAACTAATAACATGGACAATAGTATGCTGAGTACTTGTAATTATAGATAAATATTTAATATCAGCTTTAGACAAAGGTTTACCTAGGAAAAGAGAGGCATTGTACATGTATATTTAATATATACACATATGTAATCACATATATATGCATATGTAGTGAATTATATACATACGTAGTCATATATACATATCTATGTGTACATGTATATACACATAGATAGTATAGTCACATATATGTATGTGACTACATATACATGTTAGGCCTCTTCCTAGGTTGTTTTTTTTTTTTTTTACAACCTCTTAGAGGAATTAGAACCTTAAAAAAAAAAAGTACAATTCCATCAATCAAACATAGGGTATTAATCCAAGAAATTTGCTGATACAAGAAAACATAAAGTGCTCATTATTAAAGACTGCCAATATTTTGTAGCTTCTCCACCAGGTAATAAAACTATAAGTACAGAGTACATCAGCAGCCCTAATAAAATTGATAGGTCTTCTCAGTCTGACAGGGCAAGGAATAAAACACAGATGAGCTACCCATAAATGAATAGCCTAATATCAATCACTTCTTCTCTGCTATCATGCAAAAGTAAGAGTAGATAACAAACTTATTTTTCTTCCTAGTATAAACCATTACTCGTGGAGGAAATTTCAGTATTTCTACTTGTAAAACTGCTACTCTTTTATGTCATTTAAAACATCATTTGAAAATTATGACACACACACACACACACACACACATATATAGTTCATTGTGCACTATATTTGACTTAATAGAACTCTACACTAACAACGCATTTGATATCCTTTTTAATAAAGTCAAAGTTAATCTAAGTGACACAATGCCACTGACAAGTTGTATGAACTTTGTTCATACTGGATCCTTGTACCATTCATAAGGACTACCTCCAAAACATTAAAGAGTAAGAGGAAAAAATTTAATAAAAATTGCATTACTGCAAAAAATGCTTAGTGCTATAATAATCAAAACCCCAATCAACTTTAATTGCACAAAACTCCTTAAGATTTTGCTTCTTCTGACCAAAGTCCAGAGCAGGTATCTCTACCTTCTACTTGACAATTCTGGGTTCAGCCTCCTTTACACAGTGGCTTTATCCTTTTCCAGGTCCTAGGAGTTCTTTCCATTAAGTCAGCTGATGGGAAGGAGAGAGAATGAATGAATGATTGCCCCTGTGAAGTTTCAAGGAACTGTACTGGGAGTAACATATATTATTTCCACATAGATTCCATTGTGTCAGTAAAATAGCATCTCTAGCTGCAAGGGAGGCTGGGAAATGTAGTCTAGCTTTGTGCTCAGGAACATGAGAGAACAGGTTTATAAGACTCTAACTAGCGTTTGCTGAAATCCACTGGTTTCATTGCTAAATCTCCCTTTCTCTCTTCTTTCACCAATCAGTTAGGGTCTTCATAGATAACCCAAGCATGGTATAAAGCTCACAACTGAGGATCTTTGAGCAATGTGGCACATATGAACTCAAAGGGGACCTTACCTCAGTACACCCACATCCAATGGTAGAAGAGGACAAGGGAGTCACAGTGAGTACTTCCATTTAGGAATGGAAAATAGAGATACAGCAGGCCCTGCCAAGAAGGCAGCATGAGATTCTGTTGTCATGGGAGTGACAGAAACTCCTTGTTTGGAACCTGACCCCATTCTCTGGAGGGACCTCTGTCCTATACTCTCTTCCATGGGTCCTGAGTCTGCCCTCGAGGACTTTCCTATTTGTTTGTTATCCTACATGAGATACTGGATATACTACATCAGAATTGGGGATACAGCTCCTTTAGTAGCTGCACAGTTTCATAATTTGCTTCTTGGTTGCAAGTTTAAGGATCCAAATGTTTGTATTAGGAATTAATAGGTAAAGACTTTTTTAGTCTCATCTCATGGTTTCTTTGGCAATATAATGATCCCAAACAGCATGGGCTTATGTGTTTCTTTCTAGTTAGTTTCTTTCTAGTCCATTAATAACCACAACTAAAGATCTTGCCTAGTGCTACTTCTCTAGCCTGGTTTATTTCCTTGCTTTCTTCACCCCCATGACACTCTCTCCATGTGGATGTGCATGGACAAGTGTGTATGTTCCCATAATCGTGGCTACTCTAAAACAGTCTGTAGAACAAATTAGGAGAGCCATATATGTAATTTGATCTAGGCTTCAGGGTTCCAACAGATTTTTTAAAAGATTTTATTATTTATTCATGAGACACAGAAAGAGAGAGAGAGGCAGAGACACAGGCAGAGGGAGAAGCAGGCTCCATGCAGGGAGCCCGAAGTGGGACTGGATCCCAAGGTCTCCAGGATCACACCATGAGATGAAGGTGGCATTAAACCACTGAGCCACCAGGGCTGCCCCCAACAGATTTTTTTTAAAGATTTTATTTATTCATTTGACAGAGAGAGAGCACAAGCAGGAGGTAGTGGCTCCCCACTGAGCAGGAAGCTCGATGAGGGGCTCAATCATAAGACCCCAAGATCCTGACCTGAGCCAAAGGCAGACATTTAACCAACTGAGCCACTCAAGTGCATCATCCAACAGATTGTTTAATTGAGATATTTAACTAGGCCTTTGTATCTAAGAACTTTCTTAAGCATATTTATTACAATTTGGTATCAAGAAACAGTTACATTTTACAAACCTGTATGGCTTTCGATGACTGAAATTTCTCCATTGCCATTTTTCTCTGCTTGGAAATGAGCCAATTCATGCCTGTTCTCATGTCTTCCTTGGAACACCTTGCTGAAGGCACCAAGAATAGCCACATAAACTATTATTCTGAGCCTTCCCAAGTTTCTCCCCAGGGCCACAGCCTCAATAGGAGCAAAGTCTGCTTTCCAAATTGTTATAATTGACATTAAATGTTTTGTTCACAGAATCCCAAGATTGCTCAGTTTTTTAGTGTACTATATACCTTTTTTGTTTTTACAGCTCTGCTGCCCAGTTGCTAAGTCATTACCACATAGTTTTAGGGTCTTTTTTTTTGTTGTTGTTGTTGTTGTTGTTATATTTCCTTTTTCTAGAACCAATTTCTAAATTTCTATATTAGAGAAACAGTATCTTCTAACACATATGCACATTAAAAAAACAAAGAAAAATATAAAACAAAAATATCAGTGGCCTAAAACTATGAAATCTACTTCATTGAGTACACAAAGTCCAACATAGGCATTCTTGCTTGGTGGGAAACCTTTAATGTAATCCTCCAATCTTGTGGGTCTACCATCGTCTAGGCTCTCAGAATACTTTCCATCCAGATAAGGAGAAACTGAGATAAAATGACCATGGGTCAGAATTTTTAGAACAAGGGCTAGAAGTGGTATTCATTAGGACTTAGTTACAGGGCCTTCTTAACCTCAGTCAGAAAGAAAGAGGTTTAGTGAGTTCCTCACATATTGTTGAATGAAGAAAACAACAAAGTTCTATTGAAGCATAGAAATGAAGACTTGAGAAAATAAAGATTCAAATGTTTGGCTGTGGAAAGACTCAATAGCCTAAATTTGCTATTTTTACCTGATTAATCTATAAAGTCAATATAATTACTATCCAACTAATGAAATGGTTAAGGAACTTAACCAAATGATTTTAAATTTATAATAAAGACTAAAATATTTTGATAATGGTGAGGTTGTCTGGGAAGATAATAGGGTAGGAGGAACCTAAGCTCACCTTGTCCCACCATTCCAACTAGTTAATATCCACATCAATATAAATAACCAAGGAAATGACATGAAGATTGACAGAATGGACTCCACAACTAAAGGTAGGGAAGAGGCCATCGAAGAGGGTAAGAAGGGTGAAGACATGGTCTGGGAACAAAAGTGGCCACCCTTGGTGGAGAGGGAGCCTGTGGCTTAGGGAAGGGAAGAAAATAGATGTTTATACTAGGGAGTCTATAAACAGAGAGGACAAATCTCCATAAAATTTGTCTTTGAAAGTGAGAGGACCAAATTTCATGAATTCTTCAAACGCATAGGACTTAAAGCCTGGAATTTTAAAAATCAGCAGGCTCTGCCCTGGAAGAGCCTGAAGAGTGTTAGGAAGTGAAGTCCATGCCCTTAAAAAGACAGCATGACAAACAGTACCTGCAGATACAGCTGTAGGAAGAGCAGTTGGAAAAACACTAGGGGCAGATGGGAGGGAGAGTGGTTTGCTCATCTTAGAGCACAGCCTGGGGAGACAGGGATCAAGGGAAAACTGCTCACAGAACGAAAAAGCTAGCAGGTGCTACTTTCCTCTACCACCCACCAGCATCTGCAAGAGGCCATCTTGCAACAAAGGCCATCTGCAAAAACTAGCAGCCATATTAACACTTGTTCCCTAACTTGCTTAGGTAAGGTAGCACCAAGTCCCATCCTCTGTTTCAGGGAATCTGCCCTTCCCAGTCATCTGTACTTGAATCCCAGTGCTGCAGGCCCCTCCTACATAAGACCAGTGCAAACCCTGCCAACATCATATCTCCTGACCCATTTGTCTTGCAGGACCACAGTTCTACTAGCAGCAGGGGCAGGTCTCATTTCACAGGCATATTACCACACACCTTGCTACCTACAATAAGCAGAGAGGGACTCTGCAGATAACTGGATCAAAAGAAAAAGAGGCCAATACTCAACAGAAGAGCACATGCTGCACACATAGGAGACACTCCCTGAAGCGCCTGGCCCTGGGGAACAAGAGATACTGCACTGCAGGGCACTACAGGACCTCTTCTTCATAAGGCTATGATTGTTAAAAGCAAGAGAGGTAGTTGACTTTCCTTCCACACAGAAACAGACACAGAAATTAACCACAAGAAAAAAATCTGGAAAGAGCACAAATACATGGAGGTTAAATAACATGCTATTGGGCAGCCCTGGTGGCTCAGTGGTTTAGCGCTACCTTCAGCCCAGGGCCTGATCCTGGAGACCCGGGATCAAGTCCGATGTTGGGCTCCCTGAATGGAGCCTGCTTTTCCCTTTGCTTGTATCTCTGCCTCTCTCTCTCTGTATCTCTCATTAATAAATAAATTTTTAGAAAATCTTTAAAAAATAACATGCTATCAAACAATGAATGTGTCAATCAAGAAATCAAAGAAATTACAGGAAAATAAATGAAAATAAAAAACATAATGGTCTAAAATCTTTGGGATGCTACAAAAAGTGGTTCTAAGAGGTAAGTTTTACAGCAACTGAGGCTACCTTGAGGCAAGAAAAATCTCAAATAAATAACCTAACCTTAGCCTAAAGGAGCCAGAAAAGGAACAAACAAAAACCAAACCCAGCAAAAGGAAATAATAAAGATTAGGGCAGAAATAAATGATACAGAAACTACAAACAAAAACAAAACAAATAAACAAAATAATAATAGAACAGATCAATAAAATCAGGAGATGGTTCTTTGAAAAGATGAACAAAATTGATAAACCTCTAGTAAGTCTCATAAAGGAGAGAAAGGAGAGAGAGACAGAGAGACAGAGAGACACAGAGAGAGAGAGAGAGAGAGAGAGAGAACCCAAATAAAAATTACTAATGAAAGAGAAGTTATAGCCAATACCACAGAAATACAAAAAATTCTAACAGAATATTATGAAAATTTATACATGCCAACAAATTGGGACAACTTAGAAGATATGGATAAATTCCTAAAAACATATGACCTCACAAAACTGAAACAGGAAGAACTAGAAAATTTGAACAGATCAATCACCAGCAATGAAACTAAAATGGTAATCAGAAAACTCCCAAAAAACAAAAGTCCAGGACCAGGTCGCTTCATAGGAGAGTTCTACCAAACATTTAAATAAGAGTTAACACCTATTCTTCTCAAACAATTTCCAAAAATAACAGAGGAAGGGAAATTTCCAAACTCATTTTATGAGATTAGTGTCACCCTGATACCAAAATCAGATAAAGATAGCACACAAAAAAGAGAACTACAGGCCAGTAACTCTTGTTAATATAGATACAAAAATCCCCAACCCAAAGGAGAAAAAATGAGTGGGAAATATCAAAAGGGAGACAGAACATGAGAGACTCCTAACTCTGGGAAATGAACTAGGGGTGGTGGAAGGGGAGGTGGGCCAGGGGTGGGGGTGACTGGGTGATGGGCACTGAGGGGGGCACTTGATGGGATGAGCACTGGGTGTTATTCTATATGTTGACAAATTGAACACTAATAAAAAATAAATTTATATAAAAAAAAATCCCCAACCAAAAATTAACAAACTGAATCCAACAATATACTTTTAAAAAATCATTCACAACAATCAGGTGGGACTTATTCCCAGGATGCTAGGCTGGCTCAATGTACACAAAACAACCACATGATATGTGACATCAATAAGAAAAAGGATAAAAACCAGATAATTTCAATAGATGCAGAAAAATCACTTGACAAAGTACATTATCCATTCATGATAAAAATGCTCTGCAAAGTAGGTTTAGAGGGAAGATACATCAACATAATAAAGGACTTCTAAGAAAAACCCACAGCCAACATCACACTCAATGGTGAAAACCTGAGAGCATTTCCCCTCAGGTGAGAAATAAGACAAGATTCTACTCTACACTCACTAATTTCACTCGATATAGTACTGGAAGTTCTAGCCATAGCAATTAAAGAATATCAAGAAATGAAAGGTATACAAATTGGTAAAAAAAAAAAAAAAGTAGGATTCTCACTATTTGAAGATGACATGATAATATACATAATAAAACCTAAAAGACTCCACTGACAAACTGCTGGAACTGATAAATAAATTCAGTAAAGTTACAGGATACAAAATCAATGTACAGAAATCTGTTGTATTCCTATATAGTAATAATAAAATAGAAGAAAGTGAAATTAAGAAAGCAATCCCATTTATAGCTGTACCAAAAATAATAAAATATCTAGGAATAAACTTACCCAAGAGGTGAAAGACTTATACTTTGAAAATTATAAAACACTGATGAAAGAAACTCAAAGACAATGCAAAAAAATGAAAAGACATTCCATAGTCATGCATTGGAAGAACAAATATTATTAAAATGTCTTTACTATTCAAGGCGATCTATGGATTTAATGCAATCTTTATCAAAATACCAACAGCATTTTTCACAGAACTAGAACAAATGATCCTAAAATTTGTATGACTTCCAATAGCTAAAGCAATTTTGAAAAAAACAAAAAACAAAATGGAAGTTACCAGAATTCCAGATTTCAAGTTATATTACAAAGTGATAATAATTAAAAAGTACAGTACTGGCACAAAAATAGACAAAGAGATCAATAGAATAGAACAGAAAACCCAAAAATAAATGCATAATTATATGGCCAATTAATCTTCGACAGAGAAGGAATAAATATATAATGAGAAAAAGACAGTCTCTTCAAAAAATTTTGTTGAGAAAACTGGATAGTCAAATGCAAAAGAATGAAACTGGACAACTTTCTTCCATCATACAAAAATGTGATAGATAAAGACCTAAATGTTAGACCTGAAGCCCTAAAAATTCTTGAATAGCACACAGGCAGTAAGTTCTCTGACACTGGCCATAGCACCAGGAGACATCTCCTGAGGCAAGGGAAATAAAAGCAAACAAAAGCTACTGGGACTACCTCAAAATAAAAAGTTTCTGTAAAGTGAAGGAAATGATCAATAAAACTAAAAGGCATCCTACTTAGTGAGAGAAGATATTTGTTAATGATGCATCTGATAAAGGGTTAATATCCAAAATATATAAAGAACTGATACACCTCAATACCCAAAAAACAAGTAATCCAATTAAAAATGGGCAGAATATATGAACAGACATTTCTCCAAAGAACTACAGACGGCCAACAAACAACATGAAAAGATGATCAATATCACTCAACATCTGAGAAATGCAAATCAAAACTACAGTGAGATACTACCTGCCAGAATGACTAAAATCTAAAAGCCAAGAGACAAGTGTTGAGGAGGATGTGGAGAAAAAGGAACCCTCCTGCATGGCTGGTGGGAATGCAAACTGGTGTAGCCATTGTGGAAAACAGTATGGAGTTTCCTCAAAAATTAAAAATGGAACTACTCTATGATCCAGTAATCCTGCTACTGGGGATTTACCCACAAAATACAAAAACATTAATTCGAAGGGATACACACACCTATGTTTATAGCAGCATTGTTTACGATAACCAAACTATGGAAGCAGTCCAAATGTCCACCAGTAGAGATGCATGGAAGGCACAGTTTTAGGTTAAGTATCTGACTTTTGGTTTTGGCTCAGGTTATTTCTCAGGGTCATCAGATCCAACCTGTGTAGGTCTCTGCTCTCATTGTGGAGTCCACTTGAGACTCTCTTTCCCTCTCCCTCTGCCTCTCCTGCTTGTGCTTGCTTCCTGTAACAAATAATATGTAAATTTTAAAAAATCCAAATGTCCATTGATTAGGTGAATGGATAATGAATATGATAATGATAATGATAATGATAATTATCATGATAATGATAATGAATATGTGTTTTATATATATATATATATAACACAATGGAATATTATTCACTCACATATAAGAAGGGAATCTTGTCATTTTTAACATGTTTGGAACTGGAAAGTATAATGCTAAGTGAAATAAGTCAGAAAAAGACAAATACTATATAATCTTACTCATATGTAGTACTTAAGAAACAAAACAAATAAGGGGAATAAAAAATAGGGAGAGAGAAACCAAGAAATAGTCTTAACTACAGAGAACAAACTGATGGTTACCTAGAGAGGAAGTGGGTGGGGGTATACGGTAAATAAGGAATGGAGATTGAGGAGTACACTTATCATGATAAATACATACATACATACATACATACATACATAAAAAGTAAAATGGTAAAAAATGATAAACTATAGGCCTTATTTTGTCAGCTTTTAGTCGAGATATCTAGTATTTACCAAATACAAGGACATACAATAATCATCCTCATCTTACAGGAAAATTACTTAAAAAAATAATGACCACAAGGCATATAAAAAAGTAGTACTATGTTCATTTAATATAAAACAAGGAGATGCCATTTCCTCTTTGCTAGTTTTCAAAAATGCATGATTGATAATATCTATTGTTGACAGCAGTATAAGAGAAGTATTTTCAATCATATTTTGTTAGAAGGACTCCAAATCCAGTGCAATCTTTGTAGAGGGAAGTTTGATAATAAGTATCAAAAATTATGTTAATATCCAGCAATTATAATTCCAGAAATTTTACTACTGAGATAATTGGAAAATTCAAAGAGATGTAAGTCAAGAATTACTATCACACCACATTTTAAAATACAGAAACACTATGAAATGCCTCTAAAGTAGAGATTGGTTCTATAAATTATGCTCTTAAAATGGAATTCTAAATAACCACTAAAAAAATACAATATACATTAATTACTCACAGAAAGAGTTGTTAATACACAGTGATGGATGAACAACAGCATATATAGTATGATTTTATTTTATGAGGGGTATATTTGTGTTTGTACGGAGGGGAGAGACAGATGGGACAGGAAAAATTGAGAACTTGTGGAAGAATGTTTATAAAATATCAATATCATAAACTTTTATGTGGTCTCAAAAGAGCATTCATTTTCCCAGGCTATGATTGCCTAGAACTTGGATGTGTGAAAGTTATTTTCCAGGTGTGAATCTAGGTAATTTATGTCTTGTATTAACTTTCAGTACAAAGTTACTGGAAAAATTATTTGTACATAGACTTAGAAGATCTCTAACTGCTGCTATGTAATCGTGTGACTTCCAATAGGTTATTAAACCATATAAGCTTGGGCTTACTCAACTGCAAAATTGAGATAATAATGCCTATCTCACAAACTTGCAAGAATTAAATTAGATAAGATATTAAAAATATGTATTTCCATTTAATTTTTAGACACTTTTTCCTAAAGATTTTCTTCCATAAAAGCATTTGACAAAAATTATTTCTGGATTTACACAAACTTTGGGATAAAACTTTGGGATAGAAAGCTCTGAACTAAGTTAATATGGCCCATTTTTTCAGAACATGTTTTTACCGATAATTTCCCTTAACTAGATAATTTAGCAAAGTTGTACAGCCATGTAATATAATAAATAAACCAGAAATGTGCACAGACAGTGCCAGTTATTACTAAAACCACTTTAACCTTGTAAAGCATATGGCATTGGAAAACTGCCTTTTAGAGAAAGCACTATGTTTTACAAAGAAAAAGTTTGAAATTTAAATTCTCTAAGTAATAGCAGGCTGACTCACATAGCTTAAATTCTGTTCTCTAAAATATGGCATTATTTATTCCCCACTTAGAGAAAATACAATTGAGAAAAAAATTATGTTCAAATCAACATGCATTTCAACTCTTTCACAAGAGTCAAAGTTTGTTATAATAACTGGATTTTTTGCTTTTTTTATTTATGTTTTATTTTTAGTTTGTCACTTTTTCCACTCCTAATATTATTTGGTTTTTACACATTTTGTTTATCATTCATATGTTGATGAAAAATTAGGTTGACCCAGAATACAGCCATTTTGGTTAAGTGTTCCACATTCACTCAAAAAGCTTGTGTATTCTAAAGTTGTTCAGTGGAATGCTTTAAAATGTCAATTAGGTCAAGATGGTCATCAGCATTGTTTGAGCCATCTTTGTCATTACTAATTTTCTATCTACTCTTCTATTCATTATTGAGAAAGAGGTGTTGAAATCTTTATGATTGAGGATTTGCATGTTTCTCCATACAATTCTATCAGTTTTTGTTTAATGCTTAGGATTATTTCTGGATGAAATAATCCCCTTATTATTATGAAATGACTTTCTTGATTCCTGGTATTATTCTCTGTTCTGATACTTACTTTGATAGGAGCCACTGTAGTTTTTATTTTCACCAGTATTCACATGTTATATGTTTCCCATCCTTTTAACTGTACTCTATCTATGTCTTTATTTGAAGTGTGTTTCTTGTAGGCAGGATATAGTTGGGACTTGCTTTGAGATCCGATCTAGTAACTGTTGCCTTTTTTTGGGATTTTTAAGTCATTTATATTTAATATGACTATTAGTGTTGTTGTTTAAATATATGTATTGTTTTTTTGTTTCATTTTTGTTCCTTTTCTTTCCATTTTCTATCTTCCTTCAGATGGCTTGAGAATTCTTAATTATTGTGTTTTCCGTTCTCTTTTTAGCTTATTAGCTATAATTATTGTTATTTTAGGATTTGCTTTAAAGTTTATTTTATTTTTTATAAAAGATTTAATTAATTAATTAATTTTAGAGAGAGTGAGACAGAGCAAGAGCAGGAGCAGGGGGAGGCACAGAAAGTGAGGGAAGATTCCCCACTGAGAAGGGAATCCCAGAACCCTGGGATTACAACCTGAGCCGAAGGTAGTTAGTTGCTTAACCAATTGAGCAACCTAGGCGTCCCTGGTGTAGGATTTAGAGTAAATATTTTAAATTCATCCCTGTCTACTTTCAAGTGATAGTATTCTATACCTCATGTGTAGTATACAAAAGCCTTCCAAACATGTACTTCCTTTACTCCTCGTTGGGCCTTTATGCTATTGTAGTCACATACTTTATTTTTACTTATGTTATTTCTACTTATTTTTATTTATGTTATAAACCCTATATTGCATTGTTACTTTTTATTTAAACAGTAGATTTAAAGATCTAAATAATAAAAATATTAGTCTCTAAAATAATCAGAGAAACAAAATATATTTACTCTTATACCTTCTGTTTCTGTTTTCTCCATTCCAGGTTTTCCTCTAGTTTCATTTTCCTTCTGTTTGAAGGATTTCTTTTAACATTTCTTTTAGTGAATGTTGATGAGAAAAATTTTCAACTTATGTATGTATATTTGAAAAAACCTGCATTTCACCTTCATTCTTGAAAATATTTTCTCAGGGTAAAGAACTATAGGTTGACTTTTTTTTTCTTTGAGTTCTTTAAAGATGCTCCTCCACCTTTTTATAGCCTGAATTTTTTCCCCCAAAGAAATCTGACGTCATACTTATCTTATTTCCTCTGTCTATAATGTGCCTCCCCGCTCCCCCCCAAACCTCTTAAGGTTTTCCTATTATTTGTGTTAAGCAATTAGATTATAATGTGCTTTGATGCAGTTTTCTTCATGTTTCTTGTGCTTGGGTTTTACTGAACGTCTTAGATCTTTGGATTTATAGTTTTAACCAACTATGGAAAAATTTCAACCATTCCTTCGTCAATTATTTTCTCTGCCACCCCACTCCCTTTCACTGATTTCAATTATACATATATTAATTAGGCCACACCTAGCTGTCTCAAAACTCATTAATCCTCTTATTTTTTTTCTTATGTTTCATTTTGGTTACTTTCTATAGCTTTCTACAAATTCCCTAATCATTTTCCCTGCAACATCTAATCTGTCTTTAATCCAATCCAGTGTACTTTTCACCTCAGACATTATAGCTTCTATCCATTAATGTTGGCTTTGGAACTTTTTATATCTTCAGTGTCCCTACTAACATGTAAGATATTTCCTCTAGCTCCTTAAATATATGAAATATAGTTATAAGAACGATTTTAAAGTCCTATTTCTATCTTTTATGTAATTTATAGGTCAGTTTTGATGGGTTGATTTTTCTCCTTATTTTGGGTTGTATTTTTCCACATCTTTGCATATCTGGTAATATTTTATTAGTTGCCAGATATTTTACATGTTAATTTTTTTGATGCTGAAAATTTTGGATACTGAAAATTCCATAAATATTCTTGAGATTTCTCTGGACATTGTTAATTTATTTGGGACATTTAAGATCACTATGACACCTTTAAGATTTGCTAGATGGCCACAAATCATTTTTTCTAGGGTTCATTCCTGCCCCTTCACCCCCCATCCCAGTATGGGAGGACTCTCTCAGTACTCTAACCAATGCCTCTTGAATTACCGTTGGAATCAGGAATTGTCTCCTCCCTTGGTAAGCCCTAGCTGTATTTCGTCTTATCCTTCCACATGGTCCTTTTGAAGCCTCTGCCAGTTTCTTTAAGAATGTACTGAGCAGTACTTAGCAAACCAATTGAGGGGGACCTCTACACATCTCAGGGTTTCTCCCTGCACATCTCATTCTTCTCTCAGACCCTGTCCTGTGAACTCTAGCTGATTTGACTGCCTTGAATTTCCGGTCCATCTCCTGAACTTGAGGTGGGCTCTGCCTAGGCTCCTACCCTGCATTAGTCATCTTGAGCCACCATAACAAACTGCCATAAACTGGGTGGCTCAAACAATAGAAATCTATTTCTCACAGTTCTGGAGGTTGAAAGTCTGATATCAGAATGTCGTCATGGTCAGGTTCTGATGAGATCGCTCTTCCTGGCTTGTAAATGACCACCTTCTTGCTGTCGCCTCACATGGCAGAGAGAAAGAGAGAAAGAGAACAAGGTCTCTGGTGTCTCTTGTTAAAAGGGCACCAATCCCATCATGAGGGCCCTGTCCTCAGAACTCATCTAAATCTAATCTCCCAAAGGCTCTAAGTATTAAGTGTTAGGGCTTTGACATATGAATTTCTGAAAGACACATTTATAGCAAGCCTCCTCTGTTATGTCCTGGAAACTTTCTCTAGACAGTAAGTTGAGGCAATCATAGGGTTCACCTCATTTGTTTCCCATCTCTCAAGGATCACTGCCATTCATTCCTGATGTCTGGTGGGCTTGAATGCTATTGCTTTATATATTTTGTCTAGAGTTGTTTCAATTAGGAGGAAAAATTCAGTTTCTGTAATTTGCTCTTGATTAGAAATGGACTACATGTTGTTTTGAAATCATATCCTTATTGATTATTGAATAAGCATTTAAAAATAAACTCTCAATACTTATTCTAAGGGGAAAAGGGTATATTTTGCTCATGATTCCTTATTTTTATTTTGGCATCCAAACACTGAGACCTGTGTATTGTGGCATTCTTTTAGATGGTTTACAATTTTGAATGCTGGATGAAACTTACAATGTTTGAAATTGGCTGAAAACAAGCTAGGAAAGGAGCAGAGGGTCAAAGGTAGTCCAAAGAGGAATGGTGTATGTTTTCTCCAAATATATATATATATATATATATATATATATATATATATATATATATATATTTTTTTTTGCCTGCTGAAGTGTGACAGGCACATAATATTGTAATGAGGATGACCATATACTTTCAATAGAATTCCTTGGAACCAGACCAACCCAGCACTGTTGATAAAGCCATGTCCTTCAAGAAGTAGAACTCTTCTATTTTTTTAAAAAACACACCATCAGAGCCTCGAAGGCCAACATAAGCCAAGCTCTCTTTGAGTGTTTAGGCTGGCCCAGACTTGGGGTGGAAGCTGACAGCATCTTTCTCCATGTGGCCATCTCCATTAGAAACCAAAGAGCTTCCTGAGAATAAAACTGACAAATAGTCTTTGAGTTCAGAGACAAAGGCAAGAAGATGCTTTTTATTGGGGAGAGTCACTCCATTTGAGTATTTGCTACTTAGATTTCTTTGAGTATCTTTTCACCAGGTACCTCCTCTTCAAAAAGGTATTTCCGATTTGAGTTACTCCATTAAATCAAAAAATGTATTCTGCTGGGCCTCCAGGTTTGCATTAAATTATTTTTAACCGCAATGTATCTAAAATACATGCAAAAAATGAGTTGGTATTTGTAAAATACCTCATCCAGTACCTGATTCATCTAAGTGCTTTGTGAGTGTCTGCTAAATAAGTAAAACTAAATAAAATATGATCACTAGGTAAATGCTCTTTAGGCTTATAACACGTGTATAACCGTAAAACAAAGCAGGCTCCAGGATCATGTATCTAAACAAGAAAAAGTACAAATCCCTCTCTCCATCCCATAACACATTTTCTTAATGGGACAGAAGCTGTCCCACAGAGGCTGAATGAGAACTTATGCCAGGAATATTTTGTTGGCTTGCTTTTTCTTTAGATTCAGTACAGCTTTATCACATGTACTGTGTGAAGATTCAATTCTCACACCCAGTTTATCTCTTAAAGCTACTGAAAAACCCTCATTCATACAGAAAACTGTGACACTATTTTACATATTAAGATTGTTAGCTTTGTGAGGCCTGAGACAGTGGCTATTTGGCTCACAACTGCATGCTTATGACCCCAAATGTGCTTGGTCCAAAAGACACACTAACTGTACATGTGTGGTAGAAGAAAGGAATAAAGGAAGGGTGGGAAGAAAAAAAGGAATAAACCTCCTTATTTTTCCATTAGTGCAAGGCAAGTACAGGGAATGTGATAATTCAAACAAAATGCACTTGAATTGTGTGGTAGGATTCAGTTATAAGACAGTCATCTACAAGATGCTCCAGAATATGCTAATATTAAACTTTAGATCAACCTCTCAATTAAACGCAAAATAGGAGCATCTGGGTGGCTTAGTTGGTTGAGCATTTGACTCTTGGTTTCAGCTCAGGTCATGGTTCTGGAATGTAGTCATCTGGCTTCTTGCTCAGTGGGTAGTCTGCTTCTCCCTCTTCCTCTCCTCCCCTCCCCCACTCATGTTCTCGCTCTCTCTGCTCTCTCTCTCAATTAAAAAAATACCTTTTTTAAAAAAGTACAAAATAAAATATTTCCTTATAAAATGACACATACTAAATAATAAATCCAAGGACTCAGAAGGTTTACTTTGCCAATTTTACCTAGAGCTTGCCCATAGAAGAGATTCTTAAAGAGGGATCAGGGTTTGTTCAAATGGCAGAACGTTGATTTAATGCTAACTCTATACAACTGTAGGGAGATGTGGCCTGAGGAGACACAGGTTAAACATGAAATTCTTCCTTAACTTAATATTTGTCATCATTGATTTTTACCTTAGTATTTAGCCGGCCAATTAGAATGTTCTAAATTCTTAGTAAAAAGGAAAACAGTTTTTTGCTTTTTGCAAAGGACTTGCCATAGGCAGAGGCAGATACACAATGGAATTAATGAAGCTTAAGCTTCAGGGCCCCTTCACTTGTATGGGTTCCTTCTGGAAACAGGGTCTGCAAGGGCTGGAGACTAGCTGGCTCTACTCTGACCCTGGGCTGAGGCAGATTGGTGGGGCAGTCAGCACTATAGCCTTAGTGGTAGATGCCCCAGAATCAGCCTGCTTCTCTGTGTCCAGATGTTGTCTTAGGCTTTGAAGATGGTGGGAGGCTGGGAGCTTGTTTGCTGAGAGATAGTAGAAGAGGTTCTCCAAGGGCTCCCATAGCCAGACGAAGGGCATGCAGATAGAGAGCAAGTTAGAGATGTGGCAATACCAACAAGGAGGTATGAGGTTTAAATACATTTTTCTAAAGCTCAAAGTAAAAACCAAGTTTTTATCAACCATGCCACATAGAAGTCTGATTTTCTTTGTTTTCTATAGAAAATGACATTATACAATTACTGTCATGAAAAGAAGAAGATCAAGGAATACACAGCTAGCAAATATGGAGAGAAAACTGTGGAAGTCTAAGAGACAGTTGAATACTATTAATACCAAATGTTAGTTTCTAGATTTTATTATGCTTGTGGTATTTGTCAGCTTCTCAATTTCTATTTTGCTTTTAAGTCAATATTAAATTTCTTATCTAACTGGTTATTCCATGACTTAAAAAGGGCTTCCTAAATTATATAAGCTTCAAGCCTTACGAAACCTAGATCCAGCTTTGATTGTAGGCCAAATTTGTAGAAATTTTATGCAGGACTTAATTCTCCACATCTGTTTCCTCCTATTTTAAAATACAGTTGTGGTTGGGCCAGATTATTCCTAAGCACCTTTTCAATGTTAAAATACATGATTATTACTATTAGACTAATTAACTACATGATAGAAAATTTAATGGGCAAGGAAGACAAAGCTGTTATATAAATCTGCTTTAGAATGATTCCAAAATGAAAGGAAAACATCCCCAGATATCATAATAGATATTGAAAAGCATTATTTAACATATCAACATTTGATGTTCACATAATTTGAAAAGTACATGCATTATATAACCTGCTACCTTTTATGGTTAAATGTCTTATACACTCTGTAATAGGCATTTCAGATAAATTATGGAACTGATTTTAGTTCTCAATTATATAGCTACCAAGGGCATTAAGTCTTTTGAAAAGCATATGTGATTTGTGCGTTATAAAATATGCTAATATACTATATTGTATATTTTACATGTTAACATGTATAAAATACATTATATGAAATTAATAAAAACTAATATTAGATAAACATATGTCTCTAACACTTATGAAATTCTCTTTGTCAGGGTCTTAAAATGGTTTGTCTATTGATAATAGGTGAGCAGAGGTCAAACATCAACTCTTAATTATAGTTGGGTAAATCCTGAGCCCCTACTACATGCCAAGTATAGACTCAGACATTCAGTAAACAAAGACAGAGACGAGACAGCTCTTATTTCCAAGGAGCATTACCATAATAGGGAAAACAGTCATATACAATTAAAATGTTGCATTGTAATGTTTCTGATAATAAAGGAAACAAATGGAGGAAGGTTTCTGAGTTGTATCAATCACAACTAACTAATCAGATAAATTTTAGGTTATAAACTTCTAAGAAAGCATAGTCTAGTTGTGTTTCTAATCATAGACTATAAGGAAGTTGAAAAAAATATTTAAAAGCCAATGCTATAGACTGAATGTTTGGTTTTCCCCAAATCTATATGTTAAATCCCTGATATGATAGTATTTGGATATGAGGCTTTAGGTAGGTGATAAGGGTGGATGATCATAAGGATTTAGTGCCTTTATAAGAAGAGAGATCTTTGTTAACACCACATGAGGAAACAACAAAGAGGTGTCCATCTACAAGCCAGGAAGAGGGTTCTCACCATAACCCAACCATGCTGGCACCCTGATCTTGGATTTCTCAGCCTCCCAAACTGTGAGAAATAAGTTTCTGTTAAGTCATTCTATAGCATTTTTTTTTATAGCAGCCTCTAGAACTGTGATAAATAAATTCTTGTTGTTTATAAGTCACCTAGCCTGAATGTACTAAAACAATGGTTGTATTCATATATATCTACTCTACTAAATAATTCTAAGTAAAAACCACACATTCGAGCTAAAGTGCAGATCACCATTCACAATCCATCAACGTTTAGATATGTTACATTAACATTTACTTACATAGGCTTTCTCCTTCTACAGGCACCTTGTCAATATATTCTCCATCATTATGGCACCTCCTTTGGAGCAGAAACCACTTTCCTCACAGAGGAGACACAAAAACTGTAAAGTAAGGTTTAAAGAGCAGAGATCTATGCTTAGAATATCTAAGCTTTGGTAAGACATTTAACTTAGCCTAACAATGTTTCCTCTCTTGTAAAACCTCAATAATAATGTTTTTTCTCAGCTTAACTGTCATGGCCAAGATAAGTTAGGTCATGGAGCAGTAAGAAATCACCTCGAAATCAATCCCTATGCATCAAGTACAGAATGCTAGAAGAACAGACAAGGGGAGGTAAATAACAGCCATGAAAAGTAGTCAAGATAGGCTTCCTATAGAAATCAATGTGGAAGTTCACTTCTGAGTTTAAACTTCCCAATTGAATTTGACTTAAGGTGAGTATTTCATCAAATGTGTGCATTTAGGTTACAATTAGAGAATCTGACCTACTTTAAGAAAATAAGAAAGGTACGAAGTCATTTTAGACAGACAAGAATCACTCTATATTGATATTTTAGAATTTAGTGAAAAAAATCCATAAAAATCTTGATTATATTCCTTCTCTCAATCTAGTCTTTCAGGTTGAAGAGAGAATCACTGATAAAGTAAATATAGCTAAAGAAATGACATTGAAATATTTTAAAAATTGAGAAAGAGCAGAGAATGAGAAAATGTAACACATATTTAAATTCCAGAAGGATGTAGGAGATATAATTTTTGAAAACAATTGTGATTGTCCAAATCCAGATTTAAGAAACATTTCCAGTGTGTCCCAAGCACAACAAGTGACAAGAAATCTATGCTTCAACTCAGAATAAAACTGCTTAAATGAAAACACTTCGATAAAATTATAAAATTATCCAGAGAAAAAAGGCAGATCATTGAAAAATGAGCAATAATTAGACTAACAGCAGGCTTCTCAACAACAGAAATAAGAATAACATTTGGTAATATCTTTGAAGTGCTGAGAGACAATAAGTATTATCCTATAATTACATTCCCAGAACACTCTTTCAGAAATGACAGTAAAAAATTTACCTGAATGTAAAACGTCTACCAAGAGACCTTCATTAAAGGGGGTGGTAAAGCATGTTCAAGAAGAAACATATTTCAGAAGAATGGTCTGAGATGCAAAAGGAATGGTGAGCAACTATAACCATACATGCATATCTAATTATTTAAAATAATAAAAATAATGTCTAATTCATGGAGTAAACAAAATGCTAGAGAAAAACAATATAAATCTGAGAGTAGTGACCATAGTTTAAGTATTCTAATGTAACTGATAGTGTTTTGTGGGGGAGGGCAGAGGAAGAGGGAGAAGGAGAGAGAAAACCTTAAGCAGGCTTCACGCCAGTGTGTGAGCCTTGACGTGGGTCTTGAATTCATGATCCTGAGATCATGACCTGAGTCAAACTCGAGTCAGATGCTTAACCAACTGAGCCACCCCAGCCACCACTAACCTGCAGTCTTGAAGAAAGAAGTGAAAATAGTTTAAATTTAGGTTTATTAAGGCAAATATGAATGGTAAAAGTTTAAGAGTAATCACTAAACACTAAAAGAATAGAAATAGTGAATAAAATCCTCCAAGGGGCACCTGGGTGTCTTAGTGGTTGAGCATCTGCCTTTGGCTCAGGGCATGATCCTGGGGTCCTGGGATAGAGTCCTGAATCAGGCTCCCTGCAGGGAGCCTGCTTCTCTCTGCTTATGCCTCTGCCTCTCTCTATGTCTCTCATGAATAAATAAATAAAATCTTATAAAAAAAAAAAAAGAAAAATCCTCCAAAAAGAAAAATAACCCACAGAATAAGTAACAAAATAATCAATTAAAATGACAATAAATAATAAATGGTAATAGGATAAGGAAAACAAAATTTAATAAGGTAGAAATAAATCCACATATATTAATGATCACAATAGATATAAATAGGTTAAACTCTCCCCAAACCATTAGAATGGGTAAGATAAATAAAACCCAATTTACATGCTGTTTTAATGAGAGTCACCAAACATACACCTGAACAAAAAAAGCAAGTAACTAAAAATAATAAAGTAAAAAATTGAATATATATTTTAGGAAAACATTAAACAAAAGAAAATTGGGTTATTTATATAAGACAAAATAGATTTTAAGGCAGAAAGAAGCATATGTAGAGAAAGAAAAAGTTCTTGCATAATGATAAAAAATTTTAATCACCAGAAAAACATGATGATTCTGAATGTTATGCATATAATGAAATCACTTGTAAAACATATAAATAAAAAATGTATAATAACTCAGAAATATGGGCAAATGTATTGTCATAGACGATGATGATGACTATGACGATGGTGACGATGACAGTAATACAATTATAACACTTTGAAATAACAATAATGGGAATGTAAAAATTCTGACAACTGAAGAGGAAAGAAACTACTATAGAAAAAGTCTGAGAATCAGTACTTAGCGAAAAATAATCACTTTAGATTATTTTTAGAAAGGAAAAACTAAATATTAATAAATTAAATGCTCAACTTAATTTTTAAAGAACATAAGAAAAATAGTAAAATAAGAAGTATGTAGGATGAAATATATGAAACAGAATATAAAAGTAAGATAAATAAAATGAATAAATTGAAAAATTGGTTCTACAGATCCAAATATTTGTTATTTACAAAAGTTGGTGATTAAAATCAACTCATATTTTGAGCTTACTGAATAATAACAGAAGACGCAATAAACTATAATAAAAATGAAAGGCTAGTCATAATCACAGATATATAAGGGATTAAGAATATGAATATATTAAAATTTTACAACAAAAAATTCAAAAATTCAGGTAAATAGAAAATATAACTTAGAAAATTGACTCAAGAATACCAATAAGAAAAAAAAAAGAAGAAATACCAAGATTGAATCCTCCCACAGCGTTTAAAGTACTGAACAGTTATATAAGATATTAGTTATAAATGTTTACATAAGGAATTATCCCAATAATGTTCTGCAAAATTATATGAGGAAAGATCATTCTAACATCACATAGACTCTTCCAGAAGGGAAAAGCCTGGAATATATCCCAACTAATTCTATGAGGTCACTCTTACTTAGAACCCAAAATCAGAAAAAAAGTTGAATAAGAAAGAAAATAATATGCCAATTTCTCTCATGGATATAGATATAAAAATAATAATGTGTTGAGACACATATATCAGGTGCTCCACGTATTTAGGAGAGAGGGGTAAGCTCTGAGGTGCTGGACCAGAAGACTAAAGCAAAACATCAAAAGCATTAAAGTTAAGAATTTAATGCCTTACTACAATGGGATAAACATGAGGGTAAGCTGGAGACAGTGTGAATCCTCTCTGTTCCATTTTCCCCCAGGGAGCAGGCACTGATTGGAGGGGGGTCATCTCACTATTGATGGATCCCTGAAAAAAAGGATCCTGAAATTGTATGGTCCTGGGGCTGCAGGGAAAAAATAAAGGGGAGGGTTAGAAGTGGAAAAGTAACTGGGCCCTGAGTCCCTGCGGGAAGAAGGGTCTTCAAAGTTTACCCTGAATCCCCATGAGAAGGCCTCAGAAGAGGTGCCTAGAATTTATTATGATATGCAGACTGGTAAAAAGCCAGTAGTCAAATTCAAATGACACCTCATCTTGTAGGTGCCACTAATATTTAGGTAGGGAGGTAGGCAGATAGATAGATGTATAGGAAGAATGCAGTTTATATGTGAACTTAATGTGAAACCATGGATTCTCTGGTCTTTAACAATATTTTTATTTGTTATTTTTCATATCTTAAGTATTAATG
Organism: Vulpes lagopus; assembly: GCF_018345385.1. Taxonomy (NCBI): domain Eukaryota; kingdom Metazoa; phylum Chordata; class Mammalia; order Carnivora; family Canidae; genus Vulpes; species Vulpes lagopus. The sequence continues at coordinate 108,390,266 of NC_054825.1, read as the reverse complement.
CATATTTAAAATATAATTAGATAGGAAGGAGATAAGCTAAACGTAGTCCACTAAAATACAGTAGAGATAAGGAGAACAATTCGTCTTAAAGTCAGTAAATAGTTAATAAAGAAGAAATTGGTAATAGGCAGAGTAAATTAGTGCCTGTTTCAGTCTTCTGCCTCCAAATCTGGATATGGGTAAGTTAATGATAACCCTAAATTTCACTAGTGTAGACTACAAAGCACATATTTCAACACTTCTGCTTTTGAAGTATCAAGTCTCAAATCGTATTCTAATAAATTAGCCTGTTATAAAAATGTGATTACATATTGCTTCCATTATAAGAACATAGGAAGAGAATGCTAGAAAAATTCAAATCATCTAATCCATATCACTAATTATTATAACACAATTATTGCAATGAGAAATTTATGATCATAGTAATATGCAGTACCTCTTTTTAAAAGAAAAACCACCCCAAGATTGCTAGAACTCATACAGCAATTTGGTAGCGTGGCAGGATACAAAATCAATGCCCAGAAATCAATGGCATTTCTATACACTAACAATGAGACTGAAGAAAGAGAAATTAAGGAGTCAATCCCATTTACAATTGCACCCAAAAGCATAAGATACCTAGGAATAAACCTAACCAAAGAGGTAAAAGATCTATACCCTAAAAACTATAGAACACTTCTGAAAGAAATTGAGGAAGACACAAAGAGATGGAAAAATATTCCATGCTCATGGATTGGCAGAATTAATATTGTAAAAATGTCAATGTTACCCAGGGCAATTTATACGTTTAATGCAATCCCTATCAAAATACCATGGACTTTCTTCAGAGAGTTAGAACAAATTATTTTAAGATTTGTGTGGAATCAGAAAAGACCCCGAATAGCCAGGGGAATTTTAAAAAAGAAAACCATAGCTGGGGGCATCACAATGCCAGATTTCAGGTTGTACTACAAAGCTGTGGTCATCAAGACAGTGTGGTACTGGCACAAAAACAGACACATAGATCAATGGAACAGAATAGAGAACCCAGAAGTGGACCCTGAAATGTACGGTCATCTAATATTCGATAAAGGAGGAAAGACTATCCATTGGAAGAAAGACAGTCTCTTCAATAAATGGTGCTGGGAAAATTGGACATCCACATGCAGAAGAATGAAACTGGACCACTCTCTTTCACCATACACAAAGATAAACTCAAAATGGATGAAAGATCTAAATGTGAGACAAGATTCCATCAAAATCCTAGAGGAGAACACAGGCAACACCCTTTTTGAACTTGGCCACAGTAACTTCTTGCAAGATACATCCACGAAGGCAAAAGAAACAAAAGCAAAAATGAACTATTGGGACTTCATCAAGATAAGAAGCTTTTGCACAGCAAAGGATACAGTCAACAAAACTAAAAGACAACCTACAGAATGGGAGAAGATATTTGCAAATGACATATCAGATAAAGGGCTAGTTTCCAAAATCTATAAAGAACTTATTAAACTCAACACCAAAGAAACAAACAATCCAATCATGAAATGGGCAAAAGACATGAAGAGAAATCTCACAGAGGAAGACATGGACATGGCCAACATGCACATGAGAAAATGCTCTGCATCACTTGCCATCAGGGAAATACAAATCAAAACCACAATGAGATACCACCTCACACCAGTGAGAATGGGGAAAATTAAGAAGGCAGGAAACAACAAATGTTGGAGAGGATGCGGAGAAAAGGGAACCCTCTTACACTGTTGGTGGGAATGTGAACTGGTGCAGCCACTCTGGAAAACTGTGTGGAGGTTCCTCAAAGAGTTAAAAATAGGCCTGCCCTACGACCCAGCAATTGCACTGTTGGGGATTTACCCCAAAGATTCAGATGCAATGAAACGTCGGGACACCTGCACCCCGATGTTTCTATCAGCAATGGCCACAATAGCCAAACTGTGGAAGGAGCCTCGGTGTCCATCGAAAGATGAATGGATAAAGAAGATGTGGTTTATGTATACAATGGAATATTACTCAGCAATTAGAAACGACAAATACCCACCATTTGCTTCAACGTGGATGGAACTGGAGGGTATTATGCTGAGTGAAATAAGTCAATCAGAGAGGGACAAACAGTGTATGTTCTCATTCATTTGGGGAATATGAATAATGGTGAAAGGGAATATAAAGGAAGGGAGAAGAAATGTTGGGAAATATCAGGAAGGGAGACAGAACATAAAGACTCCTAACTCGGGGAAACGAACTAGGGATGGTGGAAGGGGAGGAGGGCGGGTGTTGGAGGGGAAGGGGTGACGGGCACTGAGGTGGACACTTGACGGGATGAGCACTGGGTGTTTTTCTGTATGTTGGTAAATTGAACACCAATAAAAATTAATTAAAAAAAAAACAAATATGCAAAAAAAATTAGTTTAAAGCTAAAAAAAAAAAAAGAAAAACCAAGGTTTTTGTATGGAGACTTTAAAAGAGTTTATTTGCATTTCAAGAGGACACTAGTTTTAAGAAAAAAAGAAAAAAAATACCAGAATTTTTTCACATATCATTCATTAGTTGAGGATAACTGGGGAGACAAGAGTAAGGAATGCAAAAGAAAGTAATAAGAACATTGTCAACTGACATTTGATTTGAAAGAAAACAATGCTGTACTTTTAACGTAAGCAAACAGGAAAACACTCATTATTGAGGTTCTCCTAGCAATGTTCTAGTGCACATCTATTTCATAAAGAAATATCTAAATTTGGCAATATCATCAGCCTAAATGGAAAAGGGGGTCAATAGTTAATCCATGATTATTAGATTATCAGTAGTTGGAATACTGTGATACTAATTTTCAGAGAACAGAACACAGGAATATCATTAGACTTGGCTATAATTTAAAGTAATATTCAAAAAGGGTTGTGACTTTATGATATGAAATAGTCCTTGACTTTCATAATTCTTAAGCACTTTCTTTTATCATTTTGCTGATGTATGTTCTATTTTAAAATCAGAAGGATAATGGATGTGCTTCTTAAACTGTAAATTAGGTTTTCTATCAGAGGCTTGTCAGCGCCATGACAGGTGACCCGACAGTGGTCTTGCCTCTGCAGCTCTCTTTCCTGTCTGCTTCTCAAGGAGAGAGGGTCAGTCTTAAGGAAAGTGTGGGAGATTGCTGAATCCCTCAGGAAACATCTTAGGACCATAATAACATTTACTGCAAGACATAATCATTTTATGTTCTCTCTAACAGCTTAAAAGCAGAGCTATACTTTGCTGTCACATGTATTTTTATTAATCAAGGGCATTTAAAGTTTGAATGGATACTGTAAATTTGAAAGCCAGGATACTTCTGATTTGTGTGAGGCAAGTCCTAAAATTTAGAGAAGTAGAGAACCTGCCAGGATTGTTAATTAGTTTCATGAAAACAGAAACCACATGCTTTTAAGTGAATATTTTGTTAAGTGTATTCTTAAATGTCGTTAAAAAGCAAATCTGGCCCATTTAGTGTGATTATAGAGATAAAATACTGCACACACAGGGAAAACTAGTATAAATACTTAACATCAGGACATAATTCAAGGTTATACTTTGCTGTAAAATAATATTATACTTAAATCAATAGAGTGCCTATAAGAATGAAAAGCAAAGACTGTGTTTGAAAAAAGCAAAACTAATCTGCTTCCTAAATTGATTATTCACTGCTGTATATGTAAAATTCATTTTGAAATCTGATATCTCTACCATGCAACAAGATACAAATAGTAACTTATTCACATAGTGTAAATTGCTAACCATGATGAAAAGAGGACATAGTCTGAAGTCTGTGAGGTATCTCTACCACATTAAGCTCAGTTATGATAAAAGAAATAATAGCTTTTAAGTCTTTTAAAAAACACTCACAAATAATGTAAACAAAAGGAATCCCAAGGCCCTCATGATTCCTATTCCTTAACACTCAGCCCTCCCCCCAAGGCTGTCCAATGTGGAAAGAAAATGAAGTACATGGAGGTGAAAGCCCTAAGTGATCCATCATGAATGAGCTTCCAGTCTTGGAATGTTTGGAAATTGAATGCTCCATTTTGAATGTTTCCACAGAAGAGAAACCATGTCTTACATAACTCCTTGGCTTTTTAAAAGTGTTTTCTTGGCTTGGAGTAAAACTGGTTTCCCACTGTCAACCTGTTGAAATCCTTCTCAGTATTAAAGACCCCTTAGAATCCCACATTGGCTAAGAAGCTCCCAGTTAGAATGAATCACCAATGGATTCATTCATTATTTCAACAATTATTTATTAGAACCTACTAAATGCTAGTTAATGTAGCAATGGATAGGACACAGAATTCCCTGCCTACACAGAGCTTCTTACTAGACCTGTTTCCTTGTATCTTTAAAGACATTCCAAAGCAGGTATGTTTAGCATCTCAGACAGGCTTTTGAAATTCACCTTATTGAGCTTTTTATTTTAGGCAATTCATATAATCCTTGTGAATCAGTTTCCCCATCCATAAAATTGGGATATTACCATATGATACATGTGACTGTTCTATTAAAAGTTCTATAACTAGCATGGTGCTTAGCACTGATAGTGGAATGGGTAAAAAAAATTATTCAAAACCAAAATATATTATGATTTCTAAAAGTAATAGAGTACTTCATTTTGGTGGGAAAATAAATCTTGATCCTGTGCCTTCCTATTTAGAAATAATTATAGCAAAGAGAAAAAGCCAAGTTAAAAAATTTTTACTAACTCATCTATATCGCTAAAGGGTGAGACTCAGTCATAAATGGCTTTGCTTAGCAGGGCAAACAGAGAATGAGTCTTTGGATATGCAGAGGAAAAACCAGCGATAATTCCAAGCAGGGAGCTAAATGGTTCTCCTTGGGTTAAGTAAAGGCATTCTACTTTCTAGGGACAGTATGTGGGAAGAAAGTTGGAGCCACAGAGGAGCAGGGAGAGCAAAGGCATTTGGCCACATGGGAAAGCTATAGAGATGAGTGGCCAGAAGGAAAGCCACAGAGGATTTCATTTTTGTATTTCCTCACACACATCCCTATCTCTGCCCATCTGAGATGCCAGAAAATGTCATCAGCCAAACCATGTGCCCAGGGTATGCTCAGTTTTCCACTTCTCCAGTACAGCACATCATCTTAGCCACATCACTTCTTTCCTCAACTACTGCAAGGTCTTCCCATTTTCTGCTCACATGGCCCTCTGGTCTGTTTTGGACACAGCATTCATGGTGATCCTTTCACCAGATCATTGTTCTTCACAATCCTTCAATGGCCCATCCCACCTAGGAAAAAAGCTAAAGCAAAGCCAAAGCCAAAACATGGCCAGGCCTTCCAAAGACTATGAGTCTCTATGCTTTCTAAACTCCTACTCTCTCATTTCCTACCACTTCAACTTTCTAGCTGGTTCAGCCTCTTCCAGCCACTCTGGCCTTTTGTGGTTCCTCATCACATCAAGCCATGACCTATCTCTACCGGCTTTGTGATGCTTACAACAATCCTAAAACTCCTTCTTTGGCCCACGAGGCTCTTGGTACCTCTTCTATCTCCTTGAACTGCTCCCTTGTAACTGCCCCCGCCTGTACTATCCTCTTCCAGTGTCCCTTTGAGTGTTCCTCAAGCATTTCACATTCATTGCTGTCTCTCAAAGTGTGTGTCCTTGTTCCTCAGGGTGCCTGTATCTCCCCTTCACTGATCACCATGGTATGGACTCCATCAATGAGTCATGTATGAAATCATGAAGGCCCCACCTTTGCTTGTGGTAGGCTCTTGGTACTCCATGCAGATCCCCAGGGACCCTGTGTTTGCCATCTCTGACAGCTCATATCTACAACCTTCTCAGGAACACTGCCCTTGGGAAATTGGAGCAGTCTCACTTAGAGGTGCCTGGGAGCTGTGCCTCCCACCAAGGGTGGACTGGCCAGGAAGCTGACTGACTACAGCAGGGTGCACGAAGAGCTCTCATGCACAAAAGCCTCTCTCTTCTGCCTCACATCAGGGCCAAACTTTTGGTGCAAACTCTTCATGGGATCAGGCTAAGGCTAGACTTCGCTTGAAGCCACTTTCTTGCTTAGTTTTTCTCCTTCCCTTTCCTGCTTCGCTTACTCCTTTGCAGGTGACCCCTGAAAGCTTTCTCTTCACAAATTACGCACAAGAATCCCTGCCCCAGGCTCTGCTTCTGGGCAATCAAGACACATATTTGTATTTTAAGGTTTATTTTCAGGAAAAATAGTCCAAATATTGGACCTTTAGAACACTGTGTTAAATACAAACAATGTACTTGAAGCTGCATTAGTATTACTGTAGGCAAAAATAATAACTCATTCTTAGCCATATAGTCTATTAAGCACATTTTCAGTAATTTTGGTTGTAAATTCTTGAGGAATAGGTTTACTATCACTGTATAAACAGAAACATATGTCTTTTGTCCCTCAAAGTATATTTAGACCTGATAAAAGTGCTGAGAGAAACATTAGTTATAACTATTAGTATTATCTGGAAGAATAATTCCTAAGAAAATAAAATTATGGAGTGTTTTATAAAATTTTTTTAAATGAGTGATACCTACCATTTCTCTTCTTCTGTCTCAGGTTAATCCTATTCTTACAGGTGCTAGATGTAGATCCATAGCTTTTATTTCTGTTTATTTTCTCACTGACTAAGAATATTCTCAGGGCAGCCTGGGTGGCTCAGTGGTTTAGCGCCGCCTTCAGCCCAAGGCCTGATCGATCGAGTCCCATGTCAGGCTCCCTGCATGGAGCCTGCTTCTCCCTCTGCTTGTGTCTCTGCCTCTCTCTCTCTCTCTCTCTCTCTCTCTCTCTCCTTCTGTGTGTGTGTCTCATGAATAAATAAATAAAAATCTTTTTTTAAAAAAAGAATATTCTAAGAAACATGAGGTAATGTGAAAATTCAAAATCCTAACCTAATACCTCATGAGAATACAATATATAAAATGGATGGGCGTGTCCATGCCCTTGACTAACAAAAGTATTCTTACTGTTAATTGTACCAATTTATTGTTTTACTCAATGGAATCTGATCTTAGAAATTTATAAATAAGATCAGCTGTAATTACTGGAAATCATCTGAGCATTTCTGTATTCTAGGGAGTCATTTATCTTTCCTTATTCAATAAATGTCCCTTTTTCCCCTACATTCATATAAGTAATAAAGTAAATTCCATGTCAATTTATGCAGAAGTAGACTAAGTCTTATTCAATGGATAGAAAAACAAAGGCTATTATTTTAATACTAAAAAGAGAATAACTTCCATAAAGCTTAAATTTTTTCTACATGTTGGGTCTAAAGCATGTCAGCTTTTGAGTAAAGACACATAAATACTATTCATGTTTAAAAATGTACACTATTTTTTAAACATTTATTTATTTATTTGGGAGAGAGAGAAAGAGAGAAGACGGGTACACACACACCGGAGTGGCAGGAGGGGCAGAAGGAGAGGGAAAGAATCTCAAGCAGACTCTCCACTGAGCATGGAGTACAATAAGGCTACGTCTCATGACCCTGAGATCATGACCTAAGCTGAAATCAAGAGTCAGATGCTTAACCAATTGAGCCACCCAGGTGCCACAATACTATTTTCTTTTTTAAAAATTCTTGAAAATAGATCTAAAATTTATAGATAAATGAATATTTTTAATTTTTTTTATTTTTAATTTTTTAAAGCTAAAACTAGTTTATTATCAAGTCATAGAATAGACATCTATACTAGTAAAAATAGCAACCATGTTTAGCAGGCAGTGGTCTTAGTGTTTTGAATATATTATCTTTTTTATCTTCATATCCTTCTGAGGTAGGTATTTTTATCATCATCTTTTATAGGTGAAAAAACTGGGAAAGAGAGAAATTCTCACTTAATACACAATGTAGCTAAGATTTCCAAGCTAGTCAGTCTAGCTCTGCGGCCCATGTCCTAAAAATGATTGTAGTATGTGGTGCATATCCCCATCTACAATTATCTATGTGTCTATACAAAGTACTAAAAAAAGGAACAACAGAGTACTATCAATAATGAATTAAGTAGTCATGTGAAAATTAGTTGAGAACCAAGTAAGACAAGATCAGATAGAAACTGATTTTAAAACCCTACACTCAGGCTGAAAATATGCTATAGTCAAGAGAAAAGACATGAACTTAGCATAAGTTTATGTATATTTAGAGTCACGCACAACCATCAACTGTTTGCATATCACTGGAATCTAGAGCTGGAAGAAACATTAAAAATAATACATTTTAAATGCCTAATTCTACAAAGAAAAGTATGAGATCAAGGAAAATACTGACTTACAAAATACTACAACTGTTTGTTCAGAAAGCTAAAAATAAAACTCGAGTACTTTGACAACCAAGCCACTATATCTGTCTCATTCATACATAGCAAACATGTCATATTTATATAATTGAACTATGTATTTTTTAATGTTCATGCTAGGCTTTTTTTTTAACTTTCACAATATACAAATGTACCAAAAGGATAATGTGAAATGGAACATTATAGGTCTATATAGTTTATGAACATAAATATAAAATTCACAAACATAATATATTAGCAAACCAATTCCAAGGATATGATCACCTCAATAAATATAAACTTATAAAATCAACATCTAAGATATAAACTTTAGGCACATTGGAATTGACAAACACTGCATTATTTTTATAAAGGAACTCTAAAGTGAAATCATCACAAATATTGTACCTTATGATGAATTATTAAAGTATCTTCTATGTGTTCAAGAAGAAGGCGAGGATGCCCACTATTATTTATCTATTTGACAATGAACCGGAAGGCCAATCTCATTCAATAAGACAAAAAAAATGTTATGGGGTGGGAAAAGAAGAAATAAAATATTCATTCACATATGATATCATTATCATACAAAAGACCCCAAAACTCAACATGTGTGTTATTATAATAGGCAAATTTCACAAGTTTCCTATATTAAAAAATAATTTTATACGTCAAAAAAACTTAAGAACCGGATCATATACATTAATAAAAAATGTATGAAGAATATCAACAATTATATGTAAGACCCTTATAGAGAGTATTATAAAACTTTATAGAGAGAAGTTAAAGGAGATATATTAGAATGATATATCACATTCATGGCTTAGAAGTTTCAATATAATAAAGATGCCAAATCTCACCATTGATGCATATATATCTCTGCAATCTCAATCAAAATCCAACTCTTTTTTGGTAACTTGGCAAATGTTATATGGAAATTTAAAGTTTATAAGGAAATGAAAAGGACTAAAATTATCCAAGTTACCCCTGAAGAAGAAAAATATTTTGAAGGACTTACACTTCCAGGTAGCAACATAAAATGTAAAGTTACAATAAGCAAAAGACTGTGAAACAGAACAGTGCACTCAGAAATATATGAATTCATACTCATATATGAATACTTAATCTATGAAAAAGGTTGTACTATGAAATCATGGGGAAATGTAGTATTTTCAAAAATGGTGCCTGGTTAATCAGATACACACACTGACAAAATGAAACTCATCCTATCTCACAGTTTATTCAGAAACTGTGGACTACAGATCTAAATGTAAAAAGTAAGGAATGATTTCTTAATCAATATATAAATTTAATCATGAAGGGCAAGATTGATAAATTTGACCACATTAAGTCAGTTCTCCTTATCAAAAGACTTTACTAATTGAGTGAAAAGACAAGCTACAGAAGGGGAGGAGATATTTATAAAACAAATAGCCAATAAAAGATCTGAAGATCTGTAGTTTATAAAGAGCTCTCAAAAGTCAATAATAAAAAAACACAAACACAAACAAAAGAAAACAGGCATCTAATAGAAAAATGGACAGGAGAGTACAACCAGCATTACAAAAAGAAGTGGCCAAGAGACAAAAGCAGCACTGCTTCACCCAATTGTAATGAGAGAAAGGCAAAATAAAACTAATATACTATCCAATCCCCAGATTTGCTTGGATTAAGAAGTCTAACAATAAATGTGTACATACACATTTGCTTAAAATACATAATATATATCTGTAAACTACAGATATCTGGCTGCCTTTGTAAAGGAGAAATGGATTGAAAGATTTTTTAGTGTACTCCTCTGACTTTTAAACTATTATTTATTATCTATTCAAAACAACAAAAAGAATACACTATAGTACATATATCTAGACAAATATTTTCCTACCCACTGCTTAACTTACTAACAAATCTCATGTGTCACAACAATTTTAATTGTGCATTAGGGTGTGTACAGTATATGAAAAATGATCTATATCTATCTATATCTCCTATGTTCCAGTTCTTAAAAAGAAGACAAGGTTTCACTTCTAAAGATACAGTCTAACTAGGCATGCATAAAACATGCCCAATAGTTTCAAACTTCTTTCTGAAGTACTCAAGTCTAGTATCTAAAATTCAACAATACATTAAGTAGATATTACATATTCTAAACTATGTCATACACTTATTTTAATATTTTTCTCCTAAGGCATATTTCTTTGCTCATTGTCTAGAATTATTTATAAACAAAGCACTAAAGTAAGTATAAAGTAAGTTTGTGTATCCTTGACACTCCAGAGCTGAGGTGGGTCTCCAAGTTCAGTTGCTTCCAACATGGTTCTTATTGTACATAGATGCTATACACTCTTGTCAACTTTCAGCAGATTGGTCTCTCTTTTGCGATGCTTGGCCTCTTAATATTTACAAGGGGTTGGGAATATTTTAAGTTTCAGAAGTCAGATAATTTTTTTGCATTTGTTCTTTTGGAAGTCAGAGAAACAATGGAAGTGTCCAGAAAAGCTGGTGGCATTAATGGAAATTTGTACTGCTGGAATGTGCTCTCACCCTGTGATCCCATTATTCCTACTGCTGAGTCCATTTGGTGCTTCCTTTTTTTGATCTTCCTCCTCATTCTCTTTGGTCAATCTTTGTTCTTTCAACATTCATACAAAAGACAAACCTTTAAAGACAAGTAGAGTTCATCTTTGCTTTCATAAGGTAAAATGCACAATATTGCTTTTGTGTGTATGTGTGTAAAATAGACCTTCATTTCTTCTTGCTCTTTATTACCAGATGTTAAACATTCTTGCTTCATCTGATTTTTTGAACTCATTTGACGACTTCATGATCAGCAGTTGAAATGTTTCAGATGATTGGCTCTTAGATAACTAATATTCTACTGTGCTTCATGTTTTCTCCTATAATGTGCCTCATAAGTATGAATAAAATGGAAACTAATTTCATTTTTTGTTTGTAAAAGAAAAAGTTCAGTGTGGAAACGAATTAAATATGTTACAAAGGTAGTTGTTATAAAAATCAATCTAGAGGATTAATACTGACCATAAAGCAGTATTCTGAAGAGAAGCATTTTAGGGTTGGAATGTGAACATTTTATCAATGTACTATTCAGGCTGATAGGCATTTAGGATGGCCGACAATTATGATAACAGTACTTCTACTGCATTTTGTCTTCAATGAGCAACACACTTTTCCAGTTTCCACAGCAACCCAATCAATTTCTGATTACAAATGCAAGCAGAGCAATTTAAGCCCAGACTAGAGAAAATGAAGAGTATATTTGTAGATTTAGAGTAAATTTGAAATTAGCTTATATCACTGATCTGAGAGGCTCTATTTGATAGTCACAATTAAGATAAAGCTAAAAACTTAAAAGAAAAATTTCTACTGAAGGTAAACTGCATTTTATAGAAAACTTGTTTTTTACTGTGTTCTACAAGGATACAAAAGTCTTCAGGACTGTTGCTGGATGAACAGTATTTAATTATAGCAGTTGAACTGAATTGAAGAAACAAATGACATTTACACACAAATGTCTAAATGACTAATGGGATCTTGAATAATCTCTATAACCTCTATCTGTCTGGATTAATGCATTTACTTGCTAAATTACAATCTAAAATACTTAGATACAAAATTCTCCCTCTCAGATTTTTATCGTTTACTTAAAATATAAGGATCATTCCCATTAAGTGTAATGGAAAACAGGAATATCTACATGGTTAGATGTTATGCTAATTTTAAAGTGCTTCCTTTAAAAGTAAAAAAAAAATAGTAATTTACAAAATTGCTGGAATCATATACATTGCTACAAATAAAATGATGTGTATGGCTTGGAAACACTTTTTGTCCATGTAAAAACTTCAGGAGAAGCATTCTTCCTTATTGAATTAAGTACATTTGTAAAACAAGGTAAAGGCCAATGAAGTGATTAGGCAAACACAAAATAGCACCTTAGTGACTTGTAAACATTAATATGCCTTCCTGAGCACATAACTCACTACCACAAGTGGTGAACGCATCAAGAAGATTAGAATCCTATAAAATCCTTAAGGGTCTGCTTTATAGGACAGGCCAATTACATGTTAGCAGATTTGTGAAAAATATAAAACCACTATCTTGTGAGCGTATACTGCATTGGGCTTCCATGTTGCTGAGCATGTGCCTATGATTCACTGCACTATTTCTTTAATCTCCATGAAAACTCCTTGAAGTGGTAGTAGTTTTTCCATATGCTGATGAAGCGTTTGAAGTTTTCCAAGTTTAAACTCAATGGTACACACTGGCAGGGATTATATGAGGCTAATAGCTTTAACTGACAAGTCACACATAGCATTTAACACATGAGAAGCATTACAGACACCATATGAAAGATTTTCCAAAAATATTATTCCATTTTTTGAAGATGGATAATCTAGTTACAAATGTCTGGTCTAGCTTTCCAAAAACAAGATTCCATCATCATGTACTCAGGTCAAATCATTTGATAACCAGAAAAGATCTGTTGATTTTTCAAGCCTTGGGAATATATTCATGGTCTACCTTATGATCCTAAAATAATTTTAATGAGTAAAATGATAGTGTGAATGTCTGAGAAATAATTTTTCTGAATGCTATAAAAATTTTTTATTGGTTCATTATTCCATTTTAATGTGCTATCGCTTAAGTTTTCAAAATTCACTGACTAAATTGCATATATGCATCTGGGTCAACATGAAAGCTAGCTGTTGGCCCTAGGCTGAAATAAATTTATGGTTACTTATAAAATGTGGAGGATTCCTAAGATATCTCTAAAAGAAAATAAAGGAAGGAAACATAAAATCGAGTTTTATGGACAAGGAACAAATAAATCTCAACAAATGAAGCAAAATGTTAAAGTAGTAACTATCATAGTTTTTAACAAGAAATTCTAAACATTAATATGTGTTGGGTAGCCTACAATGGAGAAAATGAATGCAGATATAAATACACTTAATGGATAAAATTATGAAGACTTTGTTTCCATAATCTAATTAATGATACTTCAATAAAGCTCATATAATAATTGTATATTTAATACCATATATAAATCAGTGATGGATGTTTTCAGATGACAATAATGGTTCTGTTCACACTGATGGTCTCTATTTATTAAAATAAGAAAAATGATATTTTCTTTTATTCTATGTATTATAGGCCTATAACAACCCTCATACAAGAAGCAGTCCTAAACATACTCTGTGAGATCTTTTGAAATATCTCAAAGATGACAAGGATGAATTTGTCATTGCCATTAGTAACTTTGTACTAGCTGTGGGTAGGGCTGACATGATGTGGTTTTCATCCTCTCAGCCTCTTGACGGTGCAGCTAGTCCACTCTTAGGTATTTAACCAAGAGAGATAAACTCAAATCCACACAAAGACTTGAACACCAATGTTCACAGCAGCTGCTTTAAACAACGACAAACTGGAAACAACCTAAAGGCCCACCAACAGTGAGTGGTTAAACAAAGTGTGTTACATTCATACAAGTGGAATACTTCTAGCAATAAAAAGTATCAATACATGCAACAACATGGATGCATCTCAAAATAATTATGCTGACTGAAAGAAAATGGGGAAGGAGTGTGAGGGATTACAAAGAGGCACATGGAAATGTGGAAATGGTGGATATACTCATTCTTTTGATTGTTGTGATGGCTTTACAATTGTATGTGTACATCAAAATTTATCCAGTTTTATACTTGAATATATGTAGTTTATTTCAGTACCTCAATTAAGATCTTTAAAAAAAGAAATAATAGTACAAGCATATTATTTACAGATTTAAAATCAGATATAGAAATATGTGGACCTGAGGGACAGGGAGCATAGAATGGGGTCTGATAAACCCTGACAAGTCAATCCCTGAAACTTTACCTACCAACCTGCACACCAGTCACACTGATACTTTAAGAAATAATTTTCAATTTGAAAAGCCATTGACAATGTAAAGGTGATTATATGGCTTTTCCACTATAAATTTCATATAAGTTTTGATTTCATTTTCCAATGTTTTAATAAATTGCAGCAGATTCGCTTCAATCCACTTTACTTGAAACAAATATCACTTATTTGTGGATGCTTGACCAGGGATAAACAAAACAGAGTAACATCAACAAATTCAACTAATTATTTTACAGAATATTAAAAGTTGAAACAACAAGTTCAACTTGTCAACATAACAGTAGAAATAACTTTTTAGGCTCCTTAATATCTGTTCTCCAGAATGCTCCTTACCCTTCCTAGGGTGGTATTAGCCTGTGCTTTTCCTAACAGGAGACTAAGGGTTTTACATATCTCTTTGGCTTATGATCAGACTTCTGTGTTTTCCAAGATTCTGCCTCTTGTTACTAATCTTTTTGGCTGGAATTCAGTTCACTTTCAGACCATGCGTTTGGATTATGACTCAAGGGTTTGCCTCCGCTGTCTCTTGGTTCTCTTATCTGAAGCCCTACCCTGGCTGAATCTAGTTCATTTTGGGGTTTGCTAGCATTAGCTCTGGATAAACCTGCTGTTTGTAAGTCACTGGAGGTATTTCAATCTTTTCCAATATACCCCACACATTAGTGCTGATTCATGCTTTTGAGGTCTTCCCAAGGTTTTTGATTCCTTTGGTTTTACAAGTTCTAATCTAAAACACTATTCTTGTGGTTCTTATCCAAGTATCAAGTGTTCACAAACTTACAATCAGATTACCTTCTACTTATATAAATAGAAGGCCAAATATGATCCAGAGAAGGATCTTCTACCTAGAAAGAAGTTCTTAATCAATCATCTATATCGTTCTCTATGTGAAGAATTGAAAGAAATGTGTAACAGGTATATATGGATACTCGCAGTTGAATTACTTTCACCAAATAAGTTAGAATTAAATAACCAGGAAATACAACTGACATCTCCAATGTCTAGAGCACTGTGCAAAGCATTGAGGGGCACATAAATACAGAATTGTAAGACATTGGCCATTTCTACTTTTTACTTCATCTTATAAAAGCTATATTTGATGAATTTCTAAAATATTTTCATTATTTACCATAACTGTGACAGAAGATAATTTTGTATATTTAGATCACTATGAATGTGTGTATCATCTAGTGCTATAATGAGTAAGTACGATATATCATTTATTCAAGAAATTTCATAGGGACATAAAACATATACAAAAGCATGCCTCCTTATTGCTTAAAATTACTAATATTTGGGGGCACCTGGGTGGCTCAGTAAGTTGAGTCTCTGACTCTTGGTTTTGGCTCAGATCATGATCTCATGGGTCATGTGACTGAGCCCTGTGTGAAGCTTTGTGCTCAGTGGGGAGTCTGAAGATTTTCTCCCTCTGCTCCTCCTCTCATTCATGTGCTTTCTCTCTCTCTCTCCAATATAATAAATAAATAAATACTTGGGAAAAAGGAAGTGATTCTTTCTAAAAAATAAAAAATAAAATTATGAATATCTATTTTATACAATTGTTGCTGTTCTGTTTCAATAATCATCATATTATAAAAATTTGAAAATATATTTAAATATAATATGGGTTAAGTTCAAATATGTTTTTATGTTCATGTGAAAGCATTTAACAGTGTGTCATCTGCTTGATTTTGAAATAAAGTTACAGTTTTACCATGTAAAATAACTGATTTTTTTTTATACAAAGAACAGGACACAGATTTGGTAAAGAATTTACTATTTGTCTCAGGGATTATTTATTCGTAGCTACTTTAATTTGAATAAATAAACTGTGAAATATATTTCTCCATGGATACTCTTCTAAGTAAAAACCACAGAAGGTAGTTAGCCATAATCTATCTTTTACTAGTTATTTTATTTGGCATTTATTATAGAATCAAATTTTTCTAGTTTTACTTTCTCTAACCTATGCTACATTGATGACTTTAACTTGAATTGGTTTTGGAGGATAATTTTAAAGTGTAAATTATTACTCATATAACACAATTATTCTTTATAATATAGTAAATTCACATGCTTTTTCCTAAATGGCAGTGACTTTGGTAAGTAATGAAATTCATAGATAATGATATCTTAAATTTTTTTTTGGCTATGACTTCTACAAGTATATGGAAAACTTAAAAATAAATCTGTCCCTGAACATAATACTTCTTCTCTACCATAGTCTAACTGAATTACCTTACAAATGCCTTAGAGTTTCAATTTTTGGATGCTAAATATTAAACCTAAATTCTTTTTGCCTCACTTTTTAGCTCCTACAAAAATCAATCGTCACTCTATGTATTAAACCTTGGCATGCTTCTCATCAATACTTGGTCACTGTGTGATCAAATGATATGTCTATAGATGAATTTTTAAGTTGGTTCTTATTAGCAGTAGCAAAATCAATAAGTCTCCCTGAATTTTCTCTCATTTCATTTTAAGGCCATACAATATGAAATATACATATTGAAAATAAAAATCTGCTTTTTTCCCCCAGAAAATAAAATAATTGGAACACTATAGACATGTTCTAGAATTCTGGGGCCTTCAAGGAAGTTTGAGTAAAGATTGCTAGCTATCATAACGTCATTTTCAGAACTCCTGAAACAGGAATTTGGTACGTCCCCTTGCAAGGTTAAAGAGAAGCAAAAGAATACATCTTGATGTAGCTTTCCCATTGTTTTCTAATTCTTGTTTGTAACTTGTTTTCTTTTGTCTATTTCTCCTCATAAAAATCATAGGAACCAAGGACATTTAATATGTGAATTTTCAGCAGTTTTGTTTTTAAATCTTCCATTCAGATAAACTCGGAGAAATTATTGTTTTGTGGACCGTTAAATATGGATATAGAAAAGAAATAGGAGGAAATAACAAACCTTATCTGCCTATTTCACATTTGTGTAGGATAGGTCTAAGCCTTATTATTCATGACCTATATTATCAAATAGTCAAAATATGTTTACTTAGGTGGTTTCTGTAATAAGCCACACTAAAATAGATTATCTGCAATTAACAATCCAGAAAAAGTCTGGAAAAAATACCTATTTTCAAGTTTCCAAATAACATTTCTAGAAAGTAATCTTATTCTAAACCACAAGGGTAACTATAATAAATTCCAAGCAACTAAAACTGTAGAAGCCAAATTACATAACCATCAAGCAACAAATCTATTAAAAAATCATAATCAAAACATGATCATAATGCCCCAACCAATGGGAAAAATAATCACTCATAAATAACAATCATATGAAAGTAAAAGTGGACATACAATTACATACCTTTTAATAACAATAATAATAGTCTCTATTAAAAATAAAGGATTTAAAAAGAAAGACATGAAAATATTCCAATCAAAACTTCAGTAAAGAAGATTAATAAGGGGGAGTGAGAGGATGAAAATCATTTGCAAGAGTAGAAATAAGAAATCTATTATCAAAACCAGAAGAATTGAAATATAAATTTAGGAGATAATATATGAAGATAGAAACAAAAAGCCAAACAAATCATAAGTAAATCAAAATTTAAAATTAATAAAATAGCAATGAGAATACAACAGCAGGTACTGAAATTTAAAATATATTAATAATCTATGATTTATGATTCCAATTTTACATAAAAAGCATGTAGAAATCTTTTCAGGAATAGTTCAAGAGTAATTCTAGTGAAAGGTATTTTATATTTATTTTCTTTTTCTTTTTTAGGTATTTTCTTAAAACTCTAATAAGAATTTTTCCTTTTTAAAATAATTGTTCAAAAACACAATGTTATAAGAAGAACATTAAATCCAATAAATTAGGGACGACTGGATGGCTCCGTGGTTGAGTGTCTGCCTTCTGCCCAGGGCATGATCCTGGAATCCCAGGATCGAGCGGGCTCCCTGCATGGAGTCAGCTTCTCCCTCTGCCTATGTCTCTGCCGCTCTCTTTGTGTCTCTTATGAATAAATAAATAAAATATTTTTAAAAATCCAATAAATTATTTTTTGTAGAAGGCAAGTGTAGTATACATATTTAATTTTCCTCCTAAAGGAAAATTTTAGCCTTCTGTTAGTTTACAGAAATATCATTTTGATCTAGTAGCAAAGAACTCCAGAAAGACAGGCCTCTCTTTCAGCCCCCACAGATGAGCCAAATTTAGTAATCTCATCTCCTCACTTGTTATGGTCTTAATATTTGTGTCTCAACATGTATATGTTGAAGCCCTAATCCCAAGGTGATAGTGTTTGGCAATTGGGTCTTTGGGAGGTAATTAGGTTAGATGAAATCATGAAGGTAGGGCCTTTGGGATGGAATTAGCAGTTTTAAATGAAGAGTAAGAGAGTCCTTGCTTGCACTGAAGGAAGTCCATGTAAAGATACCATATAAGCCATCCCATCTGCAGGCTGGGAAGGGAGCCCTCACGAGGAACTGAATTGGCCAGCTCCTTGATCTTGGACTTCCCAGACTCCACAACTGTGAGAAATATCAATTTCTTTTGTTTAAGCAACCTCATCTGTGGTATTTTGTTATGACAGCCAGAGCTACTTAGGCACCACCCTTCTTTTAAAAAAAGATTTTATGTATTTATTCATGAGAGACACAGAGAGAGGCAGAGACATAGCAAAGGGAGGAGAAGCAAGCTCCGTGTAGGAGCCCGATGCAGGACTCGATCCCTGAACTCCAAGATCATGACCTGAGCTGAAGGCAGACACTCAACTGCTGAGCCACCTGGATGTCCCAGGACACCACCTTACCATGAATACTACTTTGGGGTGATAAGATACAAGATTGTGGTGAGTTGCTGGGAAAAATTTTGCAACCTGATAAGTGAAACAAATACCAATGGCTTATACCCTTGTTTCAAAACTAAACACACCATGATTGAATCACATACAAGAATGTAATGATGATGATAACATTATAAAATAATCGATGCATATAATTAACATTAAATTAACATTAAGAGATGGATGGAATAAAAACCTTATAATCATTTCAAAAGATGCAGAAAGTGTCTTTGATAAAATTCAATAATAGTACTAAAAAAATCTTTATCAAATTAAGAATAGATTGTTATCATCCTCCAATTATCCTATACTTTCCTTACTATTCTAATCAAAATCCCCAAAGGGATTTTCACAAAACTTGACAATAAATCTTAAAATCCCTATAAATGGTAAGAGACAAAGAATGTCAAAGAGGATGAAAACAAATTGGTGAAATTCACCTTACCAAATATCAAGATTCATAAAGTTACCACAATTAAGACAATATGATACTGGGTCAGTGATAGATAAATCGACCAATAAGACAGAATGGAGAGTCCACAGTTACTCTTTATAAAAGGTACTGGATGAGTGGCTCTCCATATGGAACAGACCAAATTAAAGCCTTACCTCTCATCTTTAAAATGAATTAGTGACTGAATAATTAACCTATGGAACATCATAAGAAGAAAACACATGCAAGAAAGCTTAATAAATCAGGATGAAAAAAATATTTTCTGAAACTAGGCAGAAAATAAACCATAAAGAGAGAATTTGGTAACTGTTGATACTTTAAATTTAAAATTTCTATGCATCAAAGAAAAAAAGAAACAACCATAAAGACACAGTCACAAGCTAGGAGAAACTATCTTGAGTCCATATCCAGAAAATATCCATATCCAGAGTATATGACTGTAAAGAATATCTGTCCATCAATAAGAAAAGAATAGACAACCTAATAGGAAAAATGGGCAAAAGCTAGTGATAGGCACAGCACAGAGGATGAAATCATATGATTAAAAAGTATGAAAAGAAAATATATCACTACTTATCAAGGAAATACAAAATTAAAACAAGGTATCATTTCATGCCCTTCAGATTGGTACAATTTTGTCTGATACCACCAAATGATGATTAGGATTTAGGAAACAAGAATTCTGATTAGCTGCTGGTGATAATATAAATCTGCATACGTTACTCTGGAAAGAAATTTGACGAAGTCCGTTAAAGTTGAACCTACAACTCATTATTCAGCAATCCACCTGAGGTGAACTCTGGCATAGGTGCACTAGAGGCCATACACAATGATGCAGTAGAGAAATGTAGAAACCTAACAGTCCCTTAATAAGAGAATGAATAAATATACCTGCTTATTCATGCAATGGGAATATGATACAGCAGGTAAACAAATTTCCTACAAGTGTTCCTATTATAACAAGACATGCATTCTTGAAAACATACTTGTTCTGCAAAATCACTCACCAGAAATAATAAGGTGTATGGGGAAAAATAATGTTTAATAAAGCTCATAAAAATCTATACCATTTTGAAACCAGAGCATTTAATAATCATTCTAATAAAAAGTTATTAGCACAGTTAAAAACATTACATTCGGGGATCCCTGGGTGGCGCAGCGGTTCGGCGCCTGCCTTTGGCCCAGGGCGCGATCCTGGAGACCCGGGATCGAATCCCACATCAGGCTCTCGGTGCATGGAGCCTGCTTCTCCCTCTGCCTGTGTCTCTGCCTCTCTCTCTCTCTCTCTCTCTCTCTCTCTGTGACTATCATAAATAAGTAATAATAAAAAAAAAAATTAAAAAAAAAAAAAAAAACATTACATTCATGACTTTTGGAAATGAAATACTGGAGTAAATATACTGCTGTTTTTTAAAGAAAATGATGAGAAGGATGTGCAAAGTGAGAAAACACTGCAACACTTCTAAGAGCAAGCATGCAAAGAGAATAGGAGAAATGATACTGTCTATGTTACTTTGTATGACTCTATTACCATGCTGTGTTCAGCTGTGTTAGTATACTTTTCATTCAGCTGCTCTTACTTGGCACAAAATATGAACAACATGGAGAAAAATATACATGAATCCCCTGATTTTACTGACATCATTCTATTTGTGAACTGAATATGCACCCAAAGGCATAACAGAAACAAGCACTATAACAGAAAAGCCCTTGTATAAAGAGAATGTGAAGCACATTTCCTAAACTTTAGTATATATATTAAATATATATAAATATATATATTATATATTTATATAATATTATAATATATATTTATATAATATATATTTTATTATATATTTTATATATTATATAATATATAATATATATTTTATATATTTATATAATATATTATAATATATATTTATATATAATTATATAAATATATATTATATATTAAATATATATATTAAATTATATATTTAAAAATATATAAACTTTTATATATATATATATATATATATATACACACACACACACATACACACACACACACCTATACATTGCTACAAAAATGTATGGATGCACTACATATATTTGAGAATGATATATATAAACTATAGGATTCTGGTTACCTGAGGATGGACGAACAGAAGGGTGGAAAAGGAATGAGGACGTAGCTCTTTTGGTAAGGTTTCGTTTATTTTTCTATATGATCAGAGATTTACTTAAAAGAATATGATGGGGGGATCCCTGGGTGGCTCAGCAGTTTAGCACCTGCCTTTGGCCCAGGGTGTGATCCTGGAGTCCGGGGATCAAGTCCTGCGTCAGGCTCCGGGCATGGAGCCTGCTTCTCCCTCTGCCTGTGTCGCTGCCTCTCTCTCTCTCTCTCTCTCTCTCTCTCTCTCTCATTATGTCTACCATGAATAAATAAATAAATACATCTTTGAAAAAAAAATAAAAGAATATGATAGGACACCTGGGTGGCTCAGTCAGTTAAGCATCTGACTCTTGATTTTTTGCCTCAGGTCATGCTGTCAGGGTGGTGAGATGGAGCCCCATGTCCTGTTCAGCTCTGACCTCAGCATGGGGTCTTGTTCCTCTCCCTCCTCCTCCCCCCTCCCTCCCTCCCTATATTAGAGAGTGAGCACTCTCTCTCTAATATAAATAAATAAGTAAATAAATAAATAAATAAATAAATAAGTAAATAAGTAAATAAATAAATAAATGAAATCTTTAAAGAAGATGTTATTATAACAAAACATTATTTATTAAATCTAGATCAATAGATGCCTATGCCATTATTTTCTAAACTCAGTTTTGTATATTATTAAAATGTCATCTAGAAGATTAAACGGAGGGCAGCCTGGGTGGCTCAGCGATTTAGCGCCATCTTCAGTCGTGATCCTGGAGACCCGGGATCGAGTCCCACATCAGGCTCCCTGCATGGAGTCGGCTTCTCCCTCTGCCTGTGTCTCTGCACCTTTTTCTCTCTGTCTCTCATGAATAAATAAATAAAATTAAAGATTAAATTGATAAAAAGTTAAAATTTTAAATCAACATTCTGGATATGATTAATGGGAAATATTAGCCTCAACAGTTTATAGACATATTATCAAGTTAAAATTATTAAAATTGAGTTATGTTGGTTAAATATTTTCTAAAATCTGGGTATCATGTATAACTAAAAACAAGCAAAAAAGAATAATACAAATCAGCAGGGAATAGAATATTTCTTAGTAAATGTCTTCAGCAAAAATGAATAGATATGTGGAAAATAGTTTTGTTTTGTTTTAGATTTTATTTATTTATTCATGAGAGGCAGAGAGAGAGAGAGAGAGAGAGAGAGAGAGAGGCAGAGGGAGAAGCAGGCTCCATGCAGGGAGCTGGATGCAGGACTCGATCCAGGGGCCCCAGGATCACACCCTGAGCTGAAAGGCAGATGCCTATCCACTGAGCCACCAGGCATCCCGGAAAATAGTTTTTTGAGATCTTTCCATAATATTATGTTCCCAAATGTTCTGAACCGCAATTAAAGACTAATTAAATCAACCCCAGAAGAATTCAAAAAATTAAACCAGAATCTTGGAGGATGAGGCTCAGGAATGAGGAATTTTTAAGTTCCCCAGGTGATTCCAATTTGCAACCTGAGCATTATGGCCTTAGATGTTTCCATCCATTTCTTAAATATGTATCATGAATGGGTTTCAGAGGTGCTGACACATAGATCCCTACAATGTGCAGCAGGTTGGGGCAAGGGGGGGATGGCAGGCAGGGCCTGGGGTAGTTAGTCAGAACCTTTAGGCCTACTGTTTAGGACAGAAGAGTGGAACAGGCATAGTTAAGTCTTGCAGATGGTGGTAAAATACAAACTTCCTCTATGACACTTTATAAAATCAACAGCCATCTTGCTCGGGTCATAAAATGAACTGATCACAACCAGAGCTAAAACAAATATATACAGTCTATGCTCTCCTATTGGCATTGTAAATTCTATTCTTGGATCAAAATGGATCACCAAAAGCCTAAATACATGTACCATAACAATTTAATCTTATGCAAAATCAAATTCTTCAAGATTCATTTTAATATCACCTACTTGCCCCTCACTGAAATCTTTTATGTATTAAATTTGGTGCTATAATAGTGAAAGGGAATATAAGGGAAGGGAGAAGAAATGTGTGGGAAATATCAGAAGGGGAGACAGAACATAAAGACTCCTAACTCTGGGAAACGAACTAGGGGTGGTGGAAGGGGAGGAGGGCGGGGGGTGGGGGTAAATGGGTGACGGGCACTAAGGGGGGCACTTGACGGGATGAGCACTGGGTGTTATTCTGTATGTTGGCAAATTGAACACCAATAAAAAATAAATTTATTATAAAAAAATTGGTGCTATGTTACTTGTAAAAACAAAAGTGTAGGTATGTTGTGCTGCATACATTTAAAATGCTACCTATCTATATGCTGCTTATAAGAGACTCACTGTAGATCTAAAAACACACACATACTGAAAGTAAAGGCATAGGAAAAGATATTTCATGCAAATGAAAATGAAAAGAAAGCTGGTATAGCCTAATACTCATATCAGACAAAACAGACTTTAAAACAAAGATAATAACAAGTGACAAAGAAAGCATTACCTAATTATAAAGGGGTCAGTCCAAGAAGAAAATATAACATTTATAAATATTTATGCACAGAACATAGGAGCACTTAAATATATAAAGCAAGTATTAACAGACATAAAATCAGAATTTGAGAGTAACACAATAATAATAGGGGACTTTAACATCAGACTGATATCAATGGATAGATTATCTGGAGAGAAAATCAATAAGGATAATGGTCTCAAGTGACCCATTAAGCCAGATATACTATCTATATCTATATCTATATCTATATCTATATCTATATCTATGTCATTTAATCCAAAAAGCTACACATTCATTTCAAGTATACATGAAACATTCTCCAGAATGGATTACAGGTTAGACTACAACACAGGTCTCATTAAACTTAAGAAAACTGAAATTAGATCAAGCATCTTTTCTGAACACAATGGTATACAACTAGAAATCAATTACAAGTAGGTAACTGGAAAACACATACATATGTATACACATGAACACATGGAGGCTAACCAATATGTTGTTATGTAACCAACAGGTCAATGAAGAAATCAAAAGGACATCACAAAATATCCTGAGACAAATGAAAATGGAAATACAACGTTCCAAAATCTATGGGATGAAACAAAAACAGTTCTAAGTGGGAAGCTCATAGCAATACAAAACTACCTCAAGAAAACAACAATAAAAAATTCCCAAATTAACAGCCTAACTTTGCGCCTAAGAAACAGAAAAAGAACAAAACTCAAAGTTAGTACAAGAAAGGAAATAATAAAGATCAGAGTGGAAATAAAGAGGGGCTAAAAAGACAATAGAAAAGATCAATGAAACTAGGAGCTGGTTCTGTGAAAAGATAAAATCAATAAACCTCTAGTCAGACTCATCAATAAAAAAGGAAGACTCAAATAAAATCACAAAGGAAAGAGAAGTTACAATTGATACCACAGAAATATAAAGGATCATGAGATTACTACAAACAATTATATACCAAAAAATTGTAAAATCTAGAAGTAAGTTTCTAGAAACACACAATCTTCCAAGATATGCCAACAAAAGCTAAATTGAGCAAACAGAATTGCATTAAACCAAAAAGGTTTCATGCAGCAAAGGAAACCATCAACAAAAAGAGAAGGCCACTCATAACTAGAAGACATTTGTAAAACACATATGAAATAAGGAGGGTTAATAGCCAAAATATCTAAAGAACTTATATAACCTAATATCAACAAAAACAAAAACTCAAAACCTCAACTAAAAAATGGGGCAGAGGTCTTGAATGGACATACAGATAGACAAGGGATTGAAAAGCTGCTTTTTTTATGATAACAGGTATATAATGTTCACTTCTGAGCAGCCAATGCCAAGAAGCTCACAATGAATCTGAATATCATCTATAAATTCACTGACCCTTACGAATAGCAAAATTGATTCTCCTTTTCTTTAGTTCAGGCCTTCTAGGTTAATTATATATTTTTTTCATTGTTTCTCTATTGTTGCTTCTATTTTTGCTTCTGATAACTCCAATTTATTTTCAATATTTTTTTAAAGATTTATTTATTTATTTTTATTTATGATAGACACAGAGAGAGAGAGAGAGAGAGAGAGAGAGAGAGAAAGAGGCAGAGACACAGGAGGAGGAGAAGCATGCTCCATGCTGGGAGCCAGATGTGGGACTCAATCCCGGGACTCCAGGATCGCGCCCTGGGTCAAAGGCAGGTGCCAAACCGCTGAGCCACCCAGGGATCCCCTCCAATTTATTTTCAAAGCCTTGTGTCTTACTGTATATGCATCCCATTATCAGACTGTTGAACTTAGTTGAGGAATACTTTACAAACAAATACATAAATAACACATTTTAGGTAATTTTTTCATACATAGTATATATTTTTAAGAGAGGGATGAGGGCAGCTTGGGTGGCTCAACAGTTTAGTGCTGCCTTCAGCCCAGGGCATGATCCTGGAGATTCGGGATCAAGTCCCACGTCAGGCTCCCTGCATGGAGCCTGCTTCTCCCTCTGCCTGTGTCTCTGCCTCTCTCTAATTCTGTGTTCTCTGCCTCTCTCTCTCTCTCTCATGAATAAATAAATAAAATCTTAAAAATAAAAGAGAGGGATGAAAGTCACAAGAGAATGGAAAGGGGATGCCTTAGTGGTTCAATCAGTTAAGGTCCAACTCTTGGTTTTGGCTCAGGTCATGATCTCAGGGTCATGAGTTCAAGCCCTGAGGTGGGCTCTGCACTGGACATGGAGCCTGCTTAGGATTGTCTCTCTCCCTCTGCCCATCCCTCTCCCCCTTAATCCTACCAGCTCATTGCACTCTTCCTCTCTCAAAAAAAAGGGTGGGGGGGATGGAAATGAAACATAGTGGGAAACTATACTTGGAATACATACATTTAATAAATGCCTTATATCATGTAAAATAGAATATGAAAAATAAAAAATTACTATAAATAAGCCAAATCAAGTTATGAGAAAAATACTCAAAAATCTTGAAAAGATACCTCAGAAAAGAGAATAATCAAATGATCAATACATATATTTTAAAAGTTTTAATCTTCATTAGTCAGAATAAACATTAATAGTAAATTCCCAATGAGATAACATCATACACACACTATAATACCTAAAATGCAAAATAAAGTGGAAGCAATTAGACGATAGAGCAAAACTTACTCTCATATAGAGCTGGCAAGAGTTTAAATATGAAAAATCAATTTGGAAAATAATTTTGATATATTGGGGTACACATACACATACCCCAGGACTCGGAAATTCCCAGGAATACATCCTTGGACATTTATACACATGTTCTCCAAAACCTGTATCAGAATTTTCCTAGTAACGCTATTTGTGACAGTCCTAACCTAGAAGTCACACAAATGCTCATCAATGGAGGAACAGATAAATAACATTCTATGGGCACACAAAAATACTACACAGGAATAAGTATGAGGGAATTATAATAATAATCAGTAATGTGGGTGAATCACACGTTACAGTTACTGATTTTAGGATTCCACATATGTAAATGAAAATCTGTTGTCAGAAGATTTAAGTTGGGATTATGTTTGGGCAGTAACTGAAAGAGGCCCCATGGGGCTAATAATGTTTCTTATCTGGGTGCTGGACCAGTGTCTTTGGTTTAATATTCATCAAATGATACTTATGTTTGCATGTGATGCATCAACTGAAGTCTAAAAAATAAATAATCAATAGGGGACTGGTCCAAGTCAGAAATATCTAGAAATCTCAGTTTCATTCCTTGCTGTACCATTAATAAGTATCCTGAAAGCAGAACAACAACAAAATTAAGTTGTTTGAGATTTATATGCTAGCTGAAGAAAAACAATTTTGCTTTGCCTTCTCATAACATGGGGAGGAATAAAAATGACTAGCCCTATCATATATTAAAACATATAAAAAGCTACTATACTTAATAAACATATAACATTACTAGATCATTCAAATTAAATGGGAAGATATTTTATATAATTTAGTTTAACTATATGTGAAGCTTCATGTAAGAACCCTCTGACCAGGGCAGCCCTGGTGGTGCAGCGGTTTAGCGCCGCCTGCAGCCTGGGGTGTGATCCTGGAGACCCAGGATCGAGTCCCACATCCGGTTTCCTGCATGGAGCCTGCTTCTCCCTCTGCCTGTGTCTCTGCCTCTCTATCTCCCTCTGTGTCTCTCATGAATCAATAAATAAAAATATTTTTAAAAAATGAAAAAATAAAATTATAAGAGACTTTGACAGGGATAAACTAAAATTTTTAGATAAGAGAAAGCTTTTTTGAACCTTACCACTTTGACACTTTACAGTGAGCATGTATAACTTTTATAATAAGCTAATTAAAATATGGCTAAAACATTTGTATGTTATTCTAATTCCTACATTTTATTTTATTTTATTTTTAAAGATTTTATTTACTTATTCATAAGTTGCAGGGAGAGAAAGAGAGAGAGAGGCAGAGACACAAGCAGGCTCCATGCAGAGAGCCTGACGTGGGACTCGATCCAGGGTCTCCAGATCATGCCCTGGGCTGCAGGCGGCGCCAAACTGCTGAGCTACCAGGGCTGCCCCTAATTCCTACATTTTATAACACCATTAGCATTTTCTCAAAGCTGGTAATTCAAAGATGATTATCTCATTATAATATAAACAATGGTCATTCATTAATCCATTTGACCAAAAAAAAAAAAAAAAAAAAAAGCACCTCTTATGTGCCAGGAATTCTTCTAGAGCTAGAGATGCAGCAGTGAGTAAAATAGTAATAATTCCCTGCCCTCAAGGAGCTTCCTATGTAGTAGAAGAAGACACAGGATAAACTAAATTGGTATTAGAGGGTAGTCAGTAATTTTTTTTTTTTTTTTTTTTTTTTTTTTTTTTTTTTTTTTTTTTTTTTTTTTTGAGGGTAGTCAGTAATTATGGAAAAATATAAAATGGAAAGAAGATGAGTATGCTGTAGCAGAGATGAAGAGATTATCAAGATGTTGAAATTTTAAATAGTCAGGGAAACCTTCAATGAAAAGTTAATTTTTGATTAAAAAAAAGAATAGAAAGAACAGGAGATGGTGATATGTAAGCAGGAAATGCATTTCCACTAGAGGGTACAGGAAGGAAAAAAGACTGAGCCAGCCAGGCAAACGACATATTCAAGGAACAGCACAGAAATTACTGTGGATGGAACAGAATGAGTGACAAAGAAAGCACTAAAATATATACATAAAAAAGAAAAGATGCCAGCTTACTTAGGACCTTACAGTAGGGTCAGAACTTTAACTTTCATTTTGAGATGAGGGGCCACTGAAGGGTTTGATATAATGAATGCCATGATCTGGCTGAGTTTTCAAGGGATCTTCTGAGCTCCTAAATTGGGGGAGGGTGGTTTAAAAAAGAACCCAAACTAAAGACATGTAACAATTACAGCAACAAAAAAGAGAAGATGAAACATGAAGGGTAGATTTCCTGACCTTTATTCCTCAGGTATTTAGTGAGTACACTGTTAGGTGGTTAGGATGGAAAAAATTGGTTAGCCATGAGTTCTGCACTCCCAGGGAATTTATAGGAGATAGAACATGAGCCAGAGTAACTTTAATATACAGTAGAAAACAATGAGCTAAGGAAAACTTTCCATCTTGGTTGATAAAGAGGGAGAAGTAGGAGGTCATCTTGAAGCAGTTGGCATTTTAGCTGGCTACAAAAATGAAAGCTCCTTGAACAGCATGGGTTTTGCCTTTTCCAGACTTCTCAACTGCCAGTACCCAAAACAGTGCTTGGCACAGTCAGTGATCACTAGATATTTGTTACATACTGTCTGAATGAACTTGGGTGTGCAGATAGGTAAGGGGAACAATATAAGTAAAATCACAACAAGGAAGTCTTAGAGTTAAATTTCGTGGAAGGATATGAGAATAGCAGGAGATGAAATGAAAACCTTAGAGTAGGGTTACATCACAGAAGAATTTGCTGATCCTGTGGAGGTACCATTGATGAGAGGGAAATGTACTGGAAAGATGAATGTAATAATACTGATACATGATTGAAGCAAAGAACCAATTGATGGATGGAAGTTAGAGACCAGTTTGGATGATATCGTGAGAACTCAGACAAAAGGTGATGAGGATCTCAATTAGTTTATTATCACTTGATCCCCTCATCATTAGTACTTCTACTCTACTGAGTCAGTATTTGTGACCCTTACTACAGAGGTGTATTTACAGGTACTATAATTATTTTACTTGTCTGTTTCCTTTCCTTTACTAGCAATAGAACATATTTAGCACTGGTGGTTGACACTTCTAATCACCCACTGATTTTCCCTTTTCCCTTTATTACACTAATAAAATGCTTCAAGTTCCAGCTGCACATAGAGCTACCAGTCAGATACTCCATTTCCCAGCCTCTCTGCAACTGGATGTGGTCATAAACTAAGTTTTGGCAATGGATATGAACAGAAGAGACAAATGCAACTTTTGGGACATGCATTCCTAATGAAGCTGCTTGTCTCCATTTCTTCCCATATCTTCTCATAGGTTGCTCCTTACCCATTTTTCTGTCCCCATGCCTGAAGTAGGTGTTGGAGATTATGTCCTTTTGCAACTATATGACTTTCTTAGTCCTTTTCCTAATAAAAGAGGTATAGGGACTGGGATTTCCTTCAAGGGTCAATTTTTCATAGGGTTTTATAAAAAGGGAAAATGTAGGCCTATCACCAAATTCTGGCCAGTGGGATGTAATGAGAATTGGGTGCAGTGTCTGGGTCATGCCTCTAAAAGGAAGCTCTCTGTTTCTTCTTTCCTTCTTTCTGGGGGTAGTGATTTGACCCTGTTAGTGGTGAGTCCACCTTGACCCAGGGCATCACCCTACAGGACATAAAGCAAGAATATACAAGCAGTGCCCAACAAACTTGGACTTATATGTAACAGAAACAACTACCATCTTAGTTAAACTAATGTTATTTGGTCTCTGTTATAGCAGCCAAATAGGTATCTTAATACATACTCTATAAATATTGACCATTACCACTATCTGTTGAATGAATATATGATCGGTAAGTATAAACATCTCTATATAAATAATGTAATATTAAGGAATTATTTCTCCCATTCCCCTAAACTTTGAACATAAAACATCTATAGTCTATTGAAAAGGAAATCTATGGTATAAAGCTTCAGGTGAAGTCAACTTCTGTATCATCATCAGTTTGGGTTCATATCTTAACTTGCTTTATGCTAATGTGTATTAGCACAAAAATTATCTACTGTCAGTTGAGATTAAATCAATACAACACTGACCTATTGGTTTCTGGTTGTAAGTTCTAATATACCATGAAACAAGGCCTATAAAGGGAAAATGGACTATGAAATCTTCAAATTCTATATGTCTTATCATTCTTTTTAGGCAAATGTAACAACATGAATTTGGAAATTAGTCTCTGATTTCAGGGATTTTATCCATGTTTGTTGTCATACAGAATGCAACAACAATTTCAAGGAAGTAAAGGAAGACCAATATTTGACATTAGGTCTTAAAAACTAGCCATTTGTGTTTATTTATTATTTTATAATTTTTTGATTCTTATACACAGACTATGACTATTTAAATAGAGATTTCTGTTTGTATAGTCCACCCGATCTAATCTGTTTATTATCAAGTGTATACATTTATGTTACTAGAGCGCTCTCACAGAAACACCAAGAGAGCCCACAGAACTCGTTAGGGGTTAGCTGTGTATGTCTGTTGTGGAAGTACACTGGAATGGTGACTTGTTTAATTAGGAAGTGTTTGAAAGAGGCAATTGAAGGTGAGCCCCAACACTGGAAATATGATTTGGGTGTCAGCTTTGGGACAGGGGTTGTGATTAAGAAAAGCTGGAGACTGGCACATTATTTTCTGAATAGAAATAAGCCTTAAAAAAAGAGATTGAGCTATTTTGACTTTTTAATGCCAAAAGGTTTATACTGTTGAAGACAGAAATGGAAATGTGAATATTGTATATAAAAAGGAAATGTTTCATTTCCTATACGAGTAAAGTTCTTTTGTATAAACAGTATCCTGTGTTAGTTTTCCTTGGAGTACTAAGGATCGGGAGTTTGTTTTGCTGATCCCAAATCTTCAGAACTGTGTCTGTGTTAGCAAGTTCTTAGCTCAGCTAACACAAACAAACAAACAAACAAACAAAACTAAGAGAGATAGAGTTGCTGAATAAGTAGATGATGCTTGCATTTATGAACTGCAATTTCCCACTAAATGAAGTGAAGGAATGACATAACCTGTTTTGAGAATCCTCATGGAAATACAGATACCACACTAAGACTTTTCCTAAAAGCACAAAAATAAGAAGATATTTAACTCAGATAAGTTGTTTATAAAGAAGGCTGCTTCATGGTCAATGTTTTTTGTTATTTTAGTTTTGTAAGCATATTTACTACATTTGGTAATACTGGAATACTTAATTTTCCAGGAAACTATGGCTTTAGGTATAAGGCTATGTCAAAAAAATAAACATGATTATAAACATAGATTTAGAAAAAAAGAGAGAATCTGACTCATTTTCTCCATGAACAAATGTAAAATTGAAAAAAATGACCATGATAATAACTAGAAATATTGTGTAGAATAAAAAAACAATTAGCTTGAATGGTTATGGTATTCTATATTGCTGAGAAACAAGTCATCTTGACTCCTATGACCACCTATTCACGTGAAAAACATGCAAAAAGATTGCCACTATAGCAAGCGGGAGTTTTAGTCTATTTGCACAAATTTTCACTATTGTAAATCAACAGACACACAATCCAATAATCCAAATATCATTTTGTGTACTGATACGGCGATATGACCTAGGGATCTGGAGGTAATCTGTTTCATTCATATAGGTAAAGGATGGGGTTTCAGAATAAGGTATTAGACTTGCAACATTTATGCAAAAGAAATAATGTGATACTGTAAAGCAACACTATTCATTTAACATAATGAGCTGCTATACAATAAGTCAGATGTTCCCAGAGTGTAAGTTATATAAATTTGAAAGCTGCATTTATTATTAATATCTCATTCCCAGACAGGGGCTTGCTTAGTCAGTCAGTAGTAAAACCTGGCTTAGCATACCAAATTTAAAGCTGTTTAACAAATATGAAAGTTGTTTTTTTTTAAAACTATCCTGCTTGTAGCTAAATCACTTGTGTGCATTTTAAACCATCCCCCCCATAGTATTGAGAATATTTTATTTTTGCTACCACAAGTAATAGACATCAAAATACAAATTATAGTAATAGTTAGAAATACTTGAACTTAAGGCTTGGACTGTTTAAAACTTATCATCATTCAAAAGGTCTGGAAATAGACCTTCCTGTTACATTGCCTATCCGAACTCTAACAAGCTGATATTATTTTGTAAGAAAGAGGCTTGTTAGGGTCAACGCAGGGATGCTCTAAAATTCCTTCGTTTGAACTGATGAGAGTTCCTAACTGTAGACGATTTAACGAGTTTATGCTTCCAGGTGTACATCAGCACATGTCAAATTCTGCAAGAGCTTATGATCTCTGAGAACTCGCCTTCTAGAAGGACCTTTGCTGAGTGGGGCTCGATTAGGAATCGATACGTAAAGAGGCTCTTTAAAAAAAATAAATAAATCGTGTCAATAGTTTTAAGAGTACCTTGGCGTGGTCAAGAAACCATGGGTTAGGAGGAAGGTGCTTGTCAGTGGGTAAGAGTGCCTCACGTGCCCAGGATCCTTCCTGACACCCCAGCCAGGACCTCCTCACCCTGCTGGGCGCCGTCTGCAGAGGCGCCCCCCCTCGGTGCCGCAGACCCCCCAGGACACGGATTCAGGATCCATCCCTGGCCGGCCAGCAGCTATCGCCTGCTGTCCCCTGATCGGAGCGAGTGCATATTCAATGCAGGGTCACTTACGACTGAGTTTTTCATCATGGCTTTGACTGTGAAGCCCTCAGAAACCAGGGAGTGAGGCTGGTGCACCGGGAGCGGCTGTTGCGCCAGCAGCTTGGTCCTCTTCGGCATCTTGTCTGGGCATTTGTTTAAGCTCAGGGTCTCTTTTTCTGCCACCATCTTCCTAGAAAATGTCTCGTTCTCATAAAACGTGTAGTAAAAGAATCAGTGGGTTTTACGCATGTGAGAAGGAGTTCGGGGGGGAAAAATGTAAAAAGGCGCGTTACTGGTAGAAATTCAACCCCTCGTAGTGCCCAGGTTGATCCAGATGTTTGGCAGCTCCTAGGTGAGGGGAGTTGACGGAGGGGAGGGGCGGGAGGAGGGAAGGACCGTGGCGAGAGCCGTAAGAAGCTTCCAAAGGTAAGCCTCCCGGTTGCTAAGCGACGCGTCAACACTGCGGCCCAGTGGCCCAGTCCCCCCGTGACGTAGCACGCTTCCTGGGCCTGAATGCGGAGAGGCGGCGGAAGGCGGCGGGCGGAAGGCGGCGGGCGGAAGGCCGACGGCGGCGCGATGGGAGAAACTACGCTGTCAAACTACGACTCCCAGAAGGCCCCTGGCTGCGCGTCGTCCGCGCGTGCGCATTCCGACAGCCGGCCCCAGGGAGGCAGGTGCTGGAAGATTTAACCCCGGAGCCACACTTGTGGGAGGCACGGGCGGGCGCCGGAGCGGGCGTAGCCCCCTGCGGGCCCAGCAGCCTCCACCTGCCTAGTGACCATGATAGGTACGTGAGTACCTGCCAGGTACAGCCTGTCAGCGCCTCCTCGCCGGGCCTCGGCGGACAGGGACCCCCCCCGCCCCCAGGGTGTCGGCCGGTGTCAACTGTCAGTGTCAGGACGGCCGTGTCCGCCGGCCCTCGGCCCGCGCTGCGCGCTTCCCGGTGCCCGCCGTGGGCCGGGGGAGTAAGTGTGTGTGAGCTCAGCCCCCGCCCCGCCCGTGCTCGGACAGCTCGCCCGGCAGACAACTTCCCCGGGGGCCCGGCGTGCGCGCCTGCGCCTCCCGAGGTGGAGGCTGGGGCGCGCGTTCCCACGGCGAGCGCCCCGCCCCGCCCCGCCGCGCCCCGCCGGACTCGGGGGTCGGTTTGCAGGCCCCTCACGTGCACCCCCGCCCCCGCCCCTCGGGGGCTGCCTCCCCGCTGGGGACGGATGGGACCCGCCGCCTGTGGGACTCTTTCCGGGGAAACCCTATACCAAAGCTTTCAGCTCTAGTGGAAGGCACCTGCCGGGGTGGTTAGGATTCAGAGACATTCCTGCAGAGGGACTTAAACCTCTCGCTCCCGCGATTTTTCCTTGTAGGTCTGAGATGAAAGAATCTAAAGAGTAACAAGGATTAAGTATTTGCATAATGAATTATTAGTTGACACAAAATGACCTGGGTGCATATTTATGATGAAAGCTTTGGAAATGGTTTGTGGTAATTGTTTATAAACACTGTGATGTGTAAGTTTAGCAGAGTTTCTCCCTTCTAGGGTGTTACGCCAAAAGTTTCCTCCCCCTCCCCCTCCTCTCCGTCCTCCTGGTCCTCCCCTCCTCCCCTCCTCCCTCCTCCCCCCTCCTCCTCCCCCCTCCTCCCTCCTCCCCCCTCCTCCTCCCCCCCTCCTCCCCCCTCCCCCCCTCCCCCCTCCTCCTCCCCCCTCCCCCCTCCCCCCTCCTCCGCCCCCCTTCTCCTCCCCCCCTCCCCCCCCTCCCCCCCTCCTCTTCGCGGTAGTCTTTGAAATGAGTGGAAATACACAGTATGATTAGAAACCAATGTTATTTGGGGCGCTTATTATGACAGAAGCTTACTTTAGATTGTGTATGGAAGATTTGGTGACCCTATTTGGAGATTATTCCTGATGAGTACCACTTAAATAACAATTTTGATTGCATCGAGTGCATCTGAAGTCAGAAATGGTCAGTCCAGAAAGAGGAGAAGTGGATTTTTAAAATACGTAAGTTTGTATGCACTGATAGAGTCTTAAGTCTTTTATTTAGGAACATTAACGTTAAAACGTAAAACATTCTACCCAGAGAGAGAATCATGCCAGTGATTAACTGATGCTGTCTTTGCAGCAATGATAAAACCTAGGGATGTTGTCCAATTTTTCTCACCTTTCTAGCACGGTATGACTTTTGGTGAATGACTTTTGAAAGTCATCCAATGAAGAAATTTTTCTTATAAATGAATTTTTTATATAAACTTTTATGAATCTTTTGAACCCAACTTTTACATATAATCCACTATCAACAGCTCTGAATGGAATCAGAAAAACTAATAGAAGAAATTTTTAAAAATCCATGATGTCAGCATTTTACAGAAAAAAATTATATTTTATTTGAAGACAATTATAAAATTTTATTTTAATTCAACTTAATTTAGTGCATGCTCTTAAAAGAAGCAAGTTTATAGTAAAGCTATATTAAAGATAGGGACTTAAGATCTAAAAATCACAATTCTAAATTGTTATCTAATAAATGACTATATAAGAACTTTGAAAAAAAACTTTGGTAGGATGAACTATGTTTAGGGAATTTAGTTTATTTGGGACTTAGGGACATAAGACAGAAGAGCATGATCTTTGGATTTGATGATTAGACAGTTATTAGTAACTTGTAATTACATGGAGAATATAAGGTAGATTTTAAACGGTGTTTTTTCTTATACTCCAGTTGTTGTTTTACATAGTGCAAATAAATGTGTATTACAACATAAGTACAACATGCCCCATCCCAAGAAAGGTACTTTACATATAAAAACCATGTGGACAATGTGTAGTACATTATTTTATACAAGTAATTGCAATGCCTAATTCTGTTGGTGGGCACTTTTTGATAAAAATCTTAATTGCCAATTTTGGACTTGTATTGGTGAAGACAGTGTGTGGAAAGGTAGGTGAAAGTGGAGGCAATTAAAAAGGAGTTTTAGAGTGATGGGTTTCCTGTTTCTGTGAATAAACCTCAGAGCCAGGAAAGGCATTATTGTTTATACCTAGTAATAGGCTGGAGATCAAAATATACATCAGTATATTTTTTTTTCCTGTTAAAGACATTGTGCTACTCAGAACTTGCCTGTTTTATGCTTGTGCTCTCTTTAATTGCTATACCCTCTTTAATGCAAATAGTACTCTTCCATTTTACATAAATCTTGGCTTACTTTTGAGGAAAAACAACAGTAGGAGTAAAGGGGATTGATTGTTACCCCACTACGAGTAGAATTAACCTTCCTTTTTTGTTCTTAAAACCTAGGATTCCTTCTTCGTACAGAGACTGTCTCAAAAGTACTTATATTTCTCACTTGAATTATGACTGATATGTTAAATGCCTGGCCCAGACAGTCATAGAAACATAGTTTAATTGATTATGACTTTGAGAAGTATGGAGTAGGACATCAAGATATCATAAAGCACAATAGAAAGGCATAAGAAAATTCTACTTAGAAAAATATAATTTTTGGTATCATTAAAAACATTTTCACTCTTTTAAAAATTAACAATTTAAAATTGAATTTTAGTAGCGATATTTGTGGTATATCCTAATTCCTATAGAACTAGATTTAGGTAACGAGTAGTATCAGATATTAAAGTGTGGGGATCTGTATACAACAGTGTTGCCAATATTGAAATTCAAATTCAGTGTCTCACTCTTTAAAGGTTTTTTATTTAAAAAAATAACAATTAGAACATAGTCACATTTATATGTTGTTTAAATTATCTCTTAGGAAAAAACCTATATCCACCTATATAACTCCACCCCATAGTAATTCTTGCCTTCTCTTGTTTTTGTGGATGTACACAAATTATACAAATACTCTTCAATAAATGAGCATTCAGTAGGTTTATAGATTGCTATCATCAGAAATGTTTGTGTTCCTGTCTTTTTATTTGCATATGTAAGCATATATGTAAAGTAAAAATCTTAGTTCAATTTCTGGGTGGATTTTCTAGTCAAAGGATTAGTAGATTTTAAATTTTTCTAGGTATTTCTAAATTGTTATAAAGTAGGTCACCATATTTTATATTTCTATCTAATGCAACAAGGTAGCAAAATCTGCTGTTACTCCTCAGGACAGAAAAATTTCAAGAAGACATTCCTCCCCAAGACTGAGTCACAGTGTCCATCAGCAGAGCACCTACTGGGTTTTTCCTTTCTCCCTGCCTCTTTCCATCCCACCCCAAAGTTTAATTCCTTTGAACAGTGCACTAAACCTGGTTGGTGCACTATGGTTGGTGGCTCTGCTCTGCCTGGCAGTGTTTATAAGAATGCACATTTACTCCTTGTGTACCACAAAATACTTTTATTTTTGCCTTCTTGATGAGTGAAAAACAGTATATTTAAATTTTTAAAATGAATTTATGAGGGAAAAACCCTTTCATTTTTCATTTTATATTGCTTTATTTTCATGAAAACAGATCCAGTAATTGGGCACATACTGTGTGCTTAGTACTACTCCAGGTGCCAGGGATACACTGAATGAAATAGAAAAAAAAAATGCCCATGCTATCATGAATATGCAGTCTAATTTGCTATTTGCCTACAAACCTATATATTTGTTTTAAAGCTTATGTGAGGTGAATTTTAAAGTCTCAGAGTTTATATTTTTAGTTGATTGTGATGTACTGATACTTGCTTTGCCATTTCAGTAATTTAGATAAAAAGTAACCCTACATCGAAGTACTCATAGGCTCTGAAAGCTTCTATTTTTGGTGAGGGACATTTATGTCATAAAGGGAACTCTACTGAATCTTTGCATAGACTATTTTCTGTAATTATGTACAGTTCTTTGGGTCCAAAGGCTCTAAAATCATGACCTAATGCCCTTTACAATTTTGGAATGATTTAAGGATTTTTTTTTTGAAGTCTACATTTTTTTTTGAAATCTCAGAGCTTCATTGCTTGAAAATGATACAATGAAAGTACTTTGTATTAAGATATGCAGATCCATTTCTACCTCCAAAGCTTCTTTGAAAAATGGGGAAAAAAATCTCCTTACTTCGAAATGCTTCATATTCATGAAAGCAATTTCAATGGAGAATAGTCTATTCTGTTAGCTTTTAGTTCTTTGATCAATGAAAATTGTTTCTTACCTGCTGTTTCTTTAGCCTTTAATTGTGGCCCAATGCTTATTCAGTGTTTCTGTTTTAATTTGCATTTAATGAGCTCATTTTAAATATTTCTTTGTAGTAACTTGAATGGTGTCTCTCAAGTTCTGTTATATTAAAGAAGGAAATTTATATGACAGTTGGCTGATTTATGTTGCAGCTCACCTTCCTGCCTTATTTACTTCCCCCTATTGGAGAGAGTCTGGGTTAAAAAGAATTGTTGGTAATGTTACTATATTTCCCCCAGTACTATATGTCCTAATTATCTGGGACTTCTATCAGGTTTATTCCTATATCTATTTTCACTAACTAGAAATGTTTCTTCCTGGATTAACAGGTATTTCAGCTCACAATAATGATTTCAATGTCAGTTCTTTCTGAGGTACTGGATCAGGTGGTGCTGTGCAGGGGAGGCCCAGGTGGTGGCAAATGTGTGTGTATTGCCTCCTGGAAAGGAGCAGAGGGAAATAGGAGACCATTTCTCCATGACAAGTCTGTGATCTAGTTGGACTGATAAGGCATATATTTGGGGTAAAAAAATCCCCTCTCCTCCACAACAGAAGCAAAGTAGAGATGTTTATATATCAACACAAACATGCACACACATGCGCACACACACTATCCCATCACGGTTTTCATGTCTCTTCTGCACACCTTATTTTCTCAGCTTTGAATTTTACTCCTCTTTAGTGCATCTGGAAACTACTGTTCATCCTGGAAGATCCACTTCAAATGATACCAACTTTATATGAAGTTTTCCTTAAGATCTCTACCTGTGTGTCAACTCTCACACTTCTCAGCCTGAAGCAATTAGCTCCTCCTTTAGAATCAACCAAGAGCTTAGCAACCATTATCTGTCACCTTATAGCATAAAGGTGTACGGAAAAACAAAGATTTGCAATCCTATGTTGTAAGTATCATGATATAGGTTTATACAGGGAAGTGCAGGAGAGGGCAACTAGTAGAGTCTGGTTGATCCACTGTGTCCAGAGACACTGAGGGACAAGTAGGAGTTAATTAGAAGAGGGCAATGTTCTAGATGGAGGGACAGACATGAGCTGAGGCATGGCAGGGAGAGGGAAGAGGGGATGAAGACTATGCAGTGAGGTGGAGGCCAGAGGAATTAGGTTGGCACCAGGCTGGAAGGGCAGAGTCTGTCAGGTGTAAGCAGGGCCAAGGGCGGTAGCTTTATAATGCAGTGGAAGGAGGAGTCAGTGAACCATTGTGTACACAAGAGCATTATGAATGGATTACATTTTAGAAAGATGTCTGTGGCAGTAATGGAAAGCTGTAGTACAGTGCAATGGTGCCTAGAAGTCCAGGTAAATGTTAATGGCTTCTTTTTCTCTCAAGCAGGAGATGATGGTCTTTTGCTAAGAGAGAGAGAGTGGTTGTAGGATAGGAGAGATGGCTTTTCTCGGCCTGGCAACATTTTTGATGTCATTAACTCATCTCTGATGAAGGGCTGTATTTCTAAAATAAATTTTTTAAATTATCCCGATTTTTATAGAATGTATTAAATGTCTCATTGACAGATATTTTTTTCATGTTACTAAAGCTTTAAATTCATGTTTCAAAAGTATTCTGTATGTCCTTTTTTTTTCTTTTTTTTAATATTTTATTTATTTATTCACGAAAGACAGAGAGAGAGAGGCAGAGACACAGGCAGAGGGAGAAGCAGGTCCCATGTAGGGATCCCGATGTGGGACTCAATCCTGGGTCTCCAGGATCACATCCTGGGCTGAAGGTGTCACTAAACCACTGAGCCACCGGCTGCCCTCTATATGTCCTTCTTTGATATGTGGCATATGATGCTTAGGTTTCTATTTATAATTTCTTCTGTAATGAGAAAACTGTTGCTAAAGCCAGAGGTCCTAAGTGACTCAGCATAGTCCATTATAGGGTTGGTTCCTTTTCAATATCTGTATAACTTATGTACCTGGTCACATATTGAGACCATCCTTGGACCAATGTTTGTATTTTTAATAGTATTGATAGATTCTTTTTTTTTTTTAAAGATTTTATTTATTCGTTCATAAGAGACAGAGGCAGAGACATAAGCAGAGGGAGAAACAGGC
The DNA here is from genome assembly GCF_018345385.1 of Vulpes lagopus. Lineage (NCBI taxonomy): Eukaryota > Metazoa > Chordata > Mammalia > Carnivora > Canidae > Vulpes > Vulpes lagopus. Next base: position 108,349,584 of record NC_054825.1, on the reverse strand, counting down.
TTCCTGTGGGGTACCTGATAGAAGACTCGATCCCAGGACCCTGGGATCACGACCTGAGCCAAAGACAGACACTCAACCACTGAGCCATCCAGGGGTCCCTTGTATCAATAGATTCTTTTTCTTTTTTTTTAAGATTCTGTTTATTTATTCATGAGAGACAGAGAGAGAGAGAGAGGCAGAGACACAGGTAGAGGGAGAAGCAGGCTCCATGCAGGGAGCCCGATGTGGGACTCAATCCCGGGACTCCAGGATCATGCCTTGGGCCGAAGGCAGGCGCCAAACCACTGAGCCACCCAGGGATCCCCGTATCGATAGATTCTTAATGATTTCTCCAATTCATTTTTTCTGTAGGCCTTGAGCAGATTCCCTTATGAAGGTTATCATTAGAACCTTTTACCATTGGAAGACAGAAAAAAACTCAAGATGTACAATATATAGCAACTTTACCTGTTCCTCAAAACCCTATTCCTACTCTCATCAAATAGGAAAAAAAATAGTGATTAGGGAATTAATATTGGTGTTCTAATTTAGACAGTTTTATTATTTACCTAATTGATGGATGTACCAGTTATTCCTATTGTTACATGTTTCTGGAGTTTCAGTACACAAATTAGATGACCTGAGATGAAGCCCTTTGTGACTACATAGAGATTTTTTAAGCTTATTGTGCAGAGTAGATGCATTTTCCAGAACATGGAAAGGTAGGATACGCACCTGAAGCCCGCTCTGTATAAATAACATAGAGAAATAGCACTGAGTTTACAATGTCTGTATTTCAGAGAAGCCATCTGTACTCCCCCTTTTCTTGTGTCTTACTGTTTTTTTCAATCCCACCTTCTTTTTCTCAGAAGCTGAAATTTTAACGTTTCATTCTTCAACTCAAAGGAGCAGCTGCTGTCTGAATAACTAAGAGGGGAGCTCTTACTTCACTTGCTGCTGGTTTCCACAGGGCTCTACTGTTGGTGGAAAAGTGTTTCTGAGGGTCACAGTGGGAATGGCATGACTAACCAGATGGAGGACCACCAGGGTCCTTCCCTCCATGGGGAGCTGCCTGCAGTAAACATGCCTCATTTTGGCGTTTTGCTTTCTGAGGAATATGGTCCTTGGACACGTTATTCCTTGATCCAGTTTTGGATAATGAGGAACTTTAGACTGGCCAGAGAATTGGGCACCAGTTAGGCTTACTGCCTGGAGAAATAAAGGTTGAAGAATAACTCTTCATGCTCTAGCATGCTTCTTTCCACCCCTGAGTTCTGGCTTGGAGTCCTTTCCAGTTCCATGGCATGTCCTTGGGGAGTGAGAGGAACAGATTTAAGTACAACCAAGGCACCATTCTTTGAGTTGCTGCTTACCTGGCTGCCGAGCACAGAGAGGTGTAGACTGCACAAGTCAGTAGGCGTTTACCACGTTTGGATAATGATGTGTGATAATATCGAAATATGTTTTTAAATGAAGATGCCTGAGTTAACAGTATTGGAGAGAATTGTATGTCTTTTACTGTGCAGTCAATTTAGACATAATTATATGATACAGAAAGTAATATATAGTGGAGGTCTGATATTTGCTTCCTACTTGACATTTAAGAATTGGTGAGATGCCCAACCATTGGCAGGTTAGGGCGTTTCTTTTTTTAATGTGGTCCTCTCTAGAGTCTTTTTTTTTTCTTCATTGTCCATTTTTATGTATGTTTATAGGACTTGCAGTTTCTCATTACATGCAGTTTCTATAAAATGTGTTGTTGTTTTTCCATTGGCTTGACTTCAGGGAATTCACCAAATAATCTATTCTCAGTGTATGATGATTTTACACTGGGTGTATATACTTGCCTTTGTACCCTGGAAGCTGCTGGGAACTACAGCTCTACTGCACATTTTATAACTATTTTCTGGAATATTTTTATTTGGGGCCTCACATATGAGGAACTTATCTATTGGGTCTAGTCATGGTTATCACAATTCTTTGTGTATAAATTTATTAAAATTCTTTCTGGCTTCTGCAGCCAATTTAATCATTTTATGCCTAATAGAATGCAAGTTATGCTGGTAAAGTTAGAGAATGGGTCATGATGCTATTTGAGATCAGATTTCCAGAGGTGACATGATTTTTTTTCTTCAAACAGTGATGATAATAAGAAAACTAACATTATGACCTAAGCCTTTAGTAGTTAAAGATTAAAAAAAAATGAATGTAAGAGCTTAGTTATCATACCTGAAAACTAGATAGCGTTATATATGTAAAAATTTCAGAAATATCCCCCCAAATTATTATCTTTGGATCATGGGATTCTTTTGCATTGTGTTTTTCAGATGTTCAACATTAAGCATATAATATTTTGCAAATACAGAAATGCAATAAATGTTATAAACACAGTCTTAAGTTTTGGACAAATATATCACCATCATGATATATGTGGAACTGACTATACTTCTGTGACAAATTATGTCAGATAAATGATCAGTCCTAGCATCCAGTAGTCTCATGTTTTGGTCGTAAAAGTAGTGTTTTCAGGATGACAGAGATTAGCACCATCATTTCACTAACTTTTAAAATTGGCATACACTTGTGAGGCATGGCTTATTTATTGTATTTGGTTCCTATTGCTACTGTAACAAATCACAAGTTTGGTGGCTTGAAACAACATAGATTTTTTTTCTCTTACAGTTCTAGAGGGCACAAGTCCAACGTGAGTTTTAAGGGGCTAAAATCAGGTGTTAGAACTAGTTCCCAGAGGTTAGCAAAGACTCCTTGGACCTCCTTCCTGGCTCCTGGCTGCCTTGCTTCAGTGTCGGTGTCTGCAGCCACATCACCTCTGCTTCTCTGTACTCAAATCTCCCTCTCCCCCCTTCTTGTAAGGACACCTGTGGTTACATTCCCCATCTTAAGATCCTCAATTGAGTTGCATCTGCGAAGTCCCCTTTGCCATATAATCACATTCACAGGTTTCAGGGACCAGGACATGGCCAGCCTGAAGAGGTTGTTTTCAGCCTACTAATGTTACCATTAAGGCTTTCACCATCTGAAAGCTAGTTTGGAAGTGTCTTATTATGACCTAAGAATAACAGATATAGGACATTGAATTGACTGTGATACTACTTGATTTTGCCTTTTCTGAGATCATTTAAAGGCAATACAGTAATGTCACACATGAGGAACCTAATATTTATTTTGTGGACTAGTTGATGAGGCTAGCCAAGGACATAACTCACTTTTCAAGGTAGTTTTCTCAGGTGGCAAAAGAACATGTGGCTACACTCCAGGACTGAAATGGTGAATTACAGCTGGGTAATTTGCTCTACCAGGTTGCTCATTTGTATCCTGTAGAGCAGAGGAAGCTTTGTTATGCTTTTGACAGGAAATATGACTTCACACAACAACACATGATCAGGCAAAGCAGGAGCAAAAACCATTTTATGTACATTTTGATTTCTTATTTGCCGGTTCACTATGAATGTTAGACACTTAATGCTCCTGTGGAATAATTTAACATTGTCCTGCCCTTCCTAAATAGCAACTAAACTGGCTTGCTTGAAAATTACACAGTTAAAAGTTTTAAGTAAATTCTAGTAATGTAATAAAGGACAAAAAAGAATGAAATTGTGTGCTTTGCTTAACTTTTTTTTTTTTTAAAGATGTCAGTATAGAATTTGGTTTCATGAGGCAATTTACCTGAAATATTTGGAAAATATTCAATTACACATTGTTAGTACACTTAGAAACTCTAAGGAAAATATGGAATAAATTTTTTAAATAGATGTAGAAATGGATTTGTAAGAAAAGAAAAAGGTCATTTTTATTGGAAAGAAGTAAAATAAATGTTGAATTCAACATTTATTGAGACCCTGTGTTATAAAACCTGTCATAGGTAGCAACTCTGTGTATCCAAATGAGGAAGTCATAATTTAGTGAAGATGCTGTGCACATCTACAAAATAGTGATCAGCAATAACAAAAGTTATGATGGAATTGTGTTTACTTGTACAAGGGAACTTCCAGAGAAGAGGTAATGTTTGCACTGGACCTTTAGGGATGAGTGGTCTCCTGAGAGGCAAATAAAGTGCATTCCTGACAGAGCAAGATGTGAGGGCTTGAATCTGGAGGCTGTGCTGGGGAAGGAGGAGTAGTGATTGGGGGCTCCAGTGTCAGGAGTTTAGAAAAGGAAATGGAGAAGGATCCCAGGTAAAGACAGATAGAGGCGTGCCCAAGACATCTTTCTGGTCCCTGCTGGAGGGTTCAGGTTTTGCTACACTGATAATGAAGAACCACTTGGTCTAATCGCCAGGAATAGGCGTGGTCAGATTTATTTTCAGAAAGATAGCTTTGGCAGCAGAGCCAAGTTAAATCACACTCACTTACTTTTGGATGACAGAAGTTATGACAGCACTAATCTGGTAGATCTGATTTCATAAAGAGCAGCATGTGTGCAACAAATGGACACCCTGTGTTGAATTCCAAGGCCCATTGGGGTAGAGGAAGCAAGCTTTACTGCTTGCAGTGGTCAATGGCAGGTGAATATAACTTGAATCGGGGGTCTTCTAAAACAGTAGAGAGTGATGGTGTCTGTGACTGAAAGTAAGAAGTGAATTCAAAGAAATTAAAATAAAATTGGCAGTATCTAAGGTAAACACCAAGACTATTGCAATGCTTCCTACTTAGGATCTTTAAACTACTAGAACAATCAGCTATACCTTGATAATCAGAGTAAAGAAATCCTTTAAAAGGTTTGTGTACTTCAGATTATTTCGATGGAATGATTTTTCTGCTAAAGTTTAAAGACCTCATCTCATTTCATTTTAATGTCGTGTGTTTACTTACCTGCCTCATTCTTGGGGGAAGAAATATGCTTGTACTTAATAAATAATTGCTGAATGAATGAAAGTGTGAATCAAAGGAGGGGAGACCATTGTCTTGTCTCTGTTTTTTTCTTCTCTAAACTCCCTTCCTGTTGCTGAGGTTGAAGTACCTCCTTGGAAGAATCTAGTCTCCACTGATATTTCCCTAGGGAATGGGGTGCATTTTATTTAGCTCTGTAACCCCTAAACCAAGCATAATCCCAGTAAGTGTCAAAATGGATGAAAGAATAGAAAAGCAAAGTAATTATAAAGTTTGATTTTGGCACAGACGAAATATATTAAAATGTTTCATATTCTCAGAAGAGAATTATTAATTTTAGAAAGATCGTTGTCATATTTTCCTGTGCAAAAATTAAAGCCAGTACAGGATGATGGCTTCTTTCTTTTTTTACTGAGTCTTTACTGTTATTTCTCTAACTTATTGCTTCTCTAATGCTGCCCTTAGAGGGAAGCCATTCCATTATTTTAACTCGGGAATTAGCTGGGATTTCAAAGTGGTTACTCCTTGCAGGATGTTTAGAGTGTAAATCACATGGATGCATTGTGTCTTTTCCACCCTTAGCTTTTAACTTTACAACAAATACAGACCCCAGTGAAGCTCTGGGGTCTGTATTTATTTGCTTCCCTAATGCAGCTTTTCTCCATGGAATACTCTCAGTAGAAACATATGCTCAAAGCTTCAAAGTAATTACAATATCACTAAAAGCTTCATAATAACATTACTGAAACTAAATGTTAAAAAATTTGATTTTCCTTGATCTAATCATTTCAATTTAATTTTAGACTACCACATGATTGATCGAGGAAACCTGGCAGGCCAAAGTCAAGGAGTGTTTATAATGCCTAAAGCCTTGCTCAGAAAACTTCAAGGCAATTTAATTTGCGTAGGAATTCATTTTAATTATTCTTAGGGATTCTTTTTTAAATGGGAAAAATAGATTTGTTTCCATGCTCTTAGTGTTTGACCTGCTCTGATGTCATCCATACAGTTTTCTGCCTGGTGACTATACCCCACCTGCTTCTCAGCCCTGCTAGACAACGACCCCGGAGGATAAAAAGAAAGGTCCAAGCTCTAAAACAAAGAACGGAAGTCAGATTCTTTTTCATAATTGTTCTAAAGATGTTCTTTGATGTTATTTATAAGATAGGTTTAAATTTTAACCTTTTTTAAAATAGAAATTATGGATAGTTTTGAAATATTTGTGTCTTTGCGGAAAGCAAGCACAACCCCAGCAGTGTCTGCCTCAGGGTGTATTCTGTGTCCACATAATTGAATAGCAGGACATGCCTGCAGTGTCGCTTCCCCAGGAAGGTACAGAGCATGATGAATAAACATAGCTACCTTCTCCTCATGCCTCACAGGGGGTGGGGGAATGGTCATCCATCAAATTCATGTCTGTGGCTGTTCTCAAAAACCATTCTTTTTTATTTTTAATGAATTATGGAGACAAGTGAATATGAAATGACTTTCTGAGTTTGTGGATTTTCCTAATTTTTAGCACAGCTTTAATCACATGCATTACAATGCAGTAAATCTAGAATGTTTACGGATCACATTTGATATTTAGCTTGAAGTCTGGACATAACTCTGAGGGAGTTGGATGTTGACTACTTTAATTCTGCTTCTAAATTGTTATTTCATCCTTTCGAGTTCTTTCTTTATTTGCTTTTAACAGTGAGTAATAACTAGTAGACAAATCTTTTGCAGTAATGATACACAAATCATTCTGAGACATTTGAGTCTTCATTAAATTTCTGAAGGTGAATTTTGAACCCTAAATACATTGCTTTTGTAGGATTTTTGATAATGGAAAATAAAATTATCTTTCTTAAAATTATCTTTCTTAGCTCTTTGTATTCTCTGAATCTTACATACTTTTCCTGCTTTCCCTCCCCTTTGGCAGAGACCTAATTTTATAAACAATAGTGATTTAGCCCTTTTTCTGCCTCCAAGAGGGTGAGCTTATTGTTCAATTGGTTGATGGTCGATGGTACTTTTGAAAATCAGGCTTGGAGTTTAAAAAAAATATATATATATATATATATATTTAATATGTTTTAAAAATGTGTGTGTGTGTATATATATATATAATATATATATATATATATATTATATATATATATGTATATATAAGATCTATGGCTAGGAGCACTCCATATTCACTTCCTTCCCTGTTCAGGCCGTAGTCCCAAACACTCTTTCCCCTAAACGAGACTATATGATATTTCATATACTTGAGGTTTTGTCTCCACACTACAGTGTAGTATAGGCATGATACCAGTTCCCCTTCATAGGGATTTTGCTACAGGGGGAACTGGAACTAAAGGGGAAAATTCCAGTATTATATGGAGGCCCAATAGGAGAATCTATAGGTTTAGGTTCTAGAAGATAGGAAAGTGATCCAGGTTTTTACATAAGTATGTTAATAATTTCCTCTTGCTTTCATCAAACAATCTAGGAGCAGTAGCATCAACTTTATGACATCCATGTCAGTCTGTATTAGAACATTAAATATCGGTGGTTGCCATAACTGGGCTTTATATGAGGTATCACAGGTGGTTCAAGCCAGAGATAAGCTTGTTAATCTGGTAATTGATTTTTACTCTACTTGCAAACTAACAAATAGCTTACTGTTTTATCATGGATGCTGTCAGAAGACACAAGACTTATGGATCAGGGAAGAAGAACTTTATTACTCATGGCACAACAAATTTCATAAGTCTCATCATAGTCTCATCATATTTACTCCAATTTCCTTTGCCCCAAATCCTATAGGGGTGATGTACTTTGGCCCATATGGATGCCATGCATGCACTGGGTTTGTATTGTGGTGAGGACTGTTTATTGAGCTTGAAGCATCTGCCACTTTTTTTTTTTTTAAAGATTTTATTTATTTATTTGAGAGAGAGAGAGAGAGAGAGAGTGAGCATGGGCAGGGGGAAGGGCAAAGTGAATTCAGGCTCCCCTCTGCCTAGGGTGTCGTACTCGGGGCTTGATCCTAGGACTCTGACATCATGACCTGAGGTGAAGGCAGACGGTTAACTGAGCTACACAGGTGCTCTACATCTGCCACTTTTATAGCAAGCAGTAAGCAAACCTTTTCTTTGGAGATAAACATTACCTTATTTCATAAGATTGTTGAATACATAAACAAGAAATGGCCCAGGTAAAAGAAAAATTGAGGCCATACATTCTAGGTCCACTTAGCAGGACATGTAAGGGAGTGTGAGTCCTGAAGAAAACTTTCTCTCCCAATACCCAATAGCCTTTAATATACAATTTTGTCTTGTGATGAATTTTCACGATGGTCACTCTGATTAATTGGGCCAAGTCCAGAGACGTGGACTAAATCTATTCAACTTGTCTCATACAGCATTTAATTCAAGCTGTGATCAATAGGATCCCAAACAGCAGGATGAGGCCAACTTGCAATATTGACTCTAAATCCATCTGTCCCCATCCTGTCAGGGTCTCTGACTCAGCCTAATGTGAATAAATCCCAGGGGGAGACCAGTAGGTCTTAATTATTATGGAATCTATTATCTATTATGACCCATACAAGGAAGTTTGGAATAGCACTGCCAATAATAATAACAGGGGCAATAAATGGTCCAGAAAGTAACCCTCATGCCCAATGGAAAACTATTTCATATTTTACTTTCTTTCACATGGAGACCACAGGTCACTTTAGTTTGGAATTTGCTGCTACCCTTGATTTGGATCACTGTTAGGCTGGTTTAATTAAGCCACATAGATAATATTCTGAGTACCTGCAGCCTTGATTTCCATGCATGGTGCAATCTAAGGCTGCTTTGGAATCTGGACAAGCCTATGAATTTGTATTGATCAGTTTGAAATAAGATTGTGTCAGTCTGGGAGTTTGCACAGGTATGAGAGGATGGTCCATGTTTTGGAGCTACTGCTGATGGCATCAGGCACAGCAGAATGGTTCAGGGACAGCCATATCCACATGACTTTTCCTGTTTTTATAGCCCATGGATGGGGATGACAGCCTTTTGAAGTGTATTAGTGAGTCAGATTGCCAGTCACCACTACTGCTTGACTCATGTGGATCATATGACAGTTTTGCCAGAGTGAGGTACTGGATATAGAGAATTAAGAGAGCATTAATAACAGCCTCTCAAACCTCTTGGGATTTGACATTATCCCTCCCAGTAGCCAGGTTTGTTGCTCTCCTTCCACAACCAGGGAATTGGCTGTGTCACTTCTAAGTGGATATAATTGTATCTTTTCTCCAGCCAACCTTTTGTTTGGAAGGGTCAGATGTGGGTAGGATAAGAGCATTTTTACACAATTTACAGAGACACATTATGCCCACCACTTTGACCACTGTAGAGATACATGGTGAATGGTGTACTTAGTTCAGTAATCCAAATGGTCATTATCTTCACGATATAGGACTATGCCAATCCAACAGATATCCAGTGGTTGGACCAAATTTATGATTGAATCTTCTAAGACCCCTTTTTATTAGGCTTCCACCTGGAGGGTATATCAAATTATCCTGGCCCGAAGTTCCTGTTAGGCGAAAGAAAAATACATGATGCCCAGGAATGGTTGGGGATAAATCTCAGATTTTCACAGTAAATCTATGTATCTCCTTACCCTTTCTGGGGATGGCTATATCTAGTGACTAAACTGCCTTTAGTAAGGGGTGTAGACTAAGAGGTGGTGAGTGAGATAGAGTTAGAAATCCTTTGAAATTGATTTTTAAAGTCCCTTTTGTCTCAATAATGACAGCATCTTATGGATGATAAAGGTCATGAAATGTCTATTGAAACTTTGACTAGTGGCCCAGTGTTGGGTAATCTTTATGGCAAAAGACACACCATTGTCTGATTCAAGATAGTCTGACAAAATTAAGAACATGACACCATTTAGTTTCAAGAGCCACAGTGATATAACCAAAGTCACCAGATTGGACAGTATCCTAGAAGACTTGACAATGGTAAAGCATTAGGATTATCCCAAAATGGGAGTCAAAGGTTTGACGTAGTCAGTTTGCTAGGAGTGGACAGGGCAGATAGGGCCTCCTTCTCTGTAAGACAAATGGGCCAACTTTTGGAAGGAGTCGCAAATCTGACTTGGTGGTGGTAGCTTTTACATCAGAAATACCTTTACTTTATGCTCCATCTATGATGGTGGATCCCAGTAATGACGGTGATGATCGGGGCAGCACAAGCTTGAACAGCATCTTGATGCCAATTGGTCTCATCAGAGAATGGGCCCTTACCATGAGCACCTATGTCAGTGACCTAGACTGATCAGCAGCCACAATTTATTTCTGTAGTTTGTAGCCCTACAGAGAGGCTAATTAATCTGCCAGTCTTTAGTTTTTCAATTAGCAGACAAGAGAGACATCTAGGCCATCGGCAGTTGTCCAAGAGTCCATAAAAATGTAAAATTCCTGGTTTTTAGGAGCATTGTCTAAGACACGAGTGATAGCTTTCCATTTAGATTATTGTGTGACTGGTCCTCACTACAGCTGGTCTTCCAGAGCTGTCACTGGGGCTGATGGCTGCTGTTGCTCGGAGGACCTGTGTACTTTTAACTTAGCCAAGCTGTCATCGAACTTGGCCCAGCTATTGAAAAGAACCTGTACAAGCCCTGTTGGACCAGCAACTGTGTTTCACGTGCTGGAATGGGGAATTCAGTTTCCCTCAAAGGGGTAGCTGCCATTTTTTTTATTAATGTAAATGAGGCAGTGCCAGGGCTAGAACAGCTTGACTCTTGAAAATACTGTTTCTATTTGACTATCAAGACCCTTCCCATCTCATTAATTGTTGAGTCTGGTTAGACCTACATGAAAATGAGAATGTCAGGTGTTTTATTTTTCACAAGAGCTTAGCTGTTTAAGAAAAAAGTAAAAGGATAGACTTTGTGGCTCTCTCAAAAAGGTATGCTGTTGTACTCGGAAATGACCTCTCTATGCAGGGCAGTTCCTGCGCATGAAAACCCCTTCTGACACAGGAGCTGTGAAGTGCAGACAAGGAACATATCAATTCTGATTATATTATCTGTGGAAGCCACCACAGCACAGTGAATTATTCCAAAGGCTCTTGTCACAAAGTTACTTTGGCTTCCCTTACCAGCTGAGAAACACCAAACCCTGTCAGGTGAGTTCAGTGTCCTTTCCATCCATGGGAGTAGGTGGGGTGGAACTTGGGTTCCTATCCAACAGAACCCTAATAGTTTGACTCCTTTTCTTTCCCATAATACCAGAACTAGTGTATATGGCTTTCAGTACTTTTTGGGGACAGGGGGACCTTGGATCCACCCTAATCATCTTTCTCCTTTAAGCACCTGAAGTCAGAAGAGAGGGGAAGGCAGGTGTCAGGTAATGTAAAGGGAGACAGCTCTTTCATATCAATAAACAAGGCACACTTGGTCTTTGATCCGAGGAGCCTCCCAGTTAGGTCTCTATGAAAGGAACTTCTTGTTTTGTCATTCCTCCCAAAGGCCGTCAGTAGCAAGGTCATCATCACAGACACCTGTTCAGCTTTGAGAACTCCTTGACTTAGTACCGACATACACATTGCCTTTCTCCTGGGCTGAAGGCCTTGCTGCCCTTTTATCATGATAACCACCTCCCTTTCCATCCCTGCATGGAGGGGAATGAATGAGCAACAACCAAGGAACCATTGCTATAGCTTGTCTCAATCTTGCCTTTCTTCTCTCAGCCCCATTGATGGATGGGACAGTGGGGGCCCTTATGCCCCCATTCTTCACTTTGGTGAGAGCATTCCCTCATAGATCCTGGAAAGTTGTTTTCAAATCCCCAAACCCAATTTGCAATCCCTATTCCTTCTTTCAGAAGGCCACGTTTCTGTCAGCATTTCTCCCTTTGCCGAAACTCTCTGCTCTAGGACTTGATGTGACCTTCCTGACAAACTGTTAATTTATCCAGTACTATTTCATGGTTGCTGGCAGAGACAAAAGAGTTCTGGGTTGGAGACAAATGATGTTATTACTAAGGTAAAACAGCAGCATGAGTATCAGCATATTGATATCAGTTGCCTTGCTCCCAAATCCCATGGTCCAGATGGATGCTGTATACAATGAGTTTGCTTTGCACCTAGGAATCTCTGAGCTTGGGGAATTCACTGGTTTTATAGCAAGTAGTAATCAAGCCTGTTGTTTGTCTAGGGGGAGAAGTTGCTTTATCTCTTATCTGCAAAAGCAATTCTGAGAAATAGGCCCAGGTGAAAAAGCAGCAGACTCTTTGTAGTCTTGACATGCTCAGTAAGATATGCAGGATGCAAGAGGCCCGAGGAAGACTGCGCCTTCCCAGCAAGGTGAATCTCTTTTTAGTTTCTCCTTGATGGTGTATCAGAGCAGGCAGGCATTGTTATTTCCAAAGCTGCCCAGAATGGAGTTAGACTCGTGGTGAAGGCTATTAGATTTTGGCTTTTGGGTTAGTAAAATAGTAGATATTTTCAAAGTTGGGGGAGATCCTGGGTATAGAGAGAAAGATGATGACACTTTCATATTTAATATTTTATCACTGTTTAGACAGTGTCTTGAAGTTCTATTTGGTTGTTTCTAAGGAAATCACCTCTCCTGCTCATTTCCAATTTATTGAAATGTAAAATTGTCTTGCTTTGTTATTTGCTTTTCTCTGGTACTTAGGGAAATTTTATTTTATATTAGCTTTATAAAGGATAATTAAATTACAGATATGATTTCCACTTCTTTTATCTTTCCTTGCAGACTCTTTTCAGTTTATTTTCTGGCCTTAATTAGGGCATAAAATCTGTAAGTTTCTAGTTTATATATATATATATATATATATATATATATATACATACACACACACACACACTATATATATATATATATATATATATATATATAGTTTCTCAAATGTTCATACTGTAAACAGTTATTCAGTTTTCTTAGGGCACAGTTGAATTGAGTCACCAAGAATGTAAAAAAAAATAAACAGTAATAATTTTTTAAAAGATTTTCTAGTTTTAAAAATGCTGTTTGCTTTTGTTATTGTCTTATCTGAACCCATAAATAATTTCAAAGATTAATTCTTTTTGATAGCTTCCCTTTCAGAAAGAGAACAGAGAATTTATTACAAAAAATAGTGATGCTGTTTCTTTAACATGGCAGTGAAATCAAATATCTGTGATTTCCTTAAAATCAATTCAGATAACGAGGCAAAACTAAAATATTTTTATTTTATTACTTCATGTTTGATAATCTTTCTAAAAATGTATTCCTTTCTCCTGCCATGGTAAATAAGTAGGTTGAACATTACTGTGTATTGCTTTGTTCAGAGAATGTCTCATATTCTCTTAGAGCCATCATTCATCGTTTGAGCAGAATGACAAGTGTAAAAAAAGAAAAGTAGGTTAGTTTGGATGCCTAATGATCCCATAACTTAACTTGAATCTTTAGTTTTGCTTAATAAGTAATATTTATATGTTATATTTCCTAAAAGTGAGGCTGCTGGATGCATTTTCATAGTATATGTGTATAAGGATTACCTTGATTTTTGTCTTGAGAGCCATTATTTACAGTTGGATAGAGAAAATTTTGCTTTCCTAGTTAAGAAGCATATTTTATATTGATCAGAAGCTTCTGATAAATGAACTTCTTTGTATTGCACAAGTATTTTTCTTGAAATACTTTTTATGTAGAAACATCTCTTTGAAATTCTTAAGCCAAGGATAAAATTATCTGGATTATTTTTCTCTGTGAGAGCAAACTAAAATAACTTGTTTCTACACATATAAATTCTATCCAGTATCATCAGTAGATTAATATAACATTTATCTCTTCCTGTATTCTTGAGAATTTAGGGGTGTGTGTGTGTCTGTGTGTGTGTATGTGAATGAAGGATTCTCTTTACATTTTGCAAATAGAGAGAATGGCAGGGATGAAAATAGTGCCCAGTGTTTACTGGGAGCTCATGTTGTGTGTTGTGTTTAAAGTGCTGTACCTGCATCATGCTATTTAATCTTCCCAACCTCCTGGGACACTGTGTAGTCCCCATGATGCCCGAGAGGAAACAGGAGCTCAGAGGTGTCTGCTGGCTTGTCCAAGGGGATGGAGAGTGGCTGGTGGCACATGGATACTGCCCAGGCTGGGAGGCCTGGAGGCTTCTGCTGCCAGGCTTTACACTGCACTTTTAATTCCTCCCCTCCCTTCCCAGGTTTCTTCCCTCCCCCCTCCCCCCTACCTTGTGAATCAGTTTAGAGGCTAAAATAGCAGATGAAGCTAAAAAGTTTCTGTGACTTATAACAATTTCCTCCAGAATTATCTTGTTGAAAGTAAATAGCCCATCTGGCTTCTTCTTTTCACAGAGCAGAACTCCTAAGTGAGCTTTGTGACTGAAGCTGGCTGAGTTCCATGCGGGGCGGCTGTTGGCCCTAGGGAGATTAGCACAATCTGTTTCTTCTATTTCTAATAAAGGAAAAGAGTTCCTTCATTTGCCTCTTTAATTCATTGCTTGAGTTTTATGTTCTTCCTTTTCACAATAGTAGCTTTCCTGCTGTGGTCTTTTTTTTTTTTAAACATACAGGTAAAATGGAAAGTACATAATAAAGACATTTTGGTACAAGACACTACAATGAAATAACATTAAAACTTGCATTTTGAGACCATCACTTCAGGTTGTTAGCTGTGACTCCCATTGATTAGCAGGAGCTGGAGGGGATGATTGAGAAGCTGTGATTCTGCGGCTCCATTCTGTACCTGCTCTCTGAATAAGCAGGAGCAGTTAGTGTTCTGCTCTAGAATCCACAGGAGTCAAACAGCTAAGCTCTGCACAACCTGCAAGTTTACCTCTAAGTGCCTTAATTTAGTTCCCTGCGTTTACTTCTGAGAAGCAGCAGGGATGATCCCTCTGGCCCTGATAATTACTTTCCAGCAGGGCAGCCTGAGGGTTACGGAGGAGGACTTAAAAATGGAACCTGAATTTTCCCTGGCCAAGGAAAGTGTTTGATTCTCTGTGTCTCAGAACAGATAAGATCTTGTAAACTTTATAAGCTGTTAAACATGTTATTTTAATTTTTAAACCAGGTTTCAAGTCATTATACAATGATGATGTCTTTGCATGACTGACAGCTCTTCTCTAAATCTCAGTATTTTGAGGAAAGAGTTCAAAAAAACACCAGTGACTTGCCTCGTAAAGGCCTGCTATTGCTCTCTAAATGTTGATTCAGTGATAAGGATGTCTAGATTTTATACTGGGAACATGTCTCCTTAAAGAAGTGGTACTATGTTCCACTTGATTAAAGGTACTTCTGATGAAAACAGTGGGATTTCAGGCCCAGAATCTTTGGGCTGGGCCTGCAGTCTTAAATTTACATCTACAGGATTGTGAGTGATACTGCCATATAGCTGTTTCTAAAATCATGTTCTTCTGAGGGAGCAAAGAGATCTTCAAAAACATAACCTGAAGGTCTGGGCAGGGAAGGAGACAGTGTAAGGGGGTAACTGACCTTAAATCCTGGTCTTGCTGACTCCAGATGCACCCATGCCCTCTTCCTGCCTCCCCAAGCACTGTGTTAGTGCTTGTCTGCCATCTGGCTGGCTTGTGGCTACATGTGGAGGATATCCATCACAGACTTTAAAAATGTTAGAAGGGCCAATTTCTAGAACTTCTTAAAAAAGTCTTATTTTAACATTTTCATTTTTTGTGCTAACGATAGCAAATTTTTTTTAAAAAAAGGAACATTACCTACAAAGTAATATGTACAGTATCTTTCTACCTTTGAAACTCTGTAGTTCTCAGTATTATTTTCAATATAAAACTCTATGCACTTAGTAAATGCAATAAAACTATTTAAGATACTTTAAAGCTGGTTAATGCAAGTACTATTTTTCTTGTACATTTAAAAAAATATAAACAAAATATGAACTCCTTTTGTTTTACAATTCAAATGTGACCATCTTTGAGTACCTGCTAATGCTAGATCCTACCAGGCCCATTCATATGCAGTAACTAATTTAATATGCCTCAAGAAATAATTCTTATAATCCCTATATGCAGATGAGGAAGTCCAGCCTTTTCTATTTAGCACACATTTATAGTTATTCATGAATATTTATAAAATAACATCGACAACAATTTCTTAGCTGATTATACTCTGAGAAGTCGTGTTTAACCCACACATTTGGACCTCAGAATGCATTTCTTTTAAAAACATTTTAAGGTGTCAATTTAGCAGAATGATCCAGTGAGCTTTGATATAGAGTTTACATATGACTAATGAGTCTGGAATGGCCTGAGGCATTCATGTTGCTTAATTATGTTATTGGAAACCCAGGATAGAAGACTGAAGTGGGAATTTGGCTATTAAAGATCTAGTTTCTTCCTTATGTACTGTCTAGGAGTCTTGGGGGATAAGTGGCAGGATCTGTACATGGGGAGGAATCAGGTATCAAGGCCTCGGTTCCCTAAAGGGATGCTAAGGCAGTTTGTTTCTCCAGAGCACCTCCCCAGGTGGACATTCTGGTTATATACTCTTGCAGTCCCTCCATGTCTGGTGGCTCTTGGCCCTGTATGCCCAGGTAGAGTGCCCCACCTTTGGCCTGATGTTGTCTTCACCCTGCTCTCACTGTTTCAAACTCAGGGTGAAGCTCTTCAGACTTCCCCTCTGATGCTAAGGAAAAAGGCTACTAGGTCAAGGAGGGGAGTCTGCATCTGAAATTTATCTACCCTCAAGCGTCTTAAGTAAGGCGTTTAATAACAGAGCAACCCCCCCCTTCCTCTCAGGGTTGTCTATGGCATCCAGACAGAAGGACCACATCCACTGTGAGCCATTGCATCCCAGCCTCTGTGAGAATGCTGGCATACAATTGACTCTCAAATGTAATGAATGCATGAAGGAATAACTGAACATATTCTAACACCCCCACACTTTACTGACAGCTAAAATAACCACAGTCTTGTAAGGATAATCTAGGTGGAAAATATTTGCCCACCACAGTGTGTGTGGATTCTACATTCCAATCTTTTTAGTTCATGGCCAGGCTACACCCACCACGATTTATGTGACTGGGACAGGAGCCCTCGCCTTGTAGACTTGGCCCTCCTCATCTGCAAAGTGGGGAAAATATTCTCTACCTCTTGGGGTCTTGAGGGTTAAATAGAATGTTCTTAGCCCAGTGCCTGATGCATACTTAAGCTAGACAGTTGGCATATATGAAAGATATGGAAAAATAAAGAGTAAATCAGAGCTGGTCTGTGTTATATCCATTTGCATATCTGTTGCTGAAAATGTATTGGTGTTTCTGTCTTTCAGGTATTTAGAAATATAATTTTGTTTTTACTCAACAGGATTTAAGACACAGGATTAAACACTGTAGTTACGAGTTAACATGAATTAGAGACAAAGGATGAATATACAATGTTAAAGTTCAACTTGGTAAAGATAACATTTTTATAAATTTTTACATGTATTTTTTTACTTTAAAAATGGAGATTTATTGATCTTAATTTATTATAGTTGTCTTTTGTTAGGCTCCTCAAATATAAAGGTCAAAAACAATCTCTATACTACTTTTCAAATTCAATAATTTAATGTTTACTTTTTTCTTTTAAGCACTTGGGAGTCTAATACTAAAGTCTGTTTTGCTGAAATTATATGGAAAGGTTGAAGAGTTCCTAGTAGGCAGATAAGATGTAAAATAATTTTCCTGGTAGTCCCAATACCTAGAATATTATTGAAACCTATAGTACAATCTTAAGTAAATGTTTCAATATCAAGTGAAAGTTGGGTCATTTAGTTTTTACATAAATGATTTTTAAAACTGGCTTTTAGTATGCCTTTATGGTTAAATCAATCCCCTTAGATATCAATCAACAATGTACAGGCAATGAAGCCTTTCTCTGACACTGATTCATTAGGAAAGCTCATTTAAGGAGTTAAACATCTCTCACTTGTCAACACTGAGATAATTATGCACTATTAATTCCCAGTCATTTCAAAAAGTGCTATTTTAAAACTATTCATTTCATCAATCCTGAGAACCAGGATAAGGTAGACAGCCTGCTGTAAACCAATTTAAGATGTGATTACACTGCTTTATTCCTGCAATGCACGAATCAGAAAGTTGATTTAATGTGAATACAGCTTTTGAAATGTTTCTTACTTCATTTTAAGAGATGAATATGATTAGGCAACCTTGAGAGGACAAAGGAGTTGATGTCGAAGAAAGGAGCTTTAATATATTCTGCCGTTTGCAAAATCAAGGTGGCGGATAGGGAGGGTTGAGGGAGAAAAATTAGGAAATGGAGCTTTTCTTTGTCATTTTATCTAAATGAAGCTTTTGTGTGTATCTGCTCTCCGCATATTATCAGCTGAGAATTAGAGTTGTTTATGTTTCTCTACAGTTACCATCCATGGACGAACTAGGATATGAATTTTTTCTAAATAGAGGAACTTAGTTTAGTTTAACTGCTTAAAGTTACTTGCAAAGGAATGATTTTAAATAAGCAGAGAATCAATCTATCATGGCAGATATTTGGAAACATTGATTTCAACTTCCTGCCAAGTGTGCAGTGCTCAAAGTTCACTAATATGCAGACATAAGTGTTATTGTATAAAATTTCAGTTCTGTAAGCTATTTACTAATTTCTTGACCTTGTAGAACAATCATCAAGATTATTTTCAGTTATTTTAAAGACATCGATTTGTGGAAGATACTTGGTTTTACAAAGACATTATAATATGGTTTGAGTTTTACATAGTTTAAGAGAAGATACATGGAAATTCTTTACAAAGGAAACAGTGCTCCACATGTTGTTATGTGCTTCTATTGGTTTTATTTGTGTGTGTGTGTGTGTGTGTGTGTATGTGTGTGTGTGTGTTTCTGTCTGGAGATAAAGAACAAGATTCTAAAGCTCTAATTTTTGCTAATCCCAAATATCAGTGATAAAGTTTGAACTGACCATTGATGTTGAGTCTGGCTGTATATTGAGCTGTAAATAGATAGATAGATAGACAGACTTGTTTGTTGATCCTTGACTTTCCAGGCTGTCTTTTTTATGTTGTTTCAAGTCCTAGGTAAATTATGCAGGTGTGCTGGACTTTTGTGTTTGCTGATTGTTTTTTGTTACATTTAAATGATTACTAGTTTATATAAGTTACTCTTGTGGTAGGTTTAATTCTAGTGCTGACCCAGTGAGTCAATTTTTTAAAATACATCTTCACTTAGAAAAATTACTTTTAGGGCAGCCTGGGTGGCTCAGTGGTTTAGCGCCGCCTTCAGCCCAGAGTGTGATCCTGGAGACCCGGGATCGAGTCCCACGTCAGGCTCCCTGCATGGTGCCTGCTTCTCGCTCTGCCTTATGTCTCTGCCTCTCTCTCTCTCTGTGTCTCTCATGAATAAATAAATAAAATCTTTTTTTTAAAAAAAAAAAAAGAAAAATTACTTTTAAATTACTTAAACGTCTTATTTGTGATTCTATCAAGATTCTGATCAAAGTCCATTTCCATTTTAAATTCTTGCCTTTATGTGCAAGTGTTAAATAAACATTGTGGTATAAGGTGTTTTGTAAAAGTCTCTTCTTAGAGTATCTTTTTTAAGCATGGCTTTTTAGGCCAAAAAATAACAATCATATTTGATTTTGATTTGCTCACCAATGGATAGTAAATAAAAATGATATTTTATAATATAACTTTACTGGACATACCTGAATTGGTATTAGTCCTTGGATTTTAATGGTTAGCATCACTGATTACCTTATTTAGCAGGCTTGTATGGATCTCTGAGGAGGGCTAGATTCCAGTCTTTACAAACCAAAACAACTTTACATACAGATTCTACTGCTTAGAATCTTGTGTTTAGTTGGAGAGATAAGTCATAAGTATGTGAAATAGTTAATAGCATCATATGCCATGAGGCATTTAGCAAAGGAAAAAACAGTACAGATTGGAGTGATTGTTTACTCATCAAAAGATGAGTCTTGGGATCCCTGGGTGGCTCAGTGGTTTGGCTCCTGCCTTGGCACTTGGGATCAAGTGCCATGTCGGGTTCCCTGCATGGAGCCTGCTTCTCCTTTTGCCTATGTCTCTGCCTCTCTCTCGCTCTGTGTCTTATGAATAAATAAAATCTTAAAAAAAAAGATTAAAAAAAAAGATGAGTCTTGAATGGACCTTGAAGAATGTATAGCACTTATAAATTTGAAAGGAATGGAAAAAATAGGAGCAAAGGATGTGTGATTAGTAAGTAAATGGTGTTAAAGGATGGTTAGGAAATGGATCAGTTTGAAGTAGAGACCATACAGAATCAAAGTGGGTTTCAAAAAGACAGACTAGAAAGAAGGAAGGAAGGGAAAGATTCATATTTGATACCTGCTATTTACTGGGCATTTAACTTGAATTTTGCCACTTAATTCTCAAAATATAGTCCTGTAGTTTGAAGTTGTGATCCTAATTTTGCAATTAAGGAAACCAAATCCAAGAGTCTTGCTGAAGGCCACCAAATGAAGAAGCTAGTGGAGTTCAGATGTGAATAGTCACATACGAAAGATGGTGGACACAACTGTGATTGTCTATTGTTTTCGCAGATCAAACATGCTTGAAACAAAACTGTCATCTCTTTTTCTTCTTCCCAAATAAGTTTCTTCCAACTTATTTTTTATTAATGACTTTATCATTATTCCAATCACTCAGACTTGACTTAAAACATTGGAGTACTTATGTTCTTAAAATTAGTTTTAGTTCATATATGATATTGAAAGTAAAATGTAGGAAGAAATGGAAAAGAATAGATGATACATGAAAACACCTTTCTTACTTATCTGTTACTATAGTAAGGCTAACTTATTGGTGATCTCTAGTATACTGTATCTACTAATCATGTTCCACAACTTACTAGATGTTACTTAGGGTTTCATCACAGTATCTAGAAAGAATTGAATCTCTTTTTGTCACTATTTGGCAGATTTTTTGACATATTTTTTCCTCCATATTTCAGCATTTGATTATATATTGATTTCAGTTGATTTTTCCTTCATTGCAGGTCTTTGTTTTTTCCCCCTCTCCAATGAGAAAAAAGGCAAGGATTTTTTGGTATCTTCTCCGTACTTTGCTTGTCACTTGGAAGTTATGTATCTGCTGAATTACAATATGTGGAATGATCTGAAACATATTGACATATGAGGCCCCTGTCGCCTTGTGTCTATTCTGGTGGTCATAGATAGATAGTACCATCACCTAATCCTAAAGCATACATGGGAATGATTTAATAATGTTTGTAAAATGATTAACAAAGTTCTTTTAATGGACAGTGAAGAGCTCTTCAAAAACTGTTAAAGTACCATTGTTCCTGACCTCGATCACTAGGTCTGGTTTATGAGTACCACTCTCTCTCTGATCAAGAAGCCACCTATAGATTGAATAGATTCTATCAGTTCCTTGGGGGCTTATGTAGGAATAGAATTTAAGGTATTATGTTTCAAAGTATGAAGGACCAAAGCCCTGTTGGAATTTCATTCCCTCTAAAAGGAAAGAAGCTCGAAAAACCTGGACATAATGCAAAAACAACTACCTGGAGGTACTGAAGGGTGAAGACAAGCAGAGAGACTGGTGGCTAGTGCACACTGGCTTGGAGGAGGGAAGATAGGAGGCTATAGAAGGAGGTTCCAATTTCAGAGGCTTTTAGCCTGAGGCCAAGTAGAGGACCTGTGGATGCTTGGAGCACATGGGAAGAAACTCATACTTGCCAGGGGAGTCAGAAAAGTGAGGCCCTTTGACTTTAGGAGCCATAATCATTAGGGTTTGAAGGGGGTCCTCATGCTTAGGTGATGGTTCTGGAACTCCAGGAAGCATTTATAATTATAGACAGGAAGACCGAGAGGAGCAAAGGGCTTACAGCAAAGAGTAACAAACCAGTTTATCTGTCCCCTTATAAAGGGCTTTCCCCACAGCCTATCAGTGACTTCCACTTACAGCTCAGTAATAAGGACTGTGTCATATAGTCAACCTTGGCTGGAAAATATAGTTTTAAAAACCTAGGCACAGGGACCCCTGGGAGGCTCAGTGGTTGAGTGTCTGCCTTTGGCTCAGGGTGTGATCGCGGAATCCCAGGATTGAGTCCCACATCAGGCTCCCTGCATGGAGCCTGCTTCTCCCTCTGCCTGTGTCTCTGCCTCTCTCTCTGTGTCTCTCATGAATTAATACATAAAATCTTAAAAAAAAAATCTAGGCACATTGCCACACCGCAGGGTATCAGGGTTTTATTAGCAAGAAGAAAGGGAAAAGCTGTAGGGACTAGGCAACCAGCAGGATTTGCCATGGTTACAGATGCTTTCTATATGCTGATCCTCTAGAACGGATGGTCACATCTGCTGAGATGTTTAGGCAAGGAGGAGGTAAACCATCCCTTATATGCCAACACAGACTTTTTCTTAACGTGTGTAGATGTAAACAAATTCCCCAGAGTTTCCTATGATTGCCATTCCTTAAAACAGGGGAAACAGCTTGGGAAAGTAGGTATGTGTCTCTATGTTCTTCATGGCTCTCATTCTTCATGATTTCACATCCTCAGATTTGTACTTCTTTCTGTGCTGAGGTGTGAGAGCATCATTTATCCAACAGAATATATAAGAAAAAATGAAAAGGGATTGGGGATTTTTATTTTTAACCAGCACCCCTCCCTCAAGAAATGGTATTATCAAGTTATTGACAGTCTACTAAACATAGTTATGCAAAAGTTGTTTCATAAACTTTTTAAATAGCTTTTGCTGTTTCTCAATAGGTTTGCCTTGAACTTCAACAGAATCCTGCACTGTTGCTTGAATAGATGCTTCCCAAATTTTTGCTGTCATAGCATAAGTAGAAAACACTCCTACTTCTATTTATCTATTTCTGCCATTGATGTTGGTCTTTGTTTAATTTTCTGTTATAGAAAACGTAAAACATTTTTATTATCAAAAGTATGAAGGTTATGCAGAAGTAGGGAGAATGGCGTGATGAACTCCTACATGCCGTCCATCCAGTTTGAACCTTCTCAGTCTGTACTCGCGCCCCCCACCCCCACACCTAGACTGTTTGGAAGCAAACATATGGATTCTGAATTGAACAATCTGTTAAAAAAATATGAGACAGTGGAACATATTTGAATACTAATTTGGTATTAAGGAAATACTGTTAAGCTTTTGGTGTGTTGATGGCATTTTTGTATACTTTGAAAGAATCCTTTTAGGAATGCCTTCTGAAATATTTATGGATGGAATAATACAATCTCAGGGATTGGCTTAAATTTTGCTTTTTTTGAAGCCCTTCCTATCACCGGTTATTTGAATAAACAGTTCAGTGAATCCACTGTCTAATTTCCCCACAAACAAATGGATGCTTTTCCAAATGACTCTTCTATTCCCAGCCATTGAGCCTAGTCAAGGTACAGGAAAAAGTCCACCACCTTTTAAATCAAATTTCAAGAGGAAACCCACAAGCAAAACAGGGCTTGAACTTGCTTTTTTCTTTTTCTCATCAGATGGACTTCTATGTTTGCAGAATCACATTTCTCTTAGGATTTAGAATTGAATTCCTTGGCCGTAAAACTTAAAATTTTAATGATCTAGCTCTTTAATTGTGTTTTTTTTTTCCAATTTTTGTAATGTTTGGCAGTCATTGCTAGTGGGATATCTTTTGTCTTTATTTTATTTTTGCTCTCTACCTGTCTCTCTCTGCCCCACCCTCCTCTCTTCAATGTGTCTTCTGTAATCAATTTCTTTGTAGGAAAGAGAGTAACATTTACTGAACACCTTGTGTCAAACACTGCATGTAGGTAGATGCTCATTAAACTTCAGAGCATCTGTACATTCTGCATATTTCAATAGTGTAAAAAATAATCTTAGGCTCAGAGAGGTCAAAATTGCCCAAAGATCAGAAGTCATTAGGAGGTTGGTCAAGATTTGGACTCTAGTTTCTCTGACTCTAAACTCCATGTACTGTCATATATTACTAGTAATGGTTTTTAATATTTCTAAATATTGCTAGGAGTCTTTTAATTTATATAGTTATAACTTACATTTTCTAACCCAGGACCAATATATTTTGTTCAGATTCAGAATTAATTTCCTAAATTGTGAAAAATCTTTGGGAGTCTCGCTGAACTCAACTTTTACATTTTTCTCTTTAAATGTACAAATGACGTGGCTAGGTAATGGAGACATACTCATTATAGTCATACCCAAAAGTCAGCAATAACATTGAACAGTAGAGTTTTATGAAAAATTTCTTTTTCAATTGATGGTGCAATGAGTGGGGAGAAAATATACTGTATGAGTAAAGACATAGAATGTTTTTGTAGATCTAATTTTACAAAAAAAGTCATGTCCTGGCATTTTTCAATAGGTCTATAAATTTATTAATATTTCAGTAGCAATAACAGGGTGTTAAATTTGACTCTCCATTCCTGAAATTTTAGGTTTTCTTAATGATAGTTACTATTACTGAGAGCAACCAACCTTGAGAGTGTATTTAACTTAGATTTTGAAGTAATGCTTGATATGACTTCAATTTTTGTGACCCAGAAATATTGACGTGTTAATTTTCTGAGTTAAAAACTTTCTTTTTATGTTTTTGTCCTTGCTTTAAATGGGCAAATGCTGGCTAAATGTCTTGGAGAGTATAGCATTTTCAGGAAATGACAAGAAGTATTGATTTACCTTATTCTTCTTCCCTCAAGCAGAACAGCCATAAAATATGTTCAATTTCTTCTCATTTCTGTCTGCAGATGACACTGACTTGCAGTATGAGTGCTGGGTGTGTATGTGATAGGAGCATATTGACAGTTACCAGCATTTGACTTCAAAGCTTTAGAGCCAGAAAGCAAACTGACAAGTCCAAGTACAACTTTATGCACTTCATTACAGTGGCACTAAATTTTATTTGTTAGTTATAAAAATGAATGTAGGCCTGACAAAAAATCCAGATTAGGACCATTCCTTTTGGACTAAAGCTTCACATGTAACATGAAACCTGCTTTGGATCTATTTTGAAAAACTTAAACTATTTAACATGGAATATGTCATTATATTCAAAAAAGGTGTCATTAAATGGAGTTAAATTCAAGTCAAGTTAAATAATTCTATATCAGATACTATTTTTTTAAAGGATGAAAGGTTAAGATTTAACTTATTTTGACTCGTATACAATTTTTCACTATGTTCCTAGATTATTCATAGGGTAGAACTCATCCAGGACTATAAATTCTTTTAGGAGTGATACAATTTAATTTTGAGTAACTTTCAGGGATTCTCTAAGCTTGGAGGTGCCCATCTGCTCACTTGCCTCTAGGGCCACTTGTGCAAATAGGCAGGTTTCCAAGACCTCCATGAAACACATACATCAAGCATGCTTATTCTCCTCTTTAGTTCTGCATCTGAAGGCCTCTTCTTCTGCTGATTGCCATGATTATCACCCTTATCTCTGGCATGTAGAATCAGAGAAGCTGTCAGGATTAACCTCCTGATTACAGCTATTGACAGAAATGCCTCCCAGAGCTCCTACATCTACAAACAACGAGTTTCTCCAGTACTTATCCCTGGAGCTACACAAGGTCCATAGACAGGTTTTTGGGGGTGGGGGTAGAGTATATTCAGTAACATATGTGTATCATTAAATTTCACATGCAGTTTGAATTGTCTCACTTATTCCTGGTATCTGCTTCTTGTTGGATTCTTTTAGTCACTATGCACCTCTTCAAATAGCTCTTTTGAAACAGCTGCGATTATACTCTACCAGGCACCAAGAATTCTGAGATCCAAGGTGGTGATTTTGACTATTTCGAGGGATCTTTATTTCAATAACCAAAGTTTCTTAGTAGCAAAAACAGCTATTTGTCCTATATTTTGGTGATAGAAGAATGAAGCCTAATGGTTGGATAGTTCTCCTTTTCCAAGTTGGGTCCCTTTAATACATTTGGGGAAGGGACTGAGACAGTGATTACATGGGGTGGTATTCCACTCCTCACACCTGTTATGCTCAGTGTCAGCCTAAAACCACGTTAAGAGAAAATCCTAAAGATAAACTCTCAGTATCCTTCACTGCCCAAAGCAGAACTAACAATGTGCCTTTTTGATTTTTATACTCTGTGATGAATGTTTGGATGGATCAGCACCATATCTCGACTGAGGGAGGAGGCAATGTTAGTGGCAGATGTAAGGTGATGACTAAGACAAGATGGATCAGAAAGAAAGGCACAATGGCTGCTCCAGGCAGAACCATGTGGGGCACATGAATCTTAAGGGGTTGAATTTATGAGGCACGTTAATCTCTTACCTGAACGATAGTCATCAGGTAAATAAGCTGTAAATGATCTAGTTTGCAGTTGGTTAGTCTCATTCACTCATTTTATATTGATTTCTGTAATTGGTTTACATTTGAGAAATTGCTGCCTTTTTTTTCTCATACAAATTACATGAGCTTATTCTTTTTGTGTATTTATTTCCACCAAGACCTGAGGTTGATGAAACTTAAGAAATTCAGTGGTTATTAGATATCTGAACAGAGAGTGGTAATGACCAAGGAATATGGATATTCCATGGATAATAAGGCTGATTGAGATATTTGTGGGAAAAGAGAATCTAGTTTATGCCTGGGATCCCCAAGACCACCCTCAGTTTTAATTATTTGCCTAAAGTACTCAGAAAAGCTGTCATACTCACAGTTATGGTTTATTACAGGTTGTATATATACCCACAGGTTAGTGAGCAAAGGTAAAAGGAATATGGGGCAGAGTACAGGTGAGACCATGTGTAGACTTCCTGTTATCTTCTCCTAGTGGGGTTTTATGACACTGTTTCATTCTCCTAGTAAGGATGTGTGAAAACACATGTGGATCATTGTCAACCAGAGCGGCTTACTGAGCTTGGTGTCCAGGAGTTTTGTAGGCAGGGGCCACCAGAGTGGCTGACCTTAGTTACTCTGGCTGCAGGCCCTCCAGATGTCAGACTGATAGTAGTGGTCCAGGGCCCACGTGAACAAAAATGGATGTTCACCATAAATCACATTGTTAGCATAAACTGTGTGGTGTGGCTCAATGCTTCAGGTATTAAAAGACGCTTTATTATTACAAGGACTTAGGGGTTATATCCCAGGAGCAAGTAAAGGACCAGTCCTTTACTTAAGAGCATGAAGGATTTGAATCCCTGAGGCCTGCTAAGTCACATAGCATAGCACGTGTCTATGCTAATGCATGGGGCAGTGAAACCTGAGTTGAACTGTCTGGAAGAGGTCTTGAAAACAAACAGAGTGATCATAAAGGGGTAGAAACCTGGAGATAAGCAACACAGGCATGTGGCTAATGGACTATAGTTAGAACCAGAGTCCCGGATAGAAAGGCTGATACAGTACAATTTATCGACTCAGTCTGGACTTCTGGTGCCAGGAAACCAGTAACAATAAAATCTTTGTAACTGGACACTCATTTCCTAAGCTGAGCACCTGGGTCCTCCTATGCTCTCTACCTGAAGCCAGAACCTGGGCAGACAGAGCTAAGAGCTGTAGCGATGTTGCAGTGGAAGATGGGGTCAAGGAGCTATAGGAAACATCATTGCTTAGCAGCCTTTTTCTCCTCAAAATGATGATAAGACAAGTAATTTCATTGCCATCCACTGGTGCCTTTGAGGGAGAATCCCTCAAAATTTCTGTAATAATTGCCCATTTCAATGTTAGCTAATTATAAATCTCTAGGCCTCGGTTTTATGTTTTATAAAGTGAAGAGGAGTGACTACATCACTTCTGAGGCTTCTTCCTTCTTTAATATTTTGCAATTTTATGCCTGCAGAAAACCATTTCCATCAGTTAGGTTTCTTACGTTTTCATGGTATTATCTTGTTTTCTTCACTTTTCCTTTGCATTTTCCATCTTGGCTTGGCTACTTCTTTTTTGCTAAGTAACAAACATTTCTTATATATATATAACCCTTTGTATTTATTACTGAAGTAAAGTGGAGGATGAGGTTAAGGAATTCTCAAACTTAACTGAAGCCATGGCTCCCTACAGGATGGGCCTTAGAGCTTGCCTGAGGGATTGTTAACATGGCTTCTGGAGATTTCTGGGAAGCCAATTCCTGTTCTGATTCTGTAGAATACAGAATCCAGGCAAGTGCTTAGATTAGGCAGCACACATTTAAGGGGATTAAAGATGGTACATTAGCACTATGTTTGTTTTCTCTACTCTCTTCTACCTCTCTTTCTCTCAAAAGATATTTACTGTGTGCCTGCAGTGTGCCAAGGGCTGATGTATGTGAATGAAACAAAGACAAACTCCCTACCTTCAAAGAGCTTGTAGGCTCAAATTGTGAAATACATAATATGGTATATATTGGTAGTTTTATGGAGAAAAATAAAAGCCAAGAAGGGGGAGAAGAGGTATGGACTGCGAGTGGGCCTTACCTCACTGAATCAGAGTCTGGGGAATTCTTGTGGTGGCTGGTTCAAGCAGAGCAAGGGCATAAATGAGACTGGCTCCGATACGTTAGTGATAGTGGAGGCTTGGAGTTCAGGAGTGGCACAGAGGAAAGGAGAAGGAGGGTAGGCTTTTCCACAGCTGTACACATTTCTGGATTTCCTCTTCAGTCTTCCATCCACAAGAGCATGTTTGTGTCTGGATATATTGTTGCATATCATGCAACACATAAGTGCACAATCATGGAGGAGAATTGGACCTCTCCTGAGTAAGCTCTTGGAACATATTCAGATGAGGTTGCCTGCAGGGATGTTCAGTCTTTAGAACTGATCTCCGAGGCCTCATGTGACCTCTCTTGGATGGATGCACCAAGTGCGGTAGGCAACGGGAGCCAGAAAGCCGCCTGTCTCAGTCTGAGGTGGTGATCCTCATTTCTCTGCTGCTGGATGTTCTGACCGTGCTGGCTTTCTCCAGTCCTTCAGAGCAGAACTGTACAGAGTACGGCTAGTGAGCCGATGGTGGTGCAAGCAGCTAATTTAGCAAGTTATGCCTTATGTTTCTTTTTTATTGGAATAGAATAGAACTTCTCATCTAGGAAGATCTGAATGGTTCCATGAAATTGTAGTTTTACTTAAGTACTTATAAACATATATGTATTTGTCAGGTTGTGATGTAAAATATACTTCTTACTGTGTTTTATGATTAAAAAAGAAACAACCACAATAGCTCTGAAAGCTGTTGCTTTTAGATGTGTGAGCCCTGTCTAGCCAGCGTCTGTGTCCCGTGTTCCTGTATCTACTAGTGACATTTATCAATGCAGTGGTTGCACATTCACCCTTTCCAGAGAGGATTTCACAGAGGATTTCTGTGTAGAATCTGCTAATGCATTTTTAGCTGGAGCAGACAAAAAGAATGACTTAAATTGAAGCAGCCATAGCAGTCTCTGAGTGCATGTTCATAACTTTCAGTATTTTACCTACCTCTGAAGAAGCAGATTTTTGTGATTTGTGCATGTAGACTTTTACTTTTATGATTATCTGAAATGCTTTAGCTTTATATTTATAACTTTTATCTTCAGATACAGTAAGGGCTTTTACTAAAAGAAGCTTTTTGTGTATTTGTGAAAAGATTCATTATTTGTTATCTATTGCTTATCAGATGTAGAGAATAAATAATGTAATCACATTGTTTCCAGTGGAAGTTCTGTTTATTCTGAAAGAGGTCAACCGGAGGACACACCCTGGGTAAATGATTATAATATTGCTACTGAAGACTCTTGTTTTTTGGAACATCATATTTTTCATGATCAACAGCATGAAGGCTTAACATTCAGTGCCAAGAGAGAGGTTTATTAATTTTATCCAGTACCTATTAAATCAATAGAATTTAAAATCTGTTATTATCAATTTTTAAAAAATGAGGATTTTTCAAAGATCCATTTATTTCTCTACTTATACTGTCTTGGGGCATTTTATTAGTAAAAGAAGAAATAAAGATGAACATCTGATTGGACATAGAATCTTAGAGCCACAGATTCCAAAGACTTTGATTTCAAATAAGGGATGAACACAGGGGATCCCTGGGTGGCTCAGCAGTTTAGTGCCCTTCGGCCTGGGGTGTGATCCTGGAGTCCTGGGGATCGAATCCCATGTCGGGCTCCCTGCATGGAGCCTGCTTCTCCCTCTGCCTGTGTCTCTGCCTCTCTCATTCTCTCTGTGTCTCTCATGAATAAATATATAAAATCTTTAAAAAAAAAAAAGGGATGAACACAGTATATGGTTATCGAATCATATTTTTCCCAATTTATCTGATGTCTGTTATTTATTATCACCAAGAATGTTACTCATTTACAGATTATCTAAAAGCCTTTTCTTTCTTAGTCCTGAGCAGGTTGTCATTTATGTAGTTACTTTGATTGTGGATTTCTAAATATTTTATATGGAATAAATGTAAGGTACGTCTCCTCCCCCTTCAAATTGATTCAGTCTTACTAATGAGTGAAAACAATTCCTATCCCTTGATGACACTTTCCTAGGGAGTACATTGATAGTGCTTTTAGTTAAGAGGCACAGCTTGGGAGTATCAATGCGTGAGTGCAGGCTCTGAATAAAGATAGTTTAGGTTTGAATAGCAACCTCATTATTCTCTAGCTGTGTGTCTGTGGTCAAATTACTTAACCATTCTGTGTCTGCTTGGCTTTCCTATCCATTAAATGGAGGTAGTAATACTACCTACTCTGTAGAGTTATGAGCATTATAAATGTGTTAAAATATGCAAAGTGCTTAGAATGGTACCTGGCACATAGCAAGCACTCAGTAAATATTAGGTATTACTGTTTTTAACTAGAACAAGGTTGCTTTTTACTGATATTCAGAAAGTTCAAACTTTGCTTGAAACTTAATTTGCATTACACTCTAAACAATATCAAGTGTATTTCCTCAAATACATCTTCAAGAAAAAAAAATGAATGCTCTGATTTAACCAACAGGAATATCTTCCATTAGAGGAAGGAATACATCTTCTCCAGTGTCTTCAGATTTAAACCACGGTCTAAAATTCATGACCTCACCTCCATATTCATGTTTGGCCTAGCAGTATTTTGTTTCTGTTTCTGTTTTGTTTTGTTTTTGATATGCCTTCAAGTAGTATATGTAGTCATAGGCCACAGGCTTTGCCATGTTCTACCATCTTAAACTCTAGCCTGATTTTCCCTTTAGGTTTTGGAAACCATAACTCCTTTTATTTTAGATGGATTTTTATAGAGTATCAGTCTACATTTTACCCAGGGGACTAAACATTGAGGAGGGCCATAAAAGATGGTTTCTTTTCCTGGAGACTTACTTGTTTTTAATCATAAAAACATTGGGATCCTTTATGTATTTACTTGATGAATAAATAATGTGGAACCCCAAAGTTCCAGCATTATGGTGGATGTCATAGTCTTGCCAGAAAGGTTAAGTGGTAGAAACTAATCCAATAAACACAGCATAATTATACCCCAGTAGCATTGTCTGTTTCAACATACAATAAAGCAAAATGATTTTTAAAAGAATGGAGTTTTGTCTTTTTTTTTTTAAGATTTTATTTATTTATTCATGACGGAGGGAGACAGAGAGAGAGAATGAGAGAGAGAGAGAGGCAGTGAGACAAGCAGAGGGATAAATGGGCTCCATACAAGGATCCTGATGTGGGACTTGATCCCGGGACTCCGGGATCACACCCTGAGCCAAAGGCAGATGCTCAACTGCTGAGCCACCCAGGCACCCCAAGCATGGAGGTGTTAATACAACTGAGATAATTCTAAAAATGGTTAGATTGAGCCCAACAGGCAGTATAAATATCGGTGAAGAATGCTGAGCATTTTTTTTTTTTTTTTTTGGCTGGACGTAGGATGGGGGAGCCATAGTAATTGGAGCTCTTTAACAGGTCTTAAATGTCCACAGATTCATAGGGGACTTCTTGTTTGACTTGTATGTTGTTTGTCTGCCCATTGCCGTTAACTTCTTTCAATAAGAGTGATGCCCTCTGAGTAATGCCCCTGTTGTGAATCAAGAAAGACCCATGAATTATTAATAACCTGCAGGGTTACAGAGCCCTTGTAGGAATGAGAGCAGTGTGCTCTGTACAACAGTTCTGCTCACCTGATCTTGACAAATTAGGAGCATCTAAAACATACTCCTGCTTGTTAATACAAGAAGTGGGGGAAAGGTGACTTGGAAATGCATCAATATTTAGCCCTTTTGTAGAATCTCAAAAGGATAATAGCAAACACTGTTTCTTCATAAATAACTGTCTCTCCTATCTTTGTGGTTTAGTGTGGTAGGCTAATGCCTTTCTGTCAAGCTAAGCTTTATGGTTCAATTTCAATTGTACTTCTTGAGAAACAACTAGGAGAAAAAAGTAAAAACACAATTATAAAGATGCCTACTCCATAATCATTTAGTCCTCGTTATAGAACTTGATCCTTTTCAAGTATATTTTCTACTTTGTATTAAGCTGATAGGGAATGAGAGCAAATAAAACTCTTTACAGGAGCAGCCAATTGTTTTATCAATAGCCTGGCTTATGTGGGAATCTTGGCAGGAGGATTAGGAGTTGTAGCCACATTGAAATGTAAAGTATGTAATGCTGTGCTAGAAGGAGATGGGTTTTAAAACATCCTAAGTGGGTGCACACTTGGTACTTAGAAAGTTACAGTTAGAAATTTTGTTTTACTAAAGATAAAGACAATTGTGTATTTATTAGATAGTTATCTAGTACTATTGAACTGTTACTCATTTTTATTAGATAGTTATCTAATGCTGTAGATCTGTTTTTTAATCTTAATTGAGGTATATCACACAGTGAAATGAACAAATCTAATGTTTAGAGCTCAAAGAATTTTTCCATATGCATTTACTCATGTTCTCAGCACTTAGATTAAGATGAAGAATATTTCTAACAGTCTTGAAGGCTCCCTCACATACTCTCCCAATCAATACTCCCACTGAAGTTAACTACCATCTGACATCTATCACCATAGATTAGTAAATGGGATCACACATTGAATTTTTCTTTTATGTCTGGTTTCTTTCAGTCAACATTTTGTCTATGAGATTTATCCATATATAAAACAGTAAGTATCATTTTTTCACTTAGGTATTATCTTGTGGCTGGATTTTTAATTCAGGCTGCTTATTTAAGTGAAATACTTCTCAGAGCAGAGTGATTATAACAGATACCTTGATCACAGATATGTGGAAGTGCTTTATAGCTGTTAGTCCATCATAATGTTTGTATTCCAAATCCACCACCACATAATAAGTATGGTATTAATATAAGAATCCTCAAAATGTTCATTTTCTGTTGTTCTGACTAATCTCAGAGCAATGTGCTCTCCATTGTGTAAATTAATAAGACCTTAATATTCCTAGTTACTTGTTGCTGGAGGTTGTAAATTGTCATTCTTGCAGTCATGCTGAGAATCAAATTGCATTTGTGGGCTGGCAACACCCTTGTTAAGCCATCCTACTGTTATGATAATTAGAGATTCCTGCTAAGTTTGGCCTGTATAAAAAAGTAACACAGGTGGAAAAATTTGCCTACATGTCTTCAATAACAAATTGTTATAATTTCTCAGAAGGTTAATTTTTATGTTTCATATAGATTGTTCATAATCAACAGTGTGATTTTTTTTCATCATTTAAGATAGATAGCCTCTGCAGTATGATGACTATGTTAAAAAGATACATGATAGTATATGAACATTATTTTAAATTTATCCAGCATTATCTCATCTCTTTTCCACAAAAGAAAAGTAGAAGGCAACTGGTCCCCCCAGAAAAGATTCTTAAATGTTTATCTATTCCTCCCACCTTGTTCTCAGGAATATAGTTTAAGACCTTTGCATAGCTTTTGTCTTCTCGGCTTATTTTCTATTCCATGAAGGTAAATGAGCTTTGGTTAGTCAAGATTATAAAAGAGTTTTCCTCTACTGCCTTTTTTCAGGACCAATCCACTGCCAGCTGCTGCTGAACGTTGAATTGTGTCCCACTGTGCCCAAATTCATCTATGGAAACCCTAACCCCCTAGCATGATTGGCCTTTGAGAAGTAATTAAGTTAGCAGAGGACATGAAGGTGGGGCCCGCATGATGGGATTAGTGCCCTTATAAGAACAGACACCAGAGGACTTGACAGCATAGTGTTTGTGACTGATTGCGCTGTCAAGATTACTGCAGACATTTATTGATCCTTTTTACTACACATTTTCTTTGTGACATCTTCATAGCATTATACTTTAGATATCACAACAGCACCATGAAGTTGGTGTACTACCCACCTCACACCAGTGAGACCAGTGATGCTCAGAGATGTTAAGCTGTGCCAGGTCCACAGCTGGTCAGTGCTGGGGCTGATGGGTATATGGGCAGGAGGATGTCAGAAACTGCTGACTTATCAATATAAAAGATGCAATTTATATAAATTGCAGATCTTTTTAATTTTATTGTATAAACATATTTACTTTTAAGTTACTGTTTAAAAGTCCCAGAGGGATGCCTGGGTGACTCAGTGGGTTGAGCATCAGACTCTTGGTTTTGGCTCAGGTTATGATAGCAGGGTCTTGGAGTGGAGCCCCTTAGCTTCTGGCCCCACGCTCATCAGGGAGTCTGCTTCCC
Organism: Vulpes lagopus; assembly: GCF_018345385.1. NCBI lineage: Eukaryota > Metazoa > Chordata > Mammalia > Carnivora > Canidae > Vulpes > Vulpes lagopus. The sequence goes on along the minus strand of NC_054825.1, from coordinate 108,315,176 downwards.
CTCCACCCCTCCCAGCACTGGCACACACTCTGTTTCTCTATCAAATAAATAAATCTTTTTAAAAAGAAGTCCCAGAAAGTTCTGTTTAGCATCATACTTGGTGAAAAGGAATACTTATTTTATATATATATTTCACAAATCTGTTTCTTTGTATTAATAGATATATTTAAATCCTGTTGTGACTTTTTTTTCCCTAACCATAGCCATTTTGGTTTGGTTTAGTTTCAAATAATTTACCTTATTAACATTGATGAGAATTTAAAATATGTAACTTGCTCCTTGTGTCATTCCCTGTATCACCACCACAACCATCTTCTCTTGAATTATTATGTCTTTTTGCTAGCCCCATTTTATTGATAAACACATAGGATTAAAGAATCAACAGAATTGGTAATCAAATCCAAGCCTTCTGACTGCAAATACTGTTATTTTTTCCTGGCTTTTCTGCTTCTCTTAATAGACACATTTTAAAGGTAATCATTATACTTTAAGGATTATTCACTGATATAAATTGCTGTGGGGATAAAATCCCCACCTCTAAGGAACATTTAGTAACCTTTAAAAATATACATGACTTCTGAATTGTATAGAAAGCTGTGGGGAGTTAGAACACTTTTAAATGCAACTTAAGTCTTAATAGTTATAGTTTATGCTGCCTTGATTTTCTTGGCTGAAGAATTGAGTTTTAAATCTCAAGGGTGGAAAACACTGAAAAATCAGAGGATCTTGGCATACTCCAACAAAGATAATCATCCTTTTGTAGTGTTCACAATATGTCAGTAAAATGCAGTCTGCATATTTAAAATGAAGGCAGCCTATTAATTTAAAATTGATTGGAACATCTTTATACAATGATGAGGGCAAATCAAGAAAATTAAATAAACATTCTAATGGGAAATGTGTAATATGTAATGGCCTACCAGCTGCATAAAATATTGCGGTAGACAAAACTGGCATTAATGATGAACAGTGAATTGTATTCCTACTGCTTTTATACTACTTTCTCAAGGCAGATGTATATTTTTTGCACTATTAGATATTTATCCGCTTGAGGTGATTTTGATATATAAAGTACAGTTTTTTGGAAGAATTCCTATTCCTTCTTTTTTGCCTCCTTTTCCAGAAAGTTTTATGGAAAAATGTCTGAAAAATATTATCGGCAAAATTCTCTACTTCCTGTGTTCCTGCCTCTCCAAGTCAAGCTAGTGTTACAATACAAAGTCAAATTTATTTACTGTCTGAGAAAGCTGCCCATTGGTGGAATTGTTCCATTTTAGTGTGGATTTCAGATTTCTCAAGTTCATAAGCATTCCAAGAGACATAATGTTTGTATGAATTTATTAGATATCAGAAAAGACATCCCAGGGAACTAGCTAAAAATATATATAAAGTAATGATTAATAGTTTGCTGACCTAGAGTCATTTGTATAGCATATTCCATCCTGTGAGGTGGTCCCCTTAATGCACTGACGTAGCTGGTTCAACATAAAAGAACTTAAGAATCTTCCTCCTTCCTGTGGTGTTTTTGTCCTCTAAGACTTTGTGCCAAATATCTAGAGCAGCCCTTTCTGATAGAACTTTTTGGATTGATGGAAATGTTCCCTCTGCTCTGATACAATTGCCACTGACCATATAGGAACATTGAATACTTGGAATGTAGTAGGTATCACTAAAAAGTTTTTAGTTTTATTTCATTTTAGTTAATTTAAGTTTAAATAGTTACTTGTGGGTAATGACTGCTTTTTTGGACAGCATCAGCATTGAATAAGGCTCGCTCCTCCTCTTCACTGTTGGAGAAGCATGAGCAGATTTTTATTTCCTGGCTCTCTCTCTCTCTCTCTCTCTTTTTTTTTTTTTAAAGATTATATTTATTTATTCATGAGAGACAGAGAGAGGCAGAGACAAAGGCAGAGGGAGAAGCAGGCTCCATGCAAGGAGCCCGATGTGGGACTTGATCCCGGGTCTCCAGGATCACGCCCTGGGTCGAAGGCAGGCGCTAAACCGCTGAGCCACCCAGGGATCCCCACCTGGCTCTCTTATTAAAAATAGCAAACAATTTATATTTTATTTATTTTTTTTAACAATTTACATTTTAAAATAATATATGTTCATTAAAGAATGTTTGTAAAATATAAGAAAAAATAAAAATAAAAATTTTTGTGCTCTCAATTGTCCCAATAAAACTATTTTTCAAGTTTTAGTGATAGTAGATTTCTTCACTGTTTTTGATTCTACAAATCATTTCTTCCTATAACTATAATTATCTTTATACAGTTTTTTATCTGGAAATTTTATTTAATATTACAGGGTTATTACATTTTGTTTGCATATGTAGTTTTAATACCTATATAATGATTCGTCAAGTGAATGTACCATATTTTACTTAATCAGTTCACTGTTGTTGGGTGGCTGGGATGTTTTCAGTATGTTGCTGTTGTACATTGTACTGCTATGTGCATCTTTGTGTGTGAAGCTTTTTCCAAATTTAGGATTTGTTTTTGAAAATTTCCAGTAGATTCAGAGAAATGGAATTTACTGGGTCAAAGGGTATGAACATTTTAAAGGCTGATGAATATATATAGTCAGATTATTTTTCTAAAATGTCATATATGAAAAATACACCTAACATCAACACTTGGCATCCACCATAGCTTTAAGGTGTTGTTGTTGTTGTCATGACAATTTTATTTCATGATCAAATTTTCCTGTTATATGTATTTTACAGTTTCAAGAGTTAGAAATTTATGAGAGAATTTGTCCTTCATAAAGTTCTGCATTTTTTGCTGATATATTACTTTTTCTTCCACTTTATTATTTTCTTGATGGAAGAGAAGGAAATAAGAGAATATTGTGCTGTTTTGTGCTATTAAGCAAAGAGGGACCTTAACTATTTTTAGAATTGTTAAAAAACATATGAAGAGGTCAAATAACAGATTTCCCATATTTTACCTATTTTTTTTTAAAAATAACTTTTTATATTTGTCTTAATACAATTTGAGAAAGAAAAGAGAAACTACTTGTATGAATTTGATAATTTTGGGATATAAGAAAATAATGTTTTGATATGAAAGGAAATAGGATCAAAAACAAAGATGTAGAAGAAAAAGATGGCAATGGCATTTTAATATCAACATTATAAAAGAAATATACTCAGTGGCCAAAGAAGTTACAGCAAGGAAGAGTTAAAAATGTAAATTATGACTGCTGAGCTCAAAGCCTTAACCCATGGCTCTGATGTCAGGAGCACGTTCCAACTCAGAGCTGCCAGTTTTGAGGTTTCCTGGGTCAGAGGCAAAGCAGGCAGTATGATCTGGGAGCATTACTCTTATATCATAGTTTTTGCCTGTTTGATGTTGACACTGGAGCCAAGCATTTGCCCTTCTGTCTGTTTGTTTTATGCATGTATGTAATAGATGGAGAGAGAGAGAGAAGGGGTGGAGGGCAGAGGGAGAGGGAGAGAAAGAACTTAAGCAGACTCTGCACCCAACACAGAGCTAATGTGGGTGGGGCTCAGTCTTACCACCCTGAGATCATGACCTAAGCTGAAATCAAGAGTCAGATGCTCAACCAGCTGAGCCACCCAAGCACCCCAAGCATTTGCAATTTTGAAAAAGGTAATAGCAGCAAATAAATACCAGTCAGGATTTGTCCCAAACTGTCTCATGGATTGAGACACTGATGCTGTGGCCTCATTAAGAAGTACAGTTACTTAACTCTCTCAGGGGAGGCATACTTTAATAAAAGTAATCTTTTTTTTTCTGAAAAACTTTGATGTTTACTTTCTAATATGTATATTTTTATAAATACACTTTAAAGATAGATCATATAAACATGTAAACATCACTTTGAAATCATCATGTGTTGAATCTGCAGGATTTTTGTGTAACCAGGCTACATTGAGAGCATAAAGGTGATATTATAGACTTTAGATTTAGCCTTCAGATCTGATTTTAGGTCTCGAATATACTTCATCAGTTTATGTTTTCAGACACATCAATAGTGTCACTTTCTGCTAATGTACATAACACCTACAAAGCAAAGAGTCAGATTGGAAGATCTTAAAGATCATATTCAGATAAAATGTAGTTATTTAACCTTAATCCCTGCCTTGCAACATATACAAAAACTTAAAAATGGATCATAGACCTAAATGTAAAACTTAAAACTGTAAAACTTGTACAGAAGAACATAGAACATGTTCTTGGTGACCTTGAGAGAGGCAACATTCTTAAATTCAACACCACCAGTGCATGATCCAAAAAAGAAAACAATAGGGAGACCTGGGTGGCTCAGTGGTTGAGTCTGCCTTCAGCTTAGGCCATGATCCCAGGGTCCTGGGATTGAGTCCTGCATTGGGCTCCCCATAGGGAGCTGCTTCTCCCTCTGCCTATGTTTCTGCCTCTCTCTCTCTCTGTGTGTCTCTAATTAATATATACATTTTTAAAATCTTCAAAAAAAAAGAGAAAACAATAATAAGCAGGACTTTGTCAACGTTAAGGACTTCTTTTCTTCAAAAGACACTGTTAAGAGAATGAAAAGACAAGACAAGACTTGGAAAAACGTATTTGCAAATTGCATATTGGATAATGAAGTTATATTTAGAATACATAAAGAACTCTCAAAACTCAATAAATAAGAAAACCAAATATAACATAGGCAAATTATTTGAACATACACTTCACCAAAGATCATACATATGTAGCAAATAAGCACACAAAAAGATGCTCAACATTATTAGCTGTTAGGAAAATGCAAATTCAAGCTGCAGTGTGATGCTGTCCTATACATGTTAGGATTGTAAAATTAAAGACACTGGTTGTACCAAGTATTTTTGAGGATGTGGATTCCTAGAAATTTCATATACCACAAATGGAACTGGAAATGGAAAAACTACTATGGGAAAAAAGACAATTTGGCAGATTCCTAAATAGTTAAATATATAATTATTGTATGAGACCTAGCCTTTCCACTCCCATTTATCTGAGATAAATAAAAGCATATGTCTGTATGGGGACTTGTCCACAAATGTCCATGGGAGCTTTATTTGTAATAGGTGAAAACTGAAAATAACTCAAATTAGCATTGACAAGTTGGTGGACATAGTTTGGTATATGATTGAATACAATTCAGCAATTAAAAAGAAGTGAAGTATTGATGTATGTGACAACGTGAATGACTTCCAAAATCATTATATGGAAGGAAAGAAACCAGACAAAACAGTAAAATGTGTCCCATATTATAAAAAGTAGTGGACATATGGGGTTAACTAAATATATATCTGATTTACTCTTCTAATGTATAATTTCCATGAAGAAAACTTGTCAATGTGCAAATTTTTTAAAAAGCCTCTTCTCAAGTGAAACAAATGTATGAGAAAGATTGTGGCTCTAAGTAAGATTTACTGGATGAAGCTATATAAGAGGTAGATGCTTTTTAAGAAAAAGGTATAAACCATATGGTTTTATTTGTAAAAGTTTTCCAAAATGCAAACTAATCTATAGGGACAGAGAACAAATGAGTGGTTCCTGGAGATGAGTGGGAGGAAGAGAGTGGGTAGGGGTATTAAAGAAGCCCGAGGATTCTTTGCGGGAGTTTTACTCATTATCTTGATTGTAGTGATGATTTCATGGGTACCTTCCTATGTCCAAACTAGCAAATTGTACACTTTAAATATGTGCTGCTGGGGCACCTTGGTGGATTAATGATTGAGCATCTGCCTTTGGCTTGGGTCATGATCCTGGGGTCCTGGGATTGAGTCCCACATTGGGCTCCCTGAGGGGAGCCTGCTTCTCCCTCTGCCTATGTCTCTGCCTCTCTCTCTGTGTCTCTTATGATGTATTAAAAAAAATCTTTAAATATGTGCTGTTTATTATATGCCTATTCTACATCTTAATAAACCTAAAAATATCATCCTTTTAATCTGTTTACCTAGACCTTCTAAAAAATATCATCCTTTTAATCTGTTTACCTAGATATCTAAATAAGCCTCTCTTCAAAGAAATTTGCAGGCTAGCTGGTACTTACTGAGTTGATGCAGGTGCAAATGTGGGTCTGCTTGACAGTTGCATTTCACACTGGAATTGTCAGGTTGCCTTTCTAGTTCAGACCAGTCACATGAGTCTGAATGCATCCAACTCTTGCAGAATTCCAGACCAGTGTGACTGAGAGAATAAAGTGAAATTCAGAAATAAATATTAATTGTGAAATATTTTTTCCTCTACTATATAAAGATTGCGGGAGTCGGCCACACCAACCATTTTCAAAACGTTGGCTTTTCTGACAGTGTCTGGTGCAAAGAGTATTTTTGTTTATTGCTTTTATTCTCCACCATGACCTTACTGGTGAGGACTCGTGTCTGGAACTGGAAGGGCCATCATTAAATGGAGTAACTAGAAGTGAACATTTGCAAAGATGATGAAATAAGTCCATTCCAAAGATGCAAAGGAAAGCCTCCCACCCAGCTAAGCTGTTGCTGATCCTAAACTGGCCCTCTCCCACTGACCTATTTTAAAAAGAAGCTTTTCTACCTCTTTGGCTGAGCCTCACTTTCCTTTGGCAAGGGTGCATACATCTGTGTGTTCTCACAAGGCTGCTGTTTGTTCTGCTTTCGCTCTGATGCCAGTGGTCACATTGTAGGGTTGGCTCTAGGGTTTCAATTTTTCTTCCAACATACTCTATAGCATTCACTGACTCTCAAGTAATCTTTTACAAAATGTGTGCTGTGTGTTAGATGCTGTGAAAGGATGAATTACACATCTGCCTCACAATCTAGCTGTCAGGAACTTTTTACCCTAGTCAAAGCTCAAAATATATTTAAGTCCCTTCCTTTCCTTTCTCTTCATCTATTTATCAGGGGGCCCATCCTCTACAGCAGTGGAGGACTTTATCACCTCACTGCTCATCCCTTCTCTGCCTTGTTTCTTAGGCACTTCTTTGGGAACTTCAGAGCCTACATTACTGACCTGTCAAAATCCTGGCCAGACGTTTCTACTGCCGCAGTCTGATTTATTATGCCATTTCTCAGAACTGACAACTCAGAAATCTTAAACTTGGCAAACCCACTCTCTGACAATAAAGTTTTATTATTATTCTTTATTTTACCTTCACTATTCCTTCATTTCTGGTAAGTCAGATATTAAACTTCATCAAAGCTCTGTTCTCCAGAGCTGTCCCTATCATTGGAGTCAATTAATCCTTCTTAGCATTTTCCTTTATAAAGGCTTCATTTCATTACAGCGAGTGGTTTCATTTTTGGTGCTTCCAGCATTAAACATTCACTAGAATCCACAACTCCCTGACTTCCATAACTTTGCAATAAGCGAATATTCCCTTTTATGTTTCTGTCCCTGGTGTCGTCTTCTCCATATATGAAAAACTCAGACTCTCTCCATCATTCCCAATCCATCTCAGAAGAGAAACCTTTTCTTACAAGTTGCTCCTCTTTAAGTTATTTCTTCTCTTGCTAATTTAAAACTCCAGGTTTTCATAATTTAAATAATAACATGTACTTGTGTCTATTTCTGGACTTCTAATCCCGTAATCTTTCTGTTTATCAGTCAGCATATTATTGTGCTTTTGTAATATGTTTTAATGTCTGCTAGGTCAGGTTCTCTTTTCTTTCTTCCTCTTTTAAAAATAGTTCTCAGATACTCATTCCAGATGACTTTCGACTAACTTCACTAAGCTTTCCAAAATTATATTGCAGATTTCATTAGAATTGCATTAAATCTACAGATTAATTAGAGAATGGATGACTTTAGCCAAGTTAGTTTTTCTGATACAGACACATGATATTTCCCTAATTATTAAGATGTTTGCATCTTTCCCCTACTCTAGTTTCTTGTTTTCTCCATTTAGGTTCTGTGCAGTTTTAATTTTAGGTATTTTATATCTTTTATTGATAGTATAAGTGGCATTATTCTCGTTTCCTTCTGACTTTTAAATGCCGTCTGCATGTGGTCTCACCCAATCCTATATGTCGAGTACTTCCAAAATCTATGTTCTGAGCTACAGCGCTTTATTTTCATTTTTCTGTTGAACGTCACTCCTTGTGTTCCAGAACTACCTCAAATTCAGTGTATTTAAAAATAAGCTTTTCTTTCTCTGCCAACCCAAATTGCCCTCCCTTTGTGTTATCTCCTTTAATTTATTTTATCACTGCTCTAGCCACATAGGTCAAAACTATGAAACCTTCTTTGTCTGGTATACCAATTCTTTTGATTCTGCTTCACAGCGTTTCTTGTGCCTGTTTTCTTCTGTCCAGCCCCATTGTCCTGTTTTGTTCTAGTCAGTATTATTTGTTGCCTGAGATTGTTTTGATGGCTTTTTTATTTGTGTTTTGGCCTCTAGTCTCTCCTTCTACTCTCTAAACCCAATTTGTCTTGTGTCATAATTCTAGTATCTAGAACACTGAGGTCATTACTGGCCCAAGGTGACTTTCTTTGCTTGTCTGATGAATTCCAAATAGCATGCCTTCCACATAAGATCCTTCAAAAATTGACCCCAGCATAATATTACCATTTTGCTTTATGTCATACTTCCACCAGTATCACATCACTTGTCTTCCAACTGCTGTCTGCATCTTGTGTACTCTCAAGACGCCGTTTCTTTATTTCTGCCATCTAGTTGGCCTGAAACAACTTCCCAATACCACTTTCTCTATCTTGGTACACTCTGAGTTCTCTTTCATGACCCAGTTCCTCTATCACTTTTACTGTGATATCTACAAGGGCATGTGGGACACACATAGTTCCTGCCTCAAAGGCTTTAATATTAGGACCAAGTTCAGTCACCATCTTTAAATGTATACAGATTAATTGGTAAACATTACTAATTTCTAAACATTCTAGGAGTATTTCTTCAAAATTTAGGACAGTAGGAAAAATAGATAAGCACTGACTACATGTACAAAAATCATCATGACAAAGTATGCCTGTATTTATAAAGTAATTAAAAAATGTCTTGCTCTTGGCTCAGATTCTTTTCAGTTTCAGTCTTTCCAACAATGTCACAGTGAACATTCCTGTTGCTAGACTACTGTCCACATCTAGAGTTTTTTTTTTTTTTTTTTTTTTTTTTTTTTTAGAGTTTTGTTTTTTTAAGGTAAATTCTTTTTAGTGGAGTTACTGTGTTCTCTGATGGCATTAATTTCATGACATTTGCCATGCATTATCCAATTATAGGTAAGAATATTTATATCTCCACTGTAGATTGTTTTTAAATCAGAAAGAGGTGTACATCAAATATTGTGGTAGACATCTCTGGTGGGCAAGCTTTCATATAATTATTTGTATTTTAGTGTTTTATAGACCTGTATTTTCCCACAATGTCTATAATGAATGCATAAAATTTTTAAAAATGTTAGTTTTCTATAATTCCTAAATTTGCTAAAATTTGAAAAAAATAAAAAATGTTTGTTTTTAAATTTTTTTTAAAGATTTCGTTACTTATTTGAGACAGAGAGAGAGAATGCAGTGGGGAGGAGCAGAGGGAGAGGGAGAGAGAGAATCTCAATCAGAGTACTCACTGAGGGCAAGACTGGCGTGGGGCTTGATCTCATGACCCTGAGGTCATGACCTGAGCAAAATCAAGAGTTGGATGTTAACTGACTGAGTCTCACAGGCTCCCTTTTTGTTTTTATTTAAATTTTTTTTTTTTTTTTTTTTTTTATTTATGATAGTCACAGAGAGAGAGAGGCAGAGACACAGGCAGAGGGAGAAGCAGGCTCCATGCACCGGGAGCCCGATGTGGGATTCGATCCCGGGTCTCCAGGATCGCGCCCTGGGCCAAAGGCAGGCGCCAAACCGCTGCGCCACCCAGGGATCCCTCCCTTTTTGTTTTTAAATTTAATGTTGAATTAGTTTTGACAAATAACTTCAAATGTTTCATATTTTTATAGACAGAGTATATATCAATTTGATATATCTTCTTTAAAGTGCAAAATTTAAACGTGATTTATCAAAACTTCCAATCCTGGTTTTCATTTTTCTTTGCAAAAGTGGTTAATGTCACAAAATGAAAATGAGGGATTCAGAGATTTTCCCTCTTATCTTAGTTTACTGGTGCTAATTTTAACAGAAAACCAGTATCCTAAGTCTTGAATCAATTTCTTCACGATGTTATGTTTTAAGTTGTTTAAATGAAGTTTCAACGAAACGATATTTTGGTTTAGAAAATTAAGGAACATTTCAAGTCATATTTTTTCTGATGAGTAAAACCATACCTTTAGAGTATTTTTTGTTTTGTTTTGTTTTAAGCTAGGACTGAGCCAAATTATGACCATAGTGATTTTCCCAAGTACAGTCCTTAACTTTACATTATTTGGGGTCTCTTCCACATCAAATTTAAGTCCTTCTGGGACTTCCAGCATCTGGCCCTCCCCTACCTATTTCTGCACTTTACTCCATAGGTACCCACTGCTGCATCAGCATGGAACCTTCCATCCCTTGGTGTGTCTGCCTCCCAGGGCCTGACTGGATGAACAGTTCCCTCTTCTTCACCCAGATGTCCTCCTCTTCTGCCCCTTCTCCTTGACCCAATCTCTTAATTCTTCAACCACACAATTTAGCATTTGATTTCTTTCTTTCTTTCTTTCTTTCTTTCTTTCTTTCTTTCTTTCTTTCTTTCTTTCTCTCTCTCTCTCTCTTTGTTTCTTTTCTTTTCTTTTCTTTTCTTTTCTTTTCTTTTCTTTCTTTTTTTCTTCTTTCTTTCTTTCTTTCTTTCTTTCTTTCTTTCTTTCTTTCTTTTCTTTCTTTCTTCTTTCTTTTTCTTTTTCATTTCTTAAACTTGTATATATTCTTTCTTAGACCCTGCTAGTGTTAAGTATACAACAGATATTTAGTGAATATTCCAAGTATGACTGGTAAATTCTTCTATGATTTGAAAATTTTAATTACTGCATGGATATTCCAAAGCCCTTGATTTTTATCTTAAATAATTTATAACCCTGAGGAATCCTGGCTTTCTGTATGTTTTCATCAAAATGACTTTGGTTCTTCTTTAGTATGACTATATGTAACTTCTCATCAATAAGCAGTAGAGTGAAAAGGATGTCAGAACTGGGTTTGAGTCCTGCTTCTTCCATTACCTAACTTTCTGGTTTTAAATATAGGGCCCGATTTCCTTTATTTGAAGATATATAGGTTATTCTTAAAATTCCTTCTGTTGTTTTGAAATGCCACCTTAAATATTCTAGAATGTGTGTAGTGTAGCATCTTTTACAATTAGGTAATGCTAATTATCAACTGCTCTGTTGAGCATAATTCAATAGAATTTTCATTTTTAAGTCTTTGTTTATAGATTGATGTTTACATCAATCTGACTGATAGATTATGTAAAAATTACATATGGATTTTAGCTGCAAAGTGTTATGATTCAGCTAGTTGTTTCAGAAAGCCTGGTGATTTTAAAAAATTGTATAGGGAAAAATTATAAATATGATGTATTTGATAGCATATTTCCCCCTTTAGCTTTAAAAAAATCTTTTTTCCCATTTTTCTTTCATGAAACCCACAACACTGAAGCAGGAAGCTTAGGTGGATGTCCAGATTTCTTTTCAATTCAGGCCCCAGCATTCTGTCTGGGTAAGGTACAAGGGCTTGACCTCTTTGTGTGGCTCTGCTGAAGTATTTGTGCCGTACGAAGGCCAATACAATCCAGCAGTACCGGCATAGATAAAGAGCTGCATATGGTTGTATTTTAGTGGCAAGGCTGTTTTGTGACCATGTTCTGCAGGCAGACTGGAGGTGACAGTATTATTTACTTTTGTTGCTTGGGGTCCAAAGAGAGAATAAATTGCTATTGATTTTTGAGACATTGCAGTAAAGGGTCTGAATGCCTTCAGAAGAGCTGGGTGGCAGGACAGCCAGTGATGGTACAGACTGCCTTTGAAAATGAAAATTCATTTTCTTGTTATTGTCGTAAAGATTTTTTTTTCATTCTTAGAGCAAGTTACATTCTTAGAGAAGATGTAGCTGTGGGGCTGTTACTATTATAAATGTTTTCTATCCCCCTGAAAGAATGGAATTCTAGCACTTTGCATAGCAATCTGAAATTGATAGAGTTCTGTAGATGTTCTTGCATACATGTGATAATGTGGACTTTAAAATGATCTTTAATTCTGTCTGTATATTAATCACTTCACCAAGGGTACTTTTAGGTTTTGCAAATGTTCAGTAGCGCAAAGGAAGGAAATTTGGTTCTTGTTTTATTTTGTTTCAGTTTATAAATAGTAAATGTACTTCTAAAGTGGTGTGTTTGCTTTCCGTGGTGATATCTTCATTTATTGTCCAGATACAATATTTAAATGCATGCTTTTTCAACTTGAAAAATAACAAGAACACTCTAAGTATATCATACAGTGCCCCATTCCCCACTCCTGTAATTCCTTACAAGATTATTATGCGTTGGAATATTTAGGACCGTACTTATGGCCACCTGAGGGCAGATACAGAGGAATAGCTGTAGATTAGTTGATATCATTTATCTGTCAGTTTTCTGAAGTCAGTAGTGCACTCCTAGCTTAATAATCTAGGATGACTCATGTTTTCAAGTATCTGTTTTGGGAACTGAGAATTAATGGCATCCAGAACTTCATTGATAATACATAAAAGTGGGTAGTAACTATGAGATTTATAATGGCATGGACGGGGAAATTTTGAGGTTGCAAATGAGAGTAATGTCCCTGAATTAGGAAGGGGTGTTGTACAGAGTATAGAAACTTATATCAGTAGAGATTATATAAGTAGAGATTATATAAACTTATATAAGTTAAATTGGAATTGCTTAATTCTAAAGTTTAGCTTTCCATTCAGATCTCTAAATAAATAGTCCTTTTTAAAACACAATATTATTAAATGGGGTTTCTGACTCAAGAAGACACAACTGTTAATGTTTTCAACTACATGGAGTCTATATAATCATTTTATATTCTCTGACAGTTTGTTACTATCAATCTATTCAGATGCATGAACATATGTAAAAGCTGTTTACTTGAAAAAAATGTCTATGCATTTTTTAGTTTCACAAGTAGGAGATTCAGGCTTCTGTGACACTGATGGGATGGTGGGATGATGGAATGTCCTTTCTTGTGGAGAGGGTGGTATAGCAGGAAAAAAGTGTTTACTTAGGAGGTTTAGAGACTTGAGATTAAAACTCACTTCTTCTAGTTACTCATCTAATTTAGACAAATTGTTTATCCCCTTTGGCCTTTTTTTTTTTAATCAGGTTCTGAAATACTGATAATTTTATCTATTTTAAAGTGCAAATGACATCATCATAGTAGGTCCACGTATGTTGCTATTTCATCTCCATCATTTTCATCATCATCATCAATCCACCTTCCCAGGATGAGGGCAATTGCCTGCTGAATATAGGGAAAATGCAGCTGAGTTTCTCCTTCCTATCTTTACTTACATGTCCCCAGGCTGATAAGTTATTTACCATGATTCCACAGACTTGAGTCACCCTAAGCAAGTAGATTCAGATTATAACCAAGTTCGTGCTTTTTTGTAAGTTGACAAGTTTTGGCAGTGTTTAAAGAACTTACAGGGTGATCATTAGCGCAACTGAAACTCTAGTGCCCTGCACGTGCTAGGTCCCATCCTCAAGGCTGCCAAGTGGTAGCAGGAGCAGCCTAGATAGGTGCTTCCTGTCACACCCTTTGCTTCTGTTTTGAGCTCTGTTGGAGCTTGTTGGTGATGACTACATTTTCCCTATGACCCCAATCAGATCTGCTCTATCCACTCAGATCTGGTGTTCCTTCTCATGTCTCCGCTGTATAGCCGGACCCTCTCCTGCTCTGGCAGCCATTCCCCTTCTGCAGCCTCTCCTGGGAGCACAGGTCCTGTGTCAGGGCCTCTCCTGCTTCTCCTTGAAGCCCTCCTGCAGTTTCAAAGTCCTGTGTTCTGGGACTGTTTATTCTCCTGATGTAGTAACAGAGGACAAGGTAAAGGGGGGTGTTTAGGTATTACCTCATGTAATGATGGGCTTTTCTGATCTTAAATCTTTCTTTTTAAACCAATGCTCCCCTTTATAATTAAGCTGCCTATTTTAATGTTACAATTACGAACTTTTTCACTTTCTAAATATAGCTTTCTATTAAAGTATTGGCTAGAGATTGTCAATCATACTGAAGCTGTATCTTCCTCTTTGTACCCTAAATACCAGTTGAAAATCTTTACTCTAATTGTTAAAAGAATATGTATTATTTTGTCATTGTTTGAATCATCATTATAAGAAACAAACTGAAATATGTGACATTTCTCTTATTTTTTTAATTTTTATTTATTTATGATAGTCACAGAGAGAGAGAGAGAGAGAGAGGCAGAGACATAGGCAGAGGGAGAAGCAGGCTCCATGCACCGGGAGCCCGACGTGGGATTCGATCCCGGGTCTCCAGGATCACGCCCTGGGTCAAAGGCAGGTGCTAAACCACTGCGCCACCCAGGGATCCCTGTGACATTTCTCTTAAAGAAAAAAACATGCAGTCTTTTTCCTTCTTTTGTCTAAGATGTATGCATTTGGAAATAAATATTTTGCAGTTAAGAGCTAACCTATAGTAAGTATTTACTATGTGCCAGATTTAGTATGCACCAGTATTTGAATGTGTGTACCATGTGTGAATCCCTTTATATGGATTATCTAATTTAGTCTTCACAAGAACTCTAAGAGATGAGTACTAATATTATCCTCATTTTCTAGATGAAGTATTGGAGGCACTAAACATTTAAATAATTTGTCTTCTCCTGTATCGCTGTTGCTGTGAACCGTGATTCCACTCTAGATATTCAAGTTCATTCATGCATGTTCTTAATTACTATGTGTGTGTGCTATATTTCTGTTAGATGCTGGATGTTACTTTAATAAACAATGTCAAAATTGAGAGTCTCCCCAGCAATCCAGAGCAGTATTTGGGTGTCTTACAAAGCCTGTCTGATAGCTGGCAGCTAACTTTGTTGTCATGCCATTAATTTAATCAGTTACATTTTAGTGGAAGTAATTATTTGTCAAAAGGAGAATGAGAGGGCGAGTGAGAAAGAACTCAAAAGATCTGTTTGTAATAGATAGTTTTAAAAACAGGTTTTAAAAATAGAACCTCTGTTTGCTTACCATCTGTAATTCCACATGTAACTTCTTAATGATCGTATAATTTTTATGTGTGAAATGAAATCATGGTGACTTACAAGTTACTTTTATATGATTTAAATTTCAGACATTTTCAAGTGATAGAAAAAATTAATCTTTTTATTTTTATCATAATTAATTTACCTTAACATGCATTTATTAAATATAATTTGAAAGCTTAACTAAAAGATTTTTTTTTTAAGATTTTATTTATTTATTCATGAGAGACACAGAGAGAGAGGCAGAGACATAGGCAGACGGAGAAGCAGGTCCCTGCGTGGAGCCTGATGTGGGACTTGATCCCTGGACATCACAACCTGAGCTGTTCAGACACTCAACCACTGAGCCACCCAACGTGCCCCAACTAAAAGATTTTAAACAGCAGTCATATTTTATATACAACATTACATATAGATTATGTACTTGGTAATTTACCATTTTGAACCTTAAAAAAAAAATCCTGGGTTTGCCTTATGATCTAGCAAGTAAAGAAGACTTATTACTACTGAACTGAGAAAAAATGTTCAGGTAAATCTGTCATGCACCGACATATAATCTGTGCCAGTAAAAGAATTGTTAAATTATCCACTGTATAGGATTAGCCTGTTCTCTTAATTAGCATGGATAATTGAGGCTGCACAGTTCCTTAGTGTACTATCATGAGTGTCTTTTAGATGATAATTTTCTTTATTGTCCTTGATTAATTTGTAAGTAATTAGATGGAATTTAGCAGTAACCTGATGTGTTCATTCCTTTTATTAATATAGGTTGAAATTCATAATCCTAAGTACTTTATAACCTCATTTTAATATATCATCTGTGTTCTATCTGTAAATTCAATATTTGTTTCTAATGGAAACAAGAATTAGTTGGATTTAGTTGTCCTGAAACTCCACTTATTATGTGAGTGCTTACTTGTTAAATTTTAATACACAGATAATGGGTACCAGGTACCTCCTTGTACCAGGAAACTGCTACTTGTATTAATTATTATCCTGATGTATTCTGACACTTTTAACATAATTACCAACTTAGCTTAAAAGGGAGTTTTTTTATTTATTTTTAAGGCTGATATAATTTTGAAATTGGAATTTATATAAAGTTTTTGCAGAGAAACGATGAATCCCTAGTGTATTTGTGACATAAAAACATTATAGAATGAGACACTCTGTGTGAACAGCTTTAATTCACCTATGTTCTTATTTCTTCTGCTTTCATGGCCTGTCCGAACATTTCACTCTGCTAGGACGAATCTCCTAAATGCTGTGTGGAAATAAGAAATTTGAGTGCTGTAACTTGTTTCTTTTTTTTTTTTCTTTTTTTTTTACTTTTTTTTTATTTTTTTTAACTTGTTTCTTTTTTAAAAAATATTATATTTATTTACTTAGAGAGTATACACGAGTGGTGGGAGGGGCAGAGGAGAGAAAGAATTCCAAGCAGACTCCCCACTGAGCATTGAGCCTGTCACAGGGCTCCATCTCACCACCCTGAGATCATGACCTGAGCCGAATTCAGAAGTCAGACGCTTACCTGACTGAGCCACCCAGGCATCCCTATTACTTGTTTCTTGCAAGGAATGGCAAAAACCCCTGTGTATATACCAATGTCAGTTTTTAAGAGATTATGTGATGGTTCCCATCCGTTTTTCAAGGTTAAAGCTCCTGTGTCAATTTCATTATTTTCTTCAATCAATGGAAAATCCAGGGTATTGATTCACAGATATTATAGTACCTATATGCTATTATAATGGTCCTCAGAAACTTGCTTTATTCTAATAACAGCATAAAAAAAGCATGCATTCCATCATTATCATGATAAAAAGAAAAGCTACCTCCTCCTTTTTTCCCCTAGAGATATTTTATTTTATTTTATTTTTTTCCCCTAGAGATATTTTATTTTTTCATTTTTATTTTTTATTTTTTTTCCCTAGAGATATTTTAGAACTGAATTAGAAATAGAAAAATAATCTGAGAATGATCAAAGTTCTGGCAGGTCTTCACCATTATAGCAAACCATTGAATTTAGCCACATCCTTCCCATCCAAAGTTTGGTCTTTTCTTCTTAGACTCATGTAAACTTGAGCTGGATGGGGGTTTTAGACAGAGGGGTTTATTTGGTTTTCAATTCTATGGTTTCTTTTTCTGGGTGAGGGAAACTTATCTTCCAACCTTACTTGTTTCTTTATTCCTCTTAGAAGTCCTTTTCTGGATGTATGCATTTCTTCTTCATCTACAAGGAACCAGTGGAGGATTTAATTCAATTATGGTGCTTTTTTTTTTTTTTAACTTGTAAAAAGAACATTTCAAAATTTTACATGTCAAAATATTTAACAGTTTTAAATGCTCTTATTTTTGTGATGACTTCCTCTGGACATGCAACAGTTTCAAGATGGTAGTGACTATACAGACACAGTGAGGTATGCCTGCAAGAACCCCAATGTAGAGGGAAATCCCTGGTATCTTCTATTGAGTTCCTTCCTGGGTTGATGAAATCTCTCCTTTGTGTGCTTCTCCCCACACAATGTAGTCAAGTTCCTACTGCCTTCTGCAGGGAAGAATAGAAATCTCTGTGGCCTTGGGCAAGGGGCTTAACCTTACCCTGCCACGATTTTAATGGGGATGGTAATAGTTCAGAAGGTTATTGTATTGAAAGAGTCAATACAAAGGTGAAATGTTTTGTGTGACTCTGAAAGCAAAAGGAGTTTTACTAAGTATTGGCCAGTAAGAAAAATAGAACCATTGGCTTGCAGATTACTCATAGGTAATGAGCTGTAGGGGTGGGGGCACACTGGGGAACAGCCAGATATCCTGGGTCACTCTGCTTCCATGTTCTCCCAAAGTGCTCCACCTCCTTTGATTTTAAGACTTTTGATCCCTTTTTTTCCTCCTCTTCAGCCCAAGTCACTCCCCACCTTTCTGCCACAGCCCCAGCCTTTGAAATATAGGTTCTCTCTTCCAAGTGTGGTTTCTATTCCAAGTGTGGGTTCTATTCTAAAGTTCTCCAAGTGTGTACCTGAATCTTTCCTACTTCACATTTGACTGCTTCTCTGAGCATTTCTTTTTGCTTTGCAAAGAAATGTGAAGGGCTAGAGAACATATCAAATACAGAGATCTGAATATGATTACTCCAACCACAATCCCGTTGTATTTAATAAGCCAACAAACTTGGTTTACTAACTACAGACTCCCAGGACACAGGAATGTTCAGGCGTTGAGGGCAGAGCCTAGAGCCACACTGATTATTTTCTAGTAAAGAAACCACTGTGTTCACGGTTCTCCACTCTTCTAGATCATGCCACCTCTTGGCCTCCTTACCAACCCAAATTAACAGTGATGTCATGGGGACTCCATGTCTCTGTTCCCCTTTGCCTCCCCATTGTTATCAAGTGCTCTTTATTCTTTAGCTTCTACCTTATTTTATTCTCTGCCTGCTATGTTTAGGCATTAGAATTTTCATAGAGATATCATCAGAAACTTGTTCTTTGAGTTTCTGACTCAACTTGAGAAACTGAAATTGGTGCATGGCCAGTACTTCCTAATCACTGTTCTTTCTTAGTTGATTGTTGCTCGGCACCTGGAATTCTTAATCATACATTTCATCTTTTTTATTTTGAAATTCCAATGCCTGAGAACCAAACCAAAGAAGACTCTTACACAAATTGAACATAGTACGAAGATTCAATAGGCATTTATAAATAAATTGACAGGACCACACCAATTGGGCTGACCATCTTAAGATCAATGAACAGAGCATGTGGAACAAATGGAATTGTTCATCCTATTTATCTACTTAACAGACTTTGTTGAGTGTCTACTGTGTAGTACATCTTGAGAGGTCATCTTGATACAGGGATGAATAAGAGCTCTACCTTTCAGAAGCCTTCCCCTCATGTGGGAAAGACAGACAAGTCAATCTGTCATGATCAGTACTTCTGCCCACTAGAGATCTCTCTCTTTCCACAATACGCTGTGCCTTTGTATGTCATTTCCTTTGCATGATCTCCCTTTTCCATGGAGGATATATGGATTGATCCTTCAAACTCAAACTCAAACACTCTTTTCTTATGCAGACATCCTTGGACAGTTCCTTCTTCATGATCCCATGGCTGTTTATATGACCTTTAAGACAGCACTCGTTTTGTGTTCTATTCACTCACTGAGGGGCAAGAAACAAGCCTCTTCCGTATGCCTTGCTTAGGACCTGGGCTTAATCTTTAAGAAACAGTGAGTTCATTGTGGTTAAAATAAGTTAAAATAAAACACTTAAGCTTATTTCTGAGTAAATGGCAAAACTGGATGGACTGTATATCTAAAGTTTACAAAAATGAAAGTGACTCCCTTATAATGAAATGATTATACCATAAATTTAAACTAATTTTTGAATTTTTAGTTTTATTTTTGAGGGAAGCAATTTTGTATTATGTTGTGGGAGAAATTTGTGTTCTTTGGACATTCTAATAGAGCAGGAAAAATAGAATAGTTAGAATAGGAGGATTATCATAAAATAGCATTGCATTTTTTTATACTGTGTATAAATTTCACAGGATTTTTAAAGTTTTTTTGATGTTTTATAATGATATGAACTAATTTTGTTTAGGTGAAAATGTTTTCTTTGTAGATAAAATTCACATTGTCCAAGCAGAGGCAGTGTATCATTACTTTCATCTGATAAACCTTTCATGGTTCTATTATTTTATGAGAGAATATTACTTTTCATTTTCTATGATGAAAATATAATAATGTAATTTTTTATGAAATGTACCTGTGGGAAATGTGAAATACGAGAGATTTTATTATTTTTTGATGTGGAACTTCAGAGACAAAATAATTTTCTTTTAGCATCTAATGGGTTAATGACTCATGTACAAAAGCCCATTTTTATGTTAAAGTAAAATTACTTTGAAAAATATGGTTTAATTGGAATCCTATTTAAGGGTAAAATTATGTTATTGATTATGATCAAAATGCCCCAGACAGTGATGAATTCATCAATTCCTGTTTCAGTGGTGTTATAAATCTTTTAGTAGGAGCTGAAGAACGTGAACAAGATGAATTTTTCAAATTATAGTGGCACATTACTTATTATGTGTAACTTTCTTAATCTGTACACTGTGCAGGAATGGAAATGGTTCCTAAGAAGCAATGTAGAAAAGTAGCTTACGGTGTTATCTATGTCACAAATCAACCCCAGATGAAACTTATTCCAATACAAACTATAAATACAAAACTGGATGTTGACTCAACAATATATATAAGTTAAAGGAGGAATGGCATAAAGTTTATAATTATTAAGCATAGCTAGAGAGCTATTTTATTTATGATTATAGCATACCAGCCGTTTGAATTTACACAACTAGGGAAGATATAACATTTAACCTTCTTGCTATATTATAACGATATGAAAGATTATAATACAGTTATACTTTTAAAGTCACTATCACCTATGTAAACTAGATTTTTCAAAGCTTTTACAGCTTGATTTTTTCCAACTATTTGAGAGATACATGTTTCCCTCCCTCTTTCTCTGTGTATCTATCATCTATCTTCATAGAAGATGGTATTTCTTATATTTACCACCAAAGAAGTAAGAAATAGGTTTGAGTTGTCATAAAAATTATTAAGTGCACTTACCCATTTAAAAATCTTTCTTAAAGATTCTTGAAGTGCAGTTTGTCTTGAATTTTACTGGCAATCCAAGTGACTTATATGATATTGGTGTCTCATGTACCTAATTATCAA
Source organism: Vulpes lagopus (assembly GCF_018345385.1). Classification (NCBI taxonomy): domain Eukaryota; kingdom Metazoa; phylum Chordata; class Mammalia; order Carnivora; family Canidae; genus Vulpes; species Vulpes lagopus. The sequence goes on along the minus strand of NC_054825.1, from coordinate 108,294,315 downwards.
TTTACTGAGAACGGGATGTGTAGATCATTTAAATTCGAATCTCAAAGTATCATAGGTTTGCATGGCTTGAGTGCAATGTTCAGTTTTGTCTTATTTTGGGTAGATGTTCTGTCATTATCCTCATATCTTTGCTTAGAGAGCTGGACCATACAGAGAGAAAGTTGAATAGATACAGTCCCTGCCCACTAAAAACTTACTGTTTAAGACCAATAAAATACCTTGTAAGAAATGAATAAGAATGAGTAACTATGGAACCAGTGTGCAATGTAGTAATTTTGAATGCATCTGGTTAAATTTCAGTGGGATTTAGGAATGTTATACTATGTAAGGGTTTGGTTTTGTCACAAGAGTTGACAGTATGTTGCATTCCTTGTTGTAAGTGAATTCAGAGTTGTTCTCATGATGTTTTACATTATTTTTTAAGAATTCTAAAATACTTCAAAGTGCATCATCTCCTTATAATTATGTGAGGCAGAAAATCACAAATATCATTTCAGATTTTGAGTTGCAGAAACTGAAGTCCTCAGGTGATACTCTTACCCAATAATTTGGTATTTACATTAGGCACAGAGCCTTTATATTCTTGTTACATTACAACATCAAACATACTAAAATGACCCCATTCATGACAAGAATTTTTATGTCTGTATACAATATCAAGAGTCCTCATTGGTTTTTGGTGTGGATTTGTTTGCAGTAGATATAGTGCTGGTGTTTTCTTTCAGCCATTTGAATTTGTTAAGTTTAATTTCCTTAATTATAGTAAAGAACATGACAAAAACAAGGCTTAGCATATAACCTGAATAACCTGAATACTTTTCATTTCTTAACTGTCTAAAAGAACCTATGCAATTAGCTTGCGGATATACTTATGACATCACCATCATGAAGTCCATTAAGCGGAATAATGTTACTAATTATAAGCTAATAATTTACTGAGCACTTCAGCTGAGTCAGAGGAACCACCCTCTGGTAGCATTTCCATTTCCCTACAGTTTCAGCTCTTTGCTCTATAGTTGGGCATCTATGGCAGTATATGCGTTGGATGGAGTCCACGGTAATGATTAACTTGCCAGATTCTGAACTGACTTTAGCAAGTTTTTTCAGATCCTTACAGAATATTTTCCTTTTAAAATTTTTGCCCTATTCATATAAGCTACTGATGGGGTTTCTGATTTTAGGCCAGGTGTGGGCTATCAGGTAATTAGAATATGAATAGGTCCGTTTGGAATCAAACCTCTCTGGGACAGGTATATCAAGCACTAACTTCTATTATGTGACTGGCATAGTCTATATTTATGTGTATTCTAGAAATAAAAAAAATATGAAGCTCTAGGATTTTAATGGAAAATCACATAGTAAAGTTTTAACTTCATACTGTGTTTATTGCTTAATATTGATATTAAGCAAGAATACTACTGTTTTGCTCCCTATACCAGGAAAACATGTGATTATGTGCACCCTAGGACAATTTTCAGGCATAACTATATGCAAATGCCATAATATACATTGGCATAAATATATTCTGATTTCATGTCATTGTATTTTGTGTTTTTATGTCTCCACCAAAGAAATATGAAATCTGAACAACCATGACAAAAATGTTGCCCCAGCCTTATGTTAATGCAAATTATGACTAAGAATTAAAGTTTTTGAAAGAACATTCAAAGTTTATGGTCCCCATAGCAAACATAATTTATGTAAACTGAATAAATAGTATATATTAAAGCTTTCATTTTACTGTGTATCTGCTAATAAGAAGACACTACATATATACTTCAAATACTAGATTAGATTTGCTGCAGAAGCCATTAACTTTGAAATTCTTCATTTGTATGTTTCAGTTCTCAGCTATAACATGGTAGTGACATAATATTTTCATAGGATTTGTGATTTGATCCCAACAGTTTGGTAGGTAAGAAAGATTTTTATAAGACAAGAAAAAAGGTAATAGTAAATGGATTTTCTTAAAGTAGCCACATTAGAGAACGGTAAGAGTATAGGCTTTTTAGCATAGATTAAGAAAGCAGTAATAAAATTTGCTTTACCATTCTTTGTGCACTGAGGAAAGCTATCCTTAGAAGTCTTTTCCATGTGATACTTGGAATACACAATATCAGAAATATCTTTAGAATTATAAACATTGCAAGGACTCTTTTATTACATGTAGGCCAAACCCTTCACTTGTGTGTCTGAAAAGCAATGTCCAAAGGGGTTAAATATATCATCCTCGCTTTACCTAATGCGTTCATAGCCAAGTTAGAGCTTTAAATGATATTTTATGGCTGGATTCAGTGATTGCATTGTCTGTACTGTCCCAACTTTAAAAATAGCTAATTATTAATTGTCTTTTATGGGGCTTTGATGACAACTGTTATATGTTATGGACATATATTTGATGAAATACACATTGTGTATTTGTGGCTCATCCACTTTATTTTCTTTCTTGAAGCGACTTAGATGGGTAACATTTGTATAAGAATACACAAGAACTCAGGCAAGTGTATTTCAATTTGCCTTTGAACTAGGTCTTTAACACTGACCAAAAATAAATCAATATTTGAAAGCCTTAAGTTTCCTAATATTGTGGAGCATATGGACATTTCTCTAAATGTGTTATTTTTTATTGTTTCCAAAACTATAAAACAATATATTAAAATTTGGGAATGTACTTTATCATTTGGTTTTGTATTCTGATGAAATAGTACACTAAAGTTGAATATTTATTTATTTATTTATTTATTTTTTAAAAGTTGAATTTTTATGCTATAAGCCTCAAATACAAACAACATAAGTTGGGCCATTATTTAAAATGAGAGAGAAGAGAAGACACTCTAGATCCAAAGTTCTGTCAGGTTATCCTCCTTGGTGGTTCATGAACAGTGAGTTTTATTTATTTAGTTTCCGGTGGGACAGCTTCTGTGCTGTTTATAGCAATCCTCCCCAGTAGACTCGCTCCTTGGATGACGTCCCCTTCTCTCTCCAGTATTTTCTGGAGAGTTGTCCACACATCAGAGGAAGTCAGTCAAAGAGAAAGCATGTAGAAGTGTTAATTGAGTTATTGACTCCTTTAAAGTTTACCTTTTTTTATAGGAATGAAGTTGCTGTATAATAAACTAATCACATGTCAAAAGATGAAATCAATTAGTTATAAGACACATTTATTATTAATTGACATGTAAGCAAGAATAATTGTTGGTGTCAAATGTTTGCACTGCTGGAAGGCTCCCCTCCTAAGGCTTAAGGATTAAAACTTGACTAAGTTAATTGCTCTAAGTGTTCATTTTAGTCAAGACTGGGGCTGTGTAAACCAAATATATCCATACTGGATAGAAATAGCAACCAAAAGACATTCATTGTACCTCTTGCAAGATCATTTCCTTTTTAGTTGAGGAATATACTACTAAGAACAGGCCACTGTTGCAGCTGTACTCTGGATTTTTTTCCCCCAGAGGGCCTTTAGAAGGCATCTGGAGAAGAAAGACTGTCCTGTGATGGGGGTCTGAAGGGGTTGAGGTTGGAATCCCTTGCAGCTTTACAGATGATTGATGCAGATCTGTGTTTTTGTTGACCTGAAAAGATACTGACTATACTGACAAATTAAAATACCTGGTTAAAAATAGTTTGTGTCTTAGCTAATTTTTAAAATCTATGTTTGTTAAGGAAAGTCTCTGAAGGATACCGACCAAAATGTTAGGAAGAGTTACCTCTATTTAATATTACACTCCTCTTGCTTTTGTTTTGTTTTGTTTTGTTTTCTGTGTTTTCTTTTCCAAAAATAATTTTATATTATTGGCATAATTTCTAAAATGGAAAATTATATTCAGAGATTCATAATTATTTCAGTGTCTTGTATTTTCCTAGTCCCAATCTGTCAAAAAGGATATTGATAATGATTGTGCTTCACTTTGCTTATAAATTAAAGAGTTTGAACTTGATAATCTTCTACTTTTTCATTGAATAGTGTTCTGATATGTGACCTGTACACTGAATGGGCATTTGAGATATCTGTACACAGATCCCAAAAGAGATGTCAACTTCTGGAATGGGGCATGAAGAAACACTTCCCAAATCTATTAATCAGAGTGCTCTTTGCAGTGTAAACATTTGCTAATTTACAAAAGACTCTATGCCTTGTTTATGAGGGCAAACATATGCAAAATACTTGAGGGACAAATATCTCAGATGGAAAATATGAGGGTGAGAGTCAATAAAATTACAATATTTAAATAAACATTTGCTGACAAGCAGTTGTGAATCCAGTGAAAACATAGTTCAAATGCAAGAACAATAGCAACTACACAATGGATGTATTTTAAGGGATTGGCTATTTTTGTTGTTGTTGTTTTAGTAATCGTCAACTCTAAAGGACATATTCATACCCAGACTCACATAAGACTAGTGAGTTATGCAGACATTACTACATATTCGCACAAATATGTATGCTAACGCTTAATTACCCTAAACCACAATTATCCTCATAGAAGAAATTTATATGGAATTTTGTTATACACAATTTTAAAACTTTTGTATAGCATCATGCTGTTTTGTAGATGGAACGTTGTGTATTCTGTGCCCTGAAAACTTCTGAAAGAACTCTTTTGTTGCTTAGCCTCCTGTATTTTTCTAGAATTAAATAATTAAATGAAAAGAATGGAAACACTTATTGATTGGAAATTGATATAAATTTGCCAAAGTTTGACTTTAATGAACTTTGTTTGTATATTGTTGGGAATTTTGATCATACCCATATGTGATTTTTACTGCAGCTAAATTTGAGATTTTTTGCAATACTGAGCAAATACACACAATATTAAATGAACAGAATACCATGCACATCAAACAAATCTCTGTTAAATTAGAAACTAAATCTTCTGTAATACTGGCTCTGTCAAGGATATGATAATTGTGGATAATTCCATCAATGTATTCATTATTTCACTTACTTCTTCACTCTAGCTTTCAAGCAGTGTTTCCTGAACATCCTACCTTTGCTGGGCTCTCCTAGATGCTGTGGATACAATGTGAACAAGCGTATCAGAAATATAGCCCCTGCCTTCAAGGAGCAGTAAAATTAAGTCCAGTGTCAGAAGAATCTATAAAGAAGGGCAATAAGGGAAGGAGTCGTGAGGGAGTGAGATATAGCTGAGCTGAGGGAAAGTAGGTGCTTAAGGAAATGTAGAGGAAAGCACCTGTTCAAGGCTTTATAATGGGAGGGTACCTGGAGGCTGAATGACCAGGACTCGAATAAGTATTGCTGGAGTGCCAAGGGGAAGGGAAGAGGGTATGGCCTGAGGCTGGAACATAGCTTGAAAGAGCCAGATCCTGAAATACCAATAGAGATGAAGGCCAGTGTTAGAGGTGAAGAGGAATGCAAACCATTTCAGGGTTGGATGGTGGTGGCCATAAGCTCAGATATGCTCTTCAAAGCAAGTGCTCTGGTGGCAGTTAGGAGCAAGGTTACAGGAGACTGTTAAAGATGATAGGAGACAACTGCAAATTTCTATTGAAGTGTTGATGGCGAAGAAGGAGTTGATGTGATAGGTTTGACATTTAGAAGCCAATCTAACAGGAGTGCTGATTGATTATGGAGGGCATGTGAAAAAGAGGTTCAAGGCTGACACCCAATTTTTTAGCTTAAATAATGAGAGGTGCGATGAGGTCAGTAAATGGGATCTGGATTTCTGGGGGCAGACCAGGTCACAGGTCATAAATGGCAGATAACTTCCATCTTGTCTACCAACTCCATTCAATTGGTAGTGGCTTCCTAGGGTCTTGGATTGAGATGGATCTTTTAGCTCAGAGTGGAAACTTTCATGTTCATCTCTTTAAAAGCATTGAAAGTGGGTTGTGCCTGTGAATATCCTGAATTAGTTGTGGCTCTTAACTGTGACAGAGGAGCTGAAAAATTTGCCGATGGGTGAATGTATGTATAAAGTAGCTATTGCTCGTGAATGTTAACTGTGTGCTGGGTACTATTCTAAGTACAATCTACTTCCTGTCATTTGACCTTGAATGTAGATTAGCAGTTAAAATAATATAGGTTGATATTGAACCCCATAGTGTTCCAGAAGAATTTATAAAACTTGAGCCTAACAGGCCTTTTAATAGAGAGTTTTTCATCTGTAAGGTGAATTCTTGGTATATATAAACCCTGAGGAGTACATTGTGTCATGCTGCTAATATTCTAAATTACTATTAATGAATAATTAAAAGTCAGTTTACATTTCACTTAGCATAGTTATCTCTCATTTGTGGGTGTATGTCTGTTTGTAATTATTGGTTTGCAGCTCATATTCTATGTAAATGGATTGTAGCAGAAGCTAAGAGGAGGAAATGCCATATGGGATTACAGTTTAATGATGACCCAAGCCTGGCTCTCATTTTCTGTATATCTATCTCATAGTACCAAAGACCTCCCAAGTAATTGAATCTTTCCTTTCTTCGACTGAATTCCAAAGGGGCTTTTTGTAATTCTTTACCCCCCCTATTGTAGCCATAAAATTAAAATAATTCTCACAATGCTGTAACTAACATTTCTTTAGAAGCAAATTACATGTGAACACTCATAATAGCTAAGTAGAAAATATAGTTTGCTTTACTTGCTAATTAGTATTAATTTGTATATATTCTCTTTGTATATACCCTAAAAATAATAAAGGAGCTATGACTGCTTCTATAGGACTACGCAGTTATACCAGGCTGATGGGTAAAAATCTGGAGTCTAAAATCCCTGTTTACTTTTTTTAAATATTGGAATATAACCATTAACCAGCAAACAACTGGAATTCTTAAATACCTATGGATTTATCTAACTTTATCCTTTTTAAAGAGAATTCATGGCAGATAGCAACCAGTTTTATTCAATAAAAATGTGATCAAATATTTAAGGCCTAACAACTGTGTTATTAGATAGGATTGACTAAACCATTTACATATAGTAATAATAAATTCTGAATCCTTTTTTAATACTTGTGGGACACTTTCTCTGGAAATAAAAAAAAAAGACAACTTTTAAATTTATTCCATGAAAGGATCAATATCATTTTCTAATTATTTTAATTTATACTGGTATAACTATACACATAGAATTGGTTACATTTAATTACTAGAAGACTAACATTCTTTTTAGGTGGAAAATGTGAGTTTCTGTTTATTAAGGAATCATTAAAAATTTGTTTTCTAGGGATCCCTGGGTGGCGTAGCGGTTTGGCGCCTGCCTTTGGCTCAGGGCGCGATCCTGGAGACCCGGGATCGAATCCCACATCGGGCTCCCGGTGCATGGAGTCTGCTTCTCCCTCTGCCTATGTCTCTGCCTCTCTCTCTCTGTGACTATCATAAATAAATAAAAATTTTTAAAAAATTAAAAAAATTGTATAAAAAAATTTGTTTTCTCTTGAGTGAATCAAAAGATTTGAAAAAGTTTTGAAGGGTAAGTATCAATTAGAAGATACTGTTGGATGATCTAGTGTGTATGATACAAGTCATAGTTAGGAACTTGGGCTTTCCATAGCTGACTTGGCTTGGGTTTAAATCATGTTGCTGTTACTTGCTAGCTATCTGATTTTATAGAAATTCTTTCACATCTGACCCACAGTTTTCCTTTGTAGAAAATGGGGTTACTGGTAGCTGATATCTTGTAGAATGGATTTTCCCTTGCTTTTCCATGTGAAATGATTAGTGTAGTGCCTGGCATAGTACATACCCAATCTCAGTGTTATACTTGCAATTCTTTTCTGGGCCCGGTGCTTCTCAGCAAATTAAGTATTTTCTATATTGTACCTATAATGCTATTTCTTAACCTAAACTTGGTAACTATTAAAACTATTAAAAGATGGCTATTAATGTGTCTTTCCACAACTGGTCTACTGAAGAACCATGATAATAACAAAGATATTTCAAAATAAATGTGAAAGCTCAACTTCTAGACAAGATCTAACTACTACTTTAAGCAAGGCAACTTTCTACATTCCTATTTTCTTATCTATAAAATGGGTGTAATGATACCTTTCTTTCCTATACCAGAGAGTTACTGTTGGGTCAAATGATAAGAAATAACTGTGGAGAGGTTCAATTTTCCCTCAACAAAACCCCTATTTTATGCTGAGCATCAAAGTCCTCTGCCTTCATAAAGAATGTAGATCAAAGTAGGTACTTTTTGAAGGATGAGGAAGAATTGTTTCTTCCATTATCTGTACAAGTGTTTATTCATTAAGATTATCTTAGAACATTAAGATAATAACTATCTTTGTTATTATCATGGCTCTTCAGTAGACTTAGACCAGTTGTGGAAAGCCACATTAATAACTGTCTTTTAATAATTTTAATAGTTACGAAGTTTAGATTAAGAAATAGCATCATAGGTACAATATAGAAAATACTTTGAGGAATAATAGACTGTAATTCTTAATTTTTTTAAACCCTAAGGAAGAACATAAAAATATTTTTTTGCAACTAGTTAGTATGGCGTTATAGTTTAGAAGATGTTTTCATGACGTTTCCTCATTTAATTCTCACGGTAGCCCTGTGAAGTAGATACTATCATGTTTTTTTTGGGGGGGGGTTGAAGAAATAGGCAAAGAGCAGTTATGTGATTATATGAACAATACTAAGTGAGTGGAAGGGATGGAGGAGGCTCAATCCCAGGGCTTTTGGAAACAAATCCCCTCACCTGAGATTTCATATGCAGAAAAATTATGAAAAACAATGCTTATTTACTCATTTCATTTATTGGAAAGACACAACTGATTCCAGACAGATTTTGTAGGATTTCTAATGAGAAGACTCTGCAGCCTCCTTTTAAATCATGAGTTGCTTAAAAAAATTAAAAAAATATGTATATATAATATAAGATTTGTAAAATATTTCAGAGACTACACAGTAATATATATCAACTCCTATGTATTCCACCACCCTGGTTTAGTTAATATGAATCTTTTGACATATTTGTTCCAGAAAATGCTTTAAAAAATTAAGCTTTAGGGGCACCTAGCTGGCTCAGTCCATAGAACATGTAACTCTTGATCTCAGGATCGTGAGTTCAAGCCCCATGTTGGGTGTAGAGTTTACTTAAAAGAAATAAAATCCTTAGAAAAAAAGAAATTAAACTTTATGAGTATAATTAATTGAAGCTGTTTTGGACACTTCTTCAATCCCACTGTTGTCAGCCTGGTAGGTTGATCCTTCTTGCATCCATAAACAATACATGAATGCAATAACTGGTATTTAAAATCTTTCCTACTCATTAGTCAGAATTCTCTAGATCAAAAGTCTCAAAGCCTCTTGAAATAGTTTATGATGGCTGGTAATAAAATATCTTCAAGTCAATGATTGACAAGAATTATTTTGTTTTATTTTTTGAATTACCACATATTGTTTCTAAAGGAAAGATGCTAGAAGTGACAATAACAGTTCTGATACACGTTGAACCTCTGAAGTGTTTATTTTAATGTCTTTGAAAAATATGCTCAAAATAGTGATAAAAACATTTATTCATTTAGAAATAGTTTTTAATAAGTCTTGTTGGTAGGTTACTTCTTAATTATTCTAATAGAAATGTGATATATGTAGAAACCAAAAATCATAGGTAATATAACATGTTTATGTTTTACTTTATATTGTGTTACAATGATTTTTTTTGTCTTTGACTTCAGATATATTTAAATTATTCATATTAAAATGAGTTCTGGGGGTGCCTGGCTGGTTCAGTTGGAAGAACTTGTGACTCTTGATCTTGGGGTCATGGGTTCAAATTCCACATTGGGTGGAGAGGTTACTAAAAAAAATAAACTTAAAAAAATGAGTTCTTATATAATTATCTTAAAACTATTATTCTTAGACATAATGAACTAATTGAAAATATTTAAAGGAATCCTTGTACAAAATCATTGAAGCATTGTTTCTAATATTGAGAAATTAGAAACAATTATATGGGTCATTTGAAAAAGTAGGTTACAGAATTGTGTCCTTAAGGTCCAATTCCATAAAAAAATTACAAAATACCACATATGCCTAAATAAGGGGTAACCCTAAATAGAAAGGAATAGCTCTCAACCAGGGACGATTTTGCTCCCTGGAGACGTTGTTAATATGTAGAGATTTTTTTTTTTTTTTTTGGTTTTAACAACTGAGGGGGTACTACTAACATCTGGTGGGCAGAAATAAGGAAGGCTGCCCAGCATCTTGCTCTATACAGGACAGCTGATCCTCCTCCCCTACCCAAACAAAAGAGTTGTCAGGCCCAAAATGTAGAAAATGTCAGGTTGATAAATCCTGGTGTAAGGTTACCCTTAAATCTGAATAAGAATATTGTAAAAATTGGTTCGTTGCCTGAATTACCCATGTGAAATTTTAGGGATAAAGATGAAAGTTAAAACCACAATATTAGAATACTGATTAGAAATATTTTTCTGTTATGGAACAGTTTATTCAGATTCTACATGTATGTCAACATAGACACAGCCACTAGTTGCTTGAATTAGAGCATTTAAAAAAATATTGACAGAGCACTGGGGCACCTGTTTTTTTTTTCATTTTTTCAGCAGGTACATAATTATGATTTTGTTAATGTAAACACAGTATAGCTTTTTTTTAAGATTTTTTTTTTTTTTTTTTTTATGACAGAGAGAGAGAGGGAGAGAGAGAGGCAGAGACACAGGTAGAGGGATAAGCAGGCTCCATGCTGGGAGCCCGACATGGGACTCGATCCCGGGACTCCAGGATCACACCCTGGACCAAAGGCAGGTGCTAAAACCGCTGAGCCACCCAGGGATACCCCAGTATAGCTTTCTAAAAGTGATCTTTAAAAGGTTATTTATAGTAATGTTTGTGATTATGAAGGCATGGCCACAGGAATAATGACCAATTCTGTATGAAGATTATTTCATGTTAATGTGTCTTTCTCAAACTGTACTTTTTTTTGTTCAAAATGTAATAATTGAGAGTATCTAGTAATATCATAGATTGAATGAAGATAAGAATATATGAAGACTCCTTTTCCGAAAGATAAATTATTTTTGATGGTAGAAGGAATCTGCCTTGTTTTCTGACTTAGGCAGTTCCATGTGGATGTGTATATGTGAGCGGTCATACCAAGGAGACATCTATGAAGACGCATTTCAAAAGGTAGCAGTGGTATTATCATTTGAGAGATTTTCACTTTCTCTGTTTTCTGAAAAACTTGCCAGGAGAATATAGGCCCACATGTGGATGAACTTCACATTCAAAATCAGAACAGAATATCTCTAGCAAGTTAGACAAGAAAAACAATATAGTTGTTATTCTCATTTAAGGCTAACCCTTGAAAGATTATAAAGTAACTGAAATGTAAGTTCTTAACTCATGGTAGACAACAGAATTTTATACTTGAGATATAGTCCTTTGGTGGTCCCTCATGCATCTCACTATAAAGTCCTGCATATTCCTGTGATCTAAAAAAGGCACTGTGTTTCTTATTTTTCCTCTCCTTTGACCCCCTCTAGCTCTTTGTCCAATAACACTTTCCCCACCACAACAAAAGAAACAGCTGTACACAATTTGGGATCATTTAGGACTTTGCTTTCTGAAATAATTGTCATTACATGTCTTTACATGTCTATAAACTCATTCTTCCTTTCTCAGATTTTATGTATTATTTTCAGAGTAGATGCTCTTTATTTATGCCTTTGGGAGAACTCTAAGGGAATGGAGAAAGTCTATTGGGCCCTGTAATAAGCCAAAGTGGGGAAGATATTTGCATACAAAGGAAGATTTTCCTCACCCTTAAGATCATACTCGGAGGTATTTATATTCTTTGCACACAGCTAGTGACATGGTCCAGTATTCTCTCTGAGGTTTTAGCCATGAGTGTAGAGTGTAGAGTTATCAAACCAGCTTCAAAACCAGTGTGTTTTTTACATAGCTGTTGTAGCTCAGGTGGTCACACTTTAGAGAAAATCTCTCTCCATTGTTTCCTGGAAGCAGCTCCCTACTGGGCTGAAGAATTGTCTGATCTCTTTTTAAGTCAGCTTCCACTTCAGTATACACTGGTGTAGAATTCAGTTTAATGAATAAAATTTTAAAGATAAATGCAGAGTGACTTTTAGTAATATTAATGGTGATAAATGGTCGGATTTAGTGAGTGATACATGCCTGTGCTCATGATTGTTATATATATAGCATTGCTGTAATTTTATTAGTACTATTGCATGTAATAAAGTGCATCATTCCAGAACAGATCCTCAAATTTCTCTTCTTTTCTTAAAAATTTTGAAACCAATGAAATACATTCATTCACATGGCTTTAAAAATCAAGTAGTATAGAAAGATGCATAAACAAAACTTTTTAACTTTAAGCTTTGTCCTCATGCTTGCTCATTTTAGTGATCTATTTTTATATGTATATTTTATTGAATGTTTATTGTATACCAATTGCTTTTGGTATGCTTTACATATTTATCTCATTAGATCTCATACATGTATAGATTTCTAAGTGGCATGATTAGGACTCATAAAAGTTGAATACTTTATATGTGTAACCGAGAAGATTTATGACTGGAATTTGAACCCAAAGCATCTAAGGTCCTTCTAGGTCTACCCTTCAACTTTTATTATGTACTCCTTTGGGTTTCTGTAATTAACCAGATCCATGGTTGTTTGAGTGACATAGGCCTGAGTTACACAAAGATTAAAGTGAACTATACTTTCGTTGTTTGTCCAGAGTAGTTACGGTTTAGGCATGCTATCCTGGTATAATTATTACTTGTGTCGTATTTCACCTTTAAAGTGTCCTGTATCATCTGATAATTTTATGATCACCTTATTTCAAAATTTGCTAGTAATTTTGGTATCACTAAATATAAGCTCTATGAAAGAGATTTTTGACTGTGTTTTTTATTGTTGTATCACCAGCACCTAGAACAGTGCCTGACACATAAATGCCCTCAATAAATATTTGTTGAATACTGTGTTTGGCAGAGATTTGTTATTTGTGTATCAGTTAGGGCTTTCCAGAGAAATAGAACCAATAGGAGATAATAGGTAGGGAGGTAGGCTGGTAGGTAGATAGATATAAAGAGAAAGAGATTTAAAGAATTTGTTCACATGATTGTGGAGACTAGCAGGTTGGAAATTTATAGGGTAGGCTATCAGGCTGGAAACTCAAGGATTCGATATAACAATATTGAAACAGAATTCCTTAGTCTCCAGGAAACCTCAGTTTTTTCTGTTTATAAGATCTTCAACTAATTGCAAGAGGCCCACCCACATTGTGGAGGGTAGTCTCCTTGACATAAAGTCAACTGATTGTAAATTTTGACTACAACTACAAAATAACCTTCACAGCAGGATTTAGATGAATGTTTGATCAAACAACTGGCTTCGTAGCCTAGTCAGGTTCACACATACAATTAACCACAATATGACTATATTTCTTTGTGCATACTCCTCCCGTCTACATGGTGAGCCAAGCCAAGAGATAAATGCTTATTGGTAAAAGGAGCTTACTCATGAATTAGAAACGTTATATTTTAGAATAAAAGATTAGCAGGGCTTTAACTTCCTCAGAAAAGTTGCATATAGAAAGAATGCCATGCCACCATGCTTGTACATTGGAATCTCATTTAGCATAATGTAAAATCTTTAGACACAGATACGTTATGAAAATGCCATATAAAATATATTCTGAAGGCAGACCTTTTGGAAACTTTCAGGAGAAAGTAGGCACATGTGATATTTGATGGTCTAGTCTTGAGCCACAATGCTATGTTAGTTTAAAACTCTGATCTCCTTTTTATTCCTGTCAGAACTTTCTTGATTTTTATAATAGATATGCACCAAAGACTGTGTGTGTGTGTGTGTCTGCGCGCGCGCACGTGCGCACGCTGTGTTCTCTACTATGGTAGTAGAGAACAAAGACTAATTTCTAGAATTGAGAACTCTAACATGGTGTTATGTAGCGAGGAACTGAAAGTATTTCTCCATACCTCATTATCTGTAGCAGAAGAGTGATAGATAAATTGGGTAAGGGAGGAGGAAGGCAAGTAAGGAATAGAAAGTATTGAAAATCATGAGGTTGTGATCATGCTGAGCACAGAAGCAAATTTTATACTTCCTTAGTGGTTAGCCTGGAGGGTTACCCAACTTGCAGCCCGACCTCTTGGTTGTACAACTAAAAGGAATGTGAAATGTTACCTTAATGCTCGCTGAAAGGTCTGAATATTTTGTGTTTGACTTATATTTATGAATAAAGAACTCAACCAACTTCTATATATTCCTAGCAATTCAACTTTGAAATCAGACTTTCTTATTACTCCTCAAATTTCTGTATTTAAGATTTTTAAGGCAGGCTGTTAAAAACTGTGCATCATGTATCTAAGCTTATGTGCTTAGATACAGTTTTGTAATATTAAGTAACCAAATTAAAATACCCAAATAAAAGGAGGGTTAGGAGTTATTGAGGCTCTAGTTGTCTTCCATAATACCTGACTCATGCTTTTGCTCAAAAAAAGACTTCATTTTCATTGATTTACTTCAGTGTAAATAAATGAAATTTATTTTATAAATTTATTTAGGAAAATACTATGTTTAAGATACAAATATTTTTTTTTAAGATACAAATATTTGAATGAATGTATAAAGAATTATTCTAGAAGGAATGAGAAGAAATATTTGTTTTAAACTTTGAGGAGATGGCTCAGAGAGGCAGGAGAAGAACTTTCACATTTTTCTTTTGTAACTTTCTATAATTATTTTAATTTCCTAATTAAATTTGTTTTACTCATTTTTTAAAGTTATTGACTGGAATTATGAGTCATTTTTGTTTTATTTCTTATAATTACCTTATTTTTTAAAATAGTAAATCCTATTTCAAGCAAAAATAACTTTTATTTATTTCATGTATTTGATATTTTGTATTTGTAAGATTTTACCTAGGAAAGCTGGGGCCTGCTTTAGAAAGTTTATAAACAACTGCTCTGAATCATAATTTTGTCTTGAAATAGAACAGGTGTTGTAAGAAGCCTTTAAGGAGACACATGGAAATAAGACTCATGTAAAATATTCTCCTCAGTTACTTTGATGGTTATTTACTTTGTCTATACAAATGCATAGTTTTGGTCATTTTTACCTTCCTTCCTTTCTGCCTCCCTCCCCTTGCCCTTCCTTCCCTTTCTTCTTTCTTTCCTTGATATTTTCTATGATTTGCTGCATAGAATCCTAATATTTAGGAAGACAGAAAGGACCAAAAGCCTCATAAAACTCAAGTAACTGGTGATATTCAGTGGAAAATAGTCAATAAAATAGTAAATAAGAAGGCAGTTTCAACATGACAATACATATAATAAGAAAAATAAAGATGTAGAATTGACTGTGTTGTTAGGTAGACACTGTATAAATAAGCCATTGAAAGAAAAATTGGATACACTGAAACAATGTTCAATAATATTGATAGAAATTGCTCAATAAATTGTAACTGTTATTACATTCCAGGAACTATACTAAATCCTCTATAGGCACCACATCATTAATCCTGAATACAACTTGCAAGGTTGATGTTTCTAAGCCTTAGAGAGCATCCGTTAGTTTTTAAAGAACATACAGCTATTTACAAGGACTCTAGCCAGGTCTCTAGGATTTCAAAACCTATATACTTTGTTTACATCTGAAATTTATTTTGTAAATGACATCAAATAGGCATTGACCAGAGGGACTTAGCTAACCAGAAGTTTACCAAGAAAATTAGGTTTTTCTGAACCCAACTGGGCATGAATCATTGTATTTTCTGAGAATCTTGGTGTCTTTCTTAGGGGATGTTTTTATTTCTGAAGGGAGCTAACTGTGTCTTGATGGAAGTCTTAGGCTTTGGTAAAAGGCTTCTTTGGAGAGTCAGGGCCTAGTGTCCACAGCTGAGAGGCAGTGGGAGGAAGGAAGGCAAGCAGAGAGCCTGGGGAGTGGATAGATAGGTAAGCACTTAAGATTCATGAGAGATAGGAAACTTTTTATAATTTCACACAACCACTCTACCTCTAGGATATCCACGTGGCTAGCTGAAGATGGTAGCATTCAGCCTGGATGGAGTTAGAGAGGACAGAGGACTCTAGGTTTAGGAAAATTTCCATCTTGCCTTGGCCCCAAAGCTACTGGGCTGTAAGGTAAGAGTTAAGGTGTCTGTGGCTCAGGCACTCCAGTAATACCACTGTTGACAGTATTGCTAATGTAGTCTTGTTTGTTTGTTTCTTTTTAGGTTAAATGTGAGTGCTGTTTATTATGAAATTATATTGGAGGGTCAGTATTTCCATTTTGAAAATTGTAATAGACTTTTAGTTAATTGTCATAAAGAGTAATTAGGTATTGTTATATATTCTTATCCTGTCCATTTTGTCTTATTTCATCTTTTACTCATGTAAATACATCCCAGTTTGCCTGTGAGGGCCCTAGTTGGGTCTGTTTTTCTGGTGTAATTATGAGTAAGCACCTTCTATTATTCTAAAAAGTATTTTAGTTTGGACAATAAGTTATATGGTTGTTGTACTTAATTCAGCAGGATCCTTAGAAATGGGTGTATTTGAAAGTAAAGGCTGGAGATTAGTGATCAGGAAGCAATGTTTATTTCTTTCTAGGTTATGAATATCAGAAATGTTGAGAGACCAAGCCTGTTATATACTTACAGTTGAATTCATTTAAAGGATTAACAGAATTCAACTTTTTACTTAAAACCTTTTGTTCTTGTTTTTAGTACTAACTTTTGTTTCTTTAAAAATAGGGTTAACCTAATTTATCAGTCTAGAATGTCATCTTGTGTCAATTTTTAACATCAGTGACATAAACTATTTTCCTTTTCCATTAAAAAATTGACTAAAATAATTATCTTCCATGGTGCTTTTTTTTATGAATGTGAAGCTTAATGTAAATATATGACAATTCAAGAAAGTTTAGCTGGTAGTTTTAGGGTAGAAACCTACATTTTTCCCATATAGTACATCTTCCTTATCTATACTGTTAAGCAAAATATGAAGTGGTATCTCAGAATGGTAAAGCACATATTATATATTTGTGTTCATATATGATTTTGCTTCTTGATAATCTACTGCAGACAGTCTGTGCTGCCTCTTATTTGAGAAATTGTGGAAGCCCAGAGGGTATTACTAAGTTTAATAATTCATTGCTACACATGAAGGAAAATAAGTATTAATTGAACTAAATTATTCATTAGAAAATTTAGTATACTTCAGAATGCATAAAAACTTGAAGAAATTTCTGAATAAAAACCTTTGCTTTGAAAACATCAAAAATGCACTGCATGTTCATGAAAAATACTATATTCATAAACTAAACATAAATGTGAAATCAGTATTATTTTTTCTTACCTCATACAATGACTAGTTTTGTTTGATTGGTACTCAGATTGATTAATACTTAAAGATAAGACGACCGGGTGGAGGTCTCAGGACCAACTCTTTAACAGGAAGAGCCTGTTAATGGGAAGCATTTGTGGTTTCTTGTTTTGCCTTCCTGCTAAAAGGTACCTGCAAGAGGTCTAATTTTTAGGTAAATTTAAGATCTGACAGCTCATTTTAAATAATTATACAAGGTGAAACTCTGTTCTTCTTTCATATGGCACTTAGAATTCTTTGGCTTTATGCTTCTGTCAGCTTTTATTTCTGAACGGTTATAAAGTCAGTTTGTTGGTTTGAGTATTAGAAAATAAAATAGATAGGAAAAGATGAAACTTTATAAACCCATGTTCTTAAACTTCACAGTCCCCTTTATCCTATTCCTTAATCTCCTATGCCTTGCAAAGTAATTCAGTATCATGGCTGCCTGTTTCATGTGATAAACTAACCTGAGGCTTGAGAAGGGAAATAGAAACTAAATGCATATGAATCTTGCCAGTAAGTTCATTGATGGCAGTGATGATTGGGGATTTGGGTTTTTGCTTTACCAGTTTTTTACTGTGTGAGAGGTGATAGAGAATCCAAGTTTTTAGTCTTTTAATTCCACCCTCCCATTCCCTCAAATCAATTAAGCCACTGGGGCTGCCCCCTTGCTCAAATCAATTAAAAAAATATTTTGTACCTACTGGAAAGGAGAGAATTTCTTTGACAGCTTCTCTGGTGCTTTTTTGTGTTTCTAGTTTACTTTTGACCTGTGTCTGGAGGTATAGAACCTAATAAGCTCTATGTATCTGTGTGCCTGTAGTTTAGGAAAGCTGTGTGTGTCATTGTGTGAATGTACCATATGCTCCTACCCCTATAAGGTTATTGGCACATTATATTGTTATGGATTTTAAGATGTTTTTCCTAATTACTTTATAGAGATAAATAAGTACTTCCATAGAACCAATATTCCCTAAATTCACTATAAAAACTGAACTTCTAATACTGCACAAGACTTTAAAAAGGCTATTTTAGGGCAGTCCGGGTGGCTTGGTGGTTTAGCACCACCTTCAGCCCAGGGTGTGATCCTGGGGACCTGGGATCAAGTTCCGCATCAGGCTCCCTGCATGGAGCCTGCTTCTCTCTCTGTCTGTATGTCTGCCTCTCTGTCTCTCTCTATGTCTCTCATGAATAAATAAATAAAATCTTTAAAAAAGGCTATTTTATCCCTCTTACAGAAACTACTAGAAACATTTAAGACTACAAGTTCACATAACAAAAAGTAACTCTTTAAATAGATTGGTTTTGTAATTCTTCTTTTAAAAAAAAGAATTACAACTTTTCCCTAATTTTTCAAATTTAGGTATAAGCATATATTATTTTTTAATAAGATTTAATTTTCTGTCATGAAATGACTGAAGAATCTAAGTTTTCTAAACTTTTTACATTGCTTTACTAATCCAACAAGTTAACATTCACTTATATGTTTGAGATTATGAAATATTTTGAGATATATTTAATCAATTTGGTTCAGTGATTTTATAACAGTAATTATGTTTTGTAGAGTGTCAGCTTAAACCTAATTTCAAGGCCTAAGGTAACTTCAAAGCTTGAGTTAATATTAAATTGAGTTAATTAATAAATAATGTTTTGGATACCTGAATAATTTCTAGGCAAGATAGAATACTAAATTTAATGCTAAACATATTTTAAATTTTCTGTATTTTTGGTTCTTCTTTTAATGGATTGCATTAGTGAATATGTTTTTTTGGTTGACATTCTAGGAAGATATAAGAAGGATGAATATTGCTAGAGAAAATTGTGTAATGTGTATTTATGAGCTTTGCTGGCCTGCTAAAATGCCACTAAATGTGAATGACTAACACTTCTCAATTATCTATCACTCAGTTTTCTCTACCACACAGGAGTTATTACATTGCTACAGTCATAACTAATGTTATTACTGGGAGTTGTAGTGACAAGGGGAATGCAATTGTGTAAGTGCCTTTGATTTTCAAGGAAAAAAAATGAAACTAGTTTTTGTCCTAAGTGAAGTATTAGTTCCAGTATAGGAAGAGAATGGCAAAAGGGAGAGGGTATATAGCAAGTTGTGGACTGTTTGAGGGAAATATATTTTATCTGCCTTGTTTTATAATGTCTGAATCTGATAAGAAATAATGAAATGTATTAAAACTTTAGTATAAAGTTTGCTCAGTTTTGATAGAATTGTTCTCAAGACAATTTAAGGAAATAAAAGTTGCTCTTGAAATTTTTACTGCCAAACATTATATTATTACAAAACTAGAGAATGACTCACTCAGTTAAAATGATGAATTGGTCTCAGAGTTAACGAAGAGTGGTAAAAACATTACCTGCTGAGTAATGTGCCTAAGTGTCAGAAATCCTGTTAACTGAATAATTTTCTCAGCTTTTTGTTGACTTTATCATGTCATTAATTATTAACAAAAACAAAGGGTAAAACAAACAAATGCAAATAAAACCAATCAATATCATTCCCTCACTTGTGAATAACTAAACTTTCCTTATACTTACCTGCCTTTTTTATACCTATATTGATTAAAGAGGTAAGGTGTGTTCCCGTGCTATCGTGATCCTTATTTTAAGTCAGCAGATCTCTTGTAACTCTTGATTTTGCCTTCCTCAGATCTGATTATAAATTTAGAAAAAAAAATCAGAATGTCTTTCATACATACCTAAAGCTATCTTTCTTTTTTCCAGTGGACCTCTGGAAAATCACAAAGATTATTCTTTCACTTTACAAGTAAAATCATACTAGAAATAATTAGGTTTGATTAGTGGGTTCTGTGTTTCTGAATTAGCTCAAAGTATTTTAAGAGCTATGTGGTGAGGAATGCCTGGGTTGCTCAGTGTTTAAGCATCTGCCTTTGGCTCAAGGTGTGATCCTGGAGTCCTGGGGTCGAGTCCCACATCGGGGTCCCTGCATGGAGTTTGCTTCTCTCTTTGCCTATGTCTCTGCCTCTCTCTCTCTCTCTCTCTCTCTCATGAATAAATAAAATCTTTAAAAGAAAAAAAAAAGAGCTGTATGGTTGAAAGTTGACCAATCTGAAAAGATGGTTAAGTTTGCATGAACAAAATGTTAAGGTGTTAAGGTTAAGTTTGTGTAAGCCAAGTGTTAAGTATTTTTATATATATGTCATACATATTTTGAAAAAGCCCTGGACACTTGTCAGTGCCTCTGCTGCCCCTACTATATTTTTACTCTATTGGGAAACCCTTATGAAATAGTTGTTTGTTGTATCCCAAAAGATAATTTTACTTTTGTCCATTGTGATATTATTGGTTACCATAATTGATTAACCACAATCATGAGTCTCAGTATTAAACAAGATTTTTCTTTGCAATGCTTGCCTTACAACTCTGCTATAAGCTATAAGCTAGAATTTTTACCTTTAACAAAGAAGACATTAGGACTTGTGCACAGGACTGTACCAGCATCTGAACTATTACTACTTCAGTGAATAGGCTTGAGGACAGGCTTCCAAAGGGACACCTGGTAGACAACTTTCAGCCTGTAGCAGGAGCTGAGTCAGTCTGGGACTTTCTTCAGTCTAGCAGCAGATCAACTTAATGAAAGCAGTATCAGTGGAATAATAATTATTAAGGACTAAATGATAAGGGAAATTTAATTGTGTTTATTTGGATATTGTTGGTACTATTTGGCTCTTCTCCTTTAGGGGAGACCTTTTCTTATTCTTGAGCTATCTCTGAGTCTTCGTCTAGTAAACTGAAATGAAACATTTTTAATGGTATCTGCTTCTCATTCATCCTTTAGAATTCAAAAACAACTATTTTACTGAGATTCATTTATTTTACTTGGCAATACAGTTATTTTGATAGGTTCAATAAGGATCTTGCTCTTTTTTTTTTTTTTTGCCAGAATATAAGTGGGAAAAATCAGTCGTGCAACTGATATCACATTTGAGAATGATTGTCATTTAATTAGGTATGAATACTTACTATTAGAGAACAAGTACTTCCTTGGAAACTTTTGCATGAGACTACTCAATGTGGATTCAGTTCCTACAAAGCCCTCCAGAGAACCTTGGCTCACAGAACACCTGCTGCACAAATGATGTGGTCTCCTGCCAGGTCAGAGACCTAAGAACATTTTGAAGCCTTAAGAGGAGAGGAATTAGACCAAATTTATAGGTACTGAAAGTGAAACCTGCAAGACAGAGTGTCCTGGGCTTGGTCTTCTAGAGCCATGATAATAGTAAGTGAGGTTTTAAAAATCGAATCCAAGATTCTCAATAAAAACTCCAGACAAAAGTAAATTCTTAGTCATTCATAGGTGCTCAGGACTGTAAGGCCATATATTTGCTGTTCAAACTCAAGAAGGTCTGTGCATTTAATTTGCATCCTTTTTGGTTTGCATTTCTGTGAATAATTAGGCAAACCTAATGAGGCTAGCCTTTTTGGTTTAAAGAACAATCTTTGGGAATTATATCAATATTAAAGGGTCAAAATATTAGCAAAAAAAAAGTCTGAAACATAGATAAGTGCAGAGATTACTGGGTGTTCCTTTGGTTCAATGAAGACTTTAACTGTGATTTTCTGTTTTCCAGGCTATTGTAGAACTTTGTGGTAGAAGAATACAGATGATTTCTGCCTGGTAGAAAAGATGATTTAAAAATTATAGTTTAGGGATGCCTGGGTGGCCAGGAGGGAGCCCGATGTGGAACTCGATCCCGGGACTCCAGGATCACGCCCTGGGCCAAAGGCAGGCGCTAAACCACTGAGCCACCCAGGGATCCCCACCAGTTTTGCTTTTAACTGATTTCAGGTCAGTTGTATAATGGTACAAATGGGCATGGACAGTGTATTTCCATCTCTGATTTCTTAATATAAAGAATTTTGCTTCAGTTGTTCTGAAACATTCTTTCCTCTAGACTGTCTATACATGTTCTATATTAATGCCTTATAAAGAAGCTGGTTTGAATGGTTGTCATCATTCATTCTGTACCTCAGAAAGGTGGAGAGTACTAACGGCTATTTGGGGATAATATTGTCTTCATTTTATTAGGCACAAAAGAAAAGAAATAATGTGGAACTTTTTACAGAGAGGAATACAGAATCTATTAGGACAAATCAGAAGTTGAGAAGGAATTTCACCTTTTAGTATTACTTTCCTTTTTGAAACTAATCATGAAGGGAACTATGAAGGAATATGTGAAATACCTTGTGCCTTGATTATCTTGACTTAGAGTTGAGTTAGATGCTCTCTTCAGGCAATTTCAGTCTTGCTGTCGATGAGATTGAAGAGCCATAGTTTTGTGCGGAATAAAAAAATATTGTATTTATCTAATGATTTGAGCCTAAATAGCAAGGAATGTATGAACATCAATACTGATGAATTACATTTAGGAATAAGTGATTTAAGTTAGTGGCTTAAGAAGCTCAGAAATTAAATGGTGAAAAAAAAAGTTCCTCGTTAATCTAACAAATTACCCCAATTGGGGTCAATTACCCCTAGGATTTGCTAAAATTTTTATTTTAATCAAGATACTCTTTCATTCTTTAAATTCTATCTGGATTGAAGGAATTCCTATGGGACTCAAAGTAAGGCAAAGTGAAGGTACAAGAGCTGCTCCTGTTCTGAGTCAGTTCTCATTCTTGTCAGCTTTCCTCAGGAGCTCTTACATAAGACTTTCATTCTTCCTAGTTATTTGGCATCTTAGGGAATGCTCGGCTATCTGTGGGAGCATGTGGCCAGGAGCATATGGATGTCTGCAAGTCTGACCCCCAGGAGTCCCAGTCTCACTATGGATATCCCTAACTTTATTTTGCTTCTTCCTGTTGTTTTTTTTTTTGTTGTTGTTGTTGTTGTTCATTTATTTTGCAATATATTCATTCTGTGTCACTGTTCCCACCTGGCACTGTCTCTGGATTGGTCATGTTACAATCTAGAAAATGAGTGAAGTTTCTATAATCCTCTTGAGCAGCTCCATAGATAGCTAGGGTTTGCATGAGAGTTCACTGACCTAGTCCCTTGTAGTGCCTTTAACAAGATGCACCATTTTTAGTGATTTCTTTAACCTCTTTGCATATACTTCCTTGTTGTTAAAATAGAAAGGTTAGAATCAGAACTAGACCCTGTCTGTTGGCTTGTTTCCTGCATTGCTTTACAGTAGGTGTGAATGGTTCTATAATTTCAGTCATTTTTAGCCAAACATGGTGTTCTTCCTATGTATTTATGATGAGTATTTCACATCAGTCTTGTATAATAAAATTATGTAACCGAGTTATATTTTTCCTAATGATTTGTTTCTACATTAAAAAATATTATCCAGTAATTGAATTAGGAGTATTTTAAAATTAGAACAGTTTAGCGTTAACTTTTTTTTTGTATGTGAATTATGTTAATACTTATGCATACGTACTTGTTAGTGATTTGGCAAGTGTCAAATAATTTTAATGATGTAATTTTATTATGATTTCAGTCACAGCACTCGAGAAGACAGAACCATTTTAATTCTTATGGAATGCCTTATATCCAGAATGCTTTGTAACTGGTTGTTTTAGTTTGGGAGGCAGCTTTTTCTCCATACCTGTTTGATGCCATTATACTTTAGAGCTAGTATTGCTACTAACTGAATAAACACAAAGAATTGAATTCGGCAGTGCTAGAAAGAATGGGTCGTATTTGTTAGATTTCAGCTAGCTGTACCATACAAAATAGACTAAGTTCCTAATCTCCAGAGCTGAAATTAGTCATGTGATTGAGGCATTCACATGTGCTCAGTAACAAATTTGCCTGTGTAAAATAATTAGTGGAATCATCAGATATTATTAAGCATCACAAAATTGTTTTTCTTGGAACATTTTTTTATATGACTACCATTTTGAATCAGCAGACTCTTAAATCATAATGACAATTGAAAAATCTGAATGTCAAGTAAATTAGGAAATACACAATTGCTTAGAAGAGTGATGAAAGTTAAGAGTATAATTTAAATAAAATGAGAAGATTTTAGTAATAAGATGAGGTAATGTTACAAAGTCCACTCTTAGAGAATGGTTGAAATGGGTAAAAATGACATCAGTAATAACAAACATGGTCTCATGCAGAGTTAATCAAAGTTGAAATTGAGCCTTTTCAGTTTGTGCCTCTTATAATCATGTTGATAACTTTACCCTAGAAGTCAGGCCTTTTGTTGTACTGCTTTGATCTTCATGACTTTTAATATTACTAGTCAAACACTGAGAAAGAGGAAGAGAGAAAGGAAGGGAAGTATGGGGGTGAGGGAGAAGAGGAGACAGAGAGAAAGAAGGGGCAACGGGAGACCTAATGACTTATTTTGGAAATTGAATATGTGGCTTGCCATGCAATTGACTACCCTTCTCAAGACCTGTGTCTGGAGCACCTGGGTGGGTCAGTGAGTTAGGTGTCTGCCTTTGGCTCAGGTCATGATCTCAGGGTGTTGGGATGGCACCCTGCATCCAGCTCACTGGTCTGTGGGGAGCCTGCTTCTCCCTCTTTCTCCATTCCGTCCCTCCGCTTGTGCTCTCTCTCTCTCTCTCAAATAAAATCTTAAAAATAAAAAGCCCATGTCTATGTTCTTTTCCCCACATATAGATATGTGTGAGGCTGTTCTCTTAGCTGTTGTTATGGGAGACTTGTCTCCTGTGAGCACCCAGGGCTGGCTTGCATAAAAGGGAGAGAAATCAAGGTAAAGTATGAAAGTTGCTTTGTTCTTTGATATATGCAAAATGAGGAATTAAACTTACTATATTTTCATAGCTGAGGAGAGAGTACTATGAGTTTTTAATAAAATGAAATTATAAGATTATTGAGGTTGAATGGAACATACAACTTCAATATTACAGATGAGAAAATTGGAGAGCTTATTTTAAAAAAAGATTTGTCCGTTAGTCTTTGTGTATCAGCCATTGTTAGTAATAAAAGCTGAATAAGACATGAGAGGTGTGGAATCTATGGGAAGAGAGACACATGAGTGTGTCCCAACCCAGTGAAGTGATCAGGACTGTCATAGAAGCAGCAGAGGGGAGGCTTCCCACAGAAAGTGGTCCACATCTCTGGGTGTGCCTAGCATTCTACCCCTAGACTACATCCAGGGCCTAGTATACATGAGAATATATACCCACTGTTCAGGGACTTGGATTGTAAGGGAATGTCATCATCACTGGAGTCCTTATGTAAATGCTGCTTAGTTCTCTTGCCACTAGGCCATGTGGTAGTTTCTTCACACACTTGGTTTTCTCTTTGACTTCCTAGTTTCTCATTTAACATTTTCCATCCTAATTATGTAGCTGTATTAATGTTTAGCTAAACATTGTTCACCTGCCACTCATACCAAGGATATTTGGGACAATGATAGAAAGTAGATTTCCATCTTTATGGGAACTGTGTGCTTTCTTCTGTCATATCCCTCTCTTATTCCATGTGCGTTCAGGGCCCAAGGGGAAGAGAGACCAGGCTGGTAACACCAGTGATGGAGCTCATTGGACACCTATATGCAAGGAGTGAGCCCCAAACTGAGGCAATCTGTAACTTCCAGAGGTGTACGAATTCAGGTGATTGCCCAAGTGAAAAATCAGCCGATTGTATGAAGTTTTATAAATCTGTCATTACATGTAATTTAATTTCTCTAGAAACTGGAATCTTAGGAGTTGTAATCTCTTCTTTCCCAAGGACTAAGTAGATAAATTTACTTAACGGTTTAACCTGATGATTTTTTACCATGAATAATATTGCTCACCTGGGCTGTATAGGTGCTGGGAGGAATAGCAGTGAATACTAAAAAATGGATATTAAAGATACATTGATAATTCATATACACATACAGTATAAATTAAATATGACAAGTATTGAAAGTTAACACTGTTTAATCTTTTTAAAAAATCCTTCTCATGTGGGATTGTACCTGTCAAGTCCTTTGAATTTCAGTTTCATATTTCTAGAAAGGTGATTATAAAATGTATATTTTTATAAAATATATTTTATTATATTTATTACATTATATATTATGGAAAAGTTAGCCTGATTATTTTTATTATATTGGAGTAGGCCAATTATTTTGTGAGACTAGTTTCCTCTATTTTTACCATGCTATGTTTTAATGACAAACTAGATTTTTGTCTTGGGCATTTATTGCCTCTCATTTCAATTTTGCTTCTGTCTTGTCTACCTATTTCCCTTTTTTTTAATTCCAATTACACAAAATCAATTCTTAAAACATCCTTCTTATAAGAAACTCCCAAGTAGGCCACAGGGTTAATATTGCAGTTCTTGTTGGGAAGGCTGGACTATCACAGAAGTAATAAAGACAGTCACTCGTCTCTCTCTTAAGTGATTGTTGATAGTTGCAATTTAATTTTGGCATTGAATTTATGGGCTACTTAATACATCTGATTTACAACTTTATAGGGACTATAATAGGATATCATTCCTCAGGTGGCCTGACATCTCATCGAAGCCTGACACAGATAACTCTGCTCTAAAGCTTTATTTTTCTTTGGAAACATTGTCAACAGTACATCACTGTGCCCCTCAGATTCCATGACAGGTTCATCAGACCATCATTTGGTGGCTGAAAGGTCTTATGGCCTCTTGTATTTGAATGAACCTTTGGGAAAAAGATGAGGATTTTACCAGAAGGGCATTAGGACTAATAATTGTAATTTCCTAGTCATGCTATCCAGTTTGATCAGAGTCCTTTTAAATTGTGGCCACGTGGCTCTATAAAATTGTTCTCTTTTTTCCTTTTTCAGACTCATTTTGCTTCCTATTGATTTTTCTGTTACTTTACAAGTTAACAATTCTGATTAGAAAGTGTTTTTTTCTGGATACTGATCATCAATTTGGGAACCTGCGTACAAATACCTAAGACATCGGACAATGTATTGATGTCTGATTGCATTGTTTGGTGAAGAGGAGGAAATGGACTAAGTGGCCTTTTAAAATGCTGGCAGAGGGGGATCCCTGGGTGGCTCTGTGGTTTAGCGCCACCCTCACCCAGAGCGTGATCCTGGAGTCCAGGGATTGAGTCCCGTGTTGGGCTCCCTGCATGGATCCTGCTTCTCCCTCTGCCTGTGTCTCTGCCTCATTCTCTCTCTCTCTCTCTCTCTCTCTCTCTCTCTCTTTCTGTGTGTCTCTCATGGATAAATGAATAAAATCTTTAAAAATAAGTAAAATAAAATAAAATGAGGGCAGAATTCAAGGTCCTTAACTATGAAGAGACTGGGGATAAATATTACAAGAGATCTTAGCTCTGAATGCAAAGAAGGCCTCCTACAAGATTCATAGTGGAATCAGTTATTGGGAATAGAAATATCTTAATTCCCCATTACATGTTCTTCATAGATAGAAGTCACATTTTAGGGAAAAAGATCTGTAGATGACGATTGCCTCTGCCACATCGAATGTGTATTATACTGTTAAGGATTGATGTTAATGTGAACGGCAGCTCCTAATCAGGTGGATTGGGAAGGTGCTTAGGCTTGGGATTGTTTTAAAAGAACTCTAACTGCTAAGTTCCATTAACCGTTGAGGCAGCCAGGGAAATGAAAGTAATGGGTGCTAACTTTTCTAAAGATCTCTGGAGTGTTAATAAGAAAACCTTTTAGCTTGGCACGACAGTGTAAAGCTTAGGGAAGGATACATGTTTGTTTGTTAAAACGTTCTTTAGAATATCAGTGAACTATTTGATACATTCTGTAAACCTTTTTTGGCTTTTTATACACACTTACCATACAACCAACATGATAACAAATCAACTTGTTCCCTGTAAGAGTAAAACGACACTTTTTGGAGTTGAGAAGTTACGGACCTTGTATTTCAACAAATACTTTTAGCACCTAGTCGTGCAACTTGTAGCTGGTTCATGCGTGTGATGACTCAGTCATAATCCTGGCCCAGCAGGAATTTACTTTAGGGCTCGACAGTATATCCACTTGGAAAAAGAGTAGAACATATAAAATTTTCTGAGAGGGATAAGAAGCAAGGGTTTTATTAGGATTTAAATGCTGCAATTTTAGTTTTAATTTCATATCCTTTTCTCTGTCATGCTATCCAACTGCTTGCACTTTAAAAATTTAATAATTATTCTAGATTTATTATATGACAGAATTTAAATTTAATTCTAACATTGTTTAAAGCAGATGTCCCAAATTAGATGTCGCTTATATAAAATAGGTCATTTTTAAAAAGAGCTAATTGCTTTCTGTATCAGAAACTGTTATTACAACATTTTAATGCCTGCTTGCCACATTTCATGCTTTAGGCTGCCAGACTTTAATGAAGGATTTTAAAATGTTGACTAAAATAAAACTATTGCAATATTTTGGTTTGCTGAAGCTTTTATCAAATAATTAACATTAATTTAAATGTAAATCATCATTCTTGTGTGTGTGTGTGTGTGTGTGTGTGTGTATTGGATTGTGGATTCAATCTCGTGCAATAGATGCTATTAAAAATATGAATGTTCTTTGACAGTGGTTAAAACAGAAAGATATAAAAAGAGGGATAAATCTTTGAGGAGATGGTACAGTTAATAATAAGTAGCAGCTGTGAAACCTATGCAGTGATTTGTAATTAGCAAAAGACTACAAGACCATATAGTCAAGCATTATGTATTAGTTATTTTTCCACACCAAAATAAAAAAAATATATAAAATTGAGCTTTCCTTAACTGAACCAATGTTAAAACCTTTATTTATTATATAATCAACTGAAATATAATTTGTAAGTATGTCAACACTGTGAGGTTATTTTAGACCAGGTTTTAATCTATAAATAAAAGACCTTGCAAAAGTGTTTTCTTATATATATCTGATTTACAGCAATAGGAAAGCCCTGAAATATTAGATTATTCTTTTCCCATTCATTATGGATCATTATGCAGATTGATGCTGAAGTAACTAGTTTTAAATTAGTCATTTGATAGTGGTTCCTAGCATGAAGTTTTTACATAGTAAATACTTGTGAAATTGTGCATAGACATTATTTTAGCACAATTGCGTTATAGAAATGCCTCTACTGATTTAAGATCAAGCATTAGAGATGATTGATGTAGGTAACATCAGTTTGAGCCATATTCCTGTCTTCTTCACAAAACTAAAGGCTGTTGTTCATTAAAGCATCCATTGGACCTCATTTATTAGGGTGCATTAATTGTTGAATTAGTGCTTAAAAATATTAAATCATTCCAGATTAATTTTTTTGTTATCCGTTTAGTACAGGGGCCCTACCATTTCTACAACTTGATTCCTCATGATGTTGGAACAGATGACCTTGTCTCCTAATTCAGAGACAGCATTGCTTCTGAGATGTTCCATCTTTAATAAACCTCTCTATTCCATCGTTTAGTGACTGTAAATTAGGGATAATGATACCTTCTGAGCCTAAGTAGTGTTTGGCTAATTAAGGAAACGCACGTGAAAATGTAAAACAAAACATCTGGCACACACTGAGTTCCTAGAAAAGGATGGCCTCTCTCCTTCATGTCCAAGGTTATTTCTGTATTATTGTGCCTCACAATTGTGATTTCTCTCTGGGATACCTCCAGTGTGTCGGCAGTCATGGATCAAGTGCACATTGGGCTCCACACTCAGTACGCAGTCTGCTTCAGATTCTTTCTCCTCTCTGACCCCCTCCTCCCTCCCTCCCTCTCTCTCTGTCTCAAATAAATAAAGTATTTAAAAGTATTGGCAATTACCAGATATTTGAGCATTTTTTACTTGTTTAAAATCTGGTAAGTTATTTTCAACTTTTTATTTAAAAATAAATGTTTTATAGACTATAATGCAGGTAAATACATGTGAAGATACTATATTTTAATCATCCCATGCTCAGTTAATTTTTTAGAACATCTATAGAGTGTTCTAGTTTAGATTTCTTTCATCTGTGAAGTAATAAGAGCAGAAATTTATCAGTAAGAGTTCTTTCTCCATGCTTAGCCTGAGGATTGTTCTGAAAGGCATATGGTCTTTCTTTGAGGGGGGAAGGTTTTTTGGAAACAAAAAAAGTCATGTTTTGTGAGAGGTCTTGTATTTTGCAAACATAGTATCATCAATCTCTGTGTTTCAAATAGTAGCATTCTAAAAGTCCATTAAAAATTGTTTTGTTTAAGACATTAATCTTGCCATTAAAGAAAAAAGATATAAAAGCAGCAGAAAAAAAAAAAAAAAAACCTATGAAAATGGTAACTCTCAGCCAGCATGAAAAAAATCAGGTTCACCATAAAAATCCAGAAATATCTCACTGATCAATGATTTCACTACCCCTAATAATCTTATTATGGGGGAAAAACAGAAAGCCTAAACAAGTTCTGCATTCTAAGTTTGATCATGAATTATACTTACTTTCTTTGGCAGCCTGAGTAGGGATGGGAGGTTTTCTTAACACTTACTCAGTTGTAAATAAGTCATCCATTGGTCAAGATATGTCAGGCCTGCCTGAACTATGATACATTTTATCTGTTAGAGAAAACAGGCCAAAGTGTTTCTCACAATTTGATACTATCAAAGTAACTGGAATACATTTCCCAGTGCTTTTTCTTTCCTCCTTATTTCTATCTGTAAAAAAGGAAATTATCACTTGCCTTCTTTTTGAGGGTATAAAAATTATAATTTTTTGGGAAGATACTGTGAATTGTTTAGTAATTTTCAAGATTTGTGAATATATGCATATTCATATTTCTAAATATAAACATGTTTACAGTAAATATGTAGATCAATATATAATTGTATATGATATTTATATATTTTATATATACATATATTTATATATTTATACACAAAAATGGTGATGAAGGGCTGTGGGGATGAAGACAGTAAGGGAGAAAGATACAGAGTATGAAAGTTGAGGACGGGGCTAGTTTAAAATTTTAAATGAGGCTATCACACCTCACCAAAAAGGGCACATTTGAGCAAAGACTGAAGATAAGACATGTTTCTTCTCATCATTTCTAAAGAGATGGACTTGAATATTGGCTGCCATGCTGCCATATCCAATTAAGATTAGCCAAAATGAAGCTCAGCATCACCCATGCTTAGGTTAAAAACTCCGAATGAAGGGACATGTTTGGAAATGAAAACTGTTTGTAAACCTACACTAAATATTTACTCTGCCTGACATAAAGTCCTCTCTTTGACCTGTTTTATCAGTATAGTCTGTCCTGCATTAATAACAGATCCAGTGGCTTCACCACTATCAGTTTCTTCCTTGCTCAGTTGCATATTTGCTGGGGATTGGCAGTTGCATAGCTCATGCTGTCTACACTCCGGGAAAGAGGCTGATCAAGCTGGTCCCATCTGGACCATGGACAGCCTTATGAGGTTGTGGCCATCCCTTCTACTCCCATTTCATCACCAAAGCAAGTCAGGCAAGCCTGGCCTGAGTGAAGAAGGGAAGTGTGATCCTCCCAGAGGGATAGACACAGCAGGAAGTGGCAGCAAATGGTTTAAACACTAATTATATTTCCCACACTTAGCTATTTAATTATATCTCCCTTCAAACTCTGATATACACCATTTTCCACTTCATTATGCAGATGTCCTCTTGTTACCATATTTGCAATGTGTCCTCTAAAGTCTATTTCCACTGTGTTGCTTGTCTTCCTTCTCCAGTTTGTGTGAATGTCAGTGATCTTTGAAGATGCAGTTAAGGAACATCTTCCCCTTTTCCTCCACAGTTAATCTGCTGAAGTACTTGGACTTATATTCGTCTGCTGTGGACTTAAGCACCACATGGTAGGGCTTTAGCTTCATCTGTGATTCATATTTGAACTCCTGTAGCATCATTTGGTTATATAGAGATAATCAACGAGTTGGTGAAATATTTAATTGATTTCAGTGAATATTTATGAAAAACATATGTCAATAATTTTAAAATGTGAAGTCATCATACTTTTTCCCTTTCACATAATAGAAGATTAAATTTCAGTCTCTTTTGAGGAAAAGGTATCTTTCTGTGTCTCCAGGCAATGAAGCTAAGTTACTAAGCTTTTCTGCTCCCACCTTCTTTAAGCAGTTGTTTAGAGTTGTTTAACCCCACTTTATTTCTATGATGTATGTTTTTGTGGGTTCCTGTAAGTTTTTGTTTGAAAATTGAGTTCTGCCAAATTTTTTTAAATTACTGTTTTAAAATGAAAACAGAGTGAGTCTACTAGATATACATTTTTTAAAATATTTTTTTTTAAATTTTTTATTTATTTATGATAGTCACAGAGAGAGTGAGAGAGGCAGAGACACAGGCGGAGGAAGAAGCAGGCTCCATGCACCGGGAGCCCGATGTGGGATTCGATCCCGGGTCTCCAGGATCGCGCCCTGGGCCAAAGGCAGGCGCCAAACCTCTGCGCCACCCAGGGATCCCTAGATATACATTTTTATATAAGACAGTTCTTTTGGTCGCCATAACCTGTTGGACACCAGCCTTGAGATTTAAGACAAATGAGCGTATTAATACATCAAAGCCAAACAGGAGATAGGGTGTGTTTTAAGATTAGCTTGATCTTTGAAGGTGAGGGCCACTATTTTTCTGCCAGTCTCTAGCCTTGATGAACTCTCCTTGGGAAATGATTTATCTCTGTTGCCATTGGAAGAGAATCTTATTTTATTTTAATATACTGCTTTTCTTTGGGGCTTATGTTACTTTTGTAAGTTTAGAAACATAAAAGCAAAATATTATTTAGTGTCAGGAAGCTTAAATGAACTTTAAAATTCTAGAATGTTTAGTGCAGCACTGTTTGCATATAATAAACCCCCATCTACATAATTGCTGGTATGAGAAATCCTTTGAAAACTGTTATAATGTATATATTCTTGTGAATTTTAGAGAAAAGCCAAGCTTTCTTATAAAATCTCTGTTTTAGAAGCTTTAATTTACTTACATTATTTTTTACATATAACATTCTCAAAATATACTCCTTCAAAAATAATTCTGTTCCCAGCATCAGGCATTTATGACCCGAGGATGCTAATAAACAAGAACCTAAAAAGAGGTCGAGGGTGAAGGTAATTATTGTGAGCTGGTTTGAACCAACAGACCAAACACACTAGCCTAATGCTTTTCTTTCAAGGAAACATTAAAATAATGAAGCAGATTGTGTTGGGCAGCCCGGGTGGCTCAGTGGTTTAGTGCCGCCTTTGGCCCGGGGTGTGATCCTGGAGACCTGGGATCGAGTCCCATGTCAGACTCCCTGCATGGAGCCTGCTTCTCCTTCTGCCTGTGTCTCTGCTTCTCTCCCTCTCTCTTTCTAATCTCTCATGAATAAATAAATAAAATCTAAAAAAAAAAAAAGCAGATTGTGGAATTTTTTTTTTCATGATGAAACCCTTCGTTGAATGTTAGAGAAAAAGTAGAAAATATGTTCAGTAGTGAAATTCATAAAATATTTCACATATAAAATAAAACGTGTCTTATTCATCATGGAGGTCACCACCTCACCTACTTGCCCTTCTGGAGAACATTCTCTCTGTTGACATCCTTTTAGTCCAGGGAGAGGCCTTTTGGGATAATGGATTTCACAGTGTAAATGAAACAGTGTGAGCTATCCCATGTTAATTGGCATCATTTCTTTTTTTATTTAGAAAAATAAGCTGACAATCAAAGATCATTTGATATTTAAGGAAAAACTATATTTAGATGAACAAAAAGAGTGATATCAGAAGATTTAGGTATAATTCAGGGAGCACAAGACACTTTAAAAAGAAGTCTAATTAGTACTCTCAGCAGAATTTGAGAGGATGTTATATCTGTAACTGGCTATTATGAAAAATAAGCTGAGAAGAAGAAATTTCCAGGAAATTAAAAATATGAATACAAAATTAAAAATTTATTGGACCAACTGATAGAAGCTTAGGCTAATTTTTATCTTCAAGTTAAATTGCAGATTAACTCCCAACACTTAGAAAGGAAAGACAAGGAAATGGGACATAGAAAAAGTTGAGAATAGAGGGTAGAGTCAATAGAGCCAACATCTCATGAATATAAAAGAATAAGACTGTGAAAGGCAGAGAATACAATAATGAAAACATTTTTTATAAGCTGAAGAAACATGATGTGTCAGTTAACCTTGGGTGTGCACACAGGACTGCAAAGCAGAGTGGTCTGAAACAGCAGCTGTTTATTTAGTATATGTGGCTGTGGTTCAGTGGGTTGCTTCTTTGAGTCTGGTCAAGGTGTAGCTCTGCACTAGCTCATGGGATGCTGGTCAGCTGTAAGATTGGCTCTGGCTTAGCTGATACAAGACGAACTCACTTACGTGACTATTGACCG
The DNA here is from genome assembly GCF_018345385.1 of Vulpes lagopus. Classification (NCBI taxonomy): domain Eukaryota; kingdom Metazoa; phylum Chordata; class Mammalia; order Carnivora; family Canidae; genus Vulpes; species Vulpes lagopus. The sequence continues at coordinate 108,259,683 of NC_054825.1, read as the reverse complement.
TGGTAACAGGAATCACGGAGCCCTTTGTTTCTTCTTCTTGCTAACTTTTGCTTGTTCTCTGGGCAACAGAATTCCAAGGGGCAGTAGGAGTGTAATTTCCAGTGCACTGAGCTTTTTCAAGTCTCTGCTTGCTGCTCTTTGCTAATGATCCATGAGCCAAAGCAAATTATATGGCCAGCCCAGAGAACCAAAGGGCTTGGATTTGGGCACATATGCAGAAGTTGGGCCATCATTGCCTCAATGTACCGGAGACATTGGTTATCAGATTAAAAATTCTGATAAGCAGGGTGGATAAAATGAACTATAGGTAGACATATTTTGATGAAATTTCAAAATTTTCATGTTAAAGAAGAAAATGTCATCTTCTAATGAGAATAAAATTATCTGCAAAGAAATGGACATGCAGTTAACAGATTTTTTATCAGAAACATTGGATTCAATAGTTTTCAAAGACCTGAGAAAAAATTAATTGAAATATAGAATTCTATACCCAATTTTTAATCATATTCCAGGGAAATGCAAAGCTTAATAAAGAATGTCTATATGAAAATATGCTGAGTGATAACCCCAAAATTTTTGAGTAAAAGGGTAATATGAATATAGGAAAAAAAGTGTTGGCTCGAACATATAACCTAGAAGGAATTTGGAAAACTAAGAAAGTTAAAAGAAATCCACTGAGGCCTGAAACTCTACTTGATTATGTAAAGAATTATATTTACATATTAAATCTTAAATAGGCATAGTGCTCAACCTTTGCTTACATTGGATTTTAATTTTATTTATACACAAAACATTGTACACAAGCAAATTATACAATGGAATTGTACACATAGCAGTGGGGACCAAATTATTGTTTTGATGTTATAAAAATATCAATAAAGTTACCAATAATCAAAACAGATAGGACCAGAGCAATATAGAAGAAAGTCTATGTGCAAAACTTCTCATCTGTCATTGAAGCAGTGGCTGATCTAAAGTTGATCAATCTGTAGAGAAATTTAAATGTCTGTGACTTGTATTACAAATGGTAACTATAATGGAAGAGAAAAAATAAAATATCAGTGCCAAAACTCCGGGGGTGCAGTAGGAAAGAAGGAAAGAATGGATAAAAGTACCCTTACTTCCTCACTTGCCATAGTGGACAAATGAAATGCACCATGCTGAGTAGATAAATCAAGGAATAGTATGTTATTTAAAACATTACATGAAGTTATAACGTATATGTAATAATGTGTGTGCAAATACTATCTTCATATTTGGAAAAATACAAAAGTTGAAAAATTTTGAAACAATTTTGAAAAATACTTATTATTTTATAGAACATATATAAGATGAAAACTATATGCTCATTAGAATGAATGAGGACTGTATGAAGGAAGACCATACCCCACTGCTTAGTGAAAAAGGAAGCGGTAGAATGAGCATAGAGGGAGCATTTATTTTAAACATGTTTTAATCTGCTTGCATGTCTGTCTAGAGTGAGAGAGAGAGAGAGAGAGAGAGTGTGTGTGTGTGTGTGTGTGTGTGTGTGTGTGTGTTTATTGGGATGGAAAAACTCAAAGAGGGATAAATAACTATTCTGTGTTATTTTTTCACATCCAGATCCAGGGAGATTTCTCATCCATTTAATCTAAAGGTGACATCAAGACTTACATGTTAAGGTTGTGACTTCTAATGTTCATCATTAGTTAAGGGATTTATTTTCAAACATCTTAGTTCTTCTGAATGGTTATTTTTAAAAAGTCTACATTCTTGAGGCTATTTATGTATTCTCAGTTTAAACTAGCTCTCTGGACAATGAGAGATCTTTCTGTTACTGTGTAGTAACTAGAGTAGCAAGTGCATGTTTAGTGCATTTAGAAAATGCACTAAAAAAACATTTAGAACATGCACTACAAACATTTAGAATGTTTTCTAAATCTATTTTGTCTGTGTTCTTTTAAAATAATTCTCTTCTAGCCAAGCTGCTATTCATCAGAACATACCTTTATTGTACCTGCCACTCTTTGCTCATGCTGTTGCCTCACATTATCTATCTATCTATCTATCTATCTATCTATCTATCTATCTACCTATCTAATCATCTATCTATATTTATTTGCTTATTTCTCCCTCCCTCCCTCTCCCTCCTTCATTGATTCAGGGCTTGGCTACTTTTTTTTTTTTTTTAAGATTTTCTTTATTTACCCATGAGATACACAGAGAGAGAGAGGGGCAGACACACACAGGCAGAGGGAGAAGCAGGCTCCATGCAGGAAGCCCGATGTGGGACTTGATCCCGGGTCTCCGGGATCATATCCTGAGCCGAAGGCAGACACTCAACCACTGAGCCTCCCAGGTGTCCCGCCTCACACTTTTTAGATACAACTTTATAAAAGGGGCTATTGAAAAATGTCTGGATGATTGTCATTATCTACCTCCACAGTAAATATTTAATTTGTCTCTGTGATGGTAACACTTTATAGCAATATATCAAGGGGTCAGAGTAGAGGAAAACTTTTTTTCATAGTACCTCACAGTAAGAGATACATTTTACATCACAATATAGCATGCCTGTGTATGTTTACCTGACAGAAAAGTTTCCTAGGATGATATATACTGTTACTAAATGTAATATTCTGGTATTTTCTATTTCATTTTACTTTGTGTTTTAAGTCTGCAACTCATTAATGTATCAGAATTTATAGTTTGGAAAATAGTGGACCAGTAATCATGAAGATCCATGAAGGTCCATTTTGTCTGAAGCATTATTTAATTCCAAGAACCTGCAAGAATGTCACCTTCATTTTGAAATTTGTTTTGTAAAAAATATGAGGTTGCAGCCATTTGTGTTACAGTAAGTTAGGCCTTATTGGTGTAATAAAATCTAAGTGAACTAAATATTTTAATGTTGTGATATGGAGAATCTTATACTTTTTAAGACCTTGGGATGATCTGGATATTCCTTCCTGGTAGCTTTCTAATGCTCAGAGAATTTGGCTTTCTTACGGTAAATGCATTTTGGACACAATGTATTGCTAGAGTATTGGTTTTTCTCCCCACATGTAATATCCCCAAAGCCTAAAACAAGATCTTTATCTTTTTGATAGACAAGCAATTAACTTTGGGAGGGAATTTAAAAGCGGTAAAGCACATCTGTTAGGACATTGGAAATAAATAGGAATTTCTGACAGGCAAACATTATAGCTTTGCATTTGTTATGCTGTAGCTAAAGCTATGTCAGCATTTTTATTATAAACCTAGGGGATTATCAGTCTGCAATAAAACTCTTTTTGGAGTGAAGCTTATTTAGATTCGGAGCTTACTCAAGAAGAACCTTTGCTTTCCTGAACACAGGAGAGTAGCTTTGCTCTGGTTGCCTCTCTAAGAAAGCCATGTGTCTGGGTTTACCATATAATTATATAAGTATTTAAAATATTGGATTTATTATAAGCTGACTCATAGACTATTCAAGTGTACCATTTAATATAAAGGCAATGTAGGAACTGGTTTGGCAGGATAGTTACTGAGTAGTGTTAAAATAGTTGTTTATTTCTGACTCAGTCATACAAGTAGTGGGTTTTTGGCAGTTGCCAGATAACTCACCATTTATCCATATGTTAGGAAGACTGAAAACACACTTCATAAGATGTTCTCCTTAAGATACAGAAATTTGAGTAGCTCATGATTTCTGTCATCCCTGGGCTGAAATGTGCTCCAAACAATTGAAAAATATTCTAGTTCTAGAGAGAAAGGGATAGAATAGTATTTTATTTTAATTCACATTAAAACATGAAGATAAGAAAAAAATAGTATTTAACAGTAAGAGCATGTGTTTAAATCCTTGGTTTACATTTATTGGCTGGTACACTTAGGAATGCCTTCTTCTGAGTCCTGATTCTTTTTGTATAATAAATACTGATAGTGATTGTGCCTGAGTCATTGGCAAAGTCTGAGGTTAAGATGTGCTTAATCCATGGGAAGCTCTCAGGATGATGCCTGGCCATATTAAGTGCTTCATAAGTTTTAGGTCATATTATTACTCCTGGTAGTATTCTTACTTCTTTGTTATTATGGTTTTACATTTTATCAGAGGGCCATAGTAAGAAACTTACTTTTATGTTAAAAATCTAATTTATAATGTCATTACATTAAAAAAAATTAAAAAGCAGCCAAAGGTTTTAGGTAGGTGTCTCCTGTATTCTGTTTTTGTTGTTGTTGTTGTTGTTGTCATTGTTTATTTCATTTTGTTTTTCTTGCTTAATAATGTAATAGTTAATCATTGCACCTTAATCTCAGGGAGAAAAAAAGTATAATACTTAAGGAAAAGCTCTTGGTCTTTGAATGTAAGAATTCTGTCTTCCTAGGAGATTCATTTAAAAGTCTTATTCCTGCTGATGTTGCTGACTTTAAAAAAGCATTCCTCTATTATATTGCAAAGTATAGCAAAGGAAAATGCTGTTACATAATGTATATGTCAAGGTATATCAAAATAGTGTAATATTATGTAAGGCTTTCTCTTCTATTCAGAGGAATAGCAATTTTGTGCTATACAAATAAATTGATTGATAGAAGATACAGGAAAAAGCCCTACTGTTGCTCAGATATACTTGACTGTACACCATTTCACCTTTATAGTATAAGAAAGGTATAGTTACAGTTTAAAAACTAGTAAGTATTTTAGAGGAAATGGGGAAAGTATAAAATGTGTAGAGTGTCTTGGAACAAATGTATGCTTGTCCCTTGGTTGCAGTATACATTTTGTCCTTTTTGTAAATAATATATATAATAAATATATGTGTGGTATTCAATGAGTTAATAGCATTGGTAGCAGCAGGAATGGGACAGAAGTTGCAAACATTGCTAAATCCAATATTTCATATTGCTAAAATCAATATTCATTGACTGAATATTATGAACCAAAGTATCTCAGGTACTAGAATTATAAATATGAATATAATAGGTAATAGTAACCCCTCAGTGGATTTCGCATAAGACAGATAAATGGGGATTTGCTCTACCATGTGCTAGTTGCTGTGCCACAATCCACAGAGCAAGATCTTCAGTAGATCTTGGGAGGTGTTGTGAGTGACATCCAGACAGTGTGGGTATATAGACCTTAGATGGAAGGAAGGAAGGAAGGAAGGAAGGAAGGAAGGAAGGAAGGAAGGAAGGAAGGACAAGTTTGCATGCAGTCGTGTTTGTAGATATCACAGCAATAAGTGGTGGTGCTCCTGAGTGGTGATGGCTTCTGGTTTGAAATACACAAGTATAGAATTGCAGACGGTAGAGTTTTATTTCCATGATGAGCAATAATAAATGATGTTTAAATAAGAGAGTGACCTCTTATATTAGAATTGAAGAATGTTTATCTTGATGAAGAAGTATAAATGTATACATTGCTTTGTGGACAGTATGTGTTCCCTGAGTGCCTTCTGAATGTACTAATGGATGAGTGACAGGCGATGGATGAAGGAATATACCTTTTCACTTGGACGCCCCCTGCCTGGCAGGGCTTTGTAGTCCATTCTAGGCTCCCTCTTCTTTCTCCTGCTGGTTTTGTCTTGTATTTTCCAGTTCCCTCCAGCCAGACCTTTTGCTAGCATATTTGATAATTAATTCATGGTGACATGTGAGGAAGTGTTAGTTCCTATCCTTCCCACATGGCATATGCAGTGAAATACCAGCTTTCGGGTAATAGAATTTTAACTCAAAGAAAGATTTTCTATGGAGATCTTTGGCCTTGGCTGGGGTGAGATGTTCATTCCTCAGATGCCTTGTGTGCCCACTGTGGTCACTCTGCACTCACTCTGCATTTGTGTGCCTGCCAGGGGTGTTCATAGTTAGATCAGCATCTGGGCCTAAAGCTGATCCATCTACTGGATATTGAATAAGTTAAATGCTGGGGGTTGTCCTGAATTATATAACAATATAGAAACTGAAATTCTGGGGTGAATGGGAAGTATACCACTGTCATAATATTATGTGGTGACTGTAACTAATCAGAGAAGCACTAGTGAACATTCTCAAAATAAATATAGTCAAAGCTTATATGAGGTTAATTCATTAAAAACGGTTATTTTACACTTATATAATTTTCTAAAAAATATTTTGGTTGCAGAATTTTTTAAAAATATGGATGGACAAAGCACAGTGAGGAGACAAAATAAATTGTACTATTGTTACTTGAAGTACATGCTAATATTTTGCAAGAAGCACACTTTTTGGTTGTTTTTAATCATCTCATTAAGACATAATGATCTTATTCCAGCTGAGGTGTCTAATTACTGTCATATCCAATAGTCTGTTAATTGGTGAGAATAAAGCAAAAAGCCACCGTGGACACATCTTGAGTGTATTCTCATTGCATAGAAATGGAGTAGACACAGAGTAATTGTTAATTACATTTGTGGAGCATTGCCTGTAATCTTTACTGAGTTCATTTGCTTTTCTTTTCATATAAACATTAGCAAAACCATCTGAAACATCTATATGGCTCTTTTTATGCTAGGTATCTTTCCATTTTTTAAATGCAAGTTTGAGGTTCCATCAATCACAGTTCACAAATCTGAAAAATAGATGGATTGTCTTTGTAGATTCAAAACTTGATATTCAAAGCTCAGACATATGTCCTTTCTCTGTAAAGTTTGGTGTCTGATCCTCTCTTCATGGGCATTTATTTCATGTGTAGCCTTCCCCTTCTGCTATTAAACCACGGATTATCCTTAAAAAATCTTTTATCTTAAAAATATATTGTGTATGTTTGACATTTATATAGTTGATGTGTAAATACAAATTTGAAGGCACAATTCAAATGTATTCAGGGTTCTAGATACTTGTAAATTTTATGTGTAATATATTTATATTAAAGTATTTACATAAATTAACACATATGACATAAACAGTTTTTACAAGGACCATTAAACTTAGTGAGAGTTTCCCAGTCTTGTGCATATATTGTTCAGACCCATGACACTGGTGTGCTGCTGAGCCTCTAACCATGTGGGGGGAGATGCCATCGATCTGAAAGACAACAAAGGCATTTTTTCAGAATTATTACAAATAATCTATAGTTTCTGAATAAGATAATATGAGTCAAACTGAATATAATATAGAACTGAAAATTATCTTATTGGCCATTAATCACATTCCCTTAAATTAATCATGAAGTCTTATTCTCTATTCCCTAAAAGGCAGATTTGCTTTATTTCTTTATTTCATTGATTAAATCTATAGTAATTTATTCTTTCTTAATTCTTCTTTTTTAGTATAATTTTTTATTGGAGTTCAATTTGCCAATATACAGCCTAACAGCAATATACAGTGCTTATCCCGTCAAGTGCCCCCCTCAGTGCCCATCACCCAGTCACCCTAACCCCCCCGCCCACCTCCCCTTTCACTACCCCTTCCTTATTCGTTTCCCAGAGTTAGTAGTCTCTCATGTTCTCTCTCCCTGACTGATATTTCCCACTCATTTTCTCTCCTTTCCCACTTTATTCCCTTTCACTATTTTTTATATTCCCCAAATGAATGAGACCATATAATGTTTGTCCATCTCTGATTGACTTACTTCACTCAGCATGATACCCTCCAGTTCTATCCACATTGAAGCAAATGGTGGGTATTCGTCATTTCTAATGGCTGAGTAATATTTCATTGTATACACAGACCACATCTTCTTTATCCATTTATCTTTCGATGGACAGCAAGGCTCCTTCCACAGTTTGGCTATTGTGGACATTGCTACTCTAAACATCGGGGTGCAGGTGTCCCGGCATTTCATTGCATCTGTATCTTTGGGGTAAATCCCCAACAGTGTAATTGCTGGGCTGTAGGGCAGGTCTATTTTTAACTTTTTGAGGAACCTCCACACAGTTTTCCAGAGTGGCTGCACCAGTTCACATTCCCACCAACAGTGCAGGAGGGTTCCCCTCTCTCCACATCCTCTCCAACATTTGTGGTTTCTTGCCTTGTTAATTTTCCCCATTCTCACTGGTGTGAGGTGGTATCTCATTGTGGTTTTGATTTGTATTTCCCTGATGGCAAGTGATGCAAAGCATTTTCTCATGTGCTTGTTGGGCATGTGTATGTCTTCTTTGGTGAAATTTTTGTTCATGTCTTTTGCCCATTCATGAGTGGATTGTTTTTTGCTGTTGAGTTTAATAAATTCTTTATAGATCTTGGACACTAGCCCTTTATCTGATATGTCATTTGCAAATATCTTCTCCCATTCTGTAGGTTGTCTTTTAGTTTTGTTGACTGTTTCTTTTGCTCTACAGAAGCTTTTTATCTTAAGTCCCAATAGTTTGTTTTTGCTTTTGTTTCCCTTGCCTTCATAAGTGTATCTTGCAAGAAGTTCCTGGCCAAGTTCAAGAAGGGTGATGCCTGTATTCTCCTCTAGTATTTTGATGGATTCTTGTTTCACATTTAGATCTTTCATCCATTTTGAGTTTATCTTTGTGTCTGGTGTAAGAGAATGGTCTAGTTTCATTCTTCTGCATGTGGATGTCCAATTTTCCCAGCACCATTTATTGAAGAGACTGTCCTTTTTCCAGTGGACAATCTCCTGCTTTGTCGAATGTTGACCACACAGTTGAGGGCCCATTTCTGGATTCTCTCTTCTGTTCCACTGATCTCTGTGTCTGTTTTTGTGCCAGAACCACACTGTCTTGATGATCACAGCTTTGTAGTGCAACCTGAAATCTGGCATTGTGATGCCCCCCCGCTCTGGTTTTCTTTTTCAGTGTTCCCCCTGGCTGTTCAGGGTCTTTTCTGATTCCACACAAAGATTAAGATAATTTGTTTCAACTCTCTGGAGAAAGTCCATGGTATTTTGATAGGGATTCCATTAAATGTGTAAATTGCCCCAGGTAGCATTGACATTTTCACAGTATTCTTCTAATCCATGAGCCTGGAATATTTTTCCATCTCTTTGTGTCTTCCTCTATTTCTCTCAGAAGTGTTCTGTAGTTTTTAGGGTATAGATCCTTTACCTCTTTGGTTAAGTTTATCCGTAGGTATCTTATGCTTTTGGGTGCAATTGTAAATGGGATTGACTCCTTAATTTCTCTTTCTTCAGTTTCATTGTTAGTGTATAGAAATGCCACTGACTTCTGGGCATTGATTTTGTATCCTGCCACACTGCCGAGTTGCTGTATGAGTTCTAGCAATCTTGGGGTGGAGTCTTTTGGATTTTCTGTGTACAGTATCATGTCATCTGTGCAGAGGGAGAGTTTGACTTCTTTTTTGCCAATTTTAATGCCTTTTATTTATATTTGTTGTCTGATTCCTGAGGCTAGGATTTCTATTACTATGTTGAATCGCAGTGGTGAGAGTGGAGATCGGTATTGTGTTGCTGATCTTAGGGGAAAGGCTCCCAGTGTTTCCCCATTGAGAATGATATTTGCGGTGGGCTTTTCATAGATGGCTTTTAAGATACTGAGGAAAGTATCCTCTATCCCTATACTCTGAAGAGTTTTGACCAGGAATGGATGCTGTATTTTGTCAAATGCTTTCTCTGCATCTATTGAGAGGATCATATGGTTCTTGTTTTTTCTCTTGTTGATATGATCTAATATGTTGATTGCTTTATGAGTATTGAACCAGCCTTGGTCCCAGGGATAAATCCAAGTTGGTGATGGGTGAATAATCTTCTTAATGTACTGTTGGATCCTGATGGCTAGTATCTTGTTGAGAATGAACACACACATCTGTGTTCATCAGGGATATTGGTCTATAATTCTCCTTGTTCGTGGGGTCTTTGTCTAGTTTTGGAATTAAGGTGATGCTGACCTCATGTAATGAGTTTGGAAGTATTCCATCCCTTTCTATCTTTCAAAACAGCTTTTGTGGAATAGGTATTGTTTCTTCTTTAAACGTTTGATAGAATGGGAAGCCATCTGGCCCAGGACTTTTGGGAGGTTTTGATGACTGCTTCAATTTCCTCCCTGGTTATCAGCTTGTTCAGGTTTACTATTTCTTACTATTTCTAGTTTTAGTAGTTTGTGGTTTTCCAGAAATGCATCAATTTCTTCTAGATTGCCTAATTTATTGGCATATAGCTGCTCATATGTTTTTAAAATCATTTGTATTTCCTCGGTATTGGTTGTGATTTCTCCTTTTTATCCATGATTTTAGTAATTAGAGTCTTTTCTCTTTTGTTTTTAATAAGGCTGGCTAATGGTTTATCTGTCTTATTAATTGTTTTAAATAACCAACTCCTGGTTTTGTTGATCTCTTCCACAGTTCTTCTGGTCTCAATTTCATTGAGTTCTGCTCAAATTTTTATTATCTCTCTTCTCTGCTTTGTGTAGGTTTTATTTGATGTTCTTTCTCTAGTTCCTTTAGGTGTGAGGTTAGCTTGTGTATTCGAGTTTTTTTTCCAATTTTTTGAGGGATGCTTGCATTGCAATGTATTTCCTTCTTAGGACTGTTTTTGCTGTCTCCCAAAGATTTTGAATTGTTGTATCTTCCTTTTCATTAGTTTCCATGAATCTTTTTAATTCTTCTCTAATTTCCTGGTTGACCCTTTCATCTTTTAGCAGCATGTTCTTTTACTTCCATGTGTTTGAGTTTCTTCCAAATTTCTTCTTGTGATTGAGTCCAAGTTTCAAAGCATTATGTTCTGAAAATATGCAATCCCAATCTTTTGCTATTGGTTAACACCTGTTTTGTGACCCAGTATGTGGTCTGTTCTGGAGAAGGTTCCATGTGCACTTGACAAGAATGTGTATTCAATTGCATTTGGATGTAAAGTTCTGTAAATATCTGTGAAATCCATCTGGTCCAGTGTATCATTTAAAGCTCTTATTTCTTTGGAGATGTTGTGCTTAGAAGATCTGTCATTTACAGAAAGCACCATGTTGAAGTCTCCCAGTATAAGTGTATTATCATCTAAGTATGTCTTTACTTTGGTTATTAATTGATTGATATACTTGGCAGCTCCTACATTAGGTGCATAAATATTCATGATTGTTAGGTCCTCTTGTTGGATAGATCCTTTAAGTATGATATAGTGTCCCTCTTCATCTCTTACTACAGTCTTTGGGATAAACTTTAATTTATTGATGTGAGGATGGCTACCCCTGCTTTCTTTTGAGGACCACTTGAATGGTAAATGGTTCTCCAACCTTTCATTATCAGACTGTAGGTGTTCTTAGGTCTAAAATGAGTCTCTTGTAGACAGAAATAAATGGGTCTTGCTTTTTTATCCAGTCTGAAACCCTGCGCCTTTTGATGGGGTCATTAAGCCCATTCACGTTCAGAGTTACTATCGAAAGATAGGAATTTAGTGTCATCATAATACCTATTCAGTTTTTATGGATTGTTTCTTTGGACTTCCTCTTTCTTTTATAGAGTCCCCCTTAATATTTCTTGCAGAGCGGGTTTGGTGGTCACATATTCTTTCAGTTTCTGCCTATCTTGGAAGCTCTTTATCTTTCCTTCTATTCTGAATGAGAGCCTTAGTGGATAAAGTATTCTTGGTTGCATATTCTTCTCATTTAGGACCCTGAATATATCCTGCCAGCCCTTTCTGGCCTGCCAGGTCTCTGTGGCAAGGTCTGCTGTTAATCTAATATTTCTCCCCATATAAGTTAGGGATCTCTTGTCTCTTGCTCCTTTAAGGATTTTCTCTTTATCTTTGGAATTTGCAAGTTTCACTATTAAATGTCGAGGGTGTTGAACGGTTTTTATTGATTTTAGGAGGAGAACCTCTCTATATCCTCATCTGAATGCCTGTTTCCCTCCCCAAATTAGGGAAGTTCTCAGCTATGATTTGTTTAAATATGCTATATTTAAATAAATATAAAGATAAATATGTATCTGGCCCTCTGGCCCTCTTGGTGCCCTCTGGAACCCCAATTATACATAGACTTTTCTTTCTGAGGCTGTCATTTATTTCCCTTAATCTTTCCTCATGGTCTTTTAATTGTTTTTCCTTTTTCCTCAACTTCCTTCCTTGCCATCAACTTGTCTTCTATGTCACTCACTCTTTCTGCTACCTCATTAACCCTCGTCATTAGGACCTCCAGTTTAGATTGCATCTCATTTAATTGATTTTTAATTTCAGCCTGATTAGATCTAAATTCTGCAGTCATGAAGTTTCTTGAATCCTTTATGCTTTTTTCCAGAGCCACCAGTAGCTTTATAATTGTGCTTGTGAATTGGCTTTCTGACATCGAATTGTAATCCAAATTCTGTAACTCTGTGGCAGAGAGTACTGTTTCTGATTCTTTCTTTTGTGGTGAGTTCTTCTTTCTAGTCATTTTGCTCAGTGCAGAGTGGCTGTATGAGCAGGCTATGTCAAGAATATCAACCATGACCTAAGTAAATTTCACCCTACATGCTTCTGGGAAGTCAGAGACCAGAAATTGACAAAATAAAACAAAAGAACCACTAAAGTGAAAAACAAATTTTAAAAGAAAGTAGTAGAAAACAAAAGGCCAGGAATCCTAAAGAAAAAGAGGAAAAAAAGAAAAGAAAAAAGAAGAAGAAGAAAAAGGGGGGAGACTGGGAGATGGTGGTGGTGAAGAAGTTGTACTGGAGGGAGAATATAGTCTATCTGAGGAGTCCTAGAGGGTGATCCTCTTGTTTCTGAGTATATTAAGTTCTATATGTTAGAAGATGCTCTGTCCCAAATTTATATAAACCAAAAATACTTGTGGAGGCCCCCAACATTGCCCTTCAAAATATAAATGAGATAAAAGAGGGGGCCAGAATGGGATGAGGAATCTGACAGAATGAACCAGCACGGTATACCACTTGGTTCTGGTGCATATTGGTCATGTTTTAGAAGATATTAACTTCCACCATTGTAGAACAAAATGAGGCGGAGAAAACAAAAAACAGAGAACAAAAAAACATATATATATCCCAGAATTAAGTTGAGTATGTTGAAGGAAATCTAGAAGTAGAAAATATATCTAGGACCTGTAATTGTTGAAATTTGAAATTCAAAAAGGAAGAATCTTAAAAATGAAAAGGTGGTAAAGTATTGTAGTTAAGGTGGGAAAAGAGGAAAAAATTGGAAATTTACAGTCTGATATAAAAATGAGTTTTGCTGGAAAAAGGAAGAAAAAAAAGGAGGGGTACCCTCTGGTTCTATATAGTGTAAATCCCTCGACTTCCCCTGGAGCCTTCTAGCGCTGCTGCTAGGTCAAGAACTTGCTCTTCGGGATCCCTGGGTGGCGCAGTGGTTTGGCGCCTGCCTTTGGCCCAGGGCGCGATCCTGGAGACCCGGGATCGAATCCCACATCAGGCTCCCGGTGCATGGAGCCTGCTTCTCCCTCTGCCTGTGTCTCTGCCTCTCTCTCTTTCTCTCTGTATGACTATCATAAATAAAAAAAAAAAAAAAAAAAAAAAGAACTTGCTCTTCCCCTGTCCTTCCAGCTGGTCTTCTGGGGGAGGGGCCTGCTGTGTTGATTATCAGGTGTGTGCACCTGGGGGAGCTGCCCCCCCCCCCCTGCCAGGTGCATGGCTCAGTGGGAGTTGTTTATCCTGTGAGGCTCCCATTCCCCGGCAGCCATGCTCTTTCCCAGGCACATGATGACACAGGAGAAACAACACCAAGGTGGTGGTGAGGACTCCAGGGCTGGAGTCAGCTCCCACAGTAAGTCCCACAATCTCCCAGTCTGCACTGGCCTGGATGCTCCCGGGTTTGGGGGGTGCTGATCTGCACAGCTTGGGGGTGCCCAGCGGCAGGAGCATCCTTGCTGTCCTGGGCCCTGCCGGCCTCTGTCCCAGGGGGAGCACCGGATCCTGGGCTGTTCCCCCCCAGGGCCCTGGGATCCCGGGCCTGTGCTGCTGGAATCGCGCTCCCAGGGCACGCAGCCCCCTCCTGCTGCCTGAGCTGCTCCCGAGGCCCCGCCGGGTGCGCTCCAGCCCTTTACTGCGCTCCACCCACGGTGTGTGGAGCCCTCTCCCCTGGGCGCACCTCCTCTGTTAGTGACCCCAGGAACCTGGAGGCTCCACTGCCCCCGCCCCCTGCAGTTCCGCCCGATTTCCCTACGAGCGCCTTTCCTTCCGGGAAGAATCCGTTGCAGATTTTTAAAGTTCCTGCGTCTCCGGGACTGGGCTTTCCTGTCCCAGAGGCTACCCCCGACGCCTTAGCCCGGCTCCTCTCGGAGCCCCTCCCGCACTGGATTCTTTTTTACCTTTTTTCCACCTTCCTATCTTGTCAGAAGCGAAAACCCTTCTCTTTGTAGTGTTCCAGAGGTTTTCGCTTTAAATCTCAGGTTGAATTAGTAGGTTTTCAGGATGATTTGCAGGTTATCTGGGTAAATTGGTGGGGCCAGGTGACTTGGGGACCCTACTCCTCCACCATCTTGCCCCATCTCTTCTCTCTTTCTTAATTCAGTGCCAGTACTTTTAAATGCAAGGAATCTCTGATCATCATTGTTGAACTTTGACCTCGGAATCAGGTATTTCTCAGCTTCATCCCTAACCCTACAAACTGAGATCTTGGGCAAGTTATTTTATGTTTCTGAATCCTATTTTTTAATCTGTGAAATGGAAATAATAATAATTTCTCCCTCAAAATCTGGATGCCAGGATTAAACGGTAGGTCCTGTTAGTGTTTATCTTAGCCGTTTTGATTTATATTCTGATAGCAACAAAATTCCAGGGTTAGAAAGAACCTGAAACATTTTTGCCTTCAGGGATTTGCGGGTTAGTTGAATCTTGCAATTTGATTTATCCAGTATGAAAGTGGTTATGCAGAATGGTCGCCCTCCTTGGGGTAGGGGCAGGCACAGCACATCTCCTTATGCCCCTCCCTCCCTGATGAACACCTGCCTGCACCTCTTAGGACCAGGTCTGAAAAACTTCATTCATGGTGCCCCAGAGTCATTTTACACTCAGCCTTCTGTCATCATTTTGGAAGAATTTAGACTAAGGATGTATACACTTCCATTCTAGGGAGTGTTTGCAGATACTGGCACCTCGAATCAAACTGAGCATCAGCAAGTCAACCTCTTCATTTGAGAGTTGGTGTGTACTTCAGAGCTGTCATATTTCTGCCTCTGAGCTTCCAGGACACCAAGGAGCTATTTCCCCTGATGACAACACATATAAACTTCCGTGGCTTGATCCCTTCTAGGATAAGGAACCTGAGCATTTCATCCTAGATGCTAAATAGCACAGTGGTCCTCTTTAGTTGAGTTGAAATTTGCTTTCCTATTGCTTCCATACCTGGTCCTGGTTCTACTCTTGAGGTCAAATAGAATAACTTGTATCCTATATATACCCCATCAAATATTTGAAGATTTTCGCTCTCATCATGCCTGAGTATTCTTTTTTATACATTTAGATACATTGATTTGTTCACTTACACATTTACTCTTGCCCAACTGTGTACTCAGTATTGGCAACAAAACTAAGGTACAGTCAGTCCCCAACCTTGGGGTACTTTGCTTCATTGTGACATATTCCTCATGTGACATGATTTTAACATTCCAGCATCATTCCAGCTATTTTTCTCTAAATGTCTTTCAGTGCGTGTGTCCTTGAAATTCAATGCCACAGTACTTAAGGTATGCTGTGATAGCACAGGGCAGGTGATCCTCCCATTTATTGTGAGTGTTGTACATTCACTACACACTTAAGATACTATCGACTCTTTTGACGGTCATATGTTGTGGATTTATGTGAGAGCTGTTGTGAGTTAATTCCTAATCTCCTAAGTCCTTCTACTTTTTCTACTTGTAAAGCTGTGTTGTTGTTGTTGTTGTTGTCGTCGTTGTTGTTTTTCTTTTTGGAACTCCACCACAGTCTTTTAAACTTCAGCTTGATAAGTTCAGCCCCTTGTACCAAACTAGCTTAATTTTGTATTCTTACTCTGTCATCCAAATATTTGAAAAGCAATAACCTGCTTTAATTTATATCCATGCTATTGATGCATTTGAAGAGCATAGGACTGTACAAACCCCTGTAGCAAAGCAGAGCAGTGCTTACTATTTCCGTCTTCATTAATCCTATATACAGTACTGGTGGTCTTTAAATAATATTTATTTACTTAAGCAATCTTCCAGTTTCTTTGCCAGGAGATATTATAAAAGGATTTACCACATTATCTCTCCAGCGAGGCCTAGTGCTCACAGTAGGTTTTGATCTACAAAAACAAAACCCAAATCAAACAAATCTATTTCTTAAGAAAATACATCCAAGTAATGGTAATTGTTACCATACTTTATACTGACTATACATCTGCCCTTTGTACTTACATAGGATGCATATAGCATTGTTAGAACCATATTCTAGTAGCATATTTTTCTCATTGAACTTGTGTACATACCGTGATTTATTGAAAATGTTACCTCATACAAGATTTAGTATAAAATCTTGAGTGAATTAAGCATTCCCATTATTGAGATGTAAATTGGACAGATTTGAATATAGCCCTTGTACTTCTGGAAATAAAAATGCTAAGATAAAATATTGCTAATCTAGATAGTAATATAATCCATTATGAAAATTTACTATGATTTTGCTGCTACTGGTTATGTCCTTATTGTAAATTGAGAGAAAGCTTTTTGTAAGGGCATCGGATACCTTAGGATACTTTTCACTTTGCAAACCTAACTTACTCTGTTGCTATGGTTACTGTTATGCCACAGGAAATCCTTCGTTTATGTATAAATTGTTTTATAGCTTAAAGTTACTTGTTAATATTCAAAAGTCTGTGAGCCTGCTGAGGAATTATATAGCAGGACACCTCCATGCAGAATTGCCTCCATGAAATACTGATGTCTCAGCAGTGTAGTAGCACACTCATTATACACTTATTAAGGAAATGAGATTGCTAGAGGTGTTCTTACAAATAGAATCCTGTATAGAGGAGAACTGTGGTGTCGTGGTTGAAAGCTGGTTTCTGGAACAAGCTCCCTGGGTTCAGATCCTGCCTTTGCCACTGACTCGCTGTGTGACCATGGCTGATTTACATAATTTTTGTCTCCACTGTGCCATCACTAACTGGGGCTAACAGCAAATGCAGCACTTAAAAGGTTGTGAGGTATTCTATAGATAGGTTAATATTTGCAAAGCACTTGTTTTATTTTTTCTCTATTATTATTATTATTATTATTATTACTATTATTATTATTAGTTGGCAGTAGTAGTAATAGGAGCACAACATAAGATCTAACCTCTTAGCAAATTTTTAGGTATATGATACAGTACTGTTAACTATGGTCACTCACTATACAGTAGATCTGTAGAACTTGTTTATCTTGTATAAAGTTTGTGCCTTTTGACTAATACTTCTCCATTCCCCCCTGCCTCCCAGCCCCTGACCATTCTACTGCTTCTGTGAGTTCTAGGATAGATATATTATATTTTCTTTATCCATTCATCCATTGATGGACATTTAGGTTGCTTCTGTGTCCTGGCTACTGTGAATAATTTTGCATTGCATACAGGGGTACAGATATCTCTTCAATGTCCTGATTTTAGTTCTCGTGGATATGCACTCAGAATCGGATTGCTGGATCATAAAGTAGTCCTGTTTTTAGTTTTTTATGGAACCTCCATACTTTGTTTCCATAGTGGCTGTCTCACTTTACATTCTCACCAAACGTTCATAAGGGTTCCCTTCTCTCCATATCTGTGCAGAGCATTTAGAACAGTGCCTAACAGGTGACAGGGTCACTGCTATGTGATTAGTAGCTTTTTTAGTGTTGCTGCTGCTACTGTTGTAACAGCACCCTTTCTCATCCTGGTTTCATCCATCAAATATTTTCTGGCAGGAAAGAAATGAAATGTTAAGAATATTCAAAGTACTATTATGGAATACGGAATTTCAATTACTTTTATTTCTAATAACATTCATGTAATTATAATAGATTTAATTTTGGTTTTATTTAATGTCTGTTTGTGAATATAAGAATGCTGAATTTTGGGCAGCCCGGGTGGCTCAGCGGTTTAGCGCCGCCTTCAGCCCAGGGCCTGATCCTGGAGACCCGGGATCGAGTCCCATGTTGGGCTCCCTGCATGGAGACTGCTTCTCCCTCTGCCTGTGTCTCTGCTGCGTGCTCTCTCTCTCTCATTAATAAATTAAAATATTAAAAAAAAAAGAATGCTGAATTTTGGTATGACTATCTGCCACTTATTCTGTTTCAGGATATTACCAGCATCGCTGATACTAATCTAGTGAATAGATGACACAAAGATAAATAATGTTTTTTTCTCTTTTTTTTTTGACAAAGTGTAGTATGTTAGTTCTGTTTCAACTGGTGTATTTGTATTACTGCTTTTGATAAATGTAATTTTTTCAAGGTAATTAGTTTAGGGATAACATACCTAACAAAGGAAAAAAGAAATTTGAGTATTTCCAAAGATCATATTGAAGTTTGGTTAAAATGTTGGTTTTGTTCCTTTGTTCCTAATGGTGAGGAATTACAGGGAAGGCAGTTTAAGGCCAGAGCACTACCAATGTCTCATTAGTGTTACTGATCCTGGTCTCTGACCAAAGGGAAATCATAACTATGGAAGTGAATTCAGCATCATAAGTGCAATCAGCTCTTTTTACTTCTTCACTTTCTCAAACCACTATTATTCAGGTTAAAACTATATGGATCCGCTCTTATAAGAAATATGTAAATTTTGATGCCCCTGGGTGGCTCAGCTGATTGAGCATCTGACTCTTGGTTTCAGATTCAGGCCATGATCTCAGGGTCGTGGGATCAAGCCCTGCTTTGGGCTGTGTGCTCAGTGTGGAGTTGGCTTCCTGTCTCTCTCTCCTTTTCCTGTCTCTCTCTCCTTCCTGTCTCCCCCTCTTCCTCTTTCTCTCTCCCTCTTCCTCTCTCTCCCTTTCTCTCTCTCTCTCTCTCCTTCTTCCTCTCTCTCCCCCTCTCTCTCTCCCTCTGCCTCTTCCTCTCTCCCTCTCCTTCTACCTCTCTCTCCCTCTTCTTTCTCTCTCCCTCTTTTTCTTTCTCTCTCCCTCTTCCTTTCTCTCTCTCCTATTCCTTTCTCTTCCTCTTTCTCTTTCTCTCTCTCCCTCTTCCTTTTTCTCACTCCCTCATCCTCTCTCCCTCTTCTTCCTCTCTCTCTCCTTCTTCCTCTTTCCCCCACTCCTACACGCTCTCTCTAAAATAAATAAATACATATTTTTTAAAAAAATGAAATAGGTGAATTTATTTTTCTGATTAACTTTGGATAGAAGTATTTTGGCGCCGGATGTCTAGTATCGTCCCCAGTCTTATAGGCTGCTTCCTCAAGTCCTCAGCAGGCCCATCGAGGCAAGGCAGGGACAATCAGACTGTCAGAATCCTCTGTGGTCTGGGCTCAAGTTGGCCCTTCTGCCCTCTTCCTGCATTTACAGCCCTGCACAGTCAGTTAAACTAGAGGAATTTGTCTGAATTACCTTTATGTTTCTTTCTGGCTTCTACTGTTTGTCCTTCTGGAAGCTGGTGGATTGGAGGCTCTGAGAGGAGGCAAAGGCAGAGAAGGCAGAGAAGGCAGGTGGCAGCCCAGGTCTGTCCCAGCACCAAGTGCTTTGGAAGCTGCTGAGTTCTCCTCCCTGCTGTTCTGACATCTCCAATGACTATCAGAGAGAAGACCTCATTGTGCTGGGGGGCGGGGGGCAAGGCCACTGCTCACCCATGCCTGGGAAACTGTGTGGGGACCACACCCACACCCAGCCACAGGCCCCCTGCTGCCCCCTCATTCCTGAGCCATTGGGCACTTCCTTCTTGGGACCACCTGCCTGTGTCTTAGCCATTTGCCCGGGACGTCCACTATGTGGCCAGCACAAACCCCCATACTGCTGGCTTCTCTGGTTTTTTTTTTTATTATTTTTTTTTATTTTTTTTTTTGGCTTCTCTGGTATTGACCCAATCCTGGTGCTCATCTGAGGAAGCCCATTTCCTGGGAGTACCCTCAAGTCATGAATATTTCCATTCCCAGGAAGTTCACCTCAGGGCTGGAAATGGGGCTTGTGACTTTTTTACTCCAGATTTCTTCTTCTCTGCACAACATGGTCTTTAACTATTTGGACAACATGACCCCTTGAGTTTTATGCCCTTCCACTTTGTATTCCCCTCTGTCATCCACCACTACCTTCCTCATGTGGAATAGACCTATTGCCCACCCTTGCGCTTCAGTCCTTGCATGGATGTCTTCTATAGAAATTAACCTTGGATAAACTTACCTATTTGGTTTTTAAAGCCTTCTCCTCTGCAGCTACAAGATATTGGAGAAAATACGCAAGAGGACCAATTGGTTTGACTCTTGTGTTTGAACAGCAGCTTCAAGAGGGCTTTCAAAACCACCTGTCCAGTCTTTTGCTATGCTTCTCCAGTCATCCATGTTCTTGCAGTCTTCTCAAACGACTATGCCATGCCGTTCCATCTCTTCCAGCTTCCTACTCAGGCTTGGTAGATTACCTCTTCTACTTTACAAAGGAAATGAAAATAATGATATGGAAACTCATCTTTCTGATACCAACCAAATAAATCTACCTCAACCATCTTAGCTTTCTTGATTTTAAGGTGAACCTCCCACTGGAGCTTTGGATATCATCACTTCCAGCTTCTTAAGAACTCTTAACAGTATAGAAAATCCTTGCTTTTCTTTTATATTCAGTCTCTTGCTATCAGTTGGATATTCTTCATTTGCTCATAAATAGACCTAAGTTTCTCCTATTAAAAAATACAAACATTTATTTAATTAATCTTTCCCTCTGGAAACTTTTTATTTTTCCCTTCACCTTGACAGTAAAACTTCTGGAATGATTTAGGTTTTCCCTGTAGCCTTCCTTGACTTATGCCTGCTCTATACTCATATGCTTTCTAACCCCATCACTATACAGTATTATTAGCTTCTGCTAAGGTTACCAGTGTCATTTTAGCAACATTCAGCACCTTTCTTTTCTTTAAGCTTCCGTGACATAAGCTCCCCTATCTTTCGGGCTGCCTCTCCTTCTGTCTTCTTTGTAGGTCACAATACAGTCTCTTGTAGTGATGTTATCCAGGTCCATGGCGTCAATATCTGTATATTTTCCAGTGACTCAAAAATTAATCTCTATTGTATGTCACTTGCACCTCTTTCTACTCTAGATCTATATATTCACTTGCCTTTGTGACTTCTACACTTAGATGTCCAAAGACATCTCACATCTGACATGTCTAAAACTAAAATCAGGACCCCTCCCACCTACCAACTTTCAAACTGGGTCCTCTTCAGCCATTTATCTGGGAGTCTGTCTTGCAAATTCTGCTTACATCAGTTATCTCTCTTAGCATCACCAAGTCTTGTCAATTTTAACTTCCACCTCTGAGCCTCTCTGGCTTACATATGACCATCCTAGGTCCAATCAGCCATCTTTTCTTTACTTGACTACTTCTGATTCTTCTCCAAATATTCTGTTGTCGGGTGATTGATGTTTCTAAATGCAAATCTGATCTTAGATGAAATATTTTTCTGGGTGGCCTTGTAATCTAGGATTCACAATAAACTTTGTACATTTGAAATCAGTGATATTTCCGTTATATAAAGTTTTTCTCACTGTATGTAATCATATTTTATGAGAAAATACATCTGAGAGTCTAAACTATTGTCCTAAATTTGAATGTTTAAAATATAAGCCATTGGCAGGTTTTGGCTAATTTTTATTTCTGGTTTAAGTAACTTAAAATATCTACACTAGACATTGTAAATGTTTGTACAAGGCAATGTGATATGAATATATCATTTTGACATATTTGTTTTCTTTCTAGCTGTTTATTTGCTGTTTGAGTATAATAAATCATTGATCCAGTACTCTACATTTATGTGTATATGAGTATATAGATAAATATTCCTTGCCCCCCTTCTTAAAATCCTATTTCTTTAAGGTAACTTCTGCTTATGGTTAATTCGTTTTTAAATGAATGACCTCAATCTTTTTTTTTTTTTTTAAATTAATTTTTATTGGTGTTCAATTTACCAACATACAGAAAAACACCCAGTGCTCATCCCATCAAGTGTCCACCTCAGTGCCCGTCACCCATTCCCCTCCAACACCCGCCCTCCTCCCCTTCCACCACCCCTAGTTTGTTTCCCCGAGTTAGGAGTCTTTATGTTCTGTCTCCCTTCCTGATATTTCCCAACATTTCTTTTCCCTTCCTTTATATTCCCTTTCACTATTATTCATATTCCCCAAATGAATGAGAACATACACTGTTTGTCCTTCTCCGATTGACTTATTTCACTCAGCATAATACCCTCCAGTTCCATCCACGTTGAAGCAAATGGTGGGTATTTGTCGTTTCTAATTGCTGAGTAATATTCCATTGTATACATAAACCACATCCTCTTTATCCATTCATCTTTCGATGGACACCTCAATCTATTTTATAAGTCAGTTATGCAGTTTACTTCAGAATTTGGAGCTTTTAGATTGGATGTTTTGAGTTACTGATAAAGTAAGCTAGAGTTTTAATGTAACTTATTTAAATTATACCAAGTAATTGAAATCCTATGTTTTCTGGTCCTATAAAAGCTAGTTGATGTTAATAAAATCCCACTGCTATCTAATTCCATGGTTAGAAAAACACTTAGGTCAGTAAAGCTGTCAGTAATTTCAGTAAATTCTCCCTTGGGTTTTGGTATAAAATAATTAATGGGGAGGAGGAGGAGACCAACACATAGGAACAAGCAGGATGGCTAATCTTGTCTATTTTTGTTGGACCTGAAGGCATATAGTCTATATTTTAGCCTCCATATTTAGGGTAAGAAAGTTATTTATTTATTTATTTATTTATTTATTTATTTATTTATTTACTTACTTACTTACTTACTTACTTACTTACTTACTTACTTACTTTTAGGGTAAGAAAATTTAACAAAAAATAATCTGTACCTGGTGTACTAGAAATGTACTGAGCTGAAAGTGAAGGACCCTGTATCACCTACCAAAGGCTATTGAAAAGATCACTTTGGGCAAGTGACACTTTATGATTTAGAGTGTTTGGATAAAATGTCAGGGTTTTGCATTCACGCAGGACGAACGCAGGACGAAGGGTAGTGCTGCCCAGGTGAGCTGAGTGTGCACCAGAGAGGGGACATGTTTCCTAACCAGTTACACTTCTGCAGGCTGATAAATAGTGCTGGTTGGAATCAATTTCACCATTGATCTGAAAGATAATCCTTTTTGTGACAGTCTTGTCCTGGGGTTTTTACTGTCAGAGGTGAAAATGAATGGCAAGAGTCCGAGGGAAAAGGCAGGGGTGGGGGGACCAGGGCCTGTAGGAAAGCACCATTATCTGTCTGTTGCACCGGAGCTCATGCTCCAGACTACTCGGGGCACGGGGAGGGAAGAAGATACTTACCCCAATTCGTAAATGCATCGTATTTCAGCAATTGCCAGCACTGTGCCCTAAAATGTACAAATCAATTGTGTTTATTATTACATATGGGAAATAAAGTGTATGGTAGATGGTAATTTGCCTGGCTATTCAGGAGTCTATAGTGCTTTTTCAGTCAATATTGTGTATTTTGTGTTAGTTTGGACATGGAAGGCAAGCCATGTGGAGGAAGCTATGGGGAAAGCAAGGTATTTGACTTGGGTGAGTTTTATTTTGTACCCGCTGTGAAACAAGTGAGGATTACCAGAGTTCCTCTGGGAATACACAAGGAGCTCAGTGCTGGGGCATCTTTAAAACGGTCCTGGCTGATTCTTTCTTAGGTGGAAACAAAGACAGATTTGCCATCTCAGACCCTGATTTATTAAAACAGGTACTCTCCATGTTCAAGGAGTGGGGCTGAAGCTTTCGTATTAGAGAAGAAATGCTACAGTGGTCAGACAGGTGCTGCAGGCACAGTGCAGACCTCCTGTCACCCTGCCACCTGTCTACCAGCTCAGCCTCAGGGGGAGGAGTGGACTGCTCCTGGTGTGTGGGAGCCTCACACCATTAAGGATCTGAGCCTTTCCTTTTAAATACCTCATGAAGCACTCCTCTGATACCTCTGTCTTCTTAAATCTGAGTCTGTCCACAGGGATTGACAGGTCTCCCTTAAATGGTTTTCTGAGGGGTTCATCAGCTTCCTTAGGATCCCTTTCAGGACCTGCGACAGGTCTTTCTAGGTGCTCATGTCACATACAGTGCTTTCCAGGGTGCTTGGCTCTCCAGCAGCTCATGAGAGATGTTCATCTGAGTAAAAACAAGATATAAGGCTACTTTAGGGGGCGGAGGTGTTAAACTTTCCTTCTTCTTTTGTGATCTCAGTGTCTTTTCATTTTTATCCTTTCAGTAAGTTTAGCAAAGAGGATATTTTAGCTGCATTGTTTTGGTTTGGTTTGGTTTGGTTTAGCTTCACCTAGAGCAGACATCTGCAAAGTTTTTCTGTATGGGCCACATAGTAAATATTTTTGGCTTTGTGGGCCATACAAGTCTGTCCCAACTACTTAGCTCAGCTGATGGAATGTGAAAACAGTCATAGACAACGTGTAAACAAGTGGGTGGGACTGGGTTCCAATAAAACTTTAATTACAGAACTGAGAGCCAGCTGGATTGGGTTCGCAGGCTATAGTTTGCCAACCAGTGACTTAGAGGAATAGCTGAGGGTAACATGAGTGTGTATCTGATTCACATTTTTCAGAGATGAAGGGCTGGAAGACGATAGTTCCAGCTGATGTCATTTAGTAGCAAAAGATGTAGAAATTCACCAGCCATCATTTTCTAGATGTTACCTGCCACTTTTACATGATTCTCCATAACCTTCATAATTCACAATTGAGAAATCCCTCACTCAACAGTTATTTACACAGACAGGGAAATTGCCCTCGAGTTGTCTACATTCATGAGAAAAACCAAAAGAGCAAATACTTTGCTATGTGTAAAAACTAAAATTTGACATAACAGCGCTGCATCCCAGGGCTTCAGGGAGAGCTCACTTGTCAAAATAAGGTAGCGGGGAGAACACAAGCTAGGGTTTCGAGGTTGGGCTAAACCTTCCAACAGATAATGTCAGCTGTGAATCCCAGGAGAGGAATGCCGCCGCGTGGTGGCAGAAGCTGGTGGCAGGAGCGCTGCAACCTTAGGCATTTCGCGCTGCCCCACAGAGAACACCAGTTTGCTTCCCGCATTGCTTTCTCTAGGAGACCGCTCTGTAGTTTTAGGATCCATCATTGCTTTAGGGCTGGTTTTTTTCTTTAATATATTTTTTAAGATTTTTATTTATTTATTCATGAGAGGCAGAGAGAGAGAGAGAGAGAGAGAGAGAGGGGGGCAGAGGGAGAAGCAGGCTCCATGCAGGGAGCTGGACGTGGGACTGGATCCCAGGTCTCCAGGATCACGCCCTGGGCTGAAGGCAGCGCTAAACTGCTGAGCCACCCAGGCTGCCCAGGGGCTGGTGTTTCAACTTTGAGAAGAGCTTATCTGATTTGTTTGTGATTAGATACATTTGAGCTTTTGTGTGTTTTCCTGTGAGCATTGTAATAAAGAGGTGAAGAGCAGGTATTGCTGCTACAGTCTCTGGTCCACTTCTCCCGCCATCACCTGATGCTGCTCTAACCCTGGGGGTCCCCAGCAGCCTCCCAGTCATCTTCTCTCTACTGGTTCATCCCACACCCATCTGTGTGCACTGATGGTCTGGGAACACTCACTGGGGCCTGCTCGGCTCCAGCTTCCGTCCACTGTGGCTTCCCGGAACCCTCACAGTGACATCCTAATTCTTTAAACCTCTTCCACAGAGTTTGGGTGCTCTGGCATCGACCTGTCTCTCCGTCCTCACCTCCTTTCTCCAGCCTTAAATTCTGCCCTCCAGTCACACTGAACTTCGAGCTTTCTCTGGCTTTCCAGGTTTTCAATTATCATGCTCTCTTTGCCTAAACCAGCCTGCCTCCTCCAGCCCTGACCCCTCCTGTGTCTCCTTCTCTCCTCCCCCACGGCAGTGCCTTATTATCTGCCTAAATCTTATAAGACCTAGGCTGCTTTCAGAAGTTCTTTCCTCCAGAAGTCTGATCACACTCCTGAGCTGGTGAGGAACTCTCTGCCAAGGGCCCATTGCACTGTGTGCTTATGCTAATCTCAGTGCTTATCATATGGACTATGCTGGCCTGTTCTACCACCCTCATCCCTCCCACAACTCCACACTGAATGTAGCTGCTGTATGTCATGTACTCCCAGCCCTTGGCACAAGATAGGCATTCAATAGATACTTGTCCAATAATTTTGTCTCTAAGTGAGAATACTCATAGTCGATAGATGAGAATATTGCTTCCTTGAGCCTAGTAGACTTTGCAGCTTATTAAAGACATGATACATTTAGGGGCACCTGGGTGGCTCAGTTGGTTAAGTATCTGCTTTGGCTCAGGTCATGGCCCTCTGGCCCTGGGATCAAGCTCTGTGTCAGGCTCCCCACTCAGCAGAGCAGTCTGCTTCTCCTTCTCTTTCTATCTCTGCCCCTCCCCCTGCTTGTACTTGCTCACTCTTTCTCAAATAAAATCTTTTTTTTTTAAAGATGATAAATTTATAAATCACACAGGTGGAATCACAATTCTTCTCTAAACGTCTAGTAAACCTGAAAAAACATAATAAAATCTAAGAGTGTCCTGTTACTGTTTTCTTTTTCTTCTGTTACTGTTTTCTAAGTAGTAATCCCAGAATAGATGCATCTCAGAAGTTACTATTCTTAGTGAAAGGAGCCTTACACAAAGATAATATACTTCATACTTCTATTTATCTGAATTTCTAGAATAAGCCAAATCATTCTATGATAAAAAGTAAAGTAAGTGTTTTGGGGGTAAGGAAATTGACTAGGTATTCTTTTATATATATATATATATATATATATATATATATATATATATATATATATATTTAAAATATGTGTATATGCCACAAAAAGACTTATATAAGAATGTTCAATGGTTGAATTAAAAACTATGCTGGGGGCACCTTGGGTGCCTCAGTTAGTTTAGTGTTTGACTCGATCTCACCAGGTCTTGATCTCAGGGTCATGAGTTCAAGCCCCATGTTGGGCTCCACCTTGAGTGTGGAGCTTATATGTTAAAAAAAAAACAAAACAAAACAAAACAAAAGCCCTACCTCAAAACACCAAAACTCTGTTGGGTAAAAAGAAACAATCAGAGACATGTGTACTGCGTGATTCCATGTCTGTCTAGTCGAAGAACATGTGAACCTAGTATATGGTAATAACAGTAAGGAGGGTTGGTTCCTGCTGACAGCTGGGGAAGGCCACACCTGGAAGGGGGCATGAGGAAGCTTCCTGGGGTGATAAAGGCATTCTTTATCCTGATCTGGTCTGGGATTTCATGGATGTATACCTATGTAAAAAGTCAGTCAGTAGGTCACATGTGTGGGATTTGTACATTTTACTGTTTATAAGTTATGCCCGTATTAAAAAGAGATATAGAAACAATTAGTTATAATTATCTATCCTATATTTTTCCTTTTGATTTCTTCAAGGATTAGATCACTAACTGAATGATAATTTTAGAACCCCTCAGATTTCCAACTTAAAAACTAGGGAAGCATATATCTTGTGAATGTTCTAGGAGACTTCCCACTATTTCTATTTTGTTTTTGTTGATAATGGTCAAAATTAGGCATTAAATAGTAAACCTGAATTCCTTTCTATGTTAACAGTGGACTGGAAGAACTCTCATATCACGAGAGTTGACATTGTTGTAGAGAGTGATTATGTGTGTTGTGGTGCAGGCTGACGTTTAACTTGTGAGCTCATCTGCATTTGGGTATTGTCATATGATAGCCTTTATCAGGATATTTCTCCAGAGTGGTGTTGAGTTTGCTTCTGGTGGGAGGATGAACTCATTAAGTACTAGACCACTGTTTAATGTTATCATCCCTGTTTGGGGTCACTTGGATCAGAAAATGTATAAGTTTAAAACCCCATCTGTTCTCTGGACAGATGCTTCCCTCCTCCAGATTCCAGGCAGAGACACACAGATTTCAGTGTGCCCCCTGGTGCTACTGATTGGACCTTTTTAGCCCACCATGGAAGCATAGCCTGTGAGGATACCAGATTTCCAGCCATTTGGTTACCAAGACTGACATCCTTGGGGCAGTGCCATGACTTGCTGAATTAATTCCCATTTCCTGTTCACCGCTGCAACTTCCCTAAGTGATTTTGACATTTGAAAAGATATTTATTTTTTTTGAACCAGTGTTTCTGGTGTTCGCTGGCAGGACACATTACCATTACCATTTATTTAGTTCATCATACACCCAGAAACTGGAAAAACATTTTGTATTTTTCAGGATGTGTAGTGGCACCTCATAAAAATAATGTATATCAAACTTGCTGAGGTGTTTCAGTGCAGAAGTATAAAGGGAACAAGTGACATCTTCATTCTTGAATACACTTGTAATTTGTCTTAAGGACAGGTCATATGATTTGTCTATCGACCTGCATCTAATCACTTTGGAACTCCTTTTAATTTTATGAGTCTCTTCTTAGTTCTGGGCTTCACATACTGTATTAGCTATAGAATTAATAATAATTATTATTAATTACTTACTACTTATATTTATTATTACCGCCTTCCTCCTCCTCCTCCCCTCCTCCTCTTCCTCCTCTCTCTTCCTTCTCCTTCTTCTCTTCTTCCTGTTCCTTCTTCATAAAATGTAAGCTCCATGAAAAAGGATCTTTTCTATACCCATATTAGTGAGTACCTGGCAGATAGTAGGTATTAATGAATTACTAAATATTATTGAATGATTGGTTGAAATAATAAATGAATAAAATTATAGAAAAATTAAGATTTTTTTCCTGTCAGTAGATTAAAAAATAATATAAAAGATTGCATATTAGCCTTTTCTTTTGGAAGACTCCCATGTATTTATTATTTTAAATAGTAGGTTTCCATGTTGTAATAACAATTTCTGACACAGTTAGACAATAATTAAAAATAAAAATAAAAATAATGATGCATAATTACTTCTCTCTTTGTGTAACCCAAAGTGATTTTGATCACTATTATCATGTTGGCTAATTCACAGTGAAATGAGTTAGTTTCCATTTTGATTCTATTTTAATTCAATAAATATCTATTTTGTATAAATACCATGGAAAATATTATATATTTAATATTATTCTAAATTCACATTACATAGAGATGAAAGGAGCTAGTTGTAAAATAATGCAGCAGGAGACTATGAGCGGGCTATTCTGTTTTTACCTATCATCATGGAGTAGTGTCAGTTTCTTTTTGACCTGAAAGGTGTTTGTGGAAGACATCCTGTGGTATCAGCCCCTTCAGTGGTTCTGTGGGCTTTAGCCGTGTCATGTATTGTACTAAGGCAAATAGTGTACTTAGGCAAAACTCATAATACACAGATGCAGGATAAGAGAAAGGCTTTGCAGGGGTATAATGGCAACAGAATCAACCCTGTGAATCAAAACCATCATTGTCTGTATAAACAGTTCATAGTAAAGGTTGCAGAAAATATGCAAGAATATGAAATAAATGTGCCATTTTCAATGTCTAGTTTTGATTTCAAATGCTAAAGACATGTTGAAATAGCAGGAAAACACAGAGGTCTGTTAAGTGGTCCTGGGGAACAGGAAAATAGGATACTTGCTAGGTTTGTTCCAAGAGAGAATGCTTAGTAGCCATTTTCATTGTTTTCACATATTCAGAAAAAAAAAAAAAAAACAAGAGGAAACTGTTTTACTCTCTTGCCATCTCTTATATTTTAAAGAAATACAAGGAAACATGGTTTCATCCATTTCTACAGATTAAGAGAGAAAACAAGACTCACATTAACAAGTAATATAGCTACATAAAAATATACCTTAGTACTAAATTTATTTTAGTTGTTAGAATCAACTCATTAACATTGTCGAAATTCAGATTTTAAGTTTTTTTTTTTTTCTTAATTTGAGAGAGCACAAGCAAGGAAAGTGGCTGGCAGAGGGAGGAGGGAGAGGGAGAAGCAGACTCCCCACTGAGCAGCACACCCCCCACCCAGTGTGGAGCTCTATCTCAGGACCCTCAGATCATGACCTGAGCCGAAGGCAGATACTTAACCAACTAAGCCACCCAGGTACCCTCTAAATTTAGATTTTAGATAACTACTTGGGTTCAGAAAGGACACTGCATTTCTTGAAGAATTTCTGCATTAATAGTCAGTGCCTCTCTTTTCTGTGGGGGTGACAAGAAGGGGATTCTCTCTTCATACAGCTTCCTTTCCTTAGGAGTCAGATCCTTCTCTGGGTCTCTGATAGAGAAAATCCCCCCTTTCCTCCAGGAGAGGCCAAGCTTTCTGTGTTGTCCTCATTTTAAAATCATGCCTCACAATATGACCATAGTTAAGGCCAAATATTTGAAGATAGATTTGTATAGCAGTTCTAATATACTCAGATACCTGGTTTCTACCATTAATATTAAAGTATATAGATTGTCTTTTATGGTAGAAAATCTATAAGGCATCAACATTAACATTGATCATACAGCTTTCTGCTTTAGTTTCCATAAAGAATGAGTTATGCCAGAGAAGATACTTAATTCCTTTACTCCAGCATTTAGGAAGTTATTGCTTTTTTTCCTCTTGTGTATCTACATTGCACAATTTATGGAAATATTTGAAATACGATGTTGATCTACTGCTTACCAAATTATGGTAAATATAAAATAGGAAATACCATATTTTAATAATCATTACCTTTTATTCAATAAACATGATTAGTAAGAAAAATAACAATGAAATATTTTATATTTGCAGCCTGCCTTTGAAATACTGTAGCATAATTGTGAAACATTTATGAGTCACTGAGTGACTTGTGGAAAATACAAGCAAGGAAAAGAAAACATTATAAAACATTTCTATGGCTCTGACAATGTCATGGGGAGGGTGTGGACATGAGCAGTTTTTATGACTACAAGTTAGAGCATTTTAAATTCTACAAATTGTTTAAAAATATTTTAAAACATGTTTTTTTATGTTTTGTTGAGATTTTTACAGTCTTCATATAACCTCATTATCCCAAACAATGTGAGGCAATTATATCAAAATTTTTTCCCCAGATTTATCTGAGTTTCTACAACAAATTTCTCAGAATTAATGGGTGTATTTTAAAAAATATTTTGGATTAAAAATTAGATATTTTAGTTCTTCATTATGTTGCTAGATAATCATTGGTAAATATACTTGCTTTCTTTACTATGAAATATAAATCTATTTGCAAACTTCTCATTTTTTTGTTAACACTAACATCCTTAATTCAAATGGATCTTCTTTCTTTTTTTTTATTAATTTTTTTATTTTCTTTTTTATTTATGATAGTCACAGAGAGAAAGGCAGATACATAGGCAGAGGGAGAAGCAGGCTCCATGCACCAGGAGCCCGACGTGGGATTCGATCCCGGGTCTCCAGGATCGCGCCCTGGGCCAAAGGCAGGCGCTAAACCGCTGCGCCACCCAGGGATCCCTGGATCTTCTTTCTTAAAAGTGAGAAGATCTGAATCTAAGTGTTTTTACAGTCTGCTATTGATATGAGCAAATGTCCAACCTTGACTTCGTTTCTATCTTTTTTAAAAAATGACTTTTATTTAATTTTGAGTTAGCACTGAAAATATTCTTTATATTTCAAAATGACTACTTTAAGATTATTCAAATAGCATCATATGAAAGATATAAAATATGCAATTGGTACGGTAATCCCTAAGAAAAAATCAAGTTATTATCATGTCTTAAGTTAGTCAGCAGCTTCTTAGGATAATATAATTATGAACAAACTTTTGCTATTATTTTGGGGTATATTGTAGTTGTATTTCATGTACTTTCCTGAAAGGGTTCTCCAAACTGAAAACAACTTCTAGAACATGAAGTATTCAACTATAGGAAAAGCAGAGGAAAGTGTTCCCACATAACATCTAAAATATGTCATGTTCAAATACCATCAGGAAGCATTTCAAACTTGGATCACTGTGTTTTTTAGAATTAATTTTATGGCAAGAGTCTGAGATGTGGGCATTTTAAAACTAAGTAAGTGAGCTTGGATGACATGTTCATTTTATTCTGACCGAATTTTGTCAGTAGCCTGGTTAGTGGACTAGTCTGTGTAATTCAGTTACCATGGAAATCATACATACTTTTTTGTTATAGACACTATACAGTGTGATCAATGAGACTCTGAAGCATAAAAAACATTGTATTAGAATACAATTCAGTAGAAGTG
This sequence comes from Vulpes lagopus, assembly GCF_018345385.1. NCBI lineage: Eukaryota > Metazoa > Chordata > Mammalia > Carnivora > Canidae > Vulpes > Vulpes lagopus. The sequence goes on along the minus strand of NC_054825.1, from coordinate 108,227,566 downwards.
TACTTCAAAGAGACAGAAGAAGTGTATAAAATTTCTAACTGTGAAAAGGAACTTGCTTATGTATTTTTAAAATGAATAATAGTACTGTATCATTGTATATTGAGATACCACTGGATCTATTTCAAAGATTATAACAAGTTTGTTTAGAGTTTTCAGTCTTTGCAATATATCAGGATTACATTTTTTGTAAGTATATACACTTAAGATAAAACATTGTAGCTGTCTACTCAAAATATGCAAAAGCCACATCATTTTTTCAGAATTCTTTTGGGAAGTATTTGGGCAAAAAGGTTGAAGAGTGTTGCTTCCAAGGCATGCCTTAATCACTTGATTGTTCTAGGATAAATGATCTATAAATGAAATCAACATCAAACCTTTTGAATATTTACCAAAACTTCCCTTTCTGTGTTGAAACCTGTTCCTGCCCATGGACCTGCCCCAACAGGCTGTGAATTTTCCAGTGGTGGTAAGCACCCTTAACTTTGAGCCAGTGTCCTTCCCCTTAGCTTTCAGGGTCCTAGCGTGCACACTTTATGGCCTCATTATGTACTCATGTGTCTGGTCCCATGGAAGCTACTCAAGGGCAGAGATCCTGTTTATGAACAGAGGAGGACCTCTGCAAATGTTTGCCAAACTCAGTAGAATTGTATTGTGAGGTTTCCTATTAAGTTTACTGACTATGGGAAATCCAGAGATGGCACCAATGTTTCATGTGTGGACTCTATAAGTAAAGTTTGTAAGTTGGTCTGGATTTTTTTGGGAGGGCGGGACAGAGAGAGAGTACACATGTGCGAGCTGGGGAGGAGAGGGAGAGGGAAAATCCCAAGCAGGCTCCACGCTCAGCACACAGCTCAAATGAGGGCCGGATCTCATGGCCCCTAGATCATGACCTCAGCAGAAATCAATCAAGAGTTGACCACTTACCTGACTGAGCCCTAGATGCCCCCTAGGTGCCCCCTGGATGGTTTTTATTATTGCTAGATTGTTTGCCAGACATGCAGCATTCTACCAAGTGCTGCTTAGCCTTTCTTTGAAAGCATGAAATACAAGTGCCATCCAGTTGCATGTGATCTGCTCTTGGTTTCATTTTTTTCTTCTTCTGTGTGCAACTAGTTCTAAAAAGCATGCATTTGCCCCCATTGGTTTGACTGGTTGGGGTTTGCTTTGGACCTTTCTGACTTTACCTCTATATTCCTGCTCTGTTTTTTTGTTCTTCGTAATTAACCCTTACCTATGTTTTGCACACATTTGCTTTTCACAGTTATATGCTAGCAGAGTTTACCATTCGCTGAGGTGGTGTCCAGCAACACTTCTCCCTCCTTGGGCCAGTTGCCATACTGCTTGCTAGCATCCCTCCCCAAGGGGCCCTGCATTGCATGTCTCTGACCTGCAGAGAGGGCTCAAAGCCTGTGTCCTGGGGGTTTTGTGATGGCACTGTTAGCTGACTTCTGAAGTTTCTCTACATGCATTCTGAGACTGTGTTAGATTTCACCCTCTCAGAACTTCCACTGTGCAGAGATTCATAATAATCAAATGGAAAGTTATTTTTTATTGCACTAAAGTTTTCTCTCTTCATGCCCCACTCTTCATCCTTCTGAATATGTATATATTTTACTTTTGTCCTACTTTACGTAAAGCTGTGAGTTATGCTGAAGAAAACCAAGATATTTGCTTGGTTTTATTTCCCTATCAAGTAATCATATATCTAGTTTGTGCTTATCTAATCTCCAGGGCAGAAAAGTAAATAATACTTTTTTTGGCAATGTCTTTTTTATTACTTGTAGATGCTGAAGCTGTGGTATTTGGAAGCAGGCAGATTTGGAATAGGCAGATGGTGATCAATTCTTTAAACTTCCAAAGGATATCTCTGTTGGGCCAAAATGATTATGGGTGGAACCCACCCTAAAAAATCAGCTTATTACTCAACTATAAAAACCCCACAGGACCAGAAACATGAACAATGAACTGAATATTCATCACAGAGCAGAATCTTAGGTAGTTGCCAGAAGATCTATTCTTGAAACACCTCTTCCTAAAATGTACCAGGTGAATACATGGATAGATGTGTCCAGTGAGTAACATTAGCTTACCTAGTCTACAGAGCTGTTAGGAGAATCAGATGACATCCTAGTTGTGAAAACTCTTGGTAAACTGTGAAGTTTTTATGCATGTATTTGTTATTATTGGAATCTCCTCTTGTTTGTTCTAGTGTGTGTGTGTGTTTTAATATCACTAAAAACAGTTTTCTTTCTAACAGTAGATCTGAATTAGAATGTAGGTCAAAAAATCACTAATTTGGTTATTACTACAAAGAGGATTGAATATTCATTTCACACTTGGTATATAATTGTCAAAATTGTTATCTTTCATTGCTGACAGAAATTGCTGCTAAATTAGCTTAACTAAATTTTTTTTTTTTTTTTTTTTTTTTTTTTTTTTTTAGCTTAACTAAATTTAAACTTAAATCCCTAATGGATTGAGTACCTCCAGGTAAACCCCTTGCTCCCAACTTATTGATTGTGGAAAAAAATTACAACTTGTATTTTTAGGTAATATTTGATATTAAGGTTTAAGGGTACATAGAAGAGATATATGAATCCAATCAAATGTTTCTGTCAGTCATTTGTATCCTTACAATAATACTTTTAAAATTGCATCATTCTCCATGTATATTTCAGGCCATGTTTACCTCTCTGTGTCCATTTCCATTTCTAATGATTTCTTAACAACCATTGGAGCTGAAAGCCTCAATCACATGCAGCCTGATGTCAGAGCCATGCCATTCAGGATGTGGCCTGTGCTCCATTCAGAGAAGCACCCTCCAGGTTACTATTGTGTCTAAGGTATCATCAAACATGGTGACTTTGGAACTAGCTAGCTCCTAAGCTGAGAGACTAGTTTATGTGAGTTGTGGGGTAGGTAATACAAGGAGCCAGCCGTTCCCACATGTCCAGAATGATCATCATCAGGCTAGTGTGTGCCCAAAGGTGTGCTCCCAAGTGGCATGTTGTGTCTGTGCCATGCATGTGGATCACAGTGTTGTTTTTGTTTACCGATTTACTTATAATAAAAAAGTTCTCAAGAGCACTGATTAAAGCTGGATCAGTCTGTAGGGTATGTCAGTGCTTCTTAGAGGTTTCATTATGACTCTCACTGTTTTCATTACTCTTCATTAAGACTGGAGCCAGGGATTTGTTGGCAGTGTGTGCTTCAGTGAAACTGATTTAGGTTGTAATCCCATTCAAGACTGGTGGACAAAAGATTCAGATGGAAAGTGGCAAGAAAGCCTGAACAATCAATGCAGGCTTTGCAATGTCTTGTAGCCACTTGTTTTCTGCTTTATTGGTTTACTTTCTTAATATAAAAAGAAAAGTAGCTAACTTTACAGATAAAGTTGATGTAATGTTGTAATTAAGATTATTACTTTCACTTTTCATTTAGTAGATGTATCAGCAGGTATTTTAAAATTTTATGCCAGATATTTTCTTCCCTTTTGGAAAATAATCTTGATGACATTTTTATGGTTTCAGAAGTTAAAAATTATTCCTAGAATATATTACTGTTAGACATGAGCAATGAAATATTTTTTCTCTATATGTTGGAAAAATTCCATAATGAGCATTTATTACTTTGCTAATAATGAAAAAGGAAGTATACATTTTATTTTAAAGAAAAAGGCAAGAAGATAATTACTCTACAATAAAGCCATCTTGGACTTTTTAGATGGCTTCACACACACTGTTACACACACCAAAATTTTATCAGGCAGAAAATAACTAAAACATTTACTTTATATTTCTTTGATAAGTTCTTTAATCCCTAAGGAGTTCTCCCTTATAATTGAAAGCTCTTGAAGTGGGTCCAACTTAAAAAATTGTTTATTTAATATGTTAGGTGTTTATTTAGTACACCTATGTGCAGAATACTATGGTAGATGCTGTTCAAAATATGAAGATAAATTATAATGCTACTGTGACAAAAACAAAAACATAAAACAGCCAGTGTGTTTAAATGTGTGTGCATAACAACCAGCCGTTTTAATAGAAGAAAATGAAGAACAACAAGACCTGATTTCATGTAATGACTGAAAATATTAAGTACAAATTCAAGTATCAATAATAAGCCCAAGTTTATACTTACTTTTTAAATATGTCTTTTTGTAAGGGGGATCTGGGAAAACTTGGGTTATAATTATTGTTATTTAGTTGCACCATAAAAACAGCTGCTTTGATTGTATATTGCAAATAATTTCAAACAGAAAGAAAATACTTATAATGTTAAATTTTAAAAAAGGCAAAACAAAACAAAACAAAACCCCCATGTACTTAGCTTATTAGTACAGCTGTTTAAACACACAGTTATTACAACCCTTGTTCATCCCTCCACCCCTGCCCCAGGAGTGTGAACGAGGGAAAAAAAAAATGACCATGAAGAAAAAAAAATCAAAATGAAGAGTCTGTGGTTTTGGACAATAGAGGCTTTAGATAGTAAAAAACAAAACAAAACAAATATAAACATCTATCCCCGTGGAGGCAGCTGGTCCCTCTCCAGATCTTGTGTGGAAAAGCTGCTCTCCAAGCCGTAAGACAGTGCAGAAGAGAGTAGAGGTGCAGGGCATGCCTTTGAGTGGTTTATATTCCAATTGTAAATCTAAAGAGAGAGAACAAACACAACCAAGATATAAGCTGTTTATAATGAAATAATGGAGAAGAGGGCAAAAAAGTATAATAGTGGTATTTAATAAGTCTGCGTAGGTCTGACCCCATGTAGAAATACCTCCATAAGGAAAGTATAGTAGTGGTATACTGTTGGTGCTGCCTTATAAGGCTTAAGAGACTGTATAGAGAACACTAACTTTGTCATAAAATGTAGCTTCCCAGGCACATTGTTTTGACCAAATCACAGAATTCTGGCTGGGGCATATATAACAGGATCAGATTGATGAGCCACAGTGATAAAGGTAGAGTGTGTGCAGGAAAGAAGAGGTGTAACAGTGGATGACATTCAGTGAGAGGATGGTGACAATGTCTCTTTATCCTGTCCCCACACATGATAGTGACAGAACTAACTGAAGTACCCTCCATATGCCAAGGGCCACACCGGGTGCTTTATTTATGGTCTGGGCTATTCATTTGAGAAAACTGAGCTCTGCTCTCATGAGGCAGAAGCTAGGATGATGCATGAGAGTGCAGCCTAGGTCCAGTGCCAACTTGCCTGGAGAATTCTGTCTCATGAAATGCCCATTTTCCTGTGAAACTTAGTTGCTTTTAAAAAGCCTACTTTGGAAGGAACCTGGGTGGCTTAGTTGGGCAAGCATCCAACTCTTGATTTTTGATCTCGGGGTGTTGAGATGGAAACCTGCAGCATGATCTGTGCTGAACATGGAGCCTGCTTAAGATTCTCTCTCCCTCTCACCCCACCCCTTACGCGCTCTCCCTCTCTCCAAAAGAAAAAAAAAATCTTAGTTTGATATTGCTTGCTACTTTTGTGGTTAATGTGAGGAGTGGTTCAATCATCCTAGTCCTTGCTAAGGAATCTCCATCCTTCACCCTTAGGTTGTTGTTATGGTCTTACTCACTTTCCAAGTCAAGAACAGTACTTGTACCTTTATCTCAGTAAAACTCATTTAGCTCAAATAATTCACCTTGCTACATAGTTTTTTTCCAGAGGAAATAAGGAAAGTTTCTATTTATTTGTGATATTGAGAGCCCAAGTTATAAGAAGGATGTTTAATCTCCTTGCAACATAGATAATTACAATTTTCCTCCTTTTTGATCTGCATAATTCAAGTGACTTAAGGGTTCCATTTTACTTACTAAAATTACTGTCTTTCTGTGCTTATCTGAGACAGGTTGTTTTGTAATTGTCAAGGAGGTTTATTTTGAAATTCGCAAAGATAAATTGCTGTAACTTGATTGATAATCCATTATACTTATATCTAATAACATATTACACATATATAATAATTATCAGGTTAATCTGTTCTTATTTGATGATAAGATAATGTAAGGTTACTCTGCTTATCATTAATATATTGCCATTATTCTGTAAGGGGGAAGGGCCTAACCAGTCCATGCTTCTGTTTTTTGATGGTTGCCACCAGATCTATAAGCAATACTAGTTTTTGTATGAGTGACAACTGTAGCCACAGACTTTAATGGGTGCTGCTTCACACCTGCTTTATGTTTCTATTAAAATGTACCTCTTTACTAAAATAGAAAAATGAATAAATCATATCCTTCCTCCACTTGGATATAGTTACTTTAGTGCATATATCACACTGTACAAGTTACTTTTATATATGACTGTGAGATTACTGGAGCATTGATATCAGGATTATGTCTGCATCACTAGGATTCACCACAGTGCCTCTGCCATGTGCATAAGACACTCAGGAAGCGCTTAGTGAACTAAATTTAATTCTATAAATAATCAAGAGCACTTCTTTTCATTGTAAGCTTTAACATGCCAGATATCTTTTGGTTTATGTCCCCTCCCCCCCTCTCTCTGTGTGTCTCTGTTTCTTTCTTTTTCCCTTTCAAACGCATTTACTTGCACAGAGCTTCTCTTTCTGTGTCAGGAAAAAAAAAAGTCATTCATTTACTTGATTAGAAATCCTGTTTGCCTCTAGATTTAATATGCACAGCTGTAAAATTAAAGCTCAGCTTATCGCCCCTCATGGTGATTTCCAGTCCTGAGCATTGTGACTTTTCCCTGCTCTAACTCATGATCATATTGGGAGAGTTACACAGTACATTTTTCCCTTCTGAGACTACCAGGATACTCACTTGCCAACCAGATATGGTCATGGGCGGTTATGTTACTCCATCCAGTAGTGTATTTAGATTTAACATTTTGAAAGACCAGTATCCATCATAATACCTTTGGCCCCTCCATAAGGTTCAAGTAGTAGGTGTATTTAAATTTCTTTTTATGAAATAGAAACATCTTTTCACATAGTGACTATTGAAAAGCAATAACTTCTGAGATGCTGATAATCAGGATATTATCAAATCTGAGTTACTTGCAATTCACATCTTCTTAACTTTGTCTACTGCACTTCTGTACTTTCTCCCTTATCACCCAGTGGATAAAGAGTCAGGTCAACTGATTGTGAGTCTTGGCCATTCTGGTACTTATGTAAAATTGGGTTAGTTACTTAGCTTCCATGAATCCAGCCCGTACTTCGGTAATATTGAAGATATTAATACTGAGATTATAAGATGGATGTGATAATTAGATAGCAAAGCTAATGAAGTATTAAGTGTTTTTCCCCTGAATGAGGCTATAGAAATAATTGCTAACATTCATGGAGCATTTATTCTTGCATCTTACTATTACTCATATTTGTACACTTAAAGAATTGTTGATAGAATATAAAAATGGAGTTCTGGTAAGTGTGAAAACTAATTTTGTGGATACCAATGCCCAGCATACTTCATGATTCTTGGGTGACTTTGAGTGTTAATGTGAATAAATATGAATGGAATGGAATAATGAATGGAGCCAGAGAATTTTCAGGAATGTGGGATTGGTGTGAAAATCACAGAAGAGTTCAGTGCAGCCAGCCACCTGGTGATGAGGGAGATTTGATGCAAAAAGGAAATTGATTCATTTGATGGAGGGCATAGGACAGAAGTCACAGCAGTTTTAAGTGTGCTGACATATTTACTGTGGTTGAATATTAATTTTCCTTCAGACTATCACCTGGTCTAAAAGCAGCTATATAATTATCATCTGATAAAAAGAAAACATAATTTTTAGTACAGATTAAGAAAGGCGTTATTTGGTTGGTCTTAAAAGTTAAATAACTTAAGATAATCTGCTATAATACTTCTATAGTAAATGCCCAAAATTTGTCATATGACTGGCTTTCTCTTTCCTAATCATTTATGAAGTTGAATATCATGATATTAAGATGCAATTACATTTGTTACCTGTGATTTAGTTCTGCCTCCTGGATCCTGAAGCAAGTGGTATTCTAAATATTTGTGCCTAGTAAAATTCTTACATATACTATTCCTTATCAGTAAACAACTATGCTTAAATTCTTTTAGAGGCAGGGCAGCAATCCACATAGTGATAAACTCAAGAGTTGACTTTATTGATTCACTGATTAACAGAGTAAAGGCATATCAGATAATATTTTGTGTAGAGTATGCATTCTGTATTCCCTGCCCAGGTTGGCATAAATCGGTTTAGCAACAAAACAGCATTAAAGCTCCCAGTACTTCAGTCAGTGGAGACTTCTAAAAATATTTGGATATTAGTGGTGGGTTATGTATGCATGACTTTCTGAGATTTGCTTTATTTTTATTTTTTAAAAATGTTTGTTTTAGAGGACAACTTGCTTAATTGGTATTTCTTTCCATTGGAATGGTAGACACCCTTCTTTGTATTCACAGAGTTGATGGGTCTTGCTGCTTGTGAGAGGGTTAACTCTTTGGAACGGCTGCCCTCTGGGAGAAAGAAAGCATCCACAGAGCCTGTGAGTGATAGAGCATTACTAAGTCCACATATCAATCACGGAATAATTACTGGATTCGTCAGTGACAAATGATTATGCCATTTAAGGAAAGCCTTGAGGAATAAGCTTGTTGTTCTACCAGCAGTCAACTCTTTTGGGTAGGAGAGCACTATATTCTTTCACAGGTGGGGTTTTTGTTTATTTACGTGTGTGTATGTGTGTGCACGTGCACACTTATTTGTACATATGTGTGGAAAAGAAAGCCTGGGAGCTTGGAGTCGATCATCCACAAAGAATTCCTCACAGTTTTGTGGTATGGTAGCTACTCTTACTGTTTACCTCAAAGGCTGGCTAAACTCTGAAGCTCTCTCTAGCTTCTGCCACATAGAATGGTTGTGTTTTCACAGGTATTTTCTTTATGTATAGCTAGAATGCATAGCAAAACAGTAACTTAAAGGATTATTGCTCTTTCTGCTGAATTTAATATTATTGGCAGACATTATAAGGTACTATTTTAAAAACATCCAAAAGTCTTTGGAGACCTGTTGCATACCCAACACTGTGGTAAATCTTGGGTGGGATTTAAAAGCTTAAGTTAATAAGGTAAACACAAACCATGTAGCCATCAAGTTGGACTCTTTTTAATAAAATGCAAAAAGAACTGAGTTGAGTAGCCTGTGACTTGTTTTATAAGGATAAAGCACTGCAGACATTGTCAGGTAAACTTGAACCTGGTCCTGGAAATGGATTTCTATTTATAACCCATCTTTTCTTTCAGGGACTCTTGGACTATCTCTGTAGCAGCATAAACCATGTGAAAACAAAAAGACAGGGACCATAATCAGGATCTGTTATCCTCAAAATTCTTAGTTTCTGAAACTAGAACGAGCAGGTGATTCAGAAAATTTAGTCAGCTTTGATGTGTTTGAAGTATGGACATGCATTTTTATTCCAACATATTCTGTTTTGCATTTTAAAATATTAAGGCTGATTTCTTATTAGTTTTAAGATCTGTAAAGCTGTGGGAACTTTGTAGAAGGACAAGACTTCCTCCTCCAAGGCCAGTTTTCATAAGTAATCTTGGAGCTCTCTGCTTCAGCGCTCTCTTCACAGATTGATATGTAATGTGTGAAATGCTTAATAATGCCATCAAAGAGATTTATATGTTTATTTATGTTTTACAGATAAGAGATTTAACCAAGGGGAATTTAAATGACTTGAGACTATTGTGGATAGCACTCTGTTTAGAAATAAATGATTCAAATTTTTATATATGTCTATTTAAACTTTTTGCTTTTACAACTCTTTGTGAGTGAGGTCATCTGCTTAGCACTGAGAAACATTAGTTTTCTCTTTGAGTTTTTTTGACTACCCTCTCATCAATGTATTCCAAATGTAAGTTGGATGAAAATGTGTGGATAGCTCAGTTAAACAAATTTCCTTTATTTTACCCACTTCTATCTGTTGGAAATCCAAGTTTAAGAATCTTTTTTTTTTATATGAAGATGTATGAGGGACACCTAGGTGGTTCAGTCGGTGAAGCATCTGCTTTGGCTAAGGTTATGATCCCGGGGTCCTGGGATTGAGTCCTGTGTTGAGCTCCCTGCTCAAAAGGGAGCCCGCTTCTCCCTCTGCCCCTCACCATGCTTGTGCTCTCTGTCTCTGTCAAATGAATAAATAAAATCTTTTTTAAAAGATGTATGAAATGACATATAAGAAGTTCCTCAGCAAAATCGAAAATTGGCTTCCTTTTCTTGTTGGGTCCATGACACTGGTGAGTTAGGAGTTTAATACGCATGCCCACTTTTTCATTAATTACCATAAAACTGCCTTGAATATTTTACTGTTCATTCTAAGTTAAATAATCTTTCAAAATCTCTCTTCAGAAGTAAAACACTTACAAATGAATCTAACCATCTCTTTGCCTTTCACTTAACCTCTTATATCTTGAATGCTCAGTATTCTTTTGGGGAAAGAAAATCAAATTTATATTAGTTTCACTCCTCTTTTTAGTACATTTAATCTTCTTGTTAGCCTTTGTGACAGTGTCTTAACTTAGTGTGGCACCCTGAGTGAACCTGCCGTGGCACTTTGGCTCTCTCTGGGTAAAGCCATTTCTGGCATTGACTTCATCCTTGTACCCAAGGAGCGTGGAATATTAATGTTTCCTTAGTTCAGCAAGTATGCTTGGCATTCCACTGTGTTTTCAGTACATATAGCTGAGTAATACATGTCTCAGGTTTTGCAGGGGAGGGGGAGAATTCTGAAGAAACAGGAAAAGCTCTGCACTCAGGGAGCCCTCGGGAGTCAGGAGCAGATGCAGTGCTAATCTGAGCATCAGATTTACCAATTTGCTGAGATATTTTACCTTTCTCTTTGCTGTTTGTGTGCTCCAAATATAAACAGTACAGCCAGAAGGTTTCTTTGGGAAAGGGGGCCTCCTCTACTTACCTTATTTATTGCCTAACAGAACACTTTTCTTGCCTGTTCCCAAATGTACTGTGGGGCATCTTAGAGGTTTTTCTTCTGTGCCTGCTGTTGTCACCATTGTACTATAGAACCTTGTCACCCCAAGTTACATTTGGTAATAACTGAATTGCCCACAATGCCCAGTCCTTCCTTAATGTTATTCCTAAATTTTCCAAAGTACCGTCTGATGTGATAGTTCCTGTCCTCTGGAAGTATATTGTCCCCCCTAACTGATCATTATGTAAATCACAAATCCTTTAGCTTGCCCCATGTATATCTGAATATATATTAAAAGGAGGATATAACACCAAGGAAATTATCTATAAATGAACATAAGTTTCTTGATAGGCCACATGTAATTCATTCAGCAGCTTATGGAGAATATGTTACAGGCTATTGCCTGTTGAGGTGAGGTTCTGAATATATGTAGATACATAAGATATGGCATATCTTTAAGGAACTTAGAGCCTGATAGGGAAGAAAGACAGGTAAACAAATTATTATGATACAAGCTAAGTAATAACTGTATGTGTGTGTATGTGTGCACACACACCTATGTGTATGTATGTGAATGTGTGTGTGTAGGTTTTGCCCACAGAAGAAAGGGTCACATAATCCACTACAGGAACTAGAAGTCAGTAAGGAGGAGATGATTAAAGTGAATTCTAAAGGACAACTAAGTATCTGCTAAGTGCAGTAGAGAGAAGATTCCACAGGACATTCTGGGTAGAAGTAAGCGCAGTTAGTGTCAGAGTCTGGGAACTAAGTGAGAGATTTGATAGAATTGAAATCTATCTTTGTCAGATTTGGAGAAGGAGAGAGAGGAAAATGGCCAGAAGGACAGGCCTTGGTTCCTAATATAAGAGGGAGAGCACTTCAGGACAAAGCACTCCTGAAATGGAAGAGTCTGGGAGAATGGTGAGTTTGGAGTCTGCTGGTGAGTACCGTTCTCTATGGAGCTCCAGTCCGAGTCAGGACAGGCAAGGTCACAATCTGTTGTACAGATCAGAGAGCTGAAGGTTAGATGGCTGGTTCCTTTTTATTTTTTTTTAAGATTTTATTTATTTATTCATGAGAGACAGAGACACAGGCAGAGGGAGAAGCAGGCTCCATGCAGGGAGCCTGACATGGGACTCGATCCCAGGTCTCCAGGATCAAGTCCCTGGCTGAAGGCAGCGCTAAACCACTGAACTACCCAGGGATCCCCCAGATGGTGGGTTTCTCATGAAGGTGTGATCCTCAAGAAATCAGGATCAGCACGAGACATGGAAGAGGAGGAAGTAATGAAGTTGGATCAGGGCCTCAGTTGTTCAGAGGTTCATGGTAGTTCTGACCTGTTCCCTAAGAAAAGCATCACTGTTCACTTGCTTTGCTGAAGGAGAATATGGTGTTAAAGCAGACTATGGAACATAGGATTCTGAGAGATAGGAAAAGTTGTTTGCGGTGTGCTGATTGAAAGATCGTATGTGGGTAAACTTTTCGAATAAGAATTGAGGGCCAGGATGCTTTTTAGTCTCACATTTCTGTATCAGCCTTGAATTTTTGGAGCTTAAGTTCGTTTACTTTTAGTAAAATTTGTTTTCCGTTTTCTAAGAAAAATAGGACATAAATTAGACCTAAGTGTGTGGGTTATTATTTTTTTTTTTTGGAGGTAAAATAGCTCTTAGAAATTTTGCATTTTGATGAGTTTAAATGAACGAAATGCAATCAGATGAACAGCCCTTAAAATACACTATGTATGAAAAATCAAATCAAGAATGCTTAGAGCAAAACATTTAAGGCTCTATTATATTGAAACCATTTGAAAAAAATTCTGAGTGATGAACAAATAGAATATGTGATCGGGTTTTAGAATTTAAAACCAGCATTTCTCTTTTCCATGGATGTATTACTTTCTCATTCTACATACAACTTTCCTAAATACATTGTCCTCAAAGCAAAATTATAATGGTGTTATTTTGATTATTTAGAGAAATACTTATACTTTATTTAAATATGTATAAAATACGGAAAACTTATAAAGTATAATGAAGACCACACTTATATTTACATGTAAGAGATAGCTTACTGTTAAACTTTTGTTTGCAGCTCTGCAAACAAAAGGTGTAAAAGGTGTAAAAGATGTAGACCATTTTAGGTGTACACCTATGGGCACCCACCCACACCCCTTTTATGTAATTCATATTTTTATTCAAAAAAATAGGCTTAAAAAATAGGCTTAAACCATATCTACATACAGTTTTGTAGATGTCTTTCCCTTAACAGATTAACATTTGGGTTTTAGATTTTTATGGCTAGATAGTATTTTATTTGACAATTTCCTCTAGATAAATCTCACTGAATTAAATTGCTAGTTTAAAGAACGTATTTAAAATTTTGACACATATTTCTTACCAAATGACCTTCTGAATGGGTTCTATCCCACCAGCAGTATTGGGAGTATGTATATTTGCAGACCCTCATCAACACTGACATTCATTTCTTTTTAATCTTTACCAGTTTTAGACATCACACTGGTATCTTATTATTTATCAAGTGGTTTGATTAAAGTCTCCCCTACATTATTGGTGCTTAATTTTTCTTGAGTTGTGTGTTTACAGTTACTGATTTTTTACTGATTTTTTTTATTGTGTATTTATCTTTTCCATGTCTGTTTATTGAAGCTTTTTCTGGATTAGAGGTATAACTGTCTTTTTGGTTATGACTATTTTTCCACTTGGTAATTTATCTTTTTATTTCGATAGGTGTGTGTGTGTGTGTGTGTGTGTGTGTGTGTGTGTGTGTGTATGTTTTGGCATACTGAAATTTTAGAGATTTAAGTAGTGAAATCTGTCATCATTTTTTTTCTTTTAGTTTTATCTTTAAGGTCATGCTTAGAAATGAAAGGCATTTATTTTTGACACTTTTGCTTTACTTGGAAGAAAGAAACTAAGCCTACAAATGGTAAATCTTCAGCTTGTAAGATTCCCTGAGAGCTGAGAGCTGTTGAAATCTGTCTATCTTCTCTTCTTTTTCAAAATTTACAATAAATAGTCTATTTTTTAAAGGAAATCAATGATTATTAGGAAAGTCTGCAGAATTCAAATATAATCTGAATATTTAACATTGGATAATTTTGTTTTTCTATCTGTGTAGCTGACCTTTATTCAAGTTAATTGTATCCCTAGCCTAGTACTGATTTTGTCTTCCTTGTGTCCAATTTCCTTGCCTATTTCTCAGTGTTTTTGGATAGCATGCAGTTTTAGATTTGAGTAATATTAATAATTATGCACAACTCTCCAAGGACTTCTGGTGTGATCTCTCTTTCCTAGGGTATTTGAAAATCGAGTTAGGAGAGGAAACTGCACACGCAGAGGTGCATGGGTGAGGGGGAGAGGACAGTACTGGGGGGAACGGGAAATTGCGGTTTAGTTACTGCAGACAGGATGAACAATGTAGGTAAGGATTGAGGCTGAAGAAGCAAGTATGATTCAAAGGACTCATTGAGCTTCATTATAAAGGTAATGACGCCAAGAAAGGTTTTTTACCAAGAGAAGAGATATAATCAAGATTCTTCTTTTATGGCTATGGTATGCAAAACTAAATGGACTGGTTGGAGAGTACCATGGGTTTAGAAGGCATAGATTATGTGCAGGTATTACACACACACACACACACACACACTCAATGTGGGGAATGAGAATGGAATTGGTAGAGCAGGGGATTTTATCTTTATTAAAATGTGAAACGTGAGTATCCTTTGAATTAGTACTACAAGCATGTATAACTTATCTAATTCAAATCACTGAAATTGAAATTAAAAAAGAGTAAAAACTTTATAACAAAAAGACAGTGAGCAGGAGAGGAACAGACCTAACTGGGATAAGCGGGGGCTGGTTAGAAGCTATCACAATGAGGAATTTGAAGAAGTAGACAAATTTGAATGAAGTGTGACTCTCAGGGGCGGCCAGTTCAGCCCCTGGCCCTGTGCCTGCTAGGCAGAGAGACACAGGCAGCCCTGCTGGGCCCAGAGGAGCAGTATCCTCACTGGAAAGACTGGATGGAAAGCATGTGGAGCTCAGAGTAATGATGTCCAGTGCTGAACTTGAAGGTAGGCCTGTGTTCCGTTCGCAGAGTCACTCATGTGAATGAGTGGTTCAGACTCCCACACCTCAGTATTCATTCTGTTTTGGAACCTGCCTGTAACCATAGAACATTATAAACATGGAATGTGAAGCAACCAGAAGGCAAAGGAAATATTTGTAAATACAATTAGCAGAGATGATTTTGAGAAAGGTAGGCAATTAAAGGATGATTTTTTAGATACTCGTTAACGTTTATGTCTGACAACTCACATTTAAATGAAATATTTTTGTTACCTTTTATTGACTTGCATAACTTTATTAATGAAAAGGGGCAGATGTGCAGATAACAAATAAAGGAGAAATACTTGGGGCAAGGGGAGCAGCAACAATTGCTTTGTTTTGATTTAGATAACACAAGATTTGTGAGGCCAATTGCACAGTCACTGCAATGTAACTTTTCTTTTTTAAGAAATAGATGGGCAATAGATGTTTTTGCGATAGATTTTAACCATGATTTCTTGATTGATTTTACTGAAAGACCTAGTAAGATTCCTTTAATGCTTGCTTTTCAATAGAACTAATTAAATAATATTTTTCTTTCCAGGTAGGGAATTTTATTGTTAAATAGAGACACACTGGAGCAAATATTTCAGTGCCCCCAATACTGTAAAAACTGGTATTTTCCCCAACGAAGATGTTTCAGTGACTCTACCTAGGGACACAGAGATGTCTGTCTACATATGGCTCATCAAGTCAGTAATTTGGGTGCTTTGACAAGTGTGCCATTCTGTTATCTTCATTCTACAGATGACAGAACCATAGGAAGGAAGGAGGTTAAATGGCTCATCCTGGATCACAAAGCAAATTAATGTCAGAGCTCAGTTTAAAATCTTGTGTAAGTCTAGGTATGTTTTATGTAGCCGTAGATTCTTTTTCATGAGTATTAAGTGTTTGTTCTGCAGTAATATAAAAATTCGGACAGTAAAACCTGCATGCTTTAATTTTTGCAAGATGTTATAGTGAAGAATAATTCAGGATGTGGATTTTTCTGGGAAAGATAACTTCTTCAGCATGGCTACTGAAGGGCTAGGTTATGTTCTGACCTTTGCAACCCACGTGGACATTCACAGGCACCTATATGACAGATAAGATCACTCTGAAAGTAGACAATAGAGGATAAGATCTAAAGTGAAAGATACCAAGATTAAGGCTGGACTGAAGGAAGGGTATTCTTTTTTTTTTTTTTTAAGATTTTCACTTATTTATTTGACAGAGAGGACAAGCAGAGATGGAGAAACAGACTCCCCACTGAGCAGGGAGCCCAACCTGGGGCTCGATCGCAGGACCCTGAGATCGTGACCTGAGCCGAAGGCAGACACTTAACCTACTAAACCACCCAGTGTCCTGGGAGGTTGTCTTTTCTATCACAGCAGAAGGTGAAGTGGACAGCACCATTGCTGTGGTGAATAAGTTGCGAGAGGGCAGAGAAGGATAATCTTTCCTACCAGTGACCTCTGTTTTCCCAGTAAAATAGGAAGCAAGAGGCGTTTTGGGGCCCGACTTGGTTAGATTGGTTGCTTGTAGATGAAAAGGACTATCATGTTGCCATGTTATACTTTAGTCCATGGGAGTCAATCTGTACTGCAGATAATTGTGTTTCTCAAAGGCTACACATCTATGATACATGACCAAAAAGAAGTCCTGGAGAGTTTGAGCTTCATGATGCTGCACTTGATTGCTATTGGTCTTCATTTAATTGCACTTTTTTTTTTTATTTACTCTTTACCTGAAACCTGCAAGGACAGACCAAATGATATCTGCCACAGAGCTACGGTGTCTCTATATAATCACTGTGCTTGTTTTTACAAATGCATAGGAAGGCTCATCATCTATAATCTGAAGCACAGCTGTGTATGTTTCCATTCAATCTGCTGGTGTCTGCTAAGGCCAAGCTCTGAAAATGGAGGTTGCTGCTTGTATTGAGCTTAAAGACAGATGGCAAATGATGAAGACAATGCACAGAACAACAAATAAGAATCTTAGATATAAATAAGTGTCATAAAGAGAATAGGGCAATATGAGAGGTAAGAGGACACTCGGGATGGTATACATTTAGATCATTTTGGCAGGGTGGGCTTCACAGAGGACATGGCTCTAGATCTGAATGACAGGTAGAAGGAAGCCATGGTGTTTTATGGAGGTGGGAAGAACAAGATGGGAAGCATTATTAAGGGAGGTTGTTGGGAAAAGAAAGAGAACCATTATAGCTGGACTCCGTGAGGAGGAAGCTGACAGGACATGAGGTCATGGCCCAGAACTTTCATGACCCTGAGACCTAGGGGTGGAGGTGGTGTTCAGTCTAAAGGCAATGGAATGCAGCTGAGGGTTTTAAGCAGGGATATGGTCTACTCTGAATTAAAAATTTAAAGATCCCTCTAGTTGCTGTATGGAGAATTGACTGAGAGCAGTGGGAAGTTGTCTTAGAAGGTTGAGGGGAGATGATGATGCCTTTGGCGAAGTGGGAGCTGCAGAGATGGACAGAATGGGCGAATTCAGGGCATTTTAGGGAGGTAAAGAGGCCTTCTGATGGACTCAGTGTGGAAGGCAGAGTGAGAGTCAAGGATGACTGGTAGGACTTGTGGCCTTTTGTTCTAGTAAAGCTCTTCTCTTTTTATTTTTATTTTTTTAAGATTCTATTCATTTATTCATGAGAGATACACACAGAGAGAGGCAGAGACACAGGCAGAGGGAGAAGCAGGCTCAACAATGCAGGGAGCCTGACATCAGACTCTCGTCTCCAGGATCACACCCCAGGCTGAAGGCAGTGCTAAACCGTTGAGTAAAGCTCTTCTCAATAAACAATAGGGATAGCATCACAGAGCAACTGTTGGATGTTTACCAGACTTCTTTAGGGATTGTTTTGACCATTTTATAGATGATGACACTGGGCCCTTCAGCCATCTTCCCAAGGTCACTCTACTGATGAATGTTGAAACTGGGAGTCACTTTTCAGTGACTCTGAAAGCCAAGTCACTCTGAAGTAAGTCAGAGCCTCCTCCTCCTCCACTGAGTCATGTTGGCTGTGTCCATGTATGGCTGAGAAAATGCATGTCTATCAGCCCCAGTTCTGCTCCTCATTTTCTCAACTTAGGTGGGAGCATAAGCATTCTGACACCCAGGCTTTAAACAGAATATGTATTTATAGGGTTTTAGATGTCAGAAGGAAACCCTATTATCTCTTCTGCTCCCTTTCAGGCCCAGAGATAGGCGGTATCCTCCACGTGGCTTTGATGGCTGGCATCCCTCTGAGACAGGAACAGAGGCTGATGTGCTATCCTCAGATGGACTGGACTGTATCCAGACCTCTCTACATTCTGGGCCTTCTCCAGGACCCCAGAGTAACTATACCCAAGGAAGTCCCTGGGGAGACCAGAAGGCTCTCAGAGCAAGACCCTGAATGTTGGCTTTATCTTCTAGGCTTTTTGACATCACAGAGAGGAGACCCATTCAGACTAATCACCTCCTCACTCTAATTGGGTATGGAGGTGAGTGATGGTCAAGATAATTCCAATTGCTGAACCCTTGGTTTGCATCTGGAATGCCTGCTTGCTTGTTTTTTCTTTCTTTTCATTCTCTTTTCTCTGTTTTAAAAAATCTTTTCTCTCTCTCTCTCTCTGTCTCTCTTTAAAATAGTCTAAGATGGCACTATAGGCTAGTAAGTCTCACACCTAATGGTTAATACTTTATCAATAGTGCTCATTAATGACTAATCTGCTCTTCTGGTTCTCTTCACCCTTCTCTTGCTGTTTATCCTGTGTGCCTTTTTGAAGCCCTCTTCCTTGTCTGGCATATGTATCCTAGGTGACTTCAACCACATCCATATTCTAACACATCACAGATATGCTGAATGCTTTCTGCATCTTAGCTGCATGCCAGGGTTTTCCCTGGTGCCAGCGTATATACTTGCCTGCTGGACACCTCTTCCTGGGTGTCCCCCAGACACTTCAGATTCAGCTAAAATCATCGTCTTTGTCCTTCGATCTGTTTCTGCTTTCTCATTTGGTGAAACCACATTCACTCAGGCCTCCATGCTGAGTTTTCTGTATTTTACCCTTCTTACCTCTTCTCACCAGTCACAAATTTTACCTACTTCAAGTCTGTCAAGCATTTTTTTTTCTTTTTTTTGCCCCTACCACTGGCCCTAATCTGGTTCTGTATCCTCTTTTATTAGATTCTTTTAAATTAGCTAGCTATCAGCTTTCTACCTTCAGTCTTCCTCCTAAAGATCAATTCCCTACTATAAAGCTCTACTTGTAATACGAAAAATATGACCATGGCATTCCTATGCTTAAGACTGATAGCCACTGTTGCCCAAAGAATAAAGCCAAGCTCCTTAATGTGTAAGGCCCTCCATAGTCTGACCATCCTACCACTGAGCTTTATCTCCATCACGCCTTGCATTATTGTTAACACCAAACTGATTTATTTACACACACTCTATGCTGCTTCTCACTCTTAAGCCCTGTTCTCATGATCTCCTTTCTTGACAACCCTCAGCCCACCAGGTAGGGCTCAAATCAGGTGTTACTCTCTTACAGAGTCTTTTCTGGTGCCTGAAAATGCCCTTTGTTATCATCTTCATTATTATTCCATTTTGGTGCCTTAATACCCAGTGGGCATCTCTATCACTATACAGACTATAATGTTTTATAATTATCTGTTTGTCTGTTTGCTTCTCCCTCTGTGCCTTGAGAGCAGCTTATTCATCTTAGTGAAGTTTCTGAAAAAGAGTGGGCATTTAGTAAATACACACTGATTAAATTAAATGAGTGAGTATTGGCAATTGATATTTATGCCATTTTTTGGGTAACACATTAATATAATCTGTAATTTATACTGCAGAGAAATGCCAAATGTAAAAAAATAACAAGGCAGGACATTTTAATGAAAGAAAAAAAAACACCAGAAGAGAGTCATGAGATTGGTTCCAATTCATGATTTGTAATACATTGGATGTATGACCTTATTAAAAATCACTTGATTTCTGAGGACCTTGATATTCATGTTTGTGAAATGCAAGGCATTGCTCAAGTACAACCCAGAGATCTGTTTGGTCTGCATTTCTTTAAGCTTCTGGGTGTTTATTATATTACTTCGATACTTCTGTTTCCAATTGGAAATTGTCACGTGTTAACCCTTTATGGACCTGCAATCAGTTTAATGACTCTTCATTTAAAATCATCATGAATATATTGTTGAGGATGATATTTAACTCAAGCCTGTACTATATATATTCTTTTTTAGTTATGATGCTGAACACAGTCAACTGACCACAGTCAAGTAAAAACTTTTTAAAGGCTCTTCCTATATTCAGAAACAAAGGTAATCTTGTGGTCCTTCACTTAATGAAATGCAATCTTTGAAACCTAATTATAGCCTCTTCATTAATGAGTGTGGTAGAGGAAAGGAATTCACTGTTAATGTAGTTGACAAGTATGTCTGTCCCTTTCTGTCATCATATTAATTGGAAATGAAATACATGTAAATATAAATAAAAGTTTAATAATAATGGTCTCAAATATTAATTGAGTTTGCTTCTTATGATCTCTCTGTGGCTGTTGGTTAGACAAGTCACTTTGCATGAAAGAAAGTGGAGGCTGGAGAAGTTAATCATGGTCATAAACTGGGTCACAGTAGTTTGACAAACTTAGGTAATTGGAGATGTTGTTTTCATTCCATTACCTTGCTTTCTCACATATGGGAAAATGTTTGTCTCCTATTCCCATCTCTGTGAACAAAAATTTTGACAGCAAAATATCATTAAGATGCGTGTTTCTGATTGGTGAGGTATATTTGCAAGGAATAAGGGGCTGAGAAGCAGGTGGAAGCGTTTCTAAAAAATAATTGTGGACATATAGGAGGCATAAAAATGTGCAGTTTGTATTGTGAGCTTCCCTGTGGCTATTACCTTTTAGAGTACTGCCATACCTGGAAGACATGAAGAGATGAGGCTTCCCCTTTCACTAGTGGTTCCAGCATAAAAGAAGGGCCTCAGCAAGGAGGAGTTGGAGCCTTTCCCTAGTGAACTGGAACATTCTTGGAGAGAAGTGTTTCAGTTTCCTAGGTGAAGCCATTACAAGGCTGAGGGGAGCCTAAATAGGATGGCTGTGACATGTCTTCCTGGATGTCAGCTACAAATGGGATGGGAAGGGTAGGGAAGACTCTGTGTGTGTGTGTGTGTCCATGTGCTCTGTAAGGTTTTAATTAAACAAAAATATTTTTCCACAAATCAGCTAATGGCCTGTCAAAGTTTCTGTCTTGTTTTTTTTTTTTAATTTTTATTTATTTATGATAGTCACAGAGAGAGAGAGAGAGAGGCAGAGACACAGGCGGAGGGAGAAGCAGGCTCCATGCACTGGGAGCCTGATATGGGATTCGATCCCGGGTCTCCAGGGTCGCGCCCTGGGCCAAAGGCAGGCGCCAAACCGCTGCGCCACCCAGGGATCCCTGTCTTGTTTTATCTACCAATAAAATACTAGGATTTTTCATTCTCCCTGTAGTGAAATGTCCTCGTAACACAAACACTGTGGAGTTGAAAGTGTCATATAACTTACCAATTGCTTTTTATTTATTTTTTTTAAATTAATTTTTATTGGTGTTCAATTTACCAACATACAGAAAAACACCCAGTGCTCATCCCGTCAAGTGTCCACCTCAGTGCCCGTCACCCATTCCCCTCCAACACCCGCCCTCCTCCCCCCTTCCACCACCCCTATTTCGTTTCCCCGAGTTAGGAGTCTTTATGTTCTGTCTCCCTTCCTGATATTTCCCACACATTTCTTCTCCCTTCCTTTATATTCCATTTCACTATTATTTATATTCCCCAAATGAATGAGAACATACACTGCTTGTCCTTCTCCGATTGACTTATTTCACTCAGCATAATACCCTCCAGTTCCATCCACGTTGAAGCAAATGGTGGGTATTTGTCGTTTCTAATTGCTGAGTAATATTCCATTGTATACATAAACCACATCTTCTTTATCCATTCATCTTTCGATGGACACCGAGGCTCCTTCCACAGTTTGGCTATTGTGGCCATTGCTGCTAGAAACATCGGGGTGCAGGTGTCCCGACGTTTCATTGCATCTGAATCTTTGGGGTAAATCCCCAACAGTGCAATTGCTGGGTCGTAGGGCAGGTCTATTTTTAACTCTTTGAGGAACCTCCACACAGTTTTCCAGAGTGGCTGCACCAGTTCACATTCCCACCAACAGTGTAAGAGGGTTCCCTTTTCTCCGCATCCTCTCCAACATTTGTTGTTTCCTGCCTTGTTAATTTTCCCCATTCTCACTGGTGTGAGGTAGTATCTCATTGTGGTTTTGATTTGTATTTCCCTGATGGCAAGTGATGCAGAGCATTTTCTCATGTGCATGTTGGCCATGTCCATGTCTTCCTCTGTGAGATTTTTCTTCATGTCTTTTGCCCATTTCATGATTGGATTGTTTGTTTCTTTGGTGTTGAGTTTAATAAGTTCTTTATAGATTTTGGAAACTAGCCCTTTATCTGATATGTCGTTTGCAAATATCTTCTCCCATTCTGTAGGTTGTCTTTTAGTTTTGTTGACTGTATCCTTTGCTGTGCAAAGGCTTCTTATCTTGATGAAGTCCCAATAGTTCATTTTTGCTTTTGTTTCTTTTGCCTTTGTGGATGTATCTTGCAAGAAGTTACTGTGGCCGAGTTCAAAAAGGGTGTTGCCTGTGTTCTCCTCTAGGATTTTGATGGACTCTTGTCTCACATTTAGATCTCTCATCCATTTTGAGTTTATCTTTGTGTATGGTGAAAGAGAGTGGTCCAGTTTCATTCTTCTGCATGTGGATGTCCAATTTTCCCAGCACCATTTATTGAAGAGACTGTCTTTCTTCCAATGGATAGTCTTTCCTCCTTTATCGAATATTAGATGACCATACATTTCAGGGTCCACTTCTGGGTTCTCTATTCTGTCCCATTGATCTATGTGTCTGTTTTTGTGCCAGTACCACACTGTCTTGATGACCACAGCTTTGTAGTACAACCTGAAATCTGGCATTGTGATGCCCCCAGCTATGGTTTTCTTTTTTAAAATTCCCCTGGCTATTCGGGGTCTTTTCTGATTCCACACAAATCTTAAAATAATTTGTTCTAACTCTCTGAAGAAAGTCCATGGTATTTTGATAGGGATTGCATTAAACGTGTAAATTGCCCTGGGTAACATTGACATTTTCACAATATTAATTCTTCCAATCCATGAGCATGGAATATTTTTCCATCTCTTTGTGTCTTCCTCAATTTCTTTCAGAAGTGTTCTATAGTTTTTAGGGTATAGATCCTTCACCTCTTTGGTTAGGTTTATTCCTAGGTATCTTATGCTTTTGGGTGCAATTGTAAATGGGATTGACTCCTTAATTTCTCTTTCTTCAGTCTCATTGTTAGTGTATAGAAATGCCACTGATTTCTGGGCATTGATTTTGTATCCTGCCATGCTACCAAATTGCTGTATGAGTTCTAGCAATCTTGGGGTGGAGGCTTTTGGGTTTTCTATGTAGAGTATCATGTCATCGGCGAAGAGGGAGAGTTTGACTTCTTCTTTGCCAATTTGAATGCCTTTAATGTCTTTTTGTTGTCTGATTGCTGAGGCGAGGACTTCCAGAACTATGTTGAACAGCAGTGGTGAGAGTGGACATCCCTGTCTTGTTCCTGATCTTAGGGGAAAGGCTCCCAGTGCTTCCCCATTGAGAATGATATTTGCTGTGGGCTTTTCGTAGATGGCTTTTAAGATGTCGAGGAACGTTCCCTCTATCCCAACACTCTGAAGTGTTTTGATCAGGAATGGATGCTGTATTTTGTCAAATGCTTTCTCTGTATCCAATGAGAGGATCATATGGTTCTTGGTTTTTCTCTTGCTGATATGATGAATCACATTGATTGTTTTACGAGTGTTGAACCAGTCTTGTGTCCTGGGGATAAATCCTACTTGGTCACGGTGAATAATTTTCTTAATGTGTTGTTGGATCCTATTGGCTAGTATCTTGTTGAGAATTTTTGCATCCATGTTCATCAGGGATATTGGTCTGTAATTCTCCTTTTTGGTGGGGTCTTTGTCTGGTTTCGGAATTAAGGTGATGCTGGCCTCATAGAATGAATTTGGAAGTACTCCATCTCTTTCTATCTTTCCAAACAGCTTTAGTAGAATAGGTATGATTTCTTCTTTAAACGTTTGATAGAATTCCCCTGGGAAGCCATCTGGCCCTGGACTCTTGTGTCTCGGGAGGTTTTTGATGACTGCTTCAATTTCCTCCCTGGTTATTGGCCTGTTCAGGTTTTCTATTTCTTCCTGCTCCAGTTTTGGTAGTTTGTGGCTTTCCAGGAATGCATCCATTTCTTCTAGATTTCCTAATTTATTGGCATACAGCTGTTCATAATATGTTTTTAGAATTGATAATAATACACTTATACTTGGTGACTTCAATCTAGCTCTTTCTACCCTGGATAGGTCTTCTAAGCACAACATCTCCAAAGAAACGAGAGCTTTAAATGATACACTGGACCAGATGGATTTCACAGATATCTACAGAACTTTACATCCAAACTCAACTGAATACACATTCTTCTCAAGTGCACATGGAACTTTCTCCAGAATAGACCACATACTGGGTCACAAATCGGGTCTGAACCGATACCAAAAGATAGGGATAGTCCCCTGTATATTCTCAGACCATAATGCCTTGAAATTAGAACTTAATCACAACAAGAAGTTTGGAAGGACCACAAACACGTGGAGGTTAAGGACCATCCTGCTAAAAGATGAAAAGGTCAACCAGGAAATTAAGGAAGAATTGAGAAGATTCATGGAAACTAATGAGAATGAAGATACAACCGTTCAAAATCTTTGGGACGCAGCAAAAGCAGTCCTGAGGGGGAAATACATCGCAATACAAGCATCCATTCAAAAACTGGAAAGAACTCAAATTCAAAAGCTCACCTTACACATAAATGAACTAGAGAAAAAGCAACAAATGGACCCCACCCCCAGCAGAAGAAGACAGTTAATTAAAATTCGAGCAGAACTCAATGATATCGAGACCAAAAGAACTGTGGAACAGATCAACAGAACCAGGAGTTGGTTCTTTGAAAGAATTAATAAGATAGATAAACCATTAGTGAACCTTATTAAAAAGAAGAGAGAGAAGACTCAAATTAATAAAATCATGAATGAGAAAGGAGAGATCACTACCAACACCAAGGAAATACAAACGATTCTAAAAACATATTATGAACAGCTGTATGCCAATTGCTTTTTAATGTAGAAAAGTTTCAATTTATGTATTTTTCCACTGGACATTTCATTGACCTTTAAGTATAGGAGAATTGAATCATTTGCTTAAAAAAAAACAATGAAAATATGTAAGATAATACAAGGTATCCTGAATAGTTTGAAATAGTGAAGGCTGTGTCATAAATCACATTTTTTTCTGAGATTCTATATTATAAACTGGTTAGTTAAGATGATAGCATAATATTCACAATAAAGAAGAATGATCTTTAGTCATCAAATCACCAAACAAAACCTTATAGTAAGGAGCGGCAGTCTAATGAGTACATTTAAAAGGATATATTTAGATGTTCATGCGATATTTAGATTTTCATTGTTGTGATGCCCAAGAGCCAAAATTTTGTTTTCTTATAAGACAACTAGGCAATGATTACAAATTTTGCTGCTCTTGAAGCTTCCTTCAAGATCTGATTCCAAATTACCTCCTGAGATGAAATTCTGGTAACAAGAGAAAATTTGGCAAAGCTTGTGCTATGGCAGCTTTTTGAGGAGTCAGAAGACCTGCTGTCAATGAACAGCACATCACTTAGGGTGGTTTAAAGTCAGGAGTTACACCTGGAAAGCTGGCGGAGGCATGGAGCCCAGTGCTTGTCCCTGGCTGGGTGGCCTGGCTGGGTTTGGGCTTTCCTATTGGGGACCAGGCGTGGCTTGCTCAACATGGCTGTGGCCACAGAGGGGGTAGGAGCTTCTGACTCTGGTGCATTTGCTCACCTGCTGCACTGTGATGAGTGCAAGATGGTGTATCACATGTAGCTCACCTGCTGCGCTGTGATGAGTGCAGGATGGTGTATCACATGTAGCAGCCGGTCCAGTCAGAACACAGGGGATCGGGTGTGGCAGTCACAGCATTTGATTAGTTTTAGAGGTCTGCAGAATCCTCTCCAACTACAGCCTTATCGGAGATTTTCACATTGGGCAAAAGGAATTATTCAATTTTTTTGTTGTTCTGACTGCTGCCAGGCACTATCAAGGGTATTCTCAAGTATGGGCAGTGATACACATATTACACTCACAATGCAAAGACGACCGACCGCCTTTCTGAATAATGTTGCCTAGACATCCCTTGTTTACATGTGGTCCCTTCTTACCTACTTTATCTCTTCAGATCTACTTTGTTTATTCCTCTGATATTCCTTTCCTTGTGTTCTACCCCAGGATGGTGGTGGCAGAGAATGACTCACACACTGGCTACGTGGCCCCTCACAGGGCTCACTCTAGTCCCCAGTGTGCCTCACACCCACAATTCCAGGCAATGGTCATGCCTTTTCCTTGTTTCAAGCTCTACTTTCAATGTGATACGCTACAGAAAAGAAAAAAAGGCCTGTGCCAAACTCAAAAACATATACAGGAAATTTGAGTGGATATTGCTTCCTTTTCTCCACCTGCCGCCAGTTGCCTCTGATCAAATTGCTTTCAACTTGATTTCTGAGACATTTCACAGGAGGGCTTTAATTGTAAATATGTAACCTAGTGTGCAGTAGGCCTGAGCCTTTTTTCCAGGTTGTAACATGTATTTCTTACCTATTGCTGTGAAGCAAATGACCACAAATTTACTGGTTTAACAGGATACATATTTTATTACCTCTGTTAATTGTATTTATATGCTAACGTTAAAAGTTAAAAAAAAAAAAAAAAGGAAACCCGCCCTTTTCATAACTGAGAAACCTTTGGCATAAAAGCCCAGACTAATAATTGTTTTGACTTACCTAAAAAAAAAACTTTAGCTTCTTGTTAATTTAGTTTTAGTTTTGAATTCAGCTTTAGGAAACTGACTGTAACTGTGAAATTTCAATGTAATAATGTTTATAAAGAAAACTGCAACAATTTTTATTTACTTGTATTTTCAAATAATTGTGTGACACATCCTTCATTGAAAGATGCTGTATCGTGAGTATATTTGGAAAACCAAAAGAGAGCTATCTCAGCAACAGTGGCTTTATCAAATGTACTTGACACCTGTTACTGGTGAAAAGCTAATAGAAAAGAAAGCCTATAATTGGATAATGTCTTACAGTTTTTCATTAGCCAGTTAATTAGTGTAAATTTCTGTCTTATTTCCATTAAGGAAGGATTTGATGAATAAAATTACTGAAAAGCTGGTATTTTATTTTTTAATTTGGCATTCCACTATAGTTTTGCTTTAAAGAATAGTTTATTGTTTGGATATGGAAGTGAATTAATTTTATTTGATGTACTTCAAAATAATGCCACCAGAATTGATTTACAAAATCTATTTTATATGACTCTAGAGGCCATTTTAAATTCCTTCTTACATAAATATCTGTAGCAATTATTGACTTTTGCAAATCATTTTGCACATGGATACACTGGTACCACATACTGAGGAGGACACTAGCCTATGTGCCTTTCCCGCTTGGTTCTTTATTTCTTATGGCCAACAAGCCTGTTAAAAGCATGGCCCCTTGCATATAAAAGGAGTCAAAAAATGATCTTTGAGTTGGATAAAAGTGAGTTTTTGAGTTGGATATAGGGGTAGCTGAGAAATCCTCCTTTCTATGCAATCCCCAGATAATTCTGTTCTACCTTTCCCCTTGATAATTTCTCCATTCTGCTCTAGGAATTCTTTTTCTATGATCAGCAAACTCTGTTGTTGACAGTCACATTTTAGAATAATGACACCTTCATTTGCCTTCCTGAGGGCTTTTCATTTTTCTTGAAGCCTTCCTGAGGTGAGGCTGAATAATCTCACGCATGCCTGCTTCATGCTTAGGTAGAAGGTCAAGATGTGCTTTGTCCACAGTACCAACCAGAGTAGTACTTCCTTCTTTGTAAAAACTCCTGGGCTTCAGGCCATTTGGATCCACCAGGCTCTCCATCACATTGGTACTGTCCTCTCTCAACCCGCCTGCTCCTCTCTCGACTTGTATCGCCCATCCATGGAAGACTTTATCCCTTCTGCCATGTTCCCCCATCCAACTTCTGTCAGATTTCTTGGGAAATCATCACTTACTGAATGATCCTACTCAGTATCTTCAGTCTTAGTTCTTTGATCTGCTCACCTCCAATGAGCTTTTCTTCTCTATTTTAAACACACACTCTCAGGGTGTTAGATTAGATTTTTGTCATCAGGAGAAACTTATCTTCTTCTCCAAATTACAAACTCAGACATTCCTGTCTCTTTGCTTGCAGAGATGTTGCTCCATTGATGTTCACAAAGACAGATATTCTAACCTCCCTGAGCCTCAAGTGACTCCTCCCTGTCTCTCTCCCCTCCACCGTTCCTATCTTTCTCCTGCTTTCTCCAGCCCAGATTTTAGAGTCCTTTTTTCTTTTTAAGATCTATTTATTTGATTGAGAGAGAGAGCACAAACATGAGAGATAGCAAGTCAATACTAGTAGAAGGATCAGAAGGAGAAGGAGAGAGAATCCCAAGCAGACTCTAAGCCCAGTGCAGAGCCTGATGTGGTGCTGGATCCCATGACCCCGAGATCACAACCTGAGCCAAAATCAAGAGTCAGATGCTCAATGGACTGCGCTACCCAGGTGTCCTTCCAGAGCCTTTTTATTCACTTTCCCTCGCCTGTTCTTTCCATTCTATTTATTGCACATTCTGAGCAAATTTGTAACTTCAGATGACTTTAATAATCCATCTTTTCTGATTTTTTTCTCATGAAGATTTAAGGATTTGTTGTTTTGTAGTAAATAGTGTTTGGGTAAACAGAAGACACTTTAACATCACAGTCAGTAGATAGTTCCTCAATTCTTATTAATATTACCAGGATTTCAAAGAAAGCGCGGGTTTCCACTTTGTGTAAGCACCATTTTTTTTTTTTTTATTTTTTTTTATTTTTTTTTTTGTAAGCACCATTTTATACTGTGGTGGTGGTTCTTGGCCCTGATACTCCTTCTGTTCCTCTGCTGCCTCTTTCCTGTTGGCTAATGACTTTGCCTAAATGCTTTACTAAGATTTAAGAAGATGACACAGAGAACTGCTTCCTTCATCCTACCTGTTTCTTTAGAAACATATCATCTTTCCTGCTGTCAGATGCCAGGACACTACACTTGTCTCAACCCCCACATCTAGGCTTTATCAAAGAAATTACTCCTCTAGTCACTTCTCCATAGAATCATGAACCTTTCTCCTCTTTTTTTTTCTGAACACAATCATATTGAATAGCATCTACTTTTAAAAATCTTACCTGGCTCCCAGTTATTTCTCCACCTCTTGCCCCATTTATGTCTTCCCAGTTACTCCCCTGAGACACTTGGTGAGGTCACAGCAACTTCAGATGTTGCCATGTGCATTCAATGTTTTTATCTTCTCATCTTTCTTCACCATGTACCAACATTGACACAGCTGATCATCTCCTTCTTGTGGAAACATTGTCCTTTTTGTCTGAGAACCTGGATATCCTCCTACTTATCTGGCCTTTTTTTTTGCTTAGCTGCTGTTTCTGACTTGAATCTGATCACCTTCTAAATATTGAAGTTCCTCATAGCTTGGCACCGAGTTCTCTTTATCTTCTCTTTCTGTTGTTACATTCCCATGGCTTTAAAAACCATCTATATGCTAATAACTCCCAAATTTATATCTCTAGCCTGATCTCCCCTCAGTGCTTCTTTCTCATTTATCCAAATTACTTACTTGACAACTCCATGTGGATGTTTCTCAAACATCTCAAACTTAATATGTACAAAACTAAACTCTTGCTTTTTCCCATGGAAACCTATTTCTCCACAAATCTTTACCTCAGCAAATGACACCTTATTCTGATGGCTGAAATAAAAAACCTGATTGATTTTTTTGTTCTGCCCCCTTCCAACACCCCCACATCAATCCATTCACAAACTGGTTGATTTACCATCAGAGTACATCTTGTGTTCCTTTATTACTGTGATAACCCACTTACTGGTACCTTGATTTCTGTCTTGCCATCCACTAATATAGTGCTCAGGGTCATCTTATTAAAATACAAATTGGATCTCTTTATTTCCCTGCTAAAAACCCTTCATTATCTTTACAGTACACTTAGTGACTTAAATCGTTCCTCTTGAGCTGCATGACTGTGCATGGCCTGGCCTCTCTTCTGGTTCTCCAGCTATTGCCTGTACTCGCTCCGGTCTAGTCATCTGGTTCTCAGTGTGTGGGTAGGATAGTCAGCGGTTTCACCTCCTGTGATTTCAGTTACCTGTGGTCAACTGTGGTCTGGTAGTGAATGACCCTCCTTCTGTTGTAGTGTCAGAAGCCCAACAGTAGCCTGATGCTCTGTCCCAAAACCAGCATCATTCCTCTCACTTCACCTTATCACACAGGCATTTTATCCTCGGACATCACTGCAAGAAGAATGAGCACAGTCCAATAAGACATTGTAAGAAACAAAGACCACATTCACGTGACTTTTATTACAGTTGTTATAATTGTTCTATTTTATTAATAGTTATTTTTGTTCACCTCTTACTGTGTCCAATTTGTAAATTAAGCTTTATCATAGATATGAACATATAGGAAATAACAGTATATAGAGGGTTTAGTATAATCTGATTTCGGGAATCCATGGGGGTTCTTGGAATATGTTCCCTGTGGACAAGGGGGAACTCTTGTAGTTTGTTCATGAGGTTCCCTTTGTTTAGAATGTTCTTTTTACTCTCTTCCCATAGCTGGTTCTTTTTACTCAAATTTCCATCTACAGCTCATCTGTTGTTTACTTATATAATCATTCTTTCTCTTATATTCTTTCTTTTTAGGTATTTTAAAATTTAGTTTAGAAAGAGAGTGTGTGAGAGAGAGAGTGGAGAGGGCAGTACAGAGGGACAGAGAATCTCAAGCAGATTCCCTGATGAGCACAGTGCCTGATATGGGGCTCAGTCTCACAACCCTGAAATCATAACCTGGGCCAAAATGGAGTCCAGTGCCTAACTGATTGAGCCGCCCAGGTGCCCTGGATACCCTGATATTTTTGATCATAGCATATTTCCTTCATGGCAGTTCATATTTTATAATTATTAATTAGTACATTTGCTTCAGCATTATCTTTCATTAGACCTCAAATTCCATCACCACACAACTGCTGCGAACACATATTAAGCATTTAATTAATAATTGTTAGTGAATAAATAACTTCATCTCCCAGTCTTCCAACAAATGAATATACAAGGACTGTGAAAAATAAAGGCAATGGTTCATTTCCTTAAGTAGTTCACAAATATGTGTTATAATGACCACTCAAGGGCTTTCCCATGAGTTTGCTGTGCCCTCAGCAAAAGCAGAGTCATCTTCTGGGTAGTTCTTATGGAGGCGCAGACTTATAAGTTGTGTGCCTTTCTGTATAGGTTGTACTTCATTAAAAACATTTATATACAAAAGAAAAAAGGGAAAAGCACCTAGAATTACTTGCCCAAGTTTCTGCATTGAGGATTTATTTTTTTATAATCATGAGGATTGATAACCTTTTTTTCCAAAGAAAAATAATCTCTGAATAACTGTACATTTAGAGAAACCACTATTCATATTGTTCATGATTTTTTTGTAGTTCTTATTTTATAAGTTTTATAAGCTTTAATGAACTTCCTTAAATTCCATTTAGTGTGTTATAGGCTGGATATTGGGTATAGTTTTCAGACATTGGTCTGACCAGTGATGTTTATAGCTAGGAGAATTAGTACATAGTTTTGCAATTTGTATGCCCATGTGCATATTCTCTATCAAATTTTCTACTTGGACTATTTCACCAGGAAGACCTGAATCTTAATAGAATCTCATCTGTATGTGTTCAATTTCTGAAGAGGGGAACACTTACTAATGCTATTACAAGATCATTGGATCATTAAGGGAAATGGTAAAAAGAGTCTTGAAATTACATACATAGGAGAATTTGTTATTATGAGTATTTCCATATGATATCCTCTCAGTTTTAGTCCTAGAGATTTGCCAAGCAAGCATGAGCGATGTATGAGTTGAGACTAGTCTACCCAACGCTTCTTCTCGTTGTATCTGAGGTCTGAAGTCAACTCCATCATTACATGCCATTCTGTCTGGCTGCCTGGCATGGCACTCTCACAACATTATACACAGGAAAGTGTTTCTGGTCTCCAGAAAACTCCCGAAACCCACTTCTTATGCATCTTTTCAAGAACTTGAATATGGTCTTATGTTCTTGCATTATCCACCAGAGACTTGAAGCCTTCTGTTTAAGACTTAATGTATACTTCGATACTAATGAAGTGCACTCTACAAGTAACTTTCCTGGCATGAACCCCTGGAGCAGATGAGGTTATGTTGCTCAGAAATTTCACCATGTAGAGGTACAACCCCTGAAGTGAGCCTGGAAATTTACATGATCCTAAGGCAGTCTTTAACCAATACAAAGTCTTTAACCCATGAAAAGGGCAGAGATATTTACTCTACCTTCTTCTACCTCCTATTCCTCATTCTCTACTCCTCTTTAGGTCAGGACAATTTTGAGAGGTGTCTCCAAATTTTTCCTTGGGAACAAGCCAAATTTCCCCTCCACAGGAGTTTGCCTGATGACACACTGTTGTTGGGCTTACGTCCCTTCCCTGTCTCACTCCCTAGCTCCCTAGTTATGTCTCCCTTAGGAAGATATTTTCTAATAATCACTTTCACTTAGGGTCTGTTTCTAGGGAAGCTAACCTAAGTCAAGCTTCTTTGTATTAGAGGCTGAACTTACAGGGATAATAGTTTAATTTTTTGAATTTTAACTACTTCGTCTACATTATTATACCTCTGATTATATCCTTTATAGTATCTTGATTATTTGTATAACCTTAACCTCCCTGCACATTAATTTTTATTTTCTATTTATGAAGATGTTTTTGGACACCATCAACTGAAACTTATCCACTTCTGTGGGACATCAGACAAAAGGCAAGGCACATTTAGTCTCATATTCTGTGCTCCTTTATCTTTTGATTTTATGTTAATACTTAATGAAGGAGTTATCACATTGTATTATTATTAGTTCTATGTTCCTAGCTAGGCTGCTGCCTTTTCAATGGCAAGACTTAAGTTTTATTGATTTTTGCAAGTCTATAGAAACTGTTGGTATTAAAAGTTAAATAAATGAATATCTAATTATAAGAGCATATCGTTTCATCCAGAGATAACATCTTGAGAGTGTTATTGACATGATTTTGTTAAAGATTCTATTTATTTATTTGAGAAAGAGAGCACGAGCACAAGCATGTGCGAGTGTGTGTGTGTGTGTGGGGGTGTCTGAGAAAGAGAGAGAGAGAGAGAAGGACAAGCAGACTTTGTGCTGAATACAACAGAGCCCAGTGGTGCAGGGCTCCATCTCACAACCCTGAGATCATGACTTGAACCGAAACCCAGAGTTGGACACTTAACCAACTGAGCGACTCAGATGCCCCGACATGAGTTTTTATAATACCTGAGAAATAACCAATCAACAATAGTCAATCTTTTATCTATTTCTCACAACACACTTAATTAAAACCTCATATGGGGAAGAGATTTTGATAGATAATCTCTTTATTTCAAAGGACAAAAACTCACCCACCTCTTGTCAAGGAATATCATTTACCTTTCCTAGTCAGCAAGAAGGCAAAGCAAGTGAGAGGGCTCATAAAATGCACCTGAGAGCTATTTACCAAATGCCATTTTTAAAATGTCAGATTATTTAACTTGAAATGATTGCCACATGAAATAACCCATAAATGAGCTCTTGGTCTTTATGAAATAGAGTCATTATTAGCCTTGTTCATATAGAAAATTGCACCTGAGTTCATTAACACTAAAGCTCAAATAGCTTTCAAGTGAAGATATCTTTTACTTAAATAGGAAGGATAGCCACCCTTCCAGAAGAAATCCACCATTGTAATGACTCATCCCCACAGATTGTATTAGAATCCATCTAACATGTATTTGCAAAAGAAATAAAGCATTATTTGGATTTTAGTGGTTTATAGAGGTAGAAATGGGATTATACATGTAACTGGGAGATTCATGTTCTCAGGTTTAGATTTAAGGTTGATCTTTGTGTTTGATGTTGAAGCCTGATTTCCTTTCAGGAAACATAGGCAGAGATCTAAAATATGCATTCATATTGTTTTGACTGTTAAAAGTTCAGCCAGAGAGTTAGTAGGGCTGCCTTTTGGTCATAGGAGGGTAGTGGTGGTAACATTTCAGTTCATCACTGCTTGTCAATTTTGTGTTCTTGGAGGCAAGCCCAACAAGGAATGGTCAGAGATTCCTGGGGATGGGGTTAAATAAAGGCTAGTTCTGGTCTTGGTCCATTTATTTTATCCTAGTATTTTTTTTAATTTTTAAAAAGATTTTATGTATTTATTTATTAGAGAGAAAGAGAATGAGCAAGCACAAGCAGGGGGAGTTGCAGAGGGAGAGGCAGAAGCAGGCTCCCCACCAAGTAGGGAGCCTGATGCAGGACTCCATCCCAGCATGCCGAGATCATGACCTCAGCCTAATTCTAGAGTTAGGTGCTCCACCAACTGAGCCACCCAGGCGTACCTCTTGATCCTTTTATAACAAACTGAATTTGGAGATGCCACTTCATGTCTCTGGGCTTCATTTATCCCTTCCTTTAAATGGGAAAAAAAAATCCTGCCTACTTCAGTCAGAAAGTTTTTGTAAATGTCTGATTAGGTAATTGTCCTGAAAGTCCTTTGAAATGAATAGTATAAAGAACTATATGGATGTATAATATATTATTTTCATCTCTCATGAAATTTGGCCACAATAGTAAACCCAGCAGTGTTCTCGGTAAATTCTGTGTCGTAAGTAATTTTGTTACGTGACCTACAGGTTATAAACTCGGGGGGGTGAGATTCATAGTTTGTTGTACTTTGTTTTGCTCTTCTGGTTTGTGCTAGTTCTTTGAAGAAGATGGGAACAATTCTATAATGATGTGTAGAGAAACATAATAGAAGAAGACTCATTAAACCAAAAAGTTCCTTATTGAACTCTAGCATCTGGGAAATTCAGCATATGCTATCAGTTGAATGTTTTGATTGGTATATGTTTGGCATTTGTCATGTTGAGACACTCAAAGCACTGAGCAGTAATGGCATACCAGGCCCCTTGGTAGAAACAAATAGAAAATGTTTTATCATTAACCTGATGAAATAAAACTCTGATAAACCTATGAATAATGCAAACAGAGGCATATGAGGAAAAAAGGACCGAGGGAAAAGTGATGTTTTCCTAATCAGTGGTTATTTGGGTTTTGT
Source organism: Vulpes lagopus (assembly GCF_018345385.1). Taxonomy (NCBI): domain Eukaryota; kingdom Metazoa; phylum Chordata; class Mammalia; order Carnivora; family Canidae; genus Vulpes; species Vulpes lagopus. The sequence continues at coordinate 108,192,009 of NC_054825.1, read as the reverse complement.
TTTTATCCGACATTTGTATTCAATATATTTCAGTGAGGCACATATTTTGCTCCTGTTTAATGAATGAAGACATCAAATTTATATAAGAAAAGAGGTATTTTTATTTATTTTTAAAAAATTTATCTATTCATGAGAGACACAGAGACATAGGCAGAGGAAGAAGCAGGCTCCCCATGGGAAGCCTGATATGGGACTGGATCCCAGGACCCTGGGATCATGCCCTGAGCCGAAGGCAGATCCTCAGCCACTGAGCCACCCGGGAGTCCCAGAAAAGGGGTGTTTTTAAATGGCTAAATTTCCTTTGCCTAATTACAGAATCAAAGTTGTATATACTTTTACTTAGAAATTACAGTTGGCTTAGATTTAACTTTTCAAAGTTTTTTTTTTTAATTAAGATAACAGAAGAAAAAACACAATTATTTGTATGCTGTAGAAGATATTTATACTGATAAATAGACAATCTAGTGACTTTTAAATTCTGTTTAAATTCTTAACTTCTGATAATGACCCTGAAACTAACTCATCTGCTGTATCTCCTAAATTCCTCAGTCTGCAAACACTATATTCATGTGCTTATTATCTGCCCGCATCTGTTGTTCTCATTATCAATTCTGGGGAGAAAATTTTAGACTTCTTTTCTCTATTAATTTTTCATCTGTAGGTTATACTTATCAAAGATGTTTATTAAAAGGTTGAAAAGAACAAAGTGACATAATCTGTAGTTAATTCAACGGTAATTATTTCAGGGTCATGTGACATCAATTGCCTTCCCTTTACATTCAAGAAATAGATGTGATTATATAAGTTTTTTTAAAAAAATTATCTGTATTAGAATGGCATCAATGTAATTATAACCTGAAGTTAATGTTTTCCTTGTATGTAAGAAAAAGTTTAACATGTTTCCTACATCAACACACTTGAAATCCAAGTAGCCAACGGGGAAATGGACAAAAACCATCGCTACTTTAGAAAACAACTTACCTTAGTCCCTTAAAATTTCAGTACCTTTGGTTTGCCTTTTTAGGGTAAGGAAGCAAACTCTGAGGTTGGCAGTCCATAGAAACCAAGACCAATATTTTTTCTAGATAACTTGAGCTGGCATTGAGATGTCGGGATAATTCAGATTTTAAAATGAATTTGAGCTAGCACAGGAGAAAATACTTTGTGAATACATTAAAAGTGAAAAGACACTGAAGAAAAATAGAAGATCACTACTTATCGGACAAGGAAAACAAATGACACTGAGATGAATGAAATTTTAATACCTACAGCTGTGCTTCTGTTGTCACTAAAAACGTGTGATTCAAACAAAGCTTCTCTATTCCTCTATAGTGTATAATTAAGATAACTTTTATTGTCAGTTAAATCACAAAAAATACACCCTCTCCCTGCTGCCCCTTTCTAATAGCTTAGAATCCCTCTTTAATTCTATGCTATTAGCGTCGTTAGGCTCCTAAAGGACATGCTTTTGCATCAGTTTTGTCTGTGTAGGAGTTCTGGAGCTGATTATGCTCAGTGCTGTGACATTAACTGACATCTCTGCTTGTCATTTGGGTTGTGTTCTTTTATGAGCCTCTTCTATACCTCCATGGCTGTGTAGTAGTTATGTGCTGCCTATTTCATAAGCACTGTGCATTTGTAAATGTAACGCATTTTCCTTCCTTGGGCAAATGACTACTCAACATGTTTGCCCAGGACCCATATGAAGACCCAGAAGTCATGCCACGTTTGCAGATGGTACAGATCTAGAGAAAGGAGAACTAAGACAAGAGAAACCAAATAAAAAATCGAGTGATTGCCTCAAACTGAAACAATAAGACGAAACTGGAGTTGAACTTACTGGGGATAAAGTTAAAAGTTTGAATTTAGCTCTTAAGGACATGATATTGTGCGACCACAGGCTGAAGGATGAGCACCTGGATAAAAGAGAATGTGGTAGAAGTTCTCCCACTTGAGATTGACCTCAGGCTTGTTGCAGCCAACAGTGTGAAGTAGTTGGTGTAGTTATAGTCTTTGCTGGGTCAATGGAAGTATGACAAGGTCCTAAATTATATTATTCTTTCTTCCTCTGCCTACTGAAGAGGGCTGTTTTGCCAACCTGACTGGGGAGGGAAGAAACCTACAAGAACAGTCTTCCTGGATTTGGGACTGGACTGGTGGAAGGGGAAAGAGACATCTGAGCAGGAATTGGGAGGACGAGGTGCTTTCTGCTGCTGTGACTACACTGGGCAAAGGTGCCAAGGTGCCTCAAGAAGATTTGAATGATAAACATTTGCTTTTTTGACCATCCAGACAGCAGTTCCATTGTGCTCCTTGCCTAATATATCAGTCTAATCTTTTGTTCTTGGGCTTTGCATTTTATTATTTTTTTTAATTTTTTTTATTTGAGAGAGAGAAAGAAAGAAAAGAAAGGAAAAGAAAAGAAAATCTTGAGCAGACTGCCATGCTGAGCACAGAGTCTGACACAGGGCTCAATCTCACGACCCTGATATGACCTGAGCCGAAATCAAGAGTCAGACTGAGCCACCCAGGTGCCCCTGGGCTTTGCATTTTAAAGGACACAGAAAATACTAGTTCTTCTAGTAGAAGCCAATTGGGATACTGTGTTGTTTGGGAAATCATGGGAAGGACTTCTGAATGTGGTGGACCTACTTAATTCAGAGGAGCAAAGACCAGAGTCGTGATTGTCTACCATGATTTGTGGTACCATCACCTGGAAAGAGTTGTTAGTTGAGTCACTGTTGCCTCAAGGAGCAGTCCTGGTGCAGGTGGTGGTCAGGGCAGTAGGAGGAAACGCTCTGAATCACTAATATGTCTGTGCCCAAATGAGGGGACCTGGCCCACTGCAAGACATGTTGAAGGTCGGCTTAGGTGACCCTCTGTCAAGGAGTTTATGGAAGTGCTCTGTGCACAGATAGGTTTACTTCCAAGTCATTGGGGAAGGAAGGATGATCTGTACTACACACCGTGCATCTCACATTCTTCTGAGATTTGAGAGGTGTATACTCCTCTTGTTATGAATGAAGATGCTGAGACTCAGGCATATTAAGTGGTGGGTGTCAAATACGGAGTCCATCCTATATCTGCTTTACTCCAAAGCTCATGTTCCTCAATCATGTGGTCTCTGAGAATGAACCAACATATCAATATAAATTCTTATATTGAAATGCCACATAGTAAACATTTGCATCAAGCATTTTTTAAAAATAGATTTAGGTAGTCATTTATTTAGGCGGTTAAGACATGGGCACAGGTTAAACATCTCAATTCTGCCTATTATAAGCCTTGTGACCCTTGGGCAAGTGACTTAACTTCTCTGGGCTTCAGTTCACCTGCATGGTATTTACCTCCCAGGGCTCTTTTGGGGATTAAGTAAGATTATGTACAGAGGAAGCACCTATTATCAATGGTTTTGGGGTTTCTGCAGTATCTCATGTACACACACACACACACACACACACAGTAAACAACATTGACGAAGTACTAAGTGGAATCCCTAAAAGAAGTTTCTGAACTGGAAATATTTCGCATCATTGGACTGATGCTTGCACCTGTCATACCTATCACTGGGTAGTCTCTTGCAACCTGGGCATGTGGGTAGCCGTCACATGATATAACTTGAACAGTGGGTGTCTGACATGACCCTCAGTTTACAAACTCACAAAACACACCAACCTTCTGTGCTAGCAAGCCCCAAGGGCACAGGAATTGTTAGTTAAATCAACCACCAGAATAGTCATAGGACTGTCAGTACTCATATAATTCACTGATTTGCCTGTCACTAACCAGCCCCCAGGTGCCAGCCCATCTCAGCAGCTATGGGGACTTCATTCTCTCACTAAGTGAGAAGCGGGCAGTTCTGTTTCCAACACGCATGTTTAGGATTTTCTTTCTTCCTTTTCTGTCCCAAGTGTGTAAGACAAACAGGTGCCCCCACGATGGCTGCTTTGTGTAGTGGCTAGCTGACTGAAGAAACCATTAGGGATTCCAAACGGTATTTCTCAGAGTTGTCTTTAGGCCAAACTCAGCTGCATTGCCTGAGAACTAAAACAATGTGAATTCCTGGGCCTGAAACCCACCAAACTAGAAGCTATCCCCTCTGTAGGGGAAGCCTGGGAATTGCATTTAACAGTCATCCTAGGAGATGTTTTTATATTCCAACCTTCGGAGCCCCCCAGAGCCTCCCCATCTCCTGCAGACTGGGATCTGAAGCCTAGTCCTTGAAAGCCTCCCTACAGCTCCCTCCCTCCCAGCCCCACTGGTCCTCAAACAAAACTGGTGCTCCTCCAGCTCTGTGCCTTTGCACTTGCCCTTCCCTCTTCTGGACCGCTCTTCCCATAGTTATCTGCATGGCTCACGCCCTCACCTCTTAAAATTTCACCTTCCTGCTGAGGCCACCCCTGACCACCCTATGTTAAATTGCTGCACTTCCCTCCCAACGACCCATGTTTTCTGCCTGTGTGATTTATTTAGCTTGTGTCTGTCTTTCTACATGAGGGAGAGAGTTTCTGCTCTTTTGTGCATTGTTGTACCAAAGAGCTAAGTTGTTTGATATTTGAAAGAATGACTGGAGTAGCATGAAAGAGAACCCTCCATCATGCCGGGGTGGTTGGAAGATTGGTTTCAAAGGCCTCTGAAGACTTCTTCTATTCTGATCCTAGACTTCTCACTTGGTAATTTATAGTTATTATGATAGATTAAAGATAGTGAAAAATTTAGGCACATAGATATCAGCAACTTTAGAGATTGCTTCAGAGATACTTCTACTGGTGTGTGACAGATACATGCACAGATATGTCCAGAATCTCTAGGATCTTTTCTCTCATTTTAAATTTTATAGGTTCTTTTATTATGTAGTTTAGTAAGTGATTAAGTCAATAGTTAGTTGACTTGTATCATTAGAGATTTTTATGCACCTTCTTACCGATATAAATAATACACAGAGATAGATAAAATATTGTGTTTATTTTCATTTCTGTAATTAGTTAAGTATCAGTTAATAATATTATACTATTATTTTGGGGAAGCTGGATTTGATTTATATTGTTTCAGTTCTTGATACCTTTACCAGCATTGAATACTGCCTACCTGTATTACTGAGGTTTTAATGAACATTGTGTCCTAGAATGTATGTAAATTCTACACAAATATATATTTTTTCGAAACATCTCTAGGTTGGTAGGAAATTATGATAGTACATCTTATATTTTTGTTTTAATTTACATCTTTTTTTGTGTTCTTTATAATCTTCCACAGTTTGAGAGCTTACTAATCACCATTAAAAATAGTGTAGCTGCAAAATTCAGTGTCAGCAGCCTGGTATTTTCTTCACATAGATGTTGACAGGGGTTTTCCTCTGTTATTAGAGGAATATAAGAATCTAGTTCACAAGCAATTAAGCTGTGATTCAAACAGTCTGCATTTTTTTTTTCCTGGCAAGTCTGATGTTTAATGTGATTCCCTGAGACTCCTGGAGCCTGAGTCTGAAACAAAGGAAATATTTTCCTGTTTATAGGTATTCTGTGATATGAATCCTCAAATTGATGCTGCTGATCTCTTAGTATTTTTCCCTTTAGACAAAAAAGCGGTAGGTGCAATTGAGAGGAGAGATTTGCTTGGGAGAATTTAGAACTGAAATCCATCTTGGTAAGGAAAAATGGAAGGAAAATTGACGTATCGGTGACATGAACAATTATGAAATATCATTGGCCAGTTCTCCTGAATATTAACTTACCCGTGTGTCTAAGTTTCTAGATGAGAATTACAGAGCCCTAATTTTCCTGTGAGAAATGTTTTCCTCCACAAATACAGATACAAGTGTTATTTTTAAAATTCCCTATATGCCTATTCTTATTAATAAAAAAATTATTTACCTATAGAAAGGCTCAATATAAAATACATTTTGTAGCTCTGGCCAAAGCCACAGTTTTAAATAATTGACCATTGCATTAATGTGTCTCCAGGTTTCTATTTTACTGATGCTCCTGTTTAGAATGAAGCCTATCTGTCTTCATATTTCCGACCCGGCCCGCTGTAATTGACCTGGCAGCTCGCCACACTACAGCCCAGACAGTAATCGCTTGGACAGGATATCCTGCCGCTCCAGTTTGACTGGCAGCACGAGCCCTGTTTTAAAATCACCGTCCTGTGCTTTTTATCAGTAAGTCACACCCATGTTGCCAGGCATGCACACGACAGTGATGGAAAGAGCAGAAGAAAGAGACGAGAACAATCAGTGCTTTATCTCCTGTAAAGGTCCTTCGTGCTGAGGAAAGTGCTGTTGAAATCCAACACAGTTGTAGCAGTTTTTCAGCTTTGTACAAGAGAGCCATGTCCATACTCCAAAGGTCAGCTGATCTCAAGTTAAATAGGTCGGCTTCTCACACGTTGTCATTTCCTCCTGGATTCTGTCTAAATTCAATATTTTTAGCTGTAATGAAATACAAAAACATGGGTTCTGTCTAGAAAGTACCGACTACTCGATGCATTTCTACTCCATACAGCATACCAAACTTTATGCCACTTTTTCATTAAGATGTGATTTTAGTTTGATGTACAATGATAATTTTTAAGTTGTTTGGGCCCTAGGTGTTTAGAGATTTCTGGGTTTCATTTTTGAAGTTTATTTTGCTGTTACTCAATGAATGCCTATGGAAGAGATATATTAATTTGTGAAGATGATGGTATTTCTAACAGTATCTAAAGAACACTGTAGTAGCTACCCACTGGATATTTGGGAGTGGTGTATTTTATGAAGGGTATCCCCAAATGTGGACATAACCAAAGACAGAAGGCACACCTTGGAATTAATGATCCTTTATGATTTGTTTTTTTTTTTTCACAGATTACTTTAGCATTCCCTCTAATTGTTAAACCATTCCACATATATGTATGTGACAAAGGCCACAGGTTGATATCGAGCTGGACACTGCCAGTAGAGAGAGCAGGAGATGAGAAAAGATGAGCATTAAGAGCAGGTGGACATACAAATAGGAATGTGAAAAGAATGAGGGAAGGCACCTATTTCAAACATCCTTATTCCAGGAAGAGTTCTATTTGACCAGAAAGGTCAACATGGGGAGAAAGGTACAAAGCTGAGAGAATCCCTGATGGTTGCAGGGCTTGGAGGAGCGAGGGAATGTGAACTTGAGCAGATGGTACTGGGAGAGATGTGATGACACTTGCACAATGGTAAAAAATTGCACAAAGGTAAAATTGCACAAAGGTAAAAAATTACCTTTCGGTAATAAGGCCCCAGAGTAGGCAACTGAGTGTTTAAATTGGGAGATGGTTCACAACGATCCTGCGAGCAAGAGGGTATATGAGGAGGGGACTGATATCACATAGGTAAAATCAATACCTTCAGTCACTTACTGGGTTATGAGGATAGAATATGTCGTGACAGAAGAAAAATTTGGGGCATACCGAGTGAGGTGCTAGTTAAGATGTCAGATTATACTCTGTAGGGATTGGGTAAATATTGAATTGCAGATAGGCTGGGAGGGATAATAGAGAAAGAAATTTCCATGTATTGATTGGCTACTATGTTTCAGGTAGCTTGCTATTTAATAGTTTTAAAAGCTCCCCAGTTTTAAAAGCTGCTATGCAGCCAGAGTTCAAAACTGCTGTAACCAAACCCTTCAGGATAATGAGTTCAGGCAATTACAGTTTTAAAATACGGTTCTTAAAACTTTTTTGGGAGAATTAAAATTTTCTGAAATGATTTTTTTGGAAGTGGCAAAAAAGAGAATATAATTGATAAAAAGAAACTCAGAAAAACCAACATGCGATTATCATTGTAACAGAACCATGTGTTTCTTATTAGACTTTCTGTGATATATGCATGTATATATATATTTACACTGTCTACATTAGGAGAAAAAGAATCAATGTGGTTTTGACCATTGTGTTGCATTTTATTAGTTTTTTCTACAGAAACTTTGGGTTACTATAATTGAAGCCAGTTTCAAAAAAGTAGGTTTTTTTTTAAAAAAAAAATAATCCTTACATTTCTTTCAAAGGAACACTCAGACATTATACAATGAATGAATATATCTTTAATGCAAATTATAGGGCATATCCAATGTCATCTGCTGTAGGGCAAGAATTCTTACATTATTTTAAATAATGTTGTGACTTTTTCTTAGAATTAGTTAACATTTTTCAGCAAAAAAGTACTTTCTTACATGTCACAGTTGAAGTTCTAGAAACTTAAGCCATATTTCTTTCTTTTTTAATTTATTTATGATAGAGAGAGAGAGAGAGAGAGAGAGAGAGAGAGAGAGAGAGGGGCAGAGACACAGGAGGAAGGAGAAGCAGGCTTCATGCAGAAGCCCGATGTGGGACTCGATCCCAGGTCTCCAGAATCACGCCCCGGGCTGCAGGCGGCGCTAAACCGCTGTGCCACCGGGGCTGCCCCTTAAGCCATATTTCAATTAATTTTGCATTGCACAGAAAGTCTCCACATCACACCAGTTCTGAGAATAGGATTCAAGAACATGAGTCCTACAAAGGGCAATTCCAAACCAAACTCTGATTCTCAGGGACCAAGCAGAGCTTATAGCTGGCCCTTAGTTCTTCTGTTTAGGCAGCAGAGAGCTTCACCATCAAGGAAACCCACTGGCAGTAAGGCGATAAAGGAATAAAGAAATTTGCCAGCATTGTGGCATCAGTGCACTGGGATGAGTAAACGGAAGGTATGATGTGGTAGCAGCACAGTGGAATTCCTACATGCAAACAGGGAAGGAGGACCACTTGAAAGAGATGTGGCAATAAATTTTACTTTTTACACTAAGTTCATCTATTGTCTTTATTCAAGAAAAAAATCACACCACATTTTAAATACATAACTGAAAGCCAAAATGACACCAGGTACCCAAAGAACCTGAAAGATGGAGAGGTTGACAATTACATGGGGCTGTGCAGAGTATTTCCATAGTCACAAGGGAAGGCCATTTCTTTTTGTTTTTGAACATATAGAATAGAAAATAGTGCCTTCTGTTTGTCCATTTTATGCATCTAAATACTAAAGTTTTCCACATGTAGTAGTGGGTATCATTGAATGAATTATATTACACAGTTTTTACAGTAGTTGATGCTAGTCCTTCAGTAAAGTGACATGACTGGAAATAACAGGAGAGCTTTCTATCATCCTGTGAAAGAACTACAGCTCTTTGTTTTGGCCTCGAGTTACAAACAGAATGTTTTGAAACCAGTTCTACCATCTTTGTGGTATAGTCAGATACTATAATCCTCACTGACGTGTCTTGCTGTAGTCTTGTGTCAATAAGGCACTTACTGGTTGTGGTAGAGACAAGTTTAGGGAATGGATTTCAGCACATCAGACTGATACACTTCAGCCCTGTGCCAGATTTTGTCTTTGATTCTGGAGTGCTAGAGAAATATTATTCATGCATATGGATTATTGTGTATGACACAGAGAAAGGAGCAAGTTATCTGATTAGAATGTATTTACATATGTGTATTTGTGTGTTACATATATGTGTGTGTGTATAAATCTATCTTCTATCTATATAGGAAGTGAGTACTACAAATTATCTTGTACAAGGTCATTATATGTGTGTATGTTTATATATATGATGGAGATTATATATCTTAAATGTAGTAGTATAGCTTAAGAGCTGAGTAATTGAGAGAAAAGTTACCTGAAGTGCAAACTCTCAACACAGATAGTGGGGACCTGATGGGGACCCTGGACCCTGAAGGAACATCCCAATGCATTGGCATTGGTAATCTAGCTATTTCTTGTGGGCTGTAGAAAGGGTGAGCAAGTGATAACTTGGGGCACATGAGCACAGGTGGCTCTGACTAGAACTGGTATGAAGGAACTTCGGTTATGAATATGATGGAAACCCTCGCACCTGTTATGAGGTGTTTTTCATATCTGCGGGAGTTAAACCTGGGGAATGGATGGTAATAATACAACAAATGGTGTCCTTAACATATGCTTCCCCAAGATTCCTTAGCTGAAGGCTTGGAGGAGGCCACCGGGGAAATGAAGACAATAGATCAAGGCAGAGTTTAGAAGTTGGGCTTTCACCTAGTAACTGGCAGAAATGTTCTCTAGGACACTGAAGAAACACAATGAGGGCTCTCATGCCCAAATCCAGTTTACATGGCTGGTCTCCACATGTCAGTGGAAGAGCTGTGTGCTGGGTAAGTAGCAGATCTGGTAGGAACTGGTTTAGCAGTTAACCAGAAAATTACTTGAGGAATGAGTGACCTGATGCCAATTTTTTAAGGCTGGAGACTATATATATTTAGTAAATGGATACATTTAATAAAGTATGCTAAAATGGCTGATTTAATTAATAGAGGATTCTAAAAGTTTAAAGTGTCTTCAGTCAGTGTCTATTGAATGACTATGCAAAAAAATAAAATCAAATAAACTTCAAGGAGTGTGCAATCTAATGAAGAAGATGAAACTTGTGATCAAGTGATTATCTTGGAAAGTAATGTGACAAGTTTTAAAAGAACTGCCATGAAAGAGGCACAATATACTTTGGATGTTCCAAGAAGGGGAAAAGTATTTCTCAGTGGGCCGTTGCAAGCTTTATGGCAGATGGAGTCCTGAGGGAAGGAGGCAAGGGGCACCAGCAGGGGAAGGGTGCTCCAGGGGAAAGATATGAAGCTCTGCTTCAGAACAAGACTCCAGTTTAACTAGAGCCTTGCTGCTGGGGAGAGGAGAGCACATACCTGCTGGAATAGGCTGGAGCAGAATCACAATATCTTCGAGATCTTCACGGCAAGGAGTTTGCCTTTTATTCATTAGGCAACTCATTATTTTGTTTTACTTTATTTTGAGCACCTCAAACAGTCAAGGATTTGGGAAGAGGATGGATGGCCAACATCAGGGGATTTTATGGTGTAGATTTGTCTAAGCATGACTTATATAACTTCTACTGCCTTGTCTCTGAAACTCTCTTGTTTTTATTGTGGTCAATTCTAGCAGCTTGCCTTACAAGTTTGCCCAGGCTCTTGGAGTTAAGATCACTGTCAATAGTTACTTGGTCCTTAATAGCAGTATTAAATTCATGCCTGAATTTTATCACTAATCATCTTGGAATAGTATTAGAAGTTGTTTATTGGTGGCTATCCACATGTCCCACTATATTGGGGTTCTTAAATGACAGAAACACGTTTTACTCATCTTTCTACCCACTGCCTCTCAAAGGAAGAGAAAGGAAACAAAAACACAGCTATGCCAAGCGGTGTGTCATATGTTTTGGATACATTACCTATTATTACTCCTCCTGATCCCTTTCTATGAGACAGGAAGTGGGTACTCACACAGACACCATATTTTGTGGAAGAACATTAAGCTAGTCAAGCATAATGCCATGATTTACACCCAGTCTGTTCTAAGACTCTTTCCAATGTATCACATTACCTCTATTGAAGATGGTTAGCTGATGCTTAATTGTTGAATGAATGAATGAATGAATGAGTTGTGAAATATATTTACTTGAAAATTGATTCATCCAGAGAAAAATAGGATTGTAAGTGTGTAGAACATGAGTGTCCCAACTGAGATACTGTTGTTGCTCTTTGCTACTGTTTATAATAATACCAAGCCAGGCTGACCTAATGGAATTTGAAAGGTGGAAGACTATTCCTATACTTTATCAACATTATAAATGTGAAGTGCATCTGTGCAACTAATAAGCACCTAGAGCCAGAAGATGTGGTTTCGGTTGTCAGTGTTTGGGAACTGACATTACTAAGACATGATTGCATCTTTTCTGCTTTATTAAAGGAGACTTGGAATGATGATTTCTAATTTTGGTTTCTAACAATGGGGAAGAGTACTGACTTACATCTATGTAGAAAGGTTGTAGCTGTGTCCTCCATTCTGTATTCGGAATACCATACTGAGTTTTAATTCTGATGCAGATAAGAAAGCTGTTAAATCCAGTTTATGTTTTGAAACCACATTTACCCTGACCTTTTGCATGGAAGAAAAGTTTTCTTTTTTATCATAAGTGGTTTACACCTCTTGTTAGACCAACTTAATCCACTCAACATCAGTAGGGAGCCGAATGCCTGCCGAAGGGGGGCCAGGTGCTGGGGGAGACAGAGAAAAAGACATTACCCCCCTTGAGGAGATCACAACTCAGCCAGCTTTAGGTCAGAAATCATAGAGACTGAGTGAGAAATATCAAACTTGAGCACACAGAAGATACTACCCAAGGGACTCTTAACTGTGCAAGAGGATGGAGGAAAGATCAAACCAAGCCCCTGCCCGTCAGCCCGTGGGGAGATGTGTAAGTGATATGCGTTATGAAATGTGTGCTCAGGTCTCCGTGATATAGGCTCAGCTCTGGAGGATGACAGAATTATGCTGTGTGCGTGCATACATAATGATCACATATTTTCACTAATGGCAGTAAAGATGTTTGTGGAAAGCTAGGTTGCTATTTTTATATGTCTATAAAAATGACTATTGAGAGTCTAGAGACATGCTTGGCTTTGTGCTATGAAGGTTCACTTAGGGACTGTAGCCATTGTATTGTCTGGAGAAAGAGAGAAGTCGGGGTGATAGACCTCAACAAAGTATGCATCAGGGAAACGTCTCCAGTTTGGGCAAACAGAAAATATATTTTGTTGTATGCTCAAGTGGAGACATAGTTTATTGTAATGACCAGTTGTCGGCTGGTCCTATTATAAAAAGTATGATAAGTTCTTAAAAATATAGTTAAAAAGAGTAAATATGGTGTATCATTAATTTTTTCCAGCAGATTTTGAGTGACAGACAAAATTGATAATCATAAAGCTTTTTTTAAATGTCTTTCTGTATTTTCATTACTTCCTGCCTTTCAGCGACTTGTCACTGACACATATCTTTTTTACATATTTTTTTTGAAGATTTATTTATTTGCTCGAGAGAAAGAGAGTTCGAGCAGGAGGGGCAGAGGGAGAGGGAGAGAGTCCCATGCAGACGGCATGCTGAGCACAGAGCCTGACCTGGGGCTTGGTCTCACAGCCCCGAGATCACAACCTGAGCTGAAGCCGAGAGTTGGACGCTTAACTGATTGAGCCACCCAGACACCCCACATATTTATTTTTCTTTATTTTTAAAATTTTTTAAAGATTTATTTATTCATGAGAGACACAGAAAGAGAGGCAGAGACACAGGCAGAGGGAGAAGCAGGCTCCATGCAGGCAGCCCAATGTGGGACTCAATCCTGGGACTCCAGGATCACTCCCTGAGCCAAAGGCAGGTGCTCAACCACTGAGCCACCCAGGTGTCTCTTATTTTTCTTTAAATTTTAGCATATATAAATATAAATGTAAACATATATTTTAACAATATATGTTTAACAATATATATATAAACAATATAAAACATACAGTCCATTAAAAATACTACTAATAACAATTATCCATGCATGCATTGGACTTCTTATACACTTCCCGGTGCTTTTGTCATTGCATACTCACAGCAGCCTTAAGGGGTAGGATGAGGCAGGGTATCTTCTCTTTTTCACAGATGAGGAAACGGAGAATGGAGATTTAAAATATTCACCCAAGGACATGGCTAATAAGTGTCAGGTCTGAGACTCTCACCTGAAACCTCTGATTCCAAATTCTTTGAGGTTTGTGTATGTAATATGTGTGGCAGTGTGTGTAATTTCACCATGTACTGTCCTAAGCCAGTGAGCCATGGTTCTCTGAATCTACCCTAGCTCTGTCTTCCAAGGCTGACCTGCACACCCAGCTGCCCACGAGAAATGTGCATGCACCACTCCTCTGGCAGGCGAAGGAAGATCTCTCTCTACCCCACTGGCACTTCCTGGAAGATTGTTCTTCTGTTTTCTGTTTTCTATCTGGGTGTTTGGGCCATCACTCTACAGATTTTAGAAACTCACAGAATGAATGAAAATTAAGAACTGTTGTTACCATTATGATTTTCCATTGTGATATCGGTGTTCTGCTCTTCAGGGTGGGATTTGTAGAGAGTAGGGAAGAAAGAGAGCATTTAGAATGTATATCCATGCATTTTTAGTTCACAAATGTGTAAGGGTATTTTAAATATGATGAATAACCATGACTACTGAGCAAAGTGGTATTTCTATACATTCGTTTCCAACCACCAAGTTTATTTTCATTAAGTGAGAATGAAACCTGTCTGTATAAAAGTGTCCCTGAAACAGCTGAGTATGAGGATGCTCCTTCTGGGTTATTCTACTTCATTTTCTGTTACTATCGGTTTGCATAGAAACATTAAAATTTAGTTAGCAATGTCTTAGCCTCCAAACTTCACATTTTCTATGTTATTTTCTATGTTCATATAGTACATATAGTATTGTTCAGTTTTTTTTTTTGTTTGTTTGTTTGTTTTTAGTACTTTCAGTTTATACCCAAAACACAACACTAACCTTCCAGGAGAAGTTAATACATTCTGTGAATAGAATTTATTAACCTGACCACAACTGGACTTGGGTAGGGCTCGTGACTACCTTCTGTAAATGACCAATCTTCTATTTAAATTTCTTCCTTCCTGATCATTGCTTTTATTATAACTTGTCCAGAGTTCTGCTTTGTACATCCTGTTTGAATTAACCAAGTTTGATCAATTGTTTTATGATGAGAAGCCGACTGTCTTTCTGGGTCATACCCTTGGGCTGGATGTTGAGGAAGGAGCATCAATTTGGATTTAGCTGGACCAGCTATTGGCACTTGTTATTGCACCTTGGGTCCGCCGCTTAAGCTTTTGTCGAATGTCCCAATTTTACCTCCCAGGACGACCTTGCCACTAAAATAAGTGAATGTGTACGTGCTTGACAAGAAGAAAATATCCATGAGGGCTGTGTTGCTTTCTTATTATTCTCTCCTTTACAAAATTCAAACTGTGAAATCACTGTGTTGTACACTTGAAACTAATGTGGCCCTGTGTGTCAACTGTACTTCAATTAAGAAAGAAATCAAACAGGGTCACCTGGGTGGTTCAGTCAGTTAAGCATCTGACACTCGATTTCAGCTCAAGTCGCGATCTCAAGGTTGAGATGGAGCCTATGTTGGGCTCGACGCTGAGTGAGGAGCCTGCCTAACAACCTCTCTTTCCTTTCTCTTGGCCTCTTTCTCTTTCAAAAAAAAAAAAAAAAGATAAAAAGAAACCAAAGACATATAGACTCTATATAAATAAAACTTGATGCTTTGTTAAATTTAGTCTTTATGAGCAGATTGCAAATTAGTTCTGTGTTTGATCAGTTTTGACTGATCATAGTCAGGGGACTGGTTCTACCTTTATATATAGCCCATCTATATGTTAGGAGATTATACATCTTAGAATTGCCTTTAATGAAAGAAATCAGAACTATATATGCTGATAATTCTATATTAATACCTTGTTAAGTTTATTTACCGAAGAGCCAGAAATTTCTATTTCCACTGTGAAGTAATTTTTAGTTAATTTATATGTGACTTTTATAATCATTTTTAAAAGAAAATCACGATTCACTTATTTTGAATTTTCCTGCTTGTAAAAATGATTTTGCATACCTTCTAAGGCAGGGTTCTATAAAAATTTAAAATGTTAGCTCCATTATAAAGTATTAGCTCCAATTTAAATAGTTAGCTCTGTTATCTATTTACTGTAACTACATATCCTGCTTGGCAATATTTCTGAGTTGTAGGATCCTCAGCTATATTTTATGCCATTTTCAGATCAGAAATAGTGCTCAGCATCACTAGAAACTATACCCTTTGAATCAAGGCTGAAGTTCCCAGGGAGAAACCAATCTTTCTATCTACATATTTGTTACTTGCTCCTTGTACCTTGACCTGAACAGAAAAAGCATGCTTCTAATATATGCAAATATGAATTTGATTGTGTAGGGTGAATTTTGTCAATTTGTGTTTTGAGTTTTGCTTTTTATTTGTTTTGTCTTGTTTTGTTTTCTCCCTGGGACAAGCTCAAGTCAAAAACCAGGTTATTCCCCCTGGGACTTGATGGTTTATACAGTTTCATTTCATTGTGTCATACTTAGGGAATGACCAATCTTTCAATGTGTCTGAAAGGGCTAACCTAGGAATTATTAGTTATGTGCCATTCATCAACGGGGTACACTTTGATGTACTTTTTATTGCTTAAGTCAACAGCATCTGAAAATCTAATCTTCTATAAGTGTGTTTGCTGAGTGGAACTTAATTCTCCAGAGGTTTCACTTTCCTCTTTCTTTGTTTTCTTCCTCTCTGTCTCTAGACCTCTTATTCTTTTATGGAACTTTTTTCTCCCTCAAATGGCTTTCCTGTACCAGGCTATAGGTCACATGTTTATTGCTACCAGAGGTCACAGCTCTGGTTTAATCCACACATCTAGGGTATTTTTATTTTTAGTATATGTTTAAGCCTTCAATTGCTTCCTTTTTTTTTCTTTTGCTTCTAGTATTATCAGATACTTTAAGGTTCTTATAACATTTTTTGTATTGACTTTCATATTTCAATTATAATATACATTCTGCTATTTCAATAAAATGTTAAAATGAATTTAAAAATCGTGAACCATATGTTTTATAGTTTTGTAAATGCTATCCCTGACGTCTTGTTTGACCATCACAGCAACGTCCTGGGGTAGATACCTTCATCTATTTATTCTGTAGATATTCCTTAAGCTTCTGCCACATTGCAGACATTATTCTAAATACTGAAAAGGTACAGATTTGAACAAAATTGACTCAAGTCTCTAATTCATGGAACTTGCATTCAAGTAAGAAAGGAAGAAAATAAGCAGAAGAGAGAAGTTAAATATATAGTATATTGATGATAAGTACTAAGAAGAAAGGGACTGAAAGGGGTAGGGTTGATAGGTGATTTTAAATAAGGTGAGGCCTTACTGACCAGTTGATGTTCCAATAAAGCCTACCTTTCTGGGCCAGTAAGCTAAGCCTTGCAGCCCTCAAGGGGTGGAACCGTTCTGGAGGAGAAAAGAGTATTTGCAGATGATTTCAGATATAAGCCCATAGTGGGGGATGAGGAATGGAGAGGCCAGAGTGCCTGGAATGAAGGAGCTAAAGGGAAGGTGGTTGGAGATGAAGCCATAGAGCAACAGGATGATGAGGATGTGATTATTCCTGTATTACAGAAAAACCACACAAAACATCTGAGGGACCACAGTCCCCTTCATTGGTTTACAGCTAGTGTAGCAGAACCAGAATAGCTCATGTATGTTGGAGTGCAGGCTCTGGGTTTGAGTATTTTGACTCAGTTTGCATCCTTGCTCTAAGTAGTTGACAGTTTATTGCTCACTTTGCTTCTAAAATTCTTTGAGAAAAAGTCAGTTATTGTAATTTTAGTTTCCCTCCATTTTGAAGAATAATTTGTATTTCAAATTGAAAATGCAGGGGCCAGTCTATATCACACGCATTTTTTAACTTTAGCCCTATTATGACTTGGTGCTAGTTTGGAACATGGGAGTTATTTAGAGGGCATTAAAACCTTCATAACTTGATTATGTTCTTCACTGAAAGAGATTTTGTTCTACTAAAAATTTGGAAAGAAGTGTTTGATGTAATATTACAAAAGCATTATTATTACTTGAGGTTGTGAACTCACCTCAAACTAGTTATCCTTGCTAAGGCAGCCCTATAAATCACCCCAAGCCAATGGTCTGGATTTTTGTAAATGAATTGTGTGCAACTAAGACAATGCATCAGTTGTTCCTGACTTTGAAAAGAATTCACATAAAAATGAAAGTAGCTCAAGAGAAGGGAATTATTGATAATATGCCCTCAAGTAAATTGCCCTTCTCTATACCAAGGTCTAGGCATTATATTTTACAGAATTCACAGACTGTTCTTGTAATGACAGGTCACTATTAACACTTGGACAATTTGGTTAACCCAAAATACTACAAATTCAGGAGGCTAGTATAAGTCATACGTATTTTTAACTTCAGCCCTATTGTGATTTGATGCTAGTTTGGAACATGGTAATTAGTTAGAGGACATAAAAACCTTTTTATAAGGTGATTATATTGTTCACTGAAAGATAATTTGTTCTACTAAAAATTTGGAAAGAAGTATTTGATGTAATATCGTAAAACTCAGAGTTACAAATAGTCCAAAGGAAATTTTAAAACCAAAAAATAAATGAATGACTCCTCCAAATAATATAAACGCCTCCTTCCCACCCCTTTTCCTCTCATACACATAGAGATACGTAATTAGAAGTAAAATCCCAAATACTTGTCGAATATTTATTGGATATAGTCATATGGAAACATGGTGCTTTGGACACATTTTGGCATAAAGTATGTAAGTTAGAAATATCCGGGATTACTATTAAACTACTAGGTAGAGAATTACTTTCAGAGCTGAAAGGGATTTTGTAATTCATTGCTTTTAGGCTTTTAGTACTTTCCATGCATACATGTTTTTCATTTAACCCTCAGAAGAAATGTAGGATACAGGCACTGTGAACATCTTCATTCAAGGGCTGAGGTATAATTGAGGCAACGAAAGGAGAAACAGTTCACCAAGTTTGCATGTCTACCTACAGGGCCAATCTTCTTCTGGAATTTGCTTTGAAATATGACTGTTGGTGCTCATTCCACATTGATGCTATCTTTCCTCTTCTCTTCCATTATTTGTAGAATGCTTCATTTCATAATTCTTTGGATCCCATAAACAAATCTGGTGTGATATCCAAAGGATTTTTTCTTTCTCGGCTTCTTTCATACTATTTCCACTTGCCCTAGCTTCCACTAAGACTTTCAGTCCCTCACATGTAAATATCTTCAACAAGCCTCTGACTCATCCACTATTCCTTGGTCTCCCTCCACTCCCATACTTACATGAGTTCCCATTGCCATGTCTGTACTTTCATTAAGAGCTGTTCCTAACTTAATTAACTCCAAATTGCTCCCCCGGCCACTTGCTAACAACTTAGGTAGGTGGCAACAGGATTGGAGAGGAGGGAACAGTTGAACTGCAGGGTTTAGTAGCTTGTGGGATGTGGCTGCTGTATCCCTGTAAAGCATGAGGGATGACTCCCAGGCTTTGACTCTGGTGACTGAAGGAACAGAAAGTGCAAGAGGAAGGAAAATTTGAGGAGAAAGAGAGAGATTGGGCCTATTTGTTGGAAAGGTCAAGACTGAAAGATAAATCATTTACATTTTTTAGGGCAACATGACCCAACTAAAATGTCTTTTTTCCCCTGAAATTATAACTTTAGAAAAATAATGTCTTCGCTGATCAGATGTTCTGATTAGCAATATTATGGGAGTAAGTCATGCTTATTGCATTATGGATATAGTATTTTGGTTAGCTGTTTGAAAGTTTTTCAGAACATGGGAGGAAAACCCAGTGGCACAGGCATAATGTGTTGACCTGCCCCATTCATTGAATTTCTGGCGGCCAACAGCCCATGGAGTTAGCTGTTTGGATCAACTGGCTTTGAGAGAAACATGGTTGCTTAATTAGAAGGCAGTTTAGTAAGAAAAACAAAAGCCAAATACTCTTCTTACTATGCTTCCTCATGATATAGACTAATAGCCATTGCTTTGTTTATTGTTGACTAATCTCTTCAAAATAAAATTGTGATTGATTATGCAAGCATTAATATTCTAGTGCTAAATAATTCTTATTCAAATAAAAGTGTCAGGTTGAGGATAATAAGCATTAACTTGGGACTTTAAATAGAAAAGCTAAACATCTTTCTAAGTAATGCCAAAAAATGTTCCTTATAAATTTATAGTTTTATACTCCATTTCACTAAATCTCTTATGATTTGGGGGAAAAAGTGAATACTGAGTCAATGAGATGTTAAGTTAAAATTCTACTTAGCTTGCCTAACATTTATAATCAATTTGCTTAAATTTTCTTAATCTTTTGTTAATTAAGGTGTGATTTTTTTTCTTTGAATAATATTATATTTTATACTTCAATCATATTCCTTAAACTAAAAGTATTTGGTTGACATATATATGTAACTATATATATATGTAACTATATATATAACTATAATGTAAATATGTCTAATTGCTATATGGGGTTTATCTATGTGCAGATTAGAGATATCTGTTTTCTGAGAAACTGAGTTTCTGAGAAACATTGTAGGATCTGAGAAGTGATTATAATACATTCAAGCACTACTAATATTCCTTCTAAAGACAAAAATGTATGTAATCATGAAGAATATGCCCAGAAATTTTCACAATAGTTTGAATGAACCATGCTGAAATATTTACATTTATCCAGAGGGAGAAAAGTACCCTTTAGTTTATAGACAACTAAATTTAAGTGTAGCTGTCACTTACAAGGATGGATTTGAAACCTCTATCCTTTGCTCTGCTAGCCAGAGCTTGCCCTCATGTTGACAATTCTTTGCAAAGAAGAAAGGAGTTAGTGTGCTTACTTATAGTTTTGGAAAATGCGACGTGTTTAATGATGTAGTTTTCCTTTGTGAAATGAAAATAATGAATAGAAGATGTAAGTGATAGTGACAATTCTGATGGAAATGACAGTGATAATGCAAGAATGAAATCAGCTTCATATTTAAATGATTATAGTAGCATTCATTAAACTCCTTTCTTAAACAGAGCTAGATATTGCGGACTGGAAAAAAAATATTAATCATGGATTTGCCCTAGATTTTTCTGTATTAGTCTGGCATGAATGTTTATATTCAAGCTGCAAATAGTAGTTTGCTAGGTATTCAGAAGTTAAGAGCAATTTAGATTAAGAATGTTTAAAGCTCATTTGTAAAATGCTCATACTATTTGAGCTGTTTTAAAAAGATTTGCTTAGCTAAAGTCATTGGATCAGAATAATTCTGACACTCTTAATCTTCCTCTTTTCCTAAGAGTCTCAGACATTTTCTTTCCATTTACAAATTTGAATGACAAAATTGAGTAAGTAATTTACTGGAAATAGTGCAGTAAAGAGCAAATTTGTGCCCGGGGGTTGGGGGGATACACTAAATTTTAATCAAGGAACATAGCAGGAATTTTAAGACAATAAGCTATAGCCTTTCTTTGTGTTTGAACAGTTTTTAAATGTATTAGTTTATGGTAATTGACAAGAGATACAAAAGTAGCCATCAAGAAGCCAGTTGTATATAGATAATCTATTTTATAGTTTACATGATGACAAATGACCTAGAGAGAGTACCAGCACATGGAGGAGAAGTCCCAGGAACTGTTGTACAGAAAGGAAGTGTGAGGGAGATCTGAGGTGATAAAAACAAAGGCAAAAGAAAGATTCCTTCCTAATGGACCTCAATGCTAAAATAGGTCAAGATGTCTCTGGCCCCTCTGAATTTCAGCATTATATTTGAAGTTAACTTGGAGGTGATTGGTGCTAATATAATGCTTATAGTTTTTATAGCTGCTGATTTTTAGAGGAAATTGCTTTTTTGTCTGTACTAAAAACATAAGATAATTAAATGGAATTTACATTTTTTAAACTAAAATAGTAGCCAATAAGGTATATCACAGTGCAAATGTCTTAGAAAAGTCTGAATTCTTCTTGGGAAGGCAAATGATCCATGGCTTCCTTTAATTGATTTGTAACTCTGAAAACGTGTTGTTCTACACTCAGTCATATATTTTAACACGAGTGAATGTGCTTTGATATCTTTAATTATTGTATTGATTTACAGAAGTACAATACAGTTGATATATGAAGGTTTTCTTCATATATCAGATGACAGCAGAGAACAATGGAAAACTAGGGACTCTTTCTTATCTAAGGAAGACAGTTTCTTTTTTTTTAAGGTTTTATTTATTTATTCATGAGAGACACATAGAGAGAGGCAGAGATATAGGCAGAGGGAGAAGCAGGCTCCACGCAGAAAGCCTGATGTGGGACTCGATCCCAGGACTCCAGGATCACACCCTGAGCCGAAGGCAGGCACTAAACCGCTGAGCCACCCAGGGATCCCCTAGAGAGTTTATTTCTTGATAAACTGTTTAGTCGCCGATTAAGCAACAGTTCTATTTGAAGTAAATGCATTTTTACTAATGCCCATTTTTTTTCCACTGGGAAATAGAATAAATAAATTAGACTTGTAATATGTGAGCCTGTTTATAATTTTATCACCTTCGATGAAAGTTTGTGTTACATCAGTCTGGACTGGAGATGTATGTATATATACAGAAAGAGAGAGATGTGTGTGTACACACACAGATACACACACACACACACATATTATCTAAGCATCCATCAGAAGAGGAAGGGCCAGGGGCATATCAAAGAAATATAGTTAGGGAATGTGAGAAGGAGGGCCTCTTTCTCAGCAGCAAGAGTAAAGCAATGAGGGCTTATGTATTCTGGCCACACAAAACCAAAGATAAACATACATAGTAGCCCCTCACACAGACTTAGGGTCATAACTATTCTAGAGCCATGAAAATTCAATTGAGTTTACAAAGTTAGGAACTGAGAGCCCTAAGGTAGTATGCTGAATCTACCTTTGGAATTTGGAAGTTGACCCAGTGCCACTGAACTCAATTTTCCCGTGTCCACAGTGGCATACATTGCCTATTACATGCCAGTTCACATTATTCTGTACAGAAATGAGCCACTGTGCAAATACTGTGTCTCTCTTATTCTCAGGATGCTTTAAATATGCAGTAGCCAAAAGCTTATGGTATGTTGGCAGAATTAACATCAGTAATAATAGTATATTAAGGGGCTGAATTTATATGTAGTCTGAATTTAAAGTGGTGGACATAATGTAGGGATTGGTTGCTCTTTGCTTGTGATGAACTGTTGTGAATGAACTGTTCAGATTATGTAGGTGTGTTTTCTATTATACTAAACCTATATCCACTAGTGAGTTTAAAGTTAGAAAAAAATCCATGTTAAATGCAATTGTTGACTACTAAAGAGATAATTAATAGGTATTAAAATTTATTTAAAAAATTTTAAAAATAATTACTTGAAAAGGAGAGAGATAGTAAGTGGGAGGGGCCAAGGCAGAGGGAGAGAGAGAATCTCAAGCAGATTCCACCCTGAGCAAGGAGTCCAATGTGGGGCTCAGTCTCACAACCCTGAGATCATGTCCTGAGCAGAAATCAAGAGTTGGATGTTTAACAGACTGAGCTACCTAGGCACCTCAAGGATTTTTATTAATTAAATTTGTTAAACTGCTGTTAAATAATCCTAAGCAATCTGCAATGAGGTCTATGTATGTGTGCATATACACACACACATACACAATATATATTAAGTATATATTAAAATATATATATAATAGAAGTATTATATCTATATAATTTAAACATAAGCACCCAAAATAATGTTAAATTTTCATTTTCTAGATTTTGGTAATGAAAATTCTAGTAATTTTTATATAGTGAGATCACTGATTAGCTCACAATGTAATAATTCTATAAATGTACTGATTCATCTTTTCAAACTGATAGTTTGTTTCACTGAGACTGCATTAGAGGCTCCTGGCATATGAAAACATGTTTTAGAACCAACCAACCAACATTTACATAACTATGTATATACTGTTTGATCACTGTAACTATTTGTATGCATTTACAACATCTAGACAAATAAATAAATAGCTTTGTTTAAAAGAACAATGTAGAATTTGGTAAGATTTATCTGTTATTAATTTCCCTTGATGTACGTATATCTATTCATAAATACAGCTTCAAATTTTAAAGTCTAAAATATGATTAGTTAGTATAAAATCTGAAGATACAACTTCTCAGATAACATAAAATACTGCTTTGTGTCCTTTTTAGTTTAGTAAAATTATTCCTTTGTTTGATACTTTATTCCACTACCAAACCCATATTAAGAATCTTCAGTGGGCATTGTGTTATGCTAGGTTCTGTAGGGTTAAAATTAGTATAAGATTATCTGATCAAGGAAGCAATGATCTAGTTCACTGGTTCTTAAACTTTGCTGCACATTGAAATTGTTTGGGGAATTTGAAAAATGTGTATTAATGTCTGGGCTCTGTAACTCCAGAGATTCTGCCTTAATTGCTTTGGGCTATAGCCTGAGCATCAGGATCTTTAAAACTCCCCCACAAGATTCTAACATGCATTTGGGAAGTATTGATATAGCTAGGAATTAAAATACATCTATAAAGACTGTTTCATCACCTCTCTCACCTCATCCTGGTCATCAAGAGGAATTGACTCCTTTCTTCACCATGATCTCGTATGTATTTCCACTAAAGGAGAATCTCTTATATCTACTTACTTGCATATGTGTCTCATTCTTATTCCTCTATCTGATCTACTTCGTCAACTCTTGTTCTTGGTTACAATTCCTGTTATAGAGTAGGTACCAAAGAAATGTAATTCACCGACTAGGAATGTTCTAGTAAGAAAAGTTTTCAAATAATAGAACTTTGAATATGATGTAGGAATCCGGCTGAGCCTGAGGGTAGGATATCACTCTTGTGTCCAGTGGAGTTGGTTGGGACTTGACCTTTGGGTAGGTGTGCCAGTGTAGGGTGTAGCATCTGGGGCCGCAAGGGACACAGTCTCCAGGGGAGGAAGGAAGAAGGAAGGGTCTGGGAGTTCAAGAGCAATGGGATAAGCTGACACCTGCCCTGGCTGCAGATGTTGAAGTCTCACAAGGGGTAATTCTGAGTCAAGGGACCATAGTCAGAAGTCTGATTACTGGACATAGTAATCAGATGTTGAGAGCCAAGAAGGATCAGAGAACCATGTAGAGCAGATAAAGGGGAATCTGTGATTAGGAGGGAAGGCATAACATTCAACCCCATTAGCACAAAGATGTAGTTTATTTAGAGTAAGAAACAGCTTCCATCATAAGTTGGAACAAGTGGCACCAAATGGTCACATTTTAATCAGTAATTCAGAATATAGCTGGGCCTCCCCTCCTGAGAACCCTTCTTGACAGTCATGAAACTTAGCTTGTTAGAAGTGCCATTTCAGTGGGGACAGATAGCAACTCCTTTAGTCTGAGAGTTTTAGGAGTCTTTGTTAGGTAGAACTCCTTATATTCACTTTTCTCTTGAGGTCAAGGGCTCTCAGAGAGTTTGTTTGAAGATTTATAACTGGAGATGGGGATAGAAAGAGAAAGCTGAATAAAGTAAAATAATAATAATAATAATAATAATAATAATAATAATAAATAATAATAATAAATTAAATCATTAAAAATATTTGGATTATTAGAACCTATATTTATCTCATAATCAGTTCACCCCAAAGAATATTGCTTTCTTTTCACATGCAAGCTAGTACTTTGCTTTACTGATATTTATGTCTTTCATGACTAGATTTCTTCCCATTTTATTAAGTGTACTGTGACTGAGGAAGTTTACGTGGCTTTAAATTCGTATAACACTAAGGTTACTGGAGTTTTCCCAAACCATTAGAAGCAAAAAATAAGTTGCCAAAGCTTCCTGAATAGGGTCTTTAATTCTGTGCTCTTTTTATTTGTTTGCTTATTTTGAGTCATTCTTTTTTTGAGCTTTTAAAATTTTTATTTAGGTGAACACAGTGTTATATTAGTTTCAAGGGTACAACATAATGACCCAGCAGTTCTGTACATTTCTTAATGCTCATCAAGATAAGTGTCCTCTTAATTGACTTCATCTGCGCCCCCCCCCCCCCACCTCTCTTCTGGCAACCACCAGTTTGTTGAGAACAGTGAGTCTTCCTATTTTACTTATTTTTATATTTTGTCTAGCCACTTAAAAGTTCCTTTAAAATCAGTTTGGAGGATTATTATAAATATGATTGTTCTCTTTTCTGATACTTTCATTGTTAGGTTAGATTTCAAAAGAATAAGAACAGTCTTACTACCTCATGCCCCAAATCATAAGCATTTGCCTTATGTCTCATTACATAACCATTGCCCTGTCATCTACATCCTGATTATATCCCACTTCTTCTCATCAATCCCAGTCTTGAACTTTTAGTAGTTAGTAATGAAAACCATCAGTGTCCTCCCTCTCACAAAATGCCCTTTAATGCCTCCTTGCCTTGTTTCCTCTGCTGAGAATGTCATTTCCACCTTTCTTTGCAGACTCATCATGACACTGTGGCTCGAACTCAGAAGCATATCTATAAATTTAGTGTCTCCGTCACTCCTATCAGACTATAAGTACATCATGGGCAAAAATAGTGCCTTACCAGTGTTTCAGGCCCCTGTGCATAGTACAGTGAGCTGAACCAATCTTTTACCACTTGAATTCAATAATTGCCCTGTTTCCTTAATTTCATAGGAAAAAATAAATACATGCGGAGTAAATTCTAAATTTGAAGTCTTTATCCTGTAATTGTTCTCAAACCAACTTTGTATGTTAATGAGAACTAGCCAGGAATAAGCAAGCAAATACATAGAAATATTGCAGAAAAGTATAGAAGCAGTCAGCTGCATTTAGATAGGTTTTATAGATTTGCATCTTGTAATTTTTCTAATAAGATCACCACTTACACTTAGCAGAATTATTAATACCTAATCATGATGCCAACGTAACAATGGCTGCAGAGAGCGTGTTCTACTGCCTAAACAGGTTATGAGTACCTCTGAACATTATAAAGGAAATTCTCTTCTTTTGTCATTTCAGTTACTGAATTAGCTTAAAATATGAATTGCATATTGGTAGTTGAGATTGGCATTAATTATTTCTAGAATGTGTAATCAGCAGTGTCACATAA
Organism: Vulpes lagopus; assembly: GCF_018345385.1. NCBI lineage: Eukaryota > Metazoa > Chordata > Mammalia > Carnivora > Canidae > Vulpes > Vulpes lagopus. The sequence continues at coordinate 108,165,383 of NC_054825.1, read as the reverse complement.
GTACTAAGAAATGTTTCTCACTTTTTATTGAAGTAAAGGAATGCTTTGCGCAACTAAACTCTTATGCTTACACTTGATTTCCATCCCTCCACCAACCGTATTAATAATATTCTTATGTGGGAAAACTGGGGTTGTAATAAGAAATGACATAACCCATTTTTAGTAAGGGGAGCTGCAAGAAAAGTGATGATAGTGACATTTTGTTTCTTTGACTTTAATGCGTTCCATATTGCTGTGCTAGATAGATTCCTCTAAGAATCCTAATCCACTTACATACTTCCTATGATGTTTAGCATATTGACATGAAGTGAACACTTCCCTCAGCCTTTCTGTGCTGTTTCCCTAACAGCATTCATATAAGGTGTTTCTTTCAAATACGTCTCCGTTCAGACGTACATTGCATTAGCTGAGGCTTACTTTCATTGAGACATCACTGTGTTCTGTGTAATATCCATTACTTTTAAGTGATTAGAAATTACATCTCCCCCTGTGCAATGCAGTTTTTGAGAGCTAGTACTCACTAAGAGTGTGTCTCACTTGTGAGAGACAGCACTGGCCAAAGGCTGGTTAACTTCTGTATGGGGCTGCCCATTCAGGGGCTGACTCCCAGGACAGTGGTCTCTGGAGTGGTATGGGGTAAATGACAGTTTTTGTTGTTTATTTGTTTAGAGAGGGAGGGAGCAAGTGCAAGTGTGTGTGAGGGGGGTGGGGTGTGGAGTAGGAGAGGAGGGCGATAGAGAGAGTCTTAGGCAGGCTCCACCCCAGTGCAGCGACACTCAGATGCCCCTGAATGACAGTTTTTTCATACACCTCCATCTGCCTAACCTCTTTAGTTTTGTGCATATATTAGTCCATGAATAGTATGGAGAACCAAACCAATGGCTTGGAGTCTGATTTTGTCTTCACTCTGAATTATCTATATTTGCAAAATTTATGTAGAAGTCCATTAATCTCTAAATTACCTGAAAACTTTGAGAAAGGGAAACAGATTGTATCTTGAACTCTTGTGACACAGTGTATACTGTCCACATACGTGTCTGTGACTCTGGTAGCCCAATGATTTCAGCAGATAAAGAAACTTCACTTTGAGGGAATATGGCACATGTATATCTAGAATGTGGGTAAGTAGGCACAGCTGTGTTCCATGCTGCCATTTGAACCTGTGCTAATGTATCTCAGCACTAGAAACAACAATTAGTAAGTAATACAAGAGAGTGGTAGCTTCCAGGCCTGAATAGAAAACAAAGAGTGATATTCAATAAGGTGAACCAAAAGAGAAGGTAATTAAAATGTAAAATTGCTGTTTCTTTCTACAGAAAAACTTCAAAGGTAATATCATCAAAAAGATTATTAGTGGAAAATAGTATAGTTGTCGGTCTTTATAAGTGGTAGTTACATTAAAACTCCCTTTGTGAAACTACTCTTCCTGCAAAATGATGGAAGATTTTAGTATTTATAAATATTTAGTATTTAGTAAATATTTTTTTTAAATTATTTTTATTTTTATTTATTTATGATAGTCACAGAGAGAGGGAGAGAGAGAGGCAGAGACATAGGCAGAGGGAGAAGCAGGCTCCATGCACTGGGAGCCCAACGTGGGATTCGATCCCGGGTCTCCAGGATCGTGCCCTGGGCCAAAGGCAGGCGCTAAACCACTGCGCCACCCAGGGATCCCAGTAAATATTTTTTTAACGACGTGAAGGACTTACCATGCTTAGCTTTTCTTTTTTTTTTAATCTTTATTTATGTATTTATGATAGAGAGAGAGAGAGAGGCAGGCAGAGACACAGGCAGAGGGAGAAGCAAGCTCCATGATAGCGCCCTGGGCCAAAGGCAGGGGCTAAACCGCTGAGCCACCCAGGGATCCCCTATGCTTAGCTTTTCATTTACATAAGCAATGGGGAAGTGAGAAGCTAGAAGTCTTCCCTTGCCTCCCTTTGTCTCCCGTTGCAGCTTGTCTGGGGAGCATTTGGTCTAGACAAGAGCCTGCTTTTAAGAAAAGACAGAGATTTAGCAGTTACTAGACTTGCCCCTGAGTAGATACCCACCTTTTGTGAGACAGAGAGCATCTGCCATCCTTCTATGGAAAATGCATTCCAAATCCTGAACAGGTTCTGTGGCATGGATCCAGTGGTAGGAGAGGCATGTTCCAACTTTCATTCAAGCAACGTAATTTCAACTACAATTAAAAAAAAAAAAGGAATGCTCAAATGTATCTGACTGCTTGGACTACTCTGTTTTTGGGTTGAGTAAACAAAAATGTCTGTGTATTGAACATATGATGCTTCAGTGTTTGGTTTTGACTGTTGTTGTTTTGGCAGGTTCCAAGCTTTAATTGTTACATGGAAGAAAATACTTTCTATCAAAACACTCTTCGTTGAAAAAAATCAGAGCCTTTTGGGGCTGATGTAAATCATATTGTTCTTGTGTATGCCCTTTCTGTACCTCTGTCAAGATTTGCTGCGTGTGAAATGGGGGTCTTGGGCATAAAAAAATGATGCGCTAGATGGGAGCTGCCTGTTTTCTCTTGTGGATTAAGGAATTGTGTAACTCACTGAGAGGAATAGTCCCCACAAGTACTTCCAGCAGGGCTGCACATACCCAGCTGGATTCTTAGAGGAGTAAGGAATTGCCTTTCAAATCCAAAATAATCTAATGATTTACACCACTTTTATTAAAAATAAATAGAGCTGCAAAATAAGACAACTAATATCTTTTTAAATACTATAATGTCTATGTAAATACAAAGGACAGCAGAGGTACACCCTTTGTGGTATAAGACATATGCTGTCTGAGTAACTTTTCTGTCATGGGATCATATTTTACTATTAACAATAGTAAAATAATTTATTTTTAATGACTTGAGATAAATGGATATGTATATAAAATGTTTCAAGAAAAGAAATCTATGAATTTTGCATGATTTGCCAGAGAGAATATCCTAAGATAAACTTACTTTTAAGATCAACTAAATTCAGTATGTAGACATTTTATCCAATTCTTGTCATTGATCCTTTATATTGAAATATTTAGGAAAATGGCAAAATAATATGAACAAATTTGGCTATATATACTGAATTACCTGTAAGAAATATTCAGTAAAAGTTAACCAGTGTGTGTAGAATGGACTCTGTGCTCAAGTAAATTGAAAGGGACCCTTATGGAAAATAGGTGTTTGGTTGTAAAGGAAGAAGTCTATGATGGTGATAAATGTTTTAAAATTGTATTTTAAAGTTCGACGCAAACACAGGTTAACTGCATGTGTGTAAGAGGCTTGTGGATATATATATGTTTATACAAATGCCCATTAAAAAAAATTGAAGGGCCATGATAGTAAAACTGTGATTTGTTTTTATACACAGTGAATTTATTATTATCCTTGGCAACGATATTTGCAAAGTGTTATAGTGATTAGTTGAAGAACAGTGACTTATCATTGAAGGTTAGTGGCTTTTCCCCCTTCTTAATTTTTTATTTTATTATTATTATTTTTTAAAGATTTTATTTATTTATTCATGAAAGAGAGAGAGGTGCAGAGACACAAGCAGAGGCAGAAGCAGACTCCTTACAGGGAGCCCGATCTTAATTCTTTAATAGTGATTTTAAGGCCATGAAAGTTACGACAGTTTTCATCTGAGTACCCAGATGTCTCTGTGAAGTCTTCTCTGCCTTTTTTTTTTTTTTTTTTAAATAATGAACCTAGAGCTTCCCTCTTACTTCTCATTCTAACTGTGGGGTTCTGAGATTCTTCTAGGTGAAAATTCCTAGGCTTGAAAGGCCTTAAAGAGAAAATGTATAGAGCTTGTAAGAATCTCCACCCTGACAGCATATGACCACTCTGGTCTTTGAAGCCATGGCTCCCTACTGCCGTCAGATGCCCATGAAGGATGACCACCAGAATATGGAATGGTGGATCCTGTTGCATGTTTAAATCTTCAGGACTTTTAGTGTGTCAGAAAGCAAACTGACTCTCAGAACATCCTATATGATGGCTAGTCACCACAATTTGTGATAATAGGACACTAGAGTATTTTAATTTCCTTAGAATACACATAATAATATGTCACTTGACAAATGTGACAACCAAGGTTGATAAAATTTGCACACTTGCTTGATCACAGAGCTTGACCTCCAATCCTTTAATCTGCCTGGGACTCATCTCAAGTTTTCTGTTCTACCTGTTAGTGTGTTAATTAATTCAACCAACAGTTATTCAATACATGTATAGTAATCCAAATAATGTTAATTGCAACTGGGCCTGACCAACCCGAAAACATTACTAGCATTTGAAGACATGCTTGAAAACCCCCTGAACAGCACCCAGTGGATGAATGACCCAGAGACGGGGCCGGTCATGCTACAGATCTCCAGGATCTTCCAGACCCTGAACCGCACATAGGTGGGGTGGCTGCTCCGCTGTTAGTGTGTTAATTAATTCAACCAACAGTTATTCAATACATGTATAGTAATCCAAATAATGTTAATTGGGTGCCTACACCATGTTGAGTCTGTGCCAAGTACTAAGGATATACTATCAGCAAAGTAAAGATGGTCCCTGACTTCTTGAAGCCTATAGTCTAACAGGGAAGATAGATATTAATCAAATAATCATTCAAATGTTTAACTACAAAGTAGGTCTTTTAGAAATAAAAAGTATAGTATATGTTTTTATAAGTCTTGGACCTGCTATGTGGATGCTGTTCTTATTATTGGTTCAGTTAATTTATACTTAACAGTATGATTTGTCTAGTAGGTATTATGCTTACTTAGATTTTACAAATATATTCTTCAAAATCATTGAATATAATTTGAAGCTATCTATATGTTGCTATAAAAAGGAATGAACTATTTTTTTTTAATATTTAAGGTTTAAAAGTCTCCCTCCCCGTCTCCCTCCTTCCTTTCCCTCCTTCCTTCCTTTTTGCATGGAAGGGACTCCCTTCTGCTTTTCCTGCTTTCTAGGGTCAATCTTTGGATTTAATTCTAAGGACATTGGGAAGCCCTTGGATGGTTTTGAGCATGGGAGTGAAATCATGTGATTTACATTTTTCAAGGGTTATTTTGACTACTGAGGGGACTAGAACATAGAGGATAGGAAGGAAGTAGAATGGTAGCACAGAGACTAGTTACCAATTTGTACTCTTCTAGATGTGAAATCCTGGTGTTTTGAACTACAGAAGGAAAAAGAATTGATGGAATTCAATATATTTCAGAGGTGGCTCAAGCACATCTTTCAGATCATTGAATGTTTGGATAATACAGATATTGGAGTACTTGCCTTGTCAATCCTCAGCCATTTAGAACCCCTCCCCCCCTTAAAAAAAATAAAAGAGCCTCTTTGCTGTTCTGCTCTCAGGCTATTTTAAAGTCATATAACTATGCTTATTGGACTCATTACATAAGATATTTTTTTCATCTTCAATGTTCTCAAAATGGTGAATGGCGATTTTTGCACCACTGTCCTTGGTAAATTCCATTTTTCCATTCTCTGGGGCAGTTATCTCAACCTTGTTTCTTCTCTTCAACCTCTTAATTCCACTTCCAGCACCTGTTATATGATCTTGCCTTCAAGGTCATACTGGGTGGAATTTATATTTCCATTGAACTTTTCTTAACTTGTCTCTACCTCCTCCCAGGTTTTCTGTATCTTAACTCCTCCTTATCTCTGCCCTCTCTCAGTGAAAGAGTTCCTCATCTTTGCCAAAGCAAACCCTTTCACACTGGTTCATGATTCCATTTTATCCCCATTTCTCCTAAACTTTTATACATCAGTTATCACCCTCTTTTCTTATATGTTTGCCTCAGATGCTCCTCTATCTTCATACTTGCTGTTACCAATACCATATCACACGTAATGATTTTCCAGGTGGTATAATATGACTTTGTCTCCTGGACTTCTAATGAAGTACGTGTTTCAGGCAGGGGCCTTCCTAATGATCAGACTCCTCTTCCTGGATCACATTTCTCTTCTCCATGTTAAGCTTTCAAGGCAGCTCTACCACATGATCACTTTTGTTGTGTAACTCCCTTGACCTTACTAGAAACTGTTTTGCTTTTGTTTCTACCCCGACCTGAAAGGCATGTCTTTGTTTTGCTGTTTTCTCTTTATTTTCTCCAGGATTCTGTCCTCAGTACTCTTTTCTTCTGTTTTCCACACTTTACTCTGCCTGGACCATTTATTAGCTCTACTGTGAAGACACTCACTCTCTCTAGATCCAGATTTCTTGTTGTATACTTTGTCAGAAGAATTTTATTATTTCCCGATTCCAAAGAGTGACTTTGTTGTCAGTCTTCATGCATGAGTCATGCAAGAGAACTATACATTTTGGAATCTTCCATGTCCCTTCTCACCCAGCATATACTAGGGTGTCAATTTCTGTCTATTTGGTGCCTGACAGTTTTCTAGGGAGTCTCCTACCTTCCCTGCTGTAGTCGAAGCTGTCTCCCGTTCCTGAACAGCAAAAGCAGTGTGTTAACATACTTGTCCACTTGTCCCTAGGTTCTCCCCCCTTACACCCTTTTGTACACCATGCTCATCTCACAAAAGCACAGACTTAGATATGTCACTATGCCCGTGAAATATTTAAAATGACCTGAAAACTATCAAGAATAATTTAACAGACATCCCTCTATCATCCAGGTTTGGCAAATTACTAACATATTTTTCTGAATTTACTTCAAATCCTTTTATCAAGTAAAATGTTACAGGTACCATTGAAATCCTCTTTCCTTTCCTGCCACCCTTCCTCCCTCCTCAATTCACTGTATTTCTTAAGATTTATGTTCTTAAGATTTATATTAACTGTATTATACCCTTGCCCCTCTTTTAAATTTTCTATTTGGCTCAGATTTTGGCTTTAACACTTGCCTGTGGTGGACACATGTTAACTTAAGGAGAGCAGTTTTCCAACTGAAACCAGGGGCCCTGTTGAAACAGGCACAGGATGCTTCATCCCTGGAGTTTCTGATTTAGTAGATATGGGGTGGGTCCCAAGGGCTGGCATTTTATCAAGTTTCCGGGTGATGCTATTGTTTCTTGTTCTGAACCACACTTTGAGAAATATTGCTTTGGTAACCCCATTTTAACAAGGGTATTGTCACAATTTATGTAATTATCCTGTTGATAAACATTTTGTGTGTTGCCTTATTTTTGTGGTCACACACACAGCTGCAATAAACACTCTTGAGTGTGCCTACTTGTGCACACACATGAAAAGAACATATTCCTAGGTGTGGAATTGCTAGATCTGATGAAATCTGAATGCTAAATTTTATGGATATATAACATTTTCTGTCAAAGCTACTTGTACAGAGATATCCCCACACAGTTTATGAAAGTTCTCACTACTCCTCATTTCTACCCTTACTCAGTATTATCAGATTTTTAAATTTTTCAGCAGTAAAATGGGTGTGTAAACAGTGTTTTCCTGATCACTAGTGAGGTGGAGCATCTTCTTTATGGCCAGTGGTTATTCTCCTTACACTCTTCTGTGTGTTGCCTGGGTCTTTCCTTCCTCAGTTTTTCTATTGCACTTTTTCCCCCTCCATATTGATTTCCAGGACTGTCTTTTATGTGTTTTGGGTCGCTAATGCTTAATCAGTGGTGCCTTCTTCAAGTATGTGGTTTGCCTTCACTGGGATGATACTCTGTTTATTTGAACATACAGGTGTTTTAAATTCAGTGAAGGCATATATGTCCATCCTCTCTTTCATGGCCTTTTTACATAAAACCTTCCCATAATGCTAACATTATGAAGGCATTTTTATATTTCTCTCTAAAATGTTGGCATTTTCCTTTTCACATTTAAGTCTCATAGAAAGTCTCTCCTTCCCTCCTAATATCTAACGTTGTATCTGTCATATACCAAAATGTCATATTTATGTAGGACTTTAAGTTCTTCTCCACTCTATATTAAAATTTTCCTATTTTAATTACTGTGGTGTGATTATAGTTTTGTGCTCCCCCTCTACAATCTTCCAGAGCCCTGGGCTTCATTGCCCATTCTTGAAGGGAGGTGTTGCAGACCCTCTTTCCGTGGGACTCTTCCAGGGTCCTGAATTAAGCACAGCTCTTAGACCTACCTTTCTGACTCTTGTGCAACCCAAAAATCATCTCTAGTATCTGTGAGTTTGCTCAGCTCCATCCCATCAGCTCTGACAGCAGGGCCTGGGTGCAGGATCCTTGTCTGTACTAAGGCAGCAGGTGTTCTTCCCCCACTCTGGGCTCTGTACTGGCCTTTCCTTCTCATTTCTGACACCTGCACATTTCCCTCCCTCCTTCTCTCCCTCTCTTTTCCTCTCCCCATTCCATCCCCTGCCTTCTCTTTCCCTCCTCCCCTCTATTCCCCATCCCTCCATTTCCCTTGCCCCCTCCCACTCTATGTCCCTGCCTTCATTGCTTTTTCTACCTCAGTTTTTCTAGCCATTCCACATGATTGGAGCAGCAGGAAGAGCTTCCCCCTGTGCAATCAGCTGTGTTGCTGAAAAGTCATCTGTGTTTCTTAAAAGAAAATTTTGATGTGTTCTGTTTTAATCTGAAGGTAATTCTTTCTTTCTTTTGGCATGGCATCTGCAATTCTTCTTACTCTGACTTAGCCTGGGGTTCTAGCTTCCTGCTTGGCCACTTTGTCCATCACCCTCTTTCCACCTACACTGGCTTTGTTGAGTTTGTACCTTCTCTTACTATATGGAAGTCATTCATTTCCTCCAAGCTCAGCCTTATCTATATGCATATTTTAGGTGTTTTTTTTTTCCACTTAAATTGCTTTTGATTATCATAAACATGCTTTTGATATTCTCATTTGTTCAAAGGTTAAAAGATTTACTTTATATTTAAGTAGTAAAAATACTTAAATTATCTTTTATTGTTTGGTTATACTTTTATTGGATTATGTTAAATATTATGGTCTGTAATTTTCCTACGTTTTGGAATTTATTAAACTTTTCTATGTAGTCAAATACACATTTGATTATTATAAACATTTCACTGAAATAAAAGAAGAATATATATTCTCTGTAAGATATAAAATTCTGCACCAAGAAGAAATTAATACATTATTTTTATATTTCAGGAACATTTTCTGTTAAATATTATAAGAGATTATTTTAAAAAATTTTCTGTCAAGACAGATAATATACAAAACTGTATTTCTCTATATAGGACCCCTTAATTTTAAAATGTAGTTTTTAAATAAATATAAAATGATGTAACAGGGTATCATTCTGGAAAGAGCAGTAGGTTGAGAGTCCAGAAATAAGCGGGGTGGATAAAAATGAATAATTATTTAAGCCCTTGGGTATCTTGTGTATTTATCAACTGAGATAATTGGATTTGATCATTACCTATGTATTTTCCAATTCTATAGAATTCTATGATCATCCCTTTACTGAAAATGTATATTACTTTTACTTAGATGTCAGTTTTAACATTTTATTTAAAACATTTAATTTATATTTTTAGACAGAAATATTAATGAAAATGAATGTGCCACAATTAAATTATAAGTATTCAACTAAAAGAAAAAATATTAGATATGACAATTTTCTGTAGACCTGTTATATGAATATTTCATCCTGGGAATGCTGTACTTTAATGAAGCCCTCCCATGATTTCTTCATCTCAAAGGGTATTGTTCATCAGCTTCAACTATCTCACATATCCTAGTGATGATGTTTGCTTAATTTGGACAATGGTCAATATATTTTGAGGGACCCGATTAATCTATTGCTTGAAAAACAAAATGCCACGTTCTCCCCCCTGGTCTCTCTCCTTACCATTCTTTCCAGCTGGGTGGTCTATTGAAGAATTTCTAAAACTATTCTACTCCTCTTTTGCTTACAATATATTTCCTCTACTTCCAACACTATATCAGGTATCCCAGTCCTCAGACAAGTAGATCTTAGAGAGGGCTGTGGAACATTTATCTACAATGCCTACAGGTGAATTCTCTGTGTCAGATGTCAGTTATTTCTTATCTTTAAAGGGTATCACTCAGACAAGACAATTGGTGCCCAAGCAATTTTATTAATATAAGTCTTGGTTCTGCATTCTGGCATCATTTTGAGATGGTACTATGGGTCTTCCCTCTTGTACTTCCATGTAAACACATTTCCTAATTCACAAGGTAAGAATTTCAGTACTTAATTAAGTTTAAAGATGCTGAGTTCATGAGGTCTGACTTGAAATGAAGGGGTTAGATGGAAATGTTCTGTTGTACTGTTAGATTTTTTTTTATTCCATTAAAACCTCACCAATTAAGTCTCCACTAATTCAGAATTTACCCTTTGGAGTTTGAGGGACAAGTATTTTAAAAACCTTTACTAAGTAAGGTAAGGATATTAACAATTTTTTAAAAAAAACAATATTGACTATATCCAGAGAAGCATAATTTTTAAGTACTTTGAAGGCCCTTACTTTGGTTATGTTCACATTACATGGACAATATATTAATTGCAAATGGTTAATGAAGAAAAAGACAAGACTTCAATGGCAAACGTACTTGTTAGCATACCTTATTTACTTCTTTGTGTTTGAAAGCTTTTAGACCATTTTAAGAAAACAGACTATGAACTGATTCAGTAACTCTTTTTGAATAATTCAAATTGCTAAGATTTCACAGTATGTGAGAATCTGTTGAGAATACTCATTCCTTATGCTTTTCTGAGACATGGAGTTTAGTAGCCCTTGACACCCAGAAGTGTCATATGGATAACTGTTTGGTCTGACAGGAAAAAGATCTAAATCTGAAGTGAAGAGGGCAGGACAGGAATCGAACATTGCCCATCTCTGCAAATAGTAGGGATGTGAACCACTGGATAGGTTTGATATTGCATTGCAAAGCCTCGTACTAGGTAACATCTTTAACTGGGAGAGAAAATAAGATACTGTTTATAGATATATTGTCAAGGTCTATCTCTTTTGTAAGATTTCATTTTGATTAAAATCTTTTGGAAAAGATGATGAATTTGACACTTTACACATTTTATCAGAGACCTGTCATAAGCAATCTGAAATTAAGACAGGGAATGTCTCCTTAAGCAAACAAATAATCTTCTTTTAAGTTGCCGGCTATTCCCCTAAGCTAGAGGCCACTAGAACTTCATCATTTTTAGATGTCACACAGCCATGGACCTAAGGAGAACTTTGGAGACTACCTTGGCTTACTCCAAGAGTTCCAGAAAAGATTAAATAGTTTTCCAGAGGTCTTTCAATATTGATAACAGGATCTGAGTCTCTTGAATTCGAGTTGTCTCTTCTCTTTGTCATGGTTGCCCCAGTCTTTACATTTTTTTTCAAAATTAATAACATGAATTACATCAATAAACATCAGTAAACATGTATTGAGGGCCTACTCTTTGTCAAGCATTTGCTAAGCCTCTATCATACTGCCAGTCACAGTCTTGGGCACAAGAGAGAGAAAGACACAGATTGGAAGGGATGTGATAAATAATATAACAAAAGACAAGCCCAGAATGCTAAGGGTATCCGTGGGAGGAAAAGCTCACCTGGAGCGTAACTTACAACATGTGATAATATAGAGGACTTCCCAGGGTAAGGAGTGCTTTCAGTTAAGTCATTAAGGTTACACAGGCATTAGGACAGAGGAGGGGAATCTTCCCTACAGATAAAAGATCCACAGAGGCATGTAGTGGGTGAGCCAGTGTGACGAATAGGGGATGTAAGCAGGGGGAGAGTGGAATGAGCCTGGAAGACAGGGAGAGGCCAGGTCATAGAGGGGAACATGTACTAAGGCAACACTTGTCTCCAGGGACACTAAGTAGTCATTGAAGTATTTTAAGTTGGGTACATTCAAGTTAGATTTCTCTATGGCAATAATAAATATAAACTGTTAAAATGATTAAGTTATTTATTTAATAAGTGTGAGTGAGTGAATGAATGAATGAGCACAGTTATTTTTTCAGTCCTACCTAGGCAGTGAGCATTGTAAGTAGTAGCATGCCTGTGCATGATGGATGGTGATAAATCATACCATAGCAGTTAAAGGTTACTGTTGTAAAAAATAACCCAGCCTTTGTAAACATTATTTTTCTTTTACAAAATAATGTCATTTATTTCTTGTATTCATATTACATGTCATTTTCTGCAGTACTTTCATGGATATCTGTTGGACTTCTTGGCACTTATTTCCTGATTCAGTCATTTAAAGGCAGTAGCTGTGAACTGTTTTAGAAAGATTGTGCTAAAAAGATAGGTACACAGAACAGACAGCACGTGTTGAGTGCCACTTGCCCCAGGAAGGAGAGCACAAAATTCCATCTTCAGGGAGCTTACAACTTATAGGGCAAGGCCTGAGGATGTGATGTGCACGCAAGCAACCATATATAGCTGTTCAGAATGCCAGGTAGAGTTGAGTAAGTGTCAGGAAGCACAAATCCCATGCTGCAAGGGTTCAAAAAAAGTGATCACAACTGATTTAAAGGATCCTAGGATGCAACATAAAAGAATATACATATTCTTTTTATGGTTTGCTTACAAATGATGGACTATGATAAACATTTGAATATGGTTTTTAGATTGTGGAATTTACATGGTTTGTAAGAAATGGAGTCACACAAATTCAATTAGCTAAAAGAAGGCTAAACATTGGAAAACCTTATCCACGGTGTAACTGAGGTGTTTACAGCATCCCTACGCTTCACAGAATGGCCTGCTCTACAAAATGGTTGCAAGCGTTGTGTATTAATGAAACTACAGTGTCAAGGCCGTTGGAGTGTGACAGTGCCGAAGCACAGTTCTTTCTGAAAAATTGTGAGCCAATTTGCTAATATGAAAAGTCATGAGCACTATTTTTGTACTCACACTCTGACAACGGAGAGCCTGAGGATTATGTTTTCTAGATTTCCTACACCTGAAACTCTGTGTCATCTTTCACTCTTTTACCTATTTCTGAAAGTATAATCTAAAATAAATTTTTTTCTCTTTGGTAACTTTCCAAATTTACCTTTATTGAATATTTATTGAGTACTATGTATTAGCAGTAACAGTATTGCAACATTTATTGTAGTCAGATTACATGAGCATAAAGGGAAGTTAATGGTAATGCCGCAATGTATAATTGTAATCTCCATTTGCCTCAGAGCTGATACATTAATTGAGTTAAAGGAAATGCAAGGATGCTTTGGAAATTTTTCCAAGTCAGCCATTATAACATTAATAAAATCAATCTAGAAACACACTGTTACATATAAAATATGTATACTTATACATACTGGATATTTCCTATTGGATTCCTTCCATCTACAGGAGGTTTATAAAAATATCAAGGTCTTCATTATAAGATGATTTTATAGTAAAACCAAGACAACAACAGATAGAGCTTTAAATATAGTTATCATAAAAGTATAGCTTTGAAGGAATAAACATGAAAGAGATTAGTATTATTTAATCTTTCATATATACCATTATAGCTACAATGTATCAATTGCTTCCATAGTGCCACACATTCTACATATGGGGCACTTTGTTTATTTATTCATTCATTCATTCATTCATTTACTTACTTATTTATTTTTTAAGTAGGCTCCATGCCCAGCATGGAGCCCAACATGGGGCTTGAACTCACAAACCTAATGTCAAGACTTAGCTGAGAACAAGAGTTGAACCCTTATCAGACTGAGCCACCCAGGCGCCCTGAGTCACTTTTAGATATAATATTTAATTTAATCTTCATGATGATCTTATCAGATAGATATTATTTCTATTTTGAAAAGAAAACCTGAGGCTGAAGTGAAAGTAATATACCAGATCATTGAGCCAAGCTAGCATTTGAACCTTTGTGTGCCTGATTCTTTTCTGTGTGTGTGTGTGTGTGTCTGCGTGTCTGCAGAGATTTATTGTATATGAGGCATCTATTGTCTACTGGAGAAGTAAACTATTCTAAATGAATCTAAGTTTATGTATTTGGTATTTTGGAAAGGCAGGACTTTTTTCCACGTAAGAAGTAAACCAAGTTTTATTTCAACCCTGACAGTGATAAAGAGTTAGCTATATATCCAGCTGCTTGAGTGGGCCTATTATTGTCACAAAATACATGCTCCTATTATGTAAAATCCATTACAAAGAATGTAGAAGTTACTCATGCAAGCAAGTATAAATTTACTTTTCCACCAGCAGAATTCTCTACAATTTATCATTTTAATCTATACTGTTGAGACCTAAATTTTTTTAAGGGGCCTTCACCCACATTAAGAGAATTTGAACCAATTAAGGGTGTTTTAAGAAAACTCCTTAAGTTATACCTATTTCATGTTTATTATTGTTAATCCTTTGGAAAGATCATAGGAATTAAGAACCTGATTAACTCTAGTCTAAGTAAGTAGTACCCCTAATTAAACAGGATGTGTCTCTTGCATTTTTTTTCCAGAGAAAATAAATTGATATGAGAGGTAGGTTTGAAATGCATATTCAGGTTATGTCCAGATTTGGAAGTGTGTTGATGCAGTTCCCTGGGCCTGTAGCATCACTGACGCCAAAGTGCTGACCTTCCCTCCATGGGAGCCATCCTCAGCTCCATGTGAGAGGGCAGGGAAGATGTAGCCCAAAGGAGCTGTTATTGATTTTCATAGCAGCTGCCATTTACTCAGCATTTCTCCTGCTAAGCATTTCACATGAATTATGTCATTTAATTGTAATAACTTTATGAGGCACTAAATTAACCTAGTTTGTCATATCAGGAAAATAAAGTTGAGTGAGGTCACATAGTTATTCAATGGCACAGCCAAAATTCAATCTAACATCTGTCTAAATTTGAACAGTTAAGCATTCTATTTATGATGTCTTCCAGCCATGGCGGCCATCCAAACCGGGTGGTTGCTTTAGGACCCAAAAGTGGTTTTAGTTGAAATATTTTGTCTCAATTGGTAGTGTTTATATTATATCCAAGAACTAGGATATAATATAGTTCCTAGTATAGGAATTAAAAGTTTCTGTAAAAAGATGGCATCATCATAGTTACGGAGGAGGAAATTGGGGTGGGAGTTAGCAGTATGTGAATGTGTGGAAGGAAGGGCAGGAATAATGGGACCACCTAAGGGCAGAGCAGGTATCCAGGAGAGGGACAGTGAGAACCTCAGGAGGGCAGCCGCATAGTGGACATAGTTCTTAGGACCTGCTGGAATTGGTGAGTAACTGTAAATATAGGTTATAAAGGAGAGAAGAAATCTTGGCACTAGTGTTTTAAACTTGGCTGTGAGAAAAGTGACTTTGGCAGAGACTTTGGGAAAGGTATGTGGCTCTGATATTTGATTGAAATGTGTATGTCTGAAGGTGGTTGGCATTAAGAAACAAGCTGAGGTCAGTCAGGGATGTGAGCTTCAGTTTGGAAGTCATAGTATAGTGAAGACTGGCTCCCTGGCCCCTTGACATACAGCCCTCTACCCCCGCCCTATGCTTTACTGGCTCATTGTGTAACCATGGGAAGACAGCTGTTCAGCGTCATTTTTAAATGTGAGAAAGTGAAATAAAGATGGAAAGCTGCCTTACATATCAAAAATACTGAGATTCTTTGGTGGGCTTAAATCCTAATTCACTGAAGAAAAAATTTTCATATACTTGGATCTTCCTGGAACAAGATAGGGTATAAATGATGTAGATAAGTAAGAAGTACAGTTTTTATATTTAAGTCCATCTCCAATAGTTCTTCGAATTGTGTTTTTTTTTTATCATTATTAAGAACTGAAAAAGGAAAGATCATTTCCTTAGACTTTCAACCAGAGTATTCCATTCACCAGAACAGCCCCATTGTATGATATCTTACAATTAACTATCTTTTAATATAGATATCAGACTCCTTTAAAATTTATCTTCATTAAATGCCATTCAGATATCTTAATGTAATCAATTCTTTCTGGCTTTGCCATCATTTCTTTGGAAGTACAAGTCAGTGCTTACCTATGTTAGCTACTCTGTTCTGTTCTCTCATAAAAACAGGATGCTGTGCTCTTGGGTTTTTCAGTAGAGCCAAAGCCCTATTAGCTCAGTCTCTTATAGGGCAGGAGCATGTTGCATACTTCTCTTAATCTATAGCAATCAAATCATGAAAGGATTTCCTCTGCAGTATAATTGGGATTTTAAATTAATTGATAATAAAATATTTATTGGGCATTTTGTGCCAACTTCACATTCACTATCTCACTGTGATTCTATGATGTGGCCACAATTATAAGCTCTATTTAAGAAGTTTAGGAAAGGTTAAGTCACTTGCCCAAGGTCATATAGCTAATAAATGGTAGATCTGAGACTCTGATCCGTGTGTGTTTGGAGATACACACTCACACTGATCTGTTACAGGAATGTGACCTTAGGGAGCTGCACAGTCTCTGTAAGGCCATTGTCTTTATATGCCATGCTGCAACTCTGAGTTCACTGGGCAAGTGCTGGGGAAGGAGATGCAAATAACCTGGGAGAGAGCAAGGATGAGCTGGAAAGCACAAACATGATACTGGAACCCTTATCATTCTTATGATCTTGATGTTGTCAAGGGTCCTGCAGAAGCCCCTTCCTTTGAAGAGCTGAGTAAACATACCTGGCTCAGGAGTCAGAGATGCTAAAGAAGGACCAGGGGAAGGTGGAGCAGTTGCAGACTACCTGATGCCTCATGCCAATGCCAGGAGCTGGTGGATGAGCAACGATGTGGCTACTGCTTCCCTCCCACCTAAAAACCAATCAGTGACCTACCGCAACTGGAGACATTGGGGAATGGAATTCTGGCTTGGTGTTCTACAACCCGCCATTTGTATACAATCTCCAAAACTAAGAAGAGTTTAATGGGAAGTCTTTAAATGTGGGCAGTTCATCATCCATTTCATTGGCCACATTTCAGAGTGAAAGTGACCACAGACTTTGTGGCATCTTCTCCCTCATCACAAGTGTGAAAGTCTAGTCAACATCGAAGACATACTATAGACTGGATGTTTGTGTCTCCCCCACAATTTATAATCTTAACCACCATGGGATGGTATTCAGAAGTGGAAGGAGGAAAATCATTTTGGGAAGTGATTAGGTCATGAGAGCAGAGCTCTTCATACTTTACAGAAGAGACCCCAGAGAGCTCCTTCATCCCTTCTGCCTCAGGAGGGCACAGCCAGATGAAGGCCAGCTATTAACCAGGGAGCAGGGGCTCACCAGATACCAAATTTCCTGGTGCCTCGATTGTGGTCTTCCAGCTGCCAGAACTGAGAAATACAAGTAGTCTTGCTTTGTGGTATTCTCTTATACAGTCCAGATAGAGGCAAGAGGTGAAGTGATTTTCCCAGAGACCTTGAGTAAGACAAGCTGGAGAGAAGTCAAGATGCCCTCCTTCCTCATTTTTCATGCTGCTTCCTGGCTTAGGTGGCGTGGTGTAGTCAGTGGGTACTCTGGACATGGTGTGATACCACAGTTTGATTACTGAAGGAAAGGGGGCCTCATGCGTGGACTCTTAAATCAGAAGGTGAACTGAGGTAATTCTCTCATTATTTACTTATCACTAGCTCACATTTCAAATTCAAAATGACTTTCAGTATTCCCTGTTTATCTCATAATATTCCTTAGAGTCTGTCTTCTTAGTTGTAAGCTGATTATTCTTACTTCTCTTTGATATATGCAGTTTCTTCGACCCAAGAGATAAACCTTTTCATATCTAAAATACGGACCTCTTCTCTGAGTTCCTTATAGTCACCTGATACCTATTTGTGGAATTAAGTACTATTCATGTCATTTCTAAATGCCCTTGGCACATCCCTGCCTGATTTTCTTTCTTCTTATAACCAAGTCCATCTGAAAAGTTTTCTCCAAGTTTACTGTATTCTTTTCTCCCTACAAATCTGGCAGATGTTTTACTTTCTTCAACTTTCAGTGTCGGGAAAGACAATCATCTTTGACCCTCCCTCTTCACACATCCTCTGCTTTCCATTGCAAATTGCCCCCCTCTCTCTACAGAAAGCGTTGGTGGTTCCAAGTAGCAGCTGGCTGGAGAGAAGCATATCATTGATAGCACCTGACACAGCTGGCTGAGCAAGAGGGGTCAGTGACAGGACGCATAAAAACAACAAAACTTGGAAGAGGACAATTCATTTCTCCTGGTAACCCCGTTCCCTTCCCAGGGGTATGGGTGGAGGACAAGAAAATTCAAAGTAATTGTATTTGGTGGCAACATGTTTTGCTTCCTGACTTCCAAAGTATGTGTGATGTCTGCAGAGAACATCTCTCCCTTCCAATAAAGATCCTCAGCCCAGAGAAGGGACACTGGAGAGAAGAGAGAGGTGGGGCTCAGCATGTTCCAAGTTGGGTTTCTGGAGGCTCCACTCCTGAGCTAGGCCTGCAGTGACCTTTGGAAACCTCATGCTGCCTGAGCTCTTCTCTGCTTCTTGGATGAGCCAAGGAGAAAGGATCCAGGGACTGGAGTGTTTGGCTGCTTGTCCACTTGATAACATGTTAGTTACTAGAACACTTCTGAACAAAAGTATTGAGTTGTCACAACTTATGTTCTGAGAAACAAACTGGTATGGAGAAACCGCTCTGGATAAAAGCCTATGGGGTGGTCAGCTATTTGCCAAAAGCCACGGAATAAATGCCTTGCCACCCAAGATCTGTCTCTGGATCATCTAGATTTCAAAGCATGACTTTTGCTGCCATGTCTTACAGAGGGAATGACGGTGCTGCTTCTCCCACTATCCCCCTGCCTCAGGCCTTCAGAACTCTACCCCGTGGCCCCTGTCTGCTGTCTGTCATTCTCCTGTTCTCATCTGTGCTTCCGGAATCTCTTATAACTGCCTGAACTAACAAAGACCAGAAGCTGAAGTGGCTGAAATGATAAAAGATGAGCCTTTGGGGATATAGTGGCAAGAATCACCTGAAAGGGTAGAAAGTGTAGGGTAAATGATTAGATTCAAAGCATGCCCTCTATCTGAACAGATGAGGTCTTGCAGGATTTATCTTCTACATCCCTTTTTGTTTTAATGTTTTTTTTCTTAGGCTGGATTCTGCCCAAAAAGCAGAGCCAAGGCTTCCTTGCAGATGTTTTACCTTGGCAGATACTCCCAGGACAGGAGCAGCTGCTGGGAGAGTGACTTGGGGAAGGGGGGCAAGTCAGTTCATCCCTCCATCCTGACCCTAACCTACTGTGAGGCTGGTCATGAGTGGACCAAGTGTACCTCAGATGTGTCTCCCTGAGACACAGGTTCCCATTCTCCCAGTCGGGGACACTGCCTGCCCGTCTAGGCTTGTGTGTGTGCCACATGGCCGAATGGGTCCCCATGAACATCACAGGAACTGGAAGCATATAAGGGTCCATGGAGAGGAAGGAAGCCATGGTGAGTGATGCTCTGGGGTGGCAGCTGTGGGACTGGCTGCTGTACCCATGGCCAGAGTGAGGTGGCCAAGGTCGTAGGCTGACATCATGGCACAAAACTCTTGGGCATCAGGTTTTCCTTAGTGTGTGCATGAAATGCTTCTTATGCCAAGCAATTTGTTGTTTATAGTCTTCATTAAAGTGGCCCCAGGTGTCGTTCTTTGGGACCTTTTAAATGTGAGGGCAATTTTAGGGCTTGAATAGAACTCTGAAGGCTTTCATTGAATCCTGTGCTCTTGCACTTGAGGTTGGTAGGGAGGGAGAGAACGGATAAGTGAAAGTTGACTTTCACAAAATAGGATCATTGCTTCATTTTTTTCCCAGTGATTGTAGACTACTTTCCTTTTTTTTCCTTTCATTTGTCATTTTAGAATCTCATTAGAAACATCAGAGAATGATTAAGTTAGCATTGTTTTGTTAAAGAAAAAAGAGTGGAATATCTCTGGAGATTTTCAGGGGTTACAGAAAAATGTGAAATACAAAGGCCTGGGTTCTGGAATTCATGGCTGCCATCTTGGTGCTCTGAGTTATTAGTCAGTAGCATTTTTTATTGCACCGACTAGGAAAAATATAGATGACTATATTTATGATCTCTCAGATATCAAAACAAAGCTACAACACCTAGTGAGATGTCTGTTTTCTCTATGAAGCTTAACGTTAGTTGCTTTCCTTTCTTTTCCTGGTAGTTTGGGAGTAATACATTTTGCTTAATATGTCATAAAGTGGTACACTTTAAAAACAAAAGCACATTAATTTCTTGCTCATCACAAGGAATCATCTAGAAAGTACTAAGGTGTAGAGGCTCTGCATGCACTATTTCTTATCCTTTCCACTTCCTCTTTTCTCGTATTAAAAAAAAAAGTCTTTATTGAGGAAAAACTGACAACTGTGTGTTTTAAGTGTACACAATGCTGGGGCACTTGGGTTGCTCAGTCAGTTAAGTGTCTGACTCTTGGTTTTGGCCAAGGGCATGATCTCAGGGTCATAGGATGGAGCCCTGCATCGGGCTCCACACTTATCTGGGAGTCTCCTTGAGATTTTCTCCCTCCCTCTCCCTCTGATTCCCCCGTCCCCCCAAAAAATAAATCTTTAAAAAAATAAAGTGAACACTGTGCTGATACAATATACATGTGCATTGTGGTGTGATTACCAAGATCAGAATCATTAACACATCCACACCTCAAGTGTTTACTCTGTGTGTGGGGGTGGTGAGAACATTTAATATCTACTATTAGCAACTTTCAAGTATACAATACTGTGTAATTAACCATGGTCACCATGCTGTACATTAGGTCCTCAGAACTAGTTACAATTGAAAGTTTTAACCTTTTGACCTATATCTCTACAATCTCCCTATTTTTCCCCTGGTCCTGGCCCCTGGCTATCACCTCTACTCTGTTTCTATGAAATCAACATTATTTCTTCCTCTCTTTCTCTCTCTTTCTCACTCTCTCTTTTTTTTCCCACATGTAAGATATACTATACAGTATTATTACCCCCCTGGGACAAATATAGGTACCAGCATTCTGCAGGGAGCCTGGTGAGTACTGTCATGGTGACAAAGATAGTCATCTCCATTTATACAGGAATGATATGGAACTGTTTAGGTGTATAAAATTATTTGCATCTGTTTTCATGGCAGTATTTTATTGCTTTTATTGTTTATTTCAATTATAAACTTGGAAATTTGCTCCAAGGTCTTAAAGGCGGTGCCTGAGGACAGGCCATGGCTCTCAAATATGGAGAAGAGTTACTGAAGGCAGAGAGACAGTTGCCTGTCAGGAAGTGGAGGCAGCCAGCTTGTGGCATTTGGAGTGGTGCAGTGGGCACATGCAACATGAGCTATGACACCTGAGCTGCCACAAGGGTCCACAGCACAAGGCAAATTGGAAATCGTTTTCCTGCAAATAGGGACTGACAGAGGCTGGGGAAGTAATTCCAAGATCGCTGCTCCAGACATACTTACGGGTCCTTTGAAATTTGGGGCTTGACATGTTTATTTCATGAGTTAGGCCATTCTGTAGGACAAAATATGGCTTTGCCTAAAAATATGGACTCAAAGCAAATATTGATTCATCAGCCATGGATTAAAAACTGATCTAGTCCAAACTCACAGTTTTTTTTATAGGATAAATTGTCTATCTTTCCTCAATGCAGCAGCTGAAAAATATTGAGTTTTAATATTCTGTACTGAATGCCTTTCTAATGTCTTACTTGGTGCACTTTAGAAAATAAGTATTCTTCTATGAGACGAGCTGAATGAGTGCTGTTTCAGCTCTTCTTCTGTGGCTTTGGAGGAATGCCAGCAGGAGGAATCTAGAATATAACGCTATCATTGATTGTTTCATGGAGATTAATGGGATTTATGTGCATTGGAGTAAATTCTAACTTTGTTTAAGGCTTATACCAATGCATAGATTCCTAGGCTGTTTTTGAAGATATTGCCTTGTTTAGAATAGTTGACATTTATAATACAGGGAAGAAAAAAAAAAAAGAGAAAGGGTGTTTCTTTTCTCCCTGGAACTCTTTTCCTTTCCTACTTTGCCTTTTTTCTTAGCTCCTACTGCTTCAGATCTCAGAGAGGGTTGAGTCATGAACACACCCCTGTAGGTTGGTAAAACACCACAGACTTCAATAGGCCCTTCACCTACCTCTTATTATCATATATCACTTTTCAGTTTGCATGATTATTTAATACCTGTCTCTTCTATTAGAATGTCAGCATCGTCAGAGCAGGCCTTTTTCATTGCTCAGTAATTCACAATACCTAGGGATGTTATGGGAGCTCATAACAACCTTACACACCAGGTGTTATTGTTCCTGCTTCTAGAGGAGGAAGACGAGGCTTAGAGAGGTAGTCACCTGTTCAGGGTGACAGATGTAATAAATGGCAGGACTAGCATTCATGGTTGCTGTCTAGGTCCACAGCTCATGCTTTTGAATATTACACTGGATCATTTGTGAGTAAATATTTGTAAAAAGGAGGAAAGGAGTAATAAAAATAGCCTGAGCTCTGATGATTTACTAGCATGTGGACTGGAGTGGAAGATGGCCCATACTTAGTGGTTGTAAGCAAGCTCTCCAGGGAAGAATGGTTCAGGGAGCCCATCCACCCATACTGTTGGCACTTGCTTTTCAGTAATTTCATTTCCCTGGGACAAATGTGGGTAAGGATGGAAATTCCAAATAGGGCACAGGGGTGTTTCTTGAATTTGATGCAAAGCATACATACCTGGAGATTCTCATTGGTTTTAATAAGACAGTGATGGGGCCTCTGAATGACTCAGTCAGTTAAGCACCTACTCTTAATTTCAGCTCAGGTAATGATCTCAGGGTCATGGAATCCAACCCTATATCAGGCTCCCTGCACAGCAGATAGTCTGCTTGAAGATTCTCTCCCTCTGCCCTCCCCCCCCACTCCCGCAAATAAATAAGACCTTTAAAAAAACACAAAGAATAAAGGCACATGAGAAATATTTAGCTAAAATTAACAGGGATTCTTCATTATATAAGCAGCAATTATTAAAACCAATGGGAATCTCCACATTTATCTCTGATATTTCTATTTTATTTATTTATTTATTTATTCATTCATTCATTCTAGTATAACTAACATGCAGTGTTATATTAGTTTTAGGTGTACAATATAGTGATTTTTATTTGCATTTCCCTGATGATGAGTGATGTTGAGCTTCTTTTCATGTGTCCATTGGCCATCTATTATGTCTTCTTTGGAGAAATGTCTGTTCATGTCCTCTTCCCATTTTTAAATTGGATTATTTGATTTTAGATGTTGCATACATTTTTTTCTATATTCTGTATTTTAGATACTCACCGTTAATCAGCTATGTCATTTGCAAATATCTTTTCCCATTCAGTAGGTTGCCTTTTAGTTTTGTTGATATTTCCTTTGCTATACAGAAGCTTTTTATTTTGATATAGTCCCAATAGTCTATTTTTGCTTTTACTTCCCTTGCCTTTGGAGACATAATTAGAAAAATGTTCATATGGCCAGCGTCCTGAGAGATTTCTAGTGCCTGTGGTCTCTTCTAGGACTTTTATGGTTTCAGGTCTCACCTGTGGGTCCTTATGCCATTTTGAGATTATTTTTATGTATGTTATAAGAAAAATGATCCAGTTTCATTCTTCTGCATGTAGCTGTCCGGTTTTCCCAATAATTTGTTGAAGAGTCTTTTCCTCATTGCATGTCCTTGCCTCCTTTGTTGAAGATTAGTTGACCATACAATTGTAAGTTTATTTCTAGGCTCTTTATTCTATTGATCTATGTATCTATTTTTGTGCCAGTGCTGTTTTGATTACCTTAGCTTTGTAGTGTATCTTGATAACTGGGATGTTATACCCCCAGTTTTATTCTTCTTTTTCAGGATTGTTTTGGCTATTCAGGGTCTTTTGTAGTTCCACACAAGTTCTAAGGCTGTTCTAGTTCCATGAAAAAATGCTGTTGGTATTTTGATAAGGATTACATTAAATCTGTAGATTGTTTTGGGTAGTATGGACATTTTAACAGTATTTGTTTCTCTAATCCTGAGCATTGAATGTCTTTCCATTGCTTTGTATTGTTTTCAATTTCTTTCATCAATATTTTATAGTTTTCAGAGTATAGGTCTTTTATCTCCTTAGTTAAGATTATTCCTAGATATCTTATTATTTCTACTGCAGTTGTAAATGGGACTGTCTGCTAATTTCTCTTTCTGCTACTTTATTATTAGTGTATGTAAGTGAAATGGATTTCTATACATTGATTTTATATCCTGTGACTTTTAAGTTATTAAATTAATTTATAAGTTCTAATAGTTTTTTTGTGTTTTTTTTTTATACAGTATTTCAGGTTTTCTATATAGAGTATCATATCATCTGCAAATAGTGAAAGTTTTACTACTTCTTTACTGATTTGGATGCTTTTTATTTCTTAGTGTTTTTTTATTGCAATGGCTAGGATTTCCAGTACTATGTTGAATAAAAGGGGTGAGAATGGGCAACCTTATCTTGTTTCTGAACTTAGTGTAAAAGCTCTCAGTTTTTCCTCATTGAAGATGATATTAGCTATGAGTTTTTCATAAATGGCCTTTATTATGTTGAGGTATGTTCCCTCTAAATCTTCTTTGTGAAGGGTTTATATCATGAATGAGTGGGTGTTGTACTTTGTCAAATGCTTTTTTTTTTTAACCTATTAAAATAATCATGTGGTTTTTATCCTTTCTCTTGTTGATGTAATGTATTATGTTGATTGATTTGTGACTATTGAACCATAACTATTAAACCACTTGCATCCCAGGAATAAATCCCATAAATCCCACTTGATTATGATGAAAGATATTTTTAACATATTATTGGATTTTGTTTAATATTTTGCATGTATGTTCATCAGAGATACTGTGAGTTTTGAAATACTTAAACTTTGGAAATCTGGGATTTGTTTGGTTATATGAGCTACTGAAGAGTGCTGATTCCAAACCGTGTCACCGAGTATTTATCCTCTGCCTTAAAATGAGAAAAGGAAATGATGGGTAATGTCTGTACTTATGTCCTGCGAGGTTACCTAGGTAAAACTATTAAGTGTTAAAAAGCTATTATTTTATAAATCAGTTTTGCTGATAGAATCTGGGTTGCTTGGCTGAGATTTTGTTTTTGTTTTTAATGTTTATGCTTGAAAGAATATGTCATGATCCTGTGTTGAACTCACCACTTTCCTTTTCATTTTCTGCTTCATGAAATTCCAAAATCTGGGAACCATGGATCCTAAGAATTTTAAGTCAGTGAAAATTTTTGTGTAAATTCATTTAGTTATTTTTGTTTGTTTTTTCATTTCACACAAATGTGTGCTCATTTCCCTGATAAAGAAAAGGAATTAGTGAGAAAGTGTGGAAGCAGCATGAGTACCAAGTAGACAGTTGTGCTGGGGTGTGCCCTGCTGCCTGTGGGGACTCTGCTATGTGCCCAATCTCCCTTCTTTGTTCTTTTTTTTTTTTTTTAAAGATTTTATTTATTCATGAGAGACACAGAGAGGCAGAGGCATAGGCAAAGGGAGAAGGAGACTTCCTGTAGGGAGCCCGATGCAGGACTCAATCCCAGGACCTGGGATTACCACCTGAGCCAAAGGCAGATGCTCAACCACTGAGCCACCCAAGTGGCCCTCTTTTTTTAAAAAAGAAAAGAAAAGAAAAGCACTGAAAACACTTACCCTTTCTGCAAGAACAAATGGAAACGCCACTTTCTTTTTTCTTTTTACAATAAGTCTTATCAGCCTTATGAGAGCATGGCAGTGTAAACAAAGGCCGTCAGGCAAAGATAACTAATAACCATTCACAGGGAAGTGTACCTTAGCAAAACAGTGTTGACCTGGTGGAATAAAGCTTTATATGCTGGGGGTCAAGGGATTAGCATTTATATTTTATTAGGTTTTTAAAAACTGAGTGGTTGTCATAATTACTAAAGGCTGAGTGGTGGCATACCCACAATTTGTGGCATTCTTTGTCTGTAAACATTTCTTCCCCTTCCCATCACTCTAAGTTGATCACATTTTCTAAATGTTTGTAGTAGGTAATTCATTGTATGGTTCTCCTTGAAATGCAGTTTTCTGTTTCCATTTCCATTTACATAGTGCTAACATACTTACCCTGTGACATGCTGCATAGAGTGTTGTATAAGTAACTGGGTTTTTAAAATAACTTTTGAATATGTAGTCTCTTAAAATATTTTTTCATCTTGGTGGATGTGTACAGTACAGCAACCATTTGGAAAGGCATTATGATAATTCCTATCAAAAACTGAAATGCACATATCTTCTGACCCAGAACTTCCACTTCTAATATTGTGTCCCACACAAATATGCGATGAAGAATACAATGGTCTACCTTTCTTATAGAATTATTTTTTATCATCAAACCCTATAGGCAGTTGGAATACCCAATAAAGGAAGAACGTTTACATAAATTATGATGCGTGTGTAGTGTGATACACCATGACACCAAAAGAAAGAATGGAGCAGAACTGTAGCCACTTTAATGTTAAGTGGTCAAGAGCCACACCAGCCAAGGCCAGAGGATGTGTTACTGACTACAACATGAGATTGTAGAACTTTTAGTATAATGCCATTTTTGTTTAAACAAAAGGTATAGATTGAACGTGTTTGTGTATATACATATGTACATTACATAAATATACACACATATGGTATGTATGCATAATAATGCCACATTAAAAGGGTCTGGGTAAATGTACACCAAAATATTAATAGCACTACCTTCTGGATAGTGGAATTAGGAAAGTGTTAGTAGGGAGGGGAAGTACTCCCATTTTAAAATTTATGCACTTACAAAAATAAAAAGCAATTCATTCATAAATTAGGAAAAACAAAGGACTGAAATAAAGCTGTCTTTAATGTCAGATATTAAACTGTTATAGATTTGTGTCAATTCACCTTAATAGATACTGAAAACCTTTTGAAGTAAGACATACTTTGCAGGTGCAATAGAAGATTATGGTTCTTCTTGCAAGCCTGTAGTTCTTTTGGATTCTTCAGCAAGCCTGTAGAGCTAGCATATGAGAGTCTGTCTTTGTCAGTCCATGGCTGTGGCTTCCTCAGATACCAGTCATCTTGTGACTGCTCACATCCAGTACACAACTGAAGTTGAACAAGTTGCTTCAACAGGTAGTCAACCCAAATTAATGTGAACAGTTGTTGGGTTTAAAGACAAGTGCAATGGATGTCAATACAAAGCAGCTGTTTCCTTGGTGAGTTAAACAACGAGTGGCATCCCTGTACCCTGCTGCTGAAAAAGATTAATTACTAGTTCCAGAGACAAAGACAAATATCAATGTGCAGGTGGGAGTCAAGTGCTAATTTACTATTTTGAGAAAAGCCAATCACATGTATTTTGGTTTTTTACTCTAACATTAAATCTACTTTTGACCTCAAAGGAAATAATTGCCTATTTCATAAAATCATTAGTTGTACTGAGTAGCATTTAAAAAATAGCAGTGTCTCTCATAGTACTCTGATGTTTTAAAAAATAATTGAAGAAAGTCACTGTGCCAACATGTTTTAAAAATATGCGGAGCAAACAGTTATTATCTCTAGTTGAGTTTTAATGCTGTAACAAAAAATAATACCTAGCATTCCTCTAAGGCATACTGAGTTCATTATGGGCTTTGAGTTGGAGAATGTTCCTAACTATACAATTTTTCTTGAGGAATAAAGCAATGCTATCTATAACTTTATAAAAGATATTTCAGTGGGTTAGCATAAAAATGAAAAATTTATGCTTTAAAACCTTCCTAAGTTTTTAAACCCTCTGAAAACATATTTTCTCTGTTGTAGAATTTACATTAATATTAATAATTAGTAACAAAATTGGTTTTTAAGTAAGTTGTTTTCCCTAATTGTGAAAAGGAATATATACCAGAAGATAGGAAAGCTGATAAATATAACTACATACAAATTAAAAATTCCTCTAAGAAAAATAATGTGAAATTGATGCATTAAAAAAAAGGTTTAAAACGTTAAAAAAAAACCCTTTGAATGTATATGATAAAGGGGCTAATTTCCTTTACTATATAAACAACTTACAAAATTTTTTAAAGATTTTATCTATTTATTCATGAGAGACAGAGAGAGAGAGAGAGAGAGAGAGAGAGAGAGAGGCAGAAACACAGGCAGAGGAAGAAGCAGGCTCCATGCAATCCGATGCAGGACTTGATCTCAGGACCCTGGGATCATGACCTGAGCCAAAGGCAGATGCTCAACCGTTGAATCACCCAGGCATCCCAGCTCTTACAAATTAATAAGAAAAATATGCCCAATAAGCAGATGAAAAGACTGCAAACAGATAGTCACAGTAACATAAACTAAATGATCAGAAAGCTTAAGAAGAATGCTCAGTGTCACTCACAGTTGAGGAACCACAAATTAAAAGTAGATGTGAATAGACCCTTTCATAAGCTTTGATGTCCTGTTAGACCTGCTTCAGTGGGGGCCAAGTCAGAATTCTTTTGTATGTCTCCTTACCTGTTAGCCTACTTGTCGCCTAGTGATACTCATCTCAACCAGTGTGGACATTGTTTACAGAGATTCAAGCCAGAGGTGCAGATGTCATTTGTGGGTCCCTTGCCCCTCCACCATGCTTTTATTTAGTTTCTGCCAAGTTCTGTCAGCTGTATTTTCAGCACATACTCTGGGTATGTCATCCCCACTAATACCATCCTATTTCACCTGCCAGTATCCCACAAGAGATCTGTCTCTGTTTACCCTCACCCTTCAATAAGCCATATTCTTCATCTAACATAGACAGTGATCTTTTTCAGTTCCATTAAATTTTAGTCTTATTTTTAAAAATAGCTAATATATCTACATTATTCAAAATTCCAGATTTGCAGAAATATATACAGTGAAATATTTCCTGCTTCCTCCTTTTACTCAGACGGCTCCTCTATGAAGAGGCATCCATTATCATCACAGTTTTTGGTGTATTTTTCAGTTATATTTTATGCATATGCCATAAAAAATATATATGTAGACATACACTTTACTTCTCTCTTTAATACAAAAAATAGCATATCTAATCAGTGTTTTAATCAATGGAGGTATCCCCATATCAGTGCATATGAAAGTCCTATTTTCAGGGTTGTATAGTATTCCATTACATGGATGGAACATAAACTAATTAATTTAAATAATTCCCTATTGTTGACATTTATGTGAATTTTTCCATTTTTTCACTTTTATAAATGATGTTATAATTAAAAGCCCTGTGTATACTTCATCTTTCATATATGTTTCTGTAGTGTTAATACCTAGAATCAGAATTACTGGGTCAAGACTATATACCTTTGTGATTTTTCTTTAATGATTTATTTATTTGAGGGGGAGCAGAAAGCATGAGCAGGTGGAGGAGACAGAGGGAGAGGGAGAAGCAGACTCCACATTGGGCTCCCCAGGACCCTGAGATCATGACTTAAATGAAAGTCAGACAGTTAACCTACTGAGCCACCCAGGCACCCACTCCCCTTTGTGATTTTGTTGGGGATAGCCATATCCTCCTTGGCAGTCATGCCATCCCTCAGCAATCTATAGATTGTTTCCCTACACCTTTCTCAGTATACTATGGCATCAAACTTTTTGATCTTTAATAATTTGATGAGTAAAATAAATAAATGACCCTTTCACCCTCTGCTCTGACTGAAAGCTTGCTCCCTAATGACTCTGTGTGAGAATACATCTTTTCTGAACACAGCCCTTTCATCATTGGAAATGTGGTAGGTGACTCTCTAGCTTCTCATGACCATAATCAAATCCTTCTTGCTCCTTCTTGCTCCCTTGTTCCTAAAGTCTTCTGAATTTGAGCCTCATGTAACAAGACTTTCCTACCTACTATCCATTATGTTTAAAGTTTAATGTGGAAAAAGTACAGGTGTTCTCTTGAAAGTCATTTACCAGATTGTCCATCATCAGAGTATGTTGACATTGTTTTGAAAATACTAGCCAATGCTAATATATATATATATATATATATATATATATAAAGTAACTAGCAGTGTAAAAATTCAAAATAATTAGGTAGAATTTTCATTATGTTTAGATGCATGACTTGAGGTTAGGAAAGGCCAGAAACTGTTACAAACAGTAAGAGAATTCAGTGTGAATGCGGGACAAAAAAATAATTTGTAGAAATTCAGTAGCCTTCCCATAAATAAATACCTAGGTAAGAGATAATAGAATACCTGTGTGCACACAAAGACTGAACATCGTCAGGGGTCTTCCCAGCCAGTGTCTGGGCACAGTAGGTATCCTAAGGCAGGCCCATTCCAGGTAGATCCAGAACACTTCTGACAGATACTCTGGCTCATGTGCTGTCCATTGACCTTGACAAATATTCTTAGAACCGTGTAGAAGTCTAAGATTGCCTACCTGCCTGCCTGCCTGCCTTTCTTCTTTCTTTCCTTCTTTTTTTTCACAGGGTTGCATCCACATTATGGTCAGATGACTCCCAGATATTTATAACTCTCTCCTAATTTTTTAATATATGTATTATTTATTTATTTAAGAGAGAGAGCATGTGTGCATCTGTGGGTGCACGAGTAGGGGAAGGTGCAGAAGGAGAGAGCATTTCAAGCAGACTGTCTGCTGAGCACAGGAGCACTAGACGAGCTCTGTCCCATGACCCTGAGATCATGACCTGAGCCGAAAGCAAGAGTCAGACACTTTGACTGAGCCACTTTAACCAACTAAGCCACCCAGGTGCCCCTAAACATATATATATATATATATATATATATATATATATATATATATACACACACACATATACATATATAAATTTCTAAAGTTTACATACAGTTAAATTCACTTTTTTGGTGCCCTATTCTGTAAATTTTTATACTTGTGTAGACTCTGTTAACTTCTACCATACACAGGATATGGAACAAATCCAACTCCCCAAAGAACCTGTTGGTGTTTCCCCACACAGGTGTTTCCCCCAATCAATTCCCTGTAAATCTAATCAGATATTGGGGTGCTTCTCAGAGGACCCAGATTAATATATCATGGAACTGAGTTTAATGCATGTGGCAGGTGAAGTATCTTTGAGACAGGGGATCTCGCTGTGTTTGTCTTCTGGTGATGTGCCTTTTTACATCTTGAGGAGCATATTTGTGGAGGGTAGAGTGATTATAATGAGTTATAGTTATTCATTACTGAGTCTTAATGTCTTCACATCTTAAGCATCAGTTGAAGGTTGAACTCTACCAAATGGAGCCATCCAGCAATTAAATCTTCCCCAAAGTGCTTTAGCTGGAATTGCATTAATCTGATATCAGGAGTGATGCATAAGAACTTTCTATATTAGAATGTGGATTAGACAAGTCAATCTCTGTGTATCCATCCACCAGGAAGATGCAGAGATTTTGTTATTCTAGGAGCCAGTCCATCTCCTCCTAGAGTTGAATTTTGGAGTAGATTTTTATCCCTATGAAATACTTGTCTTCTCTTCTTTTATTTATTCATTTTACTTAGTGTTCCCAATCATATACTATTTTATTTTATTTTATTTTATTTTATTTTTTAAAGATTTTATTTATTTATTCATGACAGACACAGAGAGAGAGGCAGAGATACAGGCAGAGGGATAAGTAGACTCCAAGCAGGGAGCCCAACGTGGGACTCGATCCTGGGTCACCATGATCACACCCTGGGCTGAAGGCGGTGCTAAACCGCTGAGCCACCAGGGATTCCCATTATTTTATTTTTTTTAAGATTTTATTTATTTATTCATGAGAGACATAGAGGGAGAGAGACAGGCAGAGACACAGGCAGAGGGAGAAGCAGGCTCCATGCAGGGAGCCTGATGTGGGACTCGAACCTGGGACTCCAGGATCATACCCTGGGCTGAAGGCAGGCCCTAAACCACTGAGCCACCCAGGGATCCTCCAATCGTATATTTTTTAGTTGTATTTAATATGAAGCACTTTAAAAATTATAGATAACCAATGAACACTAGATGCCACAAATGGTTACTTTGGATTCCATGTTATAAATATTACCATGGCAGCTATTGTGGCATTTTGTGGCACAGCTTCCCAGGGGTTTATGAAGTTGTACTGTCATGTGCTTTGACATATACATAACTTGTCCTAATAGGTTTCCAGGCTAACCATGCAGTACTTTTATGCTTTCAGTTGGATTTTCTTCAAGTCCACTTCCTTGGATGAAAGACGGAATATTTATGCAAAAATGTATTGGTCAGAGTATTGTAGAAAAGTAACTTTTTGAGTACCAGATGAACATGAAGTAAAAATTCATTAAAGCATAAAAAGTAGCAGAAAGCCTGTGCACACAACCTCTTAAATATTTTTGTAGTAAAATCAGAGCCTTGTATAAAATGTGGAGATACTCAAAAAGAATCTTTAAGGCACTTAACTTTTGGGATTTAACCTCATTGTCGTGGGGCAACCCGGGTGGCTCAGTGGTTTAGCACCACCTTCAGCCCAGGGCCTGATCCTGGAGACCCAGGATCGAGTCCCACGCCAAGCTCCCTGCATGGAGCCTGCTTCTCCCTCTGTCTGTGTCTCTCCTCTCTCTCTCTCTCTCGAATAAATAAATAAAATCTTAAAAAAAAAAAAAAACACCTCATTGTCTTAAGAAAGATTGTCACACCACTTTTCTCCTTTGGAGTAAACATAACTGTCCAGGACAGAGAGTATTGCCATAGGATTATTTAAATAGAAGTTTAAACATGATGAAAAGGAAGGACAGAAAGAAGAAAAAGGGCAAAGACTATGCAGAGGGTATTATAAAGTGCCACATCACTGCAGATTACTCCTTTTATATTTTTTCAGCCTAAAATGCATGTTTTCTTAATTTTAGTCTGAGGATTTTATGTGTGCTTAAAAAAATCCAGATATTACTTCTAGAAATACCAGGAATAGCTTATATTGGCCCATTTAAAGGGCATGCACACAAGAATGTATTTGGTTTTTTGATAGAAAATAGAAAATTGGTCAGTAATTCACATTTCCTTGACTTTTAAAGTAGTGTACTGGTCATTAGCCTATTGTGCCCTTCCTCATCTAAAAAAAAATTGTTTTAATTAATCAAAGCTATGAGCTAAAGAGGTTTAGGAAATAATAGGTTAGTGGAACTGCTCTCTTCATTTTATAAAAAAAACAATAACTATTGCTGACAATAGTGGTGCACAGCAGCAAATAATGTCCTCTTTTGAATCCCAGTGAGATGCCAAATATCATGCTAGTTAATTCGAGTATGAAACACTCTCAAAGTCTGCCTCCCTTTGATTTTCTACTCAGTGCAAAAAATTACAGGTTAAAAAAAATGTCTCTGTGTGTGTGTTTTATTAACAATGTTAGGGTGTCAAAAGGGAAGTCTTAAAGTACTAACTAGTATTAGTACTAGTTTCAGAAAAATTAGATAATCATATTTATAGATTTTGAAGAGATGTAAGTTTAGCTCTCCTTGGGTATTAGAACAACATAGCAACTGATATATATGGGGCACCTATAGACAGGAATTTGTGGTCTCAATATAATTTGGTAACTCATTTGCTATTATAAATCTGAAGCTGGCTCGATCAATAGAAAATTGATTATTTTTGAATACAGTTGACTGTTTAATCGTTTAAGTTCGAACTTTAAATTTTATTTCCAGTAGGCTAAAAATCAGTTCAAAGGTACTGGATCATTCCACCCATCTTACCCTAGAGTAACTAGATACAACTTAATCTTTTCTTGGTGACTCTGGCATCATCATATGTGTTTTCGTAATTGTGATGTGCTAGAGTCAAGGAAGCCCTTCCTTGAGGGCGGTGGGGGGTGGGCGGTAGCCTTAAACATCTTCTCCTGGTCGGCCCCCACTGGCTGGCTCATGCTGTC
Source organism: Vulpes lagopus (assembly GCF_018345385.1). Lineage (NCBI taxonomy): Eukaryota > Metazoa > Chordata > Mammalia > Carnivora > Canidae > Vulpes > Vulpes lagopus. The sequence continues at coordinate 108,131,631 of NC_054825.1, read as the reverse complement.
AGGTGGCTTCCACAGTGGTGCTATAGTCTTAGTCATTACTCGGGTCCTGCTTTTCAGCTGTGTTAGTTTGAGATGCCACAGCACAGAGTACTTCCCCAGTACTTTTATCCTCCTTCTGAGATTGTTGGCACAATGTCTCCTTCACTGTTGCCATCTTCTCCCTCTGTGGTCAGTAATGATCGGATCATGCAGATACTTACCTCGTGGTCTCACAGTTGGTTACTCAGCAGTCACAAGCTCGTTCTTATCCTTCTTACCTCCCATAACCCTCACTGTGTTCCTGGGGTGTGCAAAGGGCATGCTCCTCACTATTCCAAGTTTTGGGTCAGGATGTTTGTGAAGGGCTTATTTCCAAGTCTTCCTGTGTTTTAATGAGCAGATACATAACTTCTTCAGGCTTGAAGTTTTCCTTAATGTTTGGCTTTTGGTAGAATTTCAGGCACTAGCAACATTAGAAATCACAGCTTTAACATTATTGTCCATCATTTTCAACACAATTTATTTTTTTCTTTAGAGAACCCTGATCCACAGGTGGAATCAGGAAGATGATATTTGGGGGCAGAAAGACGATACCCAGTCACAGATCAACACTGAATCCATTTTCTTGGAGTAAACTCTGCAGTCATTCATAAAATTGACCAAGTCTGCATCAGCCCTCCTTATATAGACACCATGGTAGGTAGTGTGGTCCACCAGTGAGTAAACAATGTATTCACCCCACAGGGTGTCCTAGAAGTCTGCACTCTAGTGAAAGAAAACTGATAATGTATAACATCAGAAACCTGAGACAAGGCTGCAGTGGGGTGTAGTAAAAGTTCTTGGAGTTACCAGATAGCAGAGGAGAACATAGGAGGGCTTATAAGAAGGGTGTAATTTGGAAAGAGACTCAAAAAAGTTAGCTTCTTCACTGTTAGAGAAAATAGTGATGGCAAGATTCTTCCAGAGAAAATGTACTATTTAAAAAAAAAAAAGAAATATTTATGGTGGTAAAATATAAAGCACAGTCTGGATGTGGCAAGTTCCTTGTGGCTGGTGTTTGGGATGTTCAGGGAGGCCATGGCCAAGAGAAGGAAGAAGAGAGTGGATACAGCAAGGGAAGGTACAGTAGGAAATAAGTTGAAGAAAGAAATTGTGAAGGGCTTTGGATCCCTAGCAAAGGACTTTGAATGTCATTCTCAGTGAACAGGGTTGCTATAGACAGTGTTCAACAGAAGAAGAGGCACAGTTAGATCTGCCTGGCAATTGCATAGCAACTTCGGTAAGCTAGCATTCTGGAATTATTCTGTTGATATGATTGTACAATTATAGATGCAAAATACACATGTCAATTCATGCACTAGCCTGTGTATCACATGCTTGAAAGTCCTAGGAGGTAACATATTCATCAGAGACTTTATTTTGTAACTGCCTGCAGTACCAACCTAAGCAAAAGCAGTTTTGTTTGAAGCCTGAGGGATTCACTGTAATTTACTGGTACCTTTTAGGCTTCCTGGTAGGTTTTAGGTACCTACTGGCTATTAGTAGGACTTAATAAAATACCATAGATCAGCATTGTAAAAGAAGCAAGGAGATATATTGTGCTCATAAATGAGTTTTGAAGAGATAGACATCAGATTTTTTAAGTGTAGATTCTGGCTTTGTTTTATTTTAATTTCTTTAACCCTCTGAGAGAGTCAAATGCACTTGCCTCTTCACTGAATCCTCACCTGGAAGTGGAATCACTACCTGTCTTTCACTCAGAGCTGTTGTAATTTCCATCCCAAGTTAGAGTCCAGTGTAGGTGGAGAGACCTAGTTTTGAAACCAGACACATTTGGACTTAATCCTTATATCTCACTTTTATTGCTGTATAATCGTGGTCATATTAGGGAGTCTCTGTGCCTTCTGTTTGCTTATGTACACAAAGAGGATGCCAAACCCAGGTTTTCAGGCTTCTTGTGGGTAATGATGTAAAAAGTACCTGGCATGGGGCTCAGGCAAGAATATAATGATAGAAATATAATCGTCTTCATCATCATTATTCTTACAGCCAGGGTTATCATGTGTGCTCACTTGCCCTTGTGTAAGATGTTTATCTGCGGAGAATTTGAAGAGCTGCCTCTTTGGATACTAGACATCATTCTGACCCATTAAGTTTGCTAGAAGTGCTTGGCTCTTCTATATTTTACACTGCCTGTTTTCTCTTACAATTAGCAAGCTTATTGTTTATATCACCCATTTGTTTTGTTTGAGGAAGATAGTCTTCTCATAACGTACTTAATAAGATTTACTAACTTTCTTACGAACTTTTATGATTTATGAGTCTGCAGCATTATCGTTTGCCACGTTAGAGAAGTTTCCAGGCTAAGAATTTTACATGCATGTAGTTGTGAACTCTACCCCTGAAAAGAGTGATGTCTTATACTTCCGGGGACATGATACAGCAGGCAGGGCTGCACCTGCCCCTCGCATACTTGCGTGTACGTGTACAGTTCTCACCTCCATCTTCTCTCTGCCTTTTTTGTCTTGTCCACCCCCCAATCCCCACCCCCAGGCATCTGCTGTGGGCTAGTTCCTCTTCCCCCTTGCCCCTCCTCTCTTCATTTCCCTGTTTATTTCCTCTTCCCCTGTTACCTCTCCCATTTGCCTCCACCTTGGAGTTACTAGGCTAGAGGCTGAAGTTACAGTTCTGTTGTACTCAATTTGCTGTTGACCATCACACTGGACCACAGTAATCCATAGGGGCCCTTACACCTGGGAAGCCCCCAGTCAATACTGATTGAATGAGTGCCTTATCCCTGTTGACCAAGATCGTTTGTGCATTTTCAGAGCCTTTTTTTTTTTTTTTTTTTAATCATGAGGAGTTTTTAGTTTTAATTTGTTTGGCCTACTCTTCTGGATTCTAGAGTGAAAGCTCTTCCTCAGATAATTGTTACATTGTTGATAAGAAGTGGCAAATAATATGTGAAACATAAGGGAAATAGGATTCTTCATCTTAAATTCACTTTTTTCTAGAGGGAAAAACAAAAGATTCTCAGAGAAATTTTTGTATTTAAAAAGTCTCCATTTTAAATTCTATTTTGACATTTCTTTTTAAATGTTGACGGTCTTGGTATCTCCTTTGCCCTTCATCCTTTCTCTTGTTCCTTTTGCTGCCTTGGGCCTATGGTATCAGGTCTGCCCACATCCTGCAGCCCAGCTCTGGTCCAGCACAGGAAATACCCTGACTCTGGTGCTTCATTCCTGCCTTGGTTCCTGATCTCCTGATTTCAGTTTCTAACCATGATCATCAGACCTGTGCTTGACCTCTCTTGCCCAATGTCCCATAGCTGGAGACATCTGAGAGCTGTCTGGTCCTCCTTGCCCTAGCTGATCTCTTGGACTTTACCCTGATCGGCCTGTTTTATGGTATCAGTCATCACATCCTCAATCTAGCAAATTCTAATCTTTGGATCTTATAATGTGACTCCTAAGATAACTTGTTTTATGTTTGCCTTGAAAACTTTCTTTGAACATAGCTGTCTGATATAAATAGTACTCTCAACATTTAGATTTTTTTTTATTTTATCTTATTTTATTTTTTATATTTGTTTTTAAGTTTGATTTGCCAACATATAGTATAACACCCACTGCTCATCCCATCAAGTTCAACATTTATATTTAATAAAATATTTAAAAACAAATAGGATTTATTGACAAAAAATACAATACTTTTTACATTGACTTTCCTGTGATTTCCTGGAAAGCTGTGAATTTATCCTGGAGGCTTGGAAATCATGTTTATAACATACTAGTAAGTTCACACCATCCCCCACCCCATCTTCATTTTTTTTTTAATTATTTACTTTTTTTGGGGGGGTTGAAATGGGATTTGGTGGTTTCTCACTAAAAATTAACATAAAAAAGTATAGTTGTTTCTAAAAGAAGTGCTCAAACATATTCTCACAATTTATTCATTCAATATGTGCTGGGGGAAATTCAATACAGATAGGTTACTCTTCCTGACAGGTTAAAGAAGTTAGCTGTATGGAATGTCCCAGCTGTATTATTGGAAAATAAATAAGATATATTATGCTGGTTTATCTCCCCTTTGTCATTCTTAGCATTAGGTTAAGATGGATAGTCCACCTATGGTGTTATGTTATGTAAATATTTCTGTACTTTGTTCTTTCAAAGGTATTAAATCATTTGAATTATATTGTTCCAGCTTCATATGAATGGGGACGAGCCTTCCTGTTATTAGTAAACCAAACACGCTGGCCATCCTAGAGTCATGTATGTTACCTTTAAAATGGCATGTTTTAATTAAAGTTATTAAAAACATTAGGAATTAGGAATTTACTTCATTTTGTGGTAACGGTCATTGGAGCACATAACTGGTGGGAAACCAAATGTATTCCCCCCCATAATTTTATTTTTAATTTTTTAATTTTTTAAAAAGATTTTATAGTTATTTATTCATGAGAAACACAGAGAGAGAGAATGGCAGAAACACAGGCAGAGGGAGAAGCAGGCTCCATGCAGGGAGCCCGATGTGGGACTCGATCTCAGGACCCCAGGATCATGCCCTGGGCCAAAGGCAGGTGCTAAACTGCTGAGCCTCCCAGGCATCCACCCAGCCCCATAATTTTAAAACAAAAATTAATATAAGTGGTTGTAAATCTATAATTATGGTGACATTTTGATAGATTAATTTATATTCAGAATTTAAGGAGCAGAAAGTCTTAGTAGTATAGTAAGATAAGAATGTAGACTGTACTAGCTCTAAACTTTCTGCCAACACATGGCCTGACACCTCAGCTGTAGAACTGTGCCTTCCAGGGAGGTAGTTCTTGGCTACACATGGCTGGCTGGAATTGCATTGTGATGTAATTGTAAAATATGCACATTTTGGAAACTTGGTATGAAAAACAGAATATATGATATCCTATTAATATTTTCTATGTTGATTAAATATTGCAAATATAATATTTTGGGTAAACATGAAATACTAAAACGAATTTCATCTGTTTTATTTTAACTTTTTTAATTTGGCTACTAGAAAACTAAAAATTATATAAGTAGCTCACATTTGTGGCTTGGGTCTTACTTCTATTGGGCAGTCCTATTCTAGAGGCTAAGAAAATTACATGGTTGTATAAGTGCCACAGCCTTTGTATTTATGTACTGAAAAATCATTATATCTAATATCAAGCTTAAAGTTATAGAGTAATGCATTTGGGGAAAACTAATTTAAATTGTGCTTATTCGAGAACAAGACTGAGAGTCATTAAGTCCTATTCTTTGAAGGCAGTAGTTTAGTGGAATATTTTTACCTAAAAGACCAAAAAAATCTGGAATGACGTTTACCTGCAAGAAAAAAAAGAAAAAAAATTACTTTCCAATCTTTGTTTAAAATCATAGTGCTTCCCTTCATGAAATATCCAATTCTGCTAGGCACCCTAAAATAGTAGAAAGGCTTACAAGAGTTTCAGGGTAGATAAAGTGATCAAGGAATTAGTGTTTTATGGCAATATGTAAAATTAGTGTTTTATGGCACATATGTGAAAAAGTTAGGATTCCCTGAGTTGAAAGAAATAGAATTAAGCAATTATGGAATGCAGATGATAGATTTAGGAATATTAGTGGTTTCTTTCAGGGGCCTGAGTAGAAAGGACTGATAAAAAAAAAATCAATATAAGAATTTATCTGGCATCCCTGGGTGGCTCAGCAGTTTAGCACCTGCCTTTGGCCTGGGGCCTGATCCTGGAGTCCTGGGATCAAGTCCCATGTCAGGCTCCCTGCATGGAGCCTGCTTCTCCCTCTGCCTGTGTCTCTGCCTCTCTCTCTCTCTCTCACACACACACACACACTCTGTGTGTCCCTCACTAATAGATAAATAAAATCTTCAAAAAAAAGAATTTATTTATCTTTTGATCAAAAAACTATGGCCCAACTCACCAGTATCCAAAATATTACAAGTATAGGTTTCTAGAGTATCTGTTTACAATGTTCAGGTAGATACTGTGGGGCTTCCTTACAAATGTAACCATTTTATACTGGGGTTATTTTATGTTATTAAGCATAAAATATTTTATATTTTAAATAAGGGCCCACACAGGTTTTCATTATGCTGAGTTCTTTGTTCTGAACAACTTTGTGATATTTTCTCAAATTTTGCTAAGTTATCAGAAAATTTAAAGTTTGGAAAGTCTTAACTCCCATCAATTGACAGAGGTGAAAAGTATAAATGAGTTCTAGGTATGTTTATATCAATAAGGAATCACTAAGTATATAGTTTTAGAGTTTTTTTTCCTGTTGATATAGAGAAGACAGCCATTCTATCCACAAAACATTCTCTGTTGTCACTGACTTGATGTTCATCAATTGATCTAAATATGGAAATTCTTTATATTTAATGTTTTTATGTACCAGATACCCAACACAGCATGTTTTTTAAGTGTCATTTGATGATGATAGCTTGTTATATCTTCTTCAACCTAAAGATAGCTCACAAAGTTGATGATAGAGAGCTAAAATTCTAACAAAGAGATTAAATCAACTCCAAAAAGATTAGTGTTCTAAAAAAAAAAAAAAAGATTAGTGTTCTTTTTTTTTTTTTTTTTTTTTTTAATTTTTATTTATTTATTTATGATAGTCATACAGAGAGAGAGAGAGAGAGAGGCAGAGACACAGGCAGAGGGAGAAGCAGGCTCCATGCACTGGGAGCCTGATGTGGGATTCGATCCCGGGTCTCCAGGATCGCGCCCTGGGCCAAAGGCGGGCGCCAAACCGCTGCGCCACCCAGGGATCCCAAAAGATTAGTGTTCTAATAATTTTAGTAATGTAATAAAATACAAAGCTGCAGACGTGCCATCAGATTCGGAAAAATATGTCTGAATCTGTATTTGTATATATACATAGATCATTCTATTGAAAGATCAGCAATATAAACATCTTTTAACTTTATGCTTATCTATAATTTTAAATTTTAATAGTGAACCTATATTTTATAATTTTAAAAGTAGAAAATTTTAGTGTGCAGAGACTCAGATCCAAGAAAACACATTAATATCTAATACTTTAGTAAATAGCAAAATATATTTTATTAATAATTATGATGTATAAACAAGTAATTATAAATTGCTATTTTGCAATGGTGATGAGCAAAGCAATAGATTAGAGAGGAAGGGAGAAAATACAACAGTTATAAAGGCAGAAGGCACTAGAGCAGTTATTGTAGCTTATGCAAATGGCTATATCCATAATAACTTCCAATTAAAAAACACACACATGAAAAAAAAACACACACACACACATGATTGGCTTTGCCTCATACTAGCACTAAGTAGACTTTTTGTTCTAAGCCATCTAGGATGCAAGCTTCACAAAGGTCAAAATTTTGCCTATTTAATTTCTCTCATGTGTCCGTGGTACAAATGACAGTGCCTAGCAATAGCAGGTATTAGATGAATGAATGAATGAATGAATGAATGAAAGAAAGAAGGAAAGAAACTTTACCCTTCCTAATTTTTTTAAAAAATATTTTATTTATTTATTTATTTATTTATTTATTTATTTATTTGAGAGAAGCAGGCTCCATGCAGGGAGCCTGACATGGGACTCGATCCCGGGGCCCCAGGATCAGGCCCTGGGCCAGAGGTGGCGCGAAACCGCTGAGCCACCTGGGCTGCCCTACCCTTCCTAATTTTTTATATCTCTTTTTGTTATATCACAGATGATCAAACTCTTAGGGTCTAGAATCTTTTTTAATCCCTCACTTATCCATTGTTCAAATTCTGGTATGATACCTTTGTGAAGAGGATATCCCAGCAGCCTTTGGTGGAGAACTAATTTCCCTGTGAGATGCTTCAGCTTTCTCAGGACATAGAGCTATTGTTTGTTGGCCCTTAATGTAATTGATCAAAATCTCTCTGTAGTTTCCTAGTTCTTTGTCCTGGAGAGATATATAAGTGATCTAAAATTTCTTCCATATACCTGCTCTTTAATATTTAAAGACAGTTGTCATCTCCCTCCTACCCCACCATTCACCCCACCATTTCTTAATGTACTCCAGCTTCCTGTGCAGATTCTTTGAAAGTGTAAGTCTTTTAGCAATTCAAAGTGTTATAACAGCAAGAATTCTCATCATTATCTTGGCTGATTCCATTCCATCCATCTTGGCTGCATGTTTTCTTATAGTGCAGCACTCACTTCTGAACATAATATTCTGAATATTGTCTGACTGGCACAGGGCTGATTACTCCCTTGTAAATGCACCAGAAGGCCAAACAAGTTTCCACCCTTAGCTGTATCACAATATATATTTACCAAGATTACTGTTGATTAAAATGTCTTTGCAATTTTTATGAGGATCCATATTCCATTGTCATCTCCATTTTGTCAATACATGATTGGTATTTTGAACTTAAACGTAGGACCTTATGTTTATCTGAGTTAAATTCCATTCAAAGAATTCATCCCAGCCTTCTAGACAGTTACCACCTTTTGAATCTTGCTTTATTTATTGCTTATTATTGTCTTCTTTTCCTACAATTCTCATATGACACTGATGGAAGTATACTCTCTATATATTCACCTAATGTATTCATTTTTAAAATGGCGTCAATAGTACAGGGCATAGATCTGTGATTAGTCACTGGAAAACTTATGTACCCTTCTAGGTAAGAGGCCACAGATAATTATTTTATTTTTCTGGTGCCACGCTCAGTACTTGGCTGGCAGGAGCTGCTTAACAAATATTTGCTGCATTGAATTAGCTGTTGAACATGCTCAATGCTCTTAGAACTCTTCATCTAACCACTTTATGATGCCAGATCCATTAGCAGAGTGCTATCCAACCCATATTTCTGCATATTAGAATATATGCAGAAATATGATATAATAAAAGATACTGCCAAATGCCTTGGTGAAATGTGTGTGTTCCACATTTATAGGATTATGAAAAAGTTAGAAGACGGTATTCTCTGTTCTGAACTCACAATCCAAATGGCCCTGTGCTCTTTCTAGCACTTGATGGACATTGAGTCAATGTCAGTTGAATGACTTCAACATTTTTTTTAGTCTAGTTATTGTATGCAAATCTTTATGAACAAAGGTTTTTCTGGGTGGCACTCATGATGACAATAAAAGATTTAAGGTTTCTCATTCACTTCATTCAGCATTTGTAGCATGTTCTCTCATTCACTAGACATTGGAATTGCAAAAATGAGAAGTAGAGATTCTGGTAAGGAGAATGTTATATTTATTGATTCAGTTGCTATATATGGAGCACTTTCTCTATGCCAGGCATTTGATTAATCCAAATACAAAGAGGCAAAGTCCTTGCTCTATTAAGGCTCACATCCTAGTAAATAGCAAATGAACAATTAAACTGGTAATATGAATGATGGCAATAACAAGGTAATGAGATGGTGACTGGGGAGACCACTTAATTAAGGCAGTCATGGAAGACTTTATGTGAAGATGACATTTGAAGTACTATCCAAAGGATGAGTGTGAGCCTTGTGAAGATATGAGGGAAGCATGTTCCAGGCAGAGTGAATGGCAGGTGCCAAATTCAGAAAGACTGACTTATTCCAGAAACACAGAGAAGAAGCCAGTGTAACTGGAGCATGGAGAACAGTGTTGCTGAGCATGGGATAAAGTTGAAGGACAAATTAGAACAAGGTCATGCAGCCCTGCAGGTTGGATTTCCCTTTGTGAGCAACAGAAAGCCATTAAGAGGTTTTAAGAAGGAAATGACATGCCTTTATTCTTTAGAGGTTCATCTGACTGCTCTTGGTAGGGACAATAAAAATACAAATATTGTTTTTATTTAAGAGAGAGATGATGGTAGAGATAGTAGATAGAAGTAGAAAAATCCAAGATATATTTTGGAGATAGAACCCAGGACATAATGATAAGAAGGACAAAGGGAAAAGATAAATTGATTCTGACTTCCATGTTCTTGCCATGAGCCATTCCTTGATGGTGCTACTTATTCAGTGAAGACCAGAGGAAGGAGTGGAAGGAGTCATTGATTATATTATCACAATGATATAAAATGTGATAAGTGCTGTAATGAATACCCACCAACCTTTGTACATGTCATTATACTCATCCTATACAAACCATGATATGCAACACACAAATAGTTTTTAATTACCTTACTTAAACAATGAGAAATTAACCAAATCCATCTTGCCTTTAGATAAAATAATAGCATTAAGGAAGAAAAATGAATGAAAAACAAAGAAGATAGTGGCAACTATGTTATTCTGCATTAGAAGCAGATACAGCAGAGGCATATAAAAAAGTGAGGTGTCACCTTTTATTGAAAATTAACAATAATATAATATAATGCCTTGGGCATAGATATATATTCTATGTTAGCACACAAACCATGTTCTGCACATGATCATGTTCTTCCACCCCCTAAAGAAAAGCCCAGGCACATTTCATGTCGTAACACAAGCTGTAGTGGAAAAAGAAAAGCAATGAAAAGTGTTATTTCCTTGAAGTAATTTATCACAGCTGTTGCCTCATCAATACATGTATAAACTTCCACATCATCAAAAAGGGTAGTAGCTATTTCTGTAATCAATCCAGAAATAATAAGCTGGGCATGTTTCTTTATTAGTTTCTGTTATAAACATAAAACTATATATATCTGCAAGTATGTCAAGAAAAAAATATTGGTGATTCTTGTATTTTCTTTTAGCACTAGTTATTATTTGGACTTGTCATCTTAAGAAATAACCTAATAAAAATATTGATATACAGGAATGCATTAAGATATGTTAGTTACCATATATCCAGAGGTTGCAGATAGGAAGAGAATGTGAGAATAAAATTTGAGCATAATGTTCTTGTGATAGCTTTGTTAAATTCTTCAATTATATCATATACTCTCCTCCTAACTGAAATTTAGTGGATTTTCAGGGGCACATAAAGCCTATCATAGAATTTAGTGATATTAAATTTTCATATAATATGTTATATAGAAACAAAATTTCCATATCAGTATGTGAAGGTGAAATCAGTGTTCTTTTGTTTACTAGGCATTAACACTTGCCATTATTTAGAAAACTAATATAACATTAATATTTGTACTCTATCTTGAAATTTGTAAAGAAATTCCACCATTTAGCTAAATAATACCTCTAGAAAAAACTTCTTTTACATTTGATTTCTTTGGAACAAGGTCACTTGTTTAATCTGCTTCTGACATAATATTGGAATTCAATTTTTTAAAAGATTTTATTAATTTATTCGAGAAAGAGAGAGAGACAGAGAGAGAGAGAGAGAGAGAGAGAGGCAGAGACACAGGCAGAGGGAGAAGCAGGCTCCAGGCAGGGAGCCCGACGTGAGACTCGATTCTGGGTCTCCAGGATCACGCCCTGGGCTGAAGGTGACGCTAGACCGCCGAGCCACTGGGGCTACCCTGGAATTCAATTTTTGTGTCACTGTTTTTATTGACATTATTTATTCCAAACATGAAAATGCAGCAGGTAATATTTTGGCTTAAAAATAGTATTCGCTATATTAAGTGCTATGTATCTGTAGTCTACATTGAAATGAATGATCATTCTTTTATATGGAGGAAAAGCCAGAAAAATATAATCCTAGCTAATCTATTTCCCTCACTATTTTAAATCATATTGGACCTAATAATTTAAAAGAACCATAAATAAGTAAGATAAGTATCTAAAGTCACCCTGTGTAGTGAAGTGGAGAAATTGAAAAAGTCACAGGATATTATAAAGTTGTCTATTCTATCTGAGTCTTGGGAGGACACACTTCTGCTCTTGCCCCATGTCCTCCACAGTCAGTATCAACACATGGCCACACAAGCCACATCGCCTCCATTCTTGTATTACCAGTTCCCATTTGCCTGTTTTAGCTTTTATTTGGTTTCTTAGAAATCTACAAGTTGTCTTTTTTGTTCTAAAAAACTTATTGAAATATTTCCTCCTCCTCTATTCTCCTTCTTTCTTTCTCTCCTCCAACCCTTTCTTTCTGTTCTGATCATTAAAAAAAAGAAACTTGAGACCATAAATTATGTGATATTTTGATATTGTGCAGTCTGAAAAGGCTCAGCCACACATGTGATAAAGCTAGAATTAGAGTACCTGGCTTGTCAAAGTCAGCCTTCTGTTTGTGTTGTTGTTTTGCTTTGTTTTGTTTTACTATAAAAATAAGGGATCATAGAATTTTTGTTTCCTTTAGTGAATTTTTTGTTTGTTTGTTTCCTATTATCAGGACACTATTTTCTTTTGAGTTTAAGATGAAGTTTATTTGGAGGCATTTTCCCCATTATAAACACATAACAAAACATTTGGAAGAGTGAGGGAAAAAAATAAGCTCACCTGTAATCTCATTGACCTTCACATACCCAGGTTGGAGAAGGAGCCAAGTCTGATCATAGACAGGGTTATTTTGGTGCCTTTACATTCAGAATTAGTTTTTAACTTGTTATGAGATTCAGCTTTTTTTGCAGAAGTTTCAGTAAATCCCAACCCATGATAGCCATCAAGCCCTGGCCTATCATTGGTAGTTTTTACATGCAGATATAATCTTCAGAACACCCTATTTTACTGGGCACCCTGCACTGAGGACTCTCCCTCTCTTTGTCTCTCCCTCTCTCTCCATTTATTTATTTTAGATCCATTAAGGGGTATACAGATGCATGCCTTCTCACATTGGAATAGCAATTTTTGCTTCTTCTCTGTAAACATGGTGTTTATATTTCCACTTTAAATTTTATGGGCTGCTTCCTCCTCCCTTGTAAAGATGGCTTTTCATCTGTTTTGTGTTATATAGTCTATGTTTTTACTGCCACAAAATTGGCACACATCACACCATCCCATATGCATCAGATTGAACTATTATTTTTTGAGATTATAATTGACATATCACATTGTAATAGTTTCACGTGCCAGTACTGAATTCTTTTTTTTTAACAACAGAAGTTTTTTTTTAAATTTTTATTTATTTATGATAGTCACACACAGAGAGAGAGAGAGAGAGAGAGGCAGAGACATAGGCAGAGGGAAAAGCAGGCTCCATGCACCAGGAGCCCGACATGGGATTCGATCCGGGGTCTCCAGGATTGCGCCCTGGGCCAAAGGCAGGCGCCAAACCGCTGCGCCACCCAGGGAATCCCTCAGTACTGAATTCTTAATCCAAATTCATTCCCATAGAATTTTCAGGATTTTTCCTAAGCCAAATCTGGATTAATGACTTGAATGTAAGACCTGAATACCATATAACTCCCAGAAGAAAACATAGACGTTAAACTCCTTGACATCGATCTTGGTGAAGATGTTTTTAGTTTGACACCAACAGCAAAGGAAACAAAAGCAAAATAAACAAATGCTTATTATTATTATTTAGTTTGGTTGTGTCAAAATAAAAAGTTTTTGCACTGCAAAATAAACCATCAATGAAATGAAAAGACAACCTCCTTAATGGGAAAAAATATTTACAAATCATATATCTGATGAGAGATTAGTATCCAAAATACATAAAGAACTCAATGGCAAAAACAAAAACCTCAAACGAACCAAAAAAAAAAAATTAAAAATGGGCAGAGGATCTGAGTAGACATTATTCCAAAGAAGATACAGATGGCCAACAGGTACATAAAAAGATGCTCAACATCACTAATCAGGGAAATGCAAATCAGAACCACAATGAGGTTTCACCTAATGCCTATTAGAATGGCTAGTACCAAAAAGACAAGAAAACAAGTATTGATGAGGATGTGGAGAAAAGAGAAGTGTAAACTGTTGTTGGGAATGTAATTTGGTGCAGCTATTATGGAAAATGGTATGAAAGTTCCTTAAAAAATTAAAAATAGAACTACTGTATGATACAGCAATTTACTTCTGGGTATTTATCCGAGTAAAATGAAAGCATTAACTCGAAAAATATATGTACCTCCATGTTCACTGGAGCATTATTTACAAGAGCTGAGATATGAAAACAACATAAATGTCCATCAATAGATGAATGAAGAAGATGTGATAGATAAAGAGATGTGATATATAGACATATCATATATATCAGTATCTGTATCTGTCTTCAATAGAATATTATTCAGTGACAAAAAGTTAAATCTTGCCATTTGCATCAAGATGGATGGAACTTGATGTCATTATGTTAAGTGAAATAAATCAGACAAGATAAATACGATATGATTTCACTTATATGTAGAATCTTAAACAAAACAAACAAGCAAAAGAAAGCACACACATAATACACACACATACTTACATGGATATAGAAAACAGATAGGTTTTCTACCTGAGGCAGGGGGTAGGTGTTTGTGAAATGGGTAAAGAAGGCCAAAGATAGTTTCAGTTATCAAACAAATAAGACATAGGGATATAATGTATAGAATGGCAACTATAATGAATAATACCATATTGCATATTTAAGCATAGCTAGGGAAGTAAATCTTGAAAGTTATAAGAAAATTTTTTGTAAATATGTGGTGATGGATGTTAATTGGACTTAGTTTGTCAATCATTTTGCAATATATACAAATTTAGGATTATTTCATTATACACCTGAAACTAATATAATGCTGTGTTAATTATACCTTAAAAAATAAAATAAGGGGTCATAGAATTTTTGTTTCATTTACTGGATGATTTTATTTTTACTGTTATTTTGCTTTATTTTAGTAGGAAGCAAAGTAATTTTAATGCTAGTGTAGTTTCATCTTGCACTGTGCAAATCTGAAGTATTGGGCTTTAGATTTATTTTTAATTACCCCAAATTTGTGCTTAGTGATTTTAGTGTCATTTCTTTAGCTTTTCAAAAATGTAACAATTTTTAAAGTTATATTTTCAAGTAGAAACCTAGATTTGTGGTTAAAAAGAAGAAATGTGAAGCTTAATTGTGGTAGAACTAGTTAAAAGGATAGAAACTAACCAGGGAAATTTAGCAGAGAAATAATTAAGCATTATGACCACAAGATTTCTTTCCTGAAATTTCTCGTTATAAGGAATTCTCACAGTAAAGATTAGTGTTACCATAATCATCAGTAAGTAGCACCTTTACCTCCAAAAATTGTAGGAGCCACTTTGACACTTAAGACGAGTCTACATCATAGAAATGCCAAGTGAATTGTGTTGCTAGTTTGAAAAAATATCGCTTGAGCTAGATTGTATGAAACTACACTTTTGCAGCACATTAGTGACCAATCAAGATTTAATGGTTCTCAAAAAATCTAATGTAGTGTTATCCCATGATCCCACTGTCATAGACCCAAGAAAAATGAAAACATGATCTGCATGAAAACTTGCATACGGTGTTCATAGCAGCATTGCTTATGGTAGTCAAAAAAGTAGAAACAACCTAAAATGGATACTTGTTGTATATCTATACAATGTAATAATATTCAGCCATTAAAGGTAATGGAAATACAATGTTATATGTCAGATAAAATTTTAAAAAAATAACGAGTTACTAACACATAGCACAACATGGAGGAATCTTGAAGACATCATGCTAAGTGAAAGAAGCCAAATGCATATTTTATGAATCCACTTTTATGAAATGCCTAGAATAGACAAACCTGGGGAGAGAGAAAATAGATAAATACTTGTCAAGGACTGGGGGAAGGAGAGAATGGGAAGTGGCTGCTAGTGGGTAGGGGATATTTTGGGGGAGGATAACAAACATTTTGGAGCTAGATAAGTCGTGAACAACTAGAATGGTTGTACAACTCCGTAAGTATACTAAAAGCTAAATTGTGTACTGTAAAAGGATGAGTTCTATAGTATTCTATAGTATAGGAATTAGATTTCAATTAAAAAGAGATCAGTCTGTCTTAATTCTGCAGAAAATTAGAAGTTTTTGTGAATTAATCATGTGAACTCATATTGTGGTAATACAATGAAAATTGTAGTAAAATTTTTCTCCTTTTCTGATTTCATCTTATTTTAGGGAGACAAACCATAAGAGACTCTTAATTATAGGAAACAAACTGAGGGTACTGGAGGGGACAGGGTGAGGATGGTTGGGGTAACCAGGGGCATGTGATGTAATGAGCACTGGATATTACATAAGACCGATAAATCACTGAACTCTACCTCTGAAACCAATAATACGTTATATGCTAATTAATTGAATTTAAATTTAAAAATAATTAAAATTCTGGAAGCCTCCTTCAGAGGAAGATGTAGAATTGCTGGAAGATGAAACGATGAAACTTTCATAAGAAGAAACAATTTGCTGAACATTGAAATTCACCTTCTAGGACATCTCCAACGTGTTTGGGGATCTACAACGAAAGGAAAACACAGTAATTCTTTAAATAGCAACAAAAATCAGGTAATAACTTTAATGATGTCAAAGAAGGACTAGATGAGAGGTAAGCTAGCCCACTTCTTGGATTTACAGGGAAGCTTGGATAAGTATGATTTGACCACTCCATTGGTTTTTCTTTGGTGTATTTATAGAAGTGTATCTGGGAAATTCGCCTAATATGCAGAGACTCTATGATAGGTAGTCTTTGGGGAGGATTTTCACAAGCTCTGGGACCGGTTAGGCAAGTGTCCTCTCAATTGGGGTGAGGGACACAGAACATGGATACATTACACAGATGGAGAACTGTGGTCAATGTGAAGGCCCCTGCATGCATCAGCATGGAGCAGCAGCCATGAGGACATCTGGCTCTAGGATTCACCTTTTGATTCTCTCAGTGTGTTAAGTGGAACGACAAAGATGTTAACATTTATTAAGAAGGCTGTGGGGAGGGATCCCTGGGTGGCGCAGCAGTTTGGCGCCTGCCTTTGGCCCAGGGCACGATCCTGGAGACCCGGGATCGAATCGCACGTCGGGCTCCTGGTGCATGGAGCCTGCTTCTCCCTCTGCTTGTGTCTCTGCCTCTCTCTCTCTGTGTGACTATCATAAATAAATAAAAATTAAAAAAAAAAAAGAAGGCTGTGGGGAACATTTAAAATGTTTATTTGTAGATAAATTTCTAATTTGTGACTTTGAAAGTTTTCTGTACTTGGACATCTGAGTGCTTTATTATTTAGGGCAAATGTCTAAATTTTTAAAATCGAAGTTCCGTTTTTCTTTTAAGAATGTAACATGTCGGGGATCCCTGGGTGGCTCAATGGTTTAGCGCCTGCCTTCAGCCCAGGGTGTGATCCTGGAGTCCCGGGATCGAGTCTTGCATCGGGCTCCCTGCATGGAGCCTGCTTCTGCCTCTGCCTGTGTCTCTGCTTCTCTCTCTCTCTCTGTATCTCTCATGAATAAATAAATAAAATCTTTTAAAAAAATTAAATTTAAAAAAAGAATAACACGTTTTATGATAAATGATTGACATCCTGAAAAAGGTGAGGGAAGTGATTTGTCATTTAATTCCAGGTGATTTGCAGTTTTTGCAGCTTTTAGGTTTTTGTTTTTGTTTTAATTTATCTATTCAATGAATCAATATGTGTATAATATTGAGTCCCTGATTCCCATTTATAGAGATACATTCAATCTGAATTAAAGACTTAAAATGAAAAAACAAGTAGTAACCTTCTGAATTAATATCAGCACGTGTTCAAAGTGAAAAGGCAAACAACGATTTCACTTTTCTAAGTTGGTATCAGGATTGTTAAAATCATTTCTGTTCAAAGTACCTGTCAATATAATCATTTTCAAAGCTTAAACTTTACCTCATGTTCGCATCTTAAAAAAAGTAGGTAAGTCCTGGATTAAAATACAGACTTGTATTTAATTTCAGCCCAGATTTTATTTTTATTTTATTTTCTAAATGTGCTTTATAGAGTGCCAAAGAATAAAAATGAAGAACATCCCAGAACGTAAAAATGTAATGCCTAAAACAAGGAAAGAATAGTCAGTGTCGAGGATTATGAAGGCTGTAAGATTTCACCCTCCTTCAAAGTTCACAAGTTAGGGTGCCACATTCTCCTGGAAGCTAGTGGAAGATGTGAGACTCTGAAGTCAGGGGAAAAGATTATTACTCACAGAACAGCAGTAACCACAGTACCAGCAACCCCTCCCCACCTCGCCCCCCTGCCCCATTCCCACAGGGCATTGTGAATGGGGCCAGGTGACACCTTCATACACAGTGGGTGGAGTTCAAGGACCAGGACCCAGAGTTAGGGAACTCAAATCTTTTGTAACACAGTACACATACTTACTCTTTGCTCCAGAAAGAGAGATTTTCTGTGTCTTCCAAGGATGTTAACTAAACAAATGCCCATGAAAAGATACTCTAGCTCAGAGGGTAGTGAAGCAAGATTGCAGAAACACAAAAGATCCAATGGAGAATGATCTCCAAACAGAAATATTTGAATTAAATTCATTTTTTTGTATTGTGCAGTGTTAAAATTATAATGATTTAATGGAAAACCTTTTTGAATAATCTTTACCATAATGTTTGTTGTATTTTACTGAAGAGCAGTCATTTGAAATAGATTAGGAGCAATTTATAATGGAGAGTTAAGTGATTTAATACAACTCTTACATAACTTTATATCAACGCAGTACTAACGTGTTCAAAAATCATTTTTATACATACTGAACTAAAGTTTTTATTTGACACCTGACCTTGAAAGTCAGGTGCTTAACCTTAAAATTATCTGATGGACCTAAGCTATCTTCATTTAGCGTTAAAATTTGGGAATTACTCTGTCATCTGTCAGAGCACAGAGTTGTTATTACAGAGGGATCTGCAGAACTGTGTATGATGAGAAGGCAGGAAACATATAAACTTCTTAACTTTTAATGCTCATATTAGAGGAGGCTGTATGTGTGTTTGTATGTGTGTGCATGTATCTGGACACACACGCAAGTTTTTCATAAAAGTCAAGTTGTGGGATGCCTGGGTGACTCAGCAGTTGAGCGCCTGCCTTCAGACCAGGGCGTGATCTTGGAGTCCCAGGATTGAGTCCCACATCGGGCTCCTTGCATGGAGCCTGCTTCTCTCTCTGCCTATGTCTCTGCCTCTCTGTGTGTGTTTCTCGTGAATAAATTAATAAAATCTTAAAAAAAAGTCAAGCTGTAATTAAACAGGTCTGATGTTTGTGATAATTATATCAATGTACATAGTTGAACTAGAGATGCCTTTGTGAGAAACCATGTACAGTCATACATTTGATGCCCAATTTAATTAACAGTACACATTTGTAAACCAAATGTTGGCCTCAGGTGTGCAGTTCATAATCATGAAGCAACTTTCAGAATATCATACAATTCAGAATGTAAACATGTAGATATTTTGACATTTTCTTTTTGAAATGTGTGATATCCAGGATATTTTTGGTTAGTTGACATGTTGTCTGAATATTGAAAGATGAGTTGCTTACTCTGTCCTTTTTTTTTATTAAAAAAAAAGGTTTTATTTATTTATTCATGAGAGACACAGAAAGAAGAGGCAGAGACATAGGCAGAGGGAGAAGTAGGCTCCAGGCTGGGAGCCCGATGCGGGACTTGATCCCGGGACTCAGGATCACGCCCTGGGTTGAAGGCAGGCGCTGAACTGCTGAGCCACCCAAGGATCCCCTTACTCTGTCCTTTTGTGCAATAGTAAAGTTAGCCTGTTAAAAGTTTCAAGGAATACCTCCCGAGTTCTCAAATTTATTTGAGACCTTTGCTACTATCTGCTCATTACTGCAAATATATCATCCTATAGTAGTGGTATGTATCCTTATGATTAATGAAAACATCTTGGTTTTTCCCTAAAAGAGTGATTATCAAACTGTGACTTTTATTTATTGCAAAAAAAAATATCTGGAAATCCCTCATTTATTGTACTATACCTACCATAAATTTTCCTGTATGTCTGAAATTTTTTTAAAGATTTTATTTTATTTATTTATCTGTGTCTTCATTAGAGACACAGAAAGAAAGAGGCAGAGACACAGGCAGAGGGAGAAGCAGGCTCCATTCAGGGAGCCTATTGTGGGACTCGATCCTGGGACTCCAGGACCACGCTCTGAGCCAAAGTCAGATGTTCACCCACTGAGCCACCCAGGCGTCCCTGTCTGAAATAGTTTTAAACACCTCCAACCTCTAGCCACTCCCTCTTCTTTGTCTGAGAGCATTCGGTAGATTGCACATGATACAAACCCTAATATAACATATCACATTGTAATGCATAATTCTGCTTTAACATCTCTGTCCCAGGCTGTGTTATTCATTTTTGTAACATCAGTTTCTAGCACTGTGCCTAGCACATAGTTACTTATTCAGTAAATATTTGTTGAAAGTACGAATGAATGAATTTTAATGTCACCAGTAATTTGGTCTAAATCTTATTCATACTTACTTTAGAGCATATGGAAATTAGAAGAGTGTGAGTAATTTGAGCAAATTAGATTTTCTATATTAAATGTTGAAATATATGTCTTCTTTTTTTTTCACACATTACCACTATTCTGGGTCCTTAAAGCACTTCTAGGTACAGCAACAGTGGGATATTTAACTACAAAAATTGACCACAGTCTAAAAACAAACAACTAAATGCAAAAGGTGATGTTTACAAGTTTCTTAAGTTTCTTCCCATAATTCCAGGCTTGTATAATGGATAAAAAATAGTAAAGAAAGCCATTGAAAATGAAGTGAACACACATTCATTTACTTATGTCAGAAGTACTAAGGAACTATCTTTTCCAAATACTGTAATAAATGGTGGATATAGAGATTTTTTTAAAGATATAGGAGGAGACAGCTCACAGTATTCAGATACTATAAAATTCGCCCATTTAATTCAGTGGTTTTTCATATATTCACAGACTTGCATAAACATCACCACAGTCAATTTTAGATTGTTATCACCCCCAAAAGAAACTCCTTGCTCTATAACAGTAACTCACATTTCTCTCCAAACATTCACTACTGCTACCCTAGCCAATCACTAATATGCTTTCTATGTCTGTAGATTTGCCTATCCTGAACATTTAATGTGAAGGGAATAATGCAATTTGTGGTCTTTTGAAACTGGCTTCATTTACTTAATATTTGTTTCATTTACATTGTAGTACTTCATCCCTTTTAATTACCACCAATCCACCTTCTGGCTATTAATAGTAATGCTGATATGAACATTCATGCACAAGTTTTTATATGGAAATATGTTTGCATTTCTCTTGAGTATATACTTTGGAGTAGAATTTCTGGGTCATGTAGTAGTTTTACATTTAATTGTTTGAGAAATACCAAACTCTTATCCAAAGCGGCTGCACCATCTTACATTCCTATCAGCAATATATGAGATTCCAATTTCTCCACATTTGTAGAGATTTTAAGAGATTTTTAAAAATATTTCCACGTGGAGCTTAAGAATGTGAGAGAATTTTGATGACTGTCCGAGAGGTCTTTTCCAATTTATTTCAGAAAATCTGGTTGATCTATTGTTTAGCAATAACTGCTAACATTTACAGAATGCAACATACTATGAATCAATCTAAGACTTTGACACGTAGTCAGTCATCTAATCCTTGTAACAATTATAATGTCCCTGTAAGATAGGGGGTATGAATATTATTCTTACTTTTGAGGATATTAAAGTATAGAAAGGTTAAATAGCACATCCAGAAAGTAGAGAAGAGATTGCACCCATGTGTCTGGCTTGGGCACCTCTGTATTTGAATATACACTCTACAGTGGTACATGTTGAGTAGTACATGCCACTGGTTTAAAATTTCACTGGAAAGTTAGCAAATATATTTGAAAGTGGAATTTTTTATATAAATTTTAGGGATAAATTTGTAGTGGTAAGTTTTGGTCTATGGGACAAAGACTTAAGTTTATTGACTAACATCAATTTTTGTTAACCATTAATTGTGATTTATGCCAAGTCAATAGAAAATATCAGTGTGTGGATTCCTTATACTAATATTAGTGCTGTAATTTAGTGAGTGAGTGGTGTGTGCCAGGCACTCAACAGTAGTATGGCACTGATTTTGGAATATATGAGCTTAAATATTTTTAATGCATGAATCAATAATCTATATTATATTACAGTGAAAACATTTACTTCTTCCTTTCTTTACTTAATAAAAATAATTTAATTTTATTCATTTTCTTCAACTTAAAAGCTTGTGAAATTTACCTTAGCATCACAGGGTAAATTTATAGGGAAAAAAGAGATAAAAATAAAAATTTGCCAAAAACAAAAAGCAAAACACAAAACCAAGCAAAAACCCAACCAAGTCTAGTTCATTTTATTACATGTGGTATTACACATCTAACAACTGTCCCATTCCTGGGAGAGAAAGACATAAATTATTAAAATTTAACATCAGGATATATTTATGTTAGTTATAATAGTAGATTTTCCTTAAAATGGTACTTCTTATCTGAGGAACTGGTTTTTGTTGTTGCTGTTTGTTTGTTTATTTGTTTAGATATCTTTATAAACCTCTTTTTGATTGAAGGAACTGACATGCAAAATTGTTTGAAGTTGTTTCTATGCAGAAGAGCAAAGAAAAACTACATGTTGAAAATATTTCACCTGCAGTTAAGCAACCAAAAAACACCCTTGAACCTCAGGATGCTGTGATCTCCAGAGTTTGTGTCTGTAGCACTAAAACTCTGTTTAGTTTCACAATTGACTCTAGATAGGTTGACATTCATTTTGTAGTTTGTGTAGTTTTGATTTCTTTGTATTAATCAGCTTCATTGTGATTTTAGCCTCTATTTATATCAGAGTTAATAATATTAAAATTATATATATATATATATATATATATATATATATATATATATATACCATAAAATATTTATTTTAAAAAAGTCCTGTACTTTCTTGCACATTTTAAGTTGATATAAAAATTTTATTCCTGGGGATCCCTGGGTGGCGCAGCGGTTTGGTGCCTGCCTTTGGCTCAGGGCGCCATCCTGGAGACTCGGGATCGAGTCCCCCGTAGGGCTCCCAGTGCATGGAGCCTGCTTCTTCCTCTGCCTCTGTCTCTGCCTCTTCTCTCTCTCTGTGTGTGACTATCGTAAATAAATTAAAAAAAAATTAAAATAAAAAAATTTTATTCCAGGTTTAAATAGTTATAGTATTGTCAAGTTGTTAATATTAAGGTTTAAATGATACAATTGCATTTTTTAAAATGGGTCCAGTAGTATATTAAAACTATAATGATTTGTTCTTTACTATCATACTTTTAATAATACATGAAAAAGCATATTTTTAATAGAAATTTTACATTTGCTTTTTTTCAAACTTGTTTTCTGTTTCATTTCCCCACAGAACTTGATCTTAATGTAATACAGTCAACCCTTCTTATGCATGGATTCCATATTTAATTTATCTACACATTTCAATATATTTGTAACCCCAAAATCAATACTTGTGGTGCTTTCCTGATTATTCACAGACATGCACAGACTGGTGAGAAATTTGAGACATTCCATGGTCAGAATCCCAGCTGGGGCTGAACAAGGCAGCTCTCTGCTTTCTTGTTTCAACTCTCATGCTGTAAACAAGTGTCCTTATTGTGGTCTATTTAAGACCATATTTTTGCATTTTTGCATATTTTGTTGGTGATGACATTGTTTAAAATGATGATTCGGCATAGTGAGGAAGTGCTGGCTTGGATTCCTAAGCACGAGAAGACTGTGATGTGCCTAGTGGGGAAAATATGTATGTTAGAGAAGCTTTGTTCAGACGTGAGTTTGAATTACTGTTTGTTATGAGTTAAGTGTTAAGATCAACCATATATATTAAATAAGGTGTCTTTAAACAGACACATAAAACAAGGTTATGTATTGATTAGCTCATGAAAGTGTTGTGACCAGAAGTTCACAGGTACCTAACTTTCCTTCTCCGGGGAGCAAAATGGCTCATTTTTTGTGAATTTGGTATTTGTGGTAATTTTCTATAACATAACTACCATAAATAACAAAAATGGATCTAAAAAATATTTATGCAAGAAAAACAGGTACATAAAGTGAAATTTAAGAGAGAGACCAGAGAAGATGGTAGCAGAGTAGGAGAAACAACAGGCTCACCTCATCCCACAGAAGTACAATACATAGCTATCAAATCATCCTAAATGCCCCAGAAACCAATCTGAAGCCTGGAAGAACAATTCCAAAACTAAAGGTGGAGAAGAGTCCACATTGAAGATGGTAGGAAGTGTGGAGATGTGGTTTGAGAGAGAAATGGATCTTGCTGCTATGGTGGGGCTGAAGCTGTGGTCTCAGAGGATAAGAGACAGACTCATGTAGAGGAGAATGCATAGGAAAAATGAATCTCCTTAGCAATTGGATTGGAAAGCGGGAGCCACTGAATTTCATGAGGTTTTGCAACCAGCAGGGCTTAAAGTCTGGTGTTTTAAAAGTCAAAGGGCTTGGTTGAGGGAGAGCTCAACAGACATTGAGGCTTCTCTTGGAGAGAAGTCAGGGCAAACAACCCACAGATATCCAGCAGGGAAACAGCAGTCGGAAGAGTGCTGGGGCACACAGTGGGAAGGTCTTTTGCTCATCTTGGAGTGTGTCCTCAAGATGTGGCATTCATGGAAAGATCCCTTCCAGGAACAAAGGAACTGGCAGACACCATTTGCCTTCCCTGCCCCTCAGCATAAACATAGGGCCACTGGCAGAAACCAAAACAGAGCTCATACTTGCTACCTAACTTGCGTATGTCAAGCCCCATACCCTTACATCTTGGTGAAACTGCCTTTCTCTGTCCTAGCATGGCTCGTCCCCACCCTGAGAAGGCCAGCCCAAACCTCCACCCACACTGTGTCTTCTGTCCTTAGAGTTCTTCAGAAGGCCATTACCCTCAAGAACGGAAGTAGTCGACTTTTCTAGCATGCAGAAGCAGGCAAAGAGACTTAACATGAGAAGAGAGAGGAATTTGCCCCAAATAAGAGAACAGGACAAGGCTGTGGCCAGAGATATAAGGAAAACAGATATAAGGAACATGCCTAATAGAGAATTTAAGTAATGATCATTTTGATACTCACTGGACTTAAGAAAAGAGTAGGAAAGATGAGTGAGACCAGAAAATTGCTAGAATTGATAGACAAATTCAGTAAGGTCGCAGGATATAAAATCAATGTAACAGAAATCTGCTGCATTTCTATATACCAATAATGAAGCAGCAAAAGAGAAATCAAGGTATCAATCCCATTTACAATTCCACCCAAAGTATAAGATATCTAGGAGTAACCCTAACGAAAGAGGTAAAAGATCTATACTCTGAAAACTATAAAACACTGATGAGGGATGCCTGGTTAGCTCAGCTGATGAAGCAGGTTCTTTTGGCTCAGGTCATGATCTCAGGGTCCTGGGATTGAGCTCTGTGTGGGGCTCCCTGCTCAGTGGGAATCTGCATCTTCCTTGCCTTCTGCCCTCACCCTCAGCTTATGATTTCTTTCTCTCAAAAAAAAAAAGAATAAAATCTTTTCAAAAATACACACTGATGAAGGAAATTAAAGATGACACAAAGAAATGGAAAAACACTCCATGCTCGTGGACCAGAAGAACAAATATGATAAAATGTCTATACTCCCCAATGCAATCTTCATATTTAATGCAACCCCCATCAACATACCAATAGATTTCTCAAGTAATCCTAAAATATGTATGGAACCACAAAACTAAAGCAAAGCTGAAAGCATCACAATTCTGGATTTCACGTTATATTACAAAGCTATAGTCATCAAGACAGTACGGTACTGGCACAAAAATAGACACATAGATCAATGGAACAGAATAGAAAACCCAGAAATGAACCCACAACTCTACGGTCAATTAATCTTCAACAAATCAGGAAAGAATATCCGATGGAAAAAGGACATTATTCAACAGATAGTGTTGGGAAAACTGTACCACTTTCTTATACGATAGGCAAAAATAAATTCAAAATGGATTAAAGACCTATGTGTGAGACATGAAACCATAAAATTCCTAGAAGAGAAGATAGGCAGTAACCTCTTTGACACTGGCTATACAACTTCTTAATAGATGTGTCTGCTGAGACAAGGGAAACAAAAGCAAAAATGAACTATTGGAACTTCATTAAAATAAACAGCTTCTGCACAGTGAAGCAAAACAATCAACAAAACTAAAAGACAATCTACAGAATGGAAGAAGAAATTTCAAGGAACATATCCGATGAAGGGTTAGTATCCAAATTATGTAAAGAACTTACAAAACTCAACACCCAAAAACAAATAATCCAATTTAAAAATGGGCAGAAAACATGAACAGACATTTTTCCAAAAAAGACAGCCAGATGGTTAATAAAATGAAATGAAATGAAAATGACAAATGAAAAGATACTCATCATCACTTATCACCAGGGAGATGCAAATCAAAACCACAATATCATGTCACACCTGTCAGAATGGCTAAAATTGATAACAGAAGAAACAGCAGGTGTTGGCAAGGATGTGGGTTAAAAGGAACTCTCTTGCCTGTTGGTGGGAATGCTAACTGGTACAGCCACATGGAAAATAGTATGGAGGTTCCTCAAAAAGTTAAAAATAAAACTATCATGTAATCCAGGATTTTCGCTATTGGGTATTTACCCAAAGAATACAAAAACACTAATTCAAAGGGATACAGGTACCCCTATGTTTATAGTAGCATTATTTACAATAGCCAAGATGTGGAAGCAGCTCAAGTGTCCATAGACTGATGAATAAAGAAATGTGGCATATATGTATATATGATGGACTATTATTCAGCCATAAAATCTTGCCATTTGCAAGGACATGGATGGAGCTAGAGAATATGATAAGTGAAATAAGTCAGAGAAAGACAAATGCCATATGATCTCACTTATATGTGAAATTTAGGAAAGAAAACTGATGAGCAAAGGGGAAAAAAAGAGAGACAAACTGAGACACTGTAGAGAACAAACAGATGGTTACCAGATGCAAGGTGGGTGGGAAGAAGCAAGGAATAGGTGATGAGGATTAAGGTGTGTACTTGTCCTGATGAGCAGCAGGTGATGTATGGACGTGTTGAATCACTATATTGTACACTTGAAACTAATATAACAATGTGTGTTAACTAACTGGAATTAAAATAAAAACTAAAAAAAAGAGGTATTTTTAAATTCCTTGACATCATAAAGCCTTGATATTAACAATTTCTACTGGATTGTGATATTGTACTATTTTTCAGTATAACCATTATAAACAGTATAAATATATATTTGGATGAATAATTTCTTGATGCTTTTGACAAATAATTGTTAGACATAAAATTATATTGGAAATGCATCTCTTAATTAGGTGTATTGAGCTATTTTTTAACTCCGATCATGTATGTGTGGATGAATTTTACTTATTGCTAAACTGGAGTAAGTTCAGCATCATTCTTTTCATTTTTATAGTTGTTCTAATAAATAAGCATATGGGAATAGAAGGAATTTTATTATAAAAATATTACTTCATTTTTAATGCATTCAAAATCATAATGTGAGGAAAATACTTAGTAAGCCTTCATTACGGTTATTTCAGTGATTTATCAGTTTATGACCCAACCGAGTCCATCTTTAATTTTGTTGAAAGCAAAGAATTTGCAATTACGTACTTACTGGGAACATAATCACATGGAATCCTTCACTTTTTCACTTTCTGGGAAGAGTATCAAACAGATTATACCAAGATTTTTTTTAACTCATTGTTAATTTAACTACTATTCTTTCATTTATAGGGGTTTCACTTAATCTGATAAATTTACAAAATGTTGGGAAAATAAAAACATTAGTTTCAGTACAACTTTGCCATTGCAAAATTTATGATTAAATAGGGTTTTTTTGATTAAATGGTTTTATCTTACTTTAAATATGTTAGTATCAAAGCCTTGGAGCTGTGTATAAGTTATTATATTTATGGAAAACACCTGCCTTTCATCGTGTTTGATAAAACTAGCCTTCTTTATGAAATCTGTCAGCCAATAAAAATTAATTTGTCAGAACAGAAATGGGCCCACACAGCCATCTTGTTATAACGAATTATTATCCTACAGTGGGTATGTGGCTGTGTGGTTGTCTAACCAGCTGTGTAGCTGGCTAAATGACTGAGTGGGTGGGCAGGGGGTGGATGGATGGTTGGATGGATAGATAGAAGGGTGGGTGGTTAGGTGAGGAATGAAGCTTTGACAGCAGTTCAATTCCTAAATGAAATATAAAGACACTCTCACCTTCCATGTTACAAATGAGGATCTTAATTCTGCTATTCTGAGACTTTCTCTGAGGAGGACTAAATTCTTTAGCAATACTGAGGAGGTGGAAGAGCTGGGATAGTTGAATGAACATGGTCATTCCTCGTGTCCCTCATTACTGTGTATCTGAATTCCTAACCACTCAACGCAAACCATGTGGTCATAGCACAACCTCCAATGACACTGCTTCCAGTGTCAACCCTTGACCTGCTGTGCAAGCAAGGAACCTCTCCTAGGGTTAAAAGAGATAATAGAAGATAAAGGTAATGTCTCCTGAGGTTACAAGAGACCTCTTGGTTATCAGTAATTCCACTTGTCCGTTTTTGATGCCTTGGGGTAATGTAACCAGAGTGAAATTGCGAAAAGGTGCATGATATACATTTTTTTTTGTAAAGTGAGACTATGTTGATTTTGAAGAGAAGGTGGGGCAAAACATCATTATGATGCCTCAGCCATTAACATGTTTTTAGACATGTCAGTGTTAAGGAAGGTATGTGAGGAATAAGAAGTGGAAGGATTATCTTCTCAGACCGTCAGGGGAGTACATCGTCACTGACCTCAAGGGGTGGCATTAAGGACACAGGTTCTAGATCCTGCTTTTTTTCTTATAAATTTTGGGTAGGCATGCCTGAATGGCTCAGGGTTTAGTGCCTGCCTTCGGCCCAGGGTGTGATTCTGGAGTCCCAGGATCGAGTCCTACATCAGGCTCCTTGCAGGGAGTCTGCTTCTCCCTCTGCCTGTGTCTCTGCCTCTCTCTCTCTCTCTCTCTCTCTCTCTCTCTCTGTCTCTCATGAATAAATAAATAGGATCTTTAAAAATAAATAAATAAATTTTGAGTAAACCACTTTGCCTTCGTGTGCATCTGTCTATTCGTTTTAAAAGTAGGAATAGTAAATGCTACCCCAATTATCCTTCAGAGCTATTGTGAAGATTAACTGGGATAATGTCTGTAAAAGCATTTTGAAAACTGAGAGCTCTGTCTAAACAGAAGATATTATTATCTGTATCCTGAAGTCGGTTTAGATCAATTACAGTGTACTACAAAGCATGGTGAAATGGCACTCCATCTGAAAAACTTTCTTATTGAAAAGAATAAAAGACTTTTTGGTTATCAAAAATATTAATATTGTCCAATTGACATAGTAACCACAATTTTAAGCCATATATTGGGCATTAGGTAAGAGCAAATAATTATTGAAACATAGTGTACTAGGCACTTTTCTACATTCCATATATCAGTTCATTTAATTCTCACAACCAGTTAATGAGGCAGGCACTATTATTATTTCTTATTTTACAGAGAATAAACTGAAGTTCAGAAACTATGTGACATAGTTATACAAGGGTCACACCTAGGCTTTGAATCCTGGTGGGCAGTTCCATAGTTCATGGTCTTAGCCACAATACACACTTCTTGCTATATAGATTCTTAATTGCAATTTTCCTACCTCCTATTCTCTACCTCCCATACTGTGACTTCTGCTAAATTATTAAGAAAAATGGTAGAATTGATCAATGAAAAAAAGAGTGTGTGGCAGGGGAAAGAGAGAGAGAGGACCAATGGGAAATGCAATGGGTGTTCCTTTGTCAATCACAGTGATTGCCTCAAGGCCATGGGTGGACATCTTTGGCAGTCACTGTTAGCTCAACCTCCTGGTCTCTTACCCATTGAGGAGGGTAGAAAGGGCTCACCCTCCTGTCTGTCTCTTCTGGGAGTCTGGGAGCTGAGAGAGACCCACAAAATCCAAGTCTGGCTAAATGAGGTACATGTCACCTCTCCCAATTCAAAAATGAGAAGGAATAGGAGAGAACAGAGTGTGATTTTTGGCCTTCTCTCCCAACTCAAGTGATCGCAACATAGTCTGATACATCTTTATTTTTTTGTAATAATTTTGTCTTGGAACCTAAGTAATATTAATATTGCCATTCCTGCCTTCTTATAATTATATTGTTTAGCTTTTTGTTGTTCATTTACTTTCAAACTATTTATATCTTTATATTGAAAATGGAGCTTTTGTAGACTGTATATATTTGGATCTACTTTGTTCTATCCATTCTAAGTCTCTGCTTTTTAATTGGAGCATTTATTTCATTAAAATTTAATGTAATTATTGATATGGCTGAATTTGGTCATTTCATTTCATTATATTTTTTTCTTTGTGTCCCTCTGTTTTCATTCTCCTGTTTCTTTTTTCTGCCTTTTTGGAGATTCAGCATTTTTTAGAATACCATTGTAATTTTTGTGTGCTTTTTAAAATTCAACATTTCTATTCACTTTGATTTTTACTCTAAGAATTATAGCGTACACTCTTAGATTTTTACTCTGTTTATTGTTGATATTACATCACCTCCCAAAGTGTAGAAAGCTTACAACCTAATAGGTCCACATCCATTCTCCCATTCTTTATGCTGCAGTTGTCGTACTTGTTATATCTGCATGTGGTTTAAACTCCACATGAAACTTTACGTAGCTCTAGAGCATGAGGAATAGGAATTGGTTAAGAGGTAGATAACTCCATGGACTCACATCGTTCTGGGGATGGGCTGGCATAGAAGATTGTGAGACTGTGAGACGGTTGAATTTTAAAAGAAGAATATAAAGTAAAAATCACATTGAGCGAGCATTTCCTATGGAAATATATTGAATTGCACATGAATTATGTTGCATGCAGCTTGGCTAATACAACCCAGGGAGAACACTCAGATACAAAAGAAGGGAATCTAAGTAGACCCCTGGGCACTCTAAAATCAGCAGGTCCGACACAGGAAGGGAACCCAGTAGATGAAGCTAAGAAAGCATGTCCTGTGTTGTAGGGGGATACCAGGATTAAAAAAATAGCAGATACCAGGAGAAAAAAACGCATTGTAAGAACAAGAGTCCACTGAGTGTCTCTGAATGGTCAATTATGAGAAGAATAGGAATGGAACCATTGAATTAGAACTGTGGAGGCTACTGCTTTACCAGCAGTAGGCTTCCAGAATGGGTTCACAAAAGAATGTAAAGTAAAGTAAATCAGTGGAGAGCAGGACTATAAGAAATTCACAATAGGGGTTTCTGTGCAGAAAAGTGGCACCATGCCTGGAGGGGAATGTGAGGATAATGTCTGTTTATGATAGGAGATTCTAGACTTAGTGCAAGTTATCAAAGGTAAAGAAGAACTACCTCACCAAGGGATATTTAGAGATAAGTAGGGGTACTTCTTGGTCACCACAATTGCCAAAGGGTGTTCCTAGTACTTACCAGAATGCACCTGGAGCTAAACATCCTGCAGAGCTTAGGACATTCTATCTCAAAGAAGAATTGCCTTACCCCAAAAGCATTGAGCCCACTTGAGACAATGGTTTATCTTGGACTCTGTTTTTATTTGATTCTCTCAGCAGAAATGTCTGGGCCTCACATGATGTTCCATGACAGCTAAAGCCAAGCCTTTGACAAAGCTGGACTACTCTTTGATTTGTCCACCTTAGATCACCCCTTCTAAGATCTCCAGGAAATCAATCCCTGTGACTCAGGGAGAGCCAGGCACTGACTGGTTTCTGCTCATCCTTGAGCCAGTCACTGTGACAAGGAGGATGAAGTTGTGCTGGTTAATAAGAGTCCACTCTGGACTTGAGGGAGTGAGTGGCTCATTCTGCCTGAATTGCATGACTGCTCTCAGTGCAGGAGCAGCAATGGCTGCTTTCAAGGTATTCAGGACCCTATAAGGACCATCATCTTTGGACATAAGATAGGAATGATGAATGGTAAGAAACTATAGTTGTAACTCAAGCATTTTTACCACAGTCAGGCCAGGCAAATAGAATGGCCTTGAGAGAAACACTTTTATTCTCAAGTACTTTCTTATCCTCTGGATCTTCTGAGCATGGTTAGGGATGGCATCAAAATGAGTGTGGCTATATCTCATCTTTTTCTTAGCAGTGCATTATGGTATTTATTATTGATTATTAACATTATTGATAATGTTAATTGGTATAATGTTTATTTCTGATGTTATTATAGGTATCACTAAAACAGTGCATTCCCAACTTTTAATTTATAATTAAATCTCAGGAAAGAAGACAAGCTAAATTCTTTATCATGGTCTCTCAGTTCCTGGTAGTTTTCTGCCCATCGCGAAGAAGAGCAGAAACCAGAAAAATAGGCTTTTAGTCAACATTCACCCATATCCCATTTAATCTATCTTAGGTACAATATAAAGAATGGATGCACTTTAATTAGCACTACCTCCTCTAGGTGACTAAAATTAGGGAACTGATTTTAGAGTACAAACTTGCCCTGTGTACAAAAAATGTTGCAAATGACTCTTCTCAGAATTTCCTGATACATCCACAATCACAACAAATCTTTGTAATGGACCGTTTAAGATTGCACACATTATCTCCATTCAGCAGATAAGGAAGCTAAGAAAAGGTGACCAGGTAATTTGTCCTAAGTCATAAAATTAATAAGTGGCACAACCGGGTTTCCAATTCCTCTTTTTCTGGCTCTAAAAATGTTCTACTTCCTGTGACTTTTCGAGAGATAGTAGAGGGAAAGGATTAGGAGGGAGATGAACATTCATTTGGTCCTTTTTCGGGGAATTTTGTAGTTACAGGACCAGAA
Source organism: Vulpes lagopus (assembly GCF_018345385.1). Classification (NCBI taxonomy): domain Eukaryota; kingdom Metazoa; phylum Chordata; class Mammalia; order Carnivora; family Canidae; genus Vulpes; species Vulpes lagopus. The sequence continues at coordinate 108,098,901 of NC_054825.1, read as the reverse complement.
CAAATGGGACATGACACATTTCTCACATGTGCCAGAAGACATAGAGACCCACCAAAAAATATACTATGGCCACTAAGCACTAGTCATTTTCCACATAATGGCACTTGATTATTTATCAGGTCACTTTAAAATGTTTGTTCTTATCCATGACAATATTTTAGTTTGCCTAATACCTGCTATGCATTTGATAGGTTTTTCTATTGTAAATCCATACTGTGTATCTGGGCTTGCTGCTCAAAAATACTTATTTATAAAGTATTGACATGAATATCCAAATTGAACGTAAGTTTAAAGACTTTAATTTTTCTATTATATAAATGGAAGAGGCCTTTAGATACTAATGATTTGAGTTATGGTACAGAATTACTTAGTATGTTTTTGCAGGTTTTTTTCTCTTTAGTTTTGCTTGTTTGTTTTTATAATTCTTGTTCTTAAGGTGGAATCCCCATAATTGGAACCCTCAGAGAAAAATCACCAACTCAGGGACACCTGGGTGGCTCAGCGGTTGAGCATCTGCCTTTGGCTCAGGTCATGACCCCGGGGTCTTGGGATCAAGTCCCATATTGGGCTCTCTGTGAGGAGCCTGCCTCTCCCTCTGCCTGTGTCTCTGCCTCTCTCTGTGTGTCTCTCATGAATAAATAAATAAAATCTTTGAAAAAAAAATCAACTCAGGATATCCTAGAATTTTTATTCCTTTTTTTAGTTTTAGTAACTTTTATATGGTCCCCCTCTATATTCTTCTCTATGGCATTCTGCTTTTAAAACAAATCTGTTCACACTACTAGAAAATCATGTGTAGAACTGGGACCATACCTTTTGTCCCTTATTGCTCCTTACTCGTCTCCTATCTTAGCTGATGAATTGGTTGCCTTATGGTCTCTGATCTGAAGATGCTGTGAATAGACCTCAAGGGCTTCCAATACATGTTTATTTCTCCTCCTCTACTTCAGTGGTGTCATATGACATCTACCTAAAAGTTTATCAAAAGCACCTTTTCCTCTGTAATTTTTTTTCATCATTTTTTTTTTTTTTTTTTTAATTTGGAGCACTTCTGTCACTTCCAGTCCATACTCCTTTTCTGAATATTTTTCTCTGCTGGGTAAAATATGTCAGGTTTGTGCTCTTGCCATGGCACTTCCTCTCATTTTGGTGTCATTTTTATTTTATTGTGTCCTATGCCCATTTGTCATTATTCTTTGCTCTTAGCTCTTTATTGGAGCTTTTATTACTAATCCCATTTTCTACTGGTAACCTAAATAGGGAATATCTGAATGATGTTATAAAGCTCTTTGCTGTTGTTGTTTGTCTTTTTTATCATAAGGAAAAGGAATGTAGACTTTTCTTCTGAGAATATTTTAGGCAGCCTGTTATGGTAGAGATGGAATGGAGTTCAGAGTTTGATTGAACTGAATTTGAGTTGCGATTCCATTACAAAGCAGCCGATGTCCTTAGAAAAGTGATTACAATTCTCTAGGACTCAATTTACTATTCTATTAGGTAAGGATAATAATACTGACCTTACCAGGCCATTGGAAAGCTTAAAAATAGCATATGTAAGTAATATGCATCTTCTGACACAAAGTAAGTATTCGATTATTATGGGCATTATAATTATTAGTTTATTATAATTATTAGGTGGGCCATTTCATACTTGAATTGACAACTAATAAGTGATAATAATACATTTAAAGGAGATGCTGCAGAAAATAAGCTCTAATGGCTGGCCTTAAGAATTTTGTAATCTTTTAAAGAAGAAGAAATATATACCAAAAACATGTAAGACACACACCAACATTCATTATTTTTGACAGTAATTATGTGACAGTTATAAACAGTATAAATATTACTTAAAACATCACAAAACACCCTCTGTGATTTATTTATTGTGGTGATTAGGGAATTGGAAGTTAAAGCATTAGGGGTAATACCCCATCTGCTCTGCTGGGAAGGGACCTGCAGCAACTGGCACAGAGGTCCTTCCCACCCTGGAGGGTGCCCTTGTAACCTCAGTGCTCAGCAGCCTCCATGAGAGAATGTGGCAAACGGTGGAAGAAGGTTGTGGTCAATCCTCTGAGGTAGGCTTGGTCTTGACCAGGCTGATAGCCAGAGGCCTCTTAGAGGAGAGACATTTGCAAAGGTTCATGTGGTGAACGGGGCTTTCAACAGGCAGAGGTGAAGAAGGATGTGCCAAGAGTTTTCTGGGAGCACTCAATGTAGCAGTGTACATGTGGGGGCTGACAGGAGCTGCTGGGATATAGGTTTGTGTCAGATGAGGGGGCCTTGGATTTTTCTCCCCAGCAGACAGGGTGACACTTTAAAGGGTTCAAGTGCTATGCTATGGTCAGAGCTCTGGATTGATAAGGCTCCCTATGTAGAATCGTGCAGGACATTTTGAAGTAAAGAGAGTATGTCAAGACTCGGGGTGGGAGGCTAGTGCATGAATCGGGAAAAGATCGCCTGAGAGTAGTGACAGAAAATGCAGGCAGTAAAGGACATGCGTAGGCAACATCAACAAGTTAGAATGACAATCAGCGGGAGTGGCTCCAGTAAGAAAGAGGGTGTCAGTAGGTTCAAAAGAAAGGGCAGCTAAGTATCACATAAGATCCCACGGAGCTTTTTGGCGAGGTCACCCAGTGTCTAGGGTTCGTAAACACAGCCTCAGGTGGGTCTTCACTCTCGTCTGTAAGACAGCTTGAGTGGTTCCCATGGCTATACCGTGAGGGCAAACATGACACCTGCCACGCTGGTAAAGTGGTGCACCATAGAGGGAGTGCACATTCCTACTGGCCATTGGAGCCAAACCTCTTCCATAAACTCATGGGAGCCTCACAGTTCCAGTCTAGCAAGTGTTTTGTGTGGACTCTTTGTTTCCCAGGACTGGCATCAAAGGGAGCAAGCGATTGCATGGGAGGGTCACTGACTGATGTATGAAAGGGAAATCCCTTGGGGAACCTGTTTTTCTTCAAATGTTGCTCCATTGCATGAAGTATTATAAGTAAAAGAAAATGTACACTGTTCATTGAAGGGCAGGTGAGAGGTAACTTGGTACAGAAATGTTGCTGTTGCCACGTCTGATCTTTGAGTAATGCTCACTTCCCCCCCTCTCTCCCAATCTCTTGGTCAGTGTTCGTCAGGTTCAACTCCAGCCATGGTTTCCCAGTGGAGGTCGATTCTGAAACCAGCATCTTCCAGCTCAAGGAGGTGGTTGCTAAGCGACAGGGGGCCCCGGTTGACCAGTTGCGTGTGATTTTCGCTGGGAAGGAGCTTAGGAATGACTTGACAGTGCAGGTGAGTGTCCCTCGGTGGATGGTTCCTGGGATGCAGCCAGCACCAGTGCTTACGCCGCTTCCTCTGCCAAGCTGACATTCATGCCTGAGATCTAATAGAATAAATAGTGCCTGGGGATTCCTTGAACTTTACTCCACACCGCTTCATTAATTCTGACCTTCTTAATTATGCATTAAAACAGCAAGCAGGAAGGATTGGAAGAACAACTGTGGGTGAGAGAGGGAGAGAGAGAGAACACACGGGCTGGGCTTGGTGAATAAATGTTTACTGACTACAGGAGCAGCAAGGCGCAATTTCTGTGTCTGTTCAATTTCTACCTTACTTATTCCATTTGAATCTTAATGAAGAAGGATTCGAATAAATTGTTCCAAATCAGGCTGCTCAGTCACTGCACTGCGAGGAATCTGTAACCCAATTGTGACCCCTGGAGGATAATCGGAAGGCTGCGGCTGCAGCTCGCTCTAGGAGGTCCTGGGCTCAGGGCCCTTTTAGGACAGGCATTGAGAGATTCCCCACCCCATCAAAACCCCATCACAGCTTCCATGCTGGCGGCCAATGAAGACAGGAACAGAGCAAAAGTCCCTCTTTCTGCGTATTTTCTCCCAGCTGCCCTAAAACCGTCCCTAGAATAGACCACTGAAATGTCAGAAAGCAAGCAGTGCCTGTCCTCTCCTGACACCACTCTCGCTGCTTCTGGTACCCATGAAGTCTACTGTCCTCTCACCTGGGTGTTTCATTCTCAAGGGTGATTTCTGTAGCAAGAGGGGGAGAGCAGGTGAACCGATGAGCAGCGCCCTCCCCTAGACGTGGAGCACTGTTATCTGATGGGGATACTAGCAGATACCGTTTCACATGGATTGAAGTCATGCTTTGCGAAAGCATGAAAGAGCAGATGGTTTCTGTGGATGGTCAGGGGATGCTGAAGGACCCGTCAGACACAGCTTTCCCCTTTCTCAACCAGCACAGATTAATTGCACCTATGTTTCTAGCCTTCGTGAGGGCCCACTGCTGTGCGCGGGAGGGCTGCTGGGTCTGGCTACCCGGTGCCCCTCCTGTATGGACATCCCATCATTGTGTCTTCTCCTGATGATGCTTACAGCTTCTTGGTGAAATGCTTTCGGAATGTGCGCCTACAAAAAGAAGCCATAGAAATGCAAATCGAGCTCTGGCCCCAGTAGTCTTTGCTGATGGCTCGAGGCACATGTTACTGTGCACAAACTGCTGTGCTTTGCTTTTAGGCAGTTTGTTTTTATAAGGGAAGTGCCTCTGCTAAAAAAGCATTTCGCTTTTTATTTTTTTATTCCAGTCAACTAAAAAGCTTTTTACTGTACCTGCCAACCTCTAAACCCAAGAATGTTCCCTCACAAATAAATGATTTTAAAACGGCTCCTTGAACCAAAATATTTTATATTACCAGGAGTTTTGAAGTTTCAGGTTCTAAAACTCTTCACCTCTACCATTAAGCTGATAGGTTAGACTAATTGCTACAGATGATTCATTTTACCAACATATACGTGAAGCAGAGAGCAAGGTTCTTATCTCTCAGAGTGGAAGAATGAATCTCTCTCAGGACAAAGGAGAGTGAATAAAGCAGTAAGAGTGAGAGGGGTCCTGACAGGGTGGCCACTGAGGGCCTTTAGGGTTGGTCTTTTATTGAAAGTAGCCAGGAAACTTAAATCTTTTTAACACCTCTATTGATAACACCATCAAGTAAGGACTAGTGATAACACCTTTAGAGTCTGGTAATTCTTTGTTGGTCACAAGTAGCTGTTATAACAAGACCCTACCTCTGACACCTAGGGTAGAGTGGTCTGGTTTGTTCCCTCATCTCTGGTTTTCTTATACCTCCTCATTTGGGGGATTTTTGTGAGCCGGATAACATAGCCCCCCATCTCTCATACCTAGCCCTGTCTAACCCTTACTCATATGTATAAGATATATATTGATTCAGATTCTTTTCATTTTGACAAATTCTTCCAATGTTCTGGGCTCCCTGAGGGCTCATAAAGAAAGGCAAACTCATTTCCTGCTTTTGTGGTGACTAGTTAGGGGCCCTAAAAGCAACAGAAGTATTAGGTTAAACCATATGGCATAAAACTATTAGCAGTTTCATGTGGTTCAACATAAAAATGCCAAACATGAGAACCATAATATAGAAGTTGAAACTCAGTATTACAAGATTTTAACGGTAGAGAAAACGCATCTTTCTGAGTGCAAGTCACCAAGACTTCATGGATGAATTGAAACTTGAGTAAAATCCCAGGGTTAGAGAATGAGCATGGAGTGTACTTGCAGAACAGTATGAGTCCCTGTTCTTCTAGAAGCTAGAAGAGATGTTGAAGACTGGGCAGGAAGGGAGTTTAGAGCTGTATTTTTACAGAGGTTTCATGCATTAAGAGCTAGAGCAAAAAGGGTGCCATGCAGAGAAATGGGAGTCTGGAAATCCAGTCTGGTTGTAGGAAGAATGAGGAACCTTAACCTGCATGAAAAGTGGATGCCAAAGGAAATATATGTGGAGTTGTCTAGCGGGCGTTTGAGAACCTAGCTGTGTTGCTTAGGAGCTCACTTTATATTTGAGGACTAGCTACATAGAGGTAAATATTACAGCTATTGGATTAGTTGTGATTGCCAAAGGGACAGAGGACAGAGGCTTGAGTAGGTAGGTCTCTTAGACAGCGAGGGGAGAAGCCAGTAAAGGAGGCATTATCCATCCAACTGATGATTTTGAGGATATTTTAGAAAAGTAAATTACTGGTAAAGAAGTACATGTGCTATGAAAAGATGGAGTTGATGAAAAGGAAAGAACCTTTGGACTTGATGGATATAGTGGTGACTCTAGTCCAGGGTTGTGGTTGGTCAAAGCCAGGCTGTTGGGTTCAGCGTGAGCTGGGACTGTCATGAGGGGGCTCAGCTTGTCAGTGAGAAGAAGGAGAGGAAGAGGGGAGTTCCTGGAGGAGCCAAGGGTCCTGCATTTTGTTCCACATGGGCTAACCCTTGACGATGTGGATGGCTGACTTTTATATGGCTGTAAGCAGTGAAATATGATTTTATATTCTGATTATTTTTCACTTAATGTATCATAAGCTTTTCCATGTTATGTAATCTTCATTTCTAAGTGCATGGATTATACTCTATGGGATGTTTATATCATAACTCTTAAGTCTTTAGGGACTACTTGGTTTTAATACTACAAATTAAGGCAAAACAACTTTTTTTTTTTTTAATTTTTATTTATTTATGATAGTCACAGAGAGAGAGAGAGAGAGAGAGAGGCAGAGACACAGGCAGAGGGAGAAGCAGGCTCCATGCACTGGGAGCCTGATGTGGGATTCGATCCCGGGTCTCCAGGATCGCTCCCTGGGCCAAAGGCAGGCGCCAAACCGCTGCGCCACCCAGGGATCCCAAAACAACTTTTTTAAATGTATCTTATGTACTTAGAGAATGCGGCCTCTCTGTATTTCAGTTTGCTCATCTATAAAGTGGGAATAATACTAGTACCTGTCTCACTGGAATTTTGTGAAGACTAAATTAGTTAATTTATGTAAAGCTCTAAGAACAGAGTACAATATATAGTAAACATTATATAAATGTTAGCAATTATTAGCATCCTCATCATCATGATTGTCATCACTATTATTAGGGACTACTTCAAAATCTAAGAGATCACCTTAAGTAATACAAGACTACTTTCCATAATGAATTATGATGAATGTATCTGCAATAAATTAAAGAGCTAAGGAATGACAATGGGATACATATTTGACTGAGATTCACAACCCTGAGATCATGACTTGAGCCAAAGTCAAGAGTTGAATGTTTAACCAATTGAGCCACCCAGGTACCCCTTATTATGAACATTTTTAAAATCAAAAGAAAGTGTTTTATCTTTTTAACTGGTAGAGGACATTTCTTAGATGATAACCTGTTATCAAAATTTTAAACAATCTCATGGAATTCTCAGTTCCTAGAATATATGTCTACAGATGTGTTTGAGAAGCTCTGTTAAAGTGTAATCATTTTTTTATACATTAATATATTCTTTCTTGTTATTAGCAAGATTTTAAGAACTTTAAGGAATTAAAGAAAAATGGATAAAATATGAATGTCAAAAATAGATGACCTGGCATAGGCTTTGTTTCTGTGAAAATGGACTAGACAAACTTTTACCTATTCCTCCTCCTAAGTACAACTAAAACTCTGGATGTTACATACAACATATACAGACATATGAGGATTCTAAAAGGTGACAAGAAAAATGCAGACTCTTTAGGGACCTCAGGACCGAAGAAATAATACAGGTATGGGTTTGTTAGGTTTTCCTTTTACCAGATACATCCTAGACTTGGAGATGATGAAATTGGTAACCTAGAAATGCCAGCATGTATAAACCAAAAAAAAAAAAAAAAAAAACAGTACTCTAAAAAAGCTCGCTTTCTATCCAAATTACCACGAACAGATTAGCCTAGCAATATAGAAAACTTTTAGACAATAACCATACTTTTGCAGCTAAACAGCACAGAAGAACTGTGGCCCCTCCTTCATCCCCACCAATAGTAATGAAAGCTAGAGTCTAGATTACCTTCCTTGTGAGGCTATAATGAGTGCCTTACACACTTGCTCCCTTGACAATAATAAAATACACCTCTCTTTTCCTGCTGGCATAGTAACACAAGAGCCCTAGAGGTGAGTTGGGATTTTCACTGTTGCTAAGTGCCTACAGGGCCACTGGTACCACAGTGCCAATGGAGATCATGTGCAGTGCCAGAACATCACTCCCACCCAGCAATAATGAGGAGTCTTCATTTCAACAGAAATTGAGTGGAGGTCTGGACTACTATTTCCATTGACAATAATGAGGTAGTGACTCCCCTTTCCTGCAGAAATAGGGTCAGAAAAAGCCAGCTAAAGCAGAAGGTTTAAATAAGATTCAGAGTCTCATAAAATTAGAAAATCCCCAGGTTTCAAAGGAAAACCAGCAAGAATCAGGAAGATCTCAAATTGTATGAAATAATGCTAATATTGAGATGACAGAGATGTTAGATTTATCTGACATTTTAAGCAGCCATGATAAAATACCTCAATAAATAAGTACCAACATGCTTGGAATAAATGAAATTCTGAGAAATTCATTTATTTAATTCTGAGAAAATAAAAAGATATAAATAAGAATAAATAGAAATTATAGAATCGAAAAATACAATAATAAAAAGCTCATTGGATGGGCTCAACAGAAGAATGAAAGGGATAGAGGAAAAGTCAGTGAACTGGAAAATGGAACAGTAGAAGTTGTACAATTTGAGCAGAGAAAACAGACGAAGGAAGGAGGAAAGGAAAGGAATAAAGAAAGAAGGAAAGAAAAGAGAAAGAGGAAGGAAAGAGAAAGAGGAAGACAGAAAAGAGCAAGTCACAGAAATATGTGAGTCTATAAAAGATCATTTCACAATTGTATCATCAGAGTCCTGGAAGGAGAAGATAAAAGAAGAGGAGGCTAAAAGTGCTCAAAGGAGTAATGGTTGAAAACTTCCCCAATTCCACAAGTAACATAAAACTCCAAATTCAGGAAACCGAGAGAATCCAGAAATTTGACAGAGTCAAAGCAGTATACACATCATAAGTAAACTTCTAAAAACTAAAGACAAGGAAAAAATTCCTGGAAGTAGCTAGGTAAAATGTATAGACAAACCCCAGAGATGTTGCAGGTTCTCCCCCAGACTGCCACAATAAAGGAGGTATAACTATAAAGACAAGTGAATATTTTGCTTTCCTACTGCATATAAAATTATGTTTTTACTATACTGTAGTCTGTTAAGTGTGTAATAGGATTATATCTTAAAAAAACAATATACATACCTCAATTAAAAATACTTTATTGCTAAAAATGCAAACCATTATCTGAGCTTTCAGCAGGTCATAATCTTTTTGCTGGTGGAGAGTCTTTAAGATTTTATTTATGAGAGACATAGAGAGAAAGGCAGAGACATAGGCAGAGGGAGAAGCAGGCACAGAAGAACTGTGCAGGGAGCCTGATATGGGACTTGATCCTGGAACTCAGGATCATGCTGTGAGCTGAAGGCAGATGCTCAACCGCTGAGCTACCCAGGTGTCCCATAGTGTCAGTTCTTTGTTGTCATTTTAACATTCTCCATGCGTCTTCACCAGGTAGATACCATCCCAAGAAACCACTTTCTTCACTCATTCATAAGAAGCAACTCCTCATCTGTAAATATTTATTTACAGATTGCAACCATCCAGTCCCAACTACAGGTTCCGTGTCTTAATTCCAGTTCTCTTGCTGTTTCTGCCTCATCTGCATCTACTTCTTCCACTGAAGTTTCGAGCCTTCAAATTGTAAAAATATTGCAGTATCAGCGAAGTGCAGTAAAGCAAAACACAATAAAATGAGGTATGTCTGCACATCTTATGCAAAATGGAAAAGCAATTTGAATGGCAGTGGATTCCTCATCAGAAACCATGAAGGCTAGAAGAAAGTGGCACATTTTTTCAAGTACTAAAGAAAAGAAGTGTCAGTCTGGAAACCTATACCCAGAGAGAAGATCTTTCAGAATTGTAGGAGAAATCATTATATTTTCAGATGGGGAAAAAAAAAAACTAAGATAAGTTGTCATCAAACTTCCCTGAAAGAATGAATCAAGGAATTTCTTTATGACAAAAGGAAATAAGGAGGAACTTTGGAACGTTAGGAAGGAAGGAAGAACACAGTAAACGTGAAAGTATGTGTGAAAACACAGACTTTCCTTCTCCTCTTGAGTTTTCTAAATAATGCTTGATGGTTGTAAGGACTTGCAACTATGTCTGTTGTGGTTCTAAATATAGGTAGAGGAAATATTCAAGACAAATACATTATAAGTGGAGATATAGTGACTTAAAGGGAGTAAGGTTTCTATATTTCACTTGAAGCTGTAAAATGTAACTTGTGTGGTAAGTTACCATTGCATAAAGTAATAGCTAGAGCCACCACTAAAATAACTAAGACCAAACTGTAAAATGGTGATGACATTGAATGCTGCTGAGGATATGGAAAAATTACTGGTGGAAACAGAAAATGGTACAGCTGTCCTGGAGAAGAGCTTGACAGTTTCTTAAAAAAACTAAACATACACTTACCATGCAACACAGTGGTCACACTTGGTTATTTTTCAAAGAGGAATGAAGACCTGTGGCCACACAAAGCCCAGGACATAAATGTTTATAGAAGCTTCATTCACATTAATGAAAAACTGGAAATAACCCTGATGTCCTTTAGTGGTAAGTGATTAAACAAACTGTGGTACATCTGTATCATACTCAACAACAAAAAGGAAACAACTTGATACACACCAGGGAAATTTTGCATGAAATCTCAAGGGAATTATGCAGAATGAAAGAAAGCCAATCCCAAAAGGTCACATGATAAACGATTCCATTTATATGACTTTCTTGAGATGACAAAATTATAGAGATGGAAGACAGATGAGTGGTTACCAGGGGTTGGGGAGGTGGGAGCAGGGAGGAAGAGTGTTTGGCAGTGAAAGGACAACAGGAGGGCAAGAGAAACCCTTGTGGTGATGGAAATTCTTTACTGTACCAGTGTTGATAGTACAATTGTGTTGTAGTATGGTTTTGTAAGATGTTACTATTGGGAAACTCAGAAGAGGACACCTAGAAATACCTAGAAATTTCTTACAACTACATTGAACCTATAAGTACCTTAAGATGAAGGTTATTTAAAACAACAAGTTCTTCCATCTTCCACAGAGGAATAGAAATTATCTCTTCCTATAGAAAATACATAAGCGTGCATCTATTTTAATGGAATAGTATTTCTTAGTAAGTGATTTTTCAACGTGAGAAACTAGAAAAAAATTTAACTGATTCTTAGAGACATTTAAAGACTAATTCACACCAAAAGTGGAGGGCCAATAAACGTAACACTTATAGAAGTATTAAGGCATCTTTTTTGAATTCTTGAACAGAATCGTTAGCACCTTGTAGATCTGAATGGCCACAATTAGTATTTATTTTTAAAACCTTTACCAAATATTAAGAGAAACAAAAATAAAGTTTTTAACATGTTTTTTTTAAAGATTTATTTATTTATTTATTTATGATAGACATAGAGAGAGAGAGAAAGAGAGAGAGAGAGAGAGAGAGAGAGAGAGAGAGAGACAGGAGGAGGGAGAAGCAAGCTCCATGCCGGGAGCCCGACATGGGACTCGATCCCGGGACTCCAGGATCACGCCCTGGGCCCAAGGCAGGCGCTAAACCGTGGAGCCACCCAGGGATCCCCAAAAATAAAGTTTTTAACAATTGTGTATTTTAGCTATATGTATTTTCCAAATTGATTCAAGAGTCATGCATAATTGTTTTAGGAAATAAATGAGCATCTTATGTAACCGTTGTGGTTATGACGGATAGAGAAAACATTCACTTAGAAAAATTGCTCCTCTTTTATTGGTACTATACATTTATGTAATAGAAAGAATTTAGGGATGAAATAGTTTCATTTATAAACTGAATATATTTAATTTTTTAAAACTTTCTCTCTTCAATGCAAGGCAGAGGCTAGATTAAATTAGAACACATAAAGCAGTTCTATCATGATTTTTTTGTTTGTATATAAAAGAAGAATTCTGCAAATGACAGTATAAATGGCCAATATGTTTTACTTAAAATTCATTTTTTCCCTCTGAGAGTAAGACAGAAGGAAGCCAGGTTACATACCATTATACTCAGAAACCAGTGGTTTCTTTGTATTTAAAAGTACAGCTGTGTAAATGAGACCTGCAAACACTTCAGGAATAATGCAAACATTTTTTCGAAGTGTTGACTTGCTAATAAAATGTAGTGCTGTCTGTATTCATTTAGGTCAACGTAGATACCCTCTCCTCTTGAGTTCCTTCAAAGTATTGGTGCATTATTATGGTGGCTTGTAAGTACTGCCAAAGGATGGTAATCTGGTCAGGGCAAGAGCCCGCTTCCAGAAGTCCCTGATTCAATATGCTTGTGTCTGTTGTTTATATGTGTCATTCGGAAAGAAAAAAAAAATCTCTGAATTACTTATTTTTTGCATAATTCAATACCCTCAGAAGTGTTATTTTTTTGTTGAAAGGAAGTCTTGACATTTGTGTGCCCCTATGGACTTATAAAATGTCTTTGAGGATTGCCATGAATAAACGCAGACTTGACGGAAAAAAAATTGAGATTCTTTTAGCTTATAAGAGGCTGAAGATATAGTCTGTGGGTTTATTTAATAGGCTCATGCCTCTCAAAGATGTTTCCATTGTCCTTATCGTGCTCATTTTCCAAGGTAGATGGTGTGTGAGGGAATAAAACTCTGGGGCAAACCAATCCCCTAAATCTTAACATTGGATGCATTTTATTAGAGTATATAAGGGGAAAAAGCCTGTCTCAGAGGAAACTTGACAAGTGGAAGAATGAGTACACAATGTGAAATTTTATTACTCTTCACTGAAGTCCTCGTTTCAAATAGTCTATTCTCTTGTCTCTGTTATTGGACTCAGATTCCGTTGTGCAGTTGACCCAATTGTGTTTTAAGATTTTGTTTGATATAGTCATTATCCTTTAGAGAAGGAAGAACCTTTGGAAGACACAAGAATTTGTGTCTATACCATTCACCTCAAAACCTCTTCTTAAAAAAGATTTATTTAGGGATCCCTGGGTGGCGCAGCAGTTTGGCGCCTGCCTTTGGCCCAGGGCGCCATCCTGGAGACCCGGGATCGAATCCCACGTCGGGCTCCCGGGGCATGGAGCCTGCTTCTCCCTCTGCCTGTGTCTCTGCCTCTCTCTCTCTCTCTCTGTGACTATCATAAATAAATAAAAATTAAAAAAAATTAAAAAAATTTATTTATTTATTTTAGAGCAGGGGAAGAGACAGAGGGAGAGAGAATCTCACACAGACACACCCCCACGCCCCCCCACGCCCCCTGCTGAGCACAGAGTCCAACATAGGGCTCAATCCCAGGACCCTGTGATCATGACCTGAGCTGAAATCAAGGATAAGACATTCAACCCACTAAACCACCTAGGCACCCCCTCACCTTAAAGCTTCTTCTTTTTTTTTAAGATTTTATTTATTTATTAATGAGAGACAAGAGGGGGCGGAGAGACAATCCCCAAATGTGGGATTTGATTCCAGGACTTCAGGATTACACCCTGGGCCGAAGGCAGGCTTCAAACCGCTGAGGCACCGGGGATCCCTCACCTTAAAGCTCTAAACCAAAAGTTTGCTCACCTAGATTTTACCTTTTCCTTCTTTCCTCTTACCAAGTAATTGTAACAAGCATGGGATTATTGTCAGAGAACAATGAAAATTTTATATGAAAAAGCTCTGTCAAGCTTACATACCAGACTCACTTGTGACAGATAAACATCAGACTATGTATTCCTCATTTTCTTTTTGTGGGTGGACTTGAGCCATAGTTTTAACGAATTTATAAATTAACATTGGTAAATATTTGCTGCGCTCCCTTTTATTTTCTTTAGGTGTGAATTAAATGGGATATAAAGTTAAAGGTGTAATGAAATAATTTATTTTAGTTATACCTTCAGTGATACTCATAAAACTAAGGAAGCAGCATTGAATGGGACCAGGAGAGTTTTACTATCCTGTCTTAATATGCTATATTAGCTTTTTCCCTCCAATTATTAGATTTAATATTGACAAGATCACAATTCTCGTAAGCCACTTGACAGTAGAAGTGGAATTAAATGAAATTACTGTGGGATCAGTGGGTGTTGCCACACTAGCCTTTCTGAGCCCCTGAAGGATGTGCTAAGACAGTATTCTTTGGCCATGAGCTAAAACAGAGAACCCACAGACTCCTCTGAATAGGAGCAAAACCTCATGTATCCCTGATTTTGTGGTGCAGACTCATGATTATAAACTTAGTATCAGTAGTGCTATTGTCTCAATGATTTGTGGATTTTTAAAATACAGCCTTTTGTGTATATGTATCTTTACACAGGCAAGCACACATTCGTTTGGGGAATGCAGTTCTTGAGAAGAAAACTGTAAATTTTGTGGGTACATTTGTGTAAACATATTTGAGAGTTTTATTCTGTCATTGGGTTTTATTTTACCCTCTAATGTTTCATCCCCTGTTGTTGGAACTGGTCAGTTTGCATTCAGAAGTGCCAGTCCTATGGCATTTAATATATAGCCTAATTAGTGGCACAGAGCTGTGCTTTTTAAATTGATAAAACATTCTGACACTAGAGAAGTGAGGAATGCAAGAACCAACTGATGTCTATGTTTTCGAGTACATCACAAACTTTAGTTCAAATGTGTGCTCTTCTGAAAGCTCCACACAGGTTTTGCCAGGGATATTTTCTGTTCATTTTTACATCCTTAAGTATTTCAAAGGGAAATGGATCTGTGTGTTTGCATTCAATTTATGCATAATTCATCAAGACATTATTCTGGAAGGAGAGAAAATAAAAACAAAAACTTACGAAGACATTTCTATTCTTTTTTGAAACTTGGACACAAAGAACTTCAGAACCTGCAAAACACCTCCTTCCTCAGTCCACCTGTTTGGCCCCTCAGTTAATTCTTCTCCTTTTGAGCAAAAATGGGTTGCATGCTGTTCTATAGAAGTCTAAATGACTGATATATATATGTTACAGGGGAGTGTTATGGTATTGTCTCCCGCACTTGCTTATTGCCATATATAACAGAGAAGTTAAAACATCAACAATATCATATGCTGGGTGAAGTCATTTAGTTAGAATTCTACTTGACTTTCTAGTTGAGAACACAGTTCTAATGAAGTGGATGTGATTCACTCTAAAGTCAGACTTTCTGGGATGGGCAAGTCTTTAAATGCTTCCATCTCTATTTTTCTTATCTATAAAATGGAAATAGAAATAGTGCCTGCATTTTTTTAGGGTTGTTTTGAGTTTTAAAGGACTGATGCAAAATTTTAAGTGTTATTAATTTCACTTGAGGAATAATTCACAAAAGAAAAGAAAAGCTTTTTTTTTCCCCCAATGTGCAATTGATTCATCCTGAAATTTATTTTGTTTTAAATCTCTCCAAAAGAGAACAAGTTTATCCCATGCCAGATTTCCTGTTTTGTATTCAGGATAACCTCAGTATGTCTTACTCATGGGAGCTCCTTTGATTTAAGTCTTATGATAAATTTTTATCTTATAGCATGTCCTAATCTAATGGAGTTTACCTTTCTCTTGCTGAACATATCTGGACACACCATTTACTCTGGGAGCAATTTTACAAGAGTACTTATTATTCACAATCCGTTTATTTGAGATTGCTCCTAAGAGTTTGTGAGTCACTCAAATTTAAAATAGAGGACAAGAGGGTTAGGAGGCACTCTAAAGAGAAAACACATTATATAGACTACTTCAGTGACTCATTGGTCACCTCTGTAATTTAAAAACAGAATAGAAATGCTAAATTTACATAATCTATTATTTTGTAGTCCATTTAAAGGTAGTGGTATGGTTCTTGCCAACTAAATCAGTATCTTTTGGGGTTGGTATCTTTTTTGAGTACTTTAAAAAGGAAAAGATTGATTTCTTACATGTCAGTCTTCATCTATTGCTTATATTATGTTGTATATGATGATTCATTTCCTCTCAGTCCTATATCCTTACCAGGGCCTTAAAAATATGTATATTAAATTGTATATCAATTATTTAATCTCCTTCACTGCTAGTAAGCAGTTTTTTTAATAATCTGTTCCACTGACTGTAAAAGAGTATATGAGCTATTAAAAGACCAAGTTAATTATGATAAAGTGGGCAATTCTTCTTATGATTGATTTCAATTTATTAAAAATGTGTCATTAAAAGTTTAAAAATGTATATAGAAAACAAATATCAAAGGATATTATTGTTTGTAAAGAGCAATAAATTTACACATTAGTTGTAAAGCTTGGTTTGACTGGAAAACACACTTCTAGATTTTGTGTTACGAGTTTGTTGATAGTCTTTTAGGGTTTGCTATTTGACTTGGTATTTTCAACTTTTGCCTCAGGTGGAAGAATGTTGCAATGGACTGTCTCCTATTCAAAAGTATTAGATAGACTATTTTTAGTTTTGGAGTTTTTTTTAATTCATTATTTTTGGCACAAGAGACTGCTGGGAGGAATGCTAAGTATCACACTATTTCTTCGAATATCTAAGTTTTATCTATAAATAGTATTTTTATAAATACTAGAAAATTTTTTTAAAAAGCACAAAAGACTGACAACTGTTCCTACATCCCAGTCTGCCCTCTCGTTAAATTTATTTGTATACTCATGATTTATATTCTGCTTACAGTTTTCATGTCTTGCCCTCTGCAGCATTCTTAATTACCACCCGCCCTGTACGAAGCAACCTCCTGGGTTTTTTCAGCAACACTAATAGGTTAAATGGAGTGGTCTGCTGGTAAACTGATTCTCCAGAATAAAAAGGTCTGGTGGTAGCTCTGGCGTTTCTGTTGTAAATCCTCCCATTCTAATCTTTCTCACAGTATGTACATGATAACACTGAATACAGAATTGGGAAAGATGCTCAGAATGTGTTCTTAGGTGTAAGTGTGGGTGGTTCAGCACAACACTGGAACCCCTTGTCTTGTCTCTGTGCTCCTACCTTTGGGCTTCTTGCGCCCTTTTTAACCATAAGAAGCCTCTGTTTACAAAACCTTTTCATGTGTTTGAGGATAGTTTTTATACCCAGAAATTCTTTCTCCTTGTGTCTTCACTTCTATTTTATTTTACCCACATCTTTAGACAAACTCCATTTGGTGATTTTTGAACAGCAGAGAGAGCACTAGACTCTGGAACTGGCCTGATCCGTGCTAGATCCAGCAACTGAATGTTCCTTAGTAAGGCATGCTATTCATGTGGCCCAGAACTTTATCTTAGGATCAGTGATGTGGCTCATACAGTCATACACATTCAGTATTAAACCACTAGCTCTTCTTCACTAGTCTGAATTTGAGCCAGTTTTCTCATTCTGTAATTGTACAACTAATTAAAAAATATTCATTTAACATTCTTTAATTGAGAACCCATGTAGACACAAATAAGACATGGACCCTGCTCCCAGTGACCTTTCAGTCTGGTGACAGATATGTGAGCAGGTCACAGTACATGGGTTACAGAGGCAGACCATGTGGGTTTGAATGCAAACTCTGTCGTTTATTAATTTTGCCAACTTTAAAGTGCTAGTTAACCTCTCTATGGCTCAATTTCTTCCTTTAAAATGAGAAAAAGACCTTGCCTACCTTGGAGGGTCATTACAGATATTACATGCATTTGTACCTGGACAGGACTCACAGGAGTGCTGGAGCAAGCACTCTCTCCTGTCATCGTCATTATCATTGCTGCCATTAAAGTGCCCCTTGATGGAGAACAGTCTACTCTGCCCAGAGCTGGCAGGGAAGGCAGTTCAGCTGTGGAGGATCCGAAGCTGAGACCTAAGAAATACCTCTACAAGTGTCCTGGATTAAAAAAGGAGAAAGGCATTTTATGCAGAGTTAATACAGTATGAGAAAACACTAAGGTCTGAAACAGTTTACAACTGCAGGTATGTATGTGCTGTGACGAATCAGTGTAAGAGGAAGAACAAGAAAGGCAGTGTCATGACAAGGATGGACTGGGGACAAGTGCTAAGGTGCCTGGAGCATAGTCCTCAGGAGTTTAGGTATTTCTGATCCTTTTAGCAAACATCCCCTGGATGTCTACTGGACATGCATCGGGTGCATAGTCCTTGGGGGACAATGGGAAATGGGGCAGGTGGACTCCTAGTCTCAGGGAGTGTTCTTTTTTTTATTTGTTTAATACAGATTTATTTATTTTTAGAGAGAGAAAGAACATGAGCAGGGGGAGGGGTGGAGGGAGAGGGGGAGAGTGAATCTCAGGCAGACTCCCCACTGAGTGTGGAGCCCAACACAGGGCTCGATCCCAGACCCTGAGATCATGAACAGAGATGACATCATGACTCAGACACTTAACTGACTGAGCCACCCATGCCTTCCTCAGGGAGTGTTCTACTTAGGGAATTATCTCATCAGTTTGTGTGAGGGTGTGACATAGAGAGAGGAGGGAGAAATGGGTGTCCAGGCACTCGGGAGACCATTGTAGGCTGAGAACAGCTAGCATCCGAGCTCAGGCAGTGATGATGAAGGAGAACATGAAGGAAGGGCTCTGAAGAGAGACCCAGGGTAGAACCCACAAGGTTAGTGAAGGGGGCAGGATGGCTTTCATGTGTGACAGCTTGGATGAAGGATGACACCCTAAATGTAGGACTTCTGATTCCTGATTCATTGGTTTATAATTAAACAAATATGGATGAAGCTCTTAATACATGACTTGTGACTCTTCCAGTGGTAGAAGAGACCGGCAAGGTCTCTGTTCTCATGGAGCTGACCTCCTATGAGCAATAAGAAGTGACTAAACCTTTCTTGTCAGAGAATCATGAAGATGGAAGGCATGTGTTAAAAAAAGGACAGAGCAGAAAGATATAAGGGACCTGGTGCCTGATGACATCATGGAGCCCCCAGGACCAGGCCTGGACAGGTTTTGTCTGGACTTCTTTTTACCTGTGAGAAAGAAATCCCAATCTGGTTATGCTTCTGTAGTCAGTGTTTTGCTACATGCAACCAAACTTAGTCCTAACTGTTAAATGAATGATAGTGGTCCATTTCAGGTAATTGTAAGTGCTTAGAAGAACAGAGAATGTGCTCAAGATGGATGATACTACCTTGTATTTAAGAAATTTAGGGGCACCTGGGTGTCTCTGTTGGTTAAGCACCTGCCTTAGTCTTAGGGCATGATTCCGGGGTCCCGGGATGGAGTCCCACATCGGTCTCCCTGCTCAGCAGGGGAAGTCTGCTTCTCCTTTCTCCTTCTCCCTCTGCCACTCCCCCTGGTTGTGCTCTCTCTCTCTCTCTCTCTCTCTCTCTTCTCTCTCTCTTGCAAATAAATAAAATCTTTAAAAATAAATAAATTTAGGAAAGGCCTCTCTTCAGTGGTGGTATTTGAGCTGAGACCTGAAGCAGTTGGCCCTGGTCCTGGGAATATCTGGAGGGAAGCTTTCCATTGGGAGGTAGAATCTGGTGTCTCCATCCGGAGTGAGGGTTAGTGAAGCATATCTGAGGGTCACAAAGAAGGTAAATGTGGCTGGAACATGGTGGAAGCGAGGAGATTAGATTGAAGGCTAAGGTAGTTGTTGCAGGAGACATGGTGGGACTCACCTAGAGAGCTAGAAGGTGAAGGTGAAGCATATCTGAGGGTCACAAAGAAGGTAAATGTGGCTGGAACATGGTGGAAGTAAGGAGATTAGATAGAAGGCTAAGGTAGTTGTTGCAGGAGACACGGTGGGACTCACCTAGAGAGCTAGAAGGTGAATCAGCCCCAAGTGTACAGATTTGTGATGTTTTAGAGGTTAATCAATAGGACTGGCTGATGAACTAACTGATAGGAGAGGAAGGGAAGATTTAAGTATGACACAGATATTTGGCTTGAAAACAAGTTCCTTGTTGATGCCACTAGGATGAGGGAAGAGCGGAGGAAAAAGAGGGATATCATTGGAGGAGGGGGTTAAGTAAATTTTATTTGAGGGATTTAAGGTGTCAAATTTTAAGTGGAGGTATCTGGAGAGAGTTTGGTTATATGAGACTTTTGAGGAGACAGAAAAGAACAGAAATATAAATTTGAGACTCAGTGTTCGACACACAGTGCCAGAAAAATAATACATAGCAAGACACGCTCTTCAATTAAAGTTTGAGAATATACACGTCTACTCCCACTCCAGATGAAGTTAGATGTCGAATGTAGAGAACTGTAATAGAAATACATGGAAATTATATTAGTGGCTTCGAATGTGATTAGTATGCTTGTTCTTTTGCAGTGCCTGACATTAGCAATATTGATTTCCTTTACAAGTCAAATTTCCATCACAAGTCAAAGATGAATGAATGGTTTATGTGCAAACCATTGTATCAAATTCGGAGGGGTTATGTATTTGTAATTGTCATTGTAAAGTACTTCAGGAATGCAAAAGAGTATGGGGATAATATAACAAATACCAATATATTCTCTATTCAGCTTCAGAAAAAAAGAAAAAGACAACTAACATTGAATCCCTGAGTATACTTCTCTGTGATTCTTTTCTCTTCCCTACTTCCCCAAAGAGGTAGCTTTTATCCTGAATTTTGGAATTTATTGTTGTCATTTGTGTTTTTAATACCGTTTTTATGTAGGCATTTACCATTCCATTAATAATATGGAATGCTAGTAATTTGCATGTTTTTAAACTTTAAAAATTATAATATATTACAGCTATCTTATGCAACCCAACTTTTTCATTTAGCCATATTTTGAGATGAACCCATATTACTAAGAATTAGCAACTGTATAAATAAATGTATGGAAAAACACAGGTCTATAAACTGAATCATTTTTAATGATTTTTTTCAAATATGAAAAAGATGTAATTATTTATGATATTGCTTAAATCACCGAATATGGTATTATATATGTTCTCCAGAAAAGGTTCTTTGGTTATTTGTTGTCTTATATAGAAGATGCAATACTTCCCTAACTTGTGATTGGATTTTTTTTTTTTTTTTGATTAGTAGTATTGAGACTGAAGGTTAATCAGGTAAAACATGAAAAGTTCTGCTCTAAAATTAATTAGCAAAATCTTTTATGTTTCAGTGCTTTCCAGATACCAATTTGATTTTGGTTATTCCTCTTTAGGGAATATGTTTGAGAAGGTAATGGAATTTTGGGTCCAAGGTCACTTGTTATCAGGACATACAGATACTCTAATGAAGGTCAAGAACTTTTAGATGTGGAGTGTATTCACTGGGGCCTTTGAGGATCCTTTGTATATATTAAATCAAAGGCATTTGATGATTTTCTTATGTCTGACCTGGTATCATCATTTAATTTATTTGGTCAGTGTTTGCATATTTTATTATTTTGCAGATAATGCCACGTATCTGGGTCTGTTATTGGTTATATACATCCACGAGCAGCCTTTTCCATCAGCGGCAAGACGATCTGGTGGAAAAAGATGTCATATCTGGCACTGGCTCTTAGATCTATCATCTGTTTATCTTAGATGGCAAGCAAGTTAATTAATGTCCTCATGGCTTAGTTTATTTGGGAAGACGGGGATGATGGTATTGACCTTGCAGTTCTTATGAGGTTTAAGTAATAGGTTTGCAAAGCACCTCACATGGTGCCTGGCACAAGGCAAGAACCCAAACACTTCTTCCTTCCTAATATATAATTCATCATTAATCACACATTGTATATAAAATTTGCCAAGTGAGTACGCTTCCTAAGTTACTAAAAATTAACCTGAAGGTATAATAAGCGTACTGTTTCTGGCCATCAGTTTCGGTTGTAAGAACACCTCTGGTGGACTCTTGTTTGTGAATGTTTCCTCACAAGGACAAGGGTGGGAGGGATGCCAGGTGTTATTAGGGCTGAAGTAGTGGATTTGACCCCACTTTAACTTGAGCTCACTCACACTGTTTGGCTTCAGTTTGCAGTTCTTGTTTTTGAAATTTAATAACAGGAAAGAAGAGCACATAGGTAGAGGATCAAAACTGATTAGATCAGAATTTTCAGCCAGTCCAGATTTGTCTGGCTCTAGAAAAGTGCTGAAAAATTAAAACTGTCTCTTAGTGGGTATTCATTTTGCTTACACTTATTGTAACTCAAAGCTACAGGTTTATTCTGTTTAATGTTGCCTAAATTTTAATATAGTATCTTTGGATGTTTTCTTCTAAAAATAATAAGGATACCTTTTTTCCCCTCAAAATATTTGCCATAGGCTCCCTTTATCAGAATCTCCTGGAATAGAGGTGGGCAAGCTTGTTATAATGCAGTGTTTTGAGACTTTTAGGGAATGGGTGGCCCTCCCAAGCTACCTGAATCTTGGGCATTTGTGTGAAGATACCCTAACAGGCTGCCCAGGTGACTTTCTGGGCAACAGGTACATGAATCTAGATTTTCCAACTCACAGCCATTCTAAGTCGTGGTCTCTCAACACCACAACTTTTGACTAATGAAAGATATAATGGATTTGATGTGATTTAAATTTATGCCTAAAATTTTGACCTCACTGTGGTATTTTACCTGTAATGCTTTATACTCTTAATTTCATACAAATATTCCAAAATGAGGAGGG
Organism: Vulpes lagopus; assembly: GCF_018345385.1. NCBI lineage: Eukaryota > Metazoa > Chordata > Mammalia > Carnivora > Canidae > Vulpes > Vulpes lagopus. The sequence goes on along the minus strand of NC_054825.1, from coordinate 108,076,437 downwards.
CAATAAGCAGTTATTTCTTCTTGTGCAAAATAGTCATTTCTGTGTCTCCCTCTCTGTCTCTGTCTTGCATAGAAGACCTAGTTGTTTACATAAGGAGTTTGAAAATAACAAAAGCATACAAATGAAAATGAAAATCACCTATCACTTCACCCCAAAGGTCGTCCATCATACAGTGGGACGCTGAGGCAGTGTCCTTCAGGTGCTGGAGTCCCAAGGTTAATAGCTGGTTTGGGGTCTAACTGCCTGACCTTGCAGTGGGCTGGCTGTGCAGCTGGCAAATTTGCTTGATCTTCTTAGGTCTCAGTTCCCTTGTCTGTAAAATGAGAATAGTAACTGTGGTATTATTATATGCTTGCTTGTCTACACAGTCTCTTTGTATTTGTGTAAAGACTGAGCAAATACACATAAAATGCTTCAGTTCCTAGTACATGGTAAGTGCTCAATTTTGTTATTAATTTTTAAAATTTATTTTGGTTATTATAAATAATCCTGCTGTGTCTATGCACTAGTTTTTGCATGGGCCTAGATTTTAATTTGTCTTCAGGATATACCCAGGAGCAGAATTACCGGGTCATGTGGGGACATCTGGTAACATATGGTTAGCTGCTTCAGGAACTGCCAGGCTATTTTCCAAATGCCTGTTGACATTTACATTTATTTTGTTTCATATCAATAACTAAGAGATGACAGAGCACTGAGTAGTCTACTATTAAGGGGATGCTGTATAAAATATAATTGTCACTTTCATACTTCGTGTCTGGACTACGTATGTGAATACTAACTCTAAGTCGAATACCTGTAAACACTTTCATACAGGGAGCTGGAAACAAAAAGTGGTAAAAGTAAAGAACATAATATGGTGGAAATGCTGTTGGTATCAGAGTACACTGAGGCTTCCCGGTATGTTCATTCTAGAAGCCACCATCTGGCCCTAAGTATTTGGAGACTTGTGCCTGTTTTAAATGCAAGCCCATGGTCATTAAAGTGGGTCAGATGCATTTTTTTTTTTTTTGAATTGAGAGACAGCGTTGCAATGACTCCTTCTCTAGAGAACAAATATTTCTCTTAACCTTTTTGTCATTCCTCAATCAGCCTGGGACATATCCCCCTCCCCAGCATGTGACAATGTGATTGGTTTGATAGGCTTGGCACAGTGTGGATCCTGTCAGAATGGTTGGCAGTCCAGACCAGCACCAAATCAATATGTTGATTCAAAAGAAGGTTGTAGAATGGAAGAGTCCAGAGATGACTATGTTGTCGCTTAGGTTAGAAGTTGACATGTTTTCTTTTGGGCTTTTGAAAGGAAAAGGAAAAGAAAATATTCACTACTTTTGACTAGCATAGGTAGTTTGTATCACAAGAATGGCACAACATCGCCATCATTATGAAGAAACAAAGATTTCTTAGAGTTTCAGTAACATTGTTTGCATCTATTACCCTGAGATGTTTGATTTTCTTCACAGCCTGCAACTGCTTAATTCGGATTATGCACATGTCTCTCTGGACTATAATTTCTTCCAGCTGTTAAGATACTGGAGCAGAAGATTGATGTATTTAAAAACAGCTGCTTAACTTGGAGGGCTGCTTTGTGTTTTAGCTCTTAAAACTGAACCAGGTATTTTCAAAGATTTCCATCCTTTTAAAAACTAATTTATTTTGTCAATTCTTAGGTTAATTTATTTAAGTGTATGTAGAGCTTTTCAGTCTTCTATGTACAGAACCTATGAAGGATGGTACATTTTTACACAAATTGCCATTTTAGAAGTAGGAAGTGTGCCAGAGATGCTCTTTAGAAATGTGAAGTATTAAAAAAAAAAAAAAAAAAAAGAAATGTGAAGTATTGACCCCAATCTGGTCTGAGTGAGTACCCAAACGATTAGGAATAAGATCAGGAAGAAAAAAAAAGTGGATTTGAAAATAAAGTAAATAAACTTTTATCTACCTAAAGGAAAAGTCTGGATATCCAAACTTTGGAAACACTGATTGATATATTCCCCACAAAACTACACATACAAAATTCTCCTACCTGAGAGCAGGATTTTTTTTTTTTTTGAAAGCAGGATTAATTTATCAAAATGCTTCCAAATAAAATATACTTACTTTGCTGCTTTTAAGGCATATAGCTGTGAAAAGGAGAATGAAAAGAGTAATTTAGTGATATTGCTTCCAACTACAGCCAGAAACATATAATATTCTTTTTGGCACAGACTGAGTAGACTTCATCAGATAATTAACCACTTTTCCTACTTCTTAGCACAGGACAGGCTCCCTCAGAGTCAGCAGAGCTCTGCTAGGATTATCCCTGATGTCACTGGGTAGGGAAGGAGTTGCTTAGAGAATCATATGGTGGGGAAAATGTATAGGACTTAAATCAGATTTTTTTTTAAATTTAAAAGTATAATTTAGAAAAATAGAACAGAAGGTGCAGATACTAAACCTCAACAATTTTGTTGTTAACCCTTGTGTAAATGCAGACCAAGGATCGTTAGCACACATGTCCTCAGTTACTAGGCAGGTATTTTAAAGTATATAATATTGGAGATAAAATCCTGGAAAGTGATGAAGCCTATGGGAACTAGAGAATGCATGCCCCATTTAAAGGCCTTCTTATTTCATTTTTAATGTTAGAATTCAGTGCCACCAAACAACAGTAGTCAGTGTGTTCCAGTCTCTCAAGTGGAAAGATGTCCATTATCCATGTTCTTGAATATAATTTATGAAGACCTTTCATTACTCAAAATGTTCTGAATGATGTATTCTAAAAATACCTTTCCTCTTTGGTTAAATTTGAGGGATTTTTTTCCCCCTAACCTCTTAATTAAATTACACATCACTGGATGTTAAACAGCTACTGCTAAAGTAGGAAGCTTTTGACATAAAGATATTCATATATGTGAGTGATAGGCATTTATGAGTATCTTTCAGGGTAGCCCTCACACCACCTGTTGTTATGTTTTGAAAATGTGGCAACTCCCAACTGCCTTTATTGAATTCCTGGGCTCACTGTGACACTTGATTGCCTGCACACAATTGCTTCAAATCAGTGCTGCATCACCATGTCATTTGTTTGAATACATTTAAACAAGAAGAAAATGAGATTATGCTCATGTTAAAATTTAGATATTTGTAGTGCTGCAGATCCAACCGACTGCATTTTGCTGCTTTTCTGTAAGACCAGGTAGTGGCAGCCACATTCAACCCATTCTTCTGCAGAATGCCTGGCATGGTCCTCCCCACCCCCCCGATTTTCAGCCACATTCTCAACTTAGAATCATTAAGAAGAGAAGAAAGTAGAATAAATGAATATATTGAACTTTTCCTTTGAATCAGATATCCTTTATCCTTTGAAATACAATAATATAGTTTTTACTGGCCCGTAAAAGTTTAGGAACAAATAATAATCATATACAGCATCTCTACAGATAGAAAATCTGTTGCTTTTGAAGACAGCCTAATTCATAAATGGACACCAATAACAGTTTTAAGAATGCTCACTCTATATCTATATAAGTATAATCTTTACATTTTCTATTCTTGTTATTTAACAAGATAGTAAATAATTTAAAATATCAGCTGTTCATCGGGGAATGTAATGTTTAGGATGATCAAATACTTTTGTCCTAACAGCATTCCATACCTGCTTACCCTTACCTATTACAGAAACTATATAAGACCAATAGTCATGATTTATAAGTTTTAAGTTTGTATTATGGAGGAACAAGCTCCACCTGTTTCCTGTATCCCAAGTTTCCTTTCCCCATGTTCACATAGCATCCTGCCTGTGCTTCTGTCTCTCCCCCTGCCTGGCCTGAAATATTAATATTTGAATTTAATCCATACGTTGAACAAAAGCCAGGGAAAGAGCCATGAAAATGTTATGACGCAGTAGGAGATGCAGTAGGAGGGTGACTTAGGCAGTAGTCTTTTGAATGAAACAGAAGAAGAAACTGGGTAGAATCAAAAAGGCAAAATATGAATACAACATTTGTTGTCTTTCTGTTCTTTTTTTCATTTTGTCAATAATACCTTGCTGTCTAATTAGTTACTATCTGGGGCAGTTTATTAACTTTGATCTGTTTTCTTCCTCCTTTGATCTGTTTTCTTCCTCCCTGTCTTTTGCAAACCTTTCAGGATTCTCATTCCCCCCCCCCCCACACCCCAGAGCTAGCTAACTCAAATGTGTAGACTGTTCGTAACTCATATCTGTGGCTACATCAATCACATACTCTTGTAAACTGTATGTCACCGTTACTGAAGCTGAAGGGGATTCTTCATTTGTTCTGGCTTCCAGACATCAACGATAAAGAAAATGATAAGTAAATAAGCTGCACAGTTTTTAGTCTTTTTAAGCCAATTTTATAGCTGTGAGGTATAGAAGTACTTATTTTGACATGAGCTATATAGACACAGATCAGTTTTCCCTAGTTTTCATACACAAGAATTCCCAAATTTGCCTATTTAAGAAACTTATGCTTATGGAACATTCTAGACATTCTATCCCTGTTATCCTGGTATCAGATTTTCTACATAAAATACATCAAAATATATTGCCTGCAGTACATTTATTAAATTCTGATTAACCACCTTATCCTCTCAAAGATTTTTTTTAAATGTTCTAATCCAAAAAATTGCTTTTTATTAATCCTGTCTGCAAATGTGTATATTCCACTTGTGCAAATATAATCCAAATATGGATATCTATATTTCCTGTTCAATATGTTAGTTACCCACTTGTAAGCTTGCTGTTCTCAATTGTTTCCTTGTTGGGCATAAATAAAATATAGGCAATAAAATTTAATTTGAAATTCAGCTTTGGAAAGAGGTTATCTATCAAGTATTGGTCTCTGGAAAGCACAACTGTACTTAACGTATCACTGTGAATGTTTATAGTAGTGAGAAAGGGTCTTTCCTAATTGTCTTAATTTAGGACATTCAAGACCACAGGGATAGGTTATCTTCTCATTATAGCTAGAATTCCATGGGAAGTCACATAGTAGAGGTCAGATAAGTAGTTTCTACCCCCACTTTGTTCCTTTGATTATTGTTCAAACATATACTTGTCATGAAAGCGTACATAATTTCATTGCATAGGAAGGTCATATTTGAAGGTCATATTTATCAGTCCACGGTGAATGCCTCCCCCCCCCCCCGTTCTGTTTATTATTCATTATTTCCCAGAATCCCCAGCACAGGATATATACTCAGAATCGACTCTTGCTTTAGACATGCTCTCCTTCCAGCAGGACATTGTTCTGGTTCAGCAATTTGCTTCAGGGGAGTTCAGCTCCAAAATTTACTTTGAGCCTTTTAGCATGTGATGTATTGTTTGAATATTCTGACATTGATTTTAATAGCTGTTAATCATTTGTAGCCAGTAGTTTGGTATTGTTCTTTAGTAGATTCAGCTTACTATTCTGCTTTTAACAAAATTAAGATCTCATAAGCAATATTCTTTCTCTGTTGCCTTTTAAATCAGAAAATACACATCTCAGCTGTGAACAAAAGAAGAATATAATTTTCATTGCAGGAAATTTCTTTCTCAATGTCAAACATTCAGTTTAATTTAAAGCAAAGGGAATTCCATGGTCTAAATGAATGGCAGGATTAACAGATTCAGACTACCTACCAATACAGCAGTTTTTGTGGTATTAAAGAGGTAGGATGGGGCAGGAAGTGAAGATAAGGTTGAGGAACAAATACGGTCCTTAAAATAGACTCACTTTGCAACTTTGATTGTATTGGCCCTATTCTCCTAGTTAATGAAATTGATAGGGGATTTTTTCAATTGTATTTAAAGTAAAAATTTCCAGTCTTTGATTATGTATTTTTTTGATTGTGTATATTTTATTGCCAAATATATATATAATTTTTTTCTTGCAGGTAGTAGTTAAATGATAGGGCTATTGAAAAAGGATTATTAAATAATGATATGTTTTAGCTTCTATAATTTATTACCCATATTCCACGGTTAACGACTATCATCTCAAACAGTATCACTGTCTCTTTGGGGTAGACACAAGAAAGAAACCTAACATCTGTTACATGGTGTTAAGCTTCATTAAAAAAAAAAAAATCTTGTTTCTTGTACAGTTCTATTTAAGAGTCATCTTTTATATAAAAAGTACATTTGTTAATGATTAATTAATAGCAATTCTGGTATAAACGCCACACACACACACATCTCAAGGTTTACTATTTTGTTAAGACAGTATGTTTTCCTGGTTAGCATAGTCAAATTTTTAAAAATAAGATCTTTGTTTTGTGACACGTTTTAAAATGCCTAACAGATTTTTTTCAATTTTCCTATAATTTTTAACTTCTAATATATCCCTGAAAGATTAACTTCTTACAAACAAATTTACAGTATTTCTCTTAAAGCAGAGGTTTATAATTTAAAATCATGTGTGGTTTCAGGTACGTTATTATAAGAAAGACCCTACAGAGCTATATAAATAGATTCATTTTCCTCCTTTTCATTTCTGGATGACTCTGTAATGCTAGCCCCCCAGATTTGTTGTTTTCAACTGTGCTCGATGTTCAACTATGAGCCAAGCCAAAGTATCCTTTCCTTGTATCCCCTCTTTTCTTCCCTGTTCCCTTGCTCAGGAGCCTTAAAGGCTGCTGATTCGGGCAGAGAACTGATTTCCTTGAATATTTACATCTCTCAACCCCATAGCCAGAGCCAGACTCCAGGATAGCTGAACAGATCACTAAGGAAAGGATTCCTGGCTTGGAACTGGCAAAGAATGTGTTTTGAAATGGAATCACAAAGAGGGCATGATTCACTGAGAACCCTTTAAATGACAGGGGAAAAAAATAATCTTCAGTTTCAATCACCCTTCGTCTCCTTTTCCTTCATTGATATGCACAGTGCACTCCTCTGAGGCAGGCTTTCTGACAGTAAAAAAGGAAAACAAAAGGAGGGTTTTTAGCAAGGGGGACAACCACAGCCCTAGCTTTCAATCAGGAACCAAATTGGAAAGGGCATTCATTCCCTCCCTGAATGTGGGAAACAGCTAGATGCAGGAGATGGTGTTTCCATTTGAATAGTTAGTTATAGTTTAGTTGCAGCTTCTCTGGACATATTTTTCCATTTATTTCTGAAGTCAGCTTCGAAAGCTATCCAGTTGAGATAAACTCTGGTCAGGGCGTGGGACCCAGATGAGGGGCAAAAGAAAACTTCCCGGTGGCCAGCAGTCCCTGCACCAACTGATCTCCAGCTGGAAGAAAAAAAAAAAAGAAAGAAAGAAAAAGAAAGAAAGAAAAAAGACTTTATTCTTTGCAAGTCATCTCCGCAGGAGCAGAAAAAACAGCAGGGAGGTTTTCTTTCTCAGGAAGCATGCATTCATGGCTCTCTAAAGGCAGAGTGTAAGAGAAGTCCTTCTAAAAACAAAATGCCTAGATTGTGCGGCTAATCTATTATTTTATTTTCATTGGTAATGTTACTTTGTTAGCCATGCTGAGTCTATGAAAGCTGCTCTATTGAAAACTTTCTTCACTGGTGAAAATAAAATCAGCTTATCTTATTTCTCCTCTTTAAAGCAGCATGGTTGCACATACCCTGTAAAATGAAAATGCCACACTGCTTCTTTTGCTCCCATGTGACTGAATACTTGGAAAAGAAGTTGATTTTACTTGCTGTGGGATTGATTTTAAATTCTTCTTTGGGTTATCTTCTCTAAAAGCTGTTTCCAGTCAGTTTGTGGAGAATCCCAGTTGACCTGTTAATTTTGTCCTACATATGCAGTTTAAGCAAGCAAAATATTTTATGCTCTGATTTGGGAAAAGTAAATATTAAATTCATAACCAGTAATAAAACTTTAAATGACATACTCATAAAAGATTGGATTAAGTCAGTGTTGTTAAAAGAACAATACTGGCTGAACCTCACGAGTTTGCTACTGTTCTACTATGTGTGACCTATAGAAATGAGTTTTCATATGGTTTAACTACTGTTGGCAGTTACACTCACTAAAGCATCATGGGGTAGGATGGGGTTGTGTCCATGTAAAGGGAAGAGGTTACTGTTCTTGGAAGAAGGGAGGAATGCAAGGTAGACCACAGAAGTTGATGTAGGAAAGATGTTAGGGTTCATAGCCAAGGCCAAGAAAGACTTCTTGAGACTCTTTGATGCAAAAAAGGTGGTTTTATTAAAGCCCTGGGTTAGGACCCCTGGACAGAAAGAGCTGCTGGGATCATGAGGATTGCCCCCTTATGTACTTTCAAGTTGGGAGGGGGTCAGGGACAGCATAAGTCTCTAAGGAGAGACTTTTGGAAGCAAGGTTTCCAGGACCTTGAGGGGACTAGCTATTGTTAGGAAATGGTCATTTATTACTCTCTAATAAAACCTGAGTCCTGAGACCCTTCAGTTGTATATCAGTGGGTCATATGCTTCAGGGATGATTGCCAACATGTATCTTGGGGGGTTGGGTAGAGATAAAGGAAGTTTCCAAAGGCATTTTTGTATGTTCAGTAGACTTACAGGATCCTGGGAGTCAGGCTGATTGCCTTTTGCCCTTAGCAAAGTATTAACATTGAGGCAGCTGAGTCCCCAGAGCAATGTCCCTCCATTTCAAGGACTTGTCAGTGGGCTCTAGGTAGTAAGGAAATTTAATAATTTTCTCCTGCCTTGTTTCCTACATCAGAAGTGATGTGCATTAACTTCCATCAAAGCAAATTATCACCTTTATCTGTGAAAGTTAAAGGGAGCCTACTTGGTAAAATAAGAACCTGATGTAGTTTCTGGAGTGTTGTTGCAGCCCGGAGCTGACAACCAAGAAAGAATTCTTGAGACATATTTGATGCAAGAAAGGTGATTTTCTTAAAGCACTGAGATGGGACCTCTGGGCAGAAAGAGCTGCTGCACTGGGGTCCTGAGGAGTGGCTGATTACATACTTGGGTTTTGGGAACAAGGGAGGAACAAGAGAGGTGTCCAAAAGAGCTTTCATATGCTAAAGAAGTCTCTCAGGACACTGGAGGCCTTGCTATTGTCACGCTACAGTAATTTTTCCCTTGAGTAAAGCATTAATGTTAAGACAGTTGGGAGTTTCCTGGAGGAATGTTCTCTTCTGCCTGTCTCAAGTATTTATTTGTCAATGGGCTGCAGGTTATAAGGTCATTTAATTTTATTTACACTTTGTTTTGCATCTGCTTCCCACATCTGAACCAATAGCGAGCAGATAGAGGAAAGAGAGAGGATGAGGGTTTTATCCTAGTAATTCATCAGTGAGCTGAGAACCAATTAAAGTGAAAGGGAAAGACGCTAAAGCAGATAGATGATCATGTACGTGGTCCAGGTGAGGCATCAGCTTCAAATCCTTCTGAACGATTTAGATTGTGCTCAAATATAAATAGTAATCTACTAGATCTTTACATAAAAATTAAACTGTCTACTCTGAAGTACATTTGCCAACCTGTCCAAGAGTTCATAGTCAACTCTATTCATAAACAGCTTCCATTAGACCTTGTTCCTCTTTACCCCTTTAGGCCAGGACAGCGCTGTATTTGCAAATATATGGCTAGAAGCAGGGGACTCATAGTCCTTTAATGACCTACACATTTGCAAATTGCCTATTCTGTGTTAAAGACGCATCTAAATGTGGCTTTCAGGAATACATATCACTCTCCATATCATAATGAGGGCATTTCACAGATGCCTCTTTGAAAGAATCCATATTTTTAAGGCACTTACTGGTGCAACTTTTGCCAGGCGTTCATTCAACAATTTTATTTTCGACTAAGTATTCACTTTTGTTTTCTCAATATAGATAATTTCAGAGAGATCTGCATATTCTCCTTTTCTGATAATGGTTGCCGCTTGGTCTTGTTAGATTTTCGTTGATTCTTTGACTAGTCTGAGATACATATCTATTTCTAATGGAATATTAAATACATTTGTATACGATCAATCATATAACTAATGAGGGAATAAAGAGAATAATGAAACTAGTTTAAAAAAACACACATGAAAACAGGAATTTTAGGGCAGCCCACGTGGCTCAGCGGTTTAGTGCTGCCTTCAGCCTAGGGCATGATCCTGGAAACCCGGGATCAAGTCCCAGGTCAGGTTCCCAGCATGGGGCCTGCTTCTCCCTCTGTGTTTCTGCCTCTCTCTGTGTGTCTTTCATGAATAAATAAATAAAATCTTAAAAAAGAAAAAAGAAAATAGGAATTTTATACAGTCTGGGATCAAAAAAATATGCTGTGATGGTTCATATGTATTAGAAACCATACTATGCAATAAAGCATGCTGAATAATCTAACCTTCGGGTTATCTTTTCAACATGACAAACGTGCAAATCATAATAAGAACTTTAATTGTAAGAAGTGTGAAGTGTTTGGGCTCTAGGAATAGAAAACATGGTAAATGTAAATGACCCTGGAGAGTTGAGGACATTAAGAGTGCTTAGGCTGTAGTATGACATCAACAAATCACTTAAGTGGGTTTTTGTTTTTTGTTTTTGTATTATTATTATTATTTTTTTTTACTTATTTTCAGTTTTGAATATTTTCTTCTTAATAGTAATGTCATCTACTTTTAGAATTAAAATGACTCCTCTGGCAACAAGCATAAACCTGTTAAGTATTTCATAGAACACTGTATAGCCTCCCGTGTCACTGATTAACTCTTCATTCACATTTTAATGATCATGATTAGCAGGTGATAAGAACTGAAACCTGATTCTTTGTTACATAATAATCCTATGACAATTACATGGAAGACAATTCAGATTGACTCCCTGGAGCATTGAAACTGACACATTAAATCAAATGGTGAATTCAGGGCATATTGGTTGTTTGATTTTAATGAGTAGTGATCTTCAGTTGAAACATCTGCTGTAATGAACTTGACATTTGCAATAATAACAGTATCAGCCTATTTAATGTACATTATTACATTTGTTTCCACAATTTGAGAGGCCACACTTGCTGTTGCCTGGTTTGAGCTTCTTTGTACTACTTTGTAAAAGACTTAAAATAACTTGGTATACATCGGTAATAACAGAAAGCCTATAGCTGAAAAATGTCCCTGGACAATGTTCCCATTTGGAGGTTAATTTGGGAGTTTTTGAAATTCAAATGAACCCCTGGCAGTATTTAGCTGAAGCTGTCACCTCTTGGCAGCTCTACTTTAATCAGATAAGCATCTAGCACCTTTGTTTTAGATAAAGGGATTTTAAACTACAGAGAGACAGGGGGAATGCCTGGGTTGCTTTGGGACTGGGTAAGGATAGGTGTGGATGGGAGTATAAATGTGTTCATTTCCAACACAGATTTAGATCATGTGATCTACTATCAGCAGAGTGTTAGTTAAAGGACAGTGTTCTGAAAAATCTACTTTGTTGATCAACGTTCCCAAATTTGGCAAAGAATCAGATGTCCAAGTTTGGCAGAGAATCAGTATCATTGTGAACTCTTAAAGAATAGATCTCTAGAACCAACCCCAATCTACTAAGTACAAATACTGGGGAAAGGGAGGAAGAGACAGAAAGTAGGGTGGAATCTGTATTTTCAGAAAGTCTCTGCTGGGGATTGTTGGCCTAGATTTTTGGTGGCAGCCATCAGGAGGGGCAAGGAAAGGTAGAACGGAGGTGATAAAGGTACTGATTTTGGATCCTGAGACTTTTCCCTTGAGCCTGACAGGGAACAATATGTTTCTATCCATTCTCTCAAATAGAGAGTTACCAGTATGTGAATTGGGGTTAGGTTGTTAACTTTAGTCTTATATTCAACAAGAGAGTCCAATACCATATGTTATAGTGTTATGCTTACAAAGGCACAGCTAGTCCAATCATTAAGAAATCATACTTCACAGAATATTTACCATGGGCAGATGTAGCTAGGAAACTCTGTATGGCTAGACTGTATCTCTTAACTCTTGGCAGGAGACCACTCTTTATGTTGGTTGAGAATTTGTAGTAGAGTGGTATGTTTTTCTGGAATAATGATTTACAGAGAATCTTTCACTAGAAAGCTCAAGAGCTCCATTACTGCAGGATGCACAGTGGTTCTGCATGAGGATTTCATCCATTTGTGCCTGTATTTGAGCTCTGGTCCCACCTCTCCTAGCCTTAGGACTTTAGCAAAGGTATGGAACCTCTGCTTCGTGCCTGGCTCTGTAAGTTTGCAATAATTATGGCAAATAATCCTATAGGGTTGAAGTGAAGCTTAAGTAAGTTAATATGTGTAAAATGTTCTTTTTAGATCCTGACTCATAGAAAGGCCTCACTAAATGTTAGCTATTATCAATTGAAGTGAATTAGGTAAAATTCTTGTCTAGGAAACAATGATGTTATCCATGTGCATTGGTTTCAAACCTTGCATCTGTGATCACCAGGGAAAGTCACTTTGATTGCCTGTTATTCTCATATCCCTTATATTGTCCTCTGTTGCTTTGCAGTCATATATTTACATATCTGGTGTATTAGTTTCCATGAGCTGCTATGATAAGATACCACATAATTATCTCACAGTTCTGAAGGCTTAAAGTCTAAGATCAAGGTGTTGGCAAATTTGAGTTCTCCTAAGGTCTTTCTGCTTGGTTTGTGGATGGCTGTCTTCCCCTTGTGTCCACACATGGCCTTTCCTCTGTGCACAGGTATGCCTGGTCTCTCTTCCTTTTCTTGTAAGGACACCAGGCAGATTGGATTGGGCCCACCCAAAGGCCTCATTGAAATTCATCACCTTTTTAAAGCCCTATCTGCAAATATAGTCACATTCTGAGATACTGGGAAGTAAGGCTTTAAGATATCAGTATGGGGTAGGGATGGGAGCCCACAATTCAATCCATAACACCTGGCACCTGCTTTCCCCACCCATATCCACCATGGTCTAGATGGTGAGTTTTGTACACTATGTTCTTCTTCTTTTATATTGAATCACCAGAACTCTGTCATTATGGGACTCTTGAATGAGTATTTATTATAGATGTGAATGCATAAAAAATCAGGTGGATGCATGAAGACTACTTTTGTAAAGTCCTCACAGATGATTCTGATGCCTAGTCTCTGTAGAAAAGCTCTGAGTGAGGGCATACGTTTGGAAAAATCATTTCCATTTTGTGAGATTTACCATTACAGAAATAGTGCATTCCATTATAACCGGAGGTTTATGATATCTAAAAAATGGTAATGAAAATCTCTTTTGGAATATGTACAGATGTCAGAACAAGCTTGTCCCCTTTACTGTTTGATTCTTAAAGGCTTCAGAAACTCCCCAAGACACATGGAGCAGCTGACCTTTGGGCTTGGGCACATTCTGTCACATTGGTATTACTCTTTCTTTTTGACACATTTACTCATCCAATCCCAAACAAACAGCACTTTTTGCATTAGTAATGTAGCTCTGCTCCCCGACTTTATTTCCCATTTATTTATGTAAAGATGTATGAAAAGAAGCAAGCACTGGACTCTTCTTCTAAAGATATTTCATTACTTTGTGTGCAGTTGTATATTTTTAATCATAAGCGTTGGTTTCAAAACTTTGCCAAATTTTGATGTGAGTAATGTGAGCATGGCCTTTTAAAGGACATGCTCCAAGGTATTTGGCAAATGTCCAGATACAATATCCTTGGGAGGAAGCACCAAGCTCCTTACTAATGAGGAAAAGGAAAGGTGGATTATTTCTACACTGACAAATGAAGCAGCAAATTGCCCACAATCTTTATCCATTAAGATAGGAGAAGCCTACTGGAATGCTAGGCAGAATCATGGAGTGGACTTTTCTTTTTTAACGCCATTAAAAAAAAAGGAGATAAGCCTTGGTAACTGAGACTTTGTGGGTAGAGAAGGAAAAAAAGAAATCAAAAGTTACAGCATTTTTAAAGATGGTAAGTGAAGAACAGAGTGACAGCCTGTCAGCATATTAGCAGCCAGGCTTACTCTTCTTTGAAGAACACTTTGTGAACACTTTTCCTAATTTTTCCTGGGTCCATTTCTTTCATTAGTCCCACTCTCAGCTCTATGGATCCTGAAGAAACAATCTGGATCTCATTTCTTCAACTGTTCCATGGACATTTCCCCATCCTCCAAAAACAAAAACAAAACAAAAACAAAAAACCCACAATGATTCCCTAGCTCTGTGACATTTTTGTGCTTTCTCTACCCAGACCACTGCCATCCCATCCAAACTTCACAGCTGTCTTATGGCTTGATCCAGTTCTGCCCTCTGATGTAACAGTCTACTCTTTTCTCTCCATAAGCCTAAATCCAGTAATACAGCGATCAACAAATATGTATGTGATGCCATAAACACCGAATACATATTTTTGAGCGCCTGTTTTGTCATCCACTGTTCTAGGACCTGGGGATTCAAGCTGTAAACACAATAGAAAATAATTATTCCTGGACTCCTGGAATATACTTTTAAAGAGGAGGATGGAATAAACATGAAGAATCCAGAAAGTACCTGCAGTGTTTCAGATGATGACATGTGCTTTAAATAAAAATAAAACATATTGGGGATAGGAAGTGTAGGGGTCATTTACAAAAAGGCTGTGTAGGCAGACCTCACTGAGAAGACAGTGAGGGAATGGGGTGTGGGGGGCCTACATGGGAGAGGAGAGGTCAGGTGAAGGGAATAGCAGGACAGAGGTTCAGGGAGTAGAAACAGGGAGGAGAGGAGGGTTGAGAGGAGCTCTGGGAGATGCACAGGCCAGATGGTGGTATTGGGCCTGGTGAGAAATTGAGAGGATGTTCACTTCCTCTGACATGATGTAGCTCAGTGTTGAGAGGGAAAAATCTGACTGCTACATGGAAAGCACAGGAGCAAGTGGCGGGGCGGGGGGGGGGGGGGGGGAGATAAATCTGAGAGTTAACAGTAAAGATGGCATTTTAAGATTTGAGACTGGATGAGATCACTGTGGGTTTCTGAATTCAGAACGTCGCAGCACTGGCCAAAACAACCCTCTATGGCCACTCTGCTAACAGGAAAGCATACACGACAGGGGAAGCATGACACCCTACCATGGATTTATCGTGCTTTGATTCAGGGAGGTTCAGTGGATTCCTTCCTCCCTCCCTCCCTCCCTCCCTCCTTTCCTTCCTTCCTTCTTTCCTTCCTTTGCTTTTTGATCACTTTTGTAGTCTTATACCCTGAGGTAGTGAATTAAAGTCAAAGTCCTCACAAGTGAGAGATCTACTGTGTTTTACCAGGAGGGAGAAAGGGCAAAACATGGGGAGAAGGAGGAGGACACAGCATGTGCTTGGGGGATCTGTTTTGCAAAAGAGTACAAATGGTGTATATTAATTTCCTCAATTATCTGTTCCTGTATATAGTTGGAAAACTTTGTGTACCTGTTGTGTACTGTTGTTTGAAATACTCTGGCATGATCTTTTTGTTTTTTTGTGTGTATGTTTTTAAAAAATATTTATTTATTTATTCATGACAGACACAGAGAGAGAGACAGAGACACAGGCAGAGGGAGAAGCAGGCTCCATTTGAGGAGCCCGATGTGGGATTTGATCCCAGATCCTGGGATCATGCCCTGAGCTGAAGGCAGGTGCTCAATAGCTGTGCCACCCAGGCATCCTTGGCATGATCTTTAAAGTTTACTTAAAATCAGTAACAGAATTATCATATCAAAAATAGGCATTTGCTTTGGTGGAAATGGGTCTGTTTAGATTTTGTATCTTGATTCAGTTTGGGCGAATTTTATTTTCTTAAGAAAGTGTCCATTTAATTCAAGTTATTATTTACATACAAAGAATCATGCAAAGCAGTTGCTTTTGTTGTTCCTAGGTACTTTGTAGCTGTTGCTGGGCCTTAATTTAATTATATTTGCATTTCTTTCCTTTTCTTGGTAATATTAGCTTAAATTTTATTGATTATAGGTAATTCAATACTAAAGGGTGAGCTAAATTTTTAATTTGTTATTTCTATTTTTATTCATTTCCTACCTCAATAATTTCTAACTTTATCTTAAAATTCCTTCTGCTTTTTAAATCTTTATATTGCTTAATCATATCTTTAATCATAGTTCTGTGTTCTTTTAGAATACCTTGGTGTGATATTTTTATTTCTTTTTTTAATTAATACTTGTTCTTGAGGCTATGATTTTTCTCTGAGCACTGCTTTACCTGATCATATGTATTGTTTTCATTATCATTGCTCTTTATATATTCTGCGATTTCATTCTGAATTTCCTATGAGATGCAGGAATCACTTAAAAGAATAATTTAAAAGTAGTAGCCAACAGTTTATTTTTCTTTGTTACATTTCTAGGTGCATTGCCTTATGATTAGAGCATGTGTTTGTAGTATCTTCGTTTTTGAAATTTATTGATATTTTATTAGGACCAAAAGTACAGTCTCTAAGTATTAGGAAAAGAGGTATTCCCTTCGTTTTAGAATTTCCTCTGCTGCCCACCTGCCTTGCCTGTTTCACCTCCCAATGTTGCACTCTTCTGTTTCCCTCACACACATACTTGCTTTACTCTCTGTTATTAAATATATTACATTTGTACCCTCAATCTGCTTTTGCTGCTGTTTCCCTGATGCTTTCTTGGGGTTGCTTCAGGAACGTTTCATATTTAGCACAAGAGGTTGCCTTATGACTAAAGGTCGGTTTTGATAAAACTTCCAGGGCCGCTCTTCCCTTGAGGTTTTTACTGGTACCATTCTCCTATATTTGACATTGCACGTGGAGAAATGGGAGGTAGGTGTGATTCATTTCCCTGTATCAGTGACTCTGTCTTTGCTTGGCTGCCCCAGAGTCTCCTGGAGCCCAGACCCCACTTGTGTTATTTGACTGTACCTTGGTATTGGCGATGCTGGTCCATTTTCCCTGGGTTACACTGTGTCCTTTGAATATGCAGATTCAAGTCTTTTTAACTTTTTTCTTCTCCCCCCAAATTAAACTATTTTATGTTCTTTCAATTTATGGCCTCTTAGTGTGATTATGAATTTACGCCTGCCTCCTCCTTTTGCCTAAACCAAACCAGGTCAGGTCTAGGGAGGCCACCACCCATTGTTTCAGCTCCTCCGTGGTTGTGAAGCCAGCCTTTTCCTTCTTTTCAGGAAGATCTCTCTCTTGCATTCAGACTTTGCCTCCACAGGGCTCCCTCCTGATTCCTATCACTCTGTGTCCTTTACACTCATTTTGGAGGTTAAGCACTTTAATTGTCCCTGAGTGTCACCAACAAAATCAGCAAAAATAGTTTGTGTTTTGTTTTCCCTCTCTCCTTGGTTGTTCTAGGATGGTTTTTTGGAAAGGGAAAATGCTGCTTTTGCACCTCCTTGTTCACAGAAGCTCCCTTAGAGAATTTTTATTGTTCCATTCACTTTCCATGCTCCTTCCTGGTAATCATCTTTTTTATGTTGCTACGTGAAGAATGCATTTTGCATAAATAATATATATTTATAAATATGTAAATTTATAAATCATTTATATATATAATATCTTTAAATTTCTTTTTAGTTTTCAGTTATTTTAAAGATTGCCCACTAGAGTATAGCCCACCTAACCAGAACATCGGAAGAAATGAATAAGGACCAGTTAGAGCAGGAAGATGGAAGCACTGACCTCAACATTTGAAATCATCAGAAACTAGGTTGGTTTAGTGGATAGAGCAAAACAGGAATTTGCATATAGATTCCTCTGAACAGCAAGAAAAAAAACAGTTTTTGTGAAATCGGAAGATCTGGATGACTCTCTTTCTGTTTCTAAAGATTTTATTTATTTATTCATGAGAGAGAGAGAGAGAGAGAGAGAGAGAGAGGCAAAGACACAGAGGGAGAAGCAGGCTCCATGCAGGGAGCCCGACATGGGACTTGATCCCTGGTCTCTAGGATCACACCCTGAGCTGAAGGCAGTGCTAAACCTCTGAGCCACCCGGGGCTGCCCTGACTCTCTTAATAACAGAAAATATATGCAGATTTTTTTCCCAAAACATTGTAACTACTTACCATCTGAAAATAAGTCCGAAAAATGGGGTTGGTGTCATTTTAATCACATGAGAAAAAAACCCCACTCAAATCGGGTGTTAGAAAGTTATATTAGAAACCCTTCATATGCTTTTTATATTTGTATTACATTCGCATTCTGGGATCTTTATTTTTAAATTATTTATATAGTATTACATATGATTTTATAGTAAATTGATTGCATGTTGAATTATTCTTTTTTTAAGATTTTATTTATTTATTTATTTATTTATTTATTTATTTATTCATGAGAGTCACAGAGAGAGAGAGAGAGACAGAGAGACAGAGAGAGAGGAAAAGCAGCTCCAGCAAGGTGCCCGACATGGGCTCAATCCCGGTCTCCAAGGATCACACCTTGGGCTAAAGGCAGCACTAAGCTGCTGAGCCATCCAAGCTGCTGAATTATTCTTTATTTTATTTGTTTTCTTCAAATTTGTGGGAAAAATTAATGTTAACTGTGGGGTTTACTTTTTTTGCCTCAATAAAAGTTGGAGTAATAGCTTCCACTAATGCCAGTGTCAGTATAAATCAAATACTACATGATCCCTAGCTTCCTAGCCTGTGTACAGCATAAAAGCTATCATGATTGTTCTTTGATTTTTCTAGGTTATAGCTTAACTCTTTCATCAAACTTTAAATTCCCAGAGGCAAGGACCATATTATATTTGCTTGCCTTTTTCTTCTGCACTTCCATCTACCTCAAAATACCCAATACGCCATGCAATTAAACATATGCCAACTTTAAATTCAAGAAGAAAGCTACTCAGACTGCTATAGCGTATTTCTGTCAACGATCACTTCAGTTGCCACAAAAATCAAAGAGAGAGGAGAGAGAGAGAGAGAGAGGAGAGAGAGAGAGAGAGGAGAGAGAGAGAGAGAGAGAGAGAGAGAGAGGAGAGAGAGAGAGAGAGAGAGAGAGAGAGAGAGGAGAGAGAGAGAGAGAGAGAGAGAGAGAGAGAGAGAGAGAGAGAGAGAGAGAGAGAGAGAGAGAGAGGAGAGAGAGAGAGAGAGAGGAGAGAGAGAGAGAGAGAGAGAGGAGAGAGAGAGAGAGAGAGAGAGAGAGAGGAGAGAGAGAGAGAGAGAGAGAGAGAGAGAGAGAGAGAGAGAGAGAGAGAGGAGAGAGAGAGAGAGAGAGAGAGGAGAGAGAGAGAGAGAGAGAGAGAGAGAGAGGAGAGAGAGAGAGAGAGAGAGAGAGAGAGAGAGAGGAGAGAGAGAGAGAGAGAGAGAGGAGAGAGAGAGAGAGAGAGGAGAGAGAGAGAGAGAGAGAGGAGAGAGAGAGAGAGAGAGAGAGAGAGAGAGGAGAGAGAGAGAGAGAGAGAAAAGACAACCTACAGAATGGGAGAAGATATTTGGAAGTGACATATCAGATAAAGGGCTAGTATCCAAAATCTGTAAAGAACTTATTAAACTCAACAGCAAAGAAACAAACAATCCAATCATGAAATGGGCAAACGACATGAACAGAAATCTCGCAGAGGAAGACATAGACATGACCAACAAGCACATGAGAAAATGCTCCGCATCACTTGCCATCAGGGAAATACAAATCAAAACCACAATGAGATACCACCTCACACCAGTGAGAATGGGGAAAATTAACAAGGCAGGAAACAACAGATGTTGGAGAGGATGTGGAGAAAGGGGAACCCTTGTGCACTGTTGGTAGGAATGTGAACTGGTGCAGCCACTCTGGAAAACTGTGTGGAGGTTCCTCAAAGACTTGAAAATGGAGCTACCCTGTGACATAGCAATTGCACTGCTGGGGATTTACCCTAAAGATACAGATGCAGTGAAATGGCAGGACACCTGCACCCCGATGTTTATAGCAGCAATGTCCACAATAGACAAACTGTGGAGGGAGCCTCAGTGTCCATCGACAGATGAATGAATAAAGAAGATGTGGTCTGTATATACAGTGGAATATTCCTCAGCCATTAGAAACAACAAATACCCACCATTTGCTTCAATGTGGATAGAACTGGAGGATATTATGCTGAGTGAAGTAAGTCAATCAGTAAAGGACAAACATTGTATGGTCTCATTCATTTGGGGAATATAAAAAATAGTGAAAGGGAATAAAGGGGAAAGGAGAGAAAATGAGTGGGAAATATCAGTGAGGGAGACAGAACATGAGAGACTCCTAACTCTGGGAAACAAACAAGGGGTAGTGGAAGGGGAGGTGGGCGGGGGGATGGGGTGACTGGGTAATGGGCACTGAGGCGGGCACTTGACGGGATGAGCACTGGGTGTTATGCTATATGTTGGCAAATCGAACTTCAATAAAAAATACACAAAAAAACCCAAAACAAAGCATAGAGTGGAAGGGGAGGTGGGCGGGGGGATGGGGTGACTGGGTAATGGGCACTGAGGCGGGCACTTGACGGGATGAGCACTGGGTGTTATGCTATATGTTGGCAAATCGAACTTCAATAAAAAATACACAAAAAAAACCCAAAACAAAGCATAGAGTCTAGTGAAGAAGACAGACATTTAATTGGATAATGCTGAGAAAATGTTAATAGCTCAGATCTTAAGTTATAATTGTTTTCTGCTGTTTTCTGTTATGTATGCTTGGATAGAGAGATTGGATATGAGGACCAGCCCTTAATTCTGGAGTATGTACCTAAGCATGTATACCTTGAAATCTGAGCTGTTTAGCCTCATAGTAACCCCAGGAGTTAGTGGGCAGCTGCTGTATGAATCTCCACCATTGCCCTATGTAAAAAGGTGAGCAGAGACAAAGGAATTTCACGGCAGCTTTGAGGTTTTATCAGTTACATGACTGTATAACGAGTTACTCAAAATGTATAGCTTGAAAGAATAGTTACATATTTATCATGGTTTCTATGATTTTAGAAGGATTTTGGAAAGATTGAGGGGCAATTCTTCATTTGAGTATTTCATGACAGAGGTTAGGAAGCTGCAGTCATCTAGAAGCTTGACTGAGGCTGGAAGATTCACTTCTAATATGGTTTAATTATGTGACTAGCAAGTGGTTGTTGGTGCTGGGCCTCCTTTCTTCTCTATTTGGGACTCTCCACAGGACCGTTTGAGTGTGGAGACTAGCTTTCCCAAGAGTGAGCTACCTAAGAGGCCAAGGGGGAAGCTGTGTTCCTCTTTATGATCTAGCTTCAGAAGTTACACATATTGACACTGTCACCATATCATAATGATCAACTAGGGTCAGCCATAACTCAGTATGAGAAGGGATTTTATAAGGGTGTGAATACCCCAATGAGGGTGTGCTTCATGGAGGACCATCTTAGTGACAACCCCTGACTACCTCCTGGCAGGACATCTTTTTCTCCAATAATGAAATTACATAGGTGAGTTGATTGAAGTGATACATCTTTTAAATGAAGCTTCAACACTTTTAAATTCAGACGCTTCTTTGTTAACTTTTTGCTGCAGACATTAGGGCAAATAAAGAAGCAACTGCTGGCATTCATTCATATATTAGAGGGCCACATACAGCATACAGCATTCAATTGATTACCCAGGGAAATGGGATGCAAATGCTTTTTATTAAACCTTAGACACATAAACCACTTAAAAGTGTTTTATCGTAACCTCAGTAACATCTATAGTCTGCTTTCTATTCCCTTAAGTGATTCACTTTATTTCTTGGGTATAGAATTTACACTACATTGGACAGTTCTCAGTAAGTTACTTTTGTGAAAGTGAAATATGTTTCTTTTGTGAAAGCAAAATGAATATATTTCCCTGGGACTTCATGAGATAAGGTTTTGGAGTATATCACAAATGCCATCATTTTTGTAGGGAAACCTTTTATCTGTAATGGCATGGTGATGGCTTATTGTGAGCATCCCAAATGTTACATCCACCAAGAAAAAAAAAATCTAATGCTGCATAGAGTACACTTACACCGCCTGTCGTGGAGTAGTGACTAAGTGAATCAATCGCAGTTCCACTGAGTACTCAGGTCACCTTAAAAATGTTTGAGTTGGTGGTTACTCCATGATGAGGATAATTTTAGGTATGCACATGTTTCTGTATCACACTCTAAGCTCATAAAAAGTATTTATTTTGGGCTAGGACCTTTATAAGGGGAAGCAAATTTCTAACTGTGAACTTAACTGCCTGGAGTAGCAGAGAGCCTTTTTGAATTGTACTTTCTCATATAAACTACATAATACTTATAGTCCTAAGATAGTCCTAAGAACAAGTATATTCTCATCATTATAATTCAAGGAATAGTCTTCAAAAACATAAAAAAAATGTGTTATATAATATAATAATATATAATATATGAGAATAGGAAATTTAAACAAAATTTAAAATTTAAATTTAAACATGAGTTCAAGTTACAACAATAATAGAACGCAAAGTATATTAGAAACTTTTGAAAATATATAGTAATTTTCCTGACAAGTAAATCTAAAAAATATACCTTTCAACATCATACTGACTATATAGAAAAACTTTAAAAGGCTTCCAAGTAAGCTTTGTTTCATGTATCACATAGCTTTAGATATATATTAGTATCCAAATTACTATATAATCATCATATATGAAAAATACATATGGCTTAGTGAATAACTAACATTCTCTTATCTGAGTTACCAGTATATTCAGTTTTTCTAATAGGATACCTGCAAGTATTTTTAAAGGATTTTCTAAGTAGTAGTAGTAAAGCTGATTATTAGCTGTTTTTCAGGAGAAAACATGGTTTTTGTGATGTTCCTGAAGTTACAATACTATTTTAAGTAAAGTGTGTGTGTGTGTATATGTATGTGTGTGTGTGTGTATATATATATATACACACATATATATTATATGTGTGTGTGTGTGTATCCCCAAATAAATGGAGTAGATAAAAATCCTTACTCTCACCACAATGCCACATTGAATGCCTATGTTGCCTATATCTACATTAGGAATTTCATGAAGATTGTCTAGATTCTACATTATGACATTTCCAGTTTAGTGTGAGTTGATACTATCATGTAGGAGTAAATAAGATCGTATATGTAAAGGTTTATCTTTATTGTTCTATTGATGGATTCACATTCACAGATTTAGTATGAAGCTTAGAATATCTTTTTTGTATTCTAAGAATTTCGTAGCCCTTCCTAGCATCAGCTGGTTATCTAGTTCACCTTAAATGGTGATGGATAATCCTGCTCCAGCAGTCTCCTGGTTACTGGAGCCAGCTTGAGTAGAAGAATTCATGTGAAACACACAGTCAGAGTTTGATACACCCTTCATGGGATTGCTGCCTGTTGAAACCTTTACCCTTGAAGTGCTCGAGATTCTGGATCAGGGACAGTCAGAGAAAGCTCAGTAAGAAGTCTGAGTTTGATATGATCCCAGCTATTGAAGCCAAATATCTGTTGTGGTATGTTTAACTCTCTTCCAAAGTGTATTTGTAAGTACAAATAACTTTATAGGTTAAGAGAAATGCAGAGCAAATTTTCCTTAGAATTCTATTTTGGCAATGATGGATTGAGTCTCAAATATATAGAATAGTATTGCAAGGAGGTCTATGGCATCAGTGTAGCATTAGGCATTAGGCCAAGCTAAAGGCTTAGAAATAGCAACTGTATCTGCCTCATTACATGACTGCAAATGTTGGACTTGGCAAACCCAAATGTTCTATGGGCCTCAATAGTTTGCCTTTGTCACTGTAAATGTAGTATACATTATAGTACTGTAAGTAGCAGCACGTAATCTCCTTAGAACAAGACCATGCATCCACTGGACTGGATTTGAGTGAGAGGAGGATTATTTTAAGACATACAGTCAGCTGTAATGGAGTCATTGTACAGAAATGAGTGGTCACCCTCAATGAACAAAATGATAGGAGATGAAGAACCCCAAACTGCTGAAAGCAAGAGGAGCTCCTCTGAGCTACTGGAAAGGCTATGTATGGTCTCAAAGACTAGACTGTGAGGTACAGTGGTATGAACATCATTATCTGTGAATTCTGACTATTGTCAGATAGTCAGACCCAGCTGCAGAGAAGATACTGTGGCACATAAAAATGCAAGCAACAAATACATGAAAGCATATTTTGTAAAAGAAATTAGGTATATTACTTATCTTCTGCTGGGTCAGCAATGAAAGAGATCATACAACAAAAAAATTGGGTACTAATCAATAGCATCCAAAATTTAAAAAAAATATGAAATGGCAGCATTAAGAAAAGTGAAAGATGTTACATGCATGGAATACTATTGTGAAGATATACAGACTACCTGAAATCCATAATCCTAGTCAAATGTACTATTTAAATTCTAGAGTTGTCAATATTTATTCACAGGAAAAAAATGTAATGTATTGACGTTTTAGAAACGATACACTAATCTTAGGTTGGCCCTAACCTAAGACTTTTTACAAGCATGGAGAAAATGGTGAACCTTGCTCCATTCCATGCTCCCAGGCAGGATATCAGGAAAGCTATATGAAGGGAGCCTGGATGTGGTGCCATGTGGTGGCCTGGCTGTCAGTTACACACAGTAAGAAAATGATCTTCCATAATAAGCTCATATTGCAGATTTTGAAGCCCACCCGAAATAACTGTCTAAATGTTTTTAGTTCTACATCTGTGCCCAACTAAAACAATTTTTCATGAGTTAACAGTGAAGTTTTATTGGAATATCCTTGGAATTCTAACATTTTAAAAAGGGAATTAATAAATCCAATATTTAGAATTAGAAAGAGATGCCTATGGTGTTTATTAAATATTGGATTTATGTTGATAATAATCTCTGCTTCTTAATTCTTCCTCAACAGTCTAGTTCTTCTATAACTTCTATTTTTGTAGAATTGTATACTCTATGCCGTACAATTTTTTACTATCTCTACCATAAAAACAGCATTAAAATTTATTCTTAAGAATTTTTTTCGGGGGATCCCTGGGTGGTGCAGCGGTTTGGCGCCTGCCTTTGGCCCAGGGCGCGATCCTGGAGACCCGGGATCGAATCCCACATCAGGCTCCCGGTGCATGGAGCCTGCTTCTCCCTCTGCCTGTGTCTCTGCCTCTCTCTCTCTTTCTGTGACTATCATAAATAAATAAAGAATTTAAAAAAAAAAAAAAAAAAAGAATTTTTTTCGGGCCACCTGGGTGGCTCAGCGGTTAAGCATCTATCTGCCTTTGGTTGAGGGCGTGATCCTTCGGTCCCAGGATCGTTCCGCATCAGGCTCCCTGCATGGAGCCTGCTTCTCCCTCCCTCTCTCTCTCTCTCTCTCTCTCCTTAATAAATAAATAAAATCTTAAAAATAAAAGAAAAATATTTTTAAGAATTTTTTTTCATAGGGACACCTGGGTGGCTCAGCAGTTGAGCATCTGCCTTTGACCCAGGGCATGATCCTGGGGTCTGGGATCGAGTCCCACATCAGGCACCTTGCAGGGAGCCTGCTTCTCTCTCTGCCTATCTCTCTGCCTCTCTCTCCCTGTCTCTGTGTCTCTCATGAATAAATAAATAAAATCTTTAAAAAAAGAATTTTTTCATAAATAATACTAATCCAATGGTTAATATACCCTAGCAATGTAATCCTGCATTTGGCATCTCCATCAAAAAAGGTCAGAACATTTAGAAGAACAAATATAAATGAGATTTTTAAGAAATTTAGGCATGAGAAGATTTTTGCTGTTTTTCACTATTTGAAATGATAGATTTAATTTTTTTAAATGCAACTTTAAAAGCAGAGAGAGTAATCATTAATATTTTAGAATCAGAACCAGATTCTTTCCAACAGATTATATAAGATCTCATTAGATTAAAGAAGTTGGGGCACCTGGGTGGCTCAGTGGTTGAGCATCTGTCTTTGGCTCAGGTTGTGATCCAGGAGTCCTGGATCAAGTTCCACATTGGGCTCCTTGCAAGGAGCCTGCTTCTCCCTCTGCTTCTCCTTCTGCCCATGTCTCTGCCTCTCCGTGTCTCTCATAAATAATACATAAAATCTAAAAAAAAAAAAAAAAAGATTAAAGAAATTTGCAGCATTTATGGGAAACGTACATTTGTGAGATTAGGCCCCCTTTCCATTACCTATCACTTGAGTTAACCAAACATTACCAGTTAATGACAGATTGCTCTTCCAAAGCATTTGTAGTCCTCAAACACAAAGCTCAGAAAAGCAAGTAAGTATAGTCTTACTTTTTTTTTTTTTAAGATTTTATTTATTTATTCATGAGATACACAGAGAGAGGGAGAGAGAGACAGAGACACAGATGTGGGACTCGATCCCAGGTTTCCAGGATCAGGCCCTGGGCTGAAGGCAGAGCTAAGCCACTGAGCCACCCCGGATGCCCTAGTCTTATTCTTTAGAACAAAATGGTCCTAAAAAAATTGATCAAATGGAAAAGAAAAATGGTTGCATTGACCCCGTGACTACATAGTACTGCCATTTTATTTTCAGTAAATAAGCCAGCACAACAATATTTCTTTGAAGCATATGTGTTTCTTTCAAGTAGTAAAGGTTCACTTCAGCAAGTTCCTGGCTTCTGTGTAATGTGGGGACTCGGGCAGCATCCTGAGGTGTCTCCCTTTCAACTCAGGGTCCTAATGACATTTCTTTTCTGTCACTGGCCCACGATGGGACCTTTATGGATGGGAACCCACCATGGAGGAACATAGTCACCCTAACAACGTGGGTCCACAGGATGTAGTTTCATTTAATTCTTTCAACAGAACTTTGGAAACATTAGTCAATAAAAGACATGATAGCAGCTTTCTGCCTGGCATCCCCGGTAACACTGGGCCTCTTTACATTGTTATAAGCAGAAGGTGTCAGGGATGTGGCTTTCCGTAGTGAGAGGTGATCTCATGAGACTAGAGGGATATAAGGTCAAATTCCAGTGCAGAGAAAGACTATAATAAATCTACGCAGGGGACTGTTACTTTAGGTAGCATGAAGAACTGTGTAGGAAGTTCAGAAAATGAAGTTTGTTTGGGTTTGTTGTTGAGTAGCAGGAAAAGCTTTGGAATCACACAGGCCTGTGTGAACGCCAGCATTACCACTTACTAGCAGAATGATATTGGGTAAGTTATTTATCTTCCCAGAGATTCTGTTTCCTAATTTGTAAATTGTGGATAATAATACCTAGCTTATCCAGTCATGAGGGAGTCTTTTACTTTGCAGTTACCTTTGGACCCTGAGTCAAAGATTCTAGGGTGAGGCTCAGAGCAACTGCCCTTCACCTTTCTGTGAGCCAGGAGGGGGACGTCCTAGTCCTACATTTATCATTCTTTTTCTTGAGTCGGTGTGGGGGGGCCCTCTGGCCTTTCTTGTCAGCACAGAAATGTCACTGGGGACTCCTAATTGCAATAAAAATTGAGAATGGCCACTGGAACTTTCCTTGTATGGGGTATCTTGAGAACCCGGACAACAGAGCCTGGAGAGGTAGGCTATATGGCAGCTTTTGGGTGCCTTGTCCAGGTGCCTGAGCCTAGCCCTGTGCTGCCCAGCACTGCCCTCTCCTTTGCTCCCATCACCCAGAAACCTAGCTCGTTACCATTGTATCCACTGTATTCCCCTGGGCCAGTTCAAAGCACATTTTCATTAAAGAACTAACATAAATACATTCTAAAATAGTACTCCAGTCACTGTGAGTTACATGGATCTTCCTAAATTCTCTGCTTTACAGAGAATATAATATAAAAAACAAAAATTCTTATGTTCTGAGTCCATCTCCCCCACTGGACTAAGTGTTCTAGAAGGGGCTTGTTTATCACATCCACTGCTGTGCTCAACACTCAGAGAAAGTCTGGCGTAGAACTGCCTGGACTGAGTACTTTTGGAGAAATGAATGAGAATTCATCCACTAAGCCAGGGACCAGTCTTGAATGACTTTTCCTCCCATACAGGTTTACACCTGACTCATTCTTCTGTGCTATTCCTGGCAATCAAATTAAGACGTAGCATTCTGAAGATACTTAGCGCGCATTTCAGATGCCATGCTTGTAGAGCTTTCATGATAAAATGTGCTATTGATTTAACTTTTAAGTCTACAGTTCATGCCTTGGGCTTTGTGGTAGACACTTTGGCTCATAAGCTTAGGGACTATTTGAAGACATAAAAGCTTTGGGTGTGTGTGTGTGTGTGTGTGTGTGTGTGTGAGAGAGAGAGAGAGAGAGAGAGAGAGAGAGAGAGAGAGAGAAACAGATAGTGGGAAGTTATAAGAACATTAAATCATTAATTTTATATTCTTCTTACCTCTGTCAATTCTTCTGTGTGAATCATGATAACATTTGTACTATTTTTCTCATGATAAAGTTAGTGGATTTGTGTTTATGAACTGAGCTCCAGAAATATCGCTAAGGAAAAAATAACCTTTCATTTAGAATGATAACCTGTAGCATAAGTAATTATCACAGATTTCCAATAAAAAGTAGGTTGGGAAAATAAACATATAATAAAGTTTGCTGTTTATTTTTTTAATTCTCAATTTCTGGATTTTCAGTTCATATTGTTCTTTATGTACTTAAAAATTTTTCTTTTATTTCATTCATACCATCCTTTTAAAACTTTTCTTTTTGGGTTATTTTATAATGTACACAGCAGTATACTCATGTGTAACTTATCAGTAAATAAACAACCTGAACTTGAGTGCTTGCCCAAATATACATTTTTAAAAAGTTTTATTTATTTATCTTTAAATAATCTCCACACTCAGTGTGGGGCTCGAATCATGACCCCCCAGATCAAGAGTCATATGCTCTTCTGACTGAGTCAACCAGGTGTTCCTGAAGACTTTGTTTAAATTCCAGTGCAGTTAACATGTAGTGTAATATTAGTTTGAGGTGTACAATGTAGTAGTTCAACACTTCCATACAACACCTGGTGCTCATCACAACAAGTGCACTCCTTCATCCCCATCATCTATGTCCTCTATCCCCCAACTCACCTCCCTTCTGATGACCATTAGTGTGTTCTCTAGAGTTAAGAGCCTGTTTCTTGGTTTGCCTCTCTCTCATTTTCCCCCCTAACTCATTTGTTTCTTAAATTCCACAACATGAGTGAAATCATGTTATTTCTCTTTCTCTGACTGATTTATTTCACTTAGCTCCATCCATGTCCCGGCAAGTGGCAAGATTTCATTATTTTTTTAAGGCTAATAGTCCACTGTATATAAATACCACATCCTCCTTGTCCATTCATTGAGAGACACGTGGGCTGTTTCCATAACTTGGCTATTGTAGATAATGCTGCTATAAACATTGGGGTGCATATATCCCTTGCAATCATTATTTTTGTATCCTTTAGGTAAATACCTAGTAGCCCAATTGATGGATCATAAAATAGTTCTATTTTTAACTTTTTGTAGTACGTCCATAATGTTTTCTAGAGTGGCTACACCCAGTTTGCATTCCCAGCAACAGTGCAAGAGCATTCCCCTTTCTCCACATCCTTACCAACACCTGCTGTTTCTTGTGTTGTTGATTTTAGCCATTCTGATAGGTGTGAGGTGATATCTCATTGTGGTTTTGATTTTCATTTCCCTGATGATGAGTGATGTTGAGCATCTTTTCATGTGTCTGTTAGCATCTTTATGTCTTGTTTGGAAAAAGGTCTATTCATGTCTTCTGCCCATTTTAAATTGGATTATTTTTTGAGGGGGCGTTGAGTTTTTTAAGTTATATATTTTATAGGCTAATCTTTCATCAAATAGGTCATTTGAAAATATCTTCTCCCATTTTGTAGATTGCATTTTAGTTTGTTGGTTGTTTCCTTTACTGAGCAGACACCTTTTCTTTTGATGAAGTTCCAATAATTTAGTTTTGCTTTTGTTTCCCTGACCTCTGGAAACATACCTAGAAAAATGTTGCTATGACTGATGCCAGAGAAATTACTGCTTGTGCTCTCTTTTATGGTTATGGGTCTCACATTTAGGACTTTAATCCATTTGAGTTTATTTTTGTGTATGGTGTAAGAAAATGGTCCAGTTTCATTCTTTGGCATGTAGGTGTCCAGTTTATCCAAAACCATTTGTTTAAGAGGCTGTCTTCAAATGGACATTTTAATAACATTCCTAATCATGAACACAAGGTAAAAGGCACTTATGTCATTTAGAAAAGACATGACTTCTTCCCTGGAGAAATAATGTAATATAATATTATCATACTTACATATTCTGTATTTATTTGAGAGTAATTTTATCCAGTATATGTCTGCTAAATAGCAAAAATACTCCCACACAAAAAAAAAAAAGTTGAGTTTGAGTTTAGAACTCTAAAATAGTACCTTGACTTTGACTAGAATCTCAGTATAATCTGCATCTGTCCCTCTTTTTTTCTTAAAGATTTTATTTATTTATTTGAGAGAGAGACAGAGAGAGGAGTGGGGGGGGGGGGTGGCGAGGAGCAGAGGGAGAGGGACAAGAAGACTGCTAAATGCAGAGCCCAATATGGAGCTCCATGTAGAGCTCAACCCCACAACCTTGAGATCATGACCTGAACCAGAATCAAGGGTTAGACGCTTCACCAACTGAACCACCACCCAGGGGCCCCTGCATCTGTCTTAATCTCTCTGTCTCTGTCTCTGTCTCTCTCTCACACACACACATACACACACACATCATGCAGACAGACTGGGGAGGAGCATTGGACAGACATGGGGGTTAGGGCAGTCTCATGGGTGCCAGCTTAACAATAGGCACAAGAGTGTTCTAGAAGCACAGAGGACATTTAGCACAGCCTAAGATGTGAAGGGGAATTGCCAGAAGAATGGACTGAGAGAGAGAAGCCACTTCTCAAAAGCACTAGTGCAGTTTCAGTGTTTTCATTTTGTGGCAGGAACACAGGCTGCAAAACATTAGGTGAAAATATTTAATTCACATAAGATTTATTTGCAGATTAAAAAAAAAACTACCTGTAGAGGCTTGTTTTTTTGTTTTTGCTTTTGATTTGTTTTTGTTCCTTTACTAGGATTTAATTTATTTAAGGCAGGCAAATATTTATGCTTGAGAGTCACCAGGATATAGTTATCAAATATTTATATGTATACTACATCTTCGTGGGATACATTTTAAAATAAAAATTCAGTCAGTAGATTAAAGTTGCAATTTACAGAATTATTTCCCTGTATTGTATGAGACCTGTCCTTCTCAATAGGATACAAGGAACCATTTCTATTTTTACTTATCTTTATATAAAAATTTAAGATTTTTTTAAAGAAACTTTTGAATCTCAAACTTGCTTTTTTTAGTGAGAAAAACTGAGTAAAATCCAAGTTTGTTTTTAAAAGATTAGAAACAATTTTCTTCTGTTCAGAAAACAGGATATTGTTTTCCCAAAGATATCTATGAAAGACAAAAAGGCAGGGATGGGGCTCTGGGAAGAAAGCAAGTAATAAGCTCTCCTTCCTTCCCCATCATGTCTGCATGAAGCTTGGTAATGAGCATAGGAAGGCTGGTGCCGTAGACTGTCTTGTGAAGATGAGAAAGAGGGAGAGGGGGAGGAACATGCTGGAAAAGTGTGCAGGAGAGTTACTTATGCGCTGTGGTGTCACATTTGATGTTTGGGATGAGTCAAATCTCACAGATGTTCTCCTCCTCAGGATAACGGAGCTTATCAAAGAGAGCAGTAAAAAGTTACTGCAATTAGCTCTAAGAGCCATTAGTGATATTATCAGGTTTGATGATTATTAATAAGCAATTGAGAAGGATTTTTTTTGCCCTTC
This sequence comes from Vulpes lagopus, assembly GCF_018345385.1. Lineage (NCBI taxonomy): Eukaryota > Metazoa > Chordata > Mammalia > Carnivora > Canidae > Vulpes > Vulpes lagopus. Next base: position 108,044,871 of record NC_054825.1, on the reverse strand, counting down.
TGTTTATGTATGATTGTCCTCTTTTTTAGTACTGGAATTTTTAGCTTATATAAACACTGATGAATGGTTATCGTTTTATTTAATGATATGGAGGGGAGACTCATGTCGCAGATAACTGGTGTGTTTCTGTGATTTCAGAAAAGTGGCATGTAAACCTATCGGCATTGAAGGCTAGACACTTAGTTTATTATTCAGTTCTGGAGGGAAAGGCAGAGCTAATCCATATTACACTTTCACGTCAATTCTGTCTTCGTGCATCTCTATGGCATTTCAGTCATTTGCCAAATAATTAGCATGGAACTGTGCTTTCTCATTACAGAGACAGGCTAGGCGGAGGGAAGGAGATGGGGGAGCAGGGAGAATAGCATGTCCAGAAATATTTATAACCTCGCTATGATAGAAACAAGGATGCCTTGATGATAATATTAGAACAAGTAGTGGAAAAGAGGAGAAAGTAGAGCATTTTAGTAGAAAATAGAAACTTCATAACTATTCAGTGTTGTAATCCTGTCTCCAGTACCTACTCTACTTTTCTAAACAGATTTGTCCTCTTGAGCCTCATTCTTCTCATCTGTGAAATGGGAAAAAAAAATGATACCTGCCATAATGGGTAGTTTTAGGTAATGCAGCCTGTCCCACATCTTTCCTGGTATTATTATATTTTCCCCATGCTTCCATCATTTAATTGTTTCTTCAGGAAATGTATATAATTGGAATTCTATTCCTCTTTAACAGTTGTCCTTTTATGAGATTAATGTGGGTTCATCTGATTTTAAGGATTTGCTTGTTTTGGCTCCTGTTGATGGTCAATTGTTAGCATCGGGGGTGCTTGTTTATCACTTGGCCTTATTTACAACTCTTAAAATGGGGAAAATGATACAAATTATAGGCTAGAATAAAAAATGATTTTTTAAAAGATTTTATTTATTTATTCATGAGAGAGACACACACACACACATACACACAGAGAGAGAGAGAGAGAGAGAGAGAGGCAGAGACACAGGCAGGGAGCCGGATGTGGGACTCCATCCTGGGACTCCAGGATCAGGCCCTGGGCTGAAGGCAACGCTAAATCACTGAGCCACCCAAGCTGCCCTAAAAATCCATTTTTAATTCCAAGGATCAAACTCAACTAAAACCTTAAAAACATTGCCACTTTTTCGAAGGTAAGATATCCTAGGCTGTTGGGCCAATAAGACGCTAAGCATGATACATTGTTCCAGGAGGTCTGCACGTGTGTCTCCTTATAGATCATGCGGTTCTCCTGTGTTGTGAGGTAAAAATGAAAAAGCTCTGTTGCTGAATGCGGTGAGTTGTAACCTGGGTTTCTATCTGAAGTCTACTAATGTCTTGTTGAAAATAGAGCAGTGTATGAATTATCAGTGTAGAATAGCAGTGGATTGGTGAATCCATACTTCCTTCCATCTGGCTGCTTGTTAGCACTAAAGTTCTGACTTTAATAAAAGCAAAAAATGATAGAATGGTAGTGCTTAATGGTAAGTAAGTAAATAAGTAAGTAAATAAATAAATTTACACACACATTATATATATATAAATAAAATCTTTTTTACCTAAGATATATAGGGAGGTAGGGTTGGGAGCATCTACTGTGGTCTTTCTTGTGAGAGTATTGTGGTGTATGATATTTAAGGATCATTTATGATATTTAAGGATATACAATAGGAACATGATAAGTAGAAACATCTTTTTTGTTCCACAGATGGGATTTTAAGTTGCCATAATTATAATGGGTGTATAAATGGATGTAATTATATTACAGGCAAGTTCACTTTGGAGGTCACAGTGAATTGCTTACTAAAAGTATCACTTAGAAAAGGAGAGTAGAAGGTAATAGGCAGCTGCCAGTTAATCTAAAAAATGCGAATTAAGTGAGGGAATTTAGGACATAGAAGAAAACGTGAGGGGAAAAGGGCAACAACAGTTACAGAAATATAATTGAACAGGAGGGTGAATTGCTATTTACCGCTGCCTGTTAGGGGCATGGGTAGGGAAATGGGGAGTGAGCACATCGCAAAACAGGAGGGCACATTTCCCAACAGAGGTGATGATGCCCGAACACTGTCCATCAGAGGAAGTGCAGTGAGCCAGGCTAGGGGAGGGTGAGCAGGACCTGAAGGCAGGGAATCAAAAATGCAAGTCATTGGGAACCATAAGGCCATTCTGGTTGCTGGGGGTGCCTGCTTGGATGTTGCAGCCACTCTAAGAAAGGAAGCTTGTGCAGGTGGCCAGGAAGACTGCCCGCGGGCGGGATGATACGACTCATAAACACCTACCTGATTTGTGTGTGCGATAAGTGTCTGTGTCTAATACCTCCCACACACTGAGGGTGACCATGCTATATTATTGACGAGTGAAAACAATGCTGCAATGCTAAATTATTGACGAGTGAAAACAATGCCATTGGAAGTTTTATCCTCCTTATTTTACAGTAGAGACAGCTTCCGCTTAGAGAAGTTTATTCCTTCAGGTGCATATCTGGCAAGTGACAGAGATAGGATTTCAGTGGCTGTTTTCAAGTCCAAAGTTACTGCTCTTGCCACTGCACTGCACTACCTGTCCGGTGTTTCTGTGCAAAACAAATTGGGTTTTTGGGAAATAGTTTTAGTGACAGGAGCGAAAAGTGCACTAGAAAATAAAAAGCCATAAGCTTGGGAGCAGGTCATGAGGGCTGTTAGTGCTATGGTTAGAGATCCTAGCTTTGCGGGTAATGCAGCCTTCTGGATAATGCTCCCTTCATGCTTCCAGCCCTGGGGCAGACTGACTAACTTGAAAGAGTAGATTGAAACAGAAGGAGAGAGTGGAGGGAGGGAGACACATTGGGAGGTTATTGTGATTACCAGGAGAGATGCGGAGGTGATACCTGGTCATACCAAGACACCAGCACAGATGGAGAGACGGGCAGGTTTGGGAGATGTTCAGGAGTGAGACCAGCCGAATCTGGTGACATGGTTGATGCAGAGAAGGGTGTAGGGAAGATGAGAAGGTGGAGAAACGAGATGTGAGCTGCAGAAGGAGGGTGGGAAGAGTGGATGGGGTGTCTCAGGGTATGTCTGAGTAGAAGCATGTGGTGGTGGTGGCGTTGGGCAGGTGGGAGGTTCACTTAAAAGACAGGGAGGGGACAAAGAGTTTTCTACCCCTGAGCTTTATTTTACTTACCCATGTTTTAAACTTATTGCCAGGATATGCCTTTCTTTTCCTAAGTGAATAATGAACATTTGCTTTTCTCTGTGGTAATACTGGTACTCCTGTATTCAGAACTTTGTGCTCCTTAGAGAAATTTCTTCATAAAGTGATGACATGTCATATGATAATGTTATCATTATACCTTATTTTGAATTTACTTACCCTAATAAATCACATCAACATTTATTTCACTATTTACTACACAAAATGCCAAATTACATATTCTATTAGATGAAATATAAACCAAGTGTACCCAATAAAGTGCAGAATATGGCAACATAATTTTAAAAGATGCTGCAGGGGATCCCTGGGTGGCGCAGCAGTTTGGCGCCTGCCTTTGGCCCAGGGCGCGATCCTGGAGACCCGGGATCGAGTCCCACGTCGGGCTCCCGGTGCATGGAGCCTGTTTCTCCCCCTGCCTGTGTCTCTGCCTCTCTCTCTCTCTCTCTGTGACTATCATAAATAAATAAAAGTTAAAAAAAAAAATTAAAAGATGCTGCATTCCAGTCCAATGTACTGGTGGGTATCTTATACTCTATTTATCTCTGGATATTGAATTGTTTTGACAGCTTGTATGCACAAGTGAGTCCTGCAGGGTTTCTTCTTAAAGTAAAGCTCCCAGACATGGTCTCGCTCAGATTGCAACAACACGTTCACTTCAGAATGAAGCTCATCTGCCCAGGATCACTAATCTGAAGACCTGGCCACCTAAGAAGAAGTCTTTCTGAGATAAACACAGATATTGTATGATGAAACTGTGTGGAATCCAAATGCTTCTTTACATAAGTGTGTTTTTGCAAAATGGCTGAAAGTTCATTACCTCTTCATACTGTACTGCAGCCATCGTCATGGAAGGTGATGTGCAACTCTGCCGGGAGGCTGGAGGGACCCACTGAGAGCCAGTCCCCCCAGCCTGTTATGGGAACGGTTAGCTGCGGCCTGCTGGATGTGGGTAGCCCGCAGGAAAGTCCTTTCTGAATGGGGGGTGGTGTGGGGTGGAGGAGGATAGGGATCAGAATGGTCTTAGAGAAGAGAGTTAAAGGATTAGCCTGACCCTGTGTGGGAGATTTATTTAGGGACTCAAAGTAAGTAAGATAGTTGAATTAGTATTTATTTAGCTTTGAGGAGTAGAGAAAGAGAAGTCACACCAAATATCCTTCCCTACCCCTTCTAATCTCCTTAATGTACACAGAAAGTAGGGAATGTAATTGCTGAGTACAGCTAAGTTTGCAATTCCTAGCTCAGGGCCTTTCAAAGGCATGATAAATTGAGGACTCCTGCTCATGGTTATAGGATCCATTGGGGAATAGAATTTTAAAGAGTCCTGCAGGGATAAGAAACTTTGGAAGTGGTGGCACCAGCTGTCTTAAGAGCTTGTCCATCTAATGGCTTTCAGATTTTTAATTTTTTAAAAACACCACGTGGTCAAGCAAAACTAGGCTAAGTATAGCTCTGAGACCCCCACACTTGGACTTCTGAGAGAAATGTAAGGAAGACATCTATCTATCTGCTTTGAAATTTGTAAGGAGGAGAGAGGTGAGCAGAGAATAAAGAGTTATGATTTATTTAGGTTCCTTAAATAAATGTCCTGTCAGCTTTTACCTGGGTACTTGAAATATGGGTCCTCACATGATTTCCTGCACATCTACCTACTACCAGGCTTCCATGAAGGCAGTAGCGTCTCCTCTGAGTTTGGCTACATGTGGCCTGGCAGAGACAGACAGGCATCCCCTTCTCGCTCTTATACTTGTGTGTGTCTGAAGAACTGTCTGAGAGTGACCCCAGCAGGCTCCTCCAAGGTTAGGGTATGGGGAGTCTAACAGCCTTAAATCCCTAGTTTTATAAGCAGACCTTCCCCTCAGCATGTTCTGTGTCTTCTTGTAATCAAGTCAGAGCTCCTTTTACAGGTTTTGGGCCTACCAGGTAAAAGGAAGACCGCGTGGACACCATTGTGCGTGGGCACTTGATAACCAGCCTCATTTACCGATTTTATTATCCTGGAAATAGGAGACTAATTATAGCACATGAAAGCTTGAATAATCATGTCTGAAAATAAACTAGGTTAATAGGACTGGGAAATTACTTCTGCTAAAGTTGTTTGCTCTTGCTGCAAATAAGCTTCCGTGGCTTGTAGGTGTTCAGACCCTTAGGGGCCCACCTCATGGGAAATGCACCAAACTGCTTGCTCACGAGTTGCCATGAAGTTGAACAGTCTCCTCTTTGATAGTTATTTTGCCATTTCTCCTGATGATCTTGGTTGGGACTGATAATCGGACCCAGGAAGACTGAGAAGCAGAGAAAGCTACCCTGGCATACCAAATGGATCATTTCACTCAAGAATGGACTGTGGATTCATTTCAGCACTGTCTTTTTTCCCTTCTAATTTCCATCTCTTTTGTATCCTTTCAGTCCATAGGTAGGAAAAGCAAAACCAAAAAACTACAGGTGGATCATCTATTACTTTTTCTCAGCATACATTTATAAATATAGCTTGATTTCATGATGCAGAGAAATGTTTCATTAGAAAGTGCCACGTGTGTGTCTAGATGACAGATGACGAAAGGAATGGATTTTACCCAAAAGGGAATAGGTGATAACCATACTCTGCCCAGGAGAGACTGGGGATTTTCTCGTTTTATTCAAATACATGATGCTTCACTTCCAGCAGACCCCTTTTCCCCTCTTGCCCCCAGACTATCCAGCATTCAGTTGAAATTCCCCAATGTCCCCAAAAACCATTTATAGTTTGGTGTATAAATAGCCAATAAATGTGAAGATTCAAAGGCCAACGCCATTACACATTGGGAATTAGGACACTTCTGATTGATAACTCTTATTCATTCCCCCAAACCCCTAACACCATTGTCTAGTTTACCAGTGTAAATGTTCGAATATGACTTATGTGCCTTCAGGGTGTCTGAACATGATTTTCCTGGTGATGGTGGCTCCTTCTCTAATGAGTTGTGATGAGAAATTTGCCATGTCACTTTTTTCTTGTCTACAAGTATGAATGTAATCAGGGAGCCTATGATGTATGCTGATGCAAGAACACTGCCCAGCATGACTGAGTGAACCAAAGGTACCCTCCTCTTGAGTTTCCACTAGACGCAAAGAGAATTTTGATCTGCTGCACCTGTAGAAGCTGAAAAAGTAAACAGTGGGAGTGGCCCACATCAGGACCCTCAAGTGTGTAGCAAAGAATATCCACTCCCTGGGGTAGAAACTACGGCTTGCTATGGTGTCACTGGCCTGGACCTTTCATGACCACCCAGTCATCCCTAATTATCCATAACTTGGATACGTCTTCTGGGTGTGTTTGTCACAATTTCAGGAAAAGCCTGAGTAGCTATTATGCATTTTGATTTGAGTGTTAGTTAAACTAAGTTACAGGAAGCAGAAATGTACTTCATTGCCTTGGAGGGCCGTGGTTCACAGTATGGATGCTCACTTGGGGAAAGGAGGGAAGAACAGGAAATCATGCTCCCCCTGCCTGCTTCCTGCTAGGATGTATGTATGTCTGGAACATCATTTTTCACTAGTTAGGACTATCTTAGCTTTAGTGGCTCCCTTTAGAAGCAGGTTCTTCATCAAGCTTGTGACTTGGGTTATCACCGTCTCCATTTCTGTGCCTGGACTTCACCTTCCATCTCCTACTTCTTCCTCTCCTCTCTGACCTCATGGTCTTCCCCTACTCTGCACCTGCCTTCTCTCTCCCTCTGTCACTTTCTCTGTCCATCTCTGGGTTTCTGCACTATGTTCCTTGTCTAATGTGTTCAAGTGTTTCACATTCAGACTCTGAGTAAAACCCAGACTCTCTGGTGTAGTAACTCTTCATCTCCCTTAATGGGTGAGGACCTTAGTCCCAGGCTGCTTTTGGCTCAGGTGATGAGTTAGGTTACTCTGTACGAAGAGTAACCAAATGTGCAGCAGGAAGGCACTGTGTTGCTTTTCAGAGAGGGTAGGGGCAGGCATGTGGCAGGGATGACAACAATCAGTCTGGGGCTCCCAGAATCTAAGGATCTATGTCCATGTGTGTAAAATGGGTGACGTAACACAACTTGCCACTCTAGTTTTCTTCCTTTATTTCTTGTAAGTAGGTTGCACTTAACAGTTCCAATTTCTTTTATGGCTAGTTTCAGCATATTTTAGGATAGGCAGAGTAATTAGGAAAAAAATATTCCTTTGTTAACCTAAGAATTTTATCTATTTTTTTTTTAATAGGCAAGTGTTTGTGGTCATTGTCTCATTCAGCAGGATCTTCTATACACTTTGAACTGTACTGGACATTAAGAATAGAAAAATAAGGGCCATCTTGGCAGTTCAGTTGGTTAATTGTCTGCCTTCAGCTCAGGTCATTATCTCAAGGGTCCTGGGATGCAGCCTCATGTGGGGCTCCTTGCTGAGCAGAGAGTCTGCTTCATCTTCTTCTCCCTCTGTCCTCTCCTTCTCCCTCTCTCTGTGTCTCAGATAAATAAATAAAATCTTAAAAAAATAAAATATTTTTAAAAATAATAGAAAAATAAGTGAGACAGAATCTAGCTGATCAAGTAACAAAACATTGCAATATGTGCTAAGTATTAAAATGGAGATGTGAAGAGGAGGCTCTTGATACTCAGAGGTGGGCCTGGGGTACCAGTGAAGCTTTGTAGGGAGACTGGTATTTCATAAGAGCTCTGAGGAAGTATAAATTTCCAGATATGCAGGGAACAGATTAGGGACTTCTACCTTGGAGTTATAGGCCAGATATGAAATTTGAATCCATGTCCACCCAAAGTTATTTACAAAATTATACTTACATGTATATATGTTACATATCTGTATGCATTGTGTGTGTTTGTGTGTGTGTGTGTGTGTGTGTGTGTAGAAGGTCTATAACATCCGATTTTCAATTCTTTTTTTTTAATGATTTATTATTTATTCATGAGAGACATACACAGAGAGAGGCAGAGACATAGGGAGAGGGAGAAGCAGGCTCCCTGTAGGGAGCCTAATACGGGCCTCGATCCCAGGTCCCTGGGATCACGACCTGTGCCAAAGGCAGTTACTCAACCTCTGAGCCACCCAGATGCCCCTGATTTTCAATTTTTATACTAAAAATTTTTCAAACCCACTTTGTAAGTTTTGAGCGCTCTGTTTCTTGCATTTTAATCCCTTTATGAGAAAGGAAGGACAACACATTTGCAACAGGTCATGCTGCTCTGCCAGGGAGCTTATATTCTTTGCACATACAACTACTTACTAGAGAATAAAACAAATAATTCTGTGTAGTATATGGAACATGTGTGTTAAACCACGCCAAGGCTTTTTGTGTAAGTGCTGAATACACAGGAAAATGGACAGAATTAGTTAAAAGTTGGTAAGTGGGCCATCCTACCCCTGCACACATCGCCTCCAGCCCTTCTGTACATACAGTAGCTTCTGGTTACTACCTCTGTCCATCCTTGAAGGTCTGTGAGCACAGCTATATAATAATTTTATTTAGATAGTCTTCCTCCTTTGTCACCAGAAACAAAGGATATGTAACAAAAGTCGCAAAACTGTCAGCACTTCCTACATAGTCTGGCTTTAGTTTCTATTCCCTTCCTCCTCCTTCTCTTTTCAAATCCCAACAAGGATTGCTGATTCACTGAAGTAAAACTATTACACATTTTAGCTTCTAAGTTCGCGAATAAAAAAAAAAAAGAACATCAATTCCAATATTAGAAAAAAAAGTAATTGAGATTGTGATCAGCGTTTAAGAAGAGGTCAGTGATATCAAATAAGAAAGGTCCAAAAAGCACTATTTATTGGCCCACATAGAAAAACTGTGTCTGAAACCACAGTTTATTTACTCAACCAACACAAAAAAATTGTGGCTACTTATTAACCAATAAGCTGTATACTCTTCAAATGGCTACATTTATCTCTGGTTACCCAGCCAGAGTTTTCTCAAAAGAAAACTGATCTTGCAATGAAATTATAAATGAGAGTTCAATGAAAGTAGTATTCCATCACTACTTACACATCGTTTGACTATTTGAATCAGGGATCCCTGGGTGGCGCAGCGGTTTGGCGCCTGCCTTTGGCCCAGGGCGTGATCCTGGAGACCCGGGATCGAATCCCACGTCGGGCTCCCGGTGCATGGAGCCTGCTTCTCCCTCTGCCTGTGTCTCTGCCTCTCTCTCTCTCTCTGTGTGACTATCATAAATAAATAAAAATTAAAAAAAAAAACTTTAAAAAAATATTTTTTTAAAAAATAACTATTTGAATCATTATTTTTTCAAAATATAGTTATTTCAAAAATGCTATAGTGTTATTTCAAAATATACTGTTCTTCAAGTGTCATTAGCTGTCACTAGGTAAACATACTTTCTCCTGACTATGTTAGTTTCTTAGGATCTATTAATTATGCCTACTGATAGATAAGGAAATTGACCTGGGGGGGAGGAAGTCTGATAAAAGTATATGATTTATGTAGGGATGATTCCCTATTCCTATAATAGCAACCAAATAAACAAAATTAGCATATGGTTTAACATAGTACTTGTGCTGCTCGGATTTCTTGCTTCTTTCTAAAACTATTCTTTAAGGCAGTGTAATGAAGGAAACATCATGAGCTTTAGTGTCAACCAGACCAGATTTCAAATTCTCCTTCCAAAACCTTTTCTTTTCTTTTTTTTTTTTTTTAAGATTTATTTATTCATGAGAAACAGATAGAGAGAGAGAAGGGCTGAGGCACAGGCAGAGGGAGAAGCAGGCTCCAGGCAGGGAGCCTGATGTGGGACTCGATCCCGGGACTACAGGATCATGCCCTGGGCTGAAGGCAGGCGCTAAACCACTGAGCCACCCAGGGATTCCCCCCAAAACCTTTTCAAATGTGATTTTTATTCTTATAAGGGGGGATAATGATAACTGTTTTCCAGATTTGTGAGGATTAAATGTGTAACATATGTGCGTGAACTCAGCCCAATGAATGGAACACAGTGGGCACTCAATAAATGAGTGTCCCAGAGTCTACAGGGACAAATTTCTAGATGTTTACTGATGTCGCTGGCCTAGAGACTTGCTTGCAAATTGGAAATTAAGAAATAATGAACCGCTTGCAGAGTCATAGGCACTTGGCACTGGCCGCAGCCAAATCTTTAGCCAAAGATTTTCACTGGCCCCAAAAGATATGAAATCTGTCATCCTAGTTTCTTCTCATAGCTGTGCTAGGTCAATAAACTGAAGGACAGAAAAGAAGAAAATGAAGTAAGGAAGCCAGCATGTCCTTCAGGAGGGCAGCAGAAGACTGCAGCATTTCCCCAGGCATGGGGGGCAGGTAGTAGGGTGGTGCGTACCTGGGTGGGTTATCTGAGAGCAACGGGCACCATGGCCAGACCCCCGTCAAGAAAGTGCTAGATCGGGGATCCCTGGGTGGCTCAGGGGATCCCTGGGTGGCTCAGCGGTTTGGCGCCTGCCTTTGGCCCAGGGCGCAATCTTGGAGTCCCAGGATCGAGTCCCACGTCGGGCTCCCGGCATGGAGCCTGGTTCTCCCTCCTCCTGTATCTCTGCTTCTCTTTCTATGTCTATCATAAATAAATAAATAAATCTTAAAAAAAAAAAAAAAAAGAAAGTGCTAGATCGAAACACTCCACCCCATCAGTGGTGCCCTTCTCACATCTGCACACCAGCAAGCTCACTTGTTTAGCAGTGGGGGTTTTCAAGAGTCTGTGGAGCTGCTGTGTTTGAGGAAGGCAGGGAGGGCCTGATTTTTAAGAAGGGAAAGTGAACAAATTATGACATGCTAAAGCTCAGTCACCTGCCCTGTTGGCAGCACAAAACTGGGGGCAGAGCACAGGGAGGGGTGAGGACACTGGGGAGCAAAGTTCCAGGGGGAAGGGGTGCTACAGGTGGCAGTAGCCGAGTGCAGCTGTGTGCTTACTGCATGCCGGATGACACTTTAACTGGGTCCTTTGAGCTGGTCTTCACAGCCACCTAGGAGGTAAGAAATAGTATTATTCTCATTTTCACAAATGAGAACAGTGAGGTCAGCGAGGCTAAGGAACTTGTATGGAAGGTTCCACCATCAGTCAGTGAGAGAGCCAGGGTCCATATCCTCTCATTATGACTCTGGAATTCAGCTCAGGTAGCTCGTTCAGGGGGAGTCCTGGATGTACTGGCAGTCAGAACTCACAAAGCTACGTGAAATCGGCTCTGAGTCACCAAGGGACACGCATGATTAACAGCACCTGGTCACCGAACTGCTTCCTAACCAAGACAGTTCCCGTTACCTGCAGGGTGTTGGTTTGTTGAATGAGCATTTGGTTTCAAGCCCAGAGCTGAACTGCTTGAAATCATACAGGAGCACTTCACGGCGTCCCTTCTTCTCTCAACCATCCCCAGGAGGTGCTCTGTCTCTCCGAGGAGCAAATGTTGAACAAATGGGTTGAAAGCACACCAAATTATTATCTTGCCCTGAGCGCAAAATTACTCACCTTCCCTGGGTGCCCATCTGTGTTGGTCTGGTAATAACCTGGGTCAGGATGTCTGATAACTAGGCCTGGCTATTGGGCCAAAAGCACTAGTGGTCTAGGGGAGAAGCCCATGTACAGAAAGTGCCCATTAGGCTTGTAAGTTCACAGTGGCCATGTTCCATGCTCAGAAGCATTTGCTCAATGACCCCCATGAGCCAAGCTGTTGGTTTCAGTATCATTCACTAAATGAGTTTTCCAGAGACAAGCAGTCCTATAGGACTCTTTGTGAACTACTAATATTCCAAATAGCTGCCATTAGTATGCCAAAACATGTAACGTCTATTCTGGAGATGCTGATAACTCAATTAGTTGCTATAATTATATTCATTTATACTGCTTTTGATAGGTTGGAGAGAGAAATGTTGTACAGAATGAGTAAAAGCAAATTTTACTTTGGCTTTGACATTAGCTTTCCTTTTCATATTCTTATTTCTGCAAGAAATCTAAATCCGCTTGCTTCTCCCCCACCCTCTGAAAAAATTTCAGTAACCATTATGTTATTCTAATGGATAAGTACTCAACAGTACCTTTCAGCACTTTGGTGTTGTAGTAAAATGTGGATTAGGAAACTGAAATTGTCTCCTAGACCCCAAGCCAACAAAATAATGACACAAAGATGGATAGTTTTAAAATGCCTAGTTTCTTAATCCTGTGTTCTTACCATTTGCTTTCAGTTATATTTAAAAACTATCCCAGGTTTTCATCTTATTATATTAAAACAGCAACAAGCTGAATCTGAAAAGGTCAACAACCTACATATCTAGGAGAGGCAGCATCCAAAGAACATGTCAATTGAACTTAGCTTGTCACGAAAGATCATTCCTAACAGCAGAAAAACACACAGAAAAGCAAAAACAAAAAACAAGCATAAGAACAAGGGATTCAGTCAGGAGCTGAAGATCACATCAGAAAGGAAAAACATAAAGACGAAATATACCAATTCCTCTGAAATTTACTGATAAACTTTTTATAAGGAGATAAAAGCCTTCTTAATAGACAAAAGAATATGTTTATATTTTAAGTGTTAAAACTCCAAAAGAATAGGTGGTCATTTGATAATAATGAGAGAGGCCTTGGCTGTGTTTATTCATTATGAATGTCAAGGAAGAGGCTACCTGATTAGGAAGCTTTCACTTTAAAGTCCCCACACTGGGGCACCTGGGTGGCTTAGTGGTTGGGTGGCTGCCTTCAGCTCAAGTCATGATCCCAGGATCCAGGATCGAGTCTTGCATCGGGCTCCGGCAGGGAGCCTGCTTCTCTCCGCTCTTTTGCCTATGCCTCTGCTTTTCTCTCTCTCTATGTCTCTCATGAATAAATAAATTAATCTTCAAAAAAATAAAAAAATAAAGTCCCCACACCAACTGACCTAAATAACAGAGCTTGTGTTTTCTTATATAGCAATGAAACCTGGGTTAGGGTACTTCCGAGGTCAGTTAACTCAATGTCTCAACATCTGCCCATCCTCTGAGCTTTTCTTTTCTTATTTTATTTATTTATTAATGAGAGACACATACAGAGAAAGGCAGAGACATAGAGGGAGAAGCAGGCTCTCTGCGGGGAGCCCCATGTGGGACTTGATCCCAGGACCCCAGGATCACGATTTGAGCCAAAGGCAGATGCTCAACCACTGAGCCACCCAGATGCCTCTCCTCTGAGCTTTATATGCAAAATATAGACAGGCTTTCTAGGAGCAGAGTGATTATTTTCTAGTTGCTGTGGTAAAGACAGGAAGTTTGCATAAATATCATCAACTTTCCTGTTCTAGGTTTCTCAGGTCTTGAATGTTGATATATATTGGCAATCTCTATCCAGGGACACTGGAGGTGGAAAACACGTGAAATACATGGAAATTACATACTCAGTAGACTGCCAGTTTAAAATTGAAACATATATTTACTATTATTTTCTCTGTGAATAAGTAAGATTCATCATGAAATGGAATCTGTCAAATATATCAATACAAAAACTTAATCTAAAAAGAGATCCATTCTGTTTCTATTTTGTATGTGTATTAAAATTAGTTTTTGAAACTACACTAAAATATGAACCTAACTATTATAAGTTGATTTAGCCTATTATAAATTACCTTTGCAATCAGAAAGCTTATTCTGGTGAAGGTTTAAGCTTCTGCAAAAATCAAAGAAATGAATTAATCCTGCAAAATGCGAGTGGGATAGTTAAGAAGTCTTACCATTGCTGGCATCCATGCAACCCTGACCCAACTGCTAAAGAAGAAACCCATACTGATATTTTCTTTTTTCAGTGGTGAATTAATTGTGCTGAAATCTGTTGGAATTAGGTTAGTGTTATAAGTAGCCTGAATGAGGAACAGGATTGGTTTTCTGTATTACTGAGAAAAATCACTTGGTTGTTGGCATAACAAAATGTGTTTTCAATTGGAGAAAGTTGAGAAATGAAGAGTGGGTGATAAGCTACCAGATACTGGTTGTGTTAAGAGGAAATACTTTTGCTTGTCTCTTATTTTCTGTTTTTATGATGCTGTATAATTTTGGGTGGGAGGCAGCTTACATTTGTTTATGCTTTCTGTCACTGTGCAGAAATGTGAGATTTTGTACTATTGTTATGGCAGTCCTGCAGAGAAAAAAAAAACAAACAAACAAAGTAGCTCTTTGACCTTTAATGTTTTCAAAAGTACTTGTGTTTCAGGAACTAATCGTAATTCTGAGTCCTGATCACAATCAATATGTAAATTCCTGGCGCAGCAACCAAAGGAAATTCCGCAGCAATAAGAAGCAGTCTGTCATGTAGGCACAGTAACATCTTTAACTCTCCTGATTGCTCTGGAAAAGTATTTTATAATCCTAAGAAGTCCATCTTCGCCCTCTCACTCTCTTACCTGAGTATACAGTTCTTGGGGGTGACGGCAGTGCCTTCTCCTTAGCCCTGCTCATGCTGGTCCCCTTTGTGCACTGTCACAGGTGGCTTGGGTGGTGACAAACTACATGTCTTGGATTCCCTTGCAGGTAGTTCCTGTTGACTTCTTACAGTAGGTCCAAAGGTGGGAGAGAGAAAAGAAAAATTCTCTCTCCTCCTCAGCCCTGCCCTGCGTCTCTCTTCCAACTCCCTCCTGCTTCTGGAAGGGTCTATGGTCTCCTCTCTGTGTCTTCATGGCTGGATGGCAGATCCTTGTTGTTTCCTCATCAGTCTTGGTGGTGGCACCCAGCACAGCAGCATGTTCTCAGTGCATTCATGAATTCTGACAAAACTATTGGATCTGTTGAGTTTCCCCAGTCTTGAGGGCAGTAGTTTTCTACAGGTACAGGTTAATCAAATCTCACCCTACTCTTTTTCTTGGCTTTCCTTCCAACACTTTTATAACCAACTTCTTATAGCAATACACTCTTACAGAAATATTTAGTATGTTTTTTTTTTCTCCTGATAGGATCCTTCCTGGTACTTGGTGGGATAAATGGATAACATAGTACACCTCTTTCGGAAAGCTCTGAAAAGAGCCGTAAAATAATTCAGGCTCCTTTTCTCAGGGAGTCCACACTTAGGAATTTATTCTGGGAATGTAATCAGACAGCCCTGGAGATTTTATGAATAAGGGCTGTCATTGATTTTTTTTTTAATATTAGAAATAGGAATTTAACAGTTGAACAATAGGAACTATTAAAACACATACAATTATGATACACTTATACATTCAAATATGCCATCATTAAAATCATATTTCAAAAAAATATCGATGGGATTCCTGGGTGGTTCAGTGGTTTAGCGCCTGCCTTCAGCCCAGGGCATGGTCCTGGAGACCCAGGATCAAGTCCCACATCAGGCTCCCTGCTTGGACCCTGCTTCTTTCTCTGCCTATGTCTCTGCCTCCCTCTCTCTCTGTGTCTCCCATGAATAAATGAATCATTTAAAAAAATTATTAACAAAAGATAAGTCTTATAGCATGATTAAGAAAATACCACACAAAATTGTATACATTGTAAGAATGAATAAATGTTTCTATGGACATATGTTTACAGGAAAACATTTGAAAGAAATCACACATATTATGATGATTCTGAGTAACTTTTATGTTTTTTGCCATAGTGTTTTTGAAAATTTCTAAAATGTCTACCAAAACCATAGTCTAATAAGAAAAAAAAACAGACCTATGCATTTTTCAAATAATCTTTATCAAGCCATATACAAAAATAACTCCAGATAGATTTGAGATCTAAACTAACCAACCAAAGGGGCATCTGGGTAGCTCAGTTGTTGAACATCTGCCTTTAGCTCAGGGCATTATCCTGGGGTCCTGGGATCAAGTTTCACATCAGGCTCCCTGCAGGGAGCCTGCTTCTCCCTCTGCCTATGTCTCTGCCTTTCTAGATTCTGTGTCTCTCATAAATGAATAAATAAATAAAATCTTAAAAAAATAAAATAACCAACCAAAGAAATACAACAATCCTCTCTGATCTTGTGAAAGAAGAAAATAAAAATGATATTCTCTTAATGACCAAAGAAAGAAAAGAATAGAAATATCTTCAGCAATGATGTATTTGTAGATGAATCACAAATGAAATAAACATGTAAGAAGATTCTTGAAGTCAGGATAATATTAAAAAAATAAATATTGTAAAAAAAATTGTCAGATTGGCATTAAAAACTGCATTTAGGAGAAGAGCTACATATATAAAATTGGAGGGGATGTAAATTGCCATTGAAGCTTTTTTGGGAACTACATTTGGAAAGTGCCCATGAATGTTTCCTGGGTACACATCTTTGGGCAGCAGTTTTACTTCTAGGTACCTCTCTATAGAAATGCCTATGTATATGTGCTGTGACACAGTGAAGGATATGCCCATCATCCCGTTTTTCTGCATTTATTGAGAACCCTCTATGTGCTGGACACTTATTCTCCTAGAGGATACATTGGAGAACAACAGAGGAAAGAGTTGATAGCCAGGGGAGCCAATAAACATGTAAATAAATATGTGAATGAGATAATTTCAGAGAGTGATGAGTACTGTGAAGAAAGTACACTGAGAAAGGGTGATAGCTACCGACCAAGGAGAAATGAGACGCTCAGATTGGGAGTTCTAGGAAGACTTCCCCGAGGAAAGGCCTGTGAGCCGAGAGGTAAGGAAGCAAGAGGAGCCAGCACACCAAGATCTTGGGATAGGCCCTCCGCATAGATGTGCAAGGTTGGCATATGGCAAGAAGGGAAGGCAGGATAGTGGGATAGTGTTGGTATAAGAGGTTCCAGGGAAGGCAGACTCCAAATTGCATGGAACCCATAGGCAGCGAGAAAGACTTTGAAATGTAAATGTATCATTTTATTTTTGAAGCTGAAAATTAGGGGGGAAATTTTCAACATTTGTCAGTAGGGGAAGGGTTAAATAAACTATAAAAGTCACACTGTAAAATACTATTTAGGTGTTTGAAAATGAAGAAACTGTTTCCTGACATCAAACAATATAAGTCATATGTTATTAAGTGAAAAAGGAAGCGTGTTTGGAACACTGAATACAATGTGTCTTTTTTAAAAAACACTAAAATACACACGGAGAAAGAGCTGGAAAATACAGGTGAAATTCTATCCTACTGGCAATAGATGAAGGTGATTGCATGGTGCATGATGCATGATCATGCATTCATTTTATTATTAGAAAAATAAAAATAAAAACAACCATGGCTTTAAAACTACACTATTTAGAAAAGTGTATTTAGAAAACTGAGAAATTGGGACAAGTTTTAGCTAAAAAATATCCTTTTCCACATATTGGCAAAGAAAAGAGATTTATATTTTTAAAAATGCCTTGGGACTTGTAGTTTCTTATGCCTTGCATGGCTACCTTATGGAGTAAAAGCATTTTGCAAATTTACAACCGACTGTTATATTTCTATTTGCTTGGGGTTTTTTGTTTGTTTGTTTTTGTTTTTTTTTTTTCCCACAAATGGCTTCATATCTGAACTCTAGCTCACTTTTAGAATTTAAGCCTTTCCTCCTGCTTCCTGACCCACTTTGTATCCCCCAGCCACATCAGTCATGCAGCCATGTTTTAGTATAAATTTCAGAACACATCACAGAGGGGCCTATTCTTTGCATGTTAAGGTAATCCTTTAAAGGGCACTCTCTAACCAATGTGGCTTTTAAGATAAGGCACTGAAAGTGGGGCTTTCTTCATATAAAAGAGTATTTTGAGAGCCTCCTTTGATGTCTGAAACCCCTTTTCTTCTGGTTCTCCACTTGCCAGAGTAGATGCCTTTTTAATATTTGGGAACACTTTATTCTTGGTTAATTATCATCACAAGGAAAAAAAAGGGTTGGGATTTCTTTTGTTTGAACATTACAGTGGGATTTGAAAAGGCAGGTTTCTATATCATGAAACTGATGGCAACTCACAGAAACTGGATTTTAAAAACGGCTCAGTTAAACAGTCAAGGGATGAAGATAATAGAAGTAATCGTTCTGATAACTTTTTTGCAGAGCAGTGCTTCAGCAAAGTGTTCATCACGATTGTTCTTGGAGACATACAACATCGGTTATTTAGATTCTTGAGTCATAGCTGTGAATGTTTGCATATATAGTATTGTCAGATTGAGATTTGACTTTATACTACTTGCAAACAAGTAAATTGGCAGGAGACATGAGCTTTTTGGGCCAAAGGCAACACCCTGTATTAACATGCTGCACAGAGTCAGTGTGAGCAAATAGGTTTGTGTCAGTGCTTTATACACCTGAGTCCTACAGCAGAGCGGTGACTTCTGGTGTGGATTTGCACTGTAGCTGAGGCTTCTGAGCTGAGGCAATCCACTGCTTATATAACTAGTAGAGAGCAAGCCTACTTCTTGTCTGGGGGAGACATCACCTTACCTCTTAAGATTACTGGTTGCATAAGCATCCCTGACAAATGGCCTGAGTAGAAAGTAGGCAGGGACCTTGCTGTCTTGGAATGCCCAGCAAGAGAACCAGAGGACTCTTTCTGAACAAAATCGTAATTTTATATCATGAGTATCTTATAGTATATAGTGATGTTAATATATGTGTGCATATTGCATATATATTTTAAAGAGTCTTTTTAAAAGTTTTTTCAAACTTACAGGATGACAGCAAACAGTGGTCTGTGTTTATTTCTTTTTTTTTTTTAATTTACTTATTTGAGAGAGAGAGCAGGAACAGGGGGAGGGGCAGAAGGAGAGGGAGCAGCAGACTCCTCCCTGGAGGAGCTACTGGTTAGCTCCTGGTTGACGAGAGCTACTGGTTAGCTACTGGTTGACGAGAGCTCCAACAAGTCAGTGGAAACCACTTTTATAAAGATGCCCCTTTAATTGTGATCAAGGACAATTTTCATAAAATAATGTTTTTACTGGGTTAGCAATGTGCCTGACTATAGTGAGTACTTGTTTGAATGTGGATCTGTGGCTTTCTACTATTTTTTCCCAGTATTTAACATATCCTCCAGATTCATCTAATTCAGTTGAAAGAATTTTCTTTTATCATGAAAAGAAGGAAGACTGAATTGAGAAAGGTTTGGGTATTAATGATTTTTATTTTTATTGGATTTTGTCTCCAATAGGATCATACTACAGTTATGTTAAATGACACTTATTTCTGATAGTTAAACTTCTTTCCCTAAATATCTCAGTTCCTCGGTATTACTTTCTTAAAGATAGGTACCTAAGCATTATAATATTTTGAGTTATGAGTTCCATATAGCTAAGACACAGAATTTATAGCACGCTACTTTTAGATCATACATTTTATGTGGTGGTGGGGGAAGAAAAGAAAAAAAAACATTCCTGAGATGACTTGATTTTTCATAAATTAAGCTTAGACTTGTTGAGTCAACTTGTAAATTGACAAATAGAAGAAACAGCAAGTTCTTTAAAGCCTCATAATTTATCTACTGAACTATAATTTTATAAATGAAAATCCTTTTGATGCTTTCCTTTAGTACACTGCAAGATTTATTTGGCAAAATGTTTTTGGATTTTTCACTTTTAAGCACTTATCACATACAGTATAGGATATGAGTGACTCACAGTTGAAAACTCTAAGAGTTACAGAGTCCTTCTTTTTCATAATTCACATAAATGCGTTCCATGTTATCAGGTGGGATTGTAGTTGCCAGCTCTGGTTATCTGGCCCGTATGCGTTACTCGGTCTTCAGCAGTTTCCCCTAAAATATTCTATTTAATGGCCTCGAGGTTCAATTTGATACTGGGTTACAGTTGCTCACAGCGATTGGAAATAGAGGAGCAAATAAGACTCTTGACATATTACTACTATAAATTTCCCTGTAGTGGAAAAACTTAAACCTAATTTGAACAGAATATCAAATCCATGCACACCATACTTGTATCACTCCTGCGAGATTAATATCGCTTTTTAAAATAAGGAATAGGCAATTAAAGGGACAGGCAAGAACATTTTTCTTTGTCTTTTTGTCTGTCTGTGTTACTGTGCTTGGGCTGTAGTAACAACATACCATGGACTTGGGCTCGGGCTTGGTGGCTCAAACCACGGATGTTTGTTTCTCATGGCTGGAGGTTGCAAGTCTAAGATCAAGGCGTGCTGGCAGACACTCTTCTTGGTGAGGGGCCTCCTCCTGGCTTGCAAAATGCTCTTACCTGGCAGAGAGAGAACAGTCTTTCTCTCTTTCGTACTCTTCTGATCAAGCCTTTATTTCCATCATGAGGGTCCCGCCCTCAGGATTTTAACACTAATTAGTTCTCAAAGGCCCTGTCACCCTGAGGCTCTGGTTTCAACCTGTGAATTTTGGGGGCACATAAATCAGTCCATAGTGTGCTTGCATGTGCGCTCACTCTCTCTCTCTCTTTCTCTCTCATACCTAATCAGTTCTAAATACGAAGCCCACTCGTAAAGTGAAAATTTAATCAAATCAACTTGACTGATGTTTATGTTATACTTTCCTCAGTGGTGAAGGGCGTTTTTTTTTGTTGTTGTTGTTTGTTTGTTTGTTTTCCCCAGCTAATAAGATGGATTGTCTTGTTTTACAGCCCTCATCAAAGGCACTGGATAAGATGCCAGAGTTTCTGATGGGAATATTTCATGTAAGATGAAAGACACCTTTAAGTGCTAGGACTTTGTGCTTTTGTTTTTTGTTTTTCCATTCAAATTTTTCACTAAATCTCAAAGCTGTCAGAAAGTTTAATTTGAGAAGTCACCACTGATGTGTGTTGTCTTCTAAGGGCCAGTTCCTTTTCCTTTTCTGTCTTTCTATCAATACATCCCACACCCAGCAAAAACCAGAGTTACAGGCGTGCTAACCTCAGTAACTTTAAGGAGAGGTCCTGCGTTAAGCTGTGGCCTGTGGTGTGCTAAGGAAGCATGTGGTTTACATGGAAAGGCAGCAAGAGCTTCCAAGGTACCCTGTCATGGCCTCATGGCTGCTCTGCTCCTTCTACTTCTGGCCTCTGTGAGATTTCTGGGTTTACATGGTATTTATGATATCAGACTTTTTAAAAGGAGAAAGAACTTCTTTTAAATGCTATTTTTAGGATTCAGAAAAGAAGCAAATATATCTGCCTGTATCTAAGGAGCAGAAAGATGCTTTATAGGATATTTCAGAACACTACTCCATAAAGGTTGAAATTCTTTTGAGAAGAAATTCTGTCTTCTTCAAAATCCGTTAACATATTACCACTTATTTATAAAAGAATCTAAATAAATGCAAATATTAGGGAATATATATGTAAGTGAAGCATTTTCTAAGTAAATGGTTCACTGGAATAGGAGGTGTTGTTTAAGAATACCTTACCAGAAAGACAAGAAATGAGCATCATGGATCAAAATAATTAAAAAAAATAATTCGGCTATAATTCGCACTATTGGAAAGAACAATTTTTTGCTTTATTTTTAAAGTAAGATACAAAGAGAGGGACTCAACCTTTATATCTCACCTATCCCATCCAGGTACCATCTCTATGCTTTAAATATAGCCATAGTTTAATAAATAAGAACCTAATTAATGAGAATAGGGAAATTTATTACATATTAGATGACATAGGAAGACTAGAAATTAGACTGTTTAGGAAAGCTTTTGAAGAGTAATACTTTGTGTTGTATTTTTAAAGGAGTTCTAAAGATGCCTAGACCATTGTTTTCCAAAGCATGTTCTGTGGTATATTTGCTCTGTTCGAAGTTGATGAGTTCTGAGAAAAGAGGATGACAATGTAGTAGGTCTATTAAACTCTTCTTTAAATGTGTATCTTTATTTTAAAAGGACTTATTTATTTATTTGAGAGAGAGAGAGAGAGAAAGAGAGAGAGAAAGAGAGAGAGAGAATGCACAGAAATGGTGGGGGGCAGAGGAAGGACCTCTTCTTCAAGCAGACTTCCTGCTGAGCTCAGAGGCCGACACCGGGCTCTATCTCAGGACCCATGAGATCATGACCTGAGCTTATATCAAAAGTCAGATGCTTGACCACTGAGACACCCAGGGACCCCTTAAACATGTACCTTTACTGTAGGACTTTTTCAGTGCTACTCATAGGCTAACATCTATTGTTTACATAATATCCATGCTTCTGAATTCTGTTTGGCCACCTGATATTTTTCTTTAGGGTACATAAATCCATTGGTGTTGACACGTTTCTGAGGTGCTTTAGGTACCTCAAAAGGCAGAAAGTGAAATCATTCAAGACTATGTCTTTATTGTATTGTATTGTATGGTATTGTATTGCATTATTTTTTTAAGACTATTTATTTATGAGAGACACACAGAGAGGCAGAGTCATAGGCGAAGGGAGAAGCAGGCTCCCCGGAGGGAACCTGAATGTGGGATTCTATTCCAGGACCCTGGGATCATGGACTGAGCCAAAGGCAGACGCTCAACCACTGAGCCACCCAGTGCCACCAAAATTATGTTTTTTAAATGTAAAAGGTATACTTAGTTATAGCAAAGAAAAAAAACAGATACAGAGCTCATGTTTACTTTTTTGTTTTGAGAAAATGGTGAGGGAATTTCACTAGCAACTTAACTTTTTTAGTAAAAAGATTATTGGATTCAAAGTCAAGTAATGGCATTCTGTTCTGGCTCTATCACTAAGATTCTGGACACAGTGACCAAACATCTGTTAGCCTTAATTTCTGGCTCCCTAAATGACTTGACCAGTTTATAGCTCTCAAAAATCCCACCTAGGCCCAACTTACATGGAAAGGTCTATAAGGTCATAGAGCCAGACAGATAGTATAATTGTACCAAATATTCTGAATGTCTTTGACAACTAAATCTAGGTATTTTATTCAGCCAGTCACTTACCAATATTTATTAATTTATTTTTGCCTGGTGCCAATCCTCTTAACAGACCTTCCATGTAAGTGTATGTTTGTATGGTGTGCATGGCATAAGGAAGCAGAGACAGGTGATTTAGACAAAAAAGTCCACAAATACTGAACGACACAATTTCTGAGAGTCCTCAATATTTTGATGGAAAAAAATCCAAAATTATAAAGTAGGAAGATATAGGGAGGAGGGCTGCTTTAGAATATGTTTATTCTCTAATAAACAAATAACCAAATAACATCTACTTAAGAATTTTAATGATCTTTAGTAGTATATACTGAAATTATTTCAAAATAATAAACTATATATTTATTACAAACAGGTGTTGCCTTAAAGGTAAGAAACCTAAATAAATAAATAAAGCAAGTAAGTAAGTAAACAAATTCTGTAATGAATAGAGAAATGTGATTTTATAGCACTTAAAAGCTCCTACCCAGAAATGCTTTTTAAAAAACATTTTAATTATTAGTTTTCAAAAGTAAGACATGACATCTTTAAATCTGCAAATAATACTAAGCCTTTCATAATTTCAAGCTGATTGAATCAGATTGTGGCAGTATTTTGAGAAGCTTCAGGAATAGGAATAATGCTGGATGACTTTTAGTAAGGCAAGTGAAAAAATGAACATTTTGGAAAAATATTTCAGACTACAAGGTTGGCAACATGGTGGTGTTGGTCTAGCACTACCACTCAATAAAGGCTTTATTTATTTATTTATTTTTTTTTCAATAAAGGCTTTAAAGAACATTTGCAGTGGACATTAGTACATGAGAAACTTCTCACCCAACATAAAACTAAAAAATAATAAAAATAACATAGAGCATTTTAAATTATGGAGCAAATTTAATTTTGTTCTTCAGAAAAAAAGAAAGGGAAACATTTTAGTTTTAAATGAAGTATGCTGTGTTCAGTTCTCATCTATTTATCTTAGCTACTTCAAGTTTAAATTGTGCCATTATGTTGACATTCGGATTTGGAGAAAAATATATTTTCAAGACCTGAAATCAAACTTAGAATATGAGGAGGCCAGCTTTTAATTGCTAGAACTGTAAATACTCCCTGTGTCCTTTCTTGATGTTTCTATTACTAAGCAAGTACTAATTTTAGAAGAACAATGGAAAAGAAAATAATTAGGCGTTCATGAGATGAAAATGATTTTCTTACAGTAGTATGACTATTGTGTTTTAACCTACTTTCACTATCTATTTCACCATGTCCTTCATGTTGACAATGTTACTTTCCACGTGTAATTGTATCTGGAAATCTCTGTCCCAAACAGTTTTCCATGGATCAAGATGGTACCAGGATCCGTACTCACACTGACCTGACTAGGCTTTTTACTATGTAGACTATTTTTCCTAAAATGGCAGTTGGGTGTAAGAGAAGTCATTAGCTCTTTAGCAGTGTACAAAAGATAAATGGGTCAAGAAGGCTTGAAGAGGCCTTTCTGTCATCGATATAAGGAAAAGAGATCCACCTTATTACCTGTGGCTACTTCCTCTGTGATCTACCTTTGCTTTCTGCCTACGTAAAGCTTGCTTCTGGAGACTAGCTGTGGTTCTCAGTGCCCCTTGCCAGGTTTACCTGGGTGCAGGGCTTTTTCAGCTAGCCCCATCCATGCAGAGTCACTGGGAGTTGTGCTGTTGAAAGATCGTATGATGCGGCTGTTTGTAAAGTTTGAGTCTCAAATACTTTTGAATCACGCTGTCCTGATGCTGGAGTTCTATGTGTCACCTACCATCACCTCTCTTTCATTTTTGTCCCACTCAGTGGGGTGTGTTATAAGAAGTAGCACTCTAGTGTCGGTGGGGATGATTCACATTATTTTTGGAATCTAGCTTTGCCATTTAATGTTAAATGCAGCTGAAAAGTGGCTGGGAAAAATTCCTTGATTTTCTCATTCATTTTTACCCCACTAAAAAAATTAGCAAATTTAGTGATCAGTGAAGCTTTCCCTAGACGTGAAAAATCACTGTAAAACTTTTAATTCTTTCTCAATGTCAAATCACCTATGTGATCCTAATGACACTCGGAAATCTTTTAAATATCCCTGCTGCATTTTTAGCAACTAAATTTGAAATAAAACCCTGGGCCAGCCATGGACATTACTATCCAAGAGTTTTTTTTTTTTTTAAGATTTTATTTATTTATTCATGAGACAGACAGACACACACACACACACACACACACAGAGGCAGAGGCAAAGGTAGAGGGAGAAGCAGGCTCCCTGCAGGGAGCCTGACATGGGACTTGATCCCAGATCTCCAGGATCAGGCCCTGGGCCGAAGGCGGTGCTAAACCGCTGAGCCACCTGCACTGCCCTCCAAGAATTTATTATGTAGAAAGACAAGGCTTTAGGTGCTCCATGAGTCGGTCCATTTCAGACTGGCTTCTGGCTACGGGCTATAGCCAGATGAAATATTCCAGTAGCTTGTGTTTGCTTTAGTGATTTTATGTTGCAGGAACAAAAATGAAATGTAAACAGTCTCCCACCACATAGACCATGGAGACAATGGCAAAATATAGTTAATTTATTAAAAGTTAACTTTATATGCAACTTCCTAAGAATATAGAAACCGTGAGAAATTTATTGCCCTTGGTCCTGTCAATTTAGGGAGTTACTAATTTAGTTCTAGGGGATTTTACTGCCTGGCAATAATCACGACCAGGGAAAGGATAAGGAGGAGGAGAGGAGAATGAAAAAATCCCATAGAAATAATCATTTTTAGGGGATCCCTGGATGGCTCAGCAGTTTAGTGCCTGCCTTCGGCCTGGGGCGTGATCCTGGAGTCCCAGGATTGAGTCCCACATTGGGCTCCCTGCATGGAGCCGGCTTCTCCCTCTGCCTGTGTCTCTGCCTCTCTCTCTCTCTCTCTCTCTCTCTCTCTCTCTGTCTCTCATGAATAAATAATAAAATCTTAAAAAAAGAGAAAGAATTTTTGACAATTTTATTCTGGTACAATTTGTATAAAATAAACCATTACCACTTTCAAGATAATGAACATATCCGTCATCCCCAAACTTTCCTTAGCTTCCTCATAAAACCCCCTCTCAGCTCTCCTTACCACCCCCACTCTGCAGTTATGCCTAAACACTGATTTGCCTTCTGTCACTATAGGTTACTTTTCCATTTTCTAGAACATTATATATATATATAAATATATATATTATATAATATATAATTATAATATAATAATATAATATATAAACACATATATATAACCATAAAGTATATTCTTTTTGCTTGAATTCTTTCAATCCACTGTGATCATTTTGAGATTCCTTCATGTTATAGCTTATATTACTATTTCTTCCTTTTTAGTGCTTACATATATTTCATTGCATGAATGTGCCACACTTTGTTTATTCATTCTCCTGTTGGTAAACATTTGGGTTGTTTACAGTTTTGACCAATATACAGAAAGTTTCTGTGGACATCCTAATAGAAATCTTTGTGTAGTATTTTTTTTTCTCTCGTGTAAATATCTGGGTGTGAAGTGATCTTGTTTTTTCTTTTAAAGATTTTATTTATTTATTCATGAGAGAGAGAGAGAGAGAGAGAGAGAGGGAAATTGACAGGCAGAGACACAGGCAGAGGGAGAAGCAGGCTCCATGCAGGGAGCCTGATGTGGGACTCAAACCTGGGACTCCAGGATCACGCCCTGAGCTGAAGGGAGATGTTAAACAACTGAGCCACCCAGGCTGCCTGTGAAATGATCTTATTATGATTAACTGTATGTTTAAATATTTAAGAAACTGAAATTATTTTCTAAGGTGGTTGTAACATTTTACATCACAGCAGTATAGAAGAGTTCAGTTGTTTTACCTTTTTGTCAGCATTTATTTTGGTCAGCTTTTTAATTTTAGCCATTCTGTAATGCTATTGTCGTTTCTACCTTGCATTTTCCTTATAGATAATGATGTTGAACATCTTCTCATGTACTTATTTGCTATCTGCATATTTTTGGATGCAGTGTCTGACCAAATCATTTGCCTACTTTTTATTATTTTTGTTTTTTTTCACTCTTGAGTTTTGAGTGTGTATTATATATTTTGAACTCAAACCATTTATCCCATTTATCATATACATATTGTACAAAGGTTTGCCCCATGTTTGTATATTAATAGTGTTCATTAAGTATAAACTTAAAAAATTGATGTAATTGTAATTTTTTTAATGGTCATGCTTTTAGGACCATAGCTAGAGAATATTTCTTTTTTTTTAAGATTTTATTTATTTATTCATGAGAGAGAGAGAGATAGAGAAAGGCAGAGATATAGGCAGAGGGAGAAGCAGGCTCCATGCAGGGAGCCCAACGTGGGACTTGATCCTGGGTCTCCAGGATCAGGCCCTGGGCTGAAGGCGGCACTAAACCGCTGAGCCACCTGGGCTGCCCTAGAGAATATTTTCTTAATCCAAAGTCTTAAAGATATTCTATTTTCTTTCAGAAATTATATAGCTTTAGCTTTTACATTTAGGACTATCATGAATTGTGTGTTGATTTTTGCATGTGGTTTGAGGTAAGAATCGAAGTTCTTTTTTTGCATATGGATTTCCAGTTGGTTCAGCATGATATCTTGGGAAAACCCCTGAAAACCTATCTATTCTCCACTGAACTGCCTCTGCTTCTTTGTCAAGATCAGTTAGTTACCCATGTTTATGTTTATTTCTGGATTCTTCAGTTCTGTTAGGCTGTTTGTCTTTCTTTATACCAGTAACACACTTGTTTTATTCCTATAGCTTGATTACTCTTGAAATCAGGTAATGTGAGCTTTCTAACTTTGTTTTATTTATTTTATTTTTATTTTAAAGATTGTATTTATTTATTCATGAGAGACACACACACAGAGAGAGAGACATAGGCAGAGGGAGAAGCAGGCTCTACGCAGGGAGCCCAACGTGGGACTCGATCCCTGGTCTCCAGGGTCACGCCCTGGGTCAAAGGCAGGCGGTAAACCACTGAGCCACCCAGGCATCCCTCTAACTTTGTTTTAAATATTCTTGGTCATTTGTATTGCCATATGAATTTTAGACTCATTTTGTCAGTTCTAAAATCAACCAATTGGTTGATCCTGCTGTGAAATAGATCAGGATTGCAATGAATCAATAGATCTACTTGGAGAGAATTGACATTTAACAATATGGAGTCTCCTAATCCATAAACACAATATCCCTTTTCCTTTATTTGAGTCATCGTTATTTTCTCTTAGCAATTTTTTTTTAGTTTTAATGTACCTGTCTTTCCTACCTTTTGTCACATTTGTTTCAAGTATTTCATATTTATAGTGATACAGTAAATAATATTTTAAAATTTCAGTCTCCAACTGTTTATAGCATATCAAAGACAATTAATTTTATATATTGTGCTTGTATCTACCAACCTTGCTAAAATCACTACTTCTAATAGCTTTCTATAGATTCCATAGGATTTTGTACATAGGCAATCATGTAGTCTTTGAATAAATAATGGTTTTTCTTCTTCCTTTCCAATCTGGATGTCTTTTATTTCTTTATTTTCACTTATTGCATTGGCTACAAGCATCAATACAGTGTTGAGCAGAAGTGTCAAGAGTAGAAATCCTCACAGTGTTTCTGTTTTTGGGAAGGAAGCCTTCAGTCTTTCACCAATAACTATGGTGTTAGCTGTAGGTTTTTTGTAAATGCTATTATCAGGTTAAAGAACTTCCTAGAACTCCTACAAATTTAATTTGCTGAGTTTTTATTAGAAGTAGATATTAGATATTTGTCAAATACTTTTTTATGTGTATTAATATAATCTTGGTTTTATTTCCTTTTAGTTTGTTAATATGGTTAGTACAACGTGTGATTTTTTTTTAATGTAAAATCAAACCTGCATTACTGGGATAAACTCTAATTGGTCAAATTATCCTTTCTATATATATTGTAGAGTTTATAAACCATTTGCTCCTAATTTCTGAACATTTGCTAATATTTTATTACTTGTATTTGTGGTTAATAGTGGTATTAGTTTGTAGTTTTCTTTTAATGTTTTTATCTGGTTTTAGTACTATAGCAATGCTGGCTTCACTGATGAGTTGGGAAGTAGTCATTCCTTTTCACTTTTCTAGAGAAGTTTGTTTAGAATCAATATTAGTTTTTCCTAAATGTTTAGTAGAATTCACTTGAAGATTTTAACTACAAATTCAGTTTCTTCAGTAAATTGTAATAGATCCACTCAGGTTATTTCTTTCTTCTTGACTGAGCTTTAGTAGACCATCTTTAAAGGAATTTGCCCATTTCATATAAGTTGTCAAATTTACTGGCATAAAACTGACCATAATATTTCTTTATTATCATTTTAATATCTGCATGTCTATAGTGATGTCACCTCTGTCATTGCTGATTCTGTAATTTATGTCTTCTCTCTGGCTAGAGGTTTATCTATTTTATTGATCTCAAAGAATCAGCTTTTTGTTTTAGTCATTTTTCACTGTTGTTTTTCGGCTTTATATATTATTTGTGGAGCAAATTACAGCTGATAGACAAATCCAGCTGTATTTTTGTAAGGCCTTCTATCTACAAATGATTTTTGTATTTTTAAAGGATTGTAAAAAAATGAAAAGAATATGCAACAGAGATCATATGATATTCACAAACCCTGAAATATTTATTATCTGGCCCTTTACAAAAAAACTATGCCAGTCCCCATTTTATATCTTTGAT
This sequence comes from Vulpes lagopus, assembly GCF_018345385.1. Lineage (NCBI taxonomy): Eukaryota > Metazoa > Chordata > Mammalia > Carnivora > Canidae > Vulpes > Vulpes lagopus. The sequence goes on along the minus strand of NC_054825.1, from coordinate 108,015,224 downwards.
TTCTGCTATAATCTACTTACTTTGGATTAATTTTTTTTTTAATTTAGCTTGTCATTTTAAAAAATGCCATTGACTTGAGTCTTCTTTTAAATACAGGCATTTATCAAAAAAATTTTTCCTTTGGGAATTGATTTATATTTGTTCCTTTTTTCCTCCCACTTTTCCTGTTTGCCTTCTTTTGGTTATTTTATTTTATTTTATTTTATTTTATTTTATTTTATTTTATTTTTTGATTCCATTTTATCTCTGTAGCTTTCATTTTGGAGAGTTCCTATTACTATATCTTTAGATCATGTACTTCTTTTCTTCTACCCTTAATTGCATTCAGTATATTCTCTTTTTATCTCACATACTGTAATTTTCAACTCTAGAATTTAGGTTTTTGTTTTGATTTTTAACATGTTCTGTGTCTTAAAATACTGAACATATGGAGTACAGTTATATCTCTTTTAATTTTTTGCCTATATTAGTCTGAATCAGTTTATATTGACTGATTTTTTTCCTCTCATTATGGGTTTTCTTTTTCTGTTTTTTTTTTTTTTTGAATGCCTGGTAATTTTGTATTGGATGTTAGATATTGCCATTTACATGTTTAGTTCTGGGATAGTCTTGTTTTTCTGTAAATATTTTTGAGCTTCGTTCTGGGACACAGATATGTTACTTGGGAATAGTTTGACCCTTCCAGGTCACATTGTTAGGCAAGACCAGAGCATCACTTAGGCCAGGGCTCATCGTCCCCCCAGTGAGGCAGGGCACTGGTACATGTTCTTCCCAATGCCATGTATGTCAATCAGGATGTTTTCCGGTGTGGCTGGAGGGGATGGGCACTATTCTTGGCCCTGTTATCTCAGTCCTTTCAAATTCTTTTCAGTGTCTCAGATAACTTCCTGATGTACATAAGCTGAATATCTGAGGGGGACTCTGATATTTTCCAGCACTTTGCCTTGCAGATTCCAGCTGCCTTGGTCTTCCTGAACTACAGCTCCATCTTGGGCATTTAGGGAATTCTTCAGGTTTTGCTTGGGTCTCCCTCCCTGAACCCCAGTCTAGAAACTCTCTAGAGGCAGTAAGCTGGAGTAATGAAAGGGCTCACCTCATTTGTTTCTCTCTCTGAGACACCACTGTTGTCTTAAAGCTTGATAGCCAGTATCTTGCAAACCACTGTTTCAAGTCAAATAATTACCAAAAATGCTAATGGACTAAAACTTCTAGTTAAAAGAAAAAATAGATCATTTGAACAATATAATGGGAGGTTGCCTAACCCAACTATCTCAATAAGATGAGAGGATGCCATAGGTAAAATATAAGCAGTAAAATTAGCAAGTGTTGTTTTGACACATATAAAATCAATAACTAAAAAATACATTTTTAAAACATATAGATATATTTATAAAAAATTATCATGTTTGAGCAATAAAGTAAGATTTAGCAAAGTTTATTTTCTCTGAATATGATGTAGCTAAGTTAGAAATATTAATTTCTATGATAATCAGTATTATACTGATAATATGATAACTAGGCAATCTGTGTTTGAGTATTAAGAAACTTCTAAATAGGGGATCCCTGGGTGGCTCAGTGGTTTAGTGCCTGCCTTTGGCCCAGGATGTGGTCCTGGGGTCCTGGGATTGAGTCCCACATCGGGCTCTCTCCATGGGGCCTGCTTCTCCCTCTGCCTGTGTCTCTGCGCCCCCCTCTTTGTGTCTCTCATGAATAAATAAATGAAATATTAAAAAAAAGAAACTTCTAAATATCTACTAGGTCAAAGAAGAAACCACAAAGAAAACCAGAAGGTATTAAGAATAGAACAATAATAGAAAGAAAAAAGTCCTACACATTAAAATTCTCAGGTGTGTGTTTATAATGGTTCTTCAAAGAAAATTTATAGCTGAAAGGTTTTTAGTTAGAAAAAGAACAGAGGCAGAAAATTTAGAGAGCGAAGCATCCAACATATCAGAAGAAAACAACAGAACTAACACAATAAAATAAATAAGATGGTAAAGACAAAAGTCAGAGATTTCTGAAGGAAACAAAGGTGAAATAAAGGTAAGAGGGAAAGCTGGTGATTGGTTTTTTTAAAAGAAAGAAAATTGATAAATGCCTTACAAGATTGATTCAGAAAAGACTTGTCAAGTCACAAATAAATAATAATATTAGGAATAGAAAAATGTGTACAACTGAACTAATTTAGGGATCAAAATGATGTCAGAGGGTATATAACCTATTTCATTTAGTAAATCTGCAAACTTGTATGAAATGGATGGATATTAAGAAAAATATAACTTACCAAGACTGATCTGATAAATTTTAATGCTCTAATAAAGAAATTCAATCTCTAATTAGAAATATTCCCATTAAGAAACATCAGGCCTAGATAGTTTCTAGGCATGAGTGAGTTTTACCAAACATTTCAGGAACTAATTCCTATCCAAATATTTCCTCAAAAGAATACATATTTTGCTCAATACTGAAAAGGGACATTATTCTCCAATGGGTATTTTGATTACCTTACTTACTAAAATTAATAAAGTTAGCAAAGAAAATAGAAATATAGGTCAGTATCATTTATGACCACTATTACAAAGGTCTTAAATAAAATACTAGGGAACCAAATTAGGAAGAGACATGAGGGATAAACTGTCATGACCCAAGCATTTTAATTCCAGATATGCTTGTTTGGATTAACATGACTTCATCAATAAAGTAATTCATTGTATTAACAGAAGAACACAATTATATGATCTCATAGATGTTGAAAAACTATTTAACAAGATTAAACATACATTTATTCTTAAGAACTTATGAAGCTACGAATAAAAGAACATTTTAATATAATGAATAAGTATTTAATAAAACATACAAATATGACAAAATAGTTATCCTTTAAGACTGAGAAAAATCACAACTATACTATAAACAGTATATAAAGTATAATAAGGCTTGAAAAAGAACAAATGGTATCATGATTGTATAGAATTAAACACAGTTGTCTCTTCTGTTCATGGCTGACTGACGTGACTACCTATGTAGAGAGCCCAAAACGATATACAATTATGTCAAGCAAATTCATTAGAGCATTTGTAACTTTTTGTATGAAAGTTCAACATACAGAAATCAATTGCATTTCTATTTGCTAGCGACAGATAGTCAGAAAATGTGGTTTTTCTAAGTTACCATTTATAATTGCATACATCAAAAACAAATCGAACCTTTATATCCAACAAGAGATTTTTAAGACCTCTGTGAATAACTTGACAAAACTTTATTGCTAGAGGTTAAATAAGCCTTTGGTAAATGGAGAGATATACCATCAATTATGAGCAATCAGTCCTTTTCTTAACCATCTCAGAATGCATTCAGTAGCCACAATGTGCAATCAGCAAGCTGACTCATTATCTCATTACTTGGAAGGGACACGTACTTGTTGCTATAATCAGTTTGTTTTCTCCCACTGCAGAGTACATTGTGGTTTTCTTAATTTTTTTTGCTTTGAGTGAGCCATCGAAGTTCAAGCCTCCACCTAGGCAGCTTTTTATGTGTAGCCAACATCTGCTATTTTTCTGGAAATGACCAGTTTTGCTGCCAGAAAGAAAAGGCAATGATTTATCTGTTTCCTCAGTAGCGGACAGGAGGAAGAAGGAGTAATATGTGAGGGGGAATTTTGTTGTGTTCTGAGTCATGATGAGTTTGGCCTCTTTGTCTCCAAGTCTGGGATGGAAGGCCCTGGAGCCTGGGGATTGTTTCATTGAACTCAGGGGTGTGAGAGCAGTGGCCAGTGAGATTTCTGAACAGCTTCTTTGGTTCCCAAAGGAACTGTAGTTTTGTCCAAGGAAATTATTTACCTTCCTATGTCCATTTTATGTTTAAAATTTTACTGAAATAATTCACCTGGGATACGTATAAAGGGCTGATTACCATGGATGAATTTTGTTAAAACCCTGTGAAATCCTTCCCTACCTTCTATCTCTGTCATGTTTCAATGACTGCTCAAACCAAAACCAATCCGACCTCACTTACTTGTGCTTATACTTGAAGAACTCAGCTGTGCTCAAGTTCCCTAAAGCTTCATCCATTGTAAAGGAACAGAAACAATCCTCTGGGACATCATTTTATTTATTTATTTTTTTAATTTATTTATTTATGATAGTCATCACAGAGAGAAAGAGAGGCAGAGACATAGGCAGAGGGAGAAGCAGGCTCCATGCAGGGAGCCTGATGTGGGATTCAATCCCGGGTCTCCAGGATCGCGCCCTGGGCCAAAGGCAGGCGCTAAACCGCTGCGCCACCCAGGGATCCCCTGGGACATCATTTTAGATACTTTCCTTCAGAAAGTATCTGAAGGAAACCAATTTTCCTCAGAACCAATTTTCTGAGGAGCAAGTCTGCTTCAAAGATAGGGTGGCATATGTCTGAGCACTGGGGTATGGAGGTCATCAAAGAGAGATCACTTTCCTCTTGGCTCTTGAAATGTTCAAGAGCCATGGCCTCTCCTTCCCCAGGGTAGAGGACAGGGATGGATGATGTGCTTGATTCTGTTCCTCTGCTCTAGCATCTAAAACCTACCGCCCCTTGGCATAATTTCAGCTAATAACTAATAAGGTGTCATTTGCTTTTATGTTATTCACAGAACCACATCTGCTGAAAATAAATTTACATTAGGAATTAAGATAATGCCTCCAAATCACCAGTGTGATAATTCGCTAAGTGAAAATTGACTCATAAAAGGAAGGTAAAACAGGGAACCTCTGATTGCAAAGTCTCTGTAGATGATTTGAGATTGCACATTGAAGACCATATGTTTCAATGCAAATGTGACATGTAGCTAATATTGGGAGCATTTCCAGAAAATGCCGTGCAATATGCTCTTCCAAAAAAATGAAATCTTGCTTGGTGTAATGCTGAACCACAGTTATACGTGGCAGTTTGTGGATTGTATGCATATGGGAATGGCACCTCAAAACAAACTTTCCTTTTAGACTGTTATTCCATTTGTGAGACAGCAGCAGATGGCTCAACTGGCAGAGGAATTCACTTCAGCACAGTTCTGACTCATAACTGTTGTAAAGTTGCCAGAAGCATGAGTGACCAGAAGACCAGGTTTTTAATAATTTTATCATATAGCCTTCCTTTTCTTGTGTTGTTTATGGGTAACATCTCTACAGTAGTTCTCCATGGACATATTTCATAAATAACAGATCTTGATGCATTGATTTTAATAGCAGAAGCTTTATATTAGCCTTGCATCTGCTCTACAGATTACTTAGGCTTCCTAAAATGTCAACAGTCTCAATTTTGCATATGTCTAACAATATTATATTCTACTCTAACAATGTCTGTTTTGCACACACATACACACACAAACACACTTTCCATGAAAATGAATGCACACAAATAATTCATGTCTTATACTTACTAATAAATCCATATTCACAAAATTATATGCTAATTGATCAAATGTAAGGAAGCCTTAAGAAACCTCACCTAGTGTCAGATTTCAATATACATACATCACCTGATCCACCAGTAATGCTGCTAGGTTCTCTGTCGTTATACTATTCCCATAAGAGGTTATAACAGGTGGCTTTTGCTTTGGTACTAAAGGAAGAACCACACATGATTATGTCATATACTGTGACAGTAAAAAGAGAAACCTAAGAATAACATTTTATGAAATGAAAAAATGAACGGTTTTTTATCCCATCAATTTTGTGTTTGTTTGGAAATTAAAACTAAAGCAAAAATTTCCGTAACAGTTAAATGTATTTTCTTGAAGATCAGAAACCAAAAATGACCATTAGTAACATTTAAAAAGCCATCACCATTATTGGATTTGACAAGTCCCATCAATCTCATTTCTTTGTTGTGTCATACAGCAAATGATATCATCAAATAGCATGGAGAAGCAGTGGTTTAAATCTATCCTCAGAGTCACTGAGCACATGAGTGAACACTGCTTCTCTCTCTAGCAAAGTCCCTGGCACATAGTGAACACTTAATTGTTTGTTGAACCAGTTAATTTATGTCCAATAGAAAGTCCACCACTTTCTAGCCATTTAAGCTTAGCAAGTTACCTTAATTACTGATGAATTAATCCTTTTTAGTTCTAAGATGTACAAATAAAGGAACCTTATTAAATTATGGAGAAGACATGAGATACCTTATGTAAAATACTTCACTTTGTGCCTGGAGCTAATTCGCGCATCAATACCATGTTCAGAGTTCTGTTCAAACACCAGCGTTTTTTCTTTGTTTTGTTTTTAAGTATTATCAGCATTTATCAGTTTAATTGTGGAAAATTATATTGGGATTATGTTAGAGTGGAAAACTTTGACCATCTTTAAATGAGCTTAGAAACATGATAGAAACTGTATTCGGTATCAGTTGTAATATTTGAAAATTCTTGCCCACCTTTGCCTCTACCATAGGGACTGACACAGAATTGAAGAACATAACTAGTTACTCACAAAAAGGTTTTATTTATATATGCATAGTTATGTAAGATCTGCTGAACAAGTATCCAGATTAGTCAGGTTTCAAAGCAGTGTTTTATTAAAAAACAAAAACAAAAACAATAAAAAATCAATTCTTCCACAATGTTAATTCAATTATTACTTAGATTTAGAAGAACATTTAACTTTCAATGGTAGAGATGACATTAGGAATGGTTTTGTACTACAGAACTATATAGTTAAATTGTATAACCATTTTCAGAGATGACTCTATCAGATATCTGTTAATTTTTAATGGGGAATCCTATTCTGGAAGAATTTCATTTTGGTTTGACTATATCTTTTTTACTCACAAACCTTTAAAAAGTCAACTTTTTCCAACCAATTATCGGAACAATAAACTTTCGAGTAAAGTTGAATAAGTTTACTCATCAAGACAGAGTTCCTGTTAGGGTATTTTATCCAAATTATTTAAAATAGAGGAAGTATGAATAATTTGAGTAAAAAATACAGAATTAGTGAGCTTTTCTGACTTTTTTTTCCCCCCTTAAATAGTTGTTTAATGGCAGTGGGCTGGAAAGAGCAATGGAGTTAGCATATACAGACAACACCACATACCAATGTCATGTGGGAGGCCAAAGTGATGGGAAAGAGCAGCCTGGAGCCCCAGGTGAGGCCCTCTCTTCAAGAGTGAGTGTGGGAGAGGGCAGGGGCTGGAGTGTTGAGGGGGCAGCCTTAGAACACCTCCGCTTAGTAGGCATGGTTAGAGATGAAGAGGGACTCACTGGCTGCAGCCCCGGCCTGACCACTTGGGGTGTACTTTCCTTAATAGGCGAGGCTGTTGGCCAGGGCTCACTTGATCTACCCCTCCTGGGCAGCCTTCAAGTTCTCCTTCTTTCCACCCCAGGCCTTCACGGCAGAAGCCTGTAGGGCTCGGCCATAAGAGAAGGTCAGGGCCCATGGCTTCAGCAGGGTGCACTTGTTGATGGCATTGAGGTTAATGGATGCCTCCTCCTCAGTCTGGCCTTCTGATAGGAAGGTTATCCCAGTAACAGCGGGGGGCACTGTGCGGTGCAGTGCTGTGACAGTTGCCATGGCAATTTCCTCATGAGAATATTTATGGGTGCAGGCATGGCCTAGGGTTATCATATTGGGCTTCAGCAAAGTGCCTTCCAGGTAGATGTGGTGGTCACTCAGAGCCTTGTAGACAGCAGCCAGCACCTTCTTGGTTACATACTGACAGCGCTTCAAGTCATAGTCCCCATCAGGGAGGATCTCAGATTCCATAATGGGCATGATGCCATTCTGCTGGCAGATGCTGGCATAACAGGCCAGAACGTTGACATTTTCTATGATGGCAAGGGCTGAGGGGGGTGTTCCCCAATTTTCAGCACACAGCGCCACTTGGCAATGACTTTTGCCATTCACATGAAATACTATAGAATTATAGAAATCATGAATTAGTTCTTTTGAGATTTTGCTATTAGCCTATTTTCTCCTGTTGTGGTTGTGTATAAATATTTGTCTCTCCAAGAAGATTGTAAGAATCTGGAAGTTGGACAAATCCTTATTTTCCTTTTGTACAAATCATTGTCCCCATTCATTGTTACTTATAACATATAAGCCCTCATCCCCTTGGCATGCTCAAAATTTATACTGAAATTAAGTTTTAGATTTATCTTCTTGAAGCCTTAAAAAGCTTAAAAATGCTTTTATAGTAATTATAATGAAGTATAAATGCATTATGTAATACATTAATAAAACATTTTTGCATGACAGTATTTTGTTAAGCAGAAGTGGTACGATGTGTATTATAAAATTTCACTACTGATAGTATCAAAATTCTCTGTCAATTATGCAGTTTTTTTTTTTTTTTTTCTCGAGAGGCAGAGAGAATGGTGAGGAGGGGGTAAGAGAGAACTGTAAACAGGCTTCACGCCCAGTGTGGATCCCAACACCCTGAGAGCATGACCTGAGTTGAAATCAAGAGTCAGATGCTTAACCAACTGAGCCACCCAGGTGGCTCGTAGCACATTTTTATAATCCCAAACACTGTAGTTTCAAGATTCAAGAAGCTTCATGGTTTTTTTTAAATTTAATTGCTTTTAAAAACCACTCCACCATTAATTTAAAAGTTTCACACTAAAAGAGCGAGCAAGTTAAGTGCCCTGTTACTTTGCCCTAAAAGTTAATACACCCATGTTTCATTAAAATAGTCTGTAATCTCATGCCCTTTAACTTAAATTTCTTCAGTCTAATTTTCTATTGATTGTGTTCATTCTCCCTGATTTCCTCTCAGTTCCTGTGTGTTTTTCTTATATGAATGCTAAGGTATTAGGTGGTTGTTCATAGACCCATGTGTCCCAGCAGCCAGTATGGGGCCGGGAAGTGATGATGATGGATCAGGACCTGCTGGTACTACAGCTGCCAGTGGGATGGGGGCTCTGCGGGAAATGCTGCTCAGTGTAAGTGTTGGACAGAAGCTGTGGAGCTGCCAGCCCTTCCTCTGTTCTTCTCAAATCCCTCACAATTTACTTGATGTCAATTAAGTCCAAAAATAACTAAGATTATCCATTCCATGCTAATGTAGCAGCATTAATAGCACATTTTTATAAGTAAGTTCATTTGTCTAAGGAATGGACCCAAATCTGTTGAACTCTGAAAAGATGATGATGAAGTGCTTAGCACCTGTTGTGTTGAAGGTAAAACATTTCAAATATTTATGCAAACACTAACACAATTTCAAATACCCTGGGTAGAAGTGGGGGAGACCAGGTAACTCTTCCTAACTGGTATCTTCAGTGCTGTTTGTAATAGAAATATTTGATTGAATATTTGAAAGGCCCTTCCCTAATTAGGTCAATTCATACTAAATGGTTTGCCAGGTTGAGTTTACAATCTTGTGGCTTAAGGAGATTATTTTCAAGTCAACATCTGTGGTTCCTTTTTAGAGATAAGAATTTGCTAATTAAATATTTGCACCTATAACAGTTGTAAGAGTAATGTTTGAAAAGTATTGTGTGCTTCGGAAATAATCATATAAGTCAAGAGTTGCTCTTATTACAAACCTCTGACCTAACTTTAGCATTCTCAACCAGACAGTGAGAAAACCAAGTGATCTACTTTTTTTTTAAAATGTAGATAAATTTTTCTGAAACTGATTGAAACAATTCAATGCCTTAACAATGACTAGAGCAGTGGTTCTCAAATTTTAGCATCTTGAGGACCTACCAGTGCCTTTGAAAGTGGCTTGAGCCATACCTTACATGTAGGGGTTTAGTGTCTCTGGGGGTGGGGCTGAGCACTTGAGTTTTTTTTTTTTTAAGATTTATGCACTTATTCTAGAGAGAGAAAGAGAGAGAAGGGGAGGGGAGGGGCAGAAGGAGAGAATTTTCAAGCAGATTCCCTCCTGAGTGCAGAGCCCATGAGATCATGACCTGAGGAGAAACCAAGAGTCATCTGCTTAATGGACTGAGCCACCCAGGAGCCCTTACCCGAGTCTTTCTTAAGTCACATCAAGGTCTATTGTATTTCATGGAATCTCGGAGGCAGAGATTCACCCGCTTCACCTTTGCTGAAAACAAGTGTTGTACTAGTTAGGCAATCTCAAACACCTGCCGCCCATTCCATGTGTAATCTGAAATCATCAAGTGAAATTAAATGTGAGAGACAGTCTTGATGAGGTGGCAGGCATCAATCATGTTCAGATTTTTGACACATACTTTTCATTCCTCCTTCGTGCAGAGAATTAGCATTATGGTGTGCATCTTTATCAGTTCAATCCTTTGCAGTTGGCACTGTCATAAGCAGCAGATGGGTGGCTTTAACTTTTAAAATTGTAAAGACTGTTTGGATACAGTACTCTCCATTACCGAAACATTCCCCTGAGGCATCCAGAGAGAGGGGGGTTGGTTGTAGTCAGAACATGTACTGAAATTGGCATTGAGAGTATGTGGAGACATATTTCCAGAAGAAAAAATGTAGAAGATAGAGTAACATGAACATTTTATACTTTTAAAAAGTTTTAATGTACAGTCTCTGTTGCTTTATGGAAACACCAAATTAGATATCAGAAGAAGGCATGCACAGGCTTCAGAACTTATTTGAATAGATGTAATACTCCTGGTTGCTACTCCAGCACTTCACAGGTGGAGATCTGGAGATTGTCCTGCCATGGTTGTCCCTGCCCTTGCTTCCAGTTCCCCCGGTGACCAGCTCATCCCAGTTTATCTAGGACGTTTCTGTTGTTAGCACTCAAAATCCCATGTCCCAGTACCCCATACTCTGGTCACTCTAGATTTACCTTGCATGGATTCACCATTCATGGTGCTTTCTTCATCTTTAGGAATGGCAAGCCAACCAGATGCCAGGCCCTCTTTTAACTATGCTATAGGGGAGGAAAAAGAGGCATTATCTAAGTCAGCAGTGAGCCATAAAAAAAAAAAAAATAGATCTCTGTGAAGAAATTATTATATACCATGTTTATTCAATTTTAAAAAGTTATCTTGTTTTAAAGAATTCAGTCTCACTCTAGGATGGTGCATGTTCTCCTCTGTTGGCGTAAAATGATGGTGATTTTAAATATATATTTGGTAAAAATAAAAGCTGGTAATACAATGATGTTTGTAAGTCTGTCATCTCATTTTGTTTTTATGTTTTGAAATTTTATTTTATCCTTGAAATTTGGAAGTTCTCAAACTATTGATGTATGATGTGTAACTGGAGAAAGTGCCATTTTGATCATGCATTTTTATGAGCACTAAGCTGAAATTTTATTTACTTATTTATTTATTTATTTAAAGATTTTATTTATTTATTCATGAGAGACATGGTGACATAAGTAGAGGGAGAAGCAGGCTCCTTTCAGGGAGTGCAATGCGGGACTCGATCCCAGGACCCCAGGATCATGACCTGAGCTGAACCACTGAGCCACCCCAGTGCCCCAAAATATGAAATGTTTAAAAGAAAGATATGAAATGTTTGGCATATCTTAATATGTTTGTTAAACACCACAGACATATGTGTCTGGAGGTGAGTGGGCACTGGGAGATTTGTGTGTGCCCAGATGTTGGACAAGGGCAGTAGAAGGGTGGATGTGAATTGATACTGTTCCTGTTTTCAGGGCAGCTGCCAATAGGTGAATTAGTCACTATATCTGGCAAACTGTGAAAGGATTAGAGTAGTAGTTTGTGAGTGCTGAGAGAGGATAGCGATGATGAATAGAAGGATTGATTGTGTAATAATAATAATTTTAAATGTGAGTACAGTGATAGAGGAAAGCCTGGAGTGGAATATCTGGCTTCCCCATGTGCATCTTCTCTTGACGTGTCTGTAAGTGAGGACCCAAGAATCGGAGCACGGGCCTGGGGGTTACCCAAGCCTGTATCAACAGTTGTCCTACTTATCACCTTGCTCTGTGGCTTGAGATGAGATATTGATGCCCTCTACAACTCATTCTTTATGTGGAAAGTGTGACTGAAGGCCCTTCTTTGAGTTGTCCAGGTGAGAGTGTATCAATCAGCATGCACTTGTTCCCCTTCTTGTCTTTCACAGAAAGGAGAGGAGAGTTAGGTGGATTTATAGCTCCTGCAACAACTTCACTTAAATACAATGGCACAGTTGAAACAGAGGGAAGTCTCCAGTGGCATGTCGAGGACTCCTGTTTAGTTCTTCTGTGCTTCAAAGCTTTTCTGTCTGCTTGTATGAAAACACGGGAAAAATGCTTAACAGACTTGACTCTGAGATGGAAGGAACAGCAGATTCGATGGGTGACAGGCTCAGGAAATAGAATAGAGATAAGCCTTCACAGTTGAAATTGTGAGCTCAAGCAACAGGTTGACATTTAGCAGAGACAATGCCAAAGCTCTTTGTGGGTTTTTTTTTAAGTTTTATTTTAATTCCATAGTTGACACAGTGTAATATTAGTGTCAGGTGTCCAGTCCATTCAGCTATTCCATACAACACCCGATGCTCATCACAAGTGCCCTCCTTCATCCCCATCACCTATTTACCCCATCTCCCCATCCACCTCCCCTCTGGTACAAACCATGAGTTTGTTCTCTAGACTTAAGAGTCTGTTTCTTAGTTTCTCTCTCTCTCTCTCTCTCTCTCTTTCTCTCTTTCCCCCCTATGCTCCTTTGGTTCTTAAATTCCACATATGAGTGAAATCATATGGCATTTGCCTTTCACTGACTTATTTTGCTTAGCATTATACTCTCTAGCTCTATCCATGTCCTTGTGAATGGCAAGATTTCATTCTTTTTTTTTAAGAGCTGAATAATAATCCGTTGTATATCTATATACATTCTTTTTTATCCATTCTTCAATCAATGGACACTTCGGTTGCTTCCATATCTTGGCTATTTTAAGTAATGCTGCTATAAACAAAGGAGTGCATGTATCCATTTGAATTAGTATTTTTGCATTCTTTGGGTAATACCCAATAATGTAATTGCTAGATCCTATGATAGTTCTATTTTTAACTTTTTAGGGAACCTGCATACTGTTTTCCAGAGTGGCTGCACCAGTTTGCATTTCCATCAATAGTACACAAGGGTTCCTTTTTCTTCACATCCTTGCAAACCCTTGTTGCTTCTTATGTTATTGATTTTAGCCATACTGACAGGTGTGAAGTGATATGGCATTGTAATTTTGATTTTAATTTCCCTGATGATGAGTGTTGTTGAACGTCTTTTCATATGTCTGTTGACCATCTATATGTCTCCTTTTGAAAAAAAAAGTCTACTCATCTCTTCTTCCCATTTTTAAATTGGATTATTTGTTTTTTGGGTGTTGAGTTTTGTAAGTTCTCCATATATTTTAGATATTAATCTTTTATTGGATATGTCATTTGCAAATATCTTTTCCCATTCTGTAGGTTGCCTTTTGGTTCTGTTGATTGTTTCCTTTGCTGTGCAGAAGCTGTTTATTTTGATGAAATTCCAATAGTTTATTTTTGCTTTAATTTCCCTTGCCCAGGAGCATATCTAGAAAATGTTGTTATGGTCAATGTCAGAAAGGTTACCGCCTATGTTATCTTCTAGGAATTTTATGGTTTCATGTCTCACGTTTAGATCTTTAATTCATTTTGAATTTACTTTTGTTTATGGTGTAAGAGAGTGATTTAGCTTCATTCTTTTGCATGTTGCTGTCCAGTTATCCCAACAACATTTGTTGAAGAGACTGTCTTTTTCTCATTGGATATTCTTCTCTGCTTTGTCAGAGATTAATTGACTGTGGAGTTGTGGGTTCATTTCTGGATTTTCTACTCTGTTATATTGATTTGTGTGTCTGTTTTTATGCCAGTAGCATACTCCTTTGGTCACTACAACTTTGTAATATAACTTAAGTCCAGAATTGTGATGCTTCCAGATTTGCTTCTCATTTTCAAGATTGCTTTTGCTATTCAGGGTCTTCCGTGGTCCCATACACATTTTAGGATTGTTTGTTCTGGCTCTGTGAATAAATGCTGTTGGTATTGTGATAGGGATTGCATTAAATGTATAGATTTCTTTGGATAGTATAGACATTTTAAGAATATTTTTTCTTACAATCCATGAGCATGGAATGTTTTTCCATTTCTTTGTGTCATCTTCAGTTTATTTCATCAGTGTTTTATAATTTTCAGAGTATAGGTCTTTCACCTCTTTGGTTAGGTTTATTCTTAGGTATCTTACTATTTTTGGTGCAGTAGCTAATGATATTGTTTTCTCAATTTCTCTTTCAGCTTATTTGTTATTGCTGTATAGAAATGCAACAGGTTTTTGTACATTCATTCTGTACCCTCTGACTTTACTGAATTCTTTTATCAATTTTAGCAATTTTTTGGTAGAGCCTTTCAGGCTTTCTTTTTTTTTTTTATTTTTTTTTTATTTTTTTTTTATTTTTTATTTTTTTTTTTTTAATTTTTTTTTTTTGCCTTTCAGGCTTTCAATATATAGCATCATGCCATCACTAACAGTGAAAGTTTTACTTCTTCCTTACCAATTTGGATGCCTTTTATTTATCTTTTATTGTTGTTGTTGTCTGACTGCTGTGGCTAGGACTTCCAGTGCTATGTTGAGTAAAAGTGGTGAGAGTGGATATCCTTGTTTTGTTCCTAAACTTAGGGGAAGAACTCTAAGTTATTCCCAATTAAGGATGATATTAGCTGTGGGTTATTCATATTTGGCCTTTATTATGTTAAGTTACGTTCTTTCTAAACTTTTGTTGAGGGTTTTTATCATGAGCAGATGTACTTTGTCAAATACTTTTCTGAATCTATTGAAATGTTCATATACTTCTTATCCTTTCTCTTATTGGTGTGATATGTCATGTTGATTCATTTGTGAATATCGAACTACCCTTGCAACCCAGGAATAAATCACTTCATCATGGAGACTGATTTTTTTAATGTATTACTGAATTTGGTTTGCTAATATTTTCTTGAAGATGTTTGCAACTGTATTCATCAGGGATATTGAACTGTAGTTCTCTTTTTTAGGGATACCTTTGTTGTTTTTTAAAGATTTATTTATTTTAGGGAGAAAGAGAGAGCACAAGAGCATGAGCAGGAGAGGCAGAAGGAGAGGGAGAGAGAATCTCAAGCACTCTTCACACTGAGTGCAGAGCCCCACGCAGGGCTTGATCTCATGACCCGAGATAATAGCCTGAACCAAAATCAAGAGTCAGACCAACTGTGTCACCCAGACACTCCTCTTTATCTGGTTTTGTATCAGTGTAATGCTGGCCTCATAGAATGAATTTGGTAGTTTTCCTCCCTCTTTTATTTTTTGGAATAGTTTGAGAAGAATAGGTATTAACTCTTTTTTAAGTGTTTGGTAAAACTCCTCTGTGAAGCCATCCAGTTATGGATTTTTGTTTGTTGGATGTTTTTTGATTACTAATCAATTTCTTTGCTGGCTATTGATCTGTTCTAATTTTCTGTTTCTTCCTGTTTTAGTTTATATGTTTCTAGGAATTTATCCATTTCTTCTGGATTGTCCAATTTTTTGGACATCTAATATTTCATAAAATTCTCTTATACTTGTTTGTATTTCTATGGTGTTGGTTGTTATTTCTCCTCTCACATTTGCGATTTTATTTTTTTCTTGATAAACCTGTGTAGAGGTTTATCAATTTTATTGATTTATGCAAAGAACCAGCTTCTGGTTTCATTGATCTCTTATATTGTTTTCTTAGTTTCTATTTCATTTATTTCTGCTCTAATATTTATTATTTCCTTCCTTCTCCTAGTTTTAGGTTCTCTTTTTTGTTCTTTTTTTAAACTTTTTTTAGGTGTAAAATTAGGTTGGGTTTTTGAGATTTTTCTTCTTGAGATAGGCCTGTATTGATGTAAACTTCCCTCTTTGAATCACTTTGCTGTATCCCAAAGTTTTTGGGACACTGTATTTTCATTTTTATTTGTTTTCATGTATCTTTTTTCTTTCTTCTTTTGTTTCCTGGTTGACCCATTCAGTGTTTTTTTTTAATTTTTTTAAATTTATTTATGATAGTCACACAGAGAGAGAGAGAGAGAGAGGCAGAGACACAGGCAGAGGGAGAAGAAGGCTCCATGCACCGGGAGCCCGACATGGGATTCGATCCTGGGTCTACAGGATTGTGCCCTGGGCCAAAGGCAGGCGCCAAACCGCTGCGCCACCCAGGGATCCCCCATTCAGCGTTTGATAGCATGTTAGTTAAACACAAGTGCTGCATGTATTGGTGGTCTTGCCAAAGTTTTTTATTGTAGTTGTCTTCTAGTTTTATAGTGTTGTGGTCAGAAACGATGCATGGTATTATCGATCTTCTTGAGTATATTGAGGCTTGTTTTGTGTCCTAATATGTGAGCTATTCTGGAGAGTGTTCTGTGTGCACTTGAAAAGAATGTGTATTCTGCTGTTTTAGGATGGAATGTTCTGAATACATCTGTTAAATCCATCTGTTCCAGTGTATCATTCAAAGCCATTGTTTCTTTGTTTTTCCTTTATTTTGTAAAAAGCTATTACACCAATATAAAATAAGAGAAAGCCATTTTTTAGGTACAGGAAAAAATGTTAATAAATAAAATTAGCTTCCATTGTCAATGCCCATTCAAATCTGGACTCTACAATTTCAAAGGACTTTATCATACATACTATACCACTTCCAAAGAGAGAGTGGAGGAGAAGACCTGGATGGATACCACATCACATGAGAATATGATCATAGAGTCTGGAAAAAAAGAATTATAGAGGGGTATAATAAATACTTAAAATATGGGAAGACACATTAATTTTTAAACAGCTGACTTGTTCTTGAGACTCCAGGGGATGGAGCTTGGATTGAAGAATGGAAGCTATGAAGATGGAGATTTCCTTTGTAAGGGCCAGAACTATTCAACCGTGGGATGGATTATGTTATAAGATGGTAAAGTTCCTGCCATTGGAAGGGTTTAAGAGGAAATTGATTGTCTACTTGGCCTAGCTGCTGAGAAAAGATTCCTGCATCTGATTAGGTAGACAAGATAGCTTTTGAGGGCTTCTCCAACTATTATTATCTCTGATTCAGTGACTTTACATATGTTATCTTGGCTATACTGATATAGATTCTCAAGTCTTAAAATTACATTTAAATTACTTTAGGGGATTTATCTTATTGTGCCGAAGAATATGTAAAATACAGAGAGTCATTGAATTTTTCATCGTAGTGTTTTTTTATTCCTTTGATTGATTGATTGATTGATTGATTGATTGATTGAGTTTTAGAGAGCATGCATCCACGGAGGAGGGGCAGAGGGAGAGAGAAAATCTTGAAGCAGTTTCCCTGCTCAGTGCACAGCCCCACGTGGGATTTGATCTCACAGCTCTGAGATCATGACCTGAGCTGAAATTAAGCATCAGAATCTTAAAGAACTGAGTCATCAGGTGCCCCTGATTCCTTTGAATTTTAGAGACCCTGTTACTCTAATGATCTGTCAAGTATTGAGAAAGACCTAGAGCAAAAGTTTGTTCCTTCTCCTTATATTCTCTTAAAAAATAAAACAATAGTAGATAAAGACATATTTAATATATAAAATTATTTTAATATAAATATTTAAAATCACCTTGGGAGATAAAAAGCATCACCAGGGTCAGGGCTGATGCCTATCAGGGTAGGGTCATATTGGTGTCAATTATATTTTATACCTTTCCTTTGGTTCCTGTAATCTTAAAAGAAGATATACGTATGGAAAAGTTTGAGGTGATAGATTGGAGCTCTTAATATGCATATGCCCAGTAGCTATCAGAACTACCGCCTCCCACTTCAGCTGTTTTTTTGAGTAAGTACCTGAGGCTCACACTTAGGTCTTCTCTTTTGGGCCTTGGCCAAAGGCCAGCTGTGGCCACCCTGTTCCAGCCCCTCCCCTATTTTCACTCCCACATTACCTTTATATAGGCTGGAGTTATTTTACCGTTAGGAAAACCAGTACATTATTTTTGGTTGTGTCTGTGCAATCACTTAGTTATTTTGACAATAACAAAGGAGTTAGCCTCCATATTTAGGAATTAAACAATGGCAGATTTTTACATGTTCTCTCTCTCTCTCTCTCTCTCTCTCTCTCACACACACACACACACACACACACACACATATTTTTAAAGACTTTATTCGTGAGAGATACAGAGAGAGAGAGGCAGAGGCATAGGCAGAGGGAGAAGCAGACTCCTCATGGGGAGCCTGATGTAGGATTTAATCCCTGGACTCTGGGATCATGCCCTGAGCTGAAGGCAGGTGCTCAACCATTGAGCCACCCAGGTGTCTCCCCCCCACACACATATATATTGACAGAGAAAGCATTTTACCAAATATTGGCCTTTTTCACCAAGGCCTTTTAATTGTCTTGGTCCTACCACCTGTTAACAATGTAATTTGTTATGGATAAGAGGCTGGATAATAATTAAGTGGAAGAGAAAAAACAACACCCTTGTCGAGGGAGTGGAGCTCCCATGACACAACTTGTGCTCATGGGGCAGGTGGACTGGACGAGTTCCTGGTCAGTGCCTCTGACCGTGCTGTTCTCTGTGCTTGGGGTGTACCTCCACCTTCCACTGTGCTAATTCCTCCTTCCTCTTCCAATGGACACAGTCTTCTCATTCCTCAAGGCCAACTTCAACTGTCACCTCTCTGTGAAGCTTTTCCTAGGCTCTGTTTCTTCTAAGAGGAGCTATCACAGTGTCCCCACTCATTCATTTATTCCTGTGTTTCTGCTGCTGGCTCAGCACTTGTACATATGCCAAGTCCTTTATTTGCTAGGCTCTTTTCTTCTCTAGACTGGGAGATTCTTGACAGAATGAGCTATTTCTTTTTTTCTTTTTCTTTTTTTTTAAATTTTATTTATTCATGACAGAGAGAGAGAGAGGCAGAAACATAGGCAGAGGGAGAAGCAGGCTCCCTGGGGGGAGCCTGATGCGGGACTGGATTCTAGGACCCTGGGATGATGCCCTGAGTGGAAGGCAGATGCTCAACCGCTGAGCCACCCAGGTGTCTGAAGTCCTGTTAATCTAAACAAGCATATCTGGAATTGACAGCCAAAGGCAGACACTTAACCAACTGAGCCACCCAGGCACTCCACACTCAGTTTACCAAAACCTTAAAGCCATCAAGGAAACCACTATCAAAGCCTTGACATTTTTAAGCAAGCAGTTTTCAGTATATCTTCTTTCTTGGGTTTTGTGAACTCTGAAGAAAATCCAATTACTCATTCTTCTTAAAAAACAAAACAAACAAAAAACAATACTTTCCTTATGAAAAAAAGAACTTATACTGCAGGATTAAGTGATTGATGTGGTAACTATTACTGAGCAAATGTAAAGTCACTAGTCAGGGTAAAACTCATACCTCATATATTTTTCTCTTCTGATCAATATTCAGCATACAAATGGCCCTTATTTTCCATATTCAGATGAAAAAGAAGGAAACAAAGCATAGAAAGGTTAGAATGGCAGGGCACCATTTCATAGTACATGGCTATAATTTAAATTCTGTTTTTGTTAGATCATGAAATAGTAGAGTACTTTAACTATAGAAAGATTATAGCAAGGAAATAATATTTTACCTAAGAGGAATGTGAGAAAAATGTGTAATAATGGGATGAATTTAGAGGAAAATGTTAATGTAAAATCATTCTAAAAAAGGTAAAAAAAATTGTGTGGTTAAGTGCTTTTTGACCACACTCTCTTTACATGGGCTTATTTTCATAGCCAGCCACTGTCTTCATAGAAGCCAGTCAAGTCAGAAAACCCAATCATTGAGCATTGCATGGAAACCGGTTTCAATCTATGGAAATGCGATTTTCTCCCTCAATTTAGTATATTAATGTGTGACAACCACGTGGCCATGTGACTTTTTCATTTCTGAGATTGTTTTCTAATTTATGATAAGTTAACTTAATCAATGAAGGAGGTTATAACTGATTTATAATAGTTCCTTTTCTGCCTCACAATTTAACAAAGCTTGTTTGATTTCTATGGGCAAAAGGAAAACTCTTTTTAAGGAATATATTTCTAATCTCCAGAAGTGTGAGTGCCAGAGTCCGCAGACAAAAGCAATTCTCAAAAGCTTTCCAGGAGGTAGTTTTATATGTGATTATAACTTATCTAATATCATGCAAATATTAAAGAGGTTTAAAATTTCTAAAATCATTGATACGTTTTCATCCTCAGGCAATTCATAAAAGCAGAAACATACTGCTTTAGGATAAGCCTTTAGGTAAATGTATCACACAAAACATTACATAAAAATACTGCACAACCTAATTTTATCTGACTCATAATCCCTGGGAACATTTGAATATTGTTGTTTTAAAAAAATCTTTCTGCATTATGATTGATGTATTTCCGTTATCTTCTATTATGAGTCTTTGGCATAACTTGTAACAATACTGCAAATCAAATGATGTAAGCATTGCTTCGCAGCACTATCTACTACCTATTAAGTTTTATTCAGGGGATTTGAATGTGCTACTATGCTTTGGACCTTACAAATTATTCATCCTGCCAACTTCCTACTGTCAGCAGTCTCTGATTTGATGGCTTGCATTTCACTGAGCTCTGGACAGCTATCGCTTTGTACAGTCACTAGTAGACATCACTGGTTTATATGTGGATGTTCATTTTATTGCTGTGGATGTCTGAAAAGATCTTCACATTTTAGGTTCTCTGATAATAAGGTTTTCAATCAATTTAGAATCATACAGTTTAATGTAATTTAAAATTTTGTACAGTTTGAATTTGGCGTACTCTTTTCAACTGTGACTCTTCCCCTAAAGTAAACAAACGATCTTTAGAAATGTCATAAGTTTGGGGCACCTGGGTGTCTCAGTCGGTTGAGCATCCGACTCTTGGTTTTAGCTCAGGTCATGATCTCAGGGTCATGGGATTGAGCCTCAAGTAGGGGGCTGGCTTCATGCTCAACGCAGAGTCCCTCTTCTGCTCTTCCCTCCAACCTCTGTCTCTCAAATAAATAAATAAAATCTTTTAAAAAATAAAAATGTCATAAGGTCAATTTTGAATAGCTGAAGAATATAGAATAACTTTCAAAGTAATTAATTATTGAAATAAATAAGCAATAATACCTACATGTTTTTTTTCCTCGAAACATCCTTATGTACTTTAAAAATAGCTGCTAACATTTACAGGTGTCTAGAATGAATACAAAATTTGGAAAACTCAAAACAGTGTTTCAGGCTGGCTGGCTTGTCGGACTGACCTTACAGGGCAGTTGCAGGATTGTGCTCAGCTCAGTCATGAGTGTCACCAGGAGCATCCTGTGGTCACACAGGGGTTACACAGTGGCCGTGAAATCCTGCTGCAGGTATTGCTTGGCCCTGGGAACATAGAAAAGAGATGTAGGGAGCAGGGTTTCTGACCCACTAAGATGAAGTCACGAGTGAGCCATTGCTGTTTTTATAGTAAATTGAGGTGTTTCCCTTGAGATGAACTGAGAAATGGTACAGAGGGTTTCTAATCTCATGTAGGACTAAGAGGCCCAGGGGGAATGGGGATAGTCAATAATCTGGAGCTCTTAATTAAGGAAGTATTTGGCGACCCTAAATCCCAGGATCAATAACTTGTGTTAACCAGCCAAACAGAGTGTTAGGGAAAAAAAGCTGTTTTTCTGGATCTCTTTACATTGAGGAAGCTTAGATGGAGAGTGTCTGCCCTTTCAGCGGCCATGGCGTGAGCTCTGCAGCTAACGGGTCCTTCAGCTGTCACTAATCAAGTTGCTAAAAACAAAACTTCCTTTTGAAATCAGTCATTTAATTTAAAAATAACGTTACTCCTTATGTAGATATGGATACTTTTTTTCCAAAATGAAATATCCCAGGTCTGCTTAGATTTGCATGCTTATTTTGTTTATAAAATTAAATTACTGAGAAATAACCTAGTGGATTTAAAAGCCAGTAGTGATTTTGTTTGTTTTATATCAGATGCAAAGAGTTGAATTAATCAGACTTACTAGTTCACAGCACAATATAATAATTGGTTTGTACAAGGTTTTTTCTTTTTTGTCTTTTTCTCTTCATCCCAGATCTACAATCTCACACATACACGTATGCACACCATTGTAAAATGGTGACTGCATTAATTGTATACTAGGATCTATAATTTTTATATTTATTATTTTATGCTTACGAACGTTTCTAATGTATATGTATTTGTAAAGCAGAATTAACCGAACACCTGTGGACTCCTCGTGCAATTTGCAAAGCCTTGTTGATATTGATAAGATTTCTGTGCTCTTCCTATCAGCCTTCATTTTATTATATATGCCTTATCCATTAAAGAAAATGGTTAAAAAATATTTTCTGGGTTTTTTCTTTTTTAGATTTATTGAGGTGTAACTGACACCAATCAAGTGCACATATCTAGAATACACACACTTTTAAGTTTTAGCATATTATATTCCCAGGAAACCATCACCACAGGCAAAGTTGTGAACAAATAATCACTCCTGGAAGCCGCTTGTGTCCTTTGCAGCTTCTTCCTCCTGCCTCTCCTCCCATCCCCAGGCAACTGCTGATCTGTTTCTGTCACTCTAGATTAGTTTGCCTTTTCTAGAATTCTATGTAAATGTAACCACATGGTATGGACTCCTTGTCTGACTTATTTTGAAGTTCATTCATGTTGTTAGTACATCATTCCTTTTTGCAGAGTGTGTTCTATTGTGTGTATTAGCTACAACTGGTTTACCTATTCACCTGTTAATGGACTTTTGTTTTTAATCAATTTTTAAGCTATTTCAGTATTATAAATAAAGCTACTATGAATATTTGTGAATAAATCATTGAATACATGTATACTTTCCTTTTAGGAGTAAATTAGCTGAATCATTTGACAGATGTAGGTTTTAGTTTTTAACAAATGCCAAGCCCTTTTCCAAAATGGTTATTATTTTATATTTCCAAAATATAATATTCCAGTTTAGGGTTATAGTTACTCCACATCCTTGTATTTACTATAATTAGTTTCTTTTCTTTTATTTTAACCACTCTAAAAGGTTTGAAGAAGTATCTTATTGTGGTTTTAATTTGCATTTCCCTGGTGACTAATGATGTTGAGCATCTTTTCATGTACTGATTTGCCACCCATGTATCTTTGGTGAAGTATTTGTTGAAATCTTTTGCTCAGTATTTTTAGTTAGGTTGTTCGTTGTCTTACTGAGATTTGAGAGTTCTTATATATTCTGTATGCATACCATACATCACATATATCTTGTGTGAAGACATTCTCCCAATATTTGGCTTGTTTTTTCATTCCATTGTGTCTTTTTTTTTAAGATTATATTTTTATTTATTCATTAGAGACAGAGAGAGAGAGAGACAGAGACAGAGACAGAGACAGAGACAGAGACACAGGCAGAGGGAGAAGCAGGCTCCATGCAGGGACATGGGACTCAATCCTGGGTCTCCAGGATCAGGCCCCGGGCTGAAGACGATGCTAAACCGCTGAGCCACCCGGGCTGCCCACCATTATGTCTTTCAAGGAACAGAAGCTTTTCACTCTGATGAAGTCTAAGTTATCAATTTATTCTTTTACTGATCTTACTTTGAATAGTTCTTAGAACTATTCGCCTAAACCAAGATCATACAGATTTTTTTCTCTATATTTTTTTAAAGTATTTTTTCCAGGGTGGCTGGGTGGCTCAGTCAGTTAAGCATCACTCTTGGTTTGGCCTCAGGTCAGATCTCAGTGGGGTGAGATAGAACCTGTGTCAGGTTCTGTGCACAGTGCTGAGGCTGTTTGACATTTTTTCTCCCTCTCCCACTGCCCCGCCCCCAACATGGACATGCACGAGCTCACTCTCTCTCTCTCTCAAATAAATAAATAAATAAATAAATAAATAAATAAATAAATATTTAAGATAAAAAGGTATATTTCCAGCTTTAGGTTTTTTCATATAGGCACATCACACATTGTTGTTGTTGTTTTTTTAAATATGTAGTAAAAGATACTGCTCAAAGTTCAAATTTTTGCAATGAATATCCAGTTGTTCCAGCACTATTTGTTTAAAGACTACCCTTTATCTATTGAATTGCCTTTCAGGCTTCACCAAGAATCAATTGTCCATATATGTGTGGTTTTACTATCTTTGTGTTTCATTTATATATATTTTATATGTTGATGCTAATACCATAATAGGTGTTATAACTTTACTATAGCTTTATAATAAGACTTGAAACAGATATTGCTTCTTCTTCAATTTTGTTGTACATTTTCAAAGTATTTTTGGCTATTCTAGGTCTCCAGCTTTTCCATGTGAATTTTAGAATTAGCACATCATTTTCTTCCAAATCCTTTAGGATTTTGATTGGGAATCTACAGATTACCTTGGGGAAGTACTGACATTTTAACAATCTTGAACTATCCAATTCTAGAATATGATACCACTTCATTTATTTAGATCTCTAGTTTCACATGGCAGTGGTTCTTATGAAATGTCAGATTTGTTCTGGAGTATTTTATATTTTTGATTCTCTTGTAAATGGTGTTCTTTCAATTTTAGATACTTTATATCTTGACTTTGTAATCTGAATTCTTGATAAAGTCACTTAATTTTAGCAGCTTTTTTGTTGATTCTATAGGAATTTTTATGGAGGCAATCTTGACTTTGGGAATGAAAGTTTTACTTTTTCCCCTAATTTTCATGCCTTTTGTTATTATTTTTTCTTGCCTTATTGCACTGGGCATAGCCTCCAGTTTAATGCTGGTTGCAATCATAAAACTGATAATGGCTTTGACCTTGGAAGTGTTCAGTCTTTCATCATTAATTGTATGAAGTTTGTATGATGTTAGCTGTAGATTTTCATCGATGCTCTTTACCAAGTTGAGAAAGTTTTCTATTCCTAACTTGCTGTGAGATTTCATGAGGAATGGGTATTGGGTTTCGTCAAATGCTTTATTTTAAATCTGTTGAGGTGATCGTGTAGTTTCTTTTTTCCATCTATAAATAGAGTGCATTCACATTAATTGGTTTTCTTATAATATCTTTGTATTGCTTTTGCATCTAAGTAATATTGGCTGGAAATAATGAATTGCAAAATACTTCCTTGTCTTCATATTTCCCCCAAATTTGTGTAAAATTGGTATAAATTCTTCCTTAAATGTTTGAATTTACCACTGAAAGCATCTGAGCCTGGAGTTTTCTTTGTGTGAAGTTTTTACTACAAATTTAGGTGTTTTTTAAAAGTTTTATTTAAATTCAAGTTATTTAACATATAGTGTATTATTAATTTCAGGGTTAGAATGAAGTGAATCATCAGTTGCATATAACACTCACTGCTCATTGTAGCATGCACCCTTCTTAATGCCCATCACCCAATTGCACCATCCTCCTACCTGCCTCCCCCTCTAGCAACCCTCAGTTTGTTCCTTATAGTTAAGAGTCTCTTGTGGTTTGTCTCCCTCTCTGTTTTTATTTTATTTTGTTTTCCCTTCTCTTCCCCTATATTCATATGTATTATTTCTTATATTCCACCTATGAGTGAAATCATATGGTCCTTGTCATTCTCTGACTGACATATTTCACTTAGCAGAATACACTCTAGTTCCATTCATGTCATTGCAAATGGCAAGATTTCATTCTTTTTGATGGCTGAGTGATATTCCATCGTGTATATATATATCACATCTTCTACATCCATTTATCCATCGATGGATATCTGGCTTTTTCCATATTTTGATTATTGTGGACATTACTGCTGTAAACATAAGGGTGCATGTGCTCCTTCGAAATACTGTTTTTGTATCTTTTGGATAAATACCTGGTAATGCAATTGCTGGGTCATAGGAGAGTTCTATTTTTAACATTTTGAGGAACTTCCATACTGTTTTCTAGAGTGATGGAATCAGTTTGGCAAATTTAGTTTCTATAATGGATAGATGATTATTCAGGTTTCTATTTTTATTGCTTGAGATTTAGTAGTTTTTCTTTGCCTTTCAAGGAATTTGTCGATTTTATCTAAGTTGCCAAATTTATCAGGGTAAAGTTCTTCATAACATTCTGTTATATTTTTAATATATGTAGAATCTATTGTTATGCCACAACATCTCTTGTTCTTGCTATTGATGATTTGTATCTTCTGTTTTTTCCTGATAAGTCTTATAAGATGTGTAAATTTACTAATCTTCTCAAAGAGCAAGCTAAACACCTATATAGAAAATGTCTCATTTTTTTTCTATATAGGTGTTTAGTCACATATAAACTTCAGCTTTAGCTGCATCTTATACATTTTGATATAGATTGTCTTCATTTTCATTCACTTCAGAATTTCCCTTTTGATTTCTCCTTTTACTCATAAATTATTTAGGAATGTATTAATCAGCTTTCTAATAGTTCAGAATATAGTTTCATTTCTTTTGGGTAATACCTAGAAGTGCTAAACTGTTTACTATCTTACATCCTGGCCAACTCTCAGTATGGTTAGTCTTTCATTTTTAGCAATTCTAATAGGTGTGTAGTGGTGTCTTAGGTGTTAGTTTGCATTTTTAATGGCTACTGATGGTGTCTATCTTTGTATGTACCTATTTGCCATCCATACATCTTTGGTGAACTGTCTTTTGAAGTGTTTTGCACACATTGGTTTTAGTGTTTGTATTTTTATTATTGATTTTTTTTAGAGTTCTTTGCTCTAGATAAAAGGATTTTTCTTTAATCAGATATGGAAGTTTCTTTTTTTATCATTACAGATACTGGTCTGTTTTATCTTTTCATTCTCCTGATAGTATCTTTCAAAGAGAAGAATTTTAAATTTTTTATTAGATGCAATTTGGAAGTTTTCTTTTAAATAGGTAATACTTTTGGTGTCATATCTCAGGACTATTTATCTGTAAGGTACAAAAATTTTTCCTATATTTTCTTTAAATATTTTATTATTTTGTATACTACATGGAGGTCTAGGATTCTTTTTGAATTAATTTTTGTACATCATACTTGGTATGTATCAAAGCTTGATTGGTGTTCTTTTGTTTGCATATAGATGCTTGATTGTTCCAACACTATTTATGGGAAAGACTTTTCTCCACTGAATTGCCTTTTCACTTTTGTCTGCAACCTATTGCCCTTACATGTGGGGTTCTCTACTCTGTGCTATTGATCAATTTCTGTGATACATAGTTACCAATAGGATTGCTGGTCATAGGAGAGCATATGTTTTATTTCTCTAAGTATTGTTTCTATGCCATTGGTATTTTAATTATGATAGTCAATTTAGCTGAAATGCAGTTTTTATTTACTTTTATATTACTTTATATGAGAATAGTTTGTATTTATTTCAAAACAAAAACTAGTTGCTTCATATATATATATATATATGTCTTATAATGTGAAAGTTGTCATAATTTTTCATGAATGAATCCATTTGCCCTCATATACCACTATCCCTTAAGAGTCTCCAATATAAGCCAGTTTCTTATAATATAGAATGGAAAAGTTAGTATTTATTGAATATCTACTGATATATATCAATCATTATGATGAGGCTGTTATAATGATTAACTCAATTAGTTCCCAGAATGTACATTTTATAAATGAGAAGATCAGCCATCAGAGAGATTAAGTGACACACGAAAAGCCATAGGTCTAGAGAGTGCTGAGTTTTGGGACTAACAAAATTATGCTTATCCTTTTGAATTCCAACAGTTTCCTATTCTACTTTTCCCAGTGGCCAGCCTTCATGGGATAGTCTCTTCTTATTTATGTTTTTTGTATTTATTTGGTGATTGACTCATAAAGCAAGTAAGGCTAAAATAAAAAAATAAAAATTCGTGGGTATAATAAAGTATTTTATGGGTAAATGAATCTATTTCTTTTTATGAAAATGAAAATCACCAGGAATTGAAACTAATCTATAACCTACTAGAGTAACTGACAGTGTAAATCCTGAGTGTTTAAATTAGTTGAGAAAGAACCATGCTAATGAAGGCAAATGATTGTGTATTTATATTACCACATAATTGTCTACCTGAATTTACTCTACTTCATATTAGGTAACCGTTAATATACTAATGACTTGGATTGGGCTCTACAAGAGCAACTTTTTAAACTATTCCTAGCCTGTTTTCATTTGGGATAATGTATTTTCCTTACTGGATTATTATGGCAAGTTAATGAGGTAATGAATGTTATGAATTTGCATAGTTCCAGGTGCATTCTTATTGGAAAAGATATTAAGTGATTTAATTATCTATTGCCCCTTAAGTAATGACCTCAAAACTTAGAGCATTAAAACAAGTTAGGTTACTCTTGATTTTGTGACTTTAGGGATTTAGATTCAGCTGGATGGTTCATCTTTGATCAACTGGGGCAACCAAAGCCAGAGGATCCACTTCCCAGATAGACTAATTCATGCATATTTTCCATGATAGTTGTCCTCAATTCTTATGGTGAGTTAATATCACAGACACCTGGGCTCCACCCTAAATTTCTGAGATAGTTGGTCTGGAGAAGTACTAGTTATTTATAGTATTTTATAGTACAGTATTTATAGTATTTACAGCTCCTTGCGTGATTCTCATATATAGCCAGAATTTAGAAACACTTTACTAAAAGTTTAACTCTAAACTAAATGTATTATTATTTTTTATTATTTAAGCGAACAATGTTAAAAAAAACCTAAAATTCAGTGTTTAGTTGACGAGTATTTATTAAGTACCATGATGAAGAATATGTAAAGAATAAAACAAACCTTATTCATGAAATCTTAAAAATAATCACAATAAACATTTTGTTGTATCTCTTTCAAGTCTTTCACACTCTTATCCTGTAGCATTCTGTTAGTTTCCCATGTTGTTGAATACCCACTGAAAGTGAGATTTATTTTCCTGCTATCTAGTACTTCGTAGTATCAGTGCTCTGTGACATACTTGAACAATTCCTCTGTATTGGGATTTTAAAGTTTCTTTTTCAACTTTTCACTACTTTTTTTTTAATAATAAATTTATTTTTTATTGGTGTTCAATTTGCCAACATACAGAATAACACCCAGTGCTCATCCCGTCAAGTGCCCCCCTAAGTGCCTGCCACCCAGTTATCCCCATCCCCTGCCCTCCTCCCCTTCCACCACCCCTAGTTCATTTTCCAGAGTTAGGAGTCTCTCATGTTCTGTCTCCCTTTCTGATATTTCCTACCCATTTCTTCTCCCTTCCCCTCTATTCCCTTTCACTATTATTTATATTCCCCAAATGAATGAGACCATATAACTTTTGTCCTTCTCCGATTGACTTATTTCCTCCAGTTTCATCCACTACTAAACATAACATGGTGATGAGTGTCATTAGAAAGTCACCTATTTGAATTATTTTGTTATTTTTTAAAAGACATTTATTTGAGAGAGAGAGTTTGGGGGAAGGGGCAGAGGGAGAAAGAGAGAGAGAATCTAAAGTAGACTCCTCACTGAGTGTGGAGCCTGACACCAGGCTTGATCTCAGGACCATGAGATCATGAACTGAACTGAAACTAAGAGTAAGTGACCAACTGAACTATCCAGGCATCCCTTTTTTATTAGTTTTTGCCTTCACAAATATTTCTTTGGCCTGTTGAAATTCTTGCTATGTTTATAATATTTAACTTTCATATCTTCATAACCAGACCAATAAGCACTTTTATAAAAAGATACTCCAACATCACTAATCATTAGGGAAATGCAACTCAAAACTTCTGTGAAATACCATTTCACATCCATTAGGATGGCAATTATCAAAAACAGAACAAAACAAAACAAAAAATAGGAAATAACAGGTTGATGAGGATGTTGAGAAACTGGAACTCTTGTGTATTGCTGATGGGTTTGAAAAATGATGTGGCCACTGTGGAAAACACAGTATGGTGGTTTCTCAAAAACTTAAACATAGAATATTATATGATCTAGCATTCCACATCCAGCTATAAACTCAAAAGAATTGAAAGCAGACACTTGAACAAATACTTGCACACCCATGTTCATATAGCATCATTATTCTCAGTAGCCAAAAGGTGGAACAACCCAAATGCCCATGAATGGATAAGCAAAATGTATGTATGTATGTGTGTGTATATATACATCCACTATGTGACCTTTTTCTATCTATATAATTTTAAGAAATGACTGGATATAGTAAAAATAACATCTGGCATCTCTGAGCTCTCTTTATGTCCCTTCTATTTTAAAGCAATTTCAAAGAAAGAAACAAATGAAACAAAGCAAAACAAAAACCTCTGACTTCCAAATTTGCAAAAGTCAAATATTAAGTTACATTAGTTACCTTTTTTTTCAGGTAATAAATTCTGGTAGAAAAAATAATTCTGATTAATGTCTTTGTTAATTAATAATTGCCATGTCCAAAGTCATTGCATACTGGTTGCCAGATAACTGGACAGCGGTTATAGTTGAATTATAAATGAAATGAAATGAACTGAGTTATTTGTATTTTTAGTACCCGTATCTGACAACCCAACTCTTGATGCAATTGGTTGTATTGGTTGTACGTTATTGTTACTTTCCCTTAAGTCATGATTATAATAATTTGTCTTAGCTACTTTACCGCTTTCAACTTTCTGAATCATTATTTGTATTTGTTCAATTAGTGGAATAAAAGAAATTCCCATTTACTGTTCAGGTGTTTTCTAAGTAAATTAAGCTACTTCAAGAACTACTTTCTTGTTTTGAAAAATTGTGATGAAGTCAGATAAATTACCATTTTTAGCACATAGGAAAGAAGGAAAGAAAAGATTTCAATTTAAAGAAACATTTAGTTTCCTACTAGCATTTTAATTACTCCTGGTGTCAGTGTACTGTGTTTTGTAAAGCAGAAGTGATAATGATTGTAAGGTGTAAAACATGATGAAAGAAATAAAATATTTTATTTATTTGTTTTTCAGCAAAGAGAGGTATATAAGAGAGGACAGGATTTGTTTTCTCAAGTAGATCAAATTCTAACTTTTAAGTCCTACAATTTTTTTTTTTGATCTCAGATTCTGTTGATAAACCCAAATACCAATTTTAAAAGACTACTCCAGTAAAATTTGGAGATCTACGGTGAAGGTAGCATCCAAATTTGGTTTCACAAAAACAATCACATAAATGTAGAATGATGAAGACTCTACTTGCCAGTGGTTCATGTGAAAGACACTTGGGGTTTTAGTTGATCCCAATGTCAATATGAGACAACAGAGTGGTAAGACTATGAAAATGTGTCTGTAATCTTTTCTGCATTAATCAGTTTGTCTGAGGTGGTATAGTCTGGAGCAGCTCCTGACACATGGAAAGCTCTAAATATTTGTTGAATGAATGAATGAATGAATGAATGGTCATTGGGCTGGATAGGGAATGTCTAAAATACAATGTTAGTTCTAGACCAAACTTCACAGTACAGAGTACATTGAGAAACTAGAAGGTGGCCAGAACAGGACTATCAGGAAGGCAGTTATTCTGGAGACGGTATTTCAGTGAGGGAACCTTGGAAGAAATCCTGGAATAAGTCTTCACATTTAGGAACTCTCCTATAGAAATGTTAATGTATCTATTTAACTCTGAAGGGCAAAATTAGAATACTGGGTTACTGTGAAGAATATCAAAAGGATAGACAATGTGGCCGTTAAGCAAATATCAGTAAGATATATGCTTCTGGTAATTTTTAATACAGTTGATGAGTTTAATTGAGCCAACTGGCCTTTTCCTAGTCTAATCAGATGTGGAGGTATGGGGGAGAAAAGCTTTTCTTTAGATTCCCACCCAGTTCTGTCCCTTGTTATGTGACATTGTACAACATTCTCTAATCTTCCCTTTATTTGACTTAGAATATAGAGATAATAATATGTTCTTAAAAGCACTGTTGGGGAGACCAAATAAACTTTGTATGAGAAATATCTGGCATGTAGTAGAAAGTAAGTTCTGCACAGGACCTTTTTTTATTTCTTTTTCTATTCCTTTTTTATTTGGTTGATGATTGCATGACTTCACTTTTTCATAATCCATTGAGGTTATTTCATATACTTTTCTACATGTCTGTTACCTATAGCAATAAAAATGATAAGCATTTAAAAAAAAACCTTAAATCTGAAAATATTAAGTGCAATAGCCTTGACATAAGCAGTAAGATTTCTTTATTAAAAACTTTATTTTGCACACCTATGTTTATAGCAGCATTTTTCTTTTTTTTTAATAAATTAATTTTTATTGGTGTTCAATTTACCAACATACAGAATAACACCCAGTGCTCATCCCATCAAGTGTCCCCCTCAGTGCTCGTCACCCATTCACCCCCACCTCCGCCCTCCTCCCCTTCCACCACCCCTAGTTCATTTCCCAGAGTTAGGAGTCTTTATGTTCTGTCTCCCTCTCTGATATTTCCCACACATTTCTTCTCTCTTCCCTTATATTCCCTTTCACTATTATTTATATTCCCCAAATGAATGAGAACATACACTGTTTGTCCTTCTCCGATTGACTTACTTCACTCAGCATAATACCCTCCAGTTCCATCCACGTTGAAGCAAATGGTGGGTATTTGTCATTTCTAATGGCTGAGTAATATTCCATTGTATACATAAACCACATCTTCTTTATCCATTCATCTTTCGATGGACACCGAGGCTCCTTCCACAGTTTGGCTATTGTGGACATTGTATAGCAGCAGTTTTCAGAGAAGCCAAAAGGTGGAAACAACCCAAGTATCCACTGAAGGATGAATGGATATACAAAATGTGGGGCATGTATATAATATATAAATATATACACACAATGGAGTATTATTATTCAGCCCTAAAAAAGAATGGAAAGTTTAACAAATACTACAATAAGAATGAACCTTGATGTCATTATGCTAAATGAAATAAGTCAGACAAAATGAGACAAACACTGTATGATTTCAGTTATGTGAGGTGTGTAGATTAGACAAAATCATAGAAAGAAAAGAGAATGGTGGTTGTAAGGGACTGGGGTGAGGGGGAAATGGAGAGTTATTCTTTAATGGGCATATAGTTTCAGTTTTGCAAGATGAAAAGGTTCTAGAGACTGGTTGCACGACAGAGTTAATATGCTTAAACTACTGAACTGCATACTTAAAAATGGTTAGGATGATCAAATTTATATTATGTGTATTTTAACCACAATTAGAAAAGTTGATTTCACCTTATTTCAACAGAAAAAAAAAAACATTTTCATTTAAACACATGAAAAATTCTTTCTTTTTTCTGATGTTATAATTTAATCAAGAAAAATTTAAGGTGTGTTTGTGGTATCCTCCATATTGAAGATTAACCTTTAAATTATAATTTCTTCTAGCAGCCACTAACATAACATTAAACATACATTAATTTCCAAGATAGTGTATATGCTGCAGTATTTGAAGATATCCAAATGCTCTAGATCTCTAGGTGCTCCACAGATACTTCAAAGGAAGTCCTTTAATCTTCTAAAATTATATGCAAAATGTTATGGTACATGTGCATGTACATCTTTGGGGAAAGAGAGTCTATAGCTTTTTTTTTTTTTTAAGATTTTATTTATTTATTCTTGAGAGATAGAAGGAGAGACAGAGCCAGAGACACAGGCAGAGGGAGAAGCAGGCTCCATGCACCGGGAGCCCGACGTGGGATTCGATCCCGGGTCTCCAGGATCGTGCCCTGGGCCAAAGGCAGGCGCCAAACCTCTGCGCCACCCAGGGATCCCTATAGCTTTTATCTATTACTCAAAGACTCTATGGCCTCTAATAGATCAGAAACCAGTCATGTAAGTGAACCTCACAGAAGCTCATGAGAGAGGTGCTTCTCCACTTGGGACTGTTAGAGGTATGGTATCCCTGTCATCCTCTACACTTCTCCTAAGAAGTAATTAATAATGGCATACCATTAGCTTGGCAGACACAGGTGATGTGGCGCCAGGGTCAGCCTGTGCCCAGGACTGGTAAACATCTCCATCAGTGACTGGGATGATTGAATAGGTACATGCTCACCTTGCATCAGAATGTCATAAAGTCAAATGGGGTAGCAAAACCTGGGGGATGGGATTGGAATTCCAAATGCTCTTGACAGATTGGAGAAATGACAAAAGGCAGTTACAATGAGGTCAACAAGGACAAAAGCCGAAGAATAAAAACTGGGGAGGGAACATGGGCCGGTGAGTCGACGGAAAGAACAGGTCAAAGAAAAGTTAAATAACAAGGATTCCAAGGCTAAGATAAAGGGAAAACGTTTACGGTCAAACCTGGTGCTGCTGTGGAGTAATATGAGGGGAAACAGAGGGGTTTTCCTTTCCATAGGTGATCTTGAGTAATATGAGGGGAAACAGAGGGGTTTTCCTTCCCAGAGGTGATCTTGAATAATTTCCTTCCCAGAGGTGTCCTCATTTGGTTGAATGCCAATGATTTCTAAACATTTGCATGCATTTTTCTATTTTTGAAGCAAAATTTTTGTATACAGACATACTGGCCTATATATGCATAGTGTTTAAATGTTTGTGTGTGTGTGTGTGTCTGTGTGCGAGCATGCACTCATTAGCAAGACTTTTGGTTGTGTGAATCTCAAAGAACAGAAAATAAATGTATGGAGATGTACTGAAGAGGATATGGCAAGTAACTGTGCTCCGTGAGCTTGCTGAAGAGAGCACAGCTTCTTTCCCCTCCCTGGGAAGGATTTTAGATCATAGGCAGTTTTCTCACCATAAGCTCTGGAGAATTTTAAGAACAGCACTACCTTTAACAATTACCTCAATACATTAGGATTACACATTGTTAAAGTCACTTTTATTTTCATGTGTAAAATAGATTTTACAAGGGGTATACATTTAACTGTGCTGCTAGTTTTAAGACACTCTTCATAGCCCTTCTGATAACTTTAATTAGATCCAAATCAATGGAGTTGTAAGTCCATTATCATGAATTGCCAGATACAAGCCATTATCCGTAATGCATCATTCACAACTTGCAGTAAACAGTTTCTACAACCAACATTTAAATAAATCTACTTTTATAAAAATATTTTAAGTATCAAACTTACAAATAAAGAGTCTTTCAAATTAATTTAACAAAACTTGAAGTGTTACAGGAAAGTTCAATGTCCTTGAATCTTAAGCAAAGAGACTTAAATGAAACTCATCTTTTTAATAAGATACCAAATAAATATAGTTTTAACTTAAACTTAGTAGCTGGTATTATATATCCATCAACCTCCTTCTGTTGGTTAAGGTACAGCAGAAGGTTTTCCTTGTCATAGTTGCTGGCCTAAGAGTCTCTTATTCTTTTATAATCTTCATTTCAATGATGAACTTTAGACTTACCATCTATGTCCTTGTTATTCATTTCCAGCCAAAGGCTCTTTGAAAAATATGGCATTTGCAATTTTCCATTTCCATATGTTTTAGATAATAACTGTCAGAAGATATAGAAAGAGCCAGATGATTACCAGAGAACCTCTCTGATGTGACAGGTTTAATTTTTCCTTTCAATACTGGAAACTTAATGACAGTATACTTATTTTTTATTAACAAGATATGATGATATAATATGAACATTACACTTAGCCAAAATATATTCTATGGATGTCTCAAACTACACTGGCCCTAAAAGTATGTCAGTTGTGTTGTATTCACCTTTCCCTTCAAATTAGAAATGAAATGTTCATATATCCATTACCACAGTTTCCTGTTGATTCTTTAAAAATCACCACAAACTTAGCCACTCAAAATACCACAAGTTGATTATCTTACAGTTCCAAAAGTCAGAATTCCAAAGTCAGTCTCAGAAAGTTGAAATCAAGGTATTGGCAGGGCTGCCTTCCTTCTGGTGGCTCTTGTGGAGAATCCATTTCCTTGTCTTTCCCAGTTTCTAGAGGCCACCTGCTCTCTTGGCTCCTGGCCTTGCATTACTCAGACCTCTGCTTCTGCTATCATATAGCTTCTCTGGCTCTAAGTCTCCTGCATCGTCTCAAAAGGATGCTTATGACTACATTGGGCCCACTCAGGCATTCCAGGATTATCTTCCCACCCAAGGTCCTTAATCCCAATTTCGCAGTCCCTTTTCCAGGCAAGGCCCCATATTCATAGGTTTCAGGGATTAAGACATGGAGGTCCTTGGGGAAGGCATTATTCAGCTACGTAACAAGTACCTTACAGGTCACATATTAATATATTTAATTAAAGACATATCCTGATTCCCTGCAGCCTGAGAACTGTTCTAGGCAACTGAGATCTCTTAGCTGTAAGTTCTTGTCTTAATGGATGGTAGTGAGGAAGTCAGGGAAGAAACCAAATAAATGAGATAACTTCATGGGTGATGAGTAAAAAGAAGAAAAGAAGCAGGGTAATAGGATTGAGAGTGATGGGGTAGAGGTAGCTACTTTGCAAAGGGTGCTGAGTGGAGGACTCTCTAAGGAGCTGATACTGACCAGCAAAGTCGAGAAGGATGGAGAGACAGCCTTGTGAAACCTTGGTGGCAAATGCTCCATGTTGCAGAAAAAAAGGGTGGGCGACGCCCCAGAAGGAATAAGATTGACTAATGTGAGGCTGTAGGAGAAAGGGGATGGTGTAGGCTGTGGAGGGTGAGTGCAGATGTGGCCTGGGAAGTGGGTGGGTACCAGTCATAACAGCCTTCCAGGTAGAGGTAAGGAGTTCAGATTTTCTTCTAAAGGGAATGGGGAGTGACTGTAGACTTTGCTATAGACTGATGGCTATCAGTCTATAGACATTCCACTGCAACTCCTCTGGCTGCTGTGGGGAGAGTGGATTGGCAAAGGCATGCAGGAAACCACAAACGAGGTGGTGGCAGTAGCCTAATCTTGAGAGGCTGGTGGCTGGACCAGGGTGATGGTGGTAGAAATGTTGAGATGCACGGTGGTGGGGGGGGTGGTGGAAATGGTTTGGTGGGCCATTAGCCCTTTTCTTCCAATAATCTTATTTGCCTTCCTCCAGAATTCTCAAAATAATAGGTATTGTGATAACATTAGAAATAACTTAGACATGGGCAGCCCGGAT
The DNA here is from genome assembly GCF_018345385.1 of Vulpes lagopus. Lineage (NCBI taxonomy): Eukaryota > Metazoa > Chordata > Mammalia > Carnivora > Canidae > Vulpes > Vulpes lagopus. The sequence continues at coordinate 107,978,336 of NC_054825.1, read as the reverse complement.
AGCTCAGCAGTTTAGTGCTACCTTCAGCCCAGGGCCTGATCCTGGGGTCCCAGGTCTCTCTCTCTCTGTGTCTCTCATGAATAAATAAATAAAATCTTAAAAAAAATAACTTTGACAATAGCAACATTTTTTTCATACAGATGAAGATTCCTCTGTGGTGCAGTTGACAACATCGTTAGAGACATGCAGGGTTCTATCTAAGGAAGCTCCATGTGCTGACTTAGAGGACCACCCAGATAAAGATGACTGACCCAACCCTTCTATGTATAGATCCAGAAGCATTTTCTGGATAGAGATCTGACTTGCTACCATTTTTGAGGAAGGAGGATATGTATAATCATCATCACCTCCATTTTTTATGATTTAAAGATCTGAGTTTTAGAAGTAGGTGATGCCTATGAGGATGTAGGCTGACATTTGAATCCAGTCTTTTGGATGCAAGACTCAGCCAGTGGCCTTTCAAGGTCTCTAAGTTGCATCATTCATTCTAATTTTTTCATGTTTGTTTTCTTGATTTGAATAAAATGAGATTGGAGGTTGTATATTAAAGTATCCTAATTGAATAAATATGAAAAAAGAGGAAATCAGAATATTATTTTATGACTAAGTAAATCTCCATGCTAATTAGCCCTCACTGGTAGGCTGCTCCAGCACCAGAAGACATCATTTGATGAAGGTCCACTAGAGAAATTGACTTGTCTTCTATATGGTTTACAATATAGATCCTTAGCTGGTTAGTCAGTGATTTCTTCTAAAGGAAGCTATTTTTATCTCCATCCTTACAACGGATAGGTACCTTAGTATTTTATAAAAGATGACAGGAAAATTACATTACCAAAAAAATGGCAGAAGCGGGGAGGTATGCAATAGGATAGTTTATTGGGGGAAAATAGACTAATATCAAAATAGAAAGAACAGAATCAGAAATAATGAATTTGCCAGCATCCATCTCTTCTTTCATGACCTCATCATGCCAGAGATACCGATCAATTTCACTACAAGCAATAAATATTAAAATGAAATTTTTGAGTGTCTTATCAAAAGCTTCCTGACATCAATTGTTTTCACAATTTTTTTCCCTGCAAGCATTGAATACCTCTTCATCAATCTTTTATCCAACCAATCTTGTTCCAATTTCTCTCTTCCCAAAAAAGGCTCTTTTTTTTCCCCTCCTTCTATTTTTGACTTTTCTTTCATAGCAGAGGTGCATGAATATTATTTTACACTCCACTGTGGCTGTATCTCCATCGATCAAGAAATAAAAAGGGGGTCTGAAGGATGTGCCGTGACCCTGCAGGGCTGCAAACAACAGAGATGTGTGTAATGATTCCTTGGTTCCAGGTAGCAGTGGCTGACAAGAAGGCTGTGTGTGGGACTGCACAAATGAGTCTGTGTCCCTTCTTGTTAAAACCCATCAAGCTTAGGCCAGGCATGTCCAGGAGGAGGGAGTTTTCAAAGAATATTTAATTCTTAAATGTCATCTGTGCACAATTCCCAGCTTGACAAATATTTCAAAATGTTCTAAAAGCAAATGTTAGGGTCATCATTCTTGTCTGCATAACCTCCTTGATCTCATAATCCATTAACAATATTTTTTATATTTTAAAAGCTGAAGGAACAAGGACATTCATTTTATAATCATCTTCTATTATTATTAATGGAAATGTATGCCACTAGTAATATCGAATGTTGTTTGCCAAGAGGTTTATTTGGAAATTATTCATTGTTTGCTTTAATGTTTATATTATTTTCTAGATTTTTTTGTTAAGGTCATGTCTCCATCATTTAGGATCATTTCCATACAATAGAGCATAATCTTGACAGGTCAGCAGCTTTTTTTTTTTTTTTTTTTAACCATTTCCTGTAGAAATGGGCTTGCTCTTCCTATGGCATCTTCCACTCAGATGCCTAGTCTCATGTTTTTCTTCCACATATGCTTGTAACACTTAATTTGGTGCTTCATTATATCTAGTTGGTTTGTTTGCTACCTGAGGTCCAACAATGTCAGCTCACTGGCTAAGGTGACCTATAAATGGGTTCATGTGGGTGCACACATAGTTTTAAAAATAAGAATCTTGAATTAGGTGCCAATGTTTGAAAACTGGTTAATTACATATATATAAAACAACAACAACCTGGATTTCCAGTTTCACTTGAGTCAAACAGGATCTGGCAAGGCTAGGTGCTTATTTTTGGAGGCAGCAGCCTACTGGAACTAAAACTACTATGTTCCTGGATGAGCAACAGGGTCTGTGGGTCACCAGGGACCCTCGAGGAAATGTATTTTATTTAACTTTTCCTCTTGGGCCAGTAGGCATGTGAGTTCATGGTGTGATTATATATATAATATATATATAATATTATTATATATTATATATATATTATATAATATATAATATGTGTATATATAATATGTGTATTATATATATAATATATATATTATATTATATATATATATTATACACACACACACACACACATACTAGGGGCATATAAAGTATATATGTATATTAAGGTTTGTTTACTTAACTAGGTTAACTAGATTTGTTTACTTAACTAGGTTGTAAATTCCTTGAAGTCAAAGATGATTTTATAAGTTTTCTCTATCTTCACACTGCCCAGCATAGTACCAGACAGACAGTAGTTGTTCAATAAATTAATATGTTAAAATACATCTATTGTGTGCAGCTGGGCAGACATTGAACTTCTAGAAGAGCTAAGGGGAAAACAATCTCCAAACAGTTCACACAAATTAAATGATTAATCTTCACAACTCCTTTTTGAGATTCACGAGGGATATACAGTATGGGGATTAATTTATGGTGTGTAAAGAATAACATTTAATGAAACTATTCCCAATTGAACATTCAGTGAAGATTTAGATACACAATAAGTAATTACCTATATTGAAAATTGCCCTACAGGGATTAGCACAAGTCAATCCTTTACCACAAAGTGCCATGACCTCTCCAGAGAGGGGAGTCTGGTCTCCCTCTAGCCCTGCAGCCCTCTAGAAATATCATTTATTGCAAGTGAGAATTTCCAAACTACCTGAGTGCCTTGGCCAGCATCATTCACCAGTTTACAGATTTTATAGTTTCGTAGACTAAGATTCACTAGAATAACCCGTCTCAGAATTCTTATTCTACCTTTGTATTTAGTTTATAAGAATATTTTGAATATACTACTAATGAGGGGACTTATGAAGGTTATTTTCCATACATTAAGAGAAAAACTAATAAAAATAACCCAGTTATTTAGGAATGTCTTGGAAGAATTGGTTCTTAGCTATTTGTTTCTTTTTAAAAATTTCCATGGTGAACTACTTGAGAGTTTAAGCAAGAAAGGTGGAACTAAACTGGAACTTAACTGGAACTAAAACTACTGTGTTCCTGGATGAGCAACAGGGTCTATGGGTCACCAGGGACCCTCGAGGAAATGTATTTTATTTAACTTTTCCTCTTTCCTTTCTATATATTAACAAATAAATATATAGAAGTAAATACACATATATGATTTTGAATATATACACAAACACATAAAATAATGATTGACAGAATGACTCATATTGAGAAATATGAGTGACATGGAGAATTTAGAAGTAAATTTAATACTAAGAGCCAACAACACTGATTTTTATAAAGCCTGATCAGAAATGTAATACCACAGACTTTTTTTCTCATAGGGAAGTGTCACATATTTATAATTTTCTTATATTTATTTTATATAAAACTCTGGCTGACATGGCTTTCTGGATCTATGATCCCAAACCACTTGGAAAATAAGGGAGAAGCTTACTTGAAACTTGTATCTCCAACCCAACAAGAAGTGAAAATAGCTAGGCATTAAGGAAGGACCAGAAGCATTATATAAAACAGAACTAACAATCAGAAAGAAAATAAAATAAATGATGAACATGTAAGAAAATAAGTAGAAAGGTTAAATCAAATCACAAAGAAGTCATCCTACCCTATGTCTTTCTGCATGTGGCATCTCTGTCATCATTATGTTAGCTTTCCATGTTCTGGTTCAATCAGAGCTCACAAATCCAGCTCACAAATCCACTCCAATACATGGAGTGCTGGGCATCTCTGTTTACATAGAGGTAGAGGGAGACAGAGACAGAAGGAGAGAAAGGGGAAGGGAGACTCAAGTTCTAGGTACAGATTTTGTGATTATAGGTATTTATATATTGAGTTTAAAATAACTTTCTCTGATAACCATATGCAGCCACATTAATTAAAAACAGTGACCTTTTTAGACCAGGCAGATGGTCGTGAAGTAAAGGTTCCCCTTACATTCAAGATAGTTACGTCTCTACTTCTATACTGTGTACTTTAGGCAGAAAAAAACCTACTTAAAGGAAACATGGAAACTGACTACAGGCTTGTTATGAGTCTTGCTAAAACAATAGGGGATCAAAGCCACATAGAAAATGGCCTTAAATTACTTATATACCAAGAAGCCAACAAAATTTAGGTGTGGGGAAAAGACCAGTTCAAGCTGTACTGCAGTCAAATACTATGCATATAGATTACTTGGAGTACCTCTCTCTCACTCTTTCTCTCTTTCTCCTTTCAGTAAGGTAATGCCATTCATTTGGAATACAATTGGGATTGTTTGTTGCAATTTGCTTTCACTTAAAAAATTTTCTCACATTCCCATCTTGTTTGATTATCTTTTATTTTTGGAGTATGTGGAACATTAACCTAATTCCAAAGGCAAAATCTATTCCAAAAGATACCTTGAGAAAAGTGGAACTCCCTCCTTCTGCCTCCACCACTTTGTTCAGTCAGCTCCATGTTTCTGATCTGTCCCTCTTGAGTTTGCTTTGCAAAGATGGGTAAAAGTGTCTGCTTCCTTATTCCCTTCCTTCCTTAAGCAAAAGAGAACTAGCTATACACGTGCACTTTTAGACAATTTCACTCATACTGTTTATAGAGACATTTATAGAATAGAGATCAATATTGACCAGTATTGGTTCATATTGTGTTTTTTGGTTTTGTTGTTGTTGTTGTTGTTTTAAAGAATTTTATTTATTGGGGCACCTGGGTGGCTCAGTGGTTGAGCATCTGCCTTTGGCTCAAGGTGTGATCCAGGGTTCAGGGATCGAGCCCCATGTTGGGCTCCTTGCTCCATAGGGAGCTGGCTTCTCCCTCTGTCTATGTCTTTACCTCTGTCTGTGTGTCTCTGATGAATAAATAAATAAAATCTTAAAAACAAAAAGATTTTTATTTATTTTTTGTGAGAGACAGAGAGAGAAAAAGAGTGAGCATGAGCAGGGGGGAGAGGCAGAGGGAGAAGTAGACTTCCCATGGAGCTAGGAGCCCAACATGGGGTCAATCCCAGGACATTGAGATCATGACGTGAGCTGAAGGCAGACGCTTGATCCAGTGAGCCACCCAGGCACCCTGATTCATATTGTTTATAGAGATTTTCCTCATTTATTTTTATAGCTGCATAATACTCCATTGTGCATATTTACTGTACTTAACCAACTTCCTATGGAAAATGTCACTTTTAATCTCCCTCATCCTACTCTTCATACAAAGTATACTTCTATGTACTCAATACATGTTTGATAGTTAATGAATTAACAAATGGGGCTTTTTTAGATGAGTCTTGTAGGAGATGTGGCCTTTGGATTGATGAGAAAGCAAATGAGTTTGAAGAAGAATCATGTCAAGCAGAGGTGCACAAAGATCGGCATGCCTGAAATGAAAACTTTTATTGAAAATTGGGAGACTAGATTGGCTGTCTCAGGTGGGGCCAAAATTAAGGTTCTTTGAAAACTGGTTACATTTCAATTAAAATTTACAATGCACAGTGATACATTTTATTAAAATTTAAGTTTCAATAGCATGAATAAAGATGGTAGGGAAGAAGAATGCTGGAGCATAAAACTTAACCCTTGAAAGTATAAATGCTGCTAGATTTTCTGTGTTATTAGCTATTTTTATTAAAATTTTGCATTTATATATCACATTGTATCAAAACAAGTGGAATGGAATACCTTTCAAAATATGTAAAACTCTTTTTACGTACTTTTAACAGTTTGGTCATGTTTCCAAAAGGTACCTATGTGTGTACACATGTGTGCATGCGTGTGTGTATATTCAGAACATAGGCTCTCTACATTATGATTATGTTCAATGAGGCTGGCAAAAGGGCATGAAACTAACATTTTTAGTGAGTTCCTAATGAACTAACTGAATGAGGAATGATAGTTTGGCAGGGATAATCAATTAGAGGGAGAAATCACATAATATTATTTTTTTATTGTTGTACAACAAATTACCCCAACTTCGGGCCTTATGACACCTGTTTATGATCTCATAGTCTTCATGGCTCAGGAGTCTTAGACAACAAATTTATTCTGTGCTCATGATCTCCTAAGGTTGAAGTCAAGGTATTGGCCAGGGCTGTGGTCTTATCTGGAACTTGAGGTCATTCTTGAAACTCAGGTGGCTGAGCAGAATTGAGTTCCTTGCAGTTTTAAGGCTAAGGACCCCATTTCCTCTCTGGCTACTAGCCAGGGCCACTTTAAGGTCCTAAAGGCTACCTGTGTTCATGGACACATGGCTCCTTCTATATTCATAGCCAGCAACAGAGAGTCTGTTTTTTGTGGAATTGTTTTCACCAGGAAGTATTTCATCTATTTCAAGGGCTCACTTTGTTGGGTCTGGACTAACCTGGTTGTGTTATTAATGCTATCTTAAAGTTAACATCTAATCTAATCAGGGAAGTTCTATACTATCATATTGGTAGATCTGTTCTGTGCTCAGAGGAGGGAATTGGCTAGCATGTGGGTCATCGCTGGAGCATCTTAGGGTTCTACCAACAGGGTACGGAAATAATAGAGATTACTGAAGTTATGCAGGTTTGAGGCTATAAAGGCCATGATTTCGGTAGTGGGTTAAAAGAAGGAAAGGAATAGATGCAAATACCTTTTTAAATGGAGAGTCAGTGATACTTGCTGGTTGGTCTGAGAATGGAGAAAGGGAGAAAACACTAAAAGGTAGTTCAAAGCAAATCAAGCCATTGATTGAGGCAAATATAGGGGAAAAGAAAATGTTTAACCAAGAGGACAATGAGTTTGATTTGAGACAAGCTGAGTCTCAGTTAACAAGGCACCAGGAAGGGAATATTTGTGAGTAATTGTAGATAAATGTGTTAGTGTACACAAGTAAGAACCCTGGCCTGGGGAAACAGACATGGCATTCATCACTGTGGATGTGTAGTTGAGGCTTTGAGAATAAATATGCTTTTTGAGGAAAGTGGCTTAGAATTTTGTTATGGACTGAATTGTGTTCACTGAAAATTCATATGTTGAAGCCCTAACCCCCAATATGACCATTTGGAGGAGCACCTTTAAAGAGGTACTAAGGTTTAAGGGTAGTGCGTGACAAAGAGGAAGACACCAGGACAGTGACCCAGAGAGAGGACACCATGAGGAGGTGGCCGTCTCCAAGCCAAGGAGAGGTATCTGGAGAAACCAGCCCTGTCAGCACTTTGATTTGGGGCTTCCAGTCTCCAGAGCTGTGAGAAAATAAATGTCTGTTGTTTAAGCTGCTTGGTCTGCAGCATTTCAATCATGGTTTCCTGAGCTGATTCATAGAAAGCCCAGTGCAGTTTGCAAGAAGAAATACAATTTTAGGAGGCAGGAATAGACAGAGTGAGTGAAAAGCAACTGGGAGTCTAAGAATGCTGAGTGTGTCTTGTGTAAATGAGAGGGCTCAGTTACTGGGGGTCAGAAGGTCTGCAGTCTGGCTTTGCTCTTTGGTGGGTGGATGGCACTCTCTCTCTTTGGCATCTTAAGCTCTCAGAGCCCTAGATCTGGGGAACATAGGCTGATAGTGTGCGTCCCCCTGGCTATTGGCAGGTTTAAATAAGTTTCTGTATTTCTGTAACTATAGTGATGTTGATATATGTGTAGACAACTAAAAGCGTTTTTCCTGAGCTATCAAGCAGAAGACAAATGAGTGTTATTATTAGGGGCCTCTGGAATTATCAAACTCTGGGGTTCTGGTAACATCCGTAGAAGCGATTCTGCTTCTTTCCTGCTTGTCTGTGTTCGTGGCCACAGGCAGCTCTCACTTTTTCCTACCATCCGGACATGATCACACAGTGTCCGGCCATTTATTATGTTAATGTGCAGAGTGAAAACTAGGTAGTTATGGCCAGTGGAATTTTGTCTACAATGAGATTAAGTAGATTTCAGGGCTCAGCTGAGGCGTGTCAGCATGGATTCAAGTACCTTGTGTGCACAGCTGCCTCCTGGTTCTTGACTATTCCCTGAGTGGCTGATTTTATGGGAGTTAACTTTATGGGAGTGAGGTGGTGTTCTGTGTGTGGTTGGGTCCAGGATTCCTCTATTAAAGATGTATGTGGAAAACTTGGAAAATACTCAGGTGAAAGATTGAAGCAGTCAAATAATGAAAGAAAAGGCCATGAAGAGAGCTGAATTGCATCTTTGGTTTGTATCACTGAGAGCTGAAATGGGCTTTTTGCGTGATCTTCACTCGTAGGGATCTAGATTACCTCTAAAAAATATTTAACTGACATCAAGGATTGGAATGGATGTCTGCCAAATCCTTTCCTCTGTTGGTCTTTAAGAATATGACAGCTTTTTATATCTTTGTAATGTTTTCAATTCTGATAGAATGGGAGCTTTTTTTTTTTTTTTAAAGAGAAAAACCACTGTGCTCAGAAATAATTTTTTTTAAAGACTGACATATATTGACTGTAGTAGGCATTCCTATTCATGTTTGCCTTCCAAATTTTATTAAAGTAATTGTGTATGTATAACGCTATTGCATTATCCAGAGAGGATAGTTTCATAAATCATTTACTGCCTACCACTGTGTTTCTATAATGCTAGTACGCTGCTCAGTTTATTTTTGCTTGAAAATGTCTGTATTATCTTAAAAAAAGACTAACAGAGAACGTAAGGCAAACATGAACGTTACTCAGCACTAAATATGTAGAAGAATACCATGAATCTTTTTTATAAATGTAAAGCAACCTCCACCTCAAATCAAAGCTAAAATGAAAGTTTATATTTTCTGCATAGAAACATTGATGCAGATTTTTTATTTCACTTTTGCTTTCTATTCTGGAAAACAATATATACCAAGCCTTTATTTAGCTTTACTTAAATTTGTAATAAACAAGGTAAAAGTGTGGGTATTTCTTTGTTACAGATCTTTTAAACACCTATGTGCAATGTGCTAAGCATAGCAGGTGAGAGGAATTCTCTCCAAGTCGATTTGACCCTACAGTGTGGGGGTGAAGCATAGAACAATACACACATATGTATTGAAAGGAACAAATACAGGGATGTGGGTGGATCTGCTGATATGTATGTATGGTTTATAAATGTATATAATCATAATATAAATATATCCATACAATATATAATTGTGTATGCAATTAAGAGCCAGTTTCACAATTAAACCAAAGTTTTATCTAATTAAATAGAAAGGATTCTATAGTTTCCTGTGACTTTGAATTAATTCAAGCCACCGGAGACTTTAGTGCTTTTTTTTTTTTAAGATTTTATTATTTATTTATTTATTCATGAGAGGCACAGAGAGAAAGGCAGAGACACAGGCAAAGGGAGAAGCAGGCTCCCTGCAGGATGCCCAATGGGGGACTTGATCCTAGGACCCCAGGATCATGACGTGAGCCAAAGGCAGACAGACACTCAATCACCGAGCCATCCAGGTGCCCCGACTTTGGTGCAGTTGAAAAAAAAAATGTATTAAGTAGCCACTCACAAAGAGAGAAGAATGCTTTTCTAGCAAAACCATAATCTTCAATATTTGCAGGTCCACTCTGTTACTTCAGAGTTTAGGCTTTATCAATTCAGCCTCTCTCTTTCTTCAGTTGAGTCTGAGCTCTGGGCCTCTTGAAAAGTGCCCGCCTGTGGTTTAGTTCCATCTGCCCTGAGGTGCTGCCGACCCAGGTGTCTAACTGAGCCGTCTTTATTAGCGGGTGTCTCAATCCACAGGTTCACAGCCTCTCTGACCCCACCACCACCCACCTCCTGCCAACCCTGTTCTCCTGGCTCTCAGACCTGCCCCTAGCTCTGCCCCTCACCACCCAGCCTTGGCTGGTGTTTTCTTTCCAGAATCCAGAGACTCCTCCACAGTTCAGAGTGGGCGCAGGGGGAAGAAAGCCTACCTGCTCTCCAGGTGTCCCTCCTTAGCATTCTGCCCTACGCCCACGCTGCTGCTTTCACCACCTGCAAGGCAAGGGTTGTCAGTCTCTTCTGCTGACTCCCACGCAAGAGGATCACGAGATTCGAGGACATAGGTCATTACAAGAGAGGGAACGTTTCCATGAGGACTTCCCGCATCATCCTGCTGTTCAGGGAAAAGAACCCTGTAATCCTAGTGTGTCAGTTCAGGTTTCAGAAAGCATCCTCTGAGGGAAGGCTGAGGAGGCGTGGATGAGGGGAGTGTTTGCAGAGCAGTCTGAAGAAAACCAGCGAGGAGCCACCAGCTGTTTCTGTCATTAGGTCTACAGGGACAGAGGCCGATGAGAAATGGAGCCGCCTGTCCAGCCATGACCAGGCCAGAACTGGAGATCCCAAAGGAGGGCCAGAGGGAGGAGGGATGCTCCCAACCCCCCTCAGCCCCTCTCTTCCGCCCCCATTAACCTCCGACTGGTTCCTCCCATTGTCTAAACCCACCTCGAGGTCAGAGGACAGGGAGCTTCAGGATGTGGTCCATTGGGTCCACCTTCCAGGACATAGAGTGGGGCAGAGAAGCATGGCCAATAGATGGAGCGGGTAAGTGGATGAAAATGAAGAATAACTGAAATAAAGAATGTGATTCGAGCTCCCACAGGTACACCCCTGGCCTAAGCACACTGGACAGAACCTGAGGCTTTCTATTTAGTGCTGAAGGTATGGCTTTCAGCTAGAGCTGGAGACAGGGTGGCAGTAGATGGAAATCAACAAAGCAGGGAGAGAAGAGCCCATGTGGTGTGCTGCTGTATCGATAAATAAATAAATATATTTATTTATTTACTTATTTATTTATAGATTTTATTCATGAGAGACACACACACACACAGACATACACACACACACACAGGCAGAGGGAGAAGCAGGCTCCATGCAGGGAGCCCGACGTGGGACTCGATCCCGGGACTTGATCCCAGGACTCCAGGATCCCACCGTGGGTGGAAGGCAGTGCTAAACTACTGAGCCACCCGGGCTGCCCCAATAAATTTATTTTTAAATTATTTGAGGAAACGTATTTGTCTTTCTATATTAGATGTTTTTTAATTATATATATTTTTTATCTGAAAATGAACTTAAAAATCAATAATAATAATTTTTTTCCAATTACTCTGCTAAGGACCAGTATGGATACTTATATGCTCATATTATAAAATCTATGGGTATATTTTCTAATAGCATCAGTAGATATGAGCCTTATAGCAATTTCCTTGTATTGTTACATTATACATATTTCATAATTCATTTACTCATTCATATTGCCATCCTCTGTTCTGCTAGCCTTTCAAACAGAAGCTCCTTCCAAATTTGGTCTTATTGGATAGTATCTGTTTTTCTCCCTTGGTGCCAGATGTGAGAAGTACACAAACACAGCTGGATGAATACCCTTGCGCATATGGTTTCATTGGTACTTTGATATATTAATATTACTGCCAAATCCTGTAACTTATGTTGATGTAATTGGCACAATTGAAAGGGACTCAGAGCTATTTTATACCTTACATATATTTGACAGCAGAATGACCAGCAGTTTATAAGAAAATAAGATGCTAAAAAAAAATATTCAGAAACCAGATGACTAACAGAGCCAGCTAGTTCCTGTTACAACAGACGTAAAAGCTAAACTGAAGCTGTGAAATCTGCATACAGCCACAAGGATTAATTTGGATTGGGCTTTTCCTAGCTAAGGATTACAGCAATCAAATCACAGTTTCCTCGACCGGCCACCGATTTCTTCTCTGTTGAAAGTGCCGTTGGAGAAGTCCTTTCAGAGGTCTGGAGATCCGTTTGTTTTCCAGACTAGGTACTATTTTTAAAAAGCACGATAGTGATGGATTTGGAGAGCTGAAGCTAGGTGGTAAAGAACGCTTTCTACTTAATTACAGTAAATCCCTGGATAGTTGAAGATGCTCTGGGAGTTTTTACTTTTACTTTGCTAGTTAGGAGAATTTAACACTACATTTCCTTCCTTTTTAATTTTTGTTTTGGTCCTCGAGTTGGACAATTTTCTAAGATGCATGCTTTAATGGCTTTTTTTTTTTCATGTTCGGTGTTAGATGTTTACAACTTGAACATATTTTAATCTCTTTTAAATTAACTCATGTTTGTTTTGTGTCACTGGCACATAATCACTTGGTTGCCAAAAGGATGGTTACGTGTATGTTGGGAAGCTAGCTGCAGAATAAAAAATTAACAGGCTTCAGCTGCTTCTGTAAGTGTTTCCACAGGGCCCAGGGTAGGGGCAGCCAACCGCACACTAGGACATGTCAGAAGTTGGGGATAGGGATGCAGCAGAAGGCCCTTGCAGCATACAGTGTCTAGGAAGGAGCCTTGTGCTGTGATTGGCAGACTCCAGACACCACATGGAACGGAGCCTGACTCCATTCTCTCCGAGAAGGAGGCTGCTCACCACGCCCGGGAAGAGTACAGGCTGCTGGCTGGGCTGCAGGGACCCTGGGGAACAGGGAGTGGACACGAGCATGGATGGGGCAGGAGTGGCCTGATTCTGTCCTCAAGCCCCTGCAGGCTTCATCAATTTTCCATCTTCCCTACCCCCCATGTCTGTTCCTTATGCTCATTTACCCCCATTCCTCCTCTTTGTTTGTTCTCACTTTGTTTGCTCCTTGTATTTTTAATGAACAGATCCCAAGTATGAGCTTGTTGTGTTGACATTATCTTTCATTCTTTTGAAATTGTAATTTAGCGGGCCAAATCCATCTAGTTCACAGTTCCGTCTAGTGGCATTGAGAGCATCAGAAAATCACCATATGGTTATCTCATCTCTGATTATAAATGTAGATTTAGATGTAGATGATTGTTTCATTTAGCTGCACATTGACCCAACCTACGTAGGACTGTGTATCAATAAACTTAAGTTACATATTTAAAAATAGAGGCGGAGGTTTGAAGGTAGAAAGTAGGGGCACTACAGTGTGACAGAGGAAGGGCCACAGCGCAGGGCCAGGCAGTGTCCTGTGCTTTCTATGTCACTTCAGTGAGTGCACACAGGGGCAGGTGCACCCGGTGTGCTGTTCATCTCTTCCCACACTTGAAGCCAGCTTGCTTCCTTCCCTTGCTTCCTTTTCTCACTCCCTTTTTTTGACAGAAGGCTTAGTGTGATGATTATGCTGAGCAAGCACTTATAATCAAATCATGACCCCGAATTTCTTCTCACTGATTGCCCATAAATTTTGTTCAGGGATTAAAGCCCTTCCCCCACTTCTGTATAAAATTTCAACAGACTCTGATTTTTTTTTACCCCCGCTGTCTTAGGTAAGCGTCAGTCCCGTGGGCACTTGAGGTAGTAGTACGCATGTCTCAGCTTCGTAACTGTGATATCCAGGCCAGGATTTTAATCAGTTCTACAATTTTTATTTCTTGCTCAGTTCAGGCTAGAGGTCATCCTATGCCTGACCTTGAGGAAGAGGATGTTAGCAGCCTCTGTCTATCCTCTCTCAATTGATCTCTTTTACTCTCTTCAGCCAGGCTCGTGCTCAAAGGGAATTTGCAGAAGCTCGAAGGAGCCTAGGAGGGAGGAGAGATGAGGGGATAAGAGAACTTTGGCCTCAGACTCCTTGTGTGGCAGAGGCGACAGCTTTCCCTCAAGGGCACTTTCATGGGCCCTTATGAGATTAGAACCTCTGGGGACCTTGTCTCTGTGTTGGTGCTGGGCCTCATGGATGCATCTTTATTCAAGTGGGCCAGGTTGCCACTCAGAATCTTACCTACTGACCTTTACTTTTGGTTTCTGGCTCCTGGGGTGCCCCCCAACCTCTAGTCCTAAGGTCTAGGACTTCAGCTCGCTCCATCTGTCTTACACCTGGCCCTCATCTGGTCCCCAGAAACACCTCCCTTACCCCTGCATATGGGTCATCCTTGGCTGCCACAGCCTGGTCTAGCTTCTTTGAGTGTGAATGATGTTGGGAGCCCAGGTCTCTGTGTCCCATCTTCCTGAGTCATCTCTGAGGAAGAAAAAGTGGGCCCTCCCTGCAGGGATTCATACACACATCTTCACAAGTAACCCTTCCCCTTCTTCTAGGTCTCCTATTATATCTTTGGCCTGGCTGAGTGGCCCAAGAGCAGTTCAAAAGTTTTCATTTCTTTTGTAAATTATGAATATGGATATATGACTTGGGAATTCCAAACCTATTTTTCTATATTCTGGTGCCTTCATCTAAACCTCAGTTGTAACTTTCATTCTTTTAATCTGATGAATTAAAATTTTGGCCCTTTGGGGAAATATTCAAAATTCAGGGTTCTCTCCTCCTCTTCCCCCTCATTTTTTTTGTCTGAACAAAGGGCCTCCATGTGATGTAACCTTTAGGGAGAGGGTCCTCTGTCCCATTGGCTTCCTTGGCAAGGAAGGTGGGTAGACTCCATCTTGCAGGTGTCCTTCCCCATGCATCTGCTCTTCAAGCTCAGGCTTCCCGGCACCTGCTGTGAACATTCTTACCTTCTCCAGCCAAGGCCCCTGGAGATGTTGGCTGATGCTTGGTGCCTTTGCCCTCTTCTTGCTCCCCTGTCATCTCCTTTCCTTCATTCTTTGGGTCCCCAGGAGCCTCAGAGCTGTGTTCATAGACACTCCACATGAACACACCTGTACTGTGACTGCTATTCACTGTTAGAAGGCAGGCATTCTAGAGGCTTGTCTCCTCTGGGAGTTCTACCAAAGAATCAGGCATTCATCACTATGTTTTCATGTAACCAAACCTATCTAGGTATTTCTGTGGTCTCCTTACCCCATCTCCATCCCTACTGAGGCAATTGGTCCTGGTGGGCATGTGTAAGATGATGGGGCTACTTCTCTTCTCACCTACTCACGGAGGTGTAAGCTTGCAGTATACGCCCTCCAATTATCCAGCTCAGCCAAGCTGATTCTACTTATGTTCTTAAGGGCTTTGCTCTGATCCTCATTCTTCCCACCTCGGAAGTTTCATGGAGTAATTCTATCTGGACTATTACGGCTGCTATAGATTTACCAGCATCTCTTAGGAACTTAGAGTACAATCATTTGACCTTTTCCTTTCCTGGGATTTTGTGTGTGTCCTCCATCCCATCAGAGGCTCTGCCTGAGGATCTAGTCTTCAAGGTAGAACACCACAGGGCATCAAAGGAATAAAAAAAAGAAAGAAAAATATTATCAGGTAACATTTCAAAATATTCTGTGCCATTACTGCATTGCTTCTTTGAATAGCTGAATGTCTGAAAGATGGGTCAGTTGACAAATGACAAAATAACTAGGATGACAAAATGTATTTTATCTGGAAGTGGCTGCTCACTTATTACAAAATGAGTCATCAGGTTTGCTTGGTATCAGAACATCTTGTTTATCTTCAATTTTTTATTTCCTTACTGAGTCCCAGTGCCATAGCTTGTCCTTCTCTATAACAGAAGATATGCCATTGGAGATTGTTGTCCTCTCATTGAATGACTTCAGAGAAACATAAAAGGCAAACCTTTCTAAGGTAAAAATGAAAAGGAGCTCTCTTAAAGCAAGGTCTTTTATCTTTTTACAGGGCATTCTTCCATCAGTCTGACTTTCAAAAACATCTTTCATCTTTGACTCAACAAGGCTCCTTCCCCTGCCTTTCAAACAGGAGATTAAGTGCACAGAAATGTGTGGGGCCGTGTTTGTTTCCTTGTGATTTCCTGATAGCCTCTCCCTGAGGGTCGGAAGGATAGCAGGCTAGGAGCAGGGGCCAGGGGTGAGCATTAAGAGCTGGATTTGGCGAGCATCAAAATTCCTGCCATACCTTCTTCCTCACCCCTTTTGTGGCCTGTTCTGTTTGCATCCAGCCTAGTGGAGCTGCTTGTTTTGTGTCAATAACAAATACCAGTGAGGGGTTTGTTTGGGCAAGTCCCTCAGCAGACTGCTGCTGGATAGGGCCCATAGAAGTTGTTGATGATCTGGCTAAGAAAGAAGGTTCTGGAAGTTTAATTATGACCATCTTGCATACCTTAAACTGCATTTCCACTTGGAGAGGTCACTGTGACTTTCTGGTCTTCACTTATAACATAATACATGGTAATCACCCTTCCTATTCTACCCTTGAATTAGCAGATTCATATTTTCCATGCCTATCTCAGCAAATACTTGGCTATTCTGTGGGTTCTCTAAGTTTAGTGAAGTCATCCATGGCTTGCCTCCTTTCATTAAGTATATAAAGTCAGTCTAACACTCCTGAATTTAGGAGAACATATTTCATGTTTGATTTTATCACCTTTATTTCTACCAGAAACTTTGAGAATGAGCATTTAACCAGCTCAACAACCAGATTGGTTTTATGTTCATTGTTAGATTTGTCCCAGTCGCTTTTGCCATATTCCTGGAAAGTTGCCAATGTCTTCCAAGAAACGTACGACCCCTAACTGTTATTTTTCATGTCAGAAAGTTTCCACCATCTCTTTTCTTCTCTTGGATTGTTAGGGCAGAGTGGAAAAATACTGCGGTAGTTTGCAAGGAGGAAATAGCAATTAATGCTTTAAGCATAGTACTTTTAAATTTTGTTTTGAGAATTAATTTTTCATTTTGAAAATGAGATCTGCTTTAGTCTGAAAATGTATGGCATTAATACTGTCATAATATTAGTAACTCAAAGAATATATGTGAGACATTAAACTTTTGGTAATAAAGAATTACTCATCAATGTTATTGTTACTTAAATCAATATAGTAGGCCATAAAGGCATTATTTGAAAAATCAAACTTAAACTAAGAATATAGTATAATGTTTTAAATTAAGGATTTAAATTATATTCAGAAAAGAAGGGATTCCAATGCTTTGTGTTAGATTGATTTATATTTTCTCAAAATTATTAACTAAGAAGCCAGTCAACAGTGGAAAGGCTGAGTAGACCTTCTGTTTAATAAACCTATTCAGTAAAGTCTTAGTAATTGAATATTTTGTATCAAACTGAGCAAACAAACAACTTTATTTGATCTGATCCAGGTTTGTTTAGACATAAGGCAATATTTTAGTATGCACAGTTACTGCATGCATAATCAGAGACAATGATAGTCCATTGATTTGGATTTGAGGACCAAGTGAAGATCTTAGATTGTTCCTCTGAATACCACATGGCACACATTTCAGGTACTCTAGAATCTAGCTAGCACACACGGCGTTAGTAAAAGTATTTACACACTGCAA
This sequence comes from Vulpes lagopus, assembly GCF_018345385.1. Classification (NCBI taxonomy): domain Eukaryota; kingdom Metazoa; phylum Chordata; class Mammalia; order Carnivora; family Canidae; genus Vulpes; species Vulpes lagopus. The sequence goes on along the minus strand of NC_054825.1, from coordinate 107,960,937 downwards.
TTCATCTAATCTGAAATAAAGCTTTCCTATTTTTCAACTTTCTCACAAGCTCTAATTTTCAGTCTCAAAAGGAGGAAAAACAAATCATAATCTTTCCACATCCAGGAAGGTCATTCTGTTTCAGCTGAAGGAACAAAGTTAAATATGCAGTCAAAATTCAAGATTCTTGGTTTTTCTTTATCCTGCCTTCCTCCCCCAAGGTTATAAATTGGGAGGGGTCACCTTTGTTTCCTGCCTCCATATAGCTGTGACAGGCCTTGCCTGCCCTGTGGGTGAGATGCACAGTCCCTGGATGCTTTTCTCCTCACTATGTGGTGGGTATTATAGGTTGAATTGTTTCCTCGAAAAAAGACATATTGAAATGCTAACCCTCTGTACCTCAGAATGTGTTCTTACTTGAAGACAGAATTTCAAGTAGAATCAGGGTTTAATAGAATCATGTTCAAAAGTGGTCTTCAGGTATGCCCTAATTCAGTATGATTGTTGTTCTTATAAAAAGGGGATATTTGGGATGCCTGGATGGCTCAGTTGGTCAGGCATCTGTCTTCAGCTCTGGTCACGATCCCAGGGTCCTGGGATTGAGCCCTGCATCAGGCTCCCTGCTCAGGGGGAGTCTGCTTCTCCCTCTGCCGCTTCCCCTGCTTATGCTCTCTTGCTTGCTCTCTCTCAAATAAAAAAATAAATAATCTTTAAAAAAAGAGGAAATTCAGAGACAGAAACAGACACAGGAGGTTGATGTGGAAGGCCAGCAAGTAGATGGCTGTCTATGAACCAAAGAGAGATGCTGAACAGTCCCTCATGATTCTCAGCCCTATCTACACCTTGATGTGGGGCTTCTGGTCTCCAGAATGGAGATGACAAATTTCTATTGATAAACCACCCAGCATGTGGCACTTGCTTACAGCAGCCCTAGCAAACTAACATGATGGGAAACCTCTCTTGTGCCACATCCTATATCCGAGCTTGTCGTAAGCCCTTGTGGACAACAAAGTCCTCTATCTTCTTCTAGCATGGCCTTTAAAGTGGAAAACATGGAATTTCACAAGAGTACCACTCACATCATCTTCAGGAGCATGTTTTGAAAGTTAAAACAACAACAACAACAACATAGTGTTGTTTCCTTCAAACTCCGCAGGCCTCAGCCTGCCTCTCAAGTAGCTGCTGACTTCTGCAGGAGTGCACAGATATCTGAAAATGGCCAGAGTCCCTGGGAAGATAAACATATCAAATGTTTATAAAAATTATCATGGGATAAGTATGAGTTTCTCAGTTTCCACAAATCTAGGCTCTCTGGTAGGTCTCCTAAAGCTGCAATCTGGGATCAGTGGAGGCCACTTCCAAGGCCAGGATTCACATTCACAGGGTCATTGGAACAATTCATTTCCTTGTAGCTATAGAACTCACCGTGACTGCTTCTTCAATCCCAGCAAGAAGAATGTCACTCTATCTCACTTCTAGCCTCTGGCTTATAGGTCTTCTTCTGTGGTGCTCACCTGTAGGCCTTCTTTTGTAGGTCAGGCCCATCCAGGATAATCTCCCTCTTGCTTAACAAGTCAGCTAATTAGGAACTTTAATCACATCTGAAAAATACCTCTCCCCACCTTTAGCACTATGATGTAACCTAATCATGGAAGTAGCCTCCATTGTAGTCACAGGTCCTGTCCACACTTATGGGGAAAAGTTATATAGCATACATAGATCAGGGAGTCATAATCTCGAGAGCCATCTTAGAATACCACCTACCACTGGCATAGTAGAATTTTCTCTCCTGTTGGTTACATTTGCAATTAGGTTGAGGGTAGGATGTGGGCAGCACAGTAATTGTGCATAGTTTAGAGAAGCGCCCACCCCACACAGAGAGGGGAGCTGTGATGGTTAGGTGTATTTTCAATACCTCAATAAATTGAGTTCACATTTGAGGAAATATTCTAGTTCTGCTATAGGTCCTCGAACACATTTCAAAAGATAAAATCTGGGACATTTGCCCTGGGAACTGTGATGGAAAATAGAAAGTCATGGACCTCGGCTCACCCCAAGCATACTAAAATTTGTGCTTCTAGATTCCACCTGATACTGGGTTAGGAGCTTCTCTACTGTTACCAGCCTTTGAAGTGATTGATCAGCATGAGCTACCCCAGCTTAGCTGCATACCTGTATCAGCCACTTCTCATTCATTTTTCATAACCAAAGCCAAATTTCTCCATTTCCCATTCCTTCATGAAATTTCTATTTATGATTACCAAATATCTAGTAATTTGCTATATATTTATCCCTTCCAGTTAATACTTTACAGTTGAGTAGAAGTCTCCTGGAGTAAACAATTTGAAACACAAAAGGATGATGCTAATGATGGCAATTATAGGAGAATGCCCTTCTATCAGACCTCTTAATTATGCTTTAGTCCAGTTGGGCTTGAAATGCAAGCACTACATTTGTGCTTGCATTTCAAATTCTCTACTAAACAAATAATATCACCTACCTAAATTGTGACTTATTAGAAAAAACACAGCATTTTATAATCATTTTCATGAGTGTATACTATTAGAAAAAAATTCTTCCCCCCAAACATCTCCATTATGCACAGTGATTTATAACTAGAGAGACATGCTGCCTTTACTATAGAGGTATATCAGACTTGTTATATCCCTCTGGAGGTTTATGGACTTTTTAATCTCTCTGGCTCATCTCCCAGGCCAGAATTCCTTGTTTACAACATTCTCTATGTCTTATATATGCTCTGTCATCATTTCTCAAAAGTTTCAAAAATCTGGACCATTAGATAAAACAACCTCTGAGGCAATCTAGAACAATTTGACAGTTCATCTTGAGTGAATCTGAATTCTACTTTTATGAAACTGCTTGGATTACAGAATGAAGCAAGATTTGGATGTGCTAATTAGAATAGATATTTTCATTCATCCTCCATTTATTCAGGTATGGAGAATAGTAAAAAAATGGATTTAGAACAAGGTAAATCTGGTTTCATATCTGGTTATCTTTGGGTAAATTGTGCATCCTTTGAGCTTCAGTTTTCTCATCTCTGGTGCTTATTTCATGGAGTTGTTAGGAAGTTAAAATGAGAGAATGCAGGTAAAATGCTCAATCCATTTAAAAGCTATCTACTTGGCTAATATTAAAAAACAACTCTCACTGCTGCCTAAGAACTGACTTTCCTAAGGAATGACTTATCATGGTCTTCCCTCACACTGGATTTTGTCCTAGCAACCATTCAACCACAATGCCTTGCTTATTAAACAGTTCATCCACTTTCAGGAGGATCTAGTGATTTGTTTCTGAGAGAAATGGGTTAGAAATTTGCAGTTTTTGCATAGGAGTTAAGACCATTTAGAATGATACATTTTATTGGCATTAGCATTGTGTATATAATGCCAGTGGACTTAAGATAGTATGTAAATGGATTCAAAGGTTATTCAAGTTTTATTTAGGTTTATAAAGATGATAAACACATGGTAAGAAATATGGAGGTGAACTATTATTTACCATAGCACTGGAAGTTCTAGCCACAGCAATTGGACAGCAAAAAGAAATAAAAAGCATTCAGATCAGCAAGGAAGAAGTAAAACTTTCACTATTTGTAGATGACACGATACTCTATATAGAAAATCTAAAAGACTCCACCAAAAAACTGCTAGAACTGATACACAAATTCAGTAAAGTCACAGGATATAGAATCAATGTACAGAAATCTGTTGCATTTCTATACACCATTAATGAAACACCAGAAAGAGAAATAAAGGACTCAGTCCCACTTACAATGGCACCAAAAATAGTAAGACCTAGGAATAAACTTGACCAAAGAGGTGAAAGACTCGTACTCTGAAAACTGTAAAACACTGATGAAACAAACTGAAGATGAAACAAAGAAATGGAAAGACATTCCATGTGCATGGATTGTAAGAATAAATATTTAAAATGTTTCTACTACCCAAAGCATCTACACATTTAATATAATCCCTATCAAAATACCAACAGCATTTTTTCACAGTTAGAACAAAAATCATAAAATTTACATAGAACCATAAAAGACCCCAAATAGCCAAAGCAATCGTGAAAAAGAGAAGCAAGTCTGGAAACATCGCCATTCTGAACTTCAACTTATATTAAAAAGTTGTAGTAATCAAAACTGTATGGCACTGGCACAAACATAAACACAGACACATAAAACAATAGAAAATGCAGAAATAAAGCCATAATTATATATGGTTAACTAATCTTTGACGAAGCAGAAAAGAATGTCCAAAGGATGGGGTGTGGTATCAGTCTCTTCAACAAATGGTGTTGGGACTAGAGAGCAATATGCAAAAAGGATTAAACTGGACCACTTTCTTATACCATACACAAAAATAAATTCAAAACAGATTAAATATCTAAATGTGAGATACGAAACCATAAAAATCCTAGAAGAAAACACAGGCAGTAACCTCTTTGACTCCTTTCTACATATGTCTCCTGAGGCAAGGGAAATAAAAAATTAACTATTGGAACTTCATCAAGATAAGCAGCTTCTGCACAGCAAAGGAAACAATCAATAGAACTAAAAGACAACGTACTGAATGGGAGAAGATATTTGCAAATGACATATCTAATAAAGGGTTAGTATCCAAAATATATAAAGAACTTATAAAACTCAACACCCAAAAAACAAATAATCCAATTTAAAAATGGGCAGAATACATGAATAGGTAGTTTTCCAAAAAAGACATACAGATGGCTAACAGACTCATGAAAAGATGCTCCACATTACTCATCATTGGGGAAATAGAAATCAAAACCACAGTGAGATGTCACTTCACAACTGTCAGAATGGCTAAGATCAACAACACAAGAAATGACAAATGTTAATAAGCATATGGAAAGAGGAACTCTCATGCACTGTTGATAGGAATGCAAACTCATCCACTGTGGAAAACAGTATAGAAGTTCCTCAAACAGTTAAAAATAGAACTACCCTATGATCCAGGAATTGCACTACTAGATATTTACCCAAAAGATATAAAAATACTCATTCAAAGGGATACGTGCACCCTGGTTTTTATAACAACCAATACAATCTATACAATAGCCAAATTATGAATGCAGCCCAAGTGTCCATTGATTGATGAATGAATAAAGAATATATTGTGTGTAATATGTGTGTGTGTATGTGTGCTCACACACATACATACATACATAAACACCAGTGGAATACTACTCAGTCATAAAAAAGAATAAAATCTTGCCATTTGTAACAACATGGATGGAGCTAGAGAGTATTATACTAAGTGAAGTAAGTCAGTCAGAGAAAGACAAATACCATATGATTTCACTCGTGTGGATTTTAAAAACAAAACAAAGGGGGAAAGAAAAAGAATCAAACCAAGAAAAAGAAAGAGAATCAAACCAAGGTACAGACTCTTAACTACAGAGAACAAACTTATGGTTACCAGATGAGAGAGGTATGGATAGATAGGTCCAATAGGCGATGGGGATGAAGGAGTGATGGGATGAACACTGGGTGTTTTATGGAAGTGTTGAATCACTATATTGTATACCTGGAACTAATACACTGTGTGACTAAAAACTTAAAAAACAATATAGTAGTGATATGTGACACAGGGGAATGACTTATTTCTGCCCAAGGAAACACGAAGATTAGAGCTAACAGTTATAAATATAACTTAAAGCAACAACAAATTAAAAAAAAAGAAAAATCAGAAAAATTTTGAGAGGCAGTGGATTCAACAACTACCCAGAAAATCAATCTGATAAAACCTACTCCCAATCAGCCATCCTATACATTTACTGCCTTGTTTTAAAAGAAGCTTCCTCTTTCAACTGCTGATTTTTAACTTTAATGTACAATGTCATTTTTAAACTTTAAGCTGTGCAGAATAATATTTAGAAAACTTATTTACACTCCAAAGTCCAATGGCATAATTGGGGTATTTTGCCAAACTATACTTGTGCAGTCTTTGGTTGTGTGGTTCAAACCATAAGATGTGAACTCCCAGCTTACAGTGGAGAGTTTTTCCATATTTTTATATCACTGATCAGCCATTTTGCCATACGTCTGTCTCTTCATCCATCTGTGTTTTGCAGTGATGTCAGCAAGTGTGCTCTGGCCAGGAAGTGGCATCCATCATTTCCACTCCTAGCTCATTGGTGAGAATGATTACTGGGGCCACCCACAAATGCACAGATGACTGGGAGATGCAGTCAGCTAGGTGCCCAGTAAAGGGAATAAGCAGATTTTGACGGGTGCTAGCAATCCCTGCCACAATCCCTGCTCCGTAGTGTAGTTGCAAGGATGACAAGTATGTGAAATGCTTAATAAATATAGTGCTTAGAACAGTTCTTGATAGTGGCTATCATTATTCATTCATTCAACAAACATGCATTAAGTGCTGGTTTTGGTGATAATTGTAATCTGTAAAGGTCCTGCTGTAAAAATCCTACTATGATATATCATCAGTTTCCTTCAGAATTTTGGATAAAGTAAGGAGTGGCTTTTTTTTGTTTGTTTGTTTTGTTTTGTTTTTTTTTGTAAGGAGTGGCTTTGATGAGAATTTGGGCGAAGTACCATGAGCTTCACTTTGAATACTGGAGCTGAGAGCCAAAGATGCTTTTTTTAGTTAGTGATCTCCCGTTCTTCTCAGATTCAAAACTAATAGCTTCCCCTTTTGTATTTATTTATTTATTCAACAGAACCTCCCAGTCATGACTCATATCCCCTTTGCCTCACAACAGTGCAACTGTCATCTGCTTAAAGTGGAGGCTCTCTGGCATGAAGGAGAACCCAGGCCTTGCCCGTGATGCTAAGGTGTCCTAAGGTACAGAGAAACCAAGGCTTTCAGGGGGAAAAAAAATATCCCTAAGGTAGAGAGGAAGATCTGAGACACCTGTCACAGAATCAGGAGGGGAGATGTAAAGTGCTGTTGTCTAATCTTTGTGCCAAGTGAGCCGCCCTAAATTCTGTTCTCTGGTGTTGTGTTGTGTGTCAAGGTTCTGACCGCAAAGGTATGATTTTTCCAGGACTCCAAAAGTTCGTATGGAATAAATAAAAAGGTGAATGGACAGGTAGGAATTCAGTGCCCTTGTTATTAATCATAGGCAACAGAATTGTGAAAGTTTTGGGTTCCTGAAGATACAGAAACTCAGTGTTTTAGTTTGCCAGGACAGCCATATCAAAGTCCCACAGAATGGGTAGTTTAAATAACAAAACCTTACTTTGTTATGATTCTAGAGGCTGAGTGACTGAGATGAAGGTGGCAATGGTTGGTTTTCTCAGAGGCCTTTCTCCTTGGCTTGTTGATGTCTATCTTCTCCCTGGGCTCACGTGGTCTTCCCTGTGTGTGTGTGTCTGTGACCTAGTCTCCTCTTCTTATAGGGACACAGTCATAGTGGATGAGATAGAGTCCACCCTCATGACCTCATTTTAACCTGATCAACTTTTAAAGATCCTATCTCCAAATCCAGTCACACTCTGAGGGGTTAGTACTTCAACACATGAATTTTATGAGGACACCAGTCACCCCATGACACTCAGGTACCTGCCAAGTACTGGCAGACGATGAACATAAACTTGGCCATATAGTAACTGAGAAACTGTAAGCTACTAGTTTATGCCATTTGATGCACATAAATATAATTTTTTAGTTTTGAACATCTTGAAATGGATGCTCAAGGTTATCCATTTTTTATTTAATTTTATTTTTTGAGAAAATCCAAAAGTAAGGATATTAAAGAGAATCGCTCAAAATTAAAATGTTAGCACCTATAATGGAGTTGATATTTACAAGAGGGTTGATAAAGTTCAAAAGTCAGGATGTGAGATGAAATGTACAATAATGAAACATACTCAATTACCTTGGAATCTCTTAAACTACTATGACCCCAGTGTGTCATGGGCATTTGAAAGTCCAAAAGGCAAGAATTAGCTTTTATTCACCTTCTTTGCATTTAGGCTCGGGTCTCCATTCCCAAGATCACAATGCTCTAGGATTTAATTTATTTTACTGATTTTCTTTAAAGATTTTATTTAGTTATTCATGAGAGACAGAGAGAGAGAGGCAGAGACACAGGCAGAGGGAGAAGCAGGATCCCTGCAAGGAACCTGATGTGGGACTTGATCCTGGATCCCAAGATCACGACCGAGCCAAAGGCAGACACTCAACCATTGAGCCATCCAGGTGTCACAATTTCACTGATTTTACTTTATTTTTAAGCTAAATATGAATATTCAAATTTTTATACATTATATGTGAATCTAGTGTGTCTTTATTATAATATGAAGATTTTAGGATCTTGTCCAGTTAAAATCAAGCTGAGTTTGTGAACCTTTATTTTCGAAAAAGGACACTAAATTTAACACACCAAGCAGGAAATTTGCCAGAGATATTATTAAATGCTACTGCAGTTTGTTATATAGATATACGAATATATATATATACATATATATATATATATATGGGTTAATAATAGATAATACATGCTATTGTGCAAATTGAAGTTTTTATTTAAAAAAATGGCCAAATCTTTTTTTTTTGTTTTTCAGCACTTAGGTGAGAATTTCTATATGTACATTTAAAATATTGATAAATTCTGCCAAAAGAGCTTCAAAAATGAGTCAGTTTGGGACACCAGGGTGGCTCAGGGGCTGAGTGTTTGCCTTGGACTCAGGGTATGATCCCGGGGTCCTGGGATCGAGTCCCGCATCGGGGTCCCTGCAGGGAGCCTGCTTCTCCCTCTGTCTATGTCTCTGCCTCTCTCTCTCTGTCTCTCATGAATAAATAAATAAATTATTAAAAAATGAATCAGTGTACTCCAATTAGCTGTTTGCCATAATACAGATTTTTCCATATACTCTCTAATATGGATTTTAGCAAATGTGTTTCCTCACTATCTTTTGCCCTTTTGATCATTTGGGTAGCTATCTGGGAAGATTTTAATTTCCTTTATTCTTTTTCTTCCACTGTCTCCTTGCATGGAAGTCCTTATCTGTTTGAAGTTTATGATGTGGAAAGCTTCTTTGTTGCAAAATGTTTAAGAAGTTTCTTTCTGTTGCTTCTATAAGAAAGAAAGCCATTCATGAACTTAGTTATTTTCTTTGGTTATTCACGCAGTGCATTATCATGTATTGCACTATGCTTGGAAGTTGTTTTAGGATTCTTAAAATTCACTAGTTTGGGAAAATATATTTATGCATTGCAGTGATCTTCTCAAAGTTACTATGAGCTGCTGAACTTTTAGTACACTGGCCACATTGTTTAATTGACTATTACTCTTCTCTTTAAACCGCAATAGTAATCCATACTGTTATAATAGCTTTCAGATTTTCAAAGCAAAGATTTCTTTTTCTTTCAAGCAAGTTTGGGTTTTGCTTTCATCTCTCTCACTCCTGGCTTTTTAAGTTCAGTTTTTAAGTGAGATATAGGCACAGGCCAGAGAACTTAATTAGTGAGCGGTATAGCATGCAATGCATACAGTTGTTTTCTCTCTACACATTTTGTAGTCTTACCACATTCCTTGTTTTAATGGGTACTTTCTATGTAGTGACTGAGCATGAAGATACATGATCTCTCTTTCTTATTTTATAAGATTTAAACCTTAAAAAGTAAAAAAAAAAAAAAAAGAAAAAAGGAAAAAAGAAAAACCCACAAAACTATTACAAATATTTGTGTGATCTTTACCTAGATTTCTCAGTTCTTAACATTTCCCTACATTTGCTTTAGTGTTCTCTCTCTCCTTCCCTCCTTCTTCCTTCTCTTCCTGCCTCTTGATGTTACACATGCTGCAGATAGCAGAGCAGTTTGGTCCTAAACGGTCTAGTTAGTATCTACAAAAAACAAATACCTTCAACATAGTCAAGGTACCTAAACATAACCCAAGAAATTTAACATCAATACAGTGATATTTCTTACGCAGTCCACATGCAAATGTCCCTATCAGTCATTCCCAAATTGTCCTTTATAGCTTTTTAAAAAAAATCTTTTTGTTCAAGAATTCAGTCAAGGATCACACATCGCATTTACTTATCACACATCTTTAATCTCCTTTAGTTTGGAACAATCCCCTTACACGTACCTTTTTTTTTTTTTTTCCAAAAATAGACATTTCAAAGATTCCAGGCCAGTTGTCTGGCAAAATGTACTGTGAACTGGGTTTGTTTTATTGCTTCTTTATCAGTACATTCAGTTAAACATCATTGTCATCAACACTGAATAGTTTGTAACTGATGATGCTACTGTGACCCTTCCTCTATTGGGAGGCCTGCCAAACCCACCTTTATAGAAACAACCCTCTGCCTTTGAAACCTGTGGGAAGGTATTTTCTACAAATCTCTTGATTCTTAGCAGTCTTTCATACAATTGCTATCCTGGGGATCCTTAACTGAATTAGTTATTAGATTAGTAGTTTAAAAAATATAAATTTCTTAGTCTATCATTCTTTCCGTACTTATCCTATATCATCCTTCTATACAGAAGAGCTCTTCCTCACTTCCCACCCCATATTTTGAATATCTTTATAAATTCATTGATTCTATCTTTGTACAATGTATTATAACCCATTACTATCATTATCCCTTTTTATGTTTATTTTTTCCCAATGTGACCTCATTTGTCTTTGAACATAGTCTTGCTTTCTGGCACACACAAGATGTTCTGGGATCACACAAAAGATGTTCTGGGATCATACTGTACTTTTTCTTTTGACCTGGTATCAGGAGTTCTGGTTCATCTAAATGGGAAATTATATTTTGAAACAAACTTTTGGGTATTGGGTGGACTCCTTGCTGTCAGAGTACTGATCTTCTTTGCCTCTGCAGTAAACTAATATTGATATTAATGTACTGGAAAAATATATAAAGATACATACACACTACTCATAGAAGCATTGTTTGTAATTTCAAAAAAACTGGAATCAACCCAGATGTCCACCAGTAGGGTATTGATTGAATAAAACTGATTTATCCACACATGAAGTCACTATGTAGTTATGAAAAAGAATTAGGAAAATTTCACTAAACTACTGTGTAATGAGCTGTAGGGTGAATTATCACATGAAAGAAGACTTTTCATGAAAAAATAATAGTTATCATTTGTATAAGAAAAGGCCTTAAAATACAAACGCACATACATTTCAGCTTATGTTAAAAATAAGTCAGGGGCACCTGGGTGGCTCAGTGGGTGAAATGTCTGCCACACACTCAGGTCATGATGATCTCAGGGTTCTGGGATCAAGTCCCATGTCAGGCTCCCTGCTCAGTGGGGAGTCTGCTTCTCCCTCTCCCTCTGCCCCTCCTCCTAACTCATGCACATTCTCTCTCTCTCTCTCTCTCTCTCTCTTTCTCTCAAATAAATAAAATTAAAAAAATAAGTCACATAACCTCACACCTGTTAGAATGGCTATTATAAAAAAGATAAGAAATAATGTGTGTTGGAGAGGTTGTGGAGAAAAGAGAACCCTTGAGCATTGCAGGACATGTAAAGTGGTGCAGCCACAATGGAAAACAGTATGGAGGTTCCTCAAAAAATTAAAAAACTGAACTGCTATGTGTTCCAGCAATTTCACTTCTGGGTGTTAATCTGAAGGAAATGAAAACACTACCTAGAAAATATATATGTACCCTCAATTCCTTTGCAGCATCTACATGTCCATTGATGGATGAATGGATAGATATGTGTAAATGTACAATGAGAAATTATTCAGCTATTAAAAACAAAGAAATCCTGACATTTGATGCTGATCCATTCAGCATCAATGGATCCTGAAGACATTATGCTAGAGAAATGAATCAGACATTGTCTGTTAGTTGGCACCAATCTTCCCCACTAGCGACATGCACAAGTTCCTTCACCAACAGTACTTGTCAAACTTTAAAAATGTAGTCAGTGTTATTGGTGCAAAGGGACATAGTTTCAATATGTGTTTATCTTATTCTAATTAAAATTCAGCATCTTTTCATATTTTAACATTCGTTTATACATATTATAAATTTTCCTGTCTTTTATACATTTTTCTATCAGATTTTTAAACTTTTCTTTTCAGCGTTAAGATTCCTTTGTGTACTAAGTTGAAAACATTTTCTCCCACTTTGTCACTTGTCTTTTGTTGCTTTTTTCTTTGAAGTTTTTTTTCTAAGGTTTTTTTGTGTGTGTGAGTTGTTTTTAATCCCAGTGTAGTTAACATAGTGTTATATTAGTTTCATGTGTACAGTATAATGATTTGGCAGCTTTATACATTATCCATTGCTCATCATAGTTAAGTGTGCTCTTAATCCTCTTTATCTGTTTCACCCACCCCCTCAACCACTTCCCCTCATGAAACCATCCATCTGTTCTTTATATATAGTTAAGAGTTTGTTTTGGGTTTTTTTGTTTGTTTGTTTTGTTTTGTTTTGTTTTGTTTGTCTTTGCCTTTGTTATGTCTGCCATGGAAAGAGTATTTTTAAAAATATTTTTGGTGTGCAGTATTTTATTGCATCATGATTTAGAATCATGGTTTTATAGGCTGTTGGTAGATTCAGTTTTAAGAATGCATTCATATTTATTTCTAGGACTTTTAGTTTGGTTTTACTGTAAGTACACTATGTAAATATAGTGTCAGTATGGATGTGGTGTTATCTTTTTTTGTTGTTGTTCTAACAGATTCTGTCCTAGGTTAACCTTTCATCGCATAGAAAATTAATAAAATCAATGTGTTGAAAAAAATTACATTTGCCAAATCATTCCCTTATTTCAGATTCTTTCCTCCGGAAGTAGGATCAGATCAGCATCCATGTGTGTCTTTGTCTCCTTTAGTCCATTTCCTTTTGAGTTGTTATATTTCAAAAGAGCTGGTGTGCTAGATTATAAAACTAGGAAAAATGAAGTGGTTCATTAAGTCTTCACTTGACTTAAAACCTGTTTTCCATTTCTGGCTTCATTTTGTGCTGCTCTAAACATTTTATAGGTTTACAAATTACTCAACATATTCATGGCTTATAGATGTCACATGCCTTTGGGCACACAAAAGAAGTATTACTATTTGTATGTTAATTCCAGGATCTGCCCTTTAAAGTATAATTGATGCCACATTTGGTATTGGTAGTTTGTGAATGTCTGACACAAACAACTGGCTCTATGTTCTCTCTCTCTGTGCATTTGTATAATATGCTTTCTTTTATAGTCAATATAACCCATTAGAAAAACTTACATGATAGATTAAATCTTTCCCCTGTCCACTTACAAGTAAACCCATTCTCCTTCACAGCCTTTGGAGGTGGTTTGATGGGTTGTGTTACTGGATGGTTCTGGGAGTGTGATCCTGAGCATAGAGTTCTTGGCTTATTTCTTTTTTCTTTCTTTTTTCTTTTTAAGGTTTTATTTATTTATTTGAGAGAGAGAGAGTGAGGAGAAGAGAAAGCATAAGCAGGAGCAGAGGGAGAGGGAGGAAGCAGATACCCCACTGAGCAGGGAACCAGACACGGACTTGATCCCAGGACCCCAATATCATGACCTGAGCTGAAAACAATGCACTGAGCCACCCAGGTGCCCCTTGGTTCTTTTGGATCCCAAAGCCTGCATGGGTAGGACATTCTTGTCATGTCCCCACTAGTCCAGTTGAGTCAGAAAGTTGAAGGTGCATGTCTGTCTGGGATCCATCAATAACCTACTGGAGCAGAGTCTGAGAAGGGTTTAGAAGGAAGCACGGGAAGCCTGTGTGCCCAGAAAGGAGGATTTCATGTAAGTGAGAAATGATCTGAGAGGCCAGAGTTTGAATGCCTCCCCAGCTCTGAACCTTGGTAGATTTTCAACCTGCCTTCTAACTGGAGAGGTGATTCAAAATGCAAATTGCCAGGACCCACCCCTCCAGATTCTTATTCCATAGGTCTAAGATAGGATGTCAAAATCTGTTCTTTTTGTTGGCACCCCAAGTGATTTTTCTGCTGATTCTGACCTGGATAGGAACCTACTACCTGTGTGAAACTCCTGTGTAATCCTGGCTAATTAATTTAGTCTCCCCAAACCCTAAGTGACTCTGTTAAAATAGTGAACATAATTTGTATTTCCCTGATGGCAAGTGATGCAGAGCATTTTCTCATGTGCATGTTGGCCATGTCCATGTCTTCCTCTGTGAGATTTCTCTTCATGTCTTTTGCCCATTTCATGATTGGATTGTTTGTTTCTTTGGTGTGGAGTTTAATAAGTTCTTTATAGATTTTGGAAACTAGCCCTTTATCTGATATGTCATTTGCAAATATCTTCTCCCATTCTGTAGGTTGTCTTTTAGTTTTGTTGACTGTATCCTTTGCTGTGCAAAAGCTTCTTATCTTGATGAAGTCCCAATAGTTCATTTTTGCTTTTGTTTCTTTTGCCTTCGTGGATGTATCTTGCAAGAAGTTACTGTGGCCAAGTTCAAAAAGGGTGTTGCCTGTGTTCTCCTCTAGGATTTTGATGGAATCTTGTCTCACATTTAGATCTCTCATCCATTTTGAGTTTATCTTTGTGTATGGTGAAAGAGAGTGGTCCAGTTTCATTCTTCTGCATGTGGATGTCCAATTTTCCCAGCACCATTTATTGAAGAGACTGTCTTTCTTCCAATGGATAGTCTTTCCTCCTTTATCGAATATTAGATGGCCGTACATTTCAGGGTCCACTTCTGGGTTCTCTATTCTGTTCCATTGATCTATGTGTCTGTTTTTGTGCCAGTACCACACTGTCTTGATGACCACAGCTTTGTAATACAACCTGAAATCTGGCATTGTGATGCCCCCAGCTAAGGTTTTCTTTTTTAAAATTCCCCTGGCTATTCGGGGTCTTTTCTGATTCCACACAAATCTTAAAATAATTTGTTCTAACTCTCTGAAGAAAGTCCATGGTATTTTGATAGGGATTGCATTAAACGTATAAATTGCCCTGGGTAACATTGACATTTTTACAATATTAATTCTGCCAATCCATGAGCATGGAATATTTTTCCATCTCTTTGTGTCTTCCTCAATTTCTTTCAGAAGTGTTCTAAAGTTTTTAGGGTATAGATCTTTTACCTCTTTGGTTAGGTTTATTCTCACACCAGTGAGAATGGGGAAAATTAACAAGGCAGGAAACAACAAATGTTGGAGAGGATGCGGAGAAAAGGGAACCCTCTTACACTGTTGGTGGGAATGTGAACTGGTGCAGCCACTCTGGAAAACTGTGTGGAGGTTCCTCAAAGAGTTAAAAATAGACCTGCCCTACGACCCAGCAATTGCACTGTTGGGGATTTACCCCAAAGATTCAGATGCAATGAAACGTCGGGACACCTGCACCCCGATGTTTCTATCAGCAATGGCCACAATAGCCAAACTGTGGAAGGAGCCTCGGTGTCCATCGAAAGATGAATGGATAAAGAAGATGTGGTTTATGTATACAATGGGATATTACTCAGCAATTAGAAACGACAAATACCCACCATTTGCTTCAACGTGGATGGAACTGGAGGGTATTATGCTGAGTGAAATAAGTCAATCGGAGAAGGACAAACAGTGTATGTTCTCATTCATTTGGGGAATATGAATAATAGTGAAAGGGAATATAAAGGAAGGGAAAAGAAATGTTGGGAAATATCAGGAAGGGAGACAGAACATAAAGACTCCTAACTCGGGGAAACGAACTAGGGGTGGTGGAAGGGGAGGAGGGCGGGTGTTGGAGGGGAATGGGTGACGGGCACTGAGGTGGACACTTGACGGGATGAGCACTGGGTGTTTTTCTGTATGTTGGTAAATTAAACACCAATAAAAGTTAATTTAAAAAAAAAATAAAAAAAAAATAAAATAAAATAAAATAAAAGTGAAAAAAAAATAGTGAACATAATATTTGAAAAAGGGTTAGTGAAAGTATTAGGTGAGATTAAATGTGTTGATGTTGATGAAAGGGATTTGTGAAACAGTTACTGTTGTGCCACACAAATATTTGTTATTCTGGCTCAGCCACTTAGTGCCTATGTACGACCTTTGGCAATGATTTAACTTCTTTATACCTCATCTGTAAAATGAGGATATTAACAGTACCTATCTCACTGTGGCATTGCACAGAGTAAAATGAGAAAAGACCAAGAACAGTGCCCTGCATGTAGGCAATTCAAAAAGTACTAGATATTATTGCTATTATATTTCTTTCATTCAGTGTTCAAAATTTATGCATTGAACAGCTACTATGTGCCATGGGTATCTATGAATAGGGTGACCATATAAATTGTCTTTCAGAATAAGAGATGTTTGATGGTTACAGGGGAGCTATTAACAATTACGGTGAGGGGGAGCTATTAACAATTACAAGAAGACAACAAGTGTCAACTCAGCAGTCCTGGATAGACCAGGGTGGATGTCATGTAACCAAAATGAACCAAAGATGAGAGAGTTTGTGAAGGTAGCTTCTACTGGCAGTTCTCTTCATCTCTACCCTTACAGAGCTTGAGGTCTCTTCTAATTAAATGTTAACAGATATGTAGTGTTATTGGCTTTATGGAATGCCAAAATGGTAGTCATCCTAGGGAGCCCCATCTATCTTTGACTCTGCCTACAGGTGTCCTACTCCCAGCCATAATGAGTCTAGCTTTTCTTCCTCCTAACTCCCTAGATCCCTCAACCCTAATTTTACACATCTTGACCCCTATGGCCAGAATGTTCCTTCCCTTATGAGTTTTCTGGGTAGGGCTATTGCAATAAAAGACCACAAACATGGTAGCGTAAAACAACATGGATTTATTGCTCGTAGTTCTAGAGGCCAAAGTCTGAAGTCAAGTCAGCAGGGTCATGCTTCCTTAGAAGGCTCTAAGGAAGAATGCTTCTTCCTCTTCCAGCTGTTGGTGGCTCTTAGAGTTCCTTGGCTTGTGGAGGCATCACTCGGATCTCAGCTTCCATTTTCACACAGCATTTCCTTCTGTGTGCCTCTGTGTCCTCTTTTCTTCTTATAAAGACATCAGTTACTGGATTTGCTAAGCCCAGGATAATTTCATCTTTAGATCCTTAGGTAATTACATCTATAAAGACCCTATTTTCCAATATGTTCCCATTCTGGATGGACATGGATTTTGAGTAGACACCATTCAACCCACTATACTTCCTTTAGTTGGGAAAGGTTCAAATGAAAGAGAAGTTAGAGCTTTCTTTTAAATCAGGGCACTGTACTAGGCTTAGTCTTTCTCAATCCAAGCTTTTGTCTTGATAGGTTGAGGAGGGAGTCCTCATTCCCTCAGAAACTTATTTATAAAGGAACTCCCATCTTGCCTTTCTTCTCTCTCTACCAGAGCAGAGGAAGTAACTTAAGTTACTGTGGGTACAAGTAAAATGTATTATCTGTAAATCTATGGCCTGACCTGTCACCTGTGGGTTTTCATTAGCTTTTATTAGAATGGGATATAAAACTGTCCCTAAGCTTTGAGGCGCTTTCTCATAGTCCCCAAATACCACCCACCAAACAATGGATTTTTGTAAATCTCTTCAACTGCTTTATCCCAGAAGAAAATTGAATGTGTTCCTGCTGAGCTTTTATTCTGTCCTTATGCCCCCAAAATGTACATTATGAAAATGTAAAAAACAAACAAGGAACCAGTCAATAATCTTAAAGGAAGTTCATTATAAGTCCCGTTAGATGTATTTAGAAAAGTGATTTTGTTTTTTTTTAACCCAAGGCTGTATTTACCAGTTATTTCAGAGTAAAGGTTCAAAGCTAGAGTCCCTGGCCTGCACAGTACATCTCTCTCATCTACCTGCACTGATCCTGTGGCAAACATTATCTTTATTCACCTGCAAGAGCTGTAACCCTCAGGAATGGACTCTGGTGGTGGTCTTAACACATTGTTTCTCCTGAATAAATGATTACAGGAAAGGATTAGTGAGGACCAACAGCTGCAATGGAAATGAATACCATTTATCCTTTCTTGTAGTTGGATGCCAGAGTCTAGGAATTTGTCCCAATTTGCACAGATTTTGAATGCCTTTCCACAAGCCGATGTCTGGAGGGTGACTCAAGCAGACATCTGCTTGGAGTCCAGGTGTGAAAGAGGGAAGAAGCTTCATGTTTTATTTATCCAGAGTAAAAGAAATGTTGCACATCACATAAAATATCCAGATTATGAAACGGAGCTGACATAAGTAACAGTGTGTTGTATTTATATATAAAATTTAAACCTAAGGCTGGAAACTTAAGGAATTTACAGCCAAGGTGTGAAACTGTTTATCTCTGTGTCATTTAAAAAAAAATAAATACAAATGCCTGCCATGTCTCCTTTCTTCTTTGCCCCTGAAGAGCCTGAATATTGTCTTCCCCATCCTACCCTACTCTGTGGATACCCTCTCCTCCCTTTCCCTATTCAAGCTTCCCGCAGGGTCCATGGGACATGTGAGAAGTCAGATTCACTGAGTGGCCCCCAGTTGCAATGATGTGATACGTGGCTACATTATCTTGCATGGCAGTAGGGAGAAACTAATATTCGAGGATAAGTGGCCCTCAATTATTTTTCTCCTTTCCAGAGTTGACACACATTTCTTTTCTTAAAGCTCCGTGTTAGGTGTGTGACTCCATGGCTTTTTCTTCCCCAGAGAGATTTGTTTTTGGTTTTGTTTCTTTCTTTCTTTGTTTTTGGAGGAGGAGAGATCTGTTTTAAAATAATCAAAGGTTCAAATTATCACTCTGGCTTTCCACTGATTTGAAATAAACATTTAATGTGTCACCTAATAGTTTGTCTTAAAGACATGAATTAAAATAAACATATTCTCATTATGAGCACTGAGTAATGCTTCAAATTGTTGAATCATGACATCGTACACCTGAAACTAATATAACACTGTGTATTAACTACACTGGAATAAAACAAAACAAAACACAACACGGTACAACAAAACGTATCCTTTTCCAGGCGGGCTGGCCACCTACTCATTGCAACCTTGAGTCAATCAGTATCTTTTTTTAATTTTTTAAAAGATTTTATTTAATTATTTATTTGACAGAGAAAGAAAGAATAAGTAGGGGGAGTGGCAGGCAGAGGGAGAGGGAGAAGCAGGCTCCTTGCTGAGCAGGGAGCCCCATACAGGGCTTGATCCCAGGACCCTAGGATCATGACCTGAGCCAAGGCAGATGCTTATCCACCCAGGCATCCCTCAATTTATTTTTTCTGTGCTTGCTAGGTTAGTTCCTAGTAAACCAGCATTGGGCTGTAACCCAATGTAAGGGACATACCCAGTTTTGTTTGTTTGTTTGTTTGTTTTTTTAAATTCTGAATGAGCATGGCCCTTGTGTTACCCAAGAGAAATCATGGATTGGAAATACAGCATAAGGCATACTGATCATGCATGACCTAGAGGTAGAAGGTAGTTGAGCGCAAACAAAACATCCCTGCGGCTTTTCCCCACTACTATTCTCAATATTCTTTATCTGAAATTTATATGTATTTCCTTTAGGAAGTCTTGCTATTTCACAGAGTTTGGAAGACATGCACAGAGTCATATCGACAGGCCTGGAAGGTAGAAGAAAGAGCCTGAACAGCCCTAAACCATCTCTATAGCTAAGCTTTTGGCATATATTTTGCTGGATTTTGTTCCCCAAAGTAAAGATTACCATATTTCTCTGTATATAAGACTAAGTTAGACAAAAGAAATCTTAACCAGTAATAGTGATCAAAGATTAAAAAAAAATAAAGCATAGG
This sequence comes from Vulpes lagopus, assembly GCF_018345385.1. Lineage (NCBI taxonomy): Eukaryota > Metazoa > Chordata > Mammalia > Carnivora > Canidae > Vulpes > Vulpes lagopus. The sequence continues at coordinate 107,941,272 of NC_054825.1, read as the reverse complement.
ACAGATGGGTAAAATGGGACAGACAGAGAGACAGGGGAGATGAGGGGAGAGCATGCAAACACCATCAGATTCTTTTAGGAAGTGGAAATATGTGAGGGATGAAGAGAAGGAAACCAGAACTTTCCAAATTGGATAATAATAATGATGGCTGACTTTTTTTTTTTTTTTGCGGGGGGGGGGGGGGGGGAGGCTAACAATAAATAGAAGCCAAAAAAAGGATATGAAGATATTTTTATCCTTACCAGTTTTTTTTTTCCTGAAGTGACTTCATTGCTGCAAAATTTCTCTCCACATTATTAGCAAAATATCTTTGTCAGTAATAAATTTTCCACTGAGTTTGGGAAAAAGACAAGACACAGTGAGAAAGAGAGGACATATGAACTGAGTTTGGTATGACAGTTGGCATGCATCCTATTTTTTTCCTAGGGTTGTAGCAACTGGTTGTATGGATTTCCTTAGGAAGAAGATATAATATAAAATGGGTTACTTTCCAGGATTCATGTCTGTTTGCCATACATGTTTGAGAAGGGAGAGTGTTTGTTAACCCTGCACCCTCCCCTCCTCTTTATGAATATAAGCAAGCATATGCAGTGATTTGTAAACATTCATTTAATTCTCTTGGCCAAATTCATGTATATGTATGCTTTTAACTATTTGTAATATTTACCATAACTAGTAATTGAGTATTCAAACAACACTGGTAAACACTTTTTGCAAAGTTTGCCATGTAAAACACAATTTACCTTGGTTTAATGGGCATAGGGCTTGTTATCTGTTACCTGTTATCTAGGAAAGGGTGTGCATGGACCTACGGAACCCCAAACCTTGCCTGCACACACAGCACTCACATCTTCCCACAATAAATCATTTACCACACAGCTGCCGGGGAGTGAAGGACATGGATTCCTATTTTGTCCCCTTCCCCTTCCATCCAGCTCCCTCTCCCTTTTCCATCCTTCCCTTTTCTATGGATCCTAATGAGCAGCATAATGGTCCCAGGTCCGAGGTGGGAGGGAAGTGGATGGCTACTCGGCTTGGACCCACACTGGCTAATTAGTATGGGGCTAATTGACCTTTCGTGGAATCTTATTCCTCAGCCTTCAGCAACAGAGAAGGGCCTTTCAATATCTCTATGTAGTGTAATATCTTTGATTATAATGAAAACCAGTCATAAGAAATGTGAAATACATTCAAAGCATAAATCACAAAATATCTGTCTTTTACAAGTCTCTCTTAAAAAAAAAAAAAAACAAAATGAAAGCTCAAATTGAAGGAACCGTTTTTATCCTCATCCAATTAAAAAAATTGGCATTTAGTGTTCATTGTAGACAATGGAGGGAACTGGAGTTCATGAGAAACAAAGCTGTGGGAGCAGTTCCTTTCTGGTTATTCTGACTCCCCTTTGCACATCTCTGGGTTCCTGCCACTTTCTCCATGTTGTCACATTGTTAGCTGCAACCATACAGAACAATTCCCAGCCATTACATCTAAAAATATCTTTAAGTAACTTCCTAAATAATTGCCATTTTGTCTTTCTCTGACATAGAAAATACATTATTAAAAACTCATACAGAAACATATCTGTTAAAAGTTATTGTCAGAAGAAGCAACTAATAAGCGTTCTGGATTTTTAACAGCCAAAGAAAGAAAAGAAAATTTAAGTTGTTTTAAAAAGCATTTCTTTCTTATTTAGATAATTTATGTAAAGTTATCCGAGAATGACCCCCTTAATGTCAAAATGATTTTTAAAATTAAAATCTGATAACATCATCGCCTATTAAATTAGGAAATCTTTTATCTGATAACTATTAGCTGATTATATTATTGCTTTTCTGGAGAAAAATGTGTGTTATTAAAAACTCAAATGAAAATTAGAGATGTTTCAGACCTTAAAATGTAAAGTTAGTACACAATGGGAAATGTGACAGCCTTCCCGTTGAAATAGTTTAAGCATTTTGTAGGATGAAATAGAACTTTGCAGACTGGAGAGAGCTAAAAAAAGAGTGAAGGTATCGGAGATAACTTGACCTAATTTAATGAGCACAGGAATTGGTACAGTAAGTATGCTGATGAGTGTGGATCGATCAGTATGCTTAGACAGGAGGTTGTGTCCAACATGTCTGTTTATATCATGAATTCAGAGAGGTGGAGAGTCCAAAGCAGAATATTTGAAAAAGCCCTGGGCTTACAGCCAAAAAACATGGGCTGCAGAGCTGTCTTTTTCATTTCCTAATTATGTGTCTTATGTGGGCGAGTTACCCAAGCCATCTGAAATGTTTCCTTACCTCTGAAATGACTACCACAATTGATATGAGCTTCACAGTATCACTGGGTTATTCAACAAACCCAGGTCTCTGGAGTGTGGACTTTGAACCAGGTCTCTGTCGTAGAGACTTCAGCATTAGATCCAGTATCTTTTCTTGAAGATGGCACTGTTGGGTAACAGAGAGAAACACATAAAAAGGCAAGGGCCATGCAGAGTGGTCAGTGCCACCTTCTGGGCTCACTGGGACCTGGAGGAGTGCCCATCCCGCAGCAGCAAGAGCTGGCGCTGGCCTTCCTTCCTGGGAGTGAGGCCTCGTTGCCAGACTGGCTTCATGCTCGTGGTGCTTCATGTGCTTTGACCAGTTGCTCTGTAACTGGCACTGGTTCTTACTTTCATCATCGTTTTGTTTGCTTGTTTGTTTTAAATCAGATCCACCCACACTTTCTTTTGCTACCTCCACTGAGCCAGTTCCAGCAGGGCTGTCTTCCACAGCTTTGCACATTCCGGGGATCTGGCTTTCCTCCTAATCATTCCTTCATACCCAGGGTGTGGCCCTGCAGCTTCCAAACCCGGCTCTTCACCATGAGCCCTGGGCATCTGTCCTGTTCTGTCCACCCTGTCCGGGAGCCACATTGTGGACCTTGGGGCATCAGAGGTGGGTAATGGGGTGTCCTTGGCCTTGCCTACCTCATCTTCACACTCAGGAACCAGGTGACATTGAGCTTGTCTTGAACCTCTCGTGGCTCATCTGCATCTTCTGTCAGGTGCCATTGAAATGAGCAGCCAGTGAAATAAAGAGCTTTATTCAGGCCAGCCAGTTCTGGCTTCCCAAAACCACGCTGCAGATGGCAACAGCACTTTCTTCAGAGGACTCTAGTGACTCTAGTGACGCTGAACTACTCACTGCATCTGAAACCTTGTCACGCAGCCTGGAGGGGAGCTAGAGCTCAGACATAGGTGCACTTATTTAATTGTATCAATATAATTGTTATTTCTATAGAAGATGAAAGCACTTGGTTAATAATGTGACATTATTGGCTTTTTGAATCTCATTACTAATCATTTTAGAGATTGTCTGTCTCACCCTTTTATACGTGTTTGGAAAACACTCCAATAACTTTGCAATCCCCAGGAATTTTCTTGTCAGAGTAACATTGCTTGTTTTTACAAGGTCTAAAAGGTTAAGAATATTTTGAAAAGCATTACAGGTTTTTCAAGTTTTGCTTATTTCCAATGTTCTTCTTCTTTTCTTTTTTTTTTTCTTTTTAAAGATCTCATTTATCTGAGAGAGAACACGAGCAGTGGGGAGGAGCAGGAGAGGGAGAAGCAGGCTCCCCACTGAGCAGGGAGCCCAAGGCAGGGCTCCATTCCAGGACCCCCTGGGATCATGACCTGAGCTGAAGGCAGATGCTTAACCCACTGAGCCACCCATGTGCCCCTATTTCCAGTGTCCTAATTGGATTACCAGACTCTCAAATATTTGAATCCTAACTTCATGTCAGCAGAGGAACTCCTTCTAGGAAAAGGAAAAATCAATGTCTTGTATATTATTAGATAATGGCCAATCAGGTGAGACTTGGTTATTGGTTGTCAATCATCTCCCATAGATATTTTATTAATACTGGGGTGTCTCTAAATCAAAGGTACTACAGAGAGAGTGTATATGATCCAAATCTCTCACTCCCTGATGGGGCAGAGGCTCCATCCGATTGGCAGCAAACAGCAAGCCCAGTTGGGCAAATAACTACTTGTTTTGTCCACATTGAACAACCTATATCACTTCCTTACTTGTTGAATTAATAAATTAAACCACAAATATGATGTGTTTCCTCTTTGCCAGGAAATATTCTATTTATTGAGGAAACAGAGACAGAAGGCATTGCTTTGCTCAGAGGAAGTTTAAAACCATGCTGGAGAACTCTGCGGTCTTTCCACTGAAAATCTCTACCTTCCAAAGCTAAGGAAGTTTTTCCTATACTATGAGAACTAAATATTATTTGGGGCTTTGAAATGACTAGACAACTAAACTTTATCCAATTTATCATCTCTGGAATGTGTTATTAGTGGGGCTTTGAACTCTACCAACATGATGGTGTAGTTATACCATCTGGCAGAGGAACTGCTTCCGAGATCAACACCGCTTTTTATGAGAGGTCAAAGAATTAAGCAGCTAATGGTCTCAGAACCATGGATGGAGACCAAGAGAAATATGTTCTGTACATATCACTGTAGCTACTGAAATCTGCTTGGGATCTTTGTATCTTCCTGTTCCCCTTTCCAGCTCTAGCCTAGGCATAAAAAAAAAAAAAAATCTCGAATTGAAAGGAAAATCTCAGTTTGGGGATTTCTCCCATGGTTGTCAAATTTTAGCAGGCTCTGAGAATTTGCTGAGGTTCTTCATGTGTTTCATGGCATCTGAGCATATAGGCATTTTTTTTTTAACAATGTCTAGTTCACAGGAAGCTGGAATGTTGTCAGAAGGATTGTCACATCTATAGTATCTTCTTATTCTGCCTTCTATGCCCATTTTCCAAGTAGGACTGTGTCAATGGGACAGCCTAATAAGATTCAGAGGCTTTATTGATGTACAAGATCAGAGGCCAGTCTTGTTTAGTTTTCAAAACTCCTGAATGATGATACTGATACTAACACCTATATATTTTGAGTTATTGCTGTGGCTTGGGGTCTGCCCTCCTTCTGTTTCCTTAAATCTTCAGAATAGTCTTCAAAGTTGGTGGTATTGCCAATGAAAGATGTAGAAATCAGAGCTTAGGGAGGAAAAGTAAATTGCCAGAAATTATACAGCTAATAAATTACATTTATTTGGCTTTAAATTCCACGTTCTTTCTTCCACAGCCTCTGGTTCCCCACAGAACATTTTAGGTATCGAGCTTGTGATTTTTTATATTTGTTCATTCATTCATTTATTCATTCTTATTTCTGCCCCCATCCTTTGACTTTTCCATCGACGGACATATTTTCTCTATCTATCTGGTACAAAGCACTGTGTGAGTCATTCTGATAAGTAAAAATATAAGTATGACCCAGTTGCCACTCTCAAGAATTTCTAAGTTGAGTCTGAAGATCAGACAGACAGACAGACACCCCCCCAAAAAAAACCCTCTACCCTCTGACCATGGCAGAAAGAGCATGACAGGCAAAGATTGCTGGCACTCAGATGCAGAAGAAAGGCATTACTTTTATCTGAAGCATGTAAGTCCTGAAGGTAGAGAGGAATTTTATCTGACTGAATTCTTGAGCCTCCTTGAAAAGAAAACACTATGGACAAAAACCTCAGGGGATGTTAGGAGACTCATTCTCAACTGTTTCCTCCTGTTGCAGAGCTCCTGTCCTCGCATATCTGCTCAAGTGTACTCAGATCTTGGTGTTGGTTTATTTGAAATGACTTAGGCTCAGGGCTATATACAATTCCTACGGTCCTGGCTGAACACGGAGGCTGTGATAAATAGTGATAGAATGTCTATCAGACCAATGAGAATGGAAAATAGATATTGTCAGCTATTACTGCCTAATGAACAACCACAAAAATCTCAGTGCCGTACATCAAATGAGCATATCCTTCACGTCAACTGGGGTCCGTGGTGCCAGCCTGCCTCAAGCTGGAAGGCTTTTTTCAAGCTGTAGGTACAGCTGCCCTGGTCCTCTCTGCGGTTGAACACAAGTCTGTGTCAGATGTACACATGGGGCCCTGGCTCAGGAGGTGGAAAGCACCCAGAGGTGCTCTACTGCTGACCACAGCAGTGGTGCAGATACATTTTAAGGCCCTGGTTCAATCATGTTGGCCAAAGCCAGTCATGTGACTGAGCCCAAATCAAGTCCAGAAGGAGAGATGGGAGGGAACAGCTCTGATGAAAAATCTCATCTCTCATATATACGATGAAGGAGATGGAAAGGAGATCAAATCATGAGATAGGTGATCTAAAAAGGAGAAAAGTCTAAGCACACCTGAAGATGATAGTAAGATGTCAGATTCTATATAACAGGTAATAGTGAGACATTTGAAAAGGTTATGTCGCATACTCCAGAAACTTGTACATAATAGATGATAGAGGGAGATGGGAGGTCAGGGAGCAATTGCACAGCTACTATAATGATGAAAGCTTAAAATGGGGAGGTGGCAATTGAGAAGTAAAGGAGCAGGAAGATATGAAGGCAATTTCTGAATCAGAATTAGTTGCTCTTGGCACCTTGCTGGATATAATGGTAGGGTGGAGGAGCCCACAGCGGTGATTCTACTGAAGCCATCAGAAGACACAGAAGGATCATCAGAGTTGTAGGTGATGGGGGAGGGCCTGTGCCTGTGTACCATGGAGGAGGGCAGTGCTTCGACAGAAATGGGGACATGAGGTGGGGCAGACTAAGATGGAGATTGAGGACACAGTGGCCATGGCTGAGTAGGAGCCACCCTGAGATTCACAGAGCTGTGAGGACAGGTGGCAAGGAAAGCAAGCATGTCCAGGTGACAGAGGCCTGGAGCATGGGGTACAGAAGAAGCAGAAATGGTACTGAGGACCAGAGGGCATCCCAGTGATCTTCTGAGTCCACAAGATGAGCCTGCAGGAAATGCTGCTGCATGTTGGGTACCCCTCATAAATGTTTGCTAGTGATGGCGATGGAGCTCTGGAGGGAGGATGGGGGCCAATTATGACTGTTACAAGCATCGCTGTGTTTGCATGGTGTTGTTTGAACATTGCTACGATAAGAGCATGACTGTGGGTAGTTTATAGATATTGAAATTCAGGGATTGATTGAAAGAATGAGGTCCTGGCTCTGCAGGAGGAGGGCTGCAGACAGATGAGTGATTTTCCATCCAGTAGATATTCTGAGATGAGGCTTTGATCTCAGGTAGTCTTGTTTTAGCCCTAGCAAATTATCTGACTTCTAACTTTAATTCTAGTAAATTTTACAGTCTTCTGTTCATACACATCAATATATTGATGCAGAGCATTTTTTCACATATTCACTGATTTTAATTGTGATCTTGGATGGATTGGCCTGCGTATGCTATTCACTTGCTTCCCCATCGCTGTGGTGATGTGTTTGCTGGTGACATAGGGGATGCGTGTGGAGTCTACCATAAACATGATTTTAAATTGTAGAGAGAAATGCTCTGTAACTGACAATAACCAACCCTCTGTTCTTTATAAAATGGAGATGAATGCCAGTATTTATATCTGAGAATTGGGAGGACACATCACTTCAGAAGTAAATCAATTTTAAAAGAATTTTGCTTTTTGCTGTGCTTATGTGTGCAGTGTGGTACGTTTTTTCCCTATGAGCTCTGGTGTTGCTTTGACTGTTACCCTAGTTTTCTGTTGCTGTGTTTCATGTGTCCCCACGTTTTGTAGCAGGCATGTGTGTGAGTGCCATGGCCCTGCTGACCCTGTGTCTGCCTCTGTCAAACACACATGGCTCTCAAGTTCCATGACTGCGTGCAACCTTGGGCCTAAACAGATCTTAGCCTCTTCTGTGGACTCTGGGATGGAGGACAGGTCAAACCTTACTTGGCCTTTTAATGATTGCACTTTCTCAGTCTGTGTCTGCCTTGTTCCCACACAGAGCTGTGACCTGGATCAGCAGAGCATCATTCACGTTGTGCTGAGACCCTGGAGCAAAGGCCAAGAAAGGGAGGGCCCTGGAGGAGATGGCCCACGGAAGGCTGTGGAGGGCTCAGACAGAGAGCCTGAGAGCTTAACGCGTGTGGACCTCAGCAGCTCTGTCCTCCCAGCCCACTCGGTGGGTCTAGCTGTGATCCTGAGCGACGACTCTGAGAGGGTTCTGCCAGACAGAAGGCCAGGTAATTGTACAGATTATGTTTACGGCCAATAGAGCACTTTGTGTAGCCGACCTCTGCAGGGAAGGGGCTCAGTATGTACATATTTAATTCATGTAAGGTCTAGATTACTAGAAGGAGGCATCATTAGAAGGATGGCACTTGGCTATAAAATTTGAGGTGAATACATTTAATAAATACAATAGAACAGGGCTTTCAAATTAAGAATGAAGGGAAGGGCTGGAGCAGGTGTCAGGACCATGGTCATGGTATTTTATTTTAGTTATTTTTAAATTTAATTAATTAAGATGAAGCAGGATGCTGGAAATAGGATGCATTGAGCTAGGGTCAAAATATATGATTAAGGTGCATCTATATCCCTCCCAGGTTTTGCCTTTCTTTTTCTATTTCTTATTTTCTTAAAATACATTTTGGTTTATTATGTTTCTGATGATGTAGGGAAATTTCAAAAAACAGAAAGAGAACTTTAGAGAGGCAACTTTAATCGTGTGCCAGTGCTAAGACAACACATTACAATGTCAATAACACCCGCAGTGTGAACAATGTTTCTGTCTTTCCGTGTTACAACCCATTTTCAAAATGCTTTTATTTAGCAAGAATGGCGATTCCTTTCTTATTTTGCCAATATTAATGTATTTCCCTTAATCTTTTATTTTTATTTTTTTTAAGATTTTATTTATTTATTCATGAGAGACACAGAGAAAGAGAGGCAGAGACACAGGCAGGGGGAGAAGCAGGCTCCATGCAGGGATCCCGATGCAGGACTCGATCCCAGGTCTCCAGGTGAAGGTGGCGCTAAACTGCTGAGCCACCCAGGCTGCCCAGTCTTTTATTTTCCAATCTAAATAGTCAAAGGTAGGGGTGCCTGAGGACACCTGGGTGGCTCTGCCTTGAGCTCAGGTCCTGATCTCAACGTCTTAGGATCAGCACCCACCCCTCTTCCAACTCCCTGCTCAGTAGGGAATCTGCTTCTCCCTCTCCCTTCGCCCCTCCCCACCGCTGTGCACTCCCAGGTTCCTGCACACACACAGGCTCTCTGTCTCTCTGCCTCTCTCTCTCAAATAAATAAATAAATAAATAAATAAATAAATAAATAAATAAAATCTTTAAAAAAAAAAACAGTCAAAGGGGGCAGCCTGGGTGGCTCAGCGGTTTAGCACCTGCCTTTGGCCCAGGGTGTGATCCTGGAGTCCTGGGATCAAGTCCCATGTCGGGCTCCCTGCATGCAGCCTGCTTCTCCCTCTGCCTGTGTCTCTGCCTCTCTCTCCTTGTGTCTCTCATGAATAAATAAATAAAATGTTAAAAAAAATAGTCAAAGGTATAACAGGATTCCTTTTGCCTGTGTGTGACAGAAAGCACAAAATAATAGCAATGACTTTGTAAGGTATAAGTAAATTTCTCTCCTATATACAGTAAGTGAGGATTATATGAGACATAGGAAAAAATGTAATACATGGGGAAAAATGAGATCCATCTAAAACTCTGCAGTACCCATATGATCCAGAATGGAAAGTTAATATAAGTATTGGACTCCGATTTATGGTGCATCTGATGTTTCAAGTGGAGCATACATAAAAGCTGTTCTGAGAGAACATTCAGGTGGCATGGCAGGTCGCTTCCAGAGAGAATCACCCCCTCTTAAAGGGGCACACGTCATCAAACATTACAATTCAAACAAAAAGACGTTCTGTCTTGAGTAGAAGTAAGTATATTCCATAAACTGGAAGATTGATTTCCCCTGAAACTTGAGAAAATAAAGTAACAATTTGAAACAGAACACAAAACAAATACTTTTGATGTTAATTAAAGCATAAAAGAAAAAAATTGAAACCTAAAACAGAATACAACCATAATAGAAGAACAGCTATTAAATAGAACATAATTTTAGCTATTGGAATGAAAAAAAAAGTCCTCAGTGGATGGGTTAAGACAGCAAGTTTGGCAATGCCAAAGAGAGAAATTGTCAACTGAAAGATGGAGATGAAGGAGTTGCCCAAAGTGGTACAGGTTAAAATGTAAAACAATGCTTTTAGGAGACTGAAAGTTTGGAAGAGTAGGCCAAACATATTTCTGAAAAGAGTTTCATGACAGGAGAATACAGAATAGAAAAGAGACAGTTTTCTAAGAGAATACTGAAAATTTTCCAGTATGTGTAAGTCCTCTGATTCAAGAGTACATGGTCCCAAGCATAATAAAACAAAGAAACACACAATTGGTCTTAATCAAGATGAACAAAAATAAATTCACTTTATAAAGAAAGTAAAGGACCAAGGAATAAAAGAAGATATTAAAATCAATTGAAGAAGGAGATTACTTATAATAGAACAGTAATTTGAATGGGTCCTGGCAGGAATAATAGAAGAAACAGTATTGGAATAATATCAAATGGCCAAGGGATACACTTGTTAACTTATGGCTCCAAACCCAACAGGCCTAACAAAAATATTGCTCGAGAGTGAGAGGGAAATAAAGACGCTTTCAGATGAACACTGAGAGTATTTGTACTCAGTCTGAAAGAACTGTTGAAGTACTCACAACAGCGAGGAATGGGTTTGAACTCAAAGTGACAAAATGGGATATGAGAGATGATGCTCAAAAAATACAAGGATAAATACAAGTTTAAATGAACATTGGTGTAAAAATAATATTGATTAATATAATGGGTACAAAAATAGGAGAGACCAAAGTAGAGGATAAAATGACATTTAGGAGAAAACTGATCAATTCATGTGGAAATATGTTCAAGGTCTCATTAATGATCAGAGAAATTATTATTACAACAATATTTTATCAGTGTAGCCTACCTGATGGGCCAATATTTAAAAGTCTGACAATACCAAGCATTGGTTAGTACATAGGGCAAGAAGTACTTTCATACTTGATGGTGGGAATGTCCATTGATTTACCAGAGATAGCAATTCACAGCTTCATAATAATTAATGAAATTACAGATCTCTACATATTCTGGAACTCAGAGTACATGAGGAGACATCTATATAGATGACCATAATAGGACCATTGGAATTTATGAAAAGATAGCAATAACAGTTGTCTTTAAAAGTAGAATGGATAATCAGCATTTTATTCTTCTAATGGGTTGTAAATTACAAAGGAATGTTCAGTAAGATACAGTTTATGCAAAATTTATGTAAAATTTCAAACATAAAGTTCAAAGCAATTATATCTATTGTTTATAAAACGATAACCATCGGGATCCCTGGGTGGCGCAGCGGTTTGGCGCCTGCCTTTGGCCCAGGGCGCGATCCTGGAGACCCGGGATCGAATCCCATGTCAGGCTCCCGGTGCATGGAGCCTGCTTCTCCCTCTGCCTGTGTCTCTGCCTCTCTCTCTCTCTGTGTGACTATCATAAATAAATAAAAGCTAAAAAAAAAAAAAAAAAAATTTAAAACGATAACCATGTAATATATTTGGTCTAAACAGGATATATTTGAGAGTTAAAATGCATTAAATATGATTAAATTGTAATTATACACAATTATTTTTAAATATTTATAGATCAACAAATTAGATTTGTTATTTTAGTAAATGCATGAATTAGTTCTTCAATAGGATTTAATTTCTTTTCAAAAGTTAAAAAAATCATTTTGTTTAGAGCAAAATCAAGCTTTTATATTTATCATCTGAACATTAATAATACCAGCAGAATAATTATCCTTTGTACTTACACATTTTAATCAGTTTCTTAATATATCTGATTCTGCCATCTTTGTCAATGGTATCTACCTGAAGACTAAAAACAAATCTTACTGTTTTATTTTATTATAAAATTGTCTTTAGTCATCTTCAGTTTTATTTTATTATGAATAATTTTGAAATTATTGTCACCTTCAGTTGATTGTCTCTCTAGACTATGATACTTTTAGTTAAGAATTTCTTTTTTGGGCAGCCTGGGTGGCTCAGCGGTTTAGCGCCTGCCTTCGGCCCAAGGCTTGATCCTGGAGTCCCAGGGTCAAGTCCCATGTCAGGCTCCCTGCGTGGAGCCTGCTTCTCCCTCTGCCTGTGTCTCTGCCGCTCTCTGTGTGTCTATCATGAATAAATAAATAAAATCTTAAGAAAAAAGAATTTCTTTTTTCACTGTAGGATTGAGAGAGATATAAGTAGGCTCTCAGAATATTCTGCTAAATGTTTAATATTCACTTCATATTTTTTAAAGGATTTTATTTATTCATGAAAGACACAGAGTGAGAAAGAGAGGGAGAGACACAGGCAGAGGGAGAAGCAGGCCCCACACAGGGGGCCTGACGTGGGACTCGATCCCAGAACCCCAGGATCATGCCCTTTGACCAAAGGCAGGTGCTAAACCGCTGAGCCACCCAGGCGTCCCTCACTTTGTATTTTTAATTGAAATGTGTAATTCTTTCAACCCAAACAAGAGATTAGATAAACTCCTATAAATGTACATAACATGGTAAATGCCAACACCATCATAGCTAGTGCCTTCAGATGACTCTGTGCTCCATGATAAGACTTTATATTTGCATACACCTCAGAGAGTTCCATCTGACCACTCTCTGATCATCCTGTTCTCATTAACCCACTGACTGTTAGCTGTATGTATTTTTTGCAGGGCTGGAGTCTAGTCATGGTACCACTTGCTGGGGCACCAGGTGGCTGACAGGGGTGCCATCACACACCCCCAGACCAGGAATGAGTTCTCCTGGGGCCTTGCATGTTGTGTGAGGGGGATGTGCTAATTATACAGAATCTGGAAGGGATAGGGAAAGGAGAGATGCGTTATACCAGGCCAACTTTAAGACTTAACTATGTTGGGGCACCTGGGTGGCTCAGTCAGTTAACATCTACCTTCTCCTCAGGGCACGATCCCAGGGTTCTGGGATAGAGCTACCCTATCAGGCTCCCTGCTCAGTGGGGAGCCAGCTTCTCCTTCTCTGACTCTCCCTGCTTGTGCTTTCTCTCTCTGTGTCAAGTAGATAAATAAATAAAATATTTTTTAAAAGACTTCTTAATTATGTTAAAATTGAACTACAAAGAGTCATCCCTTCATCTTCAGATCTGGGAAGAATCATCTCCTTTTCAATCATCTCCTTGTACCTTCTACCACTTTTATATATGTACTTCATTTCCTTTGCATATACTTCTTCTCATTGAGGACAGGATATCTGTCCAGTTTATTACAGTTTTTCCCCCAAGTCTCCTAGAAGAGTGACAATAAACATTTACTAAATGATTTAAAATTATAAATGTAGTAAGCTTTTCATCATAATTTCTGTATACTTAACTTTTGGAAGCAATACTTTATTTAAAATTATTTGACTTCACTTCTTAAAGCATCTTGGCAATTTCAGTGTTGGAATGAATGTAGTACCTTGATTGGGGTTATTTGGAATGATTGTAGGGGCAGTGTGCTTACATGATTATTTTTCTTTACTAAAAATGACAGGTTAGAGTTTCTGGAACAGTGATTCACTCCAGTGTGCAGAAGAGCCATCTGTGGATACTCATTCCGTGCTTATTAATTCAGTTGACTGGGGGTAGAGGCCCAGAAATCCCAGTGCTGACTACATTCTGAGAAACTATGCCCTACAGCAGGGATTTGCCAACCTTACAACTGTGAGTCCTGCCTGGTGTCCTCAACTAGGTGGGAGGAAGAAGGCAGGTCAGGGAAAGAGAAGTGAACAAACCAAATCAACCCTTGGTAGCCAGAGCAGTTGCATACTTAACTAGTTTTACATATTAATTAACCCTTCTACAACATGTTTCATTTTGGGAAAATAAAATCCCTGGTTACAAAATATTTTAAAAGCTGTGCCTGAAAGAAAGAATTTGAAGAGAATTAAACTCACTTTCTTCACGTTTCTAGGGTGTTCAAATTAGACAAGGAAGAATTTAGGTGCCAAACTTGGGAGATCTCTAAAGGGCAAGTAGCTAGGCTGTAGCCACATGTGTGGCAGAAACAAATCGGAACTTCTAAAACCATGCAAGTTGGGTTTTTTTTTTATTATTATTAATAGATGGCAAAAGATAACTTAATTTGAGAGACCCTGTTAATAACCAATTATATGATTTTTACACTTAGAATCTAGGACATGTTATATATTCTTATATATTTATAAGAGGAATTCAAATAAATCAAGTGACTCATTCAGGTAACCCTTAGAGCAGTGGTTCTCAAGCTGTAGTGCTCATCAGAATTGTGTGAGGGCTGGGTCCAGCCCAGTCAGCTTGCAGTAAAGGCTGAGAATCACCATTTCTTTGCACTCCCAGGTCATGCTAAAAGTGTCATTCCAGCAGCCATCCTTTGAGTAGTGCTACCTAAATAATAAGAAATAATACTTTTTAAAATATTGCAAATGTATAAAATACGTTATTTTATAAATATTCGAATGAGAACCTTCAGTAGCTACTCCTGAACTCTAAGGAACCCATCCATGCATGAACTAAGTTATCATGTTATGTCTTCATTTCTTTAATGAGATACCATTCATTACCTCCTGACAATCAGATTTTATGAAGTTATTGGGCCTAGGAAAAAAATATTCTCTAAATTTTGTCATACAGTTAATTACATGAACAAAAGGTCAGTGAATCCCCACTTTAAGCCAGGCATAATTCTAGGTGCTAAGATGTAGCAGAAAATAAAAACAGAAAAAATGCCTACCTGAATGGATCCCATTCTACTTAGGGAATAGCTAATAAGCATAGAAACAAAGAACTAGTAAGTATATGTCCTCTGTCAAAAAATTAAGCAGAGTAAAAGGAATAGAGAGTGTTGGAAGGGGTACTCTTTTGTATAAGGTGCTAATAAGAAGGCCTTTCTCATGAAATGATATTTCAGGAGAGCATTTGTTAAGGGATTTCAGGCAGAGGGAGAGCCCAGTATGGAACCAAGGCAGGACCTGGTTGGAATGTAAGGAGGTTAGCGTGGCTGGAGCAAGGGGTGTGAGGCAATAGGAGGAAGGGAAGTTATAAGGGAGTCAAAATGGGAGTAAGTTGCATAGGGTATTGTAGAGCTTGTTTTACCTTGGTGAGAAGGTTAGCCACTGGAAGAGTTTTGGGCAATGCAGTAGAGTAATCTGACTTAGGGAATTGGCTAAGTCAGATGCTTTTGAAGTGGCTGCCTGTGAATCATAGAAATACTCTAATGCTCATGACATCAGAAACTAGTGGTAATAATGATGGTCAACATCTATGAGTGTTTGCTGTGAACCTGGCATTGTACTAAGCACTGCTTCCATGACTGTCTTATTTGGTTCTTTAGAAGCCCCACCAGGCAGACAATATTATTGTCCTCATTATAGATAGGAAGTAGCATCAGACTTTTTGAGGAACTCATCCAGACAAGACAAGATTTTACCGAGGATTGTCTGACTCCAAAGCTTGTGTTTGAAGTATCCAGTAGCCTATACTCTCCAAAATATAGATATCAGGGATCCCTGGGTGGTGCAGCGGTTTAGCGCCTGCCTTTGGCCCGGGGCGCGATCCTGGAGACCCGGGATGGAATCCCACGTCGGGCTCCCGGTGCATGGAGCCTGCTTCTCCTTCTGCCTATGTCTCTGCCTCTCTCTCTCTCTCTCTGTGTGACTATCATAAATAAATAAAAATTAAAAAAAAATAGATATCAGAAGTAAAGAATGAGCTTCTACATTTCCTCTAAGTATTTTGGTTATAAACAATAGACATAGTCTGACAATAGGTAGTTTTGAAGAATTGTGTTGTTGATTTTAGTCAAGAAGTCAAATTTTAAAACTCAATTTTATATCACGTGATGTATTATTATTTTCTTTTTAAAAATAAAACTCTTGTTAATTTTATCCAGTTTTTGGGCAACCCGGGTGGCTCAGCGGTTTAGCGCCTGCCTTCGGCCCAGGGCCTGATCCTGGAGTCCCATGTTGGGCTCCCTGCCTGGAGCCTGCTTCTCCCTCTGCCTGTGTCTCTGCCTCTCTCTCTTACTCTGTCTCTCATGAATCAATCAATCAATCATTCAATCTTTAAAAAAATGCCACCTAATGTTATGACATACTGTAAAGCTACAATCATCAATACAGTATAGTGTGGGTGGGAGAATAGACAAATAGATCAATGGAAGAGAATAGAGATCCTAGACATGGACCCACATAAATATGGTCAGCAGATCTTTGAAAAATGAGAAAAGGCAATGTGGTAGAAAATAGATAACCTTTTAAACAAATATGGTGCTGGAATAACTGAATATCCATGTAAAAATATCCAGGCACAGATCTTATAATTTTCACAAAAATTAACTCAAAATGGATCACAGACCTAAGTATAAAACACAAAACTATTAAACTTCTAGAGTGTAGCATGGGAGAAAACCTAGATGACCTTGAGTATAGTGATGAGTCTTTAGATACAGCACCAAAGGCATGATCTTTGAAATAAATAAATGATAAGCTGAACTTCATTAAAATGAACAATTTCTCCTCTGTGAAAGACAATGTCAAGAGAATAAGAAGGCAAGCCAGAGACTGGGAGAAAATATTTGCAAAAGCCACATTTGATAAAGGACTATTCTCCAAAATATACAAAGAATCCTTAAAACCCAACAATGAAATGAACAAATGGATTAAAAATTAGGCAAAAGACATGAACAGATACCTCACCAAAGAATTTACACAGATGGCAAATAAGCATATGAAAAGATGTTCAATATTATGTGCCATTAGGAAATTACAAATTGAAACAATGCGATACTATTACACACTTAATTAGAATAGCCCTAATCCAACACTGACAACACCAAATTTCGACGGGATGTGGAGCCACACCAACTGTCATTCTTTGCTGATGGAAATGAAATGGTATAGCCATTTTTTTAATTTTTAATTTTTTAATTTTTTAAATATTTTATTTATTTGAGAGAGAGAGCAGAGTGAAGAGAGAGAGCACATGAGCACAGGGGAGAGAGGGCAGAAGGAGAAGGAGAAGCAGGCCTCTCACCAAGCAGGGAGCCCGATTCAGAGCCTGATCCCAGGACCCAAGGAGCCCTCCAGGCACACCTGTATAGCCACTTTTGAACTCAATTTCTTACAAAATTAAACATACTCTTACCATATGACACAGGAAGTACACTCCTTCCTGTTTACTCAACTGAGTCAAAAATGCATATCTACACAATGAGCTGCACACAGATGTGTATAGCAGCTTTATTTATAATTACTAAACCTTGGAAGCAACTGTGATCCTTCCATAGGTGGATAGATAAATTGTGGTCCATCCATGCTAAAAAGAAATGAGCTATCAAGCCATGAAAAGACGTGGGGGAAATTTAAGTGCATAATACTAAGTAAAGGAAGCCAATCTTGGAAGCCTATATACTATATGATTCTAACTATATGACATTCTGGAAAAAAGGAAACTATCAGTGCAGTGAAAAATCAGTGGTTGCATGAGATTGGGGAGAAGGAAGGACAGATAGTCAGAACACAGGATTTTTTTTTAGGACAGAAAAACTATTCTGTTAATACTGTCATGGTAGATGTATGTCCTTATACATTTACCAAAACCCATAGAATATATAACCCCAAGAGTGAACCCCAATTTGAACTATGGATTTTGAGTGATAATGGTGTGTCGATGTAGGGTCACTGTTACAACCAATGCATGACTCTGGTGTGGAGTGTTGGTAATGGAGCAACTTCTGTGTATGTTGGGGACGGGGATCTATGGGAACTCTACTTTTTACTCAGTTTTGCTGTAAACCTAAAAAATGCTCTAAGAAATAAAGACTACTGGGGATCCCTGGGTGGCTCAATGGTTTTGCGCCTGCCTTTGGCCCAGGGCGCGATCCTGGAGTCCTGGGATTGAGTCCTGCGTTGGGCTCCTGGCATGGAGCCTGCTTCTCCCTCTGCCTGTGTCTCTGCCTCTCTCTCTCTCTCTCTCTCTCTCTGTGTGTTCATAAATAAATAAATAAATCTTAAAATTAAAAAAAGAAATAAAGACTACTAAAAAAATGAAATGAAATTGTTTTTAAGATATGAGCCCTAGATACGCCCTGTAGATATATCATGATTATTAGAGACTATGTTCTTATCAGCACTTTTTAAAATTTATTTTTATTTTTATTTTTTTTTGCCAGTGGTTCAATGTAGTACAAGATGAAAATTATGTACAGGATTATAAATTAGTTAACACCTGCCAAATACAAATCAGTCAGGGAGGCCTACTAATGAAATAAAGTGATAAACTTCAGAATTAATTCTCATTTTATCCAAAATCAAATCTCAATACTTGAAAATGTGTATTAGACATGCAAATGTCTTTGAGCCAGAGAGTGTGAATTTCTTGGTGTATTAGACAGCTTTAGGAGTGCCCCTTGTGTAAACCTTCCCTGAAACAGAATTTTGGCAGTCATGCTAGAGCAACTTAAAGTTGCTATCACATGAAATTATTAAAAATACGTTGATTTTGCCAAGAACTTATATTTTTCTCTAGCATAGATATTTTTGCTATAATATACTCTTTCAGTATTATAAGGGAAAACATAGAAAATGATATTGCATGGTAGTGGGAATTTTGCCAGCATGACATATTTTTGGGTGGGTTTTTGAGGTGAGGAGGAATAGTCATATTCCTTTCCAAGAAGTCTGAACACTGTTTTAAAAGCAGGATGAGTTGCTTCTTCCTGTTGATCATGTTCTCCATAATACTACAGTGTGATTACTTGTCCTGTTTTTGCTTCATTTTCACTTTGAAAGTATGTTCATCAATTGCAAGCAAGTCTCATATACTTTGTAATTCCATTGCCTGGAGAATGAGTGGTGGTGGCTATACTGTCATATAGCCAGTAAGTTTCTCAGCTTGTAAAATACAGCCCTTACAACTTTTTGACTCATTTGTCACACATAGTGGGTAAAATGGTTAATATTTGCATGTAGAAAGCAGGGCGCAATATGCCATGGGTGTGCAGAGTCCAAGCCACAGTTCTAACCCTGAGGAAGCCACAACCTGGCAGAGTGGTGGTTAGAGATAACTAAGCACTCCACACAGAGCAGTGTAAGCTATCAAATAATTAGTGCCTGCACTTCTTACCAGCCGACCTTCTGTGTATTATCATTGTGGTAAAAAAAAAAACTCATGACAGTAACCATCTTAATCATTTCTAAGTGTACAGTTCAATAGAGTTAAGGATATTCACCTTGTTGTGCAACCAATCTCCAGAACTTTTCCATATTGTAAGACCAAAACTCTACATACCCTTGAAACAACTCCTCATTCCCTCCTCCCCCCAGGCTCTGGCAATGAGCATTCCACTTTCTATTTCTTATGAATTTGACGACTCTAGATACCTCATCTGAATGAAACCATACTGCAGTTGTCTTTTTGTGACTGGCTTATTTCACTTAGCTTGATGTCTTCAGAGCCCGTCCATGTTGTAGCGTGTGTCAGAACTTCAGAGAACTTGCAAAAGGAAATACAAGGATTAATAAGAAGACCCAGACCCTCAAGAAGCTAACAGTTTGAAAGATGTACCTATACAATTAAGATGGACTGAGTTGTGAAAAAATGGCAAATCAAAGCAGTATAGGGCTTTGGAGGATGGAGATGCTAAGATAAACATCCTGTACATGAAGTACTTTTCTGTGGTTGGCGAGGCATGGAGGTTTGGAGGAAGTGTTAAGGAGTTGGTCACACTCAGAGGTGTGTGAACTTGTATCGTTTCCAGACAGTGATGACCGTGGCTGGATTCTACGACAGATTCAAAGTATTGATGACATCAGAAACATGATTGAGAGTGGGGGTGTCCTGTGGTGGAGAGGTCTGGAAGTCAAAACTTTCAGTGACCAAAATGGCGATAATAACTCTTTGTCACATCTCTCCTGTCTTCTGGTGGTTAAGTGTTCCCACATCTTGCATTTTCTTCCTTAAATACTTAGAAAAGGAGAAGAGTTATGTAGTCAAGTAAAGCTGGAAGGAGGGCCAGTGTGTCCTTCTCTGTGACAGAGAATACAGGGAGGAAAGCCCAGAAGCCACGTGAGTGAGCACTTGACTTCATCCATGACTTGCTGGCTGAGTGGAGAGCAGGCTTCCTGTTGGAAATGGGAATACAAACCAAGGCTAGCCTTCCTACCCCGTGCTTTTGGTCCAGCCTCTTCTGGCACACATGATTCTGTTAGAAGTGTTTTGTGGTTTGTGACTGTTTTCTGTAAAACATAAGCAGTTAAAAATGAGCTATAGCGGGTAGTGGTGGGAAATCACAGTGGTACTTGCCAGGGGCCTCAGATGTTTTGATTTTTCTGAAGTCACCTCTGCAGAGTAATATTTTGATTACAAGGGGAAGGGAGAAGTAGCACTCTGGACCACATGAGGCTGCCGTGATTGCATGCTCTACACGCCCTACCATGGGTAGCACATAGGCATCCATCTCCTGGGGGCCTACTGCCCACAAAATAAACCATTTGCGTTTTTTACTCTTTGAGCTCTGAGGTCTTTCGGAGGACACTGGACATGTGCCAAGATGGGAAGATTTGCACTTGACAGGAGAGTGGGAGCCGAGGCAGGATATTTATAGCTGGTGAGGTCCGTCTTGGGAATCGCTGGAGCGTTCTAATTAATGCAGACTGTGCCAAAAATGTTGGCAAGCTGCTGGATTCCATTTTCTTGATTTGTTAGAAGGAAGATAAAGAGAAAAATTACAAATTAAGTGGTAGAAATTGGCTGCCTATAATAAACTCTTTTAAAACTTTCTAAGTTTGTTCTGAATAAATAAAGATTAATGGAAATTTTGTGACTGTTTCATTGGAAGTGTTATTTTGTGTGAACTGTAGCTTCTAAGAAATTTACACATAATTCAAGAATCTTTGTTCCACCTATGTAATTAAAATAGAAATTAGCAAAATGTCCATTTTATAAAACAGATTGAAACCCTCATGATAAGAAAAACAAAAACAAAAAACAACTATCAGGACTCTGTTTTTTAAATTATTTTTCTAGGTAATTCCATAGAATCAGACCCAAACTCCTGTGTCTTCTAAATCTCTTGAGCTATAATTAATTATCCAAATGATGCCCCTAACGCTCTGTAATATCTAAAAAAATATTTTCCTCAATCCCTAAAGAGAGAATTATATTGATTACCCATGGTGTTAGCAGAATGTTATGGTACTCTGATTCTTTGAAAGTTAATGCTCTATCTTCTCTGTGTATGATAATTAAACTAACTGTAATGTTCAGTCAATGGAATTGTGATTAGAAGGAATCAAATGTCCAATAGTTTGTCAAGTGGATTAAATAAAAATCTGTTGAGGCAGGGAATATGGTTTTTTTTATACTTCAAATGTTTACCACAGTGCCTATTATATGGAAGGCACTTAATAAACGTTTGCAAGTGTTTCCTGGAGAGTGCCATAGAAAAAGGTGATAGGCATTTGTTTAACCTTGGGCCACAGTACCCAAGTGTGTAATGTATCTGTGACACAGATGCTAAGCTTAGTGGTGATGAGTGTGGGCTCTAGAGCCAGGCTGACTGAGTCACATCCCAGCTCTGCTTTTTACTGCTTCTGTGACCTTTGCCAGTTCACTTTCTGCTGCTCTAACTGGAGGTCTGTAGAGCAGCAATATCATTATCACTCAGGGCTTTGTCAAAGATGCAGAGTCTTTGGCTCCATCCCAGACCTACTGAATCAGAAACTGTGTCTAAAAAGGTCCTCTGGCAAACAGTGCACAGTCCAGTTTGAGAAGCAGAGATTTCTTCAGGGTGCTATGCCTCAGTTTCCTTATTTACAATGCACACATAATGAAATAACCTATCTCATAGCTTCATTCCAGCTCACTCCTGACCAACACTTAAGAACAGGGGTTGACACATACTACATGTTACACGTTAATAACCGTTGGCTGTTTGTGTTATCCTGTCTCTTTGCAGTTCATATGAGCAAAAGCTGTGATGTTGAGCCTGGACTCTAACATCAGTCCCAAGTTTATAGATTCAGAGTTACTTGACTTAAATCAGAAAAAAAAAAAAAAACACTCAAAAACAGGAGCTTTATCCTCATGCCATACTTCAGAGACTTTTGCTCACAAGACTGCCTTCTTTCTTCTTACTGTGGTTTTGGAGTTGGGTTTTATTTCACTTTAACTAATTAATATTTAATTTTAAATGTTGGTCACTTCCACCATATATTTAGGACCAAGTAGGCATAGTGGGTGTGCCAGGGTAGTGAAGAATGACATTGCAACAAAAACTCTTAGGGCTATTTTCCTAAAATTCTACATTGTTATCACCTTCTAGCTGTGAGTTACGTCTGATTTGTTTTTCTCATACTCTGTTAGGTAATGTTACTACTTCTAGAGTATTTCGTCAAAAAATAGGACTAATCTTTTAGTTTTCATGATCTGTGTTTAGTCATTGGGAACCACTTGGACAGAAAGGAAGTTTTGATAAGGCAAAAAAAGAGATTAAGTTGTTTCAATATTTTAATTTTTTTTTCAGTTGGACCCTGCTTGGAGAACCATTTGGCTCCATACAGTATTTTGAAGGAGGAGACTAGCTGGGGACTGATCACGCAAGTGACAGAGCTTATATTTCAGTGAACAAGAGGATGCCACACACAGATTCAGATTCTATCACCTGAGTACATGTTTTCAGACCAGAGTCATTATACAGAACAACGTGCTGGAAATGAGTGCTTCTAAGGTTTACATGAGTCTAAGGATGGGTCTTTAGATGGGTCTAAACATATACCCACCCTTACATAACTTCAAGTAAAAGATGTGTGCACATCTTCATGACGTCCTACCTTCAAAGAGAAGGCACTTTGCTAATGCACTGACAAATAAAGGCAAACATTTAAATCTAGAATGATGGCATAGGCAAGTATGATTTGCCAACCTTCCCGGATTGCTGGTGTTTGCCTTGCAATCTTCATATTGTCACAAAGAATGTAAAGACACAGCGTTAGTGACTGATACTTCTGCCTGAGTAATTATTCATAGAAGCTGCATGTTGTATGGGTTTCTGATGCTTGTATGATCATTTTGATGATAAAGACCCAGTCAAAAACTCTTTGATTTCTAGCCGATGGCTATGAAGTCATCGCTCTTCAAAAAATTGTTGAATCATTTGATACTATTTTACTACATTTACTCTTTCATGGTGACATCACTGAAATTTTCATGGTGTTTCAAGTATTTGAAAAATAAATAGAATCTTGGGGAAAGATAGAGCGAGAGGAGTAGGAACTAGAATTTTTCCATAGGTGGTGAGACAACTTACTTCAAATTGACCATAGAGGATTTTCTTTCCTGAAAATGAGAAAGATTATGTCAATTACTAAGGATTTTATATGTTAATTAATACTGCTAGCATAGCTGCCATATTTCACATGTGTCAACTTACTCTGGTAAAATAGAACCACGGCTTTAAATCCTTTGCTTAATCCATTTTCTTTATGTCAGTAAGAAATGCTATAGCTCAATAAAATACAGCACATCTTCAGTGGTAGGACATACTGATAATCTAGGGCCACTGTGTGATTATACATTTGTATCACTTGCTGCTTATTACAGAGAAACAGATTAGAGCCTCAAATTATCTTTCATTAGTGAACAATCCAGAATCTTTCAGACTTGTTATCTTTTCCAACATTTCTTTAAATTATTGTTTCCACAGGTATCTTTTTGATTTGGACTTCATGGCAAATAATTTTTCTTGGTTATGTGAAGAAAAACAAGTTTTCTCTTTTAACATAGTTAATTTGAGAGGCCAACTAACTGTACAGTAGGACTTTGAGCACCCGGGTCGCTCACACAGGTTGTATAAGGTCCACTGGGGAGTGGATTTCATGAGACTGGATTTCATCCTGTCTGCATTATCTCACACAGTGGTTGGAGCATAGGAGATACTTAATAAATATGTATTAAAATAATAAAAACATCATTCATTCCTTAATCTTGTGATGGCCTTTTTTTTTAAAGATTTATTTATTTATTCATTCATGATAGACATAGAGAGAGAGAGAGAGAGAGGCAGAGACACAGGCAGAGGGAGAAGCAGGCTCCATGCTGGGAGCCCAATGTGGGACTCGATCCCGGGACTCCAGAATCGCGCCCTGGGCCAAAGGCAGGCGCTAAACTGCTGAGCCACCCAGGGATCCCCTTGTGATGGCCTTTTGAGACTATGAGATGTAATTCATTCACAGCTATGATTCTAAGTTGCGGGAGAAGTTTAGATTCCTGAAGCAGTATCCAGTGTTTCTGTCAGAGAAAGATATCTTAACCATTGAGATCAACATTACAAGATACTCCAGCTTCCAAATTCTATATAAACAAATATTTAATTCTTTTTCCCAAATCCTCTACTTCACAAACATGCAGTCAAGGTCTATGTTGCATTTTCCCCAGCACAAGGTTGCCATGACATCATTTAGTGCCGCCATCTTTCAATCACATATCCTGCACATTTCTTAGTTTTTCCATATGTTAGCATTCAACGTATGACAGTCCTTTAAAAATCAGATAACAAGTTTCCTTCTCTCTTCAACACCCTTGCTTCTTTAATTATAGTCCTTTATGGGTGTCACAGAATATTCTGTTACCTCAAATTGTTAGGGGATTATTTTAAAACTTTGCAGTTCTACAAGAGGAAATGCTACTTCTACCTCTTGGCTTAGTAATTCTACTTTTTAGAGTTTATCATAAAATCATATTAAGGATGTGTACAAGGAATTATCTATTAGGTGTTCAAAAGTAGCATTATTTATATTGGGAAAAATTAAAACAATCAGGGGGTGCAACATTAGAGACTGAATAAATAAATAAATGTGTGACAACCTGATAAAATGGCACACTGTACAAACATTGAAGATGATGTTGGAGAATAATATTTAAGGTCAAAGAAAAATGCTTTATGAAAAAAGTAGATTCTGGAATACTGAATAGTGTATGATCCTGTCTAAAAAAATAGGCAACTAAATATAAGCCCATGTGTGCCTATGAAATACAAAAACAAAACAAAACAAAAAAAAAAAAAACCCAAACCAAACCAAACCAAAATAAAACAAAAAAACAGATACAGGAGTTGATAGTGTTTTTTTTCCCTTGAAATAGGATTATTTATTTTTATTTTTTACTTTGAAACTTGTTTTATTATAACTCTATAAAAATGAGTATATATTACTTTTTAAGATAAGAAAAAAATAGTAGTAAGAGATACAAATGATTCAACTCCTAAAGGTCTTCAAAATACTCTATCTTAAGGTCCTGGAAATATAGGTACTTGGAGACTATAATTTAGCATTCCTGTCCAGTGACCCCTGAAATGATTACATTTCCTGAGGGTATTTTAAATAACTTTGGGGGGATCCCTGGGTGGCTCAGTGGTTTGGCGCCAGCCTTTGGCCCAGGGCGCAATCCTGGAGTCCCAGGATCGAGTCCCGCATCGGGCTCCCAGCATGGAGCCTGATTCTCCCTCTGCCTGTGTCTCTGCCTCTCTCTCTCTCTCTATCTATTATAAATGAATAAATAAAAAATCTTAAATAAATAAATAAATAAATAACTTTGGACTCACCTTTGAGCATTGGATTCAACATGTCTTGGTTGGGCCTGGGATTCTATATTTTGATGACTTCACAGGTGATTTTGATAAACAGCCAGTGTTGAGACCTCCTGTGGTTTGATGTTTCCTATCACAGCCTATCACCCTGCCTACCCTCCCTTCCTTACCAAACTAATTTTCAGGTAGAGCATCTAGATCATTCCTCCAAGCCTATAAATTAATAGTAAATTTATGGCCACTCAAATTTTGGTCTCTTGACACTGTGTCCCACAAAAAGGAGCCAAGAATCCTTGGCGAATGGCATATTTAGGCCTAGGATAGAAAAGATACAAGATTAATCCTGGACACCTTATGGTACTATCTTGTTTGATAGCTTGTGTAAGTCATCAAAGATGAATGGATAGCATGAAAGACACTTGGAGTAACAAAGATGTATTATCCAAAGATGGAATAACCCAAGATAAAAAAGAGTATTGAATACAATTTATTAAAATTATTTTACCAAAAACTTAAAGGTATTGGAAAGCATTGGAAATAACTCGAACACTATGGCTGTACTCAGAAAATTTGTAATTGAAAGAAAAAACAGTAAGGATTTATTGTACTTGTCCTGTAAGAATTCTATTTTAAGATAACCAAGTAGCCCTAGTGGTTGGGGAAAGTTTTTCTGAATAGAATTATTCCAGACAATAATTGGAGATAGTATCAAAGTCAGAATATTCACCATATGCAAGTCCTAATTCATCTGGCAAGTTATGAAGTGGGTGAGTAGATGTACCATGAAGGAATCAACTTTGTCTGATTATGGTTCTATTGTACTATTTTCTGTAGTTTTGTGTAGAAATTTCAAAGTACAAATTAAAGAAAGATCCCCTTCCAACATTGGAGTGTGTGTGTGTGTGTGTGTGTATGTGTGTAATGAAGAAATGTTAGAGTAAGACGGCTCGATATGATACAGCACTGGTTATTGTCTTCTAGAACAATAAGCCATAATCTAGTGATTATTTGTCACATCAAATAGGGATTATGACCTGTGAATGGGACTGCATTGGCCCAGTACCAAACCTGATTTTTGGCCTAGGCTTTGTAGGCATTGGCTACACAAATAAAATTGGTTATCATTTCTTAAAAATGTGCCGTCATACCTTATGAAGTGAGAAGTATTCTCAGACACGTCTCTGTGGGCATCCTTTGTTGGGCTATTTATTCATTTATGTCATGGTAAAATGAGAAGAAGTTCTTATTGAATCTGTACAAACCACTGTGTTGCCATGAAAAGTAAGGCAGCTCCATAAAAGTATTTGTTTCTGAATTCTCAGGGCCAGTGAAAATCAGATGCTATTGACAAATGTTTAATTCAGTAAACAAAAGTATGGTCCGCTAAATTGAAGGTGAGATAAATGAAGAAGAAAAAGATCTCCATATGTTTATAAAAATAAAACAGTGAAAGCAATACGAATAATATTCAAAAGTATAGCCATAAATTTCTCTCGTTGGTTTAATTGTTCTCATCTAATTAATTCTTGTTCTGTTGGATCTTGGGTTAGTGTATTGCTTTCATGAAGGACATCTATTTCCAGGCTGATTGATCCTGGAAATCCTAATTCATCCCACTGGTACAGCCTCGAAGTTTTCAAGCTAATGTCGGCTCTGGGAGTCTGTTCTTTGAAGTATCAGCAGTTCAAAGCACCTGGCACAGTCCTTTCCCTGAGGCCTGAGACCATTCTTCTGTGATGAAGACATAAGCCTAGTTCTGTGGTTTATAGAGAGCTTTCAGCAAGCCTCAAACGGAAGCACAGACCGGTTTCATAATAAAAAAAGGCTGATTGGATTTTTACAGTGACCAATAATATCAGAATGGGGAGAGTAACTTACCCCTTGGTGATACAGTATATAGCTATTTCATAAGTGTTTGGTCAGTGTTTCCCCATAGGGTAAGATCATATAATAGGCAACAAGGACTTTGACTAATCTTTATGCCTCTTTCCCCTGTTTTGATTTATGGAAGATTTGGATAAATAATATAATAATATCTTATCCATAAAAACAAATCCTCAGGAAGGCTGAGTCTCCTCTACTGGACATCTCATCCCCTAGCTCTTCCAGTGATGTTGCACTAATAAAGAAATGCAAAGCATATCAAACGAACCCAGTGATTTCTAGCATCTCTCTCTAGGTACCCTCTAGGAAATTCTAAGACATTTTTAAATGCAAGGTATGTACTGAAATTATTACTTTAAAAATTTCCCCAAGATTTTGTTTATTTATTCATGAGAGACACACAGAAAGAGGCATAGACATAGAGGAAAAAGCAGGCTCCCTTTGGGAAGCCCAATGTGGGACGATCCCAGGACCCCAGGATCATGCCCTGAGCCAAAAACAGATGCTCAACCACTGAGCCACCCAGGTGCCCCTACTTTAAATTTTTATTAAATTTTAGATCTGATTTCTGGAAGGCAAGATCAAAGAAATTATTGTAGGAGATTTGATCATTTGATTCTAATAAAAGCCCTAGGCACCTGAGAAACAATCCTTGGCTATTTAAAAAAATAAACAAAATGACAATAAAAATTTAAAAATAAATGTGGATAAGATGATTAAAAGGAACTTTAGCTCATTCACAAGTGAAGAAGCTTTTGCCTTTTTAAATTATCAAAGAATATGGTAAAATCAACACAAAGCTGAAATTATGCTAGGGGTTATAGAATGCTATCTGATAAGATTGTATGGATGGGGAAAAATTTTTACTATACCTCACTAGGTGTTCTAACATTAATTTTATTATCTCAACAAGAGGAAAAGTCTAATTTTAATTTTGCATTACTATAATATTTGATGGCATAGGTTTTATGAGCTCCTTTTTTTGGCCCTTAAATTATCTTATGAATAAACCCATCAAAACTAGATAGACTTTGCACTAATTTTAACACATTTCATAACTTCTTTTTAGACTTAATATTATGAATAAAGGAAAGTAAATTTTACTTTCCTAAACTTCCTTCCACTTGCTATATTTTCTAGTGTCTCAAGTTTTGTCTTCCACTTTTATTTTATATTTTGTAATAAACTGCAAGTTTGTTTCAGGGGAAAAATATGGTCTCCTTTCTTTAAAAACAAAACCAAAAACTCATCCCATTGCTTTGGGTAAACAGTTATATTTTTCTGTTGTGACTGCTTCTAATACAGTGTCATCTACCCAAACTAATTATAACTTTTAACCAAAATAACAATGTTTGTTATACAGAGAAAATTGGGAGGTAGGTAATTGAGAACTGTTATACACAAGAATTTAGCAGGGCAGCAAAGCCCATAAATACATACTACACAGGTCTGAGTTATAAAAGTAGCAAAAATAAAGCTTCATTAACATGAACCAAAGATATGGCTATTTTATAGCATGTAGCATATAGAACCAAAATATACAAACTTAAAATTATATTTATTCATCCATGCTTTTGTATTCAACCATAATAGACATTATCTAGTCATCTAAAGATTATTCATTAAATAGCCTGATTTAATATTAATCCAGATTTTTAAGTAACATAAGGATTTAAGAACTTCTGTTTTGGCTGACACACTATAGAACATGACTGCTGTAAAACATTTGCCAGAATCACAATTCATCTAGTCAAATACAAATGTACAGATGTATATTTTTCATAAACTTAAATGTCATACAAGTATAATGTTTGATTACTTAATAAACCAATATAGGGAGTATAAATTCAGATTAACTACTGTCTTTCTGGGAAATAAAACTCAAGTTTTTTATAAAAAATAAAATAAAAATCTTATCACATATTCAAAACTGACATATCTGAGAAAAGATACATGGCTTTTTTTTTCTTTCTTAAATCCAATTTATTTAAACAGTTCAGATGTCCAACAGTTTACTTTGATTATATGAATTTTAATTCATGTGAACTGGATTCTTTAAATATTTCTTAGTAGTTTCCATAAGAATTTTTTCCCCTTAAAACTGAGAGTAATATTTCTTGTCTAGGATCCTGCAGCTAAAACATGCTGAGGCTAAGATTTGAACCAAGATCTTTGGTCAATAATCCATTGTCTTTGAGTTGGATTGGTGTTCACTGGCAAATGCTTAGATTTCGCATAGTTTGTGAAATCAACAGTAATCCTATATACCCTGATGCAAGAACAGCCACCTCATTATAAAGCCTTCAACAGATATTTTGTAAAATATCTCAGTAAGTTTCCTAAGTTAAGAGATGTCTGCTTTCCATAGCTTTGCATTTGACTGAACAAATATACAGTTGACAGGAATGGCACAACAGCCATAGAAAAATTACTTTTTTTTTTTTGAAAAATTACTTTTAATACATTCGGGGTTAGTAAGAAATCTTGTGATTTGAATTTGTCAAGAAGTTATATAATCTGTTCTTTTCTTTCTTTCTCTCTCTCTCTTTTTTTTTTTTTTCAAACATAAACACAGTTTTGTGAACTGGGCTTCCAGGCTGTTTTGGACAGATTTCTAAAGCCTTTTTTTTCCCCCTCTGTCAATTAGTTCCAGGTCATGAATGAGTATGTTGTGTCACGGTTGTTTCTGCACTTTAATGCAGCATAAGATTGAACATGCCCAGCCCTGGACCATCCTGGCTTCTTAGTCATTACCTGCTTGGGAAGAGCATCAAAATGTGATCAGTGAACCATTCTAAAGGATAGCTTCCTTATCTTAAAGAACACTCACACTGTAGAAGATAAACCTTACCACCACTCAGCAACTGAACCAGATAAGACAAAATGCCAAATCCAGCAACATGGTAATTGTTGTTTACAGCCTGGTTTTGGGGGCTGCATTAGAAAATTACATGCCAAATATATACTAGGCAAGTATTTCTAAAGAGCAACTGTTTTTCCTCAGCGTTGCTTTGATTTACAATAATTGGTCCAAAGGGAGCTATCTGGTTGTAATGTGTTTTTACTCAGCTGTTTGACAGTTGTTGCCCGTAACTACAAATTATTGATACAATATATTCATGAATTATGTTCACAGTCCTTAGTGATTGGAAGGAATCAATAATTCTTGGAAAGATGGAAACAAAACCTTACTCTAGGGAATAATATCTGATTTGCATTGAATAATTAGCTCATCATCTTTCTTTTTTCTGGAGAACTCAAATGTGGGATTTGAGACTAGTCAAAAACCTAAGCACCCTTCTTATAGACCTAATGAGGATACACAAAAATATGCATGTTGGTTTTGCATGCATTATAGATCTTTAACAAAGTTATTGGTGAAAGTGTTTGAAGATAGTAAATGAAGATGGTGGATAATCTAGACAGTCTACCTACCATATAATAAAGAACTATTTAATATTGTCTATTATACTGATACTTCAAATCGATAGGGAAATCAAAAATTTAATGAAGAGATTTTTTTCAAATAATCACCCCTATACTTGACCAAGTTTTAATACCTCTGTTCTTGTAGCATTAGTTGTTTTTAATGTTTAGTTTGGAATAATATTCTTTTTGCCTTCCATTAATTAGAAGAGTGTCCTAAAGCCTTGCCATTGACAAGTCCTTGAATGTACTTTGATGGCTTCTTATTAACCCTTGGAAACTGTGACTACTATACAACCACTTGGTTCTAAATGTAAAAATTTATATCCCCTCATGACCTTCCAGCAACAGCAGAATGTGATTTTGTAAGACATTAGCATAATGGAACCTTTTCAATAAAATGATGAATTGAGCTCATCTCAGAAAACAGAACACACACTTGGTAATTTATTGCAGTCATTGCCATGTGGAGGACCCCATTCATATCGAATGCTTTTAACTCTGATGAGAATGTCGCCTTTCCTCATATCCTGCAAGTCTGCAGGATTCGCATGGAAGAGAAATTCTTTTTCTCATGGAGCCAGAAGCACTTTGGGAATAGTCATTATTACATGACATAATTATTTCTCATGAACATATCTAATTACTTTGTTGTTTTTAAGTCTCTTTCATGTAAACAGAAGTTGAGGGTTGTTCTCTGGTGTATTGGGGAAAGGCTGGCAAGGAGGGGAGAACATATGAGTTACTTTGTCTACATGTAACTCAAGGTTTCCCCCCTCCCCTGACCGGATGGAGAAGGCATTTTAGATGTGAATGCTTTCTCTTAATTGGGCAAGGCATTGTCAATATATTACCAGAACACATTTCTGCCTGAATGAATAGTTGATTGTGAGGAAAAGATTACTTATATCTAGAAGGCGACTCATTTGTGTAACTATTCTTTATAAATGGAAATACCTACGTGGATTTTACAGAGGAGGGCACTAATTAGAAAAACAAAGAATAGGGATCCCTGGGTGGCGCAGCGGTTTGGCGCCTGCCTTTGGCCCAGGGCGCGATCCTGGAGACCCGGGATCGAATCCCACATCGGGCTCCCGGTGCATGGAGCCTGCTTCTCCCTCTGCCTGTGTCTCTGCCTCTCTCTCTCTCTCTGTGTGTGTGACTATCATAAATAAATAAAAATTAAAAAAAAAAAAGAAAAACAAAGAATACTTTATCAAAATTAACATATTTTAGTCTGCTACTGAGAAGGCTACTTTAGATCCTCTGCTTTCTGTAAGAATTAAACTAGTTTCTGCATTTCATGCATTTTCTTTTTTTTTTTTAATAAATTAATTTTTATTGGTGTTCAATTTACCAACATACAGAATAACACCCAGTGCTCATCCCGTCAAGTGTCCCCCTCAGTGCCTGTCACCCATTCCCCCCCCACCCCCCGCCCTCCTCCCCTTCCACCACCCCTAGTTCGTTTCCCGGAGTTAGGAGTCTTTATGTTCTGTCTCCCTTCCTGATATTTCCCACACATTTCTTCTCCCTTCATTTTCTCTTTTGGTACAGATAGGTAATGGTCATTTGTACTGTGGGAAACTACATTTCCATGGGAAAGGAGGCTTGCACCCTCTGGAGTCTATACTAGGGATGAGGAATAACCAGGGGTGAGATGATACAGCTCAATGTGTGTTTGTTGTACATGTTGCTCTGAGTGCTAAGAGATCAGTGCTAAATGTAAGACCTGGTAGTAGTTTGTGTATCTGCCTAGGTTGTCCTTCTGTTTTTATGTGATTTCTTATGTTATTTTTTAACATTTCTTTTGTAGCCTCTTAATGTTAAGTGTAGAAGTCTATTTTAGAAAGATCTAAGAGGTAGAAGTGAATAAATAAATTATTTGCAAATGTAGACTGATAAATTATAGAGGTACTTGTGGGGAGTAGAAGCTCCAGGAAATTCAGCTTCTTTTTTATTCCTTCAAGAAAGAATTCTACTTTACTGAAACTAGATAAAATATCACCATCTAAATTGAAGAAAACCTTTATATCTATGTGAGAAAATTTGCTGGTGTCATTGGTGACATGCTGAATTTCAAGATCATTGCTATCTATAGAATTGAGTGATGTCTATAGTAGTGTGTTTGATACTATCAGACTCTGTTTTTATTACAATGTAAGCATTTTCGTGATGAACTATTCAAAGTTTAAAGCAAAGCATGATACAATAGCTTATACACCCATGAAGTATTTCTCATTTGGGATGAGGAAATAGTTGAAGTGATACCATATAAATCCTGGGTATCCTTTTCAAACTTTTTTTTTTTAAGCCAAACCATGGCTAACAATATAAGTAGGGATAAGAAATAGATATTACACTTGTGCTAATATTCTCTACTTCAGTCAATTCTTATTCCTTTATCTTCTACCTCTCTAATAAACTTATCTCCATAAAATGATCTCATCTTTACTTGAACTCATTATACTTCTGATTTAGTCACTTTATGTGGTAATTCATTATGCCAATTCTATAGCTGTTTGAATAAAGTAATGAAAGTCTTAATGTATTTCTTGCATATTGGTTGCATTTGCAGTTTTAAATTATATTTTTGAAGTTTGGTGCAATTTACTTACAATAAAATTATTACGCCATTCTAAATAATGTTGAAAACCTCTTAAAGTCCAAATCCAGTTATACTGTACTAGATGATTAACTAAAATAATGGTGGTGATGATGGTAGCAATGATTTTTCAGTCTATAGTAAAAGATGTTGGATAAAACTGTAGTACAGGGGTAAGATGGGGAAAAATAATTAGTTAGGCTTTTTGACTTTTAACATACATTATCTACTTTAAATTTCTAATGTTTTAGGGAAATCCAATAACTCTATGTACAAAATTCTCTGTTTCTGAGGAAGGTTGTCCAAAGGCCCTAAGAGAGATGGTTATCAGTACAGTTCTATAAAATATCTAGGGCAGTGATTTCACCAAAGCCTTCAAAATATTATTCTAGGGTTAACCTTTGAATTGGTTTATGTGATTGAAAACTCTCAAAATCTGTGAGTCTTAAAGTGTGATTAATTGTATGACACGTTAGCTAAGAAAATGTACTTTTGAGTACTGATTTGATTTCCTGTTCTTTTCTTATTTTTAATGGGACTCATCCTAGTCTTTAGTGTTTATCCTTCCTTGATATTTGGACACAATTAACTCAACCATTCATTGGCCTCCAGGAGCATGGCTTTTTTCCTGTGAATAATGGAGTTTCAGACTCATGATTTTTCAAAGTACATTATTATTTGCAAGAGAGTATTCCTGCTTCCTCCGAAGCAGGAGAATTGTTTTTATTTTTGTTGATATATTGGGATGTGTTTTGCTCTTCTTCATGTTTCTATTTTAACAGAAATAAGTTGATTGCTTCTAAATAGTGGATAGCTATGAGAAATATAGCCATCACTCTTTAACGCATCCAAAGTTTTTGCGAAAGATAAAATTCCTCTTAAAAATGTTGTTGCCAACTCACAAGTGGATCATATATGGGGAAGAAAAGAATGGGAGTGTAAAGTCTCTGAAAATCTGTTTCACACCAGTTATTATATTTCAAGTGTCACATACATAGTGGTATTCAACAGCATTTATTGAAAAAAATTACAAAAGGGAAGGAGGAAGGAAGGAAGGAAGGAAGGAAGGAAGGAAGGAAGGAAGGAAGGAAGGATTCATTATATATGTATATCAGTTAGTTATTCCCTACTCAGGAGTTGATAAAAGCAAATATATTGTACTTTCAATAGTTTTAACTTTATTTCATCATTTTATTTTCTCCTCTGGCTCTTTATTAAGAACTGCTTGGAAGCCCGTACCTGCCTTGCAAACACAAACTCCACTGGCTGGGTTAGCAAAGCCAGATTCCAGTTGGACCCTAGGAGAGACAAATTATGATTAATCACAGTAATTGGCAAATGGTTATACATTTCTTATCTACCACAAATGCATGCTATGATGAATCCTTGTTGTAAACCACAAACCTGGCTCAAAGGTCCCAGGAGGCCAGATTTGGAGAAGCAGCTCCCGTGATCTGACCTTAAGTCAAAGAAGCTGTGAAAACAGATTGCAGCTAACATCTGGGAAGCCCAAGGTTTTGTTGTTTGCTTTTAGCATTTTTGTCTCAGGACAGCTAAATTGTATAGAATAGTAGTTGGATCAAAATGTTAACTGTAATAGAGCCCAAAAGAAGACATCTACAAGCCCATTCTTATCGGTGGTCTATCCTAGGCTGTTTTCACCCTAATTATGTTTGCAATATGAGGTTCCTGAAAGGCTACAAGCAGAATCTTCCAGTACCTTGAACACATTCTTGGAAACTCCCCCACTGTGGCTGGATTCTTCTGCTGTGTAGTCAGGGTGGATGGGTTTGAGGACAGCTCCTCAACTTCCACAAAACAGGGATCCCATGCTATTGAGGGGCAGACAGGACTGAGCTCTGCTCTGTGCTAGCTGGCTGCCCCTGGGTGTCCATTTTCTCCTCTGGGAAAGGATAAAAACAAGAGGATCGCCATGCACATTGCATAGAAAATTTTATCTAAAACTCTTAACTTTCATATAAGCTCGAAATACATGATAACCATGGTTTAGTTACATCCTAGTGAGTTTTAGAGAGCTGTCATAATTTGATTTCACAGTGAAAAAATACATCTTTTAGGTGTCCATGCCCACAATACCTTATACCAAGAATATTTGAAGAAGTTTATAAGAGGCACATGGAATATAATAAAATAGAAACAAATTAGAGTCAGGCAAAATCTAAATGAAACAGAAAGTAAAATCTGGGGAGATTAGCCTGCTGATCTGAGGGCCAGCATTTCCTGCTTGGTGAAGAAAATTTGTTTGCAAACTTGGTCCCAAATGTCTAGGAGACGAGAATGAGTTTGCCATAGAAAATTGTAAGTACTGAGTATCAAATCCATAGTTTATGTATTATGCTAATTGTATCCAGGTGTTAATTTAAAATAGTAAATGAAGCATTTCCGTCTCCTAAGTGTACTTTCAGACAGGTATTTGAGTCCTATCTCAGAAAGAGTGTGTAAATCCTGCATACTCGTTTTATGTGTTGTGGAAGGATAGGTCAGCAATCCTGATCATCTCAGTATTTCAGTGAATTAGCCCTTTCTTACAGCATCAGGACAGTTGACGAAGGTGTCCTGGGGGCATTGCCAGAAGCAGAGAATGCCAGCTGCAGATGCCGCACATATGGGAGCATTAGCCTCTGGTCACCCCCCACTGGCTTTACTCCTCACCCCATAGATGCTTTTCCAATGTTGTTTATGGAGTGGATATTAGGAGTTTACACTTTGTAAATTATGGTAACAGGGTCTCCAGTGGACCCCAAATGTCATTCTTATCTGGGTGCTGGAAATACTCAAACAAGAATACGAGACTTTAAAAAAAATTCTGCTGTCCACATATCCTTTCTTTGATTTTGTTTTTGTTTTTCTCTAAACACCTGGAAACTCACCAGAATGTTCTGGGTCAGAACCAGAGTAGATAGGAGCATAGAACCTGGGCTTTGGAGTCAGGCAAGTGTTGGTGTCCAGCCTGGTCATGCAACCTCACAGAAGATCACTTAACTCTCAGAGCCTTTGCTCTTTGTCTGTAAAACGGAAATAATAGTATCTTCCTCACTTTTTTGTTGTAAGGATAAAGTATATAAAACGCTTGGTCTAGGGCCTGATTAGAGTGGCTACCTTAGGTCCTCATTACAAGTATTTATGGATTTATATATAGGAGTAAAAGATGTGAACACGTATAAGCCACATGGAAATGTGTGCAAGTTGAGATATTTGACATTATTTATTTTGCTGATGAGGATACTGATAGGCATGCACCTGGAGGGTAGGTTCCCTATTTTTTAGTCCAGTTTCTTTGGGACATGTTGCACCCTCTTAGCCTGGATACTATGCCACGTGGATTCCTGTGTCTTATGCCACAAGGACCAAGGACATCTGTAGGCCCTGGCCTGGAGCCACTCACTTTCCTCCCCACTCCATCTCAGTATCTGGATACAAGAGTTAAGGGAATGTCTCCCCCCTCCCCCTTACATTGTACTTGATACCTAACATTGGAATAAAATTATTCTTTATAGATTTGGGAATGCCATCAGAGTTTATTGTGTAGCTCACCTTCAGAATGATACAAAATACCATGAACTCATAAACTTTTTAAATAATTGTGTTACCACTTGCTTATTGCAAGAATGCTCTTCCTTAATGATGGAAGGTATAAGCTTTCCCTCTCCACCTCCTTCCCTGATTGAGACCGAAGACTGAAACCAAATGAGTATTTCCATTCAACTCATTTCTTTATTCTAATCTTTCAGTTGCCTTTCTTATTGATGGGTAAGGCATTTTTCATTCCTAACAAAATGTTGTTCAGAAAGGCGCTGATGCATTGCACACATTTAACAGACCACTAGAGATAATGTTGAACAAAGAAACTTCCACAATGTGAAGGAGAAAAGCATGAGCTGATTATGTAAATCATGTTTCCTGGGTGGGCAGGTAGTTTTCTCATCGTTATTGTTTCACTGACTTTTTGTATGTTCTAGGTCTTGCCTAATGATTTGTGGAGATTTCTTTGGTGATTTAAAATTACTTTTATTGCCTAATAATCACATTTTCCCCCCTACACTGAGCATGCCTTCCCAAGTCCTGGAGGAAAGATTAGGAGATACTAAGAAACAACAACCAAACTAGTCTGACCTTCAGGAAAGCATTCCTTGTAAATGTTGTCCAATAAAAAAAATAAATCCCCACTTATAAGGAGAGGCTTTTTCTGGAAGGGATTATTGTTGGGTCTGGGGCTGCTGCCCTTTTGCCATGTTGATGGGGGCATTGTTGGAGTGGGAAAATGTTTTGACCAGAATGTCTGTAAGCCTCTCAGAGTTACGGAAGAGTTTGTTTTGTTTGTTTGAATAGAGAAGGAGGAGTAAAGGAGGCTAGACAGAACCTGAGTGGCCAGGGTCACGTTAAAGAAGAGATAAGAGACTAGGGTACCTGAAGGCCAGCCTTTACTCGGGATGGACTGTCTGCTGCTCAGGCTGAGGGTGGATCCAAGTTCAAGAGCTTGGAGGTCCTAAGGAGAAAAACTTAACCAAAGTTTGATTACCAAGCTTTGTGTCCTGATTGATGGCTGAGACAAGCAGTTTAGCTAATCATTTATGAAGCAGAAAACAGGAATTTTGAGTCTGGGTCTATCCTTAGAGGTAAACAAAGTGTGCGGGGGAAGAGGAGTGTGGACATCTGAGACTTTTATGGGGAAGGGTCATTCCTTGCAATAAGCTGTTTTCAAGAACACAAAAGGCTGGAAATTCCTTTAATCTTCACTGTTTCAGGAGCACAGAGCTCAGATAAAATTCAGCATCGTCAACATGCATTCCGTATATGTGTAATTCATGTATAGTTATATCATTTGTCCATAATATCGGAATGAGGGGGACAGATCATGCTTATTTATGGTAGCACTCCAGACCACATAGACATTCAGACAGTGTTCAACATTGCCATCAGGTGAGAATATTAATTGACTAAAAAAATCAAGCAACCTAATAGTTATGCAGCTGGGAATACATTCTGATTCCCAATTTACCCCTAATAGTAGAACTTGTAAAAGCATCCTGGAGGGTAGGATTTAGCAGTAAGTTTTGGCACCTCTTATTTTAAAACTTAGTCGAATGCCAAATATCCCTTAAGCCTCTGATTCACCCGTTTTGTGTGTGTGTGTGTGTATTACAAAAATAACAAAACAATCCTTTCATGCCATTTTTTATAAAGCTCTATTTTATTGACTGAACAATGGTAAAAATGTAACTGCTGCTGCAGAATCCCTAAATAGTGTCCCCATGATGCTGAATTGTGCTTGGAACTTCATCAACATTGATAGCATTTACTCTACCCACTGCTTTACAGATGAGAAAACTAAGGCCCTGGGTGTTTGTGATAAGGTGCACACCTCCACACAGCTTGACTATCATGCTGCCATTATGCCAAGGACAGCTTTCCAGTAGAGGCTTGTCAATATATTGCATTATGCAATTAGTAATTCTTGCATTTAATTTAAAAATGTGACTCATGCCATTTTCCCCATGGCGAATCTTCCCAATGAATCAAATAAATCAAAGCTTTTCATGAATCAAATGAACTCAATCAAGATTCAGAATCCTAGACCTGGCTGATAAGGAGCCCTGGGACCCAGCTGCCATGTCTCTGGATCCCATCCCCCACCCCTCTGCCCTTACTCAATGGATGTCAGTCCCAGGGTGATGCCAAGGACACTCCACTGCTATGTTCTCAGCTTCCCTGTCATGTCCTAGAAATAGAAACTCCACTCTCCTCCTCCAACCTCTATCAGGCCTGGTATTAGAATCCCTGGTTTCATCTTCTTGTTTTCCTTCATGGAATTGATCACAATTACATATTTAATTTTGCAAGTCAGTCTAATATTTATAACCCCAAGTCTGTTTTATCAGTACATATATCTGGAACTTAGTGTTTGATTAAACATAAAATGAGCATCTGCTGAATGTATAGATAAATGAATATGTTCAATGCAGTGGCTGCTGAAAACAGTAGAAGAATCCTGTATTCACTTGTTGAAATGGACTATCTTTGGCCCTGCAATAGAGAGTACTTGTTTACTTATCAAATACCAGAGTTTTAATGGTCGCATAGTATTCTGTCTTTCATGTGGATGTAACGCGATTCACTGAATCAGTCTCAAACAGATGACCAGTAGTTTTTATTCAGGTTTCTGCTTTTATGACACTGCTTCAGAAAATGTTTTGTCTGCACCTATTTGTGCTCTCGACTCATATTCTTAGGATAAGCTTTTTGAAATGAAATCACTGGATCAGTTTTTATCCTATGTCTTGTCACTCAAATGCACTACTTAAAGTAATTAATTATAAGAATAAATGCAGGGCAGCCCCGGTGGCTCAGAGGTTTAGTGCCACCTTCAACCCAGGGTGTGATCCTGGGGACCTGGGATTGAGTCCCACGTCAGTCTCCCTTCCCTGCATGGAGCCTGCTTCTCTGCCTCTGCCTGTGTCTCTGCCTCTCTCTCTCTCTCTCTCTGTCTCTCATAAATAAAGTCTTAAAAAAAAGAATAAATGCATACATTTTAATTCAAAGTCAGTTTGTGTTTTTCTAAGTATCACATTCAAACATTAGCTAATATTAGTGAATATTTATTTCCACACAGATATGGAAGACATATTTAAAACATTTTTCTTTAAAGAGTTAATACTAAAGTAATAGCATGTACATGTGACTATCTGCATACAGAAGGATGACTACAATACTCCATCTAAGGTCTTCTGTTAGAAGGCTCCCTGTGTGAATTATTTTATTGCTGTATCAATATTTTGTAAGGAAACCTAGTTGTTCATTAGTGCTGGTGGTGATATTCATGTAGAAGAAATAAAACACCTTTTTGTTCTGGTATTTCCCCTTTTACTCAATTATTTACCATGATTTTTTTGACCCAAGTGTAGGTTTTTAAATGTAAGCTCTGACATTCATCTCTTTGTTAATGAGCTGCACCATGAATTCTCCAATATGTGTTGATTAACATCCTCCAAAGACTGCAGTCTCTAACCCACATTTTGTGCAGACGCTGGCATTAAAAAGGTCCTGTAATGTATACATGCGTGATAGGTCTTGTTGGTTTTTTTTTTTCTCACTTGATTATGGTGGCCTCTGATCGCTGACAGACTTGTCAAAGCCCCTGTGATCTTGAGACCTCGAATAAAGTCACAGCAGAGAGGAAAAAAAAAAAAGCCTTTTGCTGATATTAAAATGTTTAAAGTGACTGGTTTAATCTCCACCTGGAGGCAAATCAATGATTTCATACCCAACTACTGCTCTATTATATGCCTGTGTACAGGAAAGCAAAAGAAAAGGCAATTAATCTGCCAGTTCTGAGGGAAAGGCTCACTTTTCCGTGATATCTGATGCACCATTCAATAAACTATGCTATATTTAGTGAGGAAGATGAGTGGGAACCACAGGGGTGGGGCAATGAGCAGCAGAAGCCTAGTCTTTCTTATTGCCACCCTCTCCCAAGGCAGGTGCTGCCAAAGAAAGGAGGGCTGACCAGGTGTGGGGAGGGAACCACACAGCAACAGCACACACAGCCTCCAAAGGGGGACTTGTGGTTCTGCAAAAAGGCTGTGACCCAGGGCCAGAAATATGCCAGAAAAGATAGTGACTTGTTGAGCTGAATCTATGAGCAGCCACTCATACACCTCTTGTTCCTCTTAATCCTGAGAAGATCCTCCCTCCCCCTTTAGTGGGAATGATAGTTTATTTTGAAGCCAAATTAGAAATGCTTTTCCAAGGGCCATGAGTATAACCTGCCTGGGAGGCAGAGGGCTGTCAATGTAGTCAAGGTGACAAACTTCCATCCATGGAGCTGTGTGTGACAGGTGGGGACGTTGTGGTGTGAATACCAAGTGATGTGACAGGTATCCACACAACAGCCTCATCCTAGCCATGCCCCTTATAATTGATGGGACCAGCAAAATTCCAGAGCGGTGTCACTTTTTGCAAAGGAATACCTTTTCTCTCCTGTCCTCCCTGAGAGAGATTACTTGTTTGATTTAATTTTTTCTGTCTCGGGGATGTATTCAATTACTTGGGACAATGGTTAATATGATTAAATTAGGTTTTCTGATTTATGAATGGAGAGGTAGTGCCTTAATTTCACAATACAAAAACCTTGGCATGTTTTATATTAATTGATTGAATGGAATTGCCACATGGGAGTAATTTGTCCAGGACCATACTATGTGCAAGTCTCTTCTTTTCCCAACTGACCTAAAATAGTGGTATTCAGTTGTTCTGGGTATAGATCTAGAAGGCAGTTGTTATTCTCTGGTCTGTATTTCCAGGATTAACTTTTAAACCATATCACTTTCTTGCTGTTCTAGGCATAAATAAAAAGCATTTCCTCATCTTCCAAGACTTTGGGGAGTTAGGGAAAATGTGAAACACCATGGCTAAATTTTTCTCAAGGATTTTTCCCCCATTTAAAAGGTATGTGTGTCTATTAAGACCTAGCTATACCTACTTGAAAGTCC
Source organism: Vulpes lagopus (assembly GCF_018345385.1). Lineage (NCBI taxonomy): Eukaryota > Metazoa > Chordata > Mammalia > Carnivora > Canidae > Vulpes > Vulpes lagopus. The sequence continues at coordinate 107,899,275 of NC_054825.1, read as the reverse complement.
ATTTGTAACACACATATTCTTTAGAACAGAGCGGGCAACAGATTAGGTTTTTACCACTTAAAAACATGTTTTCTCCATAAACAATGCTAATATTCAATGGGAATTTATTGTCAAGAAAAACTGCATGGAAAGTGATTTGGGGAGTTGGTGTCTGTCTGATCTCTTAGCACTCTAAAATACTTTATTTGGAAGCTAATTTGGCTTGCAGTAGAGAGGGGAGAGGTGGAATGCTTATTTGTCTGATTTTTCCAAAAGAGTCAATTTTCCCTTCTTTCTTGAGAAGCTGATAAACTGTCTGTGGAACTACCCCACCATCTTTAGCACTGCTATAGTATAGAAATGGGAAATCTGTGGATTTACATCACATTGGGAAGGCAGGTGTCTGAATCCACTATTTTATTTTCAAATATTTTTATGGGAGGGAAAGAAAACCAGAAAGCTACAATAGTGATTTAAAGTTATTTTCATGTAGACATGCATAGAATTTTTATAAAGTCCTTCTTCAAAGAGCCACAAAACCTTCTTATTCACTGTGAATTGGTTTGCCTGGTACAAGATAGGAGCAGTGAATTAACAGGAAGAGTTTCTTGTGGAATGCAATTGACTGGCATGATAGCAAAGCAAGACTGTTATTAGATTTCTGTGTCCCTCCTCTATTATCAACAGTTGTGTAGATTCCTATCTTCAAGCTATATACACAGTTCTCTATTAAAATATGATAAAATTAAAGTTGAAGTCAGTAGACCAGTCCTAGGGGATACGTTGTTCAGCCTAACAGTCCCTCGTGAGCATTATTAAAACTGTAATAATAACAGCCACTAAATGAAAATGGAGCAATTTAGGATGTTGGCTATCAGCCAAGTGCCTTTTTTGTAGTCTTTCCCTGGCTCCTACCAAAAAGATCTTGGCTCCCAGCTGGCTTCTAGCAATCTTTCATGACTTTCATCCATCTTCTAAGATTCTTGAAAAGTCTGAAATATCAAAATGACGAGGCATCTTTTGCAGAGCAAGAAGACAGCAGGATAACCCACTTCAAAGAGGGTGTCCTCCTTCCCACTTGTTTCAGCCAGTATTTCTGGCTAAGTTGGTGAATTAGAATAAACCAATTGCAGGAAGACACATCCTGGTGTGTGAATGTTTGCCATTGTCAAAGCTGCTTCTAGGCTTACATACAACAGACAGACACATCTATGGTTGACTCATGTGGTTTTTGGGCCTTGATATACCAATGGTACAATAATTAATTGCTTAAGTAAGATATATACATGTATACGTAGATATACCTAATTAATAACCTTGCTATTCAATATCATATCTATTTATACTTTACATTGCATTATGGTAATAGATTGTAAGGCTTTTGTAGTTACATAGGCTATGAGAAAGGGTATGCATCATTAATGTTTCCTTCAAAAAAGTAGTAATTATTGAGTGCCTTCTCTGTGCCAGTATGATACTAGGTGCTTGAACATAATGGTAGATGCCACAGACAGGGTTCCTAGTGGGCAAGACAGCCCATAAACAGGTATCTGAATTAATCTGTTATATAATTTGAATTGGTAATTGGAGCCATGAAAAAACACAAAATAGATTGGAAGGCTAGAGAGTGAGGTGCAAATGGTTTGAGTGAAAATAAACCAATTTAGGAAGGGTGGTCTCTCAGCAGAGCCCTGAATGAATTGAGGGAGCCAATATACAATGCTGAAAGGAGTTGGAGAAGGAAGGAAGGGATGCTGAGTTCAAAGGCCAAGTAAAGGCATTGAGTTTAGTGTATGTGAAGCATAATAAGAAAGTTAATATGGCTGGACTGGGGTATGAGGTGAAAAAATTGGAAAGGGGCAAGGCAGGATTATGTTGGATCTGGAAGGTGTGTGTATGATATGTGGATGTGAAGCCACCAGAAATAGTGAGTGGAGGAGTTAGAGGGTCTAATTTATGTTTCTACACAACTGTTCTAGCCTCTTGTAGAAAAATGGCTTGGACAGGCAGAAATGGTTGGAGAGGAAGTCATTTTGAGGATTCAGATAAGAGATAGTGATAGCTTGGCTTAGGTTCAATAGTTGGAGAGGAAGTCATTTTGAGGATTCAGATAAGAGATAGTGATAGTTTGGATTAGGGTTCAAAAGAGGTGGTAAGAAGTAGTCCAGTTCTGGAAGCATTTGGAAGATAGAACCCATAGTATCCATCAGCACATTAGATGTGGAGTAGGATGGAAATAGAGAAATTAAGGTGATTCATAGACATTGTCTTGAACATCTGAGTAATGGAAATGTTCTTTATTAAGATGGGGAAGACAAGGCAGGAGGAAGCTTTATTGATGAGTAATCATAAGTTCTAGTTTGGACATATTAATTTTGAGATGCCAGTTAGTATGGATGAGCCATAGAGGTGGTTTGCTGTACAGATCTGGAGCTCAAAGCTGGAAATGTAAATTTGATAATTTGGTAAATTTTGAAATCAAAGAATAAACATTTAAAGCCATGGGACTGGAGAAGATCACCTAGAGAGTATCAATAGAAAAAAGAAGATGCCCATGGACTGCATCTAGTACCTTCCAACATTTGGAGGTCAGCAAAGGATCTGGCATAGAACCTGGCACTGGAGAAGCTACTGGTGGTGCTTAGAGAACCCTGCTCCTGACTCATGTTACTGGAGGATCTGTCCTTGGTGACTGGACCCAACTCTACAAAAATCTAGGAAAAATTGAAAAACTATAACAATGTCAGATTGGAATTCTCTTTCAAGAAGATGGAAATGATGTTTGTAAGCAGATAATTTTCATGTTTTCACCTCATTAGTAGAAAGGATTTTCATAAGCTTTGAATAGTTCTTTGAAGATATTTATAGCTTCAATGAGTTCACATGTTTATCAGGCATTAATTTCAAACCCTTTAGCTACTTTTCAGCAAAGTGAGAGATCAATGAACTAAAAAAAACAAAAAACAAAAAAACTTCCCTCAAATTTCTTGTTTTCCATTTTAGTGAATCATAGCTTTCAGTGTCAAATTTTTGCTGAAAATTTACATTTATACAGAGAATTTGTTTCATGGCCATAATTATCAATATTTATCATTTGCAAAGAGGTGAAGGACAGCCCCCCGCCCCCATCTGTACATTTGGATGATAGGGTATAATATTGGGGACTCATTTATGCTTTATATCACAAATATAATGCTTTAATTTTTTTATTTCCAAGAGAATATGTTTTTATAGAATTAATTCCACTGCCCTCCTGATGAGTTTCATAAATAATTTGACTTGTATGTAGTGATTTTTTACATTTCAGTTGAAATGCTTACCAAAAAAGTAGAGATATAGATGAAGGACACCTGTTTTATTTGTGGCCAGTCCCTCTTGCACTGAAATTCTGCTTCATGCATGTCTCCTTGAATGATCCCAGCAGTGAGGCTTCCACAACTTAAATTTAGAGAACCCTGTCCTCACTAATATATTGGACTTTGTACATTCACAATCAAATTAGGGAAAGTGACTCTCATAAAAAGACATTTAAGTTAATCAAGTTACTAAGTATTTTGTTTTCCTAAGTGGAGCTACTTAAAAAAAAAAAAAAAATCCCGTTCCACCCATTTTTCTGGACTTCCCTGAGGCATCCTGCCACCTTGATGTATCCCTAGTACAGACTTCTATCTAGATGTGCAGTCTTAGTCCTTAGGGCTTTCTCTGTGGATGTCAGAGACTGTGATGATACTCTCACCATATTTTACTAAGTAGTTAATTTCACTTTGGCTTTTATATGTCACTTTGGGAATAAGAATGGTAGAAGTCCAGTTTTGTTTTATCCTGTTTGGTTTTCCTAGCATGTCTTCCAAGTTAAAGAACAACAGGAAGAGTAAATAAGATAAATTAATGCAAAATCTAACCTTAGTTCTTTCTCTAATATAGAGGTCAAATACAACATGAAAATCGACACTATAATTTCATAATTTGGGACTTACATATTTGAGATATTTCTAAAGTAAAAACAGAAATGCTTGTGGGTTTTGGATTTATTGATCACTTACAGCGTTTCTTACATTACAACTATAACGGGATATGTTTGGGGTTTTGCAAAACTGTGATTTTCAGGAACTGGGTTCTAATGGATATAGGAAGAGTTAGAAAAAAAATACTAAGTTATTCCAGATAATGAAAACCAAGAGAAAATATTCAGTGGTTTGCTTTCTTGCATTAAGAAGGAAAAAACCCCCCATTAAAAAAAAATGTTGAGCAGCTAAAAATGAGCAAATTGGTCAATGACTGAAGAGCGTGGATGTCAGGGGAACTACATGCTATAATCTAGACTTTAAGATAGAGGAATCATGCTGGCTACTTAAATATTTATATAGGTAGGTCATATGTCCATCCCGAATATACATTATGATGGTTAAGCTAAATACGGATAAATATCTTGTTTATTCACTCATTCCCCTGCCCCTGCCTGGGCAAGAAAGCCTCTGGGGGAACAGTGCAAGCCAGTCCACCTGGCCTTTTACTGGGGCACTTGGAGAATGAGCAGCCCCGCCCTCCACCTGGCGTTTCCTCATGAGCAGCAGGTTATGCCAGCAAGGGGAACGAGGTAACTTGACTCATGTGGGCCTGCTGCTAATGACTGTTTTCATCATTTACAGTGTCTTTCCCCATGAGGATGTCCACATGGAGGGTCTGGCCATTACCCTGGTATCAGGCACATGTGAAGGGCTCAGTGCAGCTCAGAAGGAGACTTCTCCCTCCTTAGGTGGGCTGTGTCCCTCTCTCTGCCTTCTCCCTCTCATACTGGTAGAAGCATGCACAAATAGAAAACATACACACACACATACACACACACACACATGCACACACACATGCACCAGAATTTTAAATCATGAGGAAATGATTTCATGAGAAAAAACCATGTGTTTGCTCCCTATACTGGCATAGAAGATTCAATGTAGTTTAAAAGAATTTCTGCATGGGAGCTTGAGAGGAGAAGTTGCAGGGTCCCTGGTTTATTTATTCCTCCATTTATTCAACAAATAGGTGAGGGTGTGGGCCATGCACAAGGTGGCAGGTTGCTCTCCTTGCAGAATAGGAGGGCTAAGGGGTAGGGATCAGCAGATGGCAGGTGTAGAGCCTGTACTCAGGACAGAGGCATGACTCAGACCAAGATTGTGGTCAGCACCCTGACCTTTTCTTCATAGCACCAGCCCTTTTGCTTCATATCCTTAGAGCAGTATTCCATTGTGTGTATATCAAGAAGAATTTAAGCCAAACCAACCACTTTGAAAGGTTTATTAATTCTAAATTTTGTAAAATGCTGGAAGTATTTTCTTAACTCAGTATGCAGTTAGTGAGATGCTTCTGTTTGTCATATCCGTGCTTAGACTCTAGAGATAAGAAGGTGAATAAGACTTATCACCGTCATCAAGAAGAGTGGAGTTTAGTAGGGGAGTCAGACACAGGACACGGTTGTAATGACAGGTTAGAAATCTATATAGCATGCAGCAGGGTCATAAGTAGCAAGAAGAACCATTTCTAAAAATAAAAACAAAAACAAAACAAAAAACCCAAGCATCTAAAATGCTATCACTATCTATTGTAGTTAAATATTTTCTTTCTTGAATAACACGGGCTGTAAGATCGGGTTTGTTTAAGCTAGTAGCTACCAACCCTAAACACTGCTCAGATTTGTTCTTTTTCTGTAAAGCAATATCTTCTCATTAGCCAGATTTCAACTTTAGATTTCCTTTTCCTCACAGTAGGGGGAAAAATATATTCAGATTCCCAAGACAACTCCACATTAATAGCAATTATTTTCTGTAGCCAGTAGTTCATTTTTAGATTGGTTATTAACTATTTCCAAAGTAAAGTACAATTGTTTTTCTGTATTAGAGTCTCCTATACATGTTTCTCTGAAGTTAAATACATTAGCTACATCTGCTGGCAATTGAGCTCTTGTGGAATTATAAAATCATTTTAATCGTTAGCCAATGCACATTTATTAAGTGTATCCCTAGTATAAGACATCAGAGTAGATTTTGTGAAGTGTGTGGAGATGAGGGACCCACAAGTCCTGGTCCCTAGAAGCCCTCAGTCCTGGGGGCAGGAGAGAGGACCACAGGCTTCATAGGACCTCATGTTCCCTTGGTCCCACTGGCTCCATCAGAATTAGGTCATTATGCAAAATAAGGTCACATGAACTTTAATTTTTTTTTTTACCCAAAATATTGGAGATACAAGACAGATGAGAGAAGTGTTCCCATATCTCAGCTTTAAAATGGAGCACAATCACATGAAGGCCTGAATTTCCACATTCTCCAGGCCTCTCCCAGGGAACTCTGGGCTGCTGGTGAGCCTGCTTTTTCATAGAATTAGACCAGAAAATAGTTTTCCCTCTGTGTGAACCTCTCAGAGCAAGGTGACTTGTGTTCTGGGTGTTACAGTGACAGCTCTTTTGGTTTCTTGCCCTCATTTCTTCCCTGAGGCACATAATGCCAGAGTAGACAGTTGGAGCAGGTGTGTGCCCAGAAGAGGATGCCCCATCCAGTTCTCAACTCCTCCCTCCTTCATAGATTCCCTCCAGAAGCCCTAAACCCTCCCAATTATTGCCTTTGACTATTTCCTCTCCTCCTCTTGGGAGGAGGTGTAAATGGAGGCATAGATTCAACTTTTTCTCCAACTTGTCCTTCCTCATATGGATGTAAATATACTAAGCTTGGCTTTCAAATTCCATATGCCAGATATAGCTCAACTTGGGCTCAGCTTAAACCCAAGTCATCAAAAAAAAAAAAAAAACTGTATAGAATAAGAGATCAGATAAAGGAAAAATCCATTGCCAGTAGATATGGATGAGTTTATAAGGAGGCCGTCAATGTGAAGCTTTGTATGGTTGCTGGGAGCACAAACTCTGGAGCACAGCTGGCTAAGTTCAGATTCTGCTCTGCATTGTGAGCTTGGGCAGCTCATCTTTCTGTTCCTTTATTTCCCATTCCCTAAGGAGGCACCAAGAAGGAGCAACAGTTAATACCAATTTCATGCAATTGTGTTTGAACATGCTGATATTTATGAAGTGACCAGCACAGTCCTTGAACATTGTAATGCCATGTAATCTGAGCCTGGCTTTGAAGAACAAATAGCCTTTACAGGTAGAGATGTGGAAACGACATTTCACTGGGAAGTGGCAGTACATGGAATAAACCACAAAGGCTAAAGAGTGTAGTCTATTTGTAGACCAGGAATAATTGGCGCTCTTGGAGGGGAGTGTGTGTGGTGTGTGTGTGTGTGGTGTATCTCTGATTGGGCCTGGTCAATATGCACATACATGTGGATGCTGACAGATGTAACGATACCTTCATTTAATTTAGTCTAGCCTATAGGATACAGATACTTTAACTTTCCCAGTTTCTCTGATAGTTTTATTTATAAGCATACTCAGGTGTTTGGACATGTTACAATTGCTGAAAATTGACACTCCCACTGCTGACAGTGCTGCTCGTCCCACTACTATAACTGCCTTCACTGAGCTCCTACCAAATTCTAGGCATGTGTTGAGAGAATTATTTAATCATTCTGAATTTCTCTAGTGATCTTCTATTGTGATCTCCATCTTACACGGGAGAACGGAGGCTTCCTGAGGTTAAGTAAGCAACTCACCTCTCCTGTGCAACAATTCTCACAAGCTTAGTGGCTTCAGATGATGCCTGTGTATGACCTCTCAGTTTTCAGAAGCTCAGGAACGTGGACCCAGGGTGACTAGGTCCTCCCCTCAAGGTCTTACAGGCCGCATTGAAGGTGCCCCTTCTAGAATTCTGGGTCCTTCTCCAGACCCATGTGACTGTTGGCAGAATCAGGTGCTGTAGTTGTAGGGCTGAGGTCCCACTTTTCTGCTGGCAGTCAGCCAGGCTGCACATGGCACCCAGAAACCCCTGAAGCACCCACCATGTGGCCCTTTCATGGGCACTCCTATAACTGGAAGCCCATTTCAAAGCCAGCAGGAGATGCTCTCTTTTTCATTTTTTCTTTCAAGAAAGACCAGGGTCCCTTTTATAAGAGCATCAGGTGATGAGGTCATACTCACCCAGGGTAACTCCCTTTGTTTAGCTTCAGATCAGCAGATTGGGACCTTCTGCGCATATCCAGAACCCCTTCACCTTCACCATGTAATGACAGCTAATGGCAGGAATAGCATCCGGTCATTTTCATGGGTCCCACTCATGTTCCAGGTGAGAGAGTAATACTGGGCATGTATACGGGGGGGGGGGGGGAGCTGGAATCTTGGGGCTGTTATAGAACTCTACCTCCAATATCATCCAAGGTTATGAAACTAAAAAGTTGGGATTCCAGCTAAAGTGTCTTTGACTCTGAGACACCCCCACAAAATCTCCTCTTAGCCTCACTGTCACATGTCTCTTATTCTCGAACACAACATGTTCCTCCTGTTAGAAACCACCAGCACAGAGTTAGTTGAGACTGTATAACTGGCTCAGTGTCTGAATTCTTTATACCTTTAGCTTTCTGGTGATTCTGTTGAAAATGTTTTCTTTTTCATAATGACGCCATTGTCAAACTTAGATCTCAAAATGATAAAGCAAATACTTGTCATCGTACAATTTCCCCTCAATGTACAGTTGTTAAAATCCCTTTCAGAACTTACTGAGTTTCACCTGAATATTTTTATCTCAAAAATCAGTGAAGAAACATTCTGGATCTTCCCTTCTCCTGCTCTATTAGCATTGTATTCTAAGTTTCCCATACTTTACAATCTTATTTTCTGTAATGAAAATTCCAGGCAAGCAAGGTCTGTGTCAGTTATGGCTTATGAGACTAGGATATTTGACTGAATGGTTTGGAGAAGTTTTGCTAAGCTCTGGCCATGCCACTGTGACATCGCCTGAGTGGTACCTCATGCCGTGAACCACCTTCAGTGTTCATGGCCACTCTAAATTTGGGTACATCCAGAACTACATTCATTTGAAAAGTGCAGTGGCTTTGGTTTCAGAAAGCAGTCAAAGCCGGAAACCAGGGCTTGAGGCGGGCCTTGTTTTTTTTTTTTTTTTTTTGTATTCAACAAATATCATCCATCAGTCAAGTTGCTGCCAAAGAAATGCACAGATGCAAAATGATTGTCAAAGTGCAGAAGGTCTATTTCATTTTGCTGCCAGTTCAGCATCTTCAACTAACAGCGAATGCAAGTTACTCACCTGGGCAATAGGGATGAGGAAGACACAAAAACATAATTTCTTAATAAATAAACGTGTTGGGAAGAAACATGAGCAGAATATGCATTTATTTGTACATTGGATTTTTAAGAAAGAAAGTAGGCCAGCAGAAACAAATCCTTCATACCAGTGCATGAAGACATACTGGGGGGAGGTTTTCAGACCGGTTTGGTTACCATCCTCTCCTCTCTATACTCCTGGAAGCCCTTGGACCCGAAAACTGACAAGAGCATGGGCAGCTGACTGAAACATGGGACCACTTAGGAGTAAGTGCTATCTATAAATGCATTTGCCATGCATCCCGTATCAGGACCAGGGTGAAACACAGAAGTGAAGCATTTCCTGGGGACTTGGTCTGCCTGTTTGCAACCCTTGCATGAGACATTCCAGCCAAAGGCTGTGCCCTTCAACAGCCCTTTAGGTGTTTGATGAGTGCTGCCCCTGAACTGTGCCCCCCCCCACAAGGTCTGTCTCCTCTTTCCCTGCCTTGCAGCAAGCAACCCATTCTGTGCCCATCAGGACTTTGTTCACTGGTTTGCCAATCTTCTTGTCCTTGAACTTTCACTTCCAACTCTCAATTGATGCTGTCAATCTTTAAGCTTCTTAATTTTTTTTTAATTTTATTTATTTATGATAGTCATACAGAGAGAAAGAGAGAGAGGCAGAGACACAGGCAGAGGGAGAAGCAGGCTCCATGCACCGGGAGCCTGATGTGGGATTCGATCCCGGGTCTCCAGGATCGCGCCCTGGGCCAAAGGCAGGCGCCAAACCGCTGCGCCACCCAGGGATCCCAATCTTTAAGCTTCTGTAGGACTTTTTCCTCCATGTGCTCTGGCCTAACCGGGCTCACTCCTGACCGTTCTCACTCAAGAGGTTTAGAAGTAGGCGCCAGCCATTAAATATGTTCTTTCACTTATTGTTCTCAACCATTATTTGAGGCATGCATTGTCATTCACGTTTGGGAGATAAACTGAAGCCCTACAAGTTTTCATAAGCTGTTATTAACCCATTTGGCATTTGGATCCAGTTTATTACTGAATCCAAAATTCTATCAATTGCAGCCTTTCCTCCAATTCCAGGTTTGAAGTTTGATTATTCAGTTTCTTAGAGAGGCTGCCATTATGGTATCAAATCTAATTTCACAAAGCTGGAGTGTACTGTAGCCAAAAGAGGGAAGGTACCAGAGTCATAGTCGGGTTTAAATCCACAAATGGAATTTATAAAGCCACATGACCCTGGGCTGATGACATTACTGAAACTCAGACTTTTCATTTGTAAAACTCACAAAATAGATACATAACCCCTTCAAGGATCCTCTACAGAATGTAACATCCAGCAGGCATGATGGTTGGCACTCAATACATAGTACCTGGTAGCAATGGAGAGCTTTGTAAACAATTATTAAAAAATATAAGATAAAGAACATATACTCTACACTTAGAGTTTTATTTGTAAGCCAAGATCTCAAAGCCATACACCTCGGGGTAGCAGATATTTATAATTAATTTTCATGCAAAGAAGAAACCATGATAATACAGTAACCACAATGGTGCATATTTCTTGCAGGTCAGTGACATTTATTGCTGTTTTCATGGCACACCCCCAATGCAAGCATCATTTAATCTCTAAAATGTAATTACTTCCTGACCAAAGAATCAAAGCAAGGAAAAACTGGCAACCCAAACAAAAGTGGTTTAATTGTAGATCTCCATTTGTGAAATGGAGTAAAAAAGACATTATCGTAATGAAGTATGCTTTTCCCTCAGTGCTGTGGAGGACAGCTGTATGATGCACATGTGTTTTTAATCTTTATTTTAAAATGTGCCTGCATTTTGTACCTAATATTGCCTTTTCCTGTTCATTCTGAATGAAAATCATCTCTGGCAGAAGCAAGACACAGTATCTAGCAAAGATCTATTTGGCCAGATTTTGCAACATGCAGCTCAACTCAGAAATGAAACAAGACTAGTAAGGAACAGAAGAAGAAACCAAAGAGTTAAAAAGCAACTGGCTTGTCAATTTTTATCATTTTTAATAAGCAGTGTGGTCATCGCCTATGCAGGTTGTAGGTAAAGAGCTAATTTACAGGGCTCCGTGTCTACAAGGTCTTAGTAGATTTTATGGGTAGGTTTCTTGAGGAGAAGCTGAGTCTCAGGTTGAAAAGAGTTGTGTGAAGAGAGAAGCAGGTGCGCTGGCAGCAGGGAGACAGGTAGGAGGTAAGAAGATGACCTTTCTTTAAATCACTGTCCTGGATGATGAACAAGAGTGGAGAGCTCTGAGCATCACATGACCCACCTGTTGTTCCAGGTCCCCCAACCCAGGCTTTGTCCTTAGGGTTCTGGCACTGTCTCAGTGGGACCCCACGCTACAGAGTGCTTTCTCCCGGAATGGCTGTTTTCTGTCCACTCAGCTGACATCTGAATCTCATGAATCTTTTTATCAGCGGTTTCTATACCTCACTATACATCAGCATTACTCAGCAAGCTTTGAAAATAACAAGGAACTAAAACTGAATAAATAACCAGTTTCCAGGCCCAGCCTCAGGTATGTGGATTTGCAAGGATGCTCTCCCGGACAGGCTCCTACTGCTCTGTGTTGCAGTCCTCCTCAGGGCTCTCGACCCCTTAATCCTAAAGGTCTCTCTCTTTGCCACTTGCCCTGGACTAGGAACAGAGAACAGAGAAATGGGTCCTGATTTGGATGACTCCAGGGCCCCTCTCAGCGGCAGGGGGTGGGGGTCACCAGTCATACCCAGAGCTCTCCAGCCCCTACCTGGAGCCCCTGATTCCCTCTAGCCTTAGGGTCCACATACTGATCCCCCCTTACCCCACCAGCAGGGGATAGGTCTGCCCCAAGCGGCCTCCCCAGATGTATGTCTACAAGGATCATCCCTGCATTCTAGAATCACCTCCGTGATCCTGCTGCTCACCAGGAAGGACTTCCAGGAACTCAAGAAGATTTACAGACCATGGCCCTTCATCTAGAAGGCTGTGTGTGCTGGTGCTGTCAGTCAGTCTTTCAAAATCTGATCAGGAAACCCCAGGGTGAAATACTGTGTGTGAGTCATGTGGGTGGTGTTTATATTTCAACAGTACTCAAAACTGCCTGTTTCTCTCACCAAGATATTGTGCTGGAATCCCAGCTCACATTTTTGTTTGTCTCCTTCCTTAAAGGATGTTTTCATGCTGATTTTTTTTCTTGAGCTGGAAGTAATCATCCCTTTCCATAGCAATTTAAATAGTTTTCTAATTGATGTAATTATTAATAGCCTTTTTTTTTTTTTAAGGTAGGGATAGGTAGAAAAATCACAACATGAAACCTAAGGAGAGGGAATGGAAGTGTTTGCTTTCTGCACCCTGCACCTTCCACACAAAAGGTATAGGAAGAGGGAGCAAAAACAGTAGAAACAAAAGAAGAGCTGGAAGGGAACTAATGTCAGGCTTGGTTTATGCACCATATGGAGAGCAGGTCAGGAACGGATAGCTCCATTGGAGTTCCGGCCATGAAGACAATACATGGGTGTCCCATAACAGTGTTCCAAGAGGTCATGACTGGTCTCATCGTTCGGTCCTGATGAGCTCCATGTGCAAGGGAGGGGTTATTCATCAAGCTTCTGTGGCCACATGACAGCACAGCGTCAGTGTGAAAGGGTGAGTGTGATGCTTTGGAGAGGTCCTCTTTGCAAGATTATAAGTCTGTAACATCCAAGCCACCAGGTGGTTTGGACAGGTGATCAGACCACGGGTCATCGCCTAAAAAGTCAGACAAACTCAGTTGAAAAAAGGACTGTTTCTGAAATCAGATTTTTCAATCAGTTTGAAAAATCTGGTTAGCAAAGTGAGTGTACCTTTCAGGCAATGACAGAGCTCGCTGCAAATGGTGGCTTCAGCTGTTGGGAAGAGGCCATGCTGTCCATTTGGAGTCCAGAAGGGCTAGTTCACTGCCCTTGGCTTTCTTCAGCCTTCGTCGGATATTCAGTGATGACCATCAGTGGCATCATCTTCAAATCTAAAGCCTGTTATATCGAATAAACAATGATTTCAGTAGTCTTAACATTATTAAAATAAGACTCTTTATTTTCCTAATGCTGTCACAAACATGGCTGTTGTAATGTAACCTTCCCTACGCAATGTAGTTAAATGAAGATTTATAACCAATTTATATTTAATCTTTTGACAACATTCATTTAGCATCGCCAAATAACAGAAGCTGAGAAACATTTTGTTTTAGAATCCCAGCACTGTAAAAATAATTATCAACCTGCATGTCATTTTAATGGGTCTAGAAGAACATTCCTCATTATATTGTCACAGAGATTAACTTATGTTAGGGTCAGGTTATTGCAATCATCTTTTGCAAGCTAAAAGACTTTCTTGTGTTGCAGAGCTAGTTTTAAGTCTGGTTGCTTGACGTCCTCCACATATTTGCCATTATTTATTCATTGACACCTTCAAAATTCAGAAGTCTAATAAGGTTGATAGAAATATCTATGGGGTATGGTGGATAGAAAATGATTTAAGTACCAGGAATAAAATATAAATAAAAAGTAGTGGAAATTGAGGGAAGAGGATTTGCATTTGACAATGAAGCAGCTAAGGCTTCCTGGAGGAGGTGGTATATCTGGACTTCAAAAGATTTGGGGGGAGGATGTGTAGAAACAGAGAAAAGATGCATTTTTAGATTTGTAAGCAGGGTAGAGGGGAAGGAGTAAAAGTGGATATTTATCGTGTACTCATTTCGGAGACTGTTCCTGCTAAGCCTTTTACCTCTTTCCCTAAAAATAAGAAGGTTTCAAACTACATTTTATAAAAGGCAAAATCATGACTCCCAAGCAAATATAAAATGGACATGTGTGAAATATTTTACTTAATCCACTAATTAATGAAGGACATAATACGATATTATTACCAGTCCAAAGAGCACTTGAGAAATTAGAGATCCATTGACCTACCTACTCATAGAAATGTCCAAGAGCTCATACATCTTTGGGGTCATATCTTTCTCAGCTCAGAAATTATTATCTACTGGATAAAAATCTACAAATCACAAGTAACTTCATTAAGTCTGAGACCTTTAACCAAGATTAACATCGTGTATATTCCCCTAGACCTGAGTGGCCACACCTGGCTATTTACATTTACCTTAAATAAATATAAATTATATTCAAAAAATACTTCCTCAGGTGCACTCACCATATTCGATGTGCTCAGTAGGCACGTGGGACCAGTGGCTGCCCAGTTGGACAGCACAGATGTAACATTTCCAACATTGGAGAAGGTTCTATTCTACAACACTTACCCTGGAAAAACTTTGGATGGCTTTCACCTCCATGATTTTGAAAGGACTTGCTGCCCACGTTTTTTGCTTTATTTCTAAGGTTTAGATACTTACTCTGGTGGAGGTAGGAAAGGATGTAATATGTGAGGGCTGGTTAGCTTGAATGTAGAGGAGTCGGAGAAGGTAAGAAGAGAGCATAAGTTGCAGGGCAGCCATGGAGGTGCTGAGTTTATTAAGCAAAGCCAGTTTGAATCTCATTCAGGAAGCAATGAGGAGACATGTAAGGAGAAAGCTTTGATCAAAGATTTACTTTAGGAAAATTAATCTGAAAGCAATTTGGGAAAATTGATAGGTTCTGGAGAGTGTAAAGACAGAACGACCTGTTAGTAAATTGCTTTAGTCTGGAGAAGAAGGAAAGAAAAGCAGAGGGAGCCCCAGAAGGATAGTAGACACATGTCTGTGTTTAGACCACGCCTTATGTATTGTTAATGACCTGGCATATGTGGTGTATAATGCAGTGATGACATAGCATATTTACCTGCATTTCAAGAGACAGAGGAGATAAGCTGCCTCTCACATGAGTATCTATTTTAGGACATATTGGTGTCAGAGAATCATTTAAGAAGTCTCAAGGAGCCAGTTTAACAGAAGTATGGGTCAAACTGATGCTGCTTTAAAAAGATTTTTATCTGTGTTGATGAATTTTGGTGAAAATTAATTTATAATAGTAGAATAAAAATGCTGAAACAAATTCTTAGTAGGCATTTCTAATGTGTAGTATCACACATTTCTAATGTGTAGTATCAATGTAGCAGATTGAGATGTTTATCCAATTTGTGCCTGTCAGTGTGCTGCTGTAATTTGGGGGTGGGGGGCTTCTATATACAGGAACAAATGATCATGACGGTCAGGGTTGTCAAGAATGATGGGGACACACGCTGATGTGGCCAAGGTGGCCCATCATCACTGAGCTGGTTAAAGGGAATAGACCCCTCAAATGAAGTGTGTAAGGGAAAGAGAAAGATGTCAGTAAATAATCTGTGCTCATTTAACATGTCACTAGGCTAGGTACCACTGCTTCCCTAGTTGCTTGCCAAAGTTGGAGATATAAATATGAAAAAGGCAGGTACTTCTCCTGAGAAAACTGGTTGCACAAGAAAGTGGACATATACAGCAGCTATGTCCAGTCCAATAACAAATACAAGTCAAATGAACCAAATGCTAGGAGCCATAAGAGAGGGACACTCACTCCACCTTTTGTGGGAAAGGGAAGGCCAGGCTTCTCGAGGATATAACATTCAACACTTGATGCAGACTTTTAAAGGTGAGTGTGGCTTCCTGATAGACAGACTTTGTCCCAGGCCAAAGGCAGATGTGGAGGCCTGAGGACACACTGCATGGAAATCACAAGTGTTTCGACTTTGTTACTGCACAGGGCAGTGGTAACTAAGTCCTAAATTTGGCTGGGGAAAAAATCACGAGGGACTATGATGAAAAATTTCATCTGCAAATGGCAATTTCTATGATTATTTTAGCACTCAAAGAGATAGTATGTATTCTAGGAGTATTATTTTTGATAATGGTAACTTAAAATATCTTTAAAGGAATATAATAGGCATATCTATTTTATAGTAAAATACAAAGTATAAATTAATTTTAATAAAAAGGCCCATCCCTTGCCTGGCACCCCTTTGGGATCCACCCAGGAACCCTGGATGGGTTGTCATCAGCCTCCAGGGGGGGAAAAGCACTGCCGTAGGTGAGCAAAAGCTGGCATCTTTCTTTTTAAGTATGTTATACATTGTGTTTTTAGAAGACAGTTCCTTTAGCAGTTTGGAAGTCTCCTTGCTCAGGAGGAAAGGAAAATAGAAGAAGGGAGTGTTTGGGGGAGACTTTTGGCTACAAAAGAGAGGCTGCCCTAGCATAGGGACCACTGAAGGAGATGAGAGAAGAAACTTGGAGCTGTTGTTTCTGAAGTAGCCCCATGTGATGTAGGGAGGGATAGATGGAGCTACTGAGAGGGGGCAAACCATGGTCCCTGGCTCCTGGTGTGGCTGTCCTGGGGCATCATGATTCTGTGAATTCAGCAGATCATGTGTAGGATGCCCGAGATACCAAGGCTCCAATGATGAAGCTAAACCGTAGTCTGCACAGAGCGGACATCACAGGCTCTAGATGCTGAAGTATTTTCACCTCTGAACTCACCTTTACTTAACTGATGTGCCTATTTATTTTAACCAGAGCCTTTTGAAGGTGTTTCTTAGGTTTTTCCAGGGGCCTTGGTTTTCAAAAAATGTATGAGTGCTGTGATACCTGAGACCCGAGGCAAGATGTTAAGGGATATTGAGGTTCACTGCCTAAGAGCACTGAACAGATCTGGACAGATGCCTCCTCTCTGTCTTCCGAAGGCTGTAGCATTCCAGAAGGTATGAGCAGATGCACCTGGATAGAAGGCAGAATTGTGGGATTGTACAACTAGATCATTTCAGAAATTGAAACTCAAAGAACTTTCAAGAGACTCTGTACTAGAAGTGTATATTCCTACCCCCACTCTGAGTTTATTCTCCATTATTTGCAGGATTCTAGAGTCTTTCTCCACTGTGTAGGCTTTTGATAAATATCCTTTAAGATATGTATGGATCATGTCAGCGTTACTTTTGGATTTTAAGGCTGTTAACATAAAGACTGTCTTGATTATGTTTTAAGATTTTCTCACCAATTACTAAAGTCTCAGGCACACAGTGAGGTTCCCATCAATTTTTTTGCTGTTAACATTATTGATAGAATCTTGATAGGTTCCTAGTATTCTTCTGTTTCCTTATGAGTCCCACCCTGCCTCTTTCCCACTATTCTTCCTTTCCTCCAACCAACTTGACTCTAGGCAGACCAGATTCACCACATTTAGAAAGCTAGATATTTCCTAAGAAATTACAAACATATTTCTTTCTTTTCTATTTGTCTATTTTAGTTTTTCTTTTATAGAGGTGGTGAGGAGTATATGCTAGCCTGTGATTCTGTAGCACTCTAAAAGCAAGACTCCCCCCTCCTCCCAGGTATAGCAATATCGGAAGGTAGTGCAGACATTACTGTAACATGCAACATGAACTTAGTGACCTTCCTTGTACTTCACGATATTGAGTTTATTTTTTTTTAAAGATTTTATGTATTTATTTACGAGAAACACACACAGAGAGAGAAGCAGAGACACAGGCAGACGGAGAAGCAGGCTCCATTCCATGCAGGGAGCCCAATGTGGGACTCGATCCCAGGTCTTCAGGGTCACACCCTGGGCTGAAGGTGGGACTAAACCACTGAGCCACCCAGGCTGTCCTCACAATATTGAGTTTAAGTAGACTTGCCTAATCTCTCCAGCTTCTCAATCATTTGATCAATCAACTGGATCAGTCTCTGCAATGAACTATAATATTCTAGTCTGAAGGTGGGTGTGGAGGATAGAAATAAAACCTCTGGTTGTCTAAACCCTAACCTTAGGAGCATAAATTCTGATTTAAACACATGAAGCCACCACAGAAGATGAGGTGCTTCAGACATTGAGTTTATAGACTGGGAGAGAGGGGTCCCAATGCTGGGACATGAGCTATGAGCAGGAGTGAGATAGGTCCTAGGAGGCGACTTTCCGATGTGAGAAGACTTTCATTGTCCAAGGGTCCTGGGATACCTGTGAAGGATGTTTCAGCCAGAATGCTTCTAATGTGTACTTCTGGAAGCTTATGAATTTACAACAGTATCAGCCTTGGTTAAGAGAAGACAATAATTTTATCTTTTTTCCCAGCATGACCACATCACCTTACATTTCTAACTAATCTCTGTCACTAAAGAAAAGTAATTCTTCTCATATTTTAAGAAGCAGTAGAGATTTTATGAATATCAATAACCACCAAAAGCTTCCTACTCTCAGAAGCTTCCTACTCTCTCCTACTTTTCACAATCAGTGCTGAGAAGGATCAGATTTATTAACATTACATATTTTTTCTTATCATTTGGTACAGACAAAATAAGATACTTAGAACATTGGAATTTATAAGAGGATATTTAACAGTAGTAATGAAAATTGGAAATATTATGCTTAAGCGGAATATTTATACCAAACTAATTATATTGGCTCTTGTAGATGCAATAAAATGAAGAATGTGGGAATGGGGAGGGTCACGCCTGCCCTGTTATATTCTCTAATTGGAGCCATTCCACTGAGTGTTCGTTTCCTTAACAGGTTTTGCTAACACTTAGAATATTTAAAATAAGGCAATTGTAAAATTGCAGGGTTTTTTTTAATAGCAGGAAAAATTTCACTTTTGAAAAAAAAAAAGAAATCTGTTGATTTCAAGGTCAAACCATGGATTACCATTTCTTGTTATAACATGCAATTTTAGAATATGTGCTAAATCTTTAAAAACAAGATTTACTTTTCCTTATTTATAGTTGCTATACCTGCATATTCTTTCTGAATGCCAGTGCTATAAAACGTTAATAGAAATTTCCATGAAACCTTTAGCGCTAATTGATGAGAGAAATGGGTTGGTAAGGCAGTTAATGATTGCTGGCAATTGTTCATAATTGCCAACCTATGTTCAAGTGCCACTTTTTAGCAGCCATAGAATTAATCCCCTAGAGTATTTAGTAAAACTCACCATCCAAATCAAGTTTATTATGTGGTTGAGGACCAAGTATATGCTTTGTAATCATAAAAACTTGTATTCAAATCTCTGACTACTTCTGTGGCTGTATTGGGGATGCTATTTAACTTCTTTAGGCTGTGTTGTTTATTTATAAAATGGTGATGACCAGGCCTCTGAGCCAAAGAAGAAGCACTACTGTAAGCTAGTCTGCCATTAAAATGAAATTTTAAAATTCATTTTGAATGTTCTTGAGTACCATGTTACAAACACACACACACACACACACACACACACACACACACACACACGGTTTTCACTTTGGAAATACTTCATTTTTTTTTTTTTTTTAGTACATTAGTCAGCTTGAAAATTTTATCCTCTAGATTGGATCCATAAAATTGTTTACTCTTTCCATTCTTATTTCTTCTATAATCTCTTGGGTAATAAGAAAAAGTGATTCATGGAAAAATATTCTAGTGAACATTAAAGCAATTTAAGGACCTCCCATCATGGTTTATGTTCTATAATATTAATTGTAAAAGATGTAATTGGGTTTGAAACAATTTTAAGGAGAATTATTCACTTCAGCCATTTCTAAAAATTTAGAGTTAGATTTAAGATGGAAATACTATGTAGGGATCAACATTTATAAAAGTAGGAAAGTGGCCACTGAGGAAGTAGGGCCCAGAGGTATACATGCCCAGAGGTATAAGTACCTGAGAGTAAACTGACTTCTGAATTTTCTGACAGCAGGTAAAGGTAGCTAAATTCTATGGAGTATCCACTATGTTTCATAGACCATGCTGTGCGCTTCACCTGTGTTATTCTTTGTTACATCCCCACAGAGCCTATGAGTTAGGAACTGCTGTCATCTCCCATTTTACATCTGGGAAAACAAGACCCGAGGGGTCAAAGGTGATGAGGCAAGGCTGCAGTCTGGACCTAGATGGGCATGTCCTGAAATATAGAGATTTTGTTCTATTGAAACTGTGAAGTGTCGTCCGTGGTGTCAAGAAGTTATTCCATGTAAATTAGACATATGGGATGTTCTTTCAACACTTCAAAAAAGCTGTGACTTTTTTTATCACCCACTTTAACTATATCCTGTCAGTGTCCATTTCTGGGGGGGAAAAGCGATTATATTTACTGGGGTTGGCTTTGAACCGAATTTATTTAAACCTAATCCTTAGGGCAGCCCAGTGGTGCAGCGGTTTAGTGCCACCTGCAGCCCAGGGCATGATCCTGGAGACCCTGGATCGAGTCCTATGTCAGGATCCCTACATGAAGCCTGCTTCTCCCTCTGCCTGTGTCTCTGCCTCTCTCTCACTCTCTCTCTCTCTCTCTCTCTCTCTCTCTCTCTCTTTGCATCTCTATGAATAAATAAATAAAATCTTAAAAAAACCCTAATCCTTAAATTATGCTTTGTTCTGCAGTTTTGTCTTGCCATGGGAGATTTGGTTGTTACTTTCAAAACGAATTAGGGAAAATAAGTTGGCAACAACCACTGCCATGACAAACAGGCAACAGCATTAGCTTTAATCTGCAATTTTTGCCTCACCAGATGACATAATTGTGCAGATATGTTAATTAAAAACCCAAGCACAGAGACACTTGGATGGCTCAGTTCAGTGAAGCATTTGACTCTCGATTTTGGCTCAGGTCATGCATGATCTCAGGGTTGTGAGATCGAGTTCTGTGTCAGACTCGGCACACTGAGCTTAAAACTTGCTTAAGACTCTCTCTTCCTCTTCTACTGCCCCTCCCCTTCCTACTCTCTCTCCCTCTCTCCTTATCTCTCTCTCTCTCAAAAAAAAAAATAAAAATAAAAATAAAAACAAAAATGAAGACACTAACACAAAAATTGAGAATTAAGTTATAACTTTTAAGACTTGAGTCTCCATAGAGTTTGGTAACCATGTTTTAAAAGTGGATACATTGGATCGATGGTTATGTATTTGGAAGTTGTTTATAACACAGTTCTACCTTGGTTGCTCTGCAGGAGTTAAGGCTATGGCTGGTTAAAGGCATGGAATAGTGTGGCTGGGTTCAGTGGGTTGTAATAACCCATTGGATAAGGGTTGAAATGAAATATGTTTCTGTGTAATTGCTGCCTCCTTTAGAGTAGTTCTACTTGTAAATTTTCAGTATTCATTTTTTCCCCACTTAACATTCAAAGACTCAGAATTGTATTAAGTCCCATATAAAGAGCTACTGCCTAGAAATATAATAGCAAGAATTCTGAAAAATGTTGGGGAGCGAGGATTCACTATGGCCTCCCCCTCTGTCACAGGTTCAGGGCCACAGGTTCAGAAATTCTGTCTATGGGTCTCTTCCGTAGTGGGCTTGTAGTTGTCAAACAGGATGGAAGGTACCTCCTAAGTGACAAGAGGAAGAGGTAAACTGAGGGAATCTGGCAGATTATAGCTGAAAAATGAAGCTAATGGTGCAGACATTTCCCCCTGTGTTTAAGAAATAAGAACAAGGCTATGGGAGGAAGAAGGCCAGAGCTGGAAATACTAAGTGCGAGGCTGGGCACTGTGGAAGGAGTCAGCGGAAGGCTGGGAAGGATGCCTCCAGCCAGAGACTCCACCTCATTAGATGCTGGTTCTGTAGTGTTGGGACAAGTCAAGTGTTTAAAGGTGACAAATCTAAGCTGGATCCTTTCCTATTCTTAGATGTAATTATTTGAGATATCTTATCCTAAAGGGGGAGTCAAAGGAAGAATTATTTTTTTAAAAATTCTTATTTATTTATTTATTTATTTATTTTTATTTATTCATGAGAGACACAGAGAGAAAGAGAGAGGCAGAGATATAGGCAGAGGGAGAAGCAGGCTCCACGCAGGGAGCCTGACGTGGAACTTGATCCCAGGTCTCCAGGATCATACCCTGGGCTGAAGGTGGCACTAAACCGCTGAGCCACCCAGGCTGCCCCAAAGGAAGAATTCTTAGGGGATGTGCCATTTCAGCCGGAATTTGAAGGTATGGGTCAGAGATGCTGATGGCTGTGAAGATGCAGCAATTACTGTCCAGTTGCACTTCAAGACATGTTCCACCTGGTTAGGGCACGGGCACGTGCAAGGAAGAAATGAGAGGGAAGCTCTGTTCGGCCTCTAACGCAGCAAGTCCCCAAGTCCTACCTCATGGTGATTCAAGCTCAAACTCTCCCCTGTTCCCTTCTCACCAGCCAACACTAATATGTTTCCATATTAGTCCACTTAACCGCAAGCTTCTGTACTTGTCAGTGTGACAGAAGAATCTCCTGCGTATTGTGTCTGCAGGCTTGAGAGGGAGAGAATGAAGGGAGCAGACACATCATTGTTATTTACTCTCCTCTTCTGTGCTATCTAATGGGATGAGTCCCTCCATGATTCCTCCCAGCCTTTGAAATTCTAGGTTAAGTGCATGGTGGCTACCATATGGGAGTCAGCTGGAGAATATTTCAATGGTCACAGAAGGTTCTCTTGTTCTACTTAATATTTTAATATGATCATATATGATAAATGTGTTAGTAAATCAATCATAGGCCTGTGATTTTATAGTACATTGACACTAAACATTATTTTACTGTGCTTTAAAAATGGTAACTCTCATTCTTTCCTCCACAATAAACAAATTATCCAAGCAATTAAACTCTTGATTCTCTGTGGTGATTCTTAGTGGTGAAAACTTCTGAGGTCAAAGAAAAGTTTTCATGAGAATCAGAAGGAGTTTTCTTAAGTATTCATCAGTCTTATTAAAATAACTGCATTAGGCCATAAACCCATCATCTGAAATGCATTTTAAAAATGGAAACTATGCACATTATGCCAGTTTCTTAGAAAGCCAAGGTAAATAATACATATCCTGATTTGTTTTTAAAGATTTATTTATTTATTTGGGAGAGAGAAAACGTACCTGCATGTGTGTGAATGGGTGGAGGAGCAAAGGAAGAGGAAGAGAGACTCTCAAGCAGACTCCCTGCTGAGTGCAGAGCCCAATGTGGGGCTCTATCCCAGGACCCTGGGATCACAACCTGAGCCAAAACTAAGAGCTGGATGCTCAGCCACTGAGTCACCTGGGCACCCCAATATATGTCCTTTTTAAAAGGGACTTTATTCTGTATGTTGTGAATATTATTAGTGATTTCTGCAATTTCTCAGATCAAGTAGGAAGAACAAGGAAAGAATGGAGAATTGACTAAGGATTATGTTAACTGACAAAGTGAGAGAAAAACTAAAGATAATGATAAAAGCACAATGCTAAGGAAACCTTAGGGGCTCTTTAAATGAACACAGTGACTCACACTTTGAAGAGCCCTGAACACTAGCTGTGCTTTTAACTTCTGTCCAGAAAAAAAAAAAAAAAAAGGACTTCTATGTGAAAGGAATATACTTTGCTTTGTAGAATCATTACATTAATAGACTAAGCCTCCCGGCTTATGATTAAAAAATAATAATAAATAACACAAAAAAAATGTGATAGCTGTGGTGGATGGAAGAACTTAATTGTCAGCAGGCTGTTTAGAAGCAGCTGATTAAAGTTGAGTTTAGAAACATGAGCAGTTTGGCATGCTGTACATACAGCCTTTTACGGTGAGTTGAATCCTTCCTCCAGATTTTTTTTTCAAAATTTTTTCCTGGGAAACAGTGTCACAAAATGCTCCACAAAAGGAAAACTCCTGAGGTCAGCTAAAGTCTGGGATGTGCTGTGCTCTAGACTTCCCTCACAGAGTCACAGTGCTCTGAATATCCCACAGGGAAAGGGCTTGACTTGGCTTAATTTTGGCCTTATTGAAAATCATTTGGCTGAGGAATCCCAGGGATTTTGGCTTGACACCTTCTCACAGCTTGCAATCCATGGTAGTGTTCTATAGGATGTACTGAAAATATACTTATTAACCTCTGAACAGAACTACTGTCACAACCGAATCACTCAAAGAGCTCTATGGTTTTATAGAAAAAAATCCATCATATTTTTAGAATGTTTTGAAGGGATCCAGGGATGAGTACCATGATGTCTATAACTTAATTATAAATGTTTCATCCAGAAATATGTATGGGTGGTATATGTATACATATGTTTATGTACACACACACACACACACACACAGAGGGAGCGCACTCAAAATATGGCAAAATGTTCACAACTGGTCAACTACAGTGAAGGATATAATGTGTAATACGTTTGAAGTATTTCTCTAGTTTTGAAAATCCATTCTATAAAAGAGGGATGTATTATAAACACAAACACAAGCTGCATCGATTATCTTGGGCAATGAAGGGATCACCATATGGAAGAGTCGATTAGGCAAGAAGGAGGATTGTAAGATCCAGGCAGAAGTAGAAAGGGAAGGAGATTCACATTATTGACCTGGAGTGATACAGCTGGAGCATCCTTCACATTGCCTTGCCATTCCTATAGGAGTGCGGCTCCATATTCAAAACTCTGTACCTCAGACCCTCAGTCAGGCCAATGAGAACATTGCCCAGAAAAGACCTCAGCATGGTGTTCATTCTTATTCTTGTCTGTGCACTCCAGACCTCAACATGACACAGAGAAGTTTGCCAACTTTAAATAGTGTGATGAGGCCAAATTAGTGAGGAAGCCATCCTGAAAAGGGGGTCTCAGGATTGACCGGAAAGCCCAGACTTCTTGACCAAGTAAAGCCAACAGCGTGAAATGTGCCGTAGCCAGGATTGGCCCGACCTTGATCTTCCTTAGACTGGCTATTAATTCCCAGCTTGCAGCTGGCTCTGGGAGGCACCGTGTAATAGATTGCATGTCATCTTGTATGCTTCTAGGGCGCAGACGTGGGCATGCAGTATTTTCTGACTAACTTCTCAAGGACTTTGGTGAAGGTTGTAGCACACAGAATGGAAGAGTTCCCCAGTCTCTGGATTGCGCCTGGCTATATCATTTGCTGAAACAATATTGCAAACATTG
The DNA here is from genome assembly GCF_018345385.1 of Vulpes lagopus. Classification (NCBI taxonomy): domain Eukaryota; kingdom Metazoa; phylum Chordata; class Mammalia; order Carnivora; family Canidae; genus Vulpes; species Vulpes lagopus. The sequence goes on along the minus strand of NC_054825.1, from coordinate 107,874,243 downwards.
CTCTTGCCCTAAGGGAGAGAGAGGAGTCATTTAGCTTCCTGCAGTTTCATAGATGCATCATTTACTATTGTAAAGCTGCTGCTAATATGCTCTTTCAACAATGCTAGTGTCTTCGCCACCCTGACTCCCCCTCATAAGCCTCTCCTTTCCCCATTCCTGTTTCTCCTCCTTTTTCTTCTTCTTCTTTTTTTTTTTATTTAACCTTTACAGCAGGTTATAAAAATTGTGACATTGGATTTGTTCCTATTTCTGAACAAGGTTGTAACCGTAAGGGTTCCTGCATCCCTCACTACGCTCCTCTGGCTACATGGTAAAATCGTCAGTCCTTGTGGTGTTCTAATACTCTGCCAGTTGTTATGATATTTCTATCAATTTAATATATGGTTTTATCCAATAACATTTGTGATATATATAAAACCTGAGGAATATTTTTTACGTAATTATCATATGTGCTAGTAACAATGTGATATTTATAGACTTGAATATTTTGCCCATTAAAGGCACCAAAGTTACAAAGAAGCATCAGAAAAACATAGTTTCTTATCAATACAGACCTATGTTTATGTTTTATCTTCCCTTCACACTGGAGGCTAAATATTAATCTCTGGAGAGTAATAATTATAAAATATATTAACAAACATTGAAATAAAATTTGACATTTTTATTGTACTTTACATTTTACAAAGTATTGTCACTTAAAATAATAGTAAAGATGGCTGAACAAAGGACAATTCCAAGATGCCTACAAAGGCTTTTAAAAAAATAAATTAGTAAGAAATAAATGGGGCTGTATGGAGACTTTAGGATCTCTTCTTGTTTCTCATTGTTTTGTACCAGTTGTTTTTAATAAGCAGTATGTGTTTGGGAGGCTGAAGGTTTTCACTCTTTCATAAAGATAAAATATCCTTTATTACTTGTAGATGATCTTAATGATAATAGCAAAATCATAAGCAAAATTCACATGCCATGGAATTTTATGTAACCCCACACACAACAGGAAATAAGGTGTAAGGATTAAAAGAATTAGTAACATTATACCTTTAAAAAGGCAGTTATTTCATTAGTGAGTGCCTCTAAATAAAGTGAGCTCTTTGTAGAAATGGCAGTGGGACACTGCTCTGAAAGTTCCCCCCGATGTACAGAGTAGCACTATTTCTGCTTGCTGACATTTGAGAGAAGTGATCAGAGATATTTTAATTATTGATTTTTTTTTTTGCCCAGCTTTTATTCTTGTATCATTCAAATGACATTTGTATAGGGAGAAAGCACTAGTGAAACACAAAGCACCGATTTCTGCACACTGCTGCTAGGCAGTGTCTCAGGACTGTTAAAGCCCCTCAGGACTCTTGTCTTACTTCATGTGTAACTCTGTGTTGGAAAGTCTTCACTGGAAAGCCAGCAAACTGTGATCATCCCAGACATATCAAGAGAAATAGGCTGGTATGTCCCTATAAATAAGATTTTAAGAGGAAAAATCTAGAGCTTTCAAAACTGTGTAAAGAAGCATGAAATAGAATTCAGGAGAAGTGGTCTTTAAATTTCCTGCACTTCCTATCCTTTTTAAAAACATCAGTAGCACAGAATGCATTTAACTTCCCTGCGTTGCAAATACACTTGGCCAGCTCTCCTGGCAGCAGGTCGCTTACTTTGCTGAGTAAAGTCAGTGAGGCTGTTGGCAAGAAGAAGAAAAGATTTTCACTCTTGAGCATAAAACTAGATTTTCTAAATTAAATTGTTGTATCCTTGTGGGAACCTTTATCCCACTAATGTTTCAAAATGCTCCTGGGGAGTTCATTTGAAAATTTGTCTCAATTTGGATTCAATGTTGATTGGCTATTTCTCTGCTTTTTTTTTCTTTCCCCCCAGCTGGTAGACGAACCTACAACAGCTTTTATGTTTACTGCAAAGGCCCCTGTCAAAGAATACAGCCAGGAAAACTGAGGGTGCAGTGCAGCACCTGCCAGCAGGCAACACTCACCTTGGCCCAGGTAAGGAGCTACGGCTTTGGCAGAAAGTGCCCAGAAAAAATGAGTGTGTTTCCAGAGCTGCCTTTTGAGGTTTCTAATCAGATGAGACCCATGACTGAAATAAAAGGCATTCTTCTAGGTGGTTGTAATGGTTAATGGTATCTAAAGTTTCATTTAAAAGTACATGACTCTGTGCTGAGCCATCATCTTTATGTGTGTAGCCTAGGCCTTCTGGAAGGAAGCAGAGAGAGTGCGTTTATGACACCAAGAGGTTATGCTTTGGTGGGGGTATCTTTAAAAGATGCCAGGAAGGAGCTTCCTAAGACTTTGGAAATGTTTCACGTCCTGATCAGTGTTACCATAATGTGATTGTATACAACTGTCAAAATCCACTGGACTGTTCGCTGAAGATGGACGCAATCGAGGTTACTACATGTAAGTTACACCTCAGTAAAGGAGTGAAAAGAAAAGTTGTGGATCAACTACAGTATGCGTGTGAAACCGAGGTCAGCAAGCTACCATCTGCTGTGCTCTCCGCTTATGTTGTACAGTTCACAAACTAAGAATGTTTTTACATTTTTAATTGGCTGGGAAATATCAAAAGAATAATGCTGTGTGGCCCATGAGTGCTCTATAAAGTTTATTCCAGTCTCCATGATAAAGCTATATCAGAAAGCAGTACCTTCTCCTTACCTATTGTCTGTGCCTCTTCTGTGCCCAGGTCAGGTTGAGTAGTTGCCACACCTACCAGATGCCCTGCAGAGCCTGACATAATCTACCTCTGGTCCCTTTGAGAAAATGTCATGAACCCATGATGCAAAACATGCACACTGCTAGGCTATGGCTTCCCCGTGATGGTTGTGCAGGATTTGGCTAAAGTTGATGTGGATGTGAATGTGCAAGTGAGGAGGGTGTTCTGGTTGGTGCAATCAAGGGTCAAAGGTCAAGGGTAAAGGGTTTTTGGGTGATCTGGGGCTGAAGTGGGGACAAGGACCCCCTCCCCACACCAGGCCCCTATTATGGCTACATTTAGATTTTTTATTCCACAGGTGATGGGGAGCCAAGACAAAATGTTAAAAATAAAGGTGATCTATAAAATGACATTTTAGAACATTTATTAGTGCTGTAACAGTCTGTCATTGGGACTGAAGTTGGTGACAGATTGAGGGCAAAGAGGTTAATTAATAGACTCTTCATATGGTTCATGCGGGAGGAACCACAGGTCTGGGTCGGGGCGGTGGCCCATGGAAAGGGTATAATGGAACAGCAGAGAAGAACATAAAGGATACACCCAACAAAGGAAAAATCATGGATCCCTGCCTCAAGCCTGGGGAAGATAGCAGAATTACTCAAAAATGCAATTCAGTATTTCATTATGCTATAATCGCTCTGCTACACAGGTGAATTCTGTGACTCCACTCAGGGAGATAAATCCATAAGTGATAGTTTGTTCTCATCCATTGGACCAGACCTTTCTCTGGAGGTGTCACTGGACAGTGCTTCTGTCTGGGAAATGTGCTGTCTTAGGAGCTGGAAGTTTCTCTTCCAGCAGAATCTCTCCTCTGCCATGAGCATTTTCCAACACAATAAGCAGCCTTTTCTGCCTTTCTGGTCTATGCTCCAGCCTTGACTGCCTCAGATGGTGGATGTGACCTATTTATCCTAACTTCCAATTGTTCTTAAGTAAAAAAAAAAGCAATAACAAATTATTATTGAACACCAAGCTTAATTATTTTGGGGCATTATCTAATTTATTTCATGACACTCTAAATACTGTCGGTAACCTTATTTTAGATTTAGGCTTAAAAAGATTAAGGAAACAGGGACCTATGAGACTAGGAGTTTGAATTGGGCTGTATGATCTAAACCTCTGCAGTCTCCTCATTCTTACCACACAGGTATGTTTACACTAAGTATCGTATGCTCAAATATCCCCGATGATCAAACTGGTGATTTAAGACTTAGATCAGAAGTATGATGTGGCAGGAGGGTGAGGATCATGGTGGGGGGAGAGACCGAGGCCCATGCCATTGTTAGCAAATATGTATGTCTTAGGGGGTATATTTAATGTGGCCAATCTTTTATTTAATTAAAAGAAACCATAAATGTGGATTTTTATGTGAAATTTTTCATTTAAAAATGTGCTCCATAGAGGGAAAAAAGAGAAGACAAAAAGGGAAAATCAATCTGCAGCATCTGTCCAAATGCACAAAGGAAAGTCATAGCATACAGTGTTATTGTGCATTGGTGTTAGGTGCTTAGAGATCTTGGTATGCAGTAAGCACTTAATTCAAGTGAGTAATTGCTGAGAGACTATATGGTGAGAACTGAAGATGGCCCTCCAGATTCTTCATACTGCATGGGTTCGGATTCCGTGGTCATTATTTCCCACCTGTGTAGCTCGGGGACATCTGTTACATTACCTGGGATATGGTATCTACTTCTTATTTCTTGTGAAGATTAGTTCATATATGTAGAGTATTTAGAACAGTAGCTGGAGGGGCATATGGGTGGCTTCGTTGGTAAAGTGCCTGCCTTCAGCTCAGGTCGTGATCCCAGGCCTCGGTGTGGGGCTCCCTTCTCAATGGGAGTCTGCTTCTCCCTCTCCCTCTGCCCCGCTTGTGTTCTCTCACTATCTCTCTTTCAAATAAATAAAAGAAAATCTTAAAAAAAAGAACAGTAGCTGGAATATAAATAATTAGAAATCTTAAATGCTTTCTTATTATTACTTTTTAAATTATTATTCATGAATATTCAACACACACACACACACACACACACACACACACACACACGTTTAGGTACTTCACCATGAAATCAATCCAGACTTTGGCTAACTCCTTTCAAAGAAGTGAAAGCATCTCCCCTCCCAGCCTGTTCTTCAGGAGGCCTCCCCTACCTGTCACCTGGACCAGCATGTCCTTGGAGGGATGCTCTCATCCACCCAATGGTCCAGCCTCTGCCCCATCTAAGATGTTCACTGCCATGACCGCCTCAGACTTTGTCAGTTCCTAGAACTGCTCCACATTTGATTATTAAATTCCGACTCTTATTCTCCCTACATTATTTTTGCTCTGTACATTGTTAACTCTTCTCTGATGTTCTTCTAGAGCCATCTGGCCTTTTCTTTCATCAGTTTCTTCCTTGACAGGCTCTAACTTCACCTACATTATTTCAGATATCATTACATTTCTGTTCCACATTCTATGCCATTGTCCATTTGTCTATATTCCAAGTGTGGGTAAGCCTCTTAGATAACTTGCCGGTTTGGATCCCTACTGTATTTTCAACACTTCGCTGAGTACCTTGCCCATAGTGGGACTCAAAGCTAATCATGCTAAGTGAATGGCATCTGTACTTGAACTCTTACACGCTGATTCAATAGACCCACATACTTTAGAAATTACATTTGGCATTTTGTAATCACATTAATCATAGAAATTATGATTGTTTTGCTACCATTTATTGATTTCCTTCCTTACATTTAAATTCTAGCACTCGTAATTTTCTCTATTTTCATGACAGACCTGCAAAGTAGATATTATTATCTGTTGTTTTTAAGAAAGAGATTCCACAAACTTAAATTCTGAGCCCAAAGTCCCACAGTTAACAAACACTGGTGCCAGGGTTGAAAAGTCTTCTGTGTTTCTTTAAAAGACCTGCCTTTTCTAAGATAGATTGCTTGCTCTACAAATCCAGCTACTTCCCTACACTTAAACTATCATTCAAAAATATTCTTGGAGGGGGGAAGAAAAACTACTTAAAGATTTAAGGAGAATGGAAAAGAGGATTTAAAGATTACTTATTTAGTCTGAAATTTTATTTTATCATTTTATTTATTTATTTTTTTTAAATATTTGTTTTTATTTATTTATTTTTTTTTAAATTTTTATTTATGATAGTCACAGAGAGAGAGAGAGAGGCAGAGACACAGGCAGAGGGAGAAGCAGGCTCCATGCACCGGGAGCCCGACGTGGGATTCGATCCCGGGTCTCCAGGATCGCGCCCTGGGCCAAAGGCAGGTGCCAAACCGCCGCGCCACCCAGGGATCCCTATCATTTTATTTTTTTAATCTGAAATTTTAATCTAGTTACTAGATACCGCATAACTGCCACCCAGTAAATGAGAAAAACAGGCACTTTGATATTTTATTAATAACAAACATCCGCACTCAATAGTACCTTCAGATAGAAGCTCTGTGGAGCAGCTGAGTCATCACGCCAGTCTTTAAGCCAAGGCTCAGCAGTGGGTGGGTGGGGCAGGAGCTGAACTCTGCCAAGAGGAAGGATTTCTAGGTAGAGAATAGGCAACTCTTAGGTTTCACTTTTTCAAACTTTATAAAGATCTACAACTGACAGAATTTTCTCTGGTCAAGGAAAACAATGAAAGAAAGAATGGACTTTGGCTGACAAGTGATAGCGGAGCAGGATGTGTTTTATAGGAGCTTCTGCAAGGAGCTTTTTATACGCAAATTTTATTTTTTCTGGTCTGAAAAAAATCAGTCTACAATTGGCACTTTGCCTTTCATGAGCCTTAATAGTAAACTCCTAATTATTTGTCGTGGTTGTGGGAGACTTACTTATAATGCCAACATTTCCTCAACACTATTTAAATTTTGTGTGTGAGATAATGAGCTGCCTCTTGTACATAATGCTCTAAGGTTTAATGGTTTACATGTTTCACATTTAATATGATGCTTCTAATGAATTGGTAAGGAAGACCAGACGGCATTTCTGTCACATTGTTGGGATGGGGTAACTATGTCCAGAAGTTTTGGTCTGACCTTGCAGGTAAATTGAAAATCAGCTGGAACACCAGGTTTCCTTCTGAATATAAATCAAATTACCTTCTTTATTTCATGGTGACCTTGACCAGGATTTCCACCAGCCCAAATAACCCATAGAAACATGAGTTCTCACTGGAAAATAGTGAGCAGCAGCTGATTGGAAAAACATGGCAAACCTCAATTTTCATTTGTCTCTTCAAAGATTGTCCACTAAGGTACACACAGAAATGACACAGGGTTGAGCGTAAAAGGGAGGTTGCTTTGTACTTGCATGTACATTTCTGATTATGTGCTTAAACAATAAAATGGCTAACCCAAAATAACCCATGTCATCACTGTCTCCCTCATTAGTGTGGAAAGGCAAATGATGAGCAAGTCATAGCCTCAGAGACCATCTTTTTTTCTTTAATACAAAAATAATGTGGACAGAAGAAGTAAAGTTTTCCAAGATATGTAGGAAATATGCAGCTTTTAGAAATAACAGGAAACTAAACTTAAACTGGAAAAAGAAACAGCACCAAGAAAGCTTAAAGATGCTTGTTGCACCTCCAAAGAAACAGCACCAAGAAAGCTTAAAGATGCTTGTTGCACCTCCCTGCCCCTGGGACCCTGCCAAACTCAAAGTTTCGGGGTCAGCAGGGTGTGGTCCTTCTGGTCTGTCCTACTGTGGAACTGTAAGCCTGGTGGTGAGGAGTGAGCCTTCTGGCAAGGAAACAAGGTACACAGTCAGGTGCAGCTCTTAGTTGAAGCTGTCACAGATTTTTCAGGACCAATTAATAAGAATGCAACTGTGCAACTTGTTAAACATCGTGCCTGGGCTGATGAAGTTTAGTTAGAATATGATGGTAATGGTGAGGAGGCTGTCCACAGGGGTCATGCTGGGATGGCTTCTCTTCCTCAGCCCTGCAGGCTCTTGCTTCCTAAGACCTAAAAGAGTGCCCTCTCCTGGTCCCTTCCTCCCCCCCCCCCCCCCCACAGTTCATATGTGGTCTAGCCATTGCCCACATTCTAGGTGGACTCAACTTCCTGAGGACAACACAACTTCTAGGATAGGGAGAAAGGGACTAGCTTTTTGAATAGAAAACAGGCTTAAAATACAGTAAGAATGCTTATGAATAAGACAATTGATCAACTGCAAATAATCAGAAGCTAGAATGGATGCAGGATTGAGGGGAGAGAACACACAGCAGAGCCGTATCGGAACTGTCTGGATTTGGATTCTGTAGCTGTGGGACTTTGGGGTAAGTTACTTTAATTCTTTGTCTCTGTTTTCTTGTCACAAAATGGAAGTAAACAATGTCATTAAAGTTATGGTGGATTAAATGATTTAACTCTCTCAAGTACTTAGCACAGAGAGAAAAATTAAGTACCTCGCAAGGAGGCACATAGTAAACACTCAGAGACTGTTGTTCTTACTGTGGTTTGTTAGGTGAAGACTTTTCTGCCAAAAAAAAGCATCAGAACAACTGCTGAACTCCCATCGTAAACCTCCAGGACTCTTTAGTTCTGGTGAAGGTTACATATTGTTAATCTCTCCAGCATAAACTGGAGGTAACCCGAGTTATCCACCATTAACATCTTTTTGTTTGCACTCAGTTTATTAGTTTTCAAATGAATCAGAAGCCAGGAGATTACTGCAGCCAAGAACTCCAGGAGATTTTTTTTTTTTCTCCTACAATCACTATAATTACTTTATCTCAAAAAGAACTTTATCTTTGCCACTCTAATGAGATACTCTGCCATGAAATAGCATTAAAGCTAAAAGGTTTCTGATGAGAAATGGGGCAATAAATAGAGTAAGATGTAAAATGCCTGGCGTGATGGATTTTATTTAAAATTGGTTTATAGATTAGGAACAATTTATGTGAGGAAATTTATTAAGAAATATTGTCTAAATGTATAATCATTCCTAAACTTAATATTTGTTACAGATTAATTGTTAGGAAGGAGTCTACTTGCTTCTCTTAGTATCAAAAGCTGTGCAATAAAGCCTTGGAATACATCTAAGCTTATTTAGGAATTATTTATTCAATTATTAGGCATTTCTGAGCTTATAGGGTTTAATGAAAGAGTCATTGCAAATTATTTTGTTATTTAAATATATGTATGTATATTATTTTTTAAAGCCCATTTTGGATGTCTAAAATGTGTAACCTGGCCCTGAAGTCTGTTTTTGATTTGTGTTACAATGCCAGGCCTAAAGAAGCGAGTTTTTGTAAGGATTTATCTCACAACAAGGATTTAGGATTGAGAGGGAGCAGAACACAAGTCTTGTTCCTTACAGATGCTGAGGCACCCTCGTGTTTACTTCTGTCCCTTTCCTGCCATTAGTTCTGCCCTGAGATTTCTCTTGACCATAGGGACTCTCCTCCCTCCATCTTTCTGAAGCCTACCTTCTTTGTGTTGTATTCTCTTTGGTCCTCCCTGCACACTCTAGCCCTCTCAGCCGCACACGAATGATGCCCTCACACTGATCAAGTGTCCCATGAAGAGTAACTGACAAAAGATTGAGAGATTAAAAGATTTTCCTCTTTTTCTGTTCTCCCAAACCAATACCTGGAAAAGAGCCAGGCTAAGGTAAAAATAAACAAATAATAATAATAAACCAAACCTCAAAGTATTACCATAAAGAATTTTAAGTTTTAATGATTTATTTTTTATTAAAAAATTATTTTTGATAGTATACAAATATATTGAACACTGTAAATTCTAAGTGTAAAATAATCTACTTAAATTGGGTTGATCCAAATCACTTTGAGAGATCAATGTCAGCTGATATAACAGACTTAAAATTGTAAGTGAATGCTACTAGTTTCATTCTCCTAAGATCTGTAGTAGTTTTGGAAAATCGATGCCTAGTATTCAAGCTTATAAATACTACTCATGGCCAACATTTGTCTCCACTGACTACTGATTAATTTCCTAACCTATGTTACTGATTTTACCAAATTTACTAATTTACCAAAAAAATTATAGGAAATAATATCGTTCTGGAACATTCTTTTGGAATTTTTATTTGTATTGTGATTACACTATTCATTTGATTATCTTAAACATTCAGTGATATATTTTCTTAGAAGACTTTAAGAAATACTCAGTTGATTGAAAGCTAAAGATCATAGGTGAATTCATCTTATGAAGTTTTTCTTCTTGAACATATTCGTGCATATATTCTTAGGAATATACACAAAACCATAACATTTCGTTTAAGAACTTTTGGATTATACTAATTTCTTTCTAATGTTTATTTTAGTTATTTTGTTTTTATCCCAGAGTTATTGTTTTCCCACCAGTTTCTCTATTAAATATTCATCAATTTCCCCCAGATTTCTTTTAACCAATTATAAAGTCTGCAGCGTCTTATATTGAATTGAACTGTTGTAATGGCTTTCAAAGGCATCTCCAGTCTGAGCTGAACAACTTTATATTCCTACAAGCATGTGAGATGTAAAATTTGTTCACACACCAGCTATTTCCCGCTGCAGCTGGAGGCCATTGAGGCAAATCGCCGGAAAGAGGACATTGAGCACACAGCACTCTGAGGGCAGGGGAGGGATCTGAAGAGCTAGGGAAACAAACCATAAGAGACTGTTAATGATAGAAAACAAACTTAATGATAGGGGTTGATGGACCAAGGTGACTGGGGGATGGGCTAGATGGCTGATGGGGATTAAGGAGGGCACTTGTGATGAGCACTGGAAGTATGATGAATCTCTAAATTCTACTCCTGAAGCCAGCATTGCACTGTATGTTAACTAACTGGAGTTTAACTATTTTTCCTTTTTTTTTTTTCTATTTTTCTTTTTAAATGAAGAGCTCTGAGCACGGAAGACCAAGCTACACATTTTACGAATAATGAAATAAATTATTATATTAGGTAAACTGGCTTTTTTGCTTATTTGGTAAATCAGTTTTGGTGAATTGATTTTCAGCTGACTTCCCTAGAAGCCCCTCCTACAAATGCCACAGAATTTACAGAAATAGGACACAGTAGTTTTATTTATTTGAAGAAAAAAACTTTCATAAAAGTTCTGGGTCTTCTTAATGGCTCTCAGTGACTCTTCCAGTGTTTCAGTTGGAGTTCTAGTGGGAAAAGAGCCATAGACAAGAGAAGAGGAGAGTGAAGGGAACAGAATGGCCTTTTGGACTTGGCCTGAGCCTCATGATTCAGAGAATGAGAGCAGAGAGTCGTTTTTTATCAGAGTCTGTGAGAACCTGGGCAAAAGTCAGAGCTAGGAACATTCCAAGCTATGGAGAAGCGAACCCAGCATCTCTTGGGGACCAGAGAGATCTTGGGCAAGACTGCCAGAGTAGCACACGGATATTCAGGGATTCAACTACATTTGATTTCGGATAAACAATGAATACTCTTGTAAGACAAGTATGTTCCAGATCCTGCATGGAACATAACTACATTACATATTTTTTTTATCTGAAATTCAAATTCTCATCTATACTTCATCTGAAAACACAAGTTCTGGGATCATGTCTTCCCTCTTTGCTGGGATATCCGTATAGCCAACACTTAATGCTGACACCAGGGAGGCCTTCAGTGGGCTTTTGATCAAGCTACATAGGTAAGCAGGAGCTGGAGCAGGAGTTAACAGCAAGACCAACAAACAGAACAGCTGGAGCTGACAGACTCAGCAGTGGTCCTGTGTGGGGAACAGTCACAGGCAGGGGTGGGAGAAGTCTAGAAATAACAGGATCCCTGAGGAATAATCCCAACATCCGTGTGTGAGAGTAATCAGGCAACAGCTATCTGAGCCACACTCATACTTTACTGGATGCAAGTGTTTGTTTCTGGAGGACTGCTGATAATTCTTAGTAAACCAAAGGGAACTTCTCATTAGAAATATAAACACACAAAAACAATAAATGTGTTTTTGTGGAATGGAAAAAGATTCATTTTTCCTATATTACATTAGTGTGAATATTTAATAGTTTCTAAACAAAAAAGTAGAATATAGTTATCTATTGAAATAAATAAAATGTCAAACACATATATAAAATTGTGTGTGAAATAAGTTGTGTTATATGTAAATGTAAATTTATTTATGAAATAAGTGAAATGTTCTCCAGCTGAGGTGTAGGCAACTTTAGCCATCTATTTACTATGGTCCATTATTTCAATCACAGAAATTCTTACTTTGAGAGCTTTGTCTTAGGCTTAATATTTCAGAACTACATTTTTGTTTGGTGATTTGTTATTAGCTGAAGTGATTTCAGTAAATTGAAGCCTGCATAAACGTTGGTCAGGGTTGGTAATTCACTGACATTTTAATCTGGCTAATAATTTGCATTTGGAATTTAGTGGAGAAAGTTTTTCACAGCTTCTTTATTTAGGGACTTTGTATTAGTAAATGACTTTTTTTTTCAATCATAGATTTACTTACACCTTTTTAAGAAAAAGAACGAGAAAAGAGAAAGTAATCTTACAAATGCATGTTCCCAGAGCAGATGAGTACTTACAGGCAGTTATCCTGCATCAAGCTATAAATTGTGTCTGACCATAGCTGCCAGGATACTCAGCCATGCTCCTGACCCATGATGATAGTGTGAAATTGCTCAAAGTGTGGGTAGGAAATTAAGTCATGCTATTCTATGATGTATGTGTATGTATTTTAAAGTGTGTTGAGTTCTTTATATCTATCTGTCTATCTCATCTATCATGAGGAATAAGTGTTATTAATAACTGTAATTCATTGAATGTTTATGAGACACCAAAATATAATCTCAGTACTTCACCAAAATATCTAACTTAACTTTTATATTTGAAGAATTCTCTTTTTAATTTTCATGTATGCACATTGTTATGTCAATGCCATTTTTTCTGTGAAAGATGGTAAAAATTTTCCAAAGTCTGTCAATCAGTAATGACAAGTCACCATTAATCTATTTAATTGGAAATTGATTGAGCTACTTAGCAGCTTTATTCCTTGTTCAAGATGTTACCTTTAAAAATGAGAGAAATATCTAATGGAACTGCATAGAATACTTTGGCAAAATCACAACCTAAATGTATTTATAAAACAGAAAGAAAATAAAGTCTTTCAAAGAAAGTTTTTCTTTATTTCATTTTAATTCGCAGTTAAATGTATCATATTTTAGAACTGCGTTTCTTTGTTTATTGAAACAAAATACTGTTCACCAGCAGTGATAGAATGAACATTCACCTAACAGAGGGCTTTATCCATAAAGATAGAAGTGTTATTTTAAGCACTGTTGGGGTTGTTTGTACTTTACCATGCACATGCACAGCACTGGGCTCATGGCATCAAGTCTATAGTAGGGTGGGATGATGGGAAACAGCCGTATGTCTCATTTATTTAGGAAAGGAAATACTAATAATAATTTTAGAAGCCTGTTTGCAGGCTTCTCATATCTCGTTGTTCAAAATTTGGACATATGGCCACCGTAATTATAAAGGATGCTTGCAAAGCAAGTGTTTTCCAAAAATGAACAGGATATCCATGATTGGCTTAGAACAATTGTATTTGTCCACTGATTTGGGTCCATTGCTCTTCCAATCAAAATCGGCATTCTATTAATAAGGAGAGAGAAGGAGACAGGCATTGGGTGGGCTGTGACTAATGGCTGCCATATTTGTAAAGGCACAGTTGCTGATAGACAACTTTCATGAACTCATCAGTTTCATTACTGAGTCTTATGTTGTGTATACAGTTATATATTTATATTGTATTATACAGTGTTATTATACTCTCTTTCATTATAGCTACAATCCCAGCGTAATTCAGTTTTGAACTTGTTTTTGTGTATGAAATGCCACTGTTGTTTCAACAGTTATTTTTATATATAAATGTAGTTCTTTGGTTGTCTACAAAATGAAACTTTGACAACATAGAAGCTTTATCAAGAATTGGGTAAAGAAAAAAAAGATATTTAGGCCAGTGGGTTAATTTATTTGTTCTTTGCTTAAGAAGTACATGGTCCAAAAACCTTCCTGGGAAAAGATAACTAGAATTTAGGAACCCTGTTTGAATCCATTGTAGATCCTTTGCCAATCCTTTATAAAGAACACATATATTACCTAGCACTAATAAAATGTAGGGGGGTGGGAGAGCCACATTGAATGACCCTGCTACAGAATTAGACAATACTCTACAGATCAGAACTGTGATATGTTTTTGCAGTCATTTTACAGAAGCATTGATACTAATGCACGCATGCCATCTTTCATCTGGCAATATCAGGCTACCTGCATAAATGCATCAGTGAAGCCAGATGAGAAATGGAGAGGTTAATTGACTTTACTTGGGTCCACTGTGGGAAAGGAGCCACACTGAGAGTTAAATCTGGGGACTTGAGTTTATATTCTCATTCAAAGCACCCACATTGAGATACATTCATTTTCTTACTAGGACTGAGGAAGTGTAGAGCCTTGCCTGCAGCTTTTTCCTGAAAAAAAAGTCAAATTTACTAGACTACATTTTCTAAAGTGGGAGTGGAAATTTGGATAAAAAGTGAAATGTGGATGTTTTCCTTTAGTGAAGAGGCAACAGGAGAATGCTGGTGTACTTGGAGCATAGGGAACTAAAGGGGAGCTCTTGTGAATTATGGCTGCTTCTAAGTGACTGGTCAGGTCCACTGGTTTGTTGGAGGGCATAATACTAACAAAGCTAGAAACCATGGCATGAGCCCTGCGGGGGCCACTTACCTTTCTGAGTCCCTACAATCACTTGTTAGTATGATTAAACTAGGAATTCTCCCAGCTAGTTTCAGAGAATTACATTTATGTCTAGTGTCATCATGACCCTGAATTTTATGTCTTTTATATCTTCAGTTGTGCACTGGGAATTTCATATTAATTTAGAAAGCCATACTCATTAACATACACTGACCTGCTGCCTAGGAAATGACCCATATTAAAATGATCAGATGTGGCATCATTTAAAGCTGAGCTGGTCGCATCATCTCAGGGACATATGAAACTTTCCCCACCATAATGTGTTAAAAATAAATGAAAAACCATGTTATTTCTCTTTCTTACTGAGTAAAATATCCTATTTAAAGTAGTGGAGGTCGAGGGTCAGTGAAAATAAATGTCATACAATCTGTAAGTTGTGTAATGCTTCTGTAAAGCCAAGATTTAGGCTTTGCATAAACAGATATAGGAAAGATGATTATATTTATATAGATCTATGTAGTTCTATATAGACATAGCTTCACAAAATAAATGGAATGTGACCAAAAAATGAAAGACTCCGCTACTTGGATACCCCTCTACTCTATTCAATTCTAGACTAAGTGCCTTGAGGCAAAGACTATGCCTTTTTTATCTTTGTGCTGTAGAACGGTGCTGAATGCAGTGGAGATTGTTAGACATGATTTGTGGAGTGAATGGATAACTGAACTGATGACATCATAGTTACTGTACGCCTTGGTCTACGCATAATCTTACAATAGGAATGGCCTTTATAGTTTTCCAGTCCAAATTTCCTCCCGATATAAAAAAGTGCTCTTATAATATATGCTCAGTGTTTGTTACCTGTCTTCTGCTCCAGGACTTTTGGTATGGAAGGAATCATTTCTTTACAAGTTAACTCTTGTTATTGTACAGAACTTTAATTGACAGAGAGTTATTTGCCCTGAAATGTGTCTTCACCCCTCACTTAGTGCTCTACTAACTCTTTGAAAATAGAACAGTATCCAAGGGATCTCCCATTAGGTGGCTCTTCACATGTTTAAAGTAGCTAAAACAATTTACTTCCCGAGTCTTTTCTGTCTTAAACTTGTGGCTTTCAAATGTAAGAAAGGCTAAAAGTATCACCTTGCCTCAAACAAATATATGTTTTCTGTGAATAGCTTCAGAGTCAGGAAAGTGTGGCAATTGTGTGAAAGAAACATCATTTCTAGATAAGGATGCGCTAGGAGACAGGGCCAGCAGATGACCATTCGCACTTGGATAAGGCTTTTGTGGACAGGCTAGGGTTGATCCAGAGCTTTCTTGAACAGAAGCCTGAATTGCAGAATGGTAAAAAGGGAAATTATAGCAGAGCCCAACATAACTGCATCCATCTAGTCTTCTAGATTTACCCAGTGGGGCTCAGACCCTGACTCACTGCCTCCCACTGACTCCAGAAGAGCAGTATCAGGCTCTCTGAGTTATTTCAGTGAAACTCTTCTTTCTTGATTTAAGATGAAGGGAGGTATTCCGTTGTGTTGGGATGTTGATATAATGCAGTTTTCAACAAAGAAATCATCTTCACAAATTTATCTCTACCCAATCTCTAAAGAACCCACTTTTGCACCCACATTATTGGTGAGAGATTTAAAAAAACCCATTGTGTGTTGGAGAGGGGGTAAGTGGAAACTGTACTTTCCACTGAGTTTTGCTGTTAGCTTAAGATTTCTCTGATGTAATAAAGTTTATCTTAAAAATTCTGTCACTGGGTTTTAAATTTATAAATCTGCATAAGGAATCAGCACCTCTCTTGGTTTATAATCTCTACTGTATCTGTGTCATAGTTAAAGCCTTTAATATAACATTCTCTTACCTAAATTGACTCTGTAGAGACTCTGTTTAAAAAAGCGTTTCCATTTCCATTGCCTTCATTCATATGGCAACTATGTAAACAGGGAAGGGTAGGCATCCTTTTGCTGTTTACACATGAGAAAACTGGGACATTCATAGAGAAAAAGAGAATCACCGAAGAAAGAGTATGAGGTGGGGCTCGAATTTGAACCCACATGGTCTGAAAACAGTCTAGAGATTTTCTTGTTCTACTACATTGCCTCCTCTCTTAGCAGAGAGCTAAATATCTTTAGTTGGTACATCATTATCTTTAACACTACTTGTTCCGTAGATTCCCTGAGGCATTTAAAATATTTTAAGTGTGCAGGATCCCTGTCAGCCTTTTCTTCTGAGACATCCTTATGTTTTCTTTGATTTATATTTTGGAGGCACCATCTTTGTTGAGGCCACAGATGCCACTGACATGTTCTTTGCTAGATGTCATGTTATAGATGTTCCAGCCATCTATTAAATTCCAGCTCATAGTATCAAGATAATAAGACCTGAAAATTAGCTGAAATGTGCGCTCTTGATAGCACAGAGCTGCTGTCATTTAGACTAAGCTGTTACTCACTAGTCTTTCCTGGAGAGAAAAAGATTTTTAAATCGCTTATAATGAAGGACACAATGAACACTGGAATTTGACACTTTTAACCTGAAATCTTGTCCTTCCTAGTGTTTTCTTAGGCAACATGAATGACTTCGGATAAGAACTTAAATTACCTTAGTTTAATTTGGAGCAGTATGTTCAGGGATGAATTTCTGTTTCTTTTATTTGGAAAACTGATTTGAGAGAGAAGAGAGGAGAGTAAGTTGGTGCAGATATTAGTTTATTTGATTCTGGTCTGTCATTTGCTGGAAAAACCAACACTGCACATTTACCTGTTACAACTTGAAATTTAGTGAATTTTTGTTTTCAAATGGCTGTGTATTATATTGAACTTGGAAAATTCCAATGAGTTTAGAAAAAAAAATCCATAAGATTGGAAAATGTGCTGTGGTATATAGTTTAGGTGAAGTATGTACTGAATAATACTACAAATCGAGGGAAATGCCCATCTAGAAGTTCAGAAAGATCAAGCCCAGTACAAATTTTTCAGAGCAATGTCAATTTTGCCTTATAAGATGGGGTTTTATTTAGGTTTGCCAGAACAGAAGACCAGGGTGGACAGTGGCATGATTTTGTTTCATTTCTTTAAGATTATACTTTTATGTATACGAGCTTTGAAATGTCTCATTTAGGAGACTGAAATTGGTACTATTAGAAAGTGAAGAAAATTGGTTTACTTTATGTTTCTCAAAGGCCTACAGACAGGTATTTCTCAATACTACCCATTTTACTCCAAACATGTGCATCGCTTAAATTTTAAAGCACATAGGAAATGTGCATCTTTAACTGCACTGGAGGATCAGAATGGAAGGAAAATCAGAGGGGGTCAAGCTCAAATAAGGAAATTTCATAAAGGCAATTGAGAGAAAGAGATAATGGTATGTGTGTGTTCATCACTTTATAGTACCTGATAAATATGGAGTATTCCTGTCATCACAGAATTCTGTTGGGCAGCACTAGCTCAGGGAATTCTGGGTGGATCAGTAAGATGCAGCTATTGGGATTTTTTCTTTTCTTTCTTTCTTTCTTTCTTTTTTTTTTTTTTTTTACAATTTAAGTGCATTTTCGTAAAACTTAGAAGAAAGAACAAAGAAAAAAGGAGGATTATGAGAAGGAGAATAATGGAGAAGAGGGAAGAGGAGAAGAGGCTAATGCAGTGGCTGTGTGGCTATTACTGACAGGAGATGGGGGTTGCAGGGGTGAGGGAAAGTCATACTAGAGGAATTTAAACCTTAGGAGGGTTTTATGATCAATGATCCCAAGGCCTAGAAATGAAATGAGATTTGCCTTGATCACAGCCAATAATGACACATGTACTGCTTGTATTGAGGTCACCTGCTTCTCAGTTGCTATTTTGTCACCACGTTGAGTTTCTCCAAATATGGACACTTCAAGTGAAAAAATTTGGAACCAGACATCTTTGATTTTTATCAGACAGCAAGGCTACAGTCTCTCCCACCCCATGCTAAGGCAAGAAAGGAGGTGAATTTCTTTCAGAGAGCAACCCACTTCACAGACAGCCATCTTTGGGGTTCAGGGACATCCCAGATGGTTCAGAGAGAACACTGCGTCAGAAGATTATCTGGCTGACCCAAGCTGAATCTGGGCCTATAAGGGTTAGGCATCCATAGGACTTCTGTCTCAGGTCACTGTTGGCTATAGACCGGATTCTGTGGCAGAAACCGCCCCAAAGTTATGCCTTTCTCCTTAGGATCTTGTTCCTTTTCCATCTCCTTATGTTTTCCCCATTTGGATACCAGCTACCTTCCTAGTGTATATAATTCCCAATGTGAGAAAATACCATCCCCCCACATTTAGAAGCCAAATGCAGTGCAGTGTTGCTGGGCAGGAAATATGATCTACCTGAGACCATATAGAAATATGATCTACCTGAGACCAATTTTGTCAATGAAACCCAAATGTACCCTAGTATTCACACATTTATAGAAATTATTTTAATAATATTTATTTTAATTTATATTAAATTTAATTTAATATAATTTTATTTATTTTAATAAAAATAAATTTTAATAATAATTTCTTCAAATCAGCAGAAAAGTGTCAATGGCAACTTGTTAGATATGTTATAAAGGTTGGCAGACAGGACTGAATAATAATGGGCTTTAGAAGTAGTTGAAAAATAGTTTTCACAGGACCTGACTTTGAATGTCTGAAATCAGCAGTTGTTCAATTGTCAATTAATTTTTAAGACACAAACAAAAACATTTTAAAATACCACTATTGAAGTTTCCATTAAGGAACAATTGCTGGGATTCACCAAGATCACAGTAGTAACATTATATGTGATCCCATAAAAGAAGTCCAAGAACTTTTCTGTTTTTAAGGCTCCTGGTAGCACCAAGAGACCAGTCGCATGAGGGAAGCCACAGTAGCAGAGTAGTGGGGGCCCTCCATAGACAGATTCTGTATAGTTTCCTTTTTTAAAAAATATTTTATTTGTTTATTTGTGAGAGACACAGAGAGAGGCAAAGACATAGGCAGAGGGAGAAGCATGCTCCCCATTGGGAGCCTGATGCAGGACTTAATCCCAGGACCCCAGGATTATGACCTGAGCCAAAGGCAGATGCTCAACCACTGAGTCATCCAGCTGCCTCTCCTCACAGCTTCCTTGAGAAGGGAATGCTGGGATTCTTATACCTCACATGTCAAGAGGCCAGTGGGCAACATTGGAAATCTTATTGAGCCATTACTTCTTACCATCTTTGGAGGGTAGTGACCTCACTGGGCAGATGAGATTAAGAGTAGTGGAGTGAGTGGTTCTGGAGCAAAAGAAAGAGGGTATCTGTCACATGTACACACTCCACAAACTATTGATCTAATTAAACAGCGATTCAGAATCTCAACAAAAACAAAGAGGCTCCCTAGAGTTGTTGCAGGGATTTTGCTTTGGCCCATCATTTTCCTAAGGGGATATGCAGCTGTTGTGTACCTTCCACTCTGTCAGAGCCTGCCAGATTTGAGGAAATAGCCAAAATCTTACTGGGTGGATGGAAGGGCTGGTGAAGCTGGACAGGAGAAGCATCTCGGCAGTAGCTGGGAACAAGAAAGGCATATTACAGAAGCTTAGAGAGGGCTGCAGAGAAGGGCAGAGAGGAGAAAGGAATAGAGTGGTAGCATAAATGTCGTTTTGTAACAGAAACTATGAAGGTGGCAGAGGTGGTTTGGGAAACCAGGTTGATCCCATTCATTAAAACAGGCAACACTGAGAAATCAATAGGTCCAGGGTAAAATATCATTGAGTATGGTTTTTGGATACTTGTGTTTCAGCTGCCTTTCAAACCCCCAGGTGGAGATGCAAAGTAAGCAGTTGGCTATTCAGATCTGGTGTGTTCTCTGGCCTGTGGCCCAGAGTGTACTCTTATAAGCCTTAAATATACGTTTTAGTGAGAAAAAGAAAGTCCTTTGATAGCACTTGTAGATTCTTGCTAGAATACCAGGGTGAACCATGGCAGCTGGCTGAAGGGTAATAACCTGCCATCCCATCTTTCCAACTCAAGTGTTACATTTGGCTCATGCTTGGGTGCCGGTAGGCCCTCTTCACTTATGAGGAGGTCTTTCCCAGGTGACCCTTCATTTTCTCTTGCAAGTAGACTTCTACCAAATTGACCCCTCCAGTCCTCTAGACAGCCTCCGTTGGCATGATTGAAACCACAGCAGGTGCTGCTTATCCTCAGGCTGAGACCTCCTGCTACATGTAAGATAACGTTTCAGTTCTATTGCATAAGTTTATGTTGGGCACCTCTCATCCAGTTTATTCCCATTCTAACTGTATATGCAAGAGGAATCATGATGTGATGTTAAACATAATATTTGAACTTCAAGCAATGTCCATATTTAATAGCTGCAGTTTAGCGTATTTACAGCCACCAGATAGACTACTGGTATACCACAAGCACAGCAAATAACAACACTGACCATTGTGCTTCTCCAGGGTGGAGACAAGTGGAAGCAGAGTAAATGTGTAAAGCTAATTTATTTTGTCTGTAATTCCTTCTTCCCATACATGTTATTTGTGAGATTTGGGGAAACAAGGTAAGGCAGGAACTCAGATTGCTAATATTCTACATAGGCATATTCCCAGATTAATGTCTCAGTAATATCTGATACATTGCCAGACTGAGAATTTATTTTCTGTTTTTGTTAGTAGTGTAACCAAATACCTCTCCCTAGATGTGTGACCCTTGGCAAGACCTCTGTGTTGAGCCTCTTTCTCACCTTTAAAATGAAAGCCCTTAGCTGCATTATTTTAGCACCTCTCCTGTGTCTAAAACTCAGTGTGCCTGCGCCTCTCTTCTGGGAGGGAATAGTTGGAAGTTGCTAAATAATGTTGAGATAAGCACTAAAATGTACATACGGCAGTTTTCTCAGGACCTGATACTTACTGACTGATCAGTGATTCTTATTTCATCCCTTCCTCTTCTCATGTTTCTATCCATACTAGGAGTATGTTGCCGCTCAGGTGTACCAGATTGGATTCCATGGTTCATTCACAACACTGTCAACATCGTTCTAAGCTTGACCTTCTATTTAATTGTCCATCTAGTTCCTTCTTTTTCCATATATATATGGAAACCTATTCTGTGTAAAAACATATTGTCTATGGTAAAGCCTTTGCATGATTCAGAGGTGATGTGACTGCTATACTCACCCAGCTCACCTGGAGATGTCACTCCATTCACTAGGAAGCATCCACTTAATAGGATTTATGAGAATTATTCCTTAGTTTCAGCATCAGAGATATCAAAAAGAAAGCAACCTGTTTTTGTGTTTTATGTGGCTAATCTCATATTCCCCTCCGCTATGCTCACTTGAAGACTCAGAAACAAAAGAGCACCCTGCCTTGAGCACACACATAAAACTTGGTGACCTGACCTGAGCTAGGAACATCACCACCAGCTCTTCTCAGAAATTACCCTCCCCTGTGTCCCTTGGTTAGCTCCCCATCCCCCAGATATCTTCACTTAGGTGTATTGTTATAAGCTATTTTATATCCTTTATTGAATCTAACAGGGTGCAAATAAATAAAGAAGCTTCCAGATGGTTGAAGGGATTCATTTATTAAAAGTTATATTTTCATCTGAGAACTAGGCCTATAAAGTCTAAACTAGAATTAATTTACTTTCAATTTACTAGTTACCTGTTGTCCACATTGCTCTCTACCTCCCCTGCTTTTTTTTTTTTTTTAATTTTTTATTTATTTATGATAGTCAGAGAGAGAGAGAGAGGCAGAGACACAGGCGGAGGGAGAAGCAGGCTCCATGCACCGGGAGCCCGATGTGGGATTCGATCCCGGGTCTCCAGGATCGCGCCCTGGGCCAAAGGCAGGCGCCAAACCGCTGCGCCACCCAGGGATCCCTACCTCCCCTGCTTTTAAGACCAACTTGCACTTTGTATGAACTACATAAGATGTGAGATGAATTAATGAATTGACTTATTGCAATATGGGAGAGGAAGGGCATCTAGCATCCTTAGTTGCTTAATCCACTTGCTTTTGTACCCCATAAAGCTAACATAAAATTATTTAGGCTACTAATATGTTGATTGAGTTCAGAGTCCGGTGTGATTCAGTTGGTTAAGTGTCCAACTCTTGATTTTTGACTAAAGTCACGATCTCAAGGTCATAAGATCAAGCCCCCCATGCATCAGGCTGATTAGAGCCTGCTTAAGAGTCTCCTCCTCCCTCTCCCTCTGCTTCTCCTCTCCTGCTCTCTGTCTCTCTTACTCTTTCTCTCTCTCAAAAAAAAAAAAAAAAAAAAAGTTGGTTGAGTTCATTTCCTGCTCTGAGTTTTTGAAAACTAGTTGATTAGAATAAATTAAGAAGATCACATACCATTCAATCAATATGGGGAACAGGAAAAGAAGAAGAAGAAGAAAGACAGAACAGCCATTTGGGACTTTCAGATTATTACAGTACACACAGCTTTGTTCTCAGGCTTCTTTTGGGCCTGACCATTCTATTTGATGAGATTCCAACAAAGTCCATGCTATAAGTGACTATATGTTTATAGTTTTCAAGACTTCTGATAGCTTTCAACAAAGTGAAAATATTTATTTGGGGAAAACATGCTGATCATAGTAACAATCCTTTTCTCCTTGTCACTTTCTCAGTGTAGCTCCAAATTCACAGAGAATCACAATAAAGAAAAATCACTTCAAATATGCCTTTGCAATGAATTTCACATGTACCACAAAGGCTTCCAGCTGTGGCATCCAATATACATTTCTAGGAAATAGGCTTTGCTAAACACACACACACACACACACACACACACACACACAGAGCAATGATATAACAAAGAGAACTATCTCTTTACAAAAATTATCCTGCCAAAACAAAGGGTGAAGAGAAAAAATAAATGCAAATCCCTCTGTCCCACTAGTTTGGGATTTATCTATTTACTAGTTTGACATCGTTTACAGTGTTCAAGAACTCTGAAGGAGAATGAACTCTTCCCTTCACACACACATCAAATTAGTAAATTGAGTCAATGGCCACCCTAGAGATGAACCAGATGGGCAAATAATGATAGCCTTTGGCATATGATACTTACCTTGGTTGCTATTTATGTACAGTACGAGGCATAAATCTTCAGCGTACAGCTCAGTGATGTTTTTACTTATACACTTGTATAATTCCCACTTAGATACAGTTTTAGACATTTTCCAGAGCGTTCCATCCAACCCCCTCCTACTAAATTACCCACACCCCCTAAGATACACTCTTCTGATTCCTATCACCAAAATTGGTTTTATCTGATAAGAATACTTTGTGATATGACAGAGGTGTTGCCACACTAGACAGAGCATGTTGGGTGTTGGGGCTGAGCAGTCCACTGGAGGGGATGACCCTTAGCTTGGAGTCCAAGGAAATGCAGCAGCTGCAGATCAGGAAAGCTACCAGCCCAAACTATGGTGTCCAGAACCTAGTGGAGACCTGGGAGACATGTCATGGCACAGGTACACATGGTGGGTGGGTTGGGGGGCTCCTGAGGCAGATGTGGCATAGTTTCAGGTAATATAGATGAAAAATCCATTGGTCTGATTAAGAAGTCTGGCCAGCTGAGAAATAGGTTCAGATAGACAATATACGGCATCTAGTCAGGCACCACTGAACTCCAGGCCCAATTTTCAAAATGCACTTAAGACAAAACAGGAAGAGGGGCACCTGGGTGGCTCAGTCGGTTTAGTATCTGACTCTTGGTTTCAGCTCAGGTCATGATATCAGGGTCATGAGGTCAATCCTTGCATTGGGCACCGCCTCAGTGGGGAGTCTGCTTGGGATTCTCTCTCTCTCCCTTTGCACTTCTCCACCTCACTATCTCATTCTTTCAAGTTAAATATTAAAAAAAAAAAAGACCAAAGAAGAAGAGATTATGCATTTTCATGAAGCCAAACACCCAGATAAAATGTTCTTCAGTCAGATGCTGAGGCTCTAACCCCAATAGGTATAAAAAGCCTGAATGATTACTCATCTCTGATGTCATAAAACTGATTACTGAAGGATCATGTAGGTCCTTTTGAACATAAAGTCATTTCTGTATGCAATACATGGGCAGAACATGACTCTGTTCTCTTCATTATAAATGGTCAGTGCAGTCTTTAGAAGAGTAGGTTGATCGCAGAGCTTGAGGGATATTAGGTACCCCCAATTTCAAGGGAGGGCACTCACTTGTGCCTTTTCAGGCCCCAAGAATCATCAGCCAAAGCTGGAGACTGACCAGAAAATTAGCCTCGCAGATCCAGGGCTCCTCCAAGTCAGGTGTAAGATTGCTGAGCAAGTTCAGACTCACAGAGGGAATTATTTTAAGGGATAGGCCTGTTGTAATCTTTTGCACAAAATCAGCCATGCCAGGGAGACTCATCTGCTCAAATTGGTTTATCAGAAATAGAATTATTTTTATGAAATTCCTCTCTGTGATGAGGGTTTGAGAATTCACAATTAAAATTTTTCAGATGACCTTCAAGGAGAATTCAGTTATGTGTTCTTTCCTGGCACCTATATGTAGTTACTCTATTTCTAAGAGTCATCCCAACCAGTAGCCTCACAGACTTTCTGATCTTCTTGTTAGAGAGATGCAGAGCCCATCTGTGTTAGAGAATGCCTTCTTAGCCTAGAGAGGGAAAATATGATCTCCAAATAGAATCATAATGGCATTTCTTCCTGGTGTTTAATGGCATTCCAGAGCTTGGCAGGCATGCCACCTAGTGTTCTCATTCAAGAGGCCCCGTCACATTCAAAGAGAAATGAAGGACACCCATGGCACCAAGCGACCCTGACAGTGGCTTCGGGCCTGTGGAGCTGCCTGGTTCAGAGGGACGCCGCTGCTGCTTGATCTATGGCACTTTATTTGGGTTTTTTGTTGTTGTTGTTGTTTTTAATTTGGCAGCTGCCACGGAGATTCAAATGTCCCTGCACAAAGCGCTCGCCTTTAATTTGTTTTCTTCATTAAACCTACAGCCAAACTCCGTCTTTGTTGTATTCATAGAGTACTTGGAAAGCACAAAGAGAATGTAACTTGCTTTCAGTTTTTGCTTAATTACATCAAAGTTCTTTTAAATGATGGCCATTAGGTGATTTTTCTTGTTCTTTGACTAGCAGCTAATGGAAGCAGTAAGTTATTTTGAAGGTATATTTTTAAATGAGAAAGAAAGGTATAGTCACACCACTGCCTTTTAATAATGAAAGTAGCTTTATAGTTTTCACTGTATAAATAATGCATTCTCATTACATAGCACTTGAACGGCAGGGAAAGTATGAGGCAGACAACACTGATATAGCCATCACTAACGTTTGAGGGATCATCCTTGCTGGTATCTTTGAGATGAATCCATACAGACATAGATTGTTTTTTATATTTGTTTTTCTCGCTTAACAATAATTTATCACAGTGCTCTCAAAGTTAATTTTTATGGCTCTATGTTTTTATTTTGTATGGTTGCATAATATTCTATGTTATGGTATAATGGGTTTTACTGAAATGTCTCCCTGTTAATCTTGTGTATTGTATACCTTTCATTTCACAATGATATACCTTTCATTTCTAGGTTGTGTATATGTGGGTGACTACAAGCAAGGATCCAGTTAATAGGGATTGTGTGTGTGTACATGTACTTGCGTATGTGTCTCTGTGTTTGATACATATCCTTATTCTTATATCCTTAAGTTCTGATATTTTTATAGGGTTGATTCTAAAACAATAGATTTCTGAGTTTGAAAGACATGTATTTTTAATTTTAATAAATATTATAAGATTGTGTTTTTATAAGAAAGCTGTAACAATTCACAATTGTTGTCAATATTTCAGAGTATCCTTTCTTCTCAAAAAATTATTTATATTCTTAGTCTGATAAGCCTAAATGAAATATTCTTATAATTTATTTTCATTTTATCCATTTATTAAGCATTTTAATATGCTCCCCTGTATCATATTAAATAAGTTTTTATAACTCACATTGTAAATCAAATATATGTATATTTACATACATATAAACCAAATGTGTGTGTGTGTGTATATATATATATAGCATGTAAATCTGTCCAACTGATAATAGCTTTGTATCCACTATACAAAATGCATGTACATTTTCTTATCTCTTGGTTTCTATTGTCTGTTGTTTTTATTTATGATATTCTTTGTCAAACTCAAACATTTTTCATGTAGTCACATATTTCTATATATTTTTTCTTTTAAAATCATTTTAAAAAATTAAGTAGCTATTTATTTGAGATGGTGGCAGAGGGAGAGGAAAAAAATCTCAAACAGACTCCCAGCTGAGTGCTCGCGGGCTTGATCTCATGACCCTGAGATCATGACCTGAGCCAAAACCAAGAGTCAGGCACTCAACTGAATGTACCACGTAGGGGCCCCTTCTATGTATATATTTTTTCAATTTTGGTTTTAAAGTTATCCTCGACCTGTAGGTTTTATGTGCATCTTCTATGTTCTTCTTTAAAACCTTTTAGTAGGTGTGGTTTTCTTCTTGCATGCAGTGTGCAAAGAAGCCCAAATTTATTTATTTTGGAAAGATGGACCTCTATGATATTACCATTTGTTACATAATTATTTTCCCCAATGTATTGAAATATTACCTTGCTCACAATGGAGTCCCATATTTAATAAGCTTGATTTATAGGCTCTTATTTGTTAGCACCCATAAAAATGCATGGCCTTGCATACGATTTTGACCACAGTGATTTCATAGTATCTTTTAGTTTATGAAAAGACAAATCTAACTTTGACCAATGCATCTTTCTCATAATTTTTATATGCTCTTCTTGGACATTTATTCTTTAGCTTGAACTTTAATATGATTTACCCATTTCCAATGCCTCCAAAATAATAGCTGGTCCCTCCATTGGAGACGTTTTCAGTGTCTAAAGGCTTCATCATTCATTAGAGGCTCTCTTTTCTCTAGTAGGTCCTCTGCTCATATCAGAGTTGGATATTCAACTGAAAGGTAATTGTGGCAAGATGTGTTCCAGGAAGACCCTTCCTACAACTAATTACAAAATACTATAACTCTTATAACCTGCCTCTAAAATTAAAGATCCAACAGATACTTCTCAAAAAAGGGTGAATGGCAGAGAGCATGCACAGCTTGACTTTGGAACAGCCTGTCAGGAAAAACTCATGGAGATAGCGCAACACAGCTCTTTAGTGATACTGGATGTCAGACCTCAGCCCTTGGAGGTCATGACTAGAAATGTGTCATTTCTTTCCCTGGTGTAAACTAGAGCTGGGGGTCCAGGCTTACTGTTTTAGCACTGTGGCACAGATTAGTGGCCTACTACCCTGACCCCACCTTTGCTTTCTACCCCAACTGAAGACCTCACACACTAGACATACAGTTGCCATGGCTCTCTGCAGATTGTGGGTTACCTATGTCCTGAACGATCCATGCAGGAAATCTAGCCTTATTGATCCTTTTGTGTATACCTTCGAGAAAGTACTTTCTACGATCACAGAATAGAAGATTGATGCTTTTTAGTTTGATTTTATCTCTGATAGCCAAGGCATTGTCTTACAATAGCTACAGTACAATCATGTAACTATATCTTATATTCATTTGATACATTTCATAAAGCACCTGCTGTGTGCCAGGCACTGGGATAACAGATAACAACAAAAAAAGACAAAAAAAAATACCTGCTCTTGTAGCTTTTAAATTATTGTGTAAGGAATATAGAAAATAAACCAAAAGATACATAATACATACCTGTAATAAGTGGTTTGAGGAAATGCTGAGAAAGATATAGGCAAAGAGAATAATGGAAGTTCTATCTTAGGGTAGAAAACATTGGTTACAAGCTATGCTTTGGAGATAGTCATTTGGGTTTATTGAAGGACTTGCTATATAATAGAAAGAAAAGCATTATGCTAAAGATGAATAGTTTATTATATATTTGATAATTTATTTTTGTGTGACTGAGTAAATAGTTATGTTATTTACAAGGATTAGGAAAACTGGAAAATGTGTGTGTGTGTGTGTGTGTGTGTGTGTGTGTGTAGGGAATTGAAACTTCAATGACATTTACTTTTAAGAAGCCGATAGATTTTCAGTTGGCTGATACATACAATATAAATTGAGATAAATTTCAGTTCATTAACATGTATATGGTTTTCAGTCAGGTGCCTCTGTAAGATATTAAACAGGAATAATGGTTAAATGATTTCTGTTTGGGACATTGATCATTTGTCTGGTATCCACAACTCCCTTTTGGGAATGCTCTGGTTTATGTATCCTTAAGAAGCCCTGGTCATTTCCCATTGTGGAATCTGGTGGGCTGGATTCTTCTTCTCTCAGTTCTGGCATATCCAGGAACAGGCATGAACCTGGGATTCTATTGTCTGAACCTTACTCCTGGAACTTGAATCTTGAGTGACACAACCACATGGGGATGATTGACAGTTTTTGCCTCTACAGTGGCTCTGGTAAGGGTAGCAACATCTTTCAGAAGCATGACCTTTGCTTTGGTTCTTAACTTCCTAGTCTTCTGTGTTCCCTCCTCTCCAGCCTCTCAGGGATTCTGTGGGGTTTCAATCTTTTCAATTCATTTTTATGCTGCAAGTAGCAGGCAAATTGCTTTTCCAGCAATTCAATTATTCAATTATTTATTGAATAAAAAATTATTCAATTTTTTACATAAATAAGTTTATAATTTTGAAAACATAGATAAAACCTTTTAAGGTGTCTTAAATAACTGGTAGACAATTGACAATTGTGGTGTATGTTGAGTGTACAATAAATTGTTAGCAAGTGGAGAATGTGTGTGTTCAATGTAGACAGTGATGGAAGTACCATGAGATAACATAATATCCATGAGGCACCTGGGTACTTGGATATATGTCAGACAAAATATATGAAGCACTAAATGTTCAGATGCACCAAATAGACTATTTAATAGTTAGGAAGTCTAAATTAGATCACCTATTGGTGATGTCCATCCTGGACCCATGTTTCCTCCGCCCACAAAAACATAGGATATATGGTTGTTCATCAGGCTAATTAGTGATTAGCTAATTAACCTTGTTCCAGTTTATCTCAGATAGAGCAAGTGTGTGTCATTGGTCCAGGGCACCTTCTGCCTGTGGATCCCTTTTACAAATGTCACCTTTGCTCCTTATAACCATGCCATCACAGGATAGGGCCATGTGGCTGAGAGAGGGAGACAGGACATATGGACATCACATACTCCAGGATTCAAACTGTATGGTCTTCCTGTCTTGCTTACATCCTGTCCTAAGTGTATTTGATCTTATTATCTCTTTTCAGTTTCTTCTCAAGCTATGTTTTAAATTGATTTTTAAAACCATTGTTTGAAGCATTTTAATTTGATCTGAGAGCCTTTCTGCTCTGTGACTTCTGGGATAGCTTGCCTGGTGGTGGACTTGGAGGCTAACATTGCACCAAGAGGTTTTCCTACCTGATGTGCAAGATGGCCAGAGTTTATGTCTGGTCATCATATCTGTAATTCTGGATTAGTATATTCCTGGGTTAAAAAATAATTGAGTTTGAAATCAGCTTCCTATGAAGTCTCTCTTGTCTCTTCAGGAAAGAGCTTAGACTCTTGCAGGGTGGAAAAATATGCCTCAAGAGGTCATGTAATTTCTGAATTATCAAAAAAAAAAACACCTCTCAGCACCTCTCCAACCATATCACAATTTGGTTCTGTACCTGAGATCATTTAAAATATTAGTCAAGTGATTAGCCTTTAATTTAGTTTCAAGTGCCTGCAGTTGGTATGTCTGAACTTGGAAGAACACAATGACTTCCTGTTTGGAAGTTCATTTGTAAAACATGACAGATTGGATAAGGACATGTTTCATATGAATGGGACGAGTTGTGTGTGCAATGAACAAAATCAAAGAATAAGGAAATGAACTCCTGCCTCGAAGTGAAAAATTAGAACACACTATGAACAAGAATATAGAGTTGATTAGAAGTCTGATTAGAAGCCAGAACTGATAGTGATCTAGACAAATGATGACATAAAGCCCACTAGCCTGAGAAGTCTGATACATTTAAAATACCA
Source organism: Vulpes lagopus (assembly GCF_018345385.1). Classification (NCBI taxonomy): domain Eukaryota; kingdom Metazoa; phylum Chordata; class Mammalia; order Carnivora; family Canidae; genus Vulpes; species Vulpes lagopus. The sequence goes on along the minus strand of NC_054825.1, from coordinate 107,843,790 downwards.
TGTGTTTTATTTTATAGGAAAAGCTAGTTTTTAACTCCAGAGTTAAAGTACATAGAAAGAGGAAAGTGCGGATTAAGTGAAATTGAACACTGAATCTATTGTTCTTAAAAACAAATTCCCATTTGTGTGTACATTCAAACCCAATGGTAAGGTGCTCGTGGACGTATCAATTTGTGTGAGTATATGGGAAAACAGGGCTTTGCAATTCACCTGACTCTTGTTTCATATGTGTGGATAAATGTCATTTTCTGTGTGCTGATGGGAAGAGATCAGAGCAACTCTGCATCAGTAAATATGAAGATCAGATTTTCCATATGTGAACATATTCCTTAAAAAAATAACATTACTTTGTCCAGCCTATCACCTTTCTCAGGCATATTTTAAATCATACAGCTTTGGTATTTCTACCTATAAACTGCATGCAAAAGCACTTAACAGGAAGATATAATTTATCTGTTCAGTGATTGCTCCTTATATCTCTCATTGTCCTCTCCCTCTAGAACATTTACTCTTCATTAGAAGGATTATGACTAGGGCAGGATATATGGTGATCCTTGAAAACTGATACACAAAAATCTATAAACATGGTTTATTTCCATGTATCCAGGATAGTGGACTCCATCTCACAGGTTGATAATGATGATTAAAATAGCTAATGCTGATAAGAATAACTAGCATTTATTGAGCATTTACCTTGGCCAAGCAACCCATTATTTCATGTATTCCTCATAACAACCTTTAAAGTTCCATTTTATAGAGGAAGAGACTAGCATCCCCAGAGTCACAGCTAGCCAGAGGCTGAACCTGACTGTGAACTCAACAGTTTGCCCTCAGAGGGCTTATCTCCTCTTCCCTCCTTTTTTCCCCTCTTGATCAGTGCAAGATGAAGAGGATGGAGGAGATGAAAACATCCAATTTTACCTTACCGAGTAACGATGGAAGAGTGTTGTAGGAGAGACTCTTCTCAAGTATCAAAACAATTTAGTTAGATTTCCTTTTTAATAAAAAGAAATCATCACGTGTCAAATACCTACCTCAAAATGTCAAGCACCCTCTACACATGACCCACTGATGTCAAAGGTCAACCCCAGGAAAGATTTTATTAGTCTTTATGGAGTTGTCACTTTAAATCTTTACTATTAAGAGTGGTGAGGTATCCAGCATTAACCATTGTAGCAAAATTAGTTGGTCTTATTTAATCTGCTAGATGTTGTGGTCTGGATTTAGAGCTTGATGGGAATGTAGACTGCACAGTGATAGGGCTCGGGACAAGGGAGTTCTAAATTGGGGCTAGTGCTTGTGCACAGGCTGATGGATTTCTATCCTAAAACCCTGGGAGCTAGAAGGCTTGAAATTAACAAGAGGCAGGCCTTGACAACATGATGCAGAAAGAGGTCCACTGTCCAGTTGTGATCATGGGAGAGAGTATCAAGTACCAGGCAGTTTTGAAGGAGGAGGTATGAACAGTAGCCCAATCCTCAACCAAATCAATGACTGGGTGTCTGCAGGTCCAGGTCCTACATTTGCTCCTAATCATTTTCTGATGTGCTCTGCTCAGTCCTTGGAGTGGTTGAGTTTGCATTCCCCCGATGCTCCCTCCCCCTTACTCTTTGAACGTGACAGTTGTACTAGGGATCCACACCCTGGCCAAGCCCTATATTCTGCACTTAAATGCCTCTGACTACATTTCATGAGGATACAGCCTCCAGCACCCATCTGCTGGTTTGTGGCCCACTTTATTTTTGTTCTTTCAATATTTCTGCTTTCGAGTACAGACATGGATTAATTTCCAAGTATAGAAACTTGTCACTTTTGGAAAGTAGCGTCCATGATTAGCAGAAACTAGACCAAAGGACCAAGGCATTCAGATGGATAATTATAAGAGCTACATCTGTCCTGGGCACTGTTCTCTATATTAACTTATTTACTTCACACCACATGCTGGAGGAACAAAGAGTAAATAACTTTCTTAGAGTTGATCTGCTCCAAAGAACCACGATCCAAAGCCATTCAAGCTGTGTCCTGAGTCCAGGCCCTGGACCCATCTGGCTATACTAGATGAGGAGCAGGATTCAGGAGGATGATTGGCAGGCCATTCAGAGTATGCATTCAAATGCAGAGAATTTATTTACAGTTAAGGTAGCTTTAGCCACTGGGGGTTCTGGGAAAATTATAAAGTACAAGATGTTTTCCTAGTCTCTTGATCTGCTTCAGCTCCTATCTCTCAGTCACTTGGGGACCATTCTTGTCCTCTAGCTGACTGGCCCCCCAGGTAGCACCTTGCTTATATCCATCAGGTAGTTATTCAGAGCCAGGCAGCTTAGTGACTAAGAAGATAGATTTTGAAAGCCAGACTGCTGTGTTTAACACTCAGGTCTGTTACTTACCATGTGACTTTGGGTAAGCTTCTAAACCTCTGTGCGCTTCCATGCCCTCATCTACATGATAGGGATGATAAGAGTACCTATCTATGAGGTAGGCTTCTTGGACTTGCCATAAGAATTAAGAATACTGCTGGAACACTGATTAACACAAAGAGCTATGTAGTGTCAAGCCAGCATCATCACTACCATCATCATCATCACCAGTAGTAATGATTTAACAAATACTAAAAAAAATTTTTTAACAATAATAATAAAAAACCAAATACTTATTGGACATTTGCATTTCAGACCCCAAAATATCATTGTAGGGCCATTATTATGAGGAAAACAAACGTAAAACAAATAAGCACGCAGATAGGTAAAATGAGCAAACGTTGTGTAAAGTGGGAATAACAGAGTTATGAGTTGTGATAGTGAGGGAAACATCAAGTTGGGATGGAGAATAATTGGATGGGGGACATTAAAGATAGGGTCTCTGGAAAGCTCACATAATGTCATGTGGGTGGAGGGCAGGGAAACAGTGAAAAGGTGCTGCTCTCTTCTTGAACACCAGACACTGTCCCAGCACCGCATACCCACATTTTCTTCCAACTCCTTCAACCTTTACTCTGGATAAAATTATTTTCCCTGTGTTGAGGGTAAGAAGTCTCAAGTACATAAGGGCACTTGCCCAGGGCCATTCTATCAGCTAAACAGTAAGGAAAGCAAGATTTCAACCAGTCAGGCAGGCACAAGCCTCTACATTCACACTCTTAAATCTTACAGTATATTGTAGCTCTAGTCAAGAATCACTAGTCTAGGTTGCTTGAGCAGTGACATTTTTCACAATGGACTTTTGTCTCCTGGGGCATTTGCTCTGAAAATTGTGGTAGGGTTGATAAATCTTTGCCTGTTTCTTCCATCCTCCTCCTCCCAGATTCTTCACACCCCTACTTGCTCTTCCTCCCTCATCCAGGGTGTACACTGTTGTCCTAACCTACTCCTTGGAGGTATTCCCACTGGAATGCATGGTGCCATCAATTCTCAGCTGTGACCCGACAAGAAAGGGGTGATCATATCTACTCAGACCTACTGTCTATATGCTCTGTGGTCTTGGAGGAACCATCCTCAATACATCTTTGAACCCTCCAGTCTCCAGTCTCTAGCACAGGATCTTTTGTAGTAGATGTTCAATAATTTATTAATTGAGTAAATGAATTAATAATGTTATTCTTTATGTATGTCCTTAGTATGACTTTTTAAAAAATTTTTTAACCTTCCCTACTAATCATACTGAATATGAACTTGTGCTAAATTTTAATCTACATTGAATCTATATCAATTATTCAGGTTTTTGTATTTTAAGACACTCTGAAGCCCGGGTGCCATTTGCATTTTCCCCCCTTCTCTGTGGCCCTGAGCTGAAGACATGTGATGAACACAGAAGTAGTGCCACTAAAATAATTTCCAATTTTAGTCGTGACCAGCATCTAAAAAAGCCTCCCAGTGACCATGGAGGTAGAGGCCAAGCTAATTTGTCATCAGTTCTGGTAGTCTTGCCTTACAAAAACCTATTATCTAATATTTCAGGGCTGTGAAACCTGCTTTACTTTAGTATCTTCCAAGAATGCAGCAGGTTTTATTGATGAAAAAGAAGTGTCTTTCCAAAGCATGAGTTAGTATGATTTTCTGCCTGCCTTTATTGTCTTTTTGTTTTTGTTTTTGTTTTTGTTGCTGTTTTTGCACAGCGATAATGCTCATATTAAAGTGGAAAGGAGCACGTCTGATGCAGGAGAAAAGAAACAGAAGAAAGCCGCTGCTCAAGTGCACTTATTGCTTTTTAATTAGTGCCGATGGGAAGACGCTTCTCCGTGGCGGCACCATTTATATGTGGGATCTCAGAACATTGATGTGTGGATTGCTCTCACATTTCCTACAGTCTTCTCCCCCATAACAGATACAAACGAATAACTAATGGAAGAGTTAGGAAACAGAATCCTTCATCCCTCTTTTGCAATCGCCTCAGAAGGACATGGAGACTGTGAGCACGAGAGGTGAGCGCAGAAACAAAACCCGTGATAGATTCATGGTAGCTGCGGTTGCGGAAAGCCTGGGGAGCTGCTTTCCTGTACAGCGGAAGATGAAGGCTCACGCAGAAATGTGTGGTGGGGAATTTCACTTTGTAATGAGGTAGGCAGTCATGCGATAAAATCATTTTCCTTCTCGAGGACATTCTGTTGCATAGTTGCTTTCTCCCCCATCATGTTTAACGGCTCTCTGGTGTCAGAATGCCACCCCCTCCCCCCCAGTTTATGGCTCTTGCCTCCTAGATGCAAGATATTGTAGCAAAGGTGAAGCTGCTGGAACCTTTTACCTAATGTAAAATGGAAGATCAAAAGGAACAGTTAGAATTTCCACAGAACCTCCATATTTGTGGAAGTGAATCCGGATGTAACAACTGAACCACTGAAATCGGTGTATGTTTGAAGGCCTAATGCCTAGGAACAATTTTAGTCTAGAGAGGAGATTTAAAATTGAAATTAACCCAACCCCTCCTCCAGAATATCACTGTGTATCTTTAATCCATGTGTCCATGGTGTAATGAAACAGAAGAAAATCAGAGAATGTACATTTGCAGTATGTGCCTGAGGATTTCGGGGAATCTTTTTAATGTAAAGAAATGATAAACTTAAAAAAATACTAATATGTGCCTCTAAAAATTTAAAAAAATTTTTTTTAAGATTTTATTTTATTTATTCATGAGAGATACAGAGAGAGAGAGAGAGAGGCAGAGACACAGGCAGAGGGAGGAGCAGGCTCCAAGCAGGAGCCTGATGTGGGACTCGATCCCCGGTCTCCAGGATCACTCCCTGGGCTAAAGGCAGGCAATAAACCGCTGAGCCACCCAGGGATCCCCACTTAAAATGTTTTTGAGCTCATTGTATGAAGTCCTAATAACTTGAGCTTATTGATAAAATGAAACTTAATTTGACTTTTCCAATGATTTATAGTGACAAGATCTTGAAACAAAATGAGAATTGGGAAATCAATTGGTCTAACTGTTTCAGTAAGCAGATAAAGAAATTGAGGCATAAAAAGGGGGAAAAAGGCAAAATTAGGCTTCGGTCTTAGCTCTCTGGCTGTGAATCCATTGCTCTTTCTCATCTGTAAATTTAATTTTATACACTATGGAATCTGGGCAAATCAGGTTTTACTAAAATCTCTATTATTGGGGCAACAAAATGGAAAGAAGATTTCTTAAAAAATTATTTCTATTCATCCAGTTATTCATTTGTTCATTTCTTTATTATTATTATATGGGTGGAAGTTAGGAATATTTATTATTAGCTTCAAAATCAGGAAGCCTTTGGGAGGGAATATATATGAATACCAAAGTTCAAAATTTATAAAATCTTACTTTTAACCATCTAAAATATCTTTTTGTCAAACTTAAACCACCAGCTACAGTGGTTTTATAAATTCATCAGAGAAACAAATTATGAAAAATATAGTATTTCAAGTATTCTGAGAGTCATGAAGGGATGAATAAGCCATCTTGTGCCTTCAGCCTCTCATTCATTGTCCAAATATAGTCAGTTTCCTGGGGGTCTCACTCTCAGTTTCAAAAGCAAGACCGTTAAGAGGAAGACACCCTGGGGGTGCCTAGGTGGTTCAGTGGGTGAAGCATCCTATTCCTGGTTTCAACTCAGATCCTGATCTCAGGGTCATGAGATTGAGCTCCCCATTGGGCTCCTTACCTAGCACAGAGTCTGCTTGAGATTCTTTCTCTCCCTCTCCTCTCCGTTGCCCCCTCCCCTCTGTGCTCATATGCTCTATCTAAAATAAGTAAATAAGTCTTTTAAAAAGTAAAAAAGCAATCAAAAATAAAGGGAAGACCCTCTGTTGGAAGAATGCTTATCTTTGTGCAGGATTGTGAGAGAATCTCAAACTCCTCAAGGAACAAGTCAAAAACAACAAAGAGGAATAAATGAGAATAACAACAAGAAAAGCCCACTAAAAATCCAACCAAATAAAATAACAAAAACAAAACAAGGAAAGATAGCAGTTTTTCCAAACTTAATCTTGTTCGGAAGGAGCCCTATCTTCCTTTATTTTTTTTTTTGAGCCCTATCTTCCTAATACTTGGGTGCTCTCTCCCCTCATGCCCCTTGCTATCACAAAAGGATATGGAATAAGGACTCTGAATGGTAAGAAAAGAGTCTTCCAAGAAAATAGAAATGCATACCTGAATAGTGGGTTTAAATCAGCTTTTTAATTTGGTTTTGTTTGGGTGCCATTTTGTATAGTATATTCCCAGGTACACATATACTTTTGCTGGTAGTTTACAGTTCTTTCTTATATGAGCTGGTACATGGACTTCTGCTCTTCACTGCATTGTAGATTCTGACCACAAACCTCCATCCCTTCCACTACTTTTCAGTGTACAATGAGTGTACAAAGATTCATATCATCTACAATAACAAGAACAGCAATAATATAATATCTAGAGAGATGAAGTGATAATGTTCATATTAGTTGTTAGTCTCTTGGATCTTTGAAATATCACTTCTATTGACATACTTCTGCTATTTTTCCATCATTCATTTTGTTCACTAAATGGCTGCTTTGATCTTTTTTCAGATTACCTGGATGAAGTACCTGGTTTACCTTGCAAATGTCACAATTCCCTTTTGAATTTTAAATCATGGACAGGTTCTATACATAATGCAGTGAAAATTACAAGTACATTTTAGATAGCCCATATGAACTCCAAATTTAGTCCTTCTAGTCTACCTCTAGGCAGGGCAACAGGAAGAAGAAAAAAATTGAAAATTACAGGCTCTTAGATTTCATAGAAATCCTCTACTTTAAGTGTATCTAATCATTGTCTGAGCCTATACCTGTGATAAAGCTTTATTATGTGCTGCTAGGCAGACATAATAGTTTATATAGCCATTTTTCAAGTAAGAATACATGGTTTCACAGAGATAGAAGAGAAATTTATCTTGCAAGGATATGCAACTTTATTCTGTTAGTTCTATTGAAATATTTTATTCTCTGATTGATATTATAATTTTACTTCTACTTCCTATAATGGTCCTTGAATTTCACTAATAGCAAGAGCAGATTGCCCCAACCTTCAAGCAATTTTGTCTTCAAAGACATCCTTTCATTTTTCTGCACATCTCAACAAATGTCGAAAGAATAAAATTTTTATTTAATGATTCTTCTTCTATCTGAAATGAAGAACTATTATTAATGTTCTTGCTTTAAATATATTCTGTACCTCATGCAGATATTCATAGCAAGATCATGAGAATTAAATAAGGTAATGAGGAGAACCAACAAGAAACCTCATTGATGATTGCCTCATTAAGAACCTGGCCAAACTCGAAGTCTTTGTAGATCTCGTTCTTTTGGCAGTACTACATGACTTCCTTTCCCTGCATTTGCACAAACACGGATTAAATCCCTGTCACCTCTTTGGAACAGTGGATTCCATACATCTCATAGTACTATGTGAAGTATTTCATCTTATTTCCCTAATTTTACTTGTTTTCAGGGAAAAATGCCTTCTTAGCTTTGTATTTAAGATTTGGTAAATAAGGCACAACTCGCTTGATCCAGAATGCTGATTATTTTGTGGAAATTAATTTCTTCCCTCTATCCAGGGCTGATCCCCCCTCCCAATTTAATGACCTGTTTCTTTTTATGCTCATTTAACTACAATCAAGGGCTCTAAGGGAGTAGGAAGTAGTCATAGCTTCAGGTTCAGTTTGGCCCTTACTCTATCTCCTAATTTCTAGGGACTCAGCTCAGGAACCAGGACTTTCATCAACAGTGCCAAGAGTTGAGTGGATGGAAACCACAAATTCTGCAAATAAGTCAGTGATGTTAGGACCTCATTTATCAGACCTTTTTTATTCGAGCTCTTGGAGACATAGCCATCATATGCCAATCATTAGATCAATGAATATACGAGACCCTGTTCTTTAAGCATTAAATAGACTCTTCTAGCATCATATTAGGTTGGCTGCTTGCACATGATGCAGTATAGAACTGTATCAGTGGGGTCTTTGATCCTATTCCCCATTGTGTTACTTCTTTCACCATGAAAAGAGTTCTTTGAATCCATGCAATGGCATGTGTGATCCCATTTTGGTAAATCAGGTACTCCATATGCTCTTGAGTAGTGGTGCTGGCAGAAGCATTGTAGACAAAGGAAGCAAGGCCATATCTGAAGTGTGTGAATAATTCTGGTAAGGACAGATCACCTACTCTTCCTGAGTAGAGGTTTGTATGTAATCTGCAACCCATATAGTGAAGCCCAGGGCCTGGCTGTCCGCAAAGCATCCCTTTTGGCTCTGATATGAGCTTTTTTCAATGCTGTCACATAGACCTTTCCACTTTCACAACACATCTTCATTTGGCCATGAGAGTTGTGGTAGAAGCAGGTATCCTAAGGGGATGTGCCTACATGGCATGGGGCAGGAAATGTATTTGACACAGTCACTTAGCAGAAGTTCAGATTCATATTGTGGCTAAAACATCTTAACCTACATGATCTACCTTGTCTTCTTCTCTGATCCCACCAGAGATTCCACTGGAAGTTATTTTTCTTATGGGATGGATTTGGTCAGTGTTGCTTACTTCTCTACCCCCAGTAGACCCATAGTAGGTGCTGGAAATATATGTGAATAAATAAGGTTTACACCAAGTATTCCTTTGCTCAGTGTGTTCCAGCTACCACTGGCCTTCTTTCTGTTCCCCAACTTAGAATCTCATTTCCTCTTCCAGGGTTTATGCATAAGCAGCTCCTACGTGATATGCTCTCCTTCAGACCACTGAGCAGAGGGCACTTTTCATCAGTTTGTTAGCAACTTCAGTGTCATTCATTTACTCAGAAAGATTTTCTTTGTTACCTATTTTAAATCATCTCCTTCAGTGACTTCCTAACACATTTTTATACTTTATACTTGGGTATCATTTATCATTAGCTATAATTACCTTGTTAAATTACTGAGATTATCTGTTTCCTCCTACTAGAACATAAAGTCCACGATGGCAGAGTTTGTATCCTATTACAGCTATATCCTTTGCACCTTGACACTGACAATAATACAAGGTACTCAACAGATATTTTATTGAGAGGTTGAAGAGCCCTATTAACTTAACTCATAAAGAATGATACTTCTTGTTAGGGGATTTAGCCTTTCTTTGAACAGCCATTCTGCTTTTGTCCCAACTGGTTATTCCTTACCAGATATTTGGCCGTCCTATTGAAAATGATGCACTGTGCTATAATCTCCAGGTCTTTCTGTAGAACCTTTTAATAAATAAGAATAATATGAACACTAACCCATTCTTTCACACAGTGGCTAATGATATTGAAAGAGTTGTGCATTTTGGTCAATAACATCTCAATTTTTCCCTCCATCTTTTCAACTCTCTCGGGTGATTGCCTTTCTGCCCTAAATGATGGATGGGCATTCAGCATAGTTGCTGGTCTATTAGGAAGATCTTAGTATTGACCACTTGTGAAGAAGCATTTCCAACTTTCCCATTGTATAGTTCAGAGTAGGGAATGATTAATCTTCTTCTGTAAACACTGAGAAGGAATTCACTTAGGTTCTCCGCCATGCTTCCTTATTCCAGAGAGAACCATTACCCCACAGTCATCATGGTCTCTCTTGCTCTCTTCTTCCATTTTATTATCTTTAAACCATTTTTTTTTCCTTTAAATCTTGAAGCCTCCTTTAAGAAACTCTGCAGTGTGTAAGGAGCTGGGGTTTCTAGGTTATATTTAGCAATTCACACTGTGAGCGTCCCCCTTCACACTTGGTCTAGTTTTCCATGCTTAGAAAGCTGCAGTAACCTTTTTGCTTCTGCAAGTTAGACAAGCAGATTGCTTCTCTTGCTTATCCTTATCCACAGGATTTTCTATTCTTTTCTATGAAATATATGTAGGTTTCTTTGGGGTCATTACATCATTTTTTTCCTTCAGTTTATTGTTCTTAATCTATATCTGCATGTTGTCATAATAGCTTTTAAAAATATGAATAATTTTGTAAGAGATTTACTGGGTGTCTATATCCCTGTTTTAGCAGTTTCACTTATACGTAAGCCTCTTTCTTTGCTGGATTTACCATTAGTATCAATCTTTAAAATGTACTTTCTTTTTTAACTGATATTAGTGAAGCTATTGAGATATAGAGGTGTGCTCTCTGATGATTTAGGTTTCACGTGCTGTCAGTGCAGTTACAGCCAGTTGTTGCCATGTTCAGCAGTGTTTGGTCTTCAGCTGCATGCACGCCAGGTTTCAAGTACTGTTGCCTCCTCTAAGACTCTAGATCTTATTTACTTGGTAATCTATGGTAAAGTAGATATCAAATGAAAGGAACTACCTAATTTATTAATGTGATTCTGGAAAGTAGCATACAGTTTTACTAGGTACCATCATACAAAACAAAAACAATCTTTTGAAGAGAGAGGTAACATTAACACCTACCTTCCCACACAAATTTGTTCTGGGTATGGTTCCAGCAAAAGATGACTATTCCCTATGAATTCTAGACTACTTGGTTAACATAGAAATGGCATGTATTGTTAATGTGGATCCCGGTATATTACAGGGGTAAGTTAGACATTAGGAAGCCCTATTTTAGTAGATTTCTAAGAAACTAAACAGCGGTAGATATTCAGTGATGCAATGATAATGATATAAATCTTTTTCCTTTACTTAAAAAACTACATATATTAAAATACTCTAAGGGAAGTGGAAATATGATCAATCCCTACCTGCCCTATGAGGTCTGTTTGGGGGCTTTAATGACTCAGTTATGCAAACCTAAACCTGATACTTATTCCTAAGAGGTAGGGGTGACTGTGATAACATGGCTAAAGTGACCAGATCTTTGTTCAGGATAGACATTCCTATTGTTAGTTACATTCTGTCTTATTGTAGTATGGTGAAGGTAGACTGACTAACACAATATTAATTGCAGTCAAATTGGATAGAAAGACAAGGTTATGAGGCAGATGGGGAACTGAACAACTAGAATCCGAGTATCAGAACTCTGAAGTGAAAATTATTGGTATAGCGATGTAAAGTAATATGCCCCCAATATGCTTTCAGGAAAGCAAGGATATTCCTTATCCTTTAGAAAAAAAAAAAAGGAAATGGGACTGGATATGAAACAGAAGAGAGTATGGGAAGCTGTGCTATGGAGGGAACAAAAGGGAGGAGAGCAAGGAGATTTTTCTTTGATGGGTAGTTTACAACAGAATGAAACTTGACCCTTAGTACCATAGATCAATGGTTCATGAACTTTGAAGGTTTTTTTTTTTTAAGTTATATTTTGAAGATCTTTAAACATACAAAAAAATCAAAGGACTTGTACAGTGAATATCCATATATACTCCAACTGAATTCTGCAATTAACATTTTTACTGTATCTGTGTTAACTAAATATTCATGTATCCGTGTGTATCCACTTTAAGAATCCATCTTAATTTTGGTGCCTTTTTTATGGGGGTTAGAGACATGGGTACACTTTCTCTCTAAATACTTCATCATGGACACCATCATGTAAAGCTTAATAATTGTTTATAATTATACTTTTTAAGGTATATTTTATGTACCTTAAAATGTCATGAGTATTGGCAAAGGCACACACCTAGATAGGCCAAACCTAGATCAAGCTGTGGAACGTTAACCATCTTTCCAGGGTGCCACCATGCCCCATCACAGTTAATCCCATACTTATTCCTGAGAGGTAGGGGTGACTGTGATAACATGGCTAAAGTGACCAGATATCTTTGTTCAGGATAGACATTCCTATTGTTAGTTACATTCTGTCTTATTTTGGTATGGTGAAGGTAGACCAACTAAAACAATATTAATTGCAGTCAACTGCAACTCTTTTGGTTTTGTACTTACCATAGATTGTGTTTCCTGTTCCAGAACTTCATATAGAAAGTCATATACTCTATACTCTTCACTGTAAGTCTTCTTTCACTCAGAATTGCATTTTAGGTTTATCTTTTTCATCATGTCTCAGTAGTTTAATTCCTTTTTGTTGCTTGGTAGAATTCCATTCTCCTAAAGATGGTTACCTGAACTCTGATGTTTGACCATCATGAATAAAGCTGCTTTAAACATTTATTAAAACCATGATTTTTGGACAGATGTTATTTCTCTTGATTAAATACTTAGCAGTGGAATTGCTGGTCCAAAGAGTAGTTGTGTTTCAGTTTTATAGCAAAGGCCAGTTGTTTTCCCAGAGAGGCTATACCCATGGACACTCCCATCAAACAGAATATGGGAGTTCCAGTTGCTCTGTAGTCTCTAGTCTTGACATTAATTCTGGTGGGTTGCAGCGGTAGCTCATTTGGATTTCTCCCATGACTGACAATTTCATGCCCTTTTCACATATTTATTGGTGATTCATACTTTTTTTCTTTTGTGATGCCTCTGTACTTATGTATTGCTCACTTTTAAATTAGATTCATTAGGATAGGGATCCCTGGGTGGTGCAGCGGTTTAGCGCCTACCTTTGGCCCAGGGCGTGATCCTGGAGACCCGGGATCAAATCCCACGTCGGGCTCCTGGTGCATGGAGCCTGCTTCTCCCTCTGCCTGTGTCTCTGCCTCTCTCTCCCTCATTGTGTGCCTATCATAAATTTAAAAAAAAATTTAAAAAAAATCATGCGTTTATAAAAAAAAAAAAGAAGAAAAAAAAAATAAAAAAAAATAAATAAAAAAATAAAAAAAAAGATTCATTAGGATATTAATTTGAGTCTTCTCTCTCTTCTTTTTAATAAGGTTGGCTAATGGTTTATCTATCTTATTAATTCTTTCAAAGAACCAACTCCTGGTTCTGTTGATCTGTTCCACAGTTCTTTTGGTCTCGATATCATTGAGTTCTGCTCGAATTTTAATTAACTCTCTTCTTCTGCTGGGGGTGGGGTCTATTTGTTGCTTTTTCTCTAGTTCCTTTATGTGTAAGGTGAGCTTTTGAATTTGAGATCTTTCCAGTTTTTGAATGTATGCTTGTATTGCGATGTATTTCCCCCTCAGGACTGCTTTTGCTGCATCCCAAAGATTTTGAACGGTTGTATCTTCATTTTCATTAGTTTCCATGAATCTTTTTAATTCTTCCTTAATTTCCTGGTTGACCTTTTCATCTTTTAGCAGGATGGTCCTTAACCTCCACGTGTTTGTGGTCCTTCCATATTTCTTGTTGTGATTAAGTTCTAATTTCAAGGCATTATGGTCTGAGAATATACAGGGGACTATCCCGATCTTTTGGTATCGGTTCAGACCCGATTTGTGACCCAGTATATGGTCTATTCTGGAGAAAGTTCCATGTGCACTTGAGAAGAATGTGTATTCAGTTGAGTTTGGATGTAAAGTTCTGTAGATATCTGTGAAATCCATCTGGTCCAGTGTATCATTTAAAGCTCTCGTTTCTTTGGAGATGTTGTGCTTAGAAGACCTATCCAGGGTAGAAAGAGCTAGATTGAAGTCACCAAGTATAAGTGTATTATTATCAAGGTATTTCTTGAGTTTGGTTATTAATTGGTTTAAATATTTGGCAGCTCCCACATTCGGGGCATATATATTGAGTAGTGTTAAGTCCTCTTGTTGGATAGATCCTTTGAGTATGAGATAGTGTCCCTCTTCCTCTCTCACTATAGTCTTCGGGGTAAATTTTAATTTATCTGATATAAGGATGGCAACCCCTGCTTTCTTTTGAGGACCATTTGAATGGTAAATGGTTCTCCAACCTTTTATTTTCAGGTTGTAGGTGTCCTTCTGTCTAAAATGAGTCTCTTGTAGACAGCAAATAGATGGGTCCTGCTTTTTTATCCAGTCTGAAACCCTGCGCCTTTTGATGGGGTCATTAAGCCCGTTCACATTCAGAGTTACTATTGATAGATATGAGTTTAGTGTCATCATATCTATTCAGTCCTTGTTTTTGTGGATTGTTCCACTGAACTTCTTCTTAAAGGGGAATTTTAAGAGTCCCCCTTAAAATTTCTTGCAGAGCTGGTTTGGAGGTTACATATTCTTTCAGTTCCTGCCTGTCTTGGAAGCTCTTTATCTCTCCTTCCATTTTGAATGAAAGCCTTGCTGGGTAAAGTATTCTTGGTTGCATGTTCTTTTCATTTAGGACCCTGAATATATCCTGCCAGCCCTTTCTGGCCTGCCAGGTCTCTGTGGAGAGGTCTGCTGTTACCCTAATATTCCTCCCCATAAAAGTCAGGGACTTTTTTTCTCTTGCTGCTTTAAGGATCTTCTCCTTATCTTTGGAATTTGCAAGCTTCACTATTAAATGTCGAGGTGTTGAACGGTTTTTGTTGATTTTAGGGGGGGATCTCTCTATTTCCTGGATCTGAATGCCTGTTTCCCTTCCCAGATTCGGAAAGTTTTCAGCTAGGATTTGTTCAAATACATATTCTGGCCCTCTGTCCCTTTCCGCGCCCTCGGGAACCCCAATTAAACGTAGGTTTTTCTTCCTCAGGCTATCATTTATTTCCCTTAATCTATCCTCATGGTCTTTTAATTGCCTGTCTCTTTTTTCCTCAGTTTCCCTCTTTGCCATCAACTTGTCTTCTATGTCACTCACTCGTTCTTCCACCTCGTCAAGCCTCGTCGTTAGGACTTCTAGCTTGGATTGCATCTCATTTAATTGATTTTTAATTTCTGCCTGATTGGATCTAAATTCTGCAGTCATGAAGTCTCTTGAGTCCTTTATGGTTTTTTCTAGAGCCACCAGTAGCTGTAAAATAGTGCTTCTGAATTGGCTTTCTGACATTGAATTGTAATCCATATTTTGTAACTCTGTGGGAGAGTGGGCTGTTTCTGATTCTTTTTTTTGAGGGGTTTTCCTTCTAGTCATTTTGCTCAGTGCAGAGTGGCCAAAAACAAGTTGTATTGGGAAAAGGAGAAAAAGAGAGAGAAGGAAAGAAAAGAGAAAAAGAAAAAAGAGAAAGAAGAAAAAAATAGGGGAAAAAGAGAAGAAAAAGAAAGAAAAAGAAAGAAAGGAGAAAAAAGAAAAAAGGGGGGGTGGGGGAAGCAATCAGAAATCAAGAAGAAAGAGAGAAAAAAAAAAGCACAAAACAAAACAAAACAAAACAAAAACAAAAACAAAAACAAAAAAACAAAAAACAAAAAAAACCACGGGGGAGTATCTTCCGATTCTGTGTAGTTTAAGTCCCTTGATTTCCCTTGGAACTGGTCCGTCTCGCTGGTCTTCTGGGGGAGGGGCCTGCTGTGCTGATTCTCAGGTGTTGGCACTTGGGGGAGCTGCTCTGCCCCTGCCTGGTGCAGGGCTCGGTGGGGGTTGTTCACCCCGTGAGGCCCCGGGAGGAAGCCACAGTGGCGGGGGCAGCTCTGGGACCCTGGATCCAGCCCCTGCAGTAGCTCCGGGGCTCTCCTTCTGCAGGGCCTGGGGGCTCCGGGGCGGGGCCGCTGATCTGCTCAGTTCCAGGCAGGAGCGTCCTTGCTGTCCTGGGCCCTCCCGGCCTCTGCCTGTCCCGGGGGAGGCCGGATCCTGGGCTGTGTCCCGGCGCCCTGTGCTCCGGGGCCTGCGCTGTTGGATTTGCGCTCCCGGCGGTGCAGCCCCCTCCGCGGAGCCGCCGCCCGAGCCTCTCCGAGCTGTTCCCGGAGCCGCGCAGCCCCCTCCGCGCGGAGCTTCTTCCTCTGCGCGAGCCGCCGCCGCTGAGCTGTTCCCGGAGCCGCGCAGCCCCCTCCGCGGAGCCGCCGCCCGAGCCCCTCCGAGCTGTTCCCGGAGCCGCGCAGCCCCCTCCGCGCGGAGCTTCTTCCTCCGCCCGAGCCGCCGCCCGCCGCCGCTGAGCTGTTCCCGGAGCCCCGCAGCCCCCTCCGCGGAGCCGCCGCCCGAGCCCCTCCGAGCTGCTCCGGGCCCCGCCGAGCGCTGCAGCCCTTAGGGAGCTCGGCGCACTCTCCGGGGCGCAGTTCCTCTGTTACTGTCCCAGGGAGCCCGAGGACATCCCCGCCTTTCTGGGGATCCTGCTCCAATTCCCGGGGAGCCCCTTTCCGCGGGGAAGGTCGGTGCAGCTCCTGCTCCTCCGGGCCGGGGCTCTCCTGTCCTGGGGACACTCGCCCCGGCCTCAGCCCGGCTCCTCGCGGGGCCCCTCCCCCTCGGAGGCCTTTTGTGTCTTTATTTCTTTTTCCCCGTCTTCCTACCTTGATAGAAGCGCGAACTCTTCTCACTGTAGCGTTCCAGCTGGTCTCTCTTTAAATCTCAGGCCGAATTCGTAGGTTTTCAGGATGATTGGATGGTTTTCTAGGTAATTTGCTGAGGACAGGTGACCTGGAGACCCTACTCCTCGGCCATCTTGCCCCTCCCCCTCTCATTAGGATAGCATATATATCTTTCTGGAATCTTTGGTATATATATTAGATGCGAGTACTTTGTCAGATAATATGTTTTTTGTCTATTTTCTGACAGTGTGTAGGTTGTTAATCATTTCCTTAATATCATCTTTTGATTATCAGATGTTTTAAATTTTAAATTTATTACACTTTTATCATTATTGCTAGAACCTGTCAAAGAAGCATTTGCATAATTTCAAGTCATGAAATATTTTCCTGTGTTTTCTTCCAGAAGCTTTATAGATATGGCCTTTATATTTAGATTTAAGATCCAGTTCATATTAATTTTATCATGCTGATAGGTATGGATATCTATATGTATATGCAGTTGTCCACTTATGCTTTGGTTGAATTTGGTACCTTCATCAAAACTCAGTAGCCCATGTATGCATGGGTGTATTTCTGGACTGTAGATCACAATAATTGTGTTTTTTTAGAGAGACACATTGTAGAGCTATCATTAGTAATAGCTGACCACTTTGTGTTTGACATTGTACCTTCAATAGATTTTCCAGGATCTTTGACATAAGATCTGCAATTACCAGAGTAGTTGTATATTGCATAGAAAATATTTAGTTTCTAATATAATGTGTGAAAATTAATGTTACTATTTTTGTAGAACTACCTCTCCAATGTCTTAGTAAACTTGATAGAAGACTTCAGAGGTCACATAGGCCTTCACATCATTATGTAACTCATAGGCCTTTCTGCTCTACTTCATTGCAATAAACATTTCAATAGAAATACAATTTCTAAATTCCAAATGGTGACATTCTTAAAGATTTCTTTTTGTTGTATAATACAGTTCCAGAGTAACACATAATTTAGGGCATTCTCATGCCTAACATTCTCACTCTCCATATAAAAAGAACAAAGATTGGCCACTCAAAAATTTTCTTTGATTAATACTAATTAGCAAGTTCCATCTGGCCATTGTAAAATAATGAGGATTACATTTCTGCTTGATTTGACCTAGCATTTCAGCAGCTCATATTCCATATTATAGCAAATGTGTCATCCATTTCTACTTGGGCAAACTTCCTCAACCTCACCTAACTTATTCATCTTTAAATACCCTTTCACATAAATCATTTCTGCCCTCATTTTCATCTTAGGTTCACACATGTGCATTCCTAAATGTCAGTCAATCACTGAGCAGAGCTATTTTTCCAAGGCAGTGGGGTTGGTTTAAATGGAATCCAAGGCCAGTAGCTGCAGGAGGTGTGCACACAGAGCCTAATTCCACATTTGTGGGTTCAGGCAAGGAGACCTACTGAGGGCCGTGAATGACAGTGGATTGTTGCAGAGTGGCTGTAAATATGCACAGGCTCTCCCCTCTTTCATTCATGTTCTCCCCTGACAGCACTATTGCACTGAGCTCTGCTTCCCAGAGGCATCATACTGCTTTCTGGAGCTGCTCAGAACAGTGCAATATGTTGTGATTCTTCTCTAGATAATTGTTCTGTTTAAAACTATTTTTCAAAAGAATTATTTCTTGGCTGTTCCCACCTCAGTCAGTTGGGTCTTGGTGCATACTTTTCATTGCTCTATAGAAAGCATTACCTATTTTTCTTTTCTGTTTCTTGTTCTTCTCTGGCTGGAAGACATTGTACATGTTATTCATTTTTTTCTCTCTCTCCATACCTCTTAGTATTTATGGATTTTAAGAATGTCATTTGGCTAAAATGGAGCAGCATGTTATACAGATTAGAAGCTATAATTATTAGGAAAATGGTATAGGGCTTTTTGGCAGTTTACACTTTGCATTTGATTAACGAGAAGTAATGACAAACAGCATTCTTTATAGAGAAAATGTGTTTACCGTATCCCTTTCCTTAAAATAGACATGATTTATAGGTGAAATGTCCTATGATTCCTCTCCTTAACACAGACATAAAATTCATTGCCTCTTCTATATGGAAACAAGTATGACATACACAGGAAGTGAGGGACATTGGCATAAAAGCCCAGACACTCATGGCACTTTGAGAAACTTAAGGTTAGTGTTAATTCTATGAAATGATAGATTACAAACAAATAATAATATCTCAGAGGAACTGAAGTTTTATGAGGAATGTTTCTTTCAACCAAGTTATTAAGATTTAGGGAAAATTGTTTCTGTATTTATGTGTGTGTATGTTTACAACTTTTCTGTTTACATTGGAAGGGGAAATGTCTAATGGAGATAATATGTTCCAAATTATCTTTCAGTCACACATGCTGAGTTAGTGAACTTGTAAATAGAATTTTGTTTCTACAGAACTTCTCAATTACCTTTGAAAGGATCAGGCTCTGCCCGCACTAAGGGACACACACTGCCTTTCTAGGGCACATATTGCTGTTAGACACCAAGTCTCCTGGCTCAGTGTCCTTGTCACACCTTCCAAATGATTGTGCTGAAACTCAGTTCTCCAGGGAGCCATGGGGGGGGGGGGTGCAGTATTCACATGACCAAGCCATGGCTGGCCTTCATGGATAAACCCGTGGGCTTGTGTATAGCAGTATTTGATTTTAGCTGGACTTCTCTTATACCATCTTCTCCTTAGAACCCAAGAGTTTTAGAGTAATGCATCCTTTCTTGAAGTTGATTTGGGTTGGTCTAGAGCCATCCTAGACCTGTAAACTGACTGAAGGATCCTGACACTGACTTCTTAAGGAGGTTTCTTTCTTTGCCCTATCCTTTTGTTACCTCTGCTGGATAGAATGTTAAAGGATAGTTTCTTAAGTGCCAGGACATTAGATGTTTTAAATAGTTCCTAATAAAATGGATGAATAAATTTTAAAAACTGTTCTTATATGGGAACTTGTAGGGGCATCAGTGGTATCTCTATGGTGGGTTGTTTTGGGAAAATTAAAGATACTTTCCTGGAGATATTTTTCTCATAATGGTAAGTTGCTTTTGGAAAATCTAATTTACTATACATTATGCCTGTGGTTCTTGTTAGTAAGCCCATAAAAGTACAAGTAATCATGGCAAAACTGCAGATGGCAGGAATTCCAGCCACTGCCAGAGATGATGACATATAGAGTACAATGTGATTCCTTCTAAAGGATCCCAAGTCCTGAAGGACATATTCAGTACACTTGGTGGAACATATGATCTCATATTGATATTTTCAGTTGCCACGTGAAAAAGAAGACATGCAGATATTCATGGATCTTAGGGAATCATTCATATCGCTCACTGGAACATGGATACCAAATCTAGAAACTTCCCTACCCTTACAACATCCATTTACCCCATAAGATGATATGTTTATGTTGCCACTGAACCATCCTTAGATTTTATTTTGTCATTAATGATTAATAATTAGTTTCCTAATTTAAAATATCATATTCCTAGAGAGAATACGTAAACATGACTAAAATGTCAATTCAATAAATTTTAATTTTATTACTACTATGTGCAAAGTACTGTGCTAAGTGATCTAGAGAATAAGGATGCAATAGGACCAAACACCTGTCTTTGGGAATTTAACATCTATTGATTGGGAAAAATGCATAAATAAGAATAATATAAAGAAAAATGTGGCCGGCTCCATGAGATAAACATTAAGTGATATTGCATTTTAGAAAAGGAATGCTCACACACAAATATCTATGTGATATGCATAGATTATTAGGAAACAAAGGAATATTTAAGATAGACTTTGAGAAGATAGGTAGAATTTACTAGATAGAGAAGCGCAGGGCAAATGCAGAGAGGTGGCAACTCATCTGATGTTTTTATACATACAGCCTTGTTTCAATGGGCTCTAAGAGTAAGCATGGGAGAGCCATATGGTAACAGGTACAAATGTACAGGCATACAGATAGGTGGGCTGGGGTTAGGGTTAGGGTTAAGGATACTATGGATGATCCTAAATGCCAGTATGGAGATTGTCCTTAATTTGGTAACTAGAGGGAAGCTAATGACTGTTGATGAACAGGGAAGTGGTATGAGTGCTACTGTGCTTTAGCATGAACATACTCTGGGGTGTGTTATGGCCTGGAGATGGAAAGAGTCAGAATGGACTACTAATGTAAGACTAGTATGAAGACTATAGCAGTCCTGGTGACAATTAACTGGGACTAGAAATTGTGTTTTAGGAGCTGAGTGTAAATAAAGGATATAAGAGGAGGGCTGATGAGAGATGGACATCAGGAAGCTGGTGAAGCCATGTCACAGAAGGTGGACAACAGTGCCAGATTCTATAGAGAATATCTGGAAGTAAAGGTGCCTAAGGAGACATTTTTAAAGATTCTCCAACATTGTTCATCCGATTAAAAATGTTACCATTTGTAAAATAGATATAGAATATTTAGTGCCATCTCAACTCAAACCATATGTATTAGCCATAATTTTTGTTGTATTTGATATCCACAACTAATCAATATATATGAGGGAAGCTGATTGAACAATTTCAAATTTTATCCAGACATATAATCTCATATGATTTTAAACAGTTTTATATGTTGTTTTCAGTAGGATGCCTCTTGTGCAAGTAGGTGGTAAGCTTCTGAAATGCAGCTGTTCTTTTCTTCATTGAACACCTACAACAGTGCTGAATGCGACCAAGCACTAAATGCTTAATGATTCATTTATAGTCAAATAATTGTGATAAATAGACCAAGTATTTTTTGTGTTCTTTTCTGTTTTTGTACAATCATAATGACTTTGCTTGCTTAAAACTTTGACCTTGTACACTGTACAAGATGAGTATTGTATCTCAATGAGGCGAGAAAGGTATGAGCAGCATGTTTTCAATATGCAGAACCACTGTGATGGGAGGTAGATGCTCAGCATGTAATATTTCCTGAGGAGACTGAAGAGACCAACCATTGAGACAGAAAACTGAATTTATTATTTTAAACTGTATGATAGATCACATCCAACATCCAGATAGAAAACCTTCCTAATGGTGTTCCCTTTTAAAATTTTAGTTAGTTAACAAAATCTTGTACTATATTACCTTGGTTTAATCGATTAAATAGAAATTATAGAAAAACTCTGTTTCATCCTGAACATAATTATCTGGTTCATGAGTTGGCTTCTGATAGACAATCAGAAGGAATAGACATCTCATCAGAAATCACAAGAAACAATATCACAGAGGGCTTAATATTAATTCAGGTATTAAATTAAGAAATTAATACAATTTATCATTATATAATATAAGCTTTTGATGAAATACAGGGACCACTAAAAATTCTCAAGTCTAGGGCAGCCCGTGTGGCTCAGTGGTTTAGCGCTGCCTTCAGCCCAGGGCGTGATCCTGGAGACCCGGGATTGAGTCCCAAGTCGGGGTCCCTACATGGAGCCTGCTTCTCCCTCTGTCTGTATCTCTGCCTCTCTTTCTCTCTGTGTCTCCCATGAATAAATAAATAAAATCTTTTAAAAAAATCTCAAGTCTACAAAAATGCAAGAGCCAGAAGTTGAATATACTACATTTTGGGGGAATGAAAAGCCCTAATTTTCTAATTTTGTTTTGGTTCAGGGGATCTGACTAGTTTTGCATTATGGTCCCAGAAATACCTAAGAAAACTGTGGTAAAACATTTTTTAAATCAATTTAATCCATCTTAACCTTACCAGGTTTAAAAACAATAATCCTTAAAGAATATAATCTAGGCTGCTTGAGATGTCTTTTGAATTTTCTCTATGTGAAGCAAAGTTCCTAAGCATGAATGGAGTACCTCTTATATGCTAAATCCTTTAGTAGGTTCTAGTGATCCAGAGACCAGTTGTGTTCTTGTCTGTATTCAGCATCCACATTCTAGCTGGAGCAGCTGTTCAGTAAAGTATTTCTAGAGAATGTAAGATGGGCTCACTACATATTGGGCATGAATAGAACACATTGCCGGCCTCCACGAGGAAGTGAGTCATCCTGGTGGGAAGAAAGAGAGAGTTAAATGAGGAGAAGCCGGGCATAACAGAATTCCAGGTCAAACACCAAACAGAACCAGCAACTGGTCTGAAGTCTGAAGCAGCACCATGTCTCCTAGGCGGACAGAGGCATTCTGGGAGATGGAGTATAGCTTGCAAAGGTGTGTGAGGACAAGGGTTTGGGGGAAAGGTTGAGAGAGAAGAGATCAAAAAGGAGAGTAGGAAGATGATCAGAGATCAGGAAACAAAAATGCAGCCCCCCAAATGGCTTGCAGATAAGTTTGCTAAGTCAACCAGATTAAAATTTATCACCAGGTTCAAAAAAATTCCTGATTGCTAACCCAAGAGTTTAATCTTTCCTGTTCTACTATGAAAAAAAAAATGAATTGGTGTCAAAGATTAATGGATAGGGATATTCATAAAATATTATTCATGATCAGGAAATGCTAGAGACAAGATGACTTGTGAGAATGGACCGTGTGGACCATCCAGGTAGGACCTCATGATGTGGAAATTTTATAGACTGTTTATTTGTTGTGTCCAGTTCCATTCCTCCCATGAAGAAAGGGAGAGAAAATTCTCTGCCTATCTGAGTAGGCTCACTTTTGGACGATTAGATGTAATTTATTGATAAGTGGTTTTTTTTTTAACTCTAACTGCCAACTGGTTTTGCTGTATTACTTGTTTTGTTAGTAGTGTGGCATGGCAAAAATGCATCTGGCGTATGAGGATATAAATATTCAAGATATTTAGCTTAACGAAGGAACAATGAGGTAGAGGTAGAGTGGCATATTGTAACTCATTATTCTTCCTCCCAACACCTGCCACCCCCATTTGATTTTGAGAAAAATGAAATTGTTTCAGAAAATCAATGAAACGTCCTATATTTATATTTCCTTTAGTCTCTTGCATTCTGAGACTTTCTGTGTTCTTCCACATGTCGTATTGAAAGCTGTTTCATAATCACTTAATACCTTTTGGCCTTTATTCTGTCTTTAATTGAATTTGTGTTTCCTTTGGTTCATTTTTCTCTTACTGCAGATTTCTCACTACTAAGCTGGTCTCAAGATCTCCAGCACAGGGCTCATGGGCTGCGCTTTGAAAATGGCTCCTAAGGATGAAGGAGAGTTTCCCTAAGGATCGAGATTATAGTCAAAGTTTCAGTTCTTTGAGGCCATTCAGTTCCAGTCTTTTCTACTTGATAGACTTTACCTTGAAGATTATGAGAATTTAACTACAAATTCCAAAATCTCTGATGCGAATATGTAGGAATTTTGATATAGTAGATTTGTATTGAACAGAACAAGGACTAACTTTCCCTGGACCTATTTGATTATTTAAGTTATTCTCACTTCACCATTTTTGTTATAAAAGTGGTGATATGACAAAATACCAGGATTGATGTCAAGAACTGCATAGGTGAAGAAGGGAATGTTTAAAAATGGCAAACTAGTGCCAGGAGATAAACAAACACTATATTTTGTCCATCTCCCTGATGGACAGTAATTTTTCCGTGAAAAGAGCTGTGTAAGTCATTCTGTTAGTAATTTGCTGAAAAGTGCATAAAAGATTTTGAAAGTGATTTCTTTATCCGAAATCCACTGGGGAATTAGTATACTTCACTTTGTTACCTTTCTTGAGGCTCTCCTCCTATATGCTAGTGACAGAATGTTGTCAAAGAAAGAAAAAAGTCTGTATGTCAAATTTCTGTCAATGTAAAATATAAAGTAAAAATCATGGTGCCCTATTAAGAAAGTGCCTAAATGTTTATTTTTTTAAGATTTTATTTATTTATTCATGAGAGACACAAAGAGAGATAGAGAGAGAGGCAGAGACACTGGCAGAGGGAGAAGCAGGCTTCATACAGGGAGCCTGATATGGGACTTGATCCCAGGAACCCAGGATCATGACCTGAGCCAAAGGCAGACGCTCAGCCACTAAGCCACCCAGACTTCCTAGCCTATGAGTTTATAAGGAAAATAAAATAGAAAAAAAAAAAAAGGAAAATAAAATAGATTGCTTTGAATACTTTTTACTACTGCAGTCAGTTTTGATGGCTAAATAACTGATTATTTGTCTCTTATATTTCATATAATAATTTCTTGGATGACCAGAAGTTAGTATTAGTGAGGGATAAGTCAAAGACAAAGGCAGTCAACAAAAATAACAATGGTGCAGGACAATACACGAAGTGAGGTAAATGCCCTTTCCTTAAAACATACTTCATCTTATTCTACCCTTTTTACTTCTTTTTTTTTCCCCCTTTTTACTTCTTGAGTTTTAATGTCACTAAAGTTTGGATACACAGTGTTTTCTTAATATACTAACACTTTCTTTTTGTAATGCAACCACTTAACAAATGTCAGAAACCTATACTGTAAGATTTAGGGGCTGAACTGGGATGGATTTTTCCTTCCTTAAAAAGATAAAAGAAGATTTTCCAGCATTTTTTAGCTACTCTTTTCCTTACAGATATCCTCAGCTCTTTTGTTGCTCATTTGGTCCATCCCCGTGTATAGAATGGGGTTTGTTGTAGAGGATGGGTAGAAGTCAGACAGGGTGTATAGAGGAGACAGACACATCATCAGAGGCATTGGCCTGTGACCAGCATTTTCTAGAGTATGATGAGGGGGTACCAGGTCCTCATTGTACCCCTCTTAAGGATTTCATGGTCAAATACATTTAGAATGTGCTTTATACTATTTTCCAGTCTTGGGCATTTGCAATCATATTAGCATTTTAAAAGCTCTGGTAAGTCAGGCATTTAAAATATCTGTTTAATTTTGTTTAAACAACTGTTTCTCAAACTTTGCTGACTATAGAGCCCTTTTGTGCTGGTCACGCCTAATCTCATCAGACTGGTTTTCTGTGGAGCATATTTTGAGAAAAACTAAATCAGTATATCTGAAACTTCTCTGACCTTGTCCCGGAACAAGAAGTAAACTTTGCCTCGTGATCATAGACATGTACGTAGCTGAAACAAAGATTTTTGCAAAGCATGTATTCTTCCTATGCGTGATGTAATCTGATATTTCTTAGTCTGGTCTATTTTATTTTTAAAATGTTGGTTCCTATCCATTTATAGATTTCATAATCCATGAATAAGTGGCACCTGGCAGTTTAAAACTATGCTGTCCTAGAAGTGCCTGGGCGATGCAATCAGTTAGGCGATGGACTCTTGGTTTCGGCTCCAGTTGTGATCTCAGGTTTGTGAGATCAGGTGTCGGGCTCCACATTCGGGGTGGAGTCACCTTGAGATTTTCCCTCTCCCTATGCCTATCTAATTCTCTCTCTCTCTCTCTCTCTCTCTCTCTCTCTCCCTCTCTCTTTCTCTCTCTCAAATATATAAATAAATCTTAAAAATTAAAAAAAAAACTATATTGTCCTAGACAGGTGTTGTGAAGTTGTTCATGTGTGTCCTCATCTTTTCTTTCAGAGCTTCCTCACCCCATATTCCCTGCAGGCACCAAGTCTTAATTCTTCCTGAGAGGATCACTTGTTATCATGAAATACATCTTGTGTTCCTATAATATGTATGTGAAAGAACTGTATACTATGGTACCCGATTGTTATATCATCAAATCGGTTTTCATCTCATGACTTTGGTTGAGGTGATGGGGTTGCATGTATAGGAATTATAGGGGAATAGTTAAATGCTAAATATGATGCTACCAGGTTGGAGATTATTATAGGGCTGGAGTGGTCAAGAAGGGTATCAGAAAACATGGGGGTTCACCTGAGTCTAGAAGGATGAGGCAGATTTGGAGGGGAATTAGGGGGATTCTAGAGAAGTGAGGAAGCACTCATCATGGAAGACTGGGTAATTGTCATAACAAGACCTTACTTGATCTGTGAAAGCTCCCCTGAGGGGATTTGTATTTGAAAGGACACTGTATATTTAATAGGCATATGTCAGTTGGTGCAGGATGGCCAAGGAAGGACTTTCTTAGTTCCCTTTCCAGTTCTACCTCTAAGCAGCCAACAGTTCTGCCTTGGTGAAAAGTGACTCATGTCCCTAGGTGTTCCAGAGAAGCCCTCATTACACAAACTCCTTTGGTATTAATGGATCCTGGAGATGTTCATCGGTATGTTCATCGGAAAATACCTAATGCATTACAGTTATCTGATTTCTTGCTTACTAGCATACCTTAAAAGAACACTGTATTTGCATTTTAGTAAAATCATAATTGTAACTTAATTATCATGTAGCTCTGAAATTAGTGTTTCTTTTTAAATATATGTTCTTTTCAAAAATTTGTTAGAGAGATAGAGAGAAAGAGAGAGGTGTGTGAGCAGCAGAGACAGAGGGAAAGACCTAAGCAGACTCTGAGCAGAGCATGGAGCCCAGCACTGGGCTCAAACCCATGACCCCGAGATCATGACCTGAGCCAAAACCAAGAGTCTGATGCTTAACAAACTGAGCCCCCCAGTGGCTCCTAGGCAGTGCTTCTTATGTCTCATATGCTTTTCTTCTTACAGATAGAAATAAGTTTTTACTCTGTATGTGTAAAAACTTGGTATCAAATTAATTATTATGTCATTTCAAGACCCTTCTATCTTCATAATTTTAGCATGTTCTCTCTCTCTTCCTCTCTGTCTCTCTCTCTTCTTAAAGTAGGACTGGGTTCATTGGTTATGATTCATAGTGAATTTGGGGCGGGGGGACACTGTGTGTTTTTCAAAAGGACAATTCTTTTGTCCTTTTGAAAATAGCCTCAGGCATAAAATATTACATCAGAAAATGCCATTAATACAGTTTTCTCGTGGCTGCCCAGTTGTCTTGTGACACAGTTCTATAGACCCGATGAGAAGAGGAAGAGAATCACTTTTCAACTAAACCTCATAGCTTCCACGAGAAGCTATTTTAAGAAAGGGCCTGGGAAGTGGAGAAGCTGCAAATATGGAGAAAGAGACTGGCATATGTTTAAATCATATGTTTCTAAAGTTTGACTGAGCATGAAATTTCATTTTATAAGAAGGTGCCCTTGGGAACGGAGGAACGAAATGCCCGGCACCTGCTCGTCTGATGGCAGCCAAGCCTTGAGACGAACTCTTGGCCAACTGGGCTGCCGTCTGTGCAGCGCGCGTAGCCTCCGGTTCAGCTCTGAGCGTGAATGGCACGTGCCTTGTGCTGAGGATTCCTGAAGAGGCGGCAGAAAGTTCCGCTCACCTCCTGAATTTTCTTCAGCTCCAGCCGTCCTCCACTGTCCTGCCGTGTTCTGCCTTCCTTCCTTTGTCCCTACACCGACTCTAGGATCTCCCCAGCTCTCTGGCTGCTCCACTTAGATCTCAGCCAGTGGCTTTCCTAAGCTTTGCCAGTTTCTCTCTTACTTTTATTAGAAACTCAGTTATGCTACACATACTGCACAGTCTCAGGTGACATTTGGGTGTTTTTTTTTTTTAATAGTGTTCAGCAACCGTACATTGAGGTTCAGTAATTACTCGACTCATTCCACATGATGGGAGGGGGAAAACATAAGCAAAACTGGACAGTTTCCTTAAAATAGATAAATATCTCCCAGTTTCTAGTTTGCAGCAAGCCTGAGCCAACCAGAGTTGCTGGAACATTTCCTCCATTCCTGGTACCTAAACAACAGGAGCGTTTTACCTTGAAAAAGGGCTGGCAGGCAAAGCTCAAACTCATTTTAGTCTTTCTTCACATCATTTGAATGATTTAGATGTTAATGAGCCTTTGTAAAGGTAGGACCCAAATGTAATTGTGCTAGATTTATTCTTCCCTGGTGCAGGATCTGTAGCAAAAGCCATACTGTGCTGCATTTTTCTGGAGTGTGTCTTTTTCAAAATAACATCTTTGATGTTCTTTTCACCTGAAATGAATACTGCCAGGGGCTCTGTGCTCTAGAGCAAGCCTACAATAACAAAGCCTTGTGTGTGGGGAGCAGATGAAGAGTTTGCCCTCAGGAAATAGTTTACACTCTCAAGCTCCTGAGACAGCATATAAATCAAGAGTGAACACAGCAGAAACAGAAAAGCCCCCTCTCCCCTTCAAATACTTTCAATCCACATTAAAAACATCTTGGCAATGCCTTCAAAGGATAGACGTGTCTATTTCAGATTTACCCACCCTTGAGTCCTGGCTGTGGTGGGTCCTTTTCATGGTCATGGTCCATCAGACATTGTTTTTTTTTTTAAATATACATCCTTTTCTGAACTTAATGACATATTAATTTTTTTAGAAGGACACAAGTCTGTGTGGCATTGACATTATCACCAAGAAGTGAGTTCACTAATATCCCATTGGATTTCACTGAATCAAGGAATCTACATCTCAGCAGATAGAATCTATCCAAATATTCTGTATTGGAGATGAAGATTTGTATATGCCTATGATGAAATGCACGAACATAGAATATTTATAATGTACTGTGCTTTCCCACACAAAGCATTCATACATAGTGAGTTTCCTCATTCAGTACTGTGCACCCCAGTGCCCTTGGTGCTTCTCTAGCATCCTGTCTCCCTATATTGGCCCAGCAGCCTTGCTCCCTGCACACCCCCCTTTCCTCTTTGGGCTGCCTCCGCATTCTGCACATTGGTGTCTGCAGCTGGATGCAGGCACCTGTTGTGTTACTAGGGAGTTAAATAATCCTAGCCCCTAGATCTCTGAGTATGTGCCCCCGATGTCCAAACTACCTGAACCTAAAGATTTGGGGTCCTACTTACACCAGGCTAACTGCACTCACTTCCTGTCCTCAAGACCTTCATTTGGCCTCTAGCTGCACAGGATAATACAGCTGGTTTTCTTCCTGATTTGACTTTCCTTTGAAAAATATACAATCCTATAATTTATTTTACAAATAAAATAAATCCTATTTTTTAAAGGCCAGCTAGCAAGTTTTGTCTGTTTTATTGCCAATGCACTTGTATGATCTTGAGGGTGTGAAATCATAATGGGTTGCCCTGCTGGGGAGATGGTTTGAACAGAGACTGATGTAAAGTCACAGCAAATGTCAGACACAGAAGCAGGGCTGTAGCTTCATATGCTGTTTCTCTCCATTTGCTTATGACTACGTCTCGCTGTATTTTATGCACGGACGAATAAGCAGGAATCTTTCTGTCCTGGAAATGCCTTCACCTTGGTGACACACATCAGAACCTCACTGGTTAACATACTCGGACCTGAGGTCATCTAAAAACTGGTGCCAGTTTCTGTCTTGGCAGGAAGTATGACACAAGGCCCCATTGTGTGTTGTCTCTGCTTCTCAATTAGTACCTCTCATTGATGGAAATCTGACTCAAATCTCAGAACCTTCTAAATTCCTGACTGTTGGCCTATCTCAGACAGCTACCATAGCCCTTTGGCTTTTCATAGGGAACAGGAGTATGATATTTTCGGAAGTGTATTCTACCTTACAGATCCCCTTGACTTTTTGGCTATGTGTTTTTCCTTTTTTTTTTTTTTTTTAGGCATCTTCCTACATTTCAAATATGTGGTAACTGGTTTTGTTTTGTTGTTGTTGTTTTCACTCTGGCATATGTTACTTTGACTTTTATTTATATTTTGTACTAACTTCACAAGATCCTTGAAAAGATTTAATGGTATAGTGCATGTGAATTAGTTAAGATACACACAAGGTTGCTGTTTAAAAGGACCTCAGTATACCCATTGCATAATCTAGATAGAAGTTTTGTTCTCTCACTTGTACCAGTCTGGGGAGTTGGTCTAAAGCTTATGTGGCATCTCAATTGTGTCAGATCCCTAAGCTTCTTCATTCTTTTTTTTTTTTTTTTAAGATTTCATTTATTTATTCATGAGAGACAGAGAGAGAGAGAGACAGAGACAGAGACAGAGACACAGGCAGAGGAAGAAGCAGGCCCCACGCAGGGAGCCTGACATGGGACTGGATCCAGGGTCCCCTGGGCTGAAGGCAGCACTAAACCTCTGAGCCACCCGGGCTGCCCAGGCTTCTTCATTCTTGACTCATTGCCATACCCAGTCATTATCCTTGTATCTGTGATCATACGTAATACCAAGTCTGTGCTCCAGGTAAGGGAAGGAAGAGGGAAGAAGATAGGATGTTTCTTCTCATATCCTTCTGGTCAGACCCTAGTTAGATGGCCACAACTAGCTGCAAGATAAGAGAGAAGGGAAATGTAGTCTCTAAGTAGAGACTAATATTACTAATTCAGGAGAGAAATATTCTTGGGACAAGTCCTTGCTATAGCATGGAGTGTGCTTAGAAGATAGTAAATACTAACAATTGTGTCCATAATGAATGCCATTACAAGTCTGAGTGCTTGTGTTTTGGATCCCCTGAGAACCAGGCTTACTCTGGACACCATCAGCAGCTCATTTACATGGCAAAAACCCATTTGATGAGCTCCGTAGACTTGCTTGACCCCATCACAGGAGGAGAAGAAGTATTGCTTCAAGTCTCAGTTTGTAAGTGTGGTTGGGACCAGGCGTTTCATGAGAGAATTGAGCCCTCACATCCTGGGATCTCCAGTGATGAATTAACTTCTCTCCAATGCATCTAGAATGGTAATTATTGTGCACCACCCTAGGGAAGGTTGAGAAAGTAATTCATTCAGATAACTTTCTTTGTTCTGTGGTTCAGATGAGGAACCCTAGTTGAGAAAGGCAAAATCTAGGGAACAAGGCTTGATTCATACACAAGTAAGTTCTGACAAGATGAAAGTGCATCAGAATGGTTCCTATATTATGGCTTCTTTTCCTTTCAAGTGCATAGACTTGGAACTGCAAATGTTGGTAAACTCAGAAGTCACCAGTCTCCATGGAGCTGAATCATATGGGGCAAACTCACCAGATTCCTTTGTTTAAAAACAGGAATATTAGTTGATTAAAGTAGAATAAGAACCAAAAAAACTCTGGGAGAAGATACTTATGTTTGCTAATCAGTACATTCTCTACTTGATCAGTGTTCTGGGGCAGCTCAATATTATCCAATGGTTATTTTCAATATAGACTCTACAAGAGTAGTTAGTTGGATCATGGTAAGGGGTGATGTTAGCAAAACCATGACACCCTGATGCATCTGACTGTCCTGTGTCATTAAATGGTCCTCCAGGCTAATACTCGTGGCCACAGTGATCTCTTCTTTGGGTAGTGCCAGGGACGTTGTGCTTAATTTTACCTTTTTGCAATTCTCTATTATGCTAGTCAGGACTATCATCCCACTCTGTTATCAGTAAAGTATTTCTTCAGACATATCCAATACATTTATCTTGATTGAAAGTCTTTTAGTTAAAATTATAATCCAGCAATGCCTCCCTAAATGCCAGGTTCTACCTGCATATGAGATCATCACAAATTACCTCTGGTTATCCCTAATTTCATAGAAGTATGACTTTAAAATTGAGTTTATGAGCATCCTGCCCTTTCTTTCACATACCAACTACTCTTTAACACCGGAAGTTGATGTGGTCTTAAAAAGACTACTTTCTATTTTATCAAAGAAAAAAATAATATTGTTCTTTAAATCTATAAGAACCATGAATTATATTTAGTTGGGCATCTGGAATGATGAGAGGAGTTTAGTATACTGGACTGCTTTAGGATGATAACCACATTGGTCTTATGCCATTGCCAATCCCCTTTCTGTACTAGATGTCCTGTGAGTTCTCTGTATTTACTTACGGATGGAGGGCAAAGAGAACTATGTCAATATAAAATCAACTAAAGGGAGGGAGTGAGAATACCCAACATAGAAGTGGTATGATTCTGTGTCTTTTTAGAAAAAAAATATAGAATACTAACTAAGCATTTATTTTCAGTTTTGTTTTATGCTTTACAAAAGGGAGGGGATGAGAGATTTTTTAATAGAAAATATCCAATGTGCATGAATAAACCTGGAGATTACAAAAGATAAGTATACAGGAATATATACCAAGATGTTATATATTAGATAAGTGTTTTTAGCTCTATAGAATAGCAGGCTTGTTCATATCATGTGACAAGTTCAAAGACAGAGAGACTCTAGGATTGAATAACTACATTCTTCAAAGATGTCATCACAGCCCAGTTTGTCTCTGTATTCTGCTATCTTAAGCTTGTGATAGCTGAATGGCTACATGGATGCTACACACAAAGAGAGACACTCCATCTCAATGTGTAAATACTCCCAAGCACAGTCTAAGGCACATTAGACTTAGAACAAAATGGCAAGGTGGTCCTCAGTTGCAGAGGGAAAAAGGTTTCCCCAGACTAGAGATCACCATATGAGGAAATACCTATTGTTTTATTCCATATGTACTTACCCCGAATCAAGAATTGTCTTACTCTATTTGAACAATGGCAGGAACTGTTGACATTTAGGTCATCATTAGATAGCTAAATGCTTAGAGCAGCATAATTCAAGGCTTTATGTTTACATATATAAAAGGTATTTTGAAGGTTGCATTGCCCATCATCAGAACAAGAGTTCAATTTCCTTAATAAATTGCTTTGAAGTGAATACCTTCACTCCAGGAAGGAAAATAGGGACTTTTCCCCATTGGAAATTTAATCTGATCTCTCTTCTAATTAGTGATTAAAAACAAATCACCAAGGGGAGTTAGATGAAAAGGCCTGAATACTTGATTAAGTCCTGAGAACCAAAAATGATGAGTTGGTACTATGCTAACTTATCCCTTAACGTGTTGGTCCTTTTATGTTTATCTGCATAGTTTCACTCAATGGTAGTCTTAATTAAGTCTTACTGAAAAAAGGAACAAGATTTCTTCACCAAAATCGGTCAGTATTTGTTACCCAGCAGGTAATATTTATCTATAAGGCTGGAGACCACAACTAGTAGAAATATGGCCAAGTCAGAGCTAAACCCTAAGATCACACTACAATACAGTCACCTTCACCTTTAGAGTCCAGGCTAGCATGACTGTCTTGGAGGGCAAAAGCACTTCAAGCTGACCTAGATGCTGTGTTTGAGATGCTCATGGTCAAACAGATGAGTATATTTAAACAGCCTTGATGCTGTGGACTTAAAAAAAATTGTTTTGGTTCTAATAAAATGAAAGCTTAGGTAAAGACATTTATTCCAGCAGCAAATGTATTGCAAGCGAGTTCTAGCAAAAATAATAGTCTAACTATTATTTATCAATAAAACAAAAATTCTTAAGAATTTGGTTTTGGGGTGTGTTCATTCTGTTTTCATTGTCAGTGTCTCTCCCTTCATCAAATTTAATCTTACTCGTCCTTCAAAGGACTCGTGTAAATGCATGGTTTTCCATGATTGCAATTATCAAGGCATGTTCATTTGTTTATGCATTTATTTATTATCCCTCTGGTTTCTCTAGCAAAAAGAGTTGGGAATCAGGTTTGCCAGATTTTAGCAAGTAATAATACAGGACAGCAAGTTAAATCTGTATTTCAGGTAAAAAACAAATACCATTTTAGTATAGATATGATCCTAATATTGCATGGGACATATTTATATTAAAATATTGTTTTTTATTTATCTGAAATTCAAATTTATCAATTTTCCTTTATTTTCTTTGGCAACTCTTCTTGGGGGATGTCAAGACTGAAGGGCAATTAAGAGATTCTTGGAATATCCTAGGTGATGAAGACCTCTAATGAAACAGACGTCAACTAATAGGATGAACCTAAAAAGTATTCAGGGGGTAAAAATAATAGAGATAGATAATTGATAAATGTTAATGGATGAAAGTGAATGGTTAGGAATCTAATTCAGGAGACTAAGTGGATGGTTGTTCCACTCATCATACTTCTCTGTCTTTTATCTTTTTCACCTGTATAATCTTTCTGAGTGAGCTCATTTACTAACTATAACATCTTAAACTAGCAATGTGATGCGATTAGGTGTATGTCTCTGAAGTCAGACTTCCCAGGATCACTTCTGAGCACTGCCACTTACTGAGTGACCCAAGGGAAGCTGTTCAAGCTCTCTGGTTCTCTGACTGCTTATCTATTATGTTTAAGAAATATTGGAAATACATACAGCAAAATTGATTACCACTTCCTGTTATAACTTGTTTTCTACTTTTTGTTTATCTGTGGTTTCTAATTTTGATAATGCATTTACATTTTTACCATTTAATTAAAAATGTTAAACTACTGATATGCTTTGATTGAATTAAATAATCATTTTAGATTGCTTTTAACAAATGGTGCTAGAACAGTTGGATGTCTGTATGTGTGAAGAGTAAAAAGCTTTCATCCATACCTTGGACTATATGCAAATGGTAACTCAAAATTGATTATAAGCTTAAATGTAAAACCTAAAACTATAAAACTTCTAGAAAAAAACATGGGAGAGTACTTCCATGACTCTACGTTAGGCAGAGATGACACCAGAGCACACTCCATTAAAAGAAAAAATGATGAATAAATTAGACACCATCAAAATGAAAAACTGCTGCTCAAGAGTTAATAAGAGCATGATAAAGATAAGCTACAGATGAGAAAATATTCACAAATCACATATGGTAAGGGGATTTTACCCAGATTTTTTGTCTCAAGACAAAAAATGAGAACAGAATTCAACAAATTCATTTTAAAAGCAGACAAAAGGTCTTAATAGGCACCTTGCCAAAGATACAAAGATGAGTAGTGAGCCCTAAGATATTTAACATCATTAGACGGTTGGGAAGTACAAATTAAAACTCCAGTGAGGTGCCACTACACACCTATTAGAATGACAATAACAACAACAACTATAAAAATATCAAACAACAGACAAGCACATAGAGCAAGTCTAACCACTGGCTGGAATGCACAGAAGCATGTGCTCACCAGATGACCCAACATTCTCACTTCTAGGTATTTGTCCAACGGAAATGAAAACTTATATTCACATAAAAACCTATACACTAATGTTTAAGGTGGCTTAATTCATAATAGCCAACAATAGTAAACAACCAAAATGTGTATCAGCTGGTGAAGGGATAACCAAACCATGGTACATAGTTCTATATAATGGAAGACTAGCAGTAATGAAAGGGGATGGATTATTGATGTGACATAGATCAGTTGCCCATGCATCTGCACATGAAACAAACCAGACTAATAAGGCTACATGAAATATAAAAGATAAATCTATAGGTACAATAAACAGATCAGTGGTCACCAAAGGCTGGCAGATGGGGTATGGGCTGATGACTTAGGAGCAGAGGGGAGTTTTGGGGTGCTGATGGAATTGTTCTATAACTTGACTCTGATAGTAATTATACAACTGCATTCATTTGTCAAAATGTGCAAAACTGCACACCAAAAGCATGAATCTTACCTTATATAAACTATACCATAATAAAAAATGGAAAAATTAATGATTTTACAAGAAGAGTTTTTAACAGTGGCATCGTTATTCAGATTAGATTTATTAGAGGTAAATGGAGAAAGGGACAAGGTGACATGTTGCAATGTGAATAAAGAATTTATTGGTCAAGATAGAATGAGAGAGAGAAAATAGGAGGTGGACTGCTTAGGCGCAGAATGATTAGTTCTAAATTGGGTCATCATCATGTTTGTGTTATCCTTGGAGTGTTCAAATGGAGATCTGTCCCTTAGGCATCTTCATAGTATATACCTTATTGTTCTATCTAACATGTATTTAATTCTGACTTGTTTTATAGCTACTTGATATATCTGTTTCCCCAATGACATATAATTTCCTGAGGGAGGGAACTAAGTTTTATATCTACTTATTTTTGTACACAATTACAGCATTTTTCCCCAATAAGAACTATTTAAAACATTTTCACTATTACATGATGGTATGCAGTTTATTGACTTCCAGGATTGATTCCAGTGTTCTATTTGTAAGCGCCCATCTCGTCCAACCTGCATATCCTCCTACATTTCCATTTCCATTAGAATTTCCCTTGGTCTAATAAACTGTAGCGCCCTTTTTGAACAACCTTGAGTACAACCGTGTATCATCCACTGTGCCACCCCTGGGTGCATGAGTTTGGAGACATTGGTTTTGTTCACATGGAGCTCAGGAACAAGTTAGAATCAACTAGAACAGCCTGGCCACTAATGTAATAAAAGAACCATGAATGTAATTCATGAAACTTGGGGGAGGCGGGAGTGGAAGGCACCTAACTCAGCCTGGGTTGTGTAAGTAGACATTAAAAAACAAAACAAAAAGAAAACTAGGTAATCTTTGCAATTTTGAAGAATGAGCTAGGGTTATCTACACTGAAAAAGTACAAAAAGTCATAAGAAACAGGAAGCAGAAATAGCTTTCAACAGAGCATGGACACCTGAGAAAACATGCATAATAATATGAGAAACTGGAAGTGGTTCAGCATGGAGGAAACCAAAGTTTAATGAAAGGCTCCAGAAAAACAAAAGAAGGGAAAAGTTGTAGTAGCCAGATGGTAAAAATATGCCAGGGAAGTGGAATTGGCAAAGCTTGGCAACTGAGTTTGGGGACTGATGGTTAGGTAAGAGTCAAGAGTGTCTGGCTTTCACGTCTGGGTGTCTAAGGATGCTATTCGTGAAGGAGAGGCAAAGCTAATAAGTGAGGAGATAAGTGCAGTTTTGGCTCAGACAGCCCTGAAGGCAGTGACATCATGCAGCTAGAACTCAAGGGAGCATCCTGAATGTATGTCTCCCACCCACACTTCCTCTTCCTTCAAGTCGTATCTTGGGTGCTTTTTCTTGTGAGAAGCCAGAAAATATTGATTCACTTAACAAGACATTGTGATTAACCACTATGTGCTAGGTAGTGTTTTGGGACGAGTGAGCAAAGTGAAGTAAATACGAGCCCTGTCATCAAGGAACGTATAAACTCATGGACTGAATGAAGGAGACGTAAAAGAAAGAACTTGTATATAGAAATTGAGGTAAGTGCTACACAGGAAGTAACCAGGGTGAGATTAGAAGAGAATAACGGGGTGACATTGCTGAGGAGCCAGAAGGCCATTCTGAGGAGACACCATGTAACACGATGCTGGGAGGATGGGAAGGAAGAGTTACATCTGGGCCAGGGACTCAGCATGTCAGCTGGTGGGAGTGGAAATGGGAAGGATTGGAATAGGAAAATTATCACAGTTAGGCATGCCACAAGGATTATTGACCAAATTATTGAAAAAAAAGTATATAAATAAAAAATAAGATTTGAATTATGCACAGCATCTGATAGAAACACTTTGAAATATTTTTAGAAAGAAGATTCATCAAAATTACATTTTAAAGGGTTACATTTCCAGCAAAAGTTGATGTATATGATAGTCCTCATTTGGGAAAGTTGGAGACAGAACATATATACCATGGAGTAAAAGAAACCTCTGATGGAACCCAAGCCATAGCACATCTATGAAGTTATGATCAGAAGTTCTAAGAAAAAGAGAACCTCTTTGGGGTCTAAATTGTTTGTTAGGGAATAGTAATGAGAGCCTGGAGTATGCATTCTGGTTCTACTCCTTATTAGGTATGTCTCCTTGGGCAAGTTACTTATATCTGAGCTTCCTAAGCTGGAGAGTTAAGCTAATAAATTTAAAGTGAGGAATAAATGAATTAACTGGTTAGTGTTTAGAAAAATACCCAGCACATAGTATGTGCTAACAAGTGTTCATTATTATTTTTATTGTTGTTGTTGTTATTCTAAATGAGCCAGCAAAATGAAATCTGCAAGAATGGTTATAGTGTGGTGCCCATGAGAATGGTTGCTGTCACTGTGTTGTGTGACATGGAAGTTCCACCTGGGCAGAGGTTTAAGTTTAAGGTTGGTGGCAAAAGTGGAACATCAGCTTTCAACTTATTCCAAGATAAAAATTTTCACAGTTTCAGCAATTAGATAGAACTACCAAACGTGTGAAATAAACTATGGAAACCATGGTGCGAATGCTGCAAATGGTGGAATCACCTGGATGTACTTGAAGGTCTCAGACCTACACCCACAACACCACAGTCTCTGCACCCCTACTCACCAACATTGAGATGATGCCAGTGTCCTATTCAGGCTTGGAGCACCAGAAAGCTGTACCACACCATCTTCTGGGAGCATCTTTCAGCCACCAATCCTGTCTGCAAGTTTGGTGAATGACTTCTGCCTCCTTTCTTTCTGTCAAGGATAGTATAAGAACCCATTAATGCTGCAAAGTACTTTGAACACCTCCACAAAGTGCTTCTTGTTATTGTCTTTCATTTGATATCTCACCCATCTCTTGAAAGATGGAAGTCATGAATATTAAAATCCATCTTGCATATTTTATGTTGTTTTTATCATGATGAGAGAATATTAATTTATTGGAGATTTGTGCTTTTCTAAAGATTGCCTTTAAGTTCTCTCTCAGTGCACTTTGTCAACCTCAGCCGAAGTGTGGACAGTGAAAGGGTCAGGAAAGGGTGTAACATCGACATCCTCAGAAAGAATGTGTGAGGCCAGCTCCATCACCAGCTTCTCCCTCCCCTCTTAAGATTAAACTGCTTTTAGGCAAATTAAATGGAAAGGAATATGTAGATTTCTTTAAATGAGCCAGATAAGTTGTATAATGTCTTATTCAATCAAATATGCTATCCATTTTGTACTAAATTATATATTTTTGAGCCCAGTGACTAATACCAGTTTGATTCAGAGGCATCTAAAATTACTCATGCCTCCAAGTGCTTTTTTTCTATGAGCTCTCTTTGTCTGGAATGGCTGCAGCCCCTCCCGTCACTCCTACTTTATTGAATGCCTTCTCATTTCAAGACTCAATCCAAACTTCACCCCCTCTAAGAACCTACACAGATATGATGAACAATTTTCTTCTGGACAACCTCATTATACCCTGTGCTACTTCTTGCATAACATGTACTCATGCTTTACTGCAAATAATTATCAGTATTCTTATTTTCTTTAGAGATGTCCTGTTTGCCCTTGATGTCTGGTCCACATGGCTGCTTGTATCAAGAAGTGCATTCAGCTGCTAGGGACAGGGACCAAAAATAACAGTGGCTGAATTAGAATAAAGTGTATTTTTACCTACAGTAGAGGTTCGGTGGGAGGTGGTCCAAGGCTGATATACATCACCACCAACATCAAGGTTCCAGTTTCTCTCCTTTGTGCACCCCTTAGTGCTTGGTTATATTCTCAAGGTCACCTCTTGGCCAGCAATGTTTTATGGAGCATCATCCATCAAGTCCCTAGTGACAAACATGAAGAAGAAAAGGGAATGTCAGACAAAGTTTCCATCAGCTGTCTCCATCCTTTGTATTTTAGGACTCTATAGACATGAAACTCTAAACTTTGGCTTGCATTTCTCTGGATGGAAATTAGTCGATGATCCCTCCTAGCTGCAAGGGAAGCTGGCAAGAACAGTGCTGTGGTGGGTATTTTACCAGCTCAGATATTTTAGAACTTGCTAAGAAAGAAAGAGAAATGGACACGTGGGTGGCTCAGTGGTTGAGTGTCTGTCTTCGGTCCAGGTCATGATCCCGGGGTCCTGGGATCAAGTCCCACATTGGGCTCCCCACCGAGAGCCCGCTTCTCCCTCTGCCTATGTCTCTGCCTCTCTGTCTGTGTCTCTCATGAATAAATAAATAAAATCTTGAGGGAAGGAAG
Organism: Vulpes lagopus; assembly: GCF_018345385.1. Taxonomy (NCBI): domain Eukaryota; kingdom Metazoa; phylum Chordata; class Mammalia; order Carnivora; family Canidae; genus Vulpes; species Vulpes lagopus. The sequence goes on along the minus strand of NC_054825.1, from coordinate 107,803,670 downwards.
GAAGGAAGGAAGGAAGGAAGGAAGGAAGGAAGGAAGGAAGGAAAAGAAAGGAAAGAAAGAGAGAAAAAAGGAAAGAAAGAAAGAAAGAAAGAAAGAAAGAAAGAAAGAAAGAAAGAAAGAAAGAAAGAAAGAAAGAAAGAAAGAAAGAAAGAAAGAAAGAAAGAAAGAAAGAAAGAAAGAAAAGAAAGAGAAAAAAATGTGTATTAGTGAGACTGCTAGGTAGCAGCCTCTGACACAGTGTTCAGGAGCTCTCACACATATAAAATACATAAAGAATATCTCCTAGAACCATTCTCTTGACCAACTCATTCACAAAATTGGAAACTAACTGAGGGAGAAAAGGCTAAAGGATTACTTAGGAAAATTAATTTTGTTTATTGCTTTGGTTCATAACTAAATTTTTGTTTTCTAGTAGCTTTTCTCAGACTAGGATTATTTATTATGCTTATTTACCTCTTCCCAGTTTCTCATTTGCATAATGGGGACAATGGTAAAATCTACCTCAAAGGTGGTGGTTGTGAGAAAAATAACTCATAATAGTATACAATGCCTAGAATGTTTTCAGACATGTAATAGGTTCTTATTAAATGTTAGCCCTTTATTACAATAACAGTAGTTATAGCCATTCACATTCGCTGGAAGCTAACCCTGTTCCAGTTACCATGGGCAATGCTGTACATCTATTAACAAATAGAATCTTCAGAACTGCCTTTTGGGCTCAGTGTTATTATTCTTTTTGCATAAATGAAAAAGCCGAGGAAGTTGAGTGGCCATTTAGTTAACAGACACAGAGTGTTTGCCATATTCTCGCCACAGTTTGGAGTCTTTCAGGAAAACTGGTTTAGTCCTTGTAACAAGCCTACAGGGAAGGAACTATACTCTTGCTGTTTTCAGATGAGGGAGCAAAGACACAGAGGGTTAACTTACTTGACCGCAACCATTCCTCTAGGGAGTGGAGGCAGGGTGGCATCTGGGAGGTCTGACGACAAGATCCCTGCTCTTATCCATGGCATGTCCTGCCCTGCAGTTGAGTTTAGCAGTTGGGTTTCTCCAGCGCCGTTACCTAAGCTTGTACATTTAGCCTCCTTGCCAACCCTTATCACACATTTTCATCTTTTCTGTGTATCTCCTAATTGCTTTCCTTTTTCCATGCCTTGTACTTTTCCCATTTATTGGAATTTTATATCCGAGACTTGTGAACTAAAGTCATTTAAGTAGTTTACACATATGTATTGATATTTGTGGCCATGTGTTTGCTTAAACCAACAGTTTAAATCAATCAAAAGAGCTTCACTGTGATGCACTACAGAGCATACTTATGGGTCTCATCTCATCTGAGTATACTGTTTTCAAACCAGATAACACACACGTAATCCTAGGTAGATTTACTCTCTTTCAACACTGGATAGAGAAAGAGCATACATACTTCCATCTATTGGGGTGATTGGCAGTAGATTCTTTACATCTGTTCTTTGTGTATATTAACCTGCCATGTAGGATCTTCTTTGGCTCCCCTTGCTTCCTTACAATATACTACATTATTTATAGAAGATAAAGCATATAGCAATGTCATATATTTATTTTTATAACATCTGGGTGCTTTTCAAATTTCTCTATTACTGATATCGATTGCCATAGGCAATTTATACATATTTCCTCCTGGCTAAAAGTGCTGTACTTATTTCATTTTTTGTGGCATATCCTAAAATAAATAATCAATAAAACAAAAGGTGTTAAAGGTTAATTGGTTAATTTGAATGCTAATTGAACATTAAGACAAGCACACTAGATTCATCTAGAGCTACCAAAACCCTTTGGAAAATAAAACATTAAATAAATTTGATTTGATTTTGAAGGTTCAGATGTGTACTTTCAAGGTTTTAGATATTGTACCTGCTCTAGCTTTAAAAAAACAAACTCCTAAAACTTAATTTTAACATGTATTTCAAGTGATTTTTTGAAAAGTTGCATGAAAGAGTTTGTAGGAATATGAACAGACTCCTTTGATTCAAAAGTGTCACAATTTCATATATAACCTTACAACATGCCTGTGCTGTTACTTCAAAAAAATTAATGTAAAATAGGCTTTTGTTTAGAAAAATCCAATTTTTATAATAGTAAATATTACTGACACATCATCTGTGTGTTCTAGACTGAGTGCTTTCTTTTGTGCAACTGGTAAGGGAGATCCTTTTGTACTGATTTGAGGTTGTTTGGCAGCCCTCATAGATGTGACTGTTGTCTGTTTCCTCTAGTGGCATTGTTTTGTGTGAAAGAAGACAAGGAACCAACCAAAATGACACCATTCCTTTTTGAAAGAAAGCTGGAAAAGCAAAGAGTTTCTCTATTCTGAACTACACACACATACACACACACACACACACACACACACACTGCTTTATTTTTCAGTTGTCACGATTGTTTTTTTTTCCCCTTTTTTCACTGTACTGCACCACACATCTCTGCAGCCAAGCACAATTTATATTGCCAAGACAGATGCTATAAAACGAAGCTCAACATGGCAGGCATTGAAAGAGTTGTGTGTTTGCAGATGATTACCTGTCATAATATGTTTCTCAATTTCTTTTTTTTTCTAAATTATCATGGAAAACACAAGGTTAGAAAGAAAATTGTAGTTCTTAGCCTTAGAAATTATAATTTTAACCAGAAAGCTAGAAGGAAGGTGATGAATTGTGCAGAGCAAGAACTGAATCAAAACGAAATCCCAAATTGAATGTTCAAAATCATATTAGCAAGGACAATGGTTATATTCTAATATCTAATCCTGTTGAATTAATTTTTTTCACAGAATTACTTAGTGACTTAAAATAATTCAAATATCCAGCACTTCTTAGAAAATAGTTTGTAACGTCCTTTCAATAAATGAAGGAATCACTTTCAGTAAATGAAGATGACATTAACCTGTCATCAGTGTGATGGACATGTCTCTGTTTGGATATATCTATTTAGTAGCATTTATTCAGAGCACTGGCAGATGCATCTTCCTTGAAACAACTCACAGTAGGCCTGCAGATATTTTCTCGTCTCTAGAGTGGGTTGCCTAATAGCAAATGATACTGTTAAAAAATGATTAAAGAAAACAATTAGGTGCTTCAAACAAACTTTAACACTTCAGGGAGCAAGCAGTCTCCTTTCAAAGAACTACAAGTTAGGGTGGGAGGCAACAAGCTTCTCCACGATGAAGAATAAGGAACAAGGAAGAGACAAATAGAAAATACCTGATTGGCTGGGGCTTACCAGTCAGCCTTTGCGTTTGGGGATGGCTTGACTGGATACACTCTGTTTCTGGTCCAGTGGAGTATATGCAAGGGCAATGAAGTTAACCAGATTTTAGTGTGCTAACATGGCACCAGGGCAAGAGCAGCTCCATCTTGGGCCTAGGATGGGCCTAGGCTCATCTCTTTCTTTTTCTTTTCTTTTCTTTTTTTAAAGATTTTATTTATTTATTTGAGAGAGAGAAAGTGAGCGGGAGCTTGTGCAGGAAGAGGGAGAGAGAGAGAAGTAGACTATACACTGAGCAAGGAGCCTGATGTGGGGCTCGATCCTAGGACCCTGGGATCATGAGCGGAGCTGAAGACAGATAACTTAACCAACTGAGCCACCCAGTTGCCCCTAGAAAGTTATTTCAACACTACCTAGAAATTTTTTATATTCTTTCTATGGCTGGATCTAAGAATTTTTTTCCACCTTAACTAATGTCCTCTGACATACGTGTACCTATGAATAATCCACCATAGATTTGAGATAATCTGTCTGTGCAACTCACTTCTCTCTGACATTCTGCCCTGCAAATTTTAGCCTCTTTGAACTTGGCTTCCGATCTCACCAATGTATTGAGATTTCTAGGTTTCCTTTAGCTTTTCTACCCTGTGCTGTAGTCTCAGGTGCTACAGGCACAGTGAGTTGGGCCAAATCTTTGTGTTCCTTCTTATTGGTTTCACAGTCCTACACTTCCTGTGGCTCAGTGGCAGGAACAGTTGTTTCTCACTGGTTCTGACTTACAGTGAACTGGCAATAATGCCCATGGCAGCTAATCCTTCAAGTAGGGAATTGAAAGCATCAGGTATAGTTTTAGGCATTTCACCTGGTTTATATGCTTTCCAACAAGTATTTTATGATTTAGACACTCATATCCTCTTTCTTTTGTAAATAAGGATGCTGACCCTGAGAAAACTTGAGTAACTTTCCCAAGATCATTAATCTGGTAAAAGGTGAGTTGAGATTCTGGCCTGATTTGTTTGATTCCAAAGCCTATACAACACAATAATATTCTTACAATATTTCAGTCAGATTTCCAAATGAATTAGAAATAAAATCATTCAGGGCACCTGGGTGGCTCAGTTGGTTAAGCATCCAACTCTTGATTTCCGCATAGGTCATGATCTTGGGGCACGAGATCGAGCCCCACGTGGGGTTTTGCACTCAGCAAAGAAGTCTGCCCAAGATTCTCCCTCTCCCTCTGCTGGCTTCCACCACACGCACACGTGTACTCTCTTTATATATATCTCAAATAAATAATCTTATTTAAAAAAAAAAAGAAAATCATTCATTAAAAAAAAATAACTTGTGGGCATCCCAGGTGGCTCAGTGGTTTAGTGCCACCTTCAGCCCAGGGTGTGATCCTGGAGACCCAAGATCGAGTCCCACATGGGGCTCCCTACATGGAGCCTGCTTCTCACTCTGCCTGTGTCTCTGCCCCTCTCTCTCTCTCATGAATAAATAAATAAAATCTTTAAAAATAAATAAATAACTTGCTTGAAGCTGAGGGTTTAGGTTATCCTTTAATACCCATGTTACTGTATTTTTCTTGGAGTTGATTAATTATGACTTCTAAAATCTCATTGAAAAAGAAGCACTGAGAGAGAAATCCTTTTCTCTCCATTTTCATGCTCTTCTCTGGATCCACTTGCTTAATAAAATTATATTTAATTATTTTTCAATTGTAATCAATTTACATACACAGTAGATATTTTAATAAATGTTGACTTAATTCCTTTCTTTCAAAATTATGTGTTGGTACGTGGATGGCCTCCACCATATTTCACAATCAGGAAAAGAGCTATAAACAGTCTGTTTGAGTTCTTGCTTTGTGACTTGGAATTCATTCCCTAAAGTAATGAGAGTTTAAATGACTTGGGATTTTTCCACTAGCGATTTCTGTAGTTAAAGCTAAAGCCAGAAAATCATCAGATCATGATAGAAAGGATGACAGTGATGATGATAGAGGCCTCATTTCTTAAGTGCTTCACAGATGTCATCCTGGGTCCCTTCTCAATGGGCCAGTGAGGTACACTCCTCATTTTACCAATGAGAAAGCTTATCCCTAGGAAGGTTAATTAGCTTACCCGGATTAATTAGCTTCCCCAAATTACATAGCTGATAAATTCCAGAGTCCAAATATAAACCTATAACTAATGACTCAAAAACAAAAACATATTGCTTAGAACTGTTGTATTTGCACAAGGTAAATAAATGAGCTGACATTTACACAAGGCAGTATTCAGCAACCCAGGACTTTCAGAGGTTGATTCAAAAGGATTGAAAAAAATATTGAATAATTACAAAAATGTATTACTGACTTACTGGGTTGTATCTGAACAGATAACAGGCACCAAATGATAGAGTTATCCTTATAGCTGACTCCTTCAAGATAGGAAGTAGAGGTTTTGTCTGCATCCTTACATACTGAGTATAATACTAGATATCACATAATTATATAACATATATTATGTAAATACAGTGATATATTAACATGTATTTGGAATAGTTTAATTATGTTTTCATCATCTGGAAGATAGCAACCTCTCTTAGTGGCAGTCACCTACTCAGGACGCAATTTGCTAAGCAAATTTTCTTTATCTACTTGAAGCTATTTGGGGTCACATTTTAGTCTTTCCCACATACAGTGTAAAGATTAGTTGAAAAAAAATAAAGATTAGTTGAGGGAATCAGGCAAGACCAAGTCAAGTTGTAATAGAAGGTAGAATACGTTTCTTTCCTGAGACATATATACCAGATATTGTGGAGATTCGGAACTGAAGGTGGACAGCTTTGGGGATTGGACAAGGCTTCAGGGAGGAGCTCCATCTGACTCAGGTTTTATATAGTGGCTGGAATTTGAGTGGTTTTGAGGAATGTGAATATATTACCTCCCATTTTGTGACTTGTCTTAGTTGATCCTAATGAGAGTTTTAATTTGATCCTCAAATAGATTGTTTTTGTGTTCCAAAGAATCTCTTTTGTTTGTGATCAGTGATGCCAGCAAAGGTGCCTGGTCATCCTCCTTCTGCTGCCACTCCATTACTTCTGCCTGACACCTTCTCCCAACAGCCCTGTTGCTGATGCCTCCGCATCTCCAGCCACAATGCTCAGTGAGACACATCCAGCATGGCACAGGGACAAGAGTCAGGGTAGGAGGAGAGACATTCTCAGGACTCTGGAAGCCTTTGTTAAGGAAAGGTTCCAGCTCTGATTTTGTTTTTTTAAACTTTGAACCTCAGTGAATTATTTTATTTTATTTTTAAAAAAGATTTTATTTATTTATTCGTGAGAGTCACACAGAGAAAAGCAGAGATATAGGGAGAGGGAGAAATAGGCTCCCTGCAGGGAGCCCAATGCGGAAACTGATCCAAGGATCCCGGGATCATGCCCTGAGCCAAAGGCAGATGCTCAGCCACTGAGCTACCCAGGCATCCCCTCAATGAATTATTTTAAAAGGATCTTTATTATTATTAGAAAATATTTTTTGTTCTTTCTATTGTCTCAGTCTGTGGGCATAAATATACATTAGTTTAATAGTTAAAGTGTGCCCCTTCTAACTCTCCTAATAGCTGGGATCTAACTTAGCATTTGATTTTACAGAGCCTAGATTGATTTTTTAAAATTAGGACAACCAATTTGTAATAAAAGTAAAAATCATTCTGGCATCTTATGTCAATACATTTTTGTTATTCCTAAAAGTATAATATACTTCAAAAAGTAGATAGATTTTCTTTATGCAAAATGCAATGCTAGCAACGTGGCATTAATAAGGTAGGATGCATTGCGAGTTGTTTGTGTTAGTTGACACTACATTTTTGTCATAATCACACACAGGTACTTCTTAGTATGGGTAGTGGCAATAATTGAGTTGTCATAATTTCAGGATGAACATTTTCTTATTAAAACTAAGAATTTTTTGCACGTGGAAGCAGCTCTGTTGGAATACGCCTTGAATCTTTCATGTCAGCAGTACTACCAGAGGATCAGTATTGTAATTACTTACCAGCAGAAGGAGCGGACATCTACTCTTTCTTTCTGGCACTCTCTGCCTCCATCAAAAACTTTTTCCAATCAATTCTCAATGCTGCTGTCAACCTTTCCTTTTACCTATGGCTTTGATCTCACAGTTGCTTTCACTCTAAAAAGAAGCAGGTCCAAATCCTTACTCTGCTTCAAAGCCTTTAACTAGCTCGTCCAAGATTTTTCAACTTTTTTCTACCTTCGTTTATTCCTCCTCAGACATCCTAGTGAAATGAATTGCATGTTTTTGAGGTGTCTCGGTCCAATCACTCTACTCTGTCTTCTGAAACTTCAGGCCACCCACCTGACACTGAAGGGTCCTGTGCATGAAGCTGGTCAATGCTTGAAGCTGTCGCCAATCTGTGTATTTTAAAACAAACAAAATATTATGCTATTGAACTAATGAGTGGTTTGGAGATCTTGCCCTTAATTCAAATTCTAGTATTCCCTTTGCTATTTGAAATCTAATCTGGCCTGATTTAGGCATGAGGTAAAAATAAGTTTATGGTCATTGTGTATGCTTGTTCCAACAGACCGAATTTCCTCCCTAGAATTCAGTGGAGTTGGCATTCTTTTTCAGCACTGCCAATCCCTATGCTGTCTCTGGCAAGCCTGTTTCCCTTGCAAACTCTTTTTTTTTTCTCTCTCTACATGTGAAATGATGATAATACCTACCTTATAGGCTTTTGTAATTATTCAATAGAATAACCTACACTGGATCCTTTCCATCAGCACATGAACTTGCTTACCATCATATCTCCCAAGCTACATATTACTTTAGTAAATAACTTTCTATGATTTGTTCACACTGATCATCTACCACCTGATCTCTCCCTTTCCTAGGAAACTAAAACTGTGAAAACTATCTAGAATCACTGTCTCTTTCTTTGCCTCCCATTCTAGTCAGACTTTCACTCCTACTGCTGTTGTCAAGGCCTCCAATGAAACTCATGTTCCCCAGATGTAAGAGCTATTTTCTTTTTTTTTTAATTTTTATTTATTTATGATAGTCACACACACACAGAGAGAGAGAGAGGCAGAGACATAGGCAGAGGGAGAAGCAGGCTCCATGCACCGGGAGCCCGACGTGGGATTCAATCCCAGGTCTCCAGGATCGCGCCCTGGGCCAAAGGCAGGCACTAAACCGCTGCGCCACCCAGGGATCCCAAGAGCTATTTTCTTATGTGACTTCTGAAACACCAAGTCTTCTGATGTCCCCCTATCTCATGAGCCACTGCACTTCACTTGTCCCTGCTGACCTCCCCTCATTGTTTTGACCTTGGAACTATCAGGTTCCAGTCTTAGAGATTTTTGCCTATTGTTGCCTATTTTTAAGAAATGTCATCCAGACCCATGTCTTTATATACCACTATACATTGATGACTGCAAAATTGCCATCTCCAGCTCTGTCTCTGTCCCTGACTCTGACTTTACATATTCATCTGTCCTCTGGACACATGGTAGGATAGGCAGAAGGCATCTCAACTATCACCTGTCCAAAACAAAACTCTAAGTATTCTTGCCAACCTGCCTTTCCCACAAGAGGCCATTAACACAGTGTACAATGCTGCTATTCACTCAGTAGTCTCTAACATCTTGGAATCATGTCTCCTCCTGTCTCATTTACATAATCTCATCTCATCATCTTCAAGCTTTGTCAGTCCTCTCTCAAAGTGAATCCGGTCACTTCCCCCAGCCTCACCTGTACCCTCTAGGCAAAAATCACAATCATCCCTGATACTCTTGATGCAGTGGTCTCCTAACTGGTCTCTTTCCACTCCTGAAATTTCCTCAGCTTATTCTTCAAACAAGCAACCAGAGTGATCCTTCTAAAACCATGTCTCATGTGTATAAAAAAAAAAATGCCTGCTCATCACATTGAAAATAGAATTCAGGGCAGCCCAGGTGGCTCAGCGGTTTAGTGCCACCTTCAGCTCAGGGCATGATCCTGGAGACCTGAGATCGAGTCCCCTGTTAGGCTCCCTGCATGGAGCCTGCTTCTCCCTCTGCCTGTGTCTCTGCCTCTCTTTCTCTCTGTGTCTCATAAATAAACAAATAAAAATCTTAAAAAAAAAAAGAAAATAGAATTCAAAGTCCTAATTAGGTATGACCCATGGCACTTTACTGATGTGACCTGCAGCTCTCTCTCCTAGCATGTGTTCTATCACCCTCCACTCTCTCATAGTGTTCCAGCCAAATAGGCTTCTAGATCATTCTTTGATCACTGTGACTGGGTTCCTGCATCATGGCCTTTGCACTTTCTGTTCTTTCTTCCTGGAATGCTTTCATACATTCATCTCAACTGTCATCTCCCTTGACACGATTTCCCTGACCACGCTTTTTAACATACCATTCACTGTTCTGTTTTGTTTTTGCCCATGGCACTTCATTTTGTCCATGGTATCAGAGGCAGAGATGCCCTAGCCCTTGCCTACTATATACAGTCCTATGATCCTTAATTTAGAACCATCTATCATATCAATCCCTACCTCCCCATTTTCCATTGTCATTGACTCTTGTTTGGGGTATTAGTCAGGGTTCTCCAGAGAAACAGAACCAATAGGGAGGTGTGTGTGTGTGTGTGTGTGTGTGTGTGTGTGTGTGTGTGAAGAGGTGTGTTATGAGGACTTGGTTTCTGTGATTATGCAGACTGAGAAGTCCTCTGAAAGCTGGAGATCCAGAAAATCCAGTGGTGCAATTCTAGTTTGAATCTAAAGACCTGAGAACCAAGGGAGCTGATGGTGTAAATCCCAGTTCAAGGGCAGAAGACCAATGTCCCAGCTCTACATGCAGGTAGGAAGTAGAAAGGGTGAATTCCTCCTTCCTCTACCTTGTTGTTCTATTCAGGTAAAATCACAATCAAGGGTTTTGTAATGCCTATCCCATTGGAGGAGGGACAAACTGCTTCACCAAATCTACAGATTCAAACAATGATATCATACAGAAACACCCCACAGATATACTGGAATGATGTTTAATCTGGACATCCGTTGGCCCAGCCACACTGACATATAAAAGTAATCAAGTTGACACATTAGCTAACCATTCACCATGTTTGAGTAACTTAGTAAATGCCACACTCTTTAGCACTACTCACAATCTCATTATTACTGCATGCCCTCAGTGTTCATTAAAAATACCTCACAAAAATCTTGTTAAATAAGATAGCTATTGAATCTATCTTTCAGATAGAAAATTGTATCTTAGACAAGATAACATTCTTATCCACGTCTTGTAGGTTATTAGGAAGAGGATCTAAATGTAAAGTAGTTTATAGGATACTTTGGTGCCACTTTTATCCACTTTATTGAAATTTTGAGGTAAGTCTCTGGTCATTTTATTCATCATATTCTTATTTAGTATCTATCATGTATCAGGCACCATGGACACTGGGGATGTTAGGTGTGTAAATTGGGGTCTCTCCCCTCAGGGGTACCTGTGTTTTGACTCTTGAAGCCAGTCTCCATGACCTGGCATATAAGCTCTGCAGTCTACCACCATCCTGCCTTTCCAGTCTTCACTGGTTTACTCAGTTACCTCTTAGCAGTCACTTTTAGCCTTACTGGGTTTCCACTACATAAGGTTTTCTTTCCCCTTCTATATGTCCACTTCTCATCTTCAAGGCTTAGCTCAAATCTAGGTCTTCGATAAACAAATCCAGTTTCTTATAGTGTTTTATCCTATGAGCTGTCATAGCATGTTATCTTTTGTCATCAGTTATCTCATTACAACCATCAGAGATGTTGGCCTGCATTTTTTGCTATCCAGCTGGTCTATGGTGTCACTGAAGTAAGAGATTATGGCTCAAGCATCCTTGCCAACTCCACCTCAAACAGGCACCTGTAGATAATAGGTTCTCTCCAATATCTACTGGATGTATGGATGAAATAACAGATACTTTAAGATTATCCTTCATCTTTAGGTCATTGTTGGAAGATCAGCAGTGCAAAAAAAAATCTTGTATTTTCACATGTAAAATATATTAAATATTTTCAGAAAAATTTAAGTCTTATCTCTAAATCACAGCATACATTTGTACCTACTAGCTTTTTAAAATTAAAATAATCACTTTGCCCTCCAGGTACCAAGAAAGTAGCCCAAGGGACTGCAGAATTTATAGACACAGAGAAAGATTTATAGATGCATTATTTCATTCTTGGATCTTATTTCAGCTGTTACCCAAATAGCTTTGTTAATTCAGTTCCAATCCCCTTACACATCTATAGCACTCCTAAGGGAAATTGAGTTACTAATATAAGCTAAGATAATAAATGTTGCTTTTCATCATACACCACATTTTTACAGAAGCCTAGAAATGTTTGCTATGAAACAATGTGAAAGCAAGAACATTTATACTGCTAAAATTCACTTGGCCATTATTGCATTTCTGTATATTCTGGTTGGTATTTTAGATGTTATTTGCTTTGTAAATGTGTTATCTTTCTCATCTGAGGTTGTTGCTCCTCTGTATTGCCTTACAGCATTTGATAATGTGTTGTTCATAAAGTTCCTGTGTATATAGTGCCTCGTATGCCATGCATTACCAATAAATGATTGTTGAGTTGAACCTGTAGAAGTTTCTCAAAAGGTCCAAGTTCAAGACAGAATTTACCGTGGTTATGACAACTGCCTCTTAATTAATGTCACAAAGCTATGATTTTAGTGAGGGGGTAGATTTTGAGACTGTTTAGACTGCTAAGAAGTTTATCTAAATGATAAACAGAAAAAAAAAATAAATGATAAACAGTTCAGTATAACCATTGTTACCATCATCATCATCACCATCACCATCATCTATTTGGTGAGGATCCACTCTAACCTAAACACTTAAAGATGGCTTTCATTTAATATTTTATAGAACCCTATCACAAAGATATTATCATCTTCATTTCACAGATGGAAAAATTTAAGTTCAGGAAGGTAAATAAATGTCTTTATATCACACAGTGAGCCCAGTGGTAAATCCAGGATTTCAATTTCAATTTTCCTGGTTCCAAAGTTTGAATTCTATTCAGTATGTGCCATGTGGCTTCCTTGAATGATGGTATAGTAACCAAAGGTGGGCAGTGCCATTATTTTACACCATTGCTATTCAGGTCAGGATCCATGTTTTCAGGCAGGGATGTCATTCAGCACATGTATCAACTGGTATGTCATGGGCAATCAGAATGGGCACCATAGCCTATCAGAATGGACCTTGGCCATAACTGACATTCTGACCATGCCAAAGCACACTCATTCACTGTCAGTCCTGGGCCTAGGCTGCAACGTCTTTGAAATGATGCACAAAATTATGTGCATGTATATATGTACATTTTTTTCTGTAAAGAAATTTGATCTTATCAGATTCTCACAGAATTTTTTGACCTCTAAAAATTGAAAGCTTTGTTGGGCAGTGAACTAGATTAATTGACCAAAAGAACAAGTTATTAAAAAAAACCAAGATATTTATATTTAGATAACAGTATTATGAAGCAAAAGAATTTATGAGGTGAGAGTTACTGCATTTTGTGGGACAGTGTGGCAGAAGGGAAGTGGAGAGAGGCTGGGAAAGTGGAAGCTTTCTGCATTGTGAGGTCACAGGGACCACTTCTGTGTGGATAGAGGCTACTTGATAAGATAGAGCCTAGTTTTAGAGACTTGTTATGTTCTTAAATTAATTCCTAAAGGGGTGTCTGGGTGGCTCGGCCATTTGAGCATCTGATGGTCATGATTTCAGCTCAGGTCATAATCTCAGGGACCTGGGATCCAGCACCAGTTTGGGCTTCTTGCTCAATGGGAAGTCTGCTTGAGATTCTCTCTCTCTCTTTCTCTGCCCCTCCCCTCATTCAAATGTGTGCACTCTCAAACTCTCACTCTCTCTCTAAAATAAACAAATAAAATAAATCTTTTAAAAAATAAAATATTGGGATCCCTGGATGGCACAGTGGTTTAACGCCTGCCTTTGGCCCAGGGCGCGATCCTGGAGACCCGGGATCGAATCCCACATCAGGCTCCCAGTGCATGGAGCCTGCTTCTCCCTCTGCCTGTGTCTCTGCCTCTCTCTCTCTCTTTCTCTCTCTGTGTGTGACTATCATAAATTTAAAAAAAAAATTAAAAAAAATATTTCCTGAAACAATTGGGAGGCAGGTTTGGTTCTCCTCAATTTTGGCACTTCTGGAAACCATAAAAGTAATTTCTTGCCTTTTCTAATCTGTCAGTATTGTTTCTTGGGGGGTGTGTGTGTGTGTGTGTGTACAACTCTATAATCTAGCTGTTTTATCTTTAATGTAAATAATACAGAAAGGAAAGCTCCATTCCCAAATGTTACAAAAAAAACCAGTTTTGCGTTTATTATTTACTCTATAATTTGAGCCATTCATTATACATGATTTTAAGTAACATTTATAAAAAAATTAGAATTAATTTTATTAAGTTTTCCAAATCAGTCATCACACCAGGAAAAGTTTAATTTAGTATGAAACTATTAAATAATTAAAAATAAAATTAATGCTGTTATGTTTATTTTACCAAATGACATTAGAATGCTCTGCACTAATAAAATGGCATATTCACATTCCGCTTGGTACAGCAGGAAACATACCACGTTTTATTCTTCTTCACCATCCTTGTTCTGTTTACTATTTTCCCTGGGTGATAAGTATGGAATATACACCTCTAGAAGAAAAACTGGAGGTGCTTATTTAATGCATATTTCTCCATTCTTCTGGCTATATCTCAGTTCTGCATTACACATGTTAGCAATATAAAAATATTAAGATTACAGTAGTTTAGCAAATATACATTATTGCCAGTTGTAAGCACCCATCTGGATTTGCATCTGTATTTAAAATAATTGTGGGATCCCTGGGTGGCGCAGAGGTTTGGCGCCTGCCTTTGGCCCAGGGCGCGATCCTGGAGACCCGGGATCGGGTCCCACGTCGGGCTCCCGGTGCATGGAGCCTGCTTCTCCCTCCGCCTGTGTCTCTGCCTCTCTCTCTCTCTCTGTGACTATCATGGATGAATAAAAAATTAAGAAAAAATAAATAAATAAATAAATAAAATAATTGTGGTTTTATTACTTTCTCTAATACTATCCAAAATATTCTTTACAGATTCTGACAAAATATGATCAATTATAAATAAAGTTAAAGCTAATTTTAACAAACCTTAGATGAATTAATGATGTTGAGGCAAGTAATAGAAAGCCAAGTGAATTCTAATAATATGTGATCAAGTATTGTTACTTTTGAGACTTTATGTAGCCTCTGGTTTGTTAGTTTTATAAAAGCCTTTGATCCGCCACTATATAATATTGCCCTTTCAATGGTTCTGGAAAAGTTAAACATTATTTGAATATGCATTATAAAGCATCCATTTAACTTTTAAGTTAACTGGAAACCATTTGAAAGGGATTTCAGTTAATTGTCTTTGAAAAGTTTTATCAGGACAGCTGCTAATTAGGACATTTCTAGCTTAAATATACAACTGAAAAAGCAGTGTGTGATTTGCTGTCTGGTCTTCAGTAAACTGAGATTATACAGTCAGTTGGCGCTGTGGCTTAGATTATGCTCTTGATGGCTGCTTTCCCCAGAATTCTCTTTTTGCCAGCTATTATGATCTAGGTGTTGTCCTCATACCATGAAAATCCATAACTTTGATGCATTATCATAGTGAAATATAGGATATCTCCGGGCTGTGGTCCCCTGAAAACACAAGCACATGCTGGGATGCCTGGGTGGCTCAGTGGTTGAGCATCTGCCTTCGGCTCAGATCTTGATCCCAGGATCCTGGGATTGAGTCCTGCATCAGACTCTGCGCAGGGAGCCTGCTTCTCCCTCCTCTGTCTCTGCCTCTCTCTCTGTGACTCTCATGAATAAGTAAATAAAATCTTAACCAATAAAACCATGCAAACACTTTCAAAACAAATAAAAGAACCATTTCAGGGGGATCCCTGTGTGGCTCAGCAGTTTAGCGCCACCTTTGGCCCAGGGCGTGATCCTGGAGTCCCAGGATTGAGTCCCACATGGGGCTCCTTGCATGGAGCCTGCTTCTCTCTCTGTCTCTCTCTGTCTCTCTCTCTCTCTGTCTCTCATGAAAAAATAAAATCTTTTAAAAATTTTTTAAAAAAGAACCATTTCAGCAAAATGCTATGATGACATTATCATCTTCTCATTCACTTTAGATTTTTGCTTTTATATATGGTTATAAAAGTATATACACATATATATGTATATATGCAGTATATATTGTATATAATATGCTCTATCTATAATCTCCTACCGTGTGCAGGGCATTGTGTAGAAGGTGCTGATAATAGTATTGTGAGCTAAGAAGCCAGGGCCCCTGCCCTCGTGCAGCTCACACTCTGGCACAGAAGGTACTTAGTAATGCAATAAAGCTCAGTGACAGAAAATAAAGGGTTCTGGAACAGTTCAAAGCAGGAGGGTGCACAGGAGTTTTGGTAATTGGAAGTCTCCCTGGTAATGAGACATTTCACTTTGAGTAAGACTTTTCAAGCGAAGGAGGGCTGGAGTAGAGAAGTCATATCCCATGCAACAAGAAACAGTATAAATAGATGAGAAAGGACATAAGAGTTTTCAAGGACTTGAAATAATTCTGCCACAGAGCTAGGGCACAGATAGTGAGAGAGAAACTGCAGTGAAAAAGAGAGAAAAGTTGGGAGGGATCCTCCCGTGGCAAGTTGAGCTTTACAAACTATATTTTAATGGTCTATAACTATGCCAGTGAAGTTACCTATCTAGGACTATGGAATATATGTGGCTGAAACAATTTTCTCAATCTGCCTTTTTATTTAGTGAAATAGTTAAAAATACAATGATTTATTCAACATACCAGGCAGTCAAAAAGTTGTTATAATTTCTAGTTAAGTTGTGGATGCATTTGGCTTCATTCACTGCTGCACTTTCTGTGGCTTTACCTGGCCATTCCTAGCATGTGAAGCTGTGCTCCTTGTTGCTCACTTTCATGACTTCTAGGATAGCATAAGGAAAGAGGAAGAGGAATGTTGGTATGTCCACAGATTTCAGAAGCTTTGAGTCTAAATTTCCCCTGATTTGCATTTTTAAACTCATTTTTCTTACTCTTCAACTCATCTCTCCTAAGCAGTAATCAAATGGGTCACACTTTATTTTGTTAAAGATTTATTTATTTGAGAGAGAGAAAGAATGAGCAGAAGAGTGGGGGGAAATGGGGGAGAGGGAGAGAGAATCCATAAGCAGATTCCCTGGCTAAGTGTGGAACCTGACGCAGGGCTCAATCCCTGAGATCGTGACCTAAGCCAAAATCAAGAATTGACTGCTTAACTGACTGAGCTACCAGGTGCTCTGAAATGAGTCACATTTCAAAAGTAACAACTGAGTTGGTAGAGTGACACATTTTGTGTAACAGGCAGGATGAAGTGCCGTAAGTGTGAGAAAAATCATTGGCATTGAGTGTGCCGGGCAGGTAGTCAAAGTGCAGATGTCCTGCCTTTGCAATTGAGCATGAACATGTAGAATTGATTTTGTTGCAAAGTACACTGATATTATCTGACAGTTATTTCAACATTTGCCTTGAAATCCTTCAAGCCTTAACCAAGTAACCCTTTTAATGCTTTTAGAAGTGAATAATTGAAAAAGAAAAAGCGCTAGGAGCTTCTGACTGAACATGACACCAAAAGTGATGCAAATAATATCTGGTCTCAATCTCAGTTATTAAGCATATTATGTCAAAGTGTGTTTTAGAAAAAAAAAATTGCATCTGACTGAATTATTGTGAAGTATGGTTCAGTAAGGAAACATAGCAAAGTTTGAAATGTAGTATGGAGAAAATACTAGATTAAGGAGTGCTCATCCTTCCTAGAAGAAACCAGAGAGATAAATTAAATTCAATAAGAAGAATGTTGGTGGAATAGACAGTGGAGCATGTAAAAGAGGTATTTCTTGATTGACCCAGAGAAATGCAAGTTTTAACTCAAAGTAGGCCATGTATACATACTAAAAAAAGCTCAAGAGAAAGATACATTTGGTAGCTAGCTTGCCTACAATTAAAAGTGGATTGGAACTTATTTGTGAATAAAAGTTTTTCAGAATGCCACAGAAACCTTGAAAAAGAAAGTCCTTGACTCTACATGGTTATAGGACTAGTAGGTATATGGAAGCATTAGTATTTGATGAGCTACATCAAAGTGATTTCAGTGATTCTTTACTTCCATGCCCATATGTTCTTTATTCTAATAGATTGCAGCTACCACTAGAACGGGCATTGGGTCTATTTTATACCTTGAATCTTCAATGCCTAGTACAGTGTCTGGGAAATAACAAAAGCTCAGTAGATGTCAGTTAAATTAAATTAAATTAATTAAATTAAATTAAATTAAATTAAATGTTAAAATTAAATGACATCAGTAGATGTCAGTTAAATTAAATTAAATTAAATGTTGTAATCTACCCAAAAGATTTTGTTTAGTTTTGTTTGCTTTTTAATATTGCATGAATCAGAATGTAGGAGGCAAGAAGCTAAGATGTACCCCCAGGGTCAGAGCTATGAGAATTCTTTTAGAGTATTAAAATTTTAAAGACATTATTTCTACTAGTATTATCTATTAATTATATAATTACTAGTTCTATTAATTATGTCTGTTGGGTATAGATTATGTTTTTGAATAGTAAATTATCACAACTAATCTTAGTCTTGTTTTGTAATTGCATCTGGTTTGGTCAGAATAAACAAGGTATATCTTTCATAATTGTTTACTAGGGACAGTCTGAAACCAGGACTATCAGAGGTTTAACTATGAAAACATTGATATTTTGATATTTCTGTAAAACAGCTTACTTTCAAACAAGGTAATTGTAACATTTATAGCTACTAACTTTCTAGGGCACCTGGGTGGCTCAGTCAGTTAAGGGTCCACCTTTGGCTTGGGTCACGATCCCAGGGTCCTGGGATCAAGCCCTGCATCCGGCTCCTGCTTCTCCCTGTCCCAATCTCCCAGCTTGTGCTCTCTCTCACTGTCAAATAAATAAATGAAATCATTAAAAAATATATAACCCCTAAGTTTCTGAATGCAAATTTGCTTTAATAATGAAAAGATGTGAATTTATCTTGTTAAAACTTTGTATTTATTTCTCTAGTCAGAAGATGTGTGAAAATATTTATTAGACAGACAGATGGATCCCACTTTCTGAAACATTTTCAAAACACCCAAATAACACAATGCCACCATATTTCACCTTCTTTAGTGAATCTCAACTTTTCCATTGTGGTGACAAACATCATATTCAGGACATATGGACTCTGGAATAAAGGGCTGTGGAAGCAAGTAGCAGTGGTCAGGGCTTCAGCTGTCTGTGAGAAATTCCAAAAGGAAAAACAAAAAACTTCAAGACTCATCATGGTATACTTTTTTACTTAATGGTCAAAACCTTTCATATTATTGATAAGAATTAAAAGAATTGAGTATCAGGCATTATAAAATTACTAAGTCAGTGAACTACTACTTCACACTGATGATACCACATTTAACATATGATTTTACTATTTCAAAATGAACCATGGTAGCATTTGTCATACAATGTGATCATTTTCTAAATAAGGATTAATTAAGTGAAGGAGAGTTCTAAAGTTGATCTAAGCTAATTAAATGGATCTCAGGCAGCGGTCGTTGAAGGAGAAGTAAAAATCTTTGACTTTTTAAAACAATGAATTTTATTACATTTATATATCATTCCATGTTAAAACAAACAAACAAACAAACACCTCTGAGTAATCATCATAGAATTGGCAAATACTGATAAGAAAAGCCCGGGGATCCCTGGGTGGCGCAGCAGTTTGGCGCCTGCCTTTGGCCCAGGGCGCGATCCTGGAGACCCGGGATCGAATCCCACATCAGGCTCCCGGTGCATGGAGCCTGCTTCTCCCTCCGCCTGTGTCTCTGCCTCTCTCTCTCTCTCTGTGACTATCATAAATAAATAAAAAAAAAAAAATTAAAAAAAAATTAAAAAAAGAAAAGCCCGGATAGTATGAACACAAACAAAGATAGGCATTGGATACTCTTCCTAGTTCAGAATGAGGATAAGAAGACAGACATTGAAACCTAAATTTTTGGCAAATAGGTTGTTATCTTTTCACATTTTCTTCTCTCAGCAGTAAACTTTTGTCAACTCTAGGATTTTACCAGACACACAAGCTAATAAGTTAGCGTGTTGCAGTTTCGTGGATGTTGGCAGAAGATGTGAGGAGACTCAGTTACTCATGTCACAGTGGGAGGTATGAGTGTCCGAGTCTCTGTGTTCGCTCCCTTAGCTCCCCAAGTCCCATCACCGTGGAGGTGATATGGAAGATTCCAGATGGAAACTCCACTCTGCAGGTTTTTTCTCACAGCTGAGGAGCTTAAGCTTGGAGAATCTGCCACTTTTACAGTAAGCAAGCTGCTGTTTGTCAGGGGTGGGAGGGAGGTGGGCATGTCTCCTCATTCCTCAAGCTTGATCGCTACAAACTACATTCCCAATAAGCTGAGGAAGAGAGTGCTCAGAGCCTTGATGCTCATTACTCTCAGCAACAATGTGCAGGGTCTCCGGGGCCATGGCAGGCTGCATCTCACAACGTCCTGTGCACCAGGACTCAGCAGAGAAGCTGACTTGAGTGCTGTAACAGCCAAGCTAGGATGTTTTGTATAAGCATGGAAGCTTGCTCTAATATTGGTATGGATGGGGGCTCTTAACATCCTGAAATAGGCGGCTTCTAGAATCACAAGCAAAGTGAATTATAGGTATTATTTTTGCTTATGAATAAAATTAACAAAAATCACCTTAATAATATACTGGCTCTAAAGAAATGGAATGGTGTATATCTATGGAAGAAGCCTGTGTTGGCATAGATGATGTTTCTGTTTGGCAGAAGCTACAGTTTCTACCTCATTCTCCCATTGTACTTTCCATGGCATCACATGATAAATAAGCGCTCAGAAATATATTTACGGTCATTAACTTTATGTCTGCATTTCATACAAGAAGCTAATATATTGGATATCATGATCCACAACATCCTGCTTCTGTTGCTGCTAATAGGTGAAACTATTTCTAGCAATGACAGGTCATCAATATCTGATAGGCTCTGACTATTCTTAGCAGACACTATATCTGACAATGCTGTACCTCTGTCTTGAATACAGTAATTCATCCTCTAATTATAAAGGAGCCACATACCTAGAAAAGAGATGTCTATCAGTCACCATACATCTATGTGCACCTTTATTCAACAAATACTTACTGTGAGCCTACCATATATCTTCGACTACGAGTGTTGCTCTGCTTGAGAAGAATCATCAGCTATACCAGGTTTCATCATTTGACCTTTCATGGTTTTGACCATTGTGCATTGTCAGAAATGGAAGAGGTGTTCCTCAATGATTGCTTCTCTTATGTGTGGAAATGACAAGCTGTGAGTGGCTGAGTGGAGAGGGACAAGCAGACTAGGTGTTTGGTCCCTTCCCTAATTTTTGCTGAGGATAATTATTTCTTAATCCTTTCTTCCAACCCCCATTAGAAGATTTCCTGAATCTGAAGCTGTGCTTTATTTCCTTCAGCTTAAGTTTTTTGTGTTTTGTGGGGTTTTTTTTGGGGGGGAGGAAGCATTGTCACTAATAAAGGAAGATATAATGATAATATTTACATGTTGCCAATCAGATAGCAAAAAATGCTATGCCAATGAAGAAGAAATGAAAAAAGAATGATCTAAAGCATTGCTTCCTTGAGAGTCGTAAGTGGAACTATTTTTCTACTTTGGAGGTGAGGCACCATCCACAGACTCATGCAGTTATTCATAGAGTTCTCGGGTCTAGAGTATGAAGCATGTGGAAACAGTCTGTATGGGTTGTATTTAGGGATGTGCTACACGATGTTGGCAGCATTCTCCCTGTTTCTATGTATGCTAACTGTTGGTGTCATTCTTATTAAGTCAGGACTGATGATGTGTCACATTCCCACAGGACAGCTGGCTGGTTGGAAGGTGGTATTTTGGAGAGTTACTCACTTTCTATAATAATTGTACTTGGCGTCGGCTTTACTTTCCTACTCAGGCGTTTGACACAGCTGACCACTGCCTCATCTTTAGGCTCCCCTTTCTATGGGAGGGATTTTATAACACTTTCTTTAGGGATTTTATTCCTTCTTCGTCATTCTTCCCTGGTGATCTCATCTATTCCCCTAGATGAAATAGACTGATCTTAAGATATTTCTCAAATCTTTGTTTTTAATATTATGAGATTTCCTTGAACCTAAGAAAATGTAAACTTACCTGTGATAAATTTCCACTTAGATGTCTTCAAAACACCTCATGTTCAATATGTATCACAACACCAATAATCTCTACCCTCATATTCCATTTATTCAGCCTCAAATCTGAGGCTTATCTTTGATTTTTTCCCCTTTCTCAATTGTATTTCAAATTCAGTGTGACAGATTTATTGACTTCTCTTGCATAATATCCATTGTATTCATTCATAGTTTACATTCTTTATTACTTGTACTTAGCATGTCACATTGAACTCCCAACATCATTGATTTAAACTCTGCTGTATCCCTTTCACAGCCAGGGGATGAGAAATCCCACTTGGTTTTCAGAGAATGGATTTAACATGAGGAATTAGCACACTGACAGATGATATCTGGAAGAAGATACAACCACGCTTGGTGTTAGAAGAACACGGAAAGAAATTAGGTTTCTCAGAACCTAGAAGCTCACCGGGGAGCCCTTTCAGATTTGAGGTTCAGATCTCTAAAAGGGTAGGATGAGACTAGTCCCCATAATTTAGAAGAAGCTCAAGGCTGGAAAGAAGAGCTGGTATGTGGCTGCTGAGAGAAGCCGCCACTGCTGGCACAATGCTCACCAAGCAGCACCCAACAGGAAGAAGGAAGCCCTCTTCCTTCCCCTTGTTTTCTAACCTCTTGGTGATGGCTGCTTTTGGCATAATCTAGCAAGAAACCAGCTGGTAAAAGAGCTTGAATCATTTAATATGTCAACACCCAACCAACACATTAAAAAAAATGGAGAATAGCTGGTGGATTTGGAGTTGAGAGACAATAGTTAAGTAATCCACATTGAATGGCTACTCAGACTGCATATGCCTTTGAACTTCTTTTCCACAATGGCCAATACTTCCTCTGTATACCCAGCAAGAAACAATCACTCATACTAGGACTCTCTGAGCCTTCCCTGAAAATGAAAGACAAGTTCCAATAATCATGCTGTCCATCACTGAGACACTGGACTTTTTCTAGTTTAATCTCAATTGCATGGGATTATCTTCTAAAGAATAAATTAAATTATAAAGTTAACCACAAAGATATAAACAGAAGGTAACTAGAAGAAATAAGGAAGGGGGAAAAAAGTTGTCACTGCACACACAGATATGTGTGTGTGTGTGTGTGTGTGTGTGTGTGTATGGCTACATTTATGTATGTGTATATGTATATATATAAATTACACATATATATAAACTATATATATGTATACATGTGTATATACATATATACATATCTATTATACTATATAATATGTATATATAGTCTCTATATACACACATATTGTATGTGTGTATACATATCACATATATTGTATGTGTGTATATATATATGTATGGGCATCTGTATTTGTGTATATATATGTATACATACATGTATATGTATACACATATATGGGTATATATACACACACACACACACACACACACACACACACACATAGAGAGAGAGGGGAAAGAAGGAAGGAAAGAAGGGAGAGAAGGAAGGAAGGAGGAAGGAAGGAGAAAAATATGCCTAATTGATAGTTTTTAGTTCTGTAACTGGTAATGAGAGTTTAGATTTTTTTATAATGTGTCTTTTCTATAACCCATCTTGTGTTACCTTTTCCCCATATAAAAAATTTATATGGTGACCCAAATTTTCTTCCCTCATGGCTCTAAACACAGAAATCTTTATTAGGTTGCCATAGTTTCTCATTAACTTTTAGTCTTAGATATGGAGATACTAAGAAGTGACATAGGAATCCCTTCTATATCATACCCATTTCTCCCTGTCACCATTGTATAGTAGCAACCCAGTTTTCTCATAGTAATTGAGATGATACTCCAGCCAACCAGTATCCCTCTTTTTTCTCTGTTCAGCATTTGAGGAAATGGCCAGGAAATGGCCTTTTTTTTTTTAAACTTACAATGTATGGCCATGCCTATTTCTGTAAATCCCCACCAATTTAGTTTATCAGACTTTTTGGACTTTGTCAGTTTGATGGGTAAAAGATGGTCTGCCAGTATATTTTTAATTAGTTCCCCTTATGAATAAGACTTTTTCATCTTTTTTATTTTATTTTATTTATTCATGAGAGAGAGAGAGAAAGAGAGAGAAAGAGAGAGAGAGAGAGAGAGAGAGAGAGAGAGAGAGAGGGAGAAGCAGGCTCCATGTAGGGAGCCCAACGTGGGACTCGATCCTGGGTCTCCAGGGTCATGCCCTGGGCTGAAGACAGGAGCTAAACCGCTGAGCCACTGGGGCTGCCCAGATTTTTTCATCTTTTATACATTTCAGAGCTACTTGTATATTCCTTTCTATACTCAGCTTTTAGTAAAAGGAACTATTTTTTTTATACCTCTATGCAGAGTACCCCTGCACTCTTGGGTACTAAGACATCTGAATGAACAGAGGCCATATTGAGACTATGTAAATCAAACATGCTATCAGTGGGTTGTCAGGTGCAATAGTGATGGTAGCCACTCCCACTGCCGCCTCTTTATTCTGTATGTGTTTTTTTTACTGTGAGAAAAATGGCACCATACATTGCTTATTAGTTCAGAGCACCTGTCAGAGTTCCCTCAGTGACTACCTTTCTGAATGATGTCAACAACTGGTACCACAACTAAGGCATTGCTGGGCTGATCACCATTCCAACAGGCCAGCTGCTTCTGGATGATATGAGAAAAGTCAAAGTACATTACTGTATGTCCTTTATAATGACTGAGTTCACTATTCAGAAGCAATGTGTGTGAGCACCATACAGTGACTAGGCATTATATGCATCTGTGGATGGGCATGCTGTTAGAAATATGATGGACAGGAAAGGCATTTTGGATACCATGAGTCAATTTCAAGTCAGAGCCAATAATCCCTGGCAGATAGATATATTTACTTTATCCCAGCTGACCGTCATCCTATTAGATGGTTCAAGATCCTTCAGAGAAATCTTAGAGGAATATTTACTGTTATGGACTGTGAAGAAGCATCTAATAAAGCCAGTGCCTTGGTTATTCATGCCCTTGCCATATTCACCTGTGTTGATAACAAGGACTATGAGACCAAATGGTTGGGAACTTAGAGAAAATCACAAGCTCAGGATATGTTCCAAAACTCAGAGAATTTGTATGTTGGCCTAAAAGAAGGTTTGTTGCTGTCACCACTGTTGTTACTATTTTGCCTTGAAGCGGTAGAGCTGGCTTGTGGAAAATCAAATCCAAAGTCTTATAGAATTACAACAAGTTGCAGAACTGCAACTAAGCTCACAGACTCTTCACATCTTTTATGTGAAAGTGATAGCATTGATTGGGAAGACATTGGATCTATCTTGGCACTTGGAGAGGGTCATCTAGATAGATTCAGACAGCACTGAAGGTGAGCTCCCAAATCTGATGTTTCTCTGACCTTTTCCCTTCTCTACCTTCCTTGCTTGAAGATCTGGTTGCTATAGGTTCCTTAGAGGGGCAAGATAAACTGGTCCTAGGAGTTCCAGGAGAAGCCAGAGGCTGGAAACAAAGCTGCCTCTTTGACAAAGAACCACTCTTTGGGTATTTCCATTCCTAGGACTGTGCTGACAGGAGCAGCAAGCAGACAGGAATGAGGACATTTCCATCTTCTTCTTTGGCATTCCAAGCCTCCCCTAAATGCCCCTATTTACAGAATCTGACAAAAGCCCACTGGCAAAGGAATCCAGGAAATGTAGCTTGCAGCAGTTGCATCACAAGCATCTTACATCACAAGCATCGAGAGTGGAATGTAGATGGGTGAGTTTGAAGTTGAGAAAAAAATGACGAATACTTGACGGCCCTGCCCAACCTTCAAGGACTAGCCTGGATTGGAAGCTTATCCACAGTACTTTCCCTGATTCTTTCAGTTCTCTTGATTTAAAACTTTATAGACTTTATGCCAATTTTCAGGATCACTGATAACCTCTTACTATTCTTTGGAGTAAGGAACGTCCATATTTTCTCAATACTGGTAGAGTGTCTCTGTCCCTTCCAAAAGAAGCCTTCTACAAAGAAAAAGAATGCTTTCTCTCTGGGTCTACCAACATACACAGCAACTTTGTTAAAGGAAATCTTTGATATCATCTTTATTGAAGTAGGAATCCACCTTCATTTCCCACCATGATGTCTGTCTGGTTAATTTGGTTCACTTTCGTTTGCTTACTCCATAACCTAAATAGGCATTTGACGTCTTACCCAGCCATTTTGCAAATGTATGTTCTTGGTCACAAATGCACTAGGATGCACTGTGGATGGAATAAAAGTAATCTACCACCATGATTGGAAAAGCAACCCTGTGTGTTCTAGACTGTGTGTGACAGAAGAGCATCATCTTGGTGTTCACGCAGGGTATCCCTGCAGGCATGATGCTAACTTAAAATGCTGTGAGAATCTTAGGCTGTGTGTGTGTGTGTGTGTGTGTGAGAGAGAGAGAGAGAGAGAGAGAGAGAGAGAGAGATGAACTGATGGCCTCATAAATAAAAACAAAAAGCAAATCCCCTTTTAGTTGTGGTTGGCTTTATTTGCTGTAAAAGGGCATATGTTAATGCTGTGTTTTTCAGTAATTTATCATTAGCCATTTCAAGGTTAGGGCCCCAATGTGGACTACCTTTACTTGGCATTTACTTAGGAACCACAGTGTCATTTATTGCTGCCATCCATTTACAAAAATGAAGTAAATATGCTTGTACATAATTAATAGTAAATATAAGGTGAAGCTTTTAATAGAAAACATTCTGTATGCTGTAATCTGAAATGTGTCTCTCTTTTTATTGTGAGCATACAGGTTATTACACCGTAAAGTTTAAATGAAAATGTTTATTTTTTTTATTTTGTTAAGATTTTATGTATTTATTCATGAGAGACACAGAGAGGGAGAGAGGCAGAGACACAGGCAGAGGGAGAAGCAGACTCCTCGCAGGGAGCCCGATGTGGGACTTGATTCTGGGACTCCGGGATCACGCCCTGAGCCAAAGGCAGACGCTCAACTGCTGAGCCACCCAGGCATCCTGGAAATGTTTATTTTTAAATAAAGTTGGGTTTCTATCATTTGATACCAGAATTCAAAGCATACTGAATCATTCTCAATAGCAAATTTAAATATAGTATACCCCATCACCCTTAGGTATCACCCTGCCATAAAGTGTGTTTTCATGATGTTTACACAGGACTGACATTGCAGTGTTCACTCTCAGTTATGTATTTTCACTCCATGGACAGAGGTTAATAGCTCTTAAGCTGGTCCTTTCTTTTTTTAAAAGATTTTATTTATTTATTCATGAGAGACACAGAGGGAAGAACAAATTCCCCATGGAAAGCTCAATGCAGGACCCGATCCAAGGACCCCAGGATCATCACCCAAGCCAAAGGCAGATGCTTAGCACTGAGCCACCAAGGTGCCCCAACCTTTTCCTTCTATCCTAGCGTCAGTGCGTCAGCTTGAATAGAGAGAGGGTGGAGCCTGTGTGGGATTTCTTTCTGAGGCCCTGGTTCAGGGCAGAGAGAAATCAGAAAGTCCTGACCTGTTCCCCAGAGCTGTCCAGGGGTAGGGAGGCAGATCCCAGGTGACCATTCTAGAGACATGGTCTTTAGCCTCTCGCCCTGATTCTCCCCACCTCTTGAGGGAGACATGACTGAGACGTGCATAGGCTCCCCTCATGGGAGTGCTCCGCATTACCTTTCCAGTGTCCACATCCTCCCTGAGGGAAGGGCCACAGGCAGATGCCTGAAGCACATTAAACCCTCAGGGAAGTAAACCCACTAGGTAGTGAGCTTCCATTAGATGGCTAGGCGCCTCATCTTGAATATAACTCTTACTTGAAGTCACATAGCTTTCTGGAATTGCCTGATCAAAACCATCTACATGTCAACATAAAGAGATTTAAAATCATCATTTATTGCCCATGTAAGTCCCGCCTTCTCTCTCTTTCGCTTTAAGAAACCTTTTCTTTGTGTTTATGATTTAAAGCAGTTTTTATGACCTCATGAATTATAGCTACTTTCCCTCAGTGATTTACATTTTTATGTGTTACTCAGAAACCATCCTGTATGGTTTGATACAACATCCCTCACTCAGCTGAAACTGTGCCTTCTAGCCTGTTACCTTATGAACTTCAGAATGGATACTGTCACTCAGTTCCTTAAAATCTCCCAATGCCTTCCGATGGGTGCAGAATACAGTACCATCCTTCGATTCATTCCTTTTGGATCTTCACAGTCTGATGTGGTTTTATGTTCAAGTATATCCCACTACTGAAAACTCAAGTATTTTCTCCTCGCCTCTAAACTCTGGTGACGGTCCATGGCTCTGCAATTACACCCTATTACACCACTGCTGCCGCTCTGTATCTCCCACTCTCTGTCCAAACACATTGTGAGCACCTTGCATGGGCTATTTGTTTCATCTCTGAATCTGCAATAATTTACGGTGCTGCCGGACACACAGCACATGCTTAGTCTCAGTATTTAAATAGATGCATGAACTAGTGCACGTCCTGTGCCTGCTTCCTTCAGACACAGTAAAAGGTTATCTAATTGGATTTTATCAGATTGAAGAGAGGACCGGTGAGACAAGGGCTCAAGCCACTTTTTTTTTTTTTTTCATTGCATGCACTGTCACGACTCATGACCCCTACCTATCCTGGATGACTGCTTGTGCTAGCATCATGATGCAGAAATTGATCAACAATGGAAACTCACCTCTGGCACTAAGAAAGTGAGATTTAGAGCACCCAAGCAAGAATTGTGTACATGCCAGAATCAATGGATTGCCCATGAACTTTTCCATGGAGTCAATTAAATAAGTCACATGCTAGCAGCTCCTAATCTGGCTTGCAGTTTAGTAATCAAATTATACTCCTTAGAGTGGGTTAAAAGCCTGTGAAATCAAGTAAATTGAAATACTTGGTGATTATTCTTTCAATGTTATGTATCTATAACCCCCACTCAAGGGCAATGTGTCAGTGATGAAATTTGCCCTTCAGGAAATTTCATATGCAAATGGGGAGAGTTGTTTGTTTGTTTTTTTCTTTTTTCTTTTTTTTAAAATTTTTTTTTTTTAATTTTTATTTATTTATGATAGTCACAGAGAGAGAGAGAGAGGCAGAGACACAGGCAGAGGGAGAACCAGGCTCCATGCACCAGGAGCCTGACGTGGGATTCGATCCCGGGTCTCCAGGATCGCGCCCTGGGCCAAAGGCAGGCGCCAAACCGCTGCGCCACCCAGGGATCCCTGTTTGTTTTTTTCAAAATTCCTGTTTATGTCTTTTAAAATATGAAGAGTGGGCAGTGGCCCTGTAAAGTGGCCCTTTTCACAGGAAGTGAAGGCATCTCTTACTTCTCAGTGATAAAAAGATGCTGTGGAGTGTGTCCATATTTCAAACTGAAAAATAAACAGATCATTATTCGGATAAATCTTTTTAGTAAGTGCTGTTGATATATGTAGTACCAAAGGATTTTTGGCTGTAACAGAATTACTCGCAGTTAAAGCTGGGAAGTAGAGTACCTGCTTCTGAAATCCACTTTCATCAAGTTCCAGAAACTGTCTTGACCTTCCTGGGGCTCTTACCAGCTAATGTTTCCACAAGTTTATATGATCCTCTACCACTGAAGGCCCCTGCTTTGGACAAATCTCACTACCAAGGACCCTGGTATTCTTTCTCCCAAAGCTGCTCTCAGCTAATACTTGGAAAATATCCAAAAATCTCATTTGAATGTTTTTTCTTCTGTGACTAATACAGTAGTTATGAATCTTGGGGTATTTTAAAGTCTAATATTTTAAGCAAAAGAAATAACTATTTATAATTGACTTTCAGTCATAAATCAAAGATCAGAGATGAAAAGATGAAAAGCATGCACATACTCATACTTGCATACATGTTCCCTCATATTATGAACATACCACACACCCCTTTCCCTTCACTGATTATAGTGCATGTGTTCATTTTTAGGTGGAGAGTGATTTAACTCATGTGAGACTCTTAAGAAGAATCTCTTTTCATATCATGTTTAATAGCATAAGTTCTAATAAACGGCATCCCAGATCATAATGTTGACTTTACGGGAAAGGAGACATTACCTTCTAATGAAAAATCTGCTGTGAATGAATCATTCATAATTTGCTCAATAATCATTTACACTTGAGTGCATTTTATAGTGTCGAACAGAATGTAATCATGCTTGATGACCTTTAAACACTCTCTTAAATTGGATATTCCTAAATGTAGTCTCTTCTCAGCAAAGATATGATATTTCATATGACTTAATGCATAGAAATGGTAAGGTACATATGGCATAATTTCATCCCACCCTTTGGTAGGAAGATGTCAGACTATTGTCCACAAATTATGTGAGATTTATGTGACACTAACTTTAAACCTATTGGAATATATTGCATTTATTTTCAGCTATGAAATCAGCTAATCCACTCTTGAGAGACAAGCATAGGCAAGATATATCTAAGTGTGACAAAAGACCTCCTTCTTATCCTTGAGGTGCTTACACTTCAGGTGAGAAGGACACAGATCTGAAGTAAGCTTTATACTTTGGTGATGACGAGGACTTCTGAATGACACTGTGTTGAGCCAAATAAGGCAAAAGGAAACTTGAATTCCTTTTTGACTAGAAATGGTTCTAACATTTTTTATAGGTAATGTTTGAATGAGAATCTTAAAAACTGTTATGAGAAAATTAGGCATTTTATGTGAAAGATATCCTGCTAAACATATAGATAGGAATACACTGTACAAAGTTCTTCTACTTAATAGCATATACCCTAAAATAAAATTTAAAAAAAAAACAGGATATCGTTTTCCAAATGAAGGAATTCAGTCTATAAGAATGTCACCACAATATTCAGCAGCATAAAGTTGAATTTATAAATGGATTTTGAGTGTTAAGTCTATCTAATGGATGCAAATAGCATCCAAGTTTTCACATCACCTATTCAAATTTTCCAACATGGAAACATGCTTAGTGTTAGTTCAATATGTTTGGAGATAGAAATACTTAGGATGTTGAGTTGAGATAAACAATTTGGCTTAAAATCAGAAAATTGGCTTAGATGCATAGGTCTCTGATAATGTGTTGGCTAGTAATATTCTGGATGACTTTAATAGCTCATTTTGATTTTCTGTATTTGGAATACAGTCTCTCCTTTCAGACACATTGGAAAGAAGCTTTGGATTCAACAATTGGTGGAGGAATTCTACTGAGATTATGAAAATGTGAGGTACCAGTGCTACAGTGTGAAACATCCAGCTGCCCAGATGTGGCATATTGAACAGTGATTTCTATAATTCAATCAACCGTACTTTCTGGTTACTTTCCTTCCCTCCCTCTCTTCAGCAAAAATTTTCTCCACTGTTTTTGTTTATTAGCTATGAAAAAATAAAACTATAGAAAAGTTGAAATACTACTACAACAAACACCATATTTCCCTTGATTCAGTATTTCTTCATATTTTGACACATTTGCCTTCTCTCTCACACATTTACCCTCACTCCACATAGATCCTGCACCCAAACTGACATAGCAATGTGAGATAAATGGTATGCACGTGTACATGTGTTTGTTTTGAGCAGATTTATTTGAAAGCAAGTTTGGGATATCATACCACTTTTCACTCAGTATTTCAGTACGTATCTCTTTAAGTGTAAAGTTATTCTTGAATGTCATGCCATTAGTATGACATCCAAGGACTTTAACACTGATTCAATGATATTGTTTAGTATGCGGCCCATGTGTACATTACCACCCTTGTCCCTCAGATGTCTTTTATGGCTGTTCTGTTTTCTTTTCCAGCCTGAGGCAAAGATCACACTTGATAATTTTTGTGATGTCAAGCCATGTCATATTTATTGACTCTACAATCTAAAACAACTTCCTGCCATTTTAGGGGGTTTTGTTTGTTTGTTTTTCATGGTTTCTGACATTTTTGAAGACTTCAGGCCAGTTGTCTTTGGAATGTCCCAGAATCTGGAATTCTCCTAAGGTTTTACCCATGATTATACTCAGGTTAAATGTATATGGCAAGAATATCTCCTAAATGGCATGTACCTCACATTACATCACATCAGCAGGTAACAACATGTCAGGTCATCCCAAGATACTTCTGATGCTGAACTTCATCATTTGAGAAAGTAAAGTCCACCACCATCTAGATCTCTCTCTCTCTCTTATGAAGAATGCCTTTCTGTTTTGTAATTAGTAAATAAAATGTGGGGTGCTACTCTTGTACTTCGTGACTAGCCGATTCCCCAACTCTTGTTAAGAATCCAATTATAGAGGTTCCTGGGTGGCTCAGTCAGTTAAGCACCTGCCGTCAGCTCAAATCATGATCCTGGGGTCCTGGGATTGAGCCCCAAATCTGGCTCCCTGCTCAGTAGGGAGCTTGCTTCTCCCCCTCCCTCTGCACCCCCACCCTGCTCATGCTTCCTCTCTGTATCTCAAATAAATAAATAAAATTTTTCTAAAAAGAATATTTATATTCCTACTCAAATCAATTCTTGCATTTGTGTTTGGAAAAAGGAGATATTTATAATTTTATAATTCTTATATTTATTATTTAATGCTTTTCTGTAAAGAATACTGTGGGGCAGCCTGGGTGGCTCAGTGGTTTAGTGCTGCCTTCAGCCCAGGGTGTGATCCTGGAGACCCAGGATTGAGTCCCACGTCAGGCCCCTTGCATGGAGCCTGCTTCTCCCTCTGCCTGTGTCTCTGCCTCTCCCTCTCTCTGTGTGTGTGTGTGTCTCTCATAAATAAATAAATAAATAAAATCTTAAAAAAAAAACAATACTGTGGCCAGTGGGAACTCCTTAACTCAGCCTCTGCATAGTTTTGATATGTCCCATAAATCTTTGAGCACTTCCTTGTTTTTGACATGAGATACTCCAGGCTTATCTTATATTTTGCATGTCCTAGAGTCTGGCTATCAGGAGGGCACGTTGATACTGATGCCTTTGCTTCTAGACTATTTCAGAACATACATGTGTGCATGTGTGTGTTTGTAGTCATGAGTTTCCCCAGATAACTACAGTTCAAATCCACACCATAGAATTCTCCACTACTTTACCCATTCGTTATCCATGTCGATCTACTCCCACAGTGGAAAACCACATTACCAGAGACATCAATATATTAATTCACTTATTCTATCTCACAGTACATTCAGAAGAATCTCAAAATTACTCAACCCAAACTACTATCAATCACCAACTTATTCACAGATTTCAACATAGTAAGTGTAACACAAGGATTCATATTAAAGTTTCTAGACAATGTCTGACAAATCATTCATAGTACATGATTGGTATGTGATGTTAATTGACTTTGACAGGGAAAACAATGCTTGATTTTGGTGCAGGAATATCGTATAAGCTTCAGATCTTGAGTAATATCCAATCTAAAATTACAACAACAACACAGGAACATAGTTTGACTCATGAACAGCTGAGAAGGCAGTAAATAAAGGGAAAAGCAATCTTTATATAAGTGCTTTTTGGATATTGGAAAGTGTTTAATGGATAGCATCTGTAGCAAGGAATAAGCTTGGCCAAGCCAGACCTCTATGCATATATATTAGACTATAAATAACAAACAGGAAAGTTCTAACTTGAACCTCTAACGTCTCACTTGAACCTCTAACTTCTCACTAAGAATTGGTGAAAACAAACAAGCACACAGCCCTATCAGTGCTGAGCAAAATGGGATCAACTCTATTTCTTTCAGTTTGTCATTGTCCTGTCACTGTCCAGAGTCTGAGGAGCCATGGCTGGTCCCTGTGTTGTTCTTGCCCTGCATCACTCTGTTCAGGACTGTGTTCTGACTCTGTTCATTATATCTTGTAGAAAACCCTGAATTTCTGCATATGCAGGGTTTCATCATCGGCTACTGCTAAGGCAGGTTGTGTTTTCCAGTGAACTCTGTAAAATATCTGTTTCCTAAGGATATCTTTGCTCTGTTTATGTATTTTCATTGCTTTGTTACATTCTCTGCCCTAGTATTATGGTTTTTGAGTTTTGACCCTGCCATGGTGGTGGAGAATATATCTAGCCTTACACTAGTTCACAACATGAAGACTGACTTCTCAATCGTGCCTGAGTTTTAACAAGTCCCAATGGTGCAGAAATGTGTGTTTGACCTCCTTTCCTTTGTCACTGCATCCTGCCTGGTTTCTTTCATTTAAACCTAACTGCATTTATGCTCACAATTCAGTTGCCTTTTAAATATTACCTCCATGGGAGTTAGTGGATTCTAATTTTATATTTTATATGTGTATATTGCATATTATATAAAATATATTATATATTCTAATTACCCCAATTGGAGTTCCTGCTACATTCTGGCTTTTATTGTTTTTGTTATTGTGGTTGATAGGAAACATTGACATTTCAAGAAACATGTATTTTGCTAAAGAAAGAGTTGACAAACAAGTCTTGGGCTTGGAATTTAACTGCTATGGAATTTTAATCAAGAGTAAAGGTTACAGACCAAGGTCGTCTTTGGAAGAAAAGAAGAAAAGAAAAGAAAAGAAAAGAAAGAAAGGAAAGGAAAGGAAAGGAAAGGAAAGGAAAGGAAAGGAAAGGAAAGGAAAGGAAAGGAAAGAAAGAAAGAAAGAAAGAAAGAAAGAAAGAAAGAAAGAAAGAAAGAAAAGTAAAGGAAAGGAAGGAAAGGAAAGAAAAGAAAAACTGGGACCAGGGAATGGAAAATGTTTAACTATGGAAAAGTTGGAGGAGACCCTTAGGATCAGGAGTTCAGATACCCTTTATAGACACTCACATCTTAGTGGTTTGCCAATAGCTTTACATGCAACTGTGCCTAAAGCTTGGTTCCTAGCAACAGGAAAAAATAAAATATAAAAGTGGCAGATTGCATCTTAGAAATGTAACAACAGCAGCTGTTTACAAAAGCATATACTTCTCCTGGTTAGTATTATTATAAAGTTGATGACTTTATCACACCACACTGTAACCTAATAACCTCCTTTGTTCTCTCATTAAAAAAAAAAAAACTAGTTATTTGCTTTATAAAATAATCACTGTGTGTTGCAATATGTATGTTTAAGTAAGGAATCTCACTGCTCACTCGAGTCTAACACTTGAAATGCCTGTCTCAACCCCCAGAAGAAAGTCAGATAGAATATGCAAAGAAAAAGGTAGTGATTAGAAGCATAAGCTATATCTAGAATATGAGTGCTCTTCCTTTCCGTGAACTTTTAAAAAGGGTTGTGTGCTGTCAGAAGTGTCTCTTGTACAAATCTTTTATGATGGTGCAAAGTCCTGGAGGAAATTGGGAAGAATACTGAAGTCTTTCTAAGTAAACTGAAGAAGTAAATGAAGGACAAAACAAAACAAAACAAAAAAAAAAGAAGTAAATGAAGGAAATCTGTGATTCAAAGTGTTTTAAAAATAGAGTTTAATAGAGTTGGAAATGTTTAAAGTGTTTCAAACTTTGTATTGCCATTTAAAATACCTTTCATTACAGAAATAATATAAGAAGTAAGAATGTTACTTTCTTCACAAAATGACTATATATATATTTCTATATATATAATATATATAATATATGTAATATATATAAAATATACATTATATATATACTATCCTCTCATACCTTAGTTCTATTCTCCAGAGTTAGCCATTCTATTAAAACATTGCTTTACTTATTTCTTTTGGAAATCATCATCATCATCATATGCATTGACTTACAGACTTTAAAATATGACTGTTGTCTCCCCATCTTGAACAATTAATAATGTAACACACTTACTCTACTTCTCGTATCTTCTCCCACCCTATTACCATTGTTTATCTAGTCTTCAGCCCAAACTTATTGGGAG
Organism: Vulpes lagopus; assembly: GCF_018345385.1. Taxonomy (NCBI): domain Eukaryota; kingdom Metazoa; phylum Chordata; class Mammalia; order Carnivora; family Canidae; genus Vulpes; species Vulpes lagopus. The sequence goes on along the minus strand of NC_054825.1, from coordinate 107,768,262 downwards.
CTGCTGGAGATATGAAACAGATGTGGTCTTGCCCTGTTGGGCCTCCCGTTGTGGTAAGCCAGATGATAGTTGACCTTCAGTTCTTCTCTGTAATAATATGGTACATTATTACTTTGAATAATGTACTTTAACTTTTATTTATCCAACAAAATTTGGCAGTGCTATCAACTAATTATGTTCTAGGAGAAAGTAATTAGTTTATCTACACTTTTCATTTCTGCTCTTTTTTCTCTTCCTCCTAAATTCTGTCAGCCACATCATTACAGTTTCATGGACAAGGCTAATAAGATTTATATTATGTTCTGTAACTATAGCAAAGTTTTCCATATTTTGCCAAATAAATCAAAATCTTTGTTACTTCAAAATCTTTATTTTTTTTAAATTTGATAAATGACATATTACATTTTAAATTTGAAGGACACCTGGGTGGCTCAGTGGTTGAGGGTCTGCCTTTGGCTCAGGTCATGATCCTGGGTCCTGGGATTCAGGCTCCCCACAGAGAGCTTGCTTCTCCCTTTGCGTATGTCTCTGCCTCTCTCTCTATCTATGTCTCTCATAAATAGGTAAATAAAATCTTTAGAAAAATAAAATAAAATAAATTTGATGTATACATCATGTTACTTTGAGACATTTATGTATGTAATATGATTGTCATTAGAGCCGTATTTATCACATTACATCGTTACAGCATATTATTATCTATATTAATTGTACTGTGCATTAGATATCTATGACTTATTTACTACTTGTTACACATTTATACTTTTAAATATCTTCAATCTTCTTCCCCTAACCCCCATTCCCAGGTAGCCCTTGTTTTGCTGTTTGTTTGTTTTATAGGTTTGACTATTTTAGATTCCACATATGAGTAACACTATAATAGTCCTTGCCTTTCTCTGACTTATCTCACTTAGCATATGTGTTCAAGGTCCATCCATGTCACAAATGGCAAGATATCCTCCTTTCATGGCTGAATAATATTTCATTCTGTGTATATACCAAATCTTTACCCATACATCTGTTGATGACAATTTGAGTTGTTTCCATGTCTTAACTGTTGTGGATGATAGTGTGATAAACACAGGTGTGCATGTGTCTCATCAAATTTCTGTTTTCATTTCCTTTGGGTATATACCCAGAAGGCAAATTACTGGGTCGTATTATAGTTCTATTTTTAATTTTTTGAGGAAACTCCATATTGTTTTCCATAGCATAGTGGCTGGATTAATTTGCACTCCCATCAATGGTGTATAAAATTCCCTTTCACCAAATTCTCGCTGTCACTTGCTCCGGCTCCTTGATGGTCACAGGTGTAATTTGATAGCTCCTTGTGGTTTTATTTGCATCTCCCTGATGATTAGTGATGCACATTTGTTGTAGTCAAATAAATAAACTATAATTACCACACATCAATGATGCCATGTGATTGGACCCACAAGTAAGAAATAATATTCTAATATTTCTCAACCTGTATTATCCAGTAATGTTCTAAACATCAAAGTCAATATAGAATATCAGTTACTAAAGATCCTGTCATATTTTAGTTTGTTTCACCTCTGATTCACATGCATAGCTTTCTTTTACAACTTTCTGTTTTTCTCAAGGAAGTTGACTCTCATTTTTCTTATCGATAAATGAAACACATACCATCATGTTGTGATAAGAATGTTTGTCATTAAACACTGAATTTGTTGCCATAGGATATACTTTCTCCTTGAAGACATATTTTTAAGATTGTATTTATTTATCAGAGGGGGGGGAAGCATATGAGAAAAACATGAATGGTGGGGAGGGGCAGGGAGAGAAGGAAATGCAGAGTCCCTGCTAAGCGAGGAGCCTGACTTGGAGCTCCATCCCAGGACCCTGAGATCATGACCTGAACTGAAGGCAGATGCTTAACTGACTGAGCCACCTAGGCTCCCCTAATCTGCTTTTATTTTTTATTTCTTTGTCTTTTTTCCTCCTAATTCTGGAAAATTTCTTGACTTTATCTTTTAGATCCTTACCACTAGAAGTGTGAAACATGGACCAACAACATACATTAATGTCACTTGGAAGCTTGTTAGAAATGCAGAATTTCAGATTCCACCCTGGGTCTGGTGACCCAGACTGTATTGTAACATCTCCTGATCATTTATGTGCACATGAGACTTTGAGAAGCACTAGTCCTTTGATCCATTTTTCTTTTCTCTTCACTCTCTTGAACAGTACTTCTATTAATGTGATTATTTCTCATAGTTTTAATTTCTAGCAACTATTTCCTATTCTCTCATTGCTTTCTTGGCACTCCAACAATTTTTACACCAATTTCTCTCCCATTGACAAGTTTACAGATCATGTTTTTAAAAGTCCTCTATGAGTGAAATAAGTCAATCGGAGAAGGACAAACATTATATGTTCTCATTCATTTGGGGAATATAAATAATAGTGAAAGGGAATAGAAGGGAAGGGAAAAGAAATGGGTAGGAAATATCAGAAAGGGAGACAGAACATGAAGACTCCTAACTCTGGGAAATGAACTAGGGTGTTATTCTGTATGTTGGCAAATTGAACACCAATAAAATATAAATTTATTATTAAAAGAAAAAATCCTCTCCTGTTTCCTTCAGGATTAGTTGTTCTCTTTTTAAGTTTTGATCTTACCTCATTATGTTATTTGCTTATCTCAAAAATATAGCGATCCCTGCTTACTTGTGCATATTTATGACTAAATGATATAATAATTAGAGGTGGGAGATCACGTGGATTCCCTGTTCCATTTTGTAGGCATATGTGTACCAAAATCCTGTGCCTCAAGTTGACTTCTGGGGTGTATTAGTGAGCTCAGTTTCCAGGCAGGCTTCTGTTTTGTTCTAATTAGCTAAGACCATCCCTTCAATAATCCTGCAGAGTAGGTACCCTTACCAGCACACTGCAGGGATGAGGATTTGGGGTATGAGACAGAGTCACTGAGTCACATGGTAAGGGTGGAGATTCAAACCCAGGTGGCCTGGCTCCCAAGTCCATAGTCTTGGTGACTACACTGCTGAAGGTCTTCGGTGTTTCAAGGATATGTTTGTGTGTTTTAGGCCTGGATGGAGATGCCTTCCTCTCTTCCCTCTCTGCTCTGTGCCAGGGGGTCTAGAATCACCTGAGGCTCTGCTTTACCCTTTGCCTAGCTTCAATCCCACAGCATAGGCTTCTCTAGGAACATTTTATCTGTTTCAAGAACAATCATTAGAGAAGAAGAAAAGAAGCCAGCAAGCTAACACGGTTATTTTGTGAACGTCTTCTAACAGACAGTGCTGAAAGCTCCCTGCCACCTACTCCTGATTCCTGAGTCACTTGATTGGAAATTGGAGCCTTTTTTGGTTCCAAAGAGCCAGCTTCCCTAGCATCCTTCTAAAGTGCTTGTATCAGTTTGTAACCTCCTCTGACTTGTTAATATGGTGATCTATGATTTTCTCCTTCAAGTGTTAAAATGTAGCTATCCAAAATTTCTCTATTAATGGAAACATGTTTTGCAGTTTTTGATAGATTACCTTTACCATGTTAAGAACTTTTGTACCTGATTTGCTCTTTTTTTCTAGTAACATAAAAAAGTATTAAATCTTACTGAATTACTTTTTGTGTATTGAAGGAGATGATAAGTGATTCCCATTTTTAGCTTATTCATATGTTGAATTGCATTGGTGGGGACCTTTTGGATAATAAACTATCCTTACATCCTTGAGATAAAGCCTACTTGATGATATATAATTCCAAATAAAGATTTTCACATATGTTCACAAGTGAAAGGAATTATTGTCTCTGTTTTATTTTGAAATTAATAAAATGAACTGGGTGGTTTAATTTCTTTTCCTTTTTAAAATATAAATAATGTCCCTTGAGAGTTGCAAGAGCTCAGTTATAAAACCATGTGACCCTGCTTACTTAGCCCATTTCCTTTTATTTCATACATACACATTTTCATGCAATATATCTAGCTTTTCTTGCACCAGTTGGGGCACATCACATTTTTCCCATTTTTTATCTATACTCTCTAGAATCTCAGTCACATTAGACAACCTATGCTTTGTCTATAGTTGTTTCTCGTTTAAGGTCTGATTTTGTTTTATCTCTTTAATTGTGTGAAACCTTCATCTACTTTTTTCTTTTTTTTTGCAAAATTCCCATTTTTGGTTTTAAGCTTTCCTATTTTTTTAATTCTTTATTTACTGATTGATTTTCTGTACTATTTCTTTCTTTTAATAAAACCAATTGGCAAGGTGCTATAGCAAAGCTTATCTCCTCTTGACAAAATTTAAAAACTAAGAGTAAATGACACTTTTCAGGATCATGTTGCTTATAAATCCAAAGCTGAGAATCTTCAACCCACATGTTGTACCAGCAGGGTTTGGCTTTATACAGAAGGGATCTGTTGGGGGAGAGAGAGATGACTGATGGAGAAGGCAGAGCATTATGTTGTTACGTGAACAAAAGGTCTAAATTCAATCTCTGACTCTGGTGGGCAGATCTAGAGTGAACATACAAATTACTAAGTGGCTACCCTTGGCTCATCATAAAGAATCCATTTCTAATGGTTTAAAATATATAGCCATTAAAAGATACGGGCTGAGAGTAAAATCTTAAATCCACATTCCAAGAAGTGTAGAAATGGAGACAGATTAGCCACTGCTGAGGAAATTCTTTGGAAAAGAAATTCTTTGGTATCAAATATGAGTGGGATGAGCTAGTCCCAGTGTCTCTTCCAATGCTGAGATGCTGCAATCTGGCTATATCGATGAATTGACTGGGAAGCTCATACCAAAAAGTGGAGAACTATATAGCTTTAGTTGAGTCAAGACAATAAGCTGTCTTTAAGAGCTTTTGAAGCTGTGTGGTATATACAGCTCCCTGTTTACCTGTTAAAAACTAAAACTGTATTTGTAGGAAAGCTGATGCCCTACTGAATCTAGAAATTGGCTGGATATGGAAGCTACTGGAGAATAGAAGATTGCCTTGGATATGATTCAGCATGTCAAATGAAGGGAGAAAATAACTCTCAGTTACTCCTATTTAAAATGTTTTATACTGCTATCTGCATGAGAAAAATGTGTAAATGTCACTCTAATCTTACATAAACTAATCTTCCTTCTGCTCTTTGGTGCTGTGAATTAAGAAGCTAGCAAGCCAGAAAATAAAATCTATAATGAACTAGTAGCAAATTTGTTATCTGTTGAGGATACAGAGGATTTTTCTCTTCGTTTATTCATTAATCAGAAGCAAACAACACAAAAAAGTATGAAAATAAGCTTACCAAAAATTTGAGCTACTGGCTTACATAGAAGCTGCCAATGTTATAATTGAGAAGCCTGGTAACATGTAAATAAGTAGTTTTCTATGTAGACAATGCTGTTTAAACATGTATCTCCATAATGACATCCAACAGAGGTGTGGTAAAATAATAAAAGATGGATTTGATTTCCAAAAATATAATATGATAAACACAGGCAGGCAGATCTAATGCATGCTATGCTATTTTTACTAAGCAGATCATGGTTTGACTGTAAATTTATGTCCCACTGATCTGTTCTTAGCCCTTATAGATGCATGCATGGATCACCTGCCCATTACTTGCAAGCTGTTTATCCTGAGAAAGGATATGTGGTTTGAAGTATTCATCTGGCACTCATATGATTACTGTTTCCTCTATAATTAGAAAAGTCAGTGTCTGGGAACCTTCTTATTTTATCGTCTCAGAAAGTGTGTTCTTTCAGTGCTGGAAGTGTCTGCTGCATTATTATTAGAGTCAAAAATTGTTGGTGCCGTAAATAAAGTGTTATGTATCTTCAAGGTGTGGTGCAAATCTTGATTTGTATTGCTCTTTTAAATTTAGAAATCTCGTTAAAGCAAGTAGAAATGGATGACATGTAGCTATATTTGAGAAGTTTTTTTTATTATTTAGGTAAAAACGGTATACAATATTTAATTAGTTTCATGTATACAGGATGATTCAATTTTTGTTTACCTTTGTGTACACTACAAAGTGATCACCACAATTACTCTAGTTACCATTTGTCACCATACTATTCATTCCCTTCACCAATTTTGCCCACTCCCCAACCCCTTTCCTCCCTAATAACCCCCAATCTGTTTTGAGAAGATATTGAAACATCTTCTCTATTGGCCATCTGTATGTGTTCTATGGGAACACATATACATTATATCATATATGTGATATATATATGTGATATAATGTACATATGTGATATGTATATATCACATCTTCCTAATGTACTCATCCATCAATAGATATTAGGTTGTTTCCATATTTCCAAATCTTGACTATTGCAAATAATGCTGCAGTGAACATTGAGGCGCGTATATCTTTTTAAGTCAGTGCTTTCCTTTTCTGCAGATAAATATCCAGAAGTGGTATAGCTGGGTAGCCTGGGTGGCTCAGCAGTTTAGCGCCACCTTCAGCCCAGGGAGTGATACTGGGGTCCCGGGATTGAGTCCTGCATTGGGCTCCTCTTGGGGAGCCTGCTTATCCCTCTGTCTGTGTCTCTGCCTCTCCCTCTGTTTCTCATGAATAAATAAACAAAATCTTTAAAAAAAAAAATCTGTGACGAGTGGGATAGCTGAATCATATGGTAGTTCTAGCTTTAATTTTTTTTATGAATTTCTATACTGTTTTCCATAGTGGCTGCATCAATTTTCATTTCACCAACATTGTACAAATGTTCTCTTTTCTCCGCACTTTTTATTTCCTGTCTTTTTGATAATAGCCATTCTAATGGGTGTCATTGTAGTTTTGATTTGCATTTCCCTGATAATTAGTGATATTGAAACATCTTCTCCTGTACCTGTTGGCTAAATGTGTGTGTTTTATGGGAAAATGTCTCTTTAGATGCTCTGCCCACTTTTTAATTGATTTTTTTTAATGTTTTTGCTGTTGAATTGTCTTAGTTCTTTATACGTTTGGATATTAACAATTGATTGGATATATGATTTGCAAATTTTTTTTTCTGTTTACTAGACAGTGTTTTCATTTTGTTAAATGGTTTCACTTGTTGTATAGAAGCTTTTTGGTCTGGTGTTGTCCCTCCTGTTTATTTGTGCTTTTGTTGCCTTTGTTTTTTGGAGTCAGATCCAAAAATTCAATGCTGAGACCAATGTCAAGAAGCTTACCATTCTAGAAGTTTTTTGGTTTCAGGTCTCACAGTCAAGTCTTTAATCCAATTTGAGGTAAATTTTGTGTATAGTGTAAGATAGTGGTCTAGTTTTACTCTTTAAATATGGTGGTCCAGTTTTCCCAACAATATTTATTGAAGAAATTGCCTTTTCTCCATTGTTTATTCTTGGTTCCTTTGTCAAAAATTAATCAACTGTATATATGTTGTTTTTTTTCTGGCCTCTCTATTCTGTACCAGTGTTATCTTTGCTTTTTATGCCAGTACCATACTGTTCTGATTGCTAGAGCTTTGTAGGATACTTTGAAATCAGCAATAATGATACCTACAGTTTTGTTCTTTCTCAAAGTTATTTTGTCTATTCAGGGTCTTTGGTGATTCCTTGCAAATTTTAAAACTATTTCCTCTAGGTTTGCGGAAAATACCATTGGAATTTTGGTAGTGATTGCACTGAATCTGTAGATTGCTTTGCATAGTGTGGACGTTTTAGCAATGTTCATTCTTCCAATCTATGAACATGGAATATCTTTCCATTGATTTGTGTCTTCTTCAGTTTATTTTATCAGTTTCTTGAAGTTTTCTGTGTACAGATCTTTTGCTTCCTACATTAAATTTATTCCTAGGTATTTTATTCTTTTTGATGCTGTTGTATTCTTTTTGATTTTTAACGTATGCTTTTGATAGCTCATATTCAATGTACAGAAATGCAAAATATTTTGTACATTAATTTTGTATCCTGCAACGTTACAGAATTTATTAGTCCTGATGTTTTTTTGATGGACTCATTAGGGTTTTCTATACATAATATCATGTTATCTGCAAGTAGTGATAGTTTTACATCTTTCTTTCCAATATGGGTGCATTTTATTTCTTTGTCTTGCCTAACTGCTATGCGTAGGACTTACAGTACTATGTTGAATAAAGTGCCAAGAGTGGACATCCTTCCCTTCTTCCATTCTTAGAGGAAAAGCTTCTAGCTTTTTAATTTTATTTTTTATGAAGCTCACTGTTGGTTTGTCATATATGGCCTTTATCATTTTGAGGCATGTTCACTCACTCTATATCTGTTTTTGTTGAGAGTTATTATCATAAATGGATGTTGAATTTTCTCAAATGCTTTGTCTGCATCTACTAAAATGATCATATGATTTTTACCCTTCATTTTGTTAATGTGGTATAACACTCTGATTCATGGATATTGAACCATCCTTGCATCCCTGGAATAAAAACCACTGATTATGTCATATGATCCTTTTAATATTTTTGAATTTGTTTTCTTATTATTTTGTTGAGAATTTATATATATATATATATCTATCAGGGATACTGACCTGTAATTTGTTTGTTTGTTTGTTTCTTTGTCTGGTTTTGGTAACAGAGTAATGCTGGACTCATGAAATTAATTTGAAAGCATTCCCTCTCCTTCATTTCTTGAAGGAGATTGAGGATTATAGGTATTAAATCCTCTTTGGTGTTTAGTAGAATTCAGTGAAGCCATTTGGTCCTGGGCTTTTGTTCATTGGGAGACTTTCTGTTATGCACTCAATCTTTTTACTGATAATTAATCTATTCAGAGTTTATATTTCTTCATGATTCAATTTTGGAAGATTGTATGTTTCTAGAAATTCATTTAAAAATTTTTCTTTTTTTCATCTAAAAGATTTTCTGGTTGTCCAATTTGTTGGCATACAGCTGTCTGTAGTAGTTCCTATGCTTCTTATATTTCTATGGTATCAGTTGTAGCTTCTCTTTAATTTCTGGTTTTGTTTTGGTTTTTTTTGTTTGTTTTTTTACTTGCTCTCATTTTTTTTCTTGTTGAACCCTGCTCAAGGTTTATCAATTTGTTTTCTCTTCAAAGAATCAGCTCTTAGTTTTTTTGATCTTTTCTATTGCCATTTTGTCTTTCCTTCTTTCTTCTAACTTTAGACTTTCTTTGTTCTTTTTCTTATTGTTGTTCCTTTAGGCGTAATGTTAGATTTTTTTTTTTATGTGAAACTTTTCTTGTTCCTTGAGATAGGCCTGTATTACTATAAACTTTCCTCTTACAGCTGCTTTTGGTGCATCTCAGATTCTGCATTATTGTATTTTCATTTTCATTTGTCTCAAAGTATTGTTTTATTTATCCTTTGATTTCTTCATTGACTCATTGGCTGTCCAGTAACATGTTACTTAATCTTCACGTATTTGTGGGCTTTTTTTCTTGTAATTGATTCCTAGTTTCATATCATTTTCTGTAAAAAAAAAATGCTTGATATGATTTCAGTCTTTTAAGTTTATTGAGATTTTTTTTTTTTTTTGCCTAATATATGATCTATTCTGGAGAATGTACCATGTGCATTTGAAAAGAATGTGCATTCTGCTGCTTTTGGGTGGAATATTCTGTTTGTATCTATTAAGGTCATCTGATCAAAAATGTATCATTTGAGAGCAATATTCCTCTCCTGATTTTTCTGTCTGGCTGATCTATCCATTGATATAGGTGAAGTATTAAAGTGCCTTTACTGAATCACTATCATTTTCTCCCTTTAGGCCTATTAATTCTTGCCTGACATATTTAGGTGATCCTCTGTTGGGTTCCTAAGTCTTTATGAACATTACCTCCTTTGGATTGGCATCTTTCTTACTATGTCGTACCCTTCTTTATCTTTCATTAAGTCTTTATTTTTTTTCATTAAGTCTTTATTTTAAAATCTTTTCTGTCTGCTATGAATACAACTATACCAGCTTTCTTTTCATTTTCATTTTCATGGAATTTATTTTTCTTCCCTTCACATTCAGTCTGTATATATCTTTACTTCTGAAGTGATTCTCCTGTAGTCAGAATATAGACTGCTCTTGTTTTTGCATCCATTCAGCAACTCTCTAATTTTTTGATGGAGAATTTATTGTATTGACATTTAAAGTAATTATTGACAGGTATGTAACTTATTGCCATATTGTTCATTCTTTTCTGGCTGTGTTTGTGTTTCTTCCCTGTCTCTTTCCTCTCTTGCACTCTTTCTTAATGATTTGGTGACTTTTACTGTTCCATTTAGATTCCTTTGTCATTGTCTTTTGTATATTATAGATTTTTGCTTTGTGATTATCATAAGGTTCACATAGAGCATCCTATAAATATTTTTTAACTGAAGCAATGTAAGTTTAACACATTCTAACAACTAGACATTTTTACCCCCTTTACATGTTATGTTTTTAATGTGTTATTTTACATATTTGTATTTTGTGTATCCTTTAACTTACTGTAAACACAGTTGATTTATTACTCTTGTTTTTTAACTTCCATACCAGCTTTATAAGTGGTTATCCCATTACCTTTACCATATATTTGCCTTTATCTGAGAGATTTTTACTTTTATATGTTTCCTTATTATTAATTGGTACCTTTTCTTTTCCACTTGAAAAGTCCTTTTATCATTTTCTTTTGTACTTCTTTAGTGGGGATGAGCTCCTTTAACTTTTATGTCTCTGGAAAACTTAATTTTTCCTTTAATTCTGAATGATAACCTTGCCAGTTATAGTATTCTTGGTTGGAAGTTGTTTTGCTTTTTGTTTTTTGGATTTTTTTTCTTTTTCCTTTCAGAATCTTGAATATATATCATGCCACTCTCTTCTGGCCTACAAGTTTCTGCTGAAAATTCAGCTGATAGTCTTGTGGTGGGTTCCTGTGTATTTAATAAGTTGTTTTTCTCTTGCTGTTTTTAAGTTCTCTCTTTAACTTTTAACATATAATGTGTCTTGGAATGGATCTCTTCATCTTATTTGAAATTCTCTTTGCTTTCTGACTTGAGTGTGTTTCCTTCTTTAAGTTAGTGAAGTTTTCAGCCACTACTTTTCCAAATAAATTTTCTCTTCCTTTTTCTCCCTCTATTCTCCTTGTGGGACTCCTATAACGTGAATGGTATTCTGCTTTATGTTGCCCTATAGGTCCATTAAGCTTTTATTTAGTTTCTTCAAAACAAAATAAAATAGACTTTTATTTGTTTGTTTTCTCTTTACTCCTCCATTTAGGTGATTCCACTGTCCTGCTTTCCTGGCTGCTGATCTGATCTTCTGTTTCATCTAATTAGCTGTTGATCCCCACTAGCATATTTTTCAATTCAATTATTATATTCTTCAGCTCTGTGACTTTTTCTGGTTCTTTCTTATATTTTCTATCTCTTTATTGAAGTTTACACTATATTTATCCATTTTTCTGAGTCAATGAGTACCTTTGAGGAACACCGCTGCTTTGAACTTGCTATCAGGAAGATTACTTACCTCCATTTCAATAAGGTCTTTTTCTGAAGTTTTGAAACATATTTCTCTGTCTCCTCATTTTGCTTGACTCTCTGTATTTGTTTCTATGTATTAGGCAAAACAACTATCTTGCCCAATCTTAAAGGAGTGTCCATATATAGGAGATGTACCTTAGGGCCAGAAGAGCAATTCTTCTGGCCATCAGAGCCAGGTGCTCAAGGGCATCCCCTGCATGAGCTGAATGTGACCATGAGCTGTGGCTGGATGGTCAGGTGCTCACCCAGCAGGTGTGGCAGGGAGCCGTGGATCAGAGGTCAGAGTGTGCCCACCGGTACTAGTAGGTGAGCATTGAAATGGCACCAGCCAGCACCAGCACTAAGAGGATAGAAAGAGAACTGAAAATTGGCTCCTACCAAGGCTTCTGTCCCTGGAGAGAGTCCCAATGGCTCCTGCTTTAAGGTTAGAAAGTTAGTCTCTTTCCCATATAGTCTAGGTGCTGTTCAAACTGCTGCTTTTGTACTCAGTCCCAGGGAGAGTGAGTTTACATGTGAGCCCTGTAAGAGTAGGTTCTTATTTCCCTACAGCTCTGTGGTTCTGGACATGAGGCCCACTGGTTTTCAACACCAGGCTAGTTTTAGGGTCTCATCTCTCTGATGTAATTCCTGAGAGTTAATGTGCCTGAAGTGAGGGCACAAACCTCTCACCCTTCAGGGAAAAGTTCTGAGATCTCTCTTCCAACCCCAGTTGTAGACTGCTGTACCTGGAATGGGATTTTTGGCAAGATTGTGTCTTTGCTTCTTCTACTCCTCTCAGTGGGACCTTTTTATCCTTTGTTGTGGGAGAGCAGTTCAGCTATTTTTCAGGGGAAATTATTTCATATATAGCTATAGACTTGCTGTGTTTGTGGGAGGAGATGAGTTCAGGATCTTCCTATGCCACCATCTTGAACCTCCTCAAGAATGAGGGGTTTTTTGGGGGTTTTTTTGTTTTTGTTTTTTTGGGTTTTTTTGTTTGTTTTTCTAAATAAATTTCCTGCTGAGATTTACCTGTGGTGTTCCTGGAATAGGGTAAGGTTCTAAATCTAAATAATGTTGGGGCCAAATGGAAGGAAAATTCTGCCAATAAATATATTTTGATTTTTTTTGTTCTTTTTGTCAATAGAAATTGAGACTACTTTGAAATAATACCACTTTTAATTAAGGAGGAGCTGGACAAGGATGGTCTCCAGCTTAATCCTGGGTCTGTGTGCAGGGGCGCTCCATGTTGCCACTGCTTTTCTAGTGACGCCTAAGAGCTGCTCTTACTGAGGGGCTTGGGCACCCATACTTTGCAGTTTTCTTGTGTGCTGATGTCAAAGTTGTCTGTGTTGCAGAAAAGAAAGATTAGAGAGCTTACAGAAGTGATTGTGGTATATATTTAATGTGGGGTCCCTCCCAAGTCTTGGGCACTGCAGTGTAAATAGGTCCTGGTACTTTAGGAACAAGGAGGATTAGGGAAGCAATTCTCTTTCATGGCTCCTTTAGTTTATATTTATCCAAGTCTTTGAACTTCTGAGCCCTATAATACCTATGGCAAATGGTAATGATTTCAATGAGAAATGGCTAGATCTATCACTCTCACTCTTGTGTTCTTCATCAACAATGGGCCATGCCCTCTATTTCTTCCACAAATTGGGCTCTGTGGTTTGGCAGTCCTACAACCACCTTTTCAACTTGCCATCCAGAATAAGGCATGAATCTTTTATAGAAAATAAATGTATACATTATTTTAAAAAATATTTGTTCAAAAAATGTGAATTTAATTTCCAGAATGCAACATGAGAAGCCCGAGAAAATACTTATATATCTAAGTTCCTTTATTTTAAAGAGCACTTTATTTTTCTTATATTTTAAGAGTACAGTAGTAGGATAATGTTTATGCAAAGTGTCTCAAGGAATCTACCTGGATATTATTGATTATTGTAGTTTTTATTGCTTGACAATATATAAATTTAGCCAGGCCCCAAATTTCTATTTATATGATTGTCACTTCAGTTATTTGCATTAGTATATAAATTTGGACCCTCTCATTGTCATTTGAATGTTGTATTTAATGTTATGCTTCCAACTTTCCTTTTCTCTTCCTCTCTCCTTTCCTTTCTGAACAATTCAACTCAAAAGCCAAAGGGAATGCAATGTATTATTATTATTTTTTTTTTTTGCAGTGGAAAAGGAGTGGAAAGCCATGGTTCCCCAGAGCTGGACTTTGGTCTGAAAACACGAAGAGGGGGAACATCAGTGTATATGGGATACCCAGATGTTTCTTGAAGCCTCAATAGGATGATAATATGGTGCCCCAATCTATAGTGCAGGTCTCTGAGTAGGGGTAACCAGGGTATCCCTGTGCAGAGTGGCTGGCCTTGCAGCATTTGAAAGCCAACAATTTGAGAAGTGCAGTCATAAGAGGGGACAGCTTGGCACAGGAAGGCAGATCTTGAGCATAGCGAAGAGGACAGCCACATAGCACTGTGGCCTGTTGGGAAATACCATGGCCCCAGTGGGTTCAAAAAGATCTTTGTGAAGGAGGGAGTGGCTGCAAGGATGGGGTATTATAACAAGCAGAAGAACTGATCAAATAAGCAAATTCATTAAGAGTAATGGTAGCCAGGTTTCTCTCCATCAGAAAATAGAGTTATAAACAGGGAAAGAAAGCAAGAATAAACACTACAGAATTGGGTTGGAATTTGAGTTATTGGTGTGGATTTGTGATTTATAATATAAATAGATGTAGAATAGGATAAAATAGCTGTTAGTGTGTGTAACACACACACACACACACACACACACCTATTAATTAGCTTGCTCTGCTAAGAGGACCTTGAGCAATGATACTTCAGTAGTAATAAGCATGCCTAGCACGTAAATCTTGGTTTCTAAATACCATTTTCCAGGACTGGGGCAGGCAAAGCAGATGAGCCTGGAGCATCATATTGTTGTCACAAAGCAAGGAAGTACTCAAAGAAAATTGGGGACAGGTGAAAAAGAACACAGGAACCAACTTGTCCAACTGGCTAAACCTAGGACAATTTGAAGCATCAAAATAATGATAGTAATGGAATGAATTAACCCATAAAATAAAATAAGGAATCCATGGGCCCATACTGAATAAATTGAGAGTTTGGTGAGAAACAGAACATTGACATCATTTCAAAATACCCACCTATAAATTAAATATTAATTACAAAGGATGAATTTGCAGTATAGAAATTTAACAGATGCTACCTTAGACAAGTGATCTGGGTGAACTTCTTCAGTGATGGGAATGTTAGATCCATGTGCCTCCTGATAGGATGCATGGAAAGGATACAATATCACTTCTGAGGTATTCCTGCCCAAGATGCACATCTAGAGTCATGAAGCTATAACAGATGAATCCAAATAGTCTATAAAGTAACTGTTCTGCAATCATCAAAAAAGCCAGGATTGTGATAGTCATGGAAAAGCCAAGGAACTATTCTAGAATAAAATATGTAAAAAGCCATGACAGCTAAATGTATTACATGATTATTACCTAGTAGTTTTTTTTTTATTTGAAGAGCATAATTGACATAGCTTAAATGGAGCCTGAAGATCAAATGATAATAATGTATCAATATTAATTCCTGATTTAGATGATTTAGATGAACAGACTGTGATTAGGTAAAAGAATGTCTTCTTTGTAGAAAACATACACAAAAGTTTTCAGGTACAATAGGGCATGTCAGCAACTTACTTCCAAAGAATAGTTCTTTATATTGTACTTGTAGGTTTAAGTTTCAGGTGTTTCAAAATATGTACACGTGTTATACTTCAATTATAAACATTTCAATAAAACATTATTCTGTTGTCTACCTTATGCCAGGAATCATAGTTAAAAACATTAGAATAATTTATAAAATTGGAAATGCTAAGTGTCTTTAGTGTGACACAGTCCCAGTTCCTGAAGGACTATTTCTCCAGAGAGGAGCATGTTTCTGTCAAAAGTTGACTTAATGAAAGCAGCTTAACTTGTTGCAGTGTGAAATTTAATTAAGTTATGAGAAAATTATCAGTTTAACAAAACTGACCATCCAGACCAAAGCACAAGTTGTTTTTTTGTTTTTTGTTTTTTGTTTTTTTTATTCCTTAGAATCATTTTAAATGCACTAAGTAGGTCAAGGTCACTAGAAATAGTTTTCAAAAGAGAGCTCATAACCATGATGTTAGGAATGAGAGCAAATGGGCATAAGTGATTTAGTAGAAACTTCGTGCTAAAAGAAAGTAGAAATTCTAATTGAAATTATACTATATTTGAAAGTAGTATAGAAAAATGTATGCTACCATTAATTAGTTTTGTTTTGAAGAGAGTGTAATGCACTATTGTTCTGACATCTCCCCAAACAAACTTTTATTAAAGATATGGTACATTTACAAATATTTGAATTATCTTTGCCTTGAATTATGTATTGAAAAATGCCTCCAGATTTTGTACATTAGTCATGATGGCAGATAGTGTAGCCTCATTCAACATCCATTCCCCCATTCTGTCCTCTTGCTTATCTAGTGTTGCTGGTGGGGACTTTGGTTGGGTTCCAACCCTCTCCCCTGGGCTTGCAGAGTAAAATTATTTTCAGGCCATCCTACTGAGATATTGGACCAGCTAACCATAATTTTTCCAAGTACAAGGAAGAAAAGTCTTCCAATCCCTCCACACTGTGGGAAGGGAGTCACTTTTAATCTGACTTTATCTACAGGATAAGTAGGAATATTCTAGAAATGCAAAGGTGTCCACGAAATGCAAGAGGGAAAGATATCCTAGGGAGGAGACTTCAGTGAGGTCATCCAGAAATTTACAAATGTCTCTAACACTAATGAGAACTACTAGAAGCCTCTGGTTTGGTGTCTTATCCAATACTGGTAAACTAGTAACTTCATCTCAACCTTGCAGTCTTCCCACTGTTAAAATTCCAGAAGCATATATTTTATAATGTACTTAATCTCTTAGTTGAGTAACGCATGCAAAATTTGTCAATAAACAAATATGATATGTTAGAGGGATGTGCTCCAATTTTTCACTAATTAGTATATTTAGTTTAAAAAAAATGTAGTGATGACTCTACAAGGTGGTAGAGCTACTAAAGATTTTTAAGCAGAGAAGTGAGAGTGTTAGCTTGGAGATGATTGAATAGACATTAGAGCTATTTAGTAGGTAAAATCTATATCCTTATTAACCATTTGGAGATTGTACCAAGTTGCATTGAACCATATTTCAATCCCATCTGCCTCACTTGCTGTATATGAATTTGGGGAAATTATCTCGCCTCCCTAACCCTTAAATGATCCACTTGTCAAATAAGGAAATGATGCTGCTCTTGTAAGGTTTTTATGTGGCTCCTGTGGATACTGTATGAACATGCTCATATATACTGCACATAATAGGTGTTCCAGCATGTTAGATATTCTTTCCATTGCCTTTACATAAGTGGTATTTTTATAATATTTTTAAGAGGATCTTTTATACAGATACATTAGCTACATTTTGAGAGGTGGTTATTATTTTTTGCTGAGAAAAATAAATCCAGCGGTAGTAGAGATAATCAACAACATAGGAGTGCTTTCAAAAAAGAAAAACCATAGGAGTGCTTTCTAAGTGAAGCATGCACTTAAATGAGTCAAATTTTGATTAGCTCCATGATGTTTATTAAAGGATTAATGAGAAGAAATTGGTTAGTGTGTTTTTATTTGCCTGTGCATATGTAACCACAGCAGAATCAGATGTCATTGGAGGATTAAATATCAATAATTTATAACTAATTTTTGAGTCCAGTGAGTGGAGTGTTAGGGAATTTGGTTATTCTAGAAGACCTTTAAAAGTACATCCTAAAGTGCAGCCAAACAAAATCTTTGATTTATAATTTTTGTAAGTGGTCAGGAAGCACCAAGATTATAATCTCTAGGTATATAACTATCTTTATGGTTATAGTTGTCCATTTACGTAACATATTTAAATTTGTCAGCTATACATAGAAAATACAGTTGCCTGGAAGGAGGACACTTGTTATAGACCTATCTTTCTCTCTGTGCACTCGAACCCATCAAATAATGGTTATCTCTTATTTGGTGAAATGTTTGCCAAGCACTGTGTGTGTGTGTGTGTGTGTGTGTGTGTGTGTGTGTGTACAAGATTGTCTTTAACTTCCTCCTCTCGGCAGCTCTCTAAGTTAGGCATCACTGTTCTTATTTTACAGATGGGTAGACTGTGACCCATTGAAGGAAATAAATTGTCCAAACTCTCAAAGCTTGGCACAGTTTGAGGTGGCATAAGACCCACATATGTCCCAATTCAGAAGCCTACATCTTTACATCAAACCATTCTGGCATCAGAATTTTTCCTAGACATTTAGCTTGCATCAATATATTCTTTGAATTTATGGGGGCCTTTGAAAAGAAATGCAAAATGAGTAAATACAGATATTAAGGGCAGGCATCGGGAACATTGCACAGAAATATGGCTTAGCAGAAGAAAAAATATAGAAATTTATTACATTATTTTTCAAATAAATAGCTCATACGATGGTAACTGCCAAAGTTTTTATTGTATTTTAAATTACAATAAAATAATTCACATCTCCGTGTAAACTTTTAAAATCTTTCAGTATTAAATAGGAGTTTTTTTGGTAAATAAATAGACTGATATTTTAAAATACCTTCTCAAAATTTATGGTGTTCTACATACCAGTTAAAGGTTGAAAGGATCATACTAATCAGCTTCAAACTTGCATTTACCTCGAAAGCCCTCCCTGCAAAGGGCCATAAAGAAGCAGACCCTGAATTTCACAAATTGCTCATCTTGTTGATTTTTAAGCAAAGTCGTAGAGGTGAATGGGTCTCATGAGGAATGATTTATCTCTGCAGTGACATGAATGTAGCTAGGACCCTATTTCTTTTGAAATATACTCTTGACCTGATCTAACTCTAGAAAAATTAAATTTGTGTATCAGTATAATTCACTTGCAACAATTTTAAGGCCACCTTATCAAAGAGGCATTCCCTGATATCCCTACATAAAATAGCACTCTCCATCACTCCATTCAGAATCTTTGGTCCCTTTGTTTTTCTTCATAGCAGCTATCTAACTATCTATCATTGTCATCATCATCTGTCTTATTGTTTTTATCTAGTATCACCAGACAATGAAACATCACCATGACCACCCCTCATTTCATCTTCCACTGAAAACTCCACAAGGGCCTAAAAATATGCCTCATTTTTAAAGTTCTAAATAAATATTATTTGATATTTATATTATACTGTATCACTTCATATATTATTAAATATTATTTGATACACACACTTTCATAAACAAAAATCTGGACTTAGACAAGATAAAAGGCTTTATAATATAATTTTGTTAGGAAACTTCAAAATGCTTTTGAAGGATTCATAGTTCTCCAAAACTTATCTATTTCATCTTGATAATGTTTTAAATCATGGGTTAAATATGTTGTAAAAAGTAAGCTGCATTTTACTACATTTTTAAAAGTGAATTAAAACTAATAACGTAAACTAAAGCCATGTGACCTGGAGAAGTGAACAGCTTAGATACTGCCATAGTCAGAATCTGTGTGAACCTTCCCAGTCATGGGAGAAACACCCTATTCATAAAGTCTTTCGAGTTCAGGACACTGCTCTCTCATGTGGTTATAGGTCAAGTGCAGGAGATAAAATGCATGTAAAAATAACTCAAATGCCTAAAACATTGTAAGGTGAGTTAGAGCCGAGGGCCTTATTGTGTTGCCTTCTCACTCCTAACTAGCTTGCCCAAGCTTCCTCCTACAACCCCAACTCCCAGGCAGCGCTGGGCTGCTTACTGCTCTTCCATCTCACGGGGCTCTGTACTTTCAGTGTCTTTGCTCTGCACTTGCTTCTTGACATGCAGCTTGTTCAGAGCTTTGGAACCAGCTTCCTTGCCAGGTCCCGGCCTATTTCTATCCTGCATTCCCAAGTTAGGCTTGTCTTCTGAATGACTCTGCAGAATCTAGTAGATCCTATTACTGATTCACTTAATGTGTTCCTTTACATTAATTTACTCACTAAGCATTTATTAAGAGCCCGCTGAGCCCTTGGCTCTAGATGAAGTCCAGGACAAACTACAGAAATCATGGTGTGGCCTCTGCTCTCAGGCAAATCCAGCCCAGTGGGAAATTGATGCATAATCAAATCATCAAGAATTATGGGATATTTAAAACTAATTCCTGAGGTATTTTCTAAGTCATATTTTGCCATAACATATTTGTGTGTGCTTCAATTATTTTAAAAAAGATTTTTATTTATTTATTTGACAGAGCGCATAAGCAGGAGAAACAGGGTCCCTGCTGAGCAGGGTCCCGATGCAGGTCTGGATCTCAGGACCTTGGGATCATGACCTGAGCTGAAGGCAGACACCTAACCAAGTGAGCCTCCCAGGAGCCCTCATGCTTCAGTTTTGATTATTTAAATAAATATTAGGCCAGTACAAGAGAGTACAACTGACACACACGTGTACAACTAGATCCTTTTACATTCAGATATGCCTTTTTTTGAGGTGGAATCTGTTTGCTCCAACATAATAGACTAAATTATATAACATAAATTATATAACTATAAATTACTAACTATGCTGTCTGGCTTAGAGAGGGAGAGAGAGGTACGCCGGGCGAGGTAGGAGAACTTTACTGGGAAGATGCTAAAGAGAAGAGAAACGTGTCTCTGTATAACACCAGTAATATACACATTGGTTCACGTACCTGAGAAAAAAGTTCAAGAGCTGGTGTTCTCCATAAGGAGCGGGCTGCTGGAATTTACTGACAGAAGTGAGGACGAGGAAGTGCAGCTAATGATTTGAAGATATTTACACCTTTGCTAGTCTCTTTCACAGTACAAAGGCATTAGTGGGAGTGACAGGAACAAGTCATGAGCCATTTACTTAGGCTATCTGGAAGGATTTAATCTCACTTGGGTCACAGAGTTGAGTATTCCTTGGGAATTGGAGCTACTGTGATAGGGCCCTATCTGCAGGCCTGGCATCCAGAGATAAGAGTTTAAGTCCAGCTGGAATTAGAAGCAACAGAATTAGCTGGAATGCAGGACTGTAAACCTTTTGGTTCAAACCGTGAAATGCCTTTGGATAGCAGTTCAAATCTCTCCGATAGAGTTTTGGCTCTGGGGTCTGAGCGTGAAACAAACGTTGTGTTAGTATCAGGGATTTAACTGCAGTGTGCATGGTAAGTTCAGCCCTATATGATGCAGTTTATTATATTTTTCATCAATCTTTTTTTTTTCTTTTCATCAATCTTTTTGCTCCAAGACTACTTTTCCACTTCATCAACATTCATATGTTTATCTTTAAAAAAAAAAAAGACCAGGAAAAATGTTTGAAAGTCCAGTGATTTTAGAAACTGTGGGTAGCCTCTATGTATAACGGGTATGTACATCATTTTAAAATATCAGAAGTAGAGTTTATTAAACCATAAAACAGCAGACGGGTGATAATACTGTATTTTTATTTGTATATGCTCATTTAGCTGCTAAAATTATATCTTTCAAATATGGAGTGTGGTCATTATTTGTATATTTATTTACTATGTAGTATTGTAAGACTCAAATAATAATGCATATGTTAATAGAATGACAGACTTACAATAAGGATGGGAACTTAATTATAAATAATAACTTACACTGAACATTTTATTCCTTATATTTTATAATAACTACATATCATAAATGTTCCTTCATCAAAACAAAATTTATTACTTAAAGTGATAGTAAGTAAAATATATGAGCTTTTTTTTCCCTACACATAAAATTAGACAAAACATAGCACGATGGAGGTAGATGACTCAAGAATACCTGGGTTCTTTATTTTCAATCAGAGTGAACCCCTCGACTGCCTGACTTGCTAAAAAGCACAAGATTATAGTTGCCTGCAGAGTGTTTAGAGTACATTACGATTTCCTTGTGGGGACACCTGGGTGGCTCAGTGGTTGAGCGTCTGCCTTTTGCTCAGGGCATTGGTCCCAGAGTCCTGGGATCGAGTCCCACATTGGGTTCCCTGCAGGGAGCCTGCTTCTCCCTCTGCCTGTGTCTCTGCCTCTCTCTCTCTCTCTGTGTCTCTCATGAATAAATAAATAAAATCGTTAAAAAAAAAAAAAAGATTTCCTTATGATGTTCATTTTAGTGAAAAAAAATGTTCATAAGTATCACAGAGGATTTCTAGCAGGTCAATTACTTAGCAGGACCCCTGATCCTAGACTTATTCACACTTTCTACATTTTAACAATTTTAGCTTGATGCTGTTATGTGTAAGGCTAATGGTTTTGATAATAACTCTTAACTTGAGTGTTTAAAAGCCTTTGTAAGCTGAATGGGGGAAGCATGAGCTTTATTAGTTAACTGTATTAATTGCATATATAACTGCTTCCATTTTTCCTCATTTCTGTCTTCTTCTAAACAGTTATGTGATGTAAATAGCATTATATTATATGTTTTTTATTAGAATTTCTTTTTAAATTATGATAGCACATATGTTTAATGTCATATAACTCTACAAAATATAGTTGGATCGTAATTCCTCCCATAATTAAAAAAATGTTTATAATCGCATAGCAGTAATGTGTACTATAAAAAGAAAATATAACAGGAGCACCTGGGAAGTTTGTGTTTGAGCGTCTGCCTTTGGCTCAGGTGGTGATCCTGGGGTCCTGGGATCGAGTCCCATGTCAGGCTTCCCACAGGGAACTTGCTTCTCCCCCTGCCTCTTCTCTCTCTCTCTCTCTCTCTCTCTCTCTCTCTCTGTCTCTCATGAATAAATAAATAAATCTTTAAAAATATATATGTATATATATGTACGTATATATATACATATATAACAAGAGAAATGAAGAAAACTTTAATAAAATGGGATATTTATAATAAGCTATGTGTTCAAGAGGTATTCAGGAACTATTTTAAATAATTCTTAAGGAAACATAATACATCCCAGTATGTGTCAATGATAATTGATAATATTATTGTATAGATAAAACTTTTGTGATGTACTACATTTAGAATTGACTGGAAAGAAAATCACTGGCTTGTAAGATGAGGAAAAAGAGAAAATCTGGCTTTTCTATATTGGGTTCAATGTATAATACATAGCCACAAACAAGTGGGATGTAGATAAAACCAGTTACCTCCTCAGTAATGCTGTTGCCTGACTTATTTCCTTTAATTATGGCTACTGTTTCTACCACTAGGAAAACATAGGTCATGTTTGGATCCTAGACTGTGAAATAGAGTCTATAGAAGTTCCAGAATACTCCATTCTAATACTAATTATGGCAGTACATGTTAAAATAAAATGTATAGAAAAGGTTCCTAAAAATGAAGTTCAGCTGGCCAATTATTACTTTTACTAGTTCACTATTACTTTTTTATTAGAACATAGTAACAATGTAGAGAAAGTATGCAAATCATAATGTGCCCTTACCTCTATAAATTAGTTCTTCATTGTTATATAAATATATATTTTTAAAAAATATATGTAACTATCATAACTTATCAGACCTAACATACCTAATGAAATTAATGATATTTTAATATTACCTAGTACACAGTAAGATTCTTAAAATATTGATATGAATGCTCAAGCTGGGTAGCAAATACTGGGGGACTTGATAAATGTTCTAATTTTGTGTATGTTTGAAATTTTTCAAAATAAAACTTAAAGCACACGATTCAGTAGTTTTATGCCCATTCACAGAGCTATGGAGCTATCAACATCATCTAACTTTAGAACAATTTCATCACCTTGAGAAGGAAATCTGTACCCATTAACAGTCACTTCATATTCCCCTCCCCACTTCATCCTTCCCCTCATCCTGGACAGCCATTAATCCACTTTCTATTTCTCTGGATTTGCCTATCTGGGGGATTTCATAAAATGAAAACATGTAATTTGTGGTCTTTTGTAACTGCCTGCATTCGTATAGCAGTGTTTCAAGGTTTACCCATGTTTGTTTCATGTATCAGTACTTAATTCCTTTTTATTACCAAATAGTAAAGTTGTCTGGATATACTGCATTTTGTTTATTCATCAGCTGCTGCACTTATGGGTCATTTCTATTCTTTGGCTATCATGCAACCCTGTACAAGGTATCTTGTGGGTATATGTGTTCCAAAGAGGCTACACCAAGTTACATTTCTGCCAGCAGCAAATGAAGGTTATAATTTATCCACAGTCCTTCAAACATTCATTATTAAAATAAATAAATAAACTCATTATTATTTGTGGGTTTTTAATTTTAGCCATCCTCATGGGTCAGAAGTAGTATCTTGTGATTTTGATTTGCATTTCCCTAATGAATCATGATGCTGAATATCTCTTCATCTGCTTATTGGCCATTTGTATGTCTTCTTTGTAGAAATGTCTATTCAAGTCTTTTGTCCATTTTTTTTTTAATTGGGTTGTCTTCTTGCTATTGAGTTGGAAGAGTTCTTTATATATCTTGGACACAGATTCCTTATAAGATGTATGATTTGTTAGTATTTTCTCCCATTCGGTGGATCACCTTTTCACTTAATTGATGTGTTCTTAAAACACAAAAGTTGAAGTTGAGTGCATCTGTATTTTCTTTTTTTCTTTGCTTCTGCTTTTGGTGTCATATCTAAGAAACATTCCCAAACCCAAAGTCATAATTATTTACTCCTAAGTTTTCTTCTAAGAGTTTTATAGTTTTATCCCTGGAATGTAGGCCTCTGATCAATCTGACTTAATTTTTTAAAAAGATTTTATTTATTTATTCCTGAGAGAGAGAGAGAGAGAGAGAGAGAGAGGTGGAGACACAGTTAGAGGGAGGAGCAGGCTCCACGCAGGAAGCCCGATGTGGGACTCCATCCCAGGACTCCAGGATCATGCCCTGGGCCAAAGGCAGGCGCTCATCCACCGAGCCACCCAGGGATCCCCAACCTGACTTAATTTTTAAATGAAGTGGAGGTTCAATTTTATTCCTTTGCATATGGATATCAAGCTTCCCTAGTCATTTGTTGAGGATGTTATATTGTCGTTCAATTGTCTTGGCACCCTTACTGAAAGTCAATTAAATATTTGATTGAATTTACCAGTGCATCCATCAGGGCCTGGGTCTTTCCTTCCTAGAAGTTTTACAACTACTAATTTAGTTATCTTTAATCATCATATGACTCTTCAGATGTTATATATCTTCTTAATGAGTTCCAGTAGTTTGTGTCTTCCTGGATTTGTCCATTTCATCTTGGTTCTCCAATTCATTGACATAATCTTATCTGCTTTTATAGATGAGTTATCAGCATCTAAAACTCAACTGCTTTGTTCAAGACATTTCCTAAGTAAATGCACAAAATATTTTTACCAAGCCAATTTATTTTTCTTAATAAATGCCATTCTTATAAAGAGTAGAGAGAGATTACAAATAGTTTTGCAAACTAACAAAATATCCAGTTTATTTTAAAACTAGCCATATATTATTAGTTTGAAGCTTTCTAATGATGGAGAGAAACAAGTTTCTTCTAGCTCCTCATTAATTTAGTAATTGCTAAGAGATGGTGGAATCATAGAATGGTCCCAGATGCCATGCCTTTCATTGTCAGAATGCTCTGGAATCATTGGATACTTTTGGGATTTTTACCTTTTTACAATTACAATTACAATTACAATTGGGATTCAGATACACAGTTCCTATTTTTTCTCTCTGCCTAATTCCTTTCTGAATTATGAGAACATGAGTAATACTATGGCCTCTCTAAAAGTCCCCATTAATGTAGGACAGGTTGAGGAATTTGGAACAGTACTATGATGCATCATCCCCCATGTTCCTCAATTTTGCTGTTTCCTTCTACCTTGGTATTCTAATCCCTGACCCACAACTCAGAGGAATATTAGAGCTCCTGGGTGTAAGAAACAATGTCTACACTTACTCCTTTTGAGCTAGTATAGTCTAGAATTTGGTTTATAAGCATCTTTAGGTAGATACTATACCTCATTCAATTATGAAGCGCAGTGCCTACTACAGAATAAATGCTTATTTCTGATGTAAGTTTAAACAAAATAAAAATCCTGAATGCATCTCCAAGCCTACTTCAGCAAAGTTCAAATATATGTTTGATTTCTCTCTTTTCTTTTCCTTATCAAGAGGACACACATTATCTTGTTCTGATCCTCTTGTATTAAAATTGACTTTTTAAGAAAGTTTCTGATACTATTTATTTTGACAATATAATTTTAGTCATTGTGTTACAGACAGGTGCATTTCCATTTGAAGCATTTTCTAATTCCATGAGATGAAAGTCCAGCCATAAAGAAAAAGATAAGTGGTACTTTTATTAAAACCCAAAAAAAACAAATGAACAAAAAATTGCCTTTCTTATGGGTATATTTGTATTTCTCAGGCACACTGCAGTGGTGATTTGAGCACTTGGCCCATCTCTTGAATCTTAGAAAAGGAGCTTCCTCCATGAAATAAGCCTAGGTGAAGCATGCAACTGGAAATCTTAGGGCATATTACTTGCTATTTACAGTCCATGTTCCTTCCCAGACATTTTCATATTTTCTTCTCAATTTAGGCTTGAATTTCACTCAAGAATCCTCCAAATATTCATGTATATCATTCAACAAATAGGCATTAAGCCCAAATTTTATGCATAGTGGTCCCTGAGATTCAGAATAGGTCTTTTCTCTCAGGGAGCTTACTTTCTATCTGGAGAGACAAATTTTCCACAGATAACATGTAAATAATGATGCAGTCAAGATAAATATTGCAAAAGAGAAGTGTTGTGAAAGCTGCTCTATCCACCTAAATAAATGTGTCCCTTTCTCCCCACTCAGCCACACTTCCGTAAGGTAGGCCAGCTCCTTCCAAAGGCGCTCACCTTTGTCCAGGGATTCAGTCTTCATCCTCAGTATTCAAATCTGATTGGCATGGAGTTTATCAGTTGATAAATACATTTTGAAAACTTAACACATTTTTAAAGATTGTGGTTTGTGTTGCTGACACTGCTGCTATGGTAACAGCTACTTATTTTGCTCATCTGTGTCTTCTTCCTTTCTCCTTTTCACTGGTGAGGAAGGTGCTGGCTCAGAATATGTTTGTGTGCCACAGAACTTTCTATACTCTGAAAAGCATGATCTGTTTCTTTTCTTTAAAAAGAATTCATATTCCTGGGTTACCCTGATTTGAAAGCAGCTAGGTCTGGTAGCATAAGAGTCCTTTCATGCACTCAGAGGCTCCACATTTTGAGAGGTGCCCAGACTAGTTATGAACTCATTAAAAATTTAAGATAGTGGGATGCCAGCTAGGGTGAGTTCATTGTAAATATTGGGAAGAAATCTTCCCTAAAGAGGAATCTTTAAGTAGGATAATTAAAGAGTATAATTTTTATTAAAGAGAAGGGCATGGATTAATTGTGAATTCACTCTCCATTTACTGGTTGTGTAACTACTACAATCTTCAAAATAATATAAGGGCCGCAGAGGAGAACTTTCAAAGCCTTGAACAGAAAACATGAGTAATGTTACTTATTAAATGGGTAGAGTATAGTGGAGATGCTATTTCATAGACACTGTTATGTAACTTTTTATGTTAAAAATCACTTCATAAAAAAAATAAAAATCAACTTCATCACTTTGTTCTTTTTTTTTCTTTTTTCCTTCAGACACTTATTTACAATAAAACCTCTTGGTTCTGAGACTAAAAATACTTTTTAAGCATAGTTATAATTCTTACAAAATATTCTTAGATTGGGGTGGGCAATAATGAAAGCAATGAAAGGAAGATGTATCCTTGCCTTGACTGATCAGTTGTTTATCCCAACTATTCAATGATTTTTTTAAAGTAGTCTACATTGAATGTTTATTTTACCAGAATTTGACCAGTTTAAGTCAAATATAAATGGAAAAAAATCAACCCCCCTCCATTGGTATTGGGAATTTTTCAGATATTCAAGTTTGAAACAAAATTGTAATTTGTCTCTCCATTATTTGAGCCCTCACAATATATTATACGTTCCTTTGTCAAATATTTGGTATCTCTATGTCCTCTATCAAATTATGAGATATTTAAGTGTGGTACTGAACCTTAGCCATCTTTCATCTCTAACTTACTGCAAAGCTTAGTAGATATAGAATAGAAGTTTGAATGACTAAATAATCATATATGTATTGCTTGTTTGAAATCATATGTATATTGAAGGCTATAAGTTAATATAAATTAATATAACTACTAATAATACCTTGGGACCAGAAGATTTGTAATATAATCGACCCCTTGATTTCAGCTCACTTGTTTTTGTATTGGGGGCCAATGCCTCATTCTCAGTCTCCATTTAAACAACATAATAGGATTTAATCTAGAATTATTTTGTTTTTCTTTATTTTTTTATTTTTAATAAACTTTATTTTTTATTTTTTTTCAGGCTTGCCTTGTTTTTTTAATAAGGGTACTGTTATCTTCTTCCTCGCCCTCTCCCACATCCCATTTATCTGGTAACTTTTGGGCCATCTTGGGTTTTTAAGGCCACTCTCCCATGTCCCATCTGGATTTGTCCTCTGTGACATCTGTATCCCTGCTCCCACAGGTCTACCATACAAGGACTGTGTGTGGTTATGCATACTCACAAAGACCACTGATCATCTGGTCTGTCCTAACATAGCAATGAATGATGGTAGAATAATGTGTTGCCTTAGACTTAAAAAAAAAAAGGCCTCTGGAGACTCTATTTTCATATTAAGTGCAGTTTGGTTTAGTGGCAGTAATTCTAGGCTATCTGACTGTCCACAGATAAAAATATTTTACCCCATGTATGTCTTGATATATTGCAACTGAGGAAGTATCTTCTAACTTATAATTAAGCCTTGTTTGAATTTTTTAATATGCACTACAGAGATGCTATGCTGCCTACACCTATGGTATAAAATACTCCACTTTAGTAACACAGCACAGGACAACTGATAATGTGTGCTTCCCTTGAATATAGCATTAGCGTTAGTTACGTTTTTAAATTCATAAAGAACCCCAGGAGATCTCAGGTTATCTGCATAGCTACTGCAGCAGTATAACAAAATTGTCACATTATACTCATGAATTTATTCATGATTATGATTTTTGGGTCTTCATGCAAGTTCTAGTCTTAATATCCAAATAACACTGAACAATGATAGCTAACATGTAGTGGCAAGCCTTTAGATACCTCTCAGATCACTTCAGCAGGATATCTGCCTACGACAACCACAATTTGTTGAGTTTCCCTCCACATGAAAAAAACTATTTCCAATGGCCTAGTTTTAAAAAACCAGCAACCTAAATCTTTAGCGCTTCCCTGTACTTATACTATAGCTTCTTCTAAAGGGTTACTCTGCAGATACTGACACCATGTAGCTGACTTTCTAATATGTGCCTGGGCAATGAACAAACTTTTAGCAGAATTTAAAGAGATTCTATGATTTAGAGTACATGTTATAATAAATTCTTAATTTGGGAAGAGAAATTTGACCTAACCATTCAAATATTTAGGATAATATAAATATAATGTGTTTAATAGATTTTCTCCCTTTGAAGAATTAAATGGATATCATAATTATCATTTCTATTATTGTAATTTTACATGTACTTCACTCCTTATTTTAATTCTTTAAAGGTTTTCAATTATAATAAGATTCTCAGCATTCCTGTAGAAATAACAATTTTAGTAACTATTAGTTGCTAACATTAAATCTCAGAGAAATGAAGGAATACCAACTAATGTATTTTCTAAATGATATCACTTCATATATAGGTAAGAGATTTCTGTTGCAGGTGCTTTTAGTGGAATATGTTAGACTTTCTTTAACCTGAAATATAAATAAGGTAGAAGACAGTAATGGCACTGTGTGTGTGTGTGTGTGTGTGTGTGTGTGTGTTTCAAAAGCTTTCTGGTATTAAGTAACAATAAGTGGATTGTGACTTTTTCTAATTTCTAGAAAGACATGCTGGGTTTCTATGAAGAAGATGTGATACTCAATTACTAGGCAGGAAGACACATTTAGTTCATAATCTGAAAAAAATATTTCTCTTTTTTGCAAGTTAAAATTTTTAAATTACAATATAAAGCATCATGCATGCTACTCTACTAATGTAGATTGTTCAAGATTCTAATGTTACGTTTTAATGCAAAGAAAATAATAACTACCCTTGCAAAGTGTTTTAAAGGTAGCAAAGCACTTTTCCTATGTTTCTGTTATTGTTTTATCCTCACAACAGACTTGCCGAGTAGAGAAAGCTCCTATCAATTCTCATATTACACCTGAAGAAATCTAAACATTGTAGAATTTAAATGACTTGCCAAAGGGGACAACTTAGTATGTAAAATAACCAGTTTTGAACTCAGGTGCAGGTGTTTTTATTCTAAAGTCTGTATTTTTCTATTACATGCTGTCTTAGAAATCTCTTGAATCACCGGATTCTAATAAACATTTCAGATGATGGCCATTATTCTGCATCTTCCTCTGATGCAGAAAAACTTTTTGTTTCCATCAGCCTTGATAGCTGGGGAAGAGTCCTACTGGAATGCAGTTGCCAAGAAGTTTTAAGCAGAAAAGCAAAAGGCAACAACCTAGACTTTAAGATATATGTACTTGTCATCAGCAGAGAGTGGGTGAGGAGGAATATTGGGTAATGAAATACAATTTTTTTTCTAATAAACAGAACTTGAATGCAACACTATCCTAGCTCTCGAAAACGTCATTATTACCAAGCATATCCTGAGATCGCCCTACTGAAAAAGACGAAAAAAATCAAAGGATTTTCTAAACAGAGAGGAATTCCAGGAGGATTGAAAATAATGCGCAACTGTATTTCTTTGTATGTGTACCTGTGGGTTCACATGCGGGAGATGGCTAGAAAATTAGCTGAGAGGCAAGGGGGGCAGAGAGAGGCGGGGCTGATCAGAAAGAGCTTCATGAGCCATGTTAAGAAAAGGAGAGCACTGCCTGTGCTGAGCACAGGGAGGGCTGCTGGGGGAATTTAAGAGGAGATGGCTAGATTCTCATTTTTGTTTTGAAATATCCTGCCTGGCAGTTGTGTGGAGAAAACACTTGAGGGAGCTGGAGTGGTTAGCAAGACATTTGTTAATAAGTCATGGTGGTCACCCAAAAGAGAATATGACATCTTTGTGACTTTGGATCTAGAAAAGAGGACACTAATTCAACAAATGTGGAAAGGACAAGACTTGGTGAATGAGATGTCACTTTTGAGCTGGAAACTCTGCCTTATAGTATCTCTAATAATTTCTGAATGCCTTTTCTGTTCTTCCAACAGACTGCCAGTCCTTGTGATCCTACACCTGCACTCACATTCCCTTGAACCTTCTATTTGACCTTGTTCAAAGGGAGTGATGCTGTCAGGGGTTACTGTGCATGACCAGCTCCTTCTGCCTTGCCTAGTGAGCTCAGTACTGAATTTTGGGAGTTTCACATTAGCTTTTCCACCTCCTTCATGGACACTAGGACATGAGCTGTCAGAGTTCACGACAGTCAGTCTGCCAGCCTCTGACTTCAAGGAAAGGTTAAGTCACATCTGGCATTGTGATTTTGTGTGGAGGAAGGTTATAAAAGAGGGTCTATTAGGAGTCTATCAAGTCAGATCTTGCTGTATTTTTCAAGTCTTAATTTGGAAACTTGCATAATAACAACATTCTTTACATACAATGTTTCCTGGTTATAATGTCCTATCTTATTCACACAAGCAAAACAGAAATCTTTTTGTAACTGTATGGTCTTCTAGGCACAAATACTTATTTCTGATGCATTATTTGTCATTGCCAAGATGAATGCCCAAGATAGCTCACCTATGCTTAGTCATTTTGAGATAGAAGGCAGAGACTGTACCACGTGGTCCAGAGAAGTGGCTTTGTTATAAAACTTGAAAAAGTTTTATAAGTTCCAATTTTCTTGGCCTTGGATAAAGTGATGGCAGATGTGATCTGAATTAGCTAAAATTAAATAGCTTGGTTTTGAGAAAATATTTCTTTAAACTGGAGTGTAATTTGAGGTGAGAAACATCTTGTGAGTTTTCCTTTGCCTTTAGATTCCTGAGTAATGTCACAGTTACTTCTATGAATGAGTTTCTTAATGTGAAACTGTATCAAAATCAAGTATGAGCATGCCTTAGTTGGCACACTAGTTTCAAGAAGCGTAATCAGTAGTTCTAAGCTATGGGACGCATTTGAACAAATTGTGCACCTGTACTGAAATCATGAGATTTACAACTGTGAGAAACAAGAGAATATTGAATATCAGAAGCCAAGAACCTTTGATCTGTTGGCTGATACCATCTTTTTTCCAATGGAGCCAATTTGAGGTGTTAACATAAAGAACCAACAGGAGTCTGATATAGATTCAAATTATTATAAACAGAGACAGTCTTGTGAATAAAGAATAAATATTTTAAAGCAAACTCACATTTGTTTTCCTTATCTTAAACCATCCTGGATTTTTTCATTTTTGTTAAAAATTGGTAATTCATGGAAGAGTTGTCAGTAAATAGGGAAGTAGGGGACTGTTTTGCAGGAATGTTGAGCTAATAATCACAACTAATTGACAAGATGCCCTGATCAGGTTATCTATTTTACTTACACTAATTTTGTTTCATCAGTACAGTGAGAAGAACATCTTGTCAGCTATGCTATGGCAAACCCACCGGGGCAGTAGAAATCCTGCAGGGTATCTTGAAGTGGAACTTTTTTGTGCTGGGGATGAAAACAGGCAGATGAGTGGTTCTGGATCTAGTGGGAGCAGGTTTGCTTTCAGAGAAGTGTAATAGGTTCATATCTAAACCAGAGGAGAGCCAAAATATGATGAGATCTCCGACCAAAGAACCAGACTGCATGTGGATCTAGCATGTGAAGATACACTGGTATTTTCAGCACAGCTATGGTATAGGAAACAATTACTGTGGTCATTGTCGGAGTTTTAGAATGCCAATTAGCCGGATCCTTTCCTCCTTTCACTTTTGAACCAATAGGGAAATGGGTGTTGAATCAACAGACATCCCTATGTGCCATGTTGCTGACAAAGCTAGTCTGGAGAATGCAGTGTGTGCTTGCAACTGCTGTGGGACTACCCACTCTTTCCCCACTGTATTGGCTTACACACCTCATCACAGACACAGCATGTGGATGATTGCAAGGATGCATGGGAGCGTCAAGAGGTAGGTGGGAGTCCAGATCTCTAAGCAGAGGCAGGGATTTGGGGAGATAAAAAAGTTCCCCTGAAAGTACCATTTCAAAAAATAAGATTAAGGATGATTTATATCTAAGATCTAATTTGTTCTCCAACAATTATCTTTCATATTCCACTTGAAGAAAGAAATACACACAGAAAGGAAATATATTTAGACATGTTCATTTTATTAGATCTAAACATTGAGCTAAAGGGAGGGGGGATGATGAAATAATAATGCGGTTGGTTCTTACAGACAAGTGTTGGAAAACGTAAAACACTTTTGGTGTGAACTTCAGCCAGTTTGAATTAATCTTGAGAAGGTTCAGAGAACTACAAATTTGGTTGTTGTAATTTAGAATTAAGACTTTTTCTCTCTTTTCTCATTGGGTCACAAATAAATAGGCTAGAATGATTTTTTTGCAGGGATTGGGCCTCAATAACAAAGTTGGGGACAAAAGGAAAAGGGATGCTAGAAATATCTTGAAGTGAGAAGCTCAGAGGCAAGTGTAGAGACTAGAACAAATAATCGATGCATATTAAATTGGACCTGCCAATATATGTATCCAAGGACAAATCTGATTTTTTTTGGCTGAGAATCATTTTTGGTTCCTTGATTTGGGGGGTTTATAGTTAAGGCTGTTGTTAAGAAGGAAGGCCTTACTCTCCATAGCTCTACAAATCCCAGGTTGGTATAGGGAAAGAACAGAAATGCCCTGCCCATGTGCTAAAGCTCTGGGGGAAATGCCTGGTAATGGGATAAAAGTGCCTCAAAAATACATAGTGGTGCCCTTATGGTTAAGGTACAACTAGAATCCTGCTCATTACATCTGTGTCTAATGTCTG
Organism: Vulpes lagopus; assembly: GCF_018345385.1. Classification (NCBI taxonomy): domain Eukaryota; kingdom Metazoa; phylum Chordata; class Mammalia; order Carnivora; family Canidae; genus Vulpes; species Vulpes lagopus. The sequence goes on along the minus strand of NC_054825.1, from coordinate 107,734,786 downwards.
ACTGAGGGAGGCCTGTCCGAGTTGAGTGTGATTGAGAAGTGATTTTCCTCACAATATTTAAGTCCTATAAGCACAGATCACCTATTCCACTGAGTAATGTGAGCAGCCTTATGGATTGACCAAGACATTCCCCCTATTGATACCTCTTCACGGACAGTTAATTACACTGAAGCAACAGAAAAATTATTTATGATCCCTTTTTCGTTTTCACCATGTCCTATATATTTCTTCTTTTCCCTTTCTTGAAAAGAGGTGGCTGATTGAGTTCAGCTTCAGTGGAGAATGTACAGTAGTATATACCAAAATATACTGTGTTATTCATAGAGTTTTATTTTGAGAACTAAATAATGTTGATATGATGATGACGGTATCTGGGCATTCACTAGAAATCTAATAAACTTCTTATCTCATGTAATAAGCATAGTCCAGTTCCAGTCATAATTATCAAGATATAAAGCCAGCTGAGATAACTGTGAAGCTTTACATGATAATAAATGTTGTTATTCAAACAGATTTACATGCTTTGAATTAAAATGAGGGCGACCATCTCAACAGTTAGACACATATTATGCTGTCTGAAACTGCCTCTAATCTGAGCTGCGGCAAATTTCCCTCCGTGCAATAGCAAGATTATTCTTAGTAAAGAGAGCTTGAACAGATGAAGATAATCATATGGTTCCCCTAAATTAAATCTGTTAAGAGTGCATAAAAGTGAATCACTGTATCTGTAAGTCTTTATTTGTCTCCATTGTTTAAATTGTATGAAATAGGACAAAAAAAATCACTGCTGTTTGAATCCTGCTATCACCGTGATGTGCCTACAGCAAAGCTGTCAACACTTAGTAATATAATTGAAGGCATCTTGTGGCTTAGGAAGAGTTTGGTAACTGGAAATTGTGGGGAAATAAGCACACTGTTTGACACTGAATGCATTTAGCATGATGGCACCCTACATAAAGGGACCCTCAATAAATAATGACAGTGATTGACTGTGTCAAAACTCAACAGAGCTGTAGTGCAGTGGACCAAGAGTTGTTTCACTTATAACAATGCAGTTTCTTTAAAGAGATGTGATGTTTTCTCTTGTAACAATTTTCTTGGAGGGGAAAAATATGTTATTGAGTGTCCTATTATGAAATGTTTGCTTTTTATGATATGAAATACATTTAAGTAATGGGAGGAAATTTGTTGTATGCAACATCATGCCAAATTATGTTGTATGAGCTATAGAGATACCCCGGTTGTTGGGGAAAATTTCCAAGGCCAGCTGAGAAGTTCTGTTTAAACAGCTGTTGAGCTAACTTGGCAGCATCAGACCATCAATACAAGTGTAGACGCTTGCTCTGGTTAATTGCTGATGTGAGCAGCAGCTGCATCATATGTATCAAGAATCTCTTCTACTTGGAAGTGGCATTGTGTTTGGGGGTTGTATAAAGTGAGGTAGACATATGAATACACCACTTTTACAATTAGGCAGTCTAAGAATACACAAAGCTCTGTTCTGTACAGCCTGTTGTACTTCATAAAGGGTTTTCACATCAATTAGCTTATTCATTATCTTATTGGACACCAAAACTTTATTATCCACCATTTACAGTTAGGAAAGCGAGGCAGAAAGATGTTAAGTTCATTAACCTAAACTCTAGTGAAATTATGTCTAGAACTTAAGTCTTCTGAGTCTTGGTCTAATGGGGTACTCTTTCCATGATCATGTTTTTCTCATGCTATGTTTGTTTCATGCTTTTCAGCAGCACCTTCTAATATTTATTGAACATTAACTGTATATTTAGCATTATGTGAAGTACTTTATCTCATTTTACCATAAACCGTCTGATGTGGTATTATCAATTCTTATTCCCACATTACACACAAGAAACTGATTAATTTCTCCATTGTTACATGGCTGGTAATAACAATGGAACTTGAAATTCAGCCAGTCTGATAATATTGATGCCATTTATTAACTGAACATCCCCATTCCTTTGAATCAGTACCTTGTATAGTGTTACTTTGTATTATATATTTTAATTGAATCATATTAATCAAACAGTGGTAGTAGTGTTAGATTAAGATATTTAGGTAATTGCACAGAAGTAATTAATTGCTTATGAATTAGTTATCAATATCATCTTCTTGAAAATTATATATCCCAGAAACCAATCTAGGGTTTGGTGGTGTCTGGTTCTGTTTTCCAGGCTCAGAACCCTTCTTTCTCTCAGGGGACTTTCCCTCTTCCTGTATGATTCCTACTTGTCTCTGAGGTCTCATCTTAAATGATAATCCTCCCAAAAGTTTAGGTCAGGGGGTCCCTCCAAGAATCCATGTATTAATTACTTGTTTAATCACTTTGTCCTCCTACCTGGAAGAGTCTTCTCCATTTTATCTTCAGTCTAGCAAAATACCTGTCGTGTATTAGGTGCATAATTTATCAAATGAATTAATGACCACAGTGATTTAAAATTAGCAATCAAATGAATGTGGTGATAGTTTCAAATTCTAAAAAAATCCTGAAGAATGCCTTTAGTGATCAGAGAAATGACATTAAATAATTGGAAGTCATTGGTAAGTTTACATGTGGTTCCAGATACTGTCTGCTTATGCCTGTGCCCAAATGGAAAACAAGAGAGATCCTAATGGACTATCAGATAACACTTAGAATTAGGCTATTTTTGTTATTTTTGTCTCTATAAACTGTACACAATATGGCATGTTACTCTTTCATAGTTTTTAAAATATTTAAAGACTTTTAGTAGAGCATATATCAGCCAGGCATTTTGAATAAAAATTAAAGGAAATCTAAATGGGCTATACTGTCCGAAAGCAGAGCAAAAAGCTGGGGATGGAATGGAGCCAGTATCAGACAGCTTTCTAAGTGTACTGATGAGGAGTGCAGATGTAGAATCCCATTCAGTGAATTGCCAAACCTAAATTTGACAGAAGGTGCCAAGATAGCTCTCTTCTTCGAATACCAACTTTTCCCAGTGAATATGAGCTTTGTGACTGCTTGACCTAAACCATATGGTGGAAATGACACTGTGCTGTATTCAGGCTAGTTCTGAAGAAACTGGAAGCATTTTCCTCCTCTCTCTTAGGATTGTCATTCTTGGGAAGCACCTACCATTCTGTAAGGAGGCACAAGCAGTCCCTGGAAAGGCCCTAGTTGAGAAGAACCACAGATGGGAGCCCATTGCACTGGGCTGATATTCAGCACTTAACTTGGTAGCCATGCCAATGAACCATTTTGAGAGTGAACCCTTCATTCCCTAGTTGAGCTGTTGTTCATGCTGACTATACATGGAATAGAATGAAGCTGATCCACCAGCCCCTACTCAGCCTTGTGATCAAGCTTTAAAAAAAATTGGCTGTTTTCCAATAAGAACAAGGGCTTTAGATATTCTATTTTATAAAATAAAAGATCAATATTTTTTGATTAACAAATCAGTGTAAAAATGGATGCCCTTTCATGAAAATGCAGTATTCTTTAAGATATGACCATGTAGCTAAATATGAGAACCAAATGAATACTTAAATGTAAGGGCAGGGTTTTCTTAGGAACAGTTCTGTGATTACCCCAACACATGAATAATCAGTTGCATATTAGAGCACCATAGGACATAGATTAACAGACTTTTCATTGGGAATCAAGGTTATTTTACATGTAATAAAGTGCTTTATAAAGAACCCAATTTTATACTAATGCAAGAAGATGGCTTTGCCATTACTTTTATAAGCAATTATTCTCCTGTTGATTGGTAGAATTCACTAAATCATTTCCCCACCTCTCTTCTGCTTCCTTCTACCCCATTTAAAACAGATTCATAAAAGAGTTAACTGTTATTAATATAGTATCCAAATCAGGAATAAAAATATTTATAAGGAATGGACAAAAGGTCTTCTTGAGGTCTTTTATTTGCTTTAAGTTCTAATTCATTTCCTACTAGCTCTCTTTTTGCTTTAAAAATGTTTGTAGAAACAGTTGGACTAATATGTCAATAGTAGGTCCCTTCATGTAGTCTCTACTGGTTTGTTTTTCTGTAGAAGTGGTCCTATTACATTCTCTACTTAAAAGTTTAAAAGAATGACTCCAGAGAAGTGTCCAAATATTCACCTATTTCAACTGGAAAGTGCATTTATGTTTTTAAAAAAATGGCCTGGGAACTTGGCAACCAGTGTCACATATTGAATTATCATTTCTCAAACTTTAATGTCATGAAAGGTCTTTCTTCTCTGCAAAATACGTATGGTGTGGACAGACATGAAATGATTTTTCTACCTCCTATTTTTGTGAAATCCCTAACTCTTAAATATGGGCAGTTTTGGTGATTTCCTTCTGACCCAGAGAAAATAGCAAGGGTGATGAGATGTGTGCCACTCCCTTGGTTGTGTTAAATGAGAGTCCCCTTAGCCACATAATAGAAAATTCCATCTTCAGAGACTGGACCAGATGTGGCCCTGCTGGAGTGATAAAGTAAGCAGCCAGGTTGAAAGGAATTGTAGGAGGCCACCAGTCAGCAGGCAGCACAAAGCCGACACCCTTACAATTATAGCCAAAAGGAAATTAGTTCTGAAATTATCCCAAGAGAGTTTGGAAATGGATGCTTCTCCAGTCAAGCTTCCAGATGAGAACACAGCCTTGCCAACACCTTGATTACAACCTTGTGGGACCCTGAACAGAAGACTCAGTCGGGCCAGGCATGAGTTCCTGGCTCACAGGAATTGTGAGGTAATAGATTTGGGTTGGCTTAAGCCACTAAATTTTTTGTAATTTGTTACGCATGATAGAAAACTAATCCAAGGTACAATCTCATGTCATTTCTGAGGTAACAAATGAAACAATGTGTGTGGAAAAAACCCTGTTAACAATGAAGACTTTAAAAGAAAAAAAAAGTAACAATTCTTAAATAGCTGCCAGAGAGACAGAACATAAATAAAGGGACCTCAAGAATAGGGAAAAAATATATGTGTATGTATATATTTGTATGTATGTGTATATATGTTCTAAAAAGTATGGAATATATGTGTATATATATGTGTGTATATATATATACACATATGTGTGTATATATATACATATATGTGTGTGTGTGTGTGTGTGTGTGTGTATATTCCAAAAAATCTACAAACTATTTCATAGCAGAATCTTAACCTGGAGTTTGCCTTATTTTTTTTTTGTATTTAAATTCAATTAGCCAACATATAGTACATCATTAGTTTCAGATGTAGAGTTCAATAATTCATCAGTTGTGTATAACATTCAATGCTCATTGCATCATGTGCTCTCTCAAAGTGCTCATCACCCAATTACCCCATCTCCCCACACACCTCCCCTTCAGCAACCTCAGTTTGTTTCCTAGAGTTAAAAGTCTCTTGTGGTTTTCTCCCTCTCTGATGACTTCTCATTCAGTTTTCTCTTCCTTCCTCTATGATCCTCTATGCTGTTTCCTATATTCCACATATGAGTTAAATCATATGATAATTGTCTTTCTCTGATAGACTTATTTAACTCAGCATAATACCTTCCAGTTTCATCCACCCACTGTTCATGGCAGCATTGTCCACAATAGCCAAACTGGAAAGAGCTGAGATACCCATTGACAGATGAATGGATAAAGATGATGTATATATACACAAGGGAATATTACTCAGCCATCAGAAAGGATGAATACTTACCATTTACATTGACGTAGGTGTTTGCTTTTAATAAGTATTACATTTAGTTCCTAATTAAGTACCCACCAACATAGTAGAAGTAAATGCGAAACATTCTGCTCCTTAAACATGAGGCTTCTGGTGATGCATCTATGAAGGAGGAGAAGGGAGAAGAGGAGGAGGAGGAGGAGGGGGAAGAGGAAGCAGAGGAGGGATATTGATATATAATTGTTCAAGCACCATTTTATACAAAGATTCTCCATCTCCCTCCCTCATTGGATTCCCATGACAACATCTCAGTTATTTTTTTTTCCTTTCCTTTTCATTTTACTAAGAAATAATTTGTGTAAAATAAACTGCCTCCATTCAAAGGGTACAATATGAGGAGTTCTGACAAGTGTATAAATCCATAAAACCACCACCACAATTAAGATAGAGAGCATTTCTGTTAACCCTTACATTAGTTTGCTAGGGCTGCCTACAGAGTACCAACTGGGTGATTTAAACAGCATAAATGTATTTACTCAAAATTCTGGAGGCCAGAATTCCAAGATCAAGATATTGGTGAGGTCGGTTTCTTCTGAGGCATCTCTCATTGGTTTGTGCATGGGTTATCTTCTCTATGTCTTCACAATGGCCTCTTTTTCTGAGTATCCATGTCCTAATATCTTCTTACAAAGATACCAGTCCTATTAGACTAGAGCCCGCTATAATACCTCATCTTGACTTACTACCTTTTTAAAAACCCTATTTCCAAATACACTTGCATTCTGTAAGGTATTAGGACTTTGACATACAAATTTTGAGGGGACAAAATTCAGCCCATAAAACCCCTCCCAAAAATTCTTCATGCTCTTATGTAGCCCATTACATTCTCTGCTCCTAACCTCAAAGCTACCACTAATTTGTTTGCCAATGTAGATTTGTTTGTGTTTTATATAACTGGAAACGTAATATATTCTATCACAGCTTTTGCTTCCTTCACTCACATAATTATGAGAATCATCCATGTTACATTTATAAGTAATATGATAGTATTTATTGCCGAACAGTATTTTGTTGGCTGGAGATATCAGATTTTGTTTATCCATTAATACTTTGATAGATATTTGGATGGTCCCCAGTTGGTGGCTATTATGAATAAAAACATTATGAACATTTGTATACAATTCTTTAGGTAGACCTAAAGACTTGTTTTCATTTATCTTGGGTAAATATCTAAAGATTAAATGGTCAAATCATTGATGGTTATACGTCTAACTTTCTAAAAGATGCCTAAAGTTTTCCAGAGGGGCTGTGCTGTTTTATATTTGCATTAGAGGGTGTGTGTATTCCAGTGATACTTTACATATTTGGTATGGGCATTTTTTTAGGATCATCTATTTATTTGAATGAGTTGCTCAGTTCCTTTCTAACACTGGATTTTGTAGCTACTCCATAAAATCTATAGGATAAAGGATTCTTTTCTCTTTTCCATAACTATATTATAAGGTTTTAAGAAATGTTCAATAAGTATCTGTTAAGTTGCTGAATATTTTGATTCTGAGGATTTTTTCTTTATTATGTTACCTGCTCACTATTTAATGACTGCATTGTTGAGCTTTGACTATAATCACAGCACTGTACTTAGCTTCATGAAAAGCATGGGATCTTTAAATCCAATGGGGGAAGATGTCAGAACAATATCTACCTTATGGATGGAAATATATCATTTAAAAGAGTTACAAGCTATTTTGATAGGGATTGCATTAAACGTGTAAATTGCCCTGGGTAACATTGACTACTTTCTTCAGAGAGTTGGAACAAATTATTTTAAGATTTGTGTGGAATCAGAAAAGACCCCGAATAGCCAGGTGAATTTTAAAAAAAGAAAACCATAGCTTGGGGGCATCACAATCCCAGATTTCAGGTTGTACTACAAAGCTGTTGTCATCAAGACAGTGTGGTACTGGCACAAAAACAGACACATAGGTCAATGGAACAGAATAGAGATTCCAGAAGTGGACCCTCAACTTTATGGTGAACTAATATTCAACAAAGGAGGAAAGACTATCCACTGGAAAAAAGACAGTCTCTTCAATAAATGCTGCTGGGAAAATTGGAAATGCACATGCAGAAGAATGAAACTAGACCACACTTGCACCATACACAAAGATAAACTCAAAATGGTTGAAAGATCTAAATGTGAGACAAGATTCCATCAAAATCCTAGAGGAGAACACAGGTAACACCCTTTTTGAACTCGGCCACAGTAACTTCTTGCAAGATACATCCATGAAGGCAAAAGAAACAAAAGCAAAAATGAACTATTGGGACTTCATCAAGATAAGAATCTTTTGCACAGCAAAGGATACAGTGAACAAAACTAAAAGACAACCTACAGAATGGGAGAAGATATTTGCAAATGACCTATCAGATAAAAGGCTAGTTTCCAAGATCTATAAAGAACTTATTAAACTCAACACCAAAGAAACAAACAATCCAATCACGAAATGGGCAAAAGACATGAAAAGAAATCTCACAGAGGAAGACATAGACATGGCCAACACGCACATGAGAAAATGCTCCGCATCACTTGCCATCAGGGAAATACAAATCAAAACCACAATGAGATACCACCTCACACCAGTGAGAATGGGGAAAATTAACAAGGCAGGAAACCACAAATGTTGGAGAGGTTGTGGAGAAAGAGGAACCCGCTTCCACTGTTGGTGGGAATGTGAACTGGTGCAGCCACTCTGGAAAACTGTGTGGAGGTTCCTCAAAGAGTTGAAAATAGACCTGCCTTATGACCCAGCAATTGCACTGCTAGGGATTTACCCCAAAGATACAGATGCAGTGAAATGGCAGGACACCTGCACCCCGATGTTTCTATCAGCAATGGCCACAATAGCCAAACTGTGGAAGGAGCCTCGGTGTCCATCGAAAGATGAATGGATAAAGAAGATATGGTTTATGTATACAATGGAATATTACTCAGCCCCTGGAAACAACAAATACCCACCATTTGCTTCAACGTGGATGGAACTGGAGGGTATTATGCTGAGTGAAATAAGTCAATCGGAGAAGGACAAACATTATATGGTCTCATTCATTTGGGGAATATAAAAAATAGTGAAAGGGAATAAAGGGGAAAGGAGAAAAAATGAGTGGGAAATATCAGAAAGGGAGACAGAACATGAAAGACTCCTAACTCTGGGAAATGAACTGGGGGTGGTGGAAGGGGAGGTGGGTGGGGGTGGGGGTGACTGGGTGGCAGGCACTGAGGTGGGCACTGATGGGATGAGCACTGGGTGTTATTCTATATGTCGGCAAATTGAACACCAATAAAAATAAATTTATAAAATAAATAAATAAATAAATAAATAAATAAATAAATAAATAAAATAAAAGAGTTACAAGCTGCATGCTCCGGAAACTGACATAATCCCTGGGGAATGGCTGGGTAATGGGGAAAATGAGAAAAAATAAGAAATGAAAAACGTAGTGGACTGAGTCAAGTGCCTTGGAACTGGCCAATTATTGCTTATCTATGAAATTAAAAATAGTCCTACTCAGGGATTACTATTTTGAATACTACTTGCAACAGTTGCCGTCTTTCCATAAGTCAGCCTGTGCACTGGGCAAACATTAAAGGTGTTGTTTTATTTAGCATTCCTAAAAGCCCAAGAAGGGGATATTTAACCCTCACTTTTCAGAAGAGGTGGATAAAGGTGGAATGAAACGTGCTCAGGAGCCTCTAGTTAATAATTGGTGGACTTGGGATTCATCAGGTCTGTGAACTTTGGAGCTCTCTCTCTGTATCACTTGGTTAGACACAAAGGAAAAGGAAGGAAGGAGGCCGAGCATAACAATTTTAAAGTCACTTTTGCTGTCATATAATTTTCAAAATTATTCCTCTGAAGTTTGATTATATGCCTTAAATGTTTGTAGAATCATTTAAGAGGATATATTAAATCCAACACATTTGATAACTTGAAATAATTGTTAAAGGCATAGTTTAAGTAAAAGTACTATTAAAATGATATTATATTTTTTAAGTTTTTTTAACTGCTTAACTGACTGAGCCACCCAGACACCCTTACAGTAACCTTTTTTTTTAAAACTGCAAACATTAAGATTTTTTAGTAACATTTTGGGAAACAGGATTTGCAAATGATTTTTTACATGGCAGTGTATATGCCCACCTATGAAGAGCTGGTTATAGAATTTGTTTAGATAATTCAGAGATGGGGGAAATAAACCTCTTTTGCTTTAACTGTTTGTCTGAATATTGTCAGAGTGATATTTGGATAAGAATTAGCCAATTAAGTACCTCAGTTTTCCACTTGATTGGACATGCAAAACATAGCAAAAATGACTTATGGATTAGTTCTATGATTTTTAAAAGTAAATTTTAAGACCCTTACATTACAGATTTAGTCACTGCTTTTCATGTCATTAAATCATTTTTTTCTGAATTTCTGATTTATATGCACCATATAGATGTGCTTAAATAATATTCTATTTTATGATTTTCTGTTGATGGTAATATTGTCAAGAGAAATCCTCAAATGTCATCTTTAGTTGCAGTTTTCCATTCTTACTAATTCCAACAACTTCAATCACTGCATTCTAACAACACCTTGGATTCCATAGGCCAGTAGTTCTAAGGTTTTAATTGAAGTAATTTCTCACTTGAGACTCAGGATGTAGCTACTTCTACAAACTGGTGACATTGCATGGTGGCCAAAATACTAACATAGTATTTTTAAGTGCTTTTTGGGGCACGTAGGTGGCTCAGTCAGTTACACCTCTGCTTTTAGCTCAGGTCATGATCCCAGGATCCTGGGATGGAGTTCTGCACTAGGCATCCTGCTCAGCAGGGAATCTGCTTCTCCCTCTGCCTCTGCCTTCCCCCTGCTTGTGCTCTCACTCTTTAATAAATAAATAAATAAAATCTTTAAAAAAAAATAAGTGCTTTTCAATATGAACTTGGAGAATTTTACTTATCATAGATCCAGGGTTGGCAGACTTCCTCCATAAAGGACCAGGTAGTAAATATTTTAGGTTTTGGGAGCCATGTCCTCTGTGTGGCAATGACTCACTTATGTCCTTGCAGTGCAAAAGCAGCATAGACAACAAGTACGTGAGCAACTGCAGCCATGTTCCACTCAAGTCCATTTGTGGACACGGAAACCTGAATGTCACTTGCTCTTCATGTGCCATGAAGTACTATTCTTTTTGGGCTTTTTAACCACTTACAAATTTAAAACCATTGTTTTTGCTGTCTAGAAGCAAACCCTAGGCTGGATTTGGTCATAGCAGGCCATAGTTTGCTCACCCTTGCTTTAGAAGCTTAACTAACTTATATATTCTCTTGTTTGTATAACCATATTAGGCAAAAGAAGGACACAATTTTTTTTAAAAGCTGCCAAATGATTCCTTATTAAGACGTATTTCACATTATTCTGACATGTTTTTTTCAGATGTCTTTCTCCAGTTCTTTACATTTGAGAGGTTAAATACATTTGCGGGGGGATTCTCTCCTTGACATGACTGTCATGTAATATGTAATCCTTTTAAAGTTTTGTTGTCTGGAGACTTTTGTAGCCCTAAATAAAGGCTATTAATTATAAATATAATTATTTCATCACGCATCTGTTAAAACACAGTATGCAACAGTGAACCAATTCACATTTTATATTTTCTAAGCCATTAGAAAAGATCAACATTGTTAAACCTGCTTTGTAATGGCATAAATTCACAGGAACATTTGTTTCAATTTTCAGGATGGATATTGCAATAACATTCAATACCCATACTATGAGTAGTATGGATAAACTAGCACATTTGCTTCATTATGTTGAACTGCTATATTCATTGGAATTCTATTTGGTTTTATTACTTACGTTCTCTGGTTATAGTTTGAGATCATGAAGCAAATCATGACCGAGTTTTCTATAATTTCCTTGTACAAAACAAGGATTTATCAGATTAAGTAGTATCTTAGGTGACAGTGAGTGGAATTGTTGCATAAATGTTTTCGTTGCTTTTTGAACTTTGAAAAATTAAGGCATGAAAAATAAGTATCTGTACAGACTTTACTCATCCTAGACTTTGAGGCAGGGAATCTTTCTCTGAGCGGTGATACGCAAATGGGACCTAACCCATGCATTTGATGATTAGGGCTCCTTCTCCAGCCTGTGCTAATGTGAGGTTTATCTCTAACCATTGCACTTGCTCCAGGTAGGTCGGTGCTTCCTGCACCAGCCTCAGAAGGAATGTTCCATGTTGGTAGATCAAGGAGGCAATGTCTCTGTGTTCAGTCAATGGTTATCCACAATGAAATAGATTTCCTTTGAAACCAGGGACTTTCCCAAGCAACAGGTGTGCTACTGTTCATTGTTAGCATCTACCAGCCACAAGTGTGAGCCAATACTTGCCACTACTATCCTTCCTATGACCTGGGTCCTAAGCATAAGTGGCTACTGTCCCAGATGGAAGAGGGACAAGAAGTGGCTCTTGTTAGAAGTGCTCAGTAATTTTGGAGAGTCAAAAGAAAAAAGCTGCAATTTTTTGCTGAGACCCTGCCTCACTTCAGAAGTATTTGACAAGTTTGCAAGAATATTTTGAGGCTATAAAACAAGGAAAAAGTGCATAAAATAAGGGAAAATATCAAAGGAAAAGAAATCGAGGAAAATGATATGAAAGCAAGGGTAATATTAGCAAACCTAGTATTTATTGTAAATTATGTATAGTTTCCAGAGCTGGGCCACAGATTTGACTCTAAAGTTTTCCTAGTTGTCTAAAAATGAAAGAAACCAGATTCCTAGTATCCGTGGAGTATCCTACAGAAACAGATTAACAGATAAATGTAACCCCCAAGATGGGTCCTCAGCCAAGGACTGAACTGTAACGTGGGAGACTGCATTCTAGCCACACTTGTCCCTGAATTCCTCATGTTAAGTTGGAAAGCAAGGCTGAGGGAATGTGATCAAATGCTCTATATTAGTTATTTACCTCTGCTTTACGTCAGTATATGTTTCACTTTGATCAAAAGGATATGTGCCTATGCTTAAAAATCAAACATACAGATGACTTTTTAATTAAAAAGCAAAATCTCTCAGCTCCACCCTTGCTATCCAATTCTTAACATTCATGCCTTTGGGCAGCACCCGTGGCCCAGCGGTTTGGCGCCGCCTTCAGCGCAGGATGTGATCCTGGAGACCCGGATCGAGGAGTCTCACATCAGGCTCCCTGCATGGAGCCTGCCTCTCCCTCTGCCTGTGTCTCTGCCCCCACCCCCTCTCTTTCTCTCTTTCTCTCTCTCTGTCGTGAATAAATAAATTAAATCTTTTTTAAAAAATCCATGCCTTTACTTTTACATTGTCCAAGTGGCATGACATGTACTTTTGGTTACACAATCCTTGGTCCATTTTCTTATCTTTTTTTATAAAGATTTTATTTATTTATTCATGAGAGACACAGAGAGAGAGGGAGAGACACAGGCAGAGGGAGAACCAGGCTCCCTTGGGGGAACCTGATGTGGGACTTGATCCTAGGACCCCAGGATCACGACCTGAGCCAAAGGCAGACACTCAACCACTAAGCCACCCAGGTGCCCCCCTTGGTCCATTTTCAATAGTATATAGATTTTAAGGTTGAAAATCAAGTGGATATTTACATTGCTATAACTACAGTGGACTGTGTATGCCTACACTAAACTTAGAGGTGCAAAGGAAATGAAATCTCTTATTCTCTGTAACTGATGGGACCTTAATCGTGAACCTTGATCCTTCTGTGGAATGTGAGAACGTCCCCTTGATGATGAATCAATATCATCGTGTCGTGGATCCCCAAGAATGCCTCACACTGCCAGGTTCAGCGATTCACTGGAAAGGTTTGCAGGACTCAGTGGACAGTCTGACACATAGTAACAGGATCCAGAGTATCAGAGAGAAAAGGCATCTGAAGTCTGGAGGAGATCACAGGCAAGCAGAGCCACACAGGATACACTTGTTCACTCGGCACCCAGGCTTTCCTGGGGGGGCTGGTCACTGTGCACCCCTTCCTAGCATGGACCACAGTGCCAGACTCCAGACATTTATAGTGCCACAAACCCTCTGTGTCAATAAGTGGATGCAGACACTCCCCAAATCCAGCTTCCCAGACGCCAGCCTGGGGCCTCCCTAAGGACAGCAGGCTCAGGCTTCTAACACTTTCCTGCTGCTTACGTTCTTCTGTTTAGTGATCTGTGAATTCAGAATGTGGCTCCTTACGAGGTCTGGTTTAAATAGCCTCTATAGAAGTTTGGCTTAGTATGTTTAAGGTAGATGCTGAATCTCCTATATTCCTTCTGCTTTCTCTTGCTTGTCTCTAAATTGTGTGTGTGTGTGTGTGTGTAAGTGTGTGTGTCTGTATGTGTGGTGCATCTCCATGTGGTAAGTGTGTGATACGATGTGTGTATGTGGTGTGATTGTGTCTATGTGCACAGGAAAGTCTGTGGGGTGAGATGTGTGTCAGTGTGTGGTATGCATGTGTGTTTGAGTGTGGGTAGTGTGGTGTGTGTGTGTGTGTGTCTGATGCACCTGTGTGAGTACGTGTGCTGGTGCAGGGGGAGGGAAGGTGTGCACTCACAGAGACACAGGAATGGCTGGGATCCTTGCGTGCCTTCTGAGTTTTCATTGATTTGTGCGGCAGTGTGGCCAGGAGACTGCTCGGTCTGGCTCATGGAGCAGGGTGGTCCTGGTGCTGACTGGTGGTGACCACTTCCACTGCTCACAAAACCTCTGGCATGGTCCCAATGTCTATGGTAATAAAATCACCACAGCCACCAGCTCTTGGCTCTCACCTCCTCTGCGGGCTGGGCACAGATCCCAGAACATTCTGGCTGGAAGCTCTGTCATCACCGCAGCTGGCGACACCTTCCTTCTGTCCTCCTTCTTCTCTGCTGCAGCTACGGAGACACCACCGTCTGTCCCACAGCTCCTTCTCAGAGCCACACATTGGATGAGGCCAAAGCTAGGCCACTTCCCACCTTCCCTCAAGCCCTCTGACATTCTCCTGAACTCTGAGAACTTCTAGGCACACAAGTACACTCTGTAAGTCTGCACATCCCAAAATCACTTGTTATCATTCTCCTAAATTGACAAAGAATTTGAGGTTGAAAAATCTTTTCCACTGGTCTTTAAAAGTATTTCTACTACTTTAAAATTCTATTTTGATTTTTGTTTCTAATTAGGAGATCCAGCCTTTCTCTCTAGAAGTTTCTAGAATCACCAATATATAAAAACCTCATTATTTCCCTGTTTGCTGCTCCAAGTCTCACTCTCTTCTTGATCATGCCTTCCTCCTGAGCCTTCAGAATTTTCTGGTCCTGCAGGGCACAAAGGCCCCTCCTCTGCTGCAGCCTGTTGCAGATTTCCAAAAGTGCCTGCGAAGTTCTCCTCAACCACCCCTGTCTTCCGCTCTCCTTGCTCTTACGGGTTTACATGGTGCTACTTTTTAAAAGTCATTTTTTGGTGCCTCAGGAAAGGGAGGAAGTACACGTGCCTGCTCAGCCTCCCAGCTCTGATAGGTGGCCCTTCCATGTGTGCCTCCTCATGGTTCCTGGCTGCCTTCCAAAAATCCTTTTGACCATGATTGCATGGGTGTTTTCATTCAAAAATCAATAATTGAGGGTCACCTGGGTGGCTTGCTGGGTTAAGTGCCTTCCTTTAGCTCAGATAATGATCCTGGAGTCCAAGGGTTGAGCCCTGTGTTGGGCTCCATGCTCAGCGAGGAGCCTGCTTCTCCCTCTGCCTCTCACTCTGCTTGTACTCTCTCTTAAATAAATAAATTTCTAAAAATCTTTAAAATAAATAAATAAGTAAATATCATCAATTGAAAATGCAGTGAACTTAAGAAAACTATTTCAGTTTTTAAACAATTGAATGAACCACAGTTGGGAAATTACTACATGTGAATGTACTACATGTTTGAATCAATAAGCTAAAGGTCATCTTAGCGTACTTACGAAAATAGTTTTGACCCACCAGACCCCCCAAAAGAATTGTGAGAACCCCAGGTTCTGTAGGTTATATTTTGAAAATTGTTGGACTACACATTACTTTCATTATAATTTTATAATATCAATAGATTTTTGAAAGTGTACTAGGGGGTACATTTGTGTCACATTTTGTGCACCAAATACATGTTGTTGTTTTTCTCAAAGGGTCCATCTTGCTGGGACGATGTCCTAATCCCAAACCGGATGACTGGTGAATGCCATTCGGCAAACTGCCCTGGGACTACAGCCGTGAGTACCTGGTCAAATCCATTTTTTTCATTGTGGCATCTTCAGTATTTTGTAGGAAATTAGAAGAGAGACAAGAATGCCAACTAACTTTTCTTCCATCTGATAGTATTCAGCAAAAGTGTCACCAGAGTCAAAGTATTTATTGAGTTGCCCCAAATTCTACATTGTTCGTTGCCATCCTGTCATTTTTCTAGAGGCTTTACTACTTTGGATGACTGTGTTGAAACATGTCAATTAAAAAAAAAAAAGAAAGAAAAGAAGCATGTCAATTTAAATTCCTTCCAAAGCGATATTCATGGAATATAAAGAAGAGCCACTTCAGAGCCTAGCAAAAAAAAAAAAAAAAAAAAAAAGTAGCAAAGATATAAGGTTAGTCTTTGTGCCAATGCTGTGATATTTTGTCTTTATAATAATTCAAAATTGCTTTCTTTCTTTATCTCTTTCTACCTTTCTTTTTCTGACATACATAGTGGACTTTAGGAAATCCCATATGGATGAGCAGCTCTATGATTGAATGACCATCTTCTGTTCTCTGCAGTCGCCATCCCCTTTGCAAACATGTGCCATAAGTTTGATGTTTCTTAAAGAGCAGATATTTCTTAAAAGAGATACTAAGTGCTGAACTCATTTTTTAAACCATTTTCTATTGGGATCATGTTTGTAATTTGTATATTGTTTTACTTTTTTACCTCAAAAATTCCTGGATCTATCATCGTCTGATTGTGTATATATCTCCTGAGCTGTAAATACTCTTACGGTGCCAACCCAAATGTCAGTGTTAGTTCACAAACTGTCACAGCCAGCTGGCAGTTAATATCTTCTCTAAGGAACAAAGTCTGTCAGTAGCAACAGGTACAGCATTTGAGCTAGAATCATTAGGCGTGCCTCCTCTCTCCAATCTGCGGGGCGATTACAAGGAATTGAGTGAGCAGTAGGCAGCACTAACAATCATTTTCCATCAAACAGGGGTGAGGACCGCAAACAGATTTTGATTCATGCAAATCCTGAAGAAAAATAATGACTTGTATGTCAGTCACATATATCGAGGCATTATAGTCTTATAAGTTAGCTACCAGGATGAAATGAAAGTGTATATATTTATGGAACAGAGTTCTTAGGTAGAATTACATATACCTGTATGCATACAGGTGTAATATATACATATTATAATATACAATATCTCTTAATTACAATTACATGCAATAATAACTGTATCGCAATCCCTCCATCCATTCACCCATCTACAACATACACACGTTATCTGTTCTGTGTAACACTGTGGCCTCTGTATCATCTTTACCATAATTTGAGATCCTTTGAAAATCGACTGTAATTCCTGACAGTCTGACTACCTCGCCTGGACCTTGATATTAATTGGCAGGATTCAGTCACAGCAGGATAGACACTTTTGCAAGGATTGAGCTTCACATCGGTCAAAGGGAGAAACTCTGTTCAGTGGGACCTAGAAGCATTTCCTTTGCTCGTTGCGCATTCTACTTACCTTATATATCAGTACATGGAATTCAGTGTAAATTAAGTTATATCGTAGCTCTATCTGACAGCATGGTGAGCTGATACCCTTCAAAATCTTTTCAGTGCACACTATATAAAAATACTGGACTAAATTACAAACATGCATTTTTAAAGGAATGGCTGTGCTGAGAGCTTAATAAGAAAAAGTATATATATCAAAACTAGGAGAAAGTTTTCCAGGGAGAAAACTGTTGGCTGAAGCCAGCCACCCGCTTGGTAGTAACTACTGATCCCTGGGGGCTAGAGCCTAGGTGGGCAGGCATCCATGGAAGGCTATAGCTGAGTTTATGGCTTCATCAAAGTGGCAAATGAAACCACAGAATCCTACATAGAGCTAGTACCCATAAAACATGATACCCTTGTGAGGTCTACCAGAGGAGAGGAAGTGCTAGCTTCCTGGAGAGGCAGTGTGTGCTGTCCCTACCACCCCTACCACCCCCACCCCTGCTCACTGTAATCTCCTGTTCGCTGTTCCTCACCCATGTGCACCTGCTCTATTGGCCGCCCAAGGTCTCACAATGAACCAGATCCCAGGCAAATTCAGACTCCCTGAGAAGAGGACAGCCCCTGCCCACCTTCCCAGACCACTCTAGGATTATACACATCGTCCCCAGCCCAGGTTGAAGTCTGAACTCATAATTGAGTCTGCATTCCAGACAAGAAGGTCTGTCCACAAAACCCTTCAGAAATGAGCCTGCTCCATGGTGCCCCTGAGGCATGTGCTGCTGGTCCTGAGGCTGACCCCCTGCAGCTGGAAGCCACCCATTTCTATTTGCAGCCCACCCCAATAGGATGCCCCTGGTGAAATGTGGTGAAGCCTTTATTATCACATGGTGCAGGGCATACTGAGGAAGTGTGTCCAGGATAAGGGGATTGAAACCATCAGAGCCGTCAGCTAAAGACTTAAAAGAATAATAAGAAGAAAACAGAAAGCCATGAAGCAAGAGAACCTTGCCCAGAAGCCACCAGTAGATGCCCCTCAGGGTCCCTTTGCCACCTGGCTGAGATCTATGCCTATGCAGTGACAGGGGAGACACAGGGGCCACCTTCTTTGATGTCATGGGTGGTGCTATGCATCTCAGCACAGCCAGGGTGGAAAGGAGGGGTGGGTTCTGCTATAGCTGTGGGGTCAGACAACTTTCCCCAGGGAGGGGGTCAGGGAATGCAGCACAACCCCTGCCAACTTGCACACAAGCTCTCACGGTGTCTCCCCACCACCTCTCTGGACCAGAGGCTTTCTCACAGTCCCCTCTCAGGTATGAATACATCTCTTTAGAGCAAGGATGAATGCTGAGTGAGTTCCCACCCTCCCGTGGCCAAAGCCCCTCTCTGGTGTGAACTACCAACTGTGTATCTTATGCTGGAGACATGCCACATTGGCTGCATTCATAAACCCCTACCAGCATGTGACCTTTCTGGTGACAGGTGACACAGGAGCTCCTGAAAGAGTTCCCACTCCAGGCCTTTCTGCTGTCTGGACTTCCAGAAGGAGGTGGGGGCTTTGGCTGTCTCATGCACTCAAACAGCTTTCCGTGCTTGAAACTTTCTGGTGCCAAACAAGAAGAGGGTTTCTAATGAAGGCTTCCTCACTGGCGTTGTTCATGGAAGGCTCTTCTCTGCTGTGCACTTTCTGAGGACACCCTGCACTCTTGACCATGTGGAATTGTGCTCTCCATCAGTTGTCAGGTGGTAAATAAAAGCTGCTTTTCTTGGAAAGCCTCCCTACACACCTTGAATTTGTAGGTTCAAGTCTGAGTCTTGGGTGCCTGGGGCAGGTCATGTTCTTGCTGTCCAGTGCCCAGGCCGACTCACCACACACACCCCTTTTGGGGTTGGAGGCCTCAAGTCCCAGCAGGAGCAACAGTACAATGTTTTCCAGTGTATACACCATAGATGTGCCCTGGGCTTTGTCCAGAAGCCCCTCTTCTCCCAGGAGAGGTACACAACCACACCCTCCAAGGTCATCAGTCCCAGCCAATTTCAGCATCTCCATGGCTGTCATTGGAGCTTCGGGCTAGGAGCTTCTCAGAAGCTGTCATGTTTACCCTCCTGGGAAACAGCATCTGGCCCCGTGATCTACTCCATCTAGTGGTTTTCAACATCTAACCCTTGAAACTAAAGATCATTTGAATTGCCTAAGATAACCATCCCAGGGATTGAAATAAAATGCAGATGTCAAATTAGTTTTAAAAAAAGAAAGAGAGGATAGTGAAGTAGAGGAAAGTGGGACAGATAAGTAGCACGCTCACACATGCGCACGTGAGTACACACATGCATGCACAAACACACACACACACAAAACAATAGGATAAAACCAAATACAATGGTGATAAAATAAAATTTAAATGTACTGAACTTTAAAAGATTAAGATTCTGGGGATCCCTGGGTGGCTCAGCAGTTTGGCACCTGCCTTTGGCCCAGGGCGCGATCCTGGAGTCCCAGGATCAAGTCCCACATCGGGCTCCCGGCGTGGAGCCTGCTTCTCCCTCTGCCTGTGTCTCTGCCTCTCTCTCTCTCTATGTCTATCATGAATAAATAAATAAATAAATCTTTAAAAATAAGTAAATAAAAGATTAAGATTCTAAGACTAGGTTTAAAGTAGAAAATCCAGCTCTACATGAGTTACAAAAGATATACCTAAAACATGAAAACAAAAGCATTGGGAGTAAAAGAGTAGAAAATGGCATACCAGGCAAATATTTTTTTTAAATTATCCAGATTTTTTAAAATTTTTATTTATGATAGTCACAGAGAGAGAGAGAGAGAGAGGCAGAGATACAGGCAGAGGGAGAAGCAGGCTCCATGCACCGGGAGCCCGATGTGGGACTCCATCCCGGTCTCCAGGATTGTGCCCTGGGCCAAAGGCAGGCGCTAAACCGCTGCGCCACCCAGGGATCCCCATACCAGGCAAATATTAAATGAAGCATAGCTTAAAAAAATCTGTTTATTTTTAGAGAGAAAGATTGAGAGTGAGAGCATGCAAGGAAGGGGAGAGGCAGAGGGAGAAAAAGAATCCTGAAGCAGACTCTGTGCTGAACCCAGAGCCACATATGAGGCTCAGTCCCAGGACCCTGAGATCATGACTTGAGGTGAAATCAAGAGTCAGCCACCTAACCATTGGAGCCACTCAGATGCCCCTCAAAGGACAGCTTTTGAAACCATTTTAATTGCATATAAAATCAGTTTTTAGGAGAAAAGGCATTATTAAAACTTGTATTTATATATATTCTTTTTTTAAGTTTTTATTTTAATTCCAGTTAGTTGATCTAACAGTGTAATATCAGTGTCAAGTGTACAATATTCAACATTCCCATACGTCACTTGGTGCTCATCACAACCAGTGCCCTCGTTTGTCCCCATCACCTATTTTCACCCACCCACCTTTCCTCTGATGACCACCAGTGTATTCTCTAGAATTAAGAGTCTTTATCTTTTTTAAAAAAAATTCAATTTCAATTTAATTAACATATACTGTAGTACTAGTTTCAGAGCTAGAATTCAGTGATTCCATCAGTTGCATACAACACCCAATGCCCATCACGCAGTTACTCCATCCCCCGCCCCATCGACCTGCCCTCTGGTGACACTCAGTTTGTTTCCTAGAGTTAAGAATCTTTTATGATTTGTTTCCCTCTCTGTTTTCCTCTTACTTTATTTTTCCTTCCCTTCCCTTGTGTTTATCTGTTTTGTTTCTAAAATTCCACCTATGAGTGAAATCATATGGTATCAATCTTTCTCTGACTTATTTCACTTAGCATAATACTCTCTAGCTCCATACACATCCTTGCAAGTGGCAAAATTTCACTTTTTAATGGCTGAATAACATTCCATCATATATATAATTATAATATATATAATATTCCAGCATACAAATAATTGTTATATATAATATTCCGTCATATATATACATGTGTGTGTGTGTGTGTGTGTGTATCACACCTTTATCCATTCATCAATTGATGGACACTCGGGTTGCTTCTATATCTCGGCTACAAAAAATGCTGCTATAAACATAGGGGGTGTGTGTATATCCCTTTGAATTAGTGTTTTTGTATTCTTTGGGTAAATACCTAGTAGGATGATTGTTGGATCATAGGGTAGTTCTATTTTTAACTTTTTGAGGAGCCTTCATATTGTTTTCCACAGAGCCTGAAATGCCAGTTGGCATTCCCACCAACAGTGCATGAGGGTTCCCCTTTCTCCACAAACATCCTCACCAACACCTGTTGATCCTTGTGTTTTTAACTTTAGCCATTCTGACAGGTGTGAGGTGATATCTCATTGATTTGCATTACCCTGATGGTAAATGATGATGAACATCTTTTCATGTGTCTGTGGGCCATCTAGATGTCTTCTTTTGAGAAATGGCTTTCCAAGTCTTCGCCTAGGTTTTAATTGGATTATTTGTTTTTTTGAGTGTTCGGTTGTGTAAGTCCTTTGTATATTTTGGGTGCTAACCCTTTATCAGATGTGTCATTTGCAAATATCTTCTCCCATCCTGTAGATTGTCTTTTGGTTTTGATGATTGTTTCCTTTGCTGTGCAGAAGCTCTTTATTTTCATTTAGTCCCAATAATTTATTTTTATTTTTGTTTCCCTTGTTTTAGGAGACATATCTAGAAAAAAAGTTGCTACAGCTGATGTCAAAGAGGCTATTGACTGTGTTCTCTTTTAGGATTTATATGCTGTCATGTCTCACATTTAGATCCTTACTCCCTTTCGAGTTTATTTTTGTATTATGATGTAAAAAAGTGATCCAGTTTCTTTCTTTTACATGGTACTGTCCAGTTTTCCCCACATCCTTTGTTGAAGACACTGTTTTCTCCTTTGGATATTCTTTCCTGCTTTGTCAAGGATTAATTGACCATGTAGTTGTGGAGCATTTCTGGGATTTGTTTTGCTCCAGGGATCTAAGTGCCTAGTTTTTGAGTCATACCATACTCTTTTGATTACTGTAGCTTTGTATTATAACTTAAAGTCTGTCATTTTGACACTTCCAGCTTTGCTTTTTGTTCTTACAGATTGCTTTGGCCATTTGGGATCTTTTGTGGTTCCACACAAATTTTAGGATTGTTTGATCTAGCTCTGTGAAAAATGCTATTGTTATTTGATAGGGATTGCATTCAATCTGTAGATTGCTTTAAGTAGTACAAATATTTGAGTAATAGTTCTTTTACAATCCATGATAATGGAATGTCTTTAATTATTTTGTGTCATCTTCAGTTTCTGTCATCAGTGTTTTAAGTTTATTGATTTATCTATTCATGAGGGACACACAGAGAGAGGCAGAGACATAGACAGAGGGAGAAGCAGGCTCCCTTTGGGGAGTCCGATGTAGGACTTGATCCCAGGACCCTGGGATCACCACCTGAGCAAAAGTCAGATGCTCAGCCACTAAGTCACCAGGTGCCCCTCATCACTGTTTTATACAGGTCTTACACTTCTTCGGTTAGGTTTATTCCTAGATATCTTGTTATGTTTTGTGCAATTGTAAATGGGATTGTTTTCTTAATTTCCCTTACTGCTGCTGTATTAGTGGTATATAAAAATGCAATAGAGTTCAATACAGTGATTTATATCCTGCAATTTTAGTGAATTCATTTATTGATTTTAGCAGTTTTCTTGTACAGTCTCTTGGGTTTTCTATATGTAATATCATGTCACCTGCAAATAGTGTGAAAGTTTCATTTCTTACCAATTTTAATCTTTTATTCCTTTTTGTTGTTTGATTGCTGTGGGTAGGACTTCCAGTACTGTGTTGAATAAAAGTGGTGAGAGTAGATATCCTTGTCTTGTTCCTGATTAAGGGGAAAGCTCTCAGTTTTTCATCGAGTATGATGTTAGCTGTGGGTTTTTCATAGATAAAGTTTATTATGTTATGGTATATTTCCTTTAAACCTACTTTGCTGAGGGTTTTTATCATGCATGGATGTTGTACTTTGTCAAATGCTTTTTCTGCATCTGTTGAAATGATTGTATGGCTCTTATCCTTTTTCTTATTTTTTTTAAGATTTTATTTATTTATTCATGAGAGACACAGAGAGAAAGAGAGGCAGAGACACAGGCAGAGGGAGAAGCAGGCTCTATGCAGGGAGCCTGATGTGGGACACGATCCTGGATCTTCAGGATCATGCCCTGGGCTGAAGGCGGCACTAAACCGCTGAGCCACCTGGGCTGCCCTATCCTTTCTCTTATTGATGTGATGTATCATTGATTTGTGAATATTGACTCATTCTTGCAACCCAAGAATAAATCCCAAATGACTGTGATGAGTGATTTTTTTAATGTATTGTTGAATTTGATTTGCTAGTATTTTGTTGAGAATTTTTGCACTGTTCAACAGGGATATTGGGCTGTAGTTCTCTTTTTTAGTGGTGTCTTTATCTGGTTTCGGTGTCACAATAATGCTGGCCTCATAAAAAGGAAAACTTCCTTTTCTGTTTTTTAATTGTTTGAGAATGATAGGTATTCACTCTTCTTTAAATGTTTGGTAGAATTCATCTGTGAAACCATCTGGTCCTGGACTTTAAGTCTGTTGGGGTATTTTCTTTGCTGGTTATCAGTCTCTTCAAATTTTCTATTTCTCTCTGTTTTGGTTTTTGTAGTTTATATGTTTCTAAGAATTTATCCATTTCTTCTAGGTTATCCAATCTGTTGGTATATATTTTTTCATAATATTCTCTTATAATTGAATTTCAGTGGTTTCAGTTGTTATTTCTTCTCTCTCATTTGCGATTTCATTTATTTGAGTCCTTTCTTTTTTTTTCTTGATAAGTCTGGCCAGAGGCTTATCAGTTTTGTTGATTTTTTCCCAAAGAACCAGCTCCTGATTTCTTTGATCTCATCTCTTGTTTTTTTAGTACCTATATCATTTATTTTTGCTCTAATCTTTATTGTTTCATATCTTCTCCCGATTTTAGGTTTTGTTTTTTGTTGTTTTTCTAGCTCCTTTAGGTGTAGGGTTGGGTTGGTTTTTGTTTTTTTTGTTTTTTTTTTTTTGAGATTGTTCTTGCTTCTTGAAATAAGCCTGTATTGCTATAAACTTCCCTCTTAGACCACTTTTGCTGGATCCCAAAGGTTTTGAATCATTTTGTTTTCATTTTCATTTGTTTCTATGTATTTTTTTTTATTTCTTCTCTTATTTCCTGGTTGACTCATTCATTGTTCAGTAGCATGCTATTTAACCTCCATGTATTTGTGGTCTTTCTGGATATTTTCTTGTGGTTGACTTCTAATTCCATAGCATTGTGATCGGAAAGGATGCATGATGTGACTTTGGTCTTGAATTTGTTGAGGCACTAATATGTAATCTATTCTGGAGAATGTTCTGTGTACACTTGAAAAGAATGTGTATTCTGCTGTTTGAGGATGGAGTGTTTTGAATATATGTATTAAATCCATCTGTTCCAGTGGCATTTAAAGCCATATTTTCCTTATTGATTTTCTATATAGCTGACCTGTCCATTGACTTAAGTGGTATGTTAATATTCCCAACTACTATTGAAATATTAATGATGAGTTCCTTTATGTTTGTTATTAAAGCTTTATGTGTTTGGGTACTCCTGTGCTGAGTGCATAATATTTACAACTGTTATATCTTCTTGTTGGATTATCTCCTTTATTAATATATAGTGTCCTTCTATGCCTCTTCTTACAGTCTTTATTTTAAAGTCTGTTTTGTACATACAAGTATTACTTCTCTGGCTTTCTTTTAACATCCATTTCTATGATAGATGTTTCTCCATTCCCTCACTTTCTATCTGAAGGTGTCTTTAAGTCTAAAACAAGTCTCTTGTAGGCAGCGTATAGATGGCTCTTGTTTCTTTGTTTGTTTTTCCATTCTCTCTCTATGTCTTTGATTGAGAGTTTAGTCCATTTACATTGAAAGTGGATCATTGATAGACATGCATTTATTGCCATTTTATTACTTCTTTTGTGGTTGTTTCCGAAGATTTTCTCTGATTCTTTCTTGCCTTTCATGCTTTGCTGATTTTCTTTAGTAATATAATTTGATTTCTTTCTCTTTATTCTTTGCATATTCATTAGTGGTTTTTCATTTATGATTACTGTTTGGCTTGTGTCTAACCTCTTCTGCATATAGCAGTCTATATTAAGTTGATGGCTGTTTAAGTTTGAGTATATTCTTTTCTCCTCTCCTTCTCACATTTTAGGTATATGCTATTATATTTTTTATCCTTTCTTTTGTGAGTTCATTGACTGATTTCCTACAGAATCATTCATTTTTGCTGCTTTCATGTTTTCTACCTTAATACTGTCACTTTTGGTTTGTCCCTTACAAAGAGTCCCCTTTAATATTTCTTGTAGGGTTGGTTTAGTCATCCTGAACTCCTGTAGTTTTTTGTTTGTCTAGGAAACTCTCTATCTCTCCCCCTATTCTGAATGATGGTCTTCTTGGATAGAATATCCTTGGCTGCAGATTTTTCCCATTCAGCACTTTGAATATATCATGTTACTCCCTTCTGGCTTGCAAAGTTCCTATTGAAAAACCTCCTGCTGGCCTATGGGTTTTCCTTTGTAAGTTACTGACTTCTTAGGTGTTGCTCTAATTTTTTTTCTTTATTACTACATTTTGCCATTTTATTTTTATTTTTTTTAATTTAGTTTTTATTGGTGTTCAATTTGCCAACATATAGAATAACACCCAGTGCTCGTCCCGTTACTATGTGTCTTGGTATGGTTCTGTTTTTGTTAATCTTGTTGGGAGTTCTCTGTGTCTCCTAGATCTGGATATCTGTTTCCTTCCCCAAACTGGGGAAGTTTTCCAACTGCATTTCTTCAAATAAATTTTCTACCCCCCTTATCTCTCTCTTCTTCTTCTCAAACTCCTACAATACAAATATCACTACATTTGGTAGGGTCACTGGGTTCTCTAGTCTCTTCTCATTTTGCATAGTTCGTTTTTCTCCCTTTTGCTCAGCTTATCTCCTTTCCGTTACTCTATCTTCTATATCACTAATTCGTTCCTCTGCTTCTGTCCTGCTGTGCATTCCATCAAATGTATTTTCATTTCCTTTATTGAGACCTTTATCTCTGCTGTTATTCCTTTTCACTTTGTTAAAGGTCTCATTCATGTCTTCTACCCTTAAGTCCAGTGAGTATCCTTATGATCATTATTTTCAATTCTCTATCAGACATGTTCCTTATATCTGTTTTGCTTAGCTCTTTAGCCATGGCCTTGTCCTGTTCTTTCATTTGGGATAAATTTCTGTCTCCTCATTTTGTCTACCTCTCCGTGTCTGTTCCTATGTGTTAAGAAAGTCAGCTATGTCTTCTGCTCTTGAAAGTAGTGACTTTATGAAGAGGTCCTGGAGTGCCCAGCAGTACAATATCCTCTGTTCACCAGAATCTGATACTTCAGGGATGTCTCATATATGTCGCTATGCCCTACCATAGTGTTTGAGTTACTTATCCTTTCAGTGCCCTCATCTAAACTGACTCTCTGCTTGTTATGAGCTCTTTTTGCTCTCTGTAGCATTAGTGGGACCCAGGCAGGCCAGCTCTGAGGGGATGTGCCCACCCAAGAACTTGAGAGCAGTGTTAGCAAAATTTGCACTGGACCACTAGTCCTATGCCAGATCTCACAAAGTGCTGTAATGCTGCAGGCTGTATGCCATGATGGCCCATGGCATGAGACGGGTGAAGGCACATGGCTGAGTGTGGCAGAGTAGCTGGGTACTACACAGCAGCGGTACATTATTAAAAATTTAAAAAGCATTATTAAAAATAGATTTTGATAAAAGCTTCAATAACTCAGAAAGATATAGCAGTTTAAAAATTGTATGATCTTAGTAATATGAACTCAAAATATATTAAGGACATACTGTCAAGATTAATCAAGTATATGGATAAATCTGGTAGGAGGGTAGGAGATAGTAACATTAAGCTCTGAGGGGTTGAGAGCTCCAGCAGCATAATCAGGAAGCATGTGGCAGGTCAGTACAACCAGTGACTAGGGTTGCTTCATGAACACTGCACCTGACACCTGGAGATGCCTTCTTTTTTTTAAGCATATATGGAACATTTCAACAATTGATCATATTTTAGGGCATTAAGGCATTTTAAGAACACTTACAAAAGCATAACCCTAGGGGTGCCTAGGTAGCTCAGTCTGTTAAGTGGCTGCCTTTGACTCAGGTTATGATCACGGAATCCTGGGATCGAGCCCCGCACATTAGATGCCCTGCTCAGTGGGGAGTCTGCTTCTTCCTCTGCCCCTCACCCCACTCCTACTCTCTCTCTCTCTCTCTCTCTCGCTCTCACTCTCTCTCTCTAAAGTAAATATATAAAATCTTTTTTTTTTTTTTAAAGCATGACCATGAAAGTATCTGAAACATGGAAATTCAATTAACTTAGTCAGTAAAAGTCCAACTGGAAATATGAAACCAAACAACAATGAAAATATACCACATATCAAATCCTTGGGGATGTTATATTAGAATTTAAAGGGAGTATTTAGGACCATCTAAAAGAAGAGAGAATACAATTATGTAAACATATTGTTTAAAAGGTAGAAAAAGAAATTGTTATATCCAACTATTTTTCTCCTATTTTTAGTGAACATTAAATAAAGGAATTGAAGGCATGCACACTTTTTTGTAACCAGTGGCTGGCAGAGCACTCAGTGTGAGAAATTTAATTCATTCTTTCTCTTTCTTATCTTAAAGTCTTTTTTTGTGAATTCCATTTTTACAGTGCAGCTACATATAAACACTGACTCCTGTATTTTCTGTGTGTGGTATTTGTTTCTTAAGAAGGTGAGAAGATAGGCATTTTTAAGTAGTTTATCATATTTAAATTTTCAGGGTATTTTAACTTTTTGACAGTATTTTATACACTCATATATTTATGAGGATATACTATATTCTCATAAAAAGTTAAATTTCTGTCACTTGAGAAAAATATCTATATACTTAAAATTCAAAAGAGCAAGGTCCCTAATGTATTCATAATTAATATTTATACACTTAAAGATAATCTAACTAGATCATTTTAAGTAGCAGTGAAATCTAACCTTGGCTTTTAAGAGTACAAATATAAACTTGACCCTAACTGCACTTTAGACCTAGAAATCTGTACCTAATTCAGTTTTACACTAATCACTGTTATCTCAGGAAGGAGCATAGCATTAGATCTGAAAGACATCTTACTTTTTTATAAAAAGAATTCCAGTCAACTCAGAGGGTATATATGCTTCAGATTTAAAGAAGGACAAAAATCACTTAGGATTTTTTCCATTACTGAAATGAAATCAACTTTGGATATGACATAAGACTTTAAATTTTGGGAGGACCTGTGTGGCTCAGTGGTTGAGCTGCTGCCTTTGACTCAGGTCATGATCCTGGAGCTCTGGGATTGAGTTCTGCATCAGGCTCCCTGCAGGGAGCCTGCTTTTCCCTCTGCCTATGTCTCTGCCTCTCTCTGTGTGTCTCTCATGAATAAATAAATAAGATCTTAAAAAAAAAAAAAAAGACTAAATTTTCTTTGTAAATCTTCTTTGATATTTTATGTATCATACCTTAAACAACAAATATATTCATGTCTGTCCATGCACTGGGGATATGTGGTTTACTTAGTTGCACACATGTAGGCTAGGGCATACCCGGAGGTCCCACTCTCCAGGTGTTATTTCTGAGTTCCAAATTATAACTTAACAGTGAGTATCCCTTGTTCAGCAAACAGTCTCCTGTGAAAACCTCTGACTTAGTAGTGCTTTTCTGGTAATAAAGGGTCTCTTAGCCAACTGTGAGAATGTTGCCTTTTCCCTTACACCTTATAGTTGGACAGCAGGATCTGGGAGAAGGGGATAGCTCCTTAGATGACAAGGGAAAAATTAAATCATGTCTTTGTCTTAGTTTGTCCAGGCTACTCTAACAGAAATACCATAAACTGGGTGGCTTATAAAAAAAAAAAAAAAAAAAAAAAAAAACATTTATTGCCCACAGATCTGTAGGCTAGGAAATTCAAGGTCAAGGGCCTACTTCCTGATTCATAGATATCATCACGTGGTGGAAGAGACAAGGGCTGTTTCTGGAACATCTCTTAAAAGGCACAAATTCCATTCATGAGCTTCCTGCTCTTATGATCTAATTACCTTATAAAGAACCCACCTCCAAATACCATCACCATAGGGATTAGGTTTCCATATTTCAGTTCAGGGGAACACAAATATTCAGTTCATAGCAATCATCGAACTAATAAATGGGCTAAGGTCAATATTTTTGTTCTTGATAAGGAGCATTATTTTACGACTTAACAACCTATAAATACATTATGTTTTTGAATGGTAATACTGAAATCTCATGTAAAATAATGTATTTTATGCTTAAATTATTTGACTTTGATAGGTGTTAAACTTTTGATAGGTTTTACAAGGAACTTTTGTTACTTATCAGAAACAGTTGAGAAGGACCTCTTAAAATAGCTCAAATGAGATTAGATGCGAAAAGCTATCCGGTAAACTATAATAAATAGCATAATTATTAAACTCACTATAAAAAATGGAAAGCTCCATCTTATTCAACATGAAATTTATTTTTTATATTTTCCCCTAGTTGGGCTCAGTATATGTCAACCAGAACATTAGTTTGAATAAAAGTTAATATTACTAGTCTATATCAGATTTCATCTTCTGGGGAGATGTTGACCAAAATGATATGAATAGTAAATAAGAGTTATCACATACTGAACAATTTTCGTAGAGAGAGCATTTGGGTAGTTTATGTCCAAAAAGTTTCTAATTAATATTTTAGTTTAATCAATCTCCTCATGGGATCTGTGTTTCTTTTGGTTGTTTCTATTGCTGTTTTAGATTTGATTAGAATCTCACAAAATGAAACTCAAGATTTCTCAGGATGGTTTCCTGGTATAGACTCTATGTTCTTATTTTTTCCAGTATGTAATAATAATGGAAAGTTGACTCCTTAAGGAGAGATCACAGGTTGACCAGGTATCCCTGAGATAGTCACAAAAGACAGTGTTTATATGCAAGATGTAAAAGTTGCTACAGGCTCTGTAACCCTGTTCTGCTAAGCCCATCCACACATCGCAGTAACCAACATGGGCACAGACATTTCTGACCCCATTTAAACAATCCCAGCCCTCATGGCTTCCATGAACCCCATCTGTCTGAGAGGGCAGCTGGTCACCTAAGTTTGGAGGAAAGAGAATAAAAGCAGAAGGAAAAGAGAAGAGAACATATGGTCCCCACTCATTCTGCCCTGATGTTTGGTCGAAGAGAAATGGTCTCCCTGTCCTTACAAACACTGTAATGTTTTCTTAATTGTAAATAAAATTGAATTGTGAAAGCTTTGAAGTCAAACTCAGATTATGATTGAATGGTATCTAAGCGTGACAAAGTGGTCTTTGTTGTCTGACATGCAATTTGGGTGACAAACTAGAAACTTCATAGAGCATTTTTCAAAAACCGATCAACTATTCAGACTCAAGGACAGTTCACTTTTAAACTAAGTTTGTAGCACTCAAGAACAAAAAGTGTCATTTTTTAAAGAATTAAGGTAGGAATTGGAAGATAGATATTTTTGTTAGAGTCACTGAAGATTTTGCAAATTTAAATGAAAACCTAAAAATGTTTATTTGTAAAATTTAATTAGTCTACTATGAAAAAAAAGAGTTAGCTTTTAAGAGTGCTAAAGAAATTGAGGTCATTTTCAAGAACCTAGGGGTACTTGGGAGGCTTAGAAGCCAAGAGTCAATTCAAGTTAACTATTTTTCTGTGATATAAACCTCCTTTTGTCTGGGCTCTTTGATAATTTGGTGGAAAATTATATCAACAGCCACCTCCATGTAGTTGTAAAAGACTCCTGTGATGCTATTCCATGAAACAAATCTCCAGGAAATGAAACCAGGTACTAGAAATTAATGCATGTGTAGCAGAATCCCTGTACACACAAGATAACCAGTGTCCATGCCAAGTTTCCACACATATAACCTTGATTTAGTTGATGCTATTGTCAAGCAAATGTCCAGTTTCCATAATATATATTTTTGAGTATTGAAAATAATTCCTTGCCACCTCAATTCCAGGGAACTCCTGTTCTGTGTGAATTGTCAGTAGGGTTTTTCACTTGAGGACCTGTGATTCTCTGTGTTATAGTCTGTATCTCATTTTGCATATGATAGAAGAAAATCATGCCTCTTACCACTACACTGCATAAGATGAGCAATTGAAAACTTACTATCCCTAGAGACTCCAAAAGTTACTTAATTTTTCATCTTTCCATAGAAAGATTCCAAAACCAGATATGTTAGTAAGAGCTGCATTGAAGGCTGTATTATGGCATTAGACAAAGGGCCAAGAAAACAAAGAAACAACAAAGACATTTATTGTGTTTAACTAGAAAAAGGTTCATTTCTAGACTACTAGACTTTAGATTGGGGAGAAGGCATATTGATCTGCCAGGAAAGATAGCAATAGGTGTAATAAGATCATTTCAAATAGATTTAAAATGAAATTCTAAGAACAGAAGCAAAGGAAGATTAAATAAATACCATGTAAACATCATCGAACTTTTCAACTGGGATGGTAGATTAGACCTAACTAGAAATAGCAGGGATTAGGGACCAGAGGTTACTCTGTGATCACCTCTGTGCAGATACAGAGGCGGCTAATGGAGTGAGAAGAATAGAAGGAAGATGTGCGAGTGATAGGGCAAGAGAATGAGGACCGCTTCTCAGCCAGGAAATAGCCCTCTTGATCCTTCAGGCAGGTGATTGATGGCTCTCAGAGACCCGCACTTCATCATGCTGTGATGGAGGTCATTAAGAAACCATCATCTCTCTTACTCAGGTCAAGCTAGAGCTCAAAAAGTTATCAAGGGCCATGATAAAATTTAGTTTTTAAGATATATGCTGCAAAAAAAAAAAAAAATTAAAGCCAGTTTCCCAAATGTAAGATTTAGAATGAAAAAATATATATATGAAGAATGAAATCCAAATTGAGAAGAACCCCATGTGCTATGACCACATGTGGTGAAACACTTATTTCCACTAATATTTCTTGGAAAACAAACATAGTTTGGGATCCTCAGATCTGATTTTCCTAAAGTAGGTAATAATTATCATCCCCCTCAATCCTCAGAATTCTGGAAAATAAACATGAGTGTTTTTTGAGATAAAGAGACCACTTTCATGTTTAAAGATCATAAAGCAAAATATAATTTTTAAAATATATGTCTTTCCATTGAAAGAAATATAGTCACTTTTATAATAGGTACTTATTTGTTGTGCTAGTCACTGTGCAGAAAATAAAGACTGGCCTTCAGGAACTGGGAACCTATTTGCAGAGATAAGACTTTACAAAAATGACTGCAATTCGGATTCAACAGAGCAAATAAAAAACTTACCAAGCATGTCTTCTATGCCAGGCACTAGGCATAGAAAATCGAATATTCCATTGGCTGCTCTCACAGTTTGGGAAGAAATTCAGGGTGGAGTCAGAAGTCCACGCAAATGAAGATTTTTACCATGAGCTTAAATATTATCAAAGATGAGTACAAAAGGCTGTAAAAATACTTCACTTAAAAAAAAAAAGTCTCCACTTTGTGAATAAACAGAGAAAATAGACAAATTGGTGAATGAATGCCATGGAACAAGCACCAAAAATGCTTGTGCAAGTTCAGAGAAGAGAAATTTCCTCCACGGAGATGACCGAAGGAAAGCCTTCCTGGGGGAGGTGGTACCAGCTGGTGATGTTGGCAAGGTTGAGAATTTTGTGAGATAGAGAAAATAATAGGAATAAAGGAATAGAAAACTGAGGGCTATTCATTCCATGAATATTACTGCTAGATACCAGGCAGTCTGCTCGGCTCTCCTGTGTGTGGAAAACCAACATTCTCTGCCTCCATGGAGCTCTTCTCAGCCCTGATGGCCTAGCACTTGTCATCAGGGAGGATGAAAAAGAAAAGCATAGGATGCTATGAAGACAAAGAATGGGGTGGAATCTGTGAGTGAGGGCACCCTTGCCTGGGAAAGGCAAGCTGGCGCTGAGGGCTGCAGGTGGAGTTAGCGTGAGCTGGTAGTGGGGTAGAGGGTAACACCCGACAAGAAGGACCCTCTTGCAAGAGTCGGGCTTCAGGAGGAGCCTTTGAGAAGCATCTGGAATTTAGTGGTGACTGACAAACAGGAGGAAGTACAGTTCCCTTTTGGGGTGTTTGTTATTTAGTTTCCATGTAGAGGATTATAGTAGAAGTAACCTTACCATGTTGAAGTTTGGGTATTTTGAAGGCTGAAGTAGTAGTTAAACTGGTTGGTATGATGGGTAGGATAAGGAACAATGCAAAAAAAAAATCTCAAAAGAACAGAAACAAAAGATAATTTTTATACAATTTGCTTATTGTCCTTTAATCCCCCTGGGGAACGTGTGAATAAAGGTAAATGAGAATTGGCATTTTGCCTTCCTTAAAACTAGAAACACAACCTACAAATGAGATTTTAGTTTGTAACCGATTAGAAGCACCACACTTTTCTTGTATTTATTGGGTCATTAAGAGCAGCCATATGGTTGTCTTCCGTCTTATCTGTTCACGTTTCTCCAGCATGTTCCTCAGTGGGAGTCTGCTTAGTGGTTGATTGAAATTCTATCTTTATCGGCAACTTTCTGTTATCTGTAATTGCCAAAAGTGGATGATCCAATATAAAGGGTTTCCTTTCCCCTGTCTTCCTACCACTCTCATTTTTGTCAAATTTACTGGAAAACTAGAGACTTTTTTTTTGCCATTAACTTTTGAAAATATTAAAGAGGGCAAAAAATAGGTTACTACATGAAGTAAATTTTGAGTCTAGCTGAGAATCCATTTCTTCCTAAGGATAATCAAGCTGACTGAACTTTATGCTGAACAGTTTGAGGAGTACTGGACTGAGTCAAGAAGCATATCTGTAACTCCTTCTGTTTTTATGTGCACGTTAATTAACTTCTGTTCATTTCCAGCCTCCATTTGTGAAGCAAAGATTGTACATCATTCTTGATATTTCACTGAGTGTTTGTAGGATTCAAGACTCAGTAAAGCTTCCTAATTTTCAGAAATGAAAGATGTTCTGTTGAGATCTCATGGCTATCAATATCTGTATATTTTCACATCATATTCAGAAAATGCCTATATTTTTTTCTGGATCACAGAACTGTCATTTTCTCTTAGAGTTATATAATTTATTCATTCCTTACCAGTCTTATAAAAATGAACTATTTCAATCAAGCAAAGAACCAATTCTCCATGTGCTTCTAACATTTCATTAAAACTTGCGCTGATGTTCATGAGAATTATAAATCTCATTAAGTGACTTTATGCTAAGCAATTAAAAAGCATATCACTTAGCACAGTGCCCCATATATGAAGACCCTTTAGAGAATCCATTCTAATTTAGTACTTAATAGTGAGCGGTATTAGTTATTATAAGGCATGCACTTAAATTTGGACATTTTCTTGATTGGACAATGAAATGTTTTAAATGCACTCACTTCCAAGGACTGTGGTGTAGTCACATGCTTGAATGATGAAATGTTTATCTCATATAGATAAATGCAAATATAAATAGAGAAGAATGAATAATGGGGTTCATTGTAGGTCAGCAGTTACAGCATATGGCTCTATAAGAATAAAACCACAACAGTAGAAAAAAATTTTTAAAGTACATTTTTTTGGAGTTGAGCCTAGAGGAGCTTCTTAGGCATGGCTTCTATTTAGTCTTAAGGAATATGCAGAGACAACACAGGGTTAGAAAGAAGTGGCTACATAGAACAGGATCCATCAGCCATGGTTACGGGACTAGATGAACTCTGTGATTACCAGATCTCAAGAGAGCAAATAATAGAAAGGTTATCCAGACCAGAGGATTAGTTAGGACACCACAAAGTTATGATTACTACAAATTAGGATTTATAATCCACTAATACTGGTCATCCATACTGTTGAAAGCATGGCTCTTTAGAAATCATGGACTGCCCTCCATGATTTAGTCTTAGTCCTTCCACATTTTCTTTCCAACCACCACAACTGATTACCTTGCAAAGATTCTGTCACAGTTCTCACAGGTAGCTCTCCAAAAGAGAACACAAAACTACACAACAATAACGACCAAACCTCCCTGTAACGATGAAAACCAATCTCTATTAGAAGAAGAGGCAGAGGGGCAGGGGAAGTAATTAAGGTTCGCTGAATAAATGGAAATTAATTACTCTCTCAATCAAATGTTGCTTTGCTGCTTAAAGACATGTCAAGGAGAAAGGCCTCCAGCTAATAAGAATCACCATGGGTCTGGCCAAAAAACATTTGCAGGTTTAGGAACTAAATCTCTGCAACTCAAATCTTGAAGAGACCAAGTCATGCGCTGAAACAGCACACAAAATTTATGAACCATATGAGTTCATTAATTTATACTCTAGGGACATTTCCAACTGTGCAATATTGATATCTACCCCCACAGATATATTTCTTTTCCTTTTCTCTTCTGCTCCTCTCCCTTTTCTCTCCCTCCCTCTTTCTTATCTTTCTTACTTCTGCTCCCCCATGGCAGCTCCCAACTATCTGGGCCTTGCCCCAAATCAACAAGCTATGCATACTTACATGTTTGTCGGATTCTTTAACACTCTCCTCATCACACACTGGGTTGTAATTCCTCCCTCTTGGACCTAGGCCAGTCATGGGGATTTGTTCCTGAAGGATAGAAAGCAGTGGAAGTGACTCTGTTCTGAAGACGGGTCACAAAAGGCAAAACCGTATCTGTCTGGCTTTTTCTCTTCTGGGACATGTATGCTAGGAGCCCTCAACCAACATAGAAAAGTGGCTGGATCCCATAAGGCCATAATGATAAGAGACCAAATGGAGAGGAGACCACACAGGAGCCAGGAGAAGAGACTGAGGAACCCACGTGTTCCAGCACCCAGCAAGTTAGCCTTCCCATCTTCAACTGCCATTTGTGTGAACAAGAGAGCCTTTGGAGCACTCAGCTTTTGAGCCTCCCCAGCTGTTGACAAGGGAGCAGAAATGAACAGGATCCACCAAATGGTGCTTAAATTGCAGCTTTATAAGTAAAATAAATTTTTTAAAAAATTTGTAAGCCACTAACATTCGGGGTGGTTTGGTGTACACCCATAGATAGAACTGGAACACCTTCCATAGTATTCAGCGTGATCATATAATCGTACCAAAGACTATGCACACTCTGATGTATAAATATGTTGTGTGTGTGTGCATATGTTTATGAAAGTGAGTTCATGTTAGAAATCAGACAGTGGTTTGATGATAAGGGCATCAGAGTAGAATCATAGGGACTTGAGAGAGTTCATTCCTGGTGGGCTAGAATCATTTGTGTATTTGAAGTATATCTTTACCTTGGAGAGTATTGAATAGACAGTAACAAGAACTTCCCAATAAATTCCTCACTTATCAGATAACAGTACATCACATAGTCATACCAGGGAATTAAAATACAGTTGTATATCTTCTCAATTTAATCCTATCATTTCTACATGAGGCTACACCCTGGTCTTTTAGATTTTTGCATGAATTTCCTGAGCCACCATTAACAACATATTGATAAATGATTTTATCTCATGGCTCACTTTGACAGTAGTCACAGTTTTACAAAAGGCTAAACTTAGTATGCAGCCTTGCCATCAAGCTCTTGGGCAGAGGGGTCAGAGAAGCTTGACGTGAATTCTTATTCTAATATTTACAGACTGGTGACCTTGGACAAAATCTTTCCACCACTGTTAGTTTCCTTGTCTGTGAAACAGAGATGCCAATGCATTTTATACAAGGTCATTGGAAGGATTAAGTCTAATAAAGGATATAAAGTGCATACCCTAGTGCCTCTCATGGCAAGGAATCAATAAATTGTAGTTATTATAACTATAGTTGTTGCTACTAGAATGTGTTGACTTACTAGATTTCATCTCAGAAGGTAGTTCTTCAGCCTTTTCCACCAGAATTTATCAGAATGCCTGTGCAGTTGATTGCCATTTATAAAAATAACCTCAAGTATTCAAATTAATAAAGTTTCTCTGACAGTAACTTGGTAGCTAACTATAACATCTGTAGTTCCTTAAATAAAAATGTACTCAATTTGCATTTTATATAATACACGATTGTAACAGATAAAATTTTCTGCTAGCTAACCTGGAGGGAAAATATTACATCATCATAATGACTTAGGAAAAGCATCATGGTTGATCTTTAATTTTTTGAGAACCATATTCCAGAACGATTATTATGATAATACCACATAATTTTTAACTTTTAAAATTATTTTTATCTTAATTCCAGTATAGTTACCTACAGTATTACATTAGTTTCAGGTGTACAATATGGTGATTCAACAGTTCTATACATTAGTCAGTCCTCATCATGGTAAGTGCACTCCTTAATCCCATCACTTAGTTCCATCCCCCCACCACCAACCTCCCCTCTGGTGACCATCAGTTTGTTCTTTAGAGTTAAGTTTGTTTCTTGGTTTGTCTCTCTCCGTGTATCTCTTTTGTTTTTCCTTGCATATATGTTTTGTTTCTTAAATTCCACATATGAGTGAAATCATATGGTTATCATCTTTCTCTGACTTATTTCACTTAGTATTATACTCTCTAGCTCCATCTATGTCCTTGCAAATGGCAAGATTTCATTCTTTTTATGACTGAATAATATTCTACTCTGTCTATATATACCACTTCTTCTTTATCCATTTATGTATTGATGGTTATTTGGGCTGCTTCCATATCTTGGCTATTGTAAATAATTCTGCTATAAACATAGAGATGCATGTATGCCTTTGAATTAGTTTTTCTTTCTTTTCTTTCTTTTTTTTTTCTTTTTTGTAAATAGCCAGTAGTGTGATTACTGGATGGAAGGTTAGTTTCATTTTTAAGTATTTTGAGGAGCCCTCATACTATCTTCCATAGTGGCTGCACCAGTTTACATTCCTACCGACAGTGCATGAAGATGCCTTTTTCTCCACCTCCTCCCCAACACTCGTTATTTCTTGTATTGATGATTTGGGCCATTCTGATGGGCATGAGGTGATATGGCATTGTACCTTTGATTTGCATTTACATGATGGCAAGTGTTATTAGGCATCTTTTCATGTGTGTCTTTGGTCATCTGCATGTCTTCTTTAAATATCTGCTCATGTCTTCTGCCCATTTTTAATTGGATTCTTTGCAGGGTTGTTTTTT
Organism: Vulpes lagopus; assembly: GCF_018345385.1. Lineage (NCBI taxonomy): Eukaryota > Metazoa > Chordata > Mammalia > Carnivora > Canidae > Vulpes > Vulpes lagopus. The sequence continues at coordinate 107,696,123 of NC_054825.1, read as the reverse complement.
TTTTTTTTTTTAGTGTTGAGTTTTATAAGCTCCTTATGTATTTTCAATACTAACCCTTTATCATATATGTTGCTTGCAAATATTTCTCCCATTCAGTAGGTAATCTTTTAGTTTTATTGTTTGTTTCCTTTGCTGAGCAGAGACTTTTTATTTTGATGTAGTCCCAATGGTTTATTTTGTTTTATTTCTCTTGCCTCGGGAGACATATCTAGAAAATGTTGCTTCAGTCAATGTTGAATAAATTACTGACTGATTTCTCTTCTAGGATTTTTATGGTTTCAGGTCTCACATTTAGGTCTGTAATCCATTTTGAGTTTATTTTTGTATATGGTGTAAAAAAGTGGTCAGGTTTCATTCTTTTACATGTAACTGTTTAGTTTTCCCAATACCATTTGTTGGAGAGACTGTCATTTTACTATTGCATACCCTTGCCTCCCTTGTCAGAGATTAAAATTACCATGGCTATTTGGGATCATTTATGGTTCCATACAAATTTGGGGATTGTTTGTTCTAGTTCTGTGAAAAGTACTGTTGCTATATTGATAGGGACTGCATTAAATATGTAGATTTCTTTGAGTAGTATAGACATCTTAACCATACTTTCTCCAATTCATAAACATGCAATATTTTTCCTTTTGTATCATCTTCAAGTTCTTTCATCAATGTTTTATAATGTTCAGAGTACAGCTCTTTCACCTCTTCGGTTAAGTTTATTTCTAGGTATCTTAGTATTTTTGATGTAATTGTGTAAATGGGATTGTATTCATGATTTCTCTTTCTTCTGCATCACTATTACTGTATAGAAATGCAACAGATTTCTGTACACTGACTTTGTAATCTGCGACTTTACTGAATTCATTTATCAGTCATAGTAGTTTTTTAGGGAGTTTGGGTTTTCTAAATACATTATCATAGCATCTGCAAATAGTGAAAGTTTTCTTTTCCTTACCCATTTGTATGCCTTTTATTTTTTCTTGTCTAATTGCTATGGCTAGGACTTCCAAACCTGTATTGAATAAAAGTGGTAAGAGTGGACTTCCTTATCTTGTTCCTGACCCTAGGGGGAAAGTTCTATATTTTCCCCTTTGAATATGATGTTTGTGGTGGGTTTTTATAAAAAGCCTTTATTTTATTGAGGCATATTCCCCCCTTACCTATTTTGTTGAGGTATTTGTTTGTTTGCTTATCATGAATGAATATTGTACTTTGCCAAATGCTTTTTCTGCATTCACTGAAGTGATCATATGGTTTTATCCTTTCTCTCATTGATGTGATGTATCATGTTGATTGATTTGTGAATATTGAACCACATTTGCATCCTAGTAATAATTCCCACTTGGTAGTGGTGAATTTTTTTTTTATTGTATTGTTGCATTTATTTAGTTTGCTAGTATTTTGTTGAAGATTTTCACATGTATGTTTATCAGAGATACTGATGTGTAGTTCTCTTTTTTGTAGTGTCTTTATCTGGTTTTGTTAACAGAGAAATGCTGGCCTCATAGAATGAATTTGGAAGTTTTCCTTCCTCTTGTATTTTCTGGAACAGTATGAGAATAGGTATTAACTCTTTTTTAAATATTTGGTAGAATTCACCTGTGGAGCCATCTAGTCCTGGACTTTCATTTGTTGGGAGTTTTTTCATTACTGGTCAATTTCTTTGCTGGTTATCTGTTCAGGTTTTCTATTTATTCCTGTTTCAGTTTGGTAGGTTATTTATTTCTAAGAATTTGTCCCTTTTTTCTAGATTGTCTAATTTCTTGCCTTATAATGTCCTTCTTTGTCTCTTGTTACAGTCTTTGTTTTAAAGTAGTTTTTCAATAAATGTATTACTCTCTGCCTTTCTTTTCACATTCATTTGCATGATAAATGTTTCTCCATTCCCTCATTTTCAATCTGTACATGTCTTTAGGTCTAAAAAGAGTCTCCTATAGGCAGCATTTAGATGGGTCTTGTTTTTTTGTTTTTTAATCCACTCCATCATCTTATGTCTTTTGATTAGGATATTTAGTCCATTTACATTCAAAGTAATTATTTATTGATAATAAATGGCCAGAAAGTTTGCACCAATTTCCAGTCTCCCTAAAACCATGAGAACATAGTTTCTTCACATTCTTTACTAGTAGGTGCTTCCATTCTTTTTATCTTTGCCAATTATTTGGGTGAAACATGGCATCTTGTGTTAAATTGCCTTTTTCTCATTACTAGAAAGCTTTAGTTTTTATTGATCATCATTACAACTATTTTCTTATAATCATACTTTATAAGCATTTCTTATAGTAATCCTTTGTGTGTCATATATCTTGCAGATATTTTTACCAATAAGTAAATTAGTTTGATACTATTTTATGATGTTGTAGAACTATTTAAGCTGTGCATTTTGATGGTGTTAAATGTATCATTTTCTTTATAGAATTGTGCCTTTTCAATCATTCTTACCAAACAGATCTTCTTAACAGTTAAGGCCATTGTGAGTTTTTATTAAAAATATTTTCTAGTTGTTTTTTTTATGGTTTCACTTTTTAAAAAATATGTGACCTATATAAGTTTTATTTTTTTGTGAAGGGTTTTATATAAGTCTAATTTTGCTTATTTCTCCCCCCAAAACCTACAAATTACATTTTCTGCATCATTTATTGAATAAAACACATTTGCCCACTGATTTGAAATAAATCCCATCTTTACACTATATTAACTTTGAGATCTTATCTCTAGAGTCTGTCCTGCTTTATTCATCTGCTTATCCTGCCTCCAACCCCACATTGTTTTGATTAATCTAATGTATTAAACATTATAACTTATTTAATATCTGGCACTGTAAGTTCTCCAAACTGCTGTCTCATTTTTCCTTGCTGTTCACACAAATTAATTTTTCCACATGACCTAGAATGCTTTATAAAGTTTGAAAATAAATGTTATGAATTTATTTTTAATATATGAGTTAAGTGTGTCATCCTAGAAAAGTGTGGTCAAGACAGTATAGGATTTAAACATTGATTACATAGTGGCAAGGTATATCTCATTTCTGAGCTGTGTCTAGAAAAACTAACTCCCTACAAAACTGATTCTTTAGCATTTGATTTGTACATAGTATAAGCTATTGGCTAGTTTTCCTGGTTGACCAGCAGTTCCAAGCCATTAAATTATAATTTTATAAAAGGTTGATGTCTCATCCCGAGCTGTATTTTTCATGACCTGACAAAGTGAAGACTAGGTAAGACCAACTGGAAGACCATTATTCTCTGAATTACAGATATGCAGTAGGTTTCAGTTTGAAGGAGGTGTGTTAAATCAGTTGTCTTATAATAGGACTTTTAGGGATTACTATTTCTGTTTGATTTATATTACTTTTAGTAAACTTGGTTATCAGTAAAATTAGTACCGTGGTGTTCTTTATCATTGCTGGTTCTTCTGAGTCTAATGTCTTCTGTCTATCTTTCAATACATCTTATTATATAATTTTCTTAAGTAAATGCAACATTCCAAAAATGCATATAAGCAGAAAGGAAATGGAAAATTTATAAGAACTATGTTTTTTCTTTCCCCCTACCTCTTTTGGATCAATTTAGTAAGGCAACGGAGTATAACCTTAAAAGTACTGGAGAAAGAAAGATGTAAATGGTGTCAAGTTACTTTCCAAGCACTACCAGTTGTGTGACCTTGAACACAGTCTTGGTCCCTCACTTTTAACATAGGGAATAATAACAGGATTAGCCAAGAGGGCTGTTTTGAGTATCATATTATGTGATATACATGTAAAACAACTAAATAGTACTAACACATAACAGACACTTCCTAACTTTTGGTTATTTTTATTATTATGCAATCTAATGACATTGTGAGAGAGGCTAATATTTTGTAAAGCATTAAAAATATATTTGTTGCTTTCCTTTATTTCTTATAGTTCTCAAACATTATGATTCTGTAATCTCCCAAATTAGTTATGCTATATTGTATCAATTAATTTAGTTAGGACTAGTTACACCAAAAGGTCAGCTTCCATCTGACATAACATTTTGTAGGTCTGAGTTACAGTTATAAGAAAGATCTTATTTATACTGAGCATTTTGATTCATGCATTCAACAAATATTTACCAAGCATTTAGACATGATTCTAGATACTAGAGATCGAGAGGTAAACAAGATAAAAGACATAGGAAGCAAACATACTATATATAGTTAAGCGAATAAACAGAATAATTCCAACTGGTGATAACTGCCATAGTTTTTCAGAAGTCTACAAACTAATTTTCTGATAAACTACTGAGAGGAAGACAAAAGTCAAATTAATTAAAAAATCATCTTTGAACTATAAGAGAACCTATGAGAATAATCAGAACTCAGAAACCTGCCTTCTCATTTTGCTTTTTTAAAGAGGCAGTGACCAAGTGACCTAACCTCTTCCCCTAAAGATGCAATTAGTGCTAGATGAGCTCAATATTCATGTAAACTTCAAATATCAGTGACCTGTATTTTTTCTGAGTAAAAAAGAAACATATTAGTTATAAGGTAACTAAGGCATACAAATATAAATAAAATAAACATTGTGAATCAGAGATCATAAATTAGGACATGGTACTCTGCCAGTGTTATATATTGCTTCATTGAACATCTAGCATATTTAGCAAATAAATATATGAAGTTAAAAACTCCTCTTTCAAATTCCTGCTCTCCTCTGCCAACAGGTTTTTAGCTGAAGATATTCAGAAATGTCTTACGTGAAGAGAAATGTTTTAAAAGGATCAAAGGAGGTCAGATTTCTGAGATGTAAACTCATTGTCCTAGAACCTGACATACTCAAGTATGATCTATGGTCAGAACTTGTCTCAGCCTTTGTCTTGTCAAGGATTGAGAAAAGTGTTAGAAGGGAGACAAACCTAACATGTGGGATAGATGATCCAGGAACTTAAGTCTGGAAAGAAAGAACCAGAGAAATTGAGCAGGAATTTATTCTAAATCAAGAATAAACCAGAGGACCAGATTAGGGAAAAGCCAGGAGCTCAGAGAAATTGGGTCAAGCTTCTTTTATATTACAGTCAAAATCAGGAATGCTTTTTATCATCATGGGGAGGTCTTCAAACATATGGCTTTCTTTGTTTTGTGGTACTTACCTCTCGACCAAGTCCATATATCAGCATGGAGCTCATTTCAAAGGAAGAATGATGGAATTCTCTCTCTGGAATGTTCAGAAGAAGCCAGATAATAGGTAGTAAGGCTATTTGACATAAGGGTGACACAGAGGTATGCAGATTCCCTTCTCTCTTGCCAGAGGGCTCAGAAAGCCTCCATGCAAGGTCTGCAACTGGCCAGAGAGCAGCATACAGTGAATTGCTGCAGTGTGGTCATAACCACAGTGTTTCATAGAATGGTATTGGTGTGAACAGGGCAGGGTTGTGGCAAATGGACCATAAAGGATGGAGAAGGGCCGGTACATGTATGGGGGCAGAAGGAAGGCTTGATTCCAGGAAGGAAGCAGCTTCAGCAAAGGTGCAGAGTTGAGCATTGGTGTGATGTGTTAGAGCCCAGTAGGAAGACTGGCTGATGAGAGCGGGAAGCAGACATGACTAATGGCAGTTTCAGAGCTGTTCCCAGTAATCATGACTGTTTTATGTGCAGAGCACAGCAAATTCCCAGCAGTGATTTCTTAAATGGAGACATACAGATAACTGGGAGCATTTCATAATGTAAGAAGCATGATCATTTGTCAGGGGGTTGGGAGAAAAAGGCATTATCAGTTTTAGGGGAGTATAAAAGGTTTTCAGACAGCTGTTCTGGGAAAGTCCCAGGGATTCAGGGAAAAATATGCCACAGAAATGAGGTGGGATGTTTTGAGCATGTGCCACAGTTCCAGGTCAGTGAGTGTGGACTGGCACTATGTTTATTTTATCATCTTTGCTGGTGACACTTGGTGATCTGGAGAGAGTATTAGGCAAAGAATAGAAAGGGACCGTCCTATAGGTGGGACCCAGCAGAAAGGGAAGGAGATCCAGGGGTTGATGAGGAATATGGCAAATGGTTACATTGCTTTTGCCATTACAAATTTAATCTCTGTTGAATTTCCCATGTTTTTCCTTCTTAATGTTCAAAACTTATGTGCATGGGACAGGCAGACAGCAGCAGTGACAACCCTGGACAAATAAAGATGGACAAAGATAATATGCCATTTAATGGGAGGAAAAACTCCAAACTGGCCAAAGTTAAGATGGGGGATAAAAGATGAGGCAAAACACAACAGAGAAGTAACTGACACAGTATCTCCCAGGAAGGGGGAGGTGGGTGGGATCAAGGAAGTCAAAGCCTTCCCTTCCGGGACTTAGCTCACCAGTCAGCTAGAGAGAGGGAAAGCAACCCCAAGGAAAGATCCTTCATGGGAAAAGTTGGATGCTACTTGTCCCCATCTGTTCCTGCAAACTTTAACCTAGTTTTCTATAAAGGTGTTTATAAGACAGAATTACCTGGAAAGTTAAAAAAAAAAAAAGTCAGGCTCAGTGACTCAGTTTCTTTATGCTAATCTTGGAATGTGGCATGGGGGACTGGTTAGGGGAAATCTCCCAGGGTGATTCAGAAGCACAGGCTGATTGGAGAACCAGGAGGCAGGGCAGGTGACAGGTGTGCCCAGGGTTTTGGTTGTGTATGGATACAAAGTCAGTCATTTTGAGGGTAGGTGCCAAAATTATAGCAGTAAAAGTCTATTCCAGCTGCATTTCTAATACTTTCTAACCTATCACTCTAAAAACCACGTTAAGCATTGCTATAGTTACTATTTCTGGGATGCTTCAGAGTGTTACTCGAATGTGCTATGAAGCCACCTATTTTCTTCTGTCCCCACCTTGCCTCCCGCCATGTTCTTTTCCTGACTGACTTCCCTACTTGATGTATGCTGTCCACAGTCAATCTGAGGGCAGTAGAAAGCTGCACTCATGGCTTGGCTAGTGCTTCTCATGTGTAGGGTACCAATGCCCAGATCAAGGACACCAGCTTCAAACTCTCCCAAGGCCAATGCTTGGGGGCAGGAGATAAGTGGCTCCTCTTTCAGTTAACGGCTCCATCTTACAGGCCAGCCTGAAGCAGTGGTGCTTTGCACTCAGTTTCTCCAAGGAAGTGGCTTCTTCAGTTTCTGGTCTCCTACTTGCTTGGTAAAGAAAGATGTTCACATGATCTCTCCACAGGAACACAGTGTCTGGGCCCAGGGCTTCCTTCCTCAAGAGAAATGACTCACCTTCCTTGGCATCACCCCAGACCCCCTTTGCAGAGCTGGGGACCTCCTCTTGTTTTGTTTTAAAGAAAACGTCCATTTACATGGCTTTCTCAGAACAGTGGAATGCTCTCCTGAGGGGAAGTTAAGCCTCCCTGTTGTGGAAGATAGAATGCTGGTTACCGTTCTAAGTGGCAGTTGTTCTAGCTTTTACCCGTCAGGTTAAGAACACACGTTTTGGGCTATGTTTTTCATAAAACACGTCAATGAATAACCATGTTTTTATAACACCTGGCTCTTCTAGAAGAGTACAGTTGCAGTCTTCAAAAAATCCTCCTGGGAACACTAATAACCGTGATAGATTCTAGTGTTTCTATTTTCCTTCTGTTCTTCAGAATCCTGAGTCAGAGGGTTTATTCAGAGTACATTTCATGTGATGGTGGTTTATTCTTTTGCTCTAGCAATAATGGGGAATTATAGAAAAATGAGAGTAATATCACACAGCAAGTTAATATTAATCTCTTCCCCTTCTCTTCCTCCTCTTTTCCCCAATTCCCTCCCTCCTTCTTCCTTCCCATGGCCCATTTCTTTTTTCTGTAATCAGGTATTAAGCATCTAGTCCACACTAGGAACCGTGCTGTGGTCTGGCACATTTGCCTCTGTTAAGTAGTTGCTGCCTTGGGAGAAAGATAGACTTGTAAAAAATATTAAAGAATATGATAATACACAGTGTTGTGTAGGGTTCACTGGAAACCCCAAACTGGGAATGGTTAACATTACCTGAGATCAGGAGGGCTTAACAGAGGAAATATTATGAACTTCCTCTCAGAACAGTGGAATTGCCCATATTTCTTTTTTCTTTAGTTACCAACACAGTGGAAGGGGCTCCTGTTTCTTCTACTTATGCCTGAGGACTGTTTTATATCCATAAAAATATATAGAGGTTTGTCATGCCAGCAGGAAGTAACTGCAAATAAATGGAAATGAGAACATTTTCTGGGAGGATAAATAACCAGGGGGACCTTAGGAAAGGTTGCTTTCTGGGGATGTTGCAAAGCATCCATTTAAGGTATTTTGTGATGATATCATTGAAACATATCGAAATGAATACAATAGTTAAATTATAGACAGATAACATTACCCAAGAACACAGGAATCTTGAAATGAAATCACGTGAAATGTGGAGTCAATGTACTGACATAAAAAGGGTAATACTCAAAGTCTTGAAACACTAGAGACTGAAATGGGGTTGGGGAGAGTGGGACATTCATAGCAGTTAACAATAATGGATTAGGAGTTGAAAGTGAAGGTTTGAATTTCAAGTTTAGAACTTAGCAATGACCATGGGCAAAATAGTTTATCATTCTGTTTTATTTTTCTCATCTATGAAATAGGAATTCCAAATAGCATTTAGTATATATGTTTTTTATAATGATTAGATAGGAAAATATTTGCTGTATAGAATGATATAGTTAGAAAACATTTGGTAAATGTTAAGTATTAACATCATTGGGGGGTGCCTGGGTGGCTCATTCGATTAGGTGTCTGCCTTCAGTTCAGGTCATTATCTCAGGGTCCTGGGATCGAGTACCATGTGGGGCTCCCTGCTCAGTGGGGAGCCTGTTTCTCCCTCTCCTTTTGCTGCTCCCCCAGCTTGTGCACTCTCTGTCTCTATCAATAAATAAAATCTTTAAACACACATGTGCACACACACACACATACACACACACACACACAACACACACCATCATTACTCTATGAAAAGGAAGCTATTATCAATGCAACTCTAGCAACTTAACCTTGCCAGCAGTACATAAATCATTTGCTCTTCTTGTGATCTGATCATTTCTGAGGTTTCTTGAGTATATGTAGTTGGAGAACATACAGCAGGGCAATTAGTTTTTTAAGCCACTACTGCTTAAGTTGGTAAACATTCATTTACAAAAACAAAACAAAACAAAAAACACAAGGGGATGAATAGGAAAGAAAGAAGCAAATGATGCACATTGATATGTCCTGTGTGAAGCTTCACTTTGCTTACTTAAAGTATTTTTCTAAGCCATATTAATTTCAGAGACCCTAAAAACAATTTTAGAATACTTACACCAAAAAGATTCCTGTTAGGAAAGTTAAGAGAGATGAGAGTAAATGTGTCTTAAAGCATGAGGAGCCTTACAGGTGGCCCATCCACAGACTGCAGGACATTTACTTTCACGCAGCCCACGGGATTTCAAGTATTCAAATTCAGGTCCTTTCTAGGAGAGTTTCCTAATTGCTGAAATGGCATCATTACCCTCAATTTCTAAACAAGAAGTGATGAGTGCAGAATTGCAGTGTCCCAGGAAGACACCCCATGAGTGGCCTCCACATGTTAAGGAAAGCCACATTGCTCCTCAGTTGTCACACGCATACAGACATGAGTGCTCACAGAGCCTACATAGAGCTGCAGAAGTTACAGCTCATAAAGGCCCAGTGGCCTCGGCATATTTCACAGCAACTCCCTGGGAGAGCTAAGAGACAAAGGGGTCAAACTTCTGGCTTCCCAGAGTACTGAACTGATCTGCATCTGGCTACATTGGTGACTGATTTTGTTGGGCAGGACCCGTGGGTCCCATCCTGCCCCCCCTCCCACCCACTAAGTCTGAAGTGTTAGAATTTTTCTGAACACAGTAGATTGGTCTGCAGCTTCGGGGGTTCTTCTAATGTCTGCTGACCAAACTCCTGTATTTATAAAGCACGTTAAACATAATCTACCCTTGTGGGCTACAGGCAGATCACAGAACTCACTATGGAGGCCTTCAAAATTTGACGAAGAAAGGGTAAGCAATAGGAAGAGGCCATTAAAAAGATTGAATGGGTTGGATAGAAAACATAGGGAGAGATGGGACACTGCTAGAATAGCTCCCTATTCTACACAAGAAGAAAAAGAACAAAATAATTTTGTAGATTTGATGGTGAAATGAGACTATTCTTGGCTTCTGAAATTATTTGTAAACACGATGCAATAAATAATTTATAAATGTACATACTCTAGAAATAATATACACACATATAATAAAATAAAATGTTATAAATACATTTAACAGCTCAAAAAATACTTTCTTTGAGTATTTGTGCTGAGGATAAAAAATGAATGAGATACTGGGCTTATCTTTGAGTTGCTTGGGATTAGTCACTCATCTATAATGTGCTTGCTTTTTGTTGGTTGATGCAATTACCTCACGACTTAAAGAATTCAAAATCCATTTTTAGGTATAAAAAGTCAGATCTTTGTTAGGGACTGCACCAGGGTCACTAGTACTTGGAACTGATTAATCTGCGTGTTTCTGAAAGTTCCCCAAACTAAACATGTTCATGGGAATGCCAGGGCATCACAGGATGTGGAAGGAAACAGATCCTAGCCTTCAAAAGGTGTCTTCTCTCCATGGGAACCAGACAAACTCTAAACTGTACTGAAGCATTTATTCTAAAGCCTTTGTTGAAAGGCATCCAATTTTAAATCATTTATTTGTGATTTGAATATGATAACTATTTGCTTTCTTTTCAATGAAAGTATTTACAGAATACATTTAACAGAGAATTCAAAGAGAACTATTTCAGTAAGTCATGACATTATCAAATTTTGAAATGTAAGAACATGGGGTCTTTATTAATCTCATATATGAGAAAAATCCTTCCATTTCCCTAATTGTACCACATACCAAACTGCTTTACTCCACAATTTCAAAATTTAAGATATTCTTAATTTTTACTTTTTAAAAGATGTTATTTATTTGAAGGAGAGAGAGAAAGAGAGAGAGAGAGAGAGAGCACGAGCATGGGGAGAGGGGCAGAGGGACAAGCAGACTACCCCACCGAGCACAGCACCTGATGCTGGGCTCGATCCCACAGGACCTGAGCCAAAGTCAGATGCTTCATGGACTGACCCACCCAGGCACCGTAAGATATTTTTTTAAAAAGCTTCTCTCATGTAATTAGATTTTGGTGAGCTTGATGTTATTTATTTCCTTAACTATGCTCTTTGCTCACCAGCTACTTTCAAACTGTAACATAACCAGAGAATTGTCTGTTTAGACTATCAGCTCCCTCCCAACTTCATCAACCACGTTGTGGTGTCCAAGTGAAAATGTCTCTAGTAGGGGAAGTGAGGAAAAAAATAAAACAGGATGAAATCAGAGAGGGGGACAAAGGATAAAAGGCTCTTAACCATAGGAAACAAACTGAGGGTTGCTGGAGGGGGTAGGGGGATGGGGTCACCAGGTGACAGGCATTAAGGAGGTCATCACGTGATGTGATGAGCACTGGGTGTTATATAAGAGTGATGAATCACTGACCTCTACCTCTAAAACTAGTAAGACATAATATGTTAATTAATTGAATTTAAATTAAAAAAAGAAAATGCCTCTAATATCATCTACAAAAATGTATGAAGAAAACACTGATTTTTTAAAATCACATTTGACTCTTTTAAGACTTCCTTTGTTGCTGTTTTCTCTACTTTTATCTGTTCCTATTCTGTTGAATTCAGTAGTCACTCAGGATTTTGTCTCTACCTATGTAGTCACTTTCTCTCCCTGCAGTACCTGCATTCCACCCTTGTTAGGTGCAAGTCAGAGGTACACAGTGGTCACAGATTTGCAGGGGGCTCATCCACTCCAAAGCCTAACGAGCTCTCCCCCTGAAACGTGCTGCAAGAACACCTTTGCTCTCCCCAGGGTGAAATATGCTTCCTCCATGGGCCTCTGGAGGGGCAGCACAAGTGCAGATGCGCTTGCGGGGTTGCTGATACTGAACTAAAGCTGCGCTACACCTCTTTGCCATTCTTAATAAGTAAAGTTACTTAGCATATGTGGAATCACAGATTAAAGGCTTGCTGCAGTCTGTTGTGCTAACAAAGCATGGACGGAGGGCTCCCCGAGTGTTCATTGGCATGCCGGATCTTAAAAGCTTTGGAAGCGCTCTGTGGCTGTGTCCTGTCATCGCTCAGCAGATTAATCACACATCAGTGCAATAAGCCATAAGCGTTCCGGGGGGAGTTATTGTAGTAGATCATTTCAATGATCTGTGGATAGCACACTACTGAGACACTTGTTTTGAATTGCACCTTTCAATCCATCTCTTGGTGCTTTGAGGATGCACGGAGGCATGAGCGAGCTGGAAACACTTCGGTACCCATCAAAGTACCCTGTAAGCACCTAACCTGTGCCTTACATGGTTCTGGTGATTCTAATGACATGCTCACAGCTAGAGCACTGTTTATTTACTTACTGAACACATCGTCATCTGGGGCCCAAAGGAAAAGTGAATGAGAAGGAGAGCTGGAAGATTTAATACTTAAAGCTGAAGTCATGAAAGAGCTTTTGGTCTCCACATAGCTCTTTTTTTTTTCTTTATAAAATATAAAGCTAGCAATAGAGTTTTAGCCCTTGTGATTATGATTCAGAGAGCGGAAAGAAAATATCTTGGTAGCTCATCCTGAAATGTGGCATTTGCCAGGGAACGATCCAAGTGTGCTTGATCACCAGTGGCCAGAAGGAAGTATGTACTGTTTTGCAGAAGAATTTATGATATATAAATGTAGAAAAATAAATGGCAAAGAATGTATCTGATTTTCAGATAGTGCATCAAGGCTAAGTTATGGGGAAATAATAATATAAAGACAGGTTCCTTGCTAAATGCTTTAGATTTTACAAATTAAACAACTTAGAGATTTGGATAATATTCATAAAGTTTTTATGTAGTAATCTTGTTATTGTAGATCCATTCATTTAAGATGTATTTAATGGTATAGAGGTATATGCAAGACACTTTTATGATACTGGGCATGAAAAAATGTTTTAAGTACATACGGAATATTAGAGAGAGTTAAGGAAAGCTGAGCAAACATAAATCACTTTGAAATATTCGGTTTATGTATTATAACTCTTCATACTAATTGTAAGTTATCATTGTTGCTTTTTAAAAACAGATCCTAAAAGGCATCTGTCAATATTATAAGAGCTTAATTTTTATTATCAAAAAGGATTGAAAATAATAAAAATTCCTTTGAATAAAGGAATGTTTTATAATTCAGATTATTTAACTAATCCAGAAATGGCTTTCCTCATCATTAGTATAAATTAATCTTCTTTTAACCACATTTCCAAAGAATAAAAAAACTCAGTAATTTGCCTTTCTCTGAAGTGACTGGAGCCTCTGCTTTTCAGGCTGCTCCAGACTTTCCCCCACAGGAGAAAGCTCACAGGGTCTGCAAGCTGTTGCAAGGCAACCACCCCCTCCGGAGGGCGCACACATACAACTAAGGCTCTGCTCTGGATTTTTTTTTTTTTTTTCTCTCTACACTGGGATTGGCTTATTTTAAAATGAATACTCATGAGAAGCAAGAACGAAAAAGAAAATCTAAGTAACTGAAAAGGTTAATATGAAATTTAAAAGCCTCTTGTCTCTTGCTGTGACAGGCAAAGTTTCAGAAGACAATGGATTTGATTGTTCCAAAAGGGTCTTTCAATGTAATGGAGAAAATATGTGACTTGATTAGACACAAAAGCCAATGGCTGTTCAGCTTCTACCTAAAAACAAACAAACAAACCAAACAAAAACTCTTTTTCTGGTGAAGAATTCTCACATCAATTGTTAAAACAAACCTTGAGTTTTTCAAATATTCTTGAAATAATCCTAGTTTTAATTTAATTTTTTTTTTTTAGTTTTATGTTAAAACTAATGATTTTCTCTTATTGGCTCTGAATTATGTATTTTTTTCACAATGTTCATGAGATGACAATGATTGATAGGATTGATCCAGCACTTCATATTGTCAGGCATTGTGTCACGTGCTCTCTATACATTATCACATTTAATACTAACAGAAACCCCATGTGGTAAATGTCATTTTCCTCATTTTATGGATAAGAAAATTAGACTTAGATTAGCAACCATTAGCAACTGGTTATGTTACATAACTAATAATTCCTAGAGCTGGATTTCAAACCAATTTTGATGAGTCTGAAGACTAGGCTCTAAACTACCAAATGGAGCTGATGCCATAAAATCAATCTCCATATAAAAATTCTGTAAGCAACGATTTACAAAAGATATTTTGCTTTTCCTCAAAGCTTGAATAGTGAAATGAATTTAGAAATTATAAAACACAAAAGATTGATCTGCATGGTATGACTTTAAGTATTTAAGACAAATTGCTTGTTACTAATGGAACAATCTGACAGGCTTGTCAGGGAGGTATGGATTTGAGTCAGGCCTACATTGAGTGGACAGATGTGAATTTGTTAGTAGAATGTATAGGGCATTTGTGGGTAGGTTTTGGAGTATCTGATACACACCAGTTCCACTCATCCTATCCTGTTACTGAATGACCCCAGAAAAGGTCACACACAGAAACAACTCCCATGAAATGAGAAGTGAAGGATCACCTTCCTGCCCCACTGGCCCTGTTCCCAAAGGCCAGTGGGTGTCTCCCGGGTAAAGGCTCCTGTGTACCACATGGTCTAGAGAGTCTTGATGCCAAATAGGACCTTCTAGTTCCCACCTAGTAAAAATTGTGATCTTAAGGTTTTTTATCACTCAGTGACTAGCAGCCTTGGGTCACAAGATGAGGGCTCCTGGCTCAAGTATGTGAACTTCTAATTCCCTACTTCTGATTTACCACACTCATCATAAATACAGCCCAGTTAATGAACTAACACTGCTGTGAGATTAGCCCTCTCTATTAGTGATGGGAGGTGAAAGAGGTTGCTAAGGAGCAGGCAGTGTTGCTCAATATTCCTGTGCCCTTTGATCAGCACCAGAAGGAAGAGATGGAGAGCATTTTATCCCACTTGAGAGTAGGTTCTACCCCAGGGGCCGTCTGGATGGCTCCAAGTGAAGTCATAGCTTGTAGATGGAAAGGAGGCATTGGAAAAACTGTTCACCACTATCTGACCTATATGTATTTTGATGGATCTGTTATTAATTTGAATCTGATTCATGTCTGTGACCTATAAATGACTCATGAAATTTGCAGACAAGAAATTGGAAAGGCAACAGATATGTTACCTTTGTTATGAATTCACGTTTTTTGTTTTTTTTTGTTTTTGTTTTTGTTTTTAAAGGAAGAATTAGTCCTACCTTTTATTTCTCTGGAAGGGAATTGCTCTGTAACATAAAACTGACTTTCATAAAATACCAGTAAATCTGAAATGCCAGATGGAGACCTTAATCTTGGCAGTTGCGAACTGTTCTTTTCCATTTTAGAGGCTCAGAATGAATACTTATCTTGTCAGTTTATGCTCTATTGTACAAAGGTTCTGTTTTGTGTAAACGAACTTCAGTCAATTTAAAACAAATTGATTTCCATCTCTAAGAAAGAAACATCCTACCCTGCAAGTAGATACTTTCCATGAATGTGTCATTTACATTTGATTTCTGACCCCAGCCTTATATATTGATGTTAACATAGAAGCCTTCACACGCTCAGTCTTGAGATTGGAAAGTTTTCTGCTTACTATTTTCTCACCCAAGGACTTTGCTATATTATGTTCTTTATATCAGAATAACTCTGATTCTTCTAGCTTGAATCTTATAGAATATGTTGCAATTTGCTTCAATTTCACAGAGCAGAAAGGTGAGCAGTTAAAGGTGACGGAGGAGCAAGGAAAGAAGAGGAATGCATTGAAAGCAGGCTTCAGAAATAAGAACACGGCTGATAGTCTCCAGCTTACAAATACCATTTCTGTGGAAAATTAGGCTAAAACTGAAACTAGACCTCAGGAGAGATTATTATAGCCCTGAATAGAGTCAGTTCTGCACTTCTGACTGAAATCCGGGACTGGTGTCCTGCTTTTCCTTTTGCAATTGCTTTTGATATGTATTTCTCGTTTTCTTCAGTGTTTGATCATTATCCTTAGCCCAAATACTTGCTACTGAAATTGAGGAAAAAGCAATCCTATAATCTCAAGGAGTTCCCCCAAAAGGAGTGAAGTCCAATGATACACTTGGTGAATTCCTCTTCTCTGTTGAGGCAGTTAGCTGAGTAGTTGGCATAAAATTTCAGAACTCATAGTCAGAGAAACCTTCCCTACTACTACTACGATAAAGGAAATGCTTGATGAGGGTTGCCTGTGTGGCTCAGAGGTTGAGCATCTGCCTTCAGCTCAGGGTGTGATCCTGGAGTCCCAGGATCGGGTCCTACTTTGGGCTCACTACATGGAGCCTGCTTCTCCCTATGCCTGTGTCTCTCATGAATAAATAAATAAAATCTTAAAAAAAAAAAAAAAAAGAACACTTGATAAATGTGAACAGTTGGCTCCTTTTTTTTTTTTAAAGAATTGATTGCCAAGTTTGGTCTTCTAGAAATCACGCTACAAATTTACTTAAGATAGTGTGTTTTAAAAATATATTTTGGGGGTGCCTGGGTGGCTCAGATGGTTAAGTGTCAGCCCCAGCTCAGGACATGATCTCAGGGTCCTGGGATCAAGGCCTGTATCAGGTTCCCTGCTCAGCGAGGAGCCTGCTTCTCCCTCTGCCCCAACCTTGCGTCTCCTCCCTCCCACCCTCGCTCATGCTCTCTCTCTCTCTATCTACTCTCTCTCTCTCAAATAAATAAAATCATTAAAAAAATAAAAATATTTTTTCTACAATAACATGAATTCACTATCAGCCAGCAACATGAAAATACATATATACAAGGTCATTGTATAAACCGTAGAAGGTCTTCACACCTCATAGAGTACTATGCAGCTGGGAACACAGTGAGAAAGATCACTACACAGTGGTGTGGAGTGATTTACAGAAGGTTTTGCTAGACAAAAAAAAAAAGCAAAATGCAAAAGATAATCTATATTGTGGAGCAGTAAATGGAAATCCATCAAGAGCTCAGCTGACTTGGGAGAGAGAATCCTGAGCTGCTGGTGTCAGAGCAGCCTGTTAAAGCAACAGCCATTGATAAGTAAAGCATCATGATACCTACCATGATGGTATAAGCAAGAGTCTAAAGCCAAAGAAAATGCCATCCCCCTGTTTCACTTTCCTTCATGGAGGGCACAGTGGGGAGAGTCAGGTGGGTCAGCACAGATGTGAGGGGTCATCTTACCGTTTGAGAGAGCCCTGCTACAGTATTATGGACCCTAGGTGGGAATGAGGAGATGTAACGGGAAGATTCTCAGTGGGTACTGAGTCAGAGTGGAGAAAGTGCCTTCCATGTGTCCCTTCTACCCCAAAGGGAGGCCTCACCAGAGGAACCTGAAGAGGTTGGCTAAGGCCTCAGATAAAGAGACCTGGGGAGGAAGGCAACAGGTCTAGGAAGGCAGACAGGGGAAGAGCATGAGCCAGCCAGGCTCTGGAACCTCAGCTACAACCCCACTCAGAGACTGCAGTGTACCGGCTGAGCTCAGGTCTGGTGCGGGAGGGCAGGGCCCCCTGGAACCTTCTGGATAAAGCCCCTGCAATTGCTCATGATTGGTGTGAAAAACCACACATGAGTTTTTCACCAGAAACCCAACTCCTCAGAGATAAGAAAATATGCCTATGTCTGTTTACTTTTATAAAAGAAACAAAGCAACTAAACAAAAACTAAATGAGATCGATTACCTACAGGAGGTGAGCTAGAGCTGAGTGGAGGGCACAGCGAGGCAGCAGTGATGCGATGTGGGTGAGATGAAGAGATTGACTCTTTTCTGATTTTATCTTTTTGTACATTTTGACCTTTGGAATTGTGTTAATGTTTTATGATGCTAAAAAAAAAAAAAAGAAATCAACAAATGTACATCAACAAATGTAGAGAAGAAAATACATTGAAAGGAAGATGTCTAGAAACTCTGATGTGTGATTAGAATTACAGTTATCACTGTGAGCTCAGAGCTGCCATAGATATTTTTGTGTATAACACATGTATTCCTAGCTTTGTCTTCTGAGGGAATCTAGAAGCAATGCCATCTCAGTAGTGGGAGTACACCTACCACTCAGGTCTTAGTCTATAAACACTTCTTCCACTAAAAAAATAAATAAATAAACAAAGCTCCCTGAATAAAGAGTTGATTCTAGAATATGCTTGATTCCAGGGAAATTATGAGTCTGGAACATCTTACTCCAAAAAGTAAGGAAGGATACATATGACAATGGGGATGTGCTAAAAAGACACAATGTCCACTTTAAAGAGGTTCCCACTGGCAAAACCTAGGAGAACTTGAGCATTAAAACAGGTAACGAAGAGGGGCACCTGGTTGGCTCAGTCAGTTAAGTGTCCAACTCTTGGTTTTGGCTCAGGTCATGATCTCAGTGTCATGGGATCAAGCCCTACATCTGGCTCCACGATCAGCAGGGAGTCTGCTTGAGATTCTCTCCATCTCCCTTTGTACTTACCCACCTCACTCTCTCTTTCTTTCAAATAAGTAAAGTCTTCAAAAGTAAATAAATAAATAAGAGATTATGACCCAGTAAAATAAGAATCCGTGCATCCATATAGATTTAATCAAATAAACATATAAATGAACACATGGTTAGAAGGGCTCTTCTCTCAGTGAAATGCCAAATGTGTATGGATTGGCAAATTCAGAAAATCACAATTTGGCAATTGTGATAATCAACTCAGGCAAGGGCAATCAATGGATGCTAAACTAATGAGTAGAAGTTTCATTACCAACAGGATATTTGCATGGCCTTAAATATCTCCCCAGAAAAACACTTATTAATACTAAAAGGAAAAATGACACCCTCTTAGCCAAGTGATCTAGGGTAACATATTGGGCCAAATCAATGACATGAAGAAACCTTAGGCAAACCCGAATTGAGGGACAGTTTACACAATAACTGGCCTGCATTCAACAGCAGGTATCAAGGTTATGAAAACAAACAAACAACAACAACAACAAAAAAAAACAGATGAAGAACTCTAACCAGAGCAGAGGAGATTAAAACAACATAACAACCAATTGTAATACGTAATCCCTCATTAAACTGGGCCAGAACATTAGTTAGTAGAGAATGGACATGATGGATATAATTACACAAATTACAAGTAAGAATAAGGTTAGTTAAATTATATAAAAGTATTATATTAGTACTTTCTGGCTTTGATAACTGTCTTGTGTTTTTGTAAGAGTTTTACTATTGTCAAGAAATAGGAACTGAAATATTTAGGGGCAAAGAACCTCATGTCTGCAGTTTGCTCTCAAATGATTTATAAAAATCTATGTGCATATACATGTGTATGTGACTACCTGTGATATATATTGTGTATTGAGAGAGATGATAAACTAAATGTGGTAAAACACCAACATTTGGATACTTTGGATGAATAATATATGAGAGATCTATGTACAGTTCTTTAAAGTTATTTCAAAAATCTAAAAATTCCAAAAGAAAAAAAAATACAGGCTTTGGCATCAGACTAAGGCTGGAATCATGGTTATAGTGTTTATTATCTCTGGATGGTTAAATAGTAGAATGAAAGTGTTGAAGAATCTACATATAACAATGCATTTTGGGGCACCTGGGTGCCTTCTCAAATAATCTTAAAAAATAAAATAAAGCATCCAGTAAATCATATAGTGTCACCTGCTATAGCATTGTCTACTGTCATTTATCCATCATTTTACCTATCTACCCATCTGTATCTAGCATCTTTTTCCTCCAAAAGGAAATTTTTAAGTCATTTACCCATTAACTATAATTTGCATCATCAATGATACTAATTGGATATGTAGAAATAAAAAATAATTCAGTAGATGCTATTTTAAAAAAAAGCAATGTACACTTTTACTTCTTAGAGTTATAGTACACAGAATTTTGAAGTTTTTAAAATGCAGATTTAATCAAAAAAGAAGTCATTTGCCCAAAGCAGCCTCTGAAATATAGCTTTTTAAATATACATCACAGCTCTCAAGATTTTAGCTGTAATATTACGGCTGGTCATCTTAGCCACCTCTCAGTTATTCACAGCGCTGAAGAACAAAGGTGAAATGGATAATTAAAATGCCAAGTCAGACAGTTTCAGTGCCTTTATGAACCAGTTTTGACCCAGTGGGATTCTTAAAGATTGCCCCCCACCCAGCAGGTGTTGCAGGAGGGGGAAAGTGCCATCCTCCTGAGCTCCCATGGAAGAAATCCATTCCTATTTCAAGATGTGCCCTTCCCGGTTTCCCACAGAACTTTTATTTCACCTCACGCCCCTGCTGAGCCCTCGAGGAGCAGTTTTTATCTTCATCGTGTATTGAAGCGTTAAAAAACAAAACAAAACACCTTTGCCTGTGTTCCAGGTTGAGCTTTTCACCCTCGTGGAAAATGACATCCTTTTCCATCTCTTTTTTTTTTTTTTGCCCCAAATTATTGGAGAACAGTGGTGCTGATGGTCACAGTTTTATTTTCATTTTGCCAAAATTTCTAGAAAGAAGTATGTCTCCCCAGCTTATGAAATATGATGGTTCCTTTCCTGGCAATGAGTTGCTTTCATTTCCATTTTTCCAGTTTTTGTTTCCAGATTTTTATTTGCCTTTCAGGTCTGAGTCTGGGCAGGGCAACAATCTCATCTCTTTATGATCCTTCTTACAAAATTTATCTTGTTCCCGAGTCTGCAGACTGGTTTTAAGGATGTCCAAATTTTTTTTGGTTGTTCTCAAAGATTGTTAAGTCTTTCCTAGAGTCATGCTCCTTTGTCTTTGCTGATACAATTCCCTTCCAGTATCGTCAGGCTAGGTAAATAGCATCCCTATGATAAAGTCAACACCTTTATTCTCATGGAAGGCCGTGGTATCATTTTTCTCCTGTAGCATATTCTTCAGATTTATTTTTTCTATTCCTCTTGTCTATTTCCTTTTACTTTCAATTGGGAAGCATTCCGCACAGAATTTTTTTTTAAATCCAAGAAGACTGATGAAAGTAACTGAGTATGCTCCTGATAATCTATCTAGCTTTTCTAGCTTCTATCTGGGAGTCGTTAATCTCCAGACTTTGTTCCAGTTTCTGCCACAACTCCTGTTTGATGGTAAAGGATTGTATAAAACCCAATCTAAATATTACACACGTTGCTACGTGGTTCATTTCTCAGCCAAGGCTATCATACCTGGTGACCCCTGAGAAATAAACACCCCTGACCCTTCCTCCATTTTCTTCAGAAGCTTCACAAGTGACCAAAACCAACAAGTTGCTCAATGTAGCCCCTCCAGCTCAACTTCTTGGGACAGGAAGCTGAGTGGATACAGGTGGAAAGTGGATCTGAAGTAGCAGAGAGTTTCCAAGTACATGTTTATGTTTGTCACTATATTGTGCAAAAATATCAGATAGATGTATATGCTTTACTCACTTGTTTCTGAACTTACCACCTCTTGAGAATTTATAAGGATTTTCATGATAAGCTTGTAGTCATGCTTTCCTACTTAAATTGACAAAAGGAACTCAGTTTTTTTGGTCTTAGGCAATTCAGTTATATGACATTTCCCTTGGTAATTTTTTCAGTTGAGCTTCATTTTTTATTTTAGTGTCTTGCTTAAGTGTGAGGCATCTTATAAATACTCCCTTAGTGACATCTGAAAATATATCCACAGCTATAATTTTCAAACTGGGGTTGTATATGAAAGCCTTTCATTCAGCTATGTCAGAATGACATGTAAATAGAGCACCTGGTTGTTTTGAATGTATATTGATTCTGGTTTTTTAAAAGGTATTCAAAATTTAGTGTTTATGGAATGAGGTTATTATAGATGACTCAGGATAGCTATAAATTCAAATTGATTTGGAACTATATTGCATGCCTTTAGGAGATGCTAAGCCATTTTCCTTACTTTTTTCCTTCCAATGTCATATCATTAAGGTAATAATGTTGTCTGCCAGAATTTGTTGTGATGAGCAGATGGATTACTAATATTTTGTTGATTGATTTCTTACTCAGCTCTGCTGTAAAATTTAATTGATGATTCTACCATCAACAATTTAAGTGGTCCCTATTAAGTTTAGTCTTGAAGATTGAAAAACTCTTGCCCATTAAGCTTGTTTTTTTTTTAATTATACATTTTCATTTTTAGAAATAATTCTCAAAACACTCCTATCCCTCTCTGAAGAAACATGTGTTGTTCTATAAAATTATTCTCTGGGACCATGCTTTTTTAATAGCTTTGATTTCTTGCCTAAAATCTGTGTGCTATTATGCTTATGAGTGATATTATTATTGTTGAAGAATATTTTCTCTATGTCCTTAGCATGAAAGAATGAACCCCATTGCCTTTCTTTACTGTGATATAATTGAATTTCCATGAGACACTTAGTTACTTTTTCCTCCATATCATTATAGAACTGACTACAGTACTATATCCTGAGACCAAGGACAACTCTCTAAAGGCACAGCTCTTCATGAAATGGGAGAAATGGACGAATATTAACATTGCTAGTCAGGCATAGTTAATTTAAAAAAATTTTAATGCTCATTTTCTACTTCATCTAAATACATACAGTGTTTGTGTCTTGGCTGATAGTGTACTTTGCATCCATTTATCCATTCATCTTACTGGTTCATTTATTTTGATATATAAGGAAACCCTACAATGTGCCTGTCACTGTTAAAGTTCTAAAAATACAGTCATGAAAAAGATAGTCACTTGCTTTATCATGTACTTCATATATTCTCAGAGTGAGTGGGTGGAGGGAAAGCTATTCAAGAAAAACAAATTTTTATTCATTAAGATTAATGTCAAGTAATGACAACTGCTAAAATAGAGGTCAATATAGAACCACATCATCAAGAACTAAAAGGAGAAGAATGAGAGGCCTACTTTAGATTTAGTCTCAAGGATCATAAGCTGAGACATAAATGGTGAGAAAGAGCCAAGCATGTGAATCTCCAGAAGACAGAGTGGTCCAGGAAAAAGGAATCACTAGTGCAGAGTCTTGAGCAGGGAAGGAGAGTGCCACATCTGAGGAGTTTGAAGAGAGCCAGCATGGTGAGGATGGGGAATGTGGTCAAGGATGGAGACCAGGCTGGCCCAGATCATGGAGGATGGTAGACCATGGTGAGAAGTTTGGATTTTGTTTTCTAAGTGGTATGAAGAACCTAGGGGAGGGTCAGTAGAGGGAGAATATGATCTGGCTCATGTTGTCTAAAGACTCAGCTTGGTGTGAAAAGAATGTGACAAAGCATCAGTTTATTATGTAAGATTATTTTCCATTCAACTACTTTCTAAAATCCCAGTAATTGTCAGTGACTCATTCAGTGTAATCAAAATATTTATTGATTGATTACTGGGTATTATAGAACAGTGCTAAATGGTGAGAAACAAAATGGGAGAAACATAGTTTAGATAAAATAAAATCACACAACAATTATTGTAATTGTTGATAAAGAAAATGTTGATGCATTTGATAGCAACTCTAAAGAAACACATTTACCTAATTTAGTTCAAATAGAATAGCTTTATTTTGATATGTCTTTTAAAATTAAAGTTAGCAATGTTGCTGTCAGCATCAAATATCAATAGATATATATTTTATATTATTTTGAATTCAGCAATAGCTTTAAAATCCTAGTTGTTAATTCACATTATAGGACTCATTTTAGATAATAGAATAATATACAGCCTTTCTCTTTACCATTTTCTAACCTTCTGCCTACCACCAGTTTTTAAAATTAATTTTTTTCCCAACAAGGTGAGGTTTGATATATTAGCAAAGACCCTGACGTTCTGTACCTCAACTGTTTTAAAGCTAATTTGGAAAAGTAAACTGAGCCCAAAGAGCTTTTATCATGAATACAGTCTTTCTTCTCTTTAGCCAGAGGCATTCTTGGCAGGGCAATAGGTTCAGGCCATCAACACTCAAGCAAAAAAGCAAGTAAGAGCTCAAGAATTTCCTCTTTTTCCCCCCTTTTCTCCTAGAAATTTAATATTCTTGCTGAAAGTGAGAGACACAGACAGATTGAGAGAATTGATTTGTGTTTCACTAAACCTAATCTCCCAAGAACCTTTCTCTTGCTTGATCAAAGTAACAGGTCAATTTAATTTTTAATGATATAGTAAAATGTCTTACCATATGTTATAATGTGCTTCATGAGCCTACATTTTTTTCTGTCCTCATTCTATAGAACTATTTCTTACAAAATTCCTACTTTGTTCAACTTTCATGGCTTTTTATATTATGCTCTACTTTATTCCCTTTCTTATCTTTTAAGGGTAGAATGTAGACCAAACTAAAAGCCTTCAAAGTTTGAAACCTTATCTTAGAAGAAACGTATATTTGAGATGTTGCCATTTTTCTCTTTGATTGTGCTAATATATTTAATATCAATTACTATTTTGATGTTTTGTACATTTAATTTTTTCCCAGATTAATACCTTGATTTCAAAAGCTACTACTATAAGGTTTATTTCATTTTTAGCAAGTTATTTTCAGGCAAATCCTCTTCATTCCTAAAGACAAATAATATGTTCCTAAGAGCAAAGAGTATATTTTAAATATTTTGCAGAATAATCAATGCCAATTCAAATAAAAATTTTTCTTTAGTCTTTTCCTGAAAGTTACCAGCATCAAAATATTTCCACAAAAGTTACTTAACATTCATAATCAAACTTGAGTCTGAAAGTGGATCAGTAACTAGTTGTCAACAATCATTGCTTGTCACAGGGAAGAGTGTCTGCAGTATGGTAGATGATTTAATATGTAGATTGCAAGTGGTCTAGTTCAGTGGTTCCTTTATTGAGCTATAATTTTGAAAAGGCATTTCTAGAAACTATTGGTGCTATCATTATGTTTGCTTCACTGAGTTTAAGAAATTTGTTTATTGGGGATCTGCGGGTGGCTCAGTGGTTTCGCACCTGCCTTTGGCCCAGGGCATGATCCTGGAGTCCCGGGATCGAGTCCCGCGTCGGGCTCCCGGCATGGAGCCCGCTTCTCCCTCTGCCTGTGTCTCTGCCTCTCTCTCTCTCTCTCTATGTCTATCATAAATAAATAAAAATAAATTAAAAAAAAGAAATTTGTTTATTACTATTAAAACTCTGAAAAAAAAATAAAATAAAACTCTGAATGTTCTTTATTCTCCAGCAAATAATTAAGTAGTAATTCTCAACTACTATCTGCTAAGCCAGTGGTGGTCTATGACACCCTCTCAAATAAAGTCCTAATTTCTCTTTGTTGAGTGTCCTAGATCCCAAGATTTTCAGATCTGGATATGAGTTGCTACAGGGTGAGGATACCTTGCAATCTTCTTTCTTCATTTATTTCTAGGCTTACATGAGTCTACTTTCAAGGTTTGTGTGGAGAAAACAGGAAAAAATATTGAAGCTGGGAAGAGATGATTCTTGCCATCTATCTGTTAACTGAGAATAGTCTGAACTGAATGAAACTAAAAAAGGGTGCTGCTTCTATTTTAATTAGCATATTCAAGTCAAGCTAGATTTTTAACAATTTTGCAATAATTAAGGGCCTGTCTTCCACTTCCATCAAGATGGTGAATTGTGAAGTAGATTAATCCCTTTCTGGTCTTAAACAAACAAATAATTAAAAAAAAAGCTAGACAGACTATTTGAAGCTTTCAAGATAGCAGCAACAATGGCAGTGATTCTGGGAACAGAGAAAAATGAGGTGATCTCTATGATCACCCCATCTCACTGCCTAGAGAGATTGTTCAGGCTCTGGCACAGCAAGAAATATCCCAGGCAAAACCCAGGAGGTTCCTACAATTAAGAAGACAGATCTGAGAGTCTGTCTCAGACTGTCTGGAAGATAGAGTTCATAGGACAAAGTCTGGAGAGAAAAAAAAGCTGTGTAAAGACATAATCCACATATTACAGTAAGATTAGTTCCTACACAAGGCTGGGAACACTGCTTCTCTCCAGCAACCAGACTGGAAAACTTTATACCTAATGAGGCATTAAAGAGAATACTCGAAGGAGTTTTCCTCAGTAGTAAGAAATATTTTTTTTCTAAACAAAATGCTTCTTTGGACCCAACTATTAAATTTTTGAAACAAGATCCTAATGGATAAAACTATTACCAGGTAACTAAATATATTCCAAGACAATATCCAAGAATATTCCTTGGAATACAGAAGTTCAACATGGCAAAATAATAAATGTCAAGCATTCAATTAAATATTACAAGTCATCCAAAGAAGCAGGAATATATGACCAATAATGAGGAGACAGATTAATCAATCAGAACTTAACGAGAACTAACTCAGATGTTAGAATTGGCACCAAGGGACATTAAAATAGTCACTATACTTATATTTCATATGTTCAAAGAGTTAAATGGAGACATGAAAGATACAAAAATGGACCTGAATTGAACTCTTGGTGAGGAAAACTACAATGTTTGAGATAAAAAGTACACTAGATGAGGTTAATGGCAGATTAGACATTGCAGAAGAAAAGATTAGTGAATTTAAAACATAACAGAAAAACTCTCCAAAATGAACTTAGCAAATTATTTTGTTTTAAAGGAGACTATCAGTGAACTGTGTGGGACAGTTTCAGGCAGCCTAATATATGCACCATTAGAGTCCCTGAGAAAAGGTGGGAGAAGGATACAAAAAAAAAAAAAAGCACTGTAATTGAGGAAATAATTATTGGAAAGTTTTCAATGAACCTGAAGAAACCTACATCAAGCACATGATAAATGAAGGGCTTAAGACCAGCGATAAAAGAAATAACTTTAAAAGTAAAAAAAGAAAACAGAAATTTTATATAGATAAATAAAAAGAAGGATGACAGCAGATTTCATGTTAGAAAGAAAACAAGAAGAAAAAAAAAAAAAAAAAGAAAGAAAACAAGAGAGAAGACAGTTGAACAATAGCTTTAAATACTGAAAGAAAATCTTTCAACCTAGATTTCTATACCTAGTGAAAATGCATTTAAACACTGAAGGTGAAACAGATGTACCAAAGCTGAAGAACTTACCACTAGTAGAAATACACTGCGATAAATATTTTACAAAGTCCTGAGGCAGAAGGAAACATGGGAATAAAGTGCACGAGGAATGTTAACTGAATGATTAAATATAGTATTTTTATTACTTAGATATTATTTAAATATTCATCTCTTTTTTTAACATTTTTTAACATTTTAGTTATTTATTCATGAGAAACACAGGGGGAGAGAGAGGTAGAGACACAGGCAGAGGGAGAAGCAGGCTCCATGCAAGGAGCCGGATGTGGGACTCGACCCCGGGTCTCCAGGATCATGCCCTGGGCTGAAGGCTAAACCGCTGAGCCACCCAGATATCCCCCTAAATATTTATCTCTTTAAATGAAGTAAAAAAATGTATTATAGAATTTACTATATATGTATATGTAAATGTATGACAATAGCACAAAGCCAGGTATAGAAAAAAAATTGAGGAATGCTCTTGAAAGTTCTCACACTATGTGAAAACTGCTATAACATTACTCTAAAATATACTTTGATAAGTTAAAAATTGATACTATAATATATACCCTAATTCCTAAGCAATGACTAAAATTACAAAAAACTCTATAGCTGATATGCCAATAAAGAAGATAAAATAGAAGCATAAGAATAACACAAAAAAGGCACGCAAAAAAATATCAAAAAATGGATTAGAAAATAGTAAGATGATAGACTTAAATCAACCCATATAAATAATCACATTAAATATAAATGTTCTTTATACCTCAATTAAAGGCAGGGAATTTTAGATTGGATAAAATAACAAGACCTAAATATATGCTGCCTATAAGAAACTTACTTTAACTATGAAGATACAATGTATTAAAAATAAAAGGATAGAAAAAGACATATCATGCTAACATTGTTTGTTTTTTAAGTTGGCTTGTATGTTAACAACAAGCTAGTAGATTTCAAAACAAAGAATTTCATAAAGAGGATAATGTCATAATGGTAGTCAATTCATAAAGAGGATAGAACAATCCTAAATGTTTATGCACTTAATAACAGAGTTTCAATAAACATGGAGCAAAAACAGGTAGAGCTGCAAAGAAAAAAAGACAAATCCACAATTAAAGTTGAAGATTTTAATACATCTCAATAACAGAACACACAGAAAATCAGTAAGGATAAGGAACATTTAGATGACACTATCAAACAACTTGACCTAATTGACTGTTGTAGATATTTACACAACAAACAAATACATATTCTTTTCAAGTGCACATGGAATATTTATCAAGAGAAGCTATATTATGAAATTTCCCAAGTCTGGATAAACAAATTGTGGTATAGTTATGTAATGAGAGTACCTGCAATAAAAATGAGTAAATGATTGATACATTTTTTTTTTTTTGTAAAAAACAAAAGACTCAGTTATTTTAGTTGCAAAATGTGTTTATTTTGGAATAGCAGAGGAATTGCAGCTGTGGACAGGCAAACTGTGGCAAACCATAGACAAATCCAGAGGACAGAGAAGAGGGGCTTACTTTTATAGGGGAAACGGGGAGCTCGGAGGAGCTTTTCCACTGAATTCTCATTGGCCAGGCTGTTTCTAGGCTAAGGAAAGTTCTTCCTTCCTCCTGATGGGCTGTGTAAACTCCCAACTCCCTTTCTGTTGGGGAGTGTGAGGTATACTTTTTATGGTGAGTGGTAGTGTGTGACAGTTCCTCCTTCTGGGTTTCCTGACTCCATTGTAAATAGGGCTCTTTTATTTTCACATATCTCCCTTTTGATCAAGATTTTTCCTCAAAAGCACTATTTGGTTTTTTAAAGATTTTATTTATTTATTCATGAGAGGCACACAGAGAGAGGCAGAGACATAGGCAGAGGGAGAAGTGGGCTCCTTCTGGGGAGCCTGATGCAAGACTCAATCCCAGGACCCCAGGATTATGACCTGAGCCAAAGGCATACACTCAACCACTGAGCCCCCCAGGTGCCCTCAAAAGCATTGTTGATTGAGTGTCAGATTTTTCATATTTAGTGGTTTCATTGCTTGGTGCCAGGAAGGACCTTTCCTGGTTTTCATGTTCCATGTTGGAAGGAAAGTACATAGATTAGAAACCATTGAGGCACATTTGAGTGACAAAGATGAGTAAGAGGGAGAACTCTCAGGCATTTCTCAAGCGTTAGAGATCATCTGGAAGTGCTAAACTAGTGTCACCATATTGGGCATGTCGTTTCTGGTCCAGTCATCTTGGGAAAAGTGTCTCTTTCAGTTGTTGTTTGCTTTAATTCCTGTAAATCTTTATTTTCAGGTCATCAGTTAGTATGCAGGTCAATCAGAATCTTGTGCTTTCTTTAGATGTGACACGTGAATCCAAGAGTCTATTCCTTGGAGTTTGCTGGCACAAGGGTTGGTTAATAATGCCTGATAGGGGACTTTCCAGTGGGTTGAAGAGCCTATCTAATAGATGAAATCAGCAGAATGCAACTGGATGTTTAAGGACTTTGTCTCCCAAGAATGTGCTATAGAAGGATGTAGAACACTAAAGCATGGTTATTCTCCACAGAAGCAGTTAGGCTTTGCAATATTGAAGTATAATTCCCTCTACCAGCTGTGGCTTAAAAGAAGCAGGTGCCAAGTTCATTGGACATCCTGCGATTATCTCAAAGGGTGAAAGTTTATGGGTTCCAAAGGGGTAGATCTGTGGTTTAGAAGGATTACGGGCAGTGCTTTTGGCCAGGATATTATTCAAAGGGTCAATATAAATTTTGCAGATTGAGTCTTAATGATCCTATTAGTGAGTTTGACTAGCCATGAGGATTGAGGATGGTACAGTAAAAGTGTTGTGAAAAAAATAGCCAAGCAGCACATATCTATTAAAGCACTTCACTGGTAAAGTCAGTTCTCTGGTCACTAAATGTGGCCACTAAAATGTGGGCCCAAGCAAGAGCATACAATTTAGCCTGTTGTGCTGAAGTAGCTGAAGGCAGAGTTGTTGCCTTCAAAAGGAGTTACAATAGCACATCCAGCATGATATTTATCATTTTTACCTTTTAAATAAGAACCATCAGTAAACCATGAAAAGTCAGCATTATCCAAAGAAGTTTCCTGAAGGTCATCACAGAGGTTCAGGTTCAGGAGGTAATCTGTGAGAGTCAAATAGTCAGAAAGAGTACCATCCATAGAAGAGGGAAGAAGAGTGGGAATTGAGATTATTACAGTGACAAAGAGTTATATGAGATACAGTTTGCCAGTAGACCTCACAGGGGTGGAGATGGCTGGCAGAAATGTGTTGAGTGTGATAATAATTCAGTAGGGCTTTTGCTGTATGAGGTGCAAGGATGATTCAAGGGAATCCCAGGACTATCTCTTTGGTGGCCTTCACTAAAAGGATAGTGGGATTGTCTCTGAGGCAAGGGGGGGGGGGGTTTCCTGCCACAGGGTTCAGCTATTGGCTACAATACCCTGTGGGTCAATGGTGGTCCCGTGTTTTTCAGTGAGTTATCTCAAGGGCATTCCCTTCCTTTTCAAAAAAAGGAAAAGGGAAGTTGATAATTGGGTACCCCAAGGCAGGGGGATTTATCAAGCTTTCTTTTAAGGCTTTAAAGGTTAAGTTATCTTGATCTTCCCTAATAATAGGGTGACATTTTTTTTTTTTGTAATAAAACATAGGGGTTGGGCTATGAGAGAGAAATCTGTAATTCAGTTTCAACAGCCAGTTAGCCTGAGAAGACCTCATAATTGACACTTAGTTTTGGGAAGTTCAGAATATCATGAAGCCTATTTGGATCTAAATGTAGCTCTTGTCCTGAGACCAAGTGCCCCAAACATCAAACATGAGTTTGAATAAATTGCAGTTTCTCCTTGGAGACTTTGTGTCCTTTCAAGGCTAAAAGTTTTAAAAGGTGGTTGCTGTTCCTCTAAGAAGAGGCCTGAGAAAGGTAGCAGAGAAGCAAGTCACTGACATAATATAATAGAGTCTCCAGGTAATTTTGTATCATCTAAATCCACTTTTAAGGTTTGGGAGAAGTAGGATTGATTTTAAGTAAAACCCTTGGTTAGGAGCACCTGGGTGGCTCAGTCCATTAAACATCTGCCTTTGACTCAGGTAATAATCTTGAGGTCCTGGGATAGAGCCCTGCATCAGGCTCCCTGCTCAGTGGGGAGTCTGCTTCTCCCTCTTCCTCTGCCCCTCCCTCTTCCTCTGCCCCTCTCCCTGCTCCTCCCCGCCTTCTCTCTCACTCCCACTCCCAAATACATAAAATCTTAATTAAAAAAAAAAAAAACAACCACCCGAGGCATCATGATACAAGTGTGTTGCTTTCCTTCCCAAGTAAAGACAAATAGCTATTGGCTATCTTTATGCATAGGTATTCTAAGGAAGGCACTGCATAAATCCATCATAAAAAAAATTACTTTCTGTGGAGATGGAGGCTGAGAAAGTATGGGGATTTGAAACAACAAGGTGTCACTGGATAACTATTTTTTTATGGCTCAGAGATCCTGGACAAATCTCTATCTGTGGCTGTAGGTTTCCTTGCAAAACAGGAGTATTGCAAGGACCAGTGTGAGAGATGAGTCCCTGAATTTTTTATTATAGGCTTGATGCTTTGAAGGACCTTTTTATGTATAGGGTGTTAATTCTGGAGAGAGGTTTTGAGGGATCTACTTGCATCCTGATAGGAGGTATACTGTGGATTCTACCAATATCAGTTGAGGATTTTGCCCATATGAAAGGTGACAGCTGATCCAATTAGGACAAATGGTTAAGTGTCCTTAGAATTAGCTCTAGTGCCATCAGAGATGGAGAAAATAAAAGATGCTGAAGGATCATTTGATTCACCTGATTGGCTATTTTGATTGCTATCAAATTCTATAATTATCTTCCTCTTTTAGGAGGAGAAAGGAATTCCAGCATATTTTTCTAAGAAATCTTAGCCCAATAAATAACCAGGCTGGAGGAACTATGGAGGAAAGGGTGGTTATCTCTTAGAGGGCGTAAACAAAAAGGGAATAGGTTTATAGATAGGAACCTGTTGAAGTTTATTAGTTAGCCCCACCACTATTTGAATTGTTTCTGTACTCTGAGGCAGAGGCAGAGGTCTGGTCAGTAACAGTGGGGTTGAGCTCTGAAGGTTGTAGCTCTGGTGTCAGTAAGAGCACAGAGCAATTCATTCCTAATCTGGAGATTAGAATCTGGAGTTAAAGAATACTCTGGAGCTAAGAGGAAGAATTGAGAAAAACACCTAGATAGAGCAGAGGGACTTACTTTTATAGGGACAGGAGGGAACCTGGGAGGGCTGTCTCACTGAAAGCTCATAGGCTGGGCTATTGCTAGGCAAAGAGAAATTCTTCATTCTTCTTCCTGGGGCATGTACAATAATCTGCTTTCTGTTGGGGAGTATGAGATATAATTCTTGCAATGAGTAGTAGTATATGAGAATTCCCCCTTCAGGGCTTCCCAGTGCCATTTCAAATGAGATTTGTTTATTTTTACACATTTCAATGACATAGATAAATTTCAAAAAATTATACTGAGTGAAAAAAATCCAGATAAAAAAGAGTATATATTGTATTGTTCCTATATAAAATTATAGAAAATTCAAACCACTTCATAGTGACAGAAGGCAGGTTAGAGGGTACTTAGGGATTAAAGCGGAGGTAGAAAGGGGTAGAATAGAGAGATCACAAAATGACACTATCTAGATTGTAGCTATGGGCAGGAAATATATTAAAACTTCTATAATTGTAAACACTTTATTGTATGTCAATAATACCTTAATAAAAAATGAAGCACCCAGGTAAAATTAATATTTTGCATTGTCAGTTTAAAACTGCCAAGTTACAAATTTGTGTCAGGAAAATGATTTATAGAACTTTTGTGAAACACAATTTTGTTCTGGATTAAAATTTCAAGTGTACTTGATTTTACTATTAATATAAGCACTATGTTACTATTAGTATTTATGTGAAGTGTAATTAGTATTTTAAAAGTTATCACTAACTCAATTCTTTATTAATATTGCTATTGCTATTATTATTAATAATTTGGTTTATAAAATCTAAAAGTCTGGGATATGCAGTTATATAGTTAAGGAATCCTCTGGAGCTAATTCGAGGAAACTGACTGACAAGGGATCCTGTTTTCCCATAATTTGATAAGCTGCCCTTCAGAACTAGGGGCAGTTACTCTGCATTTCTGGTTCAGTCCAATGCAGGCATTGCTCTCAGCTGAGGTCATCACTCCTTCATTCCTTTTTCCATCTGTTGCTCCCACAGCACTAAATATAACATACCATATTATAATCATTATACACCTCTTTCTACCTTCATGACTGTGGTGCCTAAAAGTGAGTCTTTTACCTTACTTTATGTGATCCGTAGGATCTAGCATGTCACCTGACACGTGTCGGATACAAAACAGAAGCCATTGCGCCAACAAACACGTGAGGAAATATTCTACTCACCCATGCATGAATAAAGATTTGCTGCTGTGTGCTCTTGCTATGAGATGATTCACTACAAGCCACCTTATAGTTTTCAAGAATTGTGGAGCTGACACAAGGCAGGGACAGTCACTCTTCTTGATATCATATATCACTTTTCTTAATATCACTGGCCAATGAAGTCCAGGGTACAGATGGAGATGAGCTGCATTAGCATCCTGATATCAATTGCAGAGGCATCCCCTCTGGGCTATTTGTCAATTTTACATCCATGTAGGTGGTTTCTTCTGTAAGCAGTTGATACAGACTTTGTTTTTATTGTTATTTGTGAGTTATGATCACTCAATATGGCAATGATTCTGAAGGGGATGAAGAGGGGTATATAGGAAAATCTTCTGTGTTAGGTGCAAGCAATGTATAGTTTGCATTGGCAGTACTGGAAATTTCTCTTCATCCTTCCCTTAGTCTATTGAGAATCTACATATCTCTCCTTAAACACTTTTTTTGTGGTAAGAGCACAAAATAAAATAGATGGTTTTCATTCTCAAAGGACCCCAAAATGATTATGGTGTTGTAAAGAAAATCACCAAACACACATACTGAATTCACACTACTCATCTTTGGAAACATAAACTGACACCATAAATCACTTATTTCCACAGTATGATTTCCCTAAAGATCCTCCGTATATTAAGGCATTTTGGGGGAGGAAATATACTAAAAAATTGACCCTTTGACAAATTCACACTGCAAATATTTACAAAGCTATTGGACTTCTCATGTACTACCTTTTATTCTCTTGAGACTTTACTGGAGTCTAGAAAATTCATTTAAAGTTTCTATCATTTGTTGTCTAAATGTATATTGTTGTTTTTTAAGTACTGCAATCTCAGCATGATGGGCAAACAGTAGCTAATGAAACCTGGTACCAACATAGAAAGCTGTAACCAGGATAACTGGCAATCAAACCCTGGCAGCTCATGCATTGCTTGCTGATGTTATGCTGACAGCTTAGTGTGGTTTTGACTGCCAGACAAACATAGCAACAACAAAACATATAAACCTTTATTTACATTCAAAATATGTGGAACTTCATATGTGCAGCTAGTATATTGTTCCCAATTTTAGAAAGAGATTATAAAATAGTAAAACGTGATTTCATGTTAATTACGATTTACACATAAATGAAGCATCTCCTAGCAGCCATTATAGCCCATATAAAGACTTGTGACAGTGTATCTAATATGCATGCACAAGGAGTTGAGGCTGATAATAGGCTAAAAAAACAGTCAATTCATGATTTTTATATCCACAGGTTATCCCAGATTGGGATAACTTCCCAATGAGTATTACTCATAGTGAGTATTACTTCCTCACTAACTTAGATGGCAGAACTTATATATCCCCAAAATCCTCACAAAGAGAAGGCAAGATGAAATAATATATTTTAAAAGCCTTATAATTATCATAAAAATATTATTTTTGAGTATATTTAATAATATATTTCCTGTATCTCCACATTAATAACTCATATAAAACTCTTTTGATAGCTGTCTTCTTTTCCTAGGGTTATGAGGTTCATAATTGCCTGGCATTCATGTTTTAGGACACAGGTCTGGCCAAAACTGATCTGGCACTTGGCCATTTTTGCACAGATGGGCTAATATATAACCAGCCAAGTAATGATATATATTCACTGAATACCAGTGTTGGTGATGGAAATGGGAAGTCAAAAAAATATTGAGAGCACTATCCAGCTTTAGGTTACTTAGATATATTTTGGTTTGGAAATGGTGTCTCACTCAGTACTATGATTCCAAGTAATTGCTGTTTTTCTGATTTATATAGGGTAGGGGGTAGGGAGAAGTTTCCATGGCAGCAACAGAACAAACAGAAGTTGCCTGATATACCTCAACATGTCCTGAGTAGATGGACCCAACTGATCTGAAAAGTATAATGAAAATAACACTCATCAGTCCTCTACTGCCATACCTTGAGGTATACCAGCTAGCTAGCTGGTATTGACTTAGATGATGAGGGTAAGAAACTATGTTCATGATATTGGACTCCAATGCGGAAAGTCACAGGGACATTGCAAAAACTCCACAAATTATAAATTATAACTGGTTAGGTTGAATGGCTTAGATGAAACCTCTAGCAGTCCAGAATAGTTAGCAACAGAACCCCAGATAACCTGGTTTTCATACTTACTGTTCTAAGTGGAAAGTTGTAGTATATACCCCTGAGTAACATAAAATTAATGTTCTCCTAGCCTTCCACTGCAGTGAAGAAATAAATTTTTTTGTCAAAGTCACTATAATTAATGAGGACATAGATCTAAATATATATAACAAGAATAACTTCATGCAATGTAATGCACCAACAGACAGAATGGGAAATGTCTATGAAATAGAACACATTGTGTTATATGTGATAGTCACTGAGGTCTCAGTTTATTGGATATTTCATTGTGTGTGTTTGCTGTCGTTTACAAACTTAAATTGAAGCCTACTGTTTTATATGTACAGAGTTGAACGAGGTTGTCGAGATTTATGGGTCATTTCAGTTGTGAGCTACCTGCTGATATGAGTACAATGTCAGGGGGCACATTTTGTGGTTGGGTTGTTTTCAGCGTGACTTCCTGTTGAAGCACAATGATTTAGATGCTTTCTCCGTGTTCATTATAAACAACTTCCTCCCCCCACCCAGCAAATTTTATAACCTAACCGTAAACATCTCCTCTAGGCTAATACTTGATATATGAGATCCTGGGTAGAAGAGATTCTAGGAGAGGTTGTTTTTCAAACTGATAATTTTCCCTTCAAACATACTCTCTAATGCCGAATAGTATTGTTAACTATGTAAACATAAAAGTATTTAAACACTAAGATATATTAATATAACTTTCTTAAATTTATAACAAATTAAAAGATTAGCTTTCTAAGCATCTGCCATCCTTCATATAATTAACCAGATATTATTTACACCATGTAAATGTATTAAGAGGAGCTATAAATCAGAAAAAAAAAGAAATTAAAGATACAAATAAAGTTCCATAAGTTTAGGGCACTTATAATATTCAATTGATCACATTTTTGGCAAATTAACCAAATGAATGAATGAATGTGGTCTGAAGTACCAGACTAACGCTGCTGGCTTGAGAAAGCACTCTCTGATCCCTATTCTGAGAGTCAGGTGACCAGACTGGGATGAGTGTTCACTGTTGATGTGGAGAGGTCTTCACTGGACAACACGCCTGGGCATTACCCATGCTCCACTACAACACCAGGGGACCTCTGTTCCAAAAGGAGGGTCACAAGGGGTTTGATTTTTGCGTTCTTGTCTCTAGAACCAAAAATAACCTCCAAGAAACACTCCTCTAGGCTGGTGTCCATGAAAGGACACTGCTCTTTTGGGTCAGTTGTCTCTATTTTGAATACTTTATTTAAAGGAGTGCATGCCCTGTGTAACAATCTAAACAAGAAATAAAGAAAATAAATGGTTTTCTCCTTTCCCCCAGTTTTGATCTCCCAAAATTGTTAATGTGGACATTTTTCTGCATATTCCTCTATAAATTTTTCTAGTCATTTTATTTTTTTAAACTGTTTAAATTTTATTATTTTTTAAAAGATTTACTTGTTTATTATAGAGAGAAAGTGCACACGTGGGTACACACATGTGAGCGTGTGAGCAGGGGGGAGGGGCAGAGGAAAGAATCTCAAGCAGACTCCCCCCCTGAGCAGGGACCCTGATGAAGGGCTCAATCCCCAGACCCTGAGATCACGACCTGAGCCGACCTGAGCCATAACCAAGAGTGGGATGCTTAACTAACTGAGGTACCTGGTGCCCCTGGACTCATTTTAAGACAAATATTTTTACTGTGTTTTAACTATTTCTCTTAAAATGCTAATAGTACTATGTTTTGTCACAACTTGTCTATACTACTATGTGGTAGCAGTTCTTATAACACTTTTAAGATCAATACATCCATAGACCAAGCATTCATTTTAATATCTGCATACTATTCCATAACATAAATTTTGAGCAAATCCACTCCTGGTGGTTTCTGTTGTTTTTTTCCTTCGAACTCTGCTGAAGTAAAATCCTCATAAATAAATTATTATTAATTGGTAATATGATTTTTCTGAAACAGAATAACCAAATAAAACATGTGTGCTTAACATTTCTATTCAAACTGCTATGATGATTTCCTAAAGGGGTTGAGGTGTTTCCCACTTGCTTGCACCATCTCGTTTAACACACATGAGCACTGATCCTTCATTTTTTATAAAGTCCCTTTTAGAAATGGCTTGTCATCATTGCTCTTAATTTTTATTTCTCCGACCACCTATAAAGTCAGGCATCTTTTCATGTTATTAGGCTTTTGCATTTTCCTTTCCTAGATTTACCATCTCATGTGCTTTGGTGTTGAATTGGATAGTTTGCTATTTTGTAAAGTAAATGACAGAAATATTTTTAAGAGTACATATATTAACCATTTTTCTACAAGATATTGTACAAATATTTATGTCTTTTGACCTTGCAGATATTTTTGAAACGCAGAACATTTTCCTTTATATAAGGAAAGACTCCATTGATATCTTTCCAAAGAAGCTCTCCACACTACTCCAATGCAGTTTATAAGAATTTCCAGGGTTTTTTTTTCCCTTTCACTATTACATTAAACTTTTTGTGATTTGCTTTGAT
Organism: Vulpes lagopus; assembly: GCF_018345385.1. Classification (NCBI taxonomy): domain Eukaryota; kingdom Metazoa; phylum Chordata; class Mammalia; order Carnivora; family Canidae; genus Vulpes; species Vulpes lagopus. The sequence goes on along the minus strand of NC_054825.1, from coordinate 107,657,957 downwards.
ATTTAGATATCTAACTAATGGGGAGTCTTTTCTGCAGTGATAGTCAGTCACTTATTGACTCCACTATTGGCTATTCACTTGTGCTCACCTCATTAATTATTGATGGGATTTATTTATCACATTTATTTATCACAGGGATGCCTGTGGCTCAGTGGTTGAGCATCTGCTTTTGGCTCAGGCATGATCCTGAGATCCGGGATCAAGTCCCACATCGGGCTCCCTGCAGGGAGCCTGTTCCTCTGCCTGCCTACGTCTCTGCCTCTCTCTCTCTCTCTCTTTCTCTCTCTCTCTCTCTGTGTCTCTCATGAATAAATAAATAAATCTTTAATAAATAAATAAATACATAAATACATAAATAGCCCATCCTTGTTTCATTGAATGAGAATGCAGTATATATACTTACTGATGTTTCTAGGTTCCGTTCCACTGGCCTATTTATGTATTTCTATGCAAATACCAATGTCTTTGGCTATAATACTTTTAATAATGTAATAATCGTAACACCTGCTAGAGTGTTCCCCTTACTCTCATTATCCAAAAATGTAAATTCTCATATATTTATTTTTATGTGATTTTTTTTAACTATCTTTGTGTTCAACCTCCCTCTTTTCCACCAAAACAATTCCACCTAGGATTCCAATATGACCAGTACCAAAATTATATGTAAATCCTAGGACTTATATGTAACTGATAAAGACCTCTTATATTAAAGTTACTTGATCTCCTCATTTACTGAAGTCTCTACTTGTAAATAATTATAATAGGCCCTATTCCTTTTTTCCTGAAAGAATATAACAGTATTTTATAGTTTTTCTCAATATTCAGAAACAGATTGTTTTTCTATTACCATTTCTATTTCCATTTTGCTATTAGGAAGAAAAACAATTTTTTTACTATATACATTGTATCCAGCTAATTAGCAAAAATTTCTCATTAATTTTCATAACTATTAATTGAGTCTCCTGGGTTTATTAGGTATGCCATCATGTCATCTGGATCCAAAGATAAATTTGTCAGTTTTTCTTAACATTGATGATATGTGTTCTAATTTCTTTTCTCGTTCAGCCATGGATAATACGAATACTAGTGAGAATTTAAATTTAGTATCTGATTATTATTGCTGTTTTTGACAAATGACTTTATCATATTTATGGTAGCTGACTTTTGTTTGTCATATTTAATGTAGCTGAATTTTCTTTTTATTTTAATAGGATTTTATTAAAAATGGCTTCTAAATTTGATTAAGTGGTTTGGGTTTACCACTGACAAAATCACATATATCTTTAAGTTTTGAATAGCATGAATTAAATTGATGAATTTTTTATGGTTGTGTGATCCCTGTAGTTTGAAATACCCTAATCCTACCTTATTTATTCTAGTCACTGCTGCCTGGAAATACACACACTCACCTGTGTATTGTCTTTTCCCCATTCTAGAGTATGTATGGCTATTTTGTTTGCTGCTGTATCCCTACCACTTAGAAGAATATCTGGCACAAAGATGATAAAACATATTTTCTAGATAAGTAAACAAATGTCTTAGGTACATTCATATTTTAATATATTGGATTTAATTTGTCAAATATTTATTCTGAAGCTTTGTATCATTATTCATGAGTAAATTGGTATATAGTTTTACTTTCTGGTAGCTTTATTGGCCTTTTAAATTAGGCATATGCTAGTTGCTTCATGTGAATTAGGATGCTGTTTTATATTATTCTGATTGGGATTTATTTGGGTAGTTTACAAATGTGTATGCTGTAACTCACAGATCTTTCATGTTATGTTTTTGATTTTTCTTTCTGTTTTATGATTTACATAATTATGTCCTCACATCTGTGGCTCTGATCTTTTCACTCATGCTGTCCGTTTTACTAATAGGTTTTCTCTGCGTTTGGTCTTAGTGCAGTATATGTGGTTTTTTTGTTTGTTTGTTTTTCAGTTCTTAATTAAATTTTAAAATTCTTAAATCATATTCTCAAATTACAATCTAAATCTGATTGAGACATTTTATTGTGTCCTAGTTACATTTCCTTAAGAATTTTCTTCAGATGAAAAAATAAATTCTTCTCACAGGCAAAACTGATTTTTCCCACTGTTCCCAGTGACCAGTTCCAGCATTTATGGGGAGGTGGGCTTCTTGCTGGCCCCTCCTGGCAGTGGCATATAACTGCCTGGGAGACTCTCCCATCACACACAGACCATTCGTAGATGCCATCTCTGAGAATGTTTTAAGTTTTGTAATGACCATCTTGATTAAGAAGAGCTGTCTACACTATCATTTCTTCATAATCTATAGTTCACTTGCTTGCTTGAATGTTTTTACACATCTCTTTTCTACCAGATTATGTAGGCTCGGGGATGAAATTTCCTTTATCTTTGTCCCTATATTTCTCAAAAAAAATTGGGATAGATGACTAGATATGTTATTTTAGTGGCACTCTCAGGACTCAAAAGGTTTAATGTTCCTCCCTTGTTATTTCACTTACTATGAAAGATAGATATGATATTAATCTATTCTCATATTGACTAGGCAATGGTAAATATTTATTTATTTATTTATTTATGAAATATACACAGATATACCCATCTATGTATATTCTATAAGTAGAATGGCTAGTTGGGTTTTTATTTCTTCTACATGTAACTAGTTATACTGGCATAGAAAACAAAATACTTAGTGTCATACTAAATGTTGAGAAACTAGAAGCTTTCCCACTAAAATCAGGTACAAGCCAAGGGTGCCCCCTCTCACTACTCATTTTCAACATCATACCGGAAGAGCTTGTTAATGCAGTCAGGCAAGAAAAGGAAATAAAGGCATACAGATTGGAAAAGAAGACATAAAACTGTCTTTGCTCAGAGATAACATGATAATCTATGCAGAAAATCTGACATAATTAGCAAAAAAAAAAATACCCTCCTTTTTGGAATTTTTTTAACAACCCCTAATTGTTTATAGAAGCTTTCTTCATAACAGTAATTATTCATAATTCCCAAACTCGGAAGCAACTAAGATATCTTCAGTAGGTGAATGGATAGATGAACTGTATAACATCTAGATAGTGGAATATTATTCAGTGCTAAAAATAAATGAGCTAACAAGCCATGAAAAGACATGAAAGAAGCTTAAATGCATATTTCAAAGTGAAAGAAGCCAATCTGAGAAGCCTAAATGAGTCCAACTATATAGTATTACTCAAAACTATGGAGAACTTAAAAAGATCAATGGTTGCCTGAGAATATGAGGAGGGATGAACTTTTGGAACAGAGGATTTTTAGGACAATGAAAATCTCTATGGTACTATAATAATAGATATATATTGTACATTTGTCCAAATCTATACTATGTATGTAGAATGTAAAATACCAAGAGTGCATGCTAATGTAAAGTAAGGACTAGGGGATGATGATGTGTGGATGTAGGTTCATCAGTTGTCACAAGTGTCCCACTCTGCTGGGGGGGATGTTGAGAATAGGGGAGCCGGTGCATATGTGGATGTGGGAGTATCTGAGTAAGCTCTGTCTTCCCCTCAATTTGCTGTGAACCTAAAATTTGTATAAAAATTGTTTTGATTAAAACAAAACACTCTTTGTTAATATCTATTTCCTAATTTTATTCATCTTAGTTTTCCTGGATATACACAGTTCATAGGTAAATTTACAAATTATGCTCAATTTTCCTCCTTTTCTAACGAGGAAATAAATATAGAGAACGTGAGAAACTATTAAAGCACAAAAAACACTTGCCTCTGCCTGGATTGGTCTTGAGCAGAGTGTTTATAGTTGTGTGTGCTGCCTGCAATAAAGAAAACAGGAATAAAAAGAAGCTTTAAATTCTACTTGCCAAAGAAACAAGGACTTTTGAAGGGAAAGAAGTTTAGATTTCAAGTCTAAAGTCATTTCAAATGTTTTAAAGCTAGGATTTTTTTTTATTGTTCAATATTTCTCTTTGCTTGTAGCCCAAACCAAGTTGTATTATCATTTTGTGAATTATTGCTACCAAAAGGTATGTTTCTCTTGCACTTTCTATGCCCAGACTGAACACTTTAAAGCTGAGTTGCATTTCTCAGCCTCTGGCTGCAAGAGTAAAGTGACAGCATCATTCTGCCACCACTTGATCCAGGGATTCAGGGCTGTTTTCCAAATAAGCCAAAGAGGAGCTTCAACAACAGGAGTAGCAACAGCTGTCAAAGTTCAGAGGAAGATGTAGACTAGCCTAAGATGGAGCAAAGAATACTTCATTCCCAGGAACAAAAAAAAGGCGTGTCCTGTCAACTTATTTCCCCTCAGCATGTCCATATACTAGGGAGAGTCCTTTCTACTTTCCCTTAAAAAAAATAATTCCAATGTATTTAATGTGCAGTGTTATATTAGTTTTGGATTTACAATATGGTGATTCAACATTTCTGTACATTACCCAGTGGTCATTCGGAGAAGGGTCCTCTTCACCCCCTTCACCTATTTCACCCATCCCCCACCTACTTTCCCTTTGGTGACCATCAGTGTGTTCTCCACCATCAAGAGCTTCTTAGTCTATTTTTTTATTTGTTCCTTTATTTCATTTCTTAAATTCCACATAAGAGCGAAATCATATAGTCTTTTGTCTTTCTCTGACTGACTTCTTTCATTTAACATTATTACACTGTCTAGTTCCATCCATCCTGTTGCAAATGGGAAGGTTTCATTCTTTTTATGACTAATATTCATTTATATATATACGTACCACATATATACCTAAATATACACATATACATATGTATATACCATATCTTTTTTATCCATTCATCTAATGATGGACATGTGGGCTGCTTCCATGACTTGGCTACTAGAAATAATGCTGCAATAAACATAGGGGTGCATATATTTTTTGAATTCGTTTGTATTATATTGGTTTTGTATTCTTTGGGTAAACACTCCGAGGTGGAATTACTGGATCTAATGGTGATTATATTTTTATTTTTATTTTTTTTTATTATTTTTTTTATTTTTTTAATTTTCTGAGGAATTTCCATATTGTTTTCTACAGTGGCTGCACTAGTTGGTCTTCCCACTAACAGTGCATGAGGATTCCTTTTTCTCCAAATCCTCACCAACACTTGTTGATTCTTGTGTTGTTGATTTTAGTCATCAACAGGCATGAGGTGATAATAGGTCATTGTAGTTTTGATTTGTGTTTCCCTGATGGTAAATGATGATGAATATCCTTTCATGTATCTGTTGGCCATCTACATGTCTTCTTTGGAGAAATGTCTATTTATGTCTTTTCCTCATTTTAAAATTGGACTATTGGTTTTTTTTTTTTTTTTGGTGTTTAGTTGTATAAGTTATTTATGTATTTTAGATACTAACCCTTTATAGGATATGTCATTTGCAAATGTCTTCTTCTCCCATTCAGTAGGTTGTCTTTTGGTTTTGTTGATTGTTTCCTTTGCTGAATAGAGGCTTTTTATTTTGATGTAGTCCCAATAGTTTATTTTTGTTTTTATTTCCTTTGCCGTCGGAAACTTATCTAGAAAAAATGTTGCTACAAGCTGGTTTCAGAGAAATTACTGCCTGTGCTCTCTCCTAGGATTTTTATGATTTTAAGTCTCACTTAGATTTTTATTCCATTTTGAGTTTATTTTTGTGTATGGTATAAGAAAGTGGTCCAGTTTCATTCTTTCACATGTAGCCATCCAATTTTTCCAACACCATTTGTTGAAGAAACTGTCTTTTTCCCATTGTGTATTTTTGCCTCCTTTGTCGAAAAATAATTAACCATACAACCGTGGGTTTATTTCTGGGCTTTCTATTCTGTTCTATTGATTTCTGTGCCAGTACCGTATTTTTTTTATTACCACAGCTTTGTAGTATATCTTGATATCTGGGTTTGTTCTTTTTTTAGGATTGCTTTGGCTATTCCAGTCTTTTGTGGTTCCATATACATTTTAAGATGATTCTAGTTCTGTGAAAATGCTTTTGGTATTTTGATAGGACTGTATTAAATCTGTGGATTGCTTTGGGTAGTATGGACATTGTAGCAGTATTAGTTCTTCTAATTCATAGACATGGAATATCTTTCCATTTGTGTCATCTTCAATTTGTTTCATCTGCGTTTAATAGATTTCACAGTAAGAGTCTTTCCCATCTTTGGTTAAGCTTATTCCCAGATATTTTATTAACTATGGTATAATTGTAAATGGAATTGTTTTCTTAATTTCTGTTTCTGTTACCTCATTTTTTAGTGTATAGAAATGCAATGGACTTGTGTTTATTGATTTTGTATCCTATCACCTTGCTAAATTCAATTATCAGCACTAGTAGTATTTTGGTGGAGTCTTTAGGGTTTTCTGTATATCATGTCATCAAAGTATCATGCCATCTGCAAATAGTGTGAAAGTTTTACTTCTTCCTTACCAACTTTGATGCCTTTTATTTCTTTTTCTTGTCTGATTGTTGTGGCTAGGACTTCCAATACTACCTTGAACAAAAGTGGTAAGAATGGACATCCTTGTCTTGTTCCTGACCTTAGGAGAAAAGCTCTCAGCTTTTCACCATTAGTATGATGTTAGCTGCAGGTTATTCATATATGGCCTTTATTACATTTAGATATGTTCCCTCTACACCTACTTTATTAAGGTTTATTTTTTTTATCATGAATGGATGTCACACTTTATCAAATGCTTTGTTCTGCATCTGTTGAAATGATCATATGGTTTTTGTTCTTTCTCTTGTTGATGTGATGTATCATGTTGATTGATATGTAAATATTGAACCACCCTTGCAACCCAGGAATAAAACCTACTTGATCATGGTGAATGATTTTTTTAGTGTATTGTTGGGTTTGATTTGCTAATATTTTATTGAGGATTCTTGCATCTGTATTCATTAGAGATATTGGCCTGTGGTTTCTTTTTTGTGGTGTCTTTATCTGGCTTTGTTTTGTTTTGTTTTATAATAAATTTATTTTTTATTGGTGTTCAATTAACCAACATACAGAATAACACCCAGTGCTCATCCCGTCAACTGCCCCCCTCAGTGCCTATCACCCATTCACCCCCACCCCCTGCCCTCCTCCCCTTCCACCACCCCTATCTTTATCTGGTTTTGATATCAGGGTCACACTGGCCTCACAGAATGAATTTGGAAGCTTCATTCTATGAGAATAGGTATTAATTTTTAATTTAAATGTTTGGTTGAATTGACCTGTGAAGTGTCTGGTTCTAGAGTTGTGTTTGTTGTGAGATTTTTTATTACTGATTCATTATCAGCTTCATTGGTCTGTTCAAGTTTTCTATTTTATTTTTATTTGGTTTGGGGAGATTATATGTCTCTAAGAACATACTCATTTCTTCTAGGTTTGTTGTCCAGTTGGTTGTTATATAATTTTTTTATAATACTCTCTTATCCTTATCCTTTGTATTTCTGTGGTGTTGGCTGTTATTTCTAATCTTCCATTTTTGACTCTGTGTATTTGCGTCTTCTCTTTCTCTCTCTCTCCCTCTCTCTCTCTCTCTCTCAAGTGAATGTGGCTAAAGATTTATCAATTTAGTTGATTTTTTTAAAGAATCAGCTCCTGGTCTCATTGACCTGCTGTATCGTTTTACAGTTTCTATTTTGCTTATTTATACTCTAATCTTTATTATTTCCTTCCTTCTATGGGATTTGAGTTTTTGTTGTTGTTGTTGTTGTTGTTGTTGTTGTTGTTGTTGTTCTTTTTTCTGTAGCTCCTTTAGGTATAAAGTTAGGTTTTGCTTTGTTTTGTTTGACATTTGTCTTGCTTCTTGAGGTAGACCTATATTGCTATAAAACCTCCCTTTTAGAAAAGCTTTAGCTATATCCCAAAGGCTTTGGACTGTTGTGTTTTCATTTTCATTTGTCTCCATGTGTTTTTTTCTTCTTTGGTTTCTTGGTTGAGCCATTCATTACTTAGTAGCATGTTACTTAACCTCCATATATTTGTATTTTTTCCAGATTTTTTTTCCTGTAGTTGATTTCTAGTTTCACAGCACTGTGGTTAGAAAAAAACTGCATGGATGACTTCAACGTTTTTGAATTTGTTGAGATTAGTTTATTGACTAGCATGTAATCTGTTCTGGAGAATATTTCATATATACTTGAATGTATGTTGCACTGTTTTAGGGTAGAATATTCTGAATATATCTGTTAGATCCATCTGGTCAAGTCTGTCATTCAAAATCACTGTTTCTTTGCTGATATTCTGCTTGGATGATCTATCCATTAATACAAGTGGAGTGCTAAAGTCTTCCTACTATTTTTTTCTCCTACTATTATTGTATTAATATTGATTACTTCTTTTATGTTTGTTATTAGCTGCTTTAAGTATTTGGGTTCTCCCATGTTGGGTAGATAAATACTTAGGATTGTTATTTCTTCTTGTCAGAGTTTTTCCTTTATGATTACATAATGTCCTTCTTTATCTCTTATTACAGACTTTTCTTTAAAGTCTCTTTTGTTCCACACAAGTATTACTATGCTGGCTTTCTTTTTATTTCCATTTCTAGGATACATGCTTTCCCATCCTTTTGCTTTCAATCTGCAGTTGTCTTTAGGTCTAAAATGAGTGTCTTGTAAAAAAATAAAATATAAATAAAAATGAGTCTCTTGTAGGCAAGCATATTTATGGATCTTGCTTTTTTATTCATTCCGTCACCTTACCTCTCTTGATTAGAGTGTTTAGTCCTTTTACATTCAAAGTAATTATTAATAGGAGGGCACCTGGGTGGCTCAGTCAGTTAAGCATCTGACTTTGGCTCAGCTCAGGATCTTGGGATCCTAAGATCAAGCCCTGTGTTGGGCTCTGTACTCAGAGGGGAGTCTGCTTCTCTCTCTCCTTCTCCCTCTGTGCCTCCCCTTGCTCGTACTCTCTCTCTCTCTCTCTCTAATAAATAAATAACATCTTTTAAAGAAGTAATTATTGATAGGTATGTATATATTGTCATTTTGTTACTTATGTTATGGTTGTTTTTGTGCTTCTCTGTTCATTTCTTTTCTTGCTCTCTTTTCTCAGGGTTTGCTGGCTTTCTTGGGTAATATATCTGGTTTCCTCTCTCTTTATTTTTTGCATATCCATTACTAGTTTTTGATTTGTGGTTACCATTAGGTTTATATATAACATCCTATGCAAATAACAGTCTATATTAAGTTCAGGGTCATTTAAGTTTGAACCCATTCTTTGCTCACCCACTCACCACATTTTATATACATAGTGCCATACTTTACATCCTTTCATTTTGTGAGTCCCTTGACTGATTTTTATAGATATATTTAATTTTAGTGCTTTTATGATTCCTACTTTTCTTACTTATAGTTTTTCTTTTCTACTCAAAGAATCCCCTATAACATTTCTCATCCGGTTGATGAATTTCTTGACCTTCGTTTGTCCGGGAAACTCTTTATCTCCCCTAGTATTCTGAATGATAGCCTTGCTGGATAGAATATTCACTGTTTCTTTTTTTTTTCAGCATTTTGAATATATCTTCCCTCTACCCTCTGGTATACAATGTTTCTGATGAAAGATCAGCTGATAGCTTTATGGGGTTTCCCTTATGTAACTCTTTTCTCTACCCTTGATGCTTTTAAAATTCTCTTTCATCAGTACTTTTTGCCATTTTAATTACCATCTGTTTTCATGTGGATCTCCTTGTGTTGATTTTGTTAGGAGTTCTCTGTGCCTCCTGGATCTGGATTTCCATTTTCTTCTCCAGACTCAGGAAGTTTTCAACTATTATTTCTTCAAATAAATTTTCTACTCTGCCTTCCTCTCTTCTCCTTTTGGGATCCCTCTAATGCTAATGTTATCTTACTTGCTGGTGTTGTTGAGCTTCCGTAATTCATTTTCATTTATTATTTTTTCTCTCTTTTGTTCAGCTTGATTACTTCCTGTTTTTCTATCCTCCAGGTCACTGATATGTTCCTCTGCTTCCTCTAGTCTACTATTGATTCCATCTAGCTTATAATAAAGTCCAGTTATTGAGTTCTTCATCTCTGAATCGTTCTTTTGTATGTTTTGTATCTCTTTGTTGAAAGCCTCATTGAGGTCCTCCACTGTTTTCTCAATTCCAGTGACCATTACTTTAAATTATTTATCAGGCATATTACTTATCTCCATTTTGTTTAAGCTCTCTTGTGGTTTTGTTCTGTTCTTTCATTTGGGACTTCCTCTGTCACTTCATTTTGTCTAATTTTCTGGGTTTGTTTCTATGTTAGGAAAGTTAACTACATTTCTTGCTCTTGAAAGTAGTGGTCTTATGAAAAACAGGTCCTATAGTGCCCTGCAGTGTAATATCCCCTGCTTACCAGGACCTGGCACCTCAAGGGTGTCTCCTATGCATGTTGTGTGTGTCCTACTTTTATGGCTGAGCCATGTTTTCCTTCAATCCAGCTGTCTGCAATGGCTCTGCTTGCCTGTTGTGGGAAAGGTTTAGTCCCTGTGTTGTTAGTTGGCCAATCTGGGGCCAATTTGAGCTTGAGTTGGGTCAGACCAGGCATTTGCCAGAGATGCAGTAGCACCAACTACAGAGTACTCTCCTTGTGTTGTCTCCTGAGAAATTTCCATTGGTGAGAAGGGCCTATAGTCAGAGCCAATGTCTGCTGTCAGCCCACTGCTGGGGACACAGTGGGATTATTATTATTTTTTAATTTTTTTTTTTTATTTATTTATGACAGTCACAGAGAGAGAGAGAGAGGCAGAGACACAGGCAGAGGGAGAAGCAGGCTCCATGCACCGGGAGCCTGACGTGGGATTCGATCCCGGGTCTCCAGGATCGCGCCCTGGGCCAAAGGCAGGCGCCAAACCGCTGCGCCACCCAGGGATCCCCTTTTAATTTTTTTTTTTATTTATTTATGGGATTATTATTATTATGATTATTTTCTTTCCTTGAGGGCAGAAGGTACTTTGGAGTAGTGCTGGGCTCTGTTGGGTCTGCTTGTACACTGCCACGCTTGCAACTCTGCTTTGGATGGGCTCTCACAAAGAGCAATGGTGAAGGACATGGATCCACAGAAGAACATGGGCCAGGGCATGTGGTTCCAGCAGGGTCCGTGTGGTCAGCTGCAGGAAGGGACCTGAAAAAAACTCCTGCCAAGGCAGGCTGAGTTGAAGGGGGAGGATTCACAGATGCCCATTGGGATGGGGAATACTGTTAACAAGCTAGGTGGAGAGTATTAACACTGTGCTCATTCCCACAGGTCTTCATATATCCAGGCTGGTCAGCAGGGGAGGGAAATGGTGCTCCTTTGCTCTTGGAGAACTCTCCTGAAGATCCCTGTACCTTCAGTACATGCTCTGAGATCAATAAATAAGTTCCCTTCCCATATATTCCAGGTGTTTTTCAAACTGCCGCTTCTATGCTATACCTCAGCAGGGCTGTTTTTTGGTGCTCTGCCTTCCTAGCTCTCCCAGAGCCAAGCTCACTGGTTTTTAAAGTTCTGGGGGTTATGTTCCACTGATTGTCATGCACCTCTGGTTTTCAAAGCCAACTGTAATGGGGTTTTGTCTGCCCCAAGCAGGTCATCTGTGCCTGGGGTGCCTGGAGTGGGGGTCTTCTCCTCTCCCCTGTCCATGCTTGCTTGTCCTTCTGTTCCGCAGACAGTCCCTAAAGTCCATTTGGCTCCTGACTGCAACTTCACCCTTCTTACCTTTTTCAGTGTGGCCTCTTTTCTACAGTTATCTGTAGGGAGTCTTCTTGCCAGTCTTCAGGTTCTTTTTGTTTTGTTTGTTTGTTTGTTTACATTAATTGTTGTGGGTGTTATTTAGTTGCATCTGTGGGACAAGTTGAGTTTAGGATTTTCCTACTCTGCCACCTTCCCAGAAGTACCCCCACTTTCCTTTCTTACTCTTCGAGTCCTTGGACTGCTCTGACACCTGCTGGGTACTCAGCCTGGGCCAGGTATGGGATGAAATGCCTTCAGGTCGTTTGCCTTCTGAAGAGTCAGTTAGAAAAGTGGGTGATGTCAGTACCATAGAGCAAGGGCTTCATAGGCAGGAAGCACAGAGCAGGATAGGAGCAAGAGGGTGACAGGGAAATACCTCTCACCCAGTCCTAGGGAATCAGGAAGGCTCTAAAGGCTGATGACATGTAAGCTGAGGCATGAAGGACACCTGGGGGTGTCAAGGGCAAAGTGAGTGGCAAAGTTAGGAAGAAATTCTGTGTAAGGACTCAAAGGTCCTGCTTCCTTCAGGGCAGAAAAAGGATCTTTGTGGCAGGACTGGGAGGGGCAAAGAGAGGGAATGATGGTGAGGTGGCTGACAGTGCGATGGCTCTCAAGGCCTTGCTCAGGACAGTGTGCTCAAGCTGGAGGATTTGTAACCAGGGAAATGACAGGATTGAACAATTCCTTCACATTATTTTCCAATGTGGATTAGAATAAGGTTGTTGTTTTTTCCGCACACTTAGAAATAAATGTAAAATAACTGCTAATTTCTAGAGACTGCCTAGAAAATAGTGGGAACACAGCTCATCCAGGAATGGTGAGTCACTGTAAGTTTTCAAAATTGTGACCTGTCCCCTCAGTTTCTTGCAAAGTATTTCCAGCTAACAGATATTTGTTTATATGCCCTCTCCTGGAAGTGAGCTTATAATCATTGGTGGGGGATTACAAAAGGAAATGCTCTGTTAATGACAAAATATTGTAACATCGTATTTTATTTATCTGAGAACAGAGCCTGGAGAGCTTTGCCTAAATAATAAAACTAGCAAATGCTGTGATGCCTTTATGTTCTTTCAAGCTGACACATTATGAGAGCTTGTGAAACTTTTAGCTTCTAAAGGAAATAAAGAACAGCTAGAAATAATGAATATTGTCTTTCATAGTCTGGCTGGGCTACAAAATTTAAGGAGAAGATATACTCAACTTGTATACTGAGCCGACAATATCACATAACTAACTACTGTTGTATTGTGGTTGGAGGGAAGTTACATTCCCAAACATTATTAGAATGGTGATGGAAATGCAAGGAGAGTGAGGACCATACACTTGACTAAGTGTACATTAGAGGTGGAGAAAGAATGACTGTAGTGTTGTGTAAAACATTAACCCAGTTCTCCCAAACCAGCCAGGAATTCCTGGGAATAAGTTAGATGTTATGAAAAGATGTGTTCTCTGGGCATAAGGGCCCTCTCAACTTGCATTCAGGGAGCCCATACCCTTAGAATAAACACAGCTTGCACAGCTGTCCCTACATTCCAGAAAGGTTGGAGTCAAGGACTTTTAATGGATGCTAAGAGCAAGATAATTTTGCACAAGCTGAGAGAAATATTAACAACCATAGTCAAAGTATTTACTGTCAAAATTCTCCAGTGATACTGTGTCTAGGACACAACCCTTAGAGTGAAAGCCTTACCAGCATAATAAAGGAAAAAGAAAATCCTATTGTCCAGTCTGAAAGATAATGTCGAAATTTGTCTTGGAAGTTGGTATGCACTCCTAAGGTAATCAAAAACCTGTTTTGAAAGGGTGATCTTTCAAAGTTGGTGACAAAGAACTAGTCCTCATGCCTATTCTTTGTGTCACAATGCAGTCCTTTTTGGTAGGGAGATTGATAGAGAAAAGTCACCCGATCAACACATTAGTGGGCTTCCAGAGCACCAGCATGAGAATGATGGGCTGGGATCAGTGTTCCTGTGCACAGAGAATCACAGGTGTCCTATGACTGCCCTAAGCTCCCAGCCCTTCAGTGAGTCTAAGCACTCAGCAGGAGTTGTTGCTCACCAGTAGTCCCTCTGCTCATTCCCTCACCTTCTTCATCCAGCAAACTCTCGCCTTCTAAAGTCCAGCTCACATACCTCTTCAAAAGCAAAACCTTCTCATTCTCCCAGAAGCTGGTCATCCTTCTCTTGTCCCCATGGCTCAGGCATGTGCAGGCATTTACCAGTTTTTTTGTTTATTTTATGCAAACATTTGTTAAAGTGTCTTTCTCCTCCAGACTTAGGTTTTTAAGAGATTTTGTTTACCTTTGGATCACTACACCCTGATCAGGGCTGGGCCAGGAGAAAATGTGGTGCTTTTCTTTCTTTTCTTTCTTTCTTTCTTTCTTTCTTTCTTTCTTTCTTTCTTTCTTTCTTTTCTTTCTTTCTTTCCTTTCTTTTTCTTTTTTTTTTCCTTTCTCTCTCTCTCTCTCTCTCTCTCTTTCTTTCTTCCTTTGTTTTATGAGTAAATATTGTGGAGGAAAAATCCCTGAAAGCACGGCTATTATTTATGGTAGATACAATAACTTCAGTAACCAGGATAACAGGCATAGCTGCATCCAGGGAGCAAATGCTATCTCTGGAACTCTGCCTTTCTGTCTCTTGTTTCTGTTTTCTTCTGAACACAGACTTGCTTCTTAGATAGGTTCTCTCTCTGTGATTGTGGTGGGGGAATGTTGTGTTCTGACTGAGTCTGCCATCTGTGCAGCCTAGATTAGGGAGAAGAAAGGGAGGTACAGTGATCTGAGCATATCTGAGCAATTACCTGGAGCTGGGAATGAGGATCATCTTCTGTTGCTTTGTTTATCTTATAGATGGAAGTTTTAATCATTTGACTGCCTTCACCCATTTCACCCCACCCCCACTCCATCACATCCCTCCCCCACCTCTGGTTACTGCCAATCTCTTCTCTGTATCTGTGAATTCTGTTATTTTTGTTGTCACTGTTCTTTTTCTTGTCTGAACAAAGCCATCTATAGAAACCCATGCATTTTATAAGCATCCGTAATGACTTCAGATCTTCTGGTTTACTCATCAGGAGTCATTTGAATTGCTTTGTTCAACAACCCCACCCCCCTTTTGCCCCTAAAATAGTAAATAGCACATGATGACCAAGCACATTACAATAGAATAAACATCTGGTCAGGCACCTGGAAGCTCTCCCATTCCAGGCCTGAAAGAGGAAGATTAGCATGGTTATATCTGCAGCTTTGATTGTGAAGTTAAATTTCTTGAAGGCATGGACAATTAAAATCTGTATAATTGAGGATGTCTGGGTGGCTCAATCTGTTAAGTGTCTGCCTTCCACTCAGGTCATGATTTCAGAGTCCCAAGATTCAGCCCCACATTGGGGTTCCTGCTCGGTGTGAAGTCTGCTTGCTTCTCCCTTTCCCTCTGCTCTTGCCCCCCACCCCCTAATAAATAAATAAATAAATAATAAAATATTTTTTAAAAAAGTAAAAAAAAAACTGTATAATTGTTTATATCTAGTAGCAAAGGGATATATAGGAAGTACACTTGGGTTTATTTATACACAAATCTGAGGTAGGCTTACACTGTACTAAATGTCATGCTTCACATAAAGGATAGCATCTAGTACCTGAAGGATTGCCCTGCAGGATCAGTAAAAATTTAAGACAATTTCAACTGTAGAATCAATCACTTATCTACCACTCTGGGGGTAAGAAGTGTTTTACATTCACAAACTTTCTGATTTTAGAAAGATTATACAATTCATACATTTTAACTCTGAAATACCTCCAGGGTCATTTAAAAAGAAAAACAATGATCTTTCTGTAAAAAGTATGAAGAGTCACACTAAGTAGGGCAAATGCAGACTAGAAATAATGTCATGACAGTTCATGTCAGGTTTTGTCTTAAATTAAGTTTAATGGCATATTTAGAGGAAAAATGAGAGCTTTGTGTTTTCAGAGCCTTTTGGATTTTAGAATTTAATTTTAATTGTTATTATTTTGTATACATTGGGCCAAGAAATGGACCCACTTTATACTTTAAACTTTGGTAATAATATAAAAATTCTAAGATACTTTTGAAACTTAACAATAGCTGTAGTGATAAGAAAGTCAAAATACTGTGTACCTGACCCATGGCGAAATTAGAGAGCCATGTGCTTGCTGGCTTAACATTGAAGACTTGGTGCTACTTAGCTTGGGTTTGGCATGTGCATGCACACCTGCGGTGTGTGAGTTTCTGTGCATATAAGGCATGCATGTATTGTTAACCTAGGCAGGGCCATGGAGGAGGCTTACAGCCTTCCTTGAGGCTCCGACAGTGGTCATGGTGTGGACCGGCCCCAACTGTCCTTCTCGGCAAAGATCTGACACAGTTTTCCTTTTTATGGGAGTATATTGATTTTCTTTCTCCTGGTAAACTTGGCACATTATCTAGAGGCTTTGTTAACACCTTACTAACAGAAAACAAGCTTGTTAGTGAATAGATAACAGACTCATTAGCTTTTGAGATTTTTTTTACTTGTTTAGGTGTAACCCAATGTTACCACTGACATTGTTAAATGAACAAAGTCTACAAGTCGTACATGATCTCAAGTAGTATATGATCTAACAAATTACATAGTTACTTTGTGTCCAAAATAAGGTAACTATATTCTGGATTTATATAACACAAAGTGAGTGTAACCCTTTAGCATGAAGGCTAAATGCTATGAAGTCACAGGTGAACAGGCTTTGCTCAGTTACAGACTTGCCTTAGATACCAAGTGGAGAGTGTGGTAATTATGCTCTGTCAGGTTTTAGCTTGGAGAAAATTAAAGCTATAATATTACCATGAATAATGAGGCTTCTAAATGGACAATAAGACTTAAAACTATCAGTTGTTTCTGACAAAAGAATCTGCATCTAAATGAAGAGCTATTAGAGCCCTCAGTGTGGATATCTGTTTGTTGCTGGCTATTGACAGAAGTTTTAGGGCTGTGAGACACATTTAGATTGATTCTAAGTGACAGGTTGTCTATCATAACTTGGTAAGTGTGAGGACCTCTTTGATAGAGATGTAACATGCTCATTACCAATTTTCTCATAAATAGTAGTAATGGTCTCTCTTATTTGAACATTTAATCTTTAACAGGTCTGAGTTTAAACTCAATATATAAATGTTATAAATAATTGTGTATATTTATGTAATACACTTTACAGAACCATATATGAATGTATCCGTATTTCTTTTATGGAGGCACATTAGAATGTGCCACCACTAACAAAGTGAAAATCTAAAAATTTGGACTTGACCAGTGGGCTCTGCCTCCTAAGGGTGCACTCGTCGCCTGCTGTTTGCTTCCAAACTTCCAGCTCTTCCCCTCTCTGTATGGTGTATTGGGCTGACCATGGCAAACACCAGCTCCCAGGCTCCTCTGTGCTTCAAGCTGGCTTTGTCCAGGGGAGGCCTGGTGGGAGCTGGGAGGACAGAGAGAAGGCCCAAACTAGGAGGTTTCTTGCTTTCTCTTCAAGAAGCATTTCTAGGGGCACATGGTCTGCCTTCATCTCAGGTCATGATCTCAGGGTCCAGGGATCAAGCCCACGTTGGGCTCCCTTCTGAGCCTGCTTCTCCCTCTCCCTATGCTGCTCCCCCTGCTTGTATCTCTTGCTCTGTCAAATAAAGAAATTAAATTAAATTTTAAAAAAAGAAGAAAGAAAGAAGAAAGAAAGAAAGAAAGAAAGAAAGAAAGAAAGAAAGAAAGAGAAAAAAAAGAAAAAAGAAAAGGAAAGGAAAGAAAAGAAAAGAGAAAAGAAAAGAAAAAAAAGAAAAGAAAAGGAAAGAAAAAGAAAAGAAAAGAAGAAAAGAAAAAGAAAAGAAAAAAGAAAAGAAAAAAGAAAAGAAGAAAAGAAAAGAAAAAAGAAAAGAAAAGAAAAGAAAAGAAAAGAAAAGAAAAGAAAAGAAAAGAAAAGAAAAGAAAAGAAAAGAAAAGCATTTCTGGCAGTCCTGCCTTTCATTAATCCTCTCCACTCCCAGCAGATAGCCACCTCTCTGACCATCCTTCCACCTGAGTAGCTGGAGCCCCAGTGCTGCTGACCTCAGGATGGCTTCCTGCCCTGGGGTGCTTCTACCACCTTTGTAACTAGATCCCAGTATTAAATTCTCTCAGCTGAACTACCTGGCATGGGCCCTGTTTCCCTAACTTGACTCTGACCTGTGCAGATGGCCACTTATTCAGTACAAACCACAGACTTATGGCAACCTTCTAGTGGAAATTTTGTGTTCCTTTATTTTAGCAAGAGAAAGATGTGCTTCCTTTGGAACAGATTAACAAAGAAAGATTTGGAGACTAAGATTCAACTTAACCCTTTGTAAAGACAGACAATATTTTATTTGGAAACATTATTAAGCAGTATCTATAAAATCATTGACTTTGGGAAGCTCAATGAAAGCTATTAGAAGGTTCATGAACAAAGAAGATGAGTCTCATTTTTTTTTCATGTTTGTGGAACTAGCTGTAGTTGGGACATGAAAGACTTCCCAGACAATAGGTGTCAGCTCTTTCTATAGAAATTTGGAATGCATTAATTTGTGTTTTGAGTTGACTAATTAGCTTCTGATCCTATACATTCTTATATAACTAACGTTCTTGGTATGAATCTATTTTCTGATTTTGCCGCCTTATTTATTCATTTCTATACTTATTGTTATTTCCTTCTTTGTAAGAGACACTGGTAATGAGTCAGGTGGCAGAGTGGAAGGATGAGAAGAATGGATCCTGGGAATGCCACCAACAGCTGAACTGAACTATTCATGGCTCTTCCCTTGGTGTAGACTTAGGTTTTTATGGGTCTGATTTGGTTAGAAGGTCAGGCCTTTATGGCCTGAATGAAAGACAGATGAGTTATGATAAAGTATAACTCAGTGAGAGCAGAAGAAAAGAATCATAGCTTCATCCACAGAAATGGTAAAAAAAAATATGAGTACATTTCTATGAACTTAAAGAATCTAATTGCTGGATTGTGGAAAACACTTAATATGGCATTTATCATGGTTACAGTATAAAGCCAAGTTAATTTTCAAGGTCTCATTCTGGTTTCATTTTTTAAAATTGTTTGTACTATCATTGGAAAAAAAATTTTTAAAAAAACTGACCAATTACTGTCATACCTTTATAGCTAGTTAATTATGGCTTCTCTGAATGGAGCCAAATAAAATGAGCCATCCCATGGGAACTATAGTTCCTGGTTAGGTTAGAAGAATTCATCTAATTTAACCGGACTTGTTTTTGTTTTGGTTTGGTTTTTCTATTTATTTTTGTAGCTGATTTATCTTGAGCTGGCATTTGTAAAAGATGGGGTGGGTCCCTTAGAGAATCTTTCTTTACCCATATTTAAGGGGAAGCTAGGATTCCCTTCACTAGGGTTGACAGATGTTCTACCCAAGGTAGAATTTTTTTAAAGCTTCTTCTGGTTTGCTTTGCTTTATCATTTGTGTATTTTGCATGCAGACTGGAAATATCAAAAGACTACCAACATCCTAGCCCACTGTTTGCACAGGACAGGAAATGACCGGATCATGCTAGTGATTAGTTAGAAAAGATGTCACTGCTATAGGGAGAGAGTTCTCCAGGGTTCTTTCATGTTTCTGCTTGTTGTGAGAGAGGTACCTACTACCTTTTTGTTCAGGATATCTCTTTTCAAGGAAGTTCTAAAGCAGATCTGTTTATTATCCAGTATGATAAAGACAATATCCCCCTTCAGGACAATATGAAGGATTGCTTACAGCTCCTTATTAAAGATCTGGGATCCCTAAGCTCACAGTCCTCAGCTGTAGTTCAGACCCACTGCACTTGTAGCATCTAGCTTAGTTCCTATACTTCATCCTATAGATTTTGGGGAGCAGGGGAACTGACATCATCATCATGTCCATACTTTTTTCTGCCTGGGCTCCATGTCACACAACACTTTATCTCTGATCCAGGAGTCTTGTGTCTTCTGCAGCATCCACAAGACTGTGGCATACTAACTCATGTGTGAGCTCACAAGCAGGGTGAAGTCTCAGACCCCCTCCATTCTTGCCAGTTACTCTAGTGCTACAGAAGAACCTCCTTTCATAAAAATTGGCAGAGAAAGTGCTGAAAGCCACTGATGTGACATATATATTTAATATACAGAGTTGATCATTTGTATTTTAGTTTTATCAGCCCATGTGAAATACTGGAATTTTCCAAATATCTATAACTTTTTATACTATTATATATAAACATCCGTTCCCCTCAATAAAATGGATTTTGGCTTTTATCTGGCTGGATTTTATCTGCTATTAAAACAGTCTGTGATTTGTTAGCTGAACATCCACCAGTAGTTTTTTGCAAGCTAAGAAAAAATATAAATACTGTCTATTTATCTGTATATGAAATACCTTCTCAATAGTCCAGCCAACTCAGCTCTTTGGGAGGACTTACTTTGTGTTTACAAGTGGAATTTTTTTCATGTCTGCAGAAAGCAGTTGCAGCTAGCTCAATGTATTTCATAAGGGTCAGTCATGTCCTCCCTACTTTTTGTTTTGGCAGTCAGGAATTGCTTTTAATATTTTTCTTAACATCCTTGAACTAGCCTTTGAAGGATTTGTAAAATTTCAAAAGGTTGTGTGAAGACGGTAGCATTCCCTATTAAAAAAAAGAAATGGAACCAATCAGTACAAGTTCCATGCTGCTCCTGGGAAAGATCAGGGCTCATAGGCATGACTCCATGGACACACCTAGACAGGCATTCATCAGAAGCACTGACCACCCTATCTATTACAGCGAGTCTGTTGTCACACCCTCATCTGTGAGCCTGAGGACTGCAGGCAGGATGACTTGTCTGCCACTTGCTCCAGGTAGGATAGGCTCTGGCTAACTGACAGGTATACCATCTGGGGTCAGTAAGACACTTGCAAATAAGAACAGCCTGGGCTCCAAACAGCCGGCTTTGGGACACTTCCCTGGACAGTGGCACACTTCAGATATTTGAAGAGTAACACCTGTTACCTGAGACATGGTATCTTTTTCAGGTGCGGTAAGTGAGGCATGTTACAGCTGTTGTCTTCTGAGAGAATAAACAGTTTACTCCCTTTACCACTAACGTCAGTATAATTTGATGGTCCTCAAATGTGTGGTTCCCAGAGCAGTAGTAAAAGCATCACCTGCCAACATGATAGAAATGCAAATCATGGGCAGTACTTCAGAACTCCTGAATTAGGAAACCATGGTGTGGGGTCCAGCAACATCTAACTTAATACCACCTCCCAACCACCAGGAGATTCTGGTGCACACTGCTGTTGAGAGCCACAGATGTTACTCACTGTATCTCAGGTCAGAGAACCAGCTTAGTCTCCTTACAAGCAGGGGAAGAACAAAATGAAGGGTTGTGCTGTCAGGTGTATAAAGGGATGATGGTAGAATTTGTTGAAAAACCTACCGATTTTTCATGTAAGAAAAAACTAATGCCTATCCTCTATGGGGCACTATAAAGACACAAATATGAATAACGTATTCTACACAGTACCTCAGAGCCTCTATCAGAGGTGGACCTCAGGGGTGGACCATTAATGATGGCCCAGAGACAAAACCGACTTTCCTAATGTTTTTATAAATAAAGTTGCATTAGGACACAGTCATATGTATTCATCTACCTATTGTTTGTGGCTACTCTTAGGCTACGATGCAGATTGAGAAGCACAACAAGGACCCCTTCCCCCCAAAGTCCCACAAAGCCAAAAACATTTAATTTATGGAGCTGTAATGAAAGGCCGAGTTCAGTGTTTAAAGGGAAAGTACTGGGAACACCTGGGTGACTCAGCAGTTAAGCGTCTGCCTTTGGCCCAGGGTGTGATCCCGGGGTCCTAGGATCGAGTCCCACATCCGGCTCCCTGCATGGAGCCTGCTTCTCCCTCTGCCTGTGTCTCTGCCTGTCTCCCTGTGTGTGCCTGTCTCCCTGTGTGTGTGTGTGTGTGTGTGTGTGCGTGTGTGTGTGCATGTGTGTTTCTCATGAATAAATAAATAAATAAAATATTAAAAAATAATAAAGGGGAAGTACCTTCCACATTCCAAGTCCTTAAACTGGAACAGAGTTGAGGAGGAAGTGTGGTGTGCAGGCCTTCTTCTGCTGTCCAGTGATACAGTTGTACTGAATTTTTGCCATGGCTGAGAACTTCACTTCAAGGATGTGGTTATCGTGGAAGGTGTAAAGACTGTCAGGCAAGAGGCAGAGCGATTACTGTGCCAAACACCCTGGTGTCTGAAGGGTAAAGGGGTGTGGGAACAAATAGAGAAATGACAAAAGGAAGACATGAGGAAAAATAAAAAGAGGATTTGGATCGAGAAGGGAGAATGTAAGCCATCAAAAGAGTGTGACCCTGTGAAAAGCAAACATAAAGGCGTGTGGGCCCAGGACAAGGCTGGTGAAGCCAATTAAGGAGAGAAGCACAGGTTTAGAACATTCCCAGATGCTTAGCATGGGGGATGGGGCCCAGGTCTCCCAGGGAATTCTGGGACGTTGCACAGAGGCAGAGAAAGGTGCAGGAAGCGTCGGGGCTTGCACTCTGCTACTCTGTCAGTCTGCGGGCTTGCGTGTGCTTGTTCATAGGTGTGCCCCCGCGATTCCTCACTCTGCGTCACCTCCTCGCCGCCGACTGGCCAACCATGTAGCCACGCTGTAGCCGAAGCACTGGGCTTCCCCCTTCGAAAGTCTGGTTACTTCCTGCCTTCGCCTCTGATTGTGTGACTTTGGGCAAATCATTCCATGGCTCAGTGTCTCCCTTTCCTCATTTGTGAGATCCTGTTTCAGGCCTCCTCCTGCATCCGCATTGTGTTCTCCTCCCGGACCCCCTGATCGTGGAAGGGCATTGCTAACCCAGGTCACAGAGTGTGTCCCCAGCTCCAGGGCCGAGAGGGCAAAAGAAGATGAGCAGAGACACTCAGGCCCTCCTGAAAAGGGGATTGCTCATTAGTTTGGCACAAGGGCATTAGTCACCCTCCAGGGGTTTGATTTGGATTTTCTTCTAACACAGACTTAATAATAGATTTTGTCTCTTGCCCGTAAGATTGTTCACCGTGACAATACTTAGGGGGACATGGCCAGCTGAGTTCCATGCCTGGCATTTCTCACATATTTCTCATTCTTTCAGGAGTTTTTCTTCAAATGTGGAGCACACCCAACCTCTGACAAGGAAACGTCTGTAGCTTTGAACCTGATCACAACGAACAGTCGAGATATCACCTGCATAACGTGCACCGACATCAGGTAAGGATCTGAAGGACCCTCCACGTGTTGCTCTCCCAGTGGTAGACTCTCCCATGAGTGGGTGCTCTTTCTGGAGGAGCGTCTGCTTTGCTTCGACTCCGTTTGCACAATATGGGTGTATGTCAGTATGATCAAACTCTAAAGTGTCAAATCCTTAGTGTGGTACTGGTCAAAGCTTCAATGATGTTTGCCCAATGTAGGTATATTTCAAAATAATCAAACTTTTTATTATTTTTTTAGAATTTTTATTTATTTATCTATGAGAGACAGAGAGAGGCAGAGACACGGACAGAGGGAGAAGCAGGCTCCCTGTGGGGAGCCCGATGCAGGACTCAATCCCAGGACCCCGGGATCATGCCCTGAGCCAAAGGCAGACACTCAACTAGTGAGCCACCCAGATGTCCCTATTATCAAACCTTTTAAAGTGCCAAATTCTTCATGTGGTCAGTGGTCAAATAGTATGCTAAGGGGATCCCTGAGTGGCTCAGCGGTTTGGCGCCTGCCTTTGGCCCAGGGCATGATCCTGGAGTCCCCGGATCGAGTCCCGGATCGGGCTCCCTGTGTGGACCTGCTTCTCCCTCTGCCTGTGTCTCTGCCTCCCGCTTTCTCTCTCTCTCTCTCTCTCTTTTTCTCTCTCTGTGTGTGTGTCTTTCATGAATAAATAAATAAAAATCTTTTAAAAAAATAGTATGCTAAGATATAAGTGGCATGACTTATGTCTAAAAGTGTAATCTAAAAAAATACAAACACATGTACTGACATTGGTGAGTTCTAAAGTAAATTAAAACATGCTGCTAACAGGCAGCCCGGGTGGCTCAGCGGTTTGGCTCCTGCCTTCAGCCCAGGGCGTGATCCTGGAGTCCAGGGATCGAGTCCCATGTTGGGCTCCCTGCATGGAGCCTGCTTCTCCTTTTGCCTGTGTCTCTGCCTCTCTCTCTGTGTGTCTCTCATGAGTAAATAAATTAAATCTTAAAAAAAAAAAAAAAAAAACACTGCTACTGTTAGGAATGCCATAACAGTTTACAAGTACCATTTATTCTTAGAATATATGATCCATAACATTTTATTTTAAGCAACCTCTCCACCCAGGTGGGGCTCAAGCTCACAACCCCAAGATCAAGGGTCATATGCTCTACTGACAGAGCCAGCCAGCTGCCCCAACATTTTACCTTTAAAATATCGTTTCCATACACTTCAGTTCTTTTATTTATTTTTTTAATTTTTTTTTTTTTTAATGATAGTCACAGAGAGAGAGAGAGAGAGAGAGGCAGAGACACAGGCAGAGGGAGAAGCAGGCTCCATGCATCGGGAGCTCAATGTGGGTTTCGATCCTGGGTCTCCAGGATCGCGCCCTGGGCCAAAGGCAGGTGCCAAACCTCTGCGCCACCCAGGGATCCCCTCCCTATACACTTCAGTTCTTCCATGTAACTTGCCTGTGTTTATGTTAGGGCTTCACACATCTTCATACATCCAAAAGAAAATCATGTAGCTAGTTTGGGACCTGGTTATTTCTAATCTCGGTAAATACAGTGGAAGAAAGAAAATGTGGAGATGCTCTGTTAGGAAAACAGGGATAAGGACTAGATTTGAATTACAGTTTGGGAGGCAAGGACCAAGTAGAGAAATCTGAGCCTTTGGAGTCGATGGGTGTAGAACTCCTTACTTTGCACTATTCAGATGAAGATAATAAAGGAAAATCGCTTTATTTTCTATTCTCTGAGGTTGGCTTGAAGCTCAGATTGCAATAGAGGGATCCTGGCCCTGATACCATGAAGAATTTTTTTAAGACTTTATTAATTTATTCATGAGAGACACAGAGAGACAGAGGCAGAGACACAGGCAGAGGGAGAAGCAGGCTCCACACAGGGAGCCCAACATGGGACTCGATCCCGGGACTCCAGGTTCAGGCCCCGAGCTGAAGGCGGCACTAAACCACTGAGCCACCTGGGCTGCCCTCAAGAAGAATTTTTAGTGAAATGCCAAAATGAATTGATGAATAAAGTAAAAAAATCCTGCTTGTTCCAGACTTTAAAGCAAAGACAGATAAATACCCTTAGCATTTCAGTGTTGTCTCTCTTTGGTCTTGGGACCAACTGGGTTAGGTGGCCTTTTAAAGTTCCCTTAAGCTCTGTGATGTTGTGGCTGGTGGGTATTAATCCTCCTAACCTAATATTTCCATCCTTTAATACATTTAAATAAAAGTGTTGACTAATAGAAGCCTAAAATCCTTAATAGCATCTGCTAGACAAACTTGTTTCCAAGAAGGGGTCAAAATGAGACTTTTATTTTCCTGCTGCATCTTTAGTTCTAGCTGTGATAGAGAACACCACAATATTGCCTAAAACAAACTACCAGCATCCTTCAGTAAGATGAATGATTGCAAAGGGCTAATGTTTTCAACATGCAACAAGAGCTGATTCTTCTGGTATTTCAGGAAAGGAGCAAGGGGAGTCCTAAACACGAGAGCTCAACTGCTCTCTGCAAGCCCTGAGAAATTAAACTCACGTCTCAGTGTTACATAGGAGAAATGAGTTTTTCTCTACATCAGAATGCAGCCCGCCAGCCAACAGTGAAAAGCCTTCCATTAGAGTTGGTAAAGATGGCATTAAGATATGTAGTATTGATCATACTATCTTACTAAGAGCACTGCTCTCCCTGCTTCCCACTGCTAAGCTGTCGCCTTCATATTAGCAACTCACAACATCCATCCAGGGAAACAAGCCACTTCCCAGATGCACAGGGAGATAATTGCTGGAAAAATAATATTGTCGGTTGCAATAAAAAATTTTTCCTATTATTATTTTAAGGGGATTTTATAAATAGAAGCTACTATATTCAGTTAGATTTAAGTGTGTGTATCACCAGCCACTTGACTGAATGAGGTCCTTTCTTATGTAAAGCACCAGAGGGATGCCCTGTCCTAGAATAGAGGAAGGGGCCCTCTCTTCTTATACTGAAGGATTCGGGCATAGAGATGTCATAAAAGCCTGCATGCACGTGGAAACACCAATACTTTATGTTGTACTTTGCTGATTGTCATGGTTCCTTTTCTTTTTTCCACTCCTGCTAATGCTTTCTTTTCAAATTTAGAAGTGATTCACTCACAGAAATCTAAACAATGTCAGAATTTTTTTTTTTTACCCTCATGGTTAGTAAGATTTTGGGTTAATTCTTTCCAGCATCTTGAGTATGCCTAAATATTTGCATGGATGTGTGAGGGGTGTGTGTGCAAAATATAATTATGCTGTATACATTGTTTTGTATCTGGCCTTTTCCACTGAGCATCGCATCATGATAAATTTCCCCTGCTCTGAAATATGCTATGGAAACAAGTTTTGTTTTGTTTTTAAATAGGTACCGAAGATTTCATCATTTGGGAATACTCTAATCATTTCCCTATTTCTAGTGATTTGAATTACTTC
This sequence comes from Vulpes lagopus, assembly GCF_018345385.1. Lineage (NCBI taxonomy): Eukaryota > Metazoa > Chordata > Mammalia > Carnivora > Canidae > Vulpes > Vulpes lagopus. The sequence goes on along the minus strand of NC_054825.1, from coordinate 107,631,606 downwards.
TAATTGAAAATAATAAATTAAGTAACACTCCAATCTAGATCCCTTACCAAAAATCATCAACTGCATGTTTTGAATCCAAGGATAGTATCACAGAAATGGTAACAGAAGGTCAGTATTAATGGACGTGTTTAAGGTTCTTGATATATATTGTCAAGTTTATTTCCATTCTAAATTATGATGGCCTATCTTTGAGAGGACTCCCTGCTACATCTTTTCCAGTATAATGTTCTTGGTTTTAGTTTTTGCCCATTTGCTAAAGGACATTAATTTTGTCATTAATATTTTTTAATTGTTATTAGCAAGGGACATTTCTCACTTATTTGCATTTTCTTTTTCTTTTTTTTTTTGCTTATTTGCATTTTCTATTGTTAGAGAAAAATGCAAAACTTTCTCTGTATGAAAGCTTTAGGAAGAATCTAAAAAAAAAAAAAAGATTGCCTCTGCAATTACCTTCTCATTCACTTACACATAATATCAGCATATCCTTTATAATATAAAGTTTTCTGATCTGTGAATTTATGTTTCAATGTAGTTATTTGGTTTTGGTTTTGAAATATTGCATCTTCCTTGAGATAAATCAAGTTATTTAGTTACAGAAGTGAAAATAAAAATTGGGATATCTATTTATATTTTATGTTTTATTTATTTTTGTATATACCCTAATCATACATCCTTAGTCAAATTAGGCATAATTAACTGCATAATAAATTAAAGCCAGAGGATTAATTTCAATTCCACTTGTTGGTTATTGGCATATGGGAAAGTGATTGACTTTTGCATATCAACTTGGTATGCTGCGACCTTGCTATAACTGCTTATTATTTCAGGAATTACTTGGTGGATTCTTTCAGGTTTTCTGCAAAAATTATTACATCATCTGTGAACACACGCAGCTTCATGTCTTCCTTCCCCATCTGTATCCCTTTATTTCTTTGTCTTGCTTGTTAGCATTAGCAAGAACATCTAGTGTGATGTTGAAAAGAAGTTGTGAGAAAGAATCCACTTGTCTTGTACTACATCTTAGTGGGAAAGCTCCAAGTTTCTTTCCTCTCTTTCTGACAGTTTTTATCATGAATGAGTGTTTGATTTTGCCAAATACTTTTTCTGTGTCTACTGATATTATCATGTGATTTTTCTCTTTTAGTCTGGTATTCAGCCCGTTTTAATCTATGATGGGTTATATTTATTTTTGAGTGTTGAATCAGCTCCGCATACATGAATTCAATCCCTCTAGACTATTGTATATAATTATTTTTAAGCTTTTCTGTATTTGATTCACAAATACTTTATTGAGGATATTTATATCTATACTCATGAGAGTATGGGTCTGTAGTTTTCTGGAATTATCTTTGTCCGGTTTAGCATTAAGGTAATTCTGGGCTCATAGAATCTGAGTTTAGGAAGTATTCATTCTGTTTCTATCCTCTGAAAGAGATTGTAGAGAATTAGTAGCAAGGTAGAAATTTTATTTATTGTTGTGCTTTACACATATATAATTTTGTATACAAAGAGATTGACATCTCTTTCATCTACTTTCTTAACAATAATTCTTTATAAGTATATAATAACCTATATTCAAGGGGCTCCAGAAGCACAAGCTAACTTTTTGACCTTAGGAAAATAGCATAATCTCTTAGGCCTTCAGGTTGCTTATAAAGTCTGAGAATTGCAATAGGTCATCTATAAGGCTCTTGCTGGTTTTAAAAGCTTGCAAAAGGTAGGAACACTGTTTGTTCAAAGCTTATAAATCAATCGTGTCATTTGAGAAAACACTTATTTGTGGCCCTGCCTGCTGACAAATGCAGAAATAAAAGATGAGGTTATCAGTGACACTTCTTTTCAGAGCCAAATATGTGATTGTAAGACGTAAAAGTATATGTGTCTAACATAGATGTGTTATTCATTTCCAGATGTTAGGATTAAAATTTAATTCAGGTGCTTGGTTTGTGTCCTTTGAGTTTACATTGTATATAAGATATTTTCCTTTCTCTTAAAGAAAAAATGTGAGCTATTTGAGAGCCAAAACACCCTGAGGTATTTACATGAACCAGCAGATTTCCATCTGCCATCCAGCCATGCTGGCCCCTCTACTTACCTACAGTAATGAGTTGATCTGTATCCACTCAAGGTTATCAGCCGATAGTCTTCTGTTAATGAACAAAACATGATGAATTCAACAAAAAGCAAAATAAAATAAAACCCAACCAAAAACTTAAGTCAAGAACAGAAAATACAGCACTTGAAGATAGAATGACTATATTGTTACGTATTGTTATTTTTTTCTTCAAAATTTTTTCAAGATATTTCTTTACATTTTCTATTTTTTTGAAGATTGTATTTATTTATTTGACAAGTAGGCAGAGCAGCAGGCAGAGGCAGAGTGAGAAGTAGACTCTCCGAGGAGCAGGGAGTCTGATGCCGGTGATCCCAGGATCCTGGGATAATGACCTGAGCTAAAGGCAGATGCTTAAATGATTGAATCACCCAGGCATGCCTTTTCTTCAAGTTTGTATTTAAATTTCACTTAATGTACAGTGTAATATTAGTTTCATGTATAGAATTTAGTTCATCAGTTACATACTAATTTTTGTTATGTATTTCCAATAGAAATTGCATCAGAAAGATTCAGAACACTCCTGGACACCTCAGTTGGACTTAGGAGTGACAAATACTATGCTATCTGAAAATGACAGGGCTAATGCCTGAGTGAGACTTGTGTCTTTCCCTGACCAGTGTGCATATCTTCAAACTCACCCTGGCATCAGGTACCCCCCAAGGAGAACAGTATTTCTGCTTTTTGAATCTTGCTTTGCAATATAATTCTTAACATTTAAAGTTTGAACATTATAACTTAGAAGAATTAGTAGCATGGCACCATTTGGCAAAAAGGATGAAATCATCCCCACCCTTCAGCTTTGCTCCTTCTAAAGGCTGCCTAGTGAATTCCCGCACTTTCTTCCCCCACCCTTATTTGCCATTCTTCAGTTTACAAAGCTGAAGACAAACTAAAAAATAACCATGTTTGCCCAGCCAAGATTTAACTTTCCAGAAACACGTTTTAAAACTCAGGTCCTAGTAGGATATTAAATCTAAGAACTGGTACTACATTATAATTTTCCTCCAGTCTTCCAGTAAAGACTTATGTTTTTGATGTCATTGTTGTTTGATATAAATGTATTTTTATAATTTTCTTGCTTTCATATTTGTCTTAAAATTCATTCAGCCTATTGAAGTAATGCTGTCTTGGGATTGCAGACTTAAAAGATTTACTTGGGTTTGGAGATTAGTAAAGATTTATCTCAAAGTACATTTGTACTTGCTCTTGGTATCCTGTGGAGGAGTGATTTAACTATCATTTGGCAGTGTTTTGGCATGCATTCATTCATTCATTTAACAGAGATTTTTTTTTTTTTTAATGGGGATCTTAGTTACTTTCCCTTTGAATACATTTGTTATATCTTAGTTTTCTCCCAATTCACATTTTAATTTAGGTGTATTTGGCGTTTAGGGTTTTTTTTTTTTTAAGATTTATTTATTCATTAGAGACACATAGAGAGAGAGGCAGAGACATAGGCAGAGAGAGAAGCAGGCTCCAGGCAGGGAGCCTGATGTGGGGCTGGATCCTGGGACTCCGGGATCAAGCCCTGGGCCGAAAGCAGACGCGCTCAACCACTAAGCCACCCAGGCATCCCTGGCGTTTACTTTTTGATGTAGAATTAATATGCAAGTTATTTTTCTGTCTAAATTTGATACATTGCTTAATGGTTATATTTTATCAAATTAACCGTTTCTTGACATTTTGCCATTAGTGGGAATAGATGGTTTTATACAGTTATCCATCGGGCTCTGAAGAGCATCTTCAGAGACTTTTAAGATATACCTACATATAATTTAACTGAAATTTTTAGCATGGCCTCTTTCAGGAAATGGCTTTCATTCTATAATGGAAAAATTGTTGGATTTTGTGTGTGTATCATAGCACTAGAGACCTTCGTTGTGCATACAGATCTATATATTTCTCTTATTAGAGAAATAGTTTGTATACTCCTAGGTAATGTAACATGCCAGGAACAAAAGATAGTTTCATGTAAGTAGGGGAGAGTCTCAGAGCATCTGTTTTACAGAGAACGGTAAATCAGAATGTCACATTTATATTATAATAAACAGGAGTATGTTATAGAGTAGAATGGAATATCTTATACCTTTTTGAGATGAAACGGGAAACTTCAAAGATATGTCTTCTAGTTTGAAGCAGGCTACTTCACACTGTGCCCCAAGCCCCATGGGAGTTAGTTCTCTCTGCGTATGCTGTGAGTGATTCTTTCCTGAAAGAGTGTGTGTGGCACACATGGATCTGATCCAATCTTGAGAGAGAACTGTAATAAACCCCATCCAGAATGGAAAAATTCTTCCTACGAGTGGAGTTGCCCATACAAGAAATCACATTGCCTCTTTGAAATTAAAAGGTAGTGCTTAATTACCTATAAGTCTTTCACTAAATTAATTTCAACTTATTCAAATATCTGTCGTATAGAGGGGAAATTGAGGCTAGGACATTTTAAAAATTATATCTGGTGGTTATACCACAAGGAAATAGTTGAATCAGCCTGCACACAAGGTCCCTGTGGTTGGTGCTGTCTTTCATCACGTCTTACCCCCTGCAGTTCTGGGTTTCCTCTGTCTGCTGGGTATGGAAGGTAGCTTTGCATATGAAAAGGAAAATATTAGTAGTAAAGTGAGGTACAAAGACAGCTGAAAAACTAGTAAGAGCTGAAACACCTGAGCTATATAGAAGCCCATCTGCCATGCCTGGTTGCAGGCGCTGCAAGAGCAAGACCCTAGTTTGGCTGATGCACAGACATGCTGATGCTGCATGTCCCCCACAAGCCTCGGCGTCAGAGATTTCAATAAATATTTACTGATTTGAATGAAAGTAAATCTGGTTTCATGCAGAGCAACAAACAGAAAACAAGTTATTTTTATATGGAACACTTTTTAAAAAACCCTTTCTGTATGGGTGAATGTATTGTGATGAGCACTGAGTGATGTATACAAGTGTTGAGTCACTGTATTGTACACTTTAACACTGTAGTAAATATTCTGGAATTTAAAAATCAAACAAACAAATGGCAAAAAAAAACTTCTGAATTTAATAGAATTTTAGAAAACTGAATGGAACAAATTAGAAATCAATGGAGAATTTTCCAGTGTCAGGAGGAGTAAAGGGAAAAGTCAAATTTTGAAGTCCAACATCAGGATATAGATTTCTCTATATATTGTTTGGGGTCAGTTACTTATGAAAACAGAAGAAATATTTTATCAACATTGATACTTTGAAATGTGAGCCATGTCAGTTTTAATGCAGCCGGTGACCTTCATTTCTCCTACAGCAAACCCTGTAGATCTCAGTTGCAGGCAGCGGCATCAGCGGGGTGTCCCAGAGATGTTACAGATGCTTGTGCGTGAAATTCATATGCCTCACCTTTCCATTTAACTGTCCCTGCAGGTGCTTGGCAGCCCCCGCTGGCACTAGTAGGACAATATTGCAAATCCTCTTGGACCAATTTTGTAGCCATTAAGGTCAACCTCGTGTGTTGTCCCCATCCAGATTTCAAGCAGTTCATTTTCTGATGGTGGATATTAAGAAGCAACTATATCCGTAAAGCATCCAGGTGGCTTTGCTAGAACTTTGTTGACAGCCACGCATTATTTTTAAGGTCCATTTTCATTGGAAATAAATGATCACATAGTTTTTAAATAGTAATATTTTACTTAGAAAAATACCATAAACGGCTTATTCATTTGTTTTTAGTCGCATTTGTATTCTTGTAATTAGAACTGGGTTATAAATTTGGTGAGGGGAAGATGTTATTTCCATTGCAAGTATTGTGCTGATTCACACCCTCAGGAAACATCTACCTCCTAGGACATGTTTAGTGGTAAGCAATGACACGATCTACCTTCCCTTTGTAAATGCCATTTACATAGTTACTTATTCCCATGCCATGTAGAATTAAGTATTTGCAGATTTGTCCTTTGGTGCTTCCACAGCTAGTAGAGTTATTTGCAAGCAAACAAGCAATGGTCTCAATAACTTGGAGTGCAAGCAAAGTTATTTATTGAAGTAAGGGTCATGGCACGTTGATTCTGGTTGTTTTTTTGTTTGTTTGTTTGTTTGTTTTGTTAATTTGGCAAATTCTACATCAAAGAAAACATGGCCTTGACTCATATCTGCAGGGTTCTAGAAAAGAAATCTCCAGGGTTTCTAGATCCAGATTTGATTTCCACAACACTAGGAGCTCCTCAGTATACTGATGTGACAGTCCTTATGCTGTCACATGCACCCATTAATGTATAGAAGTACAGACACAGGTACCAGCATCCTACAATGGGGCTGTCATGGGCAGAGCAATTTCATGCAGGTGTCTACCATCTTTAGCACCTACTCTAACATTAGAGAGAACTGAAAAGTCAATCTGTTTACTCAACAGATATTTCATGAGCTCACCTATGACTCAAGTGGCTGTTCTCAGAGCTTTGACCTGAGATAAAGCATGTTTTTGATGGGACTCAGAGGGAACAGATGACAACCATATATGCTAGCAGTGAGTGGTATTGTTGGTGGAAAAAGACTAGTTCAGTAAGGGCAGAATTTGATAACACCCAAGTGCTTTCTCAATGTGTTATTCCTACAAAACAGGAGCCCAAAATTCTTTTTGTAAGCCAGGTCTTTCCAATGATTCTTTTAACTTGGTCAAGACAGAATTAAAAAAAAAAAAGTAGAACAATCTATGTGAGTTTAAGCAGAGTGGACATTAATTTGCCTATTCCCTCTCCTTTTACACTCGGTCAGCTAGCTGCTGACAATGTTTGCTGCTGCAACTCCTTCTTACATATTACCCTGGAAATAACCAGACCTTAACTCCCAGAGCCAAAATCTGGTGCCAGGTGCTGCCATTGTCACTCTCCAGATCTGGTTCCTTCTCCTGCACTGAATGAAAGTGGTATTTTCTGAATGTGTAGGACTGTTTTTGTACACACTCGGGTCAGACCCCAATGTACACCAAGATGATCTGCTATAATTCTATATTCCACGAGGCTAAGACTGCCTGGGACAGTGTAGACTCAACAACGGGTAGCAATTTCTATGGCTCTCTTAACATTTGTTAGATATTTTGCACATATGTTGACCACTCTGCCTCTCTGAGATAAATGTTATACCCATTTTCCAAATAAAACTGAAGTACAAAGAGGTTATCTTACTTGCCGAAGGTCACATTGCTCCTAAAATGGAAAGAGAGAGTGTATCAGTATTTGTTCAACAATAATATTGATACCAAAATCCCTGCTCTTAATTTGCTACCACACTGTGTAGCCTCAGGAATATGTTTATTGCCTCAAAAAAAGAAATCTGAGATCATTAATTGTGGTAAAAGAAAGGGATTGTAGCTAAAAGGTAGGAATGGGGAGGATGGGTGATTTCAAAGAGAGGTTACTCTAAAAAAAAAAACAAAGAGAGGTTAAATGTTAAAGGAACAGTCGCAGAGTTAGGGTTATTGGTTTATTTGTGATTAATGGCACCACCTAATTAGCAGGTGCAAATGAGAAGCATGAGGGATAACTCTAGTCTGGGGTTTCTGTGAGGATGGCTCCTTTCCTCCAGAGGAGGCATTGTGTGGGCCTCTGCTGCTTAACACGACTGTGTTCAGGGTCCTAGGGCTGCAGAGTGTAGAGGAGTTCCCTGGGACAAATAGCTGGGAGGCTTCAGGGAAGCCATGATGGGGTGCCAAGGAGGAGGTGGTGCCTGCCATAAAGGCTGTTACTAGGCATGACATGAGAAGACCCTGAGCAAGAGGGGCCCACACACTCTGTGGTACCCCAGGAGGAGGATGATTCCTCATTATGGGTGGAGCCCTACTCACTAAGATGTCACCTGAAGTCCTCAAGGAGAGATGTCCAGGATCAAGGACATGGGGAAGAGCATGTACTAGATGACAAGTGGTGATACCTCTAAGCCAGTCTTAATCTTTGTTCCCTTTGAATATCTGTGTCCCATTTAACCATCTGATTGCTGTCTTTTGTGTATTCCTACCTACAGATTTGCTTAGTACTTCTGCCTTTGATTTGTCTTTGGAAAATTATTTTCCAGATATAAAATTATATTATTAAGCCATGTACTCATATTCAGATCCACATATATATATATGTATAGTCACTTGATTGTAATAAAGTGGCATCACAGAGAGGGGGAATTTGTTAATAGTTCTGGATAAAGTGATTTAATGTTTATGTTTAAAAGTGAACCTTGGGCACCTAGGTGGCTCAGTGGTTGAGCATCTGCCTTTGGCTGAGGTTGTGATCCCAGGATCCTGAGATCGAGTACCGCATCAGGCTTCCCGCGGGGAGCCTGCTTCTCCCTCTGCCTCGGTCTCTGCCTCTCTCTGTTCTCTCATGAATAAATAAAATCTTAAAAAAATTATTAAAAGAATAAAAGTGAACTTTTACTTCTTATCTCACACCATACGTAAAAATCAGTATCACATAGAATTGTAGATCTAAATATAAACATTGAAACAATAAAGCTTCTAGAATTTAAAATAGTGCAAAATCTATGTAATATAGAGGAAGATTTCTTATACAGGGTGAAAAAATCAATTTTAAGGTAAAAGCTTGATAAATTTATCTACATTAAAATTTGGGACTTATCAAAAGACACATTAAGGGAGTGGACAGACAAGCCATAGAGTAGGCAATTTTGAAACATGTATGAGTGATTAACGTCTCAGAATGTGTAAAGAACTTCTATACATCAATTAAAAAAAAAGGAAAACACAATAGAAAATACTTTGATACAAAAAAACTATTGAAATGATTTATAAACGTTCGGAAGTAGGCAAATACAAATTAAAACCACAATGTGTTACTATGATATACCCAACAAAATACCTAAAATCTAAGAGACTGACAAGCCCAGGTTCTAGTAAGGATATGAAGCAGCTGCAACTTCCATATGCTACTATAGGCTCATAACCTGATGTAGCCATTCTAGAAAATTAATTGGCAGTACCTCCTTGAAGATGAACGTACACTTACATGACCCAGTAATTCCACTTGTTGGTATAGGTCAATGAGGAAACACATATGTCCATAGGAAACACATGTAAGAAATATTCATAGCAGGATCATTAATGATAGCTGAAAACTTGACATAAACCCAAGTGTCCATTAATTACATCTTCTGGTGTGAACATAAAATACCATACAGTGATGGGAAAAAAATGAATTTACAGCTATGAACATCATGTACATTTCCTCTCAAAGGAAAAACTGAACACTAGACTCCAATGTCTAGCCGCTTCCCTTTCTTTGTCTCTATGATTTTTCTTTCTTCTCCTTTCCCCCCATTAGTTGTGCCTTTGTAATGAAGGCTAACACCTTCCCTGAACCCTGCATTCCTCATTATTCTTAGAATATTTAAGTGACTCTTCCCCTGGCTGGGGAGGAAGCAGTCATTAGATCAGAGCAGGAACTCTGAAGAGGGAGACAATCTTGGTATTTGATGGACATAGCAGAGGACCACCAGAGTGGTGAGGGTGACTACCAGAATGCTTTGAATTGAAATTGTATAGTATCTCTGTGTTACTTTATTTTTAAAAACTTTAGAAATATAGTTTTCTGCAATCCTCTTCAAAGTTGTAGTGTAACTGAAGCATTTGAAATTGTTAACACCTCCAATTGGCATTTCTCTGTAGATCATAATTTTTTGAGAAAATCTCCCTCTACTAGCAGTAAGCTCAGAAATTTTGATAAAGTATTCTCAATTATTTTTTTAAAAAATTAATTAATATTAGTTGGATAATATCCCAGTATTGGCTTTTCCTTTACTCAGAGAACTTTCTTTGACAAATATTTTTATAAAACAGAACTTGTCAAATATCAGAGAGGGTGACAGAACATGAAAGACTCCTAACTCTGGGAAATGAACAAGGGGTAGTGGAAGGGGAGGTGGGCAGGAGGATGGGGTGACGCAGTGACAGGCACTGAGGGGGGCACTTGACGGGATGAGCACTGGGTGTTATGCTATATGTTGGCAAAACGAACCCCAATAAAAATATACAAAAATGTTATTTTTATTTATACATATATTTTGAAAGCTCCACAACATTTAGATGCAGCAAAATCAGAAATTTTTCTCAATTTCACCTCTTTATAATAGAAATATAAATTTATCTGATTGAAAATAAGAGTTGTACGGAAAGACTCTTCCCACAAGCTGAAATATCCCAAGAGTTCAATTATACAGAATGGAAACCTTGTGGATCTTTTCTCCTTTACTTTTGTGGGGTAGTTTAAATGACTTCTCACAACTTATTTTAGTGATTTAATAATTACTTCCAGCTTCAAAAGATGGAAGATTTAGGGTACTTCATTAATTCAATCATTTAATTAAAGATTGCAAACTGATTTTAAATTAAATACAAACAAATTAAGAAAACTCTTATACAGTAGTTAACACTATTGTAATGTGGGAGACAAAAAAAATATATTTTCCCTCCACCTTCCTAGATTTTCCAGCTAGGGTACTGACAAAAGACAGACTAACAAGAGAATAACAGACAGAAACCAATTAACATGTGCATCCCACATCCACATGGGGATATCCATAGATGAGCAACTCAAAGGAATGGGTTGAACTTGGGTTCATCTAGGTTTTTTTTTTTTAAAGATTTTATTTTATTCATGAGAGACACAGAGAGAAAGAATGAGAGGCAGAAATATAGGCAGAGGAAGAAACAGGCTCCATGCAGGAAGCCTGATATGGAACTCGATCCCGGGACTTCAGGATCATGCTCTGGGCCAAAGGCAGATGCTCAACCGCTGAGCTACCCAGACGTCCCAGGTTCATCTAGCTTCTTAACAAAAGAACAGTAAATTAGTAGAGTCATGCCAAGACAGAGGAAAAGGAATTTGAACTTCTAGCAGCAAATTGTGGGAAGGTAAATATATGGGGGACTGGTGGAAGATAAGGATTCATACCTGAAGTTAGTCATGTAGGTTCTTCTGGTGCTGTCTGTGGGCTGAGTCCAGTGATTAACTTCCATCATTCCTGGTGGTGGAGTGGTGGGAGAGAGGGGCACCTTCACAAATTTATGTCCTGCTTTTAGGCAAACAGGGAAGAGGAAGAGCTTTTCTTCTATCTCCTTCTCAGTTGCCTTCAGCTCAAAATAATCCTTATGCCGCTGTGGCTTAGTTTGGCCTATTTTAGCACCTTTCAGTAGGCAATTTATAGGGTCTTCTTTGTTTTTTTGTTTGTTTGGTTGGTTGGTTGGTAGGTGGTTGGTTTTTTGTAAGACTAAAGCTTTCCTAAAACTGTAATTGATGATGGGAAGCAAATAAAGACAGTTCATACTACCACCCTGAAGAGAGGCCTCCTTATCCGTCAGTTTTGTCACAGCTCTGTTGTTCAGTTCCGTCATGTAAAAATATTTGTGAATTTTGGCAGCTACAGTTTCTGCTTTGATTGGTGGAATATCACAGCTTGTTTGACACAATTATGAGTAACATGCACACCACAATTACTTCAAGCATGTTCTACATGTTCCTCAATTTAGTAAGGACATTGTTTTCAACCATAATGTTATATTCCACCAAAATATACATTCATATCATCACTTTAAAAATGGGGAATATATTCAGTGTTGAGCTTTCAAACTGATTTACAGTAGAATTCACAATAGTGTCAGATATTTTGCCATCAAGAGCATAAACTTCTAGAAGCTTTACTCTGAGTCAGTGAATTACATGAAAAGAATAATTGGACAATTACTGGAATTAACAGATTTTCCATTTTTATCATATGATGGGGGCACTGATAGGAGAGATCATTCAATTCAACTCTTCATGAAGTTCTGCTAAGCAAACTAACACTAACAGCTATCACTTACCTTTTTGTACATGCACAAGAAAACCTGGAATCAAAACTGAGCAAATTAATTTAGAGCAGTCATTTGATCTAAATGAAAAGCCACACTTCACTGAGTAATATGCAAATGTACCTTCTGAGCTGCCTGTGTAAAATCACATTCTTTGAGCACAGCATTCTTAAAATAACCATGGACTTTGTAGTAGACTCTGTTGCTGCTGAAGCAGGCTAGTGTTTCTGGTCTTCCTCTGGGGAATGATATTTTAAAAGTCCCTCTGGTATATGGAAAATATGGGTTAACCCCTATGCAACTTGTATATTCATCATGAACTTTCTTGAGAAATAGAAATTCTGTACTGTAGTACTGTGATTTATAAGAAATATCTATTTGGTCTTTGTTCAGAGTTTTCTAAAACCCTTGGAATTTCCCAAGTGATGAGAGGAAAACAAAAGTATCTTTTGTTATGTTTATGAGGTTACTTTGGGTTCTCACTTGGAGATGGGGGCTGTTGTTTGGGGTGCCAACCATAAGATGTGTTGGTTGGAAATTTCAGTCCCACATTTGACCTGCAGGGAGGGAAGAGGCTCTGGAGTTGGAGTTCAATCCCCAATGACCAATGATTTGACTCCTCGGACCTTGTAATGAAGCCTCCATAAATAGCCAAAGGGTTATGTTCAAAGAGCTTCTGGGATGGTAAACAAGTGGAGATTTGGGGAGAGTAGCACACAGAGAGATGAAAGATTTGCTCCCCTTTCCTCACATTTTGCCCTATGAATCTTTTTCCATCTGACTACTCCTGAGTCATATCTGTTCATAATAAACTGGTAATCTAAAAAGTAAAATGTTTCTCTCAGTTCTGTAAAAATTAACCAGACCCAAGGAAGGGGTCATTGAAACCTCCAATCTATAGGAGGTGGTTCAGAAGTCCAGGTAATAGCCTTGACATGGGATTTTGGAGGCATGTTTTTGTAGAACTGAGTCCTTAAACTGTGCAATTTGATGCTATCTCCTGGTAGATAATGCCAGAATGGAGATGGATTGGTATCTGAGAATTGCCTGTTGTGTGGGGAAAAACCCACATACCCATTGGCATTGGTACTAGAATATTATGTACTCAATATGTACTCCTTGTTTTACCTTATTACCGTTGGCAAGGTTTCTTCCAAAATAAATGACTGGCACCAACAATCATATTAATAGTTACACTCATATTAATAGTTATAGATTTGTAATCTGTACATGACAAAAAGCCTTGCAGCAAAAGCCTTTTGATGACTTTCATGGACTCTTTATACTGTCTCACTTCTATTTTTTTTAAAAGGTTTTATTTGTTTGTTTATTTATTTATTTATTTATTTATTTATTTATTTATTCATGAGAGACACACACAAAGAGAGGCAGAGACACAGGCAGAAGGAGAAGCAGGCTCCATGCAGGGAGCCCGACGTGGGACTCAATCCCCGGACTCCAGGATCACGCTCTGGGCCAAAGGCAGGTGCTAAACCACTGAGCAACCCAGAGATCCCCTCGCTTCTATTTTCTCTATAAGCCCACCTAGCATAGCCCTGCCTTACGGTTTCAGCTTCAAATGATAATTTCACAAGTTATGATTTCTAAAGCTCTAGGTTTCAGGGCCCTATGCTTTATTTCCCTAAGGAATAAGGAATGCATTCTACCTTGCAAAGGTATGCAGTCTGTGAGGGGCACCAAAAAGTGCCGATGCTCTGGATGGGAATCCTAAGAACAAGCTTTTCTTCCTGAATCCACCACCAATTGATTATCTGACACTTGTGACAAATAAGGTATCTTGACCTTAATTTCCTAAATTTGGTTAATTCCTGATGTGGATCAAATAAATTAATTTATATGAACATACTTTGAGAATTGTAGATCCCTACACAGATACTACACATCCACATGGGTTATAGTGATTATTATTAATAAGCCTTTCTTCTTTACACAAAAATAGTTCATTTGGAAACGAGACATAATCCAAACAGGAATATCTGGCCCTAAGAATTAGCTCAGAGGAAGTAACTGGAATTAGGAGGGACCATGTTCCTGTAGGCAAATGTATTTTAGTTTTAATGGGAGAAACTATGTGGGCATTGATTGTATAAAAAGTAACTATGAAGGGCAGCCCCAGTGGCTTAGTGGTTTAGCACTGCCTTCAGCCCGGGCCGTGATCCTGGGGACCGGGGATCAAGTCCTGCATCGGGCTCCGTGCATAGAGCCTGCTTTTCCCTCTGCCTGTGTCTCTGCCTCTCTCTCTCTCTCTCTCTCTCTCTCTCTCTCGTCTCTAATAAATAAATAAAATCTTAAAAAGTAACTATGAAAGACATTGGGTCTTGGTGACACAAAAGTATTTGGAAATGTAAGACTTCTTTAAAAATTTTAGAAATTTTTAGTAGAGATATTAAGTTCTTTTGAGTTGGCTCCACACCCAGGATGGAGCCTAAGGTGGGGCTTGAACTCAACCCTGAGATCAAGACCTGAGCTGAAACCCAGAGTCAGATGCTTAACCAGCTGAGCCCCCCAGGTACCCCAAGATTTTAACTTCTTAAATGTGGCTGTTTTCAGTTTTCCAGAAGCAGATATGGAAATAGAAGTCAGTGTATAAGATTTTTTTTTTTTTTTTTTTTTTTTTTTTTTTTTTTTTTAGCTTACCCATTAGAGACCAAGCCCTGTGCACAGGATGGGGAAGAAGCAAATGGGCAGGGAAAGGTGAATGAAGGTCACAGGCTAACTCGGCCCTGGCCAGCAGTGTGGGGACTGTGGAGTAGATGGCCTGCAGAGTGTCCCACTCTGAGCCACACTGAGTTTTCACATTCCCACCTGGCTTGATCTCCCAGCATGGCTGCCCAGGGACAGTGGTTGATGCAGATCCTAAAGGAGCTGATGGCACAGGTGCCTCATGACCACATGCCCACAGCTGCACAATAAGAACTTCTCTGAAAGGGGATTTGGGTGGTACCTCTCTATCTCCTTCTGGTCATAGACAAAGGGCATGAAAAGAACTGAGAATGTGGAGAAAAGTTATTTAGTACAGTATTAGAAAAGACAGTGTACAGTACATTATTTCTGAATAAATATAATCAGAATTAACAAATATAATCACATTTAACCTACTCTGGTGGTTGCTATAATACAGTTACTAGGAAGCTTACTCCATTTAGTGGAATAATACACATTTTTGAAAGTTGAAATATTAAATAAGCACGCTGGCATTCTGACATAAAGATTATGTTACAGACCACAGTATTCATACCTACAAAAAAAAAAAAAAACCACCAAGTTGTAATCAGTCATTTTTTTTAAAATAAATAGCATGATGTTGATTTGATGTAGAAATTATTATAAATTTTTGTTATATCTGATATAAATGATCACTTTAAAAATAAAAATGACATAAAACATGCTTAAAATATATCTTGAAGGAAGATTTAGGGAACACACTTCAAAATTGAGTGTTATATTTATATGTTTGTTGATCAGGAGGCATGAGATCAGATGCACAATTAGCATGTCCTTCACAATAATATTGTTACTCTAAAAATTTACCCACAGTGCATATCATCAGCAATGTCACTGACGGATATCTTAGTGTCAGTTCTTTTTTTTTTTATTTTTTTTTATTTATGATAGTCATACAGAGAGAGAGAGAGAGGCAGAGGCCTAGGCAGAGGGAGAAGCAGGCTCCACGCACCAGGAGCCCGACGTGGGATTCGATCCCGGGTCTCCAGGGTCATGCCCTGGGCCAAAGGCAGGCGCCAAACTGCTGCGCCACCCAGGGATCCCCTTAGTGTCAGTTCTTAAAATCCATGCAGCCATTCTGTATCTCTTTAATTGTGGCTTTTAACTACTCAAGGGCTTGAAGTCAACATTAACATCGTAGCTTTAGGAGACTGGATGAGCTTCTGGCATGCAGAATTGCATTTTGTGGTCAACTATGCTTCCTTAACTTGGATGCTGTTTTCCTACCTATTTTTAAAGGATATCATGTTTATTCAGTGATCATTTCAGAGATTAACCTTTGTAAAAGATGTCCACAATAAACCTGTACTGACTAGGTTAAAGTAGCTCTCTACAAAAGAGGAATGCGTAGGTTAATTGATCCAAGCAGAACTTGAACGGGAGCAGTTGGGCAGACTCTCCCGCTGACTTCACTCTTGGTCTCTTTTGCTTGTTTGTCATGTCTGCGTGGACTGATACTGTCAGAGGTGGCAGGCAGGAGCAGAAAGCAAAGGAGATTGAGATCAGGCTGAGATTTGCAGGATTATCAGGGGTGTGATGATATCCAATAATAAAATGCTTGTGAATGTGTCCTCATAAGCTATAAAATGTTATCACCAGGGAACATTTCTCCCAGATTTGCTGGTCCCTCTCAGCCCCTCTGCTACTCCAGAGTTTTTCACATAAGGAATGAGAAAAAGTGCCATCTCATTCAGATTCCACACTGGGAAACTTGTATGATGGTGACCGGATGACAGGTGCACCGTCCCAGCAGGGCTCTAACATCCCAATTGTCATGGAATCCAGTATGCAGGCCTGCTGGTGAGCTGTGCAGTGAGGGGCTGGCTGAGTCTCTCCTGGCCTGAAAGCCCTGACTAAACTATTAAATTACAATCGTCCATGGAAATTTCTGCTGGTATCCTTTCAAACTATTAAGGTAATAACTAGAGTGGCTCTATCACAGATAAGTCTTAAAAAAACAAAAACCCAGAAAACAGGTAACTCTTATTACAGAATTTGTGCAGAACAGTATTCTAGGAAAATGATAAAATGCATGGAATGTGGTGATCCCATCACATACATCGGATTTCACAAAGCTGTCAGTGTTCGGCTCTAATCTGGCTTTCTGGAATGATATTTTTGGCTTTTGCAACTCTAAGTCCATATGGAGAGATATTTTGATTCAGGAAATTTAGAAAATTAATTCCTGTCTTTATTAACTTTTTTTTTTTTGGTATCCCACACTAAATTCTAGGTAGGCAGAATTATGCTTTTATTTATCTTGAAAACTTGGCTTTGTTGCGCTAAGTTTCCTTGCCCATAGACATATAGGAAGAGCAGTGTGGCTTGCTTCTTGTCCATTGTGACATCTATTTTACGCCATGCTTTCTCTGTAGGGAGACCAGCAGAAGGCATAGAATCTTCCTTCCTCCCCCAGTCTCTCACCATGTCTGATTTTCCTCCTTCTCTGGTTTCCATTGACATTTGTTTGTGAGCATAGATTGATTGGCCCTGGAATCACTGAGTGACACCAACCTAATCAGCCTCTGGTGAACAAAGACTAATGGAAAGCCTGGGCTCTGGAGAAAGAATGCTGTGTTCACAAGCCCATTTCACTTCTCATTGCCTTTTTCTCGGGGCAAATTCCCCAGCCTCTCTGGACTTCTTTGAGAGGTTCTGAAAATTAAATGAGATGAAGCTGGAAGAGTTCCTGGCACAATAGCAGAACCAGTAAATCTTAGCTAAGATTTGGGCTTTGAGTTACTTGCTGAGAGAGTAGTACCTTGTAGGTTAGTCTTTACAGGGCTCGTCTCCATATTTTGCTCTCCAGCTTACACCAACCATAGTGTGATGAAGCATTACAGAAGAGCATTTAATCTTTACTGTGACCACTGTGCCTGCTTCGAAATCCCAGACATCATCTGTGATGAAACTTCTCATAAATGAGCCCCCTTTTTTTTTCTTGTAGCTGAACGAGATTATTCTTCTCTGAGAAAAGAAATGTTTTAAGGCCAGTTCTGTACTTTTGTGGGTATAAGCATGACAGCATTAAATTTAGTCAACACTCTGTGCAACCCCAGTTTTCCCTTATAATGCTAAGGAATGAGGCAAGAAAATGTAGCTATAAGATCCTGACATAGCTGCAGGTTAGTCATTCTCAAATGGGTGCTTTTGTTCCCCGGAGGACATTTGATGATGTCTAGAGGTAATTTTGGTCGTCACAACTTGAGGGAGGCACCCCTGGCATGTAGTGTGTCAGGATCAGGGATGATGCTAAATGTCTTACAATGTGCAGGAAAGGCCCCTCCAACAAAAAGTTTTCTGGCCCCAAATGTCAGTAGTGCTGAGGTTGGGAATGTGTGTTGTGGGAAGAAAGAGGTGGAGCTGGCTGCCCTCTGATTTGGTAGGGCAGGCAACTCTCGTCCTGTTAGTGGGCAGCTCCATCTGAACTCTTCAACCTTGCAGTGTCCTAACTAAATTGTCCTGAAGATTTAAAACCGGAGCTCCAAATTGCAGCTTCTGCACCTGAATGCCTCAACCTTCATATTCAGCCATGGGGTTGGCTCTTTTCCATTGGATCTTGATAAATGAGGAGGACAGCTGGGCTTAGCTTGCATCTGAAAACATGCTGCGTGGGTCTCAGTGAGAGTAGCGATTGGAAAGTATGCACTGTGAAGAAGAGGCTGAGGCTGGTTGTATGGAGATAAAGTCATTCTCAAAGTCATTTTCCTGAAACACCAAACTGTAATTTAGTTCTGTATTTTAAATATATTCAAGAAAACCTCTTTCAGGCTTAATGTCATCAACCCTTTGAGTTGATGATATTAATTGGGTTTTTGTGGGGGTTTTTGGTTGGTTGCTTTTTTTTTTTTTTTTTTTTTTGCCCCACTGTGAAAGTGAATTCCTAAGTTCATGAAGACTGGAAACAAATACGCAGCTCTCTAGTAAAACAGTTACAGAAGTCAAGTACTTTCATTCTGGAAGAAAAACCCTCCATTATGCATCAGTATGATTTCAGAATCACTGTAGAATTTGTTTACACTGTAAGTAATTAGAAAGCAAGGAGAATGGAGGAGGTCAGGCAAAGAGCATCTCACCATCCTTCAGGTTCACTCTTCTGTGGGTCTCCGTGGCACCGGTGATGTCGAAGGCAGAGTCTCTGTGGCATTATTGCATCCTGGTGTGAACCTGGCCCTTGCCAGGCTTGTAACAGGTTTCTAGTCTTTAGTGGAACTAGCGAGACACTTCTCGGCACTGCAGCTCACATTTGTAGAATCCGTATGTCTCCATGAATTAGAGAAGCCACATGTGAGCTGCTTGCTCGTGGCCATCTGAGATTCCCAACGACTGAGTCGCATAGTCTGCTGGAACTGTAGCAGGCTGTGAAAAACCTTCTCCTGATCAAACTTCTCACAGGTAATGTGTGCTAAGTGCATTTCTAGGCATCACCTCCTTTCCCGGCTCAGAATAGCCCCATGGGGCAAGTACCATTACTGTTCCCAGGACTCACCTAAGTCACCTGAGGCTTGGAGGGAGGAGGTCCAGAAACATATGCGATGTCATCCAGCTGATAAGTGACACTAGGGTCTCAATCCCAGGCCTTGTACTAAAGCCTACATTCCTACGCACGCTCCGCAATGCCTTGTTATGGCTGATAGGTCTAAGGAAGACCTTATCCAGGGACCAATGATCTGGGTGCACGATGCCGAGTCACCACCTGTCCTGTTGACTTTGATACTTAGTCTTCCCATGTTCTCAGAGTGCTTTTTACTGTCCTGTCTTGGCAACTCTCCGTGTCAGAACCGCCGGGGCTGATGCTGAGCAGCGTGTAGCGATACATCTGGGATGTGATGGTCTGGTGCGTCGCTGCTGCCCTGGCGGTGAGCATGCTTCCTGGGCAACTGGCTCTTTGTATTGGTTCTTTTGTAAATTACTTGCTTTGACCTCCCCGGCCCCGGGTTTTCAATCCTATGATTTTCCCTTTAAAAAAACATGTTTTTATTTTGGAAGGTTTCTTTATATCAAGAATGCTAGTGCGTTTCTCTATATATGATAAATGTAGATATTTCCCCCCATTTATTTTAGTTTGTCTGTTTTGAGTGTCTTTCTATGCCAAGTGTTAAATTTTAACGTATCCGACTACAGTGATTTTGATTTGTTTAGCCCTCTTATAAGGGAACTTCTTTGCCAATGCTGGGTTATTAATCTGATTTACGTGTGTTGTAGTCTCATGGTTTTACCATTCCATTTTTTAAAAAACATTTTATTCTTTGACCTTCCTAAGTATCTGTGTTGAAGAACGCTGAAAGATCCAACTTCCATGATTTTTATCATTATTATATTAATTATTCCAACCCCATTTACCAATTGATTTGAAATGTTACAGAGTCATAACCTGAAATCACACAGATAACATTTGCATCTCGTTTGGACCTCTGTCAGGAAGAGCTTCCACTTCTGTTCCATTCCTCATTCACTGTGGCAAGGGCATAGTTTAATTACTAGTAATTTTAAATAAAATTTAAAGTACAGTTGGAAAAGTCTCTTTGCATTGGCCATCTTTTTCGTAAAAGTTTTTTGGCTATTCTGATTCTTTGTTCTGAACAAATTAAATGAATTTTTTTTCATGTTTAAACGCAGGTAACAGATAGGAACAATTTGAACCTCCCCTGCCTCCCCACCCCCCCAACACACATCCAGGTAGCTCAGGTAGTCATGCATAAATAGAACTCCATTTTCAACATGGCATCAGTTTTAATTTGCAACGATCAAAAAGGTCAAACATTCTTGTCAATTGGGGAGCATTGTTTTATGTTTTGAAAAAACCTGGAATTTCAGATTTCTGTGTCTGAAAGCTGTTTGAGAGGTGCTATTCTCTTTCTCCCTGTACATAGGAATACAACTAAATTGACCTAAGAGAGGAGTCTTTCCCTACCCCCCACCACCTTATTTTTAAAGGTTTTGGATTATCTATTCCACATCACAAATTTGAAGCTCTGATTTGACTTTGAGTCCCCTCCAAACAAAATGACAGTGTCTCTACTTTGGAACCCCCCCCCCTGTGGGCAACCTGCTGGGGACTTGTCTTTCAAAGACTAATTTCCTGAATCTCCGGCTAAAGAGAGAAGGTTAATAGTTTAGGGAGTTTGTTTACAGGCCATTAGAAACAATTAGCACATTACAGAGATTAAAAGTGCTTCTCAAGAATGTTGAATGGCCTAGAAAGGAAACAGGACTTTTAGAAACATCTATTTTTAGCAGCTAATTAAGACAGACTCGGAGATCTCCATCCTCTTTTACCATACTATTTCATATTTTAATTATCAAGAAATTTTTAATTTCCTCCAAGCCAAGTCCTGCCTATAATAACTTCAAGTAATAGTAATTTGAAAACCTTATTCATAGATTCTTAAGAACAAACTTTTAAATCACCCCTTAACCTTCTTCTTAGGCTGATTATTTTCAACTCCTATACCTTTCCTCTTTGGCCTCTTTTCCCCTTAATATTCTAATTTCTTAACAATTCCCCTTTTCCCCTTTCTTCCAAACAGGCAGGTCTCCTTGATGCCCCTGGGACACACCAGCCATTCACATTCCTGTTTTAGCATTGGAGCCCACAGCTCTTCCTTCAGAAACCCCTGCCCCTAGCCCCTAACTCAGTTCTTTTAGTATCTGAACACCCAGTACAACTGTCACATGTTCTATGAAGTTTCTGTCACACCTTCTTTGTGATTTTGTACTGAAATCACACTCCATTTTGGGTCAATGTGGAAATGCTCCCCAGTCACTGATACCCCCAGTCCACATGTCTCCACCACAGATGGAGTGACCTCATAGTCCAGGAACAATTTTTTTGATCAGGGTGCCCTGCTATATTTTGGGTTGTCACCATTTCTTTTTATTTTAACTATTGTAAAGATAGAACCAATTTGATATTTCATATATGATTGGGGCCATTGCGGTTTTCTCTGTTGTGTATTGCAACTCCACATGGATACTGATCAACCACCTGCCCAGTTACGTTTAATTAAAAAAAAAAAAAAAAAGATAGTTATACCCCTCAGAAACCTAATCAGAGCCCCTTCTGCTGTCTTCCTCTTACCTAACTGACTGTCTACATTCCAGAGCTCTGGTCTTCCTCTAGTCCTCTGAGCAAACTGTGCTCCCTCTTGCTACATTCCAGAGCTCTGGTCTTCCTCTAGTCCTCTGAGCAAACTTTGCTCCCTCTTGCCACAGGAACTTAGCACATGCTGCTTTCTTCACTTCTAAGCTTCTCCTAATTTCCACTTCTGCCCCCCAACACACAACTTTGCCTAATGAGGGGAGGCTTTAGAAAGATCTTGGCCATAAGGAACATCTGGCACCAACATCTTGTCACCTGCTGACTGCCAGGCAGGTGGGGCTGACCTGACTAACCGGATATGAGCCCTCTATTTTCCTCTGTGTCATGAGCTGCCCTCCGAAAGCTATGAAGGTAGAATGGCGAGCTGTCTTGTCGGACCAGCAGTACGTTACCATGCAAAGGAGTTGGTTAGTCATTCTTAGGAGAGGGGTACCATCCGCCCCATCACAGAGACTGGGCTGTGTCAGCCCAGATGGGAAGTGAAGTAAACTGGGGTTAGACCCAAGCAAAGTAAAAGGGGGCAGTATAAGAAGAGAATTTGGGGACCCACTTGCAAAGGGCCTTGTAAGTCCTGCCGAGGAGTTGTGTCTTTATCAGTCACTGGGGAGTCATTGGAGTTGTTAAGCCAGGAGAATGTAATAGCCCTTTTTTTGTTTTGTTATGAGATTTTATTTATTTGTTCATGAGAGACAGAGGGAGAGGCAGGCTCCCTGTGGGGAACCGGATGTGGAACTCTATCCCAGGACCCCGGGATCATGACCTGAACCGAAGGCAGACGCTCAATCACTGAGCCACCCAGGTGCCCCCCATTTTATTTTTAAGAAGAGCATTCTGGTGGCTGTGGGTGGGGAGCAGGACTTCCCCATTGTGCTGTGAGGATTAGGCCTGACACAAACGCCTCAGCTGAAACCCATCCCAAGCTGCCTGGAACCCAGAGTGCTCCATCAGATCCCCTCCTACTGTGCAGACAGTTCCTCTTTGGTCCTCCTTCCCTGCTGCCTCCTGGTAAAATACATCCTTCCAGTAGGAACCAGGGAACTGCACTTTGGTTGAAATTCTGGGGCAAGTTCACAAAGAGCTTTATGTGACTTTTTTTTTTTTTTGGAAAGATTTTATTTGTTTGTTTGTTTATTTATTTATTTGTTTGTTTATTTATTTGACAGAGAGAGTGAGAGAGCACAAACAGGGGAAAAGCAGGGGGAGAGGGAGAAGCAGGCTCCCCACTGAGCAGGGAGCCCGATGTGGGGCTCGATCCCAGGACCCCAAGATCATGACCTGAGCCGAAGGCAGATGCTTGACTGAGCCACCCAGGCACTCCTTTGTGTGACTTTTTAATACTATAAACCTAAGAGCATATGTAGAGAACTACAGGCCCATCAGGTGAATAGGAACTAACTGCCAGAAAGGTCCAAGTTGAAATGGCAGCCATACACAGACATGTTTTTGTTGACATGTCTGTGTTGACACAGGCTTTATTCCCGCTTCCAAACTGATGCTCCAAACCTTTCTGCACCTCAGGGCCTTTGCATATCTCATTACACATCTCACGTCCAGCTCCTCAGGCCTCTGCTTCACATCCCTTCCACAGAGAAGAGCTCCTGGTCCTGCCATCTCTGGCCCGCCACCCATACCTCGCCTTCTTCCTTACCCTCTTCATGTAGACGATGCAATGTGATATTCTCCTTTTACTTGTGACCTTATCAGACTGGAGTCCTCTGCCCTCACTAGTTTGAACTGTGTCTGTAGCCCAGCACATAACTAGAGCCACTGGCAGGAAGTAGGGATTTAATAAATATCTGCTGAATGAATGGCTAAAAGAATCCAGCATGAAGATCTAAAATACTTGGTGGGAGCTGTTATAGAAATTGCATCTTGAGATGCACAGTAAGAAAACAGAAAACAGATATTCTTAGCCCAAAATATGTTTTAAGAGGCTGGCAAAGAAAAATGTGCCTTGGGTTTGCTTTCAAACTCCAATCCAAGGGGAAAGTGCGTGTGGTACATTTAAGTATTATTTAGTATGTAAGGCTAAGTCAAGTATTTGTAAATCAAAGTACATTTTAAATGTACTAAGGCAGCTCATTTAAAAAATAATTCTATATTAAATCATCTTTTGATGTGAAAAATACCCTTTTAAAACTGAATAACCATGCTATAACTCTGTTTCTTAAAAAAAAGAAGAAAAGAAAAAAAGAACTTTCTTTTGTTCTTGTAAATCAGTAACAGTGGCCTATTTAACAGTGAATTCAAGATCTAGTTCCATGACAGGCATCTGAGTATTAGAACATTTTATCAGTGTCACATGCTCATGGCATTTCCCATGACAGGTTCAAGGAGATGAGCATGGACGGAGTCCCCAGGATGTTGTTTGCCTCCAGAACTCATCCCCATGGGCCTCCAGGGCCAGGCAGGTGTGAAGGAAGGGTGCGTGGGATGGGGAGCTCATGCTGCTGCTCATGGAGATGAGGACACCTGCTTCAGTCCATCATGCACATAGCTGAATTGTAAGCCATTGTAAACAGCAGAGTCCCAGGATGAGGAAAGAATGGCCATTCTTAGGGGAAGGCCTCAGGTGTATTGTGAGTTTGATTCATAAATTGGGACAGGCCCCAAAATAAATACAATGTTGAACTCCTAAACTTTCCTTTGTTTTTTTTTGTATTTCTAAGTGAGAAAAGTAAAATTTCACTCTTCTTTCCTTTAGGCCTACACCAAGAGTTCATTATTTAAAAAACTTTCCAAATCTTTCTACACGTTTTCATCCATGCTGATATTTAAAAATCTATAAAAATATGTAAATGTATATACACACAATTTATATATATATTTCACATATAAGCATTAAGTATAAACCTTGATACACATATATACAAGCATGTGAGCACATGCATAAACACATGCTCAAGTTTACACATATGTGTATGTGTGGATGTTCATAAGTACACACATACATAGGATATTACTTTTAATTAAATGACAGCGTGCATAGTATTGTCAACAATTCAGATTTTTTCCCATTTTTTGGCAACATGTTTTTACATTTAATAATATATTATGGTCAGCCTGTTAGACAAGGGCCTATAGATACACCTAATCCTTTATTATGGCTGCAGAGTGTGCCACGGTACTCTAATTTACTTAACTTTGCTCTGTTTGTAGACATTAAGGTTGCTTACTTGTTTTCCTTCTCCAGTGTAACAACAGTGCACATATGTCTTTACAAGCTTTGACAGTGTTTCTGAAGCATTTCTAGGAGTTGATTTTCTTTTTTTAAAGATTTTATTTATTCATGAGAGACGCATAGAGAAAGGCAGAGACACACAGGCAGAGGGAGAAGCAGGCTCCCTGTGGGGAGCCCAATGTGGGACTCAATCCCAGGACCCCGGGATCACACCCTGAGCCAAAGGCAGACACTCCACCACTGAGCCATCCAGGTTCCCCTAGGTGTAGATTTCCTAAATCATAAAAAGAACTGAGTCCTAAGATCACACTGACCAGAACAGTATGTGTTTTGCTGGTTCTCAGAAGTCACTATTTGAATGTTTCATCAGTATCACCATTACTGCTTTGAAATATGCATTTTCAAATTCTGTAGGGTCAAGCAGACTAAGGTTTGTCTCTTAAATACATATATGTATTTCAATAATAACAGTATTTATTGTTATCTGGATTTCTCTTAAGGATTCTGAACCAAACTGTCATTTTGCCTAATAGCTGCTCTAGGTAACTAAATTAAAAACCCCTCAACAGTCTACTAAACAAGCTTCATTATCTCTAGCTATTGGAGTCCTTAAGGGCATGTTATGGATGCTCAGCCACTGCCCTTTATTGAAATACTGAGAATATTCTGAAGTCTCTGAGATGGACAAAACTTCTACTTAATTTTAAGGGGAAAACTGGCCATTTCAGCTTGTTTGGCTAACAACTATTTGTTGAGAACTAAGTAAATCCTAAGTACTGTACAAAATAAGAAGAATAATAAAAGCCAGGTCTTTTCCTAGGGAATTTGTCATCACCATAAGGAATTTATAGGAAGAATAATATACAGAAATTTAAAAACTATTCCTAGGTATTTGGAACATACAAAAATGTCAAGAAAGGGCTCATTCACTCAGGGAGCTTAAAATCTGCACGTGACCAGTGTTGTGAGTGCAAGCGTATTTCCGATACTACAAAAGAGGGAGTCTCTCATTTCTAGCTCAGAGGGGATGTGTGATTGCATCTGAACCTTGAAGTCTAGGCAGGACTTTGACAGGTGGAGGTGAAGAGAAGAACAGTGCACGTGATGGAAAGGATGGGCAGAGATGTGGAAATAGGAAATATTTATGGGTTGGCATGTAATCTGACTCTATTGGAACTTGGTATATATGGCAAAGAAACTGAGGATAAAAGGTTAATTCAAGTTGGGAAAAGCTTTGGATGCATCAAAGGGAGCTTATCTGGTGTGTAATGGGAGCTGCTGAAGGTCTGGGAGCAGGGAGAGATATTTTCTTAGCTGAGCTTGGGAAGAGCCATTGGCATGGTGGCTTTGGAGAGAGGCAGGAGGATGGAGGGAAGAAAACCAGATGGAACAATGATTGTGCTAATTCAAAGAGAACAGTCTGATACACCGTTAATTAGAATCCAGGCAGCTTTTTTATAGGTTATACTTGGCTTAAACTGAAACAATAGTTCTCGTAGAGAGCCATAAAGGCTGTATCATAATTTACTAATGAGTGAGAAAGGAAGTTCAAGCTACTGAATAATGGGAATGGCAACACAGACGTATTTTGAACCAAGAGAGATGCCATTACTTGCAGTTCTGACTTCCCCAAACCTGAGATCTGCACACCAAGTCAGCCCAACGTGGCAGTTGTACACAAGGTGGAATCTCAGTCACTGAACAATCTGAAGGGACCCTGGCGGAAGATCATTCAGTGCGCTTGAGGGAACAACTCCCCAGGAAGAAACTAAGGAAGGAAGGAAGCAGGAGCTAAAGCTTTTAAGTAGGGTCCAGAATTGGGGGGAAGAGCAGGGAACCACCGTCATTTCTTTCTTTCTTTTTCTTCTTCTTCTTCTTCTTCTTCTTCTTCTTCTTTTTAAGATTCATTTATTTTGGAGAGAGAGTGAGCGAGCAGGGGGAGAGACACAGGCAGAGGGAGAAGCAGTCAGTCCTGAGCACAGAGCCTGATGCAGGACTCAATCCCATGACCCTGAGATCATGACCTGAGCTGAAATCAAAAGTCGAGTGCTTAACCCAAGGAGCCACCCAGGCACCCCCACCACCCCCACCACTGTCATTTCTGACTGGGAATTGCTGATGAAACTCGAACACAGTCTTTCTGAGTTCTGCTGTTGGCTGGTGTTGTGGACAATGGTGGACTATGCATTCTTGCTTCACGGAGAGCCCAGCCTTCATCTCATTACAGCCCCACAGTGGCCAGAGCGAAGGCAGGGGGAGCCGTGGGATGTCAGGGAGAGCCGTGGCGGATGCTGAGCCCTGGTGGCCCAAGGGTAGGCAGGAATCCCTTCGTCCCTTTTTAGGAACTTCAGGAACCAGCTGTTAAACATAATTAGTTTAAAAATTGTATCTTGGGATCCCTGGGTGACGCAGCGGTTTGGCGCCTGCCTTTGGCCCAGGGCGCGATCCTGGAGATCCGGGATCGAGTCTCACGTCGGGCTCCTGGTGCATGGATCCTGCTTCTCCCTCTGCCTGTGTCTCTGCCTCTGCCTCTCTCTCTCTCTCTCTCTTTGTGTGACTATCATAAATTTAAAAAAAAAAAAAGGAAATAAATTTGTGTGTATGTATAAATAAATAAATAAATATTGTATCTTATACTTGCAACTCAGTAAATTTTATATATATATGTATATATATATATACATATATATATAAAGATTTTATTTATTTATTCATGAGAGACACAGAGAGAGAGAGGCAGAGACACAGGCAGAGGGAGAAGCAGGCTCCCTGTAGGGAGCCTGATGCGGGACTCGATCCCAGGACCCGAGGATCACGCCCTGGGCCAAAGGCAGCACTAAACTGCTGAGCCACTTGGGGGTCCCAGTAAATTATATTTTTAAAAGGTAGCCAAGTACTCTCCCTCATCATTTAGCGACCCTCTTCTTACATTTTGCTGTTACCTATCTGTTTGGGGTTAGTGGCACCTGCAACATCCAGATGATGGAAATGCTGTAGAACAGGCTACTGGGCATCTCTGGCCAGCTCTGGTTTTGTGGCTTCAGGCTGGCAGCTTGAAATCGGCCATGCAGAAATATGGATAGCATAGAGATCAGCAAGTTCTACAAATCAGGCCGCATCCCACCACCCTCCCCACCCCCCACCCCTGACCCTGATCCCCCACTGAGAGAATGTGTTATTAAGCTCCTCAGTGGCTTTGGTCACTGAGAACTCAGAGTGGGGGTAAGTCAGTCTCTCCATTTCTGACCTTGATAGATTGCGGTGATTTCTCTGGTGCCAGACCTTGTCTTTGAACTTGGGCTCTCATACCTCTCTAACCAGGGACCCTCATACCTAACCTAACAGGACATCATCAGGTTTGATTCTAAGAGCAGGAAAAATTTTCAGGTAAATGAGAGTTGGTATTTCATTTTATTCCGTCATCCTGGACATCTGGGATCTTTGCTTACTCATGCCATGGGATCTACATGTTAGCTGGCTATATTGAAGGGCTTTGATGGTGATGCATTTTTCTTTCCCTTACCTTGCTAGGACAAATGAAATAATTTATTTCTGTATGTAAGTAATGAGATGCTCATTACTTCTGATTCTTATGTGGAAAAACATATCCTGATTGGGCCTTCAACAACTCCGGTTTCCTCTCCCTATTTCAGCTTCTCATTTAACATTAAAAAAAAAATCATTTGTATTCCTGAGGCTTTAAAGTCAATCTTGATATTTTCCACTCTTACAGTTCTCAACTCTGAGTGGATCACACTGACAACACAGACAAATTTAATCATCTTCATATATAACTTGAGGATCAAAGATCAAATAGGAAACATGTTTCTCTTTCCTACAGAAAAAAAAATGTAAATAGCTAATTTCCTTTGAAGTTTGTAAATACAGCACGTATTCTGTGTTCTCTATGGCATTAACTGGGTCATGGGGATCCAGGAAAAATGAACCCTTCAAAGTCTCTGCCTGGCAGAGAAAGAAAGCTTACCCTCTAAGGTAAGCTTCTTAGCACTGATAAAATCAATCATGTGACTCTGTCCCTTGCTTTATAAGGAGTCATGAGGCAAGCATTTTGGACAGACTGTTCTCCTTTTCTCTAAAGGCCTCAGTGATATCCCTCTGGGCACTGTGATTGACTCCAAGGAGAGACATTCAGTCTGCACCCCTGCAAGGTGGAGGGAACACACAGACGAGGCTAAAACTTAACTCTTTGAGAGTCTGCAGTGACCCCAAGGAGTGGACAGGACAGAAAGGAGCTTGCAACTGAGCAACAAGGAGAAACAGTAGCTCCTGAGTAGTTAGCATCCAGAAAGTGCAGGTTTTGCAGGGAGGAAGCATGGTCAAGGCCTGAGGTTGAAAGAGGCCACTGGTTATCCTGGTAAAATCTTCCCAGCGCTTTGTCAGGTTATCAGATCTCCTAAGCCTCCAGTTGCAGGGTTTTAGGGACAATGTCTTGAAATTCTATCAAAACACAGATGATGGCTCATATAGAACATGGTGGAGAAGGTGGGATAAAATGCAATAATGACTTTCATTCTCCTCACAGTCTGAGAAATCTGTACTTTCCACGGTTACTTCCTGAGAAACTCTTTAAAAGCATTAAATGGTAGTTTTTGAGCTAACAGTCAACTGTTACATTCTTCAAAATACATTATCCATGTATCACTTTCCATATCAAAAAGATACTTAGTCATTTGTGCATTTGCCAAAAATGAAGTAGATAAAAATAAATAAATGACAAGTAATGGCATTGTCCCCCTCTGCTAGCACCAATCTTGGGGGGTAAAGTGTATCAGTGACATTTGATAATGACATCAAATAGTTCTGTAGCCTCTTCTTTTTTATTTATTTATTTATTTAAATAAATTTGACCAAATCGTTTTCTACCTACTGCCACTTTTGTAAAAGAGGCAAGATATTGGAGCAGAATTGTACTAAGTCTGTAATAGGCTGATGAACAGTGAATTTAATGGAAAATCTTCAAGTTCACTGTTGAGGTTAATAAGCCTAAAATATCTTAAAACTAAATTAAAATACTTTTTGCCTTAAGAAGACATAAAAAAAAAAGTTTGATGGCATTTGAGCTGATTCTAGAAGTAAGTAGCAGCTCTGTGGCAAAAAGTGCCATTTATGAAACAGATAAGAATAAAGATTTCTTCTCTTCCCTGAATGTGTCTTAAAAGAAAACAGTCTTCACTCATCATCATCATCATTGCAAATGTCTAATTTAAATTTGTGCCCTCAAAATGCCTCCTGGTGGATACTCCGGCTATTTTTTTGCTATCTGATAAAGAAATGCATGCTGTATTATTCAATTACAGGTATTCAATATAAGCTTTTCCTGTCCTTTACCTTAGATTGTGGTTTCCATCTTTATATTGGCAAATAAATGGTATCAACAGTCTTCTCTCACTTACTTTGTCTCCGTAAAGGTGTTCGTATTTCTTGATCAAGTCTCTTGAGTTTTTCCATTTTGAATAAATACAATGAGAGCAATTTGCAATTCTGGGGTCTTGCACTATATTTGAATTGGAAAATAAAAAGGAAGCATCTAAGAACAAAACCTTGCAACAGATGAAGCAGTTTTAAATGCCTTTAGTTCAAATGAGTTTTTTGGCAAGAGCAGCCGTGAAATACTTGACCTTTCCCCAGAGATCCTTACTGTTGCTTCACTGAAGAATATCTGTATTTGTAAGGACTGCAAATGTGCTCCAGTGAGTGTGGTAACTCAAGGGCCATATGTCAATTGTCTGTGACTTATAGGGATGTATGGATGTATCTTTGTTTTGTTTTTTTGTTTTGTTTTGTCTACTTGTATATAATCTCTTATGCCTTCATGAAGATATTTTTTAAACAAAATACTTAACTAAAAATTTGAACCAAAATTAAAATGACTGCTGTTTGTGTATTAATAATGCATTTTTGTGCTTGGGTGGCTCAGCTGGTTGAGTGTCTGATTCTTGATTTCAGCTCAGGTTATGATCTCAGAGGGGTGAGATTGAGCTCTGTGTTGGGCCCTGCCTTGGGCATGGAACCTGCTTAAGATTCTTTCTCTTTCTCTCTGCCCCTCCTCGCATACTCATGCTCTCCCTAGTGCGCTCTCTCTCTCTCTCTCTCTCAATCTCTTACATAAATATATCTTTAAAAAATAATGCATTTCTCTCGTCTTAAAATGGTAGATCCATCAATTTTTGAATTCCCTTTCTTCCATATTACATCCCTTTATTATGATCTCTGTCAACATCTATATCCAGATAGTGACCTCTTCCAGGTCTGTCCTGTCAGTAATAGTATTACATGATCAAACAAGATAGCCTGGATGAATTTCTTGGCCTATGCAGGGACAGTTTAATGTATTTGGGAAACAAGAACACCCAAACAGCTTATATAGAAACAGCTCTAAGATGTTTCAGAAACTGCATTTTTCGTGCACAGGTATAGTGCAAGATGGAACTTGCCCTTCTTGTTACATGTAATATAGACTTTCTGATTTTAGAATAGTTATTTTCTGACTCTTCTTGGAGCTCTGGGATGATGATTAACTGATGTGCATGAACTGAATTGCCTTATGCTTTCCTGGAACAGACTGGAACAGAGGAACATAAAGCAATAAACTAGTTGAGCATTTGAGAAATAAAAAAAGAACATAAATGTTGTCAGAGTCTATAAACTACTCAGGGTTCAAATAATTGTCTCTTGGTTATATGTTTTTGAGCTCACAGTGCTTAGACAGATTTCAGATATATCAATGGACTGAGTCAGGATTTACAGGACTCATTCAAATGAAATCAGATTGCTAATCCAAGACTCAGTTCCTTATGACTGAATGAACTGATGAAGAAAATTTTATTTCCATTATTTGTTTGCAATATTGTTGTTGTCATATTCAGTTTTCTGAATATTTGACAAAGCCGTTTCTCTTCTTCTTACTGTTATATACAAACATCTAGTAGACTCTATGCCAAAATAAAACTTTTCAAAATAATATCTGATTTTTTACTGCCACTCTCAAATTCAGATAATCTTACTAAACTTCCTTACTTTTCATGGCAATATAATAGTTTGCAGAGATGGGATAAAGATTTGTCCTCCTTTTTACCAAAATATAATTGCATAAACGAAGTATACCACCAAAAACAATCGGAAATATATTTGAGAATGATTCTTATTTAATCAAAACTGAAAAAAATCTGCTTTTAAGGAACAGTTGTCGACTCTATGCGAGCACCTAGCACTCCCAAGAAGATTGTATTGTCACCTGGTTTATAGGACTGTAGTCTTATAGGTAGAAATACAGATCCATTCCTGGCAAGCTTAGCAAATTTCCAGTACTTCAAGAAAGAATTCACCCAAACTTCTGAGTTCTGAAGGCATTATTTGGTGGGGAGAATCTTGAGCTTAGTTTTACAGCCAAAGAATAGCCAATAATATTTTAAAATCCAGTGTGAAACACCTTATGAGAGCTTCCAAACAGAAGTAATTTGATGGCTTTTGTAGTTGTACATATGGTATGGCACTAGATTTGATTTATCTATATCTATATCTATATTTACTATCTGTATATATGGGTGTTTTATGGAATACTAGTTTTATGGGATGCTCTGTGGTGGTTTTATTGTGCTTGAGTTCTTTTAAAAACCTAGAAATTAATGTGAATTATTTTTGTCTATAGAGATATACAAATGGATTTTGTCCCTTCCTCCCCACAAAAAAAGCCCATATTATATCTATTAATATCTGCAAGGCTAACTATAGCTTCTTGGGGTCCTACCTATAACCCAGATTTCTTGGATATATTTAGTCACTCCTTGTACATTTCAACATTCCTACTTCCTGTGTGTGGCTGCTCTTTGGGTTCTCCTATGAACTGGTTCTTAACATCTTAATGTCCTTTTAAAGATTAATAAATAAAATAAAATCTTTGACACATTTCTTTATATTTTTATGAGAATCATGACTTTCTCCTTTTAAAAATATTATACTTTTAACAATTTAAAGAAGTCAATAAAATTAAGGGATTGTTCTTGATTTTGAAAAGACAAAATAGAAACATCAAACAACTTCAATCTAGGATTGTTTGGAAACTGCATTGAAAAAAATAAATGGGCAGTATTAAAGGTAATTTGGGAACAAATTGGAAATTTTTAGTGGGAATTACATTTTAGGTAAAATTATTTTATTTCAGTGACTTAATTTTACTTTGGGATGTCAATAGCCAAACTATGGAAGTAGCCCAAGTGTCCATCAACTGATGAATGGATAAAGAAAATAAACAATATGCAGTGTATGTATTTATGTGTGTGTGTATAGATAGATAGATGATAGATAGATAGATAAGCATATGGATATAGTGGAATATTACTCAGCCATTAAAAAGAATGAAATCTTGCCATTTGCAACAACATGGATAGAGCTGGAGAGTATTAGTCTGAGCAAATACAGAGAAAGACAAATACTGTATGATCTCACTCATATGTGGAATTTAAGAAACAAAACAGAGGGAAAAAGAGAGAGACAACCCAAGAAACATAATTTCAACTCTAGAGAACAAACTGATGGTTGCAAGAAGGGTGTGAGGTGGGGGGAATAGGGAGGTGAAGGGTGTTAAGGAGAGCACTTGTCCTGATAAGCACTGAGTGGTGTATGGAAGTGTTGAATCACTGTATTGTTCACCCGAAACTAATATAATACTATATATCAGCTAACTGGAATTAACATTTTAAAAAGTTAAGGGTGAAAATGGTTTCATGGTGCAGAATAATGGAGTTATTCTTGGGCCATTTATGCTGAAGTGTTAAGTATCACAGTATCTGCAAATTACTTCCAAAAGGCATAGAAAAAAAAACAAAACAGTGTCTCTGTGTAAGTATAGGGGAAGAAAAAGAAGAGGATAAATTCAATAAAACAAAATGTTAATAGTTGATAGAGGTGGGTGGAGAGTGTATGGTTGAGTTTTGCCTAACAGTTAATGTTTCAGTATTTTGTCCATCCTCCTTTGAAATTTTCTGAGCATCCAACAATATCTTAATAAGCAATTTAATATTAGTCCAGGGTTGCAAGTTACCTAAAGATCTTGCAAATTATGTTTAAGCTTATATTCTACAAAGTGTAATTACGATCAAAATAAAACGTATATCAAAAAAAAAAAATAAAACGTATATCAAAATAACTATTCAATGAATACAAACATTTTTCATAATCTTAAACATTATTTAGGAGTAATGTTAGTTTATTTGAATAGGACAGTACATAGGATAGGAAATACAAACCCACATGAAATGAAATAGAATATATGCTCGCTTTATAAGGAATAGTGATAAATTAAGAAAAAAAATCTGAATTTTTCAAAACATTAGTATAGGTCCATAGCAAAATTGAAATGAAAGTAAAAAGATTTCCTATAGATCCTCTGTACCTACACATACACAGCCTTCTCACTATCAAAGTCTCCCACCAGAGTGATACATTTATTACAATTGATGAACCTATACTGACACATCATAATACCCCACAGTCATAGTTTATATTAGGATTCACTCTCAGTGTTATATATCCCATTGGTTTGGACAAATATATAATGACATGAATTAATTTTTGTAAGGAAAAAACTAATGTAACTCATTTAAAGTATAAGGTTAGTTTCTTCTCTGGAGATATTAAAAATTTCAGTTGATATTTGTATTTATTTATCATTATAGAGATAATCTGAACAGAACTCCTTTAATTTACAAGATTTTATCACCTAACTCATTAATGCTTTCTGGAATTAGGCAAACATTTCACACTCTCACACTGAAAGGTAAAGACTTTTCAAACACCCAGAGAAGTTAGACTTCAGTTTTGCAACTTTAACTGTGTGTCAGGAGGAAACCGAGAAACACCAGAAAATGTTGGTCTAGATATCAAAGAGCTGTTCTTTCCAGTGGGCACAAACCTCTTGATTAGTTTGGGATCAAAATAGACAAAAGCAGAACCATTCTTTGTCATCTGTCACCCAAAAGGGAATGGATCTCTGTCATCTCTCCACAAATCACCCATGTGTTCAGACTATAAAACCACATTCTCAATCATTGATGCCACCCCAGGATAATAACTTATTGGACACTCACAAACTAGAAAGAAAAAAAAAAACAGAATCTGCAGAAAAGAAAAATTATGAGAGAAACAAAGTCAGCAAAGTTAAAAATCTATTTCTTTTGCCATTTAGGCTTCACTTTGGAAGTGAAGAAAAGTCATGCCAGGGCTCACACTTCCCAGGAGGGACATTTCTTCATCTATATAGTTTACCTGCCCTGTCCCATAAATAAATTGGCGTCTTGGTGGATGACAGCCAAAACTGTTATGGTAATTTTAAAAACACATTAAATAATGACTTCCATACAAACATAAAATGGATACATGTCAAAGATTTTTATTTAACTCATTAATTAAGGACAGAACCAGTAAAATATTCGAAACCCATTCAGAGGAGAATCCAAACAGCAGAAACATACAAAGGCAATTGTGAATACTGAAATGAATTTAATACATGCAAATATATGGCTTCTTTGGGCTGAGGAGGGAAAATCAGTTGTGCTTCTTGACAAAATTCATATACATGTACAGATAAGAGTCACTGCCTTTATGCTGGTATTCCACACTCTCCAGAGTTTTTTTGTTTGTTTGTTTTGTTTTTTTTAATTTTTATTTATTTATGATAGTCACAGAGAGAGAGAGAGAGAGAGAGAGACGCAGAGACGACACAGGCAGAGGGAAAAGCAGGCCCCATGCAGGGAACCCAACGTGGGACTCGATCCGGGGTCTCCAGGATCATGCCCTGGGCAAAAGGTGGTGCTAAACCACTGAACCACCTGGGCTGCACCCCCCCCCCAACTTTCTATCATCCATACCTTTCTCCTTGTTATTCCTTCCCCAAAATAGGCTGGCCAAAATGTCCCAGCCTCATAAACCAAAGTTTATCACAGAATGCTATTATTTTAAGCTACAGGGAACCCAGGAAATCTCACAGCTCAACCCTCTGATCTTACAGATGAGGTCATTCTGAAATGCAGAAATGTGTCAGGCACTGAGTGAATACAGGAGTCACACCTTGCTTTCAGTTCTCAATCATGTATTGGCTAATGTTTCTATGCCTCTCTTCAACAAGTAGCGTTGGGTGCCTGCCTTTTGTCAGGGAAGAGCTTTACAAAGAAGTAGGTTTTAGCCGAGCTCTGAAAAGGATGTGGGGATTAGCCAGGTAAAGAGCAGTCCAGCCCAGGAAAGTGTGCGTGTTTCAGAGTGGGAAGACGTTTGCTCCCAAGAGTGAGTGTCTTCTGAAATTTGCACCCAGAGCGCCTCCTGCTGCCTCTGGTATTTTAGAGGAGATGAAAGAACAGCCAGATGGCTGCCTTGTGGTGAGCTGGGTGGATGGTGCAGAGACTAGACTATAATGGAGCTTTCACTGACAGCTTTTCCTGGCACTGCAGGCATTAAGAAATAGAAGCGATATAATTGAATGGGGAAAAAAAAATACCCCCAAACAAATAGGTCAAGGTACCTAAGAGGGAAAAGAAAGGAAGATGATGCCAGGAGGGTACCATTTGAAGAGAGGCTAGCGCTAGGAGCATTGACTGGTTTGGGGGGCTCTTGCAGGCCTCTGTTGGGCGGAAGGTGTGGGACAGGGTGCAGGAGGCCGAGAGTGGGAAACAGACATCCATCAGACACAGCAGGAAATAGAAAAGAAGCAAGATTCAACGATGATATGTAAATACAAACTTTTTAGGAATTATCCTATGTAGCTAAATACTTGTTATTATGATGCTCATAACCTGCGAGTGAAAGGAGACACGATTAATACTTTACTGGGCAACAGAGAGAAACTGAGACTTGCTGAACAGGCCAGACAGATGGGGTATCCTTCAATTTTCCTCTCTGACAATTTCAATTCCCTGTGGCATAGAATGGGAAGAGAGCTTTCTTGCTCCTGTGTCTGGAGGTCAGCTGGGGGATGCTTGCTCTGGGCTGGACTTAGCTGGGCTGGGGACCAGGGTGTTGGGTTCACTCTGCTCCCATGTTCTGGGACCAACAACCATTATGTATGATCTTCTCAAGGAGACTGAAGAAGAGCAAGAGGGCGACCCATCTGTACAAACGTGTCTCACCCCCTGCTCATGTCACATCTGCAAAGTCTCATTGTCCAAAGCAAATCCTGGGGAAGTACAGTTCACCCGCCTTGAGAACATGAGGACCTGGTGCTGTGTTGCCACTCTCATCATGAGTAAATGAAGGGAATGAGAAATTTAGACAAACAATTTAATTTACCACACCTTAGCATCCTTGTTATTATGAATGTAGATTCCTTTCTTTTTAAAGATTTTATTTATTTATTCATGAGAGTTACAGAGAGAGGCAGGCTCCCCGCAGAGAGCCCGATGTAGGATTTGATCCTGGGACTCTGAGATCATGACCTGAGCCAAAGGCAGGTGCTCAACCACTGAGCCACTCAGGCATCCCAAATCCGGCCCCCCTTTTTTTTTAATTCAGAAAAGAGAAGTGGAAGTTAGCAAGAGCAAAGTTGGTATCCTAGAGGTGGGCCCTATTTTTCTAACTTTTCACTCTAAAATATTTTGAAATTTTCACAGGCTTTGTTCTCATGCTGCAATTTAGTTGCTTTCATATGCTTTTATTCTCTTTACTATTGTTA
This sequence comes from Vulpes lagopus, assembly GCF_018345385.1. NCBI lineage: Eukaryota > Metazoa > Chordata > Mammalia > Carnivora > Canidae > Vulpes > Vulpes lagopus. Next base: position 107,593,966 of record NC_054825.1, on the reverse strand, counting down.
TGTCTTTTTTTTCTTTTTATACTATGTTTTTTCCTTATCCTGCAATCACATAGGGTCTTACTACTTCTCAGCCAAGGGAGGGGAAAAAAAAAAGATGTATTTCCATGTAGAGTTGAAAACAAATTCTAGTGCTATTATCTTTATTTCTGTAAGAGCCTAAAATGTGGAGATCCTTTTGGATTATGTGACAATGCTTCCATAAACGAAGCTAAGTCACTTGATGTCTCTTGCACTCTGTGTGACATCACTACAGTCCCCTCTGTGGGCCAAGTGGTTCTCCACCTCTTTCTATCATGAACCTTCTGCTGTTTGACTCTAGATCCCTCTTATTTATCTCCTGGCTGAGCAGCATTCTCAACTCCTGTTCAGCTAAGCTCTTGACTGACAACTTTGAGGCACCTGGAGGCTCTTTAAAGGAATAGTTTGACACAGAAAAACCACGGAGGCTTTTCACTGACCAGCTAAACCCTTTGATAACCTTGTCTCCGGTGGTTGAATTGTCTTCCATCCTGTCTCATGCTCTGCAATTTCCTGATTGATAAGAAATGAAATTGTTTCATTTTCTTGAAATCACAGCTTTGCCGTGCTTCCTTCCCTAGTATTATATCTGTCTGTACTTTGATAATCATGGCTGCTGAACTATTTCTGCCTTCCTAGGGGGAAAGTAAATAATCCACAAGCAGTCATCGACATCAATACTTAAATGCTTACCAAATGTTACTGAACATTTTGATTTCTTTTTAAATTTAGAGGGACTATTTACTTCTGGTTTCTTTCAGAATGGCATTTGTTCTAGTGGTGTTGGTTGAGACTGGAGAACATATCTTTCTCGGCGGGGGTGGGGGGGTGTTGATCATACTAGGAGGGAGGTATGTCCATGCTTTGGGAATGTGTGTTGGCACCACTCACCTTGTAGGGTACATGTTGCCTGTGCTCAGAGAGCTCCACATATCTGTGTGTCAGGCAGAAGCAAAATAAGAGCAGATCCCATCCTTAAGTCTTCATGAAATGTGGGGTTTTTTGGTTTGTTTCTTTTTCTTTTTCTTTTTCTTTTTTTTTTCTTGCATATTTTTTTATTGTAGTTCAATTTGCCAACATATAGCATAACATCCGGGACTCATCCTGTCCGGTGCCCCCCACAGTGCCTGTCACCCAGTTCCCCCTCCCACTTCCCCTTCCACTACCCCTTGTTTGTTTCCCAGAGTTAGGAGTCTCTCATGTGTGGTCACCCTTTCTGATTTTTCCCACTCATTTTCTCTCCTTTCCCCTATAATCCCTTAAGTCAGGGTAGTCACTACTAAAATGCTTTCTGGCTCTGAGCTAGTGTGATGAATAAGACCCAGCAACAACGTTTTGATGCAGTCCTGCATCTACCAATTAATTCCTCAGTGTAAAGTTAAAAACACTCCTGTGTGTGTTTCTCCTTTACTCTCCCACTATGACCACATAGTATGTCCGACACCAGATATAGAGGGGTTTTCCCCACATCAAGCAATTCTTTGACATTGCTGGGGTTCTATAATTTTTTTTAAGATTTTATTTATTTATTCATGAGAGAGAGACACACACACACACACACACACACACACAGAGGCAGAGACACAGGTAGAGGGAGAAGCAGGCTCCCTGTAGGGAGCCTGACGTGGGACTCAATTCCGGGACTCCAGGATCATGCCCTGGGCTGAAGGCAGCCCTAAACCACCGAGCCACCAGGCTGCCCATGGGGTTCTATAATTTAACTCGATTCTGACACTCTCTACCTGGAGATAGCCTCAGACCCCATAGGTGATGGGTCCAGTCCCATCAGAAGGCCCCCACTTCAGATGCCAATCGCAAGTAGTCTCCAGGTTACCTACACCTTTTTGCCCAACTTGGCTACAAATCAGAGGTTCCAGTAACCTCCGCCCCCTACTTCCTTGCATTCGATCATTTACTAGAACAGTTCACAGAACTCAGGGAAACACTGACTTAATGTTTACCCGTTTATTTGTAATGAGGGACAAGTTAAAGGACAGAGATAAACAGCCAGATGAAGAGACACCAGGGCGAAGTCTAGCACGTGGATGTGTTCACCAACCCAGAAGCCCTCCAACCCTCATGCTGTTGGGATATTTTTGGATGCTTTATCACGTGGGCATGACAGATGATTAACTCAATTTCTAGCCCCTCTCTGGAGAATGGGGGGAGGGGTTACTGAAAAGGTCAAGTTTCTAATTGTGGCTTGGTCTTTCTGGTGTGTTCAATCCCCATTCAGGAGCCCACCAAGATGGCTCATTAGAACAAAAGACATTCCAATCACTCAGGAGTTTGTGAAGCTCTTAGGAGCTCGGTGCAGGAACCAGGACCAAATGCTAAATGTGAGAACAAAAGGTGCTCCTAGCAGCCCTACTTCCAAGGAAGGGTTTTAGGAGCTCTGTGTAAAGAACCAATGTATATATTTCTTGTTATTTTTTATTCAGTTAAGAAAACATATATTTGAGCTCCATATGTGGATCTGTTGTGTGTATTCCCTTGTTATTGTCCAATGATCCACTATGAAGATGGGACATTTGCTCATACCTGTCTGGTCTTTAAGTGTACTGACTAGTCTTACCTCTTTTTCTATTAGGTTCTATTTCTGATCTCTTTAGTAATATAGTTTTGCCCATATCCCCTCCTTCACTGTCATCGCCTTTATTAAAATGTGTACTTATCTCCTAGAGAATTCAAGGCTATATCTGTGAGTACCCAGACAGCACCCAACATCCTTGGGTGTGTAGTGGGGGGTGCCTGTGTGCTGCAGTTGTCAGGACACTGCACAGCTGGATGAGGGCTCAGCTGTGGGTTAGTGGGAGCAGGTCCCTGGTCCAACTCTCAGAATTTCCATGGCCATAGAGGAACCCTTAGTGATAACAGTTTGAATAGTCACTCAACCCTGGTCCAGACCACTGTGAGAAAACTAGCCACCAACGTCAGGAACTCCAAAAGCTTCCTGATAACAATGGTGTCCTAGGGTCCTCTCTAGGTGTTTAGTGGTTCTGGCTGTAGAGTCCAAAAGCCTGAATGATGGTAGTGTTTAGACTCAGAGCTCAGTGTCTTGAGTTTCACTTCTTATTCTGTTTCCCATACAGTTTTTATGTAGTGTCACTCCCACCACCCTTCTCTCATTGTCTCATCTAATTGGGATAATAACACTGACTTCACCTGTGGGGAATCAAGTGAGCCCTTGTATATGGAAGTGTTGTGAGTGCCACAAAAAGTCTGAATTAGTGACATCTTTATTAAAATGTTCCCTAAAGAGCAATGAGGTTCTGCTGAGGAGCTAATTCAGCCAATCACAGCCACCCTCCTTTCTCTCTTGCAGATGTGACTTCTTTCATCTGTAGCCATCCCTCCCTGGGGATGCGGTTCCAGAGCCTCTGAGAGGATGGCTGCAGATGAGGACTCACCTTCCAGTACCTGCTTGGAACTTTGTACAGTGTGTCAAGCTGTGCCCAGTGCCACATCTGTTCTAACCACGCTGGTCTGTGGGTCCAGTCATTCAGTTGGTCAGTGGTTGTATTTGTTCTCTTCAGCTGCTCTAACAAATTACAACAAATGTAGCAGCTTAAAGACAACATGGGTTTATTGTCTTAAAGTTCTTAGGTCAGAAGTCCTAAAGTCAAGGTACCACCAGAGCTGTGCTTATTTCTGGAGGTTCACAGGGAGAGTCCATGTCCTCGCCTTGTCCAGCTGCCAGAGATTGCTGGCAATCTCTAATGTTCATGCCCTTCTATCCTCAAAGCCAGCAGTGGCTAATGGAGCCTTTCTCACATTCTGTCATTCCAACACAGATTGTCCTGACATCCCGTGTTCTACCTTTAAGAAGCCTTGGGACTGCACTTGTTCTACCTGGATAATTCAGGCTACTCTTCCAACATTGGGGTCAGCTGATTAGCAACTTTCTTCCATCTGCAGCTTTAACCCCCCTTTGCCCTGTACCATATTCACAGCTTCCTGGGATTAGAACTTAGGCATCATTGGGGGCCACTTTTATGCTGATCATGGTTGTTCTTGGTTGTTGAACAGTTCAGAATTTCTACTATGTGCAGAACACTCATACTGTCGGAAGGTGCTCAGCCATGGGGCATGGAGAAAGAAACCATCCTCTATTGCAAACTGTTGGATTTAAGTAGACTTCTAAATCTGAGGAACCTTTGATCTATTATCAACTCCAGCTCCTTACTCAGCCTACATTTGTAGAGCAGTTTTTTCTCATTTTTATCATGATGTACATCATACTTCTAATATTTTGCTTTGCAACAGGTGGTTTCTGGACACTATTTAGCATGATACCTGTGAAAGGAAAAATGAAGTCCTACTTTATTTCATTCATAAAATATCAACATATAACACTTTTTATGTTGGAAGATAACATAGCAATCTCTCATCTGTCCTAATTCCATCCATGTCTGTAGAGGGGTAAACTGGCATCGAGTTCTTGTGACCTGCCCAGTTCATAGGCTTCCTGGAGTCAGGCCTGAAACCTAACCCACCTTCTGCACCCTGAACTGGCCCACCATCACATTCTTGCCCAAGGAAGAATGCTGGGTTCAGGAAGATGGAGCTGAGTTGCTAAAACTTCTTCATCTTATTGAAAATTTAGTATGCACGGGGCAAAAGTGATATCTTCCTCGTTTGTTCAATAATGAAAACAGAGAATTCCAGCTTCTTACCTTCTTATAATTTCTAGAAGTGCTTTGAGCCCGCTCTTTGGAGGCAAAATTTATATAGTATAAAACAACATAAAATAACCATTTTTAATGGAGTGAAGAGTCCAGGAGCATTTGGCACACTCCCAAAGTTGTGCAACCACCACCACCTCCATCTACTTTCCAAAACATTTTCATTAGCCCAGAACAAAACTCTTTACCCATTAAGCAGCCACTCCCACTCAGTGCCTGGTGACCGCTAAACTGCTTCCTGTCTCTACAGATTTGCCCATTCTGGACATTCTGTATGAATGGAATTGTAAAGTATTTGTTCTTTCCCATTTTTCTGTTTTCTCTCACCTCGCATCATGTTTACCAGGTCTGTCTGTCTGTCCCTCCATCATACTTATCAGCACTGCATTTCTTTCTACAACTGAGTGACATCCTGTTGTATGTCTGGGCTATTTTGACCTCTGGACTATTGTGAATGGTGCTGCTAATGAATATTTGTGGACAGGTATGTGTTGAGACCTTATTTTTACTTCTGCTGGGCATATACCTAGGAGTAGATTCTGAGTCATATGGTAATTTTATGTTTAATTTTTTGAGGCAGTTGAGCCCATTCTCATGATAGCTTCAAGAAAGTCTTTTAAGAAACCCTCTCATGAGTCCCCATCTTGACTCCAAAGGCTTAAGGGATAGTAAGGTGCTTTCAAAAATAAGCAGATACCAATCCTGCCACTGGGGAACTATGTGACTTTGATCAAGTTTCTCAGCTACATTCTGAACTTCAGTTTACTCCCTCTGTTAAAGCTGACATAATAATACCCCCCACACTGGGCTATTGGTGAGAATTACAGGTAACAATGTATAAAAAGCACTTATTATGCTAGTGCATATGATTTTTTTCAATTGACATATAATATTTTCCCTGCAAAATATCCATAGCTTTAATATCTACATGACTAGTCATTCTAGGATAGGTTAGCTTTAGAATTAAATGTTCTTATATACTAAAGCCTTGTATATAAAAATATGAATGATTATCTTAAAAGGAGGAACAAAAGATTGGAAGGGTTTTCTGTAAAGGCTTGATATATTTGATTCTGCTGGAAGACTTCCTGAGCTGGATCTTAGTTGAACTCCCTGTAGCCTCTCAGAGCTCGTTTGAAAGTCTTACAGGGAAAGGCAGCTGCATCATTTTTTCTCATTGTAGCACTTCCTGGACTTAGAGTGAGTTTCAAAGAAACCTCATGTGTTTTCATTTTGAAGTGTGTTCTTTCACCTGCATCCAGGATGAAGGCTAGAGTAGAACCAGACCTAATGCACACTAAGTAGTATATTCTTCAATTTTGCAAATAGCAGAAAGTGGGATAAGAACATTGAGGGCAGCCTTGAAAGAGGTCAGGTGCCCCCAGGGAGTGTTTGCAGAAGACAAAAAGCTGGATGTATTAGGATGTCAGCACTGCAGCAGCCTAGGTGTACATGCTGGCCTGGTACATTCATGAACTTGAGACCATATTTCCCCTTGTGAAGAGCCAGTGCTGAAAGCTGACCTCCTGGAGGGTTAAGTCATGTGGGGGAGAAGAACCTTAGTCCAATGCCACACAGGAAGGTCAGGTGGAAACAGTGAGCCATATGCTCAGCTACAGCAATGTTTAACAAGGAAATTCCACTAGGGCTTGACCTGCCTATTCTGGGTATTTGAGTGTGTGTCTCTTTTTAGGATTATTTAATAGACTACAGGATGCCTTCCTCCTCTAAAGCCTTCCCACAGGCCGATGACCAGAAATGGCATCTCCTGTGATCTCCTTTACTTAGAGTTACACCTGCATCTTTCAAACAGAGTGGTTCCTTCTGAAAAGGGCTCAAATAGACCATCAGCCTGAGCTCAGCTTGTCATTGACGCAGTGAGTGGTTTGGAGACAGCTGCTTGACCTCTCTCAACCCCAGTTTTCTTAACTTTAAATTGGGAATAATAAACCCAAACCTCAAAAGAGTGTTGTGAGGAGGAAATGAGAGGAGATGCATCAAGTGGCCAGCACACTGCGTGGTGCGTAGTCCATGCTGAATACGGCGTGGGAGCTGTCAGCACTCCCATCATCACTGTCATAGCTAGAAGAGGAACAAGGGTATCTTCCCTAGTCTTAGGTTCTTTGCCAGTTGAGTGCTGTGAAAAAAGTTTGTGTTGTGAGTGATTTTAAAATTTGGGAAAGACACCTGCAGTTTGTGAATGACTTAATCATATTTTAATACATTTTATTGCAAGTCCATAGAACTTGAACTAGATTAGTGACATGTAAAATGCATTTTCCTTAGATGTCAATTTACACGTAACTAGGAGTTTCCAAAGAGATTTTTAGAGAATGTTTTTCTAATAAATTCAAAGACATTCTGTTATATTCAGTTTTTACATGTATAACTTCATATTAGCCCATCATGTAAATCATCATACGTGTGGATCTTGCAGGATATAAATTTGTACAATTTTTCTGTATCTGTAATCTTTAATAAAGTCAAATTTTGAAAACTTTTATTCATAAGCCTAAGAAAAAACTTCTACTTTAATCATTTATTAGAAGTTTGATACGCTTCCCCCCATCCCCCTCGCCCTGGATTCATTAGGAGAAAAAATACATATATTGTTGCCAGGGATTCTTGGCTTTTGACCTTAGTGGTGGTGTCTGGTACATTCCAAGCATGTTCTTGAACTATCCCCACGTGCATCTGAGCCCTGTTTTCGGGTCACCCTGCAGTGCTGTCTGAAGACTGACTTTCCCCTTGTTCACTCACCTGGTACCTACATAGTTTGCGTTGTCACTGGCTTGTCACTATTTTATTTGACTACCAAATGGATTGTCTCATCTTCCCGCCGGTTAACTTTGCTTAAAAAACAAATCTAACATTGAATTTAATGCTGAGGGGATGGTGAGAAACTGACTGCTCAGAAGAATTAATTCCCTCATGTTTTTGTAACAGCTTGAAAATCAGCACACTTGAAGTTTCATGCTGCATGCAAATCACCTTTCCCAGGTATTAGGGTATTTCTGAGTCCCCAAAGAGTGAGGATGCACTCTACAGTTTACCTGCCTGAAAAATCAGTTGCCGGCCTAGTTTGCAAAAATTATTTTAACCATTAGACACTGTGACTCATTCTGAATTCTGAATTACTGAGAAATTCATTCATTGAATCAAAAAGCATTTATTAAACCCTTACTATATGACAAGCACTTTGCTAAGTATGAGACTTGCCAAGTGTAATAAGTTAGATTTACTCACTATTTGTGGGATTTTGAACACCCACTAGGGGAAACAAATGATTAAAATTATTTCCAAACATGATTACAGGTATTCTTAGAGGTAAAGTACAGGGTATCCAAATGGACAGTCAGGGCCATGAATTTCTAATTGGGAATCAGTAAGGCCTTCCCCAAACGATGGGGTTTAAGCTGGTGTATGAGAAATGGTTGTGGCAGCAGCAGTACTAGTATCGGACTGGTAAGTATGTTTTCAATGCTGAACTTCTCCCAGGCAAGATTCTAAGTTCCTGACCTAAAGTATCTCACCACAGCCTTACAACAATCTCTTGAGGCTATTCCTTTTTTAAATCTCATTTTAGAAACAATGGTTAAGTAACCACGCATCCTGATCCCACAACTATTGAGTGACAGAGCCTGGATTCAAACCCAGACATAGACTCAAGAGCAAGTTCAGCTAAGGGAAGAGCAGAGTTGGAAAAGTCTCTGAAAGTAAGGGAACTACATTCTTGAGGGAATGGAAGTCAGCAGGAGAGCATACACATCAAGGAATTGATAACTCGGTGCATTAGAGCATAGAGTGCAAAGGTAGTGGGCAGACAGGGAAAGGTGGAGTTGGATGTGCCACACCAGGAAGGGCCTTGCAAGTTTTATCAAGAATTTGCATTAGCTGAATTTGATGACTGCCTGGTAGCTCCATAACAGAGTTTCCTTTCTCTTAGAAGATACTGAATTATTTGGTACAAAGGGTTGTGATATCTGCAGCTTACTCTCAAATAACACAGCAGACATATAATGACAACAACAATTATATATATATATATATACATATATATATATATATACATATATATGAGAAATATACTCACCATATATATATATGAGATTATTCTAGTTCATATTTGATAGGGATTGCATTAAATCAGTAAACTGCTTTGTGTGTGGACATTTCAATGATATTGATAATTCCAGTACCATGGAATATCTGTTTATTTCTTTCATTAATGTCTAGTTTTTAATATACGGGTCTTTCAGCTCCCTGGTTACATTTATATACTTCAGTACTTTATTCTTTTTGACTCTGATGAGATAATAAATGGAATTTTTCCCCTAATTTCTCCTTCTGATAGTTTACTATTAGTATATAAACATGCAACAGATTTTTGTGTATTGATTTTGTATCTGACAGCCTTACTGAATTTATTTGTCCTAATGTTTTTTTGATGGGCTCTTTGCGGTTTTCTAGACATAATATCATGTCATCTGCAAAGAGTGACAGCTTTGCTTCTTTCTTTTTAATTTAGATGCCTTTTTTCTTTTCCTTCCCTAAGTGCTCTGGCTAGGACTTCCAATATTATGTTGAATAATAGTGGTGAGAGTGGGGACCCCTGTCTTGTTCCTGATCTTAGAGAAAAAAACTTATAGCTTTTTGTCACTGAGTATAGCTGTGGGTTCATCATCTATGACCTTTATTATGTTGAGACACATTCTGTCTATACCTGATTTGTTGAAAGTTTTTTTTTATCATAAATGGGTGTTGAAACTTGTCAAATGCATTTTCTGCATCTATTGAGATGATCATGATTTTTATCCCTCATTTTATTAATGTGGTGTATTACAATTACTGATTGGTGAATGATGAGTCATTCTTGCATCCTGAAATAAATTCCACTTGAGCATGGTGTATGATCCTTTGGATGTATTGTTGAATTTGGTTTGCTAATAATTTTGTTAAGAATTTTTGTATCTATGTTCTTTAGGGATATTGGCCTGTGATTTTTGTTTCCTTGTGGTGTCCTTGTCCTGGTTTTAATATCAAGGTGATTCTGGTCTAGTAAAAGGAATTTGGAAGAATTCCCTCCTCTTGTATTTTTTGTAAGAGTTTGAAAAGGGTTGGTGTTAATTATTTTTTGAATATTTGGTAAAATCATCAGTGAAGTCATCTGGTCTTGGACTTTTGGTTTTTGGGAAATTTTTGATTACTGCTTCAATCTTTTCACTAGTAATCAGTCACTTCAGATTTTCTGTTTCATCATGATTCAGTCCTGGTAGTTTGTTTCTAGGTATTTATTCACTTCTTAGGATCTTTTGTATTTCTGTGGTATGAGTTTTAACATTTTTGCCTTTCATTTCCAATTTTATTTATTTGAGTTCCCTCTTTTCTTCTTAGTCTAGTGAAAAGCTTGTGAATTTTGTTTATCTTTTCAAAGAATCAGTCTTTTTTTTTATTGGTCTTCTCTTGTCTTCTTAGCTTCTATTTCATTTATTTCTGGCCTTGTCTTTGTTATTTTCTTCCTTCTAATAACTTTGGGTTTTATTTGTTCTTCTAGTTCTTGAAGTATAAAATTAGGTTGCAAATCTGTTAGAAATTAGTTAGAAAGCAAATTTGACCAAGTTGATAGTAAGTGGTTAACCTAGGGGAAGGACCTAGAGTTTGTCATGTTATTTTTATAACTTTTCTGTAAGTTTGCTATGTTCTCCTAATAAAAACTAAAAGAAGAAAAGGAAATTGCTTTATACAAATGTTTAGAGATCCAGTGAAGGGAAAAACTGAGAAGTGACATGACAATTGTGCATGTCCAGTTGTGAAGAGTGGGTTGGTAAGATGAGGACCAGGGAAGTTAATCAGGAGTTACTTATGGCTCAGGCAAGGGTGGGGACTGGGTGAGACCAAGACCAAACATCCATAGATGGCCAACAATGGGGCATAGTATGTGTGCACACTGGAGAGCCATAGTTTAAACTTCAAGTATAAGATATAATCACAGTTAGAATAAGAGAATCCCATTTTTATTATTGTTGTTGTTATTGTTGTTGTTGTTGTTGAGTCTTGTTTGCTATAAAATCCGAGATGCGTTAAATTAAAACTAAAACTACAAATCCCAAACCTCTCCAGAACCTTCTCTGTTCATATTATCTGATGCTGGCCTCATGATTCTTAACCTTCTATGTAATCATTGCCTGGGTGTCGGGAATTAAGATCTCATCACATGTTACATGGTATCTAATCATTGAGTAATGCATACTCTCAAATTTTTGTATGGCAGCCTACAATGCTTATGGTTAGTTTATTTTTTTTAAGACTCCATGAGAGTCTTTTTTTTTTTTAAGATTTATTTCTTTATTTATGAGAGAGAGAGAGAGAGAGGCAGAGACACAGGAGGAGGGAGAAGCAGGCTCCATGCTGGGAGCCCAATGTGAGACAGGATCCCGGGACTCCAGGATCACGCCCTGGGCCAAAGGCAGGTGCCAAACCGCTGAGCCACCCAAGGATCCCCTGGTTAGTTCATTTTATTCAGTAATTACTCCATGTACCTGTGCTGCCTCTCCACAAGTTACAGAATTCTAGTTTAGGACCAAGAAAATGAGGCCAATTTCCATATATGACTGTACGTAACATGCACACACCCACGCATACACACATACACACCTATATTTGCCCCTATTCTTAAACAAATTGCTATAGGAAAAAAGAGAAGTACATTACTGTGAGCCTGTGATGTGAGGAATGACGGACATCTGTTTCGTGTGCCATGGCGAAACAGTGGAGCAATGTTTAACTCAGATTGTGAGTAAGGCAGTTGGAAGTGGAACACATCAAGGATTTAGGAAAATCTTGTTAAAAATCACTGATTTAATGTGAATTTTAAAGGACATGCAGGAAATGGCTAGAAAAAAAGATAGGAAAGCAGGGCTTCTGAGGCAGTGAACACTCTGCCAGATTCTCCTACATATGACAACAGAGGGGTTTATTAGAGTCTCTTTGTTTGGATCCTGAGTGGCAACAAAATGTTAATAATGTATTCCTCGCCTTATTGTAGATAACTATTAATTTTCTGGGCTTTTAAAACATGAATCAGAATTAGATGTGGGATTCCTTATTGTTTATGAGAAATTCAGTCAATGTTTCTCTGATTTAACCAATTGAGGCTGACATCTGCCTTGTAGCATCCTGAAGAATCCACTTTCCCTTGGTAATTGAAATGCTGTTCAACAAGAGATGTTGCAAAGGGCCTCGTATCTGTTTTCATTTCAGCTGTCAGCCTATCATATGCTACCCAGTTTCTTACTAAGAATTAAGAGCAGATCAGAGGATGATGTTTCAAAAAGCTTCAGCAAAGGGACTATCTAGCATATCAAGAAATGCCACCACCCTGTAGCTGTAGGACACACTCGTGATGATTTTCCTCACTGGGTGAAGCAAATCATGTTAGTAATTAAAAACCCTTGCTGCAGAGGAAAAGAATCTGATCTCTCTCAACCCTTGCTTCCATGTGAGTGTCACTACTTTCGAAGCCACTGAAATGCCAACATAGTTCTTTAATCAAGTTGTCTGGTTCCCTGGAAAATCTCCCTGACACTTTTTGCCACAAGCATTTGCCCCATGAGACCATTGCAATGGCTTAATACATACCGCTGACCAGTCAGCCGAGGGTGTAGCTATTCATTGAGGTAACAGGCCCAGCACCTGGGGTCCTTGGTAAGATTTCTCGGTGGTTTGGGAACTTGAAAACCATAATGCTCTGACCATGTAAAGGAACACCTGAAACCTTTCTGCATGTAACCGAGCAATATTCTTAGCTTTCTGAAAGACGTCTCAGGGTACCCGCTTTGGGAGAAAGATAATGCTATTAGCAGATAATTATGGCATACTCATTGATTTATTTTCGGTGTCAACTTTTACGGTTTGTGAATGTGTATGAGTCCACAAATCTTAAGTTTATGCCTTGATGCATTTTGATAGCTTTATTGGTGTATAATTTACATATCATGCAAATCACCCAGTGTAAGTATACGTTTTGATAGTAAATATATGCCAGTGTGCAACCACCATCACAATCCAGTGTTAGACTGCTTCTGTCATCCTAAGTGTTTTCTCCTGCATATTTGAGACATCCTCACGCCCACCCTCAAACCTAGGCAATCACTGATCTATTCTCTGCTTACAGAGCTTTCCCTTTTCTAGAAATTTCATATAAATGAAATCATGCAATATGTAATCTTTAGCCTGCCTTATTCTCTCAGCACAATTATTTTGAGATTTTCCAGAGATGTTGCTTGTGTCTGTCTTCTTGATGAGCAAAATCTGTTAAATGGATACAATACATTTAGTATGTCCATTTGCCAGTTGATGAACATTTGTATTTGTTTCTAGTTGGGATTATTTGAGTTGAACCATGAGGATTGGTACACAAGTCTTCATGTGGACACATGCTTTCATTTCTCTGGGTTGAATATGCAGGAGAGGAATCACTAGATCCTATGATGATGTGTTTAACATTTAAAAAAATTCCTTAAATATTTTCAGTGTGGCTGTCACATCTTACATTCCACCATTGAAGGAGGGGAGGTACAGTTTCTTCACATCTTCACCAACACTTGGTGTTGTCAATCTTTCTCATTACAACCGCTTTAGTGGGTGTGGAGTGATTTTTTTTTCCTGTGGCTTTCATTACATTTCTTTAATAACTAGTCATCTGAAGCATCTTTATTTTTTTTACCTAATTATGGCATTTTATTAGTCATACCATGCATTGGAATATTTACTGTGTACATAGAAGTTGGAATGTCCTTCCTTACAAGTAAAAGAACTTACCTATTGAGCTCTTTAAGCATTCTATGGGAAACAGAGATAATATGCCATGGTCATGTCACCTCGAGAATATTTGTATAAAATGTAGTATCTTTCATAGCTAATGAGATTCTAAATCCAACTTCTGGAAATCAAAATTAGTATTGTTCTCCCATTTGATACTCTGTTTTATTGTATATATCTGTTGATAATTTATGATTAAAAAAGCATAAAGGCTGTCTGCCTCAGGACGGGCTGAACTGGATACCCTGCAACTTTTCCATGATTAACTACTCACAGTTCATTATGATTAAAACAATAACTCTTTAACAAAGCTTAGCAACTCAGATTAATCAGTGCCTGGCTTTTCAGGCAGGCACTTCCTGGGATCCCTAGGGTTTTCATCAGCAAATTGTAGTAATGACGCTGCTTTGCACTGAGCTATTGTTTCAGTGGTAAATATGTGACTTGATTACCCGTGAGCCCAGGTCGTGATGTACTGTTGTTTTTCTTTATTCTTTATTATGTTAGGAATCCTACACAGCAGGGGGCTGGTATCCACTACAGGGTCACCTTGGGACTTCTAATATGGAAATCTAAATGAGTTCTTTGTTGCTGTAAATTACAAACAGAACAACAGCAGCCTGCTTCCACACTTATAAATATGTATGCCCTCCCCACCAATGAAATTATGGTGAAGTATAGATCAAAGTGAATTAGCACCTGTCAAGGAAATTTGATAGGTCATTCTGCACTGTAATTTTATTCCCTTTTCTTCCGAGTGTGACATAACAGCCCAACCCTGCATCCAACTCTCCTTCACCCATTGCAGTTAACAGCAGTTCACATATGGAAATGAATCACCTGGTATATTACCTCTGTGCAGCAGGAGGCAAATTGAAAAACTAAATTTTTACAATCAAAATGAGTTTGATTGTATTTAGACTCTGAATATTGCTTAGTATTTGTGGCTACTATAGTATCATGCCATTGTGTACCTAAATGTGGTGACATATGTGATCTATGAATCTCCTAGGTTTTCATTAAAAACTTCCAAAGCCAGCAGTCCTAAAGATCTATTCCTTGACCATATAGTTCTCCTGTCCTCATTAACCATAAAGAGTCTACCATCGTCATAACCTATTGTTTTTCTGCATCAAAATACTAAGAAACCATCAAATAAAATCTCATTACTACCACACATATTAATCCCCAAGTGCTTTAAAATGTTATGGAATTTTTCTGTTAAAGGGAGAATCCAAAACATGTGACATAAATTTGAAGTGGAAATGGAAAATTTTTTAAATTAAAGATCTCCATGGTCTGTGCTTATAAGATTATTATAATTCAGCAAAGGAAGATAAGGAAAGGGGAATTGTGGCAGAAGAAGAAAGTCATCAGATTTAAAAATTAAAATGAAGGAAGTAAAAAAGAGAGAGAAAGAAGAGAAAATAGCAAGAAAATGGGAATAAGTGATACATAAAGACCAATCTGGACTTACAGAAGATCGACAGGGCCTAAACTATCATAGCAGGCCTCAGAATTCCTCCCTGGCTTCATCCCAAACCCCCTCTAAGGAATCTATTTAAAAATTCCAGTGTAATCATATTTATTCATCATAATATTCCACTGAGTGGCTTTACATTTTTCTTTGCTTACCTTTTTATTTATTTGGAATTTAGCTTGCAACCCTCGGCCATTGAAATTACATTGTATACTTATGGGGTGATATTGCAGTTCAAAATATTATCCACTGTCCTTGCTCAATTATATATGAGGTTTCCTAACTCATTAGTAGTCTCATATTCTTGATCTTTTCATGTATTTTCTCTCAATCTACCATTTCCCTATAATCCTACCAGAGTACCTTTTGGCTCTATAACCTGAAACATCAAAATAGACCTTAATTTTCTTATTCAAATAAATCCCAAATCTTCATATTCAAACGTGAGGGTTCTCAATATCTGGAACAGCCATTTGGTTGTTCAGGGTTCCAACTAGCTGTCTCTCCCATCTCCCCTCCCATTTCCTTTTCTCCTTCTAAACAAATAAGGGTAATGCTTTATTTGTTTTTGCTTTTGTTTTTAGTAAATGCATAGCTCCTTTCTTTGCCAGTTGACACAGCTGGAAATAATTGTTATCTGTGGTGGTTTAGTCATAATTCAGACCCCACATCCATGACCATCCCTCCCCTTTGCATTGAGGGTTCACTCTCACACATACTGCTCTATGGGATGGTAACTCTCTAAGTATTCATATTTTTGAACTACAGTACTGTGTCTATTTGGACATTTCCTAGTTATCTATTCACATGTCCCAGAATGTTCTCCAAATGAGAACACTAAATGAAACTATCACACCAAGTTTGCATGCACGCCACCCTGCTAAGAACCACGAACTGATTGGCATGCCTGTTTGACACACAGCATGGTAGAGGTAATGAAAATGTTCCAGTTCCACAAGATTTTCAAGGTCTGCTTGCCTCCGACCATGTTTTAGATTTGGTCTGTCACACACGCATAACAGAGATCAATCAGTTCTCACATTTACAAGGGGTGACACAAAAGATATTAAGAAACCTAGCACTGTAATGTAAAGGCTTGTGATTTTTTTATGAGAAAATTAAAAATCTATTTTGGTTTTCAAGCCCTAGATAATATATCAGAATAAGTGTATATAAGTGAAGCTGGTGAGTGAATATGATTCCGTTTGAACATCAAATGGTAAGAATAAAGTGTTCTTCTGCAAAACACCTGTCAGGTTCAGGAAAAATTAATCTATAAAGGTTAAAGGGTTAAAACAATATGACTGTCAATGATGCCTCCCGTCTGAATTCAGAGTCTTTGCTATCTAAGAAGGCCAAGGGCTCCCTAGGGACTTTTTAGAGGCCTCACTTAGGCAGTTGTATGACTGGTGAACCTGGGCAGGGAAGGAAAGCACCCGTCCCCTGCTTGTAGTGGAACTTGGGGTTGCTCCCATGCACAAGTCACAACAATGGGAGCCAGTGGGAGGACAGATAGATAGATAGATAGATAGATAGATAGATAGATAGATAGATAGATAGATAGATAGATAGATAGATAGATAGATTTTTTTTTAGGACTGTATTTTTCTATCCCTCCAACAAGCTCTATGCTTTTTCCCAACCCTCCTGATGCTTCTCTAACCCAGGAAAGAGGGATAGTGTGTGTATAATGTCACCAGTGTGACTTGGTATATATCTATGAATCCAAAGGAAAGATGGAGAGTAACAGTGCTGTGTTCTGTGCCTAGGGGGAAATGACGAAGCTCTTGACATAAAGGCCTTTGGAGCATTTCGTTATTTTTCTTCCCTTTTAAATAAGAATTTCATGTTAACAACTAACATGTACAGACAGGTGTAGAGTGGAAAGGAAGTCTCTAATTCCCTCTCCACACCATGTCATCCAACATCAGGACTCCCAACCCCCAGATTTAATCACCATTAATGGTCTCTTGTGTGTACTTAGAAATGTTATATAAATGTGTCTGTATACAGATGTGTAATATGTGTGTGCTTACATGTTTTTTCATAAAAGATCACAAATAGAATCCTACAGTACGTTCTGATCTACAACTTGATTTTTTCACTTTATGAACATCCAGATATCCTCCTAGATCAGTATGTGCAGTGCTACCTTATTCTTGTAAGTAGCTACACAGTGCTGTGTAGATGTGCTCTTTATTTTCAGTGAGATTTATGGATGGATATGTCAAACTTCCCAAAATTTATGATATTATAAATAATGAATATCTCTACTGTACTACAAAGTATTTATCCTATAGGTTGAGTAGCTTGAACAACAAAAATTTATTTTGTCACAGTTCTGGAGGCTGGGAAGTCCAAGATCGAAGGTACCAGAAGATTCAATTCCTGGTGAGAGCCCTCTAAGGAATTCCTTGCAGATGGCTGCTTTCTTTGTGTATCCTCACATGGAGGAGAAGGAGAGAATTCTCTGGTCTCTCTTCCTCTTCTTATAAAGACACTAATCCTATCATGTGGGGCTATCCCTCATGACCTCATCTAAACCTGATTATGTTCCAAAGGCCCTACATCTAAATACCATACCACATTGGGGGTTCAGTCTTCAACACATGGCAGGACTCAGTTCATAATACTTTGTATATCTTTATATCCTCGAGTAAGTATTTTTTATAAAACAACTTGTTAGGAACTTTATTGGTAAATTGAACAATATACACATTGTATTTTTTTAAAAACTGTTAAGTTGCTCCCAAAGAGTAGTGCATGAGACTATAGTAGGCCTACATCAGCTCCATTCTGTTTATTGCTCAGCTTTTGATGTTATTTACTGCTAAGCTTTTTTAAATATGTTGCAATCCAAGAGGCAGATAATGGAGTCTCATTCCATTTTTTAAAAAGATTAAGATTGAGCCTGGTCATTGTTCAAAGGCTTATTGACCGCTTGTATTGTGGTCCTTTGAATTATTTCTTAAATCATTTTATTTATTTTTGTACAGAATCATCTCTTTTTTTCTTATTGATTTGTAGGATCTTTTTTTGTTTATCATAACGAGTATCTTGTGATACGTGTTATTTAGACTTTTCCCAGTTTGTTGTTTGACTAATGGAATGTTCCAGTTACTTATTGCTTCATAACAAATTAACTTATGTCTTTAAAAACAAAACAAAACTATTTTATTCTCAAGATTCTGAGGGTTGTGAATTCGGACAGAGCTTGGAGGGGACAGTGTGACTCTGTATGGTGCCTCTTGGGGCTGTGATGTTTCAGATCGCTTCTTCACTCCTGAAATGTAGGGCTCAGCAAGGAAACTAGGATGGCTGGTTGATGGCTGAAATGGTTTGATCAGGGTCACAGTTCTGGGGTCCTGGTTCTCTTTTTCAACTGCATTCTCTGCTTGTCTTCTGTGTAGACTCAGGGGTCTCCTCCCCACTGTGTCACACCACATGAGCTCTCAACGTGGTTTCTCCTGCAAGGTTGCAGGTCTTCTAACTTGGCAATTCAGGGCCTCCAAGAGTGCAAAAGAGGAACATAGGTCTGAAAGTTTTATTACATTCTGTTGGTTAGAGCAAGTCCAGGCCCTGCCTTGATTCAAAACTGGTGGGGGGACGGGAGCGCTATAAAAGAGCAGTGTTCTGTAAAGCATGGTTCATTAGTGGCCACCATTATAGCAGACTTCCAGAAGGTTGTTTTTGGTTTTTGTCTTGTTTCGTTGCCATAGAAAAAAATATTTTTTAATATTCTTGGTAGTCAGCTACTTTTATCTACTCTTTATGGCTTCTAGTTTTAGTGCCAGCTTAGAAAGGATTGCACCACTCCAAAATTATCAAATTTTCATCTGTTGTTTCCTCTACTATTTCTGATGCTTTGATTTTTCCACCATTAAATTTTTGTCTTATCTAGATTCAATTTATTTTTAAGAAATAAAATGGAGATATAAATTAAACTTTGCTACTTAAAAAATCTATTTCAATCAATGCTGTCCTATAGGATGACTTGGAGTAGCATCTTTGTTATATGCTAAATTCCAATATTGATGTGTATTTATTTTCATGCTATTTGCTAGTCTTCCTCATTTTCCTTACAGTAACAATAGCACCAGACTTTTGGGAATAGCAGATTTTTTTCAATGTTTTGAGGTATATGGAAAACAGAGGCACATTATCCTGGGTTGAGTGACATGAGCTGGACAGAAGGCAGCTCCTTCAAGAGGTGTGATATTTAGCTGAGTGTAACAACTCCCAAAGAGAAGTGGCTGAGAAAACACAGCCCAGAAGTCAACACTTCCTTTTCCATCAAATTTGGGAAGGGGACTTAATCCTTGTTGAAAATATAAAATAAACAGTTACGCCAAGAGGCTGGATGAATATGATCATCTGAATTCTACTTGGTGGGTTCAGCTGTAAATTGTTCTACCAAAGGGTCCACAGAGGGTAGCAGTTTCCACCTGCGAGGTTGTGCCCAGGTGTGTGTGAGGGTGGCTCCTTCCCCTTCATCACTAGGGCAGTCTAGGTAGTATAGGACAGGGCTCAGGTCTTGGCTTCTTTTCTAGGGTTTCCCATACCTGTTCCCTTCCATCCTCTTCTGGCACCTTCAGAATATAGGGCAAATGAAAATAAAAGTTCTCCTGAGTTAGAGAAAGTTTATTTTATATTTAAATGAATGTGATTTTTCTACCACATAAATATTTGCAATGTATTCCTGGTAACAACTTCTTCACTGAAATAGCCCCTTATCATACTACCAATCTATATAGTTAATGTAGGGATCAATTCTTTAAATATTTCCCTGTCACAGAGGAAACACGGGCATCTATAACCATGATGGAAGTCATTAAAGCATACATTCATTCTTTCATGTTTTCACTTACCAAGCAGTGGAGATATGTCCCCTCCATCACAGAGTATTTACGGAAGTACATTTCACAGAGGTGGGATCTCCTCCAGCCAATGTAAAACATGCTTTCAGGAAGAAGAATGTGCATGTTCTCTCCAGCAGATGAGACTCATCACCTGCCCTGCAAGCTCAGGACAGAATCTGGAACCCTCCTCAGTACCACCTTGCAATCATGCCTCTGTGCAAGCCTACTTTCTTACATGAGTTTCTCAGGCTCTAGTACTTTATAATCTCTTTTTCCTTCAGTCATAACCTGAAGAAGTTTCCCAAGTTTTTATTCTTCTATTTTCTAGTATAAACGACCCCACATTGCTATAACCTTTCCTTATGAGTCATTTACGTGAGACTCCTATGGGCTTAAGTCCTCCATGTGCTTTATAAACAAAGATCAGAAGACACCAAAAGGCAAAGGAACTTGGGAAGTTTACTCAATAGGTCTGTGAGCAATCTGAGAATACACACACAGCTCTTTGTTTGCTGGACCTTCTGTCTTTTATTTTCTGTTGCTTTCTATCATTTTCCTATATCACAGAACAAAACAACATATAGTCACTGTAAGTAAGGTTGGAGACAAAAGACGTATTTTGCATTCAAGTTGTATTAATTTCAGGGGGGAATTACTTGAATTTCCACTTGCATTTTTTTTCTCTTTCAATGTTATCACTTACCAATTAAATATATCGATGCAAGAGCTTAATAAAAAGAAAAGTCATTCCTTGAGATGCATTTTTAAAAATTGATAGGATAAAGGCTATATCCCTAATTTTGTTAATGCTTAATTTTTGTATGTCCAAATTATAGAACTGTTGTTTATTTCTTTGAAAATAATCCCACTTATTTTTGTGATAATTACATAAAAATCTGGATTTTAAGTTAAACAGATTTTTTTTTTAATCACTTGCATGTAAGGAGCATTAGTAATATGTGTATTAAAGTCTTTTTAACCTCCATCAGAATGATTTCACACCATTTTACTATACTTTGTCATCAAAAAGAACTCTCTGGGGATGCCGGGGTGGTTCAGCAGTTGAGCGTCTGCCTGCCTTCAGCTCAGGGCATGATCCTGGAGTCCCAGGATCAAATCCCATATCGGGCTTCCTGCATGGAGCTTGCTTCTCCTCTCTCTGCCTATGTCTCTGCCTCTCTCTCTCTCTTTGTGACTCTCATGAATAAAGAAATAAAATCTTAAAAAAAAAAAAAAAGAACTCTCTGAATCTCCAGAATATAATTGATTTTTCAAATACCAGGAAGCTCTTTGGAAGTTTTAGAAGAGATTTCTCCTCTCTAGTAACTGAGTAATATGAGAAGGGGAGAAAGAACATGTGGAATAATTCACTGCGGAAGACCCAGACTTGTATGAAGATACTGATTATCAATCTGGAAGATTCTCTGAGACCAGGATTCCTCTCACTGTGGTCTGTGCACCATTGATCAACCCGTATGTCTGTCACATGGTTGACAGGTTCCTGGTGATACAGAGCTAAATTGATCCAATACCATTGTTCACACAAATTTAACACATGATTAGCTTTATATTTTGGTTTCATAGAAAATTCTTTATATGCTAACAGTTGCAATGCTCTTAAAGCTATGCCTGTGCTCAAAGAACTATTGTGATCTTTTTGATCTCAGAAATGCACAGAAATATATGTAGACTGTTCCGGCTTTATTTTAAGCACCAAAATAAAGATGGAAATAGATACTACAATTTAGAATAAGTTGGAAAACATAAATTGTGAGCAAAATTCTAGTACAACATAAAATATATGTCTATATGTGTAAGGATTAGAGATTTGCAAGGGTAGTTGTTTTGCAGAAATAATTTTTTAAAATGCATATACTAATTAAGATGTTAATCATCTTAACAATGAATAATCCATCCATACCAGTCCTTTCTTATAAATTATTTTCAAATAATAGCAAAGCTCTTGAAACTTTTGTTTCATTTTTCCTGAAACCTCAGAGAAGTTTCTGTTAAACTAGTGGAATTCTTCCAGAAGCTGCACAAAATCATGCTTTCCAAAATGAAAAAGAGGAGTTTAATCTCTAAAGACAGAGAAAAGAACAAAACCTTGGAAATGGTACTCTGAATTACACTCCTCGGAGAAAAATTGGATATAACTCACACAATTCCCTAGAAGGTTGTAAAATCAATCACAAAATTAATAGCAAAAGAAGCTACTGGAAATATTGTCATCCAACCAAGAGAAATCAAGATGGAGCCCCAAAGTAGAGTGTCTTCATTCTGGCTTGGGCAGGACCCCAGCCTAAGTCCTTAAGAAGTCTCCTGTCTACACCAAAGGTGAAGACTGCTTACCCCCATTGCTGCTGACAGAAGTCAAGAAATGCCCACCATGTTCTGAGAAGTTGCTTTCAACATAGAATCCTATACGTAGTTCAAGTTTTTATTAAGTGTTTATGTATAATAGTCAAGTTTCTGAGAGAATATATGTAACATCCTATTGGTTCTGTTTCTCCAGAAATATATAGAGAGATGATAGATAGATCTATCAAGATACAGATATAAAGATACACAACTGTATCTATCATCTACCTATTTACCTATCAAGAGAGTATGAAAAATTGACTCATGCAGTTATAAAAGCCTGAGAAATCCCCCAACCTGCCATCTGCAAACTTGGCATCCAGAAATGCCTGTTCTGTGATTCTGAATCCAAAGGCCTGAGAACCAGTGGAGTCAATGATGTAAATCCTAGTCCAAGGGCAGGAGAAAATTGATGTTCCAGTTGAAACAGGCAGTCAGGAAGCAAAAAGGGGTGAGTTCCTTCATCCTCTGCCTTTTTGTTCTATGCAGACCTTCAACGGATTGGTTGATGCCTGCCCAAATTGGGGAAGCAGTATGCTTTACCTAAATTAGAGGTTCAAACAGTAATCTCATTCAGAAACATCTTCACGAGCATACCTAGAAATACTGCTTAACCTGGGTCCAGTCAGGCTGACCATCATAGCAAGCAAATAAGGGCACATGCAGACACGAGGAATCCAGAAATGTTTGCTTCCCCTGCCTTCCAAATATCTATGATGTGATCTGGGCTCCAACAAAGGACAAGGGAAATCAACAAAGTGGAATGCATCGATACCTCAGAGTGGGGAAAAGGGATTTCGAGAGGAGGAAAACAAATGATTTGAAAATGTACTACTGGAGAAACAAAATTGAAACCCAAGATAAACGAAGACAGAGGAGTCAGTAAGAAAATTCCAGAAAGACAGCTGAAGCAGTCCTGCAAAGGGTAAAGTCATTCTAGAACAGTCAATTAATGAGATGGTGAAAATGCTTGAGGAGTTTAGTATTAGGTAGAGGATGTGTATGTTTATTCTGTCAACGAGAAGAAAGACAGTTTGACAAGAAAAGCAAAAACCTGTGCTAGAAAACTTTCCACATATAAAACAAAAATACAAAAGAAATTAACTGTGTATAAGGATGAATAATGCATTTGTTACGAATTTTGGAAAAATCCCCTTTTTGAGTGACCTCCTTAAAGTTGGAACCAGTGAACACAATTTGCATAAATTTAGCCTATCAATGTGTTTATTTCATTTGACTTCTGGAATGCACCTATAGGCAGAGCATCTGTAACAGATGTTACAGAACAAAATGTAAATGTCACATTATCACAAAGTGTAAATATAATGGCAGAGCAGGAAAAACCTCAGAAATGAGAGAAAAGAGGTCGAGATACTGCACAGGCCCTCATTTCTTCATTTTACATCACGAATGATCAAGATAAGACCAAATCTCACGGATCAAGATGTAGATAAATCTTAAAAATAAGAATATGTGTAAGATAAAACATCAGTCAGTGTAATAATTGAAAATAAACATGATGACCGAAAACTGGCTGGGAAAGAACACAATAGCACAAATTCTCATCAGCTGAAGAGCATCTCTGTCTGCCCCTCCAATCTGACCCCTCCTCCCCATCAGACTTCAGTTCCTGACCTCAGAGGGAGTCTGGCATCATGAGAGTGCTCTGTGTCCTTCATCTCTCCACACACTCCCTTACCTACTTGCTCTCAGCAAAGCGGGCACAGCTGCTTAATTCTGAGGCAAATTTCCAGTTCTGCTCTTTGACCACAAATCCAGAGCTACTATTTGGAACAGGCATTACTTAGAACCAAATATGAGTTAATGCCCCCTGTCTTACCCCTTTCTCTGTCTCTAAATTGGTTGGCAACTCAACAAGTAATACTTAATGTTCTTGGCCCTCAAAACCACACGCCTTCCTTCCCATCAGGGGCTTCATGGAGGTGCTGGCTGTTTGCCATCAGCACAGAAATCAGCCACAGCACTTCCCTGCTTTGCCCTAGCAAAGTTCGACCGCTGTTTGCTTGGTCAGGCCATTTTTATCTTCTCGACCCACGGCTGCCTTCCATCTAGCAGTTGCTGGTGAAGATTTAACAACCAGATCTCTGAGGAAAATAGAAGAGCCCTGCTTTGTGCTTGTCAGTGTCTGTGCTATAAATACACACATCTTGGCCAATTTAAAGCCACCAATGTATCCACACTGGATACAGACTTGGGAAGGGAGGCACCCAGTTAGCTCTTGATCTCATGTAAGCCAGCCCCTATATACCCCCACCTCCTTGGAATGGTTCCTTTCAGTTCCTCTCACTGGACCCAGAGCCTTTAAATACAGTAGCTATTTAAATGCAGTAACTTTCAAACGCAATAGCTGTTAACAGTTCCCTGGAAGTGGGAAGCTGTTTGAGGACAGGGATGATCCTACCTGTTAAGTATAGAACTGACAAGAATCAGTGCCTCACTAGACCATCCTGCTGCACACAGGGTTTGGAGAGTAGGTATTTGTATAGGCAGCATTGGGGATTTCTGTAGCATGTGCCATAATGGTATTTTATATATATATATATATATATATATATATATATATATATATATATATTTTTTTAAACACATTGTATATACATATATATTTTTTAAACACGTTATATACACATATATATATTTTAAAACTAAATATATATTTAACTTTATATAGTTAAATATTACATACTTAGCATTTATTATATGTTTATTTAAATAAAATATTACATTTGATGTATCAAATCTAAATATGTACTATATTGATATACACATATGTGCATGTGTGCGCGCGCACACACACACACACACACATCCCAGTGACTCTAAATCATTCTCTGCCTAAAAATATAGTTATTTTGGATAAAAAATAGAACCTATATGAAACAGACCATTTAACCTAATTTGGGTTAGGATTTTTATTTACTCATGGCACATAATTTAAAAATATTAAACACAACCTGATCTCATGGTTTGATCAGAAGTCAGATTTTGAGGTAAAGTCTCCTAGGCCTCATGGGGCCTGGAGGTGTTGGGATGCTTGCAGGAGCAGGACAGGAGGATGACACTGGGAGTCTTCAGAGCCTCTGCTGAGGTGGGGGGGGGGGGGGCACTGTGTCCTACCAGTGTTTTAGCAAAATGCAAACGTATGAACTCCTTTTGTCCTATTTTCCCTGGTCAGAGAGAAGTCTGCAGTTGATATAAGAACCTGACACAGAGGCAGAGGAATTTGCCTTCAGTAAATGGGAAGGAAACAATATTCGGGAAAGAATTCCTCATGTGACTGCATCGCTTGCTCTGATTCATCACTTAATGTGCGGGCCTGGCTCACTGCTGGCTGCATTACCGCTGCCATCTCCCCTGCAGCAGCGGGAGGGGGGGGGGTTGTGCAGGGGGGGTGTGCAAAGGGCCCTTTCTCAAAATTTTCTTAACTAATACTTCCTGGGAAAAAAAAAATCCTGATTTTGCTGTCAGACCTACCTATATCTTTTAAAATGTGTGAAGTCATTGAATATTTCCTGTGGCCCAGAGGGATGTGCAAAATGCAACAAACAAAAGCCTGTTCTGGGCAGTATTGTCTTAAAACAAATATTTTCATCTTCTGTCTTCCTCTCTGTTTAACAGATCCTCACTGCTGTTTGTAGCTATTTATCTGAGTGCCATTATATTTCTGTATATCCAACAGGAGTGTGTATTTATGAGAATGTGGAATGGGATAATTAGTATTTGGACCGTCTCAGAAAATCTGAAGTGCATTGTCATAAAACTTTTGTAATTATCTGGTCACATGATCATTTGGACCATTACAAAGGTCATTTGGACCTGAGGCAGTTAAGACAAGACTTCTTGGCTTAGGGACTGGGGTGTAGCCGGCTGAACTGGCTTATCCATCCCTCTCTGTGCTCTTTCTTGTACTCCACTCATTAGGAACATTCTTTTTCTCTCCAAATTCATTGTATTTATCATGTCTCTATTCCTGAACTTGTTTTTTACCCTTATTATTAAATGTATTAAATATTATTTCCCTCCTCCATTTTATCAGACACCCAGTGACAGCAGAGCCTGGGCTCTTGTTCTCTGGGCATCACCCAGAGCACCCCCGCCCACCTCCATGACTCTGCTTCCGCTCCTTCTAGCTCGGCTCCCCTGCTGTTTCCATTACAGTGAGTTAAATAGTCCGGTTTACATGCTGTCAATTCCAGAAACTTTTTTGAAAACTTCTGTTTTTTTTCCTACTTTCTCTGAATTCACCCAAAATATTCCGTTTGTCTATATTTTTAAATATGTTACTTCTTACTGTATCGAATCCCACAATATACACATGGTACAGTGCCTGAAAAACAGTATGTCTTCAAGATATACTTGTAGATAACTGGAGAAAAATGGTTAGAAAAACGGTTCATTAAGTAGTTGCTGATGCCAACTTGATTGAACGTAACCAGGTGGTACCATGAGTAGGCTAATGAGAGGTAAGACATTAGAAAATAATTTTTTGTTCGTTAAGGTAGTATATGCTATTTAGGCATATGAAAAAAATATAAATAAGAAAATAAATAATACCCTTAATTTCACTTCTTAGCAATAAACACTATTCATACTCACCTTTGGCTGGATTTCCTTTAGCTGAAAGAGCATTTTGTAACTGTTTTATAAAAACACAAAACCACATATTATTTTTAGTTTTCTAGCAGACTCCCTCAGTGTGATATTATAAAGATTGATAGGGAGAAAGGGGGGGGCACCTATTGGGATAAATCTTACAATGACTGTTATAAAAATGGATTTATATGATATCATTTTGTAATTCCAGTTATTGAATGCCCTGGAAGATATTTCCATCTGGCCTTCTTTTTGGACAATGGGAAATATATGTGTGCCAATGTTTTTCTGGAGTTTCTAGTTTTCAGCCTAATCTGTGAACTTTGTGGCTGGCTTACCAGAGCTGCCTCCCTCACTCTGAATTCCTCATCAAGGCCATGCTGACACAGCTGCGGGGTGGAGGGTGTCCATGCTGGTCTGGCCTTGCAGGCGGACAGGAGCTGCTGTGAGGCCAGCTGCCAGTCTCAAGTATGAGACTCTGCAGGCAGATAATCATAGAGTTTTCTGTCTCTTTGCCCTTGACTTCAACCTCTGATTTGCCATAGATATATAACCTGGGCTTTGGGGGACATTTTTCCCAGGGGCCATGCTAAACCCTCCTTCCCGTGGAAATTACAAAGGAGCCATGAGCTCTGCGACAGGATTTGGGCCACTGCCACAATTCTCTTAAAAGTTCATGCTGTTCCAAGGGGGAGAGACTTGCCAAATCCTCATCTAATTAAATTGTGTTTTAACTATTACTCTAGGAATGAGAATACTCTGTGAAACTCACCATGTCACTTTGCCCAGTATCAAAAAGACATTCCATTGTCAGCAAAGACTCCAACAATGTTAGCCTTGAAACCGCTCATTTAGTAATCATGTGGGTGATGTACTTGAGCCACAGCATTGTTAGGTGAACAATGACTTTGATGAGGACAATTACTTGTGCCTCCATCTCCTCATCTGCAAGAAGAAGTTAATTGTATTCATTTTGGAGAATTATTGTGAAGTATACATTAAAAAGAGGGGATATTATGAAAGTATAAAACAACACACAGGAGGAATGAATAAATATTATTGATTGTGGCACATTCATGATTCTTTAAAACCTGTAGCTCATTTCCCCTCTACCTGATATATATCATGACTCTTCATGTCTGGGAAATAATTTACAAAAATACTTTTGTAACTCAGAGGATTCATGTGCCCAGCTAATCTGATTGTTCATTGAGGTTCATCTGTAATATTTTAGTTTTGCCAATATATTGTTACCGGAGAAGGCAACTGTTAAATAGCTTAAAGTATCAATTACAAGTACCAGTGTTTTGCTATACTATAGAAAAATCTGCTTTGCTCTTAGTTGGTTTATTATATTTATTCTTTCAAAACTCAATAATCAGAGATTTGCTCTTGATGTTTTTGAAGATGTGGTACAGGAGAAAAGCTTTGTCCACAGAAAGAGAAATATTTCATATGCCATGAACTACATACATTATAATAGAGAGGGAGAAATATATACTTCTCAGCCAAAATGTGAGATGGGAGCAAAATTATGTTTTAAAAACTGACACATATAGTATCGAAATCTATTATTTATCATATGAAATTGCACTGCTTTGGTAATGAAATCATTAAACTGTTGTATTCTCCAATATCAAGAAAGCAGATTTCTCTTCTTATAGAAGGAAAGCGAGCCTAAAATGGAGATGATAGTATTTCAATGGGAAGAGCTTGGATTAGGCCTTTAGATTCTGAAAAAGGAGCCATACATCAGTAGGGTGCTGGCAAAACTCAAGCAAGGGGGTGCAGGGAGAAGGAGAGAATGGGGAGGAGAGAAAAGAGGGAGGAGGAGAAAAGTTGGTTGGGAGGGATGACAGAAGAGAAGAATCATGAAACACCAGCTGCCCTACTGCATATGGTATAGATGCATTCTTCTCAGTTAAAAAACAGATTCAGGGGATCCCTGGGTGGCGCAGCGGTTTGGCACCTGCCTTTGGCCCGGGGCGTGATCCTGGAGACCTGGGATCAGATCCCACGTCGGGCTCCCTGCACGGAGCCTGCTTCTCCCTCTGCCTGTGTCTCTGCCTCTCTCTCTCTCTCTCTCTCTCTCTCTCTCTCTGTGACTATCATGAATAAATAAATTAAAAAAATCTTAAAAAAAAAAAAAAAAAACAACAGATTCAGGCTTCCAGGCTCTCGGAGGCTACAGGTGGGAATGGAGGCAATATGTGTTAGCTTCAGCCTGAACACAAGAGGAGAGAGTATGAGTAGTGAACTCTACTGGCTCTGTTAGCAGCTCATCTGCTTTCAGGGTTCAGGACAGTGATAATGTTAAACATGCAGAAGAGGAGAGCCCAGAATACTCTGAAAACAGTATGATCTGTCACTGAATGAGTCTCTGGGATCATTTCCTTCTGCCCTTTAATTGCATGCACGAGAGTGTGCCCCGACATGCTGTAGCTTCCCTGTGAAACGGGACTACGCACGCTGATAGCTCCCTTCTGCAAGGACAATGACTGACTTTTATCCAATCCTCTGAACATTTTAGTATGTGGAATAGAACAGGACCAGAGAATAGATCCAGTGGAGTGATTTTTCTGTTGTTCCAAATTTAATTGCAACATCAGGACTTGAGGTATGGAAAAAAGGAAGTGAACCTAGAACCAGAAAGACAAGAGATGTAATACTAAAAGCGACCACAAGAACGGCGATGGTGCCATCTTATAAAAGCTTAGAAAACTTTGGCACCAAGAAAAAAAAGGTGAAAGTACCCCCAAGTAATTTTTTATGCCCCGTTTTGGTTATCATTTGCTAAGTAACAAACTACCCCAAAGCTTGACAACTTCAAAGAGCATTTTATCATCTCACAATGGCATAGGTTACAAATTTGGTCAGGTCTCTGAGGTGGGTGGTGCTCAGCCGGCAGAGGGTCCCACATCCCTTGGTGGGTATTGGCTCACAAGCTGTGGCTGTTGATGGGACCCCCTCCACATGACCTCTCAGGGCTGGGCAATGTCAGAGATCAGCGCTCCCAGGGAGAGCAGTCCAAGAGACAGGGAGTAGACGTCTCCTGATTCAGGCCTGGGCTCAGAAATTGGCAGAGCTTTACTTGCACTGTTCTCCACTGAGCAAAGCAGTCTCAGGGTGGGCCCAGATTCAAGAAGAGGAGGCAGGGACAAAGGAAGCAATGTGGGGCGCCTGGGTGGCTCAGTGGTTGAGCGTCTGCCTTCGGCTCAGAGCATGATCCCAGGGTTCTGGGATCAAGTCCTACATAGGATCCCCGCAGGGAGCCTGCTTCTCCCTCTGCCTGTGTCTATGCCTCTCTCCCTGAGTCTCTCATGAATAAATAAATAAAATTAAAAAAAAAAACAAAACAAAGGAGGGAATGTAAAGGAATCCATGGCCATCTTCACTTCTTCCAGAGCCCCTTCCCTTCTACATGTAAACTCAGTGTCTTGTGAATATAAGTAGACCTAAAGCTGCACTTCCTCCTCCTTTGTAATTGTTCTTCGCCCACCACCTAGTCTCAGGGTACCTGCCCTGCTTCATTTCCAGTCAGTCTCTTCTCCAGTGCTGCTTGAGTGGATTTTCCATCCTACTCATCACAGTGAGTCCTAGCCCCTTAATTTTATTCACTCAGTTCCCACCAAGCTGACAAAAAAGCCCCTCAACTTTATCTGGATTTATCCTACTTACCCTTCCTTGCTTAGCTTCTCCAAGAAGCCTACGCTCAAACCCTATCCCTAACCCCCACTGTGCACTCATTCATCTATTCATTCATTTATCTATTCAACAAATATTTACTGAGGTACGAGTAAGTGCCACCTCTAACTGCAGGTGGTGATAGATTAGCTGGGAAAACCCATTAACCTCAGGACTAAGTTGGGGATTTGAGTGTCTAGGTGGTGTGGGGCAGTTTTACGTTTTGGATTCTCAGCCACCTCCACATATCATCAGTCCCCTCAGAGCACAGGCAGGTCAGGCCACAATTAGCATGCTCTAGCTCCATGAGTCCAGAGTTGCAGAGTGTATTCATTTTCTTTTGCCAACCACTCAGCTTTCTCCCTTGCAGACTTTGTGTCGGTAGGAAAAGGAGAAAAATTGCCTGGCTCAGTGAAGTCAGAGGGAGGTTTGATCAGGGTGTTTAATAGCTAGGGTTGGAATTCAATTTTGAATTTTCCTGCTGTGGCGGTTAAATGTGAGGCTTTATATTACCATTTCTCTTTCATTCTTCTCAGCTATATTTTTACTGGAAAATTTTTCCACTGGCCATGAAAGCAACCAAATATAAGAAAATTCAGTTTTTTTTTTTTTTTTTTAATAGCACTAAGCAAGTGGTCTATAAAATATCCTGGTTCTAGCACAGAGTGAGGTCTGGTCCTCAGAGATAACATTCCATTGCCTCCTCAGATTTTGGGGTTGCTTCAAATTTACCATTTTGAAGTTTAGTATAATAAGCATATAATTAGACTTTGGGACAAAACAAAATAATGTCAGCATTAAGTGAATATAGTTATGAGTAACTAGCCACATTTAAGCCATATTCATACCATTTTAATGTTTGTAAGTAATAATTTGAAAATTATTAAAACAACAAAGCATTCTAGACAGGGACAATGATGTGTTTACAATCACACACAGGAGATTCCAGTAAGAGCTAGGGCCACTTGGCAGCATCATTTGAAAAGGTTTCATGAAGAAAGCCTAATTTCACTTGGAACATAACAATGGGAAGAATTTCAAGATATTGAGAGGAGCGTGTTCCAGATACAGAGAAATGCACGAGCAAAGCAAGATCAGGAAACAAGAAGTGGTTAAGAAGTGCTAAGGTCTAGGCAAGGCACTAGCAAGATATCAGTCTGCAAATGGAAGGTGGGTGCCATGCCAAAAATAGCTTCAGATCTCATCCTGACAAGTTTGTTTCTGGTTTAGAAAGGGATGGGACACCACTGAAATTGTTGAGGAAACATGGATGTGTTTACGCTGTGATTGAGGATGATTAATCTTTTAGTCGTCTGGAGTTTCAATGACAGTTAACAGTGTAGTTACAAGAATCCTGCCATAGTGTTCTAGGAAAGAGGGAGGGGCGATCAAAGAGGAACAGTGTGTCCTATCAGTAGGAGGGAGGGGTACACATAGGAAAGCCATTGCTGGCAGTAGCCGTAAAAGATTTCCAACCATCTGATGGTGAGGAGGATTGACAGAGTGAGTTGTGCAGTTATGAATAAGGGCATAAGGGCGGTGTCACAGGTGTCTTCAAGGTGTAGAACATTCCATTGGATAGCATGTGAGAGGAGCCCCTCTGTTTAAAGGATAGATTCAGCTGGGACAGGAGTGGAAGCGAGGACAAATACGGCTTTTGACTCCATGTTTGTTCATTCAAAAATATTTGTTGTGTTCTCCTTTATGTCGAAAAGTGCACTAAAAAGTTTGGCAATGCAGAGATGGCTTATACAGTTCTCTCTAAAAGAGCATGGCCAGGTTTGAGGAGAAAGGCATGAGGTATAGTGAGCCAGTCTCAGAATCAGCACAATAGCAAAATCAGAAAGACACAACTCCTTTAAACTCCAAATCATTATTTCTTGCTCACCCTGTGACCCTGATGGGTCATGATCATGGTCATAATCATACATTTTTTTAGTTATTTGCCACGCACTGAGCTATGTGTGTTAAAGACATTTTATTATTTAGCCCTCACAGAGCCTCTGAGGTAGATACTGCTGACTAATATGTATTTCACAAATGGAAACTGAGGCTCAGATAAGATGAGGAATCTGCCCAGGCTCACACAGTGGTAAGCCCCTACTCCTTCCACAGGGAAAAAGAGATAATAGAGCAAGGATGCAGAAAGCATATGGGGTTTAAGTCCGACATCTATTTTAAACCATATCCTCTTTGTTATGTTTGTAAGTAATAATTTGAAAATTATGCATAATGCATCTTTAGTATATTTTGTTTCCTAATGAGAACTAAGGCAACTGGTCAACATGGGATATAAACCAATGATCAAACCTCATAAATTCTGTGTGTTAGCTGGCTAAACCAATCATTGATGTGTTAATACAATTTTTATTAACTCTCCTATCAAGTTACTCAGTAAAATCCTGAGATTAGGATTATCTATGCCTCGGTTTGACAAAGCTTACTGAAAGCAGCTTTTGATATAATACCATAAAGAGGAAGATAGAAATATTCCTTTATTAAGCACATTGAAAACAAAAGGTTGGTTTCTGATACGAGATACATTCCTCAAAGCCTTAAACTAATGGCCAGTTTCACTGAATTACCATTATTTTAAGGATATTAAGATACAAGCATAGAGGGAAAATAAAGATTTATAGTAATGGCATTGGGGACGGTTTGCCTGATTTCAACCATTGGCAAATCTGCTCCTTTATGTAGTTAGAGGTCTCTCAAAGAGCCCACTGAGGTGTACTGAGAACTCGTAAACCATCGACTTCCAAGAAGCCTGCACAAGCCTATTTGTAAAAGTCTATATAAGTAGTAAACAAGTGCATCACGCTTAAAAGCCTGCAGTGGCATGAAGCTCTCAAGGCTTAACAGTGCTCTTAACCTGCACATTTGCTTTTTTGGAACCAGCAAATCTTCTCTACCAAGAGCAACAATTAGCTCTAACTGCTTTCTCTACGGGTGGTTCCTACACTTTAAGTCTTTTACCTCGGAAGAACCTAGATTATGTCAGAGTAAAGGTGTGTTGTCTCCTCTCCTGTGGCTGTGCTTGCACTTACAAAGCCATCATGCAATTTGGAGCCCTTGCAAATGTGGGAGGGACGTTTCAAGCTTACATGTGTTGGACAGGGGGCTGTAGTTTTAGAGGACATTCTGAGAACAAACCTTCCATAGCTTCTGAAGAGTTATTGGAACTTAGAAGACCTCAATGCCTCCTGTTTAGGCAAACAGGTATCCAGCAAAATCCCCCTAGTTTTTCTCTTTGATATCTGATATTCAGTTGTACACAGAGTAATAAGCAATTAGAGGGAGTAAACAGGAACTGCACTCGTTATCTTGGCTTTAACCTCTTATTACAAAAAGTGCTTTTTAGCTGAAAAGGAAAAGTCCCTTTTATGGGAAGATTGTTTTGAACAGCTCAAGCTGTGCCTGGTTTTTCCTCGGGGCATCCATGAACTCGGTTGTGATACTCTCAACAGAAGAGAAACTGTGAAGCCAATGTGGAGATGTGGCCCTCCTGGGGCCACCATCATCCCACCCTCTTTCCTTGTCTTTAACCACAGCTGAGTTCTGTCTCAGCGTAGCCGTAAAACTCTCCTGGTAGCATTTTAGAGGCTTTTAAAAGAATGCCCCTCATAATATGTTCTATTACAGCGGTGATTGTTATCGTTGTTATTTCTTAGTTCGTAGCAAGAGTGAAGTCTCCCTGGGGATATGTTGAGAATGGATTGAGAGTGCCAACCATAGATCATAGTAGTCCACTTCATTTCCCACCGTATAGACAAGTTTCACTTGCTGTCTGGTATCCTGATTGGCCATGTTCTCCTCTGGAAGATGTGATTGTTCTAAGACCCCAGAGGCAGGGAAATGGGAAATGGAACGGAGTTGGCTCTGAGATAGCATTATGGAACATAAGCTGTAGTTAAGAGCTAACATGATAATGTGCCTATTGTCTTAGAGATCCATTTACTGGGATTTAGAACTCTGTTTCCCAAATGAATCCACAGTGCTTGAAATAGAGTCAAGAGGCTTTTTTCAGGGTAAATCTTTGATGGGGATATGTTCTTGGAACAAAGAGTTGGAGAAACGTGGACAGGTCTTTGGATCCGTCTACCCATCTTTGTCAGGACCACTTTAAAGCTGAGGTATCATTGACCTTTCCATAACTCCAAGTTTATAAACACCTTCTGGAAGCTCTTCATCACCAGCATGTGAGTCTTCAACTCAGTGCACTTTACTTATGGGTAATATAAATTAAATTGCTGTTTTTAAACTAATTTGCTTCAGTCTTACCTAAAACAAAGCTATCTATCATTTGATTATATATTTCTGCCACTTGTGAAAATCGTACCATATTTAAGAATATTTAGTAATAAATATATACGTATCCCTGTTTTCTTGGATCACCTACTTGTAAGCAATACAATTAGCATATGCTGTATTTTTATTACTAAATTACCATGGCACAAACCTTTCCTAGATTCGTTAGAAACAGTTTCAGAGTTTTTCAGGGTTCCGTCACATACACACTCAAGACCAAATGTGGTAGGCTCTTTCACCGCTGACTTCTCATCTGGTTGTCATGCTGTGGCCTCTGTCATTGATGATTATACCTGCCGTTCTTCAGAGCATCGTTGTATTTTTACTGGTGACCAGCTCAGACACCTCAACTTGTGCACTGGTGATGGACAAAGACTGCTTCCCAGTTTTCTCCCATCATAGCTAAGAGAAGCCAAGTTTAACTTTTACCAGACTTCATTAAATGCTTAGAGACAAGAAAAGTAATAAAGGAAAAATAGCTAATAGCTTCTTCTAGAAAGTCTTATAATTGCCATATCTTGCCTGGTCTCAGAATCCTTGCCAAGCTTATGCTGGTCTTTAGGGGTGGTAGACCTACCCAGCTGTCTCTCTGGGCATCTCTAGACACCTCTTCTCCTCCCAGAGCCCAGATCCCAGTACTCCCCTGGTCTCAAAGGATGGGGGCTTTCTCTTTTCTCTCTACAGAGGTCCAGCTCACTTGAGAGTAACCCACTTGTTTCCTTTAGTCATAACAGCCGCTTTTTTTTCCCCCACAAAAGCAAACCTTAACTTGCAAAGCCTGGGTAATACAGATATCCAGGCAGAAGACGACATGTTTGGTATAGTCATCCAGTTACTTATTTGAGAACCGGAGGCTACACTTCCCAGGCCCTCACATGGAGATGGGATCAAGTAACAAGTTGAAATGTAAGAACTGTCCCCTGTCCTTTGTAGTCAGTGCGACATGAAGCAGGTGTTCTTTGTTCAGTCTTCCTCTTTCTTTCTGTTGGCTGGAAGCAGAGCACTGAAAACCCTGGGATTCATAACTTCACAAGATTCAAGGAGCTTGGGTTCCTGAATCTCTTTGGGAAGGAAAGCCATCAGATGACCAGAAGATTTGTGGGGCACCATTGGAGGAGTAAGACAGCACATTTCTAATTGACTTTTTAACAATGTGGGTTTGAACTGTTTGGGTCCACTTTTACGTAGATTTATTTTTTATAAACATAAAACATAAACATATAAACTGTAAATGTATTTTCCTTATTTTTTTAGTAACATTGTATTTTCTTTTTTTTTTTTTAATATTTTACTTATACATGAGAGAGACAGAGAGAAAGAGAGAGAGAGAGAGAGAGAGAGGCACAGACACACACAGGCAGAGGGAGAAGCAGACTCCATGCAGGGAGCCTGATGCAGGACTCGATCCTAGGACTCCAGGATCACACCCTGGGCCGAAGGCAGGCGCCAAACCACTAAGCCATCCAGGGATCCCCAACATTGTATTTTCTGTATCTTGCTCTATTGTAATGTTACAATATATAATACACACACAAAATATGTGTTAACTATGTTATCAGCAAGGCATCCATCTGGTCAACAGTAGGTTGGTAGTTTGGTTAAGGTTTTGGGTAGTCAAAAGTTATACATGGATTTTCAGTTGTTGGGGGTTGGCATCTCTAACACTTGTCCAAGAGTCAACTGTATATCACAAGGAACTGAAGTTTTACTGTTTTTTTGTTTTGTTTTGTTTTTTGTATCTTTTTGTCAGACTCATTAGTGTGAATAGAACTAATTCAGCCTGAAATATCATCTGGAACTTTCTTTTCTTTTTTTTTTTTTTAAGGATTTTATTTATTCACGAGAGACACAGAGAGAGAGACCAGAGACATAGGCAGAGGGAGAAACAGTCTCCCTTCGGGGAGCTGGATGTGGGACTCAATCCTGGAACTCTGGGATCACACCCTGAGCGGAAGGCAGATGCCCAACCACTGAGCAATGCAGGCATCCCTGGAATTTTCCTTCCATTCAGGACATTTGAAAAAACACTATGTAGGTATTTGCCTTACATCAGTATAGCTTAAAAGCACCTTCTATAGTGGTCTTATGCAGAAAAGAAAAGCAACAAACAAACAAAAAAAATCCAAGAATCTGCCCCAAGGTCAAATTATAGTTTTCATTATAAAATGCAAAATCTCTTCCTTTGCAAATATTTCAGCTTCAAAGGTCTAGGGTCTCTTTATGCATATAACCTTACTTATTAAATTAACACTAAATCCTTTGTTCAATTTTACCTTGAGTTAAATTATATATTTATTGTTTGTCATTTCAAAAATGATCTATTTCTCAAACATCTTGAAATTTTTCCCCCTAAACATTCTCAATACTTGACCTCTCTCTCAATTATGGAACCCCAAAGCCCAGAGTGTTTGAAAGCTCTGTATCATTTACTGAATGCAATGGGATGCCAAACCCCAGGCTGCCATATGCAAACTGTTGTCTGAAATGGATTCATTTCTCCTTCATCCCAGAGGAAAATAAGAAAGTTGGCCTGCTAAGATGAGATTGGCAATGAGAAGAGAGACTCTTTCAGGAATAAATGTGATGTTGAGAAATGTTATATTAGAAAGAAAGCCTTTTTAAAAGATAGGAAGTAAGATAAGAACAGTCTCAAAATACTGTAAAGTAGGAACTGATTTTCATAGGGCTCGAATGAATAAATCATCTCATTGCTTTATAGTCACACAAGGGAGATGACAGGATAATAGAATTTGGGAGCTGGAGAGCTGGTATGAGAACCATTCTGGCCCCTGGGTCTAGCAAGAGGCTGTAGGACCCAGCTGCTGTTCAGGCACATGTCAGTTCAAATATGTATTGATTTATTAAATGTATGATTTGGTGAGAAGAGTCTTACAAAAATTACTACATTCTATTTTAGGCTTCTTAGCAGTGAAAAATAAATCATTTAAAAAAATCTTTTAAAGAAGTTAAATATATTGGAGGTTGCAATTTCATTATCCCATACTCTCCCAATCCTTTTGTACTATTTCTTTAACAAAGTTCTGAATAAAGAAGTTTTCTCTTAATGAATGCATTTTCTCAGCACAATTTTTAAAAACTGTCTTACAGTTTGACTTTCTTTTCCCTCTGATGTACAGCTTAATTTAACACATGTATAAATCAGTGTGACTATCACCATACTCAGGCGTCAAAACTCTTCCCTTGTCGCAGTCATCCCGTCACACCCTAACTCCTGGCACCCACTTATCTGTTCTCCATCACTGTAGTGGTGTCTTTGAGAACATCACATACATGGAAACATACTGTAGGGAACCTTGAAGACTTACTGGTTGTACTCAGTGTAATGCCTTTGACATGCATTGTTGCATGTACGCGTCGCTCATCCCTTCCAGTGCTCAGTAGTATTCATCGTGTGCTTACTCCACAGAATGTCCACTTACTCACTGAAGGACATGTAGTTTATGTCTAGTTTGTGGCATTTATAAATTAGAATTCCTGCAAGAATTCACATGCAGGTCTCCATTTCTCTCTCTTTCCAGAATTTGGTCCTTTTTTAAAAGATTTTCTTTACTTGTGAGAGAGATAGAGAGAGCAGGAGCAGAGGGAAGGGTAGAAGGAGAGGGAGGAAGAGACTCCCCACTGAGCAGGGAGCTGGACTCGACTGAGACCTTGATCCCATGACCCTGAGATCATTACCTGAGCCAAAGTCAGGTAATGGACTGAGCCACCCAGGTGCCCCCAGAATTTACTCCTTTTGTCCATCTTTTCATTTTGAAATGTTCTTCTGAGACATTCAAGTATCCTGCTTCTTTAAGTCTTGGACTTCATGGTTGCTTTTTCTTCTATTAATGTAATTCTTTAAAAAAAAATTCTATACTTCTTTCATTTCTATTTTTTTTTCTGGTCAACTTTATCTTCAAGCGCAGTCTTTATGCAAATAATGAGGATTG
The DNA here is from genome assembly GCF_018345385.1 of Vulpes lagopus. Classification (NCBI taxonomy): domain Eukaryota; kingdom Metazoa; phylum Chordata; class Mammalia; order Carnivora; family Canidae; genus Vulpes; species Vulpes lagopus. Next base: position 107,555,187 of record NC_054825.1, on the reverse strand, counting down.
GGTAATCGTGTTTCAACTCAGACCCCTGCGTAAGGATGTGAATTTTTATCCACCCAAGGTCAGCTTCAGAGGCAGGCACAGAGTATGATGTGAACTGTAATCGGCCATGTTTGGGGGGTTGCCAGGAAGTATTCTGCAGAAGGAAATTGGCAAAGGGGTTAAAGGAAGCATGAAGTCTAAGTTGGATAAGGAGGAAACTAAGAACACCAGGGAGTAATAGATAATGAAAAGTTGATAGAGTCAGTAGATGGAAAGGTCTGCTGAGGTTGAAAAATTTTGTAAGTGAAGAATTGGGCTAAGGTGAGAGGTGGTGATCAACTGATGCTTGAGGATTAGCAAGATAATGGCTGAGGCATTGGTACCAATAAGCCTAAACCAGTGATTCTGTGGTATTGTATTGGAATCAGTGGGGAAAAATTTTAACTTCTCCTCTAGAAAGACTGGATCTATTGGTTTTGGCTGGGACCAGAGCCACTGCCTGGGGTCGAAAAGCCTTATTATGTTGTGTAACAGTGCGAGGAGTGGACAAAGTCGAGGGGAGGGTGAGACCATTCAATGTGAGGAGAAAGAGATTGAGGTGAGGCTGGGTGAATGTTTTACATGACTATTGAGGTCACAAAGCATGACATCAGATGTAGCATTGGAAGGTTGGAAATCCTCTTGAAGCCATCCAGGAGGTCTTCAGAGTTGTAATAAGGATGGTTGAAAGTGAGCTCTGACATTCAGCAATCACACAATCATACCTGAAGATGTTAATTCACAGAAATAATGCCTCCAAATGGAAGGACCACAGTACTGACTGCCTATTGAATCGTGAATCAGTGTTTGAATCACATCCATTAATTAGGCAATGATTTCTCTTGAAATGTGAATAATAAATTTTTTCATTGACAGTTTTAGAAGGTGGGTCATTATTTCATTTTTGAGTAGCTGGGTTCAAAATTCACTGAAATACTTCTTTTGAATAATTTTTAAATGGAGAATCCACTTTATTTGCAAGCATTTTTAAGGATGCAGATATATTTTCAAAACATTATTTTTTAAAAACAAAATCATAAAATTATTTCCAAAAACCTTTTTTCAAAGCATTCTCCTCAAAGCCCCAGTTCTCTTAAAAGGGGAAAAGGGGCACTTTGTGCTTGGTAAAAATTACATCTACTCTAATAGTACAGAAAATATTTTTTTTCTGAAATATCTACTAAGCTGCATTTCTACTAATAGACATGTGATATGACAGAAGAAGTCAGGCCAGCCACTTTCCCATGTGGCAAATTAAAAAGAAAAATTCCCCTTTCATGACACTGCTGTGTTCTGGACCTTTTTTTTTTTTTAAATAGAGACGTGAATCTACAAATTATGAATCATAAAAATAGAAATGATGCTTCTTAAAATTGTTTGGTACATCACCCACCCAAGCACACATGATTACCTTGAAAAGGTTAGCAGATTTTTAAGGAAAAGGGAGTAACTTGAATATCATGTACTTTTAAGGTTGGCACTATAAGTTCAACAGTGAAACTGTGTGGTACAAATAATGTTCATGGTCATTCCCTATTTCATTCAAATCAATAGAGGAAAGTCTGCCACATTATAAGAGTCTTGTTTTTATAGAATTAAGCACATCAATTGCACCTACAACACTTTTTTACCTCTGCTTCAACATTTTTACTGGAGTCTTACATATAAACCATGTAATAAATGGATTCTCTTCTCATTGCCACCTCTGTAAACACTGTGCTCCAATCCTTTTCTCTAAACAAGAGAGCTGTTCCATTCATGGTATAGTCCCCCATCATGCCCATCAAATATTTTCTAATCCAAGAACCTGTTTATATTAAGACCACATCTTTCACGGTAAAACTTTCCTTAGTAAGTTAAAATTAATAATTTTTGAAAAATCGTTTACAAAAATAGGTTTTTCACCACCCACGTTATTGGACGAGAATATAAAAGCTATAAGCTATGGTATATGATCTATATCCAGCATTACTTCTGTACCCTATCCATTCTAATACCTGCTTCTTAAGATCTTTGAGGATATTTCCCATACATCTTTCAAGAGTAAGTTTGACAAATGTATTCCAATCTATTGCCATGTCATTTTTTTGTGTATGATTTCAACCAATTTTGTTGCAGTGGGAAGAAATTTCCTCTAAAGTAGATAGCTTTGTTTTCACTAGTAAGGAACAAACAAACAACAATAAAAAAACCCAACAATAACAAAAACCTCCAGAGACATCTACATCATTCTTCTTTCAATTCTGGGAAAATTTTAAAGTACTGAGATAAATGTCACATGATTTAAAACTTTGTAGAAGTTTAGTTCCATGTTCTGAATGCTTAGCTTTTAAAAATCTTACTAGTAAAAAAAAAAAAAAAAATAAAAATCTTACTAGTGATTTATCTTAATAGTGGCTTTATCAAGTGATTAGCTGAAATCTCCTTAGAGAAATATGTATTTTTAATGACAGTGAATATAAATCTGTCATATAATCATTTTATTTATTATTTCAAGTTGAGAATTATAATTCTTACCATGATGTTTATCTCAAAATGTAATATATGAGTGGAACATAGTGACTAAGAAATATCTCCACTCTCTCATTTCCATGCTGCTTAATTGTGTTTATATTATTAGTATTCTTTTAGTTTTTACAGTTTCTTTGCAGAAAACACTTAGAAGCATTTGTTCTGGGAAGACTTATTCAGCGAAGCCTAGAGAACATATTTCACTCAATCCCACAAGCGTAAACCAGCAGTCTATATTGCAATAGTTGGGAAGGAAACAGCATTACGCTGATGGAGGCGCACTGCTAGCTCTGTGTGAGATGGAAACCCCCTCGCTCACCAGGAAATGTGGTTCTCTGCACATCATGAGGGATATACAGTCTGAATGAGGTCACCAGTGTCCATCTTTATGGCTGACTAATTGTTAATTCATAGATTTATCTTGATTTCATAATTTAAAAATTATATAAATAGATATTGTCATTTGCATGTATGAGAGAGAGAGAGAGAGAGGGAGGGAAGAAGAGAGATGCTGGCGGCTTAGTTTAGAGAATGTCATTCTACAGGACAAAGGGATGTTAAAAAAAGTCACAGGGATACTACGCTGGATACGAGCACATAGCAGTATATAATCAGAGGACTAAGGGCTTAACTGTCCTGATCCCAGGATGGACAACTAAACCAACTAGTGAAACCTCCTTTATCTGCTCTGTGAATCTAAGTGGAAGCCAATCTCCATGGTGGAGATAAACCCATACTGCCATATACAATGAATTGCCCTGGCATCTTGAAGAATGCCAAGTTCAGATTCTATAGGTTTATAACAGGGCCTGTGAGTATTCATTTCTAACAAGCTTCTAGTTAATGCTGATGTAGCTGGTCTATCGCCACATTTCTGAATGAAAAAAGTGTAGACCAGAGGTCTATAAACCATGCTTGGTGCTTATGTAAGTAAAGTTTTATTGGAACACAGTCAACCCATTACCTACAGGGCTTCATTCCCTGCTGCAGTGGCAGAGAAGAGTAGTTGCAACAGAGACCTTATAGCATACAAAATCTAAAATATATATTCTCTGATCCTTTACATAAAAGGTTTGCTGACCCTTTGCTTAGATAATAAATATATATTTCTCATATAGATACACATGGATAACCATCCATCTAGATTCATGTGAATACTACAGGTTCAGAGAAAGTGCAGGAGCTAATTTTATCACATTACTCTATGTGCTAAATAGTTAAGAGTATTCACTTGTGGGCAGATTTGCTATTTCAATGAAATGAGGAATTACAGAAAAGACAGTAAAAATAAATTACTTGAGAAAAGAATTGCTATTCACATTGAAATCATACAGTTAAAAGATAGCCCTACACCAAGGTCACAAAAAATAAGGTGAAGGTATGCAACATTTGAGTTGAATTATATTAAATACACAAGAGTTGGGTTTAATATCTTTAATATCTTTCTCTAGCTAAATATGTCACAGTAGAATCTTAAAATGAAACTAAGCTACAGAGTGAAATTCAACTCATAGCAGTGGTCTGCTATGTATTATTGCAGGTTTTAAAATTTCATTTTCATGCTATATAAACTGATAGGCATACTTAACTGGTGAAATTAGTTGATAGGACACATCTTCACAATAATTACCATGTTAGAAATATCCCAGTGCATCTCAAGACATGAGCATTTTCTATCATCATTGTGCATTTCATGAAACTCTAAAATATGTCTGGTAACATATACCATTGACCATTGTGAAAAATACTCCCCAGAAGGAAGTGCTTTCAGACATAGTTAAATAATTTTTAATTGCAAATGATTTTAATGCTACATTTTATGTCACTTTGCTATCCCTCTATAGGTTGAAATTTTGAGAGCAAAAAGAAAAAAAAGAAAACTATTTTGTCATTCTCTCTTATGTCAAGTGTTTTCTAGTTACTGCTTCTGGATAGACACTGTTACCAACCTTCAGTGTTGTGGTTTCTAAAGCATATGATTAAGCCACCTTTTGGAGAATTTATGTTATTTAATTATGCTTCTCTACCAAAAATGTTTGTTGAATCTTTTGGTTAAATATAAAATTAATTAATTAATTAATTAATTTTTAAAGATCTTTTATTTTCTTTTAGAGAGAGTTGGGGAGGAGCAGAATTGACCATCTACCCACCAACAGTGTTCACATATTTGAACAGGGAGGGTGCAGTGGACGGTTGTATAGATTTCAGATTCCCTAGCCCTGCATCCCAGCATGCCTGTATTAACTGGCCAGTTGCCCTACTCCCCAACATCAGGAAAGATAAAAGACTTAGGATGGGTGTTCCAGAGTATCTTATAAGGTTGTGAGAAAGTGGATAACCTGTCTAAAACAAAGGAGCAATAATCTTCACATTGCCTGTTTTTAATGATCTTTCACATCTCAATTTCTTTATCTGTGAAGTGGGACTAGTATTCTTGGCCCTTCCCATTCTGTGGCATCATGAGGACCTGCGTGTTTACATCCTGTGACATATAACCTTAAATTTTACTGAATTCCAATTTTCTAGGAGAGAACAAAGTGTCACTGTCCGTTTTGTAACTTTTTGGTCATTAGATCCTTATGGATCTTAATAAAATTTGGCAGAGCTCTTCCCTTTTGGCTTTGCCTCCTATGTAATGTGGGAGCAACCCCTGTTTGCAGCTGGTGTCCTGGGATCTGGTCATTTGTGAAGAGTGTGTTGTTCTAAACCATGCCAGGCTCCCTCTGGGCAGCACTGGACCTATCAGACTGGCCTGTTCCCCTATGTTAGAATCTCATTTTTCTGATGCTGGCAATTCACGCAAATTTCCCCCTCTCGGTGCCGCCTATTTCACCAAAAAAGGAGGGGGAAAAGCCCTTCTTGTTTCTCTAAACCTAACACAATTATCATGAGCAAGCCTGCGTTGGACCCTGGCATCTGTGTCTGTTTTCCGCAGCTGCCTGACTGCCGATGTGTTCCGGAACAGGCCCATTCAGGATACCGGCTGTGCTCCCTAACATCTGTTTTCCAGGGAAACTGGTTTCCAGTTCTTACCAGAATTTTGTGGGAAGTGTGAACAGGGGAAGAGGGCAAAAGATCTGCAGCATCATTGATAAGGCACTTCTTTCTATTCTTATGTGTCTTAAAGGAGCAGCTGAGAGATTTTATTTTTACATGAACACATTTGTTTGTGTGATGGTTTAGAAATTAACAACAGCAAATAACTGCTTTTCTCTTCTCGAAGCTCTATCTGAAGTGATTGGTCAGGTGTTAAGTAGGGGAATGTTGGCAAAGGCTCTGGGAATCCTCAACATCATGCCTAAGTCTAAAGGTTTGTTTCTGATACTTTTTTGGAACAACTGAACCTGCCCTTTTTTTCTGCCAGGTGCCATAGACCGAATGTTTGTTTTCTCCACAAAATCTGTATGTTGAAATCTTAACCACTAATGATAGCATTAGGAGGCGGGATGGGGGAGCTGTGGGAAATGATTAGGTCTTGAGGGTGGAGCCTCATGCACATTATCAGTGTTCTCATAAGAGACCCAAGAGAACTCCTTCCCCCTTCCACCATGTGAGGACACAGCTAGTCAAGACAAAGGCCACTAGGAAGCAATCCTCATTGGACACTGGATCTGCTGTCCCTTGACTTGGGTAGCCAACCTCCAGAACTGTGAGGAGTCCATTTCTGTTGTTTATAAACCACTTCATCTATGGTAATTGGTTACAGCAGTCTCAACAGCCTAAAACACCATGAAAGCACAGACTAGGTTTTCTTATTATTAAGATTTCATTTATTTGAAAGAGAGAGAGCAGGAGCAAGCACAAGTGGGTAGGAGGGGCAGAGGGAGAAGCAGACTCCCCACTGAGCAGGGAGCCTGACACAGGGCTCTATCCCAGGACCCTGGGATCATGACCTGAGCTGAAGGCAGATGCTCAGTCAACTGAGCCACCCAGATGCCCAAGCACAGACTAGGCTAATTTTCCATTTCTCCATGATTACTGATGATTTGAATGGAAGCAAGGTAAGAGGAAGGAAAGGTAAGGAAGGGAATATCTGGAAAGTGCCATCTTCTTGTGAGACACCTGGATCCAGGAATACAAATGGATCTCCTTCCAGGCAGCAAATGACATCTAACTGTGAGGACCCACCACCCATCCTGTGAACTGCGGGAACTCTGACCTAGGCAGTGTGGCTTTTTGAGGGCAGATATTAAGATAATGCTCTGGTATCCCACTTGCAGAGAATGCCATAATACCAATATCATATGGGAAAATAAAATAGAGATTTAGAGATGTGCATATTTCTGGTGATATAAATTACCCATGTACTCACATTTCTGAAATGAAGACAAGCATATGTTAATAACAGATTGGATATGTTACAAAGAATATGATCTTTGAATATGACAGTATGAGAGAACAATATCTCTCATTGTTACAGAGCTTTACATTCATGCTGTAAATGTACACACTTAAAAATACAATTTTGGAAAGATGGCCAGAAATGCTAATTTTTATAATATATCTTAGCCTATGTTATCTAACAAAGAAAAGCATGTGCACCATATACATATGCCACAACGGCAGAAGAGATTTTTTTTGTCGTGAATGATTTTTTGCTTTGAAAATATAAAATATTGCAATGCGTTGTCTATTAGCATTTTTAATAGGATATTTCAGAGATAGCCGCATCTGCATATAGCACTCCCATGAATATGTTCTTCTAAAATTAAACATGAAAAGCGTACAAATATGATACATTTGAATCCCAAGCTACTGTTTATATTGCTGGTAGTATCAGACTCAAAGCTTCTCCCCCGAAGTACAATATATTTTGACAGAATTCCCTTCATTCGGTGCATATGCATCCACTTCTAATATGCATATGCCTACAATGTAAAAAATAGAAGAAAATGGCATGCCGTTGCTAAGTGGATATCCTGCAGATTTGAAACAAAAAAGAAAAGCTTTAAAATACACTATAATTATGTAAAATGATGTGATTTTACTTTGGTTGTCTAAAATAAAAATTAGAAGGTTGAAAATGAAAATGACTTTATAATGGTTATTTTCAAAGTGTGTTCTCAGACCAGCTTATTTGTAACTTGGAGGAAGAAACTACCTTGCCCTTTCTCACAAACCCTTTCACAACCACTGTGGCAGGAAACACTGACCTTCAATTTCATGGTAGTGCTGGAAAAACCTTGCAAAATATTCCTGGCTTGGCTATTTCCAGTCAGCTCTGTTGTCCATGTCTTCTTAGAGAGGGAATGATCTTGTGTCAGTATGCTCAGTCATTCAATTCATGTATGATTCCCTGGCACCAAGACTCTTTTCTTGGTATGTTGTAAAATAGCCCAGTTGATTAGCAGCAGTCCTGTACTTGGCCTCATGAAGAATCACTGAGGAAGTTTTGAAAGACACAGACTCCAGACAGAATGCTAGTGGCATGGGTTTAGTTAGATCTGGGGTGGAATGGAGGAATATGTGCTTTAAACATATGCCCAGGAGGAGAAGAGAACATTTCAAGTGGAGATGAGGATATGGAGCAATTAGAACTCTGTATTTTAAGTTTTGAACTATGAGGAAGTGTAAATTGATGCAACAAATTTGTGTTTGTATCTGCCAGAGCTGAACATGGGCATACCTACCACTCTACAATTCCGCTCATTAACTGTATACCCAGTAGAGATGATCCTACATCTTCACCAAAAGATTCCTAAGAAGGTTCACAGCAGCACCATTCAAAATAGTCAAGGAATGGAGACTATTTAGCTATGTCCAGCAATAGTGGGACTGAGATATAAAATATAGTGTATTTATCTCTGGTATCCTGTATAACAAGGCCAGCTTCGTAGGTGTGTGATCTGTGAGTTGCATATGGTTCCACTCCACAAGGGCCCTATGCAGGGTTCAGTGCTCTGCTTTTACCTTCTTGTAGTTTTCAAACAGGGGACCTGCATTTTCATTTTGCAGGGGACTCTGCAAATTAGGTATCTGATTCTACTATACAGTAAATTCCACTTACTGTTACATGAGAAGAGTTAATATCTGCTCTGGTCATGATTTTGAAGTCCTGGGATGGAGCCCTGCATTGGGCTCCCTGCTCAGTGTGGAGTCTGATTCTCCCTCTCACTCTGCCTCTACCCCACCCCCACTCCTGCTCTCTCTTAGATAAATAAAGTCTGTCTGTCTGTCTGTATGTATGTATGTATGTATGTATGTATTTATTTATTTATTATTTTTTGAATAATAAATTTATTTTTTATTGGTGTTCAATTTGCCAACATACATAATAACACCCAGTGCTCATCCCGTCAAGTGCCCCCCTCAGTGCCCGTCACCCATTCACCCCCAACCCCCACCCTCCTCCCCTTCCACCACCCCTAGTTCGTTTCCCAGAGTTAGGAGTCTTTATATTCTGTCTCCCTTTCTGATATTTCCTACCCGTTTCTTCTCCCTTCCCTTCTATTCCCTTTCACTATTATTTATATTCCCCAAATGTCTAAGAACATATAATGTTTGTCCTTCTCCAATTTATTTATTCATGAGAGATACACAGAGAGGGAAGCAGAGACAGGCAGAGAGAGAAGCAGGTTCCCTGCAGGGAGCCCAATGTGGGACTTGATCGCAGAACTCCAGGATTATGACCTGAGCCAAAGCCATACACTTAACCACTGAGCCACCCAGGTGCCCTGATAAATAAAATCTTTAAGAAAAAGATTTTTCTCATATGTATATATGAGGGAAAAATGAAACTATAGTTTTGGATATTAGGATAGTAGTTAGCTTTGAGGAGGTGAGAGGGGGTGAGGTCCATAAAAAGTTGACTCCATCCCTGGCACATAGTGTAGCATCAATTATTAATAGTTATTAATAATTCATTGCTTCTTTCTTACTGCCTTTTCTTCATAGGACAGAAGAATTTTTAAATAGTTGCACTGATATCTTTTCTATGCAATTAATATAAAATATTGATAACCCTCTGATCATGAAACATTTAAAATATTCGTATTTTGGTACAAGAGTAAATAAATCATGTTAAATTTATGCTGGTAGTCCTGATTCATGCCAACAAAGGAAACAGTGGCATGAATAATTCTAAAAAGAGGAACATGAGATAATTATGTTAAGTGTATTTGATTTGGGAATGCATAAGATGATACTATGGCAAGATTTATCCAGCTTTGCTTGGTGTGGCCTGCTACTGAATTAGCTTACATCTAACTGAAGATAAAGTTAAAGGACGCAAAATGCAATCATCTCCTTTTCTTTATAAGTCACAACACTTGGAATCAGTATCACTCATTGTGGGGTGGGCCATGGTGGGCTGCCTATACCACCGTCTTGTCTGTGTTACTCGTCTTCCCAAGTCCCAGGGCACCCTGAGGACAGGCCAGTGTCTTCACATTAGAATAAATCCTTCCTTTCACCCCCATGACATAGCTGGTTGGTATTTTGTTTGTATACAATAAACAAGGTATATTTGTTTACTGGTTGAGTAAAGAGGGAAGAAAAAAGACAATAAAATGGGACCAAAGTCTTCTGAAATCAATTAATAAACTGCATTAAACTTTTGCAAATAATTTGACTCAATGCAGCTGGGTTGTCCTGGCCCATAAACCATTTGAGGACTGCCCAAACCTCTTCCATTCATAGAAACCTTCTTTGGAGCTTCCCTGTGTGCTAGATTCATGATCTGCTCCTAGAAGAAGACAGTAAATACACTGGCAGAAAAATGAGATGCAGCTGTTGGCTGAGGAGCTTTCTCAATGTGGGGACCCACAGGGCGTGGAGCCTAAGCAGACAAAGCAAAGAGGGAGAAATCAAAGATGTATGTCTGTTGGCCATAAATACCTCCCCTTTGTTTTTTGAAAATATTTTCTGTTTTGCAGCATGTTCTGCTTGAGAAAAATGTAAAAATGTGGTTCAGTCCCAGTGAACTCCACATTATTATTTATAGATCATTTATTATGCCATTTATAGGTTATGTAAATGCTGGACAATAAAATTTTTAGAAAACATAATTGTAATTATATTACACAATAAAATACAGCACATCAGCCATGAAAGTCTAAATCAGTAGGGCTCTGGTACCTGCTACAGGGCCTAATCCTTCCAAATGCTTTTGATGACAGCAAGAGGTAAGCTATATGCACCCAAATATTTTTTTTCTCCTTGTAATTGGACTTCTCTGCTGAATAATTTATATTCTACTTTGATTTTATATTTCTTAGCTTTTTCAAAATGTATGCTTGTTGATGATATGCTATAAATCATCAGCAGTTGTAAAGGTTGTGCTTTTCTGCAAATGCCCTGTGCTTTAAAGACAAATTAGAGAAAAGTATTCATTTTCAATTATAGCAGTCACCTCCTATTTTAAGATCTTACTTCTTATAATTGTATATGATAGAGGTAAAACAATAAGCAGGTAGCTAGTTATACAAGGGAAAGCAAAAAGCCATAAACGTGAGGATGAAAATAATCTTCATGGTAAAAATGATCTTAGAAATTTTATAAGCCATTTCGATTTACAACAGAAAAAAAAATGGAATTAAAGAAATTTTAGTTTTTTCTCCAAGACTACTAACAGGTTCCAGATAAACTGAAACCTAGTTCTCCTGGCTCTAATCTGTGACCTTCATCGCAGATAACTTATCACATCAAGCATTTACCTCTTTATGTAATTAACCTAAGTAGAGGTCATCATTATCACCTTTGTCTTTTACTCACATCATTATCTTTACACTTGTGTAAAGACTAACTTTCCCATGACCTTGTTGTAGACCAGAGGTTGGTACATTATGGCCTCACCTATTTTTGCCAAGTCCATGGACTTTGATTAGATTTTATGTATTTAAAAGGTTGTATTTTAAAAATAAATAAAATATGATATATGATATCATATGATATGAAATTCAATTTTCAATGCCCATAAATAAGGCTCTGATAGAACACAACCATATTCTATTGTTTATGGATTGCCAATGGCTGTTTTTGAGTTACAGCAGTCACATTGAGTAGTTGCAACAGAGAGACTGTATGGCCCTCAGACCTTAAGATATTTACTGTCTGGTCCTTTTGAGACACTTTACAGAAGAGGGGAGAAAAAAAAAGGAAAATACTACCACATGATAAAAGGCAGATAGACATTTTCAAGGTTTTACGATTTCAGTGTGAAAGGTGAAGAATCATCCCACAATGGGGAACAGATGCATACATTTAAAGTATACAGACTGATGAATAGAAACATGTATGCCTTGTTCAGATAATGAATAATACATGGTTCAGAGTCTGGCTCCAATTCAAGACCCACCACATGGGCTCCAGCACTGGCCGTAGACCAGTCAGTGCCAGGAAGGGAGTTCCAGTCAGCTGTGATTCTAGTCCAGATGGGAATCTGTTCCTCAATATTTCCTTCTCACCCCACCCTCTGCTCAAGCCAGAGTAAGCTCTGAAAGCAAAACTAAGGCTGTTCCCAAAATCTGAGTTATTTCTAAAGGTTTAGGTCTATTAGTTGCCCCGGCTCTTAACCGACATCCTCTGCATACTCAAATATAGCAATCATATTAGAAACTGTATACCTAAAAGTATTAAAACTGTGCACAAGCATCCCCAGCCCACTCTACTACCCTGTGGCTTTTCAGATGGGAGGTAGAGGTGAGAACACTGAGGATTTCCAGTTGTCTTGTGCAGTAGTGCTGATGACTAGGTTATTATCCTATCCAGACCGACTTCACTGTTGCTCCTGGGAAATATCAGACTCTAGTTTTGAGAGTCCACATAGGTAAATATCTTCCTGAACTCATTTCCACTGAAGAGTAGGACACCATCCCATACACATTTGTAGGAAAAGGAAGACATACTTATTCAACATAAATTATTTTATAGATTTTTTTACATTAAATTAATTTATGTTTGGGAGTTCAGAGCAGATTGTTTAATGTAAATCATGGACAACAATGCAGAACTTTTTCCCATTAAAAACAATGAACAGTAATTAGAAACAGGAAAGTAAGAGAAGTCTGTGTGAAACAAATATATATTTTTTAATCTGTGGAAAATCATTTATATTATTCTTCTGTCTTAAAAATTGAATGTGCTTTTGGGATAAATGTGTTCTATAAAAGAACATCATAAAAATAGATGGAATAATTGCATGCAAACCATTTTCAACTAACAATTTCAAGTGTCTTTTTGATGCTTTGCTTACTTTCAGACACTTTGCTGGTAATATTCGCACAAAAACATTTGTTTGATTCTTTCTGACCTTTGCATCTAAGTCAAAATTAGTTCATCTCATGTGATGTTTTTAAGAGTCTGAAAAGGTTCCATCGCATGTACACATTACTGTTTTATGTGTGTCTCTAGCGTGATTCTTGCTGTGTGATCAGGTGCCCTTGTGCTCCTGACTGTCATACTCTTTCTCTAAGGAAAACAGAAATGAGGAAATAGCTCTATGTCTGAACATTTCAGAAATGCATTGCTCTTAGTTGCTCTTTGTGTCACTTTGGCCATCACAGTTACCTACCTTCTGACATGTGAATGGAAGGGAAGCCACTGCCCTGCTCCCATGTTGAGCAACAGGCATCCCCTTTGTAGTCCGACCTTATTGCTACATATTGTACTCCCCTCTTTTCCAAGTCACTACTGACTATTGTTTGTGAAATAGAGCTCAGCTGACCAAACAATCTTTTTTTTTTTTTTTCCACTGTCCCAGGCTGGGTAGTATTAGAGAAACATATAGGAATTTGTACTCTTGAGATCTCCTTGGTCTATATTTGATTAATTGGTTGCTCATTTATTTCTTTCCTTATTAGCCCCCCATGTGGTGGACTGAGGTGAGCAAAGTTGCAGTAAAAAGCGAAATTGTTTTTACCATGTGCCCTCCCCCTCTGCTCCCTCGATAGCTGCCATGCCATGCCCATCCTCAGAATGTCTCTACTAACAGAGGGTCATACCATGAAGTGTGCTATGCAGCACAAGTGAGACCCCAGTGAGCCAGCCTCAAACCAAGGCTTGATTGAGATTTTAGCAACTCTAACAACCCTCTAGAAGTCTTCCTAACAGTACTATTTAAGCTATATCCCCTACCCAGCATCCCATAGCAAGATAGCAACTGGAAGTAAAAGTAAAATCGTGAGAAGCAGGGTGATAAATCAACATTGCTGCAACTTTCATTCACCACCATGAGAGGCCTCATCTTGTTCTATGGTGACCCGCAGAAGCTCACACAGCCAGCCTGAGGTCTGAGGTCCAGTCACATGGCGTAGCACTCATGTTTGTTCTCCCTACCTTGACTCTTGTGTTCAGGAGTCTGTGGGCAGCTCCAAGATCAGGAGGCCTGTGTGTCCACTTCAGGGACATGAAGGAACTATTTCACTGGGGTGGGTTGAATGTCAGCCTCCAAAATGGTATGTTCATGGCCTACCCTCTGTGAATGTGACCTTATTTAGAAAGGGGTCTTTGCAGATTTAATTAAGTTAAGGATCCTGAGGCAAGAAAATCATCCTGGATTACCTGGTTGACCCTAAATACAGTGACAAGTGTCCTGATAAGAGACACACAGAGAAGATGTGAACGCAGAGGCAGATATTGGAGAGATATAGCCAAATTCTCAATGCCAAGCTAGCCACCAGAAGCTGGAGGAGGCAAAGGACAGATTGTATACCAGAGTCTTCAGAGGAGGCACAGCTCTGCAGGATTTCAGACTTCTGGCCTCCAGAACTGTGTGGGGCTAACCTTCCCGTGTTTTAAGCCCCCAAGTCTGTGGTGGATTTTTCTGCAGCAGCCATAGGAAACTAATAGTCACCCTGCCTCCATGACAGCTCAAGTAGGAACTCTTAGAACTTCTTGCAATTAATATCAGATCTTAGAAATATACATAACATTTATATCTCACCTGAAAAGAAACACTAGATGGTGACACATCCCAAAGAAGAATCAATAGGCTTATGGGATTGTCTGCATGTGGGAAAGGGGAAATGGCAGCTGCCAAAGGTAAAACACAGCTGGACATTTGATAAAATGGCTTTACTCAGCACCCACGGACAGTGGGAAAGAGCTGAACTCTGTTCTGATTTGTGCAAACGTGACTGGGCAATTTAGGGTGAGCAGGAAGGAGGGGAGAGCAAGGCTCAGTGAGTCAGTGAATGAACCAGGGCAAAGGGTTGATCTGATCAGTGTGAACACCTGTGGGACAGCTGTGTCTGCTAGTTGGCAGTTATGAAGGAGGGATTCCATCCTGCCACAGGGACAGGGACAGGGAGGCCCCATATCCTTCCTGATGAGTGCATTTCAAATGAGTCACTCTCAGGTGCTTAAGAAGGACAGTCTCAATTGTAAGAGATACATATTCACAATAATAAGCCCTTCTTCATGAATGCTCAAAGAAAGTTCTTCTGGCAGTCTTGAGCTTTCCCAGGCAGGCATTTTAACCAGGGAGCTGGGCTTATCCTTGGGACAGGGCCTCATGCTGCTGGAAGCCGTACTAGAATTTGGTCATTCTCTTGGTGCAGGGAACTGGTGGGGGGGTTATGTGCTGGCTTCTAAGTTTCTCAGGGTGCCCATGACTCCTGAGTTTCAAGACTGGGAGACGATGGTGATTGTACCAGAAAGAGGGAGTTTGGTGGTGGAGGGGTAAAAGGGCAGAGGTACCCAGTGAGTCGTTCAGGGAGAGGGAACTTAAGATGACCAAGATTATACTGAAAAGGAGTTTAGGATGGTATATTAATTTATTCCCAAGCCCCGTTTAACCACCCATGGGACCTGGACTTTCCACTCACAGGTAGACTTGGATTGCCTTTGCTATAGCTTGCACACACAGAGATCCAGAGAAATGTTCTACTCAAGGGAAGAACTTCACCAAGGATCTGTCAAAAGTAGGCACTCAACAAATATTAGTTAAATGAAGAAAGAAATTAAAACATAACTACAATGAAAGAAAGTCCACAGTATCTATTTTTTCCTTTCCTTCTATTAGTGCATTTTTAAATTTGCAATTAATATTTTCTTAATGACCAAAGATTTTAAAACTGTAAACTTGCTGGGAAGCCTGAGTGGCTCAGTCAGTTGAGCATCTAACTTTTGGTTTCAGCTTCAGTCATGATCTCACAGCTGTGAGTCTGCTTTAGATTCTCTATCCCTCACACTCTGCCAAATAAATAAAATCTTAAAAAAAGAAAAAATCTATACACTTGTCATTATACACTAATAGACAAGATTTTAACTTTTTAAATTGAAGGCATGGTATGTTTGAAAAGTCCAAAAAACCTTTACAAAAGTAGGGGTGCCTCGGTGGCTCAGTCAGTTAAGCATCTGCCTTCAGCTCAGGTCATGATCCCAGCATCCTGGATCAAGCCCTAAGTCTGGCTCCCTGCTCAGTGGGGAGTCTGCTTCTCTCTCTTCCTCTGCTCCTCCCCCCTGGTCATGTGCTCTCTCTCTGTCAAATGAATAAATTTTTAAAAAATGTACAAGTAGATTCTACATTTAACAAAAAGCAGCAAGCAATAATGCAAAGTTCCTAGCTCTGCTATAGAGTGCTTTAAGATTAATCAAGTTCATTTTATTTTTTCTCAGAGGGATTATACCATAGAATTATTATTGCCAGCATCACTGTTTCACATAAATATTAGCCACATTTTTCTTGGTACAACATTCATTTTTCAGGCTTGCTAGAGCACTGAAACCATCTGTATAAACATAACCACATTTCTTAAAATCTGACCAGCAAGTAAGAAATAGGAGTGTTTTTGTTAACTCTTAGAAACACCAGAAATGTAGCTTTTCATTTTTTAATTAACTGAAATATGAAAAGAGAGAGAGAGATGCAATTAGTCCACATAGCCCATTTGATTGTGCCCCTACGTAATCCCAGCTTTTTGGCATGTGTGTGAAGACACTGTCGAGTTTCATAAAGGCAACTTTGAACAGAAGCCTCACTGTGTCTGACTAATCTAGAAGCACAGCTGTGATGTAGGTAATTGAAAGGCACAACCAAGCAATTACCCATTCCATACAGAGCTGCCTCCATGCCACCAGCCTTCACGTTACGATCCCTGAGATAAACACAATGTTCTTCCTCCTCTGTGGGGAGCAAGGATTAGAATAAGGAGGAAAGATTCTCCCCGCCAACGGAGAGAGAACATTTCACCCAAGAGAATGCTGTTTCAGGCTCACTTTAGAACAGTATGTTCATGGGTTCCATTAGCACTATAAAGGGAATAGGCAAAGGGGATATTTAGCCAGCAGAAGTCTCTAGACCACTCTGGCCTTTACTGTCTTGACAGCTTGATTTGTTGCCAGCACATCAGAGTTTCTCCAAGCCACAAGGCATACCCAGTCTTCACACCATGTGATGGTGTCCTACTAATGTCTGACTTTTTAGAGTTCTTGATTTCAAAATGAGTACTATCTGATTTTCAACCTATAAATTTGTAGAGCCAATGTAAAATATTAAAAGGAATCATGTTTCTATTCTACAACATAATAGCCAGTGTATACACAATCAGAAATTGTTTGTAATTAATATTTCTTTAATGATAAAAGGTTATTGAAAGGGCTCAATTACTTTTTCAAGTATCTTTTGAAATGACTACCCCTCTGTTATTTTGTTCCATTATTAGTACCTGCTTTATATATTCCTCTAGCTTACCTATGAGAAGGAATGATGGCAAATATATTTTTAACTCTCAATTTATGAGTTTCAGATTCTTGGTCATTTGTTACATATGGTCTACTGAGTGACTCTTTACTGGTAAATTTGATAATTGGACGCTATAGCAAAACTTGCCTAACTGATACCCGGTGGCCATTTAACACTTATTTGATGTTAAGGTCATGAATGATTTGCTTCTCCGTGAAGTTGTATCTTTGCCTTTATAACTTCACACCTTGGCAATAGACTTGAGTTCACTTGAAGTGATCATTACCTGAAGTCACACTTGGATTACTGTTAATGAACCTGACAGGAGAGACCATGCTGGGTATAGGAATGGCAGCATTAATAACACACCAATGTTGTTATTTTTCAAACTGAGTCTGCTAGAACTGCTTTGAACTGATACTCTGCTTAGTGAGCTGTATCTAAAAATGTTGAAATCAAATTGATGTGTTAAATCAGTAGAGACATATCTTCACACACTCACACACATGCCTAGCTAAATTGAAAATGTGTGCCATTTGAAAAAAATCTCATTCACCTGAAAAAAAAAAAAAACTAAAGAAACTTGCTCATGCTCATGTAAGCCCTCCTTTCAAAATAGGACACAATTGTTCATCAACAGGTAAACTAACTACCCTGGAGTCGGGCTCACTAAACTAAAATCCATGTGCCAAATCCAGCCCAAAACCTGTTTTTATAAGTCAAGTTTTATTGGAATACAACCATACTAATTCATCTTTGTATTATCCATGGTTGCTTTCTTGTTACAGTGAAAGACTTAAGTAGTTCTTGAGAGAAAACATATGGTACACAAAGCCAAAACATTTACTATCTGATCCTTTACAGAAAAATGTGTCAACCCCTGATCTAAGCAAATGCACATTAGCATTATTAGCAGTGACCCTAAAGACTGTCTGACCTTCAGGAAGAAATTGTTTCGAAATGTATGTAAACTCTGCAGCCTCAGTCCTTGGGACCTATCATTTTAGGTTGTTGAGCTGGGAAGAAGGAAGAAAGGAGAAAGAGATGGATACGTTTGGTGTGCCAGGATGTCTCAAAAGAAACCAACAAAGTAGTCAAGAGTTTTAGGGCAGGAATAATTCCTGAATTGTAGAATCAGAAAAAAAAAAAAAAAACTAGAGATCACTCTATATTATGATTATGCTCTGAGGAGAGGGGGCTGTGTATTTGTAAAAATATATTGAATGTCCGATCTTGTCAGCTCTGTTATAAGTACCACACACACACAAAAAGAAGATAGTCCTTCAAATGCATATCTTCCAATAGGTATTTTATATAGAATATTTAATTGAGTCATATCACAGAAAGCATATGCCTATGCTTTGATATCTATGCTATGATAAAAATTCGCCTATCGAATTTCTGTAGAAGATAGTCCATTTTCTATCTTACTCTGGAGAATTTTCCAGAAAGAACTATTCAGGAAGTTGATATATCTGTTGTGGGGATAGCAGGAGATGGGGTGAATGGGGAACACAGACATAGTGGGTATTATTAAACTTTTAAACTTATTACAAAAAGGAAGAAGGCATTTAAACATGTAAGAAATGCCTATTGTCTAATCTCATTTACCAGTGAAGAAAAGGAGTTTCAGAGAAGCCAAGTGACATGACTGGCTAGCTTGTCCTGCTGGTGGGAGAGCCAGCCAATAAAACCCAGATGCCAGACCTTCAATCTACCGCAACTTTCATTTGGCTGCTGCTTAAATTTATAAGAATTTATAAAAACTTTGAAGTATTGTTGGATAATGTGTGATTTATACTTAATATGTGAGAAGGTTGAGAAAACTAGAGAATATTCCTGTATGTAAATGCCTCAAAAAAAATCACATAAAGTTCGTGGCTCATTTTGGGAAAAACTGAACCTTATGTGATGGTAGGTGTTCCATTATTGAATAGGGTATATTTCTACATTTAATCAAATCTGCTTTAAGGTTCTCTAATGAGTTTTGTAATTTTCTAATACCTTCTCTTTGATTCTTCTAGAATGTGTGTAAATGAACTTGTCATCTTTAAGTAACATTTTTTTTCCTTGTTTCTATCCATGATAATCCTTGGACCTTTTATTTCTAATTCTTTCCTAACGGTAGTGTCCAGGATATTGTTAAACAGTAGGAGTGAAAGGAAGCATTCCTACTTCGTTCCTGGCTTGCAGGAAACGGATCTAAAGATTTTTCATTAAATGCAATATTTACTTCCAAAAGAAAGAGGATTACTTGTGATAGATACTTCTTGTTGAAGAAGTTCCTTGTTTTCCTTGTTTCATGTCAGCTTCGTGTACCTATATATCCATCTGTCTGCAAACACACAAATACATATATTATACATTCTATATATTACAGCTCATACTAATAATGCTTTGTCAGCACATTTCAATGTATCATGAAAATTTTCTTCTCTAGTCTATTAATTTGATGACATAATGACATAAACAGAATGACATAAATAGAATGACATAAACAAATTTTCTGATGTTAAACTAGTATTGCACCCTTGGGATATACTTTTCTTGATTCTGTTTTTTTCTTCTTTTTTATGTACACTTTATTCAGATAGGTAATATTTCCTCGGGATTTTCAGTCCTTCCTTATGTGAAATTGTCCTGTGATTTCCTTATATTGTTCTTACCCAGTTATATTAGTATCCAGGTTATATATAAGTCACATAAATAGGTTAGGTTGTTTTCATTATTTGAAACAAGTTATGTAAAATAAGGATTATGTGTTAAATATTATTATAATGGGAAAATCCAATAAAGAACAGAGTTGAAAAAAGGAAAAAGAAAATTATATTTGAGTTTACTCTGAAGCACAAAGTTATTGTCACTGTGAAAACTAACAATTCAAAAAAATTATTCAATCTACAGGTGGGGTTTGTCAGGCTGTGTCTGGAGTACTTTTCTAAATCCTGGGATGTGAGCTATAAGTGTGTGTGCAATAAATAAATGAATTAGTGGTTTTGGACATATTCAATCAACTTTAATACTGTTATGATTTCTATCCAAATTCTAAAGGAACAAGAAGGTTGTAAGAATGAGGGTTTGAGAATGAAGGAAATAAGGAGAGATTAGATGTCTGATATGTTTCAAGTTTACTCCTTGTAAACCAGTGTTTCTTCGCTCTGGTGGCATATTGGAATCACTTGAGGAAGTCTTACAAGTATTAATGTTCTGGCCCTGCTCTAGACCATCGGAGAAAGAATTTCTGGGAGTGACAAATGAGCATCAGTATTTTTAATAAAGCTTCCCAGAAGGTCCTGATGCACAAGAAGGGGTGGAAATGACATTTCTAGATTTAATGATAGGACACTGGAGATGTTTTATTGGCTTCAAGAAGAATGGGTATGAGGACCAAGAGAAAGTACAAGGAGGAACTTAATCCTGATGCTGTGACTTCCTTCTTGAAGACTGTCCATAATGGGAATTTCCCACTTGACTCTACAATTCTGAAGAAACTTTAGCCTAAGTTTGTAAGTAGGTAGTTTACCTACCAACTTTTGAAGGGAGCCATCTGATCATTGTGGATTGCACTGATATGAAACACAGTTCTCACACGTTTCATTTTTGCTTTTTTTCCCTCATTCTCATTCCTACTGACAGTTTATTACATATGCATCAGCTGCACTTCTCATTTTCAGTAAATTGTTAATGTTTAAAATTTTCAATTCTTTGATTTCATTGTCAGAGGCCTATCTCACTGCATCGACGCTTGAAACAGCTTCACTGCTTTTGCACTGAACAGGCATAATGGGATTAATAATGTTTGTGGCAAATGCCTTGAGCTGAGGATAAATACCTGCCAATGTATTGTGGATTGACCAACAACTCAATGCTTTCCCTTTTTGCTTTATTTATGAAATAATTAAGTGCATGTCATAGAAATGTTTTTGACTAAGGGATCTCCCACATAATGAAATGGTATTTGGAAAACTATGAGGACCATAAATTTTAAAAGAAGTCATTTTAGTTTTCAGGGAAGAAGTCTAAGTAAGTTGGCCTTTGTAAATTGGCAGTATTCCTAGCTCTATGAAATAGAACCATATTAGATACCAGAGTTTCAATTTAGTGCTCAACCTAAATCTCTAAAATATACTGGAGTTAAAAGCAAAAAACTTGCATCTTATGTAGTTTTACAATGAGCATTGACTTTGGAAAAAAAAAAAAAAAAGTACGTTCAAATACGTCATGGCCCAAAGTTCCTGGAACAAAACTTTCTTTTGTCTTCTTATAATCTCTCAAAACTTACCTAATAATACAATCAGGCTGTTCCATCTATAGAGCCAATAGTCCTTGAATGTCTATCTCTAAGCAATCACTTGAATAAAATAAAGTATATTCAGAAAAATACATTTCCTAAAAAGATATTAATATAAAGCCAGGGACAAACCACTGAGAAAGTAAAACTGTTTTCAGTGAAAGATTACATTATATCAGAGTTCATAAATCTCACTCCATATTGCCATATTAATACGAAATTTATAACCTCTACCTGCTATCTTCTGATTTTCAATTCTTAAATTCTCCCAGCACTATGATAAAGTTATTCTGCAGCTGAAATGGGCAGCATTTCTCCATCAAATATATATTATTTCAGGAAAACACCAATTTTCCTTAAAACTGACATAAAACATAAAAATAGGCCATGATGTGTGTGTCTTCTCTTGTCCTAAATGTCACTTGGCTGTACCCTTCCCGCATCTCCATCTGCTTCCTTCTGACGCTCACTCTGAATCCTGTTAACCACTCTTCACTAACAACCCAAACAATTCTGAGTTTTTCAAGTAGATGTTTCTAGTCAAATTCAGAGGCACTTTTGTTTTTGTTTTGTTTTAGTTTTCTTCTTTTTATTCTATACCACTTTAGGAGACATTTTGTCATATGCTGGCATGCATTAACAAGTTTTATGTCTGCGTTTAATATTTCTCCAGAAAATCTAAATTGTTTAAGGGCAAAAGACTCATATTACTGTAATTTTGTATTCATTATAATACCCACTAGGTTGCAAGTCCTCTTGTAAATGCTCACTAGATGTACCTTGACTTGAGTGTTGATCTTCTACCCTGAAATTCCAGCATTCTGCTTTCAGGTTTTCTCTGGCCTTCTTGATTGATGCTTTCAGAGTGCTTTTCACTTCCTCTTCTGTCCTGCTCTGATTGTAATAGTCTGCTTTTAAAATTCCCTCTGTGGCTATTATCTCTACCACAGTAGGAATTAAAAGCATATTGTTTGTGCAGCATGTAAAGCAGATATAATTTTTGAAAAGTTTCTGAAACATAATTTGGTAATGATTATTTGTAGATGTTGGGGCATTGAAAGTTCAAATGTATTTTCCAATGATTTCATGGGAAATTCATGGCATAATCTTAGCCATCTTTAGAATCATCCATGCATGGAGGAGACTGGGAAGTGAGGTAAGCAAGGAGATAATAGAAGAGTGGTTGTGGGGTGCCTGGGTGGCTCAGTTGGTTGAAGATCCAACTCTTGGTTTCAGCTCAGCTCAGGTCATGATCTCAAGGTTGTGAGATCAAGTCCTGTGTCTGGTTCCACACTCAGTGGAGAGTCTGCTTGGGTTTCTCCCTCCTTCTTCCACTCTCTCATTCACTCTCTCTTAAATAAATAAATAAATAAATCTTTCTTTTAAAAAGAAGAGTGGTTAAAAAAAAGGAAGAGTAGTTATAATATTGAGGTATCAATAGTTTATCATTCCAGAATTTATTCAACCCCGAATTAGCATGACTGTTACTAAACTGTAACATTGATGCTAGCCAGAGTTTGGATACAAATGGAATAACATTTCAGAAATTCAGAATGAAGAAATTGGATTAGATTTGTTCTGAGCTTTCAAAACATTCCTGACATTGTCTCAAGTTCTGTTCCATTGGAAGGGCAATAATTATCTGGTTGAAAGTATTCCTCTATGAAGATAAGCAAGAGAAAACTTTTTAATCCTTCTATTTTGTCAAAAGCTACTTAACCTTTTATTTTTTATGAGTTGATTACATATATTTTTAAAATATTTATTTATTTAGAGAGAGAACATGTGTGTATGAGCAGGGGTAGGCATAGAGGGAGAGAGAGAATTTCAAACAGATTTCACACTGAGTAAGGAGCCTGACAAAGGGCTCAATCTCACGACCCTCAGATCAGGACTTAAGCTTAAATCAAGATTGGGACATTTAACCAACTGAGCCACCCAGGCACCCCTCTAATAGCTGATTAAAAATTGAGGACTTATCCCACAAGAGCAATTTTAAAATCAATTTTTCCTTAGCAGATATTGGAAACAATATAGATAATAAATATCCACTCATGGCTAGTGTCAGTAGTCTGTTTTGTATGCATTCACCCATCAGAAGAAGGATTTTTTTTTTTCAGAAGAAGGATTAAAACAACCAGGGGTTTCTGTCTCTAAACAAGTTCCTAGGAAGTCATCATCAAGTCCAAGATCTATCCATGTCAAACTAGAACTATGTAATCAAGTATTCTACTTTAAGAAAAATGCTAGTCATAGAGATTTTACCACTTTCAGTGTTTACCACCTGTAATGCCTTAACTGTTAAGTCAAGTTGGCATCTTATAGTTCCTATTGTGAAGATAGTTGATTGTTGACATATTATTCACATTTCAGTAAATGTGCTTTGGCTCTTTGCTTGATGCTTAGGACCGTGCTGGATGTGGGGTTTTACGACAGTACCATGTAATTCTTTGTCTAGGCCAGGATACTTTTGAGAATAACAGGGGTGCTATTGATAATCATGCTGTAGGGCACCCCGGGTGGCTCAGCAGTTTAGCGCCGCCTTCAGCCCAGGGCGTGATCCTGAAGACCCGGGATCAAGTTCCACATCAGGCTCCCTGCATGGAGCCTGCTTCTCCCTCTGCCTGTGTCTCTGCCTCTCTCTCTCTCTCCTCTCTGTGTGTTCTCATGAATAAATAAATAAAATCTTAAAAAAAATAATCATGCTGTAACAATCAACATAAATCTGGACTGTTCTAAGCTCATCAGGGCTTATAGAGTTTCTCACCCAACCAAGATTGGTCTTTTTCAAGTCAAGTTGCCTTCCATTTCTTCATTGTCTTTCATAAATTATAAGGCTAAATGTGAGTACAGTGCTAAGTGAAGTCTACTCAATATCAAAGACAAAATGCACCAGATAGCATCTCCTAAGGAGAGGATTTTATTCAGGTCATTACAGTAGAGTGTTCATTGAGGAATTGAGAGTGAGGAAACTCTCAATTAAAAGGAAGGGGACCTGGATTTTTATAAAGGTAGGTAAACAAGTGGATTCATCCATAAGCCTCACAGGAATTAGAAGAGGGATAGAGTTATGTCTTACCTAAATTTGCGAGGGAAGGTGAGGTTCAAGGAACACAAAAGACTTAAACTGAAGACGGAAATTCATTTATTTTTAACATTAAAATAGTACAAAAAATATAAATGACAAAGTAAATGCAATTAATTTAAGGTATAGATATCAGATACTTGCAAGTAGAAATGAACAGGAAACATTTCATAACCCCTCAACACCCATTATGACAAAAAGGAGTTCTAAAATAGTGTAGAAATGTTGATATGTGTAAGAAAATGTGTACGTAATAAAACTGTGGCGGCCATGGACTTGACCACTCTGAGGGAGTACCATTCATGGACACCAGGGGGTGGCCCTTGGGCTTGATCCATATAGAGACCCTGAGGAACAAACTAGCAAATGAAATAGAAAAAGGGAAGAAAAGAAGAAGGTAGAGAAGCTCAGAAGTGAAGCACAAACAGAGCGGTATATCCTAACCAAAGCCGTTAGTTCTCTCAGCTGGCAACCCAAATCTAGCCTAGTATCTTGTCTGGGGCAGGATTTAGCGGCGAGTCATTTTCCTCTGGGAACTGAAACACAGCTCTATCAGAAACAAGCCCAGCCCTTCAGAAGCACCTGCAATCACTAAGGACAATCAGATAAGCAGGCTCCCAGGTCTCGCCTATGCCCGACCAGCTCCACTAAATACACCAAATGCAAAAATGCAATGCTTTAAATTCCAATTAATTTTCAATTCCCATTTCCCTCTGTAACATCTTCAGCTTAGCTTACATATATCATATCACATATCCTCTATGGTCCGGAAAATCCAGAAACACCAAAACCATCAAAAGAGAGACTTATTTATGAATAATTTATTATAGTTCTTTTGCTTTGAAAACCTCTTGGCTTCTATTAGCATAATCAGGGGCTAGTTCATATCCCCCAGGGAGGTGCTACTGGAATTTTTTCTTATGCATTAGATGTAAGACATATCCATTTGGGAAAAACGGAGACATATTTCTAAAAGACATACATATAGATGGAGTTGATTTTATCAAGCAAAATCAGATGAGGTAAGAAGAAAATGTTTGGCTGTGATCTATATGTCATTCATGTTCAGATTATAATATTTGAAAAACAAAAAGGACTTAGACCTATTTTGATTTTCCTTTGATGGTAAAAGAATGCTTGTGTGACAATATATGAAGGTGGAGAAACCCTTTTTTTTTAATGTTATCACATTTATCCAGATATTTATGACCATCAAACCATATAAATTATTGAAAATGTGGAATTAATATTTAAATGAGAACTAATCCTACACAAATGGGAGAAAATGCCAGAGAACATGAATTTAATACAAAGCAGTGATTCAAAATGAAAACTATAAAGACCTGGGGGAACCTCATGGAACAAACTCTGTCTCTTCCATGTTAGTTTCCCCCACTTGTAAAAGTGAGGCCTAAATCTTCCCTATATGTCTACCAGGGGGTCATGACTAAAAAGAGCTCCACGATCCGGTGTGCCTCTCCTAGACTTTCAAGTGCAGAGCATTGGGCATCCTCTAGCCAAGCACACAATGTTTATGTTCTAGGCGGAATTTCCTTCATCCTGAATTCCTTCATCTTTTCCGGCTGTTGCGGAAGAGACGAGAAAGTCCAAGGATAGAGGAACTTATCCTCAGTTGTATCTCCAGAGTTTACAACATAACCTGGCACATGACAGGCATTCAACAAATGTTTGTTGAATCAATTAGCAATTACTTTTGGAAATCTTTAGCTTTCCTAAGTGATGCACTGATTTGTGTTTTAGGATTCATTCTAAAGGCACAATCTAATATAATTTTTAATGGGGGAGAGGGAGGAAATAAGAAGAAAGGAATTCATCCAGTGCAGAATCAGCAGCCAAATAGTGGATGATTGCAGTGTCTGGGAAGGTTAATGAGTTAGCTACAAACTTAGCTGCTATTCAAAGGACTTAGACACCCTGGCATCACATACATAATCTACTCAAGGAAGGCCAGTATAACCACTATCCCTACTTGTGTTAAGTATACTGGGTGTAAAAAGGTGAAGATTCTAAAATGCAATAGAGTTAAGATTTTTGTCCTCTGGAAGGATACCAATTATTATTATTTTTTGATACCAATTCTTATAACCAGTTATATCAACACAAGAACAATCACATTTAGGATTTTCTTTTTCCAAATGAAGAATGGAATGGTTATAAAGTGGTACTAAAATCTGTTAGAGGGATCCCTGGGTGGCACAGCGGTTTGGCGCCTGCCTTTGGCCCAGGGCGCGATCCTGGAGACCCAGGATCGAATCCCACGTTGGGCTCCCAGTGCATGGAGCCTGCTTCTCCCTCTGCCTGTGTCTCTGCCTCTCTCTCTCTCTCTGTGTGTGACTATCATAAATAAATAAAAATTAAAAAAATAAAATAAAATAAAATGTTAGATGCAAGACCAGAGCCCCCCCCCCCGCCCCCAGTAGGTTTTTACTCATTTGGGTATCACTTTTTTAAAAGCATTAGCATAACATGAACATATATTAATAGAATAATTTCCTATAAGAGCTATGATGTAATCCTTTGCATATATTTTCCTCACTTCTGACAGTATTGAGTTTAGCTTAAACCCCGTGCTCCTCAAAATGGCAATGGATAAGAAATGCCCCCTGCTGTTGAACAGATGTTCAATAATTTTTTATTGAATGAATGAGTGAATGGATCTGTTGAATGACTCTCTCTCAAAAGTTTGGAGAAAATTATAAACTAATCCATGTAAAACACCACGTGCCAAACAAATGTATTATAGTTGCTATTATTCTTAATATTAATAACCCACAAGGAAAAGTTCTCAGAAACTTATATGCGAACAAGACCTGGTGGCTGTAATAATAGTAAAGGTGAGAAACTTGGGGGAAATCTGCTTCTACATCACAACCCAGTATTACATATCATCCATATAAAGCTCTTGCTTACATAGAAAAGGTACTAAGAATTGAGTGAAAAATAATGATATACCTGCCCCCCCTTCCCTTCACACTTTAACCCTGAACAACAATCTTGGAGCTTATTTTTATTTCTCGTTGGATGGAGAAGGTTGGAGCCAACTTTAGTTAAGATTTCATTTCCCCTCTCTTTTTCTTCCGGTCGGTATTAATAATCGAATATGAAGTCTGCACACCCAGACAGCTCAGGGAATACCTCTGTCAGGATTGACAAAATCTTTGGTGGGTGGAGGAGGCAGCATGCTCAGTGAATGGAAGAGCAACAGCTGTGATAGGTGGGAGTCAGCACGGGGGCCTGTTGGACACATGTCCCTTGTCCTCAACTAGGTAGGAGGAGTGGTGTGGAGACACCTGATTTGACCCATGTGTCTGTGAATGAGGATCATACCAACTTTATTTACCTGCCAAGATGTTTATTTCTGTAATGATATCAGGAAAATGAATCCCTGGTGACTCCTGGGGTCTTACTTTACTCATTTAGGATTTTAACCATCACTTGCTATGTAAACGTCAGGGTGATTTCTGACTCTGCCTTATTTATAATGTCTTTTCCTGCAGACTAGATTTTAAAATCTCATGGCACTTGAGAAAATCTCCCTGCCTCCAGTGCTATTCACGGACCAAGGCAAAGGATGTGCCTGATTCCTCGCTGACACATTTATTTTTAACTTTTGAGGGATAGTCCCATGTGGCTTTTCTCAGAATGTTGTTCGGTGCCTCTCATTTTTGCTTCATAGCACACAGAGAAAAGTGATGATAGTCACAGGCCTCACTGGGGTGGAAAGATAATGCTGCTTCTGGACAGAGGCCGCCAGCCTGGAGGCTACGGGCCCAGGCACTCTGGCCCCCCTGGACGCCCAAGTAGCCTGAGGTCTCAGGGAATTAAGTGCTTGGTCCAACGGTGGATCAGCTCAGCCATAGCCCATTTTAAATGTTTAGTGCTTAAAAGCTTATTGATTTTGAGTCAGAGAGGAGTTGGTTCGAGGCTTGACTCTACCATTGTTAAGCTTGTAATCCTGGCTGAATTATTTTCATTTTCTGGGTCCTCCATTTCCTTGTCCACATTTAAGTGACCCCGTCGGTTTGCACCATGCGAAGTGCTTCCCATTAGTAATCTCTGCAAAAGTTAGTTCTCGTTATCATTGTTATGATTCCCAACATTATTATTGTTCATGATATTATTCACGATAAATATAGACCCATCCACCTATTAGATATTCTATAAACACTATACGCCGATTCTGTGCCTCTGGTAGACCTTCCACCGTGAGAAGCAAGTGGCCTTCGAGCCTGGTCATTGCACTTCTGAAAGTTCTGTCCTGTTGCCTTATGCACCCTTGTGTTTGCATTTCCTCTGCTTCTGACTCTGAATATCCACATTGGTGGCAGGTCCAGCATCATGAACTCATTACCCTGTGTCATCCGATGCAGTAGCTTCGAGCTACTGTGGTTATTTCAATTAATATGAAAAGTAATTCAGTAAAATTAAAAGTCAGTTTCTCAGTTGTGTAAGGCACTCTTCAGGTGCTTAGGAGCCACACATAGCTGGTGGCTAGCACACAGTCCGGGCAGACACGGAGCAGGTCCGTCAGAGCACAAAGTTCCGCCAGTCAGCCCTATGAAAGGAGCCTGACATTGGCTGTCCAGGCTCCGTACTTTGGTCCGACTCTGATGGTCAATGTTGGCCGCCTGACAGACTGGATGATTATTTCCCTTAGATGTAAAATATCCTACAGACTTTTACTTTTGCCTTCACTACTACTTTATCATTTCTTTCAACTGGGTAATGAAGAGAAGAGTTTTTGCACCCGTTATGAGCAAGGAATGCATTTTTGAAAGATCCCTTTTGTTCTTCAAGACTCTAATATCTTTTTTTCCTCCTGCTCCGTGTTTATTAAAGGTGATGGGACAGAAACAGTGGCCTGAACAACCTCTACTCACATTGCCTCCAAGTAGCTGAGAACTCGTATTGGTTACCCTCACTCCCAAACATCTAAATGCTCCTGTAAGCCTTGGATTCTTCCTCTGTGTCCTCATCAGCCCACAAAGCCCTCCTAGCAGAAGTCACCCAGAGAGTGGGGACAGCCTGGAGCCTCCCAGGCAGGTGGCATCTGCACAGCTGCTAACCAGGGATCCTGGGGGGATTTGCCCTAGATGCAAACTCCATTCGAACTGGCCTTGACACGATCACACTCTCCCATGGTATAACTTAGACATCCAGCTGATACATGGATCTAAAAAAGGAGAGTTGAGAGGGAGAATTTTATCCTATTTTCCAGGTGCGAATAAATATAAAGCAGAAAAGAAAACAGTTGCACAAAGTACTAGCGACTCAACACCTGACAACCATCAGCCGATTAACCGGCTGTCTGATAAGATGGAGAAGCGAGCAGAAGGTGTCTCTCATGCTCTCCCGATTTTGCAATTGGGTAGTTGCTGGGAGAACAATGAAGCTGTGAGTCTGAACAAAGGAAAGTCATGGGGTCGAGCTGGCTTTAGAGGCAGAGTGTCGAGTCTGGTTGTGGACTTTCATGAGAAGCTTAAATAATGCAATCCTTTTAAGCTTTTCTGAATACAAATTATTAACCCTTTTTGGCCTCATCTTTGTATTTACTGATCTGGGTAAAGCCAATTTAAAAGAGGTAGCGGACTGGCCCCCAGACTTCTTTTCTCCAAGGATCTCCTGTCACGAACAGCACTCCTCAGTAGATTAAAGATGAAAGTGCATTTTACTAAAGGAAATCGCTGACAAGATACCGAACCCATTTTGGCAGAAAACTTAACATTCAGCCTCAATCTGCTGAAACTGTCAAATGAGAACGCACATCATCATGAAGAATAAAGAGGAGGAGGACGGGGAGGAGCCCTCGGTGGGCCAGAAACTGAAGGCACCCAGAAATCAACAAGGCAGCCTCGCTCTTGATCACCATTCCTATTTTTTAATTCAGATTACCTAGTAGTAGATGCTTTTCTCTTGTTAGCTTTATATTCTCATATTTGAAACGGGAGCTTCAGCTCAAATACTTGCACATCTACCACTAAAGCCATCTGCATCTACTACTTGCAACATAAGCGCAAGCATGGTATGCCACTAACGTCTTGCTGTAAGGAATAAGGGGAGGAACCTCAGGTTGGGGGCTACTAAAATGCATTTATTTCCTCTTAATCTCCCCGGGGCTATTGCAGTGACCTTTCACTGCACTTCATGACGCCTTCTGTTTTGTTAGTGGGTTTTATTAAGAAAAATAGGGCTTTCCACCTGTGATGTTGGTGCCCTCCCAGATAGTTTTCCCAGCTCTTGGCTGCCTGGAGTACGCTGCTCTCAGGATAACCAGGGACATGTGCTTTAGCTGCTGGTTCCAGTTGTAATAACGTGCTCACATCTGAGTCTCCTGAAACAGCCCTCATATTAACTGTGATGCCCCAAACGCCATCTGCAGAGCCCTCCACCCTCTGTAATTATACTGTCTGCACTTTCCACTTGATTGCCTGTCTGCTCAGCCATGAGGTTTCTTTTGAGATGAACTTACAAAGAGGAAGAGGTGGCAAGCATTGTGAAGGTCTCTACATGTTGGGGGGCAGGGAGGCTGAGCCCTCTCCTTTGCTCTTCAGCAGGTAGGAGAGAGATTTCCGTGTTGGCTCTTCCAGTTGTAGGCAAGCAATGCCTGGCACATGAAGGGCTGGCCTGAAGATTTTCAAATGTTTCTTTTGTATGTCATCGGATAACTTGATAAACATAAAATGGAACCTGCCAGGTGTCGATGCCAGAGTTGGAAATATTGCTAAAACTTC
Organism: Vulpes lagopus; assembly: GCF_018345385.1. Classification (NCBI taxonomy): domain Eukaryota; kingdom Metazoa; phylum Chordata; class Mammalia; order Carnivora; family Canidae; genus Vulpes; species Vulpes lagopus. The sequence goes on along the minus strand of NC_054825.1, from coordinate 107,523,907 downwards.
CTTAAAACCGTCACTGCTAATAAAATTATACAATGAGACACATTTGGTCTATTTGCACACTAATATATACTTTCCAGATCACTCCTCAGACTTTCCTTCTGTGTCCCTGAGGAGTTGACAGTGGAGCTAATTGAAGGTGCTCCTGCTTCGTATCCATTTTGCATCCAGGCTGCCTCCCCTGCACCCAGGAAGGCTTTCAAGTATTCAAGTTAAGTTCTTAAATCAGCAGATGCCTGAGGCATATAACCTGGAGCAGTGGAAAGGCGTTGGTTAGAAGTCTACCTTGACTGCAAGGCTCATTTTTTGAAACCACACTGCCTCCCAATGAATAGGGAGCCCCTCTGTTATTCTGTGGGTCAAGCTGAGTTTTGAGAATGGCCCTAGTCTTAGAAGACTCTAAAGTAAGGTTTGAGAGTCCAGGCCCCGATTTTGGACAAGTTAGTTAAATCTCTAGTGAGGATTATAATAATGCTTAAATCATGGCATGCTTTTAAGGATTAAATGAATCCGTGTATCTAAAGCAATTGAAACAACACCTGGAGTGTCGTAAGGACTCTGTAAACATTTTAGCACTTCAAGTAGTCACAGAGCAGCAGCACCACCCCAACAGGTACCTTCCATCATGTCTTGTCCTAGGCAAGGGAGGTAAGTCTGAAAAGGAGAAGCAAGCAGACCTTCCCTTCTCCTAATGATGCCTCTCCCTTCTCACAGTAGCTGTCACTGCTGTGAATTGGGTCTCAGAAATCACAGAGAGCCCTGTCCTGCCCCTCACCTGGCATTCCCTAGTGCTTTCACACAATGCAGATTGCAGATGCCACTTGGAAGGCGGAGCTCCTTCCTTTGACTTATTTACCAAATGGACAGATGGAAGCCTACACAGCTTCACCGAGCACTCAGGGAAGGCTCACCATTAGTTTCTCATTAGCCATCATCTGTCCTTGAAGAACACAGAAACATGAGCCACTCTTCCCTTTCAGTTTATTCAACATTTCAGACTTGGGTTGGTTTCTTTCTTTCTTTCTTTCTTTCTTTCTTTCTTTCTTTCTTTCTTTCTTCTTTCTTTCATTTCTCTTTCTTTTCCTTCCTTCCTTCCTTCCTTCCTTCCTTCCTTCCTTCCTTCCTTCCTCTCTCCCTCCCTCCCTCCCTTCCTCCCTTCTTCCCTTCCTCACCCTCTTTTTTTCTTTTTTCAAATCAGGCACCCAGGAAGTCAAGAAATTTATCAATTGAAATCCTACAGCAGCCTAATGCTGAGGCTGTGAATGAGGTTCACAGGACTAAAGACTTAATTACATGAGTCAAAGTTTGATTTAAATTGTAAATTCTCTGTTGATACCTAATTTCAATCTCAGTTTCAGTGAACTGAATTTTAAAGAACAGACGCACAGAGAACACTTGCAGACGGTAGCCCCATCTAGGGGTAGGATTTCATGGTTTTCCTTCTTGCTCTTATTTTTTTTTCCCCCCTCTGCAATGTTTATTCACACCATCCCATTAGTGGGAGGAAGGAAAAATTCACAGATTTGCAGTCAGGAGAATTTTTTGTCTGTCTGGGAAGCTGAAGGCTGTTTTAAGGAGGGGTGGACATCTGTGAGGGAGCATGCAGTGATGGGACACTTTCTCTCATAGGGTGTCCCTGCCAGAGCCTTGCCCGTGCTGAGGAATTAGCAGCCCCCCCCCCCCGCCCCCACATTGGGTACCCAGGCTGCAAGGCAGAGCCCACGCGGATTGGTTTGGGAGCGTGAGCTGCCCGGTGCCAGGACCGTGGGAGTAGAGCGAGATGAGAGGCATAAAAATCCCACTCTTGGAAGGTGAGCCAGATGCAAAACGATGCCTTATCAGCTTTGCAGGTGCTGTCACTGGCATTCATCCTAAACCTGGGCCCGTTTTATGGCCTGTGCTCAAGAGCAGGGAAGGCCCACTGCTCACAGGCCGGGGGCCCTCCCCTGACTCCAAGAACACCTCTGTGGAAGAAGGGACACCTGGCTGGAACGGAGAGGTGTTTCCAGCCTGGCATCCAGACAAGACAAGGAATTTGTTTCTTCCTAGGTCCTACCTTCCCTGTCTATGAACTCATCCCTAGTTTTACTCCATGGAGAAATCCTGGAGAGGTGTATGATCATTATAATTGTCTCTGGTTCGCACTTAGAAAATCACAATTTAGAAAAATGAGGAGGTTTAAAAAGCATCTGTTTATTAAAGAGGACCCTGTTTCATCTCCATCCAAGTTCACTGAACTCTTCTTGTTCACGCTTTGCTTAGGATGAGGTGATAAAATTGGAAATTGATTGCATGTAGAGGCCAGATTTAATCCAAGCCACTCAAGCTGACAATTTTAACTGAATTATGTATGGCAATTTCCCCTTCATCCGGAGCAAGTGATCCTGAGTGGAAGGCATAACCAGATTAGGGGGCTCGCTGAGACCGTTTTCGTACCAGTGCCAGCCTGTGCTGTGGAGTGAGTAGCCTGCGTACGGGGACTCCTGGGATCCTGGGTGGGAATGAATTAAAGGGAAAGAGCGAGAATAATGCTGCACTCAGATCGGAAACACTGGGGCTTGAAATAGGACAGCGCGGGTGGAGTGTTGCTAAAACCAGTCCTAGAGGGAAAGCCATCCTCAACGTGATCAAACCAGGCAGGCTAAGAGCCTCTTCAGAAAGAAAGCCATATCCTAGGTAGTAAATACCCACCTCCGCTTTAAAGACAAAAGCCTGTTATCTTTGTGGCAAAAAGGGCACTGAAAATACCAGGAGAATCACTTGCTGGCAAAAGACCAAATATGCACCAAAAAACATATTGGGTATTTAAGACACCTGGAAATGCGTCTGTGTGGGTGGCTTAAAAATCTATATATACTGTAAGCAGTACGCCCTTTCTGTGAACTATAATGAAAACTCCCACCATCCCCTAGTGTATCAGCAGAACCTGCAGACTCAGAAAGACAGGGGTCACCCACGCTCAAGAACAATCAAATAAAAAAGACTTGTGTGTGTTAAGCTTAAAAGCTTGCTCTGCCCGCTGATGTAAACAGAAAGATTCTGTTGCCTTCCAAGGCAAAATGTTAAATTTCTGCCCAGAGCCCCTCCCGGGTTCCCTCAGCAGCATTAATAATTAAAGGGAGCCCAGATCCCCCTCCCGGCCGAGCCCTGCACTGGTGAGGGTGTGCGTTGCAGGCACGCAGGGTGGAGAAAGCATTTTGCCGCTGCCTGTGTGCGGGGGCCTTACATCACTGTCGTATTAGCCTAAGCAGAATAGAGCAGATTGTTTATTTTGGTTTAGCTCCACTTCAGGCTGTAACATCAGCTGTAACTCCTAGAGTGACAAATTCCAAAGGCAATGTCACACATTTGAACAAGGCTACGACAAGATCCCGGGTAGCACGTTTCCTCACGGCAGGGGTGGTGGGAGGTGAGGGTGGCGGGGGCGGGGGGGCATGAGTGGGGGTTCTGTAGGGATCTGTTTGCACAATTATTCCTGATCCATGCAGCCCCTCATTCTCAAATGGAATCGTTTCCCTTCTCCCCACGTTGATTGGTGATATTCATAGTTTCCTATGTGTTAAATAAGCCAAGTCTTTAATTTCTTTGAAAATACTAATTTGGGATGATTCCTCCCTTTCCCTTGGAGCATATTTAACTCTTTTCATATTTCACACATTAAAGAATTTGCAGAGAAATGTTCTATAGCATGAAACTCCAGGAGTGAGAAAGAATTAGTGTAAATTGGTAGGTGTCAGACTTAACGCTGGAGGGCCTTGACCACGGGGCTCTAATGATGCTGAGTGTGGGCCAAGCCCCTGTCCCCTGAGGGTGGATGCTCTGAGGTGGGGGTGCTCCCACATTTTTTTTTTGCTACATATTTAATTGTCACATAGCAATGCAGGGCGGCTGGATCCTGCAACCTCACTGCAAATCCTGGGACCGGCAGTGGTGGCTGGCAGCGGGTTCAGTCAGCTTGGAAATCCCGGATGGTGGCTCTGGTCCCGGTGGGCCCACCTCCACTACAATCACCTCTGTCTGGGAGTCCCTGAGCCTGGGTAGGGTCAGCCCTATGTGCATTATCTGAAACCCTCAAACTGTTCTGCAAGAGCCTGTCACTCTTCTAATCTTACACGGGGCTCCCTCCACCCCATTGTGTGAAGTGATTTGTGGAATGCAGTGGCTACAAGGTAATAATCTCAAGCTTCCAGCCAGCTTGTTCTTAATGAGAGTGTTCCGTTCCTCAGGTGCAAGAGTAATTATAAAGAATCATGTCTCACTGAAGTTATTATTTAAGCTGGGCATCAGTTTATTGCATTTGCCCAGACAAGTTATGGGTGAGAGGTGCTCAAGAGTGATAGCCTGATTGCTACAAACTGGTTTGGAAATGGGAAGAAGGTCATTTTCATGTCCAATAGATGTGGTCTATCCTGAAGCTTCAGATGGTTTCATCCCATCCGTTGGTTTTCATGTCAGAACGTGTCCCAGCCTCCCAGTACCAAACAAGGAAGGAGGGTCCTCTCTCTGGCCCTAGAGGCATATTATCTGGCTGTGTAGATCCACTGGGAGAGAGGTGCCTTGAATAACACAATGCACTGATTTCACACCCTTCTCTGCTCCCAAATCAGTGCCAAAATATAGATGGGTGCCAGAGGAAGCTCCCCTCTGCTATTGGGCAGTCCTACTGCTCTGATTGAGAAAATGAAGAAGCTGGGATGGGTCCCCTCCAACCATGTACCTGAGACTCAGCTATCCCATCACTGCTCTTACACATCATGTAACACAGCTCTCCTGGGCTGGGGCATTTTTTAATCACAGTGGGTTTTTGTTGTTGTTGTTTTGTTTTTTTTGTTTTCTTCCCAACACCTCTCAGCATTTGACCATTTTAGAAGTCCAGAGTAGCACGTTTTCTAATTAATTGCTTTCCCATGGATTCAGGACCATGCCATCACCACAGCTTCAAAAATACATGATGGATTATGAATTCCTTGAAGTTGTTAGGATAGCTAAAGTACGTTTCTTAAATCATTCTATGTAAAGTTCTACTAGGAGTCGAAGTGCTCCCTGATAGCCTGATGGATCACAATTGAGCTGTCTCCCTCTTTCTAGTGCACCATGCACCCCATATCTGTGGGCCCAGCGGGTATGTCCAGCCACCACGGTGGCCATTCGTCTCGAACTCAGCAGCTCAGTTCTCCACAAAATGCGTCAGGTGCTGCAGATTCACCTAGTTTCTCCACAATCCTATAACCAAGCCCCTACCCCGAATTGCTCACTCCATCCCCACCTAGCCACCCAGAAATCATGGGAAGAGTTCCCTTGGTATTAGGACCAATGAGGGTGGAGAAAAAATGTCAGGACTGCGGCCAAGGTCGTGCTAACAAACTAGAGCAGCTCTGGGTCATCCCTTAGATGGCTCAGTCAAAACCTCCTTTGCATTTTTTGTAGGCTGAGGATTAGCACCCTGCATTCATAAGAAGGCTAACTAATCTCAATACAGACTCAATCTGTTTTTCAAATGAGTCTTTCTGAAGATATTAAGCATAAGGATTAGGAAATAACTCAGCCTTGAGGGCGAAGACCTCAGTACAAGGAAAGTCATTCAGCCACACAGGAGGCTGTTGCTGGGAGGCTCCATAAAGTGGGGACCCCTGGGGCAGGAGGGCTGTCCCCTCCTGTCATTCTGGACTTCCCTGGCCTGAAAGCCATTCCTGCTGCGTCAGAGAGGGAGGAGGCCTGAGTTAGGGCGAGCAGGCAACTGTCATCCTAAACCCGTGATCGCGGTGCCCCACGGACACAGGGCAGTTGCCTAGAAGGGGCTAATTCTTATACACTGTGCCCTGTGACCTTGCAACAAGCACATTCATTTCAATAAGCTTGTGATTGCTTTCCTATCTGTAAACTGGGGTAATAATATTACCTCTTTTTGGTTTCATTCTAGGGTGTAGGGTTTCATAGGTGTGTAGGGAGAGGGCTAAAGGATTCTGCAGCCTGCGGTCCATCTCCCCCTTCCTGCCCCAAGCAAGACATTAGGCAGTGTGTCTTGGGTTGTCACAACTGGGGAAGGGTGCTACTGGGATCTAGTTTGTCAAGACCAGGGATGCTGCCAAAGATCCTGCAATGCACAGGGTAGCCCTACAGCAGAGAATTGTCTATCCTGCCCCAAATCCCCACAGTGCTGAGGCTGAGAACCCCATGTGAGGATGACACATGTTAATGAATACCAGCACACTTTGAGTATAAAGCACCCTCTTCAGAAAGCCTTAGAAATCTGCCTCTATGTTGCAGCTTCTCAAAAATACCCAATATGATCTTTCAGGGTCTGAAAAGCAGTACTATTATTCTCATACTTCTATCAATGAAGTATTAAGATGTTTTAAAACTGTGTGCTTCAATGGGACCCCATAAAGCTATTTTAATTTTGAACTTCCAAATGCACTCATCCCTCATAAGCATTGGCATTTTTCTTTGGCTTGCTCCTTTGCAAAAGTGGCTGCTCACGGAAAAAGTGTCAGGAATCAATAATGGGGCACCAGTAACCTGGCAAGGAAGATCCATGTGAATCCCATGATCTAGCACTTTCTCAGGTACTCCCTCCCCATTAGTAACAAATGTTGTGTCCTCCTGGTAGGAATTTATTAGGAATCCAAATAAATTCTCCATCAGAGAAACTTCCAATTGGGAATAAGCAGATGGTGGCCATGCCAGATAAGCTATTAGATCCTAGGGTCTGGGGGAGATTCTGGGAGACATCGCCTGGGACCATTCTGGCTTCCTGGCAGGTCCTGTGTGGCTGTGGGCCTCAGCTGCTCCCGCCACTACCAGAAGCCTTCCCTGCAGGGATGTAGGCCAACTCCAGATCCCCTCACCTGTGGTGGGAGAGGGCTATGGCAAACCACCCACCCCTGCCCCCTCCTCCATCTCCCTCCAAAGTGTCTCCTCCCCTTTCCTACCCACCTGTCTTCCTCCATGCCCTCTCTGTCTCCCGCCCCCATCTCCTTCTCCTGTGTCCCCCTCTCTTAGCCTCTAGTGCTTGGGCCTCTGAGTGGGGTACCACGCCAGCTGGCATTTACCCATACACCATGCTTAAAAAAAATGTATATGCATCCAGATTAGATTCCATGGCCACTTAAATTTGCCATTTATAAGACTACACAGTAAGCATCCCCAGAATGAAAGAGAAGAACATCCCTGCTGGTCTTGTAGCCAGTCTTCCTTCTTGAAGCCCTGGAGTTCAGAGTTGATTATTTTGAGACGCATTTCCTTGAAACGCATGGCCAATGTTATGAAAATCAGGACCCTCAACGGAAGCCTGGGATTTTTCTACTGTCAGTTGACATGTCAGGGTGGTTTTGTGAGCAGAATGCAGGACACTGATATTGGTTCCTTTCTGTCACTTCATGTTGATTTTGAGCGGGCTATGTGAGGAGGAAGCAGATGATCTGTAGGCAGCTGACATGTCACATGTACTTAGAAATACATCTGGACACGTAACAGCTTCACATCCAATAAACATCACTTGGGCAAAGAGGCCAGTTCTTAATACGAAGCTTTTATTTTTATTTCACTGTGCTTTTGCTTTACAAACGCTGTAAGTGGGAGCTCCAGAGCACCTCACTATCTGCATCTCTTGGTTAAAACCTAGTCACTAATGAGGCTAAGTGGATTCAATCTCCTTATGGGCCAGTTAGCTTCTCTTTCTTTGGACCATATTTCCATACTCAGGAGCCATGTGTGCTATTGATCAAAAGGGAGGTGGGTACAAATGAGATGAACCAGACCCCGGACAACTGTCCTGCCTGTGTCTGCTCCCAGGGCCCATGCATACCTTGGGTCTGATAAGCCATGGTCAGGACACTGAGTCACAGAAAATGGAGGTTTTGGCCACCTTGTGTCAGGAATCAGACAGGCTGCTTTTCCTTGTTCTCCTTCATGAGCTGACTGCCATTAGGAGACGTAGACAGAGCTAAGAAACCTCACACTAAGAAATTTGTATTTGATCTTCAAGCAGCCAAAGACATTTAAGACTGGGATGCCTTACATCAAGTGACAGTGTCCCAGGGAAACTTTGCCTTGAGTAATACAGGGGCCAGCGCCAGGCCAGGGGGCAGGGCAAAGGTTCCAGGAAAGCCTGAGAACAAATCCTAGCATTTTTTAACTAGGGAGCATGATTTTGGGACAAATTCATTTTGCCTCATGGAGACTGACTTACCTCTCCCTAAAAAAAAAAAAAAAACCTGAAAAATTGGGATGACAAAGTATAACCTGTCAGATCACAGTGAGAAGTGAGTGAGAATGTGGTGTTAGGGACAGAGTAGCTAATCTAACCACAGCAGGACACCAACACATTCTCAAGCTTCTGAACAGGCAAAGATATCAAGAGTTATCATCAGCCCTGTGCACATCTGGGGGTTAAACTTGTTCTGTAAGCCCTTCCCATCCTGGGCCCTTGGATCAGCATGCGTTGGCATTTAATGCTAAGTGGGTGAAGGGCTAGGGAATTGGCACCCCAACAACCAGGCCCTGGAAGCTTTGATGATTCCCCCAGACAGGATCACCAGGCTCCAGGCCTGACTGCAAAGCTTCGTGTGCTCAGGAGCCCGTGCCTGGGTCTGCCCAGAGGCTGCAGTCCTGAGAGTGGCTTTCAGGGCCCCAGGATCCCCCCCGGAAGCAGAGAGTGAGACCAGCAGGGCCCTTTTGCCAAAGCAAAGCAAGCTCAGGAAGTCAGCTCCAATTCTGGTTAGTTCTGGGATAAAGCCCACTTGTCTGATTGTCAGACTGCTGGGAACACAGAGAGACTAAAGATAAGTGAAAGCTGCCAAAAGCCTTGCCTTGTGAAAATGTCTCTGAGGGAAAACGAAACTGTCATAAGAATCAGCGCCACCTTTGCAGTTTGCCCCGAGGAGGACCCTGCAGAATCCCGTTAGCCAGTGAGCTCCCGCATGTGAAAGAACTTCCACTTGGGGCGCCTGGCTCCTTATGATGCTGTAACTGTTCTGCATGCTTTCCCGGGGCCTGCTCCCAGCCAACCAGAGTTAGCAGCAGCCCCAGGTTAGACATAGAGGGTACAGGGTAGAGCATGTGGCAATTAGAAGGAGGAGAGGGACAACTGAGCAGAGGAGGCAGGACAGCTCAGCGATCGGCCCCTTACACAGAGGCATAGCGGAGTAGGGCCAGGGGGCCCTCGGACAGAGGCACCTGCTTGGCCTCTCCCAAGGGCCTGGGTGGACTCCCATCCATCAATGCTCATCTCAAGGCCCCTGGACCACACAACTGTGCTTGGGGTGCTCTCAGGAACAGGGAGTCACATCAAAGATTGACCCTAAAATAACTAAGGTTAAAAATGTTTGGATGCCTAAATACCCCTTATGGTAGGATCTTTCATCTTCTGAAAATGACAGAAAATTAAGAAAATCTGACACTGAATCATTCTTAGTGAGCTTTGTCAAGTCACAACCTGACTCAATTTTAAATTGTTTCAGGAGAGGAGAACGGTGTCTGATAGTGTTCTTGTACTCACAGTATTTTGCTACTCAGAGGTCTATGGTAAACAAGATTTGACTGGAAAAAAGTCTTCTTATTTGTGCAGATCGTCCCTCTCAAGACACACAGTAAGAGGTGATTTCTTTATTCCTGATGGTCTCAAGCTTGTCCCTTTGTCACATGGGGACGTCTCATGGGGACAAAACTATAGCACAATTTCACATAAGCTAAGCAATGGCATTCTAGAAAAGGACAAGGAAGTGAATAAACTTGCTGGTGATCAATAAACCTGGTAAATAATCATTAAACACACTTGGTCAGAAATAGAATTCTGTTGTCCTTTACTGATTTGAACAAATGAGCTACCATTTAACATGGCTAATGCACTGAGGTGAATCCAAGACAGAGCCCTAATTTCTAGTCCAAATTGATTATAATTTTTCAAAAATTCAATGACACAGTTCTACAGACATGCTTTTTCTCTGAATACACATGTGCCCTGATAATTTGCTCAGGGTCTAAAAAACATGCCTTTCTAGACTCTTCCAGTGATTGCCTTAAAACACCAATTGGAGGGGCACCTGAGTGGTTCAGCAATTGGGCATCTGCCTTTGGCTCAGGTCATGATCCCAGGGTCCTGGGATTGAGTCCCACATTGGGCTCCCCATAGGGAGCCTGCTTCTCCCTCTGCCTATGTCTCTGCCTCTCTCTCTATGTCTCTCATGAATAAATAAACAAATAAAAATCTTAAACACACACACACACACACACACACACACACACACACACACAACAATCGGAGAAGCCCAGTTCCTTGGAGTATCTGTGACAGGAGAGAAAAGTGCCATTTGAGAAGGACACCGTCTGCACGCTCCTCAGATTAGCCACACCCCTTTGATGATGGGTCCTCACTGTGATGAAGCACCAGTGAGAACATCTGGGGAGTTAAGTATTGTTGTAGATGTGGAAAGATGTGTTCATTGGGGAATGAATATGTGGCCATGGAACATGTGGGAATTAGGCAGACAGAGTTCCATGGCTTCTTTTATAAACGTGGTAGCCTTCCAAGCGTATTGCGCACCCACAACTCACTCTCCTCATGAAGAGCACTCCTGTGGCACCCACCTGGAAGCAGTACTGCGCCACCTTGTTGAATTATATTCCTACACTCCAAATGCAAATCAAAATTACACACTCTGTAGGATTTATATTTCCACGAGAGAGAGAAACATAAGTCTTCTTGTTTGGTGAGGCCTATTTCAATCATGCATTTTTGCATTATTTCCTCCTCTAAAACTTGGCTCAGCGTGTCTGTTCCTACGTGCTCCCGGGTTTAATTGACGCCGTCAGGAAGGCTACCAAGCAAATGTATTTAGCGTCTTTGGGAAAGGAAGTTATGGGTTAAGGCTTCTGCCAGATTCAATCTTTGTTTTGGCATGATTTGAAAATGTGTGTTGTGGCCATCTGTCTAGAGCTGACCGGGTGGAACAGGCAAACGCGTCCTGCTTCTGAGACAGGAGTGGCCACCGCTTTTCAGGGGAGAAAAATGATAGTGAACCAAACACGGCTGCAGACGTACACAAATTGAATTGTTAGGAGCCTTCACTTTTGCATTGGTACAGTAATAGGTTTTCTGCAAGGATGAACAGAAATGCTTTATTTTTGCTGCTCTTGTGGTACGTGTGTGTCTGTCTGTGTACATGTATGCACACGTTGTCCATCTATCACAGCTAACCCACCCTTGGCCTTAAAAATGCAGTCTGTTTTTATAGTTTCATTCTCCATGTTAAAAATTTAATACGATATTCTTTTAAAATCGTTCTTAAGTGTGATTTTTTTCTACCTTTGAATTGAATTTCACTCATTGTTTTTATTCCTCATGTTGGATTTCAGTATGTAACAAGAGGTCATCTGATACTCCCCTGTTTTGATATGGATAACCCTGGTAAGGACAAGAGCTGACAGTAATGAGTGCTTCCTATGGGGTAGCTGCCAGAGCTTTCCCCTCCCCCCCTCTCCAGAGTCTTCTACAGAGCAGAGCCAGAGACAATAATTCATTCCTGTATTTTGGAAGTGAAAGCTCAGGATGGCTAGGGTAGAGAATAAAGGGCAACTAAGGAAGGGAAGGTACTAAGCTATCCAGTACATTTGTGTGTGCTACAACTTCACAGGAGTGCAAGAGACCCTGCTGGTCTCTTAACAGGTATGTTTGTATGGCACAGAGGACTTTGGAGGGAAATTTGCAAGGAAGAAATCCCCCCCCCACCTTGGACATCCCTCATAAGGCAGAGAGGAGGGAAAATTCAGCTGCTTAGCCATCGCCTTTGCTCAAGGTGTGCCGCGTGCCATGCTGACACCCTTGCAGTTTTCATCACCTGATTGCTCTGCAAAATCCAGTGCCTGGGAAGCTATAACATTTCATTCACTCTGGGAGAAGCTCCTTGCTGAAGGGCTCCTCGTGTAGGGCTGAGAGCCACGTAAAGCTGAGACTTTACATTGGATTAAAGTTAAGTCAGAGTTTGACAAGGGCACTCTCTGCAAAGTGGCCCTGGTAGTGAGAGCAGTCGAGTCCAGATGTGTTTGGGGAACATGTGGTTGGTGACCAGTGAAGGAAGACCTGAGAAGATCTTCAGCAGAGAGGCAGAGACAGATTCAGATTCTGTGGGATCTAAGACTACACCATTTTTGGGGAAGGTTCCTTTTTAAGAAAAAGAATGGAAAATTATTAGTATGATTGAGAATGAGAAAACAAATCACAACAGATTACAGATTTTAAAAAGCCAAAAGATACCATGAAAATCACACTTCTAGATGAATAGCATACTATATGTATTGATTTTTTTTAAATTAATTTTTATTGGTGTTCAGTTTACCAACATACAGAAAAACACCCAGTGCTCATCCCGTCAAGTGTCCACCTCAGTGCCCGTCACCCATTCCCCTCCAACACCCGCCCTCCTCCCCCCTTCCACCACCCCTAGTTCGTTTCCCCGAGTTAGGAGTCTTTATGTTCTATCTCCCTTCCTGATATTTCCCAACATTTCTTCTCCCTTCCTTTATATTCCCTTTCACTATTATTTATATTCCCCAAATGAATGAGAACATACACTGCTTGTCCTTCTCCGATTGACTTATTTCACTCAGCATAATACCCTCCAGTTCCATCCACGTTGAAGCAAATGGTGGGTATTTGTCATTTCTAATTGCTGAGTAATATTCCATTGTATACATAGACCACATCTTCTTTATCCATTCATCTTTCGATGGACACCGAGGCTCCTTCCACAGTTTGGCTATTGTGGCCATTGCTGATAGAAACATCGCGGTGCAGGTGTATTGATTAACCAACCACCTGACATTCCTCTGTGATACTTTTTGGTAGCAAAAAGTATTCCCACACTTTTTGGTAGCACAGCCTTTGATAGTCTTTTCAGATGGTAGGAATTTTTTTTTTAAAGTGCCATCTTAGTCTTTCTCTAAGCATGATTGCGTAAAATTTGTTTTTTTTATTGATGGTATGGGAAGTAACTAGCAGCTTCACAACTTCTTTTTGGAATATTTTAAACAATTTTAGGCTTGTTTTTAAATTCGAGGAAACCTCTAGTAATTTTCTTTTACATAAGGTCTGTAAGACTTCAATGCATTTCAGTTGTCCCGGCATAATGTTACTCTTAAATACTCAATAAATTGACCAAACTCCTCAATGAATTTTAGTGTGCTGCTAACATTTGCATATTATGAGTTCGATGTTGTTTTTGTCAATATTAGTGTATCATGTCAAATCAGCAAAACACTTAAATCTTTTTCCGATATGACCCTGTGATTACTCCTCTTCATTAATTATCAGAAAATCAAAAGGTCTGTTCATTGCTACATATAGTTCTTTATTGACAAACAGTATAGGAATTTGGTCATTGGAATAGAGTACTTGCTTCTTTAGACATTTTGCTAAGCTGTGGCAATTTGTGTGCTACTTCATCTGAAGTCCAGATTTCTTCTGGTTAAGATGTCAGATAGAGTAAGATATGATCCAGTATATGAGAGTACCTCAACACATAAGTTCACTTGACATACTCACTGTAGAATTGCTGTAGATTTCTGCTTCTCAAGCACAGGAATACTACTAAATTATATTTCAAGTTATTTTCTTTAAAAAATAAAAGTGCTCACATTGTGTTTATGATTGTGTAAATTGCCTTGGACAAGGTATGGATGGGAATCAATCTTCTGCTTATCATTCTGCACATCTGGTGAGTATAAGAAATATCCACAGATGAGCTTCTGGATCCTTACATTTCAAGCCTTGTGTGTTTCTTCCCACATACTTCTGATGCTGGTGCTGGATGGCCTATCATAACCCTGATCCTGACCATCAGCCATGGCATTGGGTGAACATGCCAACAAACTCAGTGCTAGGGAGGATCCTAGAAGGTGTTTCTGTGCCAAAATACCTGGAACTAAGTTAATTCATTACAGAGCTAACTGTAAACTCCATACATATATCTAAATAGCAAGCAAAATGTGTATTTAGCTCAAATTCCCCTGAGTTAGATACCCCATATGCCCAGTACAACTTTAATGTCACATAGTCCAGGAGAATGCTACCTAGAATTCTATCAAAGAAGGACACTGAAGTGGAAACATACACCTGTCCCAACCAACTACTATTAAAATGTCTTTTCAAATTTCCAGAAATACCTGTCCACATAGGCACATTGCTAGATCCCCACTAGAGCCATGAAGAGGCCCATGCAAGGAAAGAACCTCAAAGCTTCAGCTTCTACAGCTGAACAGAAAATCTGCTTAAGGAGCATACTAGATTTGTATATAAATAGAGTGTATTCATCAATGCATACCTGCAGGAATAACATGTGGTTTACCAAATGGAGTTTTAATGCAGTACCCTGAGGGTCAAAATTAGGATTGTGATTTTGAGATGATTTTCCAAAGCTGTAAGACTATCCTCTTAGCCAATAAAAGCCAGAAGTTAGGGAGGTTTTTTTTTTTATTTTTCTTTATGGAAAATAAGAAAAATATCTTCATCTCCTTGGATAACTCTAATACCTATATCTCATATACATATAGACAGGTTTGGGAAACTTTTTATTGTTATTATTGGGATTCCTCATGGTGTCGACAATGCACCTTCCCCTCACACATCCCCAAGCATTGCCTTTGGGTAAAAGTTGCAATGTAATGAATTATTAAACTGATGTATGAATAGATGAATAAAAGGATTTATGTAATTTGTTTCATGATTTTCTGTTGGCAGACAGAGGATATTCTATCCATATTTTATAAAGAACTTCACATCAATAAGGAAAAAAGAAAAATTGGGGAAAGGTATTTTATCAATTAAGATTAAGGTTAAATTGCAGGTGACAGGAGGTCCATGATAAAAAGGGCTTAAATGGATATTTAATTTTCATTTAAACAGTGTCCAGAATTAAATGGTCCAGGACTGGTAAGGTGTTTTGTTTTGTTTTGTTTTTTTAAATCATTATCATGGATTGAAACCCCTCTACTTTGTTCTTTCAACATCCATAATATGGGTCTTTTACTCATGGTTCAAGATGAATGCTGAATGTCATATCCAAATTCCAACTGAGAAAGGACATGCACTTTTCCTTTCAAAACAATCCCTGGAAGTGACAAGCTCTACCTTTGTTCTTATATCCCATTGGGCAGCATTAAGGTACATGACTATACCTACATTTAAAAGAGGCTGAGAAATGTATTCTTCATCCTGTCTAGCCATGTATCCTATTACAAAGGGAGAAAGAATAAATATTAGGGAAGAGCGAATAGTCTTAGCTCAAGATATAAATTGGCAACTCACAGTAGAAATATAAATGACCAAACAACTTTAAAAGTGAACTCACTAAAGTTTTTAAAAAGCAGGTCAAAATAAGAATCTTCTCAATTGATAAAAATGAAACAAAAAATGTTCAGTCAAAGCTATAGGGATTTCGGTTCTCTCATGTACAGTTTTTGGGGGTGTGAAGTAGGAGGGCCAGTTAGGAGGACGATTTGATAGCATCTGTGAAAGTAAACAGACAATTTCTTTTTCCCAAAAATTATACTTCCATGTATGTTTTCTAAAGAAAGAGTTCAGACAGAAATACACTAAGCTGTTCAATGCAACATTATTTGAAACAGTGAAAATCCTGGGTAAAGCATAAATGTTTTACACAGGAAACAACAGATGTTGGTGAGGATGTGGAGAACAGAAACCCTCACACACTGTTGGTGGAGATGCAAACTGGTACAACCACTCTGAAAAACAGTATGGAGATTCCTCAGAAAGTGAAAATAGAACTACCCTATGATCCAATAATCGTAGTACTGGGTATTTACCCCCAAAAATGCAAACATACTAATTCAGAGGAATACGTGCACCTCTATGTTTATTGCAGTGTTATTTACAATATTTATAATAGCCAAATTAAGGAATCAGCCTAAGTGTCCCTCAACTGATGGATGGATCAGGAAGATGTGGTATAGATATATATACAATGGAATATCATTCAGCCATAAAAAAGAATGAATCTTGGCATTTGCAATAACATGAATGGTGCTAGAGAGTAAGTGAAGTAAGTCAGTCAGAGAAAGACAAATACCATATCATCTCCACTCATCTGTGGAATTTAAGAAACAAAACTAAAGAGCAAAGGGGAAAAAAGAGAGAGGGAGAGGGAGAGGGAGAGAATCCAAGAAACAGATTCCTAAGTGCAGAAAATAGACTGAGGGTCACCAATATGGAGGTAGATGGGGGGAGGGGGAAGTAGGGGATGGAGACTAAAGAGTAGTCTGCATCTCAGACTAATGCCAGTGGGTATGTTGGTGGAGGGTGTGGAGAGGTGAGTAGATTAGTGGGGATTGTGATAATTAGGGAGTTTTGCTTTATATAATCTGTAATTATTTAAACTTTTATAAGAATATATTTTCTCTTTAAAATTTAAAAAAATGAAGATATATCATCTCCATACCCACTATCCATCCACTGCTGTTAGTATTTTGGAGGCTTTGTTGGTCCATTTTTTTCTGCACAAATGTGTATGTGTCTGTGTTTATGTATGGTTAGATTAGCAAGATAGAAATATGTCCTATAGTTTAGTATTTTGATTTTATTATATTTTTTTATTTTTTTGTAATAATACGGAGCAACATGTTGTGAGAATTTTCTTATTTCCATCTCAAAAGGTTTGTTTTCATTTTTTTCTGTGGTATATGTTATTTAAAATACAAATACTGTGTTGTATTTAATCACTTTCAAATCTTGGAAATTTAAGTTATTTGCAATTTTAAGAATTATTTTAAGTAATGCTTCAATGAACATCTTTGTAGGCGATCTTTGTCCTGATCCCAATCATTGTTATAGGAGAGATTGCTAAAAGTAGAGATGTTGTGCTCAAAGTTACAAACAATTTAAAACTTGTGATACAGGGGCAGCTAGGTGGCACAGTCGGTTGAGCATCCAACACTTGGTTTCAGTTCAGGTCGTGATCTCAGGGTTGTGAGATCGAGCCCTGCGTCAGGCTCCATGCTTGGCATGGAGTCTTCTTGAGATTCTCTCTCCCTCTCCCTCTCCTCTCTCCCTCTCCCACTGCCCCTCCTGCTCATGCTCTCTCTCTGTCTTTACAATATATAAATAAATCTTCAGACAAAAAAAAAAAAGAACTTGTGATACCAACCATAATTCTCATTTGTCCTTCTAATGATTTCACTTGTTAACACTCCCACCAGTGGTATAAGCCCATTTTACCAAAACTAATCACCATTGAATACAAAGGCTTGTAAATTTGATAGCCAAAATATTATCTTATTGTTTAATAAGTTTTAGTTGCTATTAAGAAGGTCCAGTAGTTTTCAGTATTTACTGGGAAAGCTCTATTTATGTCATCGTTCTTTTCCTGTGGCTGCATAATAGGATTTTTTACTCTTTACATTGATAATTTTTGATAAATCATTTACGTTTTGTATTTGAAAAATACTTTCTGCTCACATGCCATATGTTCGTATATGAGCTTGGTGGTTGAATTTCAGTGGTAAATAAAATAAATTTATCTATCTTTTCTTTGGAATTCATTTTAAAGTATAATGTGCCTTAATCTCAGAAAGGTGGCATATAAGTTCAGAACAAATGCATTTTCAAAGCTCTGTAATACCAACATTTTCAGAGTGGAGTTGAATTTCTCTTATTATAAGCTGAGCAGGTATTTACATATATATATATACATATATATGTATGTATTTTAGGTATTTTTATAAAATTGAATTTATTTTATTTATCATTAATATTATCAATGTTAATATTATTAATATTTAACTTGGGAGTTTTATCAGGGGCAATACCTATTAGTATACAAGAAATATTTATAAGTGGCTTTAACATAAATCTGTCTCATTCCCTTTATGCATTTATTTGCTGTTATTTGTCGAGTGCATTATATTTCTCTTCCAACACTGTCTTTATTTTTTATGGTATGAGTAGATAATCAAGGGCTGTATGAAAAATGAAATCTCCATCTATGATACTGTTTGCTGGCATCTACTTTAGACTCTGATATTAGAATGAAATATACATTTTCAGGAACATAACCCCAGTAAATTGAGGGTTCTGAAGCTATCTATGGAGTTAGATGCTGTGCACTGTCTCCATGCCGAACCAGAGGGTACGGCAAGACCATGTAACCTGTCTGCCTCACTTTCATTGATTCAGTTCCTACCTTTAGAAGTGCAGGAGCTTACCCAGCATAGCACCCTCATCATGACTGATCTTCTCCAGTGGTCTGCGACTCCACTGAATGTGCAGAAACAAGCATACTCAGTTCTAAGCCCCTGCTTTTGCCTTCTCATTATTTGAGGGAAATACCATCCCATTGCTGCAGTTTTAGTGCCTTGTCTGAAAATGGTTTTCCTCTCTGTCAGTTAACTATCTCATGTGTTAAATTCAGCTTCAGAATAAATAGCATACCCAGTCTTTCCCACTTTGCTTGATTTTTGTCAGCATGACCCCAGTAATGTACTTTCAATGACCTAAGCCTCACAGGGACCTTCTCATCAAAATAAGATCCCTAGGCTTCCATTTACACATCCTTTCTTTATGGTAACCCAGACCTGGTCTCTCAGGAGGGTTCAGAAACACCACTGGACAATTGTCCACTTCCCTTTCTCATCCTGTTGGGTCCAATTAAGTTCATCCATATTGATCGTCATACGCCATCACACTAATGAAAGTGTATGTCTGTGTAATGGTCTACGCTTAACCATCATCACCAGTGCTAGACCCTATTTATACGACCCCTTCTCCAGGAGGCTTTCAAAGGAATATTTGTTAGCTTATCAATAGAGCTCCACACTACCAGGTATTCAGTATTCTCCTTAGAGCAACAGTGTGAACTGATTTGCTTGATTCCTTGTCTGTTTTTTTTTTGTTGTTGGTGGTGGTGTTTTGTTTGTTTTTGTTTGTTTTGCTTTTTTTTCTGAAAGCTTGGTGAGTACAGCTATTTCTAGAGATATTGCACTGAGGAAGTTAAAGATGAGATTTCTTTTTTTTTTTTAAGATTTTATTTATTTATTCATGAGAGATAGAGAGAGAGGCAGAGACACAGGCAGAGGGAGAAGCATGCTCCCTGTGGGGAACCCGATGCGGGACTCAATCCCAGGACCCTAGGATCATGACCTGAGCCAAAGACAGATGCTCAACCATTGAGCCACCCAGATGCCCCAAAGATGAGATTTCTTACCGTGTAGATACAGCATTGTCACTTGTGACCATGTGTGATTGTATCTAAACTTCTTTGTTTTTGTTATAATTAACCCTATATAAATCAAAATAAAAATGTTCATAAATTTTTTATGTGCCCTGAAAACTCTCAACAAAGCCAGGACTTGGGACTTTTATTAACCAATTAATAATTTTTAAAAAGAAAAGAAGAGAAAGCCATAGAGTGATATAGAATTGCAATATTTTATTTTACAGATAAAGATATTTAAAAACATGAAAACAGAGTGTCTAGTCTCAATATAATCTAAAAGGAAGACATTTTAACATGCCAAATAGGAAATATATAATCTCCAAATAAAGAAGTTTCTTTTAATTAGAATAAATTGGCTTTATCACTATGCACTGTTGAAAATCATATACCAAATCTCAAACCCTGTTCCTGGACTTCGGGAAGTACACATTGGCCTGCTTATTCCATCAATGGTAGGGGCTACTTAGCTCTTGCAGTGAGACTCAAGACTACCCCACTCAGAGCCTCTTCATATTGAGCAGTATTGGTGCCCAGAATTTATTTGAAGTCCATGAATAAACAAAACACATTGATTGATTTATCCTTCTATTTATTTCCTTCAGAAGTAGTAGTGGTGGGGTGTCAGGAGGTTTTTTTAATGTGATTCCAGATTAATTATCTTCCAGTTCCCTGGGAAGCACATTTCCAAAAAGTGGAATTGATCAAATCTTATGGCCCAGCATCTTTCCCCGGGAAAATGAAAGCAGAAATTACAATAGCAAAGAGAACAACCACACACACACACATACACACATACATACACATATATACACACATACTCATACATCTGTATGTGGTATGTGATATGTGTGTGTATTTATATATAAAATAATTAAAGCCCAAAGCAAGACCTTACCTTATTTCCTTAGTTTCTTTTTGCAGGGAGAACTGATCTGTGTGTCCCATTTAGGAGGACAGGAATCAAGGCATCCACCAGATTATCACAACTCCGTTTTTCTTTGTGAAAAACCCTGTTGTCATTCAGCACATCTGCAATGGAGCATGCTTCATTTGAAAATGAAGCATGGTGACAATTCTTTTATATATTGTTCGATAACAGCAATGAGACTAAGAAAGCAGTCATGTGCGAACAGATTCTAGCTGCTGCCTCCCTCTGACTAGATTATGGGAAGGTAGTCATGTCTGAAAAAGTCTCTTGTTGAAGAAAGCATTTCATCCTGAATTCTCTTTTCTGCCCATTAAATTTTTCCTTGAGGTAAAATTGACATACAGTAACACACACATGATGAAAGCGTACGGTTTGATTAGTTGGGACACATGTACACACCTGTAAAACCACCAGCACAGTCAATTTCTCCATCATCCCCAAAACACTACTTGTGTTTCTCCATAACTTCTCCCTCCCACCCCTCTCCATTCCCACTCTCTACCCCCTGGTAAACTACTGACCACCTCTGTGCTACGGTAGATCATTTCGATTTTTTAGAATCTTTTACAAATGGAATAGTACGGTATAAGCTTTGTTTGGCTTCTTTCACTCAGTGTAATTATTCTGAGATTCATCCACATTGTTACACATATCAGTGATTGCTATTCCTCTTTATCAGTAAGGAGTAAAGCATTGAATGGATATACCACAGTTTGTTTATCCATTCCCCAGCCGAATAACATTTGGTTGTCTCCAGTCTTGGGCTATTACAAATAAGGCTGCTATGAATTTTCACATACAAGTTTCTGCGTGAACATATGCTTTCCTTCTATCAGTTAGATGTTTTGGAGAGGAATGGCCGGATCTCGTGTTAGGAATGTGTTTAAGAAACTACCAAGCCATCTTCCCAAGTGGCTGCACAGTTTTATGTTTAGAGAAGCAGCTGGATGCTTAAGAGGAAGGCCCCTAGCAGTTGTATGATGTACAACCCCTCCTCCCCTTTCCAGCCCCCAAAACTCTTGCTGCCTGTCCCTCCAAGAGGCCCACATTTGTCTCTTTGACTCTGCAAATCTACTGGGCTTTCCTTGCTTCTCCTGCTCTGTTACAAGGCCTGGAAACTCCCTTACAACAGGAAGCTGAGACAGACCTAGGACTTAGCTCATTTGTTTCCTGCCTCTGGTGAAACACTGTCCTCCATTTCCTGATGTCCAGTGTATTGAAAACCATGATTTCCAATATTTTGTCCAGATTATCAGGTTGTTTTAAGCAGGAAGATAAATCCAGTGTTTGTTGATCTATCTTGGCCAAAAGTGGAATTCTGATAATGAGGTTTTAGAAGTGGACTAAATAATTAATTGGATACAAAGAGCTGATAATTTAATCCCAGGAAGTAAAGTCATCTGTTAAATAACCTGTGATTGGTCCTCCTTTCTTTGTATAGGAGATGCAAATTGACATTATTAGATAAATATATAGTACTTTTAGTTCAGAGTATAATACCTCCAGTTGTATAAAGCTGGGTAGAAACTGTATATTATTATTCCCTTTATACATATGAAAATTGGTGTCCAGTCAGTGTGACTGTTCTAGAATCACATGGAGTTTGGGCTGCCACTTGCAGTTATGCAAGTCCTGGCTTTGAAGATAAATTGGGGCTGGAACCCAGCTCAAACTCTGCTCACTAAACTTCATGCCCTGGTAAGATCTTTTCATTTTCACAAAAGTGCCCTGTAGACCCCCAACGTGATGTCAGTCTTCGGTAAGACACAGTGTGTGTTTTTCAGAAACCTGTTAGGTCGTAGCACACTTGCCTTCTGAGAGGAATGCCACTAGTAGCACAGTTACATTTATCTGGGCATGAATGCTCACTCTGTGTCTCTGTGAAAAGAGGCTTTAACAGGGATGGAAAACAACAAAAGCAACACTGTATTCATTCATTCATAGTATAATGATTGTAATAAGAAGAGCCAGCCTTGCTCATTGCCCCTGAAGACAGCCAGTTAATGCTCCTTAAATGTTGGCTCTCACTTTCTGTCAGCAAGTTTCTAAGCATGAGATAAAAGGAATCTCTGCTAGTGGGATATATTTGCTCTACCACTGTCCATTTTATCTGTTTGAGATTCTTAATTCGGGCCTGAGCAGGAAACAGAATCAATGCAAATAACTGAAGATAGCTTAATGAATAAATCCAATTGCAAAGGTGTGGGCAGGAAGGGGGAGGCACCCAGAGATGGCAGTTCCCTACCCTCGGGGGTCTAGAAGGAGCAGAGGAGTAATTAGCATTGCCGAAGCTCTGTGAGGGGGTGGAGGGGGAAAGGATGGCCAGCAGGACCTACAGTTATGGAGGGATAAAGCCACTTTCAGAAAATATGGTCAAAGCTAGGAGATAGCTGGCATCCAGAGAACAGGGGAGCCTCAAGTCCTGAACATTTGACTTCCTGGGCCACAGAGCACTTCTAGAAGGACAGAGCATCATTATGATGCAGTGAGGGCTATGGGGGCAAAGAAAAAATATCCACTGTGGTCTTCAAATGCATTTTCTGCATGACTGTAGGAATTTACTCTGCAGATTATAGCAGGTCTCATGGGTATTTTTTTCCTCTTCAATAAGAGAGGTAGAAGAGAAGGAGAAGGAAACTCTACAGCCATGGGTACATCTATGTGCCAGACAATCTGCTAGAAGCTTTC
This sequence comes from Vulpes lagopus, assembly GCF_018345385.1. Classification (NCBI taxonomy): domain Eukaryota; kingdom Metazoa; phylum Chordata; class Mammalia; order Carnivora; family Canidae; genus Vulpes; species Vulpes lagopus. The sequence goes on along the minus strand of NC_054825.1, from coordinate 107,501,071 downwards.
CATGGATTATCCTGCTTCCTTTCCACAACGCTATGCAGCTGGGGACATTATTCTTGTTTAATGGATAAGGAGCCTGAGACAAGAGATTGACACATTTCGGATTCAAAATCATAATGAAAATTTCATATCCTTTCCACTGTTTCCATTTGTAGCCGAGCATGTCCTTTAGGGGGAAAAATCATATTATGAAACTGTCTCCATGTAAATTAAGATCTAATCCATCCACAAAGATTATGCATCTAGTCTCCCTCCTACCCATCTCTCATCTGCGTGGGTCCACTCTCCACATCTGACTGCTCATCCTATGAAATAAAACTGATTTTGGTACTTTCTGCCTAAAATGGTCCTTCGGCTTTATGTTTTGTTCAGGTTAAGTCTTAATTCTTTAACCATCTTTGGCTGTTATAAACAAGGCTACTATGAACATTGTAGATGTTGTGAACACATGGCTCCAGTTCTCTTGAGTGGAGACGGAAGGGCAGACGTGCCCCACGCACTGCATGGTAGCACCGTTTTCAAGAAGCTATTTTAGAAGACTGTTTGTAAAGCAGTTGCACCATTTCAAATCCCCACATCAATAGTTGAGAGTTTTAGCTTCTCCACAGCTTTGTCCACTCTTGGTATTGTCAGTCTTCGTAATTTCAGCACCGTTAGTAAGTGTGTAGTACTCTCTTATGTTGTTTTAATTTTTAAAAAAATTTTAAGAAGATTTTAGCTATTTATGTGACTGAGACATAAAAAGCACACAAGCGGGGGGAGAGGCAGAAGGAAAAGCAGACTCCCCGCGGAGCAGAGAGCCTGGCATTTGGCTCCATCCCAGGACTCTGGGATCCTGATCTGAGCCCAAGGCAAACTTAACTTACTGAGCCACCCAGGGGCCCCTTAACATATGCAATTTAATGTGAATAACTGTTACACGGGTGGTAATTTATTCCTACCCAATTAGCAGCTGGGAAGGTCTGCTTCCCAATAAATGTAAAACACTTTCTATTTCTGAAAAAAATATATACATGTATGTAAATAATAACATGTCAGACACTGTCTGACACCTCCCCTTACCTCTGAACATACTTTATTGTGAGTCTAGAATTGCAGTCTCTCATAATCCATTCAAGAGCTGTTTTTACCTCTTTTTTTGTGTGTGTGTGTGTTTTTACCTCTTAAGACAAAAATTAAATACATATCCATATTAATTAGTATGCTAGGGACACTGAATGAAATACCTGATTGAGCGGCTTAAACAACAGAAATGTATTTCCCCTAGGTCTGGAGGCTAGAAGTCCAAGATCAAGATGTTGCAGTGTTGTCTTCCTCTAAGATCTTTCTCCTTGGCCTGTAGGCAGCCGCCTTCGCCCTGTGTCCTCACACCGTCTTCCCGCTGTGTGTGTCTATGTCCTAATTTCCTCCTCTTCTAAGGACACCAGGCAGATTGCATTAGGTCCTATGCATCTAAACTCATTTGACCTTAATTACCTCCTTAAAGGCTCTGCTTCCAAATACAGTCACCTGCTGAGATATGGGTCAGGGGGGCAGTCAGGACTTCACCCTATGTATTTGGGGGAACATAATTCAGCCCATAACAATGTGTATTTACATATTTTAAGTTTATTATTATTAAGTTTTATTAAACATAGTTCTTAAGTTTATTGTTATTGTTTTTAATAGTTTTTAATAGTTAAACATTTTTAATAGAAACAGACTCCTTCATTTTGATTAACTGTTTAATTATTTGAAGTTTAACATGTTGAAATGTGGAATCCCAGCTGGTGACCTTCACCACCTATATTCCTGTGTTCTACTGATTATATATTTCACGTCTTCATATTTTTTCAGTGTGAATGATGCCCTAAGTGCATTTATGAAGGCAAAAATGTATATAGTATCAGTGTAGAATGACCTATGTTTTCAATTTCAAAACTTGCTAAATAAATAACATGACTATTGCATTTAAATAATGTTAAATCTGAAGAGTAAACATTTTCCTTAAGAAGAAACTTTGCTACTCAGGGCCAAATTTGCTACTCAGGGCCAAATTTGCTACTCAGGGCCAATTTTTGAGTTGATAAGCAACCGGGGTATCTGGTCTGGTTTTTTCACTTTATTCCCAGAGCACAGATGGCACCAGTGATTGCAAAATCTATATATCTTGACCCAATTCCTCCCTCAAGTTCTATTCTTACATTTCTATCTGACTCCTTGGTGTTGTACTTTAGATTCATCATCGCCGCAAACATGAGCCCAGAGTTTTTCTCACCACCTTCCCTTGTGATCAGTTACCTAACCCTTCATCAGCTTTGTGTGTCTTTAGCACCTGGAACTTCTGAGTCACCTCTGTTTTCTCTTCCTCCTATGAGGATTGTTGAGATGGGATGAGGTATACCCAATACTGGTTTTGTAACTAAAAGAATACTTTCTGGGATCCCTGGGTGGCGCAGCGGTTTGGCGCCTGCCTTTGGCCCAGGGCGCGATCCTGGAGACCCGGGATCGAATCCCACATCAGGCTCCCGATGCATGGAGCCTGCTTCTCCCTCTGCCAGTGTCTCTGCGCCCCTCTCTCTCTCTCTCTCTCTCTCTCTCTCTCTGTGACTATCATAAATAAATAAAAATTAAAAAAAAAAAAGAATACTTTCTTTTCAGGTAGTACTTTGAACTTTCCAAGTTACATGAATATAGTTTTCATAGTCACCTTGATAATGACAGTCAACTAAGTTTAATTCTTTTCATTTGTCTTATGGTTATGACACCTTTTCAAAGGCCTCCCCACAAAATAGGCTAACACAGTTTGAAAATCAGACAATATATTCTATTGTTTGTTAATCATGTTTATCTATTTTAATAGAATTTAAAAATTTACTTTAATCTTCCTATTTGGAAATAATTTCAGATTTCCAGAAAAGATGCAAAAAAAAAATTAAGGAAAACCTTATACTCTCTAACAAGGTTCGCCTATTGTTAACATTTTACCTTTCTTCCTGTCTGCTTTTTCTCTCTGAACAGACACACAACACACAGATACACAATGCACATGCACACAACACATAGAGACGCACACAGACACACAGCACACACAACACACAGGCACAAACATTTGTTTATTCATCATGATTTTCTGAAATGTTATTAGAGAGAAAGTTGTATACATCATGGACCTTTACTGATAAACAGTGTTTAGTAATTTATTTTCTCTTGCATTAAGACAGTTCTGTTATCTACTTCAGTAAATGTAATGATGCAGCATTTCTAGTTACCCTACCAGCTGCTCTCCACTTTGGTCTGTTGACCCAGTGATATCCTTTACAAAGTAAAAATTATATTTTAGAATTTAAAACCTGAATATCTTAGAAGCAAATTATGTTTTGAATTAAATAGTCAAAACACAAATCTTAGAAAAATATTAATAATCTTCCTTTTCCTATCATTTATATTATCCCTCTTGCTATATGATGGTAAAAGTTAGTTATACCCTCCTCTATAACTTAGAAGTGAACATATTACTTGTCCTGGGAAATCTAAGATCAGAAAACGAGAAGTCAGATGGAAAATTTAAATGGCATGTCCCATTCAGCACAAGTACTTAAAAACCAAATCCCAGGTATAATTCTGTGTGTAAGTAAGTTTCCATGTAGCTTTGGGTTCAATCATGTTCCCTAAAAGATACATTGAAATCCTAAATCCCCCCCTTCCAGTACTTGTGAGCACGACCTCGTTTGGAAGTAGAATCTTTGAAGACATAATTGAGATGTAGGTAAGGTAGTCCTCCTGGAGTACAGTGGGTCCTTAATCCGGTGACTATGTCCTTATAAGGAAAAAAGATTCTGAGCAGACCAGCACAGAGGGAAGACAGTGTGATGGCAGAGGCAAGTCTGCAAGCTAAGGAACACCAAGGATCACTGGAAACACCAAAAGCTGGGAAGAGGCAAGGAAGCATCCTCAGGGGAAGTGTGGCAGCCCTGTGGTTGCATGGATTTTCCAGAACCACAAGATGAGAAATATGTATTGTTTTAAACTACCCTGTTTGTAGTACTTTGTTATGGCAGTCCTATCAAGGTGGCGTGTGGGCACGTGCATGCACACGAGTGCCAGCCCTCAGTCCCGCACACTTCCCCAGTGGTTACTGTGCACCTCTGTCCCCATCTCCCTTTCCTGACACCTCTGCAAGGCGGTTTAGTAACTTAAAGATTCACAGTAACGGGGAACATACCTTGTTCTCATATTCTCATTGTGCCATGTGACTCATTAAACATAATCCTCACGGAATTGTCCTGAAAGAAACATGAAATAATTATCAGTACCCTTTAATTCTGCTAAAGATTAGATTACTTTTAAACTTTAAATAACATGTATCAGCAAATCAAAGTAATGAAGAAAACCACCTTGGAAGTCTGTAACCACTGTCCTCATTGCATTCAGATGAGGCTTACGGAGGAAACTGGATAGGTAGGTTCTTCTACAGGTTGTGTTCCAAAGATTTTTTTTAGTTTGTGAAAATTTTCAGATATTCTCAATCAATCCTGTGTGATTCTCTTTGTAGTTCAATAGCAAGTATCTCTCAAGCTTGATTATGATCTCTTGAAGAAAGGGTCTGTGTTTCCTATTTTTTGTATAAATTCCCCCTTGCCTCCCACCATACTTTCACATGCCTGGTGGGTGTTCACCAAAATTTAATTTGACATTTGGGCAAAAGTTTAGTGGTTAATCTTGCCTTGAAACCTGTGTGGAGCTCTTTGTCCTCCAGAAGAAGGAGGAGGGTGGAGAACATCCTCAGTCGGTGACATGCTTAGTGTCCAGCAGATGGTCACAGGTGGTGTGAGCTTTCTCATGTTGGAGAAAGAGGATTGACTGGAAAATATTTAGTGTTAGCGTAGATTTGGGGGAGGACAAAAGGCATATGTCCTTCTGGGTTAAAAGGTGGCACACTGTCTGTGTCCCGCATCAGGGAAGCCAAGACTTTGAGTGTTGTCACAAGTGTGGATCAGGGCTTACCAGTTCAGTAGACGTGGGCTACCCCATGGGGCAGGCTGCTGCATGCTCCTACCTTTGGGCTGCCACCACGCCATGAGGAGGGCCTCAGTCCAGATCACATAACCCAAGCAGGTTGGCACTGGTGTTAGCAGGTCATTGTTGAAATACCTCTATTCCTTGCTTTTGAAGCAAACAAAAAAGGAAATCTCCATTATTTATTATTGAATTTATCTTTTGATCTGTTTCTGGGCACCAGTTCATCTGGGAAAGGATTACAGTTTGGGATTACAGCTGCTCTAGAGGTAGAACTCTTCTACCCTTAGGACAAGCAGAACCTTTCTCTTGGTTGAACAACGAGACAAGTAGAGCTGCCAATTAGCAGAAGCAGCACAGATGGAAGCAGGTTTTCCTCATTCAGTGTCCCAGCTCATGTGTCCTCAGGGACAAATATGAGAAAAATCAGTGTCTATTTCAGGCGAACTGAAGTATACGGATATACCTTCTTCGTGTAACTTCATGCTGCTCCTCAAATAAAGAACTTTTGGACACATCCAGTACTTTGTCCTGTGTTCTGGAAAATGGTAGGAACCTTGCCCCATTGCAGAGGGAACAAGGCTGGAGGAAAGAAGCGTGAGGATAGATCTACAGGAGGGGCTCGGGGTGACTGGTGTCATCGGGGGGCCCATGGCAAGGGAACCCTAGACAAGACTCACTAGAGCAGTAAGATGTGTAGAGAAGGGATACAGCTATTGAAACATCAGTGCACACACAGGAAGCTCTGGGCATGTGCCTGGCTGTGCTCAGGAAGGCCATCAGAGGACATCCTAGGAGGCTGTGCAGAAGAGCGGTCCTGGATCTGATCAAGGTGCAAGTCCGTGAGTTTGGATATTTCAGAAGGCATTTCTTCTATCACACAATACAAAATACACAGGGTCAATGTTAAGACAAGGTTGCTGCGAGGGAGGGGATTTATTTTCTTGGGGAAGATGATTTTAACATACCAGATGCGTAGTGAGACACGTTGCTTCTTCAGTAACCCAGGCAGAAAATTCATGACTGCATATAGCTGCCTTCCACTGTGAAATTCCCTCAATTTATATTCTTTTGTAGTGGGCGGTAAGTGGAAATGTGGTTAAGTGGGCAAGAGGATAACCTAGATTCTCACAATCCGTGAGCTGAAACTGATAGTCTGATTGATGCCAAACCACTGTGTCACCTTTGACAAGTTATTAACCTCAATTAATAGCTGAACTTTCCTATCTGTAAAAGTAAGAATTCATGAAGGCCTGTTTACACATGTGGAAAATATCAGGCTTTGAAGGTTGAGTAATGGATCTGGCCCTTCTGCTACAGAAGAGCAAAAAAACAGCAGTTGTTTGGAGGAAATAGAATCTAGAAACTTCCTCTCAAAGGATGCTTGAAACTTTATGCAATAGTTTTGTTGTTGTTGCAAAACTCCAAAACCCAGTGTGGGCAGTGTCTAGACCCAACAGAGTACACTTGCAAGAACTGTATAACTAAGTGGTGTTGAAATAGCCATACAAGTGATTTTTATAAATTATCAACCTCATCCCCAGCTTTCTTCAACCCAATGGGATTTGCTTGTCCTTCCAACTATCTGCCTTCTCCTTCTCCTTGTGGGTCTAACCTCACCAATGGGAAGAGGAAAGGGGATAGAAAGGGGCTCAGAGACACATGGCAGAGAGGCAGACTTCAGATGTCCTTGTAGTTCTGGGGCAGAAGGCCACCAGAAGGTCACCAGCATGTCAGCAGAGTCACCCCAGAGGGTTCTGTGCTGAAACCTGACGAAACACGATAGCACACACATGGCACCATCATCAGACCGTCAGAGGTTGGGTTTGCTGGCTCCTCTGCCGAGGCCCAGTCTCTTCTCAGGTCTCTCTACAGGCCCTTAGGTGTGGCTCCATCTACAGGGGGAGAGGCAGGTACTCAGAGCCCCTCATTAGTCTTCTTGAGCCTCTGCATTGCTCAACCAGTAAGTCCTCTGTTGAAATCAAACTCCCTAGTAAAGTATCCATCCCCCATTACAGCTCCTGTTGCTGTTTTCCTGCTGAGCAGCTATGGGCCACAGGGGAGCTGTGCCACTTCTGAAGCATTGCATGAATCTTTCAACAGGCCCACCCCTGACCTCTGTGCATGCACCGTACCCACTCCTCTTTCTAGTTCAGGTTTCTTTCCATCCTCTTAGTGAACGGGACTGGGACAAAGCCCTCCAATTTAGGGTGGGTAACTGGCAATCTGACTTGAGCCTTTGCTGTGTTTGGTAAACACATTTCTATGGAGCACCTGCTATGCACCAGGCATCCAAATACAACAGTGAACAGACAAGATCTCTGACCTATTAGATTTACATTCTAGTGATGAGAGACAGACGATAAACAAAATGTATAATAAATGATTAAAATGTACAGAAGGGCACGGGTCAGCCAGAGCTAATGGACAGCCACAGAATCTCAAAGGCACATGACAATAAGTTGTATTTCTCACTCACCCCTCTGAGCTTCGCTTGGATTTGGCTGCTTGTGGTCAGACTTGGCTCAGCACTGCTTTGGACAGTGGATGACTCCGGTCTGCTTTGTGTGTCATCACCCTTGATCCAGTAGGTACCCCAGGGAAGTCCTTCTCCTTGGCATGAACACAGGAGGGCAAGCCTAAGCACACAGCACTTCTCAAGTGCTTAATTGCATCATATCCACTCGTATCCTCTAGGCCAAAGGAAGCCATGTGGCTCAGCCCACTCTCAATGGGATGAGGAAGTATACTCAGCTTCTAGTGGAAGGAAGGGCAAAGTCACCTGGAGTCACCAGGCAAGGGGTATGGGTTCAGGGAAGGATGAAGCATTAGGAATAATAGTGCAAATCTACTGCAGAAGGTTAGAGAAAACAAAATGGAATGAGGGGCTTGGAGCTGCAAAGTGGGGAGTTGACTAGTTTTATGTAGGGTGGTCTGGGAGGGGGTTATTGGAAGGAGAATTTGAAGAAAGAGTTGGAAGAGGTCAGGATGTGAGCCATGCGAGTATCTGGGGAAAAGCGTTCATACAAAAGGAGGAGCCAGTGCAAAGGTCCTGTGGCAGAAGAGTGCCAGGAATGACTAAGGAATAGCAGGGATCCCTGGGTGGTTCAGTGGTTTAGCACTGCCTTTGGCCCAGGGTGTGATCCTGGAGTCCCGGGATCAGGTCCCATGTCAGGATCCTTGCAGGGAGCCTGCTTCTCCCTCTGCCTATGTCTCCCCCCGCCCCCCCCCCCATGTCTCTCATAAATAAATAAATAAAATCTAAAAAAGAAAAAGAAAAGAAAAGGAATAGCACACAGAGCTTACTGGGCTGGACCACAGTGAGCAGAAGAGAAGGAGGTCAGGGCCCAAGAGGGATGTTTGGCAGCATAGGAGGCCTGAGCAAGGCCACTGTAAGGACTTGGGCCTTTATTCTGAATAATGTGGGGAGCTGTTGCAGGGACTGAGTGGGGGAGGGGGATGATCTAACTTTGATTTTAAAAGCACCAGCCTGGTTTTAGTTTGAGAATAAGACTCTTCCTCCAAAGAGCTTTCCAGGCCTTCTAGACTGGATTAGGCAAGCCTCCTCCCAACTCCCCCATCCACTTTGCAACTCCTGTTGCTCTTTTGCCTCTGAATCTGAGGATTCAGTGTGAGACAAACCTCTGTCTTGTGCAGGCTTTAACCGTTGGAACCAACCATTTGCTTGCACACAAGCTTTAACCTTTGGAACCAACCATTTGCTTGCACACAAGCAAAGCTCAGTGGGAATCAAGAAAAGAGGATCCTTCTGCAACATTCTGTGGAAACTGAGTTGGCCAAATCTGCACCTGCCCGGTGCGAGCAGGCCTTCCCTGCTGGGCACGGCACCCAGAGCAGCTGAGGCTCCCCTCTGGTCCTCACAGGGCAAGAGCTGAGCACAAGCTGAGAGGAAGGTTCAGGTGGGCTGGTCTAAGGCTCGCTGGCCAGCATTAGATTATTTTAATAAGTGAAAGTGACTGAAGGTCACAGAATCTGGGATGTCATTGCTCAGCAGCTGTGTTTGACAGAACACAAAAGTGTCTGGGGAAAAAAGTAAAACTGTTTCATGTCATATAGCTCAGTCAAGTCAAGTGAAAACTTCATCAAGCCAATTACCCTGTGATGTCCATGTCCTCTGGAGTCTCTCCTGGACCACCTCCTCTCCTATTTGCACAGGTGATCTCAGCTGCTCCCAGGGCTACAGTCATCATCTCGTGGCCAATGGGTCTCAGGAGCATTTTCCAGCCCTAGGCTTCCTCCCGAGTTTATGGAGCTCATACGGAGCTGATCTCTGTTCACTCAGCAGCCTAAAGACGTCTCAGACTCAGCAAGTCTAGAACTGGAAGAAATCTTCTACCTGTATCTCTACCTGGTCCTGCTGTTCCTCCGGTTGTGTTTCTCCCACATCAGCAAATGTCACCAGTGTCCAGGCTGGCCCAAGGCGGAGTAATGTGGGGTTGAGGAATGGGAGTGGGGGCCAGAGCAAGTGGCTGTGTCACTTACAGGCGCTGAGACCCAGAGCCCTTACAGCTCTCCACCCCCCTGGGCCCTCACCTGCTCCTCCCGCCACAGGACACCTCACTGTCCTTGTTGTCATGGCGGGGACAGGACCGGGAGATGTCCATCCAGCTTTCAACAAATATATTTGAACTTCTTCACATCTAAGGCCTGGTGTTAGATAGTGAGATCACAGGCGAGAAGACACAGAAGGGGCCCTGCCCCCCCCCCCCGGGCCTTTATAGTTCAGTGGATTAAATAAATAATGCAGAGAAAGCACTTAGCAGGGAACCCGGCCTGTTAGAAGCATCCAATAAATGTTTAAAAAAGAGAAGCTAGACGTCATGCCTGACTCTTCTTCCTGCCTCGGGTTAATTAACCTCTGCATCTTGTCAGTTTGGCTTCCTAAATCTCTCTGATGTCTCCAGTGTCAAAGCCCCATTTGGAGATCTTGTCTCCTGGAGCCTCACTGACTCTGGCAACCCTGGCACAGCCCACGGGGGCTTATCAGTACATCTTTTATTTCTCGTTCTGGACCCCACACCATGCCCAGCACCCGGCACACTATAGGAAATCAGTAAATATTCTTTGGACAAGTAATGGCACTGTAGCTTTAAATTTTTACTAATGTACCGTTTTTAGGTTATTAGGTTCATTTTCTTTTCATCTAGACCCTAGGCAAAGATTTTGAGTTACATTTACATGGATACCACCAGAAAAGTCTGCATTTTTATATAATGTGATTTGAAAGGTGTTAATTTTATGACAATGGTCTCTTGGATTTTGGGACATGGTCTCGAGGCTTCTGAAAAGTGGAGAAATTTACAAATGCTAATAGAAATGGAAAAGAGCTCAGTAGGAGCCATGCAAATGTTCTGTTGTCCCAAACATATTTTCCACCTGTCCATGTCTCTCTGGCTTCTCTGCTTGGTCCAAACCAGCATCTGCTCTCCCAGGAAGACATAACAACATCCATAGGGCTCCCTCCCTTTCTTGTCTCACTACAATCCACATGCTGTCCAAAGTTAGAGTGATTTTCTTAAATATAAATGATGTCATGCATCTTACAATGTTGAATTGAGTTCTTGTTGTCTAAGAGTCAAATTCCTGACTCTTTAGACAGAGACTTCACGTCACTGTTCCTGTTCACTTGAACTTCATCTCGTTCCATGCCCCTTTTGCTTCTCAGTGTGTCCCTGTCACACCGACTTTGCTTTTCATTCTTCAGTCATGCCAGGTGCTGCCATCTAAAGGGAGTTTCCCTAGCCTTTGTTTCCCGCAGAGCCCTCTTGCATCAGATCTGTGCACAGCATACCCTTTGCGGATCAGTGTAAATGTGCCTGCCTCCGGCCTTCCTTGACACCTGATTTGTAGCAGCCCAGCAGGCACCATCACACCCCTCCATCTTGTTGTCTTACTATGACTTTTCATGGGCTAAGCAACGTCCATTTCCCTTTTCCTTTCTATCACCTGAGTGTTGCCAGCTTTGTACACTCTCTGGTTGAGACCAGATCAGCTTACTCAAAAGAAATGTCCTGGATGAAGGGAGAAGATTTTTGCAGCTTTGAAAAGTAATATTGATGGCTTAGCTCAAAACCAATAACCTACTGTGTACCTTTCAACCTGCAAAAGTAGTTGCTCTCTGACTCTCTGGCACTTCTTCTGTTTGCCTTCCTTTGTGTTCCTCTTCATGCATAGTCATTCATTTAGCCAAACAGTCAGTTGGTGAACTGGTTAGAACATAAGCATTTACCAAACATCAGCCATAGTCCAGGTGCCCAGAAAACAAAAAGACAGCCTTTGGGTTTATGGAGTCAAGAGCTGGAGCAAGAAGCCTTCCCTGTAAAGCCATCATGGTCCATATAGTCCCCATCACAACTACCCAGCTCTGCCTTTATAAATAAAAGCAACCACAGCCAATATGTAAAAATGGCTGTGTTTCCATAAAACTTTATTTACAAAGCAGGCTGTGGGCCAGATTTAGCCCCCAGCTGGAGTTTGCTAACTTCTGGTCTAGAGAGAACATAGACCATTAAACAAATAAGTGACTATACACTGTGGTGGGAGTTTGGGGTGGGGAGAGTCCATGGGATCACAGAACACAGAAGACGACACCTGACATAGGAACTGTGACCTCTCTGTCCCCTCCTTTTGGCTCCAATCACCAGCTGACCTTACTGAAAAGAGAGAGAGAGAGAGAGAGAAGAAAAAGGAGCTTTAAAAGTAGCTTTTAGATGTTGAGAGTTATATAAGATATTTTATTGCTTTGTTTTTTTAATTTTTTTAAAACTGAGGTACATCTTCTGATTTCCTTTTAATATGCTGGCTCGGGGCCTACTCCCGACATGTCTTCCAGAAAGTAAAATCTCTAGAAATCCTCAGACTCTTAGCCTGGCCAGTAGCATGCACACTGGTTCAAGAGGTAACTGTAAAGCTAAAATCCTAAATAGGATTTGTTTTTTTGCACCTAACTTCAAGTAAGGTTTGAGTCTCACAGGCTTATAATGAGGAAGAAATGTTGTGATCACACAGATTGGAGACCACAGAATCTTGGTATCCAGAAGGTCTTTAGAAATTGCTGGGTCTAACCTACCATTCCACAGATGCCTTTTCACAAAAGCTGTATTCTGAAGCCCACTCCTGGCACAGCCCACTCAGCCCAGAGCTCTCCCAAACCTTCCTGCAGCCTCCAGCATGTTGGGATGTGTAGAGCAGACCACTGAGGCTTTGCATGAATTTCCTTAGTGTGGTTTGATACGTGAATTCATTTGGATTTGCATCGTTACATCATGTTGATTTTTATTACTTGTAGGGAAATATTTTGGCATGCTACAGATTGCTTTGCTGGCTATCTGTAGAACAAAAACTAAATTAGGAAAATAATTTTATCGACCGCACTCCACACATTCTTAATTTATATTAATATTTTGATGCTGAATCCATCTAACAATACCTCAGAAATGTCACAGTACCTCCCCATTTGAGATATTTTTGTTTTGTTGTAGAACTTTTTTTAAGAAGTCTACAATCTTTTAGGCAGTTTCCTCAGTCCAAACTACTGACCTTCAGAGGGCCTGATTCTTAACATTTCCCTGCAAAGAGGAATAAAAGTCCTGGCATTCTAGTAGCATTAATTCATCCGTTCGTTTTAAGAGTGAATGGAAGACCAGCAAGAAATCCTCTCTGCAAAGTTCTTGTGAGCTGGCAGCAAAAAAACAAAACAAAACAAAACAAAAAAACAAAAAACATATCCTTTTGAAACCACTCTGTTTTGTAATAATTTCTTATGTTAAATAGCTCTGAACAGTCACAGACACTGGACTGGTTCCTAGCACAGTAATATTTCCTGTCATGAGATCTGGGGACACACTAGAACAATTTATTTTACATTCGGGTTCTTATCTAAACAAGATCTGTCTTCATATATTTCTCAATTTAGCAGAGTTCTGTTGCTGTGGATCTGGGCATTTATCTGCTTCTAGCTGTTTCTCACAAAAGGAAAAACAAAGACAGGATATGTGCATGAATTGGTACATGTTCAGGGGCATCTCCAACAGCTGACTAATTGTGTCACACAACAGCTCCATGCAGATGATGTGACCCAGAAAGTATGTTATGTTAAATCAAGTTTCAGCTTTCTCTATCTACACACAAGGACAGGCTGAATGGGGTACGCTCTGAAATTATAACTCAGAAGTACTTGAACTCTTAACAAATATAACATCCAGCACTTGGCCTTTTATAAATATGATTTTGAGAATTGAAATGAACTCTATTAGTTGGGGGACAGGAACATGTAATGTAATTTTTCATGAGATGCATTTTCCTCCCATGGGCCAGGTTCCCCTTGTGATTTTTCATTTTATTTTGTTACATGCAACAGTTATTTCATTGTGTTTTACCCACTTTATACAACTATTTATCAGCATCTTTTTCGGAATATAAATGCCTTATCAAGAAAAGTTGAGATTGTTGCCAGTAAGCCAAATAATTGTAATGAATTACTACAAAAAGGGGTTGACCTCTTTCCTTCTAAAACTTTATCTTACTTTTCATAAAGAAAGAAGTTCTTAGTTCTAATATATGTTGTTATAATGTTTACAATCTAGCACTTCTAGATTGCATTGGTTTATGTTTAGGCTCAACCTGTCAACAGTAATTATATTTAGAAATATCATATATAAGCTATACTAAGATCAAGTAATTATTTTCAAAGATTGATACCATCTGGAGGAAATTAATAATCCATTAATTCCCTCTTGTAACCATGGCTTCATATTTCTATTTTTAGTTGCCTATTTATTGTTAATGATTCAGAATGTTACAAATAACATATTCTAGCTATACTTCAGGTATTACATGAACCTAAGACATGGACTTGCATATGGGGCTTGTGGAAACACTATCATTACGCTTTAATTTTAATTTCTAGAGGAATTCAGAACTTTGATATGCACAGAGGAGATAAATGGAGATGTATGGCATGGCTCCCTAACCTTACCTAATTTTATGCCATTTTAAGTGTTTTTACATATTTTCCTCACTTCTCTCTAGTTTCATGATCAGACTAATTCATTCTTGCCTTTTGGGTCTTAGTTTTTTGTTTTTGTTTCTTTTTTTCATTCAGGAAACATTCTATGCCCAACCAACATTGAATTAAGCTTTTCCCAAAGTGTCCCAGACTTAGTTATCTCATCATGAGACCAAATTCCTTAAGGATAAGAACTGTGTATCCCATCCCCACATCAAGCAAGGCAACCAGCGTGCAGTAGCTTCCCAATTACCACGTGTTGAGTAACATAGCTGAAGTGTGTGGATTGAATTTGGTTGGGGGGCAAATGTGGGAGGAAGAAGTGCTGTAAGTGCTCATTTAGGTTTCCTCCAGACTGATGCTAATGAGTTTGGAATCTGGACTATCCCAATTCTTGAAGACCCAAATCCATTTGTTCAAGAAAGTACTACACTTTTGCTACTCTGTATCCTCACCCAACTATTTTTATAGCTCATACTTTGTAGGCTTTCAAAGGTAGTAAGTATATATGGAAAATAAGTAGGTCTGAAACAGGTCAGGTGATCTCTAAACTCATCCCTATGGTAGCTCTTAACTATATCCTGAGATACATGTTTTTGTCTTCAACTTTATAGGGCTATGGCCTCCTAAGACAAAGGGACATGTGTTCTTCACTTTGGTGTGACATCCGTGGGACAGTGCCCAGCATGGGGGCAGTTGTTCAAGAGAATCAGCAGAATAGCTTGAAGACAGCGACTCAAAAATGTAGGCTTTCATAAAGAGTCTTTACCTCGGCGATGTTGTGTATGCTGAAATGTTGGGACTTGCACAAGCAAGTTCACAGAGCCAGAGTCCCCTTTCTGTGCAGCAAAGTGGACAGAATAGAGTAGTGAGAACATGAGCAGAGAGAGCAAGAAGAAATTGGAAGTGGCGGTAAATGAGCTTGTTCAGGATCTGCCAGCGCCTTAATAGGATTATGATTCCAAGCAGACTGATGGATAAAGGAACTTACTTCAGGATCTTAAACTTGGCTGCCGGATGGAATTTCAAAGGCCATCCAACTGTTGAAGCTTATTTCAATTTCTAAACATTGAGTCTATCAATTAGCATCTTGTATCAGGGGCCTCTCCGGTGACTGGGAACACTCACTTGGCTAACTCAAATAATGAACTCATGGCATAGTGGGCTAAAGTGATCTCTAGCATTTCTGTGGGCAGGTACCATGTTGGAAACACCTTTGTCAGTGGCGCATTTGGGCAGTTAGCAGGTGATATAGATGAAATGAAAATGCATTTCGTTCCTGAGATTGTAGTCATGTATCTATTTATTGTTTATAAACTATCTCTAACTAAAAAACATTTAAAGTAACAGTTGTTAGGAAGATAGATTCAGGTGCCTTAATGCCAAAGCTTTCCTCCTCTAATTATTTTTATCTAATCTAATGCTTTATTAAACTCCCAGGAGTCATAGATGTTCCTGTACGGAGGGCTTGTAGAGAGCTTTGAAAGATTGCTAACTGGGGCATAACATCTATGTTACTGTTGCACAAATGAAATACTGTAAAAACAACATGTGAGTTTTCAAGGGTCAAGTGTTCGCTAAATTCAAGGACTGACTTTCTCCCTCCAGTGAGCAAATCTTATTTTTATCTCTTCACTGATTTGCACTTAATATTTTTATTCTAACTTTCCTTGCTTTTCATTGCATTTCTGATGATTCTACTACCCCTAAACATATAGTTCTATATAATTTTGCTTTTCACTGGGGTGAATGGAGAAATCAGCTATGCCACATAACTCAGCCTTCTCCTCCCATACTCCGTACTTTCGCAACTCCAGTCTTTTCTGTTGGCCTTGGAAGGTTTTTTTTTTTTTTTTCTATTTCCATAGCCCTGGAAACCTGATCCTCCTTCAAATGCCACTACTTGCATGAATTCTTTTCTGGCTTCTTTTCTGATTTGTTATCCACGTGTGATCTCTTCCTCCTCTGAGCTTATATTGGTTATATTTGCTGCATAAAAAAAAATTACCTCAAAACTTAGTGGCTTAAAACAGAAACAAATGTTATCTCGCACAGTTTCAGCAGGTCAAGAATTGGGGAACAGTTTGGCTGGATGGCTCTTGGGCAGGGTAGCTCCTGGAATTGTAGTCAGGTTGTCAGCCAGGGCCATAGTAGCCTGAGGGCTTGTCCTGTGCTAGAGGGTCTGCTTGAGATATGACTCATGACCTTAGGAGGCTGCCAGGTGAGTGCTGGCTGTTGGCAAGAGGCTCCTGTTCCTCGCCATGGAAACTTTTCTGTAAGACTGCTTGAGTGTCCTCATGACATGGCTGTCACTTTCCTCAGAGCAGGTGACCCAGGAAAGAGCCCAGACAGAAGCTGCAGTGTCTTCTCTGATCTATTCCTGGAAATCACTCATTGTCATTTCTGCACATCCCATGTAGATGACTCCGCTCAGTCCACTGATATATGGAGTACCAGGAGATGGGGATCACTCGGGAATGTCTGGAGGCTGCTCACCACAGAGCCTGCTACTATTTCCTATACCTCTAACCTAACTTCAAATGTCCTGTCCTGTCTTACAATTATGAGTATCCCTTTCCTACCCACTTTATTACATTTTTATTTCCTTTAGAGTTTAGACTTGCTTCCTTATCTTTACATATCTTAACATTTCTGGGACATTGCATTCAATATATGTCACATTCAGTTGAGAAGTTGGAACCACAGCCTCTTAGTGGGCATAAATAAAGATAAACCCTGTGGTAAAGAAGTAGACAAACAGAGATAGAGAAATAGATTTTGGTAGAGAGAGTGTGAGGGAGAGCAAATGAGAGAGAGAGTGCGCGTGCACACAAATGAGGTGGAGAGCAGATAAACTGCACATTTATTTGATCAGATAAATATGAAAACATTGATGCGATTTTGTAGATACCGGAGAGCTAATTTTATGAGAGTTTAAACGTTTGAATTATGTACTGTGTAACAATATTCTGCTTTGTGCGATGTATGTGAGTTGTTTGCTATACTTTTTACTAAGATTCCTTCAATTGTGCCTAATATTCTGTGAACAAAGGGGCTTTGGATCACTCCTTTAATAAAGGCAGGGAAGTCATTACTTACAAGTAACTCTTCAAAATCCAGCTTTCAAGCCCACACGGTGTCTCCCTGTGCTGCTTGCTGTGGACCTCTGTCCTCGCCTCGGCCTGAGATGGACCCATCTGCTCCTGCTCCAGCGGTGGTTCCTGCACCTGCCTTGGCTCCTGTACCTGTCCCACCCCTGTACCTGCCCTGCTTCTGTACCTACACCTGCCCCACTCTTGCACCTGCCCCACTCCTGCAAATGCAAAGTGCCAATGCACCTCCCCCAAGAAGAGCCATGGTCCTGCTGCCAGTGGGCAGAACCAAGTGTGTCCAGGGCTGCATCTACAGGAAGGCCTGGGATGAGGGCAGCTGCTGTGCCTGATGGAAGAGAGCCTGTTCCAGATATAAACAGAGCAACATGTACAAACCTGTAGTTTTAAAACATTCATTCTTATTGCCCTGTTTGCTAAGTTTCTATGAAATACCTGACTTATAATAAAAGTTGTTGACTTAAACAAATAATAGTAAGTCTTCAGTAATGTCAAGTGCAGCATTTATAATTGCTTTTCTGTATGGTTGAGAACTTTAACCTTCGATTAGCTGCTTGGCTGGCCCAAGCCTGGGGTCCTCTGGGGTTAAACCATCTTCTAGACTGATCAATTAACATTTTAAAAATATTTATTTATTTGAAAGAGAGAGAGCACAAGCAGAGGGAGGGGCTCAGGGAGAGGGAGAAGCAAACTCCCTGCAGAGCAGAGAGCCCAATGAGGGGCTGGATTCCAGGACCCTGAGTTCATGATCTGAGCCAAAGGCAGACGCTTAGCCCACTGAGGCACCCAGGCACCCCTTAACATTCATATATAATTTAAGCAAAGGACACAGAGGAATATCAGGAGGAACAAAGAGCCAAGAGATGAGTCCTGGTAGGTTTTCCTCAGAAATGTCACTCCTGTCCACTTCTAGAACCCCCTGCACACTGCAATCTGCTTCCCTAGTAAGTCATGCCTGAGTTATTAAAATGGACCTCCAAGTAATTCTCACACCTTCCAGCTCAGTTCTCCAAACCCCCCTCAGAATTAACACCACTAAAACATCCCTCTCTTCCCATCCTTAGAAGCCTCAGTGAAACATATGACCTAGAGGCCACAGACCAGATCTGTCTCCTCGATTCCCCCTGCCACTGTCCTCAAAACTTTTCATCTCTTTTCTCTTTTCCTGATACCTCCTCTCAGTCACTCAACTGACAGTTTTTCCATTCCAAGAATTCTTTCCCATGTCTGTGTTTCCTGCCCTTCCCAGAAACCACATTTCTCTCCAGGGTCTCAGTGGTGATCCCTCCATTCCCTTACATTCAGCTCAGGTTCCCTGACCCTGACTCATGCTTCTCTGCGGTCTCAACTCCTGTGCCACCAAAGTCAGATGACCTCACAAACCTTCCTTCAATACCTCTTCCACATGCATGTCCTGTCCCCAGACCATGGCCTGTGACAGTGCTATGTGTGTTTTTCCCAACACGTACAGCACTGATAAGGTGGTCATTCATTCATTCACTCACCGCTGTATCTCACATGTGTTTGTAAAGTGCCTACTTTAGGCCAAAGAGATGCTCAGTGAGGAACTGAGTAAAAATATAAGGATGGGGGCAGAGAAAATTATGAAATTACTGTGGTCAGTAACTGTTGACTGTACCTAATTGCCATGTGCTCACTGCCGAATTTGGTGAGACATGGGTGGTCAAAGTGTTAACCAAGCATTACCTCTGTCACTTCAGGACTTTTCATTTAATGCTATCAGCTAAGATAGCCACTTATGAAACACTGAGAATAAAAGTAAAGGCAGAATCTGAAGTACATTAGGATAGACCCTGTGGGTAGAGAGGTAAAGAAAGAGAAAGAAAAACCAGTGAAGAACTGACAGGTAAAGAAAGAGAGAAAACCCAGTGAGGAGAAAAACAAAAAAACAATGAAGAACTAAGAAGTAAAGAAAGAGGGATCCCTGGGTGGCACAGTGGTTTGGCGCTTGCCTTTGGCCCAGGGCGCGATCCTGGAGACCCGGGATCGAATCCCACGTCAGGCTCCCGGTGCATGGAGCCTGCTTCTCCCTCTGCCTGTGTCTCTGCCTCTCTCTCTCTCTCTCTCTGTGACTATCATAAATAAATAAAAATTTAAAAAAAAATTTAAAAAAAAAATAAAAAAAAAAAAGAAGTAAAGAAAGAGAAGAACCAGTGACGAAACCAGGCTGAGTTCCTTAGAGGTCTTGTCTTGACCTTTAATTTTGATTTGAATATGAAGGCTAGTATTATACTATAAGAATGAGTGACAAAGAATATGAGCCCAGGAGTAAAAGAACCAGGAGTCGGCTGGAGGCCGAGGGAGGACCAGGATGTGTGGCAGAGGAGGGGACAGTTTGTTTTAGGAGGTGATGATGGAAAAACGTGTATGGGGCTCCTGGCGAGGAACCTGCCCCAAAATAGGTGATCATAAATCCTGGTTTCCCCCACCATTCTCTCACCTACAGTGCTTAGGAAGTTAATGATGTGGTCCCTCCAGCCATGGAATGATTCTTACTCATTTTCTGAGATGATTCAGATGATTAATCCAATAATGTTTCTATGATTGTCATGCTTATTCCTTGCCTAATGTTCTCATAAATACTACATATGTTCTTAATAAGAGATGAGCAGTCTTACCTCCAAACTGTATCAAGAAATCCAACTGACATAACTATATGTGAATATATGCATTATACCATCCACATCTATATCTGTAACATTAGCTATGTATCCATCAACATATATATATTTTTTGACACGTTTATTTTCTCTTTCTCCATATCTTGGTCTCTGGGTGTCTATTTAAATTCACTCCATATGGGGAGTGATGGACAGTGAGAATCCCCGAGTGGACTTATCTATTTTTGCAACTCCCTGCGACTCTCCTGTTTCCTTCTTTTCCATAATTGTGTAAAAACACACTTGTGGTTTCTTTGGTCCATGATACTCTAGCTTCTCATGGTCGCACTACACACCCTATGTCTGGGAAGGAACTCTCTTTCCAGGGACTTCCATGTTCCTCTGTCCTCACGTGCAGTGCTGAACACATTTTCATCTCTAGGGCCCAGTGCCCTTCATTTCTTGCTGTTTGGTAAGATGCTGTTTGCCTACTTTTAATTCCAAGTGAACATTCTCTAAAGCCCTTTCTGATGTCTCTAGTATTTTCCTGTAATAATAAGGGTCATTGGTATTATGGGTATGTGCAATGGGTATGTGTTAAGGGCTCTCAGGTCCTGGTCACCACGTATTTCTGAATGCTGCCTTAGCTGCTGCCTTGTGCGTTTGCTGTTACAATTCAAGGGGAGTGCCATGAGATGTTCCGTGGACCACCCAGCTGCCCTGCATTCTCCCCTGCTCCCGTGGGCAGCAGCAGCTTCTTGCCATCCTGGTGATTGTGATCAATTAGACCTGTCAACTTGGTCCGTTGGCCTTCCCACCTAGATCTCAGTTCAGGGAGGTAGAAGTGAACTGGTGAGGCTGAAGCTTAAACTGCAGTCAGATTCTTCCCCAATATCCCCCAAGAGAATGGGCTTCATTCTGCAGGAACCAGAGCCTGTGTTTCCAGAGGGCCTGTGACTGCCTTGTGCTGCTCTCTCTATAGCTCTGTGTGTGTGTGTGTGTGTGTGTGTGTGTGTGTGTGTGTGTATTGGAGCGAGGGGCAAGATGGACTACTCTGTCCTTTACTTTGTTGAGCATGCTCCTCCATGCCCAAATATTGGGCATCTAAAACCCAATGGTGGGCTCCTGAATCTCCAGAGGTTTTCCCTCACACTGTGGCCTCTGGCATAATTACCATTTCTCTGTTCTAAATAGTACAATGCCATCAATAAAGCAGAACAATTGATGTTCTGTGGCTGGTCTTCATGGTGTAAGGTTCTTTGGGACCATATTTTAACTGAAGGGCAAATCCACAAATGTGTAGTGCTGTCCACAGATGGAAGAGAACTCTTTCCATCTTTCCTTAAGAAAGATGGGAAAGAACACACTTGCCAGGCCAGTAGCTGCACACCAGGTACCTTAATGTGTCTTTGGGACACCGTGGCAGTTACTCATGTGTTGATTTCTGCAGTTCTCTAAGTTTTCTTTTTTATTTTTTCTGCAGAGTAATTACCAAGCTTTCTTTTTAACCTTGTTATATATAGGAACATTTTTATAAACATTCTAATATTTTTCTCCAGTGCTTCCATGTGTTGATAGCAGGTTAGGGCTTAGTTGACCATGTTGCTAAAACCAGAACAGCGAATATTTTTCACAGAATTTCGCTATGAGGACAAAGTAAAATCCAGCAGTTGCATAAGGTCACCCAGAGTGAATAGAATATGTGTGCCCTTGCGCGCGCATGTGTGTGTGTGTGTGACCCGCAATAGAAATGGGAAAGTGTTGTATTTTATCATCTTCAAGCAGAATGTTATTAGAAGGGAAGAGGTTGAAAGTTCAGAACACAGTCGATGCCTAATTGAAAAAGGCTCTGGAAATGGGAATGATGGCCCTGAAAGGACTTCAGTGGGTTCAGAGATGAGAAATAGAAACATATGAAAATGTTTAGCGACACTTTTGCTCAGCTTATGTTGACCATTGTCCTATAGACTTGTGATATTAAAATACCGAGTTACTTTTTTTTCCATTTTGTTTTGTATTAGGTATTGCTTTGAAATAAGTGGGGAAGTAGAATTTCAAAAACCTTTTAATTGGTAAGAAATTATATTCCACTAATATTAATGTTTAATGTCAGGTTTGTTTTTTTTTTCTGGGGAAGGACTTTTCTATCTCTTAAGGATCATGTATGAAATAAAAAAAAATATTTTGTATTTTATTGTCATTGTTTAGAGAATCAGTTTATCTAGATAAGCTCCAATGATTTTCTTACTAATAAAACAGCCTTGGGCTGATGTGAAATTAATATATTCAATTAGTCCCTTTTTTTTGGTCATAAAATCATGTGGTTCATTTGCTAACAAAAATACATGGTTATATGGGAGATTTTTTTTCCTATAAAACATCTTAAGGGAATACAAAAATTTTAGAATATATATATATATATATATGTATATATATATATATATATCAATTTATTAGTAAGCTCCTAACCTTAATTAAATAAATTGGATAATTGAGTGGGGTGAGGGAGTGACATGATAAACAAAATCTTATAGAAAGGAATCTGCTAGGGATCCCTGGGTGGCGCAGCAGTTTAGCGCCTGCTTTTTGCCCAGGGCGCGATCCTGGAGACCCGAGATCGAGTCCCATGTCAGGTTCCCGGTGCATGGAGCCTGTTTCTCCCTCTGCCTATGTCTCTGCCTCTCTCTCTCTCTCTCTCTCTCTGTGACTATCATAAATAAAATTTTAAAAAAAGAAAGAAAGGAATCTGCTAGATTATTTTTATTTCAGAATGCTACTTTTCTGCTTGCCAGTGAAATATGAGTGCCTGTTCAACCTATCTATTTTGGTAAAACAGCAATTTTTCTTATGGCTTAAGGGAAGTTCAGATTTTCTATATCATCAAAATTAAATTCAAGGAACATTTATTTAAAACCTTACAGAGCCTGGTACTATGAGAATATCAAACTAAAGTAAGCCCAGTGTCTACTTCCAAGGAGATCATGGTCTGTAAGAGAAGAAACATACCAATATTCTGATGTAATTATGGATCAGTAAAAATATATGTAGGTGTATGGGGTGATTCTTGGATTAATTGTGAATTATGAGGCTTCTAGGAGACTTCTACAAAGAGGTTATATCTGAGCTCGGGTTTATTTTTTATTTATTTATTTTTAAAGATTTTATTTACTTATTCATGAGAGACACACAGAGAGAGGCAGAGACATAGGAAGAAGCAGGTACCTGGTGGGAAGCTGGATGCGGAACTCGATCCTGGGACACCAGGATCACACCTTGAGCCAAAGGCTCAACCACTGAGCCACCCAGGTGCCCCTGAGCTCGGGTTTCAACAGTTAATTGGTAAAGATATTAATATAAAAATATAAACTTAGGAAAATCAGTGTTTTAGATAGTTGATGAAGTGCATCCAGTTTTTAAATGTATCTTATTTAAGATATATGCTGAGCAATGCTGGTCTTTACACAGAGCATGCCCTAAGCAACCTGATGGGATTACGAAGTGTTTTAAAACTTGTGTTGCCTTTCCATCCTTAGTACTAGAGGAAATGTCTTTCTTTTTCCGTGCAGGAGCCCTGTCCTGGTTTTTCAGTGCAACCACCACCATGTGATTTGCTTAGACTGTTTCTACTTGTACTGTGTGACAAGACTAAATGACAGACAGTTTATCTATGACCCTCAGCTTGGCTACTCTCTGCCTTGTGTGGGTAAGTCTGGCACTTTTTTTTCCTCCATTTTTAATGCTGATTAAGAACAGAACTATTGATGCAAAACCTTCTTACATAAATTCAATCCCTGACTGAGGGGTTGAAAATTCAAATATCTATTTGATCCCTGTTGAGCCAGAAACAATGTTTGGATGGCAAAAATATAAAGCACTAAGGTATGAAGGAATTAGGTTGAACTAGAAAATATATCACCTGCACAAAAGTATGGAAAACAAATTTTAAAATATTATTCAGCCAATGTACACAAAGTAGGTCTATTGGATTCACCCTGGATCTAGAGAAGCACTATCCAGATTTCTAAGTTGCATTCCCTTATTGTTAAAAATTTGGAACACGTGTATGTATATATGAAAAACTGTATATTTAAGAAAAAATTATAAAGAAGGAGATAAAGCTGAAATATTTAATATTTTAACTCTTAAAAAGATAAAATCTTTCAATATTGCAGAACATTCTTGTATTATATTGCTATTGTTACATGTGTTTTTTTAATTGAGGTGAAATTCATGTAACATACAACTAGCCACTTTAAAGTGTACAGTTCAATGAAATTTCATGTTTTCACAATGTTATGCAATGACCATCACCGCTGTCTATTTTTGGAACTTTTTCATTACCCTAGAAAAATTTCAGTATCTCATATTCATTAATAATCACTCCCAATTTCCCCTTCCCCCCATTTCCTGGCAACCACTACAGGTCTGCCTCTATAGACCTGCCAATTCTAGATACTTCATAGAAAAGGAATCATATAATACGCAACCTTTTGTGTCCTCCTTGTTTCACTTAACATAATGTTTTGGAAGTTGGTCCAAGTCATGGCCTGTATCTTCAAGCCTTTTTATCACTAAATAATATTCCATTATATAGACATACTACAATCTGCTTATTCATTTATTTGTTGATGGGCATTTGTGTTATTTCCACCTTTTGGCTATTATGAATAATGCTGGTATAAACATTTGTGTACTTGTTTCTGTGGACACATAAGTTTTCATTTGTCTTAGATATGCACATAGGAGTGCAATTGCTGGGTCATATGATAATTCTATGTTTAACCTTTCGCAGAACTACCAAAGTGTTTTCCATAGCTGCTGCACCATTTGCATTACGATCAGTAACTTTTAAGGGTTTTTATTTCTCTAGATCCTCTCAACACTTGATATTTTCCTGTTTTGTTCTGTTTTGTTTTTAATATCCACCCTGTTAAGATTGAAGTGGTATCCCAATGTGGTTTTGATTTTCATTTCCTTAATGACAAATGAAGTTGAATATTTTCCCATATGCTTATTTGCCATTTGTGTATCTGGAGAAATTCCTCTTCAGGTCCTTTGCTTGTTTGTAACTGGGCTGTATGTCTTGTTGTTGATGAGTTTTAAGAGTTCTTTGTGTATTCTGGATACTAGGCACTTAACAGATATATGATTTGTAAACACTTTTCCTATTCCGTAGGTTGTGAGGTTTTGTTTTTTTTTTTACTTTCATGATAATATCCTTTGACACACAAAAGGTTTTAATTTTGATGATATCCAATTTGTCTATTTTTTCTTTTGTTGCTTATGTTTTTGGTATCAAAAATAAGACTCTGTTGCCAAATCCAAGGTCATGAAGAATTAACCCCATGTTTTCCTCTAGTAGCCTAGCTTGTATGCTTCGGTCATTAACACATTTTGAATTATTTTTAAAATATGGAGTGAGATAGGGATCCCTACCTCATTATAAATATATATATTTAATGAACGTAATGTGAGTAAATACGCTTCACTGTGAAAATTGTGGTTTGAAATTATGTGATTCCTTGATTCAATGGTCAGATTTTAAGCTTACTTATTTATAATACTTCAATACTTATTTATAATATTTATTTGTAATACTTAATGTTGATCAAAACTGAAAAATATACCTCAAAATTATTTCACATTTCCAAATGGAAGAAGCTAATTGCATTGTTGACTTTGTAAATTATGACATTCATTTTTGAATTGCATCTGCCAATAATGCAATGGTTTTAATTAAGATTCATATATGTGTCAATATATTGTTAAGTAAAATTCACTGGAAGGTATTGTGCTTTCATATTTTAACAAAAGCATTCAAAATTTAATGAAACATTTCCTTGCAGATCAAAAGATTCTGTTTTTCATGTGATAACTATATTGACAAACTTTTTCCCCAAAACCATATAGCATGTAAACATTTCTAAGTATCCATTTTCTTCTCTTCATACTCAAGGCTCTTTTAAAAATCAGTTTACTTCTCACTTATTTTTAAATTTTAAGCCTTTTGTATTCTAGGAAATTTCAAATGTACAAAGTAAAATAATAATGATAATAATAATAATAATAATAATAATAATAATAACAACAATACAATGACTGCCCTTGTACACATTAGCCAGGATTTCTACTATAACAAGTTGTTTCAGGTTTCTCTTGTAATTCTTGCTACCTTTCATTTTTAGTTTGGAATCCTTTTAAATACTTTTTGTGACTCGTACCTACTTCATTGCTGGTTATTTGAACATAATCCTCCGTAAAACCTTGCTTTAGTTTTTTAGAATGCCACTTACTACCAAGAACTTATCTTCCCTGACACCTCCTTCTTTTAATGCTTAACCATGGAAGCCAAAAGCTGCATGTTTGTATATCTTGTTATTAAAAGAAAATGGATCTGGAATAGAGTAACATGTGTTGTAGCAGATCCTGATGACTAAAAGTTTTCAAAAATATTTAAAGATATTTAGAATATGAATCTGTTGGTAAAGAAATATTTATAAAAGCTGATACATAGGCCTGCACTAATCTCCACACATTAGCAATATTGACTGCTCCTCTTTGTTATGGAAACACTGCAGGGAGAGTGCCCTGTGTGGTGTGTATTTAAAAGCTCAGTTCACAAAGTTACCATGCTCCATCCCCTTCATGGTGAACTGAATGAACTGGCCTGGCCACCACTGTGGTCATGTGCTGCAGGTTGAATTAAATGATACCACCTTTTAATTGTGTGTGTGTGTGTGTGTGTGTGTGTACGTGTGTGCCTGTTATGTCTGTGTGTATGATAGCTGAAATTGACATAGTTTTATGTAAAGTTTTTCTACTTTTTGATTTTTTTAAAACTTTGGAAACCAGGAAAAAAGTAGGTAGCAAATAACCACAAGCTGAGACAAGTTAAAAATAACCTACTGACTTTCAACTGTGTAGTAAAACTTTCTACTCTATGCTGTATAATTCATTTCAATACTTGTTTCTTTTTATCTTCAACAGTGTTTTAATATATATCTTCAAAAGTTCTTAGAACAAAATACAATTCAGTTTGTCACAATATTGTCATGTATTATTTAGCCTTTCTTTAACTGTGACTCAAATTAGAAATGTTCCTCATCTTATATGAAAAGAGGCTTTCAAATGTTATTATAGAATTTTTTTTATTTTAAAGAGACGAACTGGATTGTCTTGAATCCTTTCTCAACAAAGACTCTATGATTCTGCGTTTTAGGACTCCCACTGTCCCCTCAAGACTCCCCCTTTGCAATTCATTTCATAATGTATCTGATATGCACAACAGGGTATAAGTTCCAGCATCAGCTTGTACATTAAGTGTTAGGGAAGACTAATTTTTCATATTTTAAATGATACCTATATAAACCCTAATATTACCCCCCCAATAAGTCGATGAATAATTTTGCACATATCCTGGGGTATACACAATCAGAGAAGTCAAATTCAAATCCTGGCTCTGAGACTCACCCTGCTTGTAATGTAGGGCAAATTACTCTTCATGTGTCTGGGTTTCACTTTAAGGTAAAATAGAGACATTGAAATAGCACCTATTTCATATATTGTTATGTGAATGAATTTTAAAAATGCCATATGAAGTGCCTTTGCATTAAATGCTTAAGTCAGTAAGCACATAGTGAACACTGGTTTTTGTTATTTTGGTTGCTTTGTAAGCATGTGTCCCTACAGACAGTATATGCAATTTTTTTGTGTCTGTATGTGAACGGTCATAAAATAACATACTCTCATTCTTTAACTATCGGTTGGTATTTCCTATAATTCAATACATGTATCAACCATTTACCAAGAATTTTTCCCCTATCTGTATATCTGGTTTATTTGACTTTACCTTGATTCATGGAGCATGGAACAAGACACCTAAAATAAACTAGAAAAAAAAAACAGAAATAGAAAATCAAGGCTTTTCAAACTATCAATAAAAATAGGAGATTATCAGGAACAAGAATTTATTGAACTCATATACTATTTCCATGGCACAGCCTTCTTTCATGGTGGGGTTAATTAAAAGGTTGTATCAATGGGAAAAATTTTATATCTATATCTATATCTATATCTTTATCTATATCTATATCTATATCTATATCTATATCATCTATATCTATATCTATATCTATATAATTTTATATCTATATCTATATATCTATATCTATATCTATATCCATAAATCTTATTAATAAAACAATACTGTGTATGAAAAGCAAAAATGGCTAATTACATAATGGAACTATGAATGTGTTGCAAGGACAGCTTGTTATTACTCTAGCAAGGCTAAAATTCTATGCCAGATCCGTTTGGTCATTGTTGGTCATTTGATTGTGGTTCCGTAGAACATTTCCTTGATAGCTCTTGCCTGACCTCAACAGTCTTCTGTAAAATCTATATCTCAGAGGCCCCCGTGGTATCTTTATCTTTGGTTTTTGAAAGGTTAGAGGTGTTTTGGAAGTTTAGTGTGTCTGTGTCCTCATTCTTTTATTGTCCATTGTTTTAGGCTGACTGAATATTGTTGATTTCTCTGAAGAGTTCTCCATTTATCAGTTTAAAATGTCTTGACAAATGGTTTCAGACCCTTGTGGTGTATACTAGCCATTTTTGGATTACAGTTGTTCCCAGAAAATTAGAACAAGATTTATTTAGATAATCAAGGGGCATTGTATTCCTAAAGCCACCACTTCCTTTCAAAGACAAAGTTCATCTCTAACCACAAAGATGGTTACTCTGACACTGGAATTCACAGCTTTAAATCGTTCCTTGCCTTTTCTGGCCTCAGGGGTCTGCATGAAACTATAAATAGGACAGATTCAATGGTAAATATGTATTTGAATTTGCTGGGTGATTGTGTTCCTACTTTAGCATAGACCAGAGGACTTTTTGATGCTCCCCAACTAGAGTGGATTCTCCTGATAGGACGGCATGGGTACTATTCAAAACTACCAGGAAACAGTTACCTGTATCTCCTGCTTAGATACATCTGTTCAAGATCCTCTTCCACTCCATGAGTTAAATGCAGTTGTTTACACCTCCCCTCCCCCAGTCCATACAAAACAGCCTCTCCCTCAAATCCATTACTTACTAGCCTTGGAACCTGGAAAACAAACCATTCACTAGTGTTTGAATTGGTGACATCATGAATGGGAAAAATGACATCAGTTTTATGTCAAACTTTACATAAAAGAATAGAGACTGTAAGTAGAATTAGTAAACTATTTTTCAAACTACAATGACCCTGTAGAAGCCAAAAAAAAAAAAAGGCTAGATGGAACATTTATTTCTATTGCTAAATGACCCATGTACAGAATATCTTGCTAACAGTGTCTGTGTAAATTCACCATTTCTGTATAAATGTCTAAGACCTCTCACCACCAGATCATAAGTGTTCTTTTTTCCATAATCTAGTCTATCAAGCGTCTTTCAAGATCATTAAACTAAACCCCTTCAAAGCTCAATTTTAGATAGACACATTCTTCAAGGAATGCATGGTTGACAATGAACCAACCTTTTTTATTGTTATAATTATGATGATGAACTGGCTTAGACCCTTTTGGGTACAAACCCTGATTCCTTTGTTCGAGATTCTCATCTGACCAGAAATTTTTTTATGCTTTCTAAGAATGACATGCTAATTTTATTTCCCTGAAAATAAGAAGTAAGTGATGATTAGGGCTCTTACCAGGTACTTACTGTATATAAGGTGCCACTCTGAGTGCTTACATATGTATATCCATTTAATCCCCCAAAGACCTATTGGAATGGATGTTGTCATTCTTCTACTTTTATAGATGAAGCACATGAGGCTCACAGGAGCTAATTAAAGTACACATGATATTACAGCTAACAAATCACAGAGCTGGTATTCAGTGCCAACCGGTAGTGGTTCTAGAAAGTGTGTTCTTAATCTCTATATGAATAGAGAAGCCTATAAACCAGAGTTAAAATACTATACCTTTGAAAGTTCTGTGGAAAAGAATGGCAAGAGGAGAGTATCTGATTTTCTAGCACTTTCTGCATATTTAAACCAACAGTAAACTTGAAAAGTAGGAATTGTTCTTATTTCACAGAGGAAGAAGTAAAACTTTAATACGACTAAGTGCCCAGGGACCCAGGAAGAATAGAGCCAAGGTATCGATCCAGCCGTGCTACACTCCAAAGCTCTCCATTCTCCATTCTCCCACCCTGCTTCTCTCTAAGCAGGGATTCTCAATCCTAGATGTACATTTCCATTAAGATGAAGTTGTGGAAACTCCCGATTCCCAGGCCACACACTTCAGTCCAATTAAAGAACCTCTGGGATGGCCCCCAATGTGTGTTAGAGTCTACAGGTTTAAAAGTTTAGAACAACTGAGGGAGTGAGCATTCTACAAGCAATAAGGTATTTTCAGTGGGAGACTGTAGCATTAATAAGTATAAAAGGACTCCCTCTGCCCTTGCCTATTTTGTCCACAAGCGATTTGATTTGCTAGGCAGTGTAGGTTTTTCAATAAACATGGATGGAGTTGAAAATAAGGTCAGCAAACACAGCCAAAATGGTCTATTTCCAGAGCCTCTTAGAAACCCTTGCATGAAACTATGGGCTTTGGGAGAAACTTAGTAATTATTTTGAAATATTTGCTGTCTTTTTTTCTGTACCTGCTATTATGAGAATTCCATCTAGAAATTATTTTGAAATGCCAAACCACTGTCTGTATCTGCTCTTAAGACTGTCACTCACATGACTTGATGGGGCTGCATTAATTTAGATTGATTTATTTTAGAGTGCTGCTCTAAAATTATATGATGAAGACTGTGTAGAATGGATTTACCTCTAGTCCATTATGAGCAACACAGATTTCCTATAGCCTTGGGATATCCGAGGAAATAATCCTAGTTTCTCTGTGACATGCAACTGCCACAGCCCAGTTGCCATCCAGGTACATCTCCTCTGTCCTCAGTGCTTTGCTTTTCTGTTTTGTTTTGTTTTGTGTTACTCTTCTCCTCTCAGGTCACATTTTGTAAAATTCCAATTTTCATATAACCTAGAATGACATTTCTCTTTTGCCTAATATGTCCACTCACCAGCTGCAGTCCATAGGGCCCTTAGCATCTTTGTGGGCAACATTAGGTCAAAGCAGGTAGCCCTGGTCCTTTTTGAGATACAAATGCCTTCTTAATGCCTACATAGTCAAGAAGACTGGTTTTTTGACAGCTATTCAGGGAGCTAAACATGAAATGCAAAATAATTTTTTTTTTTGGCTTTTGAGTATTACTCTCCCAAATACACACAAATCCTCAAGTCAGTAGAATTCCCAAAACCACACTGAAAAGTAGGGAAATGAATTAAAAGATGAGTCACCAAAGAAGATAGCATAAGATCAATACACATTAAAAGTTTAACATAATTAGTTACTAAAGAATTGCTCATTTAAAGCATAAAGTATGTGAGATGGACACACATTCAAAACAGGTAAGAATATAAATCCATATATTTCTAAAAGCTATTTGTCAATCTATAATATGAGCTTTAAAATAGCAACAAACTCTGAAGAAATCTATTTATGTACATTCTCTATATGTCTGTCTGACTCTGAAATACATAGCCTGTTCTCTTCCTAGCTCCCAGATCTTGAGTAATTGTGATAGATACCATGAAAATGGCAGCACCGGGATTTAGGAAGCTGACAATCTTGCAGTCCAAACCTGATCTTCTTTCTGCCTCAAAATTAATTGAAATTAAATCAAATTCACTAATTTTTCTGAGATTAATGCTAAACTTCTTTTCATTTGGGGGGTGAGTGGTGGCGATTTAGCAATTATGACAGTTTTCCTTTGATTTGGATGTATTAAGCTCAGGATAGTAGTATAACTTTTTAAAAAGCAACACTGAAATCACAGAATCAAGGTTTATTTCCACTCATATGTCATGATCCAATGTGGGTTGACTCTGGCACCTCTGCCCCGTGGCATCATTCTGAACCTCAGATGCTGATTTATACCACCTAGTGCTTCCGTCATCCCCAGTGGCTTCTCAATCCCCACTGGATCTTCATCCACGCCAGCTGGCAGAGGCCAAGAGGGTGTGAGCCTCATGCTGGAGATTTCAGCGACTAGGCCTGGAGATGTAGCACATCATTTCTTCCTACATTCTTTATACTGGAACTGGGCTTCAGCCCTTTCCCCCGACCACATGCGGGGTAGCGGGCGGTGTATGTGTGTGTGTGCACGCGTGTGCATGTGTGTTTGTCTGTGCACACATATAGAGGAATCATGGTCTGGCTGTGTGCCCAGAAGGAAAACCAAACAAGGCTGCAAGCACATAGAGGTCTTAATGCTGGTGGAGGGTGCGGTGAAATGTACAATTACTAAATGATTTTTCTTCTGCTTACCTCTCCTGTCTTGCAACAGGAATAACAGTCAGGTAGCTTTATTATAAGGAGTGACTGGTCCATGGACAAGGACCAGAAAAAGAGCCATAGACAGAATTGATGGTGTTCAGGAGCTCGTTCTAGCTAGATCAGCAGGCACTGTCTGTACTGTCATCTGTTTGGCCTTGGAAATGCCTGCTTCAGTGGGTACAATGGACTTCCGCATTTGTTTGATGCCTATGTCTTTAGTGTTTTACAGATGAAACGACTCCATACACTGACTGGAAATGGTGCCAGCAGGATTGCTTCCTTTAGCTGTAGGAGGAACCCCATGTCCAAGGAAACTATGTCCTTGATCTTTACTTGGCTTGGGTTTTTACTTTCCAAGCTGCTTTTCATCATCTCTTGCATCTTATTAAGTGGTTAAAAATAAAATAACATTTTAGAAAGCATAAGTAAGGTGGGAATGCTTTCAATAGCCAGCAGAGAAGGCAAAAATAATTTCTTTCCACCTACTTCCACCCCGCACTGTCAAGAAGAGCATTCTACCTTTGTTTTATAGGGCGGAGAGTAAATCATTTTTAAGTACAAATGTATTACTTACCCACAGAGTTCTAGAAAAAAATGCCTGTAAGTGCTTAAGATAGTGACAGAGTTGTTCAAAACAGCTGTCTTTAAGCTTTCTTCTTCTTTTTATTAACACGTATATATCCAAATTCCTCTCCCTGGCCTTACTGGCAGTCAGCACAATTTTTGGGTCTGTGCACTTGGCATTATCTGTACACAGGGCGCTTTTCTGAGGCTGGAAGGATTATAATCATGTCAATAGAATATTAAATGACTTTTAAGTATATCCTTTTAAATGGCTTGATGTATTATTAAATTTATTATGAAACATCTTACACATACTCAACAGGCTTAACCACAGGTATATTGTTATAGATTTGTACCGTTATAGGGAACCTCTGGAACCACCAGGCACAACCTCGTCTCTCTTGCCTAGATCCAACTATTACCTTGACTTCTGTAATACTCACCCCCTTGCTTTTCCTCATAGTGTCAAGACCTGTGGATATACATCCCTAAAAATGGTATCTATTTGCCTACTTTCAACTTTCAAATGGTTGCTTAGAAGGATTTGCCAAATCTCCTTCAACAGAAGCATCTAAATTCCAGTTATACCTCTAGTCAGAAAACCATGAATACATGTGCAATGTATTCCAATATTCAGGATTTGCACTCTTCTCTTCGTTAAATATATATAAATATTTAATATTTTTATTAAAAAATAAATATTAATACATTTATATATATTTAATCACACTAGATAGTAGCTGTGTTTATGTTTATCTCCCTCACCTCAGTTGCTTTCTGCTATGAGCAGTTTTTATTCTTTTTCACCAGATAAATTCTAAGCTCACAATCAGAGGCAAAAAAAGTAAACAATGACAGAGACCCTGAAGAGTCACTTGGGCAAATAGGGTTAATTTTATCACAGTTTGGTGAGAGTAAGACTCTTATATCCATATTGTGAATTTTAAAAAGTACAGCTTGGGCAGCCCAGGTGGCTCAGCGGCTTAGCGCTGCCTTCAGCCCAGGGTGTGATCCTGGAGACCTGGGATTGAGTCCCACGTCGGGCTCCCTGCGTGGAGCCTGCCTCTCCCTCTGCCTGTCTCTCTCTCTCTCCCCCTCCCTCTGTGTCTCTCATGAATGAATGAATGAATGAATGAATGAATGAATAAATAAATAAATAAATAAATAAATTCTTTAAAAAACATAAAAAGCACAGCTCACTGTGTTAAATGTTCTCCTTTTGTCAGTAATTCTGTGTACAATTGTCAACAGGTTTGCATTACATTTTTTGGTGGTTGCACCTCAACTGTCTCTATCGGTTTCTATCAGAGCATTTCAGTTGTTGAGAACCACCGAGAAAGCTGATTAGAGCTGCCAGTGGGGCTCTTAGCAGTATATCGTGCTCCAGATAGGGACCAAACCCTCTGTGTGCTCTCCAGTGTCCCAGGAAGTGGGAAATGTACTGTATCATCATGAGCTGCAGATTTCTGGAGCGAGCCACAATTTCATTCTGTAGAAACCAGGGACATTTGTGGCCTCTCAGTCAAGAAAACTTAAGTATATTTGAGACAGACATTTCTTTGGATTTTAAGTCCACAATTCCTGATCCAGACAGGTGTTGGTTTCCTTCATGACTTGTGCCCTCTCCATCATCATCCACAGTGCTATCCTCAGTGCTTGCTGGTACTGTGTTCAGTCTTGTATGTTGTGTTCAGTCTTGTATGTTACGTTGGCCATGCACATTGCATGCACACATACACACGTACACGTGTACACACATGCAGTAACTGTGATAAAACTTTATTCTTCCTTACTGTGTGATAGCTTGTATTAATGAGACGCCACACATAGAAATTACTATGAGCTGGTGACCTCCAACTATCTTTGAAATAATTAATAATGTGCTGAGAGGGGTTGATTTACATATTCATGAGAGTTTGTATCATTTGGTTCCTAAGCAGGACAGTAAAACAATTTAGTGTTTTAAATGCATACCAATTTAGCAAGAGTAGGAGTGGTTTAATATTCTAATGTCAAGATGGAAATAAATATATAATATCCGCACCAAGCAATTATGTCACATATTTCCAGTAAAATCTGAATGCTTTCCAGGGCATCTTATATATTCTACAACCTCAGAGTTTGGAAAATCCTTTCTTTTCTTCTTTTTTTTAAGATTTTATTGACTTATTTATTTTAGAGGGGCATGGAGGGGAGAGAGGGAGAGAAACTCTGAAGCAGGCTTCACCCTCAGTGTGAGCCCATCCCGGGGCTCATACCCTTGACCCTGAGAACATGACCTGAGCTGAAATCAAGAGTCCGACACTTGACAGACTGAGCCACCCAGGGGCCCGGGGAAATTAATATTTCTTATGTTGCCTGCTTGTCAAGCCTTTACCAGAAATCTTTTATCTTGGAGTTATGTGTTTGCAGAAGGAAGCACCATGGAAAGCAGTGGAAAGAAGTGGGGAATAAGAAGGTGCTCAGGAAGCAGTTACTTTGTCTGACGCCCCCTCTTGCCGCCAGGAAGGGCTCTTTCTGTGCTTGACAAGTAACAGTGTTTCTGAAATTGGCTACTGTATTGGTTGGCTAGGGCTGCCATAAAAATGAACAAACAAAAAAATACTACCAACTGAGTGGCTTAAGTAACAGAAACTTCCTTTCTTACTCGTCTGGAGGCCACCAGAAGAGGCCTCTTTCTGGGCTCACAGACGGCCGCCCTCCTGCTGCCCCATGACTGGGTCATCTTCCTGGGGTCCTGTGCAGCCCTGGTGTCTCTCTCTGTGTTGTCATCTCCTCTTCCTGTGAGAACACTACTCAGATGAGACTAGAGCCCACCCTCATAACTAAGGTACCTGTTTAAGGCCCTTCTCCAAATACCATCTCATTCTGAGGGTACTGAGGCTTTTAACATGAAAGCTTGAGGAACACAATTCAGTCCCTAAGAGCCCACCCTCTAGATTCTGAGATAGTTTACAAATACTTGGCACCCCCCAATTTAGAAAAGGTCTATCAAACATGAACCTTGAATGTAAATTCTGCTCCACAGTGGTTTAATTATGGCGTGCTCCTAATGGTGTATCTTATTCTCCCTCCCTCTTTCCCACTCTCTCCCCCCACTCCTCCTTGGTATTGGCTGGTTTCCCATGATCAACTCTTGTATACCCAAGGAACACTGGGAACTTTTTGCCAATTAGCTAGTTATAAAATCTGGACTCTTAACAAGCATTTTTAGGAAAGGATCCACTGAAATTTCCATCTTTTGTAAAAGTAAATGTACAATAATCTTCTTGGAGGTGGAGGTGGTTGGGATGTCATTTGCAGTCCTGTCTCAGTCTTCCGTTTTCCCAGTTGGATTGTCATGAAGCAGAGCCTCTGAAAAAAGTTTTACCAGTTATTATAGACCAAAGTGCTGAAACCAACAGGATGCAAAAGATAATGGCTCACACACAAATGTCGCTTGCTTTGTGCCTGGGATGGAGGCAGTTTGTGGATGGCTAAGTAGTTTTCTTCAAAGTGGTATTTCTGTCCTTTGGTTCTGCTATGCCATTGGTGGTCACACTGATCCCCACATCCACGGTCCAGCTGGCAGAGGGGAAAGAAAAAAATAAATGAAGACATGTGTCTTTCTCATAAACCCACACCTGAATATGGCACACAGCTCCTTGTTCCATTGGCTGGGACACAGCCATTTGGCTTTATGTGCTTCAAGGGAGCTTGAGAAATGAAGTCTAGATAAATGTATGGGGACAGAGAGAATTTAGGTAGACACTTGGCAGCTTATGTCAAAAAGGTCTCCCTTTAGAGAGTTGGTTATTCAACTTCTAAGTACCTCCAGGATTCAGGGATCATGGGCCAGGTACTGACTTTGTGGTCATGTACTGCTTATCCCATTCCAGATTTGCTTACCAGATATTGAGCATTTTCTCATTTAAAATGAAAATAAGCCTGAACTCAGAATTACGTGAAATTGTATGTAAAAATGACCAGCACAGCATCTGATACACAATAGGTATTCTATGCATGATAACTTCCCAGGCACCCCCAATTATAGGCCCTAATTTCAGAATATAGTCTAGATACTTAAAATTCTAATAGGGAACTTGAAACTGAACCTGAGGGTTTAATTAAGGTTTCAAGGCTAAAAAGCAAAAATAAAACATTCTTCTTTGACATTTTCTATGTTAGCACATTCACAAATAATGGAAATAATTAATTCCTGTGAGTCAGAAATTAACATTATAGAAAGTATAAAACATTACATAAATATAATCCTGTAAAAAATACTTAAAATGTTCTCAATAGGAGTTGTTATTAAAATTCCTGAATTAGATTCATTCTATATAACTAGATTTTTCAAACTAGTCTTTTATAATGTGAATATATGTAGAAATATAATTACATTAAGGAGGCTATCTTTATTATTTCTCTTCTTTTACTGATAGCATCAGTAGGGTGCTTTCCCTGGGATTTTAGTGTACATTTTAAGTCCTTTCTCAAAAATTTTATATTCTGAGGAAGCCATGTAAATGTATAAAATATACACAAATATGTGATTTAAAAATCTTTCTCAAAGCCATAATTTCCTATTATGTCAGACACACTGATATTTTCAGTTTTAACCTATTTTGGATGTATCCAAAACAAGTAAAATCCACCATTCTTTTAAGTCAGCCCATTTTAATTAAGCCTTATCCCTTCAAAGGAATACCATAACTTCCCTTAGGAACCCACTTTAGTGCTCAGTCATTGCAAGTGCCAGAAATATACTCAATACTATGTAAATACTTGCTTATATGATTTTTAAACATAATTCATGTCTTACTCTGAAAAAAAAAGAGGAAACACTTTAATCAAATAGTAGACTAGATTTGAAAAAAATAGGAAAAAAAACCCCAGCCAGCCAGCCATTCTTTGAAACTAATCATTTAGAAAAATTTAACAAAACATGTAAATTTTTGACACAACTTAATAGAAAACACATTTCAGACGTTACATTTCATTTTCAGGAAAGCCATCACCAAAGACAGAAACAAAGTGCAGGCTCTGGAGCTCTATCCCTGGAGGGGGCCACCACCCCACTCACACCTGGGTGTGTTGGTGCCACCTCTACCCATGCCGCGTTCAGAGAACTCCTACCCACCCCATTCCCAACCGCAAGCCAGAAAACACCTGTCATTCGTACACACAATGACCTCTAGAGAAATGTAATCTAAAATATTTTAATAGCCTAAAAAATAGTGACTTCTAGCAGTGTTTACTTCTCCATTGTGTTGTAATTTGTAAATAGATTCTTTGTTATATCCTTAAAGGTTCATCAGAAATGCACTAGCTCACTGTTCACAGCTTTGGCAATGATTGTTTCTGCTATGCTGATTCTTTTAAGGGAAATGGTCACAGTTTGCTTGCAATTTGTTCTTTGGGACCTACAATAAGTTGAATTCATGTGTGAACTTATATTTGTTTCTCACATTAGATGGCTATTGTAGGAATAGTGCTGACATAGAATTCATAGGATTCGTCATGACTCTACCACTAACTAACTAACCTAGTTAATTTAGTCAAATCACTTAAGAGCTACTGGACACTGGGCAAGCCTTTTGCATATGTTACCTTATATAAGCTTCAGAATGAGGTTGTGTAGTCAATATTAATAATCCCAATTTGCAAGTGAGAAAGCTGAGGCTCTCAGAAGCTAAATTGAAACATGAGTCTACCTGACTCCAAAACTAATTTTCCTTCTCTCCACATTTTATTCATGAAATTAATTTCATCTCCAGGACCTCATCCACCTCAAAAATGCTACAATCTTTGACTGTTGGACCCTAAACCAAGACTTACTATTTATTTCAATGACATTTAACAGACTCAGAATAAAAAACAAAACCAAACAAAACCCCAAAACCAAGAGTAAAATCAGTAAGTACCAGCTAATGGATATACATGATACACTAACATCTCAGTCTCTCTGTGGTGTCTTTAGATAGTGGTTCTCAAATTGTGTTGCATGGTACCATGGGGAGGCATTGTCCATAGGGCGTATCAAGGCTTATTTTATATAGAAGGAAATATATGGATAGCGACAGTACACACAAGTTACACCTGTTACATTAACTGAGGGTCCTGTTTCAATACTTATCAAGATTACAGCAGGCAAAATGGAGGATCAGAGACTTTGTTTATAATGGTTTAGTTTTTTTTTCAATTGAACATTTTTTTAAGATTTTATTTATTTATTCATGAGAGACACAGAGAGAGGCAGAGACATAGGCAGAGGGAGAAGCAGACTCCTGCAGGAAGCCTGATGCAAAACTCTTTCCCAGGACCCCAGGATCACACCCTGAGCCGAAGGCAGACACGCAACCACTGAGCCACCCAGGCACCCCTATATTATACATTTATGAAGAATAAAAGAATTACATGCCTTGTACTGTGAATTAAAATAGCAAAATTTTAAAAATAGTGAAGGCCAAATTTTGATTGCCCTCTATCACTGACATAGAGGGGAAACCTGAATTTGTTACTATTAAAATACTGTGTTATGGAATGTTTTTAGTAGGACCTGAAAGTAAAAGAATGTGGGTACTTCACACTCTAAAACAACTTGAATCATTTTTTCCTTTGGGTTTCTTACTCCCTATGTTAACTTGAACCCGTTTCCATCAGAGACGGTTTACTTTCTATTATTCACTTTACTTAAATCTGGTATTGGTGAGTTTTTATTGTTCACAGAGAACTAGGCAAGTAGTAAAAGATGTTGGTACAGAGGGAGTAAGATCTCTTGTTGGATGAAATACTACCACCATCATCAGAATTTATTCATCTAGTATACCACTTTAGAAGGTACTGTTTCAAAAGCTGGGTATTATTCTAGGCTCTGCACAGCTGCCTTGTATCAATAGAAGGAATAATTACTTATAAAGTATGCTTAACTGTACATACATGCTAAGTATAGCACACTGGGTATAAATCAAAAACAGCTAAATTCAAGCTTTATTTTCCAAAGCAAACCTCTAGGCTGCAGTTTTGCCATTCTTCTTTCTGATCCAAAAATAACAATAAATCAAGGTAGAAAAATAGCTGTAAAGCTGATAATGAGATTTGCAACCAGCTAAGATGCAAT
This sequence comes from Vulpes lagopus, assembly GCF_018345385.1. Lineage (NCBI taxonomy): Eukaryota > Metazoa > Chordata > Mammalia > Carnivora > Canidae > Vulpes > Vulpes lagopus. The sequence continues at coordinate 107,461,265 of NC_054825.1, read as the reverse complement.
CTAAGTCATGAAGAAGTTTAAAAGTCCTGTTATTCATCCTCCACTGTGCCTGAAATCCAGAAAACCCCATTAAGGGAAAAGGAAGCCCACCTTGTCATTTAAGTAGGAAGGCTGGTACAGGTAGCTCTGTTTTTCATATCTATGCCCCAAGTCTAAAGTGTGTTTTGGGAAAGTTAGAGGATCTCTGACAATTTTGGAAGCATTTGGGGATATAATAACCGCTGGCATGGATATGGATATTCTGTTTACCAGAGAGACTGAAATGAGACTCAGGTAAATAATAAGCATTTCAGAAAATTACCCAATCACATATTTAACCACTCCAAGACATTCTCCGGGGAAAATAGCATGCATTTTACAAAATTGCTTATAATTGTGAATTGTGTGTTTGTGAAGGAACCCAGTGAGGTGGTAGGAGGCACATTTGTCAGAGCTTAGCAATGGAGTCTTTTTTTAAAGGACTTTGAATATAAGAGAAACATTTGCAGCTGCTTTTCAGATGCCAATAAAGTATGTGTTTCAGAATGTTGGACATAACATTTTAGAAAAGACTGCTCGAGGGGTTTAATTCAGAGTACCTTGAATTGAAAACATTTAGCTATTGCTTTAAGAATACATTTCTTTATGAGACTCTAACTACATTGTAAGGAGATATATTTCTAAATTTTATATATTAATTATTCATATTACACAAAATACCCTATTAAGTTTGCTGTTTTCACTTCATGTAGAAATGGATAGTTTAATTACTGTATTCTTCAATAAGTTATACAAATAGTTTTAAAAAATTTTCCCCTTAACGTGTAAGTGGGCTTTCCTTGTCATTAAAAATTATTCATGGTCCCCTTTTGGGGAACTATGTTGAACTATTGCATGTTATAGAATTATAAGATATTATTTATATCACCTGAGTAAAAACGGACATTAGAGCTATACATTTTACAAAGTTTTCCCTTATAATACCAGATAAAGCTGACTTTACTATCATGGCCATTTTATAGGAAGTAGTATCTTCTACTTTTTAGGCTCTGTTTGGGTTAAAGGGGGGAACAGTGGTTCACAGAATAGGTAAGGCTTGCTCCCCTCTTGGAGCCCACAGTTCAGTAGAGGGGGGTGGCAGGGAGGGTTACAGATGTCCATCAAACAACAGCTGCTGTATAATTTCTGATTTAGATAAGAGGTGAAAGAAATGGAGGAAGTGGGGTAGGATAGGAAGAAGACTCCTGACAAATGGACCATCTCAAAATAAAATCTGGAGACAGGAAGTTAGAAGGCAGGTTTGATGAATGGAAAACGAACTGGAGTGGCTGGATCAGAGTGAGAAGAGCCCAGAAGGGTGGGCGGGGCCAGGACAGCCTTCATCTGAAGTTGTAGTGAAGACTTTGGCCTCTTTAAACACCCGTGTTGGACCTCAAGGAAGGAAGAAAGGTGAGAGGGAGGTGTTGAAAGAAAATGCTCTAGTTTCTGCCTTCAGTACCAAGATGGATGAGAATTCCAAAAAAAAAAAAAAACAAAAACAAAAACAAAAAACAAAACACCTATGAAAGCCAAAGATAAAGTTTTAGTACTTTCTCTCTATACTATTATGAAGATTCATTTGTGGTGAATGGGCCGTATTTGGTGGTTGCAGAGTTATCTTCAGTTGTACTAGCAAATGCTCATGAAAAGTATCGTGGAACCTAAAAAAAAACAGAAAATTATTTTTTTATTCAACTTGATGTGGATAAGGGTACACTTTTCCCTTTGTGAGGAAGAAAGCAGTTGGGGAGAATGCTAATGAAGTGGGATTCTATGAATCACTCCTGCTGAATGTGCTGTAGCCTATGCCTCTCAGATCACAGAGAAGGGCAATGCAAGAAGCAAACACAGAATGTCTTCTTGGAGGTCTGCCTCTGAGGATTATGCCCGCTGGCACAGTGTCAACTCATAGAAGAAATTTCTCTCTACACTAAGACTCTAGTGTTGACAGGAACAGAACCAATTAAAATGGGCATGAGAGAGGAGGAGTTCATTATTAAGGGTGGGGGGCCTCCTATTGCCCAGGGATTGATGTGATAAAGGCTCTGGTCTCCGTGTGTCCACTCCACCTGTACCTGTGTGCTTCCTTCCACCTTTGCTGTAAACCAGTTTCTTCTGTTTCTCCAGCTCCTGGAGCTGAACATACAAACCTTAGCTCATATTAAAGTCACATGCCTTGGTCAAATGACTCATTTGATGCAAAGATATTTGGACTTTAGTCGAGGAAGAACATTGATTCTCGTGAATTACACATATACTTTCTGTGCCAAATGTAACGTCACTGTTAGAGATTATGATGTTTCCTCTGTTCTGACTACTAGAAAGATCAGAGCTTCCAAAGCACATCTTCCGTAACTATAATGTTGTATGGTATGTGTTTTTGGGTGCTGTCCTAAATCTGTGTCCTTAGTAGTCTCTTGCGACTTCGTGTTCTCTCCCATCTCTTTGTTTATTCATTTTAATCTTACTCTAATTATGTATATTTGTCTAGTGTCTCAAATCCTTTCTAGAAGGTTGCATGGCTAGATGGATAAATTAAAATTTCCAGTAGAAAATAGTCATAGAATATCTAGGTGCCAAAAGGGTTGAGAACAATTATGGTCTTGGACATAACAAATATGCAACAACAGTATAACAATAGAGAATGTGTTCTTTGTAGAATTTTGTTCCTTTTTTTCAATCATTTATTTCATGGCTCACTAGTGAATGGAATGCCTTACCTGATAGCCTAAAAAAGCCACTGATCATATGTGCTTATTTAAATCCAAATTTGCATCAATTAAAATGGTACAAGATTAAAATTCAGTTTCCGCTGACCATAAAGTGATGTAAATATGTCTAATAGCTGCCTCACTAGAGCAGGTGTAGAGCATTTTCTTCATCACAGAAATTTCTATCGCACAGCATGACATCAGACAGTCCGAAATTTCCTCATTAATAGCTTGAAAATAACATGTGGATTAAAAGATCCAAAATGACACCTTCTGCTTCTTTCTTAGTCATATTTTGGTGCTTTTGTATTTTTTTTGTTTGTTTGTTTGCTTCTGTTCTACCTGGTAGCTATCAACATGTTTGCCTTACTTCATCCCTCAATTCGAGAGGAACACTTCCTGGTTGGAATTCCCACTGCTGCCCATTTGCTCACTGTGTTTGTACTAATCAAGATTCCATTTTCACCCATCACATCAGTGCTCTGGCTACACCTACCATGACTCTTCATACAACTTCTGAAATTTAGTGTCACATCCTCCTAGGTCTCTTCCTTGATGGCCTGAATTTCTCTCTTATTAACTCTCAGCACCCTGATGGTTTGCTTGTGGGTCCTCACGTGGAGAAGTTCTGGTCCCCTCCATGTCCCTGGGCCTGGGTGGCCTGCCCACTTTCCCTCTGTCACTCCCGAGACCTCAGTGTCCTCCTACCCAACTAGACCTCCCCAGGTCCAGTGTTAGGTCTTCAAGATGCTCATCTCCTGTGCCCCTCCAGAATCTTTACCTATGATTGCATTACTGAATATAAATCATTCCCAGTAGCTCCAAATTAAATTGTAAGCATCTTGGATACACCTTTCAAATTTTGTTTTCTTTGGATTCCCCATCGCTCAGTGCCAACCTCACAAGGAAAAGCTACTTCATAAGTGGGTGTCAGCTCAGTTGCTGAGGTAATATAAATTTTGTACCAAAGCTAGTATCTCCAATTTCTGGCTGTAGCTCTGATTCTAGCTCTCTGTGTAAGCTTGGACTGCTTCCTTCCCAGTCCAAAATTGTTTCCTTACTCACAGGAAGAGTGTGCTAGTCAGTTGCTCATGGTTATACCAGCCTAAAATTCTGTATTTTTATAAAGTTAATCTTCTAATCTGTTTTACTCTTGAGTCCCCTTATAGCTGTTGGTAGTAACCGACTATTAGAAATTGCTGATTAGGGACACCTGGGTGGCTCAGCCGTTAAGCATCTGCCTTCGGCTCAGATTGTGATCCTGGAGACTCAGGACCGAGTCCCACATCAGGCTCCCTGCATGGAGCCTGCTTCTCCCTCTGCCTATGTCTCTGCCTCTCTCTCTCTCTCTCTCTCTCTGTCTCTCTCTCTGTCTTTCATGAATAAATAAAATCTTTAAAAAAATAAAAATTGCTGATTATACATCTAATAAATCTGATGACTATCATTTGGTATGTGAGCATTTTGCAATCCTCTACCAAGCCTCCAGTTACATTGTGCTATGTTGGAACAAATCCATCCATCCATCTATCCATCCATCCATCTGTCTGTCCATCCATCTGTCCATCTGTCCATCCATCCATCAATAGATTGGAATTATCCTAAGCTCAGTGCCACTGCTCCCAATAGAAATGCAAAAGCCAGAAGACACAATTTCCTCTTTCAAGGAATTTCTAGTCTTATTTGGAAATAGACACACACAAAAATATGACAAAAAATTATTTATTCATTAAAGGCAAATGCCTGCTATATTTTGTTGCAACATAATAGTTTATCATGTTGTTGTTTTTAAAATCGCCCGAGTATCTTGTAACTAGGACTTAATTTTGAACAATTCTCTATACCACCTATTCAAGCCATAAAATTCTCTTGGTAGAATTTGACCTCAGTTTTAAGGGACTCTGTCCTTCTGAAATTATTGCTGAATACTAAAAGCATGATGCAGCAAAAAGCATTTTGTTGTTTGTGGCCAAAGAATTTGTATTATGTTAAAATATTTACTGTAGCAATGAACACTTAACTCAATGGTGTCCTCGGTAATAGTTTAGATACGTGTAGATATAAGCTAAAAACCACAAACGTTGGGAAAAAAAAAAAACAAGATTTGATGTATGCTCTCAGAGTACTTATGCTTCAACTTAGCTATTCTTTTGCATTGAATTTTGATTCTGCTGGTACTAGAATGGAAATTGGGGGAGGGGAAATGAATCTCCTCTTTAAAGGTATTACTTTGCTTAGTATGTTTTTATTAAAATAAAAAATAGAAAAATCCAATTCCAGTCCACATATATATGTATAGGTGTTGTTGAGTTATGCCCTGGCTCCCATGTACACTTACATGATTGATGTGGCTTGCGCTGACATCGTGCCATCATTTTCAAATTCAGCTCAGTCTTACACTGCTACCAATTAAAGTGTGAGTGACACTAACTAATTAAATCGAAGAAAAGGGTATTCATAAGTGGATGATGTAAATAGAAAATAAAGTTAGCAATTGACATTATGACCACAGGATTTTTTTTTCTTGAAGAATGAGCTGTGTGTTAAAAGGTATATTTCAAGACAAGAAAGACAAAAAAGCCATTTGATTGACAAACATGATTTGTGGTTCAATTAGCTACATTTATGCCTTGCTCACTGAAAGCACACAACACCCTTCAATTTTATCACAAAGCTTCTTTTATGTTAATGAACTATTAGCTGTCAACTAATTGGTCACACCTGAAAAAAGATGAACCCAGATTCGTGCTTTGGTAGATTTTTTTCCTATATCCAGGGAACCCCAAAGTGCACTTGAAAGGTGAAATATATAGTCTGAAAAGATGTGACCATTCGCTGTGCAACCCATGTAGAAGTAAGGTTACAGAAGCCAAACAATGGAAAAGCATACAAGGACCTCGCAATCAAGTTAAATGTATTTGAGTCAGTGAATAGAAAAGATAACTGAAATACAATATATAGTCATGGCATAAAAAGTGTGTAGAACCTGAATCTGTGAGTGATGAAAATCTGTATTGCTACTGAGTTTCCTTGGAATGGTTAGCATCTCAGAAGTACTGACAACACAGAGTCGTAGTGATTAGAAGTGAAAATGAGACACAATTGTTCCATTAGTCTCCCATTTATAATGGCTTTTTAGTGCACTCTGAGGCATTCAGAATGTCACCTTTATATTTACTATAATGGCCAAGCTTTCCAACCAAACACATTCTATTGGAGGGTCGAGGAAGGGCTCACCATCTTTCACAATGAAGAGCACGCCAGTGGGAATTCAGCTTCAGTCTCTGAGGGAAGAAATGCAGACATGCCATGAGCTCCCACGTCAAAATGTTCACTATCCTCATCATCATGGTGAAGGAAATTTGATGTCTTCTGAAATGAATGACATAGTGCCATGAAATCAGCTTGCTTCATGCAGACTCCTGGAACCTTAGAGCTGATTATAACCCTGGAGATTGTTTGACCCACCTGGATACTTTGTAGGTGAGGAAACTGAGGCACAACGAGTGGCTGTGGTAGAGTGGGCATGAGACTGGCTTTCTGCTCAGACAGACCTCAGGCTGAATTCCATCTCTTCTGGCTGTGTGACCTCAGGCAAGTCACTTCATTTCTCTGAGCCTCAGCTTCCTGACCTTTAATTGGAGGGCTGCTTCTCTAAGTGGGCCTGAGTTAGATGGTTAATGTGGAATCCTATTGTTTTCAACAGCTTTATTGACATAAAAGATGCACATGTTTAAGATGTACCATTCAGTAAGTTTTACATATGTTTATACCATTGAAATCAACCACAATCAATATAAGGAACATATCTATCAGCACCCCCATACCTCCCTGCCCTACCCCCATCCCCAAGCAACTACTGATCTGTTTTCATTTCCTCTGCATTTGCTAGAATCGTGTATAAATGCTACATACAGTATGTATTTTTTAAGTATGATTTGTTTCCTACAACAAAATTATTTTGAGATTTATCATTGTTATGTATGTATACCAAAAGTCCATTCCTTTCAATTGTTGAATTATATGCTATTATATGTGTATAACTACAAGTTGCTCATCCATTCAACTGTTGAACATTTGGGTTGTTTCCAGTTTCTACTTATTACAAAGCAAGATGCTATGAAATTTTATGTGAGTCTTTGTATGTACATATTTTTTTTCTTGTATAAATACTTAGAAGTGGAATGACTGAATTATATTTTAGGAGTTTCTTTTTAAGGAACTGCCAAACTATTTGCCAAAGTACTTGTACCGTTTTAAGTTCACATCCAGAATGTGTGAGAGTTGTATATGCTCCATATCCTCTTTAACACTTGATATAATTAGTCTTTTAAATGCTGATGTTCTACTAAATGTGTAGTGGTAGTTTATTATGGTCTCACATTGCATTTCCCCAATGACTAATGACATTGAACATCTTTTCAGGCCCTTTTGCCATTCTTTTCTTTTCTTTTCTTTTCTTTTCTTTTCTTTTCTTTTCCTTTCTTTTCTTTTCTTCTTTTCATTATTTTATTTTCTTCAGTGAAGCATCTCTCCAAGCCTTTTGCTATTTTTAAAAATTGGGTTGCTTTCATATTATGAAAATTTAGTATAATAATATATGATATAAATTTAATTGATATATCCTAAATACAATTATGTTATCAGATAAATAATTTGCAAATCTTGTCTTCCTGCCTCTGCTTTATCAATTCATTTTCTTAATGGCGTCTTTCAAGGAACAATGGTTTTTAATTTTGATGAAGTCCAATTTATCAATTTATTTTTTTGTGGATTGTGCTTTATGTGTCATATCTAAGAAATCTTTGCCTAACCAAAGGTCACAAAGGTTTTTTCGTGTCTTGTTCTAGAAGCTTTGTTTAATGTTTTAGATTTAGGGCTCTGATCTATTTTGAGTTATCTTTGGGGTCTGGGGCAAGGTATGAATTTAATTTCTTTTTTTCATATGGATATCTAATTGTTCAAACACCATTCCTAGAAAAGGGTATACTTTCCCAAATGAATTAACTTTGCACCTTTGTTGAAAATCAGTTGGCCATATACATAAGGGTGTACTTTTATGCTCTCTGTCCTGGCTCATCAATCTATGTATCTATCTGTATGCCAGTTGCATACTGTCTTGATTACAGTCACTTGATAATAGTATTAAAATCAGAAAGTTTTTAATCCATGGACTTTGTCCTTTCTTTTCAAAGTTGTCTTGGCTGTTCTAGGTTCTTAATGTCTTCTGACTTTGAGTCTGAGGTGAGGAGGCTGATAGCAGGCCAGGCAGGAAAGAAAGAAAAAAGAAAGAAAGAAAGAAAGAAAGAAAGAAAGAAAGAAAGAAAGAAAGAAAGAAAGAAATTGGTTTTGCATATGAAAAAGATTTCTAAAGAAAGAATAATTTGGACAACAGTAAGCAATAAAAGTTAAAAGCTGACAGAAAGCTTTCTTTAATGGAATGTTTAGTTTAACTAATTTGCATGAACTATGATTTCTGAGTAAAAGCCATTAGCTTTTTAGCCACTTTGCCTTTAATCAGTCTCATTGTTGTTTATCACTTTGATTCCTTCATTTATCAGTTTCAACCCAGCTGATTATTCATTTTCAATTGCTGAGGAGTCCTTTCCCCAGATCCCATTTCAGTGGCCTCAGCATTTTGTCTAACAATACGTGGCCACCACCTATTGGCAACAGAGGGCATTATCTCCAGGTCTGCCGGCCTCTGGGGAGGAAGTCTGTTTCCCAATCACCTGCTTTATAAGCTATTTTCTGTGAACTGGTCACCATGAAGTTGGCCAACAATGCCCCTAAATTCTGATTAATAGAATGTTAAATGATGAGATTCTGAATAAGAGAAATATATATTTTTTTTCACCCAGTGGCTTCACTTTGAATTGTTACGAGTAGTGTTTGTCTAGTGTCCCTTTTTGCAACAAGGTTTGTAATGGAAGTGATAAAATGCTTTGATTATTGTCATAATAATAGCAACCACTTAACTACGGCTTGCCATGGATGAGGCACTGCTTTTAGTGCACGTTAGGTAAAAATGCTGGCAGTAACTCAGTCTTTAGGAATGTTAGAAATGTAATCTGTAGTTTTCCACATAATGGGGAGGTATGTGTGCATAATCCTTCAGTACTCTCATCCAGTCCTCTTTGGGGTAATGGTTATCAGTTACTGGGTCTTTCCAACATGACAATGTCAGCAGTACCTGAGAATGATGAAAATTACTGTAATAAGAAAGGTCACCAGGAAGAATGACAGGGATATTGAAGGATTTTCCATTTTTACTCCCTATCTTTTCTGCCTAGGTCCCTTCCTTAAAAGAGTTCTGCTAATGTCACCCAGTGCAATATTTTGAGAAGAAAGTATTGCCCGTAAGGATTGTTGCAGAGGGCATAGATGACAGAAATGATATAAAGCCCTCCCATCATGTAAGTGCCCCAGTGACAAAAACCTGGACATTCCTGTGGCCACATATCCCTGGCCCCTTGAGAAAATCCTCCCACCCTGGCAGTGCTCAAAACCATCATGGAATAAATGAAAAAACATTTAAGCCAAGTAAAATGATCAATAAAATACTTACCTGTGAGACTTCCTTAACTATGCTCCCACCTGAAAGAAAAAAGAAAGACTGTTCACTATTAAGTTGGCATTGGCAGTTACACGTTAGTGAGGTTTCTCCGCCAGGGCAGGGTTCCCATGTCGGGACGCGAGAAGGTGAGACAATTCTTGACATTGTTTGGGGTGACAGGTCCATGGCTTTCACAAGGTTCTCAGTAAAAGAATCTGTGACACACCAGAGAAGCTAAGCATCGTGGATCTAGTGTCAAGACTGTTGTAATTTTATTTAAAATAAGAATTTGAGAATCTCTACTATGTGAACTAGATGTAAGGAACATTCTAAAATTCTTTAGCACAATATTTGTCATCTTTGCACAAAAGGTGAGTAGAGCCAGAGGAGGAGACGAAAGGGATCTAGGCCCGCAGTCACTGTGCTCTAACGGTGGGAGGGCAGCGCTGGAATCCTAAGGAGCTCACAGGACAATGGAGTCTCTCTTCCTGGCTGCTTTCACCTGGACCCCTGGGCCGTGAGGTCCCCCTCCCCTCCCAGCAACACCCCTATCCACAACCCCTGGCCCCCTTCAACGACCCTGCCCCCCAGGCCCCACAAAATTTCCTGTGCCCTCTGCCCTTCAGCCTGCATATCTCCCTCCCTCTGGGACTCTATGGAAGCAGGCCGTGCCCAAAGGACACCCCTCCTCAGCTGCCCTCTCAGGTGCCAGCTGTCTCCCTCTCCCTCTCCACAGGCCACAGCCCCAGAGGCACAGCGGGGGCTCTTTCATTAAGCACACTATTTTCTCTTCTAGGGCACTACTGCCCTCCTTAGCCCCAAGCTCCTCTGAGGTTCATGGCATTTGTCTTAGCCGCCTGCTCTCCTTGTCTTCCTGCAACATGGGGTCCACTGGTCTTCCCTGCTAAGTCATGGAAGCTTCGTCTCCCCCCAACCAGCGGTCTGCTTGCTGCACCGGAGCCCCTCCTTGCACCTTCCCCGGCACAGAGCACGGGCAGCTGGACCGGCTGGGGTTACAGCCCATCCAGGCGCACCTGGCTACTTGAAATTCCTGGTCAAAGGAGCACTTGGTGCCGCCTGACAGTCACATCACTCTCTCTGGTGGCCCCACGTCCCATGCTCCCATGTGACCATTCATACCTTGATCTCTACCCTCCCAGCTCTGACAGTCCTCCTCCCCTCTCGCCCTCACCCGATGACCACACCGCATACGTATTTATTCTTGTAATGTAAAAAGTGGAAGCCACTGGGAGGGAGCTTCCTTACTGCCTCACAACTCAATCTACAGCCTACTTGACAGTTGTCTCCAGCCTGGGCCACGTCCCTCCTGTTACGGGGAAAGAACTGTTCATGCTCCAAGCCCAAGCCAGCCCTTCCCCGGGGGCTCCGGTTTCCTGCCCACTTCCATGCCTTGGGGTTCTGCGCCTTTAGTCATCTCTCTATCTCCTGCTGGGTCGATCCTCCTGTTCTCTTTCTTCTGGTGCAGTAAATAAAGGAGCATTGGACAACTCAAAAGCCCACCCATGAACTGCTTCTCTGCCTCCAATTTCTTTTTTTTTTTTTTTTAGATTTTATTTATTCACTCATGAGACACACAGAGAGAGAGAGAGAGAGAGGCAGAGACACAGGCAGAGGGAGAAGCAGGCTCCACGCAGGGAGCCCGACGTGGGACTTGATCCCAGGTCTCCAGGATCATGCCCTGGGCTGAAGGCGGCGCTAAGCCGCTGAGCCACCCGGGGCTCCCCTCTGCCTCTGATTTCTAGTCAATTTCTTCGCATCTCTTCCCAGCAGAACTGCTTGTAAGTGTGGTCTCCAGATGCTGCTTTCATTTATTTACCTCTCATGTCTTCCTCAGTTCCAATCTGGCTTTTGGGCCCTCCATTCCACTTTTCCTGCTAAATAAAGTCAACCAATTGATTAAAAAAAAAAAAAAGTCATATTTAATGAGTGGTTGTTATGGGCTTCCCAGGATTTTTTCTCCCTGGATGGCAGCTCCTTGTCCACCTGACTTCTAGTCTCCAAAGGCTACATACAGCCCATCGGCAGCCACCGATGTCCTCATGTCTCCTAAGTTGTATCTCAACCTGGAATTCCCTCGAAACTTCAGGATTTCATATCAGGTGGGCTCCTTGAAAACTGCTCACATTCTCCAAGTCATCAAAAATGTCTTGGCTTGTCTCGAAATCAGTCCTGCTCCCAGCCCCACCCATACACACCCCTGGGCCAGGCCCCTCTGGCACTTCCCACGGGGTCGGCATCACCCAGTCGTACTTATAGCAGGAATCTCAGCACCACTCTTGTCCCTCCCTTCCTGGCACGCCTGGGAGGCCGTCACCACTCCCTGGTGATTCTCACCCCCAAAGGATCTCCAACATGTCACTTCTCCCCACCTCTGGGCCACTATCCGGGTCCAAGGCTCTACCATCTGTTTCTTCAACTACTGTAATAATCTAACTGCTTTCTCCACTTCTCCCCTGGGTGCATTACAACCAGTTGCCACATGGGAGTAAGAATGGTGTTTTCTAAATGTGGATTTTACAATATCCCTGCCTCTAGTGCTTCCTGTTTGATTTGGGAAGGAAAGTACAAATTCTTCATAACATTCTACAAAAACCTACAGGTTCCTTTCCTACCTCTTCTCTCCATGCTTGCCCCTTCCACAGCCATACTGGCCTCCTTTTTGATCCTCGAGCAAGCCAAGAGATCTTCTATGTCAGGGCCTTTGCACATGCTCTTCTCTCCCAGCCTCTGCCCTGCCCCTGCATAGCTGCTTCTCAGTCTCGGCTTCAAGAGTCTCCCTTAAACCATGTATTGGATAAGCCAGGCACCTGCCCGCAGTTCTCTCTTCACACTGCTGCATGCTCCTCATAATAATTTGTAATTATTTCTTCATGTGTTAGTTTGTTTGATATTATCTCTTAAAAGGCCAGAACAGCGTCATCTTGCTCACTGTTGAATTCTCAGGGCTTGCCGCTGTCTGCAGGCACATAGTAGGGGCACAATAAATACCGGTTGGATTATTTAATACAAATAAAAATATCGTAATCTGGACTTTTAGAACCTAGGCTGCCATAATTCTTAACTTCTTTTACATGGTGTAATTTGGTTTATGTTCTCACACACCTTTAAAAGCATCCACATATCTTAAAACTTAAATATCAGCATGAAATTTACAGGTAATCATAAATTTGTAATGTAGTACAGATTTAGTGCTAGATAACAAACCAAGCTATTATTTGAATTTCAAAAATGGGAAGGCTTTAATATTTGATAGGCACTGAGTGTACCAGGGTATTCAGCTGGCTAATAGAATTATGATTGATCTGAAATGTGAGGAGAGCATCATTTCTGTCTCTCCCCGTGGAGGAAATCAAAAGGAGAACAGGTCTTACCTAAAGGGAGATTTACTCATCTTGTCCTTGTAGGTGTTAACCAAGAACAGGAGAATTTTTCAGTTTGAGCAAGAAAATGCACTTCTATAAGTGTCATTTATTTCACAACTGCATGTTTTGTATCTTGCAAATTGGTTCTATTGAACCTTTTTATTTTTACACATTTCCCCACTATGTATTATTTGTGATATTGATAGCTCATCACAGTGAAATGAAAAATCATGTGTATGGTATTTAAGGAGATCCACGACTAATGTTAAACCAAATGTGCCTAACCAAGGAGCAGCCATTGTGAATAAAAGCTCATCTGAATTTTGTACCTTTTCGCTCTTTTCTGTACCCGTGTCCCTGACTAGTAAAGCACAATTGCATCCCCTTTTGAATGACTACCTCTAACATAATTACATATCTGGTGTACCTAGATCTTCATCTTCTTGCATTATGATGGTCAAACCAAACTTATTGACTCATCCATTAAATCAATTCAGAGGACAGAATTTTCAATACTGACTTTTAAAATATTAACTCACTTATAGATTTGGCAGGGAGAAAAAAAAAGGCCTTGATGCCCCATTTATAGCTATTTGAAATCACCAGCCCTTCCAACTTATTAGTTTCAACAATTATTTAGAAATAGAAGTCAATTAGAAGTTCCAATAGAAAGCATGAAAAGAAATTTCCCTGGGGAATAAATGTGTTACTTGGTAGTGTTGCTAAGTCAATTAAATTACAGCCCATATTTTGCCGAGATGTAAAAACTCTCAACATATTCATGTAATAAGAAAAAAGAATGGGCTTTCAGGCCTTATAAGTCAGAAGGCCAAACAATTTTGTCCTAACTAAATATATATGTATATCACTTATACTCATGCTATTTTTATTAATGTCCTATTAATTTAAAATATGTCAGTCACATTATATTGCTTCAATCAAACTATCCCTGTATTTATAGAAAAGAATTAACCATCATATCAAAGGCAGTGCAAACACAGAAGAATATAAATTCAGCGATCGATATAATTATGTGTGAAGAGTGGGCTTTTTTCAAAAATCAGTTGAAATCATCTCTGTTTTGTTTTTCCAAGCATTCTGGTTGTCACTTCCTGCCGGCCAGAGATGAAGGAGCAGAAAGGAGTGAACGGTGGAGAAGAGGGAACCATGGGGTGGGATGAGAATTTCTAGATCTAACTACACGAGTTATTCGACTGGGGGAGGAGGGACTAGATCTGAATGGGTAGGCCTTACCCGCCCCCTCCGCTGCCACCACCCTAATCCACCCAGCTGCTCCTCAGTATAGACTATTCTAGAACGCTACAAGGAAGGAATAATAGTCTTTGTTTTTTTTTTTCTTTTTTCCTCATGCTGACAAGAGGTGCAGATCAAGGAGGCAGCAAAGCCCAGGACCCTTGCTAGAACTCAATTGCTAGAATTGAAGACTTAGTGAAATTTTTAATGCATTAAAAACTCCCTAGGAATCACCTCTTCTACTTAGAAATCCAGCTTGCAAGTGATTACTTTCCTTTTTCCTTGAAAGCACTAAAATGATGTCTAATTTAACATGTACAAGTGATGTATAATCACATATTTATCTAGAAACATGCGTGTATTTGTACATACATCTCTATGGGCACATGCCTCCATACGTACTGGGCATATTGCCGGTTGCTGTGTGGTTTAGAGAGACGGTACCTGGCTTTGCGGATTCTACAGTTGTCAGAGAAACGAGCTGTTTCTCAAGGCAGGTCCAGCAGCATTAGCAGAAGCAGGTGGGCCCTGCTGGGTTAGCAAGACCTCATCAAGGTTCACCACCAACCAGCTCCCTGGTCCTAAACCCCAACTGCTAAGAGTCACCTACTGACAGGTGTGAGCGATCTCTGCCCTCACCTTTGCCAAACCCTCCATCCCTGTCCGCCAGTGACAATGTCTCCCTGCTGCCCCAGGATGGTTTTTCCGCTTCCTCCTTCCCAGTCATCCTCTCATGCATGATGGCATCCCATCAGCCACAGGGAAGGCCACAGAGAGCTTTCACTTTAAGCTCAAGACTAAAAGGCACTTGAGCAGAGCAACTATCCCCTCATCCTCCACTTAAATGTTTGAAAGGAGGCTTTCAACTCTCAAGAGCTGGAGCACAGAGGGGATTATTTTCGAGGTGAGGCTCTCCAAAGAAGCAGTGGCATCTGGCTCTCCATACACTTGGCAGCATTGCCTCCCCAGCAGCCCCTTTTCTGCTTTTGCCTCATTAAAAGAACCCACAGAAGAGAAGTGACTCTTAATTAATGCCACTCTCCAATGGCCCAACAAGGGCTGGTGCCCAGGCCGGGACGCAGTCAGCTGGCCTGCTACTGCCTCTGTGGACTGGTGGGCTGGCACAGCAGCGTCTGACTTGGCCGGGGGCAGCACACCAAGCCCTTTGGAAAGATGAGCTGTTATCCTGAGCACAAATCACAGCGTGGATAAAAATGTTATGCCAATATTTTCATTAGGTTACTTTTATGTTCTGTACTCTGGGAGCATAGGAAAGTTTATAGTCTGAAGTTCCATTTTTATGTACACATTTGTGGTACATAGACAAAGCCACGTAAGAGAGTGATTCAGACTTGGCAAAAAGTAAAGGAAAAGAAAGGCGTAGCTCCTTCACTCAGCGGATATGTTCTCATATTTACCAGTGCATTTGAATAAATAGATTGTACCCACCACTGAATGCATAAAATTTCTCTCTCTGTGCATGCATGGGTTGTAGATGCTCCCCCCAAATGAACACATGTCACGATGTCTCAGCTCTGCTGTAAAAGGACACCCACGTAAGTGTTAGCTCAGGTCGGAGGGAAGCTCTGTGCCATAGCCTCCTTGGTGCTGGTTCTACCCGGCCCGCTTGTGGCCTCGGGGCTCTGGAGTGCGCCTGAATAAAATGTCTCACAATCAAGGCAATGAATCCCAGAAATAAATCCACATAATCCACCTCATTCAGGTCCCATTCTTGCTGTATATTAGTTAAGAATCGCTGTGTTCAGCACCTCCACGAAAACCAGGAAATTTCACATTGAGATACGTTTTTCTTAACTACATGCTTGCAACAGTCATTGGAGAATTCCACCAAATTCCATTAAATTCTGGTACTCTGCTCAGTAAATAGCCATGAAAACACCATGGTACTTAGAGCAAATCCTCAATCCCCTGCTAACACCTTATATTACAACCGTCTAATTACCACGTTTTGCAGTAACCTTGTGGGACTTCCACAGGTAATTAGAACTCCAGAGCTTTTCTGCAGTAATCCAGTAAGGACCTCTTAACTAGGAAGGATTATGCGCACTAATATTGTTGGGCCCACGTGTTTTCTGCAGTTAATTGTTTCAATTAATATTTGGCAGCACTACAGCATCTCATGTAGCTTCATGTGGACGACAGTTCATGAGTCGACTCGGAAGTGAGTGCATTGTCTTTACGTCATCCCCCCAAATCCATCCCTCTCTTCCTCTCTCTCTCTCCAACTTTTTTTCAGTGATCAACATCCTGATGCAAGAAAACAACCAGCCTCATACCACTTCAATTAGATTTTCTTTATGTGCATCACGATGATGTCTCTTTAGTTTCTCTTTAGGCAGCAGATAGACATCTAAACTGGTTATAGCTTCCATCTTCCAGTCCAAGATTTTTATAGCAATTTTAAAAGAGGAAAAAAAAAAGGAACTGATGGCAGTTTCTTCTTGCCACAATCTTTCTTACCTCTTCCAGGGAGCATGTGCTTACAGGACAGGGACCTGGCTTTTTTGTCCTTGAATCGTCAGAGTCCAGCACATAGTACAAGCTCAGTAAATGGCCATTCACTCAGTAGAGGTTTATATTCTTCCAGTGATTTCTGTAGAAAGTCCTCAGCAAATGTGTGATGAACGCTTCTAAATGAACTGAAAATGTCTCTGCAGCTATATAATGAATGGACAGCTCAACATAAAATTGGAAGTTAGAGTCAAGAATTATATTTACAGATAAGATCTTCATCAAGGTAGTCACCTATATCCACTTCATTTTACACACACACACAGATATGCACACACACGTGCAAATTCCTTTCACCCAAACATGGCAGGTCTTTTAGATCACTTGGCTCTCTTGGCTCTCTCTCTGTCTTCCTGCCCTCTCCTGTGAGGGTTTGAGCCTTAAGCTTAGAGATAATCTGGACATAGGCCCAGTCAGTCACCACCTACTTATAAAGTAACGACTTGCCTTTTTGCCCCAAGTCCCTTTCTGCCGCCATAGCTAGGTTTCACAGAAGTCACCCAGGACGATGCTGAGTGAGCAGTTCTGTTCATGGAGAACCCCCACAAAAGCTCTCCATCAAGCACATGTGTGCGGCACAATCAAAAAGATGCTGGGTTTTGCTGGCAGGGAGACTGGTATTTGAACACCAGTACCACTTTAGGACATGTCTTGGCCTCTGAATCTATTATCTCATCATTAGAGTAAGGATGACAGTTCCTACGTCACAGAGACAATTGAGATCAACAGGGAGACATGCCTGGATCCTAGCAGGTTCTTAATGAATGCCAAGTTGCTCTCTGTGCATTTCCACCCCATAAAGCCTTGTCCTTTGGCGAGTCAGGGCCCTCCTGATGAAAACCTCTTTCCTCCTGGAAGAGGCCCCCGCAGGGAGGTGTCCCCAAGGATCCCTGAGGCTCAGCATGTGGCTGGAGCAGGGGTAGTGGTTCAGCCTTGCTCACAGGTGCTGACACAGAGAGGTTTGTAAAATGTCTACTTGATCATATTACAGTCCTAATTGAATGCACACCAGTCTGCCACAATCGTGCCTTGTGTCTAATTGACTGGAAAATAATGATCACTTGTTCATCCCATCAGGCTTGTGTAAGGACATCAGACATTCATTCACCCTCAAGCCCTCCTGCCCACCCTGTTCTTCCCCTCTTACCTGGAAGGTCCGTTACCTCGAAGACCCAGTCCCACATCATTGCCTTTGAAGAGGACGTTAAAATATGGGCTGCCTTTGCTGCATTTCCGGGATTAATGAGTTCAGGATTTGCCCCACCCAGGATCTCAGCCTGTCCTCACAAGAATCCTCTTGTTTTTCCTCTGTCTTCATTTTGCTAGCAACCCTAGACCCCTTCTTCATCTGTGGCACATTTCTGCATGCATGCACAGACAGTATGTGTGTTTGTTTTCTGTGATTTTATTGGCATGCCTTATGGAGAAGAAGGGTCGATGGTTGTTATATTGCAGAATTAAGTCTACTACTTTATCTAAAACCAAGGCCCTAGAAGATCTAGCAAACTTATCAAAACATAAACTTTGATTGAACAATTTTTATGATGTTCAAGACGAAAGTTTTTCCTTGTTTTATTCTTTATACAGAGCACACTGGCGCCACATGGAAATCATTTGCTTAGAAGTTGTTAATATTATAAAATCAAGAATACTGTGAAGTCATTTTTCAATCCTGATGAATCGACACCACATTTCTCTGTCAAAATCATTGTTTATTTATTTTTCCAATGAAAATCTTTTAAATCATCTCCGTGCCTGGTTTTCATGTCGTCACTTTAAAAAAAAAATAAAGATTATGCATTTATACAGAAAAACAATTAAAAATAGTATGTCAGAATAATAGTAAACAGACTCTCGTAAACTAATTAAGCCATTATTTGCTTTCTTAACTGTTGAACTAAGAAACTATGAATAAAATAATAAATAGAAATTGAGGTTTTGATTATTTTTTTTTCATTTACTTTGGACACCAGGGAATGAAAATTTTATTCCAGGCTGTATCTTAGAAAGCTTTGTGCCCTGTTCAAAAGCAGGCGGTCAGTCCCTGTGATGTTCTGGGGACAGGGGGACAGGCGATTCAGAGATTTCTTCCCTCAGGACTTTCTCTCTCTCTCTCTCTCTCTCATTTTACCATTTAGAAAACTGACATATTTCCTTCCTGGTGCTATTTACCCAACTCATTTTGTGAAGCAGCTCACCCCCCACCTCTTTTTTTTTTTTTTTTTGAGCTGTGGTCACCTCTAATCTGACTCCCATGAAAACAGAATGAAATTATAGCAGCAAACTTACATAGGAAAATATACACCACCTGATCAAAACTGAACCCCTTTTGAGACCCCAGAAAGAGCAAGCTGCACCAATTCCTTCCAGCCTGGCAGCAGGAACATCCACCTGTCGGGGCAGCAGCCAACCGTGCCTTCCCTGATCCTTGCCCTATTTCGCACCCTTGTGCATCAAGCTGCCCTGTTGCTCCTGATCACCTGCCATTTACATCCTCAGACTCCTATGGTCTTGTTTCTTCTTCTGCCTTTAAAGGTGCTGAAGCCAAGTCTGAAAACTCTAGTGTCCTCAGTAGTCATCTGGGGAATGCACAGACTGCCCAAAAGGCATTCACATTCCATCTGGGAGAGAGATGTCGGTCCTCAGTGCAAGTCACTGCCTGGCCCTTTGTACCACATCAGGGAGCCCCACAGTTGTATCCATCCTTTCGTTCTGTACCCTACCCTGTCCCTGGTCAGGTTAGCATGCTCTGAACAGACCCCCTTTCCGTGACTCCGCTTCTTGGTCCCCTGTTAGGGAATACTTCTGGCCTTGCTCAGAATTATCATTTCAGGACCTTGGGGACCCCACCACTTCCAGGAAGCCTTCCCCAACTACTTGCTGAGGGTCTCCTCTTCCAACACCCATCCTACACACAGTCATTTCATTCTTTAGTGTTGCCCTGATTAAACCATTAATTCCTTTCAGGGAAGAGGCAGAGTTCTTAGAACTTCTGTATTATACATATCTTTTCATGGTTCTATATGCATTAAAATCAGAGCTCTAAGGGGCACCTGGGTGGCTCAGTGGTTGAGCATCTGCTTTTGGCTCAGGGTGTGATCCTGGGGTCCCAGGATCAAGTCCCACATCAGGCTCCCTTCATGGAGTCTGCTTCTTCGTTTGCCCATGTCTCTGCCTCTCTCTGTGTGTCTCTCATAAATAGACAAATAAAGTCTAAAAAAATAAAATTGGAGCTCTACATTAAAAGTCAGAGTGACTATGTTCAAATACCACACAACTGTAATTCCACAGCACCTTCCTTAACTCTTCTGTGCCTCAGTTTTCTTACCTGTCAAGTGGGCATAAGACTAATATCCACCTGCTAGGACTAATTAAGACAACTTAAGGTGCTGATCATAGGATCTGCCATATGTTAAGCTCTCAGCAAATGTGGGCTGCTGCTGTTACTGTCACTAGAGTTGTAATTAAAAGAGTGATTCCAAATGCCATTGACTTCGCTTTTGTTAAACCTGAGCTAGAATTGCCTGCAGAAGGA
Source organism: Vulpes lagopus (assembly GCF_018345385.1). Taxonomy (NCBI): domain Eukaryota; kingdom Metazoa; phylum Chordata; class Mammalia; order Carnivora; family Canidae; genus Vulpes; species Vulpes lagopus. Next base: position 107,441,276 of record NC_054825.1, on the reverse strand, counting down.
ACCTTTTCAGACTTGTAATTTAGTCATTTGCCAAACCTTTATGGAACACACCTGCCCACACACCATTCTTGAAACTAGGAGCATTAGGATGGTAATGGAAAGACCAGGATTAAATGCTGTTTGGGGGATTTTTCCCACTGTATGGCTTTGGCCATGAAAGCCAACCTCATTATGGTCATCATTCTATAATAGGAGGAACACTAATCTTACTCCTAATTCACTGATGTATTTCTGGAGAATGAGAATTAAAAGTATGGTGTGTGAAACTGGCGTCAGTTGTCCTGTAGTCAGCACTTACTAAGGGATGGTTTCTATTAACGAAGTGGACTCTGTTGCTTCTCTGTGCTTATCTAATATTTCCTCTCACTTTTACTATTTTTTTAAAGCCTTGTGGTAATTAACGACATGGTTCAGTTCAGGCCAGCATTTGGAAGCTGCTGTTTATATATTTGTCCCAGGTATGGCTATTTGCAGATTTTAGGGTGGGGATATGAACATTTCAGATACAAAATAATTTCTAGGAGTGTCACAATTTGAGGCTTACTACACCCACCTTATTTTAAAAAGGTAATAATCAACAAAATGAAATTAGCTGAGTAATTGAGTGAATATTTAGAATGGTTTTCAATACAAACACAAAACAAACAGTATGTGGCTCTACCTTTATAGGAACTCTGAAACAGAAACTGCATATATGAAAGTATATATGCCAGGACCCCTTTGTGTTTTGTGTTTCCTGCTCCAGGCCCCTGAGGTCAGGGCTCTAAGGAACCCAGTTTGGTAACCGCTTGTTCATAGCAGAGTTACTGCGATGAGACATGCACACATATATCATATTAGTTTACCTTCGGGCACTTCTGCAGCAGAATTTATCAGCCTTCTCAATGCTGTATTAGAATTGTTGCCCAGAATGTCTTCTGTGCAGAATTGTATCCTTGGCTATGCTCACTAATGTGTGCAGGTCAGCTGATTTGAACATCAGCATTGTTCACCTCGAGTCAAAAACTAGAAAGCAAAGAGCCACACTTGACCCTGTGGAAATTGCCTCCCACACAGTGGAGCCTCCTCCACCAGGCTGCACCTGTCATCATTCGACAAACGCTCACTGTGATGGGCAGTGTTCTAGGTGGGGGCAAACAAGGGCCCCGATGCCCTGCCTTTGAGGGGCTCACCTGCTAGCGGGGGCCAGGCTGGAGGGGCAGTCTGACTTGCAGGTCACTCCCAGCACTTATTATCCTGGGGTGAGAAAGAAAACAATACAGCAGAGCAAGGAGGGGCTGTGATGCCACAGCAGAGAAGCAGACAATATTCCCACTCTCTGAAACATTCATACCAGATTTAATCTGTGAAAAGAGCATCCATTTAAAACAATAAGCTGTAACTTATTTAAAAGAAAAAAAAGCTAGTTTTATGATGGAAGCAGCGAGGGGCTCGTGTGCTCCAGATGCATCTTAGAGAGGCTGATGCCGGGAGGCAACAAAGCCTCAGAACCAGGACTGATCTTAAACCTCGACTCCTTTCACAGCACCTGTGCCCTTATGAAAGGGTGGGAATGGCCGTCTGTCCATCACAGGACACGCACAGACCTCTGTCTGCATCCCTAGCTGTGGCTCCCCGCATCTATCTCTTCCTCCACTTAAAATGCAACTTGATGGCAGTGCCTCCCCTGAGGGTTTGTGGGAAGTAAACGGCCACCTGCGAAGTCACCTGGCACAATGCCAAGGCTCAGTGAGCCCACCTCTCTCTCCTTATCTCTCAGAGTTTTAGGCTTCTCATCAGCAATGTGAAGGGGAGGAATGAGCTGATAACTTTGAACCCTTTGGGCTTGAATTTTTCCTTGAATCTTTGAGAGGTTCGTTAAGAAATAGTGCCCACTTCTTGCTTTTCAAGTTGAGTTTGAGAAGACATTGGCGGTAGTTGAAAGGCATCCATGAAGATTACATTTATTTTTTATTATTATTTTTGGAAATTTTTTATTGTAGTTCAATTTGCCAACATATAGCATAATACCAGTGCTCATCCCGTCAAGTGCCCCCCTCAGTGCCCATCACCTAGTCCCCCATCCCTCCCGCCCACCTCCCCTGCTACTACCCCTTGTTCTTTCCCAGAGTTAGGAGTCTCTCATGTTCTGTCTCCCTCTCTGATATTTCCCACTCATTTTCTCTCCTTTCCCCTTTATTCCCTTTCACTATTTTTTATATTCCCCAAATGAATGAGACCATATAATGTTTGTCTTTCTCTGATTGACTTACTTCACTCGGCATAATACCCTCCAGTTCCATCCATGTCAAAGCAAATGGTGGGTATTCGTCGTTTGAGTAATATTCCATTGTATACATAGACCACAGCTTCTTTGTCCATTCATCTTTTTTTTTTCCCACTCATCTTTCAATGGACATTGAGGCTCCTTCCACAGTTTGGCTATTGTGGACATTGCTGCTATAAACATTGGAGTGCAACTGTCCTGCTGTTTCACTGCATCTGTATCTTTGGGGTAAATCCCCAGCAGTGCAATTGCTGGGTCGTAGGGCAGATCGATTTTTAACTCTTTGAGGAACCTCCACATAGTTTTCCAGAGTGGCTGCACCAGTTCACATTCCCACCAACAATGCAGGAGGGCTCCCCTTTCTCCACATCCGCTCCAACATTTGTTGTTTCCTGTCTTGCTGATTTTCCCCATTCTCACTGGTGTGAGGTGGTATCTCATTGTGGTTTTGATTTGTATTTCCCTGATGGCCAGTGATGTGGAGCATTTTCTCATGTGCTTGTGGGCCATGTGTATGTCTTCCTCTGTGAGATTTCTGTTCATGTCTTTTGCCCATTTCATGATTGGATTTTTTGTTTTTTGCTGTTGAGTTTAATAAGTTCTTTATAGATCTTGGATACTAGCCCTTTATCTGATATGTCATTTGCAAATATCTTCTCCCATTCTGTAGGTTGTCTTTTAGTTTTGTTGACTGTTTCTTTTGCTCTGCAGAAGCTTTTAATCTTGATCAAGTCCCAGTAATTCATTTTTGCTTTTGTTTCCCTTGCTTTCATGGAAGTATCTTGCAAGAAGTTGCTGTGGCCAAGTTCAAAAAGGATGTTGCCTATGTTCTTCTCTAGGATTTGGATGGATTCTTGTCTCACATTTAGATCTTTCATCCATTATGAGTTTATCTTTGTGTCTGGTGTAAGAGAATGATCTAGTTTCATCCTTCTGCACGTGGCTGTCCAATTTTCCCAGCACCATTTATTGAAGAGACTGTCCTTTTTCCAGTGGTAGTCTTTCCTGTTTTGTCGAATATTAGTTGACCATAATGTTGAGGGCCCATTTCTGGATTCTCTATTCTGTTCCATTGATCTATGTGTCTGTTTTTGTGCCAGTACCACACTGTCTTGATGATCACAGCTTTGTAGTACAACCTGAAATCTGGCATTGTGATGCCCCCGGCTCTGGTTTTCTTTTTCAATATTCCCCTGGCTATTCCAGGTCTTTTCATATTCCACACAAATCTTAAGATGACTTGTTCCAACTCTGTGAAGAAATTCCATGGTATTTTGATAGGGATTGCATTAAATGTGTAAATTGCCCTAGGTGCATTGACATTTTCACAATATTAATTCTTCCAATCCATGAGTATGGAATATTTTTCCATCTCTTTGTGTCTTCCTCAATTTCTTTCAGAAGTGTTTTGTAGTTTTTAGGGTATAGATCCTTTACCTCTTTGATTAGGTTTACTCCTAGGTATCTTATTGCATTTGAGTACAATTGTAAATAGGATTGACTTCTTAATCTCTCTTTCTTCAGTCTCATTGTTAGTGTATAGAAATGCCACTGATTTCTGGGCATTGATTTTGTGTCCTGCCACACTGCCGAGTTGCTGTATGAGTTCTGGCAATCTTGGGGTGGAGGCTTTTGGGTTTTCTATGTACAGTATCATGTCATCTGCAAGGAGGGAGAGTTTGACTTCCTCTTTGCAAATTTGAATGCCTTTTATTTCTTTCTGTTACCTAATTGCTGAGGCTAGGACTTCTAGTACTATGTTGAATAGCAGTGGTGAGAGTGGACATCCTGTCTTGTTCCTGATCTTAGGGGAAAGGCTCCCAGTGCTTCCCCATTGAGAATGATATTTGCTGTGGGCTTTTCGTAGATGGCTCTTAAGATGCTGAGGAATGTTCCCTCTATCCCTACACTCTGAAGAGTTTTGATCAGGAATGGATGCTGTATTTTGTCAAATGCTTTCTCTGCATCTATTGAGAGGATTATATGGTTCTTGTTTTTTCTCTTGTTGATATGATCTATCATGTTGATTTCTTTATAAGTGTTGAACCAGCCTTGCATCCCAGGGATAAATCCCACTTGGTCATGGTGAATAATCTTCTTAATGTATTGTTGGATCCAATTGGCTAGTATCTTGTTGAGAACTTTTGCATCCATGTTCATCAGGGATATTGGTCTATAACTCTGTTTGGTGGGGTCTTTGTCCGGTTTTGGAATTAAGGTGATGCTGGCCTCATAGAACGAGTTTGGAGGTATTCCATCCCTTTCTATCTTTTGGAACAGCTTTAGTAGAATAGGTATTGTTTCTTCTTTAAACATTTGATAGAATTCTCCTTGGAAGCCATCTGGCGCTGGACTCTTGTGTTTCAGGAGGTTTTTGATGACTGCTTCAATTTCCTCCCTGGTTATCAACTTGTTCAGGTTTTCTATTTCTTCCTGTTCCAGTTTTGGTAGTTTGTGGTTTTCCAGAAATGTGTCCATTTCTTCTAGGTTGCCTAATTTATTGGCATATAGCTGCTATTAATATGTTTTTAAAATCGTTTGTATCTCCTTGGTATTGGTTGTGATCTCTCCTTTTTCATTTGTGATTTTATTAATTGGAGTCTTTTTTGTTTTTAATAAGGCTGGCTAATGGTTTATCTATCTTATTAATTATTTCAAAGAACCAACTCCTGGTTTTGTTTATCTGTTCCACAGTTCTTCTGGGTGTGGGTTTTATTTGCTGTTCTTTCTCCAGGTCCTTTAGGTTGTAAGGTTAGCTTGTGTATTTGTGTTTTTTACAGATTTTTGAGGGATGCTTGTATTGCGATGTATTTCCCGCTCAGGACTGCTTTCCTGTATCCCAAAGATTTTGAATAGTTGTATCTTCATTCTCATTAGTTTCCATGAATCTTTTTAATTCTTCTCTAATTTCTTGATTGACCCGTTCATCTTTTAGCAGGATGGTCTTTAACCTCCATGTGTTTGAATTTCTTCCAAATTTCTTCTTGTGATTTGAGTTCAAGTTTCAAAGCATTATGGTCTGAAAATATGCAGGGGACAATCCCAATATTTTGGTATCAGTTAAGACCTGATTTGTGACCCAGTACTTGGTTTATTCTAGAGAAAGTTCCATGTGCACTTGAGAAGAATGTGTATTCAGTTGCATTTGGATGTAAAGTTATGTAGATATCTGTGAAATCCATCTGGTCCAGTGTATCATTTAAAGCTCTTGTTTCTTTGGAGATGTTGTGCTTAGAAGATCTGCCATTTGCAGAAAGCACTGTGTTGAAGTCTCCCAGTATTAGTGTATTAGTATCTAAGAAGGTCTTGACTTTGGTTATTGATTGATTGATATACTTGGCAGCTCCCACATTAGGTGCATAAATATTCATGATTGTTAGGTCCTCTTGTTGGATAGATCCTTTAAGTATGATGTAGTGTCCCTCTTCATCTCTTACTACAGTCTTTGGGATGAACTTTAACTTATCTGATGTGAGGATTGCTACCCCTGCTTTCTTTTGAGGACCATTTGAATGATATGTGGTTCTCTAACCTTTTATTTTCAGGCTGTAGGTGTCCTTAGGTCTAAAATGAGTCTCTTATAGACAGCAAATAGATGGGTCTTGCTTTTTTATCCAGCCTGAAACCCTGTGTCTTTTGATGGGATTATGAAGCCCATTCACGTTCAGAGTTACTATTGAAAGATATGAATTTAGTGTCATCATAATACCTATTTAGTCCCTGTTTTTGTGGATTATTTCTTTGGGCATCCTCTTTCTTTTACAGAGTCCCCCTTAATATTTTTTGCAGAGCTAGTTGCTGGTCACATATTCTTTCAGTTCCTGCCTATTTTGGACGCTCTTTATCTCTCCTTTAATTCTGAATGAGAGCCTTGCTGGATAAAGTATTCTTGGCTGCATATTCTTCTCATTTAGGACCCTGAATATATCCTGCCAGCCCTTTCTGGCCTGCCAGGTCTCTGTGGCGAGGTCTGCTGTTAATCTAATATTTCTCCCCATATAAGTTAGGGATCTCTTGTCTATTGCTGCTTTAAGGGTCTTCTCTTATCTTTGGAATTTGCAAGTTTCACTATTAAATGTCAAGGTGTTGAACAGTTTTTATCAATTTTAGGGGGGGGACCTATCTATCTCCTGGATCTGAATGCCTGTTTCCCTCCCCAAATTAGGGAAGTTCTCAGCTATGATTTGTTCAAATATGTGTTCTGGTCCTCTGTCCCTCTTGGCGCCCTCTGGAACCCCAATTAAATGTAGATTTTTTTCCTTCTGAGGCTGTCATTTATTTCCCTTAACCTTTCCTCATTGTCTTTTAATTGTTTTTCTCTTTCTTTCTCAGCTTCCTTCCTTGCCATCAACTTGTCTTCTATGTCACTCACTCTTTCTTCTACCTCACTAACCCTCATTGTTAAGACTTCCAGTTTGGATTCCATCTCATTTAATTGATTCTTAATTTCGGCCTGATTAGATTTAAATTCTGCAGTCATGAAGTCTCCTGATTCCTTTATGCTTTTTTCCAGAGCCACTAGTAGCTTTATAATTGTGCTTCTGAATTGGCTTTTTGACATAGAATTGTAATCCAAATCTGTAACTCTGTGGCAGAGAGTACTGTTTCTGATTCTTTCTTTTGTGATGAGTTCTTCTTTCCAGTCATTTTGCTCAGTGCAGAGTGGCTAAAAACAGGTTGTACTTGTTAGAAGTGGAAACTCTTCTCTGTAGCATTCCAGCTCTTCTCTCTTTAAATATCAGGTCGAATTCATAGGTTTTCAGGATGATTTGAAAGTTATCTAGGTAATTTGGTGGGGACAGGTGACTTGGGGACCCTACTCCTCTGCCATCTTGCTCTGCCCCCTGATTATATTCTTTGAAATGCACCAAACTCAGTATCCTAGATAACATAAAATAGAGAATTATTTTGGGCATAGTTCTTATGAATTTGAGATGGCGTCACTAATGCTTTTCCCAAGATAAAGAGGGAACTAGAAACTCCATGTATGCACTCCATGGCAAGAGCATCCCAAAACATTTTCAACCATCAGGGTGGTTCTCACTGCCCCGGCCTTGTGCTCAGAACCAGTATCAGAACAAGCAGTCCTCCCAGGTCTGTGGGGATCATGCTGCCTCACAACTGAGAGCACCAGATCGCCTCTGGAAAGTTAGGAGCCCCATACAATGCTGTCAGGCACCCCAGCACTATCTCCAGATTGATTTTCCAAAAGATGCTTTGATTCTCTGATTCCTGGTCTAATGTAGGACAGCCACCTGCAGCTTTTGTGTCAGCTCCTATTAGTTTGCTTACACTGTCTCTGAGATTTTTCATTTCAGATGTCTTGTTACCTTTGGAGATGGTTCCTGTTTCCAGACTTGGTTTCTAAGGGTTTTTAATCAGGTCCTCAGAGTGACAGTTAGATGTCATGACCATTGAAAAAAACCATTGAATTATCTTACATGAATACAAGCTGTTGGAGAAATTGTCTAATTATTTGACAGATGCTTTTAAACTTCTTGGAATAGACAAAGTCTTCTGAATGACTTCAAGGATAATGTCAAGTTCAGAATGAAGCTTGGACCCTGGAGAACAGGCTATATTAAGAATGAAAATACAAAGGCTGTGGACATACTAGTGAATGTATTTAGGTAAATTCTGGAGTTACTAATTATTTGCAACTTTACCCACTTATTCATATACTGGGCTAATCAGTATGTTAAAGCCCTTGACCTATCAATTCAGTTGAGATAGTGAGACAGTTTTGTGCATATGGAAACACCACCTGTTCCCTGGAGTTCAGAATCACTCTGCCTTATCTGTTTTGTGATCCCACAAGTCTATCATCTTTTTTTTCTTTTCATAGACTTTATGCTTTTCTGTTTCACTGCAAGTTATCCACCAACTGATAAATTCTTCTTTAATGATCAGCAGGTCAAAGGTCTTGTGATCCTTTCTATTTAATTGGCTGTAAAGCTCAGACCCACTGACCGTTCCACATGTTGCCTTACCACAGAGCTGCCTGCCTGAGTGACAGCTATTTGTTGTAGTTGTAAAATCTGTAGCCGATCCAACTACCCATCCAGTTTCTAAATTGTTGACTGATATTGGAAATAGCCCTTCTCAATTACGACTCAAGAAGTTTCTACTGAAGCTGGCACCTGCACTGTGGGCTGGGGGCTTCCCTGTGTGGACCAGATAATCAGAGACTACCCAAGGTAAACTGAGGAGGAGAAGCTCCTCCTCAGTAAGAGTCCTGGAGTTCAAGGAAAGCTGAGGTGGGGTGGGTGGTAGTGATAAACTATACAGAGGGGCTCTGGTCTCAGGAAGTGGAAGGTCTGAGCTTGGATAGACATAGTTGACACAGAACAGGACCACCAGCAACAATAGTGCCCTCAAATTCAAAGGAGCAGTCTGTGTACTAATAGCTCCAACTCTGAGATCCATGAAGACAGTTGTGGTGTCTTCCATATTTCAAGAGCTTAAAGGAAAGTGTTTGTTTTCCTTTAGAGGGCTACATGCTTAACTAAAATGCCAGGTTGCTTTGGGCAGAAACTATAATGCTAGTTAACTCAGGCTGGCCTGAAGTCCTCACTAATTGCTGCACGTGTCTTGGACTTAGAAAAGGAGAGAAAGAAAAAGATGGAGAAATAAAGAGAAAAGTAGTTAAATCCTGCATCTTTTAAACACAAGAGTTTGGAAAAGTCGTGGAAAAGAATCTGGATCATGAGAGACTTTAAACAATCCATGTAGAATTTATTCCAGATTATATTATATACAGAGCTGTTCCACTTACATTGGTTAATTTTTGGGATTCCAATAAAAGTCGCATATTTTACGAATAAAATGAACTTCAAATAATAGTGCACCCCCTTTATTCACAACTGAAGAAATTCAGACCCAATGAGGTCAAAGGAGCAAAGTCACGTAGAAGGTACCAGCCCACCCATGTCTCCTGATTTCTAGGGAGTCCTTTTACCTTAACCGAGACCTTCTTGTCTGACAATTATACATCTATTTCCCACAGTCTTCCTTAACATTTTTTCCCTCTTCTCTCATACTTAGTTGACTTATTATATTCCCTGGTCTAGATACTTGGCAACATTGACCTTAGGCAGATTGCAGCCAATAAAATATTGATGTGGGTTAGCACCCAGATTTTATGATGGATCCAGCTGGGTGGTTGCAGATACAGCCAGCCTACCTGCTGGGACAGCCCATCCGCAAGTCTAAGATGCACATGCAACTCCATAAATGGTAAACGCAGATCTCTCAGGAACTGCACTCCAGGGGTATATTGGGCACAGCCTCACCAGCTACCACGTCACACACGAGTTGTCCATCCGCTCTGCTCAGCACGGGGTCCAGAGCCCACATTTCTCCAGAATCTCAGCATGTGTGACGGCCAGTGGCATTGGGAGTGTGTGATCCTTGGTGCTTTTATTTTTCAGAGAGACACTTTATTTACCCTTTGCTGTGTTACATTAAAAACAGTAAAGTCTTCTTTTTCTCCCTTCAGTATTAGGTCCATGTCAGTGAATTTCCAGGTTTATGAAAGCTAACCCTCTTACTGCTAAGATAAAGGTGAATCATATGAATGAAGAATACTGAGAGCAGAAATGCAGATTGTAAAGAGGCAGTAAGCATGCCTGGCCCTTCTTAGCATCCAACGTGATAATCATCTGTTTGCTCTAATATACTGTAAAATGAGAAAGGTTCATTTTCCCCAAATTAAATTCCTGAGAAAGATACTTGCTTGGTATTGTATTCCATCTTGATAGGTGAAGCTTTGGCGTTACTTTTCAGAGAAATAAAGTCTTCTCTATTCTTTAAATAATAAAATCTAAAAAGGGGAATCAGCTGCATTTTAAGAAAAATCTGCTTCCTCACTTTTGAACTCACTTTTGAACAGGAGTCAAATCTCACATCTGCTACTCTTGATGTTGAAGTCTTATCAAAGAAGGCAGGCCAGATTTATATAGGAGAGCTGTTACATGTATTTTTTTTCAAGAACATTATTTATTTTAGAGGCATGCAAATATGGTCTTTCCAAGCTATAGAAGTAACTTAATGGGTTACATTTAATATATAATATGTCTGATGTAAAATGGTGTGTTCTGAGACTTTAGTACACTTATTCTAGAATGGCCTTATATAACTCGACAGAAATCACCTTCTGCCCTGAAAAGCTCTCTCCTGTTTGGTGCTGTCTATCCCATGGTCTCTGTGATTGTCCACCATGTTTGTGGAATACTCTAGCTTTATAATTGTTAAGTGCTTGGGTTTTGGACTGTCTTGGTTTACAGTCCAAGGCCCCACCACGTTGTAGGTGTATAGTCTTGGTGGGCTTCAGTTTCCATACCTTTAAAATGGGGGTAATGATAGAAGTTACCTCAAAGAGTTAGCATAAGGTTTTCATGAGGTAACGTGTTTGAAGCATACCCGCTATTGATTGATGCAAAAATAGAGCCAATATAAGATATTCTAATCATCCTTATCATTGTTTCTGTACTTATTTCCTATCCATATTTTGTCTGCCTTATTAAATTAAAGCTTCTTACAAGTCTTATATACTCTTAAATATCTTTTCAAATATTTCCTTTCCATCCCTAGACTCTGCTCTTCATTCATTCATTTATTGTTCCTCATCTGGATCTGCCCAAGGGCCCTTCCTGCCCTAACCACTCCACTTTAATCCCTTCATAAAGTCCATTGTTCGGATTGAGCCATCCCCTAATTCACTCACACTGTGACCTTCCCTGGCCTTTGTGGAAAAATCTGTATTTCTTTACCAGGTGCACCTGACCCTTACAATCAACCTCTCTCTTTCCTGTTGAGCTTGACCTTTTGCCTTTTACTCCACACTGCACCTTTCTCCCCTTCCTATCTCTCTCTCTCTTTTTTTTTTTCTGCTTGCTAATACCATCTGGCTCTTCCCCCAGGAGCAGGACAACAAGCCACCCCCAGCTGGACTGTTAGCTCTGACTCACAGGCACCAAAACCCTTACCCATGATAGTGCTTTACTAAATAATGTCAAGGATGCAGGTAATTGGAAGCCTCAGACAAGGAAAGATTTAGGGCAACAAGGGAAGTTGCCAGATCCTTCCTTCCCATGTTGGACAGGACCCTCTGCCTAGAATAGGTGAAGTGGCCGAGTGTCTCCAAAGTCTGGGAGCATTTGAAATATACAATGTCTCTAGTTTGTACCCATACAACTTAGATAGCTTACTTGACATTCTCCAGGAATCCATGTCTTGGAGACCCTGGGCTGTATTTCCCACAGGTAGTCCTCATTCAAGGGATTGCAGAAATACTAAGGACATTGCAGAAATAAGGTTTCTTTCTCCAGCAATTCCAAGATGACAAGGAGATTAGACCAGGTGCCAGCCCAAGGGATGACTCCTGGTAAAGGGAGTGAGTGACAGCAGGCTGTGTTAGCTTCTTCCTCTCAGAAACATTCCCTGCCCCAGAAGGTACCCCCTCAGACTGCAACCTGTAAACCTAGAGCCTTGCAGGATGTGCTCTGCATGTCTTATCTCTTGTCATCTCTGCTACTGCTCAGCAAGGCAGATGGTACAGTCCACATTGTATAGATAAATAAAGGTGCACCGAGGGTAACTAGTTTGCCAAGATTATACAGCACGAACAGCAGAGGCTAGATTTCAGCAGAAGTCTGAATGATTTAAAATCCCTTTCGCTCTGGTAACTGTTCCTGTGAATATCAGTCTTGGCATTAGACCAAGTTCTTTGAGGGGTAAGATTACGTCTTACTCTGTATGGCCCCCACTACACCCTAGTAAACAGTGAGTGGATGAATGAATGAGTGAGTGAAAGAACCAGTGATCAGACCACTTGTTTTCTACCCATGACTCCAGGGACGGATGCATTATCTTACATTTATATAGCACGTGGTCAAGAAAATATGTATTATTTAATAAATAAATAAATAAATGTAGACATTATTAATAAAAATTTTTATAAAGCAAAATTTTTAAAAGAAGGATGCACAGATTTTTATGATCTCACATTTCAAATTCCTCATGTATGAAGGGATATAGAGCCAGAAAACATACTATAATGGTACAGCAGAGGCTGACACTGGAAGGTGAGCCTCTGGGTGATTTGTATGTCCTTCTTTTTGCTGGTCTGCATTTCTTAAAATTACGTCGCCTCGTACAAAGAGGAGACTTTCCATGGAAAGTCTGTCTGTGAGCTCGGCTTTAATTAAAAAAGCCACTCAAAAAGGAAACTAGTTTTATTGCTATCAGTGTTCACAGCACTAATATTATTTCTGTTGGCGCATTATCATTATGATGTAGGCAGATGGAAAAGAGACTTGGGACAGTTTAGTGAAACTAGGATGTATGTTCACTTAACAGATCATTTAAAGAGTATCAATACCTAGTCATTCCAGTCCCGCTCAATATGCTCTCATTCGCTAGGAAGGTGCGTTCAGTTCTCTGTGACTTGTGACACACCACGTGAAAGAACCAACTGTTGTAAAACTTGGGCATGAAAATCTGACCCATGCCAGGATCGTTTACTTAAATTGACCTGCCCTCTTAGAGAATTAGTCATTTGTTAGTCTTGCTGCCTAACAAATTAGCACAAAGTTAATGGCTTAAATCAGTACATTTTTTTTTCCTCCAGAAGGTAGAGTTGATGTTTTAACTTAATCTCTCTATCCACTGTGTGAACTTTGTCTTTTTATTATCATGGTAAATAACATATAACATGAGATGTACCCTCTTAAATTTTTATGTATGCAATACAGTATTGTTACCTATAAGCACGATGTAGAGCAGAGCTTGAACCGTTTCGGTCTCACCTGAAACTCTGTACCCACTGAACAGCAACCCTGCTTTCCCAGCCCCAGGCCTGGCAGCCACCATTCTCCTTTCTGTTGGCTCTGAGCTGGGCTACCTTAGATTCCGCATGTAAGTGGAATCATGTAATATTTCCCTTCTGTGACTGGCTTATTTCCCTAGCATTAGGCCTTTAGGGTTCATCCCTGTTGTGGCATATGACAGGATTTTCTTTTTAGGGCTGAATAATATTCTATCAGAGACAGAGAGAAAGAGAGAGAGATGGATATAGATAGATTATAGATATAGATATAGATAGATATAGATATAGATATATAGATAACACCATATTTTTTTTAATCTGTGGAATAGTCCAAACTAGGTGAAATCAATCCAACAGTATTGCCACAGCCTAAAAATTTTCTCTGTTTGGGATCCAGGTCTGATTCTTGTAAGCAAATTAAATTACCTTTAGTATTAAATTCTGTATGACTATGTCATATCAAGATGTATAACCTGAGAAAGTTTTTAACTTCTCAGAGGTTTAGTACTCACTTCCCAAAGTTTACTACCGGTGACATTCGGGTTTTCTAACTCCAGAAACAGTGTATCTACAGTTGTCTTTCACATCTGAAAACTATTCGTACAACAGGACAGGTGCAGCAGGTCTGTAAAATTGGGATTCAAAACCTACAGCCATTTAACCATAAAAAATAAAATTACAAGCCTACCAAAGAATTCATAAAACCATCTTAATCAGTTCTTTTACTTCTGGCCTATTTTTATACTTTTCCACATAAGGAGAGTCTACGGCCTTTTGCATTAGTTTTAAGACTTAAAAATCCATGTAGCCCTAAATCAGATTACATTTGGACCTTTTTTTTTTTCCTGATATAGCTAGTAGAGCATAAACTAACAGTTTAATATCTTTCTGGTGGTAATGAATCATATATTCAAAGACTAATATTATTTTTTCCATTATCAGATAGATAAAAATCAAATTTTTTTAACCCCCTGGTAACATTTTCTCAAGTAGAAAGTCAACAGTTACTGAGACGTTACTATGGCATCATCACTGTGCTGTTGCCTCATGGGTGGGTATGGAGGTCACCGTAAAGATCACCATTTGTCCTTTGGAAGAATCCCCGTGAGGCTAATTACTTTTGCACACTGCCAACAAGTGAGGGTGGAGACTGATGTTGATTGCCTGAGGAGGCCAGGTGCTCCCAACAATATGCTGCACCCTGGACACCTCACTGAGACTCAGCTGGCCCCGCACGTCTTTCGATCTGTAAACACAGCAGCTGCAAGTGATGGAATACATGTCTTGCTGCCAGATCATGAGAGTCACTCACATATGTTAGTGTATGTGTTTGGTGTGTATATATTCACAATATACTCTGGTGCTCACAGTTGGTCTCTCATGTTAATTTTAGCTTGCTGCTTATTCATATTCAATACTTTTGTTTAATTGGTCCTCATTTCCATCGCACTTCTTGTCTTCAGCAATCTCTGTTTATCTTTGCAGAGTCTGTTTTTGACTTGGAGTCCGTTCCATTTATCCTGTAATTTGCCATTTAAATTTCTTCAGTTCAGAGGATTTTTGTGTGTGTGTGATGTGGATCAGCCACTTTTATATCTCTCCAAACCTTTAAATCTTTTATTAGATAAAACAAACATTCAAAATGCACACACAACGTACACAATTCAGGGAAAAAATATGCTCGAAATGAATACGTTTATTTTAAAATATTTTATGCCTTATGTTAAATGCAAAATAAGTGAATTCATGTAATGTTACATTATAAAATCATAGCATAATTTCAGAAAATGATTAGATGTTTCGAAATGCCTAGTTCCTATAAACAGTCACAGAGATTTTCAAGTAGCAGGAAGGATACCAACCATGTGGTGGGCCTTGCCAACAGATCACTCTCTTTTTTTCCATCACGACCCAAGTGGATTTGGTCCAGTCCCAATCCATGGGTTATGCTCTGTGCATCATTACTGTCACCCTGGATCCAGCTCCATTTTTAAATCTCCCCAACAAGAAAGCATACCAGAATGCAGCTGCCTTAGAGCGAAGTTTTCACAGGTCTTTACCTGGAACAGACTCTACCATATTTTTTTTTGAAATTTACAAATCTTAGTACTTGATTATTAATCGCAAGCTCCTTTTGACACCCAGCCCATCTGAGCGGGCTATTGCAGTGACTCAGGTTGAAGAGGCACAGCTCTGAGCTTCTAAATTGGATTGAATGAAGCAAAAGATAAGAAACAGTCTCAAACTATAAAATTGCCTACAAATAAAAAGTTGCGGTGCAATTTTGAAATTCATTATTCTTCTAGAGAAGGCATTTTTCCAGCCTACCGTAAACAAATGTAATCATGTTTCACTTAAAAATACAATTGATCTATTACTTTACACACACACGCAGAAGAAATTTGTCATTTTTTTTAATTATGAAGAGAAAGGATTATATCCATAGAATTCCTTAACAAGTAGATCTTTATTCCCTTTAATTTTTCTTGAGCCTTAGTTTTATGCAAAGCTTTGGTTTCCATTTGGAGTTACCTTATGGTGTTATCAGACTTGATGAGAAAAGTAAAAACGTCACCATGAATAATTATTAAGTCTTCTTAATTAAAGATCAGTGATACAGTATCTCAGATGCTTGATTGAGTGAGTTGAATTTGAGAATTACAATAGCAAAGTAAATTATATTTCATGGGAAGAGTTGGACAGAGCAGTCGTCTATTTTAATTAATTCCTTCTGTTTATCTCATTCCCTTTCACAGTTTTTTGAGTGCTAGAATCATTTCAGGGGCTTCAGATAGACTTCTCAGTAAACAATGGTATGTCTGAGTTCGGCTTTATGTTGGCTTAATGCAGACAAGTCTTTAAAATTGCAGAGTTATTTTTCTTGCAGGACAGGGGACAATGTGTGAGGAGGTTTGTTGAGTGTACACTACCATACATCTTTTATTTTGCAAAATGTTTTCTTGCTGTTGGTTTTCTACCTGTCTTGGTCTGTTTATTTTGGGAAGAATAGTGTAGCTTGGAAGAAGATCATTCTACTTCCTACTTCAGAAACCTGTGTATCATCCCCTGATTGAGGGAAATTGGCTCTCCCCTGCCTTTTTCCCCAATCCCTCCCCCATGATGGCAACGCTGACTTCAAAAGCCTCAAAAGAACATTTCCCAGAAAATAAGCAAAGGCACACTTGAGGAAGTAACTCCTTTTTTTTCTCCTGTTTGTTCATTTATTTTCATCTGTGAGCACCTATTACTTTGATGACAGTATAAAATAATATTTACAGTATTTTTTCAGGCGCTTGTACAGAAAATGTACATTCTGGTTGTCATGACACACACTCTGCTTTCAGTCAGGTGGGGAGATGTCACCTAGCCAGATGTAGCGCTGATTTGGTTGGAATCCCAGGGACGGGGTTTACAGGGGACAGTACAGGGCACTGTGAATGGATCTTCTTGAAGAAGAAAAAGCCAAGTAGTTGGAGACACAAGATTAGCTAAAGAAAGAGCTGCTATGATTGGCCCCAAATCAGAAATTGTTTATTTTCTATGATTAAAATTTCTGTATCTATGGAATAACATTTTTTCTTACATTTTGATAGGAAAAACTCCATTCTCTTAGCTCCACCTGCTGAGACCTGAGAGAAATTTGAACAGATAGACATTCTGCAAATTGCCAAAAATGTTCATAGCGTCTTTTAGCATGTGCAAAACACTGTCAAAACACAAGTCCTCCAACTTTAATGAGACAAAGATCTTTGCTCTTGGGAGTTCCCGTCAGCACAGAAAAATGAGTGATGATGGGCATCTTCTTCCGAACGTCTGAGGCCCCAATTATGAATTTACTTAAAAATTTCTTAAAGTCTGTGATTACCAAAATGGTATGTTCAGGATCATTTTCTGAGGTGCAGAAGTTTTTATTTCCTTATTAAAATTTCTTGTTATTCAGAGGAAAGTATTTAGTAATCCATAGCAAGTTTAAACCAAATTTTATTAACAAAGAGAAACAAAACATCCTGCATCTTCGTAAGTTACAGAATGGCAGCCAATCTCCTGGAAAATTACTGGCTTCCTTTGTGGATGGCACAAGGGTCTGTTTGGAATAAAAGCCAACCCACATTCCTATGGCTGTGGTTAAATTGCTGAAGACAAACACAGCAGGTCAGAAGGGACTTAGAGCTCTCCTTCCCTTTGAAGTAGATCCATCAACACAGGAGAGTCACAATGAGCTTTTTTAAGACCATAAAGGGAGGGAATCAAGCAAGCAATGCTAAGGTTTTCTCTATGACCGATTGGATTGTGTTTATTGATCAATAATTAAATGTTTATATATTTCTTCATTTTAAGCTGCTTCTAGTTCATCCTTGTTATCTAAAAGTAATGCAGACTCTCACGGGCAAATTCAGCCCTGCTATCTATTACAAGGATCATTCAGGGGCTTGTAGTAGCATGAGAGCATCAGGGGCTGTAGCTCCTGTGGATGCTGCACATTCTCCCTTCTGTCCTCCCTGGAGAAGGCAGTACTCAAGATAACAGTAGGAAACTAATGCATTTGCACAGCAGGGGTTAGACAACTGTGATGTGAGACTGTCCCTTCTTTTCACTCTGCATTTCTTCTGGACTAGAAAATAGGACTCGAGTGGTGGGGAAATTACAATTACCTAGCAGCTCCGTAGGCTTTGTGACCCCAGTGGCCATCTGCAGTCTTCTCTCTCTGTTCCCCTCTCCCTCTCTCTTTGGATCCATGAAAAGACCATTATGCATCACTCAAAATCAGGCTCCCAGGTAAGGATGGAAGTCAAGAGGGCAGGACCATCCACCTGACTCAGCGACAATGATACCCAGAACACATAAGCTGGCTGTTCAGCCACTGTTTACTGGCATCGCAACTTTGGCACATGTAGAAATGCAGAAAGACTTATGTACAACACACTACCTAGGATCTAAAACTAGAGGAGCATCACTTTGTTGAAAAAAATAGGTGCCTAGATTTTGTTTGCATAGTTTCAGAAAAAAAAATTTGTGGTTCCTGATTGGGAAAGCTGTCTGAAATATTGGACATGTCTCTTCTTCCCCTTTCTCCTCTGTGTTTCTATTTTATTACTATCGTCTTTATTCCATCTCTTACACCACTTCATGGTTTTTCAGTTCCAGTGCCATAGGATCACTTGAAGAACATTTGACTATTGTAGATCTACTAAGTGGAGAGTCGTCTAGTTAAACTGATTATTTGTGAGTGGTGATTTTGTTATCTGTCTTCAGAGCTATATTTGAATGACGCTCTCAGAGGGACAGTCTCAGATTTAAGGTCAAGAAGGACCACATGGATCGGTCCTTAGTTAGAGAAAGAAATAAAAAGGACACTCACACTTATTAAGCACCTGCTGTGTGCCAGATGACACATTAGATACTTCCATGGCAGATTTTTCTTCCCAAGCAGCAATTGAATGATCTTTATTATGGCACACATTTGTTCTCTTTATTTATTCATGCCTGCCTTTGGTCCTTGGAATTCTTAACAGCAAACAGAGTTTCCCGAAATACAGTGGATGATATGACACATCTTTTAATCCACCTGGGTGCTATTTTTACATAGAATAAATGTCATTTCTATTATGTGAAGTGAACTAAATTTTATTTCAGTCCCCTCTCCTTGGGAATGAGTGTCTCATAGCGGGGATCCAGATTTACAAGGCGCAGATGGACAGCAGCCTCGGACTGACTTTACACTCTCAGATTTGTGAAGTGAAGTCAGCGCCTCCGCTCTGGCTGCACACTACACTGCCTCTTTCTAGCATGATGGTCATCGAATGTGCTAAAACAAATGTGGAGCATATTGCGTTTGAAAGAAGAGACCTCAGAGCTGCTGTAGTTAACCTTCTGCTCTGATGGGATATGGTGGATCCAAAAATCAAGAGCAAGAATGGGGGATTGGAGCAGAGGGACTTGTCGCTGCAGATTGCAGTGGGTGCCAGGCCTGGTACCTGGATCTTTGCCAAAATGACCTCAAACACTCACTTCAATGTGTAACAGAAGAATCTGCTCTGATGGGCAGGGAAACTAAGAGTTAAGGTTAATTCATGTCTCTGAGGCCTGGGGGCTCAGCAGTCTTACACTGGGGTACACAGTAGCTTCCCGTTGAAAGCCCACAGACTCTTTCCACTGTTAGTACAATGGCGCTATCACTGTCAACAGGCCAGAGGAGCCATGTGGTGGACCTCAGTGGTTACTGGGGACACTCTGAAAACAGTGTCATCTTTGTTACTTGTGTCCGGGCTGATTAAGTGTCTGCCCTCCCTGTCCCTTTAGCAATCCAGTTTTGCATCTGTCATCTGTGAACCCATTAAATATTTAGCTGATACTATCTTTGAAGGTAATTGATTCCTCACCCTATCTGGCACCAAGTGATGTAGCTCTTACTTTGATTTGTCCTACATCTGCTTCCTTCAATCAATCTAGGATCTGGAGAACTAGTGTGAGGTTACTCTATCCACTGTCTTTATAATTTCAGAGATGTGGGTTGTTGAATTATTGAAATGTCTATGTCAGACAAAAAATGTAATCCTCTGGACATTTATCACAATTAAACTTCAGTTATTAATGTTACCATTCAGGCACTGTGAGATGGATTCTGGTAACCTCTAGACCTCCCCCTACTTAATTGGTCCCAGAATTATGAAGGACTCCTCATATATCTGCAGTCTATGTGATAAACTTGGAAGAAAAACAAAATCTAGCCTTGCAGTCCAGGCTCAGTGAAAATTATTATAGGCTGAGCATCTAGACACTAAATTACATTAGATGAATAGATAAAACAAGTCAGGCTTTGCGTAAGTAAAAAAATTTGAATAGACATTAGAAATGGGAGCACAGGTACCCAGAGTATAATTCTTCAGGCTTCCTGATCTCATGACCACCAGCACCACCTACGATGCAGGTAGTTCCGAGAGTGTGAATGCTTATAAAAATTCTCAAGTAGGACTCTTTTACAAATACAGAAATATGCCTGTTATTTGTGGTGTGTCATACCTAAGTCTTTCTGCATTTCTACATGTGTATGCTAGCCAGTGGGAGAGCTGCTGTGTGCTTGGACCCAGAAGAAACAGGCAGGATCACTCTTGATTTGACACAAAAGGACTCTCCCCCTCTGTGTTCTCATCGTTAAGACCTGGTAAACAAGAATCTAGCCCCTGCCTGTCCTTCTTCGGGGCACTAGATGGGTACCTATAAAGTTAGACATCATTGACTCAGCAGGAAAAAACTTCCACTTTCCCCAGCATCACTGAAGAGAGAAATGTTGCTGTAAAATCTGCTTTCCCCTTTTCTGAAACATGCAGTCCAGTCTGCAAGTTGAGGAGCAGCAAGGTGAAGAGTTGGTGGAGATGGCATTCATAGGCTAAGACTTTCTGATGTCTCTTCTGTTGAGGTAGTGGGGAAGAGTGGGTCTTCCCTTAGAGCATCGGGGGTGGGGGGGGGGAGCATTTGCATGGAACATGAATGGGAAAAGAAAGAAAAGATTCAGTATTCTAGAGCCAGAGGAGGCTTGTGTTCACATTTTATTTTTTTGGAGAGCACATGACTCCATTTTCAAGATGACCAGAAGCTCTGGTATAAAGTGACAGACTCAATTTCAAGCAAGCCATTCATCATTTCTAGATGCATGAGAGAAAGTGTCTGTCCTTCCATCTCTCCATCACTGAGTTTGACCTTAGGATCTGGGGCTACCCAGAGGCCGTTGATCAATTTCCTTGCCCACCGCCAGAGCAGTATCAAGAAAGCCACTGTTTTCAAGATGGTAATGCCAGCAAATCCTGTAGCTTCTCCCTCCCATGCCAGATCCATAGCTTGAATGGCAGGAAACTGGTGGAGTATATCCACAACTAGAGATAAACTGCAGCCTGAGGAATGAGAGCAAAGCTCTTCCCAGGAAGACATGCTCAGAACACAGATGCTCCATGCCCTTGCCTTGCAAAACCTTAGGGGGATAAGAAATTTAGTGGGAAAAGTACCTGTGGCCTAAAATTTAGAGAGAAAAATGCCTATGGCCTGAAAACCCAGGTAAAACTACAAACGACACTAGTGATCATGTGGGCATGTACATGTGTCTTGTCTCCCTGTGGTCCAGCACCATGTCTGGAACACTGTGGGCCCTCAGCAGATTAATGGTGAATACAGGGACAGCTTCTGAATCTGGGTGCTTAGGGGCCTTTATGGAGTCTCCCTACCCTGAATCCTTGCTCTAACTAGCAGTGGGTCAGGGTTAAAACATAAAGGTATCACCATACATTAAAAAAATGCAACAATTGAAGGATTTGTGATTAAAAGTGGTCTTTATGCCTTGCTTTAATCATGCAGACATACAACTGTTAGCTCCTAAATGGGGATTGTTCATAGGAGAAAGAGAAGCTTGATAAAGGTCTTTGAAAAAAAAAAAGTTTTAAGAGCTCAAACTGGAGAGATATCTCCCAAAGCATAAAGTCAGGAGAGAAAACCCAGATAGAGAATAGTTTTAATAGAAAGATGGAGGGAAAAAAATCTAAGACAAAACAATTCAATAAATAGGAAATGTAGACAACTTAATTCCAAATTAAGAGAATCATAAGACACCATTTTATCTAATTGCCAAATATTTTTTAAATGCATGTAATGTTTCACCGTGTCCAGGATACATGAAATCAAGAGCATCACTGATAGGATAAATTGGACCAACTTTCTGGGGAATAAATTTGCCAATAGATTAAAACCCTTAAACCAGCTAATATATTGTTAGGAATTTTATCCCAAGAAAATTCCAAATGTGTAACCAGAATTATGTTCACTTTTGTTATTTAGACCATTGTTTATGGTTGTGGAAGGATGGATACAATTTATAGTTCACCAGCAGGTGTTGGGCTGTTTTGATGAATCTTCTGCAGCTACTGAAACCCTAATGTGTAGAAAAATATTGTATGATACAAGATGTACTGACCAAATGATGTTGCACAATAATATAGACATTATGAATACAATTATGCAAAATCTACACATATGAGAATGTTAATTCTGGTATTTGTACCTGGATGGCATGATGGGTATCTGTGCTTTACTGTTGTTGTTGTTGTTGTTGTTGGGTTTTTTCCCTAAACTTTCTACATAATCAGTAGAGCTTTTGGTTCTGTTCTTTTGTGTTGAAGGAAGAGGCAGATGCTCAGGGTTTAATTTGGAACTACATGGGGTTCAGAAAGTTTGGCTAGGCTTACCTGTGTCACCAAAGGGTGAGACTTAAAGCAAGTGTCCCAAACTACAAAGGAAGGAGTAGTCACTTGGTGCTTTAAACAGATTTCCTTGTCATTTTGAGTGGGGGAAAAAAAATAGCTTCTAGACCAAGTGCTGCTAAGGTCTTATTCTAATCCCCTTTCAAAAACTTTCATTTCATCCTTAGCTGAGAGCCCCGGGGACAAAGCAGTTCCACTTAATATGTAAAAGCTGAGATCCACATGGAAGCTGCCACTGCCCAAGCAAAAGAACTGTGTTCCTGGGCAGTGTTTTGAAGTCTTTTAACTTGTTCGCATTTACTGAGTGGAGGGGGACATGACCCAGGGAAACAGTGCTAAGAAGGCAGCTGATTATAGTAGGTAGAGTAGCTGAACGGACATAATAGCAGAGCCCAGGCACACAGGGCACCCAGAACCCGCTGCCCAGGGCCTCAAACACTCGTGTGAATAACATTCATTTCAGTTTCTTTTTTTTAATGATTTTATTTATTTATTCATGAGAGACACAGAGAGAGAGAGGCAGAGACACAGGCAGAGGGAGAAGCAGGCTCCATGCAGGGAGCCCTATGTGGGACTCGATCCCCGGGACCTCAGGATCACACTCCAAGCTGAAGGCGGTGCTAAACTGCTGAGCCACCCAGGCTGCCCTCACTTTCGTTTCGAGTATCACCGTACTACATGTGAGACTGCCCTTAGAAGCCTTTTAAAATTTATCTCTCCCTTTTATTTTTTTAACAAGTAAATCATTACTCCTTAGTGCCCTCTGCATATTCTGTATCTTCATTTTTAGCCAAGAAACCAGGTTATCGCTCAAATATTGGTACTAGGGAAGATATTGGCCTCATACAAAGCCCTGTTAAGGCTATCTTAATATATATACTAAATTCACTAAAGAGTAGATTTTGAAAAAAAAAAATCTAAAATTACTCCATACACTGTGGATTCTAATGAAGGAGACTTCTACGAATCATATGAGTCATACAATTTACAAGTCATATTTCAAGGGATATCTCCATTTTATGCTTTAACAGTTAAATTCCTTTAATTTTATTTAACACATACACTTGGAATAAAATCATATTTTACTTTTTTCTCTTTAATTAAAAACAACAGTTTCCATCTCAAAGTGCGAAATGTTACCAGATCTGAAGTATGTCTGCCTATGGATCAAAATATGTAGCACCATCATGTTATGCATAGTAGTGTGGTTACTGGCCATTAGGAAAAAAATTGATAAGATCCTTTCCAGAAAATAAATACAGCCCAAATCCAAAAACTGGTTAAAATAGCCTGCAGAGCAAAAAGCAAATAAGCACGTCTCTTGAATCGTGAATAGTGCCAGGCTTGTTGATAACAGCCTTAGTTATGCGTGAAGGGATTGAGATACACTTAGCCTGTTTCATGGGAAGTTTATCTTATAGTATGAGATGCTGCCAAAGTCACTTTCCTGGCCCTTTCGTCAGAGAATGAAGAACAGTATTCTTAATTTTTTTCCCCCCTGAGGAAGAGGAGACCTTCTCTTCATTCACTGAGCAGAGGAAATTTATGTTCTTAAAGCATCTCAGGAAAAGAGTTTCTCTGTCTACCTCACAGGGTTATATCACAGTTATTACAAGGCAATATTCAAATCTGGATACTCATACTGATTTGCCAACAAGATACG
This sequence comes from Vulpes lagopus, assembly GCF_018345385.1. Taxonomy (NCBI): domain Eukaryota; kingdom Metazoa; phylum Chordata; class Mammalia; order Carnivora; family Canidae; genus Vulpes; species Vulpes lagopus. The sequence goes on along the minus strand of NC_054825.1, from coordinate 107,417,274 downwards.
AACAAGAATTAAAGTATCCATGAACTAGGGAAACCAAGATGCATTTCTCTTCACTTCCCAGTGTCCTTGAGCATGTTTCTTCCGCTTTCTGCCCTGTTTGCACTTGCTCACCACCTGACTATCCCCATGGACTGTGCCATCAGACCCCAGATGGAACCTAACACAGCACCCACTAGCACCTTCTGGTTCTGTGCACCTGACAGCCCTAATGATGATCCAGAGTTATCCTGTGTTTTATTTCTGTGGTGGTCTCCCATCCGTCCCTTACTTGGACAAAGCTCCCCCCAAGACCTGGGTCTCTGCCCGCCAAGCCTGTAATGCAACCCTCCACACACAGCCTCCAGAGCCAGGGTTTGCTAAAGAGGTAGCTCGCGCTCAGTGCAATCCTATAATTATAGTATACGGTTTTCAGCTCATCCCTCCCTTGCTCGGGAACCTAAAGTGGTTGCCCATTGCTCATTGTATCTAAACCAGATCTTTTATCAGCGCTCTCACTCTGGGCACTTAACCTCTTGCGGCTGCCTCCTGCCGCCTGGCCAAGCAGTCAAGGATTCACTTTGCAGTGTTTTGTTTTACTGTTGTTGGAACAATGTATTTCCTTCTGATTGTTCTCAAGCTTTTTTCTGCCCAACCAGAGTGAAAACACCTTAAGTACACAGACTCCTTATTTGTTTTTTTCCCCCCTCTTGAGACACCTTGTACATAAAATCCCTTAAACACAGTAGGTATCAGCAAATGCCCGTTGACAGATGGACTTAGACACAGCATTTCAGTTTATTTGTTTGTTTGGGAGAAGGAGGTCAAGAGGGCTCAGCCTCTAAAAGCATTTTTTTTTTCTGGTTCACAGTACAGCCATGGTTTTGAAGCTCTAGCAGCAATTGCCACCCACACACAAAGAAAAAGGATTTCTGTACATTTTTTTAAAATTGGCATTGCTGCTTTCAATGCAGCCCAGCTACCTTTTATGCCAGTGGCTCGTTGGAAATAAAGAGGAACAGCAGAGGCCCAAAAAACACCTCTAGTTCTTCCCCATTCCTGAATTCTCTGTCAGTCCTGACACCTGGCAATAGAATATTACTCTGGCAGCAATCCCCTAAGCAGAGCCACAGGAACAAGGTTACCGTTGCTATCTGATTAACCTGGTCTCCCCAGTCTTTGTGTCTCACCGAGAATGAGAAACGTGGTGACCGTTGCAGGGCGTCCAGGACGGTTTAGGAACAGAGTTCACAAGAGGAGCTGCAGCTCTGTCTCCAGGCCAGACCAGAGTCTCCTGAAGGGCGGCTAAACAACAGATTGCTAGGCCCTACCCCCACCCACAGTTTCTGATTCAGTAGGTCTTGGGTGGGGTGGTGTGACTTGTGTTTCAAACACACATTTTCAGAAGATGTGGTGGGTGCTGACGCAGGGTTCTCACTTTGAGAACCACTGCTGGGCTGGAAGGTAGAGCAGGGAGTCCCAGGGAATTACAGGATGGCGAGGGAAGACGGTGGATCTGCCAGCCGTGTCCCTCATGACAGGTGTTCTGGGTCAGCTCCAGGAACACTGAACCCAGGCAGGTGCCTACACATTGACCAGCCCTGATGTAGGGCAACGTCCACGCTCACCTGTAGGCAGACCAGGACCTGGGCCATGGTGGCGACCACGTTTTCTCACGGCCTTTTTGAGAAGGAACAGCATCGACTTGCCTTTTTAACTAGCCAGCCAACTGACCCGAATTCTGTTTAAGAATTTTGTGGGAGACTTTTCCTTTAATGAACACAAAACTATCATTGCTAAGCAAATCTCATCTATTTTTAAGATGAAAAAATCTATATTTTTCATATTAAAAAGTGATACATAATCACTGAGGGAAAGTGATAAAATACAGGTAAACAAAAAAATAAGCAAACCAAGAAATACATGTAATCTCATCATCAAGAAAAGGCCATGGGACATTTGAGATACTTCAAATCATTCTAAAGGTTAGGAAGACGACAGGATTGCTTCTTCTAGTGAGTCTTCCAGCCTTGCAATTGTCTGATTCAAATTATCTTTGCCTTTTGTTATCTGCTGCATTGGATTTTGTGTTACCATTGGCAACCTCTTAATATCAGTGAATGACAGGTCCCAGAGCTACTCCAGCTCCAAGAAAGCAAAAACCATAAAAACAGCTAATGTGTGTATTTTCATAATAGGGACCTAGTAATGTGAGCCGAGCAGATGCACAGCTCCTTGTAACTGTGGCATTAAAGTCTTCAGACACATTAAGGACTAGGAATGTTATCATCTGTGGATATTAAGGGTTCTGTGAAGGAATGGCCAAACGAATTAAAAATAATAATAATAATATCAGGTACTAAAAATGTCGTACTTAAAAGACGTGGGGGCACTTGGAAGTTTACCCTACTGTGGGGATTTGCCAGACCTGCAAACACCAATTTCAAAGACAGAAACCCCAACACGTATGTTCGGGGTCCCAGCCGGGAAGCAGCAGGGCATCCGTCTATCTTGCTCCTGTAGTAGGAACGAGAGCAGAAGCGCTCACCATCTGCATTATTAGTAATGTACTCGTTTACCTCTGTGTTCCTTTGAGAAATGTTCCTTGGGTGTGAGGTATTTTTCTCTGTTTCTTGGCTCTAGCATTGGCTTGATTCTGGATTTCTAAAATGGAATGCACAGGCCCCCCTCGGCTCTGAAAGCGGTATGTTGGTAGCTGACCTCTCGCTCTGCCCTGCTCCTGAGTGTCTGTGGTTTGCCACGACCACACTTACTGGTCCCTGTTGCAATGTAAGATCTCAGAGTCTCCAACTCCGGGCGCGCCACGGCATGGATCATTGCACTATAAACCCGGTGCCTCCTTTTAAGGGCAGCATAACGGTGAACAAATGCGTGTGAGCAGGATAGTGATGGGCAGTGAGGCCCTAGGAGGACTAGCTGACGACGTTTGTCAGTTCAGCCTGCAGGAGATCAGATCAGGAGAAAACACGGGAGGATCTGGGCTGTTTCTCTAAAGATACTGGAAGCCTCACCCGGAGAACGAGGGAGTGGAGATCAGCTGTGTTGTTTCCTACAGAAGAACTTGGATTCGCATGGAAGTAAATTTAATAAGCAACTGATTTATATTCAGAAGGAGAACAAATATTAGAATTAGTACTACTGAGAAATGGATTGGGTCTTCTAGGGAAATTGTAAGCTCCCAGTCACTGGAAGGTGTTTTTTAGTCTGAGTGGGCACGTTTCAGAAATGTCATAAAAAGGATCCCAACATCGAATTGAAAGTTGTCATCCGTGCTCTTTATTGTTGAGAGCTAAGACTTTATGATACGGGCACAATACGGCACCATCTGAACCAAGCTTCCTACCCCGATTCATCCAACTCATCTATTGTTTCTATTAGAATAATCTATTGGCCAGTGATCGAATGTTCATCTATTGATAATCTATTGGCCAGTGATCGAACTGTGCCATGAATCAGTGGTGACTCTGCACTGCCCTGGTGAAGTCCACCTTCCTGCAGCCATCGTTTGGAACAGACCTTATGCCGCCAACAGCTTGCCCACTCTCAACATCTAGTCTCTGTTACCACCACGCTGGCCTGTTGCTTCCCCCCACGACATCTGCCTTCCATATTTCTCCTCTCTACCAATCTGAAGCTGTGGATCATTGGGTGGAATTCATACTCCCAAGGAAGTTAGACCCCTTCTCTTTTCTGCATGTGAGGACTCCTCTCCTATGTCCTCTTCTGTAGATAGAGACAGATATTAGAAGATAGAGATAGAGACAAAAGCAGACAGAGGGACTGAGGGAGACAGGTGATCTGACTACCTCCCCTCATGTCTTTTTTTAAAACATGTCCCCCCCCAAAAAAAACATGTCCCAGAAGACAGATTTTTCAGTTTCCTATATTGTTTGTCTTTTAGACAATAGAAATCAGAAATATTCTTTCCCCATATCTACTGCTAGATGAAGTAAGTGCCCTCTTAGGAAGGAGAAGAGAGGAGAGAAGAGGAAATATATCTGTAACAGTAGAAAGCAAGAAAGCATCCTATTTTATTCCCTGATTCATGTGGATGGAGCCAGGCTGTCAGCAGGCAGCTTTTGGCCGGTTGGCACACTTGCCTACAAAGGGGCACATCGAAGTACAGTATAATTAGAGCCGTAACAGAAGTCTGGATGATACATCATTCTTAGGGTGTTTAAATTCTTGTAGAACAGCAAACTGTGTCTTCCCTACTCCCCCCACCCCCACACGCACGCACGCACACCTCACACACCTATATACTTAGCTTGACTCAGAGGATATCAAGCATAAGAAGCAAAGATGCAAAGTTACTGTTTTATTTTTAAAGGTGAGATAAGAATAGCTAGGCTTTGGCTTTTGCTTTGTTTTTGTTTTGTTTTGTTTTGTTTTGTTTTGTTTTAGAACGAAGGAATTGAACAACTGACCACATTTCATGGGGAATTATTTCCTTTCTTTCTTGCAGGTGTTTAGATTCAAATCATCCTAATAGATGTCATCTTTAGTTGTAAAATATTTGCAGACAAATACTCTGAACTGGGTTGTGCTTAATCATGGTGCCGTTTACTCAGGAGCTTACCCAGAAAGTGGATTGAAATCTAATAATCTCCACCAAGTACTGACTGCTTAGTAAGAGTGATAATTTTACTTAGAAGGAATAATTTTTCTAATGTTTTCTATAAAGTTATTTATTTATATTGTATTTATTCCAAAGGAGTTTAAAATATCTTGGTAATTTTTGGCTTTTAGAGTGATTTTTTTAATCCACCTTTTAGCATTACCTTAGATGTTTTACATACATAATTCTTATAAAAGGCTTAATAGTTAATGCGTGGAAATCCTGAGATTATTTTAGGAGAAAATGTGATATTTAATGGAGCCAGCAAATCAAATACAATAAATTAAAATAAATAACAGGAGAAATGTTTGGCTTCTTGTGTTAAGGATTTTATAGTCTCTGGTCTTCACTCAAATTTTTGAGTCTTGTGTTTTGTCTTGTGATTTAATATTAATTAAACTAAATGCATGCCTTAATGGCCCATAATTTTCCTTTTAACATGTAGCATTTGCTCACTTAGAGCAAAGAACAGCATTTTACCCTGAGAGCTTATTTTAGCATCAAAGTTTCCACTTGGAGCATTTGTTCCCATCTTGGTACATTACTAAGTATTCTGAGGAAGAAACAAAGAATATTTACATATACTTTTTCTCTGGAAAAAAAAGAGCTGCTATGAGCAATCATTTAAAATTAATTAAAATGATTAATTGATTCTAGTAAATTCTCATGAGAACAGAAATAAAGATATATCCTGACAACTCAAATGCCACTTATTTTAATTTAAAAACAGCTAAAGCTGTACCCCCAGTTCAAGTGGGAAACTTAACTATTCTTAGAAAGCAGTGTATACATAGGGCAATAGCAGCAAGATCACCTTTTCCAAGAGCCTATTGATCACTATTTTATTTTTAAAACATATTATTAGTTCTTGGAATATTGTTTTATAAATGCCACTTTATATCTGCCTCAGCCTTTGGAATTGAGATATGTAATAGTGTAGCCACTAATACCTAGCTATTTAAGTATAAATTGATTAAAATTAAATAAAACTTGGGGCACCTGGGTGGCTCAGTCTGTTAAGTGTCTGACTCTTGATTTTGGCTCAGGTCATGATCTCAGGGGCCTGGCACTGGGCTCCCTGCTCAGTGGGGAGTCTGCTTCTCACCTTCTCCCTCTTTCTGACTCTCCCTGCTACTCTGGCACTCTCTTTCCCTCTTTCTAAAATAAGTAAATAAAGCTTTAAAAAAAATTTTTTTTAAATAATAAAATTAAATTAAGTTTAATTTAATTTAAAATTCACACTTCAGGTGTTCAGGAGCCATGATTGACAGCACAGATGTGCAACATTTCCATCATCACTAAAAGTTCTTTTGGAAACTATAGCTTTAGATTATGTACTTTCTTGGGGGCAGAGACAAGGGCCTTCATGTGGAATTACCACGTTCCAGCACTGCACTTGGCCTGTCTGGCAGGGTAGCATCATTGACAGCTCTGTGGGCTCTGTAGACCAACTCCAATATTGACAAGCAAGCTTGTACATCATTCTGAGGCTTATTTTCTCTCTTATAATGAAATTAATATCTGCCTTAAAAAGTTGTTCTAATGGTTAATTGAGATAATCCATTGCTTAAAATCTAAAACAGGAAGAGTTATTTGTATTCTAGTTATTACTGTTATTATAATGATTTTGAAAACTTAGTTTTTGTTGAAGGAACAATTAAATGAGTGATATTATTGATGCAGCCTTACTAGTCCAGAAATATCCCGCATCCACACAGACTCTTTCAATTTTCTATTACTTTTCTCTTTTTTATCCCAATAATACTTATAAATCTATGTAATTGTGATAGAAATAAAATGAAAAATACTATTCTTTGTAAATTTTTTAATATTTCCATTCATTTTGAAGTTATAGAATTCCATTAAAAATATGTGAAAATACTGAGTAGAAATTATAAAACAAATGCCTCCTACTCTATCATCAGACACAATCACTTTTAAAGTTTTTTTAAAATTCATACTCTTGGGACGCCTAGGTGGCTCAGTGGTTGTGTATCTGCCTTAGGCTCAGGTCATGATCCTGGGGTCCTGGAATCAAGTGCCACATCGGGCTCCCCACAGGGAGCCTGCTTCTCCTTCTGCCCATGTCTCTGCCTCTCTCTCTGTTTCTCATGAATAAATAAATAAAATCCTTTAAAAAAAATAAAAAATAAAATTCATAATCTTTTAAAAATGTAGCTCATGTATTGTGCTGTGCACAATTTCATATTCTGTTCCTTTCACTAAAAATTATATCATTATAGTTTTTCTGTATTATTAGGAAGAGTCATATTTATAGCTAGAAACACTTTTTAATACAAATGCTAGACACAATTATAGAAACTTTTAAAATATATCAATGAATGAGGACAAAATAGATCAAAAGTGAGATATAAAATATTTACTGGTTTTTTAAAAATATTTTAATATTTAGGTTATATTTAGGCTGTGAGAGAACAGTGTTATTTTTAAAGGAGAACTTCCAATCTATAAATGTAAGAGCAAGTAGGCAGCAGAATCCTTTCTGATTTATTGTAAGTTTGAATCCAATAGGAAGGTTCTTTGCTTGGTTAAAACAGAGCAGCAGTCAGTGACAAAGGGGTGGATAATAAAGACTGATCCATTGTCACACTGAAGAATAATTAGGTCACTGCAATTGAGACTCTGATTTCAAGAACGAGAGAAAAAATACTCATTAAAATCAGAAACCACTTATAAATACATAGCTTCAGCATATCGCATATAAAATATCTCTGTTCCACTAATATTTCAGTGATACTAGTACGAACAGTGAGTTTTTATGCTAATTAAATTACTGCTGTTCAACGTGTGACATTTTAAAGCACCTGTTTAGTATATTTGTTATGTTGAAAATGTAAAAATAACACTTTGATGTAGAGCATCTACAAGCCATCCATATGCCTGAGTGTCCATATGGTACTGTAAATTTTAAAAAGCATTCCTCTCCTATTGGAGAAAGGGTTTTTTCATTAACTCCCAAGAGACCACTTATTTCATGACTATTGTCCTTTCACCTTACCACACTGATGTTTCCTTAATGCACAATTATGATATGCTCTATTGATTGCAGTAGCAACAACCTACTCAGAATTAATCTCCATCTTTCTCTTATGACTATACAGATTTATTAAGCTTAACCACTTTCCATTTTATTGCTAACATTAAAATATGTAAATGACAAGTAACCACTTTTCCAGGGGTTATTTTTTAAGTAGATGGCACAGCATCCCACTGGACATTAACTGTAAAGTTGAAATCAGTATTTTTTAGACCTAAACTACCTATTCTTGCTTTATATCTACCAAATACATACAGAAGACTAACAAGCAAACATGAAAAATTAAACAGTTTATGAGAAATAGGTAATACCCATGGTATGGAAAATGAACATTTCTGTAATTTTCTTCGCTATAACTTTTCTACAAAATATTGTTTCTGGGCTTTCCTAATTTTTTTAAAATAACATTTAACACCATTCTCTTTCTGGCTATTTTCACATTTCACTAAAGTAGAAGAATAGGAGAAACGAGCCATCTGAAACACTACAGGCATAGATTAGAAAATTCCCTTTCTCTCCTGTGTCTTTTGTTTCTTGATTTCTTCACATGTGCCAATCCAGTGTTAGAACAGGTAAATAAGATTTGCATCCCAGCATTGCAGCAGCTGAGAAGCAGGTGGCAGCTCAACACAGTTTTACTGTGTGTCCAAGAAGCGCCTGGAAAGGAACGAACCCAGGGTGCCATGGGAGCACCTTGGGTGTGTGACCCTCTGAAGCCAGTGCCACTGAGCTTAAAGAGGTGACTCCTGAGCTCAGTCCTGAAACAAGAATGGGAGCGTGCATGGGCAGAGCTGAGGGGTTGAGAGAGGCCACAAAGGTGCAAATCAGTCTACTGGCTCAAGTCCAGAGACTGAGACAGTGGTCGTGCAGAGAGACACAGTGGTAGAAAGGAATTGGGCCAGGCTAACAGACTTAGGATGACAGCCAGGGGAATCTTGATTCTATCTGCCAGCCTGAGAAGGCTTCAGGATGTGAGCAGCAGTGCCTTTATCTACTGATCTGATTTGCAGGGTAGGAAAGCAGTCTGGAGAGTGGCCATAAGATACACAGTGGCTGTTGGTCCTCTTTCCCCACTGAAATATTTCTATCTAGTGTCCATCCCAGGGAGATGACGCTCTAAGCCAGGACACTGATTAAAAGTCAAAAACTAAAGATTGATAAACTTGGGAGTTTCAACTCTGGGATGTGAAGACTGAGTCAGGGTGATTCTGCTACATGTCATGATAGACCAGGAGAGCTTCTTGATGGAAAAGGCCCTTCCAGCACTCGAATGACCCCAGGAAAGCCATGGTATCATCCAATCAATGATGAGTGCATTAAGAAAGAGTGACTAAAATCAGGTAGACTTTTGATAGAATTGAGAATGTGAGGGCATAGAGGAAGCAGAAAGTGTGCCACATGCTGATGGAAGGTTGAAGATCTGTGTTATCTAGTATGTAGAGAGTGTAGGGGGCAGTTACAGGAAGTAAGACTGGCTTGAATAGTTGGTTCCTTCCCGATGAGGGCACAGGGAACATATACTTTGGTGGCCAGTGAAGAGCTAGTGGAGAGTGGTAAACAGAGTGATGACATGATGGGAGCTGTGCCTTAGTACTTTGAATCTGGCCAAGGAGTAGAAGCTGTTGTGCCCAACATTGCGAATCCGAGAAACCACCAAGGAGCCGACACCGATGCAAACACACGAGGGTTTATTTACAAGCTCAAGCTTGGGTCCAAGTATACCCGACACAGCAGAACAGGTACTTGGACCCCGAGGCTAAGAGGCATAGCAGCTTTATAGGGGCCAGTGGCCAATGGGATTGTAACACACATAGAAAGTTGCACAGTCATGTCGGTCCGCATGCAGGTGGCCAATGGAATCACAATTTACCCTATGGTGACCATTTGAACTGGCCTATCACTCTGGTCGGAATTGGTGTGCAGTTTTGGTGGGCACAAGGTGGGGTTACATTTTTATGAGCTGATTTCCGGTAAGGGTGTGCTCAGAGGCTTGACTGGGGTGGGGGAGCACCTTAAGCAATAAGCAGGTCATGTGGGGGTCATGCAGGAGGTGGCGGGTGCAGCACAAAATGGAGTTAGTCCTGCTCTGCTTGTCCAAGGGTAGGGGATTTTTGTTAAATTTCCTGGGTCCCACAAAGCTTAGCAGACACATTGCTATGGCGCAAGCACTAGCATGGCAGCAGTAGAAATGCACAGGAAGAGGGGATAGGGAGAGAAGGTTCATGTGCAGCATTGAAATTGAATCTTGGCAAGGTAGAAAGAGTTAGCTTGCTAGAATTTTGCTTCTGCTCAGTGCAGCCTGTAAAGCAAGTACTTTTATTCCCATTTTACAAATTAGAAAATTGAAGTGACAGAGAACTAGTATGCATTGAGTACCTACCATCTATTCGTAGAAATTTTAAGTTTTTATCCCTTGAGGCTGAAGGTAACATCCCCATGTATGGCCGAGGATCTAGGGTTCATGTGGGTTAAACTGCCACATAAATGTGTTCGACTCTTAAGCCCACTCTTAGGGGGTTTCATCCTTTGCTGCACACCAGCATTTCCCAGGAAGCTTTTAAGAAAGGCCAAAGCCTGGACCCAACCCCAGACCAATTAAATCAGAATGTTTAGGGTGGACTCCTGGCTTCAACAGTTTTTTAAAGTCCCATATTTATTTTAAAGCACATCTAGGACCGAGAAACACCACACTACTGAGAGACGTGAGTGACCCTCTCAGTATAGAAGTCTCCCCTTATCCATGGAAGATACACTCCAAGACCCCCAGTGGATGCCGGAAACCACAGATGGCACCAAGCCCAAATAGACCATATTTTTTCTCATACATAAATTCCTATGATAATGTTTACTTTATAAATTAGGCAATAATAAAATAGAGCAATTGTAACAAAATACTGTATTAAAGGTTTTGGGAATATGGCCCCTCTCTTTCACGCAATACTTTACTGTTCTCTCCTTTCGTCTTGTGAGGATGTGAGAGGATGAAATGCCGATGTGATGAGATGAAATGAAGAGAATGACATAGGCTTTGTGATGTAGCAATAGGCTACCACTGACCTGACAATAAATCAGAAGGAGGGTCATCTGCTTCTGGATCATGGTTGATGGCAGATAACGGAAACTATAGATGAGGGGGGACCTGCTGTAAGTGGATGAATTTGAGGAATTATGGAGAAGGAAGAATCATAGATAATGCAAAAGTGTGTGGCTTAGGTGATGGGAAGAATTATTTGGACACAGAAGGGTGGCATCAGTGAGGTAAGGATGGAACAGTGTCAGGAATGGTTGTATGGGTGCATTGACTTGGACGCTGCCGTATAAATCCAAGAACAGCCCAACTGGGAGATGAGAAGTCCTGGGATGTGCAGATTTTCCACTTAAGAGTTCACAGTGAATGCCCCCAATTTAGATGAGACCCAAGATTTTAAAAAGACCAAGAAAGGAATCCCAGGGTAGGAAGACTCACAAGCAAAGCAAAGCAGAGAAACCAGGAAAATTCACTTTCTTAGGGAGTATTTAAAAGGGAAAGGTGACGTTTCAGTAGAGAATGAAGGTAAGCTGACTAAAGAGGCCAGTGTAAGTCAAGATAGGAATGAAATTAGCTTCATGAGGTAAGGAGGTGACCAAGCCAAGGGGGAGATATCTTCACCTGACTCCTGGACTTGAAAGATCCAAGGAGCTTCATTCACACAACACACATTTATTGAGCACATTATTCAGCATGTAAGGCATTGCTAGGCACTGGATGAGGTTCTGGGGCACATCACCAAACAAAAGAGACAAAGATAATGTCCTCCCACAGTTTACATTCCAGCAGATGTAATTGACAGGAAGCATATAATTAAAAAACTAGCATTTAGTGTGTGATCTGCTGAGTGAGGAGGGGAGAGAAGGAATGAGGGAGAGTGTTGGTGGAAGATACATCACAGTGTTGAAGAGTGGTCCACAAAGATGTCATAGTCTGTTCAGTCACAGTAACAAAAATACCAGACAGAGTGGCTTAACACAATAGAAGCTTACTTCTCACAGTTATGGATGGTAGAGCTCCACAATCAGCATACTAGCAGATTCGGTGTCTGGTGAGGACCAGCTTCCTGGTTTATGGACAGCCATCCACTCACTGTGTCCCCACATGGCAGCAGGGGAAAGGGGGCTGTCGAGAGCTTCAATAAAAATGGCACTAATGGCATTCATGGGGGCTCCAGCCTCAAGCCCTAATCAACTCCCAAAGGCTCCACCTCCTAACACCATCACACGGGAGAGCAGGTCTCAACCTATTAGCTTGGGGTGTGGGGAGGGGGGGGCACAAACATTCAATCTATAGCAGGAGACTTTACCCAAAAGTTAACAGAGCAAAGACTAGAAGAAGATGAGAAAAGGAATCTTGTGTCTCTATGTGGGGGAATCAACTCTAATAATTTGTGTGTTATTTTGGGTTTTCTACATATACAGTCTTGTCTTTTGGAGTCCTTAGTACTCTGTATTCTTGTCAGCACTTGGCATCATCAGAACTATTGATTTGTTCCATTCTCATAGACATGCAGTGGCATCTCCTCATGAATCTTATTTGCATTTCACTAATAGCTTGTGATGTTGATCATCTGTTCATGTGCTTTCTTACCTTTCTTACTTCCAGTGAAGTTTATGTTTAATTCTTTTACCCATTCATAAACTGTGTTTTATGTTTTATTGCTGAGTCTTTGGTATTCTTTATATATTGTGTATATGAGTCCCTTCTTAGATACGTAATTTGCAAATATTTTCTTCTGGTCTAGTTTGTCTTTTTATTCTCTTAACAGTGTTTTTTGCTGAGAAAAATGCATTTATTATGATGAAGTTCAGGGTATCCGCTTTTCTTCATGAGTCATGCTTTTGGTCAGGTCTTAGAAGTCTTTGCCTAACTACACATGATGAAGATGATCTCCTATGCTTTCTTGGTAGAAGTATTATAGCTTTTACATTTTATGCTTAGATTGCACATTTATTATTGAATTATGGTAAAGTATACATAACATAAAATTTACCATTATAACCATTTTTAAGTGTATAGTTCAGTGGCATCAAGTACATTCATACTGTTGTGCAACCATCGTCACTAGAACATTTTTCATCTTCCCAAACTGAAATTCCATACCCATTAAACACTAACACCTTGTTCTCCTCTTCCGCCCAACTCCTGGCAACCACCATCCTACTTTCAGCCTCTATGATTTTGACTACTCTAGGCACCTCATATAAATGGAATCATATAGTATTTGCCCTTTTGTGGCTGGCTTATTTGTCTTAGCATAATGTCACCAAGTTCCATCCATGTTGTATCAAGTGTCAGAATTCTCTTCCTTTTTGAAGCTGAATACTATTTGTTTGTATGTATACACCACATTTGTTTATCCATTCATCGGTTGATGGACACGGGTTATTTCCACCTTGCATTTACTTCTGAAGCCCAAAAAATTTATGTTTTTCACTAATTCTGATAGAATTTCTATATTCTTTTCTTGGAATGACATTTTACTGTTTCAATTTTCTTGTGTGTCTAGCAATAAGATATTTATATTTCTTTTTTAGGTTAAAAGACAACTGAAAAATGAAATGTACATTTATAGTAAACTGTATAAGCTTAGATGAGTAGATTATTCTGGAAAAATAAAAGAATTATTGCAATTAATTCTAGCAATAACTTACACTAAAATAAGTAGAAAAGCAGTAACACCACTGATTTGTCACTACCTCCATGTCTGGTCTTACTGTATGCAGCTTATTAAAAATTAATTTCCCACTGACTACCACTTGAAGTTCCTAAACAAATAATGTTCACATTTCCCGTACTTTCTTTGGGATACATCCTATTTGTGAAGGAAGGTATTTCTGTTTCCATAATATGTTTAAGAAGTAGAATAAAGAGGCTAAGTTGAAATACACCTTGAAGTGTTAACTTCTAAATTTATATGAAATATATGTATATTTCTGTAGTATATATAAATAAATACAAATAAATAAATAAGTGTATATATAAATATATGCAGCAACCATGCATCATAATTACCTTGGACAAAACTTAAGATATATTTTGTACATATCGATCACATTGGTCAATGGTAGCTAATACATACCCCTAAATTTTTAGCTAATTAAGAGAAATTGATTATGGTACTAAAGAGAATATAGTCTAATGATTTATAATTTTATGATAGGTTAGAAAGAAAGAAAAAAACTATGGATACTATGGAGGAAAAACACTTCTTATGAATATTCTTTAGCTTATTTGAAAGGTTATGCTTTAAATAAAATGTTTATCAGAAATCCACAGCTAAGATATAAAAACAAAACAAAACAAAACAAAAAAAAAGACCCCAAACAAGCAACTTTATTTTCATGTTTCATTTTTATTTATTCCAAGAAATTCTGGGAACTAGAGTAAGTATCAGGATAAACACGTTCCAACTATCCACAAATGGCAGGGAGGCAAATAATGGAAACTCTGTTTCAAAAATGAAAACTGCAGTCATCTCTGCTTGAGGCTGAGTAATGCTGCTGTTTAATCCACAGGCAGGACTCTCTTGACCAGAGAGCAGCTAGCAGGAGTGGTTAGAATATGGGGAAGAAATTTTCTACTCTGGTTATGTCAGTTCCTATCACCTTTCTTAACCACTTACAGATCAACATATACATTTATAAGAATGATGGATTTGTAGATTTATGTAATAAATCAAGAGATTTCCTCCCCAATTCTATGAGAGGAAAGTTGCTTCTTTGGGAAATACTGTGTGTATACAAACCAACAAAGGCCAAGCAGTCAGCTACTGCATCCTGACCTTGTAAATAGACTCTCTAATTTGGAATGTTTCCTTCCCTAGAATTTCTTTTGAGAGTCTCCACTTGGTTTGGAGCTTTGTTTCATCCCTGCCTAGCTAAGACACAGTAATGCTGAATTTAGAGAATTGTATGGTTTATGGCAATTTCAGCTTCAGAATTTCCTTCCACAGGAAAAATCTCTTAGGGCCAAAATGTCCCAAGTATAAATGGTATAAATGCCCAATAAGAAAGCTCATCATGCCTTTTGAATTTATTATTATCTTATGTTCAGAGACAGTAAATAAATGTGGTTTTGTTCCTATTATTGTTTTGGCTTTAGTCAGAAACATGTCCTTAATTTTTTTCCGGATAAATGGAGAAATGTAGAGCCAGTCAACTCTGTTCTCTCTTCCTCATATCAGGTTCCCACTCAGCTCAGATCAAGGTCGTCTTATATCCATACTGACAACTGAACAAGTATATAAAACTCAGTGGGGCAAAGGCTGGTAGGAAAAGTTCAGGGGTCTTGTGTCAGCATCACTTAGGGAAACTTTGATGGGAGAAATACTTAGAGTTTCCCAAGAAAATAACATGTGACTGAGACTAAAGAATGTGTAGGAATCAGCCCGGGACAAAAGAGGGTTGATGAAAAGTCCCCAGAAATACAGAAGTTCCAAGAAGAAGGCTGAAAGCCAAGGTGAAGTAGGATGCATTAAGAGAATGCAGAGAGTTAGTATAGTCGGGCATCACAGTGCAGAGGAGAGCTGGGAACATAAGCAAGGGCTCGATCTTCAATGTAATTAGACAGGAAGATGGAAAAAATGTTTGAAGACCTTTGGGAATGTGGGTTTGTGGTGATGATACCAGCCACAGTCCAAGAGCTCATAATGACTTGTGGATGGAAACCAAAGGAAGATTAGAAAGACTCATGACTGCTGATATCTCAGGAAAAATAATATGATATCCAGTAAAAGCTTCTAAAGTTTTCCAATGAATTCGAAATTGTATTTTGAAACAATTTAATTGACATAACTGCGAGTATTGAAAGTGTACAATCTGATCATTTTTGGCATCTGTATGCTCCTGTGAAGCCACCATCACAATCAAGATAATGATCATCTCCATCACCCTCAAGACTTCCCTCATTCCCCTTAGTAATCTCTTTCTCACACACTTGCCTCCCTTTCTGCCTCTGTAGGCAACAACTCATGTGCTTTTTGTCGAAGTAGGTTACTTTGCCATCCCTAAAATGTTATATAATGGAATAATAATGTAGTATATACTCTTTCTTGCCTGGCTTCCTACACTCAGCATAATGATATTGAGATATACGTTATTGAGATTGTTTCCTATGTTGTAGAATGTATCAACACTTCATTCCTTTTCATTCATTCCGTTGTATACATATATCACGGATGGCTTTCCAATTACCTGTCAGTGGGCATTTGGGCCATTCTCTGTTTGGGGCTATTAAAAATAAAACTATTATGAGCAGTTGTGTGCTAATCTTTATAAATACAAGCTTTAATTTCTTCTGGGTAAATATTTAGGAAAGGAATATCTAGGTCGTGTGGTAAATATATGTTTAACCTTTTAAGCAACTGACAAACTGTTTTCCCAAGTGAGCACACCACTTTCCATTCCCATGAGCAGTGTATGAGGATGCAGTTCCTCCACACCTCTGTGAATGCTTGGCAAGTGGTGTTTAAATTGTAGCTATTGTAATAAGTATGTGGCAGTATTTTAAATTTGCATTTTCCTAATGACTAATGATGATGAGCATCTTTTCATGTGCTTTTTTGCCATATTTATTGTATCTTCCCTCATAAAGGGTCCATTCACATCTTTCACCATTTTTTAAAGGTTTTATTTATTTATGAGAGACAGAGAATCATAAGCAGGACTCCATGTAGAGTATGGAGCTGGACACGGGGCTCAATCCCACAACCCTGACACCATGACCTGAGCTGAAACCAAGAGTTGGACTCTTAACTGATTGAACCACTCAGGTGCCCCAACCATTTTTTTTTTAACTGAACTGTTTTATTCCTGAGTTTTGAGAATTATTTCTATCTTCTGGTAACATGTCTTTTATCAGATTTACGAAAATATTTTCTCTCTGTGTGTGGCTTATCTTTTTAGTTTTCTAACAGTGTCTTTCAAAGGAAGAGACTTTAATTTGGATGAAGTCCAGTTTGTCAATTTGTTTTTTTATTATGGATCATGCTTTTGGTGTAACAGCCAAGAAATCTTTGCCTAATCCAAGATTACAAAATTTTTCTCTTCTTTTTTTCTATTAGAAGCTTTACAGGTTGGGGTTTTATAGTTTAGGTCTGTTATCCATATTGTCATAATTGGCATGGATCAAAGTTTATTTGCATGTGGATATCAAATTATAGCAGCACCGTTTGTTGAAAAGATTATTCTTTTTCAACTGAATCACCCCAGTACCTTTGTCAAAAATCAGTTGTCCACACATATGGGTGTCTATTAACAACCTTTCTGTCCTCTTCCATTGATCCATTTTGTCTAACCTTGTAACAGTACCACATTGTTTTGATAATTATAGCTTTACAAATAAGTCTTAATAGCAAGTCATGTTGGTTATCCAGATTTGTTCATTTATTTTTTTTTATTTGTTCATTTATTAAAGTATTTTACAGATTCTAGGTACTTTGCATTTCTACATAAATTTCAAAATCAATTTGTCAGTTTCTACACACACACACACACACACACACACACACACACGCCAGGAGGGATTTTGATTGGGATTGCATTGAAACTGTAGATTAATCAGGGGAGTTTGACATCTTTATGGTATCCAGTCTTCCGTCCAATGCATTAAATATATCTCTCCATTTATTAAGATAGCTTTTAAGTTCTTAGACTAATATTTTAATGTCTTTGTGTGTGAATTCTAATGTGCCATTTGTGGGGTAATCTGTCATAGGTTGGGTTTTTCTGCTTCTTTACATGCCTGGTAATCTTTGATTGATTGAATTCCAGATATTGTGGATTTTAACAAGTTGGGTGCTAGATATGTCTGTATTTCTATTAATATTCTTGAGGTTTTTTTTCCTGGAGTGCCATTAATTCATCTGGAACTGTTTGATCGTTTTGTGTCTTGCTTTTATGATTTGTTAGCTGGGTCCTGAGCAGTTACTCAATCCAGGACCAACTATTCCCCAACTGCTATAGTTGTTCCAGTCTAGATGGTGGAAATAGACACTGTTCTTGGTCCAGAGTGAATGTCAGGCACTATTCTTTCATCCTATTGCATAGCACTTTCCTTGGATAGTTATCTCATATGTGTGTGATCTGTACCTATTGAATATTCAAGGGAACCACCTAGGATTCTCTCTCAAAGTAGATCTTCCCTCTTTGGAACTCTGTTCTGTGTTCTAGCCTCCTTGTTCTCCCCAAACTCTCAGCTCCATCTCCTCAACATAGGGAGCTGCTGGAGTTCC
The DNA here is from genome assembly GCF_018345385.1 of Vulpes lagopus. Lineage (NCBI taxonomy): Eukaryota > Metazoa > Chordata > Mammalia > Carnivora > Canidae > Vulpes > Vulpes lagopus. The sequence continues at coordinate 107,399,336 of NC_054825.1, read as the reverse complement.
AGGATTTCCCTTTCCAAACTGCAGCCTGGAAACTCTCAAGACAGCCAGCTCAGCACCAAAGGGGGACTCACCTAATTGGAAAACATCTCTCAGGGATCATTGCCTGATATACAATTGAAAGTCATTGTTTGGGATCCCCGGGTGGCGCAGCGGTTTGGCGCCTGCCTTTGGCCCAGGGCGCGATCCTGGAGTCCCGGGATCGAATCCCACGTCGGGCTCCCTGCATGGAGCTTGCGTCTCCCTCTGCCTGTGTCTCTGCTTCTCTCTCCTCTCTGTGTATTCTCATGAATAAATAAATAAAATTTAATTAAAAAAAAAAGAAAGTTATTGTTTCATTTATTTTGCCCATTTGGTTTCTTTTAGGGGGGAGAGTTAATTTGGTACCCAGTTACTCCCTATTGGCCAGAAGCAGAAGTGTGAGAGCATATAGTTTTAATTAAATTCATAGATGTGAATAATAACATTGATAATTGCAGAAGTGAAGTGCTAGAAAAGCCAGGTTTATAAAGGGAGCTCTGTAAGAACCCCAAAGAGAAGTCCACAAGACCGGAAAGTTTCAAAAGCCTATTCCCTTACTCTTTCTTAACCTCTCTGCTCCTTTGTAACTGAACACTTTCTTCTCCGCTTGATCTCTATTTGAATTATAAAGTATTTTTAAGAAGTAATGCTGAAGTTCACTTCATTCTTGTAGAATGGGTTGGTAAGAAAACTTGGAGATTTGGGGGGAAACTTCCTTTTCAAAGGAATTTTGATACATTGTTGAAGAGTACAGTTTCTTTGTCTAAGTGCTCGTTTAATTAGCAACTTTGCCAAAGGCCAGTCCCAAACTTTACAAAGGTGACAAGTCAATCAGAGTTCTTGACTTTGGGTAAAGTTGAGTTTACCTCCAGACTCTGGCACTGTCAATTTGCTCAATCTATCTAAGCTCCCAGTACTTTTTCAGTAGAATTAGTATACATTCTGTGTGGTTTCCTTATAGACAAAAATTTTTTTTCAATAAATACAGTACAGTACTGTACTTCTCTTAAGATTTTGATAACATTTTTCTTTTATCTAGCTTACTCTATTGTAAGAATATAGTGTATAAAATATACAAAATATATGCTAATCGACTATTTATGTAATTGGTAAGGTTTCCAACAACAGTGGGCTATTAGTCGTTAAGTTTTTGGGGAGTAAAAAGTTATATTCAGATTTTCAACTCTGCGTGTGTGTGGGGGTCACTGCCCCTAATCCTTGAATTGTTAAGCATAAACATACCACTCTCATAGTGTTGTGAGAATTAAATGGTTACTTAAATAAAATTATTAACACACTGCCTGTCATACAGTAAATATTCAATATAAAAGATAAGCTATATCCTTAAGTTGGGATGCATGCTAACAAGTATGTTCTTTCAGATAAATTTAGACTCTAACCATCCACTATTAATGTCTGCTTCATTAGATGAATAATTGATCTTTACTTGACAGTATAGCTTTTTTAAATGTGTTTATGTTATTTCATCCATTGTAAATTCTCAAATTTATTGGTATATAAAACCTATTGTTGGATTCCTGGGTGGCTCAGTCATTGAGCATCCAACAATATATTGATTTTGGCTCAACTCAGGATTCCAGGGTTGTGAGATAGAGCCCTATGTCAGTCTCCATGCTCAGCTTGGAGTCTGCTAGAGAGTCTTTCTCTCTCTCCCTCTCCCTCTGCCCCTCCCCACCACTCATGTGTGCACTCTAAGTAAATAAATAAATAAAATCTTTTAAAAAAACCACAACTTTGTATCATTAGGCCCTTCTCTCTATATCTAATCTATCAGCCTACTTGTATTCAGTATGATTTTTTGCATTTTGTTCTTTTTTTTAGATTCATTTATTTATTCATGAGAGACACACAGACACACAGAGACACACACACACACACACACAGAGAGAGAGAGGCAGAAACATAGGCAGAGGGAGAAACAGGCTCACAGGGAGCCCAAAGTGGGGCTCGATCCCATATCCTGGAATCATACTCTGCCAAAGGCAGATGCTAAACACTGAGCCACCCAAATGTCCCAGCATTTTGTTCTTTAAAATTTTAAATATGTAGACCTTTACATGTATATTTGAAATGTATGTCATTCTTATTTTAAATGAATCATTTAATTAATTCAATCATGATTAACTTAATTTCATTTAATTAATCTCCAAGTAGAAGCTTTGGTTGGATTTTGACCTTTGTTAGTATGCTTTGTAATTAAACCTGTGCCTTGCCAATGTGTTGTGCATGGGATTAGGGAGCAAAAGATGAGAAGAAAACTTGGAGCATTTTATAAGAGTAGTTGTTAGTGGGGAATGAATCTGTAACTATAGATTTAAAAATGAGAAATAAAAATGTGAATTAGTCTATAGAAACAGGGACTCTGACATGGAAAATTGTCCCACAATTAGGAAATGCCAGGGATTGATTTTCAGTAATTGTCCCTCTTTGGTGTTTAATTTAAGAGCATTCTCAATTTAAAGGTCATGGTGAATTGAGTGTTTCTAGATGATGGTCGATGAGAATGTGTTTGGAAACAGCTATTGAACCTACATATGGCTTAAAAGATTAGGGACGAGAAAGAGGAAAAATATTCTAATCCTGTTACTGAGTCCTAGGGAGGTAAACTATATTTTATGTACAGCAAGTTAAGAGGAGCAAATTAACCAAAAACAAAGGTAAAAGGTAGTAAGACCAGCAAATGCAGGTAATGGTCTTTAGGACTGGTCAGGTTTAGATCTGGAAGTTTTTACTGTGGGTAACCATGTTCTATAGGGACTGCTGGAACATAGTTGTATAGAGAAAAACTATGTTCACTTCTTTGCTTTTTATAGAACACCCAGAATTAACAGCAATATTATAAGGTGTGCATTCTGTTACATCATTGCCCTTTCTTCTGGACCAGAAGTGAGAGTTTACAAACAGCTCTCATAATGCCACTGCATCAGAGGTAGACTTCAGGAAACAAAGCTTTTCTGATGCCTAAATATTCAAGTCAGGTGTCAGACCAGTTGGAGAACTGCCCATACTTTCCAAATTTCAAATGATCTATTATGATTCACTCATACATTGATGCTTAGGAACAAATGGACTATTTGATACTGAGCCACAAAAGGAAAGAATGCAGGATCCTTTAAAATTGTGTGTACATCAAGTGATCCTGAGCTGCCACCAGATCCACTTTACTGTTGAGAACAAGGAAACTGTATTGTGTGCTCATAAACAGTGGCATGTTATTCAGATATTCAGCATTTCAATGAAAAAACGTAGAGTTTACATGTTCTCTTTAGTTGCTGAGTCAAGATGCCCGATTCTACCCAGAAAACATTAGCAAATTGGGAAATTGAGTACTCACTGTGGAGGCAGACTAAACATGAAAATACTGTTTTTTGCAATAAAAATCACAAAAAAACAGCGCATTGCCCTAATGACCTAAATTTAACATACATTCCTATTTATGTTCTGTGCTTCTAAAGTAATTTTTAAATAAATAAAATTTTCATAAAGAAGTATAACCATATACTTTGAAATTCCCTGATTAGAATATGCACACACAGGATCCCTGGGTGGCGCAGCGGTTTAGCGCCTGCCTTTGGCCCAGGGCGCGATCCTGGAGACCCGGGATCGAATCCCACATCAGGCTCCCGGTGCATGGAGCCTGCTTCTCCCTCAGCCTGTGTCTCTGCCTCTCTCTCTCTCTGTGACTATCATAAATAAATAAAAAAAAAAAAATTAGAATATGCACACACAGACACACATACATTCACAACACAGTGCAAACTATTATGTAAATAGTAAAGCCAATATTGGGCAGCCCAGGTGGCTCAGCGATTTAGCGCCACCTTCAGCCCAGGGTCTGATCCTGGAGACCTGGAATCGAGTCCCACGTTGGACTCCCTGCATGGAGCCTGCTTCTCCCTCTGCCTGTGTCTCTGCCTCTCTCTCTCTCTCTCTCTCTCTCTCTATCTTTATCTCTGGGTCTCTCATGAATAAATAAATAAAATCTTAAAAAAAAAGAAAAGCCAATATTATCCTCCAAGCTGACCACTAAATATATGTTACTATCAAATAGTCTCTAAAACTTCACATGAGCAGTTAGGAATACCGTTAGATTTAAATGTGTTCTTAAACTAGACATATGAAATATTGCAAACCCGAGGGAGTAACATTAATGGTCCAGTCTACTTTTATATTGTATTGGGGCTTTTAAATAAATTGCATGGAACTAAACTGAGTTCTTTCCTTTATTCATTTGGAGTTTAGTTCCATAGAATAGATACTCCCAAATACCCTACTCAAAATTTTAGGCCATGAAAATATAGGATGGCAACCCTGGAAGTGGCATATCTTGAGGATCAAAGACCTTGATGGGTGGGATATCTCCACTTTGGAAGATAAATGATACCCCCAAATTGTAAAATGCTTTACTTACCTTTTCCAAACCATTTTATCCACTGGTTCTCATTGAACTCCCCAGCAGCTGGAGTCTTCCGTGGCCTAGCCTTACAGCTGTGTGACTTTTCTCTTTTCTCATGGGCAGGAGGAATGAGAAAGATACATAATGCTCCTGGATGTTCTTTACAGAGGTGAATATAACCTGTTTTTAAGCCGATCCATTAAAGGAAGTTCTACAACCTCCAGCCATCACCCATTCAACTAAGCAATCAGAAAGGCGTTCCTCATAGACTGTTTGAAATTTATCACACTATGATGTAAGCCCACTCTGTTCTTATTGTATCTTTTATGGAAGCTAAGAACATCTGGTCCCTCTTTTTGATGTCACTTTCTGGTGCCTTCAGGGTGCCTGCACTGGTTCCAGCTCTCTGTTCTCTCAGATGACCCTTATTTACCTCTCTCTTCCATGGTGGCCATGTCTATGCAGAGATCTCATAATTACAGGAAAAAGAAGTCCCCACTCTGTGAATTGTTCTTTAAATCCCTTCCAAAGTAATCAAGCCTTTTCAGTCATGCAGCTAAGCCTCAAAATGCAGTGCTTCTGAGTGAGGTTACCAGGTAAAGTTACATCATCTCCATGAGGAGGTCCAGGCCCCTCTTGAGAAGACATTTAGGCTGGGAAGATGTTGAATACCTTAAAATGGATCAAGAAGCACATAGTAGGGGGAAAAAGTTCCATTTACCTCTGGACTGGTTCTCATTAGATCAAAACTAATATGGCGACTGTGTCCGCTATCCTTTATTCAGTCTTTTAGAGAAGCCCCTTCACCCTCAATTTCAGGTATTTGGAATAAATTTCCTTGGTTTATGGTGTATTCTCCATGTGCCTCCATGTGCCTCCATGTGTCTTTTTTGAGCTCTTCAGTTCCTAGGTTAGTTGGTGAATTTGGTGCCATGCTTTTCTTGTTCTTTTTTTTTTTTTTTAAGATTTTATTTATTTATTCATGAGAGACACAGAGAGTCAGAGACACAGGCAGAGGGAGAAGCAGGCTGCCTGCGGGGAGCCCGATGAGGGACTTGATCACATGACCCAGGGACCATGCCCTGAGCTGAAGGCAGATGCTCAACCACCGAGCCACCCAGCCATCCCATGCTTTTCAATTCCATGCTCCCTTGACTCAAGCAGGGATGGTCACAAGGCAGGACAACGTCCCATCCCACAATCTCAGGGCTAGAGTGGGAACAAATCAGGAGGTCACTTTGACTGACCTGTGAGTCTCTGGCCTCTGGTGCACCCAGCAGTTCTCAAATTTCACTACACGTTGAAATCACCTGGGAGATTTTTTAGAGGTACCAATGCCTACTCTCACCCAAAAACAATAGAAATTGAATTATAGGGATAGGACTCCGGCATCTGTGTCCTGTGGCAGCTGGCCAGGAAAAGCTGATGTACAGTAATTTCATGTGAGCGTTCAGTACTTCCAGGCACTGGGAGTGCCCATGTCATAAAACAGCCAATTCCATTTTGTCCTCAGAGCAAGGCTGCCGAAAATGCTCCCTTAGGTGGCACAGAAATCTGTAGCTCTTTTGTTCATGCTGGATAAGGATTCCCTCACACACACAGTGCACTGGAAAGAGTATGAAATAGAACTACTTACTGTAAGAAGAATCAATTTATTGGAACCCATAAAAGGAACTGGACAGTTACATGTACTTCTTGTTCTCAGCCAAAACCAAGTATTAGAATGTTACAGACATAGTATGACTGTCAGGAATTCCTTATTTGAGGAAAGGAAGAGATACCATCCATTTCTACAATTAAATTTTTACCCTCCTCGCACCCCTCCATGCCAAAAGCTCCATACTGATTTTGCTCAAATGGGAAAGAGCCAAGTTGGTTCATAGTCATTATAAATTGTACACTATATGCCTAATTGCTTTTAAAATTATAAAGGGCATTTGTGTTATGTATATTTTACCCCAATTAAAAATAAAAAGGGCAAGATTATGTGAAGTGCATCTCATTAGTATTTCACTATTTTGATTTTTCTGAAGTCAGATTCATTATACAGTTGGTCTGCTATGACCCTGGTCACTCCGTAATTCATAGTCGGAAGCTATTTTATTGACAATCTCTTGTTATGAACTATATATAGCTAATCTGATAAATGAAGCATATTAAAGGTTCCTTATAATGTTTAGTGCATCTTGTTACTATTAAATGCAGAGACTGTGGCTCAAGGAATGATATTCTGACATGACTCTGATTCCAAACACTCTGTTTTATAGAACACTCAAGGGTTTGGGTTTGGTTTTTTGTTGTTGTTGTTTTTCCTTTTCCTTTCTGTCTTTTGAGGATGACCTTCACAGAAGTGGAAGGACATTTACAAGAATTTCTAGGCTTCTCCATCAGCTGCTTAGTGCCTGTGGCTAATCTAACTGTGATATATGGTAAATATTTTCCCTTGCAGGAAAAGGGCTTAGAGCTATTTCTATGCATTGATTGAGCACATTAGACTAATATTTATCCATTTGAAACTTTGGGAATTGGCCGTACATCATTTAATAGCTGTGCACCAATTATAAGAAGTAATTATATGTAAGAATTTCTAAAGAATTAAGTCTGAGAAAACCTATCATAAGGGCTTCAGTGAAGATTAAATTTGGGAAAGTTTGAGTTGTTCATGATACTAATATTAAAAGACGTGGTGTTTCCAATATTAGAAATAAATGGATGATTGCTGTTTTGAACCTCAGAGCTATAGCCCCCCAAATTCCTATTTTTGGTCATAATTAGGTGTATCTTTTAGCCGAGACAGATAATATTGAGTACCTTTTTTCTGAGAATTTGAATACAGGGAGGCACCCATACTTGCCAATTTCATTATTTGGTTAGCCTGTATGTATCTATCACCTGGATGAGAGACTAATTTACATATATTTTCCCTTTAAAAATCTAGTAAGAGAAGCCATCTATACCCCTTAAGAAATGGAGGGGAAAAATAACATTTTTTTTTTAATTAAGAAAAGAAAAAATATCTATGTTGGTATTGTTCTGTGAAGGACACATTTAAAATGACATTGTAATTGGTTTTCAAAAAGCATTAGGACTGGTTTTCCCTCTATGTTTTATAGTTATTTTTTAATCATCATCTTTATATATTCATGTGTTTTTCAAATTCTAAAGGCTTGGCATCTATTTTTATGATCAGAAATACATTTTTGTAATCAGAAACATATTATCTTTAAAATCAAGGACAAAAAATTACCAGGGATGCTAAAACTAAATTCACTGTAAGATAAGTAATGACAGGGATGCCTGGGTGGCTCAGTGGTTAAGCTTCTGCCTCCTTCTCAGGTCATGGTCCCGGAGTACTGGGATCGAGTCCCACATCGGGCTCCCCCTGAGAAGCCTGCTTCTCCCTCTGCCTGTGTCTCTACCTCTTTCTCTGTGTCTCTCATGAATAAATAAATAAAATATTTTAAAAATTAAATCTTAAAAAAAGATACGTAGTAATAATGTACCCACTTTTCTTATACCAACCAGTTTCCTACCTTTTTCTCAACCTACAGCCATTAAGATGAAAGCTTTCACTTCTAAAACCAGAGTCACAATTTCCCCCCAAAAGATCCCCATGAAAACCAGAAATGTCAAAGCTTGCAAAACATATTTTAAACTCTGCCTATGTATTGTTTTTGGCTCTCCTTGATCTCATTCACATTGTAGAGCTAAAGAGAGGAACATGTGCTGATTTTAGCAACAGAGAATAATTATCTGCGCAATCCTCACTTGAGGGGTGATTATGGTCTGGAGGTTTCATTTTGCTATTTTTTTTAGTGATTCTTTGAAAACTTAGTTTGAAAAAGGAAATTGTTTCGTGTTTTTACTATGTTTTCTCCTCCTTGGTATTTATTTTATTTTATTTTATTTATTTTTATTTTTTTGGTATTTAAGACTCGAGTTCCTCCAGTTTTGTTTTTCTCCAGAAAAAAAGTCGTGCTCTCACAAACTGAGCACACAGAGGCTGATGAAGGCCAATCTGGCTTTAGTGCTTGCTGTGCAAAACCCATACTGACATCCAAGCTCTCCTGTGTCTTTACTTCCCTTTTTCTTTTATAGAGTGCTGTGTATTGACATAGAAAGATGCAAAACACAGGAAGCTGGAGAGAGTAAAAATTTAGCCCAAACTCTGGGTAATCCACAAATGGACTAACTCCAAAAATAATGTGTTCAAAGCATAATTACGGTCAACCCTGATTATTCCTGGATTCCATATTTGTGAATTCACCTCCTCACTAAGATTTATTTGTAACCCCAAAATCGACACATTTGGTCCTTCTGTGGATATTCTCAGACATCCTCTAGGTGGTGAAAATTGGAGTCCCGTGAGAAGCACATTCTCAGCAGAGGTCAAGGAAGGGCCTCACTGCCTTCTTATTTCAGCTCCCCTACTGTAAACAAGTGTCCTTTCCATGGCTTATTTAGTGCCATGTTTTCACATTTATGTACTTTTTTTGTGGATGATTTTGCTGCTCAAAATGGCCCCAGGCATGGTGCCAAAGGGCTGGCGAGCTCCTGCACACCACAAGGCCATGTGCAATGTGCCTTAGGAAGAAAAATATACATGTTACAGAGGCTTTGTTAGGCAGGAGTTAGAGTGTTCTTGGCCATGAGTTAAATGTTAATAAGTCAACAGGTCAACAGTATGTGTATTAAATAAGTTGTCTTTAAACAGAAACACACATAAAACAAGGTTGTGTATTCATCTGATGCTGAAAATGCAGCAGCCAGAGGCTCCCAGGAACCTAAACCTGTATTTCCCCTGGGAGCAGTGATTCAGTATTTGCTCAATCAGTGTTCAAGGTGACATGATACAACATAACTACAGAAAATTATAAGAATTAAATGCATTTAAGTGTCTATCACATTGTATGGTATTTGTGTTTTGTAAAGTGGACTTTTAAGTCAAAATTTGCTAATTGATTTATAATTTAAATGTACAAGACTTCTTTAAAAGAAGATCACAGATAAAGTTTTTGCAAACTAAATATTTACTGTCAATCCTTCATGTCTTTTCTGCATATTCAAATTTTCATCCTTCAGGTTTGCTCAAAACACAGCAGAATGTGGGGGCACCTGGGTGACTCAGTTGGTTAAGCATCTGCCTTCCACTTAGGTCATGATCCTGGGGTCCTGAGATAGAACCCCACATTGGGCTCAGGCTCTCTGCTCAATGGGAAGCCTGTTTCTTCCAGCCCTTTCCCCCAGCTCCTGTTGTCTCCCAGGTGCTTTCTCTCCCTCTCAAATAAATAAAATTTCTCTAAAAAAACCCACACAAAAACAAAAAACAAAAACCACAATCACACAGCAGATTGTGTTTAACTATACTGATAGAGCCTAACACCCTTTTAAATACAGGATCTAGATAACCTGCACTTTTAGGATTCAAAAGTGTAGACACTGAAAGGTCCATTCCCCAGGTGCAGACCATGGCACTGAGTGATTTCCTCAGAATGACTTCATCTTTTAGGATATCCTATACAGGGTGAGCACATTCATGCATTCTTCGCTGGCTGTAACAGGTGTAATGGAATCCACCTCTAGTGGCAAAATTTAGTATTCTAATTCATTTAATTCTAAGTTAAATTTTTTATTCTTTTACAAAATACTTTAATATTTAAAAAAACCTGATGAATATGGTGAAGCTGGAAATGAAAACAATGTTTTAGGAGGACAACTAGCAGGTTTACTTTCAGAAAAGCATTAACTGAGGACATTTGGAGCATGCTGGGATGGTAAATAAGACAGACGCACTGTTTCCAACGACCCAGAGATTTCTTTGGCATGGAAAGTAATAGCTTTTATTTAAAAAGGTTTTGACAGCCCCTACAGGGTACTGAGTATTCCAGAAATTCATAAATTCGACCTTTTCCTTCAGAATTATTACATAACTTAGAGTGGCTAAGGTAAGGCAAAATTGTGTGTGTTAAGGTTAATCATTAGAAAAAAAAAGTGTTAGAAGGAATCAGTGGACATACAGAGTGTTCCAGAAACAGTTGATTAAAACTGATACAAAAAACAATAACTTTCAGGCCAGCTTTAAGGGAATAGGGATCTGGATTCTCCTTTTTTTGTGGACAACTTAATTCTCCCTCTGATGCAAACAAACATCAAGGCAAAACTTGAATACATAGTGAATGCACTGTAGGGACTGCCAGGAGAGTATGAATTAAATAGAAGAAATCAAGGAGCACTATATTAAATTTTTCTTTGACTGAGAACAGATTATCTTCATAGTGTTTGCACTCAAAGAAATAAAGTTGGAAGGCAATAAACTTCCAGTTTCCCTTGGTGATCTTGGCCCAGCTCTACAGACTAATGTACAGATGAATTGGCAATCATATGTAGAATTGTTTTCTTAGAAACAGAGCTCAAAACTTCTGTGTCTCCCTCCATAGCCCATGTTGAGCTTTGTGCCATGTAAGAGAAGTGCTAACAGTGTGTCCTTGCTTCTGAACTTGGCATTCCAGAGAGCATGGTCCCATAGCCCATATGAGCCTGTGTGGTGTAATTGAGTAGTGAAAAGGGCAAAATGGTGGACTATGCTTTCACCTCCTCCTTTTCAGTTTCACCAACAAAAATGTAAATCCTTTGAGTGTAGATGCACCTGTGTAGTTTACTATTGTATTTGCGCCATCTACAAGAGGACTCACCCATGACGCACTCAGTATAACTACTGAAAGAAAAGTATGGGAGGTGGGGGAGTACGGAAGCCAGAATAAGCACATTTTTGGTGATGGCAAATTTGAAGTTCATAAATAAATGAGGTTTATGTTTCTAAAATGTCATCATATTCTTATTTTATGAGTCTTGAGTGAACTTACAGGGTTAGGTGATGCTTTTTGATAAAAACAAACTAGGAATGTATAAGCATGAGAACATAGGCTCCTACATGTGTTTTGACCTACTCTTGATATACTTTTTAATAACTCCCTTCTGTCCTGTTATCCTCCTTGCTATTCCTGGGGAAAGGAGAAAATCACAACCCCATCACTTCTTCCTGAACAACCAGCAGGGAAACCTTCCCAAGACAAGTGAAGAGATCCTAGAGTCAGTCCTAGGGCTAGGGCTGAAAATAATCAAAAGTTCCCTGAGTGCCACCTGATGGCATTTACACACCATTTCCAGATGTGTTTCTGTCTCCTCCATTAAAGAGTCAGCATGATTCACAAAAAAAGCAGTGCAGCTCCAAGACTAGCATGAGATGTGAGTGACGCAAAGGCTGATTTGGGGACAGAGAGTTGAGCTGCAGAAGTAGGAATTGGCGGAAAATTTTTAAAAGATCAAAGAGGAAAAGACATAAAATGCACTCTGTGTGGATCACTGAGGATGTAGGGAGGAGCCTAAATAAAGTACATTATGAAACAATTTCTCATTACAATTTTACCTCTCCCATCCCTTCAGTTAACGATGAAAACAGGGTACAGTACAACTGTGCCCAGATTCCCATTTGAGAGCAGATATTCAAGGCTTTCCAATATTAGAACTCTATGTCATCAGACCCTAAGGACAGGAAAGTATGTCTTCTATATATTTGAGAAAGACAGATCTTACTTTATTTTTTTAATAATAAATTTATTTTTTATTGGTGTTCAATTTGCCAACATACAGAATAAAGAATAACACCCAGTGCTCATCCCATCAAGTGCACCCCTCAGTGCCTGTCACCCATTCACCGCCACCTCCTGCCCTCCTCCCCTTCCACCACCCCTAGTTCGTTTCCCAGAGTTAGATCTTACTTTAATAGGTTCTGTTTTCTGCTTTAAAATATAGCATTGTCCATTCCATTTCTACTGCCCACACGTTACATCTTGATTCGGTTCCATGCAGTGTAACATGTTTCCGACCTGTCTCAGGTGCGTTGCAGGGAGGGAGCTATGAGAAATGTTCTCTGTCTTCAGTGAGTTTACTTTGTCCTCAGGAAATAAGATGAGCAGCAGCTGTACCTCCGACCCTGCGCGTGGCTCCTGCTACAGTCGTGGTGTGGGCTGTGCTGCAGGTACAGAGAGGGCTTCTTCCAGGGAAAATGGGAGAACCTGAGGGAAGATGGCGATGGCATGGTTTGCTTTACAGAAGGGCTCAGGATGAAGTGCATTTAAGGTCAAAGGAACAAAACTAGCCAGCATTTCAAGGTAGAAATCCTGGTTCCTCTCAAAACATGACCCTGATTTAACTGGAGCCCTGCGTGTTGATAGGAAGTGGGTTGAAAGAAGATAGGAAAATCTTGGCAATGGGCTCTGTGTTGTTTAATACTAACATCAGGAATTTGAAATTTATTCTGAAGGTCATAGGAATTCACTGGTTAGAGGAGATCGATAAGAAAACTCACTAGCAGTTTTTTTCTGTGATTTATGCTTTTTAATATTTATTCAGTGTTAACAAAGTGTCAAGGTTATAAAAGCATTATAATGTATACATAATTTCTACCCAAGGCATTTACAATTTTAACTATGTGGAAAAGTAGAACATAAACACATGGGAAGAGTGCAGGGTGAAAAGAAATGAGGAAAGGTGGGCATTCTGTGTCATGGCATCCAACTTTTTACTTCATCCAATGACATTCCATGGAGAGCTGCTAAATACATCAAAATCTTATAAAATGTTCTAGGCACTCATTTAAAAAACAAAGCACAGACCTACAGCTAAAAGGTGGTGTTGATAATTAAATGTTGATGACCTAAACTCCCAGGAACTTCAAAGTTGAGCACAAAATCATGACTGATCAACAATTTACCCCCAAATCTTTTCAAATAGATATTTAGTCATTAGGCTTTTGCTCTAGGTAGAAAGAAACAATACAAGGGCCATAATATATATAAACTTAAGTGTGATGATAATGTCTTCATGACATGTTAGATTCTGAAACGGGCTTGACCACGGACTTACGACTAGAAAAGTTATTCTGAGAAAACAGTATCCATCAAGTTTGAGGCTGCAATTCCTCTTTTGAAAGTTGTACAACAGAAGGGATATGTGCCAAGTGTGTGTCTCTGTGGTTCTGATACCAAAGAAACTATGTGATGGGCCTCAAGTTCCTTGCAAGGGCACTGTGGACATCTGGTGTACACAGGCAGACAGTCAAGGCCAAGTCTCTTTAATGATCGAGCTTTGGTTTCTCCATTCTAGTGTGTCTAGGTGACCCAAAGTCTCCTTCTCTACGCAGGGAAACAGGGCATTTACTTCCTATGGCAAGTTATGTTTCCCAAAGGAGAAGGCAAGATGCTGGAAGGCGGTCAGGCGCTCCCTGGCTGGATTGTGCTGGATACAACATGTTGGAATCTGGGCCATAACAAAATGAGCCCTGTTGGCTTTCTTGTCCCAGAAGCCCATGTTTGTGGCTGATGAAAATTTGCACAATTTGTTATATGAAAATCATTCCAGACAGCGAGGAGGGAGGCCTCCTAGAGTCTTACCACCAAATGAAGTAAGAGAATTTGCCTACTAAAAGTACTGGTAAAGCCATCAAAATTGTATATATTGTGATAGCAAAAAAACAAGAGTTTTTCAGTTGTTTCCAATAAGCAGGAAGATTATGTTACCAGCAGTCCTGAGAACAAACTGATTTCAATTTGCAAAGGCTTCTGACCCCTAATGAAGGAATTTTAACTCAATTGCTAATCAGCTAGATGCAGATACAATAGAAGTGATGCATGGCCCTTCTGTTCTGAAAAGAAATTCATTTCTCAGTTGTTTAATGATGCCTTGAAATCTGTAAAGTACTGCACGCGAATAGTTGTTATTTTTCACGAAGGCAATTTCTATGACCTAAAATATAAACCTTGTTGAAATAATTATGGTTTTGTCACTAAACTCTTATTCACCAGATTATCCTATTTTTTGAAACTGTTTTGCAGGCTTAGGAATCTATATTTGTGTATAAAATGCTTGTTATCTCCAGATCATTACTATATACATTTTCCAAATATTGGACATTTTTAAAAATTTAACGAGATAACAGACTTTTGGGGCACTAGAATAATGAGATATTATACAAAGCTTGAACATAATATTGTGAATATGATTAACTCTATCATGTAACAAATTTCTCAGCCAGTTGGAAAGAAAGACTATTGGTCATTGAGTGATAGGAGCCAATAAGTGGATTTTTTTCCCTGTTAAATATATTTTTTTTAACATTTTCTCCAAGGGCTCCTAGGTGGCACAGTCAGTTAAGCATCTGATTCTTGGTTTTGGCTCAGGTCATAATCTTCAGGTCATGAGATTAAACCTGGCTTTGGGCTCCTGGCTCAGTGGGAAATCTGCTTAAGACTCTCTCTCCCTCTGTCCCTCTATCTCCCCTCTTTCTCTCCCTATCTCTCTCTCTCTCTCTCTCTCACTAAAATAAATAAATAAATCTTTAAAACATTTTCTCCAAGTGGATGTAATTTTTAAATACTCTTGGACCAATTTCAACAATTATCCAACATCTTGCATCAGACATCTTATTTAAAAGAAAGGAGAAAAATTACAATTACTTTGAATAAGTACCTTTAAAAATACTTTGAAATGTATTCTTATTTTTATTTTTAGAAATGCACATCCCCATGCTAAGACTGACAGTCCAAACTTTCCCTTTGACTTTTTGTTTTTATGGTAATTCAGTGATACACCACTGAAGTGATGAATTTGGATCCCTTTGCCATTTTTTCTTAATCCCAGAGTCCTTTAACCTCACCTTAAATCATTGCTTCCCTGTCCTGACTGGTCCGTGTGCCACCTCACTGCCCACAGCAACCCTTCCACACCATTGCCACATCATCCTTCTATAATCTGGTCTCTCCAGACCTCACCGCCAATAGCAATAGCTATCAGTCTGGTCACACTGCAGCAATAAGTCTAAAACTTCCAAGCTCTCCTTCTTCTATTCTGGAAGTCCTTGGAGTATGTTTCACATGTACCTGAGAACAAATTCATCCAGTTGATTGCACGCTACCCTGCCAAGCACTGCAGATTCGTCTAGACTGTCACAAGTTTGCTGTTGCCCTGCCAACCACCAAGGTTTGACATGATGTCAGAGCCACTTGGGGATCCAAGGCATTGAAGCAAGAAAGAGGGTGATGGAAAGAAGGGATGTTGCCCCCTTGTTTTGTCCTGTTAGAGGAGCCCCAGAGTTGTAGAGCGCACACCACTTGTTTCACAGATCACAATGAAATCACTTCTTCACACTACTACTTCCTTTGCTTCCTGGGACCCACACGCATGTGTCACGGGACTAGGTGGAAAAGGGGTCAGCGGGCTGTGATCAGAATCACCACTGCCCACAGCACTTCACTGCTGTTCAACACCCAGTCTCTGTCCACAGAGGCACGAAGGGGCTATTATCCTGCAGGATGTCAGGTGTAACTCCTCCCAGGGCCCTGGGCAGGTACCACAGGGCAGGTGTGGGCATCCTGTGCTCCTCCTCAACCACTGTTGCCACTCTCTGTTGCTTTTAGGATAGAGAAGGGTGTAAAGAGAACCTATCAGGTGTCAGGCAAGCTCATTGCATCTTCTGATGGTCATTTCCTGTAGATGCACAATGGCCTTGCCGGGAGCAATATTGTTGAGGTCACCAAGGTGCAAAGTGGTGGAGGCCGTTCCTTGAGGCTCCAGGTCCATCCTGAGAGTCTCCCAGCCCCTCCTGTGCCATACAAGGATGACTCTCTGTACCTGAACCACGATCTGTTCTCCCTGCCCCGCTTCTCACTGGGCTCCTCCTGCCTCCATCAGTTCTTTCACTCTCTCCTACGACACCAAGTGTTTCTGAATGAGAATCCTAAAACAAGCAAACAAAAGAGCAGAAAGCCCATTCACTTCACCTAATGTCTTCTCCTGAACTCAGTACCTAAAATTCCAGCTCCCCATCTCTCTTTACCTGATTCACTCTTCTTCAGACTTCAGGACCAGCTCAGTGCCACCTTTTGACAGAAGCCCTTTCTTTCTGGAACTCTAACCTTGCTTCCCTCCCTCTGCCCCCTGTAGTCTTGCTGATGCTGCTATCATGACACATGGTAATGATTTGTTTTGATGTTTTGGTGGGCACAAATTTTATATCACAAACCTAAGTATACAAAAAAGCCACACTTCTGTAGTTTCTTAAAATCAAATGAAATCTGAATCCAGGCTGACCAGGAAGTTCAGTATCAGTATTTATTGGGCTTTCTTTCCCTCTCTTGCATTACCCAAGAATCTGGGGGCTTCTGTGCTATCTGAAAAATCTCCCAATATTGCTGTGTTCTAAACCCACATGTCCCAAGAAGGTCCACTGCCATGCCAATGGAGCCACCTTTCTAGGAGAGCTCTGCAGTTTTTCTTTAGGGGCCCAGCTGCTTCATTCAGACTCTTCCAGGGAGCTGATCTTAGGACATGCAAATGCTGGGCCATTCCTATTCCAGAAGAGTCTACCAGCCTTATTTAGTTGATTGTCTTCCCCTCAAAGCCTCTCTCTCTCTCTCTCTCTCTCTCTCTCTTTCTCCTCCAGAACTCCCTGTATAATTGGTGAACTTGTACTCCCCCAAGAGTAGGAAAGTAGGTCATGGATTATCAACAGCCACCTTTTATTTTGGCCCTACAGCATAAACACACTCCAAGGCAGGTACAAAGGGCTTGGCTACCATCTTGAAATTGAGGAAAGGAAGTTCAGGTGAACAAAGTGTTTGGTCCATCATCCTGCCACACACATCTGTCTCCCCCTCAGGACCATAAGCTCCTGAAGGACAGAGGCATCTGCTAAATACAGCGGAGCCTCTGTGGAGGACCACAGTTGATGCACAGTGAATTCTCCATTGGGTACTTGGTTGGTGGAAACTCAGATATCATGCATGCTGCAGGTCAGAATGTGAAATTAAAATTACCTAGGACTGAACCAAAAGGTAGATAGATAATGATTATCTGAGTGAGTCTCTGATTTTAAAATGAAATTATGTAAATTGACAGTTTAGGAAATCGTATGCCATTTTAAATACATTGCCACTTAAAACCACTGAAATGAAAGCATTTATTAATACTTTCAGAGACCATCAGAAAGAAAAACAGATATGTTTTGATTCTTTAAAGAGTTGCAGTAGGTAAAAAAGGTAAACAATTTTGATGACTCAGAACTTACCTACTTTTATGTAATATTTTCCAGTGATCACTAGGAGAAACTCCAAATGATTAATTATGATTAGTTGCTCTTTTGACCACAAGCACATACCCATCTTGAAATGCCTATTGATGGCCACACACAGCTTGTCTGAAGTCTTGTCCTGACAGCAGCCAAAATGAAAGACCTTTTCTTAAGTGCTTTAAGATCTGATGATTTTTTTAACAGATAAATTTTTAAAAGATCACTTTTTAATTCTATCCTTTTTTTCCCCATTTTGTCATTCTCCCCCCACCTTTATTAAAATCTGAATTTTCATTTCATACATTTCCACATGGAAGCTGCTTGGTACCTTTTGGGGGGTTTTGTTTCCGGCAAGAAAAACAAAAGCATTTCAGGATGTTTCCAGAGCTGGCACAGGGCTTCCCAGAAGGCTGCAGGGGCAACAGGCAGCCTTGCTGTGTCCCCTCTGGGATGAAAATGCTCTTCTGAGAAGGTGACTCCCCTTTGCACTCTGTTCTAATGACAGCTGAGATTTTAAATTAGCACATGCCACTTTAATACTCACTGTAGCATTCGGCAGCATGCTCATTGCATTAATCAAAGTGTCACCTTATTCCATCAGTCAAGGGCACCCTACATTTAGGCGGGGGACTCAAACGGACACTGGAGAACAGCAGCCAGAGCTCAGCTATTCCAGGGATGTCACTGCCTCTCAAGGCCCAGTGCTGCAAGGATTTACAGTTGCTTTGTATAATAGTCCATATGGAGATATTTATTTGTTTATTAAAGCGTGTTAACCTAGCTAGCAATTGGAAAATGGAATTGTTCAGCAGATTTATTTCCTGTAGTTTACTGAGTCAGACTAATTTATCACAATACTGAGTGCTCTAATTAAAGCGAGAGGGGAGAGGTTCTTTCGCATCCTTTATGACATGTCATTGCATTTCCATCTCTCGATCAAAAAGGTCATTGAGAACAACGGCATGTGTTCCTGCTGTTTTCCCCAGCAACAAGGCCAATTATCCTGGAATTATCCCAT
Source organism: Vulpes lagopus (assembly GCF_018345385.1). NCBI lineage: Eukaryota > Metazoa > Chordata > Mammalia > Carnivora > Canidae > Vulpes > Vulpes lagopus. Next base: position 107,380,757 of record NC_054825.1, on the reverse strand, counting down.
TTACCAATAAGCTGGTTCTGATCCAAAAAAAAAAAAAAAATGTTGGAACACCTGGGTAGCTCAGTGGTTGAGCATCCGCCTTCGGCTTGAGGTGTGATCCGGGGTCCTGGGATCAAATCCTGCATCAGGCTCCTTGCAGGGAATCTGCTTCTCCCTCTGCCTATGTCTCTGACTCTTTCTCTGTGTCTCTCATGAATAAATAAATAAAATCTTTAGCAAATAGTGTTGAAGGAATCCCTGGGTGGCTCAGCGGTTCAGTGCCTGCCTTTGGCCCAACGTGTGATCCTGGAGTCCCGGGATTCAGTCCCGTGTCAGGTTCCCTGCATGGAGCCTGCTTCTCCCTCTGCCTGTGTCTCTGCTTCTCTCTCTCTCTCTCTCTCTCTCTCTCTCTCTGTCTCTCATGAGTAAATAAATAAAACCTTAAAAAAAAAGTGTTGAAAACATTTCCTGTTTCTAGAAAAGGTATGATCCTAAAGGAAAGGTTTCCATGATTAAAACTTGTTTCTTCATTTTGATGGTGTTTTTATACTGTCCAGAGTGCCCTAGGTTGATGCTAAAAAAAGAAAAGAAAAAAAAAAGACTTGAAACTACAGTTTGCCAGGGAAGAGCCCAAGTGGGAAACACTTCAAGGGCCCCTGGGGAGGAGAGGAAGATGGACCTAGGAACTAGAACATTCTGACTTGCAGCGGGAGCATGGTCCTCCTGAGGCCCACTCCCCCTGGGTGTGGCGATGTCACTGAGCTACAGCTGTCCCTCTGCAGGGCTCAGGCCTCCCGAAGGCCAATCTTGCTGGCATCTTCAGCAGCTCCTGGAAATAAGCCACACTGGGATGCATTTGCCTGGAAAAGATAAAACATTGTCCCTCATTGTATTTGTCCTGGAGGCATTGAAGCTACAGTAGCTACTCAATTACACCTACCAACCCCAGACCCACTCCAGGCTGCTGTTCTGGAAGTCTGTCTCCATCCAAGCTAGAAGCTGAGCGAAGGATAACTGCTCGCTAGATGTCCCTGTGGCAGGACACACTGCCATCTGGAGCTACCACCGCATACGTGATAAACTTAGGTTTTGACATGTGTGCTGTGGGGTGCGGGGAGGAGCTCCTTCACTCAACTACCTCACTGATTCACACGGTAAAAACTTCCACTTGGGATCACCAGTAGGTAGGAGTATCATGAAATGGATGTGTGCTTTTATGCATTTCTTTCCAAGCCCCAAACTATCTTTTTAGGAAAATAAAAGCAGGAACCAAAATGAAGGTGAAACTTAAATGGTTTTTCTTCCTAGAAAAGTGCTGTGATTGATGTAAAGTCCATGTTTATAAGCTAGGAGATATGTACTTCCGTTCCTAATAACCTTTACAGTGCTCTCACCTTGTGCTGAGTGCATTACATTCCTTGTTTCACGTTTACCATTATTATAATTGTCCTCATTTAGGACATAAAAAAAAAAACTGAGCCTCAGAAATTAGTACTTTGCCAGCTCACACAGCCAATATTGGGAAAGCCAGAACTAAAACCCAGACTTCTCTCTAAAGCCTGTGACCTTGAGCTCTTAAATACCCCATGTGTTCCACTGAGAAGGTGGTAGTTTACTTTTCCTAACTTTCTTGTGAGCAAACGGCTCACTAAGAAAAATGTTGCCTAGTACTGTGCCTCTCACATCACAATATCCCCAATATTTGGTGTTCAGGTTCTAAATCAGCATGTCTTTTATATCTTGACACTTCCTTTAAAGAGATTTTTAAAAGTAAAAATGGTTCCATTAAGGTAGAGATTTTAAACTTCTTGCCTTTTATTTTTATTTTTTTTTATTTTTTTTAAGATTTTATTTATTTATTCTTGAGAGATAGAAGGAGAGACAGAGCCAGAGACACAGGCAGAGACAGAGCCAGAGACACAGGCAGAGGGAGAAGCAGGCTCCATGCACCGGGAGCCCGACGTGGGATTCGATCCCTGGTCTCCAGGATCGCGCCCTGGGCCAAAGGCAGGCGCCAAACCGCTGCGCCACCCAGGGATCCCCCTTCTTGCCTTTTAAAGCAAAGAATTTGAGTTTCATGGTAAGGATAAGGGATCTTGAGAGTCTTAAAACCACCATCTTTTGGATGCCTGGGTGGCTCAGTTAGTTGAGCATCTGTTTCTAGTTTTCAGCTCAGGTCATGATCTCACAGGGCGTGGGATCAAGCCCCAAGTGGGACTCTCCACTCAGTGAGGAGTCTTCTTCAAGGTTCTCTCTCTCCCTCTGCCTCTGCCCCCTCTCAAATAAATAAATAAATAAATAAATAAATAAATAAATCTTTAAATGAACAAAACCCGATATCCAAGACTATTTTGCATAAATAGCCCCAACCCCCTCATCACACTTCTTAAAAGAGTTTCGTGCCTAGTTCCCTTCACTAGGCTTGAAAATCTGGGGGAGTCTCAGGGGTCCCTGGGTAGCTGGCTTCACCTCTGTAAAATATTATTTCTGTTTGGTAGTTGTCAGGCTGAGTGGACGAAATATTTTCGGTGTCTTTTAGGGACCAGGTCTTGTGACTCAGTGCTAGGTCTCCTGTGTTAGTTAAGCCCCAGATTCAGTAATAGCATTTCCCTTTCTCTTGTTAATTCCCTGATGTTGACAGTTGCCACCTAGGCATTTTTGAATTTCAACTCTAGGATAGCTTAACAGACATCTTCAGTGCACGCTTGGGCATCAGTGGTGGACGTGGTGGTGAAAACATCTCGGAAGGCGCTCCTCCTACCCCCTTCCACTTGACTCGGTAGCAGTGCTGGCCTTGTGCTACTGTGTCACAGCTCAGGAAGCCAAGGCTGGGGGACAGGCAGCGAGTTATCATGGGCCAATCAGCAATGTGGAGAACCTGAGACTCCAGTCTAGCCCTTCACACTCTAGATGCCTGCTCTCCATGGGCAAGGTGTCGTAGGCATCCTGCAATTTTGTGAATACCTTCCTCTTTCTCAACACCCCCTCCCTCCCCCACGCCATCCTCCTCACCAAACCCCCATCCAAGGCTAAGACTTCATCATAGAGAAATACTGTTTGTTGATCCCTATCAACCCTCCTTTTTTAGATCAGAAGAGACGGAATCCAGTCCTATGTCCTGGATGACTCATGTAGAATTGTTCTAATCTGTTTATATCTTTTTATCCTGGTGAAAATAAACCTTAAGGGAAGGAACCTGGGGCATTTCATGACTTGCAAAATCACAAGAATTGATGCAAAATAGAGCAAAGGAGCCAAAACAAATATATATTCATTAAGGGATATTTGCAATTAGAGTGAGCTGAGTGGTTTTGTGCACTCTGCTTGAACATGATAAAGGACTGAAGATTACTTTAGCATCATTTCAGACAAGGCTACTTAAGATACTAATTACACCACCAAGGAGCTTTTCTTTCTCATCCTTGTGGTCTGACAGGGCCAGCTTTCCTCCTGGAATATTCTTCCCTATTTGTGCTCCATTCTGTCCTTCAGAATTTGATCACAGTCTTATGGCAGCATCCTAAGAGAAACCAGATGACTAATACTTGTCTGGGCCTGCAGCTCTAAGGCAGAGACTGGAGACTCCCCCATCAAGAGCCAGATAGTGAATATTTTTCTGCAGGCCATTGGTCTCCATTTCAGCTTCAACCATACTGTCCTTGCACAAAAGCAGCCCTAAACAATCCTCCACAAATAAGTATGGCTGGCTCCAATAAAATTTCAAGGACCCTGAAATTTGAATTCCATGTAATTTGCACTTGTCATGAAAAAGTATTCTTTTAATTTTTTTTTCCTAACCATTAAAAAAATAATAAAAACCATTGTTCACTTTTGGGCCAGCTCACTTACCCCCGATCTAAGATGTACCTGGTCTTTGGAAATGACCAGTCTCAGGGATTGCTACAGCAGGTGCTCTGTCTTCAGTCATTGGTCTATTGAATTTCATGCTGTGCAAATCTATGAAACAGTGGCCCATGATTTAAAATACTCCTTTGAGAGATCCTATTAGATACCACTCTAATAGTATCTGTTAATACTACTTCAATAGATACTGGTAGATATTACCCTAAAATTATGTGTTAATATTACTCTAACAGAGACTATCAGATACTACTGGCTCTACTTCTGTTCTGAGCCAATGACTCTTCTTTGCACCCCCAGGAATGTGCCCAGATGCATAGGTCCTAGAAGATTCTGTAGTCCTTGGGACACCTTGGGTGGTGCATTCACCTAAGCATCTGATTCTTGATTTCAGCTTGGGTCCTGGGGTTGAACCCCGTGTTTGGCTCCATGCTCAACTCTGAGTCTGCTTGAGATTCTTTCTCTCCTTCTCCCTCTGCCCCTCCCCCTGCTCTCCCTCCCTCCCTCTCTCTAAAATAAACAAATCTTTAAAAAAAAAAAAAAAAGAAACAAACAAACAAAGAAGATCGTGTTCTCCGGGAGAGAAAATAAATTGTTTTTGGAATTGTGGTCACTATTGAGTACTAACTGTTTGGGACTCAGAATATTTTTGAGAGGACCCATAATTGAAGAAGCTGTGAGGAGAGGATAATTCAAGACTTAAGCAGAGAGAACTCTTGCTAAGTGTTGTGCCCTAAAGCAACATCATGTGACCACTGCAAACACTATCTACATTTCAAATGCATTTTCAAATTTACTTTTATGACTACTCTCCTAGGCATTTTCAATACATGTAAAGCACAATCTTCACAAAAAGGCTTGTGTAGGAATTGTAAGACATTTTATGTCTTTATTTTTAAAAGTCCTTTGTAATTTCCTTGAGGACATGCCTGTAGGGAATAGAGAATACAGGTCAGGATGCAGGGGGAGGATCAAGTAGAATAATAGGTTGGGATGTATGAGTTAGAAAATATAATAAAAGAAGAGAAGGACAAACCAGCATAGTGAGCAGCAAACGAGCATATAACGGGTTGACAAGCAGATGAGGAAGATTAATTCTTGCTGCCCAGTACCATGAACCTCAGACACCTCCACCACCAGAAGTAAATTACAGCATCGCAGTTGCCTCTGCCTTTTTATAAGAGAGAGTTATTAAATTGCATGTTTCATAACATAGGTTATTATCCTATCTATAAATGCTGCATTTTGTTATTATCGTAAAGTATGCATTTGTTGTTTCTGTGCAAGGATCTAAGAGCGCCTGTCTGTGTTTCCATGGAGACAACACCAGGATTCAGTCCTCAGTTCTCTGATAAGATGCCTTCTGTGAACGTGGTCAGATGGTAACCTTCAACCATCACAGCTGGGGAGGGGAATCGGGTATATATTCCCTCTCAAATTGTGGACTAGGAATCTTTACACCCAAATGTAGAAGGTTGAGTTTAATTTTTCTTTTTTTTGAGGACCAGTGATATGAGGCATTGGGCTAAATTCTGGGGATTAAAAGGTAACAGAAACATGGGCACCTGGGTGGCACAGTCAGTTAAACATCTGACTCTTGATTTTGGCTCAGGTCATGATCTCTGAGTCCTGGGATGGAGCCCCGCCCCGGGCTCCAGGCTCAGCAGGGAGTCTTCTTGAGAATCTCTCTCTCTCCCTCCTTCTCAGCCCCTCCTCCCACTCAAACGTGCTCTCATTCTCTCTCAAAATAAATAAATAAAATCTTAAAAAAAAAAAAAAAAGAAAAGAAAAAGGTAACAAACACGAAAAGTTAACAGGCTTCTGCTCTTCGGAAATGTGGAAGTCTAGGAAAGGACCTGTCTGGAGAATGATGCCAGCACGAGCCCCTGTGCAAGTTTAAGATGGTATTTGCCTTCTTCCTTGGGGCCAAAGTCACTGCAGTTGTATGCATTAGAGCCAATCCACAGTAAAGCCTAGGCTAAGTAAGGAGGACTGACTGGAATCTCCCACAAGTCACTGCTTCTACACTACCATGCTACTCATCAGCAGATCCTACAGACGGTTCCTTCAAAGTTCTTTCCAGAATCTGACCCCTTTTGCCACCCTGGTCCAAGCCTCCATCGCCTCTTGCCTGGATTATTGCAACAGCCTTCTACTTGCTCTCCGTGCCTTTAAGTTTCTGCTCCTTCCAGTCTGGTTTTCAGAAAGATGCCAGGGTAAGCAATTTAAAATTTAAGTCATATAATGTCCAGCTTCTGCTCAAACTCCATTAAGGCTTCTTAGCCAAGGTAATGAAAGTAGCTGCCAGGCCAATGTGATCTTGCCTCAGCCAAGTCCTTAACTGCCGCCCACCTGACCCATTCCTCACGTGGCCCACACCAGCCATGCAAGCTTCTAATCTTCAAGTGAGCTTCCCCCTCAGAGGCTTTGTGTCCCTGTTCCTTTTGTCTGGACTCCTTTCCCAACTTCTCTATGGCTCATGCTCTACCTTCATCTCCATCCCTGCTCAAGCGACTTTATCACAGTTGGTCTTCTCTAAGGACTTTTGGTGTCCCTTACTCCACAGCACTTGTTGCGAATTGACTTATGTTTACTCACTTACCTGATAGTTTCCCAGAGTCTTCGTCATGGTTTCTGTCTTGCCATCTTGAATGAAAAGAGCCATGAGGGCAGAGCCTGTCTCAGTTGTATTTACTCTCGTACAGCTAGTGCCCAGAAGGCAGAGCTAAGTGGAGGGTGACTCCCAAACTATGTTCAGTGAATAATGATAAAATTATATGGCTGCGTTCCGTGTTTTGTTCATCAATTCCATTAATTTGTAGGTATGAAGGATCTAATCAGTGGTGATCTAGAGTCTTTTAAGTAAGGTATGCTCTATTGACAGTGTAATATTGTGCCTGATAGGAGATTCATTGAAAATATTTCATAATAATTTTAATTTTGGATGATTCTAGAATAGGCCAGAAGCTTTTGTGAAATAAATTGCTTATAGATTAGTACAGACAAGGCTTTATTTAATTTTAGTATTTTTTAATTTTAAGTTGATAATGTGCTACGATATCTTTAAGATTAGTATTAGCATTCCATAGCATAGTTAAGTGAAAAGCTTATTAAAACTAATTACTGGGGCACCCAAGTGGTTTAGTTACGGTGCTCACTCTTGATTTCAGCTCAGACCATGATCTCAGGGGCCTGAGATCAAGCCTGTATTGGGCTCCCTGTTCAGCAGAGAGTCTGCTTAAGGATTTCTCTCTCCCTCTGCCCTTCCCCCAATGCACGTGCACCCACGCTTTCTCTCTAAAGTAAATAAATCTTTTTAAAAAAGTAAAAACTAGTTACTAAGAAACAAATCTATACATTATTTAGTTATTGCTATTTTATTTAGACATTTACATGAGTATGAGGAGTTGTTCATCATCTTAACAATTGCATTTTAAAAATGGACATATGGCTAATTAATGCTGTTGAGGGTTTTCTTTTTTTTCCCCCTATCAGAATCACAATACAATCTAAACATGTGATATATAAACCATTTTCTGCCTCTCCTGTTTTTTTTTTTTTAATCAGAAATCAGTTTTGCCTGGACATTTAGGGCTGTCAATTGTTATTCCTATAACCTGCATGTTGAATAATTTATTGGTGTTGATTTGTATTTAGAATCACCGCAAACGTTGAACTCAGCTTAGTATAACATATTCACGAGAACTGAAGCAAAGCAAATCTGCAGGCTACACCAAGAGAAGAAACCTCTTCCACGCTCATGAAATTTCACCATAATTTTGAAAACCATCAGTTCTCTACGGAGTAACAGAAATTTATATTAAAGTTTCTACTTAGTCTGACTGAGACAAAAATGTTTCTAGAATAAAACCTTTGAAGACAATAGCAAACAGAGGCCACGACCACTAGGGATCTGGGTAATAATATTAGCTGAGAGAAACAGCAGCATTGTTTATTTTGGTCCATATGACTTTTTGTCTCTCTCTTCTCTTTTCAATTTATGATTCCTTGCTCTGGAAAGGAAAAAAAAATAGTGAGATATCAAAATTATAATCCCTTACTACAGTCTCTGAAAGACTGCACTGGCTTTATGACTTTGCTCTTTTGGCTGTTTCTCATTTTTATAGGTGGGCCAGCTCACTTCTCCCATCCAGGTTACTAAAATGACAAGCAGGGGAGGAACTAGAGTAGCCAGTCATTCATACTGTGGAATTTTGAAAAGGTCAAATCCATATAGAATTGCACTTAATTTATTGATATATGAAGCATTAAAATGTTGAGCGCACTGACTCCCGGCGTGAACGGTAAGAGAAACAGGATGCACCACACCATGGATGTGTGTTCTTTGCAATGATAATGTGAGGACCTCTGGCCCTAACTCCCCATTAAATGATGTTATGGGAGACATTTATAGTCTTGGCTGGTTGTGTCCGCCTTATTACTAATACTTTAAAAGTGTGTGCACCGCTGCTCATTGAGATTTATTGAAAATCAGGAAGGTTGTCTTGGCTTATTATGTTTCTGAGAGTAAAACACAAGCCCTTGCATGCAGTTTTCCCTTCTGTAATGGGGCACAGTGTGATATTGTGATTTATAATAAACATTTCATCTTTGTCCCCCATTCCTGGCACATAACTCCTAAAACCCTTGGGGGTTCCTGAGTGGTAAGCGCAATGGGAACATCCTCTGTTATGATATTTGGTCTTTCATTGTCCAAGGCTCCTGAAATAGCTCCAAAGGGATAAAGGTGAGAGGAGTGTCTTTTGTTATTCATAGCAAGGCCTTTCAAGCACAACTGAGTTTATGTTAATGAGAAGATTTTTGGAAAGCCCCTAGATAACCACGGTGTGGATGCTGGTTGCCAGGGGAACCAGCCATGTGATCAGAGGGTTGGAACTTTCTGTCCAGGGAGGGGAGAGGGGCTGGAGGTTGAGTTAATCACCAAAGGCCAATTATTTAATCAATCATGCCTACATAACAAAGCCCCCGAAAAAAATCTCCGAAGTACAGAGTTCAGAGAATTCCAGGTTGCTCAACATGTGAAGGGTAGCGTACCTCCAGAGGGTGGGAAGCTTCTGGAAAATCACTTCCTTGAAGCTGCTCTCCTGTCCTCAGCTTCCACACACCCAGGGCTTTAAAACACAAAGAGTGAGGTGTAAGGCCACAGCTTTGAGATGCCTCTCTGAAATCGTTTACATCTCTTGGACCTTCGGTCATCTTTAGCACATGTTCACACAACAGCGAATGTGCTAGGTGCTGTGTGGACAGAAAGATATTCTTGACAATCGAAGCTTCCCATTTCTCAAAGCCTGTTCTGTGGAGGGGCAGCTTGGGCAGGATGAGAGCCTGGGCTCCCCGGGCTCACTGCCTGGTTTGAGCCCCAACTCAGAACACGAGTGACTGATCGGTGAAATGGGGCTAAGACTCCTAAATCAAAAGGCTGTTGCAAAGACTATGTGTGCGAATACGTGGAAGCTTCTAGAACAGTGTCTGGAACCAATGATAAGCTTCCAGTAAGCTATTGTCTCGGATATTGTTTTTAAACACCGTCCATCCTTCACTTCTGTCTGGGAGCTGAGAAGTCACATCATTAATAAGAGTTTCATAGTAAAACCCAAAGGAACAGTTATTTTTAGAAATGGTGGTCCAAACCCTGACAATCATCTGGTTGCAGGCTGATCCATGTGTGCTGAATCAGTGGAGAGAGGGACACAGATCCATGAAGACCACAGTGAAGCTGTGGGGGCCTTAGTCATAGACCCCAGTAGGGCCAGGGCAACATCACCAGTCAGATCGACAAATGACCTGCTAGAGATTACAATTACAGTGCCTCAGAACTGCCAATTAATTATCACTAATTACTATTAATTAATATCCAATACCCATCTTCTGTGTGCCAAGTAAGCGTAAGAATAATGTGTGTTTTCCTTATGGTATAGACCATTATAGGAAAAATCATCACAATCCTTATTAGGACAGGTCCACATTCCCAAGACTTAATGGACCCTAATGCTTCATGGGCAACAACTATGCCACTTAGTCTGGTAGAGCTTAACTGTGTTCAAGTCAGGTTGCTGAAACAGGCCCTGGTGTGGAAATGTTAAATCATTATAGTATAGTATCTGAAGATCCGCTTTCCTGGTACTTATGAGTATGCTTTATTATTGTTCCTATTTTTAACAAACAGGCAGCTTTAGATTATATTTAAAAGAACATAAGAGCTTCTTTTTTTTTTTTTTCTTTCCTTGATCCTCAAATGAGATCTGTACCCAGTTTCACGGGCTTCTGGTTTTTGATGATGAAATTCAAATTGCTAGTTGTACTGCTCTTCTTTTTGTTTAAAAGACAAACCTGATTTCTTTAAGATAAAGGATGTTATTTCTGCACTAAAGGTCTTGATAGAAAGATAGAATTATATTGATACATTTTGATAACTGTCAGCATCTATAATGCCAAAGATTTATTCCCAGGTGAAGGAATGGGACTTACAGCTGAGAAATGCATTAACAACTTAAGCTAATGAATTAGGTCAGAATAAATTAGGAAAATATACATCAGATTCAAGTGAATTCCATCAGTGATTTGTATTACCCAGATCCATCCCTTCTTGTAGGAAACAGTAAGTGCCCATACATTCATTAGGAAAAGCTATTGTCTTTCTGCTATCCAAAATAAAATTTAAAACATACTACCCTTTCAACTATTTATTTAGTCAGTGCATGACTTAATGATTATCTATTATAGGCATTAGACAAGGCAAGACATCAGGAATATAGAGATGAGGAAGACCCGCTCTCGACCTCAGGGAGCTTATAGTTGGCTGTCCTGAAGCCATTTAATGAATCCCTAATGATGGAGCCAGCAAAGAATCTCAGGGATCCAGGGAAGAATGTACACTCTGCATAAAGGTGGATGGTGTGGGAGGGAGAAGAGGAGGGACAAGATGACCTTGCAAACCTTGCAGGGCATGCAGACACATCCTGAGTGTGCCCTGGCACCATGACACTGGTAAAGTGGCTGAGGCCAGGGCACATCCTGCAATTGAGGGAGTGGCTAGTGATGAATTCCAGCAGAAAGCTAGATCTACAGTGTGAAGGGTCTAGTAGTCCATGCTAAGAACTGTGGAGTTTATCCTGCAGCATAGGGATTCCAGGTTCCGACCACACAATGATGACAGCATTTTGTGTGGCTTTTACTGCCAGTTTGCCAGGTGGCAGGCTGAGATGCTCTAGGAAACTCAAGCAGAAACCTCCTGTTAGCTTTCCAGCAGCTTCATGGCAACTGGTGGCTGCCGCGTCTGTGTGGGCCAGACCTTCCTTGGTTATATTGATCATAAGGAGATGGACATTTCAGGACATGTAACAGAGACTGGCCAGAGGGACTCATACATTGTCTTCTTTCTTCTCATAAACTGCAACACTGAGTAAATCCTAGATGTTAACCCCCTGCTCTGCTTGCTCACAGAACCTGTGAAGCTTTAATTACATTACTGGCCAGTACCCCAGGACTTGTTCAGTCCAGCAAGGGGGTCTGATGATGTAGAGAGTCCATCTGAGTCCAGCAGAGCCTCTCCCAGCAAAACTCTTGGACCATTTCAGAATGTGTTAGGTGGATGAGGAGGAGTGTTCTAACTTCTCCTACTGTTTTCTTCATGGCAGAAATTGTGGAGACATACCAGCATTCAATGGAATACTCTTACATCATTCAGAACAAGGAGGGCAGAATTTTTTTCTCCTTTTCTTTGATAAAATCTAAAAAAATAAAGCAAACATAATTTCCAGGAAAGTCAAGGTTGTTAAAGGAAGTTTGCCAATTTTACAGGTAGTCTTTATTTCTTGCAAGGGCACATAGATCTTCTCAGTACCTTACCTAAGATCGATCACCAGTAGACACAATCTATCATTCCCCCAAAGGAAAAAAAAAAGTTGCACGTGAGTGTCCAAGCCTATGGAGAGCTAAGAGTGTCTCAGGAAAAGGTAGTATTGTTTACCTCCCATTTTAGAAATAAATAAACAGGCTGTAAGACAACAGAGGTCACAGGCTGCATATGTGTGTAGGGCTAGGAAATGCCCAGTTGGGGTCAAACCAAGGTGGTCAGTCTTTTCTGCTCTACCTACTGTCCCCCACTCCAGGAGGCTGACCCATGATGCCAGAAGCTGTATCTGATGGCAGTAGACCAGCATGGGCAGAAGTCCAGCCAGGAAGACAAGATAAGGGACCCTTCAAACTCAGTCAGCAGTACCATTGCCTTGGGGCTGCCCAAAGAGCCAAGAAAGACTAGAGCAGCCTCCTCATTTCGGTGTCCTACCTAACAGATATTCCCACAGTGGGAAGAAAGGGTCCCCCACAAATTTTGCTATTATTAAGTTTAAACACCACTGCTCTAGGTCAAAATCACAACCTCGATCTAAAGAACTCGTGGAGCCAAATACCAACAGACCTTTTGGTGTAGAATGGACAGAATTGGGTGAAGTTGAGAACAAGAGAGGAGATAGGGTTTACATTTCCAATGTGGAGTCTAGCTGAATTTTCATGGTGGTGGTAAGAAAGATTGAATATCAGAAGAAGAGCTGATTAACTTATGGGGGGTGGAGGGTACCAGGTGTTATCTCCTGTCATTCACATGGAAACATCCAGATACCCAGTCATCATGAAGACACGAGAACATCAATAGGAAAGTCTTTCCAAGCCTGTTTAGTGGACACATTCAATTTTTCCTTGAGTTTCAGCCTCCGTGATCTGTTCTGTCCACCCAGAGATGGCATTTTTAGGCTTTTCATCAGAGAGAATAGATCTCAGACTTAGAAACATGACATTAATATTAAAATACTAAATTTTCAGTTCAAATGTTCTCATTGTTTAGAAAATAAATTAGAATGTTTCATGATTTTTTTGGCATTATATTTACTAAAACTCATTTCTGAGATTATGGATTTTCAAGTCTTTTTCTTTTTAATACAATAAGCTTGAACAAATTTTCATTAGTCCTTTATTGGTTAGTTTTGTTTTAAATTAACTTACTTGTATTAGAACCCAAATTGAGATTTTTTTTCAGTATTTGGAAAGGATCCAACTGCCAATTTGCAGAGAAGCCAATTTACACTGGCAAGCTTTGACATAAATAAATTGTCATGAGTACCATTGCTTTATTCAGTGACCACTCACAATTTGATATTCTACTTTAGGCTTTTTTTTCCATTTGGCTTTGGTATTAGGCTGTATTTTAAAGGATACCAGCTCTAAGAGGTTGTCATAACTATAAATAAAGCCACGATTACTTGAACAGGCACGCTGTACTCAGGCAATAGCCTGGCCATTTAGAAAGCCTGAATGGAACCACTTCACACTCTATTGACAATTGGAACAAATCAAACATTCTTGACTTAAATGCTATTTCTAAACCTCTCTCTCCTAACTGTAAGACCCACAATTTCTTTTGCTCTGATTGTCTCTACCTGAAAAATTTAAAGTGTGAGAAGGGGCCATATCACTTTTTTTTTCCCTCTCTCTCTCTCTCTGAAAAGTGCCTATCTGTTGGAGCTCCTAGTAGATTCCCCACGGCTGGGTGCCTGGGGTTGCTTTAAATAGCCTGAACGGTGGGTAATGGACCCAGGCGGAGCCAGCAATCCTCCAACTCCTCACTGACCATGCCCTGGGGCAGCTTCCTTCCCAGGAGTGATTTGTGGGTGCAGGACTTGAATTTCAGATTGGAAGGGTTTGGGAGCAGCAGTTGGGGTGGAAGTGTACAGGAGAGGACGCTATATACAAAAAGATGTATTAGCACAGTAGCTACAAGCACTGGTTTTGCTTTATTGTTACATTTGTTTGGAGGGTGGACCCAGGGCACTGATGGATGTTTTGGAGGGTGCACAGCCCAAAGCCAACCTTCCTCCACTCTCATGGCGCTAGTGATGCTGCAGCTACCCACCCTCACTGAGCAGCTTGTCTGCTCTACCACCTACCCACTCACCAGAGCCGGCCCTTGGTAGCTTGGGGCTACCAGGAAAGGAGGCAAAGAAAGAATGGACAAAGATAGTGTTTAACTTAAGCTAAAGATAATGGAATATTATTCCTTAAAATCATAAATAACAAGCATTATCATGAAAATTCTAAGTTTTTAAATACATTAACCCAACGGTAAGATAAGATATAATATTTCTGACTCATCTGGGAAGCAAAATGTGCCTGACCTGAACTTTTGTGGTGGCAAAACCTTTTATGAACAAAGTTGAAGCTATTTATAGCTGTCCTCTATATCACACAAAGTATGAATATTCATATATCTCACCACAGATACTCTAATATATTTGATCAGACCTTGCTTGCATGGTACATAGTATATGTTACAGTATAGACATTGTATCACCTTCCAGAACTTTGAAAAGTTCTGAGACCCAGGGGATCAGAGAAGGGACAGTGAACCTGCATAATCACATCCTGGTCACAAAGGATAGGGTAACCGGGTAGCGGGCATTAAGGAGGGCACATGATGGGATGAGCACTGGGGGTTATACTATATGTTGGCAAGTTGAATTTAAATAGAATAAAATAAAATAAAATAAAATAAAATAAAATAAAATAAAATAAAAAAAAAAATCAAAGGCGCCCAGGGGCTAGGAACCTAGGCCGAACCTAATGCCTGGGTGGTAATGGAGCGAGGGCTTACTCCCAGAGTAGATGGCATCTCCACACCTCAGCATGTTCCTGGCCTGGCAGTCCCTACAGCTTCTGGGCAAGCAAGCAAGCAAAACCTTCCCCCACCCCAACGACAAACCCAACCTCCATTCCAGTCACCATGGAAGCTCCTCAAATGAATTAGAATTGGCAAGTGGATGCACCACCAGTTAATGGATGAAATAGCAATCTACCATCTGGGATATCATAAGTGAAAGAGGTGCTGTCAGATTAAATTTCATTGCAAAGCAACACATTACTCCTTAGAACTTTTACTACATGCATTTTTTAAAGCCTTTTATTCCATCTCTTTTGGCTTACTAAAGACTTTTTAAATGCTTTTGGCCAAAGTTTTTCATTTTTTTTTCTATGCAGCTCTTTCATCAGGCTTTCATACAGAAATACAATACTTACTTATATTTTTAAAAAACTTATTTAATTGTACCACGCATGTTTACTCAATACATATCTGCCAGGCTTTTCTAGATGGATGCTGCAGATACAGCTATAAACAGTGAACTGTCTCTGCCCTCAGCGCACTTCCACTTTGGTGGTGAAAATGGATAGTAAATTAGTAAAGAAGTAAAGATGCACTATGTGAGACTGGGTGCTATGAGACAAACTAAAACAGGTTAGAGAGGCTGGGGTGTATAGGGGTGGAAGGGTGTTCCCACATTATATGGACTGGGGAAAGAAGGTCTCTGGGATAGAGATTTGAATGCGTACCTGAAGGAACAGAGATGAACAGCCATGTAAATATTGGGAGAAGAAAGTTCCAGGTAGAGTGAAGAGCAAGTGCAAATGTCCTGAGGTAGAGGCCAGCTCTGAAAGTGATTTGGACAGATAGCAGTGAATCCAGAATGGCCAGAGCAGCAGAAGTGGACGGCTGGCCCAGACACAAGACAACAGCCCCAAGAGAAGGGAAGCCCCTTGGCCATTTATAATGTCTATATTTTCCTCTTTTTCCTGGGAAAACTCATTCTTTAGAAGAATGGCCTGTATTCACCTGACTTGCCAGTTCACCAAGTTTTCTTGCAAAGCATCATCCATTTGTCTTCCAACTGCACAGAAATCTCCTTTTAGGTTTGATTTCATCCTGTTTCTTCCTCTGCTAAGTTCTGTTGGTGGTGGTGGTCTTGCTTAAGAATCAACCTTTTCTGGAGTGGCCTCGGTGGCTCAGTGGGTTTATCGTCTGCCTTCATCTCAGGTCATGATCCCAGGGTCCTGGGGTTGAGTCCCACATCGGGCTCCCTGCTCTGCGGGGAACCATGCTTCTCCCTGTCCCTCTGCCTGCCACTCCCCCTGCTCATGCTCTCTCTCTCTCTTTCTCTCTCTCTCTCTCTGTCAAATAAGTAAAATCTAAAAAAAAAAAAAAATCAGCCTCTCCTTTCAAGTATCACAAAGACCCTAAGAATCCGCAGCCCTTACTGCTCTGAATTGAGGTAGTGCAAGGCCTCTCTGACTCCTCAAGCTCGCCCTGGCACCCATCCGCTTATCCACATGGTTCCCCCTCAAGAGGCTTCTGGAACACCAGTGTGATCCTGTGATTATCCTGCACCAAAGCTCGGCGACCGTTGCTTCCTGAATCCGAACCAGTTTGCCTCCGTGTCACTCAGCAGTGCCCTCCATCCACTATCCTGCTAATTAAATGTGATCTGTATTAGCAGCAGCAGCGCCGTAGCACCTTCCGAGGCCCGACTGTGGCCCAGGTACTGCCAGTCACTGTCTCATTTCATTGTCCCAACAGCTCTAAGGGAGTCCTTCTAACTGCTATCCCTCCATCCTTGAACTGTCGCTAGGGGAACTCAGGACCCAGGTGGACTCAGACGACAGATCAGATCGCTGTCCAAACTCAGTGCTGAATCTCTCCTTGGCCACGCTCACAACCTGAGTAAGTCCGGAGAGGCCGCAGCCCCTGGGCCATCCCCTCTTGCCCGAAGAGGAGCAGAGGCTGAGAGACCATAACTTGTCAGGATCCCACACCCACTAAGGACGGAGCTAGATTTTAACGTCGGGCCCCAAAGCTCATCCTGTCCATCACACCCTGCATGGCCTCATCCTGCCCATGCCGTCAGCCTTCCTGCGGGAACACTGGTGACCCTGGCCCCCCTGCCTGTGCTCGTCCCCACCGACGGCTCCCTCCTGTGCATCCTTCAAAACCGGCTCAGCACCCCCGCCCCCGACGCTTTCTAGCTCCTCCACACTTAACACTTTTCTGTCGCCTCAGCAATAAACTGACCCTCCAGGAGGCAAAGATAGCACCGCACCAAAGTCTCACAACAACTTAGACAAATAAAAGTATCAGCCATAGCATTGGTCACTCTTCCCTCCCCTCGACAGCTGTCTGTCCATTCTTCGTGTTTGTGACTGGATGACAAATGGACCTTGTGGATTCAGTTACACTGGGTCCCGTATCCTTTGCAAAGCATATGAACGTTGGTACTGCTGCTGGTGTCCATCTCACAGTGGGCTCTGAGTAAATGTCACTTATTATTCCGAGGGACTAAGGTGTAAATGCATCTGGGCACTTAGAGGATTTATGCTGTAGCAACATGTCAAATGAATCATATCACTGTATTTCCATTACAGGCATCCGATGTCTACCTCTTTGAGGAATCTTTTAATTTTTTTTCTTGAGCCTAGAACAATGTAGAGACACTGTAGAGACATTATTGATATATCACACTTGCCTATTGAATTCAACAAATGTGTAAGCACATGTGATATGGCAGTTGCTGCGCTGGGCCTCCCTGGGATCCCAGGGACTCACCCCCAAACGGCCAGTAGTCCTCTGTCCTTTCTTTTTCTGTGTCCACTGAAATGGGCCTGGCATCTTTGAGACAGAAGGAATTAATGAATCAAGGGATGAATTGTCACACATAGATCATTAACCAATTCCTCCAATTAATGGAACATGGCTGGTGAATAATACCATTATGCTTTTGATTATAGTGATCTCAGAAAGGAATTGCATTTCTGAAGAAAATACAATTCAGTACATACATTTCCTTTTGTTGATGGAGTTTATGACTCAGGGTAAATGAAAGTGAGAAACCTCTGTGATATGGCCAAAATTTGCATGACAGCCTTCTTTTAAAATGTGAGTAGCTTTGGCTGGCCTACACATTTTTAATTCGTGCCTCACGCTAGATGGAAAACCAATTTCTTTTTAATGGCGAGTCAAGTTGTGTCAAGAAACAGGAAGAGGAATGCTTATTCCCAGCCCTCAAACTGAGAGCTTGTTAAGAATTTGGTTGTTGAAATGTCGAACATTTTGGGATGGAGTTTTTACCTCCTCAGAACAATACAACAGGCCTTTGAGTGCTTTTAAAAATTAATAATAATAAGCTAGAGCATGAAATTTTGAGGTGGAATGACCAGACTGTGGCTACGAGATGCTCTTGGTAGGAAGAGTCCCTTCATGCAGGGAGGGCCTTGTGTGCTCTTCCAAAGATGTGGGGTTGTGTTCCAGGAGAAATGGGAAGCCACTAGGGAATTTTAAAGAAGTTTTTCATATATTCATCATATTTGCCTTTTATTTTCCATATATTCATCATATTTGCCTTTTATTTTTCATATATTCATCATATTTGCCTTTTAAAAAACAAGTATGGCTAATAGATGGAAGAGGGTCTAACCGGAGGCCCAGCAGAAAGAAGTCTGTCCAGGAATCTATGAGAACAATGGTGGCGTGGAAGTTCTAGAGCTATGAGGTCTCAGGGACAAAGTGATCAGCATTTTGTGTCTGATGAGACAGAGGGAAGGGAGAGAAGAAAGATAAGATGATGTTCAGAGGTCTCAACTTAGCAGTTGGATAGATTGTGACACCCTTGACTTAAAATTGGGCAGACTGAGAATGTGAAAACTGATCATGAACTCAACTCTGGATGGAATTTGTAGTGTCTGAAAGACGTCCAAGTAGAAATGTCAAGTGGACTTCGATATGTGGGTTGCCGAGTCAGTAAGCAAATATTTATTTAGAACCTAGTGCCAAGTATCATTCTAGGGTCAGGAGAACAGAACTTATAAGAATCCCTGCCTTCAATTAACTTACATCAACTTTTGCCTCTTTTATTTGATACTAAAACAGTATTTTATGATAGTCTTAGACCATTGCATCACCTTCCTGGTAAATTTGAGAGGCGAGAGGTTCAAAATCAACAGATGAACAAGTTAATAAGATAATTTGAGGTTCAGGGTGCCTGAGTGGCTCAGTGGTTGAGCATCTGCCTTTGGCTCAGGGTGTGATCCTGGGGTCCTGGGATTGAGTCCCACCTCGGGCTCCCTGCATGAAGCCTGCTTCTCCCTCTGCCTGTGTCTCCGCCTCTCTCTCTCTTTCTCTCTCTCTCTCTTTCTCTCTCTCTCTGTGTGTGTGTGTGTGTGTGTATGTGTCTCGTGAACAAATAAAATCTTTAGAAAAAATAATTTGAGGTGTTAATAAGTATTTGGGCACTTTGGCTGACGGTGACCAAGGATGGAGGGATGGGAAGCTACTTTACCAGGTTTGGGGAAGGCTTCTGTGTCCCCTGCCAGGACGTGGAGTTCAGATGAACAATGCAAAGTAGGCTCACATGTTAGGAGCCCTCATTGTTGAAATGGTCATTGACAGACTGGTCATTGGATTGAGGAGCACGGACATGCCCTGCAAGGTGCCACAGATTCCCTAAAAGTGCTCAGCAGGCCTCTCCCAGGGCCCAACTAGAACAACTTAGGATGAGTGGTGACGCTGTGGGGAGAGCCCCATACCTGGACTGTGAACTTGTGAAGCCAGATAACAGAGGTGCTGACTTTGGGTTCTAGACAAAGGCAGAAGATCCAAGCCAAAGCAGCACATGCATAATGAGAGCAGGAGTCCAGGAGCACATAATCAGGTCCGAAACCAGGAGGCAGGGAGCTGTGATAGCCACACATGAATGGAAGAGCAAAAGCCTTGGAAGCTTCTGGAGACAGCTCCAGAGGTGAGCAAGGCAGGGACCCAGGGTGCTGACTCTCCGCTCCTCACTCCCATGCCTGAGTATTTTGCTTACTGAGAAAATATTGAAGAACAGGTCTTCTTTCAAAATGTCGTCTGCCCACAATTTAAAATTTTGAAGTTTGAAAATATTTGAAGTGCGAAAACAAGCACCAAAGCTATCTGAGCTGCCACAGCAGCTCTTGGAGCCGTGTCCTACCCCTCCTCGTGTCCCCCGACTAGAAAGCTGTGACAAACAGAGTTTATTCTGGAGGCAACCAGGCAGATGCTCTGTTGCTTTCTGATTTATGCCACGCATAGAAATCAAAAAGCGTGACTGAAATATTTATGCATGTGAGGGAGTGCACATGGGTGTGTGCGTGCGTGCGTGCGTGTGTGTGTGTGTGTGTGTGGTGGGTCTGAACTGAGAGTCAACCATCAACGTGTGCAAACTCTCTGTAACTTTTCTTCAGCAAGGTGCTGTTTTCATTCAGCAGCAGAACTAAATTCAGGCCTTTCAGTAAACTCAGTTTCTATAATGTTTGAGCCATTTCCAGCTTAAACCTGCATCTCTTTTTGATAATATCTGATCATTTCCAGTGTCCCTATCATCTTGGACACTGTCCAGTTCAAAGCCTTTTCTATCAGCTCACAGAGCCTAAGCCCAGATGGTGTGAGCTTTGTGCAGGGGAGAGTGTCTTTCCGTCTTTTCCTCTCTCCTTGTCCGAACACGGGCCTGTGTGGACGGTGGCAGGAGGGCCGAGTGAGGTCCACCGGGGAGTGCTGGTGTGGGGTGGTAGTAATGAGGTGCCAGGCCTGGCCTGTGGCTCTGCCTGCACCTGGCCTCACCCTCTTGGTCATCCTGAGCGGCACATGTGATGGGTTCGCATGCCCAATTCACGCTCACACTGTCATCCAGGCTCTGGGCAAGGCTGTACCCCCTTGGGCCGGCACACCCCTCTCCTTCAGGACAGAAATCCCTCCTAGAGGTGTGGTAAGCCGGCCCAGTGGCCTTCATTGGCCTTCTCTGGGCCCATAGGAAAGCTCCATGACCCAGCCAGGGCCAGCAACCTCTGTGTACCACCTGTAGACCCACCAGGCCCCCTTGTCTTCTCCACATTCCACGTGGGACACACACTCTTCTAAATGGGCCTGGCCTTTTCCTTGTCTGCACCAGAAGAAGCAATAGAAAAAGTCACATTGCTCTGGGATTTCCTAAAACTTAGCTGTTAGGAATGTTCTGAGAGACTACCACTTCCCAGAGTCACAGACCAGAAGATAAAACAGGAAAGTACCTGGAGTCTAAGCACTGGCCTTTCCTTGCTTGTTCTGGATCCTTCCCTCTGTCCGCATGGAGGGGACCTCCCTTCCTCCCTTCCTATGACTCCCCCCAAATGGTATCTGCTCCCCTTTTCCCTGGAACTATAATATGGGAAGGGCTTCAGGGTCATGTGATTTAGTATTTGTCAGAATTGCCACAAATGAATAGCATAAACTGTAAGATCTGCACACTTATGTAAGAAGGACCTTTGCCCAAATGCAAAGGGAATGTAATTACGTTTTGTTTTTGTTTTTG
The DNA here is from genome assembly GCF_018345385.1 of Vulpes lagopus. Lineage (NCBI taxonomy): Eukaryota > Metazoa > Chordata > Mammalia > Carnivora > Canidae > Vulpes > Vulpes lagopus. Next base: position 107,359,716 of record NC_054825.1, on the reverse strand, counting down.
TTTTTGTTTTTAAGATTTTACTCATTTATTCATGAGAGACAGAGAGAGAGGCAGAGACACAGGCAGAGGGAGAAGCAGACTCCCTGTGGGGAGCCCAATGTGAGACTCAATCCCAGGACCCCAAGATCACATCCTGAGATAAGGCAGATGTTCAACCACTGAGCCACCTTAACACCCCATAACATAACAAAAAATGACTTTGGATTTTATTTTTTTTTAATTTTTTATTTATTTATGATAGTCACACAGAGAGAGAGAGAGAGAGAGAGAGGCAGAGACACAGGCAGAGGGAGAAGCAGGCTCCAGGCACCGGGAGCCTGATGTGGGATTCGATCCCGGGTCTCCAGGATCGCGCCCTGGGCCAAAGGCAGGTGCCAAACCACTGCACCACCCAGGGATCCCATGACTTTGGATTTTAAAAAAATGCTAAATTTTTAGTGACTACATTTTTTAAAAATATTTTTTTTTATTCATGAGAGACTCACAGAGAGAGAGAGAGGCAGAGACACAGGCGGAGGGAGAAGCAGGGAGCCTGACATGGGACTCAATCCTGGGTCTCCAGGATCAGGCCCGAGGCTGAAGGTGGCGTTAAACCACTGAGCCACCTGGGCTGCCCAGTGACTTCATTTTTTTCTCCTTGTTGTTTTAACCACATCTCATTCAATGACCTAAATAGATAACAGGCATTTAATAGGGTCCTGTTATGTGCCACTGGTTATGGCTCTGGAGTGTCTCTGTGTGGGTTTTCTCCGTAGATTTCAGGCTGGCTGACCAGTTGACAAGTGGAATGGAATTGTCCCCTTAGGAGTCTTCAGTTACATTGAGGAGTGCATGGTCAAGTACAGTTTCTCAACTCCTGAATCTCACACTTAAATATGCATCCCTTAAATATGACAAACAACAGATAATCTTTAAGGACACACAGTGTACCATTGGTACATGAGACCAGAGTCACTAAAGGTGTTACGGTAAAGTCACAACATGTTTCTCCATCGTGTGTGCACTGGTTGCTCCTGGACGGCTAGAGAGGATGTTGTAGTTCATAGAGAGAGGCTCCTGGAGGAAATGCATTAAATTCATGGCATGGACCAGGATGGTCCTCACCGCAAATATTCTGGCGTGGGGAGTAGGGAGGATAGTGCTGATGGGAGTAGTTTGGTTGATCAGGCTCCATGAGTGCCCAGCCCCAGCTTGTGCCTGGTGTGCATGGCTTTGGGCAGCAGCATCTCTGTACGTTGGCTATGGCAAACAGTGTTGAGGCAGCAGGGGCCCCTCTCATCACAGTTAGCACCGATTTCTGATTAAATGAGGTGTGTACAGTTTTAGCGAAGGATTCATGCTTCAAGATGGGCAGACTTCATGCTCGAGTTTCACATCATCTAAGTGTTTGGGGGGCAGTTTGTAAAACTGTGTGGAATTGGTATGAACAGCAAATTCAGCTTTTATAACTGGATCACCAAGGGCTCCTTGGAAGTCTCTGGTCAAGTTCGCCACCTCCTCTTAACTTTTAAGAGCTGCTTGGGTTAAATTCCAGCATCCAGCAAGTAATTTACAAAGTCACAGATAGTTCAAGAGGGTGTCACGTCATATATCAGAACCTTATATAATGTTTTACTTTTTGATATCTATGTAAATAAGTTACTTCTCTCTTCCTACTTTAATGCTGTTTGATTGAAATACTAATAACAGATAACTTATTATAAATATCAGTAATCCCTCTATCAATGCACATTATGTCTCAGAAACCTGGACTACAGTTTGAGAGTGTAATGATAAAACTAGAAAAATACTTAAAGCGACATAAACCCCTAGATGAAAAGATTTTCTCATACAAATATGATGGTATATTCTACTTGATAGACCTTCATTTATGATTGATAATTCAGTGATTATATCATATCCCCTCTACCCAGAAGGGCATTAAATTATAGCATTCCAAGTACCTTCTGAGGCCGACTTTTGCTGCCATGGCTTGACTTGCATTTTCCTCTGACATTGATACATTAGTCCTGCCTGTCACCACCCTGGCTTTCTTGGATATAAATGACCCTGTCCTTAGATATATATGTATAACAAAAACACATTTCCTGATGAATCTAATGCTGCCCCTGTTTCATGCTCTGAGTGATTGAGATGCTATGAGGTAGATGTCTGCATAAATTAAAATGCTATACTATGAAACCCTACCAGTCAGATTGATTGTGCCAAAAGAACAAGTTGACTCTGGATAGGATAATAAAATGAGGGATGAAAACGATTTGTAAATTGGTTGGAAGAGATGCAGAGTGTCATGAATTCTGCACTTAAGAAACACCAAAATGTGCAAACGCGTGGTGATGAATGTCTTCGTGTGAGACCCGGATGACTATTGTATGGTTTTTATTAAATCCGTATTATATGATGGATAGACAGGTTACCTTTGGTTTTCACATGTGGGTTGCAACTCCGGGCTCTTGGTAAATGAGTGTGTGATTTATACAAGAAAGAGTGCATGGAGAGATCTGAAACCTCTTTTGACAAGAAACTCTTTTCAGCGCTTAATTTAGAAATAAACTTTTAAAAGGCATCCTGCCTCAGGAAGTACTGAGAGTTTCTTAATAGTAACTCTTCCAGGGCAAGGCTGCAGTTGAGGCTTTCTTATACTCCTCACAGCCATGGGACAGAAAATGAGCACTTGGTAAAGGTGCATCACATGACCCCTAACAATATCTTAGTAGAAATGCCTAAGTGGCTGAGGAATGGTACTTCTCAAAACATGCTTTATATAAGAATTACTTGACAGTCTTGGCCAATGCAGATCCCGGGTACCCACCCTCAGGGACTTGCTCAATAGATAGGAGTCCAAAGGTTACTGACAACCCAGGTTACTCTGCTGTCTGTTGTCCCCACCACACTTGGAGAAATCATTTCTGAGTTATAGGCAAACTGGCTCCTGGTCCCCACTGGGGGATGGGGCTCAGGTAATTAGTTGGGGGACAGACAGAGACATCCAAGTGGACAAAGTACCTGTGATTCCCCCATGTTGACCCTGCTCATTAGAGCCTAATTAGTACATTCCAAACACAGACTTTAAGTATCACCTACAGTGATAAATCTTAGATGTATGTATCTTAATTAAAACTAAACCTCTCTTCCTAAAGATAAGCATTAGTTTTCCCTGTGATACTGCAGTCCAAAACCATTGCTTGTCTTAAATGTAATCTGTTGGGGAAAGCACTGATACATATGGGAATTTAACAAAAATCCAGATTACATGGATCATGAAGAAAATTTTAATATGATGAAGATATTGTGTCATAGGTTCAAGTCGTTAAACAAACACAAAATGTAGCACACTCTTGGAAGTGGCCAATAGTCATTGGAAAGAGCTAGTTTAAGGATATCTTGGGAATTCAGGTGGCCAGGAGGCTGGGGCACACATGTCCCTTCATTGATCATGTAGTAAACATCCTCAAAGACAGACAGCATGCAAGGTGGCACACCATAAAGGGGCCAGTTCACTCATAGCCACTCGTGAACAAAGAACTTCATAAAGGACCATGTCTACCAAGCATAGGAGATATGCCAAAATGCCACCGTAGCCACAATATAAAATTGGTAAGGCTGAGTGCCAAAAGAGGCTAAGCAAAGTCAGGTGAACATTCGTGGAACTCCTAGCCACCCTCTGTCTGCTCTTCACTCTCTCTCTGCTTGTCTCCATCTCTATTTCTTTCTCTCTCTTTCTGTTGTTCTTTCTCCCTTTGTAGATGTCACTTAACATTTCTGGTGGCACGAGTTTATTACATATATTGGTTGTAGTGCTGGGAAGTAGGGGTAAGAGAAACTGTATAAAGCACATAGAAATAGCGCACTGGGCCATTCTGGTACTGAGTAAATAAACATGCCTAGAAGAATATTCCTTATCATAAAAGAAAACTTAAGAACCCTGTCTTTAGTCTGTCATCTGAGTCATTTCATTCTCTTTCTCTGGACGAAATTAAAAAATAGTGAAAAATAAACTATCTCACAGGTTCATGACATAAATGAGCCATATGTTGTGCTCAAGGACTCCATGAGGCAGGGATCCATGCAGGGTATGGGCAATGGCTTGTCCCATTTCCACATCTGTGTCCTTGTCTGGAAAGACTTGAAAGTTGGATAACCCAAACTCTAGGAGCTGATATGGCATGAAGGCATCTTCACATTAGATCCTGGCTGAGGGCTGGAACACCTGTGGTGGCCCCTCCGTGTGGCCTGGGCTTCCTTACAGCATAGTGCCTAGTTCCATGATGGAGTCTCTCAAGGTAATAAGGGGAAAGTGTGGGTATGTTTGTGACCTTAGCCTCAGTAGTCATACACCAACATCACCTCTCTGTATCCTGTTGGCTAAGGCTGTCACAAAGTTCTTCCTGGGTTCAAGAAGAGATGATGCATGCCCCACCACTCAAAGGAGGAGTGTCAACATGACATTGTGAGATGAACATTTGAAATGGAAATATCATGGCAGCCAGATGGTTCGAAAATCCCTTCTCAGAGGAACCAGATCTATGAACTATGTTTCTAAACCATTCTAAACCTGGCTTACATATGCAGCTTATAGAAATGCATACAAAATGCTTATCAGCCCCTGGGTAAAATAAAACTTGGACAGTTGGCTATTGAACAATGTAAGGGTTAAGAGTGCCAACCCCCTGCATAGTTGCAAATCTGTGTATAACCTTTGACTCCCCAAAAGCTTAACTACCAATAGCCAACTGTTGACCAGAAGCTTATCAATAACTTAAACACATGTTTTGCATGCTCCTTGTGTAATGTTCTGTATTCTTGCAATAAAGTAAGCTAGAGAAAAGGAAATGTTATTTTAAAAAATCATAAGGAAGAGAAAATACATTTACAGTACCATACTATGTGAAAAATAACCCACATATACATGGACCCATGCAATTCAAACCTGCATTGTTTAAGGGTCAACTGTACTTCTTTTACTTTATGTACACTCAGGTTGCAAATAGAGAAGCAAACAATCACTCAACCTTTTCTGTAGCCAGAGAAATATTCTTATTTTTCTAAGCATGATTTGACCATTGCATCCTGATGAGAGTGAGTTGAGGCAGGCCCAGCCATTTAGCATAGGCACACCCAGGACCCAGGGCTTAGCATGGTGGTAGCAGAGCACATGGCAAATGCCATCTCCATAAGGAGATTGAGGAGAGTCATGATCAGTCTGTGCAAGTTCACTGACATGAGTCAGCTAGATCCTAAAACTTTCCTTCCAGTTTATAGAAGGATTATCCTGGTATTTTCCCACCATTTTCTCAGGTTAGAACTGGTTTCAGGGCACCTAACAAATCTTGTAATTCTTTGTGATATTATCTCACAATAATAAAACTCATAATTATAGGTGGTGAATTGAGCTACTTGCAAACTCACAGCTAATATGGTTTTAAGAATCCCTGAAGAAAGCCTTGTATGTGACTAAGGTCTTTCAGGAAGAGTGAAATTTAATTTCTAAACTGATTGCTTTATTCCTGTGAGGCATCATCCTTGATAGTTTTGGTTGATTTTCTGCATTCTTAGATGGTTCTGTGGGTATGCTCTTGGCTCTAGGACATTCTGGCACACTATGAAATGTGTTCTAGACTAAGCTTGAATGCTTAAGTTTAGTACAAAAGAATTATGCCTTTGATCTACTTAAGACACCTGAACCTAAGCTTGAAATGCAAATAATAGGGTTCATGCAGTGAATTAAAAATGCAAACAGAAACCATCACTGTCCGGAGAGTGAACTTGCACATCACAGTCAAGACAGAACCCTGGGGGTGGGGTAATTTACTATGGCTACTCTTAATTCTTTAGTATAGAACCACAGTGTTTACTTATAAGGTGATCCATATTGATAATTGCAACGTACTAGGGCTGACCCCATGGACAAAGGCAGGCAAGTCTATCGGCTATTCCTTGACCCTGTGACCCTATAAACATGAACGTAAGTAAGTGTTTGTTCTCCCCCAGTGCTTCATTAAACCCTGATGGACACAGACCCTTGACCCATATATTGATCACTTATATCCTGAGATAATGGGCAGAAGTGATATATATTCATCAGATCCTCCTGGTGGATCAAAGCTTTGTCCGTATTATACTGCGTTGCTTGATTTCGAGGTTGTGTCACATTCTCACAGTATGAAAACACATTTTGCTCTCACTGGTGATCTGTGTGAGTTTAGAAATATAATAGTAAGGCAAAGCGACAATTACCTTCAGCCATTGTCCTTGAAATGAGACCTTATGGGGATCTCAGGGCATGAAGCCATGTCCTGGAGGAGCTAGTTTGCCTTGTCTCTCTATTTAACAACCCTTAGTGTGATGGAGGACCAGAATACTTCAGAATTCAGCATTTCCACCCATCCTGGGCATCATATGGGCAATAAAAGCCTTAGTAAACAACAAGAGAAGAAGGGGATGCTTATTGAATCGATTTTATTCCAGCAAGTCACATAACATATTAAATTTCTCAGAAGCATGAAAATATCAAGATCTTTATTGCTCAATTTAATTATGCTCTTTGCATGCTCTTACTTTTTAAAGAAGAAATGATTCAAAAGGATTAAAATTAAAACAATTTTTCCCTAATGCTACAAGCATTTCTGTGACACGATGTGCTTAACACTGAAGAAAATAAATAAGACAGAATTATTTTCCAAAATAGAAAGATTTAGAACATTAGCAAACTTCCTCAGTTAGACAGCTAATATGTTCTTCTAAATGGTATCTTGAGAATGCTTGTATCAGCACACCCCAGATTGGAACACTCTTCCTATTTATATTGACTGGAAAAATTGAAAAGGAATATATTCTCTCTATCTGGTTCCATCTTGCTCTAGTTTTAAACACACGCAGTTTGTGCTGGCATAAGGATTTAATTGACTGGATCATCATGTTGGCGCTTGGCATTTCTGCTCATTTTGCCCTGCTTTTAAATATGCACTGATTTTGCAACACTGCAACCAACAGCTTATCATCAAAGACCTCGTCCTGACTGACAACCACTCTTGGGTGAATCAGAGCAGACAACCCTGCCCGTTCATAAGATGTTGTTACTGATGTCTGCTTGATGGCTGTGCTCAGGCCCTATCACCTCCCTTGTCTTCTTTTGTATGTTCTACAAAATGTTTAGAATATACAGTTGGAAATAATATTTTAAAAAAGACTCTGACTGGAAATCCTTCCAGAGAAGGACATGTGTTCTAAGGGGGTTAAGTGAATTACCCTGAATTACACAGCTAGTTAGTGGTGGGTCTGGGACACCAGTCTACATCATGACTATTACCCCAATTTCGACTACACTACATGAAATAATTCAGAGTTTTCCTCTTACATCCATAGATAAACACATCAATTCCCTGTGTCTCATATTTCTACTTGATTGCCACTGGTCTTCTCATACTTCAGAGCAAATATGATCATCTGTTTTATCAGAAAGAAATTTAAAATTGATAAATATGTTACTTTCCTAGAGAGGTAAAACAAATTTAGTATAGATTTCAGAAAAGTGCCAGGATTTCAGAGCAGCAATTTAAACATCAATATAAACTTTAGAGGACCCGACCTTTAGGAGTGTGAAGGTCCCAGACCCAAGATCCTCATTAGGTTTGTGGATTCCAACTCCCAAAGTCTGGCTATTCTCATCCAACAAGGGCCATTTGTAAGTGTGACAGTGGCTTAGGAGGTTCCATAAAGCATCAACCATCCATACAATAATCATTGAACCTACCATTCTACTTCCCTACCACCACCACCATTGACATGGCTGAAATATCCTTTTGTAACTTATTTTTCTTCTCAGGGCTGTTCTTCATGGACACACAGGCATGATTTCATCTGTATAATGATTTGAAGTGGGGCAGTGTTATTCTTTTGACCTTACACACCATGCCCGGGTAATGCAAAGTGATAGTCACTTCATTAATGAATTTAGGGAAGTTTTAACTAGACAATAATTACATATGCACATACAACTAGGAAATTAACAGCCCACATGAAATAAATTGAGTGAAAACAGTTAAAAGCTGAGTAGGAATAAAGTAAAACTAATCAAACCACTTTATAGGATTATGCATTACGTAAGACTTTAATGAGAATTTCCATTTTACAAAGTTGTAAGTTGAATGTTTTGAAATTATTTATGATGACTATGGTGATTTTAGGAATTCAGAAATTCAGTAATTTTATCATTTATTCCAATGAACAAATGAGACCAAAAATTCAAACTGACTTTGCTCAGCTTACCTGAACGTACCTTTATTAAGTAAATCTCAGATCATGATCAACCAGTTGAATGGTATCTGGGGGTAAAATGAAGCATCTACATCCAAAAATACTGCTTAGTATGCTTTCTTAACTCTTTTTTGGCTATTTATTGAGAACATTTATTTTCAGATTCTTCCCCAAGCTGCACTGGTTCTGCATTCTGCACAATTACAGTGGTAGATGGACAGAACATGAAGTCAGAATACCTGAGCTTTAGTCAGTGCTCTGCATAGTATTAGGCATCTAATATATGGGACACTTCACTTCTTTGAAGTTTGTTTTCTTATAATCAGTAAAATGGCATGGCAATGGAATCTAACATACTCTAGTCCCCTTGCGGGATGGTTAGAGGAGGGCTTGGGGGGACAGATTCTAAGTCTTACCCATCCTTCTGTTTCCAGTCAGGCAGAGTTAGAATCCCCTCAGCTGTAAGGAGCAGAATTCAACCAAACTGGCTTTAACAGCAACAACAAAAGAATTCTTTGGGCACCCGGGTAGGTTGGGGCAGCCCTGGCCATTGGCATGATTGGGTCTGGGTCCTCAAATAATGGCTTCTTGATGCTGTCTTTCCAGCACTCAGCTCAGTCTCCCCTGCGACTGACAGACTCTCCCCTGGCAATGACAAAGATGACCACAGACAGCTCCCAGTTTATATTCCATTAGCTTAGCCAAAATCACATGTCCAAACCAACAGCAACTACTAAAAGACAGAGCTGATTGGCTATACCTGTGTCAGGTGCCCATGCTTGGATTTAGAAGCTGGGGCAACCCCACCTGAATCAAATAAACTACAGGCAGGGAAAGGTGTGTCTGTGCAAAGACAGGCTAGGCAGACAAAACCCACCACCTTTTCCCTGTACGCTAGTCAGACTACACATAGTCTTTCTTCCATTTATAACCTTTCAGAAATACTCCTAATATGCGACTGCCTCCCATACAGCAACAACAATAAGAGTGATACCTTCTTAAAATGATGTGTTTCTTGGTCTCTGACCCAGATATAGCCCTCTCTGGACTTTCTATGCTCCAATGCCCTCATCTTATGCCCTGTTAAATATATGGCCTCTCTGACTTTGCATCCAACAGCCTAAATTTGGAACAGAAAATCTGGCTTTTCCAAACCATGTAAAGTTTCTGGTTAGCTAACTCCTAGACATATTTCATGGCACATAAGGAGTTAGAGTCCTTCTATGAAATACTATATATTTTTTCCCTTGTGCTTTTAGGTGAGCCACCTTGGAGGAAAGATTGCCTCTTTCCTGTATGACCTTACCAGTTGTCCCAAGAATTGCCATGGATGTCAATAGCTTTCTACCAGTTCCTCTGGCATTTATGAAATGGTCTCCTGAGAGATCTTAGGCCAGCTTGAAAAAAAATCACATATCTACCAACCTGGCATATTGTACACATTCAGTTAATGTTAGTTAAATGACATTGAAGAAAGAATATAATGCATTACAGATAACTTTATAGATGGCATTATTATTATTACTAGTGCCTAAAAATAAAGATTATTGTTCCCTTTTGACAGTTTGCGTTTTAAAGCAAAGTAAAAAGTGGGTCAGAAGAAATATTAATCTAATGAAATTTAAGGTACATAAACTTAAGATTCACATAATTTTTGAGATGAGACTGGTGTCCATCTCCATCTGAACTCATCATGAAAATTTGAAAACTGAACTGTGTCAGCTATCCAAGGATACTTGTGTAATACCTTTGGACCATTTAGACCAAGCAGGTTGTGAGGTACATTTTTAAATATGTATTCACTGGCCTATATTTAATATACATTTAGCTTTTTCAGTAAAGATGCCCGTTTAGAATGTTTTATTTTTTTTTCCAAAAGTAAACACTAATGAATTTGCATTATCTGAGTTCAATAGGATGAAGAATGTTCTAACAATGCCTACAGAAAGTTATCAGACTCTCTAATCCCTCTGAAATACATCCCAAGTGATGCCTAGGGCATACTGACACCTGAGGTTAACACACTTCCACATTTCTGTTTTTTCCAGATTGAGAGTTTCAACGCCAGTCCATTATGTTTGTTCCAGACCTACTTTTGCTAGTTGGACTTAATACTGAACTTCTTAATTAAAAATCAAGTAAACCAATGAACCATTAGTGTAAAAAGACTTGTTTCTACAAAAAACTAAGTTGAGAGGTTTGGAAAGCAGATGTGTGAGAAAACAATTGTTGAATGATTTGCTGGCAGAATGACTATAAAAACGGAAGGGGAGAGATAAACAACCTAAAAATGTAAAGGTTTCTGCCCTGAGATTGCTTTGCCACTGTCTCCATATTCTTGTTTTAAGGAAATTGAAACTGGAAACAAGAAAAACTGATTATAAAAGGATGATGGCATTCTAATATGTGTACCTATGCTTTTAAAAATGCAAAAAGGCTTGATCCTCACCAAAAGATAGCAATATAAAAATGTGCCTACCTATTTCCAAAACAATAAAATGGGGACCAGTTTTTTCATTAACCAACCAACTTTTTATCAGAGTAGGGAGCTCCTCCTGCCCTTTTCTTCACCAGAATCTCTCCTTTGGATTTTTTTTCCCCAAAATTCCTCCAATACTTTCTTAGAAGCTCAGCTTCTCCCACCCAACTCCTGAGGGCTTTGTCCTTTTCTAGAAAGTCATGACCAAAAGAAATTCAACTGAGGCTCCCTTGGTCTTCCTTTTGTATTTCTTGAATGAAAGATGATACTGTGTTCTCGTCCACATCAGAAATCTTCTATTACATTCCATAAACACCACAATAATTCTAAAAAGAGATCAAATTTTTTATTAAAATAAACAAGCACTGCAGTCATTTTTCTGTTGCTTATCAAAGAAATGCAATAAGCAAGGCATCCGAATATCTATATCTTATTTACATTTGTATTACTTCAAGCTTCAGGGACACTTCATCATGACAACTCCAAATCTATTTTTTTAATTTGATGACTTTATATTCCATATTGATTACATTCCTGGACAAAACTCTTTTCCTGATGGATGGAAATACTAAAACAAAAGGAACAAACAGCTAAATGACTTCAGGGTAGATTTTTCAAATCAGCTCACCGAGATTTTCTTATTTTAAGCAAGACAGACCTTTCAATTTCCATCCCATTGCATGAGATAATATAATCCAAGTAGTGGTGGGGTGGGGGAGAAATAATTATTTTATGGCAGCCAAAAGTTTACAAACTCAACTTTTTACTCAATGGTTAGTTATACACACTCAAGAGAAAAAATTATGTAAAAATTATAAATACTAGCAGATACTTGAACACGATTGGGAAATGTGCAGCAGTGAGTGTGGTTCATCGGTGGTGATGGAATTTTAGGGGGCATGACTGTACCCGGGCCCATCAGGATGGCATATGGTACAAGAGCTAAAGCACCACATGGCACTCTCCCTGTGTTACCTTCCTTCTTGCCTTGGGCTCTGAACATATTCTGAATGTAATGCAAAATATTAGATAAAGAGTTTGAATGTTGCCTTAGAAGGGAACATGCAGGGGCCCACTTTCCAACCTGCTCCATGAGCAAAGGTTTTTTGAAAAATTGTTGGATGTCCTCTTACTGCCAATTTCCCTTTACCTAGCATGGTACCTTTTAAACTTTCTTTTCATCCCTCAGAAAAGTGATTGTTTTTTTCTTTCCCAGTCAACCATACCTCTCTGAGAAAACTGTATAGAATTAGCAACAATTAATGATAAAAGATTCACCATCCCAGGCCATCCTGGCTCCTATATCCAAGGGTAGTTTGGGAGAGGACATGGTCATTCCCTTGGTATCACTAATCTGGATTGTTTCCCTTCACTTGGCACCTTTCCTCCCCTGAAATAAACCCTGACAGTAAAGGCAGTGGTGGGTTCTATCAACTCAATCCTGATGGAAAATGAGAATCTTGTCCACTGCTGGGAGAGAATCTTGTCCACTGCTGTTTGGGTAGAAACAGAGGTTCTAGTGCCTGTTTATCATCAAGCAGAAGAGGTAGCCTGTTATGTGGGCCAAGATTTTTATATTCCAGACCTCTTTGTCTCCTGTTTCATACCAGTTTAGCCTAATTGGCATTAATAATCGCATCTGTTGCTACAGCAGAGCCGAGTGTAGAATGGCTTCTCAAATGTTTTCTATGACTAACCCTGTGCTTCCAAGTCCACGCAAAACTGAAACGCTTCATAAAGTTTTGGGATTTTTGATTTATTCTATGTATGTTTTAGAAGCTAATGGAAAGCGAGTTTTTAAACTGTATAATGGCTTCTTTCATTATGTGAAACAAGTCTCACTGATTTTTAAGACTAAAACTACAATCAGCAAAATGATGGTGGAAAAGAACAAAATGTATTTTCATGTGAATGAAGAGAGCAAGGCTTTTGCATAATTTTAATGGGAAAAAGATGAAGTGGTAGGAAATAAATGAGAAGTGCAAAAGAAGAATAAAATACTGAAAGTAACAGTTAGCCCAGGCATAGGGTATTATGGTCCCCGGTAGCCTCTGAGAGCTCTGGTTCCCTGAGGAATAAAGGCCCCGGCAGCTTTCTGACAGTTTCAAATAGCACAGGAGCCCTGTCCATCTGAGAAAGAACTTGGCCAAAATCTGCTTCCAGAGTTGCCAGAGTGGCAGAGTCTGCAGTCACCTGCAGAGCATGGGCTCCTGGGGTGGGTAGGCATCATACCTTGTGCACAAATAGCACCTGCTACGCACTCCTCCCTGCCTGAGTTCTGAACCGAGTGAGACAGAGTGGCTTTACTGAAAAAAACACTAACGGCCCATGTGGTATAGATGCAGAATGAGGGGTGGCTGATATTGAACCCCACTCAGCTCCTCTACACAGGAGACCTGTCTCTCTCCTATATTATATGGAGGCGCAGACCAGGTTGCATCCAGTGCTAGTGACCAGAGCCAGGAAAGAAGAGACGTGCCTGGGCAGTGCAGGCCAGCCCCTGCTCCCAAACGTCTCAGCAGTAATCGCCTCCTCCCGCCCTGGGGAAAGGGGGCGGGTGGCATGGGCTGGGATGCTTCTAAGTGACCTTCCACGGGAAAGGGGAGGCCAGGAAACAGGGTGCACCCATGCACACACACCCACGCACACACACAGACACACATAGACACCAAGAGACATAGACACACATAAAGACACAGACAAATGCACAGACACACAGACACACACATGTAGATACATACATAAACACAGAGACATAAACACACAGACATATGCACGCGGAAATACAGACACACAGAAACACACACAGAGATACACACACACATAGACACACAGGTACATACCAGTTATCATTATCATCCCCAAAGTAGGAAACTAGTTACTGTTTTTTTTTTTTTCATCTTCAAAAATATCTTTTTCAGATATAAATCTACTCGTGCCTCAATTATCTAAAGGTCATTTGAGGGCAGCCAGTAGCTCAGCGGTATAGCGCCGCCTTCAGCCCAGGGCGTGACCCTGGAGACCTTGGATCGAATCCCGCGTCGGGCTCCCTGCATGGAGCCTGCTTCTCCCTCTGCCTGTCTCTGTCTCTCTCTCTCTCTCTCTCTGTCTCTCTCTCTCTCTCTCAAATAAATAAATAAATTCTTTTTAAAAATAAAAAAATAAAGGTTATTTGACTGCAGCATAAACTAGAAGGGGCTCTGAATTTGGAGACCGAGATTCAAAGCCCAATTCCAGGACTTCTCGCATGTGCCTTTTGTGACAAGTCACTCTCTCTGAGCCCTTGTCTCATTTATAAGATGGGAATAAATAGTGGCTGACTAGATGGATATGGCTATTATAAAAATCAGAGGTGAATCTGAATGAAGACTGCAAGGTACAAAGGCACGGCTTCACGGTCATTACCGTGCTGTGGTGGACATCGTTTTCCCTAGACTGACAAAATACCTTGGTCCAGGAAAGGGATAGAAAAATATATGCAGACATGAAAGAAGAAGGTTCACGAGTGTAGACAAAACCACCTCTACCCCTGCTGCTGTTTAGACAGGAGACGGAGCAGGAGCCCACCCAGCCACACTGGTGGCCGGGCATCCTGGACCACGCCACGTCACATTGTCTCTAAATCAACAGACATTTACTGGAAAATAAGAAAAACTGAAATGCAGTCTGCTAAATAGCTGTGGGGCTAATTCTAAGACCAGCCTTTTCATTCACCCCAATGGCTGTTTTGTATTTTTTTTTTTTAATTGGAAAAGAAGAAATGAAGCCTGCTCTTACCTTTCATCCCCAAGTAAGCTCTGGTACCTAAAAGGGTGCTTCCAAGCGGTTCTGTGAAGTCAATAGCAGTGCTGGGCATGGAGAAGAAAAAACACAATGTTGTCTCTAAAAACATGTGAAAGACAATTTGTGAGACAGTTTATTTTTTTATTTTATTTTTTTGTGTGTGAGACAGTTTAGAATGAGATATGTATCTGCTTATACGTTACCAGACTTTTCATTTTATTTTTTTCTAGGTTAGCAGTTGGGGACCTGTAGGCGTAATATTATGTAGATATTTTCATTACTTTTTCTTTTCTTCATTTTTTTTTTGCCATGGGAATAAGAAATCATTGTTCTTACATGATTTTGCCCTTGACAGTTTAATCAGAGAAAATGTATTGCAGCCATTTGACATTTATTTATGGTAATGAAATGGACCCTGATTACGTAAACGCCTCCCTGCCTCCATGTTAAGGGTGCTTCCACGCTGCAGCAGGTGCATCAGCAGCAGGGTGCGGGCAGGGTGCGGGCAGGGTGCGGGTGGAAGGCGGAGGCACGACGCGGGCCTGGTGTGGGCTCTGTGCAGGCAGGGCACGGAGACACGGTGCAGGCAGGGTGCCGGCAAGGTGGAGGGAGCCTCGGAAGCATTCTGCACATGAATGAATGCCTTTTGAAAAAACTGGAAATTATCAGTCAACTCGCTTCCAGTTTTAGCCTGATTTCGTGGTTTATTATAGCATCGTACCTCCTCCATCAACAAAAGTTCAGTTTAAGCTTCATTTCAAGCCATTTAGGAAAGCTGCGCTGGGTCTGCCCATCGGGGGTGTTCTGTGCTGTGGCAGTGGCCTGGGACTTCGGAGCAGTCACTTTGTGTGTGATGGCCCAGCGCTTCAGGCAACAGGCATTCTCTTTCTATAAAATTTCATTTAAATTGATCCCCAGACAGTTGGTTTCAAATGTCTGTCCTGTTCTTGACGCTGCTCCCATCATCACCGTGCCTTTCCAGTGCTGGGCACAGGCTTTACAACTTCCCGTATGGATTCAGAGCCATGATCCCAACAAACTCCCTCCTGAGTCCTGACTCGGCTCCTTCGGCCTCCACTGGTGCCCTGACTTACACGGGCATCCCAGGTGAGGGCAAAGCGCTTCTCCACTGCAGACACTTAAGACAGGAAGAACACGGTGTAAAACAGATGCTCTGTTCATCCAGTGGGGGACACACTGCATTCCCGTCGGCCGCATGCATCAGTGCTCACAGAAACCGTGTTCGGCAGCAGCTGCTGGCATCTAGGGGGACATGAACAGTCTGGCCCGCGTGTCTCACAGTGGACAGCCGCCTTGCCAGAGGTGGTGTGCGAGCCGCACCTGCCCCTCCTGTCCCTGCCTCTCCCCCGCTGGCCACTGTTCCCCAGCTTCCTAGGGCTGGGTGGCCGAGATGGTGGCCTGCCATCTGTGGAAGCTGTGGCTGGACTTCGGGCAGAGGGAGGGTCTCTGCGCTGGGCTGTCCCATGTCCACGTGGGCAAGTTACATCAGTGCCCGTAGAGGCTCTTGCTCAGCACTGCCTGGTCCTCAGCCCTGGGCCTCACATCACCTGCTCTGTTCTCATCCCACCAGACCCTGTGCTTTCAGCCCCAGTGGGGCCACCTGCCTACAGGGCCTGGAACATCGGAGACAGAGGACTGGAACTCCCAAGGGTGCTCGGGGAGGAGTACTAACAGAGCATGGTAGGGGGTGGAAGGGCCCTTTGGGCATCTGGGGGCAAGGTTGGCATCTCTCTGCACATTGAGTCCTTTGCACGCATGTACAAAGCTCAGACACAGAGGCTTTCTCCTGCATACATTTGATGATGTATCAAGAAGGCATCACCATATATTTTTTTTTAATTTTGAAATAGAGCTTTTTCAGGACCGTTCTGGGCAGTGTGTTAGTTAAGGTTTAAAGTTAGTCCTTACCGGGCAGCCTGGGTGGCTCAGTGATTTAGCACCACGTTCACCCCAGGGCTTGATCCTGGAGACCCGGGAGTCCCACATCGGGCTCCCTGCATGGAGCTTCTCCCTCTGCCTGTGTCTCTGCCTCGCTCTCTCTCTCTCTTTCTCCTCTCTGTGTTTCTCATGAATAAATAAATAAAATCTTAAAAAAAAATAAAGTTAGTCCTTACCACTGATCACCCAGCGATCGATCCTGCGTTTACCCTGCTTCTGCCCCAGCTGGCCCTTTGGGACTGGCCATCGTCACTTTGCAGCTTTCAACCTTTCTTCCATCAGGCCTTCTTCAGTGAAAAAAAAAAAACTCAACTGGACCAAATGATTTTGAGTAAATTTGTTATTCGTTAAAATGAAATGCACTGGATTGCACTGGGAGAGAGTTATCTGGCAAAGTACTGACAAGTGCCTACACACCACTGTCTACATAATAGAGATTGCCTCCCGAATGAGCAGGGGCCGAGGAAGACACCTGACAGAAGATTTGGGTTTATTAGAGTTTGTTGTAATCAGACTAGCAAAGCATTTTCACTGTGGACCATCTGTCAGCACATGTAAATAGGCTCATTTTATAAGACCAGATGTTCTAACAGTATTCATTTAAACAGGAGCCTACCTGTTCTTTGATTATAGTCAGTTATGGAAGGATGCGATTCTACTATATTCCAAAATGATTTCTCTTTGGCTTTTAAATTTCCTGGTTGATGGCTCTTTTGCATCTTATTTACCCCAGCATAAGGAAAAGAGCCCTGGAGTAGGAATCAGAAAACTGATTTCTCTTTTCTACTCCACCATTACGAGTTTGGGTTTGGTAAGTTATCAGCTGCCACCAGCTCTGGTATCCTCTATTGAAAACGAGGTCAGATGAGATGATTTTCAAGGTCTCTTTCACCTGCCTTATAATTGTGCATTTCTCATGGTGGCCTCACGAAAGGAGCCATGGCCTGGCCATCTGCAGCACCAAACAGCTGTTGACCTGGCCTTCGCCTCCTCATAGTTGCATTGGGGACGATATGCAAACATCACAGCAAAGCTCTGAGGATAACAGGTGTATGAAGGCTCTTACAGCAGTGCCAGCCACTTAGCAGACCCTTAGCTCTTCCTTTCTCTTAATTAGGAGAAAGAATTGTAAAAGAAAAATTACTAACATTTATAAATTATTTTGACTTTTCTGAGTTCTCGTTACCTGGATGAAGTCTAGTGATGCGGAGGAAAATCTATGACGGAAAACATCTATTTATTAGGTCCCAGATGGAGGCCCTCCAGGAAAAGCCAAAGCTCTTCTCTCCAAGAAAGCCTAGACCCTAAAGGCAATGAGTGAGCCTCCCTCTCCTCCATCCTCAGTTCCAAATGATTCCCATTTCCACCTGAATCCTCCTGTGTCTCTTGAGATGTTAAATAGAACAGAAATTACGAGTATTTGGGACTGGTTAGGACATGGAAGCAGAATGCCTGATTTCCAGCCTCCTCTCCAATGCTCCCTAGCTGTGCAACCTGCAAAATTCACATAACTTAGCTAAGGATGCACTTCCCTGTCTGCACAATTGGGGCAGCTGTGCAACAACACATGATGTTGTAAGGATGCAATGAGCAGTTCCAGGTGAAGTGCTTAGCAATGCACATGATAGAAATATGAGCTAATATCACCCCCATATCCTCATTAAGACGTCCACGGAGCTCGAAGACCCATCCCACTGCCATGCCCCAGGCCTTCAAAGACACAATCTATAGAGGGAGCCCACTCCCTTGGAAGCTTCCAGATGTCTCTGGCTACTCCATACCCAGCTCATCCAAACCTAAAGATCAACAGCTGGTAAGGGGCTGTGTTGACCTGCCTCTTGCCACATTGCCAGGTCAGAGGCATCAGTAACTCCATTCTGACTCACCTGACGGACAGGACCTGTTCTCTTCAGTGATGGTGACTCACTCACATACCTCAGGGTATGGGGTGATCTATGTGGTTTTCTGAAGTCTCCAGCTCATTGTACCCTCCACCCCAACACAGTATACACCTTTTCAGCACCCAGCGCTAGTGTATAACAATTATTGTTCATCAGACAAAAGAGATTCTGGACAGAGGCCCCCCATCCTTATGCCATGGAAGTGGCTACCCCTCCACCTACAACTTAGTTCCAGGTTAGAAAGATCAAGCCAAGTGATTCTTCCAACCAGAATGGCTCACAGAGGCAGGACAGTGAGCTCCGTGATTGAATTAGGACCTTTCAGGAAACAAATACTGCCTCTGAAGCAGGCAAAAGCACTTTCCTTCCTTTGAAGATTCAACTAGCCCGAGAGGAGAAGGATGCTCCTAGGCCTTGCAGTATCTCAGACTACTTGTACTACTTTATTCCACCAGGAATACTTAGTTATCTACAGCATCTTCTGTTCCACAATAGGATGCAGCTTTTACAAAATCCTTGTAATATTCTTTGCAACTCTCTACAGTGTCTGTTTAAAAGTCAATAATGTTAATTTGTTTGATAAATTTCCACAGATCCCAACCCTATTATGCTGTTAGCTTAATGCACCTGACTTTTAACAGATGTCTTAAGGATTCAATGTCACTAAAGGGAATATAGCATGAATTGAAGTAGACTCTTTGGAACATTGTATTTTTAGGAACAACATCCTCAATTGGAAGAAAGATAAAAATACACTATGATAAACTAGAACCATGAGGACAGATTCACAATATGTTCAGCAGGGAAACTCATTTGGCAATCAGAAAACAAAGAAAATCAACTAAATTAACTCCTATGGGTGTGTGTGTATGTGTGTGTGTGTGTGTGTGTGTGTGTGTGTGTGTCCATGGGTGTGATTTTGTTCCAAAATGTTTCTCAAACCTTTACATTTTCTGAAATTAGTATTCCAGTTTTAATTTCTATTATAGCAAATAAATACAATATTGTTTGGCCAGCAAAACCTGGAATAGAAATTTAATTGAAGAAACCATAGGTTTTATAGAGGGAAACACTTAATGATCTGCAAAACTTTAAATGGCTTGTTGAAAATTTAGAAACAGACACACTTTCCAGACAACTGGACTTATTTTGACTTTCATTAATAAGAAAGCTCCAGTGAAGAAAGGAACCTGGCAGGATCCTCAGAGAAAACTTGGTCCAGTGAAGCCCGCACAGAGAGGCTTCCAGAGGGAGCCTCAGTCACAGATGGTGTCTGAAGGGCCCTTGTTCCCGAGAAGGCCAGGTCTGGGAGGAGATATACATGAGCCTCAGAGAATTTCACTGAGCCACACGAGCATCTTGGCATGGATCATCCACTGATGATGACATGTGGCATCAACAAATTCCACCATGTATCAGAAACCCCCTGAGAAGCTTTTAAAAAATAAGGATGTCCCGTCCCACCCCAGAGATTCTAAGTTGACTGAATGCGAGAAGGTCTTGGCATGTGTATTAGTTTGCTAGGGCTGTCATGCCAAGTACCACAGACTGGGAGCTAAAACATTTATTTTCTCACAGTTCTGGAGGCTAGAAGTCTGAGATCAAGGTGTCGGCAGAGTTGGGTCTTTCTGAGGCCTCTTACGTTGACTTGTAGCTGGCTGTCTTCTCCCTGTGGCTTCCCGTGGCCTTCCCTCTGTGTAGACACAGATCCTAATCTCCTCTTCTTATAGGGATGCAGTCAGCTTGGATCAGGGCCCACCCTAAGGACCTATTTTTCCTTCAACATCCCTTTCAAGACTTTATCTTCAAATACAGTCATATTCTGAAGTCCTGGGGAGTAAAGCTTCAACATGAGAATGTGGGTGAAAAATTCAGCTCTTAGCAGTATCCATGTTTGTTAAAAGTTCTCCAGGTGACTTGAAAATGCAGCCAGGGCTGAGAGCTCCGGCAGATGCCAGAGCACTCCTCAGGGAGCACTATCATAGGGCAGTAAGGACATAGATGGCTCCATCAGGAGCAGAGTCGCCTGGATGCAAATCATAGCTCTGCTCCTTACTGGCTATGTAGCTTGGGCAAATAGCTGTATCTTCCTGTGCCTGTGGGGGCTCAGATCATCAAATACCCACCACATAAGAAGATTGTAAATGTTAGTTCATGAAAACTCACATGGACCAAATGAAAAGTCATCAATCAATAGCATCATTTTTTTTTAAGAGGAGAATATGGATGATTTCAAAGTCTAAATCAGGGGTGTAGTCAACCCCTGTTTTGTAAGTCAAGTTTACTGGAAAACAGTCAGATACCTTCATTTATGGTGGTCTATGGCTGCCTTCACAATACAATGGCAGAGCTGAGTTCTTGCAACAGAGACCCAGACCATACAAAGCCTAAAATATCTGCTATCTGGGTTTACAGAAAAAAAAAAATATTGCCAACTTCTGATTTAATCAACATATAGATAATATTTATTATGGCTAAGAGCCTAGGTACTAATTGCACAAGCAAAGGCCCCCATTGTCCTTTGTTTGAATTTTGATTCTAATTAGTGGCTGTGTAACTTAGGACCATATATTCAACTTCTCCATATGCTAGTTTGGTTCCTCATGTAAAATAAGATTAATAACATAAGTATCCTTTGCTCTCTAGATTAATTTGTTTCCTGAGTTAGTTTCGTGAATTCAGAGAGTGAGAGAAACAGGTTATCAAGAAAATATCAGTTCTTGTATTATGGATAGCTAATTTCAAATAACAATTCCTATCCAATCTCAATGATATTACCTAAATCAACCAATTTTAGGGGTTGACACTGAAGGTTGCTTCAAGAATTAAGTGATAATGTACCTACACATGCAAACCCAGTGCCTGGAATTTAGATGACGTTCAATGCATGTTAGCAAAAATAGCAGCAGGATATTGCTTATTATTAACTAAATTGGTGTGGGGAGGTAGCCACCATGTCATGTCCTTGTTGTAGACTTCCCCTCATGTTTTGGCCCCAGTCACTCCTGCCAGTCCCCTATAGAAAGCAGAGGTAGACAGACTGCTTTCACAGCACACAAGGCAAGAATCAGAAAACAAAATGATAAAACACAGATACATACTATGTATCTCACCCTTCACTCTTATAAAATCCCCATTAAGTTCATCATTCTCCCAGAAAAATCGGCAGGGCTGATTGAACTGCAGAGGGCTTAGGGTAGGACAGCTGGAGCTGTAGGAGGTCACTGGCAGGATGAGCAGACTCATCCCTGACCATTCATCACATGCAGTTCTCTCCTAGGCCCTATGCATAGCACAGTGTGTGCTCCTTCTGACCTGTGGCTGAGATCTGGAAAGGCTCCAGGACATGCAACTAGAAGAAGCAGAGGGAGGGTTCAAACCCACTTCCAAGTGGGTCCAAAGGCCATCTTTTTTTCTGGTTAAGATGACTGGCCTGGGAGGGAGAGACAGACCCATCATGTAACCAAACAGGGACGTTTGCTGTCCCCAGCAGTTAAATCCTTTGTGTGGGTGGTTTCCCCAGGTAACCTGTCTCCTAAGGGTTCCCAACAAGCCCTCCCTGAAAGCCCAGGAGAGGGGGAGTGTGGGGCAGGCCAGCCTCCCTCTTCTCCACCAGCCCATGGCACAAGGCAAAGTCTTGGGCATCTCTCCTCTCGGATGTGGCAGGTGACATGCAAGTATCTGTTCCTTGAGGTCTAGGAATTCATTGACGTCCTCCTGAGACTCCTTGATTGTGGGAAGGCCTTAATGGCCTCTGGAAAAATGAGAGTTCTGCTGACACTCTGCTCACACAAAAAGGAATCTGGAAAAAACAAAATCCTGAATTTCAAAGAGAAGTATTCTATTCTATTCTTTCCAGAAGAAATAAAGTTGAAGGTCATAGAATTTACAGGCTAGCTACAGCGGTTGGCATTTTAAAGAAGAGATAGATGCATTGTGTGTGTTCGAAGGGAAAGGTTGTGTTAGCTCCCAGATCGCTTGTAATCAACAGGTGCCCGTGTCTGCCGGAATGTACTTATGCACCATTTATGTATCTTTTCTAAAATAAGTCCTAAAAGAACTGCCCACATAATTAAGGATGATTCTTTCCACAGCTTTTGTAACCTTAAGCCTCATCTATGCTAATGAACAAAATGTGTGATACTATAATGGTCATTAAAACTGAAACAAAAACCTGAAGAAATAAATAAGACCTCTCTGTGGGTGTCAAGCCTGGGAGTCACTGGTTTCACTGGAATGTCGCTTTTAATTGGCAGCAGGAGCTGCTCCCTGGCATTGGTATGCAGACTTGGTTTGGCTTATTTTAATACTCTTTGAATGTTGAAGCTATCAATTTGAACAGACCATTTTAATGTACTGCTGGGGGAAAATAGAATTCTAACAAGAGATAGTTAACTGCTTGCACTTTTTATTAGTTTTTCTTCCTAGATACTTTCTGCAGTTCTAAGTGGGATAAATTGGGTAAGAATGTATGTCAGGATATGTTTTGATTTCAGTAGCTGTTCAGAGACACTGGACTTTATTCCTTTTTTAGCTCTTGCAAACTCACAATGGATGAAAAGCTTTGAAGAATGACTCTGTATGTATGTGTGTGTGTGTGTGTGTGTGTGTGTGAGAGAGAGAGTGTTTGTGTGTGTACCTGCATGTGAGCATGCCTAGCACAAGCATGAAGAAAACAAAATAGAAATGGAAGAAGAGGAGAAAATGCCTCTAACCATACATAGCAGAACATTTCAAAAAGCATTTTTATACCGCCATTAAATAGAAACTGTCCAATAAATTCCTGGTAACTTAGAGTCATCTTCATGTTAAAAGGATACTTTTTTTTTTGGATTAAGGTGTTTTCATGCTATGAGAAATTCCTTTTCTAGATTATTTTTTTTCATTTGCATTTATTCTTTTTGAATGCCTGTAATAATTTGTGTCATGGATTTGCTGCACTCAGCACTTTTCGTGGAGCACATTGTAAAGCTATTCTCATTTTTTCTTTCTTTCCTATCTGACTCTGAGCTACTTGAGGGTCTTTTATGACTTACTGGAACAGCAGTGCTTTGCGGATGTTAAATACTTATATGATTTCATTTATAACAACAAAAGCTTTATTTTTTCTAAAATACTCCACTAAGGAAGCCCAACAACACCTTTGAAATTTTTAAGTGGGCACTAGCCTGGCGGGCATTTCCCGTTGGATGCACCTGACTCCTGCATACCTTCCCCACCTGTAGCACAGGTGTTTGGCTCCTCCCTCTCCTTCTCTCCTGGCTGTGGCTGTGGGTGGGAGCACAGTTTCGGGTAGCTAGCAGTCAAAAAGCAGGGTGCCTGGAAAACACAAGCACAGCTCTCCAAGGCAGTGCTGCCTCTCAGCACTTTGGGGGATGCAGACAGGCCCTGGAGGATGGCTGTCACCTGCATTCCATTTTATCTGTGACCTGCATTTGAAAGGAAAACAATTTTTGTGTTTAGACGCTCACACTTGCTGTGTCTCTTGGTTCTCTTCTGAGTGTGATTGCGGACGTATTGTCTGCCTCTCATGATAAGTCCTCGGCCGGCAGGGAGCTAGGTGTCTTTTTTGATTGTCCCTGCTTTCCCGTGCCCGAGTGCCTAGTGGAGGGCCACTGGCACGGTGGGTGGCAAACGTCTTCAGTGATGACAATGTCAAGAAAAACATTGGACGCCTGCTGAGGAATAGGGTCCAGTGAACTCCATAATTTAAAAAACATTGGGTTGGGCAGAACCAAAGTATGTGTATGTGTGAGTTTTACTGTAGCGAACTGGCGATTGCCAGGTACTTTTGAAAAACTGCCTTAAAAGACCATTTCAGAACAATGTAATTCTTAGAAGCACACGGAGATTTTAAGATAATCTCTGCTTTTGAAAACCCACTAACATTAAGTTTGGTTTATTTACTTAATTTTAGTTTTGAAATTTGACGACAATGATAGGGGCGATATTACTTATAATGCCAGTAGTCATCTCCATTTGTCAAGCCCACAGCGTATGTGTCCCACGATGCCAGTCACCTCAGAGCAGCGCAGTGAATCCTCCCTACTGCTCCCCAAGGAGGAGGCCCCACTAACTAAGGAGCTCTGAAGAACCAAGTTTTCAGAACAGGAGGTTCTCAGCACAGGAGGAGCAGGGCCTGGGGTGGGGCAGGGGATGGGGGTGGGGGGAGTACTGTCGAGCATCCAAATCTCAATTTGTCAGACCCTACAGGCTCTACTTTTTCTATTACTCTACAAGCTTCTTCAGAAATAGTGGGATTCACTCAAGTGCACAATAAAAAATATATGCCTTTTCAGGGCAAAAATTCAATCAAATTGGAAGTTGAAAAGGCTTTTGTTATTATGATACCTTGGGTGACTAAACAAAATGAAACGTTCTGTGAGCTCATTGACACTGGTCTATTCTGAGAGCGCCAGCACTTGGCGAACTCCTTCAGCTAAGCACCTGAAAGCATCTCACAGACCCTCCAGCTGGAGGCTGGGCCTGGCTCTGTCGTGGTGCAGTGGAAGCCCAGTGCCTTTGAAAGGGTTTGTCAACAAAGCTTTTATCATCATTAGCAAAGCTCAGAAATGTAGTTCACCAGGATAGCCACTCTTCACCCACGGTTTTAAGTCTGCTCAACTCCTGAATTAGCGGATTCTGGGGCACACATTGCTTATCTGTAGCATCTTCCTGAAGATCAAATAGGCCTTTGCCCACTGCGGGGGGAGGGAGGAGGTGAGGGTAGGAGTCAGGGCTTGAATGAGCATCTTTTTTTACTTTTTGTTTTTTAGGGCTTTTTGTTTGTTCTTATTTATTTATCTATTTTTTAAGATTTTATTTATTTGTTCATGAGAGATACAGAGAGAAAAGCAGAGACACAGGCAGAGGGAGAAGCAGGCTTCCTGCGGGGAGCCTGATGCAGGACTCACTCCAGGGTCCTGGGATCATGACCTGAGCCAAAGGCAGATGCTTAACTGCTGAGCCACCCAGGTGTCTTAGTTTTTAAAATAAACGTTTTATTCTAAAACAGTTTTGTTTTTACAGCAAAGTTGTAAAGATGGCACAGAGTTCCCATATCCCCCACACCGACTTCCTTTATTGTTAACATTTTGTATTAATAGGTGCATTTGTCACAGTTGATATTGATACATAATTGCTAACTAAAGCTAAAGTCTATACTTTATTCAGTTTTCTTTAGTTTTTACTAAACATTCTTTTTCTTTGTTCTAGGTTCCCATATAGGAGATCACAATTTATTGACATGAGCTCGCTATTTCTTTTTTCATTTCACGTCTCCACTACCTAGTAGAGTGCTTGTAAAGAGGCTAGTTCTCTATTTGTGGGTTAATGGAAGAATGAATGAATACATAAATTGGTGAATGATATTATTCTAAATATCATCAGGTATAGAGTAATTTTCTCTCTCTTTACATATATAACATATACTGTAAAAAGAAGAAAGTATATCATACATAGTATATTAGAGAAGAGAGTCAAGAGGTAATATGGTCTGTATCAAGCAAACTTCATCTCTCTTGATAGTAATATTACATTTAATTAGTTTTCTGTTTCAGTGGCTCTTTCCAGTTGACCTTCATAGTCACTTGCAATGTCTGATTTTGGAATTGAATTATCACATGAAATCTGCAATATTTTGTTTTTCTTGAATGAGCATCTTAGAGCCAGATTCAGGATGGGGAAAATCTGAAGAAAGCCAAGGGAGCCCAGGGCTGGGCTGGGGGACCAAGGCGGGCAGCTGTGGATATGGCGGGCCATGCCCTATGGGCCTGTGTGACCAGCTGGGTGATTTGGTTTCAGGCCCACGGGATGGAAGTTTGAGGCAGAAAGAATGGATATGTTTCATGAGTTGACCAATGGAAATGTGAAGAGGCCAGATGAGAGAGAGGCATGATTTGGGAGGCTGGGGGCGGGGACAGTGTAGAGACAGTGAGGCACACAATAGAGCCTTCTTGAATTGTTCCTGATTGTACCCCGACTCGGTGCTTATGCCTCGTCCCTGGGTCACAGTCAGACCCTGTTGACCTCTTCTGGGTCCAGATCACTGTTGCTGTCTGTCAGAATTATTTTCCTATAGCGCTGCTCTGACTAGCTCACATCTCTGCTCCGACACTGTCAAAGGCTCCTTACTGCTTCCTGAATAAAACCCAGACTCCTTGAGCTTCCATAACCTTCTTTTTGCCAACTTTTCCTGCTACCTCCTGCCCAACCCCCCAGTTGGGCCCATGTCCCAGGAAGACCCTGCCTCTAGCCTCTGGCTTTCCTCATGTGCCCAACATTGTCCCAGCTCTCCCTCTCCCTCCTCCTCCTCATCCTCCTCCTTCTCCCTGCCCAGAAGATCTAGGCTCCGGCTTGTAGGATACCACTTTTGGAAGATTTCCCTCAATTGCACATTATCCATCCCGTAAATTCTTATAGAACTGCCTGTACTGCAGGTGGATCTTCTCCTTGATTCCAGTGCTCTCATTATGTGTGTGCATTTTACACTTTCCTTGAGGACATATGCATTACCCATCCAAGCGGCCTACATGGCCTAATGTCACCCTACATGGCAAATGTCTGCCAAGTGAAAGAATGGACACATTACTTAATCAAAGGAGCCACAGTGTAGCCAGTTCTAGAGAAGCCAACTCCCATTCCTCACTACCATTTCCTTCATTCTCTGGAAAGTCTGGTCACTGTCCTCAGCTAGTTGGGAGTTTCATCCTTCAGCTAGCAAACACAAAGCCCTACGTGTTTACCCACAGCTCCTCACACAAAATAAGAGGGACCACCAAACCACTGCAGCTTTTTATTAGACAGCCTACAAATGGCACTGATTCCTAGAATAATTGGATTATAATTATTCTACGGAATAAGAAAGGAAAGTGACAGATCGATCATTGGAACTATTATATACTTGCATTTTCCAACACTGCTCTCATCAACAATACGTAGCACAGTCTTTTCTCTTTTGCTTGTTTGTGTGTATATTATTGTTTGTTTTAGCTCATACCAATTGTGTAACTGCCCACAAAGCACATACCTACAAGCCAAATAAAGGAAGTGTAAGTTCCTAGAGGCATTTCAATACACTATAAACCCATGAAACTAAATATATTCCCCAATGAGGGTTTTGATTTAAAACCTCTGGCTTTGTATTATTACTGAATGCAGGGCAAGGTAATGTAGCACACATGCTTGGAGAGTGTCCTAGTCACCCTGGAACACAGAAGCAGCAGGAAAGCTGGCCAGTGTCAGTGCTAATGAGTTCATAGCCAGACTTATGGCCATGGGTGCCCTCAAAAGGGGATCACAGGTACCAGCAGCTAAAGCAATGAAACATGCCTTTCAGGGATCCCTGGGTGGCTCAGTGGTTTAGCACTGCCTTCGGCCAAGGGCGTGAGCCCAGGGTCCTGGGATCAAGTCCCACATTGGGCTCCCCACAGGGAGCCTGCTTCTCCCTCTGCCTGTGTCCCTGTGTCTCTGCCTCTCTCTCTCTCTCTCTCTCTCTCTCTCTCTCTCATGAATAAATAAATAAAATCTTTTAAAAATATTTTTTAAAAATCTCTTTCACTTCCTCCAGAGAGCAGTACATCCTTTGTTGTGGGTTCTAGAACTTGCCATCAAAAGAAAAGGTTTCCACAGGTCTTCTCAGCTGTTGGCAATTGACTGGTGACAGGTTCTGTGGACACATTTGATGGCACTCATTACATTCATCTTGTCATTGGAGTAGGAAAGTACTTTTTGTAATAAAAGAATATCTTGAATCAGTTTAAAGTAGCATTGCAAATCCCAAACCATAGGTCACATGACAGTGACTTGTGTACCATGGTTTGTGTCTTTCTCTTTTTGCTCTACTATGTAGTTATTTTTTAAAAATAAGGCATATATTTTAGAAACCCTTTGGTTTAGGGGATCCCTGGGTGGCACTGTGGTTTAGCGCCTGCCTTTGGCCCAGGGCGCGATCCTGGAGACCCGGGATCGAATCCCACGTCGGGCTCCTGGTGCATGGAGCCTGCTTCTCCCTCTGCCTGTGTCTCTGCCCTTCTCTCTCTCTCTCTCTCTCTCTCTCTGTGAGTATCATAAATAAATAAAATTAAAAAAAAAAAAAGAAACCCTTTGGTTTAGAAAAAAGATACTTTGCTGGATGGTTTGTCAAAAAACTATAATCTCAGGGCTCCCGGGTGGCTCAGTCAGTTAACCCTCTCTCTCTCTCTGTCTCTCTCTCTCTCTCTCTGTCTCTCTCTGTCTCTTAAAAAAAGAAAAATTTATAATCTCTATTAGGCCATATAGTAGCTAGATCTCATTTCCTTTATTTCTAAGATCCTCTTAGCTCACTTAGGGGAGGTTCCCAGGGGTCCTTTGCTTTCTGCACCTCTGATGCTGTGGTTCCTTCCATGAAGCAATACGAGGGACTGACTATGTGCTATGGGTGGAACAGGACCTGGGCTGGCAAAGCTGGAATAATCAGAGCATACAACAGAGCTCATTCATGGACTTTTTATATCCATGTACGCTAGACGTCCACCATTGTTCTTCTAGTCGGGTGACCACATATACCCCAAGACTCCAAAATAAACAAAACCCAGTTGAAATAAAAGTACATCAGTACATTCTCTTTATTTATCCTTAATTATTGAATGAAGTCTTTGTGTCCATTAAAGGGACTTGAAGCTTTAGCCAGAGACCTCTGTAAATCCACACTTGAGTGGTACCTCAGTCTGTCCATGTTGTAATAGTTTCTGGAAACATCTGTTCTTTGGTAAGCATAGTACAGTGAAACCCCAGGAATCAGAGCTATAACAAGAGCACAGCCACTAAATAAGCCAGTTACCTTATTTTCTTCACTCAACAGATAAGATGTAATTAGGCCTTGTTCTGTCCTGGCACTGAGTATGGAGTGGATATGCAGAGGTGATCCACCTTCTAGGGCCCAGTCTCGTCATCAGAAATGAAGACATTAGATTAAATAATGTCCAGATTTAAATACCTGCAATTAATCTGCATTTAATTTTATTGTGTACTATAATCAAACCAATTCCTCATGTTGGATTTTGGACAGGGCCTGGTGAGGTGGGGGCCAGACATTTGGCCTCCAGCTGCTATTCCCCAGCCTCTTTGTAAGGAAGTTTGTGTGCAAAGTGAGGAGGATTATTAACCAAAGAGTCCTGGCCTATGAATAGGCCCCTGAGCAGGAAAGTTCTGGCATTTTAAAAATACACCTATGTGCTGAGCCCAGAGCTGGCATTTTATGCACATTATCTATGGAATCCTAGCACAGGGAATTAACCTCTCCCTGTTAAGAAGAGCTTCCACCTGGGTGGCACATGGCCCTTCTGAGCTGACCCCTCAGGGATGTGTTATATTTGAAAGAAATACATGAAGACTTGTCTATTTGCAAAAGGGCTTTTTCCTGCAGGAGGAGTTCCAAATAAAAAACGTGGCATTGAATTATGTATTCTAAGTGATACTCGTGCAGAGCGTTACTTGTGATTTAATTCAAATTCATTTTGTTTTCTTATTTTCCAAATATTCAATGCTCGTCATTTAGAATAATTTCTCCATAAGAATCCAACTCATTCTACCTTCACAATTTTCTTCTGAAGCACTTTTCAGGTGGAAAATAATTCACCAAAATGTCTCTCGGATCACTGTCATTCTTTCAGGAAGTGCTCCTTAATAAATTATCAGACCAAGTGTGTTAATAAAATGACATTAGAAAGTAGAATGCCTATGGCTCATGTGTGCAGTCTTTGGGTTTCCTATGAGATGAGCATACATTTCCGGAGATCTCAATGTCACAGGCATACAGCTCCTGTGGGAAGCAAAAATGACTGTTTTGCTCCCAATGCTAACATCGCATGATTGATCATAAGAGCTGCAAATTGATTACAATTTTCCTTATAAGTCTTGTTGTTTTTGGCTCTCCTGAAGCATGGAACAGTACCGGAGGCAGGAACCTCGATGCAGTGGACCGAGAGTATAATCTGCCAAAGCATCTCCCCAATTTATATTCATTTGGCAAGGAGGAAGTTTTTCACTATTAACACGTTATGTTACAGTATTTTCAAAACAAATGCTTTGGCTCCAATACAAGGGGGATTGTTGCTTTAGTTACTCATAAGATCATCTTGACTGTTTCCTGTGTTCAGGGAAGTTCTAAGACTCGCTTTATAAATTGTATTTAGCCTTTTTATTAGAATTGGATATAGCTGTTGGCTCCACTAATGGATTTTATGTGTTTCTGCTGGTGTCCCCAAACTAAATTGCCGTAACTAATGTAGCACTGTCTCTTTTTGTAACCGTTAGCTGCTGAGAGCAAAAGAGAAATTTGCCTAAAATCAAAATATTAGCAGTTTTATTTATTACAAGATGCCAAAAGGAGAGAGTCTAATTTCTACGGGATTCCAAACTGTCATGACACCTTTGAAAATGTTTTTCAAAGTAGGGCTATATTCCTATAATTCAGAGAAAAATGAAAAGCTGAAGTATTGTGTTTATTTTCAAATATAAGATGGGCCTTTGGTGGGAAGTCAAAACAACAATTAATTGGCCAGTTCAACACAAACCTACAGAATATTTATCTTTTTCCTATTGGAACTGTATGTGCACTGGGTACTAAAATGCATGCACAAAGAAAGATGAGTTTCTGAACTACATGCATGTCTTCTGTTATTCTCTACTTTCCAGATTTTTTTTCTTTTTGCCCTGTTTTGGCACATCTACAGTTTCATTAAGTCAATAGGAAAATAATGGGTGGCTTTAGCACAAGCTTAAAGACTACACACACACGCATTGAATAATTGATAAAGACCAAACATGGTTTTTAAATTAAGAGGCAGCGGAATACTGTAACATTTTACACAGGGGCCTTGTTGAAATTGCAGAAAAATAGCAAGAATTTTACGTGGATTTGTTTTCCCGAAAACACGGTTTTTAAAAAAGAGCTGTCCCTCCCTCATTGTTCTATATTTGCCTATAGTTAGGAGTAATATTTATGATATTTTAAAGAGCTTCTAAATAATATGACACTGGAGGTGTCTATACCATATTTTTGCATTGCTGGTAGTCTTTTTGGATCTCTTATTCATACATTCATTTTAAATACAGTGTCTATATATATTCATCTCTTTTATGGGAAAACATGGTTGAAGAGAGTCAGGAAAATAAGATGTCACTGTATGAAGCAAACCAGGAGGTAAATCAGGAAAATAATGGAGATGCCACTTTCTCTGGGACATCCCAAAGGTCCCTGAAGATGCCGTGTGATACCCTGGGCAGACTTACCGATAGGTTCTTCAGTATCACTAAGGGCTTTGTATGTATTGTATGTTCACATTTTTATATCTTGTTTTTTAGAAACAAGGTGGGGCTCGTGCAATCTATTGCACATAGCTTTAGCAGATGGAATAAACAGGCAAAAAAATAAAGTTAAAACCATTGGAAACATTGCCAACTCTGATATGCTTGCCAAAGGAGGTGAGGAGCACAGATGAGCGGCAGGTGATTTCTAAATTGCTTAGGTTTGATTTTGGTCGGCAACTTTTGTTTTTTAACTTTGCTAGCACAAAGTCATGCATAGCATTCTGAGAATTCAGTGCTTCAAACAAAATAATAAGTCACGTTGAAAATTCATTTGGGAAAGAACAGGAGAACTATCTAGTTTGGCAATTTCTTTTGTTTACCCAGTTCCTTCTTACTCTTCACTTCATTTCTCTTCCTCATAAATCTGCTTTCCCAGAAGCCATAATGCTATAATATAAGCCCAAAGGAGGACATGATGTAGGAGAGGTTCTTGTCAGATAAGATACAAAAGAAGAACACAAGTCTTTGGGGCTCCAGGTGGAGTGCGAGGCGCATCAGAGGGAGAAGAGAGAAAGAGGCCTGTCCTTACCTCGTCAGCGTTGATCAGGAGAAACTCAGGAGCACAGTGGGTCAGATGAAGAGGACCTGGGGTTTTGTTCCCAGAACCTCCCAGAGGGGCCTCTGGGCTCTGAAATGTATGTTCAGACATCCCCACGTGCCCCGGGGAGCACTGAGGAAGGTATCCCACAGTGCTGACTATGGAGCAAACTGCATCTATAGCCCAAGGCTACAGGTAGACATCTAAGTCTAGGAGTGATGTGAGATTTGCAGCCTCATCTCAGGGGACTGCACAGCACTATACAAAGAAAGAACATTCACTGTTCACAGATTTTAACAGCTATAGCCAGCAGAGCCAGCAGGGACCACAGGGAGCAAGGGAGCTACCACTGCAGACCCAGTAGCGACCCAGAGAGCAGCTCAAGGCTGCAATGTTGCTCCCCGGCCACTTTCTCACCCTGAGTGTGAGAACACCCCCCCATATATCCCCAGCTGCCATCTTGGGAAGGAGGAGAGGGAGTGGATCTCTGCCTTAAAGGAATCATCCAAACAGAGGGACAGTTCAACCAGAAAAGCTTGAGGTAGCCAAAGTGGGCACAGTGAGACATCATCTCTGGGTAGGAGAGCAGGGAACCTCTTAAGAGGGAGATTAGATTGTATACCAATGACATTAAGAGGCTATATTTTTTTCTACACCAAAGTATAGACTTGCCTCTGTGATACCCTAGGAATGAGGGGCACCAGTGTCCTAGACCATTCCCTCTTTCTCCCTGGCTTTTACCCCTTCTCCTTCGTGGATGGGCAGAAGGTTAACCAGACCACTAGGTTTAAAGTTCATTCCTGTGGGCCACACTGGAGTGGCAACTGTTAGGCAGAAAATCCCCTGGCTCCTTCCAGTCAATGGCCTCCACCCTCTCCTGGACTGCCAAGGGCATCAATGGCAAGTGTCAACAGCAGCTAGAAACTTAGATGAAGACATGAAGCACTGAATAGAAAGATAAAGAGGAGGCATTTTATTAGAATCACCTCAGAGAGTTACACAAATTATACAGCCTGCCCCCACCCCACTGCCTTCGAAGGTGACCATTCCCTGGTTGAGAATTCTCTTCCTGAGAAAAGAAAGAGATTGTACTGAGGTGGGGGGAACAAAGGTGGTGAACCTTTGCTATAGACCAAAGATATGTTTTTCCAGGCCCAGGGCTTGCCAAGAAGAGCTTGAAGATTTGTTTTTAAAGATATTCAGGGGGATCCCTGGGTGGCGCAGCGGTTTGGCGCCTGCCTTTGGCCCAGGGCGCGATCCTGGAGACCCCGGATCGAATCCCACATCAGGCTCCCGGTGCATGGAGCCTGCTTCTCCCTCCGCCTGTGTCTCTGCCTCTCTCTCTCTCTCTCTCTCTCTCTCTCTGTGACTATCATAAATAAAAAAAAAAAAAGATTTAAAGATATTCAGGGCTGACTGTGTTTTAGTCAAAACAAGCTACTTTTATTTTTAATTTGTTAACACAGATGAATTGTAACAAAAATTTTCATTCTTTCATTTTATTAAGTTCTTCAGATGCCATGCCTTGGATCTATTGGTTTATCCTGACCAATACACTCTGAGAAATCCGAACCACAGCCACACAGCTGAGAGGCAACCCTGTCCAAGAAATGCCAGTACAAAGTGAAAATTCAGTCTCCTGATTATTCCATCTGCACAAGGAAAAGCAGTGGTTCTGGGGTCTGACTTTATCCCTGAATTTCATTCTTCTTGCACTCCGTATGACACCCACACAGATGTGATTCCTGCCAAATTAATTCAGTGAAAGTAACTACCAAGGTTTATCTAGAGCAATTTTCAGAATTACTTATATTCATTCATTTTCCTGGAATGGTGATGAACAAGCTGTCTAAGGACACAAGGGCATGGGAGTTAGAGGTCCACAGCCAGTGGGACTAATAGAAGTATAATATGAGCCAATTATAGAATGTTAAATTTTTTAGTAGCCACATAAAAGGTTAAATTAATTCTAATAATACATTTTGGAAAGCCCAATATGTCCAAAATATTATAACATCAACATGTGATCTATATAAAAATTATTAATGCAATACTTTACAATCTGCTTTTCACACCAAGTCTTCAAAATCCAGTGTGTATAGACTATACTTTCAGGACATGTCCATTTAGCCCTGCCACACTGTAGTAGCCACCTGTGCCTAGTGACTACAACATTAGACAGTGCAGCCCTCAACTTTGTTATGAAGTCACCCAAATTCAAGTTAAGGGTTACTGCTGCCACATCGGAAGTGTGGCTTTGGATAGACTACCCTCTCAGACTCAGCTGCATCGTGTAGAAAATGGTAGTAAGAATCTTTGCAAACTTCACCATACTTCGTGAGGTTTAAATAAAATTGTCTATACCAGGAGTTCAACAAACTAGTACATGGCAAGAACCTTATACATGTTAGCTCTTGTGATATAAATGGATATGATCATTGTAGATTTTATAATATGAGACAGAGTCTAACACACATCTATAGATCTAGTGAAAAAATATGAGAAAAGTAGCTCCTGGTTTCATTACCATGAAAATAGAACAGTAAAAGAGAGGAAAGTAGAGAAAGAAAATCAGCTTACCAAGTTAGAGTTTTCTTACAGTCTGTTAGCGATTTGAGGCATCCAGAATTTGTTTTTTATTATTTTGTTAATGAATACAGTTTCTGTAAGCAACGTTTTGCTTTACAGGCTTGCTGAAAATTGCCCTGTTAGTGACCCCCACACACACATCCCCCAGCTTCATGCAATCTGGGTCTTTGTTACCTTTCTAGATGGTTAGTCTCTCTCTGATTAAGAAACCAACTTTCCAGACTTGGAGGATTTGGATCCACTTCACACTCTACTGGGGATTTTCTCTTGACCAGGGAAAGAACTGCTGCCCTACTCTACTGCCAAGTGCTGTTCCCTTTGATTCATTTTCTTATCCCTTCCACTTAACTAGAACCCTAAGAAATGAAGATTTAATAGGATGTCAACATGGCAGCTCTTTGATGCCCATTGTGGTTCTTTGACCTGTAGCCAGACAGCAATGACAGGATCTCACTGGCAGCTAAAATTGTCCTCAAATAGAAAAAAAAATTAGTATCTTTAATTACACTTAGCAAAGGTAAGACATGCGTGAAGTTTCAATCTTCTAGATGATCTCGCGGATTAAAATTAGGTATATACTTTTGCATCATAAAAGTAATGTTGTGAAAGAAAGCAGTTGGAGTATGTGAGGAATAATTGCATCTGTACGAGCTGTCTTGGGGCAGCCCTTATCGGATTGAGCTCAGCCTAGACATTACACTGCTGAAGCATTCTGCATTTTTATGTGGCAGAGCAATAGAATTTAAATTTTATGCACAATTAGTCTGGTATTGATGTATAGTTTTCAGGTAAGTTTGAATATAAAGCTGAGAATAAACCTTTAGTGTAATTTTTTAGTATTTTGGAGGGGAGGAGAAAGTGAGAGAGAAAAAGAAAGGTTGCAAAAAAAAAATTGTAGGCAAGCAAAAAGAATGGACTTGCTTTTTTTACCCCAAAAGAGGGTCAGCGGTACTCAAAGACGTCTGTGGTGAAGCACGAAGTACTTCTCTTGTGCATTTCTCACTGAAGTTGTTCACATCCTGGGGCAACAGGGTCAGGACAGAGAAAGGAGTCTCAAACAGAATAACTTCTTTTTTTCAAAGCAGTGGTTGAGAAATAGGAGCCATGCTCAGAGAATTGACAAGCATGGGACATAAAGTAGTATTTCGCACAAAATGCTTCTTGCACTGATGTGTAGTAGGACCAAAGTAACATTAATTTAGTAGATTTCATGAATGCAGATTAGCTCCTGTGACCATCTATAAATCCCCACGGGAATGTGGAGGTGGGGGGTTAAAGCAAGCCGGTAGTACACTATATAATAGCTCTACAAACACACAAGGTAAGGGAGGCTTAAGGATTTGTTTTTCTCAGTGTGCTTTTCCTTTGTTGCAATTCATTTATGAATAAATTGGAGCATTTATTAGTGAACATAGACTCCACAGGCTTAACAAAAAGACGACAGTCACATCTTTCTGTTAGCAGTTCATGGACTGGCTTCCTAGGATTTTAACTCAGCCTTGACATTCCATGCCATCCTGTATACAAAACATGTGTGTGCCTCCAAACTACTGTATGACATATTAACTTGTTCAGACCTCTCTATGATGAAAGCATCACTAAAATGAGACAAGAACAGGTACAAATACCATTCAGTCACCATGCCAAAGTTTGTCATTACATTCCTCCCTGAAGACTCTATAGTAACGGCAAAATGTGCACATTCCTGACTGAAAAAGCAATGCTGGTGTTATGATAACTTATTCTAAATGCTTCCTGAACAAGGTTTTGAGGGAATACAGATTGTTAATAACAATGCAGGTGAATTTTTGTCTCAGCAGTGATGTCCCATTTTGCCAACAAACTGTTAAAAATATCCTTGAGTACAAAATGAATGAATGCATTGAAAAAAGGGTGTGCACATCACTGGGGACATCCTTTCAAGAGTTCAACGTTAGTTTAAAGTTTAAAAGGGACAGTGTCAACCCTCCCCCTCCCCTGGAGGAGAGCCTGGGACAAACCTGTTGTGTTGTGTCACTCTCCCACATGGAGAACCTTTTGCTCCAAGCTGCAAAGGCCACCAAATCAAAGAAGTACACAGAGCTGTAAGTCAGGAGGGAGTCAAAGGCAGTAAAGCAGGAAGAGGAGTCTAGACTCGTTGACAAGCCCTGAGAGAGACTGGCAGTGTAGCAAAGTCAGTACATAAAGCGAGGGATGGATAGGAGAACTCAGAATGTAGGAGCAAGGAGGAAGAGAAAGAAAAGAAAGCCAATGGTAATCCTGGGCAAGAGGTGAGTATATCCATGAGGGCTACGTGAGCAATAGAAAGCAATAGAAAACCCAACCACAGATGCTTACACAAGTAGAGAATGGTTTTCTCACGTCCCAGAGTCAGGAGTAAACAGCTCCTGGCATTAGTTCATGATCTTGTGTCAAGGCAGATACATCTGTGGTTCTCTCCATCTTTGTCTTACAGTCCTAGCAAGGCTGCCAGTGCTCCGACCATCAGTTTCCATTCCACGCAGAAGAGGGGAGGGCCAGGTGCGGCCCCCATCAGAACTTCTGCTCTGTCTCATTGGCCATGACCATGTCACGTTGCCCCCCTTGTGCTGAGGGAAGGCCAGGGGTGTGGGGGTTGTAAGGGAGAGTCTGTGGGTGCCAGCACTGCTATTGTGCCCTTTTACTTGCTTTTCTTTGCCCGTGGCAGCATTAATATTTACACAGCCAGATAGACTGGCAGTGTCGCAGTCACTCAGGTATCCTGATTCATTTCTCGTAATGTCACTCTACTGTTTTCTCCTAGCTAAAATTTAGCTCTGAGTTTTTACTCTTACCCACAAAGCACTTCACTATGAACAAATGAACAGGTGGTAAAAATTTGTAGACATTAAAATTATTTTTATAGCTAAGTCCTAAATATCTGATCTAGGAAGATATCTGGGGAAAGGTAGGTTATTAACATATATATTAGATGTATATAATTGTTAATCTATTAACATATTAATACAATACATGTAATTGTGTTAATATATATATGTAATGGTGTTAATCTATTAACATAGTACTATATATCAGTTATATAGTATATGTATTATATAATATAATGACATAATATTAATAATATGTATATGTTATTAACATGTTTATCCCCTGGATGTTCTCCTAGACCAGGTATTTAGAACTCACTGAAATAAAACTATTTTTATCCTCTCCAAATTTCCACTGACTTCTTATTTGTTCTTAATAGTGGGCTTTGGGTGATTTTTGAAGTGTGGGGAGGTAAGGAGGATTCAGTGTAGAGATACAGAAAGGCAGCCCAGAAAGGGGACATAACACAAAAATAGCACAAGATGCATCCCCCTGGTCAGAGACTCATGTCTATATATACACCTATTATCTCATTACAAGAAACAGTTATATTCCCATGTTGGTTCTTTTGAGGACCAACCAGTCTTTATCCTCTCATGGAAATACATTTCACCCAATTCTCTCTCTTTCTTTCTCTCTCTCTCTCTCTCTCTCTCTCTCTCTCTGTCTCTCTGCCTTCTTCCCCAAAATGTAAAATTAAGAAACTCCTGTTATTGCCAAGAGGGTAAGGAGGAGAAAATACTGTAAGGCCAATAAGATCATCCATCTCCAAATAGAACAGAGTGCCTTGGTTGCAACCTGACATTTTGAGATTGATTCAGGAATGGGGGAAGGGAAGTGATATTAAATGAGGATTTGGTCTGAAATTCTGCAAATGCCATTTGAATTTTGCCAGCTGTCAAAATCTCATCTGTTAGTGACACTAGACAGATTTGTTTTTATAAAACTTGACATTCTTGTTGTATCTTAACACCTGAGACAATGTACAATTTTATGTGGATGGTGTGTACATTCAATAACGTGGACAATTTTGTACATGTATGTGAAATAATATCAATTATTTCAATGTATTCAATACCTGAAGAATGTCTCAGACATCTGAAATTCCAGGGCTGTCTAGAAGGATGATTTTAACATAGTCCAGTGTTGAATCTGGTGGTGGCCTCTAAATTAACGCTCCTGTGCTCCTTTTAGTATCGCTGTTTCTTAAGAGAAACCAATACTTTGTGATGGCGTGCATTTGTGCATCTAGATATGAACACAAGGATTTTCACAGTAAAAGCTCTTCCCAGACTTTCTGCAGCTTCGTTTAAAATATTTTTCTCTCTCTCATCTGTTTCTTGTTGTTGTCAAGTTGCTTAACAGAGCCCTCTTTGATCCTCAGTGAGGATCAAAATTTTAAAATTTTGAATGTGACGTCTCCATCAGTGAAAATATTAAATGACAGGTAGAATTGTAAAGAGGTCTGCTCCAAGGTTCTGTGCTCTAGTCCTTCAACCCAATACCCCTATAGCTAGTGCCATAGAGTTGCAGCCTTACCACAGAGAGAGGGCACTAAATTTTCCAGGTGGCCCCAGTCTAATCTCCTGAGCCCTTAAAAGCACAGACCCTTCTCCAGAATCTGGAGATGGAAGGATGTGGCAACGGAGGAGGAAATCAGAGGGGAGGTTGGGACAGAATAGGAGGTCAGAGCCAACAGAAGCAGCAGGTGCACTCCAGAAGCCCTGACTAGTCGAGATCCAGAGCACCCACAGAAGCTGCAAGCGCAGACCCCTGAGTCCTGAGAGGGAACTCAGGTCCGCCTACAGCTGGAATGAGCTTGAAGGTGGAACCCAATGCAGAACCTCCAAAAAGAAATGTAGGACTTTGATGCTGGCTTTTGGGACTCCAAGCAAGAGAAGCAGCCCAGCCACGCTGCACCCGGACTTGTGATCTGCAAAAACTGAGATAACAACTGGGCATGGTTTTCAGCCATTCTGGTGGTGATCTGTTACCACAGGAATAGAAAACTCTTACCCTAAGAGAGAAATCAGGGTCAACCTCACCTATTTTGGGCACGGCTCACGTCTGCCTTGTACATGAGCACACAGCCTTTCATTACTTCTTTGCTTTCTACCACTTGCCTGTCTTTCCATCACGTCTTTATTAACAGCCCTAATTAATAGATTTTATGTACTCAGTTACTCACCAGGCTTAACCAACTTGTAAAACCAGTCAAAAATCACTGTAGCGACTGATACTTGGATGGTTTCTGCCATGAAAACATGACTTCAAACTCCTGCATTAACGTTTCAGTAGTTCTAAATTATAAATCAGATTTTATTCCTCTGAGGCAGGTGCTGCAGAGGCTGCCCTTTGTAACTGGAATGAAATCTAACTTCAGTCTAGAAGACCCCTAGCTGGTCCCTATATGTCTTTGGTGACACCTTGTGACTCTCTGCTCTGCTGTCACAGCCACCAGCCACATGGACCTCCTTTCCAACACAGGCAGGGGTGGCTTTGGGCACCTGTGCCCAGCTCTGCACACTGCAATCCTCTTACCCCAACATTTTGCAAAGTTGGCAGCCTTGCTCCAGATCTTGTGCTCAGCCTTCCCTGGACCACCCCATGCATACCATCACCATCTGGATTACTCCCTGTCTCCATTCTGTTTCTTGCGGCACTTACTATCAAGATAAAATGAAATGATTTGTTGTTTTGTGTGCTCATCTCTTCTCATTCAGTGCTCTTTCCACAACACTTCACATGGTGTCTGGCATATACAGGTTCCATGTATAAAATCCTTAATTAGATGTTGATATATATATATATATATATATATATATATATATATATATATATATAAACACATATTGAGTACTAAATGAATGAGGCGATCAACAAGGATTGATTACATACGTACTGTATCATCTAGTTTGCCTACTGCTTTTAGAATCATATGTATATATTTTGGCAGTGCTGAAATTCAAAAGGATCTTACCCAAGGGAAATCACACTGGAAGTATAGAGAAGTAACACTCGGGCATCTTTGTGCATGGCTTTGCCTCTTGGGGTGGAACCCATCCTGCACCACAAACCTGCTCCTTGGTCAATGACCGGGCAAGCAGCTTCACGCCGGCTCCCTTCTTTGTCATATCCTCTGGTGTGAGTAATTCTTCCTTAGGACTGCTGGGATGACTTCATGAAATCACTGAGTTTAAGTCCTTAGTGTAGTGCTTGGCATGTAATAAAAGTCACTGGTATCTATTAATATGAATAATAATGATGATAATTTAGAGTAATCCTGTGTTATGAATTATTGCCTCTTTAAAAAAAAACTTTTTTTTTGCTTATTTTGTGGAATCAAATAATGACCCTAAAATATATCAATGACTTTTATATATTTTATATATAAAATATATCAATGACTTTTCCTTCTGAACACATGAGGGAGAGTCCCTTATTTCTAATTATTTAAAACAAGTTGGTTGCTTTTGAGGCTGTTTTAAAAGCATTGTTATGTTGCATGTTTGGGGGCCACTGGCGATGGTGGGCTTGTGGCAACCTGATAGCTCTTTGCCCCAGTTCAAACAGTTCAAACTTCTCCCCAGAGCTCCACACCCACAAAACTTTGCTTTGTAGATTTCTCCCCATGGAGAAATCCCCATGGATTTCATCCCCATGGAGATCTCACAGGACCTTCACTTTTCAATGTTTCCTGAGATTTTTTTTTCAGTGTAACACATGGCAAAGCATACTTTTTTTTTTTTAATTTTTTTTTATTGGAGCAAAGCATACTTTTTTAAAAGCAAATTCAATATGTCTAAAAACTCAGGCCTGGCTGGACTTTGCCAACCTGTCTCTTCCAAACACCTTCTCTGGCTTGCTTTTCTGTTTGTTTAATTGTAACATTTTATCAAAGAAATACTTGTTTGTACTTTGAACTGTTAAACAGCCCCAACTACTAGCTTCCCTGATTCCTGCCGAATCAGCTTCACCAAATATTCACTAAGATAGCATTGATTTAAAAATTATTATCCTTTTATTCACCACCAAGAAAAAAAATGAAAAACACTGTTGATTAACCATGAGATATTTCCCTTGAAATTTTTCCTAATTTTATTTTATACTAATCAAAAGTGCTCTTAGAAACTTATGAGACACTTTTTCATTATTTACCTTCCTTACACATGTATTAAAAAATTAGAAGCAGAATAGGTTCGATATTTTTAAGAATTCATCACATTCAGAACTTTTCTATCCCAGGTCACTTTCTGTCTCTGAATTGATTGTCCCACCTTTCTCAAAACAATAGTATCCTCTGAGCAATCAAGAAAACTGAAGATGCAATATTTCTTGTAAGAGTAATCAACCGTTGTCTTTAGAATTTTCTTCTAAGCTACTGTCAGCCATTCTGTAAATTTTGATTGTTGGACCCTGGCTCACGGGTGTCAACGTGTCCCGGTGGACGCCCCAGAGACTCAGACCCCAGACAGGCAGATGCAACAAGCAAGAGGGTTTATTGGACGTTTGCGCAAACGGGCTCTCCGCCTCAGAGGTGGCAGAGCCCCGATTAGCAATTACAGGCATCTTTTAAAGGCAAAAAACTGCGGGAGTAGCATAGCATTCAGGTTATGACATGATTGACTTCTTTGAAGGTCAACACGAACATGTTCAGGGACTTTCCAGTCAGGGCGAGGGTGGGGGGGGGGGATAGTTTTCTTATCTCGGAAAAACAGAATGTTTTTGTTGCTTAAATTCATGGGAGGCGCCTGGATGGGCTGCCTCTGGGTTAGGCCTGGTCCCACTCACGGGGGCGGGGGTGTGGGGTTTCTTCATGATGAGGGTGTGCAAGCAATGACGACTGTAACAAACTTGCCACGTGGATGAGAATTAGTATAAGATGAATCCTAATTTTAGCAATTAAAAAAAAAATCCATGGCAAATCCTAAGGTGAATCTTGACATAAAGAGTTATGATTATACTATTTATTCTTTCTTTCATTTTAATGAATATCTACTGAATTCTTACTATAAAAGATGAAGGTTTAATTCCTTTATACTGTCCACACACACAGATACACACATCTGTACCCCCTTCCTACATCTTCCTAATATATGAAAGCATCATTCAAAGGAGAGAGTTATAAACTTACCTTCATTCTACAGCTATTTTGCTTTTTGTTTGGGGGCCTTTTTTTTTTTTAATTTAGTGATTGACTTGGGTTTTGCTTGCCTATTAGCTTGTTTTTTTGTGTATCATTAATTCAGCCCCAAATTTTCTTATAGCATTGTAAATGTCTTAAGATGATCAAGAAAAATGTGGTGTCAGTCTCTCCTCTGTTTTTCAAGTGAGGACCTGTGTTCTGGAGCCCTCTCTCCTCATGGGCCTGGCTATCACTGTGGGACTTCTCACTCTCCTCCTGGGAATTCTCTTTGACTCTTTCCTTGACTATGCCCTTTTACCTGAACCCCATGTATCCTCCTTATTGATTTACTCTCTGTTCTCCTACACCTTGGTAAGAAAGTGCTTTCCTTCAGAACGTTGAGGGCGCTCGCCACCCCACCCCCACCACCCCAGCCACAGTAGGCTCCGTGCCCACTATGGAGCCCAGTAAAGGGCTTGTACTCATGAACCTGGGATCAAGACCTGAGTTGAAACCAAGAGTCGAACGCCTAACTGAATGAGCCACCCAGGCACCTCTGAAAGGCATTTTTTTTTAAGCTCTCAGGATTTGTTGCTGAAGTCCAGTGCCATTCTGATTCTGATCAGATGTTCATGCATGAAATGTGTTTGCTCTCTCCAGGCATTCCATCTCGGTCATACACACATGAGTTGTCCTTCCTTGGTCTAGGTCTTCCTCATGCTTTGTGCTGGGCCCAGTTGCACAGCATGCTCTCTGAACCTGGAAACTCGTGTCCTGGGGAATGGTTTCCTACTTCATTCTTTGATAATGTTCTCTTCTGCATTTCTCAAATTCTCTTTTTCTGGAATTACCGTTTGTTGGATGCTCAACCCCTGGGGTTAATTCTTTGGTTTGGTGTTTTTTTCTCACATTCTTCTATTTCCTATGTCCTATTCCCTTACCTCTTTGCTCTACTTTCTGAGCTATTTCTCCAAACTTGTTTTCCAAATTGACTGAGTTTAATTTTTCTGCCACTGTCACTGTTTAGCATTTAAGACCTCTTTTTTGTGCTCTAAATATCTTTTCTTTAAATCATCCTCTTATCTCTTCAGGGAAATTGGCAATAGGCATTTTGTTTGCAAGTTTCCTATTCTTGGCTAAATTGTTTTCTCTCTGTTTCCTTTGGTCC
Organism: Vulpes lagopus; assembly: GCF_018345385.1. Taxonomy (NCBI): domain Eukaryota; kingdom Metazoa; phylum Chordata; class Mammalia; order Carnivora; family Canidae; genus Vulpes; species Vulpes lagopus. The sequence continues at coordinate 107,315,721 of NC_054825.1, read as the reverse complement.
CTTATCTTGCATGTTACAGTCATTCTTTTGGATATCATAACTTCCTTTGCTTTGCATTCATATTTTTTTAAAAAAATTAAAACTTCTTGGGAGCTATATATGTGCAGGCATGGGACTTGTTCAACTCTATGTGCAGGAGTGGATTTCACTCTGGGGCAGTAGAGCAGTGAACCCAAGGAGGCCACACCCAATGGCAGCATAGTTTCAGGGAGAGAGGGTTAGTCTGTTTGCCCAGACAGATGCTCTAACAGTAATTTCCTTCCAAGTGGTAGGGAGATGAGAGTGTGCTACATCTAGAGGTCATTGGTCTACAACTCAGGGAGGAGAAAGGGGGTGAGGTGTCCACCAGTCAACTTATTCACTCCTATCATTTCCCTGATTTCAGTATAGATTAGCTCTGCAAGGTGCACCCCATCTAGATCCCCTCTGGATCAACTTCCTTGAAAGATAAACTTACCTTCAGCCTTTCTGTGGCTTGGCTTCATTGGCTGGGTGCTGGGATCCTATGATCTCACTGCTCATTATGTCCTATTTTCCAGCACCTGTTCTCATTTTACCCTTCCTTCACTCTGAATCTTCCCAGTGCCTGGTGTTTCCAGTCCCTAGCTGTCGCTGAGCTTTGGCAGCATGAGCAGGCTTGTTTCTTTCTGACTCTCTTTACTGTGGTTGGCCAGGTTTCAGATCTCTCTGCTCTGCTGCGGTGACCAGCCTTCCATTTGGGTTCCACTGTCTGATTGACATCTCTCCACTGATCTTGCATCCTCTCTCAAATTCTCCCTGGTTGTGGATTTATTCTGTTTCTATTTCTTCAGTGGCATTGTAGTGAGGCTTGTGGAGGTCAAGATTTAGAGACCCGTTTATTTGGTCTGCCCTGCAGAACTGGGAGACCTTGCTTTCCTCCTTTTGGCAACTGTCACCACCACCTCCACCACTGGCCAGCATGGAAACCCTGCTGCGACCCCAGACTCCTCCTCCCTCCACACCTAGTCAGTCTCCGTCTCGTCAAGGCTGCCTACTAATTGTGTACCCCAAGTGTGGAGCAGCTTAATGTATACCCCAAATGTGGAACAGCTTCTGAATGGACCCCCAGCAGCCTGTGTTTCACACTGATCCCATCACAGTCATGATGCTAAAACAGGAATTTATGTCACTCTCTTTAAAATAAACTTATGGTTCCCTCAGCCTTTAGGATAAAATTCAAGGTTTGCATCATTAATAGAAGGCACTTTGTCATATACAGGACTTTTCCCCATTTCCTCTTGTCTCTATGACTCCCTCCAACACTGCACAGGCTGATCAGAGAACCTCCCCCGGTGGGTTCTTGGCTCAGGGCCTTTGCATATATATCTGGACCTGCCAGGAAATTCCCCCTTTTTTTCTTTTCCTGACCCCTAGGAATCCACTGCATCATTCACCAAAGGCTGAATTTGGCATTCTTCCCTAGAGGAGGTGGTCCCTTGCCCCCCACTTGCTACTACTCAAAAACTCTGTCTGACATGGCCACCACTAATATGGACTATATATATATATACACACATACATACATATATATATACACTCTATACATAAATGTATGTATATATGTGTGAATATGCATATATACATATATTTATAATATGCATATATTTGTGCTAATATAGGATATAATTATATTGATAAAATATATACATATTGTAAATATAGACATATATAACACATGCATATGCACACATATATATACACACACATACATAAATAATACTTTTCTTCACAGAAGAAAATGAACTATTTGATTTTAATGCATTTTTATACAGATACTTAATCATCTTATGTGAAATTCTCACTTTTAAAGGGGATGAATGGCATACTAGTTTCCTTCTCACAGCTATATCTGAAAATTTACTTCACAGAACTAGTATGAGAATGCAGAAGTACTTGATTTTTTTTTTTAAGCACACTCTAGGCCCAACATTGGGCTTGAACTCAAGATCCCAAGATAGTTGCATACTCTACTGACGGAGCCAGTCAGGTGCCCCAGAAGAGGTTGATTTTGATGAACTCAAATACATGATTCTAGAATGCAGAATAAGGGTGCCTAAACTGAAACCTAAGGTTTATTCTAATGTAATTGTGTTTTCACCAGAGGAAAGAAATGTAGTCTGAAATTATTAGCTTCAGTATCACATAAATCCCTTTGCAGGGCCTCTTCTGTGTGTGCTCAGACACTGGCCAGCACTCAGCATGCAGAAGTACATCTGGTCCCTGTAAGACAGGCAGGACCGCGGCTGTGGAGTGAGTGCGAATGGCTGTGTGTCAGGTCTTCCCTCTAGTTGAATAAGCCCCATTTGATTTCAATTCTGTCCCCCCACTGGCCCCTAAAGATAGACATTGGCCTAGGAAGTTGCTAACAGAGCAAATAGGAGGGTGAATTACTGTTCAGCCCCCATCCTTACTGCTTTGCTAGAGCCTTTCTATTTGTGTTATGTAAATATTGCCTCCTCCTGGATGCAGCTTTATAAATTCTACTTTGAAAACTGGCTCAAGCTGAAAGCTGGAAGTATCTGCCTCACAAAATGGTCTGGATTGTGTTTTGAAAGCTTTTTTTAATTTTAAAGAATTTGTACAGTTCTAAGTGTTGGGCTTCTTGAGTTTCAGCACTCTGTGAAAAATAAAAAAGATCTCTCTATAATGTTAAAGTAGGTTAACCTATAGGTTTAAAAACCTCCCATTGTGCCTCCCTGTCTTGCTATCTCTTGTAGCTCAGCGCCCCACCTATCTTACTCATCTTTAAAGGCCCAGGTTGGGGTACCTGGGTGGCTCAGTCAGTTAACCATCTTCCTTCTCTCAGGCCATGATCTTGCGGTCCTGGGATTGAGCCCTGCATCAGACTCCCTGCTCAGCATGGGGTCTACTTCTCCCTTTCCCTCTGCACTTCCCCTGGCTCATATTCTCACTCATGCGCTCTCTCTCTCTCTCTCTCAAATAAATAAATCTTTAAAAAACAAATATAGGGGATCCCTGGGTGGCGCAGCGGTTCGGCGCCTGCCTTTGGCCCAGGGCGCGATCCTGGAGACCGGGGATCGAATCCCACATCGGGCTCCTGGCGCATGGAGCCTGCTTCTCCCTCTGCCTGTGTCTCTGCCTCTCTCTCTCTCTCTCTGTGACTATCATAAAAAAAATATATATATATATAAAGGTCCAGGTCAAATTTGGTGTCCTCCACAAGAGCTCATGCCTAGAAATAATCTCACTTCACATTAGTTCCTACAGAAGTTCCATAGGTTCATATCTGGTACCTCCCCATGCCCCACCAAAATAATGCTGAAGGAATAGAAAGAGTATGTATACACAAGAACAAAAGAGTTTGAAAAAGAAGAGTCTGGTGAGCAATGTCAACAAATTTCAGCACACAGGGAAGAGTGGGTAAATAGAAGTCCATCAGTGAGGTACCAAAGAGAGAATTGTCAATTTAGCCCTAATAACCACCCTTATAGGGGATCCCTGGGTGGCTCAGTGGTTTAGTGCCTGCCTTTGGCTCAGGGAGTGATCCTGGAGTCCCAGGCTCGAGTCCCACATTGGGCTCCTGGTATGGAGCCTGCTTCTCCCTCTGCCTGTGTCTCTGCCTCTCTCTCTCTCTCTCTCTCTCTCTCTCTGTCTATCATGAATAGGTAAATAAAAAAATCTTTTAAAAAAATAACCACCCTTATAAATGTGGATCTACACCTTAATGCTCTGGCTCTCATTTTCCTTTATTTCTAAACAGGGATGAGTTGGTCTACTTGGTCTACCTTGAATGTTTCTTGTACAAATCAAGTGAAGTAAAGCATACAAAGAACATTGAAAGCTGTGTTGACCTTTATAAACAAAAGTCTATTTGTACCCTTGTCACTCTGGATTTTATTTATATTTGTTTACTTATTTCCTCAAGTTATGGGCTCTTTGAGAACAAGTATTGTATTTGTTTAAATTCCCTAGAGCCCCTAGTGTGCATTTATTTGTTGAGCCATCATTAAAATAGGCATTAAAAAGTTAAAAATATGTCCTTAAGATACTCTGAAAACACGCATGTACATGTTAAATGAAAGATATAGAAGTTATGCTAAATTTGTAAGTATGTAGAAAGAAATCCTGTTTTTTGAGCAATAACTTGGTGCTGGAGATGACTGATTATTTACCATCCAGAAATCCAAACAGAGCAAAGCTTTTTAGCAATTCTAGCCTTGACATTTCTGTCTCATATTGAAATACTCCATAAGGGACAACTCAGTGTTAACATTTTCTATGGGAATATGACATGTCTAACAGAGGCTGAGCAGCAAACAGTTCAATTCAAATGAATGAACACTTTCATATGCTCGGTAAATCATATTGAAGATAATAAGCATCCTAAAAGGCAGGGCAATATTGAGTCTCACTTGCACCCAGCTTTGTTCTAGCAAATTATTTGTATGGGTGGTTTTCCTCTAGCTTGAACAATTGGTATAAAAATCCACTCTTTTAATACTTAAGAAATAGCATGAATTCTAATTGTGTCTAGACAGTTACTTTGGAAAATAGATGATAGATAGAGATATATGTCTCCCCCAAAAACACTTAGATCAAAATATGATCACTGGATAACAAATTTAGCCAGCCTCTGAGGAGTGGAAAGTAATGTGATTTAACTTCATATTGGATTAGATTCTTTCGATTATTATATAACTATATAAACACTTTATTACAAAATCAAAGCCTTTGGTTTTGTCAAATATATCATGTTTAAACAATGATGACTTTGGGGATCCCTGGGTGGCTCAGCGGTTTAGCACTGCCTTCGGCCCAGGGCGTGATCCTGGAGACCCAGGATCGAGTCCCACATCAGGCTTCCTGCATGGCACCTGCTTCTCCCTCTGCCTGTGTCTCTGTTTCTCTCTCTCTGTATCTCTCATGAATAAATAAATAAAATCTTAAAATAAAATAAACAATGATGACTTAAAAAGCCATTACACTTTTCGTTTCTGTTTCACTTCGGTTCCTTAAACTAAAAAGAAAACAGAAGTATTCAATACAAAATCAAGTGGCAAATATTTAGAAATGTGATATTGCTTTAATTTGAGACCTAATATAACTAACAATTTAGACAAGATGCATATAGTATGGGAAGATTTTGTTGTAAATTGTAAGTTAGGAATTAAGAAACACACTACTGAATTATGAGTGAGTGAGTGATCCCCAAGGGTAACTGGAATTCATTTTTTGGTAGGAGTTTAGTTTGTTGTTGTTTTTTTATCCAGAGATTGGGGAATACTAGTTCTGAATTATTTTCTAATTTTTGCCCTACCAGTAAAATCATGACTGAACTGTTTTAACAACATAAACTGAGAAGAGGGAGTGAAAGAGGAGAAGAGAGGGTAAAGAAGGAAGAAAGTGTGGAGAACTTGGTCATTCATTTGCTTTTGAAAATGCACTAGCTTCTTCAGGGATATAGATTACAATTTTCTCAGTTATAACTTTTCATGTACTCTTTAACTGTTGACTTTTGGTGAGTAGTTCAGTACATAATGAATATCAATTATCTGATATTAAAAGTAATATACTTCCAAATATTATCATTGAAACACTCCCTTTATTATTTTTTAACACAAAACATTAGTAGAGTATAATAGGATCTGGATTAGCTAGTTTGTGTGTGTGTATGTAGGTCAATATTATCTTTACTGTAATAGTTTGTGTGATTTGTTATTGTTCACATGAACCATGAACATTAATACCATACTGGAGATAAATATTGGACATTTTTATTTCTTCTATAGCAAATTGCCTCTTCTTGTTAAGGTTAAGGCCTTCATCCCCACTGGGTTTTCTTCTCTATTGTAGAAAGCTCTTTATATAGTTAGAATAGAAATCTTTGTTTATCAAATATTTGGAAAAATTATTCAGCTTTTTTCTTTTAATATGGTCAAGTTGGTTTATGCTTTCTTTCTTTTATAAAAACTTTCAAACTTTTATAAAGACAAATTCTTCTCAGTTTTTTCTTTGGATTCATTTTGCCAGGTTTCTAAAATAATGCTATTGAGACTTGATGAGAATTCTGTTGCAAATAAGACATTTTTTTTTCAGAAGAATCAAATCTTTATAGAATTGCCTTTTAATTCAGGAATGCAGTATATGATTATATCTGTCATCTATTGCTGTTTAATGAAGCTTTGTGTGTTTTTCTTTCTGTTGTCATTGTTGTGTTGCAGATCTGCATATTTACTGCTAAAGTTTCTCCAAGGCATTTTTAATTTTTACTGCTAACGTGAATTCATTTTTTTCATCGTATTTTGGTTTTGGTTTGCCTATAATGTTGTGATTTTTCTGTATCAAATTTGAATACAGCCAGCTCCTTCATCCATCTCTCCTAGTTCACTGAGGTTTCAAGATAGTTTTCTTGTATTTTTAAAAATAACTTTTAAGTAATAGTATTTTCCTAATTTCCTTTCTGATATTTGTATCTACTTATTTTTCTTCCTATGTTTTTTTGCTAGAATTTTCAGAACAGATTAGAGCATAAACAATGATATAATAGTGGGGACCTGAGATTAGAAATATTAGTATGTACTCAAAGAAGAAAGTATATATTAGTATCTACTTTTCCCCTTGCTTTGAGCTGTGATATCCTGCATGGGGTACTCGAAGAACTAACAAATATTAGCATGTACTCAAAAAACATAAGCATGTACTCAAGTTCAGAGAATCCGCCAACCTTAAACTCGAAAAGTATTACATTAATTGTGCCACCCCCAATGCTTTCCTTTTGCCAGAGATTTGCAGTACATACTTGAGTATGTAGACAAGACAGGAAGGTAGGAGAGGTGTAGGGGGCAGGAATAGACAGCTTTACAGGACGACTCCACAGGGACCAGAATGGCCTTCACTGACACAGAAGGTAAGGATAGTAAACACAGCCCATTTATAGGAATGTCCCTAGCTCTGTTATTAAAAGTGATGTATGTTAGGTTAGTCTAAAGAAAGGTTTTTCAGTGTAAATTGTCTTAAGTCTTAGTCAAATGATTTCCTCAAAAAAAGTTTTAAAAATTATCCTATGTCTTCACGTAGAAACCAGTATGGTCTGTATAATACTGGATTTATATCTCATCACTTTAATATTTTTTGTTTATGATTATTACTTATTTATTCTGTCTCCTCCTCTCTCTGATGTGTAGGGTTTTTTTTTAAGATTTTATTTATTTATTCATGAGAGACAGAGAGAGAGAGAAGCAGAGACACAGGCAGAGGGAGAAGCAGGCTCCATGCAGGGAGCCCAACGCAGGACTCGATCCCAGCTCTCCAGGATCACGCCCTGAGCCGAAGGCAGGCGCTAAACCGCTGAGCCACCCAGGGATCCCCCTGATGTGTAAATTTGACAAGCTTGTTTCATTTATCACTTTGCCCCCAGCACTGAGAACAAAGCTACCCATGCATTTGCCTCTCAATACACAATTGTTGAATATCACTTTCCCTGGCCAAATGTTGTTGCTGGAGGAAATCTACTTCCCGGTATACTTGGAGGAACCATTTACCACTCAGTTGGTTGATGGACTTCATGAACCTTCCATATGGTATCTTGGCCCTATGTGTACTAACATGCTAGGTAGTAAAATCATGTAAAAGAAATTGTTTCTTGAGCTAACATTTCTTAAAAGGTATGTGGTGTAGAAAGGGAGAAGAAATGGGTAGGAAATATCAGAAAGGGAGACAGAACATGAAGACTCCTAACTCTGGGAAATGAACTAGGGGTGGTCGAAGGGGAGGAGGGCGGGGGGTGGGGGTGAATGGGTGACGGGCACTGAGGGGGGCACTTGACGGCATGAGCACTGGGTGTTATTCTGTATGTTGGCAAATTGAACACCAATAAAAAATAAATTTATTATTAAAAAAAAGAAAGACACATGTAGCAGATGAGAATATTTTCTTCCTTCCCACACATATTTGCAGAAAATATGCCTTGTCTTGGGTAAAGAGATTAAATGTGGTTAGTATTGGAGACATGACATCCATCTACATTAACATGAGCTTGCCAATTCAACAGAATGATAGTTATCCACAGCATATTTTGTGGGAAGTATATTAATTGATTAGTGTTGTCTCTATTGCTTAGTATACCAATGAGGACCCACCTAGAGGGTAGAGTCTGTGCCTAAATTATCTCCATATCCCCATGATCTGTCACTTGGCACAGAGCATAATCAGCAGATACTTGCAGAGGGAGTGACCAGCTGAATCACTGAGTCAGGATGATCGCTGGCAAGCTTGGGTTCGGAGCAGGGGGGAGCAGGTGGAAAGAGAGTCCACCCAGATTGATGAGAACAAAAAGGAAGAAGGGTTCAGGAGAGAGTGGTGGAATGTGGTATGTTCCCTAGCTGTGGAAAAGAATATAACTCTGGCTGATTAGAATGAGTGAGGACAAGAAAAAGAGAGAAATGAATGGAGAAGGAAAAAGGAGATGAAAATGTAGTACTGAGTGCGGGATAAAAATCAAACTATTCAAAATGAATTTGGGGGAGCTTTCAAGAAGTCAACTAGGGCTTTTCTAAGAAAATGCACTGAACAATGAAGTTGTGTTCAAGTCAAACTCCCCATATAATCAATTAAATGTTAATGATGTACATTTTAAAGAAGTTGTTGAACAAAGGAATGTGGTGTTTTCTTTTATGAGGTGTTTGGGAAAAGTGCAACATTGGGTCTCACCTTTGTCATTACTGATTTACGTTAGTGGAAACATTTGAGAATACTCATGTTGTTCTGTCTCTTAACCCATCAACATGTTATTATTTCTTTCCAAGAACAAATAAAAGTCCAAATTTCAAGAAACTACTGTGAGAGAGTTTGAGGAATGGCTAAGAAGGACAAATTAGAAATAGAACCTTGCATAGCTAGTAGGGGATCATCACATTCTCCCCCCCGCACCAAATACAGGTGAAACAACTCAAGCTGATAGGAGCATGTAAAGTACTACAGGTCAGGCTTTGCTTGAATTTAATGAATATTTACCTGGCATAAGAGGAAGTATAGTACCTTCCTTGCTTTTAAATGACATGTCCAAGGTGCCCCCTCCCAAATTTAGGGCAGCTATAATTCCAGTGAATGAAGGCAGTCCTTCTGCCCTTGAATTATAGAACTCTAGAGAAAGTTCATTTTTATCTGAACAATATTCTTGGGGATAAATCACAAAGGAAGCCTGTCAATTAAGTTAAATAGCAATGACATGGTAAGAGAAAAGGCTTTACAGCTGTTTATATAATCTGTGATTTGACCTCCTTCAACCCCATCTCCCCCGTCAAGGTGGCAATGACTTCATACAGTGACAAACAGAAGTTAGTGTTGCACTTGTAGGATCTTAATCACAGAAAATAGCCATTCTTGCCCATTGTATTCATTCCCTAGGGCTGCCAAAACAACTTACCACAAACTTAGGTAACTTAAAACAACAGAAATGTATTATTTGTTCTAGAAGCTAAATGTCTAAAATCAAGGTGTCAATAGGGCCATGCTCTGTCAGAAGGTCAGTAGTGAGGATTTGAGGGCAGTGTAGTGGGGATCTGTTTCATGACTATCCCTTAGTTTCTGGGGTTTCCAGCAATTCTTGACATTCCTTAGCTTGTGGCTCTATGGCTCGCTCTGCTGTCACGTGGTATTTCCTGTTTGTTTCTCTATGTCTCTTCTTAAAAGGACAACATTGGATAAGGGCCACCCTAATGACCTCATCTTAACTTGGCAATATCTGCAAAGACCCTATTTCTAAGTAAGGTCGCATCCAGAGGTACCCAGAGGTTAGGACTTGAACATGTCTTTTGGGCAGATACAATTCAAGCCAACAATGCCACCCAACCATCAAATGAAAAATGATACTTGGAAGAGTATGTTTAAAAAAAAAAGGATTTACATGGGTGCCTGCGTGGCTCAGTCGGTTAAGTGGCCAACTCTTCGTTTCCCCTCAGGTCTTAATAATGGGTCATGGGATCGAGCCCCATGTCATGTCAGGCTCAGCACTTGGGGGGGAGTCTGCTTGAAAGGTTCTCTCCCTCTGCCCCTTCCCCTGCTTGCTCACTTTCTCTCGAATAAATAAATATTTTTAAAAAAAGAGTTTACAAATGCATATGCTATATATCATTTGATAACATATATTCTAATATATCCTGTGTCTTAGGCTTTGAAAAAATAAAACTACATTTTGTAGAATGGAAGCTAATGAATTAACTAAATGAGCTAATGAATTAGAAAAAAATAAACATGTTTTACAAAGGGTTTATATGGTGTAAAAATCCTAAGCATGTTTCTTTTTTGGGTTTTTACTCTAGCCTCACATTGCTAAACAAACAAACAGAACATTAAAATCCTTAAAACTTAAGATGCCTAATTATGAAATAAATATTTAATGTGAATAAGCCTATATGTTAAACAGACAGTTCACAGTGATCTCCTTTCTCTCTCCATTCACAGTTCATTTCTCTCCCTCACAATTGTATGTGTCTCTTAGTTCAGAGCCTTGTTAGAATTAAAGCCAATAAATACAATTTTTCCCTGAATACATCTACTTCTTTGAGTGTATAGCTTATGGGTTTATATCTAAATGTTACACACTTGTTTTATTCCCCCCAAAGCACTAGGCATAGAGCGTGGGTCAAGGACAAGACAAGTCACTAATCTGTTCATTTAATTCACAAACTTTTATTGAGCACTTACTATATACCAACCACTGTGGTAGGCCCTATGGATACTAAGACTTGTAAAATAATTTTCTTTTCTCAAGAGATCCACACTCTGGTAACTTACAGAACAGCAATGATCAATGTTTTTCTATTTTTGTTTTAATCGCTGACTCCATTGAGAATCCGATGAAAACTGTAGAATCTTCCCCCTTTTGCACTCAGAAAAATGGACACACAGAATTTTGCATGCAGTTAAGTAGACAATGGAGCTACTCTAATTGTGTGTGTGTGTGTGTGTGTGTGTGTGGAGAGAGAGAGAGAGAAAGAGAGAAAAAGGAACTTGTCCAGGAATGTAGACAAATATTCTCTGACGAGATGAGAGAAAGGCCCCAGTCTTTACCCTTAGAATGTAAATGAATGGCTTTAGAGGAGATAAGCCTTCAAATGTCTCAGGAACAATTCAATCTCCAATTTTCAAGGCATGTTTACCATTCAATCATCCTTCAACACTGGCTGCCGATAATCTCTTCTCAGCCCTCACTGTGGAGAAATGCACAGAAAGCCTCCCCAGCTGGAACTTGAAATGTAAGGACACTGACTTTTTACCTCTAAGAAGTCCAGAAGTAGGCATAGGGGGGCTTCTGCACAGGTTCATCAAGGGTGTGAGCTCCTTCTGTCCTGTGGTCAATTCTCATCACTCAGGTCCCAAGCTAGAAGAAAAGCTTTGTCCTCTTGAGTGTCTCTCTTGAAATCAGTAGGGAAAATATTTCCCAGATGCCCTCAACAGCTCTCCCAGTTCTTCCCATTTTCCAGGACTGGGTCACATGGAGGCTCCCAAACAAGTCACCATAGGTGGGAACAGGATTCCTGTGACAAGGCGAGGTAGTTGAAATAAATTCTGAGTCAGAGGGGCCTTCTGACAAGAGAGAAAAGATTTTCAGCCTGGACCCTTGGCCAACTCATTAGCAGAGAAGGAAGAGGTAGAAAATGACTGTTGTAGGCAGAAAATAGTGTCTGCCAAAATTTCCAAAGTAATATGAACATTGTTATAATAAAAGGTTAACAGCTCTTAAATGATCAAGAAGATAATCTGGTGCAACTTCTATTTCTAGACAGAAGTCGCCCACACCCTCATGAGGGATAAGAACACTGAGGAAAGTATTTGGCTGCCTTTCTGTGGCATGTGTTTCATTGTGGTTGTGTGTAGTTGTTGCAGGAGCCCAGGGCGGAGGAAAGGCAAGGCAGGTGTGAGAGGAGACTTGAATGGAAGACAAACACAGAGGAAGAGAGAAGGAAAAATAGCAGACTAAAGAGGAAAAGCAAAGTCTGAAAGAATAGAATGAATGTGAAGAATAGAATGCCACTGAAACAGTTGCTTTTCTATACATTAAGAACCACTCTCTTTTAGGCATCAACTCTTTTAATGTTGACAACTTTTATTTCCAGAAATTTCTTTTTCACTTCCAATCATAGTAGCACTTTTCTCTACTCTGGTTCTGCCTTCTCCAGATCACTCTCTAGACAATACAACTAAAAATGTGGTTCTGCCTCATGCCCGAGATGAATATGCCAAGAATGCCTTGAAGGACAAAGATAGGTCATTGATCCTGCTGGGTATAACAAGCCTTGTGCAGGTGGCAGTTCCGATACTCTAGGTATTTTGCATGGACTGGGGTCAGTCCCCTGTGACCCCAAGTCTACACTTCTCCTGTCCTTCTGCACAGACTTCTCAGCTGTCCCCTGCCACTGACCAATCCATTTGACAACATTAGTTGCAGGTGTTTCTTGGTGCTCTGTTTCAAGTGCAACTACCTATGTGGGCTCAAAGTTGTCATTAGAGTTAGAAGGAGCCTATAAAAGGGAGTCCAGGAATGTTCTTTCTTCCTCCACTTTCTTCCATAGATCAAATACCACCCTGTTTCTGCATGATAAATACCAAAATTGTCATATGGACTGACCCTGCGGTATACTAAAAGTGGCCACAAATTCTTTGACATATTTCCCATTAAGAGGCAGGTAGTATTCCCCTGCCCCTTGAATTTGGGCTGGTCCATTCTGCTTTGACCAGTGGAGTACAGTGGAAGGGACATTATGCCAAGCCAAGTTCTTAAAAAGGACTGGAAGCTTCCAACTCTGCCTTTGGGAAGAGTCCTGGGCTGTCATGTTAGAGATCCAGATATCCTAAGGCCACCATGTTATGGGGAGGTCCAACCTAGGCATATGGAGTTGCTATGTGGAAACAGAAAGAATGAGAGAAAAAGGAGGTAGAGGGGTAGTTTGTTACGCAGTAGAAAATCACACTGGACCCCATGATGTAACATAAGCCTTTCCTTTCGTACTTTTCTTGAGCTCACATAACACAGTTCCTGTTTCTTGTCTATATGTATGAAGTTCACACATCTCCCACCACACTGGAGGTTCCCTTGGAGTATATTTGGGTTTGTGGTTTGTTGAATGTGAGAGATTACCAAGAACCTCTCTCCAAAGTTTTTACATTTTTATTTGAAAACTGACAATATCTTCTTTGATGCTCATATGATGTTTAGATGCAAGAATTTGTGCTGTCTTTTTTTCTGACACAGAATAAGAACATGTATATAATTATTTTGTCACTACTTTAGAGCTAAAATTACAAGGAGGGACGCCTGGGTGGTTCAGCGGTTGAGTGTCTGGAGCTCAGGACATGATCCTGGGATCCAGGATCAAGTCCCACATCAGGCTCCCTGCATGGAGCCTGCTTCTCCCTCTGCCTGTGTCTCTGCCTTTCTCTCTCTCTCTCTCTCTCTCTCTCATGAATAAATAAATAAATCTTTAAAAAATAAAAATAAAATAACAACAAGGAATCAACAATTATAATTGTTGGTAAATTATACCAATTATAAGGTAAATTTATAGATCTCTCAGTATTGTTTCTACTTTTGAAAAGCACAAAGAATATCTAGTCAATGCAGTAATATTTTCCATTCAATTATATGCTCATGTAGGTAAATAACTTTGATCCATGTTCATTCAGGTATCTCCTGACTTCTGACCATATTTTGACTGTTTTCCCTCTCTTGAACTTATGATTTCATAATCCATTTATTACCTTGATTTTCTTGTGTCCTATCATTAATATTTTTCTTTTTTTAAATATTTTTCTCTTTAATTTTCTTCAACATCTACCCACCCTTCCAAAATATATATATAAAGTTATTAATTGTTTAAGTTATTCAGTAGATTTAAAATCTCGTAACTTCCATGTAAAAATATCCATATATTTTAACTCTGTAAAGGTTATGCTGAAAATAACTGAATTGGTCATGTTACAAATCAAATATGTGGCCAGGTAATAAAAGCCCTGAGCATATAATAAATTCTAACAGACAATCTGAATTCTAATAAAAACCTGAGAGAATATATTGTTGTCTTTTATGGGTATCTTGATATTGGAAAGAAATAAGATGAAATTTTTTGTTCCAAGGAAAGGGAAGAGAGGTGGCAAGTGGCTCTTCCTGAAGGGCTACCACTTTTTTGTGCCTTCAGACTCCTTACTGTCTTGTCCCCAACTGCCCCACCTTCCTCATCCTTCTTTCTCTGCCTCTCTCATGCCTCACCTCTCCCCTGATAAGACAGAACTGGGATGGGAATCTGGAAGGAAGTGGCAAGTGAGTACCTAAGTCTGATGAACCCATTCCTGTTGGTTTTTGTAAACATATTTAAAGGTTTTAAGTTGATTTATGAATATATTTGGGGTAAAATCCAGTGGCCAATCCATCTCTCAACAGCATGTTTGACTATATCATTCTACTTTTCAAACTCTCACTCTCCTCTGGGCTATAAATGGATGCTTCAAAGACCTTTCCAACTTAGCAGAACTCACAATCCCTTCCCCCTGCTTTTCTTCAGTCTTCTTCCCTCAGTAAAAGGCACCACCCAGGGGTACCTGGGTGGCTCAGTGGTTAAGCATCTGCCTTTATCTCAAGTCATGATCCCAGGGTCCTGGGATTGAGTCTCACATCAGGCTCCCCGCAGGGAGCCTGCTTCTCCCTTTGCCTATGTCTCTGCCTCTATGTGTCTCTCATGAATAAATGAAATCTTAAAAAAAAAAAAAAGGCACCACCCATCAGCCAACTGCTCAGCTTAAAAATCACCTGGACAAGATCTTTCCTTTCTTCCACTGATGCCACAGTGATGGTCTGTTAGCAAGCCCTCTTTTTTTTTTTTTTTACTATTTTTTTTTATTGGAGTTAAATTTGCCAACATATAGCATAACACCCAGTGCTCATCCCATCAAGTGCCCCCCTTCAGGAAGCCCTCTTAATGTTGCTTCTACCTCCCTAGATACTACCATCTCCCTCCTGACCTCTGTAGTACTTTCCTAACCAGTGCCCCTGCTAGTTAGTACTTTCCTAGCCAGTGCCCCTGCAGCGCCCCCTAACCAGTGCTACCTCCCTAGATACTACCATCTATCTCCTACCATCTATCTCCTGACTAAGTTAGTTAGTACTTTACTAACCAGTGCCCCGCGAGTCTTTTCCTGAATTCAGGTACTGGAACCAGAGAGTGTAAATTTGAAAAACAGCCTCATCACTTTATAGTTATATGACGCTGGGTCAGTTTGCTCCCCTCTCCATGCCTCTGAATCCTCATCTCCGAAATGGAGATGATAACAGTAGTACCTCCTTCATACTCAACAGTGATTTTGTGAGGACTAATGAGTTGGTACATGTCAAGTGCTTGGAAGAGCTTCTAGAACACAGTAAATACTTGATACATTGGCCATTCTTATGAGTTCAGAATTATATTGTACACAGTAAGGAGACAGAGCTCCTTTAAAACAAAAAGGATTAGGAGAAATGTATCGTGGTTCTGTGAGATGTTCACATTAGGGAAAGCTGAGTGATAGGCATCCGAGAACTCTCTGTGCCATCTTTGTAACTCTTCTGTAAACATAAAAATATCTCAAAGAGAAATGTTTGTTAATTAGAAAGAGTATTACATCACTACTATGGTGTGAGCTCTTCTAATTCTCTCTCCTCACTCTTATCCTGCCCTACAAAGGCCATTATGATCTTCTTGCCAATTCCCACACTCACGTCTTTATGCTCTTCCTCTGGTCCCTCCTCCCCAGAGCTGGAGTCTGGTCTCCCCACATCTCCATGCTTTCTGTGACTCTGCTCAACGTCCTTCCACAGAGGGGCTTTGGAGGCATTCCACCCACCCACCCCCCGCCAACATGCTCCCAGCTTTATCCTCCTCTGTAGCACTTAACCTTATCTGAAAGGTTGGGCTTTCTTTTAATTTGTTTACTTCAGGGATCCCTGGATGGCTCAGCTGTTTGGTGCCTGCCTTCTGCCCAGGGCATGGTCCTGGAGTCCCGGGATCGAGTTCCACGTCGGGCTCCCTGCATGGAGCCTGCTTCTCTCTCTACCTATGTCTCCGCCTCTCTCTCTCTCTCTCTCTCTCTCTCTCTCTGTCATGAATAAATTTAAAAAAATCTTTTAAAAAAAATAATTTGTTTACTTCAGTATTACCTGAGCACCTAGTAGAATTCAGGCAGGCAGGGGCGTTGTCTCAGTCACCTCTATTCCACATATCTAGACCAGTTCCTGGCATTTGGTAGTTGTTTGATGTTATTTATTGAAGGAATAAATGAACAATCAGTTTTAAATATTAATATTCTATCTATCAGTTTTATTCTATTACTAGTCCCACTATATGGGCGTAAGAGAATGTTGAAACTAACCAAACTAACAACTAGGCTATTCAAAATTAATGTATTGTTTCATTATATTTTAGTCCTCAACCCAAGATAAAAAATTAGTTTCTGTATGTCCAAAATAACCCAGCATATGACAATCACAAGACCAATGTAAAGGCAAGGCTTTGATCCTTCTTTTAAAAAATGCATAATTTAATATTCTATTGGAAAATATGGATTTACTTTGTTCTGTGTTAAAAACAGAATTCACCTGAGTAAATTTAAAGATCTAATTGGCTTTATTTAAAGATTTATGAATGAGGCAGCATTTTATCTACCAAAAAGAAAGGAGCTCCAAGAAGCTGTACAGAATGGAAAGATTTTATTCACAGAAATGGGATGGGACAAGGAGATTATTAGCAAAACTAAAGAAAAGATTATTTCAGGCAAGGTCACCTTCCCTTAGGGGGAAAGGCAAGGGGTCATATCACCAGAAGACCTCATTAGTGCTGTTTAAGAAATTCTGACTGATTGGTTCAAAATTCCACTCCTGGGAGAGACTGAAACTTGCAGGGATGTTAGGTATAGTCTTATTGGGGCTTAGTGACTTCGTTTTGCTCCTGTTATTTCTTTTTAACACTAGTAAAGAATTGGATAAAAAAATACATTATTCCTCTTTGTTCTTCATGAGAATATCTTATGATTAGAGAAAAATAATATGGAATAATAGACTGAATGCAAGTATTGGAGATGCAGCTGGTTTAGTGTACCATTGCAATCTATCATGACACTATTCAGTTAGATTCAGTGGCAATCAGAAAAGAAAGAACTAGCCTTACTTTTACATATTTGAAGCATTGCTTTATACTGCAGATTTGATTATATATAGTTCAGATTATCTGTGGATATGAATGTTAAAGAAACTCAAACTTTCTCAATTATAAAAGGCAAATAAGAAAACAAAAACACCGCTGAAACATCCCATAAGCAGTCTGAGAACTGTGGACTCTGGGGACTCCCTGCCCCACCCAGGGAGATGGTAAGGACAGCTTCATGTGCTATAACTGGCTGGTACATATGAATGTCATTTTCTTCAAGCCCAGTAAACTTTAAAATAAAGCAGACTTCTCCCCTAATGATATCAGGTTACTTTTGACCAAAGGAAATGTTTTGGGGTGGTTTTTTGTCAATTTATGTCAATTATTTTGACATAATTTCAGACTTAGAAAAAAGTTGCAAGACTAGGAGAAAGAATTTTTATACACTCTTCAGTTAGATACCCAGATGTTATTAGTTACCATGTTTGTTTCTCTCTTGCTCCAAATAATGTAATTTATATAATATATATTTTTTAAAATATAAATATGTTTTTTATACTGAACTGTTTGGTCATGTGATGACTCTTTATCTCTAAAGACTTCAAAATGTGTTTCCTCATCACAAGGGTAATCTGCTAGAAAGCCCCAGTCTAATGACCAGAATCAGGATACCAGCAATGAATCAGGGATGCCTCAATGGCTCAGCAATTGTGTCTGCCTTTGGCTCTGGTTGTGATCCCAGGTTCCTGGATTGAGTCCCGCATCAGGCTCCTCACAGGGAGACTGCTTCTCTCTCTGCTTATGTCTCTGGCTCTCTATCTTTGTTTCTCATGAATAAATAAATGAAATCTTTTTTTAAAAATTAGCAATGACATCATATTCCTTATTCATATTTCAGGTCTGTCTTAAGTTTAGACCTTCCTGCTCACATATTGCATTAAGTCACCATGACTCTTGATCCCTTCCAACCTCATCCCTTCTGTGCCTTTTATCATAGCCATACTTGCAACAAGTACAGGCCAGTTATTCAGTCAAATATCCCCCAATTTGCATTTGTCTGATCTTTCCTCATGTTTAGACTCAAGCTGCACACCTCAGGAGTGCCACAGGAGTGATACTGTACACTTCTCAGGATACAATACCAATCCAGCACATGCAGTGAGGTTCTCCATTGCTTGATGGTATTGTATGGAACCACTTAGTCAAAGTGCTGGCTGCCAATTTTCTCCATTGTAGAGCCAATGTTAAGATGTTTATTTAATTAAACATAAAATGGAGCCTGAATAAATCACACTTGTTTTCCGCAAATTAATTCTCTGCAATGCAGTTGTATTTTAAAGAAAATTCAACAGAAAACATATACATGGGAAAATAAGATAGAGGCTTATCAATGTCTGAAAAATCAAACAAAAATATCTCTAGACATCTCAAAGAGGTATCTCCACTCCCATGTACAGTGTAGCATTATTTACAGTGGCCAAGATATGGAAACAACTCAAGTGTCTGTCAGTGAATGAATGAAAAAATAAGATGTGCTATACTGTAGGTACGGTTTCAGCCATGAGACAGAAAAAAATCTGGGCACTTGCAACAACATGGATGAAACTGGAGGACATTATGCTACGAGAAATAAGCCAGACAGAGAAAGACAAATGCTGTATGATCTCACTTTACATATGGAATTGTAAAAAAAAAAAAAAAAAAAAGAAAAGAAAAAGAAAAAAAAAGAAAATTGAATCCTAGAAACAGAGAGTGAGATGGAAGAGGTTGCAGAGGGTGGGGAGGTGGGGGAGATGTGGAGACGTTGGTACAAAGTATAGTTACATAGGATAAATAGGTTTAAAGTGCTAATGTGTATGCTTGATGACTATAGCTAATGAGAGTGTAGTGAACACTGGAAATATGCTAAGAGAATAGATCTCAGGTGCTCTTATCCCCCCCAAAAAAGGTAAATGTGAGGGGATGACATGATAATTAGCTCAATGTAGTAGTCATTTCCCTATGTGAATGTATATCAAATCACCATGTTACATACTTTAAATATACACAATTTTTATTAAAAAATATAAAATAGGGATCCCTGGGTGGCGCAGTGGTTTGGCGCTTGCCTTTGGCCCAGGGCGCGATCCTGGAGACCCGGGATCGAATCCCACATCAGGCTCCCGGTGCATGGAGCCTGCTTCTCCCTCTGCCTATGTCTCTGCCTCTCTCTCTCTCTCTCTCTCTCTGTTACTATCATAAATTTAAAAAAAAATAAAAAAAAATAAAAAAAATAAAAAATAAAAAAAAATAAAAAAAAAAATAAAAAAATAAAAAATATAAAATAAATTCTAAAAATCTGCAGGCTGTTACATCTAAGAAGCAAAATCTTTAGCAATTAAGTACACAAATTAGATGATTTTGTATACGCTTTGTGCACAGCTTCGTCTGCCCAACGTGCCAAAACTTTTGAGAACTGAAGCCATGCTAAAGGGGAAGATCAAAAAACTGACAAGCTATTTGAAAGAACAAAATCCATATTTCCTTTCAAATTTCTACTATTAAAATACAGATGATGCTACCTAAAATGGGTTTATTTTGGGCTTATACATTGGGTTTATCTGACGTGAACTTTATTTTTGCTTTCACTTTTATGTTTACTTCCTCTGGACTCTCTGGTTCTATTTCAGAAGCAGGTTTCTTGATAATATACATATACTCTATCTGGATGCTGTTGAAATTAGAAGCTTTTATTCCCGGGAAATATACCATTCCCCATTAGTATAGTCATTCTATAAGAAATCAAGCTATAAAACTATCTGCTGCAAATATTGTATCTAAATATTTTATCTAAATTATGGCTCAATAGGCTTGCCAAATAAAATCCAGGATGCCGAGTTAAATTTGAATTTCAAATAAACAATTACTTTTTCTTTTTAGTGTAAGTATGTCCCAGATATTTTTGTTTATCTGAAATTCAAATTTAACTGGGCATCCTGGATTTTCTTTGCTCAATCTGAGAGCCCTTGGCTTGTGCCAGTAAAAGTTCTATGCTTCCTCCAAGAACTTCTTTGGTTTTAGTTTTATCGGACTTATGGTATCCCCTTGGCTCTGATCACTGGGAAGCAAAGCACCAATTTGTGGCCCAAACAAAACAGGATGATAGACCTTCAGGGTGCACACTTAGTGCAATGGCCCAGCCCACCACCCAGGACAATCTTATATTCATTTGTACCTTTTTTCCCCTCACCACCCTTCCCTTTATTAAAACACCAACAACATCAAGAAATCACCTTGTTTATTATAAATTACCTCCAAGCTGCCCAATCTCCTTTTACTTACCAAATCACAGGACAGACTAAAATATCTAAATAAAATACTTATTGTTGATGCCTCTAAAGTAAATAAATTTTTAATCTAGATAGTAATTAACTCTCTATGATGCAATCTTATTAATGCTTATAGAATATTTGTAGACCGGTCAAGAAAACTAAATTTTTACTTTGAGTTTTAAATTTAAAAATCCCAGGTTCAGAGTTTTAAATTTAAAAATCCCAGTTCAAAATTAAAAATCCCAGAAGAATACAATATTGTATTCTTCTAGAAACAGTAGAAGTCATTCTCACCAAAGACTGAAATGAGGAAATTTTATGAGCTTAATAGATTCTATTGCTAGACTCCGACACTCAAATTAGATTACATACAGTGTGTTTTGTGTTTTAAAAACATCTTTTAAAAAACAGAAACAAATCTGATATTTAAAGAGCATGCATTTTAAAATACTCAGTGGAGTAATTTTTATTTGAAAGGAGTCTTGTTTTGTTTTAGAGTTAAAAAAGTAAAACAAATCTTGATTTTTGTTTCTGAAATGAGCTCCATTACACAGACATATAATGATGCCTTAATTTTTAAGTAAATTACTAGCATCTCTATAATGCCTCCTTAAAATTTCCTAAACTCTATTTTAGGGTGAATTTAAGAATTGATGGGTGGATTCTCATCGCTTGTTTTCCCTAGCTTTTAAACAAAGGCTGCTGTTCATTCCTAAGGAAGACTCAGGCTCCTTTTTGGCCACACTGCTGGGAGCAGACAGCAGAGATGCCCCTGGCTTGTCTTCCATCTAAATTACAGGAGAATGGGATTTACGCAGGCTATAAATCTAGTCAAAATAAAGCCTTTAAGTGGTAACCAATTTTGTGGTGTGTAAGTATCATTGATTTGTTAATCTGAGAGTGTTTTTATAAACTGATTTGGATTAGTTCTGATGGCAGAGCTATCTTCAGGCACTTCAACAGTGGTGAGCGTAGCGATTAAGGCAGTGAAAATTAACCCGTGGGCCCCACCTATAAATTTAAATCACAGCCTTTGAAACAAGACAGCAACCTCATTACATGCACTTTGCCAGTGTGTATTATTACTATCCAGGCCGTAGAGACCATTTTTTTCATAACTGATAATTGTGGCTCCAGATCCAGGAGGCTAAGACATGAAGCCCAATGGGGACTGCTGGCTTTGTGACGATAAATCCTCAGGACATATGAGGCACTTTGCAGAAAGGCCAGCTGAACTAATTCTCCGGAGACCTCTTGTATAAGGCACTATGAAGATGAATGTAAATTTAATTTAAGGAGTTACATTTGTCTGTTAACAAAACACACTGAAAAAGATATCTTATGTTCTTTAAAACTTCATATCTAGAGAATAGAGAACAAAAAGATGCTATTTCAACAAGAAGGATGCAAGATAGTCTACTCAGAGATGCACAAGAAAGAAATTTTCTTCCAGTAGAAATAGCAGTATGGAAAAGGGAAGTTAAAGGGGTAGATTTCTGTGCTTAGATTTAAAAAAAGGGGGGGGAGGGATGTCCTTTAGAAATGGAGCTTAAGATGTTAACATAGAACAAGCACTTACACCACAAGGTGATTGCTTTTCCCCATGCAAGCAAGTAATCGAGGTAACTGGAGCAAAGATGGGCAAGAATGGTGCACACAGGAAAAATCAAAGCTCTGTCCCCTCAAGTTCCAGTCACTTATATTTTGCTATGACAATATTGCGGCAAAAGTCAAAGATGCAAATCAGGCATGGGATTGTATATAGGGGAAACAATTGGAAGGCTCACTCCATGTACCTCTGCCCTTATAGAAAATAAGAACATGTTTCTTTTTAAAAATGGGAAAATCAGAAAGCCAAAAGAAGGAGTCACTGAGATTTCAGTTATGTGTTCAGTTTGTTGCCTGGCTTGGATGACATCCAATACATTGAGACTTCAGAGTTATAGCCAAGCCAGCTTGGGGGGTTGGTGGAAGGAACCACCTCCTTAGGCCTGGCCTCTGGATTGCTAGGAAAGGGCCAAATGTCTACCCAGCCTCCTGCAGAAAATCCTGAAACATTACCACCCCTTGGTGTCTTACAATGTTGTCAGTATACAAATGTCCATATTGGGGGACAAGAAATCCTTAGATGATTTGAGCTATAATTCAAAACCTATTTAATTGACAACCGACTAAGAGAAATTTTCCATTCCAGATTACGTACTTGGAATTCAGAAAAATTAGCCAGGATTTGGATGAATTTTTACACCTTATTGATAAATTCACAAAAATCAGGAGGCAAATAAGCAGACTCTATTTTGGCTTCAGAATAGAATCTTGGGTTTTAATTTCTTTTTTTGCTAGAGCATATCCATCTACAAAAGAGAATCCACTTCTGTTTCCTAAGAGCTCATCTACTAATACTGATTATTCTTTATTTGGAATTATTCTGACATAATCATAGTCATTTCCAAAGCAAGACTCAGTCATCCATCACAAAAAGCTATGGTGCTCTACTAAGCCAGTGGAGTGTTATTTTTTTGCAAATATACAAAATCCAAAGCTCATTTATATGAATCTAATATATCAACAAAACCTTCCTTTCCAAAGTGTATCTTGTAGACTATGTTTTCTCTGAGCTATCAGCAAGCATCTAATGGTGTTTGTGTGCTTCAGAAAGAGAATATAAGTGCTTAACTCACACTTTGAGGCTTCCTCCCAAATGCCAACCTGGAAAGGAATACGGACTACAGATAAACTGGAAAGAATAAATAACTAGGTTGTTGTTGTTGTTGTTATTATTATTATTCCCCCTAATGTAAATGTCAGGAAGAAGAGGAATTGGATTCAGAAATGCTCTCTTTGGTTCTTCTCCAAATAATAAATTGGGCTTCACACAAATGGAAAAGCCATCGTTGACCTTCAGTGACAGCTCCAAAGCAATGCATTCTTTATGAAATAACACTGCATTGCTAATAAAGCGATCCCAGCAGCCAGGCTTGTGCTGTTTAATTTGTTTCCATGGTGTGATAGTGTAATTCTGACATGCTGAAAAATCACCGCACAGAGACTCATACTGCAATTGTTGCTGAGCGCATTTTCAATATAGCATTTGTTATTGCGGTGCTGGGGATGTCTTCCGAGAAGCAATATCCTGTTTGAAGCTGGATGTAGAATCCCCATAATGTAGACTCGAGTTGTGTATCCAGCTTCAGTTTATCTCAAATGCATGTAAATAGATATTCATTCCACATTTTCGATTGGATGGAACAGCTACTCTCTTTCAATAAAACCTGGGAATCCTCCACGTTATTTCTTTTACCTTCAGATGGCAAAGGGTTAGGGAGAAATGTTAAAAGGTATTCTTACAATAACAAGCCACCCATAAAATTTGAGGGTTTTTTTTCTTTTTTCCTCTTCAGCGTATAAACATTTTATTTATTTTTATTTTTTTTAAGATTTTATTTATTTATTCATGAGAGACACAGAGAGAGAGGCAGAGACACAGGCAGAGGGAGAAGCAAGCTCCATACAGGGAGCCGGATGTGGGACTCGATCCCGGGACTCCACGATCACACCCTGGGCCAAAGGCAGGCACTAAACCGCTGAGCCACCCAGGGATCCCCATATAAACATTTTAATAGGCAATCTATTATTATATTAAATCAGCTAATCTTACCAAATAGGCTTTTTCGACTATATTTAATCTCAGATTTTACAGCACCATCATATCCAGAGCATGTGGGTGACTGCTTCGTGAGTCACCAGCTAAAAGTAGAAAGGTTGGGCTCTGGTGTCCTATTTGATTGGGAAGCTGGAAGGACAGCCTGTATTGAGCACACACATTTTTCATAATTATGTTGCCTGCAGGGTTGCCACCTGTCCTAATTTGATCTGATTAAGGTGAAATGCAAAAACTGTCCTCATTTCTCTCTGAGTGGAGTAGTGCCAAGCTTCCTCTCAGAAAGGAAGAGGGGATGAATGCATCCACAACTGAGGAGGGGGGGAGGGGGCGGTAAAGCAATCAGCCTGTCTCCAGTACCGTGGCAAGGTGGGAAAAAGTGGCCTCAGTGCTATTGAGGACGTAAGCTTGTAGACACATTCTGACAAGGATTTTAGCAGCAACTATCAAAATGTTTAATGCAATAACACCTTACCCAGCAGCAATTGCACTTTGGGAAATGTATCCTAGTTGATCATCTGAATGGTTGCAAATATACATGTACAGGTGACTCGCTGACACACATATCATCACTCAGGGTTTGGTTAAAGGATATGCACATAAAGGCCAGGTGAGCAGCTGTGAAAAATGATGATGTATATTTGTATTATTTGGCATGAAAAGACGTTCATTCGTGTTATCAAGTAAAAGGAACAAGATACAGAGTTTCATGATGCCTCATACTTAAAATCATGTGCATGTGTATATAGTAAGAGAGTTATCTAGAATAATATCGACCAAAATATTAATGGTGACCATCTCTTGGTGGTGGAATTGCTACTTTTCATTTTCTCTATATTTTAATATGTTACCATGTTCGTGTTTTCATTTTGGAAAATGCTTTAAAAAATACAGAGAAGGGATCCCTGGGTGGCGCAGCGGTTTGGCGCCTGCCTTTGGCCCAGGGCGCGATCCTGGAGACCCGGGATCGAATCCCACATCGGGTTCCCGGTGCATGGAGCCTGCTTCTCCCTCTGCCTGTGTCTCTGCCTCTCTCTCTCTCTCTGTGACTATCATAAAAAAAAAAAAAATACAGAGAATTGCGAACATTAAACATCTCCCAACCTCTTCTAAACAAGGGGGAAATCCACTGGAAATGATAATCTAACACCAGTACTTATAAGAAAAGAAAAATATGTCACCTTGTTGCTATATCCCTGATAACACTGAGCCATTATGCAAGCCAATTTTCTTCTTGATTTCTTGTCCTAAAATGGACTTTTTTTTTGTCTTAAACATGCTCTTTTTAGAACAGCATAACACCATTTGTCCTAACTGCTACCTAGTCACGTATCTGTATAGATAATTTTCTCATTTACCCTGAAAATTTTAAAGACGATATAACAATGCTGTGCATATTCAAGAAACTAACTAACCCATGCCATTGTGCTCCGAGTAATATCTTATCACCAAACACAGGTGAAAGGCAAGAGTCAAACAGAAAAGGCTTCAAGTTTTCTGGCATACTCTCTATATAGTTTGTAATCACAGAATTAATCAGTAAACCGTGAAATCTATTTTGGTTGAAGTCACAGAATCACTGTTTGTGTTTTGAAATAAGATACTTCAGTAGAAAAATGTTAGTTGGAATATAGCCATTGGCCCACAAGATGTTCCAGAATCTTTGTCCTGGTATCAAGCCTATGTTGCAGCTAACCCTGGTGATATGGCTGTTGCACCCATGCCAACCTAGGGTAGGTGTGGATCCAAGTCATAAGACAGAGCTGTCAACTCAACTCCTATGTTCACAA
The DNA here is from genome assembly GCF_018345385.1 of Vulpes lagopus. Classification (NCBI taxonomy): domain Eukaryota; kingdom Metazoa; phylum Chordata; class Mammalia; order Carnivora; family Canidae; genus Vulpes; species Vulpes lagopus. The sequence goes on along the minus strand of NC_054825.1, from coordinate 107,289,806 downwards.
CACTTACATCTATCTGGTTTACCTTATTATAATATTAATACTAGTATACAAATGCAGTTTTTTCCAGTTTAGATTATATCTGGTATAGATCTTCAAAGGAATGCTCCCAATTAGGAGGTTCTAAATTGTTCTATGATAATCTCAGTATTTTAACAAGAGAGCTAGTTTTCTCAGGCTGGAATATTTCTATTATAAAATAAGGTAGATTATCAAAAGAATTGGGTTGTCCTTACAAGTTCTGCCTTTTAAAGGATCCCTCTTGAGACTTTTTTTTCTGTGAACCAGAGTGTCCTTCTAGAAAAAGGACCTTACACTTTGGCAAAAACCAAAGACAAAAATGATGATACTACGTGACTACGTGCTACCTTTGAGGAAAGTGTGGAGTCCTGCACAATTACAAAAACTCCTTACCTGATCTCAGGAGTATATAATATAAAATAAACAAAAAGTAGGTATATCCAAATGAGTGAAGGCTGCTGGGAACAGCATGAGCAGGAGACTATTTCCTTAAGATATGTCCCCTCAGCTCTCTGAGCAATAACTACTGATGGACGGATGTGTAAATGCACATGGCTGTTAGGCCCCTTCTCTGCCCCAGGTATGTAAGATGCAGGGAAGACATATCTAAATATCCTAAAAGCTTTTTTGATCCACACAGCCGTCCCTCTAAGACCCAGGTCCCCTAACCACAAAGTCAGTGTTAAATCCCCATGTGGCGAGACCTGTGTCTCCCCAGGGGTATGGATATGTCCACATTACCCATGATCCCTCACCCATCTTTTACATCATTTTCCCTCTCTTCTGGGTTCCTGAATACCACTGAATAACAGAATGGGTAGAGTTTACAGTATATGTATAGCTGTGAAAATGTAATAGATACAGGGAACTCAGTACACCAAAATGTGAGTCATAGTTGCAGAACTTTTGAATCTAATGATGGGTGAGAGAGAAGTCTCTGGAACTGTGTGGAAGGTTTGAGCATCGGGCCAGAGAGTGAGTAAAGCTATTATTTGAGTCACATGCCAGATCACCTCTGCATAGAAGGATATTTTATATATAAAATTAATATGTCCTCCCTCCTGTGTTCTTCTTTTAAAACTTCTTCATCCTGGAAGTTGCTCAACATGGAAAGTAAGGGGAATAATAATGGAAGGAGCCTCTGCATAACAACCACTCAGCCACCATGATTGTGGATTCATAGCCCATCCTTTTCAGCCACACCTCACTCACTAGATTATTGTGAAGCAAACCCCACAGATCATATCATTTCATTTAGAGCTACCTAATGATAAAGAATTATTTCCTAAACATAACCACACTATCTGGACCATACCTAAAATATGAATTATAATTCCTTAATAGTATCAAATATCAAGTCATTTCTTACATTTTTCTTATTATCTCATAATTTTTTACAGTGGAGCTTTTCAAATCAAGAACCCAAAGGAGTCCACATATTCCATTTGGCAGCATGTCTAATGGATCTTTTACATCTGTCTCTCTGTCTTTACATTCTTGCAACGCATTTGTTGAAGAAACTGTGTCATTTGCCTTGGAGTTACCCACATTTTGAATTTTGCTGTACCCCTATAAGGAGATGATTTACAAAGTTAGCATGTATGTAATATATCACTGAGAGGGCTTGTGAAAATGCAGATTGCTGGGCCTCCCCCCATAGTTTCTGATTCAATCTGTCTGGGGCTGGGCCTGAGAATCTGGATTTCTAATGAGCTCCCAGATGATGATGCTGGTGATCTGGGCACCACACTCTAAGAACCACTGATGTCAGTAATCCTCTGTTCCCTGGATCACCTTTAAATTAGTATTTCAATCCAAAGGTTTGATCTGATTTTAGTTTTTATAGGAATCTTCAAAAGTAGTACTATGTACTTCTCTTAGGAGGCACGGATGTCTTTTGTCCATCTTTGTGGGAATAGCAGCCGCTAATGATTATTACTCAATTTCATTTGGCTTTATGAATTATTTATATTACAATAATTCTAACATTCCTTTTTATAATTTAACAGCTTCAGTAGTTTTATTGAAAGAAATTTCCTTCATCAACTATTTGGTTACTGGTAGGCACAATTTATATGTTAAGTGGCAGATTAAAGACTTGCTTTTTCCCTTTTTATTTATGAGTTTTAAGGATAATAAATTGTTTTCCTAATATGTTCAAAGGTGAAAGATGAGATTTAAAAAAAAAAACAAGAACTCATGAATTTTAACACAATATATTTGAATATATTGTATTTCTTATGTATATTGGTGCTCAAATTATTCTGTTTTTAGCCACTATGAGCCTCTCTGTTGGCTCTTGAATCTTTTGACATGACCCTAGTAATTTTTTATTTGAGATATAATTGACATATTGTATTCATTTTAGGTGTGCAACATGATGTTTCGATATATATATTTCTGAAATGATCACAAGTCCAGTTAACATCCATCATCATACATAATATCAAATTTTTTTCTTGTAATAAGAGAACTTTTAAGATTTGCTCTTTTAGCAAATTTCAAATATACAATACACTATTGTTAACTATAGTCACCTGCTGTACAATACACAACCGGGACTTACTTAGTTTATAACTGGAAGTTTGTACCTTTTGATCTGGTTCACCCATTTCTCCCATACCTTAACATCCACCTCTGCTAGCTACCAATCTGTTCTCCATGTCTATGAGCTCAGAGTTTTGCTGTTGTTGTTGCTTGGCTGGTTGTGTTTTTTTTTGGATTCCACATATGAGATGATGCAATATTTGTCTCTAACTTAACATATTGCCTTCAAGGTCCAACATGTTTTTGCAAATGGTAGGCTTTCCTCATGTTTTTATGCTAAATAATACTTTTGTTGTGTGTGTATATATGTTTTAAAGCAAAAATTTCTCCTGAGATTATACTAAGCTTGTTGTCAAGGTCAAGATGTGCCAGTGGAAAGAGAGATTTGATACCAAAGTCTCTGGGTAGTTCCATGATAGCAAGAACCTTGCCTGTCTCCATTACTGCTGGATACCACCTCCCAAAGTGGCCTCAACAAGTATATGCACAACAAATATTTGAATAAATGAATGGCTTCCCCAATGCCAATTCTCTAGGGAACATCACCAGAACCTCAGTATTCCAAGAATTAAATACTCTAATGGAAACTGTCTCTAAGGGGCACCTGGGTGGCTCAGTCAGTTAAGCATCTGCCTTTAGCTCAAGTCATGATCCCAGGTCCCAGGATTGAGCCCCACATCAGGCTCTCTGCTCAGGAGGGAGTCTGCTTCTCCTTCCCCCTCTGCCTGCCACTCTGCCTTCTTATTCTCTTTCTCTCTCTCTCTCTCTCTCTCTCTCTCTCTCTTTCTCTCTCTCTCTTTCAAATAAATAAAAATTTAAAATCTTAGAAAAGAAAAAAGAAACTGTCTATAATAAAAAGCAAATAACTCTAAAGACCATTTAAAGGAAATAGCCTGGGTTTATATAGTCAAAGTTGATATGGGGATTTGGCAACCATTTGGCCAGTATGATTGATACTAATTATAAATGTTTAGAAAAGTCAGGCCAGCCCAAACAAAGAAAAAAAATCTAATTTGGGGCCTGATTATCTGCCCATGCTCTTTTCATCAATTGCATCAACCATAGGGTTGCTCCAGCAGCTACTTCTCTTAGGATAAGAAGCCTCAATCAGCTATGCAGGTTGTAGTGTTGATCTGACCAGAGGAGCCATGACCAGCTCTGCCTCTTGGGACAAACCTCAGGCCATAAAGAGTAGAAGGCTCCCGAATAAACACTGGTCTAGAATTAAAAAAGAACCTGGAGAGCTATGGGCTCTGTGGGTAGAGACACACATGCCATGTCTGCCTCAGGTACCAGCACTGAGGCACAAACTTGCAAAGCTAGTACCAAAATAAATAGTCACAATTTTTATGGCAATTTCTTTTGCTATTGGGATGAATTCAATAATGATGCATGATGAATATAATCACTATATTGCATTTTATATCCATCAGAAGTTTCATGGTGATCATAATAGTAGATGTGGGGATTTTACAGAGTATTTGATGTCCCTCAGGCTTTCTTCAAGGAGGGAAATGGATACCTGTCAGCAGACTGGGGGCAAACTGGAAGGACATGGAATGCTCGGTGAGGATGTCTGGTGGGTCAAAGCATATTCCTTGTCCAAGCCACAGAGGAAGGCCAGAGAGAGAAGCTTGATTTGGCAGACCAGAGATACGTACGTATTGGAGCTGAAAGCTAGTGCAGTCTCCCCACAAGGCTGAGTGTCTCCTGTGACAAAGCTATTTAAGCAAAACTAAGATAAGAAGGCTGCACAGCATATGGCCTCTGTTTAAGCACAACTTGAGAATTTTTAATAGAAATCTCTTTTTTAGTGCCATGTTATTGCTTTTCCCTTTATCCTGTGTAAGTATCAACAGAGCCAACTAAACATAAGCAGAAATAAAGTAACTATCACCTGTATTTCTTCCAGTAAGTGAAAATCACCATCAGTATATTGGCGCATGGTCTTCCAGTATTTTTCCAATGCGTATGTAATCACTTTACCAAACCAGAATTATCCTATGCATGCTGGTTTATAATCTCATTTCTTCACTTAACACCACATCACAAAAACCTATGCTCATCATTAAATAGCCACTTATGGTATCATTCTCATGGCGGTGTTCCATTCCATCATGGTCTTTGCATGGTGGCTTGCTCAGAGTTCAGACCTGCACCTCCTTTGCTCTCCCTGGCTGGTCCCCAGTGTCATGGTACAGCATATACACCCGTGTATTTCTCTGTCTTGAACCTCTTGAACTCTGCACTTGACTACCTAACTGTCCCCTCTGCACTTCGATGGATAATAAGCATCTGATATTTAACATATTCAAAAGTGGACACCTGCTTAGATGCTTACTTCACCCCCAAACGACCTCCTCCCAAGGTCTCCCCTGTCTCAGCCACTGGAATTCTTAACTTTCCAAGTGCTCAGGCCTAGAATCTTGCTGTCATCTATGACCATGACCTTTCTCTCACCCCTACCTGCCATCTATTGGAAAATCCTGTCAATCTGTCTTCAAAAGCATATCCAGATTCTGACCAACTTTCACTTCCTCTCCACCACCACCCTAGTCCAAGCCACTGTCATCTCTCACTTGGACAAAGCCAATGCTTCCTAGCTGACTCTCTGTCTCAATCGACTCACTACAGGCTATTTTAACACAGTACTCAAACTGAATTTCTTTTAAGAAAAAACAGATCATGTGACTCCTCTGCTTAAAACCTTCCAGTGATTTCCCACATTATTAGTAGTAACAGCCTAAATCCTGAGAAATGATTTTAACGGACCCTGCCTGGAGGGAGGGGAGGACCTTTTTGCCTACGACTCTATTCTCCTTTGCCCATCCTTCCCCCTTGCTTCTACAATGTCCTATGAACACGTTTCCTCCTCCTGCACCTGTGCCCTCTGCCTAGATCCTCCTCCCCCAGGTAAACACATGGTGTGATCATGGTCCCCTCACTCGCTTCGGATTGCACCTTTTGTGGAATGATTTTCTAACCACCCAAATAGTTCCCTGTGGTACCCCATCACTACTTTTTTGTTTTGCGTAGCACTCTAGGAATATTTGACATTCTGTTATTTACTTGTGTTTCTTCCATCTGCTCTCCCATCTACAATATAGGTAACATAAGGGCAGGGGCCTTTCTGTTTTGTTCACTGATGTATCCCCACTACATAATACAGTGCATGGCATAAATATGGGTTGAATGGATGAACCTGGATAATTTAAGTATATCAGATAATAATACATACTTCTCCCATTAATATACCCTTGATTTTCTCTTCCTACTGGAAAACTACAGTGTGAATAATGATGATAATAGTAAAATAGTAAAAATAGTGATAATAGTAAAAAATATGGAGGATGAGTTATTTTGTTTTAAATCTTCCCCAGGTGACTATTAATGAATCACATCATTAATAATAGTCTGGATAATAAGATGAGGCAAGTATGGCAAACACTGCTTACAAGCAGTATATTTTCTGAAAATTCCTTTTTTTTTTTCATGCATCAAAAGTGACTAAATATTTCATCTTGCAACCCTCACATGTATTTCCACCGGATGGAGTGGGGGGGTGGGGGCTGGGGGTGGTGAATCAAGCACTTCCTTCTTGCTGTTAGATTTTTATTTTCCAAAATAGACTAGCTTTAGCTATCCTAATGCCTGGAGCCTGTGACAAAGCCTGAATCATAGAAAGGAACACTCACTGACTGGACTTGGCTTCCAACACCCTTTGTGCTAACAGTTTGACAGCTGTACTTCTCCATCCTTCTCCCTGAAGTCCTCACACAAAACCCCAGCCTTCTAAATCCATGTCTATTGGATTCCATTTTCCCCACTTCCTATCACATTCCTATCTCTTGCACCTTATTGATGGCCTGGACCCAGTACTTTTTGCAAAGTCTGTAAATCAGTCTGGTTCCCATTTTCCAGAGACTCAGTCCTCAGACTGCTGCTGTGTCTGTCATTTGCTTACCATCTTCTATTTTAACACATCATCTCTGTTCAACATCTCATCTCTGATTCTAGACTTCGTGGTCCTCTTCTCTCTCAACACTTCCAGGAAAGAACTTTTTGTACTTTGGTACTTATTGGACATGATAGTTCATTTACATTTGCAAAGCCAATGGAGTAACCAAAACACAAACGCAGCACATGCAAGGGAGACGAACAATTTGTGAGTTTAGACCAAAATGACAGCACAAGAACATCACCTCCTGGATGAAGCTACAGTTGATGGGCTTTCTTACTAGAGGAGCTTACTGCAACCTCTGAAAGTTCTGACGGTAAATGTTGGTGGGTGTAAGAACCTCCACAAGGACATTGCAAGTAATTGAAGGTTTTTACCAGGATAATAATCGGCTTTGAAACACTGACTTCCTCAGAATCTATCAGTTTTCATTTTGTAGTTGACAAGTGCTTAAAGCAAATAGTCTAGTAACCTACAGAGCTATATGAGGCAAAATGCTGGATTCAGCTGTGTGGAAAGGCTCGTTCTCAGGCCATGGTGTTGTCTGCTGGGCAGTCCACAGGAGGCAACAGACCCCAGTCTTTGCCAGCTATTGGTGTGGTAACTGGAAACCTGCTAAATGTGTTAGAAGACCTCATTATCCCTGTTCTTTAAAGGTGCCTGGCTGCATGCCTGTGAGTGCTGTACTTTAGAAGATAAATAACAAACTTAGACTCATTGGTATAACACTGCTGACAGATGAGAATTACTCATATTTAGTCATTTTAGCTAATTAAAGTAAATAATGATCACTAATTTTCATGTAGAAAGATCTAGACAATCAAATCACACTACATTAACCATATAGCTGAAGCTGTTATTTTTTTCCTTCTCTTTCCCCCCATCATAAAAGCTGTTATTTGTCCTTGAAATTGGATTTCTGGTTTTATGTATCTCATCTCTTTCCAATGTATATCACACCAGCAAACAAACTTTAAGTATCTGAACTATGTAAAAGCAGTGATGAATCTAAGTGGCAGCACTTAGAGTGCTAAAAAAATTGTTTGTTGTTTTTTTTTAAGAATTTGAAATATGCCTTTCAGTAATGAATGCAATTATACCCACGCTAAGACAAATAAGAGAAACAAAAGGCACAGCACTCAAGCAACCAGGGAAATTACTGAAATAAATTTAAAACACAAAAAAGTCAGAAACAGAACACCATTAAGTACTTGTAAAAATATAAACTTTTTTGTTCCCTCCCTCACCACACTTCATCCCCTAACTGATCTCTTCATCTCATCTTTAAGCCCCCTTTAGAATTGTATCAATTCCTAAAATCCTGTTACGCTTATTTCTTTAATATTGTTTGCGATATTATTTATTTCCTCAAACTGAGTAATGCCTAAAGATGTCCTGAGAAAGTCCATTTTAAAGAACCTCTGTAGAACAAACTGTAGCATTCAAAAATAAATTCATATTGGAAATTTCCAGTTCATAAACAGAGATTTTCCATAAACTTCTATGTCCATAAATTGTTTGGTACCCAGGATTCTTTTACCCTAAAGAAACCTCATTAAAAAAAAAAAAGAAAGAAAGAAAGAAAAAGAAACCTCTTTAACTTAACCATGCTAATTGGTCACCCAGGTAACCTACTAAACCTACCCAATGAAGCTTTTTCTGATATGACACACATAATCTCAGTCTCCTGTTTGATTGGATGCACTCAGGGATTTAATCTCACATGTTATTTCCCTCGTAAGGCTAGTTAGACATCGACACACTCATTTGGGTAAACAAACCACCACAAACTATGGAAAAACATGTTCCAGGGACCCCCAAATGGGGTCTCCATTGCTTCCCCTTTCCATTCTCTCATTTTAACTGAGAATGAACTTTCGAGAGTGACAGGACAAGGAGAGTGGTGGGTTAGGAGCTCTTTCCACTCAGAGCCTCACACTCCCAGTGGCCATTCATGTGTGTTGAGTTAACCATGGAAATTTGTAATCAGAAGGACACCGGAGTACCAAAATGCCACCGGTAGAAATGTAAAGGCAAAAAGCATTTAAAATGTAGATCAGAGATGCCTTGGTGGCTCAGTAGTTGAGCGTCTGCCTTCGGCTCAGGGTGTGGTCCCGGAGTCCCGGGATCAAGTCCCACATCGGGTTTCCTTTGAGGAGCCTTCTCCCTCTACCTATGTCTCTGCCTCTCCCTCTTTCTCTCTCTCTTTCTCTGTGTATGTCTCTCCTGAATAAATAAAAATCTTTAAAAAAAAATAAAATAAAATGTAAGTCAATAACGAAGGAATTTTATGAAATACAGAGGTGAAGGCAAAGTACTGAGAAGATACGTGCTGAGGACAATTTTCTCATTTTTTAAAACTGTTTTGACATAACTCACAAGAAAAAAATTAAGCATTATTAATTTCCATTACTGCATTTTCTCTCTTGCCTTTTGTATATTCTGTGTCAATTCTCACAAATGACCACCAGAAAGTCTATTGATGGAGTAGACCAGTGTTTATTAGACCTAGTGCAGAGAGAGACCCCACCACGGCAACAGTTGTGGGGCTCTTAAACGAAGGGGATGCCAGGATTGATAGGGATTGGGGATCTGGGCTTAAGATAGATCTTCCAGGTGGCGAGCTGCCTGGAAGGGGGCAAGATTCATGACATAAAAGTTGGAAACTGGTAGACACGATGCATCAATGTTTTCTAAAAGGGGGCTTGATAAGAAAACTGTCCCCTGACACTTGAACCTTTGCCCAGGTAAGCACTCTGTTGTCCCATTAAGGAAGATGGCTACTCAGATGAGCAAACTGTGATAAATTACTTGCAGGATGCCTTGAAACAAAACAGTGAAGTTATTTTTTGCCTTACAAGCTTATCTTCCAAGGCAGGATTTTCTGGAACAATTAGGTCTCGGTGCTTAGCCCCAATAGTTGAGCTGTGTGGATGCAGGTGCTGGAAATTCTCATCTGCATGCAGACAGCCACTTGGCTCCGCAGACACACCTGGTGCTTCCAGCCTTCAGGCCTTTGATCCTTTTCTTCCTCCTTCTTTTTCTTTCCTTTCTTATTTTTTTAACACCTCCTTCTTGATTGCTCTTGGCACACTCGGCTATTTCTCTATTTGTGTGGCTTGTTGCCATGCATGTTATTTCTTCTGCATGCTCCACAAAGGCGGAGCCCCTTCCTGATTCACTTTTGCTCCGTCTATAGCACCTGGCCTCACGCACAGTAGACACACACAGAAAAGTAATTCAACACACAATGAGTGAATGTTGGCTTAGAAATCACCTCCCACCAGTAATAATAGTCATGTCTATTATTATTAGTGAGATGAAAACACCTGAGAAATTTCTGACTGCATTTCGTTATCAATGATTCCTGTTCTTCGGCAGCAACTCCCTGGAGGACTGGTCATGTCATGGCCACTAGGAATTGACTCAGAAGGGACACTAGGATTAGCACAGCAGTTACAACAAAGCAGAAAATACCAATGTGCATGTAAGTTAAGAAATCACACACACATCTGAGCTTCATATACCTATTTTGAGCTCCAATAAGAGGCTTCGTGTTCTTTTGGGTAGTAACTGCCTCATCTATAAGTGAGAAACTGAATAAATAATATTTATGGCTTTTTTTCAGCTTACTCTTAAACTACAAAATCTGCCCCAATAAGCCATGCTGACTATATAGTGTTTATATTATAAGGTGTTCCTCTTTAAACTTCATAAATGTTCATCTGTCTTCATGAGAAAAATAAACTCAGGCCTATAAGGTTTTGAATTTTTATTCATCTTTTTTCGAAGTTCTCTTTGTAGATACTTCAAATTTTCTTGTGTGTATGGGGGGGGTTGTTTTTTTTTTTTTTATGAGAAGGTACAAACATGCAATGAGCTAGAGGAATATAATGAACACTCAGGAACCCACTATCCCGCTTTGTTAGTGTCTGACTATTCTCACTGCTTCAGATAACTGTGCCGGGTTAATTAATATTTCTGTGTCTTTGTGTCATCGTCTGTAAACTGGCGCTAATAGTACCTCTCTCGTAGGGTTGTTGCAGGACTGAGTTATTTTACACAAAGCAGTAAGAGTGCTTTATCCATAGTGTTGCAGAAATGTTAACTTTTATTTTTACCAATTATGATAATAAATGCATCAACCCAGAAAGAATTCCCTGAAAAGTAAAGCAAATGGACTTTTATTGGGGCAAGTAGAATTGCAATTTGGGAGACCACAGATTCAGGCAGAAACCTAAATTGTGTTCTGAGGATGATGAAGAGGAGGCACATTACAGAGTTGAAAGGTCCTGAGTATGGTTCTCCTTCAGGTCCTCTGTGCAAACCAGATTGAAACTAGGTTAACTGGGATGGGTTCATATGCAAATGAGTGGTTGAAGCTTGTAAAACTGGGTTGGCTCCTTACAAAGGGGAAAGTGCTGATGAGCTAGGCTGAAGACCACAGCTGGCTAGAAAAGTTCAAGTTCATCCTGTCCTCCAGATAAGGACATGCATAAGTTCCTCCTCCCTCATGGCTTCCTAACCCTATTTTAAGGGACTCTCTCAGTGAGGTTTGCTTAGGTTTGAAACCTCTTTTTGCAAATGTTAAAGACAAAATGGAAGCATCTCCCTCTCCTTTGCTATGATCTTATTTTACCTACTCCTCCTAAATTTGGTGTTTATCATTCATGTGTGTTATCTTATACAATTAGTGTATTTGTAAGAATCCATGTTACCCAAGAGATTTTTCTGAACTTCCTATAAATGACACTGTACTGTGTGAACTATCGCAGCTTCTTTTCTTGACCTTATGTTTTTGAAATTTGTCTACTTGATATATTTCACCCCAACTAATTCTTATTAGCTCATTTTCTTTTTTTAAAAAAAAAAGATTTTATTTATTTATTCATGAGAGACACACACAGAGAGTGAGAGGCAGAGACACAGGCAGAGGGAGAAGCAGGCTCCATGCAGGGAACCCAACGTGGAACTCGATCCCGGGACTCCAGGATCACACCTTGGACCGAAGGCGGCGCTAAACCGCTGTAGCTCACTTTCTAAATGTCATTTTCTCATCAGAAGACAGTCTGAGTACCTTATTTAAAACTATCCCACCTGTTCTTACCTCCCTGACCCTGTTCTGTTTTTTTTCTTTTACTTTTTGACATCATGTTCATCACCTTCCAGAGGTATTTCATCATTTCCCTCTTTAATAGTTTAATTGTCTCCAAGGAGGGATTTTTGTCTTTTCATTTTTCCACCAATGTGGTCTGAGTGCCCTACAGAGCTTGGCAACAAGGGAGTGCATGGTGGGTACTTGTCTGATGGCTTCGTCTCTCCTCTTGATAGTCATTTCAGATGTTTTCTTTTGTTGTTGCTGTTATTCCAGAAATGCTGCCCTAAATATTCCAGCAAATATTTCTATGGGACTGTAAGTTTCTCTATGACATGTACCTGTAAGTGAAATTGCTAGATGAAAGGTGAAAAACTTCCACATTTTTGTAACTCATTAAGGGTGTCTTGGATTCATCAAGTGTTGGCTAGTGAAAAGGAACACATAGGGCATTTGGGTGGCTCAGTAATTGTCTCAGGTCGTGGTCCCACTGTCCTGAGATCAAGTTCTGAGTCGGGCTCCCCACAGGGAGCCTGCTTCTCCTTCTTCCTATGTCTCTGCCTCTCTCTGTGTGTCCTTCATGAATAAATAAATAAAATATTTAAAAAAGGAAGGAAGGAAGGAAGGAAGGAAGGAAGGAAGGAAGGAAGGAAGAAGGAAGGAAGAGAAAGAAAGAAAGAAAAGAAAGAAGAAAGAAAGAAAGAAAGAAAGAAAGAAAGAAAGGAAGAAAGAAAAAGAAAGAAAGAAAAAAAGAAAGAAAGAAAGAAAGAAAGAAAGAAAGAAAGAAAGAAAGAAAGAAAAGAAGGAAAGAAAAAAAGAAACAGAACACACAGAAGAACCTTTAAAGACATAAATAACCTATTGGCACAGATAAATTATTAAGATGAGCCTGGTTTTATTTATCAAAGTAATAACGCTTTGAAATTTTATGGTATAAAGTCCTACTGCTAATTTTGAATGCAGTTGCTCAGTCAAGGTATCTTAGTGAGTTTTACATGGTATGATTAACATTTGGCTCTCAGACTAATTCAGAAATAGCTACTTGGGCAGACTACACGGAGACCCTGATCAGCCTGGCTTGAGCTGGGTGGAAAGGAGCTCATCAAACCGATTGGCATGTCAGGCTTGCAGATGGGCCCCACCCTGTTTTGGCTTGTGATTGAAGGTAATTGTTCAGTGTTGTGCTGCATTATCTTTGATCACATTGAATCATGATTTATTTTTGATGCCATTTCATCGTTAGCCAGTTTCCTTTCCAAAGTTGTACTTATGGGAAAAATAGAAAGTAACTGTAATTGTCAAGCCTGCATTAGGGATTCTAAGCTATAGCCAAGAGAGAAATTAATCCTGAAAGCATTTCACACCAAACAGCAGCAATCTGCAAATTGCAGATTATTTGTGTCATGTGGACAGTGCCAGTGGCACATCAGAGAGCTGAAATCCGTTTCAATTTTTATCCCAAGCCTGGGTGCTCACGGTTTTCCATTGAACCCAAAGGATATCACAATTGCCCCATGATGATTTGCAAGGAAATTAAAAGGAAAAATAGTGATTGAAGACTCATGTGGCTTTTAATGCTTTTCAAGGGAATATATTTTCCAAATGAGTTTCCTCAACTTCACAGCATGGTTATTGAGGAAATTCAGCACAAGCTTTCCACAAAAGTTGTACTTCAATTAATCCCCCAAAGGTTTTTTTTGTTTTGTTTTGTTTTTCTGAGTTTTTGTTTTTTTTAATAGCTATCAGTGGCTTTGTGGAAATGATCCACAGCTTTATAATGCATTTTCCTGAAGAGATTCCATATTAGATTGTAAAATCATCTTATTACATGGAGCCAGAATGATAGTAAATGTTGATTATAGATATTAATTGAAGAAAAATCCCAGTTTAGAAGTTATCCTTTAAAAAAATAAGATCCAATTCTGTCTTTATATGTTTTCGTAAAAATAAATGTTCTTATTCATTTTTAATACCAAACAAGCAACTTTTTTTATTTATTTACAGCGGGCTCAGATTTTTAGAAAGCAGTTGGGAGAGATGAGTGAGGGTTTAATAGCAGAGAAAAGAAGAGAAAAGCATCAACCTGTGAACATATTGTCCAGAGAAGCCCAGAATGAAATGACATTCTCATTTCAATAACCAAAGACAATGCAACAGGCTTTTAAAGTTGGACACAAGACAAAGAGAGGCTCTCATTGAGAAAGAGGGCACAACGTTAGACAGAAAAGCTTTCCAATCCTGGTCTCTCCTGTTTCCTTGAGCAAAGAGAACATCTCCCATATTGGAAAGGAGAGAACAGCCAGTCTCAAGAGGAAGTTCTGCATAAGAAAAATGAGAACAGAGTGAGGAACACACAAGTATTTTAAGTTGCTGTGAGGTCTGCAAGCACATCCACCTGTGACCTCTGAGGCATTGCCAGGGGGTCTTTGAGCAATCATGAAGAACAGAGTTCAGAGTTTGTGAGGTTGGCTTTTTTTTTTTTTTAACTTTCCAAAATGAGAAATGACCAGATCTCAGAAACTGCAGAGCAATGAGTTTGTTATCAGTTTCTGCCATCAACTGAAGAAAAAATTAAATAGTGTGAGCACTGATAAGGTATGTGTAATCATTAAGAGCCACCTCGGATTCACCAAAACCAACTGTGGAAGCAGTCATGGAGGAGGGTGTGGTATGCTCACGGGATCACTAGACCTGAGGTCTTAACCAGCTCTGTCTTCCTGAGACATGGGCCAAGGGGTAACTCGTGGTAGGGGCTGCAATAGCTGGATGTGTGGAGGACCTTTGAGGAGGTCACAATCTGGAATGAGAGAAGCAGGAAGGGTCAGGGACTCTTGGGAGCAGTCCTCCCAGTGGTCTGAGAGTTCCAAATCCCCACCTTCTAGATCTTCATATAGGTGTTATTTTTCAAAAGGTGAAACATATTTTTAACAGCTTTTTTATTTGATTTATGACTTTTAAATATACGAATAAGTGACATGCTTTTACACTTTCCCTTGGGGCCAACAAGTTAGGGACTATTCTAAACTAAGCTCTTGGATCCCAAGTTCAGAGTGGGCATCATAGAACACTTTATCAGTAGGGTGGAAGGAAACCCATCGGTGTGATGTCAAAGATAAAATTAACAAGTATGAGAACTCTCATCTAAGAAGTCTGACCTTGCAAACAGAGTACATCTGTCAAAGCCTTCTCAGAAAAAAAGCACCATGAAATCTCAATCTTGGGCTCCACAGTATCTGTTCAGTTATCTGATGCCAAATACATGGATGAGTGTGGCAACAACAAATAAATAGGAGACTTCCTTGGTACCACATTTGAACAGGAATATTGCCAACTACAAGCTCAAATCTAAGAATAGAGGGAAGGGAAATGAACATCTGGATGCTTCATATAAATTTTCACATGTATCACAGATTATTGCAGGCAAATAGGTATTTCCCCCAGGGGAGAAAGGTCAGTAAAAGCTTAAAAGGATTAGATATGATCTCTATCACTCCAAAGCTACAACTAATATGTGGAAAGATCCTTCTTACCACAAGAACACCTCATTATTAGAATGGAATTCTTTGGCCAATCCTCTGGTCCTATGGTCCCTGTCACTGAAGTCTTGAGACAAAGTCTGAAATGCAGCTGGTAAGTAACATTGTAGAAGAGAATTCTGGACTGACAGAGGGGTTCATCTAGGGATAGTGACAGCTGAGTTGTTTAAAAATGAAGACATTTCATTCTTGAATACATGACTATGAGTTACATAAATCTGTCTTTGATCACTGAAGAAATTAAATGGCAGTCCATAAAAATACAGGAATTAGGTAAGATTGTCATTGATATAAACAAAATCATCAGATAGTGTTTGGCAGTTGTGGGACTGTCTTAAGGAAGATATCTTGATGTTTCCACAGAGGTCTGAGTGGTCTGATTACCCATCAGGGTGGCCCCAATCTGAAGCCACTCAGCAGACCTAGACTCTGCCTTCCATTTAGAAATCTACTCTCACTGAAAGTTAGCCTTATTTTGACAAGGCCAGTAGAGAATGGAACATTTCAAGAACCCTTTCTTGCTTAAGTAGTGGCATGTTAATATTTTGTGTTTAAAAATTAAACTTTGCATTTAAAATACAAAATAATTAATTTCTGAGATTTTACAAAACTGATCCTGGGGCAAATAGACTTTCTCTCATACGACCTTAATTAACTCTACACAGGCTTATAAAGTCATCTATTTTCCAAAGCTCTTGTTTGTAAGATCCAAAAGGCAATGACTTTTCCCCCTTCATTTATATATTCACTCAGCACATATTTATTGAGTATTACCCTTGGGCTAGACACAGTTCCCATGTCCTTTGAAGCTTTGAGCAAGTCCTTGTTTTCATGGAGTCTGTGTTTGGTGTGGGAAAAGCAGATGTTAACAAATAAACACAACAGAAATTGTGATAGGCCTACACATGGGAGCCCTAATTTTTTTTTAAGAGAGGGGGTAAAGGGAGGGTCAGAGACAGGGGAGAGAGAGAGAATCTTAAGCAGGTTCCACACCCAGTGCAGAGTCCAACTCAGGAGCTTAATCTCACAACCCAGAGATCATGACCGGAGCCGAAATCAAGAATCAGATAGTTAACTGACGAAGCCACCCACGTGCCCCTAAAAATGCATTGTGACTCAATTTAATTAGTTGCCATTGATAGAAGCTTTGTGTGGCAATGAATTCACACTGAATGCCTTATCTCTTTTGGAAAATACAGTGATGTGCAGTATGACTATAAAGACTGGCTCTACCACCAAAGAAAGCCCGTCGTCCTACTTCCTTTTTGTTCATTTTTTCAGTCACTCCATGATGTACGCTTTTAACCTCTAAAATTTTGTGTTGCTTTTGTTTCTCTGTTGTGAGTAGATTTTTGGTGTCTTTGTGGTAGCCTATTTCCTCCCCCAAACACAAGAAGTGTGTTCAAGTTCAACAGACTAATCTTACTAGTTGGAGGATTAAAATAATGTTGTTTATGAAATTCTGAACTTGTGGCATATTTATATGCAAAATCTAATATCCATTTTTGTTAAACCACCATGACAGGGCAGAAAGTAGTTTGCAACGCATAGAGTCTGGGATTTAGAGGTAGAATTTCAAGGTAGAATTGTCAGTTACTCAGCTCTATCATTTGCTTTGCTCACAACCTGGGTGACAAAAGGTAAATAGCCTTTAATATTACAAACACGCAGCCACAAGTAGAAACCAGAGCTCCCTCCACCTCCCGCAACAACAAAAAAAAAAAACAGATCAGCCCTGGCTAAACAGAATTATGAGTCGTCAGTTCTCTTCTTTGACATCTTTGTAGAATATTTGTTTTTAAACCACAGCTTGTTTGCCATAATCATCCATCTGTTGATTGTGTACGCAAGTGATGCCCTTACTATGCGTTACGGCTGACTCAGAAGGCTAAACAGAAGGTACATGAAGCAGTTGCTAACTGTCCCTTTTGTGGAAAATTTGAGTCAGTTTCCCTTATGCATATTTGGATAATTGGATGTGCCGGGAGATCTGGGGGTTCAGGAAATTTTCCCGATTGCCTCTATTCATTCACTTTGTAGATACAGATATGTAAATGATGCAATTTGAAATGACCAGTGGGATAAAAAAAAAATCTTCCAGCTAGTTCAAAGGTAAAAAAATGTTGTAAAGTTTTATGATATCAAATAAAAACATCAAATTGCTTATTAATCACTTGAGTTTATTATAGTGAGTAAATGGATAAATGAATTAACAAAAGGCAACAAACTTAAAGTCTTAAACATATGCTAGCCATACTTTTCTAAGCCCGTATGATCATGTGAGTATATCTATGTGTGTATATATGCACATTATAAACACATACACATACTTGATGATCCATTGTTTCTCAGCAGATTGCCCTAATAATCTCAAATATGTCATAGGGAACTGGGCTCCCTTAGCAAAATTGGCCTCTAAACATTGAGGGTTCAGGCAACAAGGCATTTCTGGCAGGGCAGTGGAACAACCATCT
Organism: Vulpes lagopus; assembly: GCF_018345385.1. Taxonomy (NCBI): domain Eukaryota; kingdom Metazoa; phylum Chordata; class Mammalia; order Carnivora; family Canidae; genus Vulpes; species Vulpes lagopus. The sequence continues at coordinate 107,272,178 of NC_054825.1, read as the reverse complement.
CAAGCGTAGTCTGACAAGCACCCCTGCTCTCCAGAGGCCCTCAGAAGAGCAGCTACCATTTGCTAGGAGCCCACCGTGTGCAAGGAACTATACTAGGTAATAGGTATACAAACACGTGGATACCCACACACAACTGTTTACAGCAAGCCCATGAGTTTAATATCCTTACTCTCATTTTACAAGAGGAAGTAAAGGCTTGAAGCTGACATAGTATCTTGGCCCAAGATTGCACAGCTGGTTAGTGATGGGGGTGGACTGTCACTTCATTTCCTTCTCCTGTTCTAGCTTCCTCATTATTTCTCATCTCCTCCAGAGCCAGGGAAATAGGAATGGAGAGAGGGGGACAGGCTGGGACTGAGAGTGCCACCCCCACCCCCGCATGTGGGGTAAAGAGGCTGTGGGATCCCCCCACAGGGCAGGTGGCAGAGGGGGATAACGGGACAGAGACAACCAGGGAAATACCTCTCTCGTCTGGGCACCACTTGCTCTTTTGCAGGCATGTTCAGGAAGAAGCCTGTGTCCTGAAAGGCATGTCCCTGCCTCCCACATTCTTGATTTTACACATGTTCTTCATTCACAGAAGCGTGCCCGTTTAGTCTGTGCTTTCAACGCAGCTAGATTTGCAAAGCCTTCACAGCCAACCTGACATTTCTTTTCCTTCGGTAGGACACCCAAAATAGCTCTGGATGCAGCACTGCTACTCAGTTCATTTCCTCAGCAATTCTTTTTCAAGGCAAGATTACAACAGATTTAAATGCCTGGCATCGTGTGTATTCTACTATCCAGCATTTCTCCCCTAAACTGTCATCTAGTATGGTTTTTGTCTTGTTTTGTTTTTCATCATCTAGTATATTTTGCAAGTGAGTTAGAGCTTCACATTTGCCCTCCCCAAACAAGTCATGGTTTTCACCTTCAGATCTGCCAAATCTAGAGAAAGTGGTCGGGTCCCCATCACATCAACTGCACCCCTGGCCATCTGAGAGTCTTGGGACTTGTACTTGGTAAATCACCTGCTCAAGCCAATGTATTATGGAATTTCTTCTGAGCTCTGGGGGTTCTTCCCCAGATCTTCCTTTCTGATACAGGAAATGGCTCAGCGTCTAACCTTCAGGTCTTGTTCTCTCTGTTCTTAACCACTCCGCCAGTCTCCGTTTTGTAATCTGCGGTCCATTGAAACCAACCCATTTGCGGTTTGCATGGCTTCCACTCCACGTTGGCAGGTCGAGTTGTCACTTGCTGGATTTGCCTGCCTTTCGAGATTCCAGGGTGACACCTGCTCTCTCATGGGTCTAAGTTGCTGGTTTTCAGTTTGCCCAGATTCTCCTAGTTGTAAAGTTAAGAATAATAACTGCCAATCCCTTCACACATCAGAGCTGAAAAAAGAAGTCCTGACCTTTAGTTCTTAAGACAACAGATCATGCAGCAATTGTTTCACGTGGCCACTTCCCTTTTAAATTCAGGAAATTTTTATTTTTATTTTTTTTAGAGTTTTTTTTTATGATAGTCACACACACACAGAGAGAGAGAGAGAGAGAGGCAGAGACACAGGCAGAGGGAGAAGCAGGCTCCATGCACCAGGAGCCCGACGTGGGATTCGATCCCGGGTCTCCAGGATCGCGCCTTGGGCCAAAGGCAGGCACCAAACCGCTGCGCCACCCAGGGATCCCCTAAATTCAGGAAATTTTTAAAAGAAGTAGCAGCAGCCATATGTGGAAACACTATTAATATCATTATCAATTTTTTTGTCATTCTGATTTTTTTGTCATTCTGTGTTGTTTTCACATACTTTGAAAACTGCTGTTCGAGATGGAGATGGGGATTATTCCTGGTAAAAGATCTCAGCACTGGGAGTAACTGATTTATCCAGGAACACGTAACCAGTTAGTGAGTGTACAACCAGAGCTTCAATCCAGGCTCTGACCGCAGGAACTTTTATTAAAGGGCATGAAATCCCCAATTTCGGTATTTCGCTTCTGGAATCCATAGCTCCAATTGCTATTTTCAAGTGGTGGCAATGGCTGTAGGCTTTTCCTCAGAGACCATTGTATGAAAGGAGAAAGGAAGGGAAGGTGCTAACTGCATGCTCAAGGCTGGATTTTTGCTGAATATTTAAAGGGAAGACTTGAATAGCACTTTGTTTGAAGTGAACATGCCACAAAGTGGCAGAGCATGAGGAGAGGGAATGATTGGTGCGTTAGTTCTACTAGGGGCTGAGCAGGGACAGGTTAGGACAGATGAAGAATGAGCCCTGTTTTGAGAAAGACACTATTTCCCCTTTTAGTCTGGAGGAGTAGAGACGGATAGATACAGGGGGTCATAATCAGGAGGGGATATGAAATTCAGGGATGGCGCCCTTGAAAGCTACCAGCTGGGTTCCCTGGAAGTTGAGGCTGAGACAGAGGATGGAGTACTGGTGTTTATTGGGTTGGCACCTCGGAAGGAGGGGAAGGGAGCCAGCTTGGACAGAGTAGGGAGTCACACTGTCATTCAGGCCCCACAGAGCCTCAGCCCCTGCAGAGCCTCGGAGCAGGTGCAGCCCACGCAGCTAGGTGGTGCTGTCCTGGGCAGCAGATTGGGGTCCCTGGAAGGCATGACCTGAGATGAGGCAACTGTCTGCAGCTAAGGGCACGGCTCTGTCACTGTCCCTAGACAGCTCAGCCACGGTCCTTCCTTGTGGGGGGGCTGGGGCCCTTGTCTCCACGTTCACGACAAGAGCTTTACACCTGTGTCAGGTGAAGTCTTATTTTGGGAATGAAGTGTTAGAGGTTAATTAAGAAGAATGGTGATGGTTTGGTGAGTCCCCAAGGGAGGTGACGGGGTGCTGGCCAAAGAAAAGTGAAAGGCCAGCCACAGCCAGGGCCTGACCAGGACTGGACCCCGCACTCAGCAGGGGTGCAGCATCAGGGAGATGGCGTGGTTTCTATTAGACTTCCAGCCCCGGTTGCTACACTAGCAGTGATTGGCAAGACTGGACCCAGAGAAGGAAAAGAAGGTGCGAGGTCCTGGAGGGCATGAGAGATGAGTGGTCAGAAAAGACCATGTAACCAATACGCAGGAAGCAAAGCACCTGCAGGGCTGGAGGTCAGAACTGAGGCTTCTGGGAAGGGGAAGAGGAGTGGTGTGGGAGCCCCCCTCCCAGGTGCCACCATTGCCCAGCCACCATGTGCCATGGTGACCACATGGCAGGGAACTCATCCATAGAGCACCTGCTGTTGAGTGAGTGAGTACCCAGGCACTGTTGTGGGCATGGCTGATACCACAGGGACAAGACAGCAACCATCCCTCCATGTGTCACCTTCGCATTGCAGCAGCTGGCGACAGAGAATAAAGTACATGAGGTGTAAGGTACATTAGAAGATGATTTCACTCTGGAGAAAATACAGCGTGATGAGGATGTGTGGGCAAGGGAGTGAAAACAGGCTGCAATTTCACGCAGGGCCGCCCCAAGCAGTGTCACTTAGAAGGTGACGTTTGAGAAAGGACATGCAGGAGGCAGGGAGCCCCCCATGCAGGTATCAGGGCCAAGAGCTTTCTGGGGATAGGGAGCAGCAAGCACAGAAGGTTGGAGACAGCAGTGTGTGGAATGGTCAGGAGCAGGCAGGCGATCACAGCCCAATGGGATGAGGAGGGAGAAAGAAGGCTCAGAGGGTGGAGGACCTAGAAAGCCACTGCCTTCTTTGAGATGGAAACCCTATGGGGCAGGGGGGTGGCATGATGTCCCAAGTGCACATTTTATTTATTTATTTTAAAGATTATTTGAGAGAGAGAGAGAGAATATGCACAAATGGGATGAGCAGAAGGAGAGGGAGAGAATTTCAAGCAGACTCCCCACTGAGTGTGGAGCCAGACACTGGGCTCCATCCCATGACCCTGAGATCATGACCACAGCCAAAACCGAGAGTTGCCTGCTTAACAATGGAGCCACTCAGCCACCATGTCCCCTCACCACGAGCACATTTTAATAGAAGCCTTTTCTCTATGATCTCAAGAAAAGATTTCCCCTTGGGAGCCTGAAGGCAGAGACTGCTGGGCACTGTGAGGATTCAACTGACCCAAGTAGGCCATGGTGGCTCCAGAAGATGACCCATTGCCATGCAGGAGGAGGCTCTGTGTGAAGAATTGGGAAAAAGCAAGAGTGCAGCCCCAGCATTAACAACAGTCTTCACGGAATCCTTCTTTGCCAGGCTCTTTCTTTCTCCTGGCACCCCAACCTCCCCCCTCACACTACTGGATTCCCTGTGTGTCTTACGTTTCTAGTTTCTTAATTTGGGAACTTGCCTTCACAGGGAGCTTGGGGCTGTCCATTTCCCACACTGATGTTTCTGCAGCGAGCAGGATGCTCCTCGATGGTCTCTTAAAAGTCTTGACCCGTCACACATCTTCCCTTGTAACTAATGCCATATGTGTCCTCGTTTATTATACTTTATTCCTCCTTCCAGGTGTTACAAGTAATTATCTAGTCTTCTGTGAAAGATGTTTATATTGGAACCCTCACTGACATCAATCCTTGTAGTTACATCTTAGGAGAGTGTTAGAATACAAATCCTGAAGACAGGCTAATTTTAAAATCTGTTTCTTATTTTACCTGGCATTAAATGAAGTCAAATAAGTCTTTCTCAAATTTGAGGGACATGGAGGACTACTTTTAAAAAAAAAAAATCCTCTAAAACTCCCAAGGTTGAATAAACTTATTCCGCAAAATAGTATCCTTTTAAATACATCTCAATATAAATGAGGACATAAACATTTTATATTCCTACAACTGGAAGGCCCCAGTGAAAGTTAATAAATTAAATGTAAATTTTTAAAAAGGTATTCCAGTTAGCTCTGTGAATTGAGTATCACAGATGCTGGCATTTTACGGCTCCTAAACTGTTCCCCCGGGATGCAAACAAGGCCCTGGCTGGTTGGCTTGGTGTCCCTGTGCCCATGGTCCCTCCCCCGAGTGCACCTCCTACACTTGGGGCAGACCATGGGCCCCCCACTTGTTGGGAACACATCCCTAGAGCTCTTTCCTTACGAGTTTCACAGAACTTCCTGTTCCCAAGATGATCTAAAACTCTAGAACTGGTATGAGGCTGAACTTCCACTATAGTTTTTGGTTGAATGGCAGCCAACCAAATAATCCAGCATGTCTTCTCCTAATTGTTTAGATAGTTATGACAATATCTAATATGAGCATCTTGAAAAGAACCTTCAGACTGCATGCCTATGGCATCCAGTTGAACAAACACAGTTCTAATGTCAAGGACCTAGCTTCCTTCCTTTATAGCATTGGGTGTGCCTGAGGCAATTAACCTGCTATGCTTTCTGCCAAAATATCCATCTCAGGATTTTCATTTATTTTATTGGTCTATTGTCAGGTGGTGACATCACCCGTTTACATTGTGTTTATATTTTTAAAACTCCTTAGTACTACTTTGGTAAGCACTTACAAACCAGTCTCTCAAAGTATGAAATGTTATATCAAAGACTGTGTCAAATATAACATCAAACACTAAAACTGTGTTTCAGCATTTTACATGACCAGAGAATTTCTGAACTGGAATGGACTCTGTCAAATTCATCTCTGCAATATCTTGCGGAAATAGTCATTTAGCCTGTGTCTGAAAACCTACAGTTACTAGCTCATAAGGCAGTGTAGTCCATTTTTAAGTTAGAAATTTCTTTATATTGAACCAAAGTCTACTGCTGTCATTTTTGCCTATTAGTTATAATGCTATCTTCTAGAACCAAGCACAAATTGAATCTCTCTGGCAAAGGATAACTCCTTCACCCCTGTGACAATGACAACTCCCTCCTTCCTCAGCCTGTCCTCCCTAGACCAATGTCCTCGGTACTTTCCATCCTCCTTATTTCTCAATGCTGAGTAACAAGGACAACAGCACAGTAATTGCTTTGGTACATTGTGCATGCAACCCAATTCCTCACTAGAAACTTCAACAGATTATGTAATCCATAGACTGTATCTAAGAAATGGGCTTTTATGTCAATTTTCGTTACTAGAGTAAAGATTGTAAATGACTACAACCTAATAGGTAGGATTATTCTGTTAAAAAGACAGAGATGGGGATCCCTGGGTGGCGCAGCGGTTTGGCGCCTGCCTTTGACCCGGGGCGCGATCCTGGAGACCCGGGATCGAATCCCACGTCAGGCTCCCGGTGCATGAAGCCTGCTTCTCCCTCTGCCTGTGTCTCTGCCTCTCTCTCTCTCTCTCTGTGACTATAATAAATAAATAAAAATTAAAAAAAAAAGATTTAAAAAGACAGAGATGGAACATAACTTAAATGTGCTCGCTTTGGCAGCACATATACTAAAATGATAACTAAGCATGTGCTGGCATACATATATATAATTTATTTACTTATTTCTTTTTACAAATGGAGAAAGAAAATCTGAAAGCCTGAAGAGGCTCCTACTGACTGGGTAGAATGGAAGGTCATGAGTACCCAAACTATTCTGGCTCTCTTCTTGAGTCCTTTCCATAAGAACTCCTTTCCAGACCAAAAAACGGAATCCTTCTGGTCATAACAGATCCTCCTGAAAGAACCAGGCATGGTTCTAAACTACAACCAAACCCCATGAAGATGCGGTGTCCAGCTGCCCTGTCTTCTTTCTTATCTTTCTGTGTGCAGGGTGCCTGCCTGCAAAGCGAGGAAACAGGGTGTGGTCAATAAGGGCAATGAACCTACACTCACCAATTCTCCCACTCTAGTCAGAATCCTGGTTCTCTATGAGGGAGAGTAACATACTGGACAGAAATGATGTGGGAGCCTAAAGCCCCACAAAGGCCAGATCCCAATCAGAAGGAAGAAAAGTCCTGGTGAGGCTCACCTGCAGTTCCTTCCCAGAGTCACAGTGGGGACCTGGACAGCAGCCATAGCTCCCTCAAAGGTATGGCTTTTGTGTGGTTGGTTGGAACATGTTGTGCAGGTAGGTGTCTGCGTCCTCCACAATAATACTGCAGCTGATAGTCAGAACTGCACATAAAAACACATTACTGTACAGAATGGTAATAACATGTTTGTGATTCATTGTTTTCTCCAACAGCTGGCTGCCCCAACTCCTTGATTAAAGAGCTCCATCACTTCAGGATTCTTGGAGAAGAGCAGGTGAGTCAGCCTCTCAAAGGCAGCGCCGCAGTGTCATGAAAGATAGACACTAATGAGACAGTTTGGGCTCTCTCCAGGGAGGCAGAGTATGTCTCCTGACCCTTGGCGCCCTAAAATGGGGAAGAAAGCCACACCATAGATATGTGTGAGGACACTCTTTTCCTCTTCTATCCATCAGACCTGACAGGTTATTAATTGGTACATCTGCTATCTGCCAGAGTATTTCATCTCAGGACGCTGGCAGTAAGCAGGCATAACGTATTGGCAGATAAGCAAACAAGTAAGTGCCCAGATGCATGATGCCTAAGAGATCAGTCGTCGCAGGTGGTCTGACATGATGTCTGTGGGTGAGTGTGAGAGCTCCTCTCACCAGACCTTTGCACTTTGTGCATGTTCTCCATATTTCCCTGCAACTGCTTTCTCTGAATGTGAATCTGTGACTTATATACAAAGGACCCATTAAAAGTAGATTATTTAAGTACTGTGGTACTCAGATGACAGATTCTAAATGGATGTGCTAAGTAAATAATTCAGGGTGCTGAATTATACACACATACTTTTAACTGCATAAAAGTAAATTTCTTAATCTTTGTATAGAATTACAGCTTCCATGGTATTATGTTAAACCTTGATGTCAAGTTATTCTTGAAATGCTTACACCAAATAGTTGACAGCATGAAAGGGAGACCTACCTCACCCTCTTACTGGCTTTTACTCAAAGGACATCTTTGCCACATCTGACCAGGGAATATGCAATATGCAATAAAACCAGGAGTTTTATTGATGCATTTTTGGTCAGTATGTTTTTCTTTCATACATGTATGTTGTAAAGTTGGATGATTGTGTCCAACATTAGATTAAAAACAGAAAGGAAAATTAAGGAAGACACAAAGAGATGGAAAAACATTTGATGCTTATGGATTAGAAGAATAAATACTATGAAAATGTCTATGCTACTCAGAGCAATTTACACATTCAGTGCAATCCCTATCAAAATACCATGGACTTTCTTCACAGAGTTGGCACAAATAATCCTAAGATTTGTATGGAACCAGAAAAGACCCCAAGTAGCCAGAGGAATGTTGAAACAGAAAACCAAAGGTGGGGGCATCACAATGCCTTACTTCAAGCTATATTACAAAGCTGTGATCAAGACAGCGTGGTACTGCCACAAAAATAAACATGTAGATCAACTGAACAGAATAGAAAACCCAGAAATGGACCCTCAGCTCTATGGTCAACTAATCTTGGATAAAGAAGGAAAGAATATCCAGTGGGGAAAAAAAAGTCTATTCAATAAATGGTGTTGAAAAAATTGGACTGCCACATGCATGAGAATGAAATCGGACCATTCTCTCACACCATACACAAAGATAAACTCAAAATGGTTGAAAGTTGGGATCCCTGGGTGGAGCAGCGGTTTGGCGCCTGCCTTTGGCCCAGGGCACGATCCTGGAGACCCGGGATCGAATCCCACGTCGGGCTCCTGGTGCATGGAGCCTGCTTCTCCCTCTGCCTGTGTCTCTGCCTCTCTCTCTCTCTCTCTCTCTCTCTCTCTCTCTCTCTCTGTGTGACTATCATAAATAAAAATTAAAAAAAAAAAACAAAAAAAAACAAAAATGGTTGAAAGTTCTAAATGTGATATGTGAATCTGTCAAAATCACAGAAGAGAACACAGGCAGCAACCTTTTTGAACTTGGCCACAGCAACTTCTTGTGAGACACATCTGTAAAGCCAAGGGAAACAAAATCAATAATGAACTATTGGGACTTCATCAAGAAAAAAAGCCTCTGTGCAACAAAGGAAACAGTCAACAAAACTAAAAGGCAACCTAGGGAGTGGGAGAAGTTATTTGCAAATGATATATCAGATAAAGGGTTAGGACCTAAGATATACAAAGAACTTATCAAACTCAACACCCAAGAAAAACAATCAGGTCAAGAAATGGGTAGAGGACAGGAACAGACATTTCTCCAAAGATACACATGGCTAACAAGCACATGAAGAAATGCTCCACATAAGTTGTCATCAAGGAAATACAAATCAAAACCACAATGAGATATCACTTTACTCTGAGAATGGCTAAAATTAACAAGACAGGAAACAACAAATGTTGGCGAGGATGTGGAGAAAGGGGAACCCTCTTGCACTCTTGGTGGGAATGTGAACTGGTGCAGCCACTCTGGAAAACTGTGTGGAGGTTCCTCTAGAAGTAAAAAATAGAGCTACTATATGACCCAGCACTTGCACTACTGGGTATTTACCCCAAAAATACAGATGTAGTCAAACGATGGGACACCTGCACCCCAATGTTCAGAGCAGCAATGTCTATAATAGCCACGCTGTGGAAGGAGCCACGATGTCCTTCAACAGTTGAATGGATAAAGAAGATGTGGTATATACATACAATGGAATATTACTCAGCCATCAGAAAGGGTGAATGCCTACCATTTACATCGATGAGGACACAACTGGAGGGTATTATGCTGAGCAAAATAAGTCAATCAGAGAAAGACAATTATCATATGGTTTCACTCATATGTGGAATATAAGAAACAGTGCAAGGGACCATAAGGGAAGGAGGGGAAACTGAGTGGGGAAAAATTAGAGAGGAAGACAAACCATGAGAGACTCCTAATTCTGGAAAACAAACAAAGGGTTGCAGAAGGGAAGGTGGGTAGGGGCATAGGGTAACTAGGTGATGGGCATTAAGGAGGACACATGATAGGATGAGCACTGGGTGTTATACTATATGTTGGCAAATGGAATTTAAATAAAATTTAAAATTTTAAATTAAAAATTTTAAATATAAAAATTTAAAAAAAACAGAAAGGAGTTAATAGGGGGAGGATAAAAAAACTAAAATTATTTTCAATTCCTTGATTTAACAGGTTTCAGAATGTCTCCTTTATATTTTCATACTGCAAAATCCAGAATTCAGCAGGCATAGTGTTTATTCAATTGTAATCAAAATCAGTTATCCTTCATTATAGGTAAGAATTAATAACTGAATCCTGCAAACATACCTATTTAGGAAAACACATGCATCTCCCAGCCATTTTCCTGCGAAAGCCTGAGAGATTTCTTAACGTAAGAATTACTGATTGTTGCCCTGACATTTCCACTCAGATAATGGAGCCCTCTCTTCTAACTTGTACCAATATTTGCAAATTATTTCCCTATTTGTGTTAGAGTCATTGGTGATTAGTAGGGAAAGAAGCCAACTGTAATCATCTCCTTAGTTTTGCATACAAGTCAGGCCACTTTGCATTCTCCTAGAATTGTAATCGAGCCACAATCAAAATCACTATTATTCTGATTAGTTGTGCAACATGGGGTCATGGTGTATCACAACAATTTGATCTTTGTTTCCTGAAAAAAGCACTTTTCCTTCCTTCCTTCTTTCTTTTCATTCAGAAGATACTTAACGAGCACCTACTCAGGTGCTAGATACCATTCTCAGTTATAGGAATATAGGAGGGAGAAAGAAATACCAATGGACAACTGTGATGTTATATACATACAGACACATTCAATATTCATTATGTTAGGTGGTTATTATGGCCATGGAGAAAAATAAAACCAAAAAGAGGGTAGTGGTAGCTGGGGCTTCGAAGAGGAGAAATTTATATCAAGTGGTCAGAAATAACCTCACTGAACAGGTAATTTGTCAGTAAAGTCATAAAGGGTGTGCCGGAAAGCATCCTGGTGACGTCTAGGAAAGGAACTGTCCAAATAGGGAATAAATGAGTACAGAAGTTCTGAAGTGACCATCAGTAATGCTCATTTCATGTAAAAAGTATAAAATATAAGGTGTGGTTGGAGTAAGGTGAGAAGAAATCCAAGAGGGTGTGAACTGGAAGCCATAGGCAGGAAACATTTCTAGAAGGAAGACTGATCATCCATGCCTCCCTGCTGACCAAGCATGAGCCCAGTGAGAAATGAACAATGGAATTTGAAACTTGGAGGTGATTGGTGACCTTGACCACGGCATGGGGGAGGGAGGACAGGGAGGGAAAACCTGCTTGAATTGCTTGAATTGGGTTCATGTGAGAGGAGGAAGAGAAATGGGAGACAACAAATGTAGGTAACTTCTTTTCTGAGGAATTTAGCTGTAAAGGAAAGCAAGGAAATGAGGTAGCTGGGGTGGGGGAATACGGAATCAAGATAATTTTCTCTTTTACAGGAAAAGCTGAGGCATGTTTATAGGCCACTGGGAGTGACTCTGTAAAGGAGTAGGGGGTTGGTGATGCAGGGGAGAGGAGAGATGGTCAGGAACAATGTCCCTGCCGCCAAGGACACAAGAGAGTAGAGGGGGGATGAGAAGAGAGGAGAATGGGAAAGGTAGTTGGTCCATTAGTTCTAGATCCCAGTGGGTCCAAAGAGATTTTAGAGTTTGAGTACTAGCAAGGTTTAGCTGGAAAAGTAGGTGCTAGCTGAAGAGTGAGATCATTGGGGCACCCAGGGTGGCTCAGTGGTTGAGCATCTGCCTTCGGCTCAGGTCATGATCCCAGGGTCCTAGGACCGAGTCCCACATTGGGCTCCCCGCAGGGAGCCTGCGTCTCCCTCTGCCTGTGTCTCTGCCTCTCGGTGTGTCTTTCATGAAGAGATAAATAAAATCTTTTTAAAAAAGAATGGGATCCTTGACATTGAGATTACGGAGGCTTGCAGGGACTGGCAATGGCAGGGTGAGGGGAGGGCCAGGAGTGCTCGTGGCCAAGTTAGTATAGAGGAAAAGTTAACTGGAAAAGTTGAGGCCAAAGGTTTGGGAAGCCAGAGCATTGGAAGGGTGGCCCATGTGGACACTGAGATCCTCCAGAATTATTACCAGAGCAGACTGGGAAAGAGTTCTGGTGAGCCACAAACTGAAGCTTCAAGAAATGGGGGCAGGGGGAGCAGGGAGAGAGAAATTGAAGGAGGTAAGGCTCAGGAGCTGCCTGCAGATGGAGAAAGTGCACCCAGTGGAACCTGGTGGTTCGAAACTCAAAGCTGGAGGGTGTCAGGAGAGAAGAAAACTGTTCTACTTAGAGCGTTGCAGAGCAATGCTTGGTGGTACAAAGTGCAGAAAGTATTTGAGGGAGCCGCCAGGGAAGTGGTGTCACAGGGAAGAAGCCAGTTTCAGTGGGGGAAGAAGGTGAGAGGAACAGTAGGTGTAGATTGAAGTCACAGGGCAGGTAGGACTGTCTGGCCCTGGCTTCCCCAGCACAGGGGTGGGAGCTGGGGCAGCTGGAGGGCAGAGTAGGGCAAAGCAATGTACGGACCACGTGGGCATGGGGGTCAGATAGGAGAATGACAGGGGAGCCAGGAACTGCTTCAGGGACTGATACTAACCAGAGGTGTCAGTCTGGGACATTTCTATCCTGATGATACATGACAAAAGCTAGTGTCCTCAGGGCAGATGGTGACTGAGGCTCCAGAGAGAAAGCAAAGCATTCCAGCCCCACCGCTCCTGCAGGTTGGGGTAGGGCAGCCTTTCAGGGAGCTGGTACAGCATTTAGGCTCTCTCTTGATGCTTAAAGCAAATTTTATTACTTGACGAAATGAGATTTTATATTAATGTGTGTTACCAGTGCCCTTGGACACATCACTTCAGTCGCTCACTAATGTGGCTTTTCCATTCGTAGAAAAGGAAGAGAAATGGTCAGCCATGTCTTAGAATTTTTGTGAATCAATAGGATTGCCAATGTAAGTTGCAAATATTAAGTGCTATGCGAAAATGTTTCTGATTTAAATACTACTTGCATTTTTTACACTCAATCAATAGATTGCAGTGGTAGCAACAAGGTAGGCAATAAAGTAAGTGTGATTGCACCTAAAAGTGAATTGATAAGATGCACACAGATACTGCTTAATTACTGAATCTATTGCTGGATGGTGGAGATAGATGCTTATCAGTCATCTCATTTCTTTGTATGTGATTCCTTTCCATTTTCATTGGTCCTTAAAAGGCCCTTGATTTTTGAGATCTAGATTAAAGATAAATCATTAAACACTATAAATAATTACCTTCCTACAATAAAAATATAATTAAAACTCCTTGGAATTCAACATAACACAATTTATATTAGCTTTTTGGCCCTGTCTCTGACTTGTGTTTATAATTCACGTTCATAAAGCATCTTTCATCCCTCCAAGTCCAAGCTAATTGGCAAAGATATCATCACATAGTAGGTAATTAAGCTACTCCAAAGTTTAAGGTGAGCCTTAAAAAAAAAAAAAAAAAAGACAGAAAAACCCCACCAGGAATAATATCTGTCAGTCCATAGGGTTTTGAGAGCCTTCAGAAGAACGGCATTTCAGAAATACCTCTACTTATACCAGGTTCCCCCACCTTAGGTTCAATCACTAATCACCAGAATTATGAAGAAACAACATTCAAAAATTCATGTATTCCACAAATATTTTGTGAATATATTTTATTGTACTACTATTTGCTAGTGTTAGGTAAAATGGTAAACAAGGAAATCACAAGAATAAATCATGGTAAGTGCTATGTTGAAAACAAACAGTGATTGAGATTTGACGTATTTTAGATAAGGAGCCATAAATTTTGAGAAGGCACCCACTATTCACTGAGCTGGGATCTCAGTATTGGATAGAAGAGCATTCAAAGCAGAGAGAAGCACATGTTCAGTGACACACACACCCAAGAGGCAAAGAGATTGTTCTGTTCAAGCCACTAAGTAAAATTAATGTGGCTGGAAGATAATGAGCAAGAGGGACAGTGATGAAAGATGAAGACCATCCACACCATGTAGGCCATGATCAAGATTTGGATTTGAAAAAATATATATATTTGGATTTGATTGAGTTCAATAGGAAATTCTTGAAAGTTTAAGCAGGGGGCGGGCATTAACTAAATTACATTTCCAGAATGTCAGTCTTGCTCCAATCAGGACAACATCTGGATCAAGACAGTTGGCAGAGGAAAGAGAAGGAAGTGAATATCCAGAGGTAGGACACAGGTGTCAGGGATTCATAAGCTGAAGGAGTCCTACAGTTTTTATCTTACTGAGAGCCATAAGGTGGTAGGAAGGTGAGAATGGAGGTGAGGAAGCTGGGGCTCACCTCTGAACAGATTTGATAGGCCTAAAGCATTGAGAAGGAGGCAAGTCAGGATTTGGATGTATGATTCAGAGCTCAGAGGAGACAGAGGTCAGGGGTCAGAGATGGAGAGATAAATATGGAATCTTTGGCACACAGATGGCATTTTATTTATTTATTTATTTATTTATTTATTTATTTATTTATTTATGTTTATTTAAGTCATCTCTACATCCAATGTGGGGCTTGAACTCATGACCCTGAGATTAAGAGTCATATAGTCTTCCAATTGAGCCAGCCAGGCACCCTGGGCAGATGGAATCTTAAATCCATGGCAGTTGCCAAATGAGAATTAAAGACAAGGGACCAGGTGAATCCTAAGGAGTTCCAACATTTGGAAATGTGTTAAAAGAAAGGAAAGCCCAGGAAAAGACAGGGAGAAGGAGGTGGGAGGTGATGAACACCACAGTGCCTCTGGAGGAAGTCAGAGGCACTTGAATTTGGAGGCCAAGAGTAGTACTACTCAAAGCTGTGTCTCAGGGACTGTAGTAAAGGATAAATAACATGTCCATGGGCCACCATGCCCTATGCTGACAGCCCTTAAACCCGTATGTGTTCAGCAGTCCTGTTTGCAAAACCTCCAGAAGTCTATGGTTTCACATTCACTGTTAGAAACTTTCATGAGGAAAAAACACTTAGCAGGAGCCCCCACTCCATAGCATTGCCTTCCTAGGGGCCCTGCCATGGCCATAGAAAGGACAAGGGATGAAGAGGACAATTGGTTTTGACCTCCTTTCCAGAAGATCCCATAACCACTGGAAGTCAAAGTATTTTTTTGACATCATGTCATCAGGAACATCTGAAAAAGAAGAAACTTCAGGTCCCCAGGCTGGCTCAAGTAGTGGGGCATGCAACTCTTGATCTGGGGGTCATGAGTCTGAGCCTCATGTTGGGCATAGAGATTACTTTGAAAAAAATAAAACAAATAAAAATTTAAAAATAAAAAGGAAAAAACTTTGTAAATTGCAATCCAGGATACAGTCTATTGCTCCAATTATAGTTTAGGTGTTGTTTGATCTGTTTTCTCCTTACATCTGATTTCAGCCATCCTAATGATTATTTTTTCTATGCAGTGAATAAGGTCCAGCCCTTTCTCTAGCCAATTTACTTCATCAGTCGATGACAGATGTCCAGGGATGAAGAAAACATTATTAGCAACAAAACAGAGACTACAAACAGGAATGTGGCAGGCACACCCACAGAGGCTGTCACCAACTCCCCCAGGGCTAACTACCTGCAAATGAGGAAAAATAAGATTAAGGTTACTGAGAATTTAACGAGTGTCAGGTTGTTTTGTTTTTCCCCAGTTCTAACACATATAGAAAATAGGGCATCCTCCGTATACCAAGGAGAAATGGATTAATCATAAATGTGTGTTTCTCTATGAAGTTATTTTAGATTTTTTATCCAAAGAGGAAATTCCATAAGAAACTATTTTTCATTATTTTCTAAAAGGGTGACTGAGGAAGAGTGAGCTGGAAAAAAAAATTTTAAGATTTTATTTATTTATTCATGAGAGACCGAGAGAGAGACAGAGACAGAGACGAGGGAGAGGGAAAAGCAGGCTCCCTAGGGGAAGCCCGACATGAGACTAGATCCCAGGACCCCAGGATCACGACCTGAGCCAAAGGCAGACGCTCAACCACTGAGCCACCCAGGTGACCCTAAAAACATTTTTTTTAATAAAAAGGAAAAAACAGAAAGTGGAAGCCACTTGGTATTGGAGAAAGAGTGGTCTTTAGAACCATAGCCCTGATTTCTGATCGGGGATCAGAGGTGTCCTGCCTGCGTGAAGTTCAACAAAAGACTGAACTTCTATGTGACTCCATGGTTTCATCCTTTTAGTTCCCAGAGTAGACAAAGAAGGTGCTGCATGGGCAAAGTGTTGGCGCAGTGGCTTGGCAAAGAATAGTAGCTCAGCAAATGGCATTTCTGATGGGAATTTGAGGAGGGAGGACCCAGGGAGGGAATCCCCAGGTGCCGGTGGCTAAGACTTAGCAGAATCCAGAGTTTAAGAAGGGAAAGCAAGACAAGTCCCAGCCTACTCTGTTGGGTTTGTCTTGTAGCTATACCTGAGTGCCCCCAAAAGGATATTCTGAAAAATTCCACCGCAGAACAAAAACAGCCTCCTTCCCTGCTCAGAGGATTTGAAAGGCTGCCATGGAGCTCTGGGATTGCTGACAAGCTGTGACTCATTTGACAGAACGTTTGCCAGTTTTCTCAGACTTCAGTTTTATCACTATAGTATTCCTGTACTTTATATTTCCTGCAATCTCAAACTTGAGGTTCCTTTTTTGCTTTCTTTTCTTAGGAAAGCATGCAAATCAGATATCATGACAAGGAGGTATATGTCTTCCTACACAGGTGTTTTGGGTGGTTTTCCAGGAGTATGAGATTGTCAGGTGCGGGGCCTTCCCAGCCCGACTCCTCAAGTGACCACCAGTGCTTAGCATGCAGTCAGTGGCCAGCGAGAAAGAGGAAGCTAGCTGCCCCATGTGGGATTTGAACACGTGAACCTTGCTTCATTAGAGAACAATATTCTACCCAACTCAATTCTTCAACTTACCTGCAGACCCCCAAAATACAACCTCTATTTGATTATACTCTCCCATGATTCATTATTCAGATTTTTAAAATATCAGTTTATTGAAACTTGTCTGAACTTTATATTTTAAAAGGAATATCTTCTGTGCTTAGGAATATCCATGGGAGTACACATAAAGACTGAATAATTTATTTCTGGAATAAATAAAATATAGACCATAGCAATGAGTTGAGATTTTTACCTAGATAGATCATACTAATGGAATGCATTTTCACTATAATCTGATGAAATGTAAGAAATGTTTTTAAAAAATTTTTTTCCTTAGAGGTCAAGTAGTATGCTTTGTTAATATTCACTTTCAAAAAATTTTTGCGAATACCATGTTGTCACTCTAAATTATCTTAGTTATCTGTCTGTGGATTATCCATTTTATGAAAGTATATCCATAAATTTGCAGACTAGTTTTAATAATATCTTAAGCAACATTAGTTGGCAGGTTAAGACGAATACATCCACACACACACAGGTGTGCACACAGTCACTCACAGTGATTCCAAAGATAAATAGTAAGGGATTTTTAGAAAATTTTGAGCTCACCTGAGAATAGATTCTACACAGACTTACCCACATTGCAAATTAATCATGTTCCTTCAGGGCAGCCCGGGTGACTCAGCAGTTTATTTTTTTTTAAATAAATTAATTTTTTATTGGTGTTCAATTTACCGACATACAGAATAACACCCAGTGCTCACCCCGTCAAGTGCCCCCCGGACTCAGCAGTTTAGCGCTGCCTTCGGCCCAGGGCATGATCCTGGAGTCCCAGGATCAGTCCCATGTCGGG